>NC_090933.1:173586537-176086537 GCF_040938575.1 Ambystoma mexicanum | reverse complement strand
CTTGTGATGCTTATGCTCAATGGCCTGAAACTAATTTGAATGTGACCGGCGAAGTCAACAAAGTGTTCTTGACCACTGCTACAATGTGAGAACTCGACAAGATGAAACTGGATATTATGAAGATGCATTGGAATTCCCCGCAGACCACTTGACACAAACTACACCCGCAAAAAAAGGTCCACCCATAAACATTCGAATTTGACTGTTTCTCCAATTTGTGTGCAAATAACACAAGCTGAACAAACTGAGACTGAGGGCCTCATTACGAGTTTGGAGGTAGCCATGTGCTTAATAAGGGCATGGCTACCCCCAAACCCGGGTCTGGGTTCCCTGAATGGGGAAATACCGGGCCATTCCGACCTTGGAGGGCCCGGTATTTCCCCATTCAGGGAACCCAGTCCATCCCCATTCCCATTTGAGCCCCCATAGGGCTCAATGGCAATGGGGAGCATACTAACAAAAGGGCCCGCTGTTAGCATGCTGGGCCGCTCACGGGACCCGCTAAGGACGTCTGGTAAAACCAGGCTTCCTGAGCGGGTCTTGCGAGCGGACCTCGTAATGGGGCGGTAAGGGGTTAACGGCTCCAGCACCTTTACCGGCACCGTTATGTGGGATATTTCAACCCATGCCAATGCACCCTACTACACCCCTTTGCCAATGGGGGAAAGAATCTGCCAAAAATGGAGGCGCTAATCCCTGTGCACGCCAAATCTGCAAAACTGTGCATGGTTCAGAAATCACAAAGAGGCTGCACCACCTTGCCACTCACAGACAAAGTTGATGTCAAAGCAAGAACTCCCTGTGAGAGAATGCCAGTGGGTGTTGTTACCCGTCACATGAATCAAGGCCACAAAAGTGGGCTAAAATCCGAAAATGCCCTTAAATACAGCTTCCTAATCAATGGCAACCTTCAAAGTGCTGTTTTGGCACTAAATTCAGTCATTTTCCCAGTGAATTATTAAAAGGAAAAGTGTGCTGAAATCATAGATTCTCCATTGCAGTCAGAGGAATCCAGGCCTCACCGACTGACAGCTGCATCAGAAAAGTAGCTGTCAAACCCAGTTTAAAAGTGCTTCTGTTTCCTGCTTAAAAATGCAAAATCTGCCTATTTAAAGCATGTTTGTGAAGGGCTAATTATTTTAAATGTCTAAATCCCTTATAAACTGTGCTTATATTTTATATGTGTGAAATGAAAAGACTTTAATTTAAAGGAACCCAGTCTGGAGCTAATCAACTATTTAATTCTGTTCTGACAGCCCAGCCTCGGAAAGATTCACATTTCAGCTTGACACTTGATTGCTATAGGAAGGCTTAAGTGATGCTAAAGGTTCCCACATAATGACAACAAGGAGCACAATGAGACCTCAGTAGACTTTCATCTGGGGCTGAGCCAAGAACAAAGGACAGGCTGAGCATTGACATCTGCTCAGAGGGGCAGGATACTTCCCTCTCCAGGAAGGGGATACACCTCCTTGATTAAAGGACTGGACAGCTGTTGCCTTGAAGGGGAGGTACAAAGAAATAAAAAAAACTGCTGTGACTTTTGAAATCCTTATTGGTGATTAAAGTTGAAACTATTTAACTGAGCAACCTAAAAGGGACAAATATGAAAATTGGTAGACATTGGGCCTCATTATAACCTTGGTGCTAAGTGCACCAACTTTACCGCCCCATTCCAAGGTGAGTGGGGCGGTAAATCCCCATTTCCCATTTTCCCTTCCCCATTCCCATTTTTGCCCCATAGGGCATAATGGGAGTGGGGAAGGCGCTAATTACGCCGCCGTAAATTACGGCGGCGTAATTAGCACCATGGCAGGTTAGCGCCATGGATTTTAACGCCTGCTAAAAGCAGGCGTTAAAATCAGAATCAGGCGTTAAGGGTTAACGGTGGCGTTAACCCTTAACGCCTGAGTTGTAATGAGGCCCATTAACTCAATTCAGGGTTTTGATTTTAAGACATTGATGAAACCTGCACCATTTAAGGCACCAAAGTTATGAAAAAATTATCATTGTAGCAGAACACTTAATGTTGCAAACCTAAGATTTATATGTACATGATTCACTGTTAGGCAGAATCCTGTGCAGTTCCCTTGGGGAACACTACAAAAAGATTAAGACTACAGGAGCAGCAGTAAACCCAGTTGGTAGTAGTCTGCACCACCCAGATTTACCTGGTAGCTGCGGCTGAGCAGTAAGACTTCTCTCAAGAAGAGTAGGGCAGTATGCAGAGTATACACAATAGGGGTCAAAACACAGTAGAGCAAACAAACACTGACCAGAGCTTTGTATAAAAAGTATATAAATATTTATTTAAAACACACTTTAGGCAATACACTAGCACTCTCAATGAAAAGTAATCTAAAACACAGTCAGGTAAGTATACACACCTCCTTGATAACTATCAGACAAGTCAGGGTTAAAGCACAACTATTTGTTAAGACAGAAGTGAGTGCTTAACCTAGATGGCACTCCAATAGTTTAGGTTAAGAAGGGAGAGAAAAGGCAGAGCATAAAATAACACAGTTCCCAACATGTTTAAGAGTTCAGAGCAAGGGGAGAAAGGCAAGGTATACTGTAGAGCCAAAGGTCATAGGCCAGGCCCACTTTAAATGGAGCAAAGCAAAATGTGTCCAGGATCACACTGTTTAAAGTGCACTGAAAGTCTTTGCAGAGTGTTCAAAAGGGTGGTCGGTCAAAAGTCCGAAAAAAAAATCTCGAATAACAGAAATCTCGAAAAAAAGGCCGAAAAAATAAATATTGCATTTTTTTTGTTTTATATATATGTATTTTTTGGGTCAGGTAAGTAAAAAAAGGGTTAAAATAAAAAAAATAGAAAAAATGGGGGGTAGGGGGGAACCCCCCATTTCGAAAAAAAAACGTCCTAAAAAAAAATTCGATATTTTTTTTCGGCCTTTTTTTTCGAGATTTTTTTTTCGAGATTTATAAGTTCGGTATTATGACTATAAACCGTTCAAAAGAGGTTGGGGTGAGTCAAAAGATATAGTTAGAAGGCCTGGAGCCAACCCAATTTAGAAGCCAAGGATTTAAGGGTCACCTTTAGCAATCTGTAGAAAGGGAGGCCAGGCAGGACAGAGTACCTTAAAGACAAAGGAACCTCCAGCGGGAGCAGTTGTTCCTGGCAGTGGTTGAGGTTCGTGGTTCCGACCAGGGGAAGAGAAGATCTCATCGAGGAGGAAACGTGGAGTCGTTACACTGCACAGGGATGAAACCAGCCGCGGAGTTCCTGATTAAAAGGTGCGGTCCTTTTATTCGCGGTCAAAAGTGGTGAGCTTGGCTATCCGGCCACCGGGGTGCTTGGCACGGGCGAATCAACCGAGTGACATCTTCGGAAGGTGAAAAGGGTGAACTGGTTGATCCCACCAGCTCAGGGGAAGAAGACTCGTCCAGCAGAAGATCTTCTCTTGTCGTTGGTAAAGTGGTGAGGTGGCTGCAGCAGGGCTTCACCGGTGGTGTCATCGTTGCAGAGGGCTCAGCAGCTTCCCTCTTCGGATTCTTATGTCCTATGGCGACTTCTGAAGTTCCAGTCCCAAAGGCCCTGCTTTTATGCAGAAAACCCCCCATTCATCAGCCTAGCTGTCAATCACACATGCTAAGTGGTGAGCCCGGCGGCTCACCACTGGGCCAATCAGAGTAGAGTGTGACTTGGGTTGCTAAGGCAACACAGTCCAGGGTGCCAATTCCCCCCTCCACCCTTCCTGTGCAACCCAGACAGAGTGGCACCATTTGGAGGGCTTCTGTGGAGAAGCCCGCCAAAATAGTGGAACAAAGGGCTCGACCTTGGTCAGAGTTACAGAGACGGATACAAACACCATTTTAGAATCGAGTTCTGGCAAAAAGACCCAACCAGTGATTTAATATTAAATAAATAAACCAGCGGTATCTTTAACATTGCACCAAAAAGTGGTGCGTTTAAAATCAATGGGAACATCCCATAGAGAATATTCCAGAGGAATATTTCACGTGGTAACCACTGCCACCAGCCAGAAACTAGACGAGGGGGGACGGGACAGTGCCCCCTCAAAAACAGACCCAGGGGCAATCGAATTACCCCTTACCAGTACTTCCACAATATGATGGTTGTACTGGTTCTGTTCACAATTTTGACTAGTAAAGCCAATGGTGACTTTACATGCCTTGGGAGACAGTAGTCAGTCCCAGGGTATGGAGTCTATGTTTGGGGGTCACTGTGACACCCCTGTGGTACTGCACTGAGGGTGCTGTGTACCACACATATAGAAAAACAGATGATACCCTATGGAGTAAAAAGAAACCCCATAGCACATAAGCACATAACAAGTCAAGGACATAACTCAAATCCTATCTAAGAGTGGGAGTAAAAGAGTCTCACTCTTAGCAGGAGAAAAAAAACAAACCCCAAAAATCTAGCAAAGCTGCTGGGGGACTCACTAGGTTTGGGAAATTAGCCTTATCAGAGAATTCTCCCTAACACTCGCCCCCCCCCCCCCAGACTAAGGGACAGGAGGATTTAATCTACTCCTGGATGAATCTCATACCTCTAGTCAGTTACAAACACCCTAGAGAGACCATTAGCATTTTGGTGGTGACACCTTGACCTGTGTTCAATGGATAAATCAAAGGTTTTCCTTTGTAAGCTATATGATCTACAAACTCTTTGAGGAACATCTTCCTTGTTAAATCTATAGGGGATCTGGTTGGTTGACCAGTCCCTCAGAAGTTGGTACAACTCCTGAACCTGTGTTAGGCTTTTTCAAGGGGTCCTTATAAAGGATTCCCATAGATATAGAGGGGCCTCCAAGATTCCTCACCACCTCTCTGTTGGGAGAAGGTTGGATCTCAGGCCACTTGGTTGGAGGGGTTGGGTTTAGGCAATGTACCTGCTTCCCATTCCTCTTAGATCTGACCTCACCTACTTTAGGAGTTTCACTCCCAATACTAGGATTTGAGTTGGAGTCTTCAGTAGAAGATCCAACAGTCTGAAGGTTTTTGGCCTTAGACTTTTCTTTTCTGGTTTTCCACCAGCACTGAGAATTACCATTTCTCTTAGGCCTAGGTAGGGGCCCAGTTGGTCTATTCACCTCTTCCTCAGAAGCAGGGGGAGTCAGAGACTCTAAAACTGGGGGAATAATGATGGAGCTTGGTTCGGGCTCCCATTTCCCTAACATTTTAGCCTGAAATGTGCCTGGGTTAGAGGTCAACTTACTAACACCAGGGCTTGTAGTGGGGTTCTCAGTAGAGGTTCCCACAGGCTCAGAGTGGTCCCTTAAGGCTGCCTCTCTAGCCAATTTGGTTAGGTTCTGTGTCTCCATACTGGGAGGCCTGGGGTTACTGGATACTACTCCTAGAGTGTTTAGAGCATTCCCCAACATGACTCTCCCAGGCACCTCAGTCTTAACACTGACAGGGATCCTCACTGTCATGTTATTACACTGAATGAGGGCTGGTAGAATAGGAACCATCTGGACAGGGTCTCCAGAATTTCTAGTGGGACCTTTGGGTGCCTTAGCCACATCCTCAGTTTTGAAAAAGCTTTCATCCACTACTGTTCTGCTAGCCCCAGAGTCTCTCCTGGCAGGGGTATCCTGGCCATTGATGAGAACACTGTCCATATAATACATTTTAGAGTTTGCTGGTAGGGAGTCATAGATTTCCCTATTCTGGCTGCTAACCAGACCCATAGTCTCTAAGGTTACACTTGCTTGAAGACTCATAGGGTCTTCAGCAAAGACTTCAAAGTGAGCACTAGCCACTTGTACCTCCTCCTCAGGAGTGAAGGCTAAGGAGACTGTGTTGATCCCTGCAGGTTTACTCTTACATCTGAGATATCCTTTGATGTGGCCAGTTGCCCCACAGAGATAGCATGTTCCAAATGCTCTCTGGAATGGTGGCTTGTTCTGACCTCCTTCTGGTTTGTGACCAGAGGGTGCACTAGCCTGATGGGGGTTCCCTGGTGGCTTACCCTGGTTATTTTGTTGTTTGCGGCCCTCTTTGGTATGGGAGGTATTAGAATTCTCTGGATTTACTTTTGGTGGCTGCTTTCCCTCATCCTTTTTCTGAGTGACCCCTGAATCCTTGTGAGTAGCCTTGTTGGCAACCCACAAGTCAGCGGCCTTAGCTAGTTTTCTGGAATCTAATTCCTTTGAATCAACCAAGTGCTGTCTGAGCTCGGGAGAGCAGGCATCATAAATTGACTCCAACATAACAAGATTTCTCATTCCCTCCTAAGTGTTCACTCTGTAACCCTTAATCCATCCCTCTAAGTTCTTCAAACTTTCATTCACCCAGGTAGCCCAAGGGGTAGCATCATTCTTTTTTAGGGTCCTAAACCTCTTAAGGTACTGGGAAGGGGTCTTCCCAAATCTAGCTATTAAAGCTGGCTTCACACATTCATAGTCCATCCTATCCACCTCCCCCAACTCCATTACCACATCAGATGCAACAGGGGGGGGGGGTGCTAGAGAACATCCAAGGAAGCAACTGATTCCCTGTGATGTTCTGGAGCCCATGATTATACTCAAACATAGCCAACAAATCCAACACATCCAACTTAGGTTCATACATACCCACAATCTCTTTAGGCATCTGGGGTCTTTTGGGACTGGAACTCCTAGAGGATCCGGGGAGAGAAGCAGTTTCAACAGATACATTCTTCATCTCCAGCTCATGCTTGAGCTCCATTTCTCTGAGCCTTAGCTCTTGGTGCTTTTGTTCAGATTGGGCACTAATTCTATTGAACTCTAATTCAAGCCTCATTTTTTTCTAGTTCAATGAATTCAGGACTTAATGTGGGACCTGACACAGGTCCAGTAGACATAGCTTGAGGTGCTAGAGCAGGCAGATGGGCAGTGGGGACAGTCACATTAGCCTCACTTTCCTCTTCTGAATCTACAACAATATTATCAATACTTTGATCCATATAACCTTCATCACTGTTGTCTACATTTGCTGGGGAGGTAGGTTCCTCTGAACCACTACCCAGACTTTGGTTTTCTAACAATCTTTCTATTAGATCCATGTTCTTGCCTTTAACAGGAAGATCCTTATGTCTACAAAGAACTCTTAAATAATCAGCAGTTTTTTCAGAAAGGGACTCCTGGCTGTAACTTTCCATAGTTTGACTTGTTAAAAAGTAACGTTTACAGTGCTAAGCTTTGTGGTTAGTTGCACTAAGGTATTTAGACACTCTAAAATGTATACTCAATACAAATCCCACCGCTGTACACCAGTGTTAGGCAGAATCCTGTGCAGTTCCCTTGGGGAACACTGCAAAAAGATTAAGACTACAGGAGCAGCAGTAAACCCAAGTGGTAGCAGTCTGCACCACCCAGTTTTACCTGGTAGCTGTGGCTGAGCAGTCAGACTTCTCTCTAGAAGAGTAGGGCAGTATGCAGAGTATACACAATAGGGTCAAAACACAGTAGAGCAAACAAGCACTGACCAGAGCTTTGTATAAAAAGTATATAATTATTTATTTAAAACACACTTTAGGCAATACACTAGCACTCTCAATGAAAAGTAATCTAAAACACAGTCAGGTCAGTATACACACCTCCCTTGATAACTTTCAGACAAGTCAGGGTTAAAGCACAACTATTTGTTAAGACAGAAGTGAGTGCTTAACCTAGATGGCACTCCAATAGTTTAGGTTAAAAAAGGAGAGAAAAGGCGGAGCATAAAATAAAACAGTTCCCAACACTTTTAAGAGTTCAGAGCAAGGGGAGAAAGGCAGGTTATACTGTAGAGCCAAAGTTCATCGGCCAGGCCCACTTTAAATGGAGCAAAGCAAAATGTGCCCAGGATCACACGGTTTAAAGTGCACTGAAAGTCTTTGCAGAGTGTTCAAAAGAGGTTGGGGTGAGTCAAAAGATATAGTTAGAAGGCCTGGAGCCAACCCAGTTTAGAAGCCAAGGATTTAAGGGTCACCTTTAGCAATCTGTAGAAAGGGAGGCCAGGCAGGACACAGTACCTTAAAGAGAAAGGAAGCTCCAGCGGGGGCAGTTGTTCCTGGCAGTGGTTGAGGTTCGTGTTTCCGACCAGGGGAAGAGAAGATATCGTCGAGGAGGAACGTGGAGTCGTTGCACTGCACAGGGATGAAACCAGCCGCGGAATTCCCGATTAAAAGGTGCAGTCCTTTTATTCGCGGTCGAAAATGGTGAGCTTGGCTATCCGGCCGCCGGGGTGCTTGGCACGGGGGATTCGACCAAGTGAGGTCTTTGGAAGGCGAAAAGGGCAAACTGGTTGATCCCACCAGCTCAGGGGAAGAAGACTCGTCCAGCAGAAGATCTTCTCTTGTCGTTGGGAAAGTGGTGAGGTGGCTGCAGCAGGGCTTCACCATTGGTGTCATCATTGCAGATGGCTCAGCGGCTTCCCTCTTTGGATTTTTAGGCGCTGTGGCGACTTCTGAAGTTCAAGTCCCAAAGGCCCTGCTTTTATGCAGCAAACCCCCCATTCATCAGCCTAGCAGTCAATCACACATGCTAAGTGGTGAGCCGGGCGGCTCACCACTGGGCCAATCAGAGTAGAGTGCGACTTGGGATGCTAAGGCAATGCAGTCCAGGGTGCCAATTCCCCCCTCCACCCTTCCTGTGGAACCCAGACAGAGTGGCACCATTTAGAGGGCTTCTGTGGAGAAGCCCGCCAAAATAGTGGAACAAAGGGCTCGATCTTGGTCAGAGTTACAGAGACGGACACAAACGCCATTTTAGAATTGAGTTCTGGCAAAAAGACCCAACCGGTGATTTAATATTAAATAAATAAACCAGCGGTATCTTTAACATTGCACCAAAAAGTGGTGCGTTTAAAATCAATGGGAAAATCCCATAGAGAATATTCCAGAGGAATATTTTGCATGGTAACCACTACCACCAGCCAGAAACTCAACGAGGGGGACGGGACAGTGCCCCCTCGAAAACAGACCATGGGGCAATCGAATTATCCCTTACCAGTACTTCCACAATATGATGGTTTGTACTGGTTCTGTTCACAATTTTGGACTAGTAAAGCCAATGGTGACTGTACATGCCCTGGGAGACAGTAGTCAGTTCCAGGGTATGGAGTCTATTTTTGGGTTCACTGTGACACCCCTGTGGTACTGCACTCAGGGTGCTGTGTACCACACATAGAGAAAAACAGATGATACCCTCTGGAGTAAAAAGAATCCCCATAGCCCATAAGAACATAACAAGTTAAGGACATACCTCAAATCATGTCTAAGAGTGGGAGTAAAAGAGTCTCACTCTTAGCAGGAGAAAAAAACAAACCCCAAAAATCCAGCCAAGCAGCTGGGGGACTCACTAGGTTTGGGAAATTAGCCTTATCAGAAAATTCTCCCTAACACTCACTAATAAGCGCCCAGAGATGTATCGAATTAGAAATGATTAATCCAAACTGTTATGTTTAAAAATGATAAAATTCTACAGAATGAGAAAGACAGCTCTCACAAAGAAGGGGAGTGAATGTGAATGTGGACAATCAAATATGTTATGTGTGTGTCCGATTTTATTAGGGTACATAATTTTAAAAACGTACATTTGTGCAAAAGTTATGTTTTGGTAAAAATCAACGTGGGAGTTCCTAAATCGCATCATAAAGATGACAGCTCCGTTCAGACCTCCAACCAGGACAAAACATGTGCCTGCAGCCACTCACAGCCATGGGGGCGTGTTTTGAAATTCCGCCCACACCATAAACTTAGGTGATGGCATTTGGCGTATAAATATAGGAACTTCACAACACATAAGACACTGCTTACAGAACCCCTCCTGATTTCCGTGCAGCACCTTGTTCCAGAACTCTTCATCTTGTAGCTGACTCCAGACTTCTTTGAAGATCCAGATTTCCTTGCAAAATCTAGACTTTAGCATTGCTGAACTCTTTCTAGCTAGCCCCAATTTCAAAACAACCAAAACTTAAAAGAATAATTCTGATTCAGCCTGGCTTGCTACCATTAAGGATTGCCCGCTGAAACTTGCATCCTGTAATCTACTGTGTCCAGTGACCAGAACGGAAATTCTAAATCCAGTCTGATTGACCAGAACAGCGCCGCTGATCCAATCCATCCAGAGGTACCCTGCTGCCGGTAGACCTGACCCGATCCAAAGACCAGAGCTGACGGTCCAATTTAATTTCATAGGACTGTAAGTATAAATAGGAAGAAAAGTAACCCATAGTATATCCGCATTGTATTATCCCTATCTCAACCCATCCCATCTTTAAATTCAGAACCCCAGTATTGTTAGAATCCTTCTTGCACTGATTTTCTCATCTGTGTTACAAAACCATAACTCCTTAGTGAATTTGAGTAATTAAAGTAAATCCCAGAATGAAATCGAGTATCCACCACGTGAATGGTTGCACTGGCCACATAGCTGTGAAGATTCATGTGTGGCCTCCTCTTTTTCATAGTCATTAATATAGTGTAATAAAACTTATCTGTCATTTTTAAAACCGAATTCCTGTTCCATTTTCGTGCCTATTTTGCAAAAAAGCCTCTCAATAAAACCTCTATAACTTTTTCAAATTTATAGATAGAAACAAAATTTCAACTCTTACTGACTACAACTAAAAACCGCATCATGGAACAGTGTATTTGACCCGTTTTTCTCCAATATCGCATAGTAAAAGTTTGCCGCGAATTTGCAGTTGTCAAAAGTTTACACGTGTCTTTTTCCCATTTCAAAGTGCTTCTTCCATCCCATCCTGATCAAAAGTGTGTCCTGTTGTTTTCATTATAGCTCATGTGTGTTAGGACCTGTTTAGTGTGCTTTCCTCAGAATTTCTATCCATTTAAGCATTTTTGCACCCTTTTGCATTGTTTTACAAAGCGATTGTCACCTGTCAGTTTAAACGGGCCTCATTACAAACTTGGTGCTAAGTGCACCAACTTTACCACCATGGTGTAAACTCTGTTTACACCATGGTGGATGGCGGATTTACCGCCCCATTCGAAGGTGAGTGGGGCGGTAAATCCCCATTTCCCATTTTCCCTTCCCCATTCCCATTTTTGCCACATAGGGCATAATGGGAGTGGGGAAGGCGCTAATTACGCCGCCGTAAATTACGGCGGCGTAATTAGCACCATGGCAGGTTAGCGCCATGGATTTTAATGCCTGCTAAAAGCAGGCGTTAAAATCAGAATCAGGCGTTAAGGGTTAACGGTGGCGTTAACCCTTAACGCCTGAGTTGTAAATTTCCAAAAACGATTTTCTATCTTGTTTGGGGATGGAAGATTGTACCTAAACTCTAGACATTATCTTTCATTCCTGAATACTTGCTGATTACTCACATTTGTGTAGGATTGCTCATTTGTATTTAAACAAAATTTAGCAGGAGGAATAATTACCTAAACGTTATATATATATATATATATATATATATATATATATATATATATATATTAAAATTGATGTGTTATTTGAATATTATATAAATATATACATATTTACTTTTACAAACTAGCCTGATTCCTGATCCAGTGTGACCTAGGGGCTATTTTGAGACAGGTGTGATATGTGTGGTATATCATTCAGAATATTGAATTTATAGACAAAAATAAACAAGGGTTCCATCGCGCACTAGATGCCAAGCGAAACCTGGGTGTGTGCCTGATTGAAATCCCTTACAGCTAACCCCTTACCGCCCTCCTTGTAATGATGCCCTGACGCTTCAACGCAATCGACCGATGAACTTGCCAAAGATCTCGACTTCAGTGTGGCTAGTTTGGGCGATTTGTCCACCACAGTTGAGTCCCAAACCACATTCATGCAGGACGATCAGCTAATAAAGGAGAAAAAATACATTGTATTCAACAGCTTCCTGGTAGACATTATTCTGATGCTGAAATGTGTCTAATCATTTAGGGGGAAAATAGGTGGGCAGCCATTGGTGCATGTGTCTCGTGTATTACAAGGCACTAACCTGAAAATCCAAGCTTGTTGTGTCAGCCTCCATCATACATTTTCATGGTCCGCCCAACCGATGCTGGGCAAAGTGCCAGCTGGAAATCTACTATGTTCAGCAGCTTTACTTTTCAGTGGTTTGATTTTCAGTAAGATGTCCAGTTTCTTGAGATCCTTGCTAAAACCTAGTACTACAAATATAAAAGGGAATTCTTATTGCCCAATATTAGTCAAGCCTGGAAAATTGAACAGATGTCAATTGAGAGCACATTCTATGGCAAACGGTTCTGGCTAGCTGGCGACGGACAGTGTGACAGCCCCAGATTTTCTGAAAAGTACTGCACAAACCACTTTGAAGACATGTAAACTAAAAAAATGTTGAGTTCAAAGATTGTGCAGGTGTCCCAATCTAAATCCTCACTAGCCATGGAGAAACATGGTTTCATAAAATCCCTCGAACATCTTCAATCGAGGGGAATGCAAATAGACCTCATAGCCACTGACAGACATGTTCCAATAGAAAAGGCCATGCGAGTGCAGTTTACAAACATTCGTCATCAATTTTATGTATGGCACATTGCCAAATCAGTGAGTAAAAAAAAATTACAGCTGCTGGTAAAAAAAGGGTTCCAAAAATCTTTTACCATGGTCTCAGTCTTTCAGCAACCATATTTTGTGGAGTTCCAAAACTTGTGATGGGTCTGTGAAATTCTACTTGAAAAATGGTGCTCATTGATGCACCAATGTTCCAATGTTCACTCATGGACAGAAAACCAACATTTTCACGAATGTGCACTTGGACTTTTATTGGAGGAGCAGGAACGCAAGAAGAAGTGGTTGGTGCCATGTTCACCTCCACACAAAACTCTTGAGAAGATCGTGTTTGATAAAACTCTTTCAAGAGACCTAAAGGGTCTTACAGAATTCTGTGACACAGAGATTTGGAGGTGTTCCACAATATGTGCCTGAAGTACAGGCCCAAAAGGTTGCATTTTTGAATAGACGGTATGCAAGCGTGAACTTTACTAGATGTACTAGCGCATAACAAGAACTTAGGAAGAGAACAATCGAGAACTGCCGGAAACTTTGGGAGGTTTCGTTACACCTTGGCCTTTGCAAAACGAAGCAAAAAATGGATGGCAAAGCCAATATACCAGGAAATGGAATTCAATTTTGTGAATGATCTCACTTTGACTGTGTGGCCATGCATACTCGTGGAATGGATCCTGATTTTGTTCCTAGGACATATACAATGGCACAAAACATTGCAAACAAGCCCTGTCCACCTAAAGCTGAACTTGTTGAACAGTTGACTTCCTGGTATAAATGATTTGCAGCAATGTTCTTAATATGCTCAATTTAACATTTGGGATATGTTCCCCGACGTTTGTACATTGTTCACCAACAATGGAATTTCAATGCTATAAAATGTATTAAGAAGTGTTTAATTATGCAGATTTAATCCGGTTTATGACTGATTATTTTATATCTCTTGCCTTTCCTTCATTTATATTACTGATCCTCAAACGATAACATACATGTTTGTGGTTGCTAGGTGCCGGGAAATCCCTCTGCTAGACCCAAACTACATCCACACATGCAGTGCATGGCTCTGGTGTTGATGGTCTAAATTTTCTTTTAAAATGTATCCTCTTTGTCATCTTTTTGCCCCGCTGTTTTCCCCTTTCCCCCTCAATTGGACCTGTTCGATCATCTGCAATGCTTGGGTCCTCAGCATATAGGTAGACGTGTGCTGCTTTTTGGTAGAATATATTACTACATGGGATAAGGGCTGTGATGTGGGCCCCTGACTGATCAGGGATCAGGGCACGGGAGGGTCAGATGGATATCCGCATGAAAGGAACTGCAGGGTCTGAGCTGGTGGGCTCAGGCCTGGTGGGCTTTGGATTGTTAGTCTGCGAGAAGTCTCACGTTATCCGCAGAGCACATTCCTCCACGATAACAGGGTGCGCACAGACGTGGCAATGGGGAGGAGATGGTGTGGGCAGGCTGATTGAGGCTCTGGGGATGGGAGAGCTGTATTTGTACAGAGAGATGGATTTTCGGGCCTAGTAGAAGGATGTCATTCAGGCTATGTCATTCGGGCTATTTCAAAATGCTTTCCTAATGCTGGGCTTGAAACTACAGTGTATGTGTTATTTGCCATGGGGTGTGGTGTAACTTGATGTCGCAGGGATTGGCTATGCCTCCCTCCTTTAGGTATTACATATGTTATGTTTCGAGAGTGACGAACTAGGGGGAGGGGGAAAGGATTGCCTAATTCGCAACACTAGTAAGATTGTTGTCTCTGTCTTCGCTCTGTTCCCCCTGAATTGCCTTGTCACACCTTGAAGCACTTGCACATTGGTGCGTTATAAATGCAATATAATATCATCATATGCTCTCAGGGTCTGTTTCAGAAAGACACATATAGAATATAAGGTTACACCAGACTTTCAGTAGCTTTTAATATCTGTTTTACTGACCTTTAGTGTAACTGGTGGATGCCAGCAAACAAATCATTTATTTTTAGAACATATTTCGAATGCCACGTTGGTCGGCCAGGCTCATCTCTCCCATGGAGTGAAGGTCACTTTGTTTGATGTTGCGTGTGGATAGTTCACACTGACGCGTCTTGTACAGTATGTTTTAGATTTATGGCTTCCCTTCACAAAAACAAAACCGACCAGGCATACATGCTCTCTAAAGAAGCTTCAATTGTTATTCGACCTTAGACGAAAGGGAGGATTCGCCATGGCTTGAAGGGCGAAAGGGGTCGAATACTATTTAAAACTGGACATTGGAACATTTATTTTCATTTTATGAAAACCGTTGTTCTGAGCGGACACTCTGGGTTACGCCAAAAGAATGGAAATACAAAATATTATGTAAGTTGAACTATTCAGTTTAAAGACCAGTTTATAGACAAACAAGTAAAGGTTTCATTTTCTGACGTTATTGCTTGCTCACATTGTTATGGGTTGTTAGTTGGAGCATATTGTGATGATTATTCATCGACAACATGCAAACACAACCTGTATGCAGGCTAGTGATATCTAAACCACTTTGTCCCATGGCATATCAGTGTGTGGTATCAATTTTATATTATTGGATGAGCCAGGTGCAGAACATTTTCCAAGGGGACTTGGTTCGCTTGTCGAAATTTGATTTTGCCAGTTCCCTTACATTTTTACAAAAGGTAGCAGGTGTCCCTCACTAGAAAGAACATGGCATGATAAAAGTGTGTGTTTTTTTCACACGTTGAGTGTCCGCAGCTGTGTGTTTCCATTGTTTGTGGTTTGTGGTCGTTATTAGGTTTCACCCGGTGCAGAATTACAGGGTAAATGGATAAATTTGAGTAAAGAACGGCTACTAAAATATATTTGTATTATGTTTTCTACAGAGCTACATTTTGCCGTTCTGCGAATGCCATTGCTTCCAGATATCGACAGACGGTTTCTTCAGCCAGCGGTGGCAGATATGCCTAAATGGATGGATTTCAATTACACTGATATGGGACGATCGCCCGGGACTGATGTGCCCTTTGGCGGTACCAGCAACAAGGAGCAACCTGTCATCGTTTACGGTGGTCTATCAAGAAGCTGATGCTGAAGCCTTGCGATTAAAGGTGCATCAAATGCGCACCTTCTCGTGAAAGGAACACTGTGTGACTCATGATAAAGTATTGATACTATAACCCAAGGACTTTCAATAATTGGTGGCAAATTGAAATCACTGGATGTTCTCCAAGCGTTTTTTGTGAAATAAAAGCTTATTGTAAATTACAGAGTATTGATGTTTCCTTTAAAAATAGTGTTTTTCAATCTGATTTGGGATGACGTGTGCTGTGCGAGAATGGGTGTGTTGATATTCTGGGTTCTGCATAAACTGACCTTAAGACGTAGGTGATGACTCAGCGCGTTTGGCTACACTGCCCACTAACGTCATGAAAATAGGTGGAGAATCTCGCTAGGAATAGTGATGTCAGATTCAGGGGTGGGTGATATGATTTAATGCTGCGAGGGCACTTGAACTTAGGGGGATCGATCCACGGATAAGATTATCACAAGATGGCCATGTCCCGCTCATTCATTTCTCATGTGTAAAAGTGGGGAAAACTAAGATAAGGTGCATAGGAAATATTTTTATGATCGATCACAGTTTGCTTAAAACGACATGCCCGAACGCTGTGGACAATATCATTTTTGATCACACTATTCCTTTAATGGCAGGTGGCAGTGGTTTACCTTTTACTGCCATTGTGTGTTTTTACCATGGGCTGCGATTGCAGCTGCCGTAAGGCACCCATGGGTGCCTATTTTGTCAAAATGGCCCGGTCTTCTTTTTTCACCATTTCTGGTTGGAAAGGTCCTTCTTGAGATTTACTCTGCGCCAAACAAGGTTTGGTGCCTTTGTTCATTTTGTCTTTGGCAGAATTCACGAGGGAAGCCCACCTCTGGCTCTAGCATGTCTGGCAGGGACAGGAAGTGAGGGAGGTGCCTGAAACTCCCTGTGCTTAATCACCTTGGTTACAGGAATGCACCCAAAGATGATTTCCCGGCTGGCTATCCTTTTAGGACAGGCACTCTGCTATGTGATTGACAGCTAGGCTGGAATGAATGGGAGAAACCTTCATAAAAGGTGAGGCTTTTTGGCTTGGAAGGCAGAGTCGACCACTGGACGAAGTAATCCGAAGAAGAACTTGGAAGAGATGCCTGCTGCATCTCCTGGACCGTTTGTTTGCCCGGTGAATCCCTGCAGCTGTGCTGAAGTTCTGAATTCGCCTCGACTAGAGAAATCCTGCAAGGATGACTTCTCCCCTTGGGTTGGTGGGACCAATCAACCCCAAAGTGAACTCGTCTGGACATCCTCTCGGAGCTGGCTGTACTTCCATTGCTGCTGCAGGAACTGAAGTGTCAGGGAGAGGAACACCAGATCGAGTGTATTGCTTTTAAGTTCAGACCCGAGCCTCAGGAAGATCCTCTGGACTCCCTTGAAGCAGGACTGACCAAGCCTGAGCCACCTTAACAGAGTGCTGGACCCCAGATGCAAGGAAAATCTGAAGTGGTATCTAAGAACCGGAGTTCCCAGACATCCTCCCTCTTGTCCCCATGCCTGAGGCACAGAAACAACAGGATCTGCAGAGCTGTACAGGAACAAAAGCCAGCTGGAACCATTTCTTCTAACCAAAGGTAAGGTACTGTAACACTAAGGGACTTACTTCTTGTTGCGTAGCCTTGCTTGTTCTCAGGTGAGACTTGCTTTTGTTGCTTTTGTAGAGTTGCTTGCAGCTTTGCCTTTCACAAGCCTCCCAGCCTGCGGTCCTTCTATGAGTCTTTATTTCTACAAAGACTTCTAAAACATTGTCCAAGACTTTTACTTACCTACAAGAAGTACTTCAGTTCACCTAGACTTTTGCTCAATTGACATTGGCTAGCCTGGCTCCCTGCAAGACTCTTTTTAGCTCTGACTTTGTGTTTTACCTCTCCTCCAGGAAAGGGTTAATTTACTTTGCAGTGGGGGTTTATAAGTACTTGCCTGCTTCAGAATATTTGTATAACTTGTGTTTTTATTCCCTAGCCCTTTTCTTTGACACCAGCTCAGTATTGCTCTAAATGTACCAGTGATATATTAATGTCCACAGTGTCGTAGTTATCTAAGTCACATCTGTGTGCCATCACAAATGGTTACTTGCTGATTTAGAGAAACTAAGAGTGTGTATTTTGAAATGTACTTGTGTGTTGCTTATATATTGCTCCCTTCTGAAGAGGGATTATTGAATTGACTGTTAAATAAATTAATAATTGTTTAATCAAGAAACCTTGAGTTCAAGAGTTTGTTTGAACACTTGTCACTGTGAATATCTGTGCAAAAGCCCTACTGCTCACATTGACTCCTCTTGAGATGAGCCTGGCTGCTCAGCCACACTACCAACCTGTGTAGTACAGACTTACACCAAAGGCTGGGTTCCTATTGCCAGGAGGTTAAGGTTTCTGAAGTCTCCCAAAGGGTACTGCACACAATATTGGCTAACACTTTGTTCCAAACCCAGATTGGCAAGTGCCATCTCCAACTCAATAGCCTTCGTGCCATCCTTGTGGCCCAACCAGAAGTTGAAATCGCCCAATAGCAAGAGGCTAGAGTTAGGCTTGAGAAAGGACAATAGATAATTTGACAGTGCCAAGGTAAAGTCATCAGACAAGGAGTGTGGTCTATAGATCAGAAGTAGGTGCAGTGTGGATTCGGCATTAAGTCCTTTTTTTACTTGTAATGATCAATGCCATTCATAATAGCCCTGTTTTTTACCCAGATAGTGACGATTTAAAAATCAACGCAACACCACCCATCACCCTCTAACCTCCAATCTATCTTGCATGACCATGGAGTAACCATCTGGCATAGCAAGTTTGAGGGACAGGCCAGATGCGCTGTGACTCCAGGTTTCAGCTATCGCACAGAGGTCGATATTCATATCTTGTATGTAGGTAGCAACCTCGAGAGCATATTTAACCAGAGATCCGGTATTAATGAGTAAGCAAGCCAAGTTGTGTACTGGAGAGATATAATGACTTCTATTTGGGGGTCCCGGAACTCCCCCAATATATACTGTATAATGAAACATGACTCAGCTACTATTTCTGGGCTACCTTTGTTAGCATCATCAGGCCCACTGTAGCTTTGCACCGTGTATTAGAAATCCTGGGAATCACAGCAACAGCCCCTGTATCAGTTTTATACAGAGAGGACATTGAATGAATAGGTAGAGTTTGCACCAGTGTAATTGAGTCAAAATAACCCCTTTCGTTATTGCTGAGGCAATGGGGGGAAATATAGACATCCGACGCACAAGCGGGTGAGGTGACTAATGAGAATTCCTCTAAACTCACCGGGGATTGGATGGTCATCGTAGACTCCTGTGGGGAAAAAATGTTTCTGGCTGCAGCAATTGCTGCAAGAACTTCTGCTAGCCCCATAGCAAAGTAGCGCACGATGTAAGCCGGAGCTTCCGCCCTTCCGGTCCTGCACTACCGCCACTGACCGGCTGGGCTCCTTCGTGCTGTCGCCTTCGCGCCAAGTTTAAGGAGAAATAAGCTGCTGAACTACAAGTGACTCTGGGTAATGTAGTTCAAGCAGCGAGTGCGTGCAGAGTTAGGAACAGAAAACTCTGATTTAAATTGCACTAAACGAACATTGAAGACAGCTCAATTCAAAGTCCCCGAGGGGGTCCCAGAAGACACAGATGCAAATACAAGCGAACACAGTATTTAAAAAGGCAATAAACGAAAATAATATCCAATTATAAAATATGTAATAAAAACACTGCAAGAGCTAGCAGCAAAACCTGAGTACATCTAGGACGGCCAGAGTAAGAGAGGGAAAGCGGGAACAGGGGTCCCAATGAGAAGGATCTCTGTCTTACTGGCATTCAGGCAGTGATTGTTGGAGGCGCACCAATCCTGAATCACGGCTAGACAGTCAGAAATGAGCGAGTGAGGGAGGAAAAGAAGCTGAGGGAAGCCTGAAAGTGAGCTGAGTGTCATCTGCATAACATTGAAACGCAAATAGAAACTAATGCAGACAATCAGAACAAACACAAAACCTCCCATGTGGAACTCCTATGAACCAGTCATAGGTAAGGCATATATAAGTAGCCTGGTTTGGGTTAAAGGTGGAAAGGTGTTGCATGGCAACATTTGGTAAAAACGACTTTGGCATCTTTCATCATAGACAACTGATTCAAACAACACCATTACTGGTATTTATGTAAAATTGTGCACGTGAGGAGTTTGTGTATTTGCAAACCGCATTTGCACATGTGCAAATAACTTAGTCTCAGCTCAATGGCTTTGCACTTGCACTAATGAAATGCACATGCTCAATTGTATGACAAGCTCGCTCTATTTATATATTGCAACTAGGGACTGGAACGAGTTCTAAAAAGCAGAAATCGCAATTCAGCATCTTTGTATATGAATTATGAAGCGCTTAAAGGTTGATTTGTACAGTTCTGATTCAAATAAGTAATCTTATAATTGATAAATAGTTGGTTCTTAAGAATACAAATAATATTTTCTTACAGGCAAAATCTCTTCATGTCAAGGAGTCCTAAAATGTATAAAGAGGTGGTTTATAATAGAGCATTTCCTTTAAATTAATTATCAAGAAAAACATCAATTCATTCCATTAAAAAAATATAAAAGTAAGCAGCAATAATACAATCATATTATGCAAGAATATTCACAGAAATAAACTTATTAAAATACATGGTAAATTCGTTTACATTTATTCCCAAGGGCCTGTAGATCCCAAGCAATTGGAATATCAGAAACAAGCTACAAAACCTCGAACGTTGGTCTATACTGTCTAAAACAACAAAGCTAAAACTAGGCCGCAAAGTGCAGCAGCAAACACTATCATTCCTTAGGCAGAAAAGCAAAAGACGTATTGCTGCTGCAAAACCTCGAACGTTGGTCTATACTGTCTAAAACAACAAAGCTAAGACTAGGCCGCAAAGTGCAGCAGCAAACACTATCATTCCTTAGGCAGAAAAGCAAAAGACGTATTGCTGCTGCAAAACCTCGAACGTTGGTCTATACCGTCTAAAACAACAAAGCTAAGACTAGGCCGCAAAGTGCAGCAGCAAACACTATCATTCCTTAGGCAGAAAAGCAAAAGACGTATTGCTGCTGCAAAACCTCGAACGTTGGTCTATACCGTCTAAAACAACAAAGCTAAGACTAGGCCGCAAAGTGCAGCAGCAAACACTATCATTCCTTAGGCAGAAAAGCAAAAGTTGTATTGCTGTTTCTTCCAGAACGAAGACTCATAGTATCATCACCTTGGGATATCTCGAAAAGGTGGGGCCAATTGGCAAAAGGTCAAATCGCAATCAGATCAGGGGGGGTGGATGTCTGATCCATAGTAGATATCTCTTAATTTCCTTGACAATGGACTTGCTTACGTACCCTTCTACTTTCCAAGGGATTTGTGTGTTCCATCGCAGCAATTTTCGCGGTTGCTGCTTTCACTGTGGTGTTATCATCCCTTCCAATTTCTGCGATTTTTTGTTGTTAAATTGGGGAGGGGGTTCCCCTTATCCCACCAACTATAACCCACCCCCAACACCCCCCAAAACCCCTTCACAAACACACTAAACACATATTTAAGCAATATAACCCGAGCGGCGGGGCATTACCGACTCAGGTAATGCCCCGGGGCATTACCTGCGTCAGTAATGCCCCCGCCGCGAGTGTTATATTGCTATTACTACCCCGGCCCGCATTATGTGCGTGACCGGGGCACTAAAAGCATTTTTTTCTGATCCCAAAACGCTGCGGCGTTTCGGGACAGAAAAAAAAAAGAAACAGCCAAGAAAATGGCCACCATGGAAAGGGAAAACGGAGTCCGTCTTCCCTTTCCATGGCCGCCATCGGGAGCGGACGCGCTGGGAACACAAGTGTTCCCAGCGCGTCCGCTCCCGAAAGAAAAAAAAGAAGCAGAAGGTAAGTGGGGTTGGGAGGGAAGGAAAAAATAATACAAATAAACAGGGATGGTCCCGCTCCGAGTCTCCCCATGGCTGGAGGCTTCCCTTGTCCCTCGCCAGGGAAGCAGGAACAAGCAGGTAAGTGGGAGTGAGGGGGGGGGGGAAAGTGAGTTTAAAAAAAAAGCCTTACCCGAGTGCCCAGCGGGGGGCGAAGGCAGCCTCTCAGCCGCGGGGAGGCTCGGAGCGGCGATGGCCCCGCTTCCAGCCTCCTCAATGGGTGAGGGGCTGCCACGCCCCCCCGCCGAGGACAAGGCGGCTGGAATCCCGGCCGAGAATCGAAGGATTCTCGGCCGGGTAAGGACCCGGCGAGAGCCAATCAGAATGCGTGTTGCATTCTGCTTGACTCTCCCCGGGTACTAATTAATAATGACAAATTGCAAAAACAGCCTCGATGAAAACACAGTAACGACTTTCAAAGTGCTGTAAGTAATAGTCTTACTTGCCTACCTATCTCAGAGTGTGTCCCTTTTCAATCTCTATTATGAATGTCCCTTAGTTCTGAATGTTCTGTCAGGCCACTGGAGCTTGCGCTGCCCCACCTTGCTTTTGCCCATGATTTTCCTCTCATCCATTCCCACCTCTGTCTCCCTGTCATTGAGTGTTTTTCATTGTGCCTCTTACCTGCTGGCACTGAGCACTGCCTTTCCAATACAATTATTCCCCAGATGAGTTTATCCATGGTGGACATTCAGAAAAGTCTTGAGCTGAGGCATTTTAGCTGCAGAGCATTATTAGAAGAGGCAAAGAAAGGGGGATCCATGCACCAGTGGGTACATTCAGTGCATTTCTTGTTCTGTTTACATTTTACATTTTTTAACATGCATTGGCATTATTTGGCAGCTGGCGAAGGTGGCATTGCTTAAAGAAGCTGGAGTGCTACTCCCTGACATCAGATGTGCTGCTGGTAGCTCTTAAGCTACCTGTTGGAGACCACGTTATAAGCATTATAGTTGATATTGATTGTCTACAATGCAGGATTGGTGTTCTGAAATTCAACAGTTTACGCCCCATGAGGCAGCATAGATATTCATGACTGTCAATGGGCAGTTTAGTAGTAATGGCCTTACTATGTAGTACTAGTAATAAGGGTCCCATGTATGTGCAGTGTAGGTATAGTCCAAATGTCAAACATAAGTAGTAATGGCCCTATCAAGTAGAATAGGTATGACCTGGTAGTCAGAATATGCAACAATGACCCCCTTGTGGCAGTATATTAGTGGTCTTAGGCAACACAGGAAATACGGACACCCATTAGTCAGTATGGATAATAATTATCCCCAGGAGGTCATATAGGAATGACCATTATGTACAATCCATGGTAATGACCCCCATTAGTATGCATACATCATATTAATCCTCAACAGGCAGCATAGGTGTGGTTGGGCACAGCAGCATTGAGAGGTTTGACATCCCGGTAGCTGTAGGATGGAAAACATCAGTAGACATCACTGGGGCTGCTTTCTGCTGGTGGCTTTTTGACTCCTGCCACTTCTGTAACAGAGAAAACACTGCCAGGGAATAATGGTGGCTCGCACCACAGCCGGGGACAGCAGGAAGTAGTGCTGACTCACGCATTGTCTCCAATGAGCTTCTATCTTCAGCCCATTAGACAGTGTGAATGTGGTGCTTGCGCAGAAGCTCAAGCAGGGAAGAGGTGTGAGTGGGCTCTGGAGCGGGGAGGTGCAGGATGGAAGGACTGGCGGCCGCATTTGTATTTTACCTGCCTGTGACCTGTTGCAGATTTACTTGTTGACACTGTTCAACATTGCAGGAGTAGATGGTGCTTTAAAAACTAAAGGAACAGGGCAGGTGTTGTCGGTGACCAAGGAAGTGGAGCCGATGGGATTATTGAGAGGCCCACCGAAGCACCCATCTCCACTCATCACCATTAATGAGTCAATTGCTGCTGTGTACTGGACATAATGACATAATGAATATTGTGGGATGTCTTAACCCACTTCTGCTCTGCCATGCGGCATCGCTGTGTTCTGATAGTGCCAGAAACATCAAAATTGCAGCAAAATCCTTGTGCACACCAAAACCTCTGAAAATCACACTTTGCAAAGCACAAAAAGATGGCTGCCCAATCTGCCATGCATGTTGTCAGTGGTGGAACAGAGATCTCATTCCTGAAACATGTCACTGGGCTCGACAACATGTGAAGATAGAGTACAGAAGGAAAGGCAGTGCTTTGATAAAGGAAACCCCAAAATCTTGCTTTAAATCCTTTTTTTCTTTGTTGCTGAAACTGCAGAATGTCGGTACAAAACACCCTCAAACATCCAAAATTCTTGCTCGGTGCTAAAATTCATTTAGTATAAGAAGTCATTGTGAACATACAATGTCCTGAAAAGCTGAAAGCATCAAGGGATTTCCATAGCAAAAGGGGCCTGTCTGTGGATCTGTCAAAATCTGGGTGCAGTACCCTGGGCCACCTGAATGACATGTATGAACTGAAATCAAATGTTTGCAATCTAAGAGGCCTGTACTGATGGTAACCTATGTTGTAATTGTTTTGATCCCATAGTTTAAAATCTTGAATCCGAATTCTAGCTGCTTTTTTGAAATCACAAGTTTGTTTTAAGCTAAGGAAACATGCAACAGAATTAACAATTAAAATAAAGCTTGGCTAAAGCTACCAAACCGGAATAAGAGCTTTCCTCACAGAGCTAAAGCCTCTCCCTCCAGCTCCCTCCACCAGGAAATCACACCAAAGTGATAATTGTAGGGTTTGGGAAGAACCTGGTCTGCAGTGGGGAAGGAGACAATGAATAGCTGCAAAGCAGGAAATGCTAGGTGTGAGGACCGTTGTAAATGGACTCTGCCAAGAGCCAACAAGGAGGAGATGCTTCTGGACAGAAGGGAGAGAAAAAGAGGCGGACCCAAACAGCCATCTGTGGCGGAGCATTCACAAACAACATTTTGTTTAAAGATATATAACTTGCCAGTTAAAATTGTCAAAAACACAAAAGTAACGGAATTGTAAATCTAAATTTTGGCTGCACATTTCAAGAGGCAGCAAAATCGTGTGACATATTTTGGAAGGAAACGGCAGAAAATGTGATTTTATACAAAATGCATTTCTGCTAGAAGTATGAAACTTTATACATTTATGCCCATGTTATACGCCCACACTTGTAGACATTTGTTGATAAATTGGACATTGTGTTCCGGATGAAAAGGGCAAAATTCTGTGAAAAGCAGACACAAGATCCCACAGTTACGGGATTTGGAGGAATAGCTGCTATATAAAATATGTGATCTATATATGTGGTTGTTATAGAGGTTGCACATGTGTAAATATTTAGTGTATCAAAAGTGGGTTTTTGTTTTCAAGAGGCTAGGGCTGGACTCTGAGCCTCATAAACCCACACCATAAAGGCGACACATTGTTTTTCTCCTCCTCTTAAGGCAGAGAGGAGACTCAGACCAATCACATGTCAAAGGGGCAAGCTTAGGCTAAACCAGCACACACACACAACCTTTATCATAGCATAAATAGAGACAGCAGAGGGTAGATAAAGACAGACAGATTCACCCACTATGCGAATGCTGGCGGAGCACCCTGCTGCAGAACTTTCCATCTTCCTTGCTCCAGACCCCAGACACTTGGCAAAGCAGAACCCATTGCAAAGCTGAACCATTTTCAGCTAGGCCTCAATTTCCAGAATCAGAACCAACCCCATAAACCTAAGGGGAAGCATCATACTACAGCCGGGCTGTGCTGTACTGCTTGCCTGCTGAAATAATTATCATCAGAACCAAAAAGGGCAGATCCAATCCAGTCCTGTGCCGTGCTGTGACCAGAGTGCCTTGCAGATCCAATCCAGTCCTGTGCCGTGCTGTGACCAGAGCGCCTTGCTGATTGCAGATCCAATCTGATGTGCCCAGCTGTCTGTCCCAGAACCAGATTCCCTTCCCTGACCAGAATCTTGATGGACCAGAATCGTGACGGTTCCGTTTAAAAACGTATTTAGTGAGTATCTATAGATAGAACTGTGTCACTAACCTATATACCTTGCTTAGTTAATCCCCATCTTAAACCCATCCTATCTTGTATTCAGAACCTGTGTTGTTAGAAATATTTTTGAATTGTCTGAACTCTCTATCCTATCCCTTCTATCTTCCTCCTAGTATTGCTAAAACTATCTTTGCGCTGATCTTTTCTCATCTGAAGAAGGCGAGTCCCGGGCAGGCAGTCATTCTGATCAAGTGGCTGTGTTCTTGTGGGGATTCGTTTTGTTCATAGTCATCCTCTAGTGTTAGAAATCCCATTTGTGATTTTAAAAGCGCATTCCCGTTTTCCATTCTTGCACCTAGCTCAAAAAAACGACCTGCACTAAAACGTCCATAACTTCCCCAGTTTTCATGCTAGAAACAAAATTCCAACTTCTGCTTGTAGCTAACATCCACAGCTTTAAGACACATCTAAAACCCATACAGTTTTCGCTTTATCGTGATTATTGCGCAGTGAAAAGTTTGCCGCGAATTTCGTTTTTGGGAAATTCTGACACATGTAAAACAGCTTTTGATTGCTCCCAACTTGAATTTTAGGATTTCAAATTGTTTCTTGTTATCAAATCATTGCTTGTGTTTGTGTGCAGCCATCCAAAGTGGCTCTCATAAGAATTGATAGCAATTTCAGCAATTTTGACCATATTAGTGTTTTTGCCCAATCCATTCTCAAGACAACTTTAAAAGCCATTCAGACAGCTTGACAGTCAATTCTGTTTTCTCGTGTGTTTGCTGGGGGAAAGTGGGATTGTTATTTTGTTTGAATTCTGCCATTCCTGAACACCTGCTCTCTCCTCCTATCTTTTTACATTGCCTATTGGGCGGTTGAGGGGTGTGCAGGGGGAACCTCTAACCACAGTGCTATCTGTTCTGAACACACACACAAAAGTATTATTTCTGTGATGAAATGTTTTGCTCACTGTTACTCCTTGTGTATTAAAGAGATTATTCAGTGTGACATCACCCCATTGGTGATTATTGTGTACCCATTAAAACATAATGTGATTAGAATTGTAAATACATAAATAAATATTTTAACTTTGCAAACCAGCCTGATTCCTGGTTCAGTGTGACCGGTGGTCAGGGGGGTTCCAGGAGAGGGGTGTGATATGAGTGGTACATCGTTCAGAATAAAAGAACATTTAGACAAAAATAAATAAGGATTTCAGTTGTGCATTACATGCTAGGCGTTGACTTAGGTGTGTGCCGGATTGAAATCACTTACAATATGCCACTCATATGTCGGCTACCAAATTTGATACATATTCTTTATACATTTTTTACATATTCTTTAGCTTCATGCTAATTGTTTGACCCACTGAAAACCACTCCCAAATTTATTTTTTTACCTCTTGCCCATCCTAATCTTTCTTCCCTTGTTGTTGGTCTTTACATTTCTATTTAATTCTTTTGACCCTACTGATTAAACTCCAATTAATTAGCATAATGGGATGAATGTGACATTATAATCAGTAATTAGTTAATTATTGAATTCAATATGCTGACATTGCAGCAGGTGTGATTGTATACTACAATCAATCCGGATTGGCAGCGATACATATGCACACCCACCACCTAGAGAATCTGCACAACAAGCCAACTCCCCAGTGACATATCATCACATAGCTCCTGCAAGATTATGCCACGTTCTTATGAGTACAATAGTTAAACTCCATCCATCATCCATGGCACATGCATACCACAAAGGTCACCTATCATAGATATTTAAAAACTGAAATAATAAACCTTCTCTGCATTTTGTGAGGAAATGCCCTGCCTGGCTCTGGTGTCGTGAAAGGTGAGCTCTCAGTGGACCTGGTGCCGCCTTAAGTCAATAGAACAGGCATGTGCAACCTGCAGCTCCGGAGATGTTTGAGACTACCACTCCCATGATCCTGCATAGCTGACTATGCTGAGAACATCCATTGCAGACACCTGCATTAGAAGTTGAGGCCTGAGGTGTAATTGGGAGTTTCCCTCAATCAAACCCCTCAGTACCTCACGTGTGACAGGAGATACTCATTGTGCTACACTGCAGCCCGACATGTGAGGCTCGCCCCCCGCACTCTTCTATCCTGGAATGGGAACCCAGTCTTAGCAACACTGCCCCTACCCAAAGGGTAGATTAGTGTGCCCCATCCCCAACTAAGAATGTCCAAAGCTCTTCCTAAGCAGACACAACTTTATAACAGTAGCAAACTAAGTTTTTCCTTTAAGGTTGATGGCTTCCTTGCACTTGTCCATAGTGGTAAGCACCTACATACTGTTGCCGCCTCCCTTGGAACACCAACGGATTCATCTCTAGCAGTTTGCAGGAACTGCAGGAACTTTGAGGAACCACTGATACAATGTTGTGAGCTTGAAACTTCCTGAATGCTGAGAATTAAGTACAGGAAGGATAGTTTCAGCAACATTGTTCCCTGGCAAGGCTGAGGAGACAATATATTAATTCCCACATTTCCATTGAAACAAGGTTTCTGCTGAAGCTTACCCAATGGTTTCCCAGCCAGGAAAAAACACACACTGAAAATACGGATGCGCTCAGAGCAACAAAGGCAGCACCCTGGAAGGTCATAGGAGAAAGAGTAAACTCAAAATGGCTGCTAGAACAATTATATACCTCGCCCAGCACCTTGAACACAAAGCATGCACAGTTGCCCAATGGGAGGACAGCTAATCACAGCCCTCACCAAATGACCAACCACAGGTGCAGAACTTCAATAGGAGACCCAGCCAGACAGTGTGGGTTGTAGGAGCAGGAGGCTTGTGCTTGGAGTACGATGGAGACTTCGTAGTAGTGGAAGAAGCAGAGGCTGGAGCATCAGTGAAGAGTGGAGGAGTGACAGCAGTGGGGAGCAGTAAGAGGTGGAGAGAGTTAAGAATGTAAAGGATGCAGTTGTAACATTGAAGGGTGAGGGTAAGGAGAAGGTGGTGGTGGGAGTAAGAAGGTGAAGGAGGAGGTGGTAGGATTTTAGGGCAAGAGTGGACAGGAGGAGGTGTAACATCAGAGGGTGAGAGTGGAGAGGAAGAGGTGGTAACCAGAAAAGAGGTCATAACAACAGTGGGAGAGAGGGAGAAGGGGTGAGAATTAAGGGATTAGAAGAAAAGGCTGTAACATTAAGTGTACGATGGAGGCAGAAGGAGAAGATAACATCATGCCAGGAAAGCGGAAGCCCAGAAGAGTTGATTGGAGTATGGGTGCATGAGTCATTGGTGTTGCCCAATGGGAAGGAGGAGGAAAGAATATCAGAGACTGGTAATGGCGGTGGTGTTGCCCAATGTGAAGGAGGAGGAAAGAATATCAGAGACTGGTAATGGAAGAGAAAACAGGGGGAGAGCCAAACATTAAAGAGGCTGAAAGGAGAACCTCATGTGTATGATGCAGCAGGTGCATTACATTTGCCATGGTGGAGAATGGGAGAATACAAGCGAGAGGGGGTAAGATATCAAGGAAAGGGATCAGGAGGAGAATGAGAGATAACATAATAAGAGAAAGAAGATTCCCGCCTAGGCAGGACCATCCGGTGGGAGGAGGTATGAGTTGTGGTCTGGGAGTTTACTATGAGTTAAAAGGTGGGGAAAGAGAGACCAAACAAAAGTCCAGTAAGACCCTGGGACACTGCGCTAGCTCTCTCTGGTGGTTACAGCGACTAACTGACCTGGTTACAAGAATAGACAGTAAAGTGATGCATAGGGTACGGGATCCCAAATAGCATGCATATGGATTAGACCAAGAAGAGGAAGGGTTTTACCTAAAGCCCACACCATTGGGGAGTGCTGAGGAACCCCCCCAGGAACTGTTTAAAGTGGGACATTTTTTTCTGAGGAAAGGAGGGCCTAGTTATCTGCATGCACCCATGAAGCGTGCTGCAGGTGCGTTAACCTGCATCCTGATAGCACCCCCTTCAAGGCACGTGCTTTCTGCAATATGACATAATGTTTTGCATGGTACTGCCAAAGAAGGCAAGGGGCATGTATATTCCTTAAGCGAATGGGTTTGTATCCTAAAAAAGTACGCTTTGACCACTCAAATAATGCGTGGTGGCAAGCTGTGTCACCCGTTCTGCAAGTTCCACCCATAGAGGCCCTGAATAAGTGACACAATAATTGGATTGGATTTCAGTGTTTCGCGCTCTGCCTTATGAAATTGGGAGAGCTGTTATCTAATATGAAATCAGATAAATGTCCACAAAATGAGTCATCCAATAAATGATTTATTCTCATTGGGTCAGCCCACACGTGTTTCGACCTTAGTCATCCTCAAGGCCATATTGTTCTGAGCGAAGTTTGTTCCTGATAGTGTGGGCTTTAGTATAAACAAACTTAGGTTTATCCGACATCGTTGTCCAAACATCAGATATGCCAATGCTTGGAGACGAGTCTGTACAGAACTGACACGTCTTGTGAGTATTTAGTAATTATGCTCAGGCTACTTGCAGATTTGGCTTTTTTTGGTCACTCTATTAAGCATGGTTGACCGATCTATGGATGTGCATTTTTGTGAGGCTTTACTGATAGTGTCTTGTTTGTAACCCCTTTCAAGGAATCTTCCTTTTTTGTCGGATGAACCTAAGTTTGTTTATACTAAAGCCCAAACTGTCAGGAACAAACTTAACCCCTTCGTTTCTGGACACGGGCAACCAGAGCTATTCGCAGGGGAGCAATTGGCTCATACCTGCACAAGGTTTTCACAAATGCGGAACATGCACTATGTTTAAGCATGCGCAGAAAGATTGTGTTGAATTCACTGTTCCCACTGGCACAACACTCAAGATTAAAGACTTCATCAATTGTAGGACTACTTTTGTAGTTTAGGCACTTATTCGTGTTTGTGGAAAACTATATGTGGGCAGCACAATTAGGCAGCTGTACATTAGGGTTAGAGAATACTTAGCCAGCCTGAATAGTCAGGATCCAAAAGAACCACTTGTTGTCCATTGGCAGCAGAATCATCATCTCGCGGACAAATCAGGTCTTCAATTCATAGGTGTAATGAGTGCCAAGAGGGGATAGGGAGGAGGAGACACCAAATTGAAACTAAGGCACATGAAATGTAAATGTATTTGCTTGTTACGTGGCACTCAAGTTCGTTTGAACACAGACCACGAGATGAACGTTTTTCTATGAGTGCAACCTTTGAATCAAGAAGTTAACAATGTGTAGAGTGGCTTGTTGGGCCGCTCAATCAGCATGGGAATGATGTTCACACCATGCTTAGGATCCATAGCTACAATACTACGAGCAGGTATGCCAATTGTACGAGACATACACCTCACTTGACACTGGCATGCCATTTACCCATATTTGGGATACACATACAATTAATATTCATTCCCAATGCCAGTATTGAGCGTGGCAAAGTTCACTTTAGCTTTGGATTGGGTTCTCCAATGTAGGTATTTGGAAAAATGAGTTCCCTACTGCTTTGCAAAGCAATATATAATGAATATTAATTATTCAATCATGGCATGTCTCAGTCGACATATTATATCAGGCTGTTACATGTGCTTAGATCTAATGAAACTGACAAATGCTTATAGATAGCCACTGGAAAGATACATTCCATATATTATAACTGTTGTATTTATACTGATGAAATAGATTATTTCCGTGGGTATTAGCCCATTTAGCAGTGTAACAGACAATATTTTAACAGAGTAACGTAATTGCAGCTGCCAATATCACCGATATAAGAGCTATTCTTGAACCTAAGAACTCCAATCGTAACAATGGGAATTCACACCCTAGCTTTTTTATTTTGTGACGTCATGCGTGCTCAGCATGTGACGTTGCATGCACTAGCATCATTGTGCGCATGACGTCACATGCACAACTGCATCAACACAAGAATGAAAATGGCATCAACTCGTGCAAATGTGTGCAACGCCACAGGGATTCAACCCAGGACTGATCAAGACACAAAAATGGTAAGCAATATCAGCCGCATGAGTGATGCAGTGTACCACTTGAACTCATACAGGCACGAGGTAAGATTAGGAACCTCCTCATTTAAATATGTGGCTTGCTTTATCATACACAGCTTATGACTCCAGAGTGTTAACTTGTCTCGGGGAACCCGACCTTAGATTTCCAACCATTATGAGCAGAACTTACAATTTAAAGTATCCGCTAATGATAGGCTAGCAACAAGAATCAACTCAATCACTTGCCACCAGAACCATACCTTATATACCAGACCTGAAACCACGCCTACGTGCTACTCATAACGCTTATATAAAGTTCAGAGCAATAAGGCCTTGAGGACAACTAAGGTCAAAACACGTGTCGGCTGACCCAATGAGAATAAATCATTTATTGGATGACTCATTTTGAGGACATTGTACTGATTTGATATTGGATAATAGCTCACCCAATTTCATAAAGCAGAGTGCGAAACACCGAAATCCAAGCCAATTATTGGGATGTATATTCCTGGCAGGCTCCCAGGTGCATTCCTCAGGCATGCACCCCTTCGAAATTCACCAGATAATAGTGGGTGAAACCTTTAAATGAGAATCCAAGTTAGCTTGCACTTCATATTGATCTTCTCCCTGAATAAGTAGAAGAAGTGGGCAGAAGAGGCCGTACTTGCCGGACCATTTGCTGGAGCCTATTCACTATTTTCATTGTTACCTGTGGGAAGCCCTTACCTGAGAGAGGAATCACCAACTGCAAAAAGTCCTTCCTCTGTCTGCTGCTGACTGTTCCATGAATCGTAAACATGCTGGGGAAAACAGTTACTGAAACCAAGAACTACAATTCGTGAACTGCAAAGCCGTATCACAAAGCAGCCAGTCTCACAAAATATGTGAAACCTATGGACGGTATAGAGGGAAACCTATGAAATCAGGCAGCTCCTCTGAACAGAGAGGCGAGATAACTGCCTTTTTCAGGACAATTGTGTGATGTGTGACCCCCCATGTGTATTGCCCCTTTAAGATGTGGGTCCCTCCCAAGGTGTATTGCCCTTTTAAAATAAGCTAATAAAAGGAGCCCCTGCAGGCACATGCAGCAGAACGGCTGCCGACTCCCAAAGAGGAACGACTGAGTCTGTCTCTCCTTTAGGCCTGTAGACCCACATCGTGTGAGCATGGGCCTGCAGGCCATGATGGTGTGGGACCCTCGTGCCAGCAAGGTGGCTAGGGTCTGCATGGTCTGGGTATGGCCCGTCCAGCCCCCGCATAACACCAGGGGTCCCCCAGCATCCCCATGAGGCACTGGGCCTCTAAGGTGCTGATGTCTGTTGCACCAAGGTGGCCGACTTCATGCCAGCAGCTGGCCCCCATAACAATGGCAATGAGGAAGACGGACCCCCGCACTGCAATCATTTGCCCGTGGGGGAGAAAGGAGGAGAAGCAGCATCCATCGCTGTGAGGAGGATGAGGTAGTGCCTATTTCACTCTGCGGGCTACTTTGCCCCGGCCGCGGGCCTCATTCAAAAGGGTGCTTGTGCGGCCAGGATCGAAGCGAATTCGCCACCATGTCATCTGGTGGAAAAAGTGAGCTGTCCCCTGCTAGGGGAAGAAGGGGGAAAAAGCAGACCCCTGTCGAAGCAGTAATGGCCTCCCACTTTGGGAGAGTGACATCTGCCACAGAGGAAGGGGAAGGTGCTGCAGCCTCCCATGCTCCCTTTTGCATCGTCCTGCCATGTGGGAGACCTGCTGTCAGAGAGGCAGCCGAAGCTCTGCGTCGGAGCTGTGGAGATGGGCGCCCCACCCGGGCTGCCCAGCATTGGCTTCATGTCAGGGCTGATGGGTGCCCCCCTGTCTGTGTATCCGGGCCATCGGGCATTTCAAGGGACATACACCTCTGTGTTGGAGGGAAGGAAGAGGTGAGTGACTGCCCGCCCGCCCCGCAGGCAACAAGAGTATTCTCCAGCTGGCCGCCCGCTGAAGCACTCATAAAGAGCCCGGGCCAGGCAGGCAGTGAGAAAATTAAATTCCTGGTTTTACCAGCCGTTAAGGAAGCAACCCGCAAAGGGACTTTCGAGGTAATTACAGTACCGCAATTACCGCAATTTGCAGTACCGTAATTACCGACTTCCCCATTCCCATTGAGCCCTATGGGCGAAAAAATGGAATGGGGAAGGGCCAATGGTGAATGGGGAATTACCGCCCCGCCAACCTTGGAATGGGGCGGTAATTCCGCCATTCACCAGGGCGGAGTTGGTAAAATACCGGCTTCAACCATGGCGCTAATAGCGCCATGGTTAACACCAGAGTCGTAATGAGGCCCATAGAGTCCCCACCAAAAGACCCTAAAGGGAATGTGATGACTGTAGAAGTTATATTTAACCAGAGTAACTCAATACAACATGTATTGCTATAATGTCAATGACCCGCCTTGTGCTTCAAAGTCTGATGAGATTTTTGAGTTTATAGACATGATCTTTGCAGAATGGAGTAAGCCTTTTACACACAAAATGATTGCCCTGGGTGGAGATCTAAATGTTTGCTGCAAAGATAGTGATGTACGTTCTGTTTTTGATAAAATCAGAGAAAAGAGTATCCTCACACTGAAAAATAGCAGCCAACAGGGGAAGGTTTGGTTGGAACACATGAAAGAATGGGAGATGGTATTAGTGAATGGCTGTATTAATGGTGACTTTCCGGGAAAGTTTACTTGGAGGAATGGGACGCGACTGGCAACTCTTGATAATTGTTTTGGTAGCAATACAACATGAGTTCGAACTAAATATTATACCGAATGACTAGAGTGATCCTTACACCTTAACACTAACACATAAGGTTGATGATGCATGCAGAGTGGCTAATCAGTGTGGTGATGCAGACCCGAATCACGCTGGCAACCGTCTTAATTGGTCACCAAAGAATCTAAAACTGCGTCAGATATTGTAACATATTTTGACCAGCACAACCTAGATATGTTGAATCACATAACCGCAAATGAATTCGAGGACTGTTTCGAGACCGGCTCTCAGCAAAAGACATCCAGCAGCCGTTCTCATAAAAAAGAACTAAAACATTTCGATAAAGACATTTGGGATGCTAAGAGATCAATGCAAAAGGAAATTAGACAAATTAAAAAAGACTCACTGTCTAATATGATAATATGTATAAAGAAAGCCAAAAATAAATATCAAAATTGGCTTGACCGTTGGTTGTCCTCAGTCCAAAATGCCTCGTGCCAACATATGATTCTGATGTTGAAAACCAAAAACTCGAGATCTATCTGGCAAACGCTGACACTAGCAAAAGGTTGCAAGACTAGTTTAGTACTCAATCCTATAAATGAAGAAGCCTGGACAAACTACAAAACTACTAACATGCATGTAGGTGTCCTCATATATACACTTAAACAAGAGAGTTTCGGGAGTTGCCTACTTTTGCCACAAAAGATTGTTTTGAGGATGCCATTAAGCGGTTAAAAACACTAAATGGCCTGGCTAACATTGTACTCAAGGAAAATCCTAAAGTGTGATCAAAGATATTGAAGTCTCTCTATGATAAGGTCTGTAGAGAATGTAAAATCCCGAATTCATGGCAACAGTGTATTCTAGTACCAGTTTATAAACAAGGTATTTGAACATCTCCTGCCAATTATAGACTGCTGCCCATGTTAGATGCAAGTGGGACACTATTCGGTTCATTTGTACTGAAGAAACTTTGCAAATGGTGGAACATAGTAATATTTTTGACCCTTGTCAGACAGGGTTTCGCTCTGGCTCCTCAACAGTCCACAATATAAGACTTCTTGACAGGCTGATCAATGGGGCAAGTTGTAACGGCACAACAGCCCTATATGTAACATTTGTAGACTTCAGGGCAGCATTTGATCGAGTGAATAAACATTTCTTTGGGATAAACTGAGAAAACGTGGCTACCCTGAAAATTTACTGGAGATATTTAAAGCCTAACAAAAACAAAGAGGTGATGGCTGGAAGGTTTAGAATTAATCTTAACCACTGGCATTGCTCTGGGCAACCCTCCAGACCATCGTTCTTGGCCTGCCAAGCCATTACAGAAGGGGAAAGACCATATGCAAATCAGACTTGGCCCACCCCAAAAGGGGCAGTCCAGCCCGAACTGCTAGGTCTCATCCCTTGTGCACGAAACCATAAGCATCCCCAAACATGTTTCGGCCTTGTTGGGCCTCATCAGTGAGGAGTAACTTGGGTCTCTAGGCCCAGCAGACACGAGACCCACGTCTGGGCATACCCGTCCCACTCGAGGTGACATAGCAAAAACAAAGAGGTGATGGCTGAAAGGTTCAGAATTAATCTTAACCACTGGCATTGCTCTGGGCAACCCTCCAGACCATCGTTCTTCGCCTGCCAAGCCATTACAGAAGGGGAAAGACCATATGCAAATCAGACTTGGCCCCATTCTAAACCTTCAGCCATCACCTCTTTGTTTTTGATATTTAAAGCCTTACATTACAATACCAAGGCACAGGTGTGATTGAACAGTGAAGGGTACCTATCAGCCTTGAATCCGATCAGCAGGAGGGGGTCTAGTAAGGTTGTGTGCTGGCCCCCTTGCTTTTCAACTTATAGCTAGCCGACCTACCTAGGAGGCTACAAGAAGTGGCCAATTGCGCTCCTAAAATGACAGAGGATAGAATATATGGTTTATTATATGCAGATGATCTTGTCCTCTTCGATTGTACTTAAACCAGTATGAGGCGGATGCTGGTTGAGTTAAGGTCATATGCTGAGGAAAACTGGCTATTAATAAACTTCAATAAAACAAAGTTAATGCTGGTTGTGAGGAAAAACATCACCAGGTTAAAATATTGAGTACGTTAACATCTATCCATATCTAGGTCTTGCAATGAGCCTGCAAGCCGACTATCAATGTATTAGCTGCTAAATGCATTAAGGCTCGACAGCTCACATTCATGTTTGCAACACAAAAAGTGGACTACACTATAGAGGATATTTTGACACGCTATAAGCAATGTTTCTGTCAGGCAATATTGAATGGCCCAGTGGCGTTGACCATGAGAGAGGTCTCTTGTTTGAATAGATTGGAAGGCTTCTTTTGGCTCACCATTATAAATGTAACACCTTCAACGCTGATGAAATATCTGAGGATAGAATTGGGATTGGTATCTTAGGTGGACAAGCGTTGAAAATCTGAAATCCAAACTATTTCCTGGGTGTCTGCCATTATCCAGAATTGGAGCTAACCACAATTCTCACCCAATTCACAGAACCAGTAACTTTGAAACATTGAGCATTGATCTTTCCAGTCAAATTGACTCGGTCCCTTACTGTGATATTAATGAAAACTACTACTTGGGTAAGATGTAATTTGATAGAAAGTTGGAGTATTGGGACTGGAATAATAACTACACTCATTTGGGCAATCTAAAAGTATATAAACAGGTATCTAATGTAGTTCATAAATACAAGAGGACGCAGAATTAAATAGTCCAGTGTCCCAACCCTGCAGTGTGCAGGTTTATCTTACTTTTGCATTTGAATCATCGAGTGTTATTGATAGTTTTTGGCCCCCAGTTATATTTACCTGAAGATGCTAGATTCTGTTGTATGTGTAGGTTGAAGCATAAGATAGAGGCTGAAAGTCATGTGCTCACTGAATGCGTGGAATTGGGACTTCTGTGTATGTGTAATCTGGGAAACCATGCAAGCGACCTCAGTGCTATTAAGTCTACCAACTTTTGTACATATTGTCTCAACAGTGAGTCTCCCTAATCTGGCTGCATATTAGCAAACTCTTAAAATAATGAATTTGTTTTTAAATTGGTTGAGTTTTATGGTTTGCTCGTAATTCAGATGATGACTATGTCATATTTTATTTATATTAATTATTTGCTATTGATTTTACGTATAGTGTTTTATTTGTTTGTAAATGTGATATCATTTTGTGAAATATTCATATGAACTAAACACAAATAAATAAATACATAAATACATAGATAGACAAATAATGAATATGTATGGGAGCTGGTCTCTTGGGAAGACGTGTGGAATCAGGACAAGGTTTGAGCATACTGACATGATACAGCAGGCGGATTTTCCAGCATTTGGGTACATCCAAACCAACGGTAACCGGGTTGATAATCCTGTTGACAATGTATGGACCTAAAAAAGAACGGTAAGAGCTTGTGTTTGCTGGGAATGCCTAAATGGTTTATGAACTGCTGCCAATCCAATTAAAAAAAAATACTGGACAGTTTACCAATATGGAATATTTTTTGAAAAGCTAGGGCTGCCAGTGTTTAACAGTATGCAATAAATTCCAATAAGTCTTTTCAACATTGTTTATTTGAATCTTAATTTTGAATGGTTATTTTTAAGTTGTTCATGCGACAATTATCCTCCCCCGGCCTGCTTCCAATAAGCACCAGTCTGTAACATTTCCAGGCTCTGCCCTACTCTCTCACCCCATTTCCCTTATATTCTCCCCAGAGACTGCAGTGGCTCGAGTGTGGATAGCCACGACTCATCTCCACTACCACCTACACCGTTAACAATATTAAGGTCAACAAAATCTTGCGAGCAGTGGGGTCCTGTTGTTAAATGATCTCGTATTATTTAAAAGTGCATTCTATCCATAATATTGTTTATGCAGTGAGTGACAAATGCATAGTGCATTAGTTATATAAAGGTTCTGGGGCAGATTCAGAGAGCATTGGCAGCCTTGATGAACTATTGCAGGGACAATGAGGAAATTCCGCCAACTACCAACATGGCAAAGTTCAGCTCTTTGGGTGACAAATGCTATTAACTGTTTAATTAATGTGCACACCATGGCAATCAGAGTGAAAAATGAGTCGTGCACATTTCAACCATTATGGGATATTGAGCAAATGCTTAGCAATTGTCTTGAAAAACAAAATGTGTCGACCAGCTACTAACAGCATATGTTGACCGCTTGCTGTAATTATTTGTAAATGATGCATTTGGATGTTGTTGTAAGCCTGCCTTCTTACCATAGTTTCCCAGTTGTGTGTACAGAATTATGTTTGTTTGCCCATTCACCACAGTAGTGTCCCAGTTCTGAGTAAAGACATCAAGATGCGCAAAGAGATTTCAACTGGCTCATGAGCTACAGCCATCAAATGGGGCAGAGCGAGGTGGACTACATGTTCATAAAGTTAAAGTAAGTTCATATGAGCTCAATCATTCCTACTAGCAGGAGAACTGGTGGACACTCACCATCTAAAATAACACCCTAGCAACTGTTCTAGCCACTTGACCAATGAGGCCCTATTTTTTCAAATGTTTTTGCAATGAAGTTATTGATATTATTAGCACACATTTTAGGCAGAATCTATTGTTTATCTGGTGCAAAGCTATACTGGATGTGTATAGGAAGGAACAAGGTGGCCTGGTCAGCAATTCCTAATGTAAAACAACTCTGTTCCAAACCTACAAGCTAACACATCTTTTTCCAGGTTTCAATTTATATGGAATGTTTACTATAACCATTGTTCTTAACAAGACCACCCATACTAAATCAAACCGTAAAGAATGTGCATTTTTCATACAAACCCTTATTGGTTTGCAGTGGTATGGAATTAGTTTTTATACTTCGAGGTTCATGGTTGAATGCATAGTCTTATAGGAGAGTGTTTGCACATTAATGTTGTTATTCCAACTCTTTGTACACTTTACTTTTTGTTAGATTAACCTTAACATTGCTATTCACACTGTTTGTGCACTTTACTTTTTGTTAGAGCAACCTTAACTCTTGATTAAAAAAAAATGTTTTAATCTATAATGTGAGCGTATAGGATAGGATCCATTTGCTTTATATTTACAACCAGGTTTTCATACGCTTTACAGGTATGCAATAGTTTTCAAAAGTATAGTACCGTAATTGTATGAAATGTACCTCTTCTTGTAATGCGTCAGTTTCCTTGTCTGCACTTTCTTTGTGCACTTTTTCTCAATGGGCCTCATTACGACCCAAGCGGTCTCGGAACTACGGTACCAGTAAGCATGCCGGTACCGTAGTTCCCGGACCACTATACTACGAGCTGTTCTCGTGGGTGCCAGTCAGCCCGCCAGGTCTGACCTGGCGGGCAGAGCGGCACTCGCGAGCACAGCACATCGGATGCAACGGCACCATTCTGAATGATGCCGGTGCATCTGATGTCCCATTCCCATTCAGCCTTATGGGGTCGAATGGGGATGAGGAGAACCTTACTGCTGGCACCCGCAAATGGGTATTTATCGGGTCCGCTGAACTCGGCATGACCCGGTTCATACCCATTCGTGGGTGCTGGTAAAAATGCAACTCTGGCGGCAGCCGTGCCGGTTTTGCTGGCGCGGCTACCACCGGAATTGTAATGAGGCCCAATGTGTTTTTTGCTGAATTTAAAAAAAAAAATACATGCTATTTTTGTGTATGGGAGTAGGGATTGAAGGTCTGGGGGTAAAGTGGGTGTGGTTGTTGGCTAGAGAAGGGGCACGGAGGGACCCTGCCTATTTAAAAAAATCATCAGTAAAAAACACATAGAGCAAAGAGCATGAATAAAGTGAACACAAGGAAACTGCAGATGAAAAACAACAGTAGGACCCACTTTCTACATGTATCTGTACATTTGTGTAGAAGCACTTCGTTGATTCTCAGCATGTGTAATGTACATATTGAAAATGTTTCACATTGATTTTGAGCATGTGCTTTAATAGCATAACAGCATGGGGTGCAAGTTTGTGCCATAAGAGAGCCTTTCGTAGGAGCTTGTGTCATAGGTACAAGTTCCATTGGAGCATACATACTAAGAGTAACTGCCATTGGAGCATTCGTCATAGGAGCATGAGTCATAGGAATGTGTGTTGTAGGGGCATGTGTCATAATGTGTCATAACAGTGTGTGTGGTAACAGTGTGTTTCTTAAGAGAGTTTGTCTTAGAAGTATGTGTTTTAGGAGCTTGTGGTAGAAGCGTGTGCTGTAAAAGTGTTCCTGGTAGGAGCAAGTGTAGTAGCAACATTGACGTAACAGTGTGTGTTTATAGGAGTGTGTGTCAAAGGAGGGCATGTCATATGTATGCGTGTCATAGGTACGCGTGTCATAGGTGCGTGAGTCATCGGAACGTCTGTTGTAAGAGAATTTGTTGTAGAAGCCATGTCATAGGAGCATCTGCTTTAGGTGCATGTCTTGTAAGAGTGTGTCGTTACACTATGTGGTGTAAGGCGTATGGGTGCATAGTGTGTAAGTGTCTGGCAAGTGAGTGTATCGCACATAAGTAGCGTACAAGTGTTTGGTATAAAGCCATTTTTCGTGATCTCTGTGAGATTCATTGCAACTTTGTTGTCACTCAACGAGAGGGGATGTGTGATTCAGAAATGGGGACATTTTGAAAACAGAGTACTACATTATAACATTCAGAGATGAGCCATTGCTGAAACATTCCTTTATTAGCTATATGCATTCTAAAAGCACATATAATACAATTACTAAAAACACCCTTTAGAAAATCATAATAAATTACATTACACATTGGGCATAATGCTGGTTGATCCGAATGTCATTTCTTTAATACAGATGCTACTTGTAGTATTGTAAGTCAACATAAAATCTTGAGCAGGGATCATCAACTAAATCAAGGTATGCTTCATACTTTTTGTTTAATTAGTACCCGGCAAGAGTCAATCCGATTGTAACAATCAATCTGATTGGCCTTCGCCGGGGCTTTAACTGACTGGGAATCCATGGAATCCCTCTCCCCACTACGTTCCTTCACGACCCCTGCGGGGGCTTGTGGCAGCCACTCAGCCAATGAGGAGGCTCGGAGCGGGGTAATCCCTTCTCCGAGCCACCACGCGACTAGAGGCTGCCATCTTCCCCTGCTGGAGATTGAGAAAAATGTTTTCCCTCCCCCCACCCACTGATCCAAACAATCCTCTCCCTGCCCTCCCAACACCACTTACCTTCTTTTTGGTTCATTTGGGGAGAGGACATGCTGGGAACACTTCTGTCCCCAGCTTGTCCGCTCCCGATACGCAACAGGCCGTCATGGAAAGGCAAAAGGGACTATATGTAGTCCCTTCTCTCCTTTGCATGATGGCCATTTTTATGTTTACTTTATTTCTATTTTTTTCAATGGTCGCCATGGAACGGGAAAACTGACTTAGTTTCCCCTTCCCTGTTGGCCATTTAAAAAAAATACTTTTAGTACCCCGTTCTTATGGGTTCTGCGGGGGCATTACAGAGTCAGGTGAAGCCCCGGGACCTTTGTTAAGGCCCTCATTCTCTCGGGCCTGTAACTATGGGCCCTGGGGCTTTACCTGACTTAGTAATGCCCCCGCGGCTCGGGGTTTATTGCTTAAGTAAGTGATCTAAAGTTCACACCTAGTGGTAGAGGTCATGCCTGAAGCAAATACAAAAGTGATTATCTCTCTTTCACAAGAGATAGAGAATTCCTGTCCATCAGCCTTGGTGTGTCGCAGTAATGTGAGAGATTTATGTTTCTCAAAAAGACCCTTGCAGGTTTAAACCACGATAGGCCTAGACACAACTCCTGATTGAGGATGTAATTAATGGCATCTCTATAGGCTACTAGGAATGGATTAGACCAGACTTTCATACAGTATAGCATTGGCCATACTTGTAGGAACAATGAGGTCCCAGTACTGTGTAAGCAAGTTAGAGGATGAAAAAGGAAAACCTAACAATTGTTTCTAGAACCGTTTTCAGACTTTTACAATGGTCGTGGTTCCAAAGATATGATACATTCAGTTATCCTTGTCTGGCGTTCATTTTGTATATGCTTAATGAAGGATTGCCAATCTTGATTTATGGTATTGGGAAAAGCTGATCACATCTCCCAAAAGTGCCTTCAGCATTTGGGTGTTCTTGGCAATTTGATTTAACCATGAGCCAGTTCGCATCAATCCCAAACCAAAGTGGTTGAAATGGTAATTGTAATTGTTTATTTATACAGTGCTTATGCACAATTGGAGTGCTTCAAAGCGATTCAAGGGAAGGGTACAAGGGAATACAGTAGTCATTCATAGGCCTTGAAGTTTCCAAATGATCTAACCAAAACTAGCGTACTAGTTCTGATGGCATTTCTACTAGTGTAAGGGCCTGAAGTATTTCAGGCACGACCAAGCTAGGGCGGGGAGACAAAAATGGGGTGGGGGGCAGGACAATGAAAATACTAGTCATAGTATTTTCGGTCATGCAAGTGTACAGACAGAAGTGCGAGGATGGGGGGAGGGGAAAACAAGTGCACCCAGTCCGGCAAGACCCTGGGTTACGTGCAGAGGGGTTAACCCTCTCCTGGAGCATAAGCTTTAAGTGCAGAATGCTGAAACATAGTGCAGAGGCCAGGGGGCAAGTGCAAGACTGGCGTGGGAGCCTGGGACTTGTAAGGCTCTGGAGGCCAGGCGACCAGTCAGTAAGAAGCTGGACAGAGTTGGAGAAGATAAGGAGGAGGGAGGCAGGAGCGAAAAGAAAGGAGGTTAGCATGGGAGAGAGAGAAAGAAGGAGGAAGAGAAGAAGAAGGTCTTGAGGAGTTGCAGAAACTTAAGGTGATCCGGCTCAAGATGGAGAGAGGCAGGAAGGCTGTTCCAGACGGAGGCACCTGCAGCGCATAAAGATCTACCCCCAAATCTATGTTTGGATGAACGTTTCACCCGCAAGGAGATGGAGGAGGAGGAGCGGAGGGCTCTAGAGGGAGAGTATTTAGGAAGAGAGCGTTGTAGATAGTGTCAGCCCGAGAAAGCCTTGTGGATTATGCAGAGGATCTTGAACTTGGTCCTTGCTGCCACAGGGAGCCAGTGGAGAGATTTCAGTGCCAGAGAGATGAAGTCCTGGGGCTTGAGGCCAAGGATAAGTCTTGCGGTTCTGTTCTGGATGACCTGTAGAGGACGGAGAGTAGCAGTAGGAAGATTGCGGAAGAGGCTGTTCCAGTAGTCCAGCCTAGAAAGAACCAAGGCTCTGGAGATGGTGAGCCTCTGGGCAGGTGTGAGAAAAGGTAGAATACCTCTGAGGAGGTGCAGCTGGTAGTGAGATTTTTTTGAGATGACAGAGATGTGAGAAGAGAAGAAGAGAGTGGAGTCGAAGACGACCCCCAGATTTTTAGCCTCATTAGCAGGTGTGGGCACAAGGCCAAGGGAGGCTGGCCATAGTGAAAGTGGTAAAGCGGGCACAGGGGTCCCAATGTGGATGATCTCTGTCTTACTGATATTGAGGCGGAGATCATTTGCAGCACACCAGGACTGAATTGCGGACTGATAGTCAGGGATGAGCAAGGAGGAGGAGGGGGCCGAGGGTAACCTGAAAGAGAGCTGCGTGTCATCTGCGGATGAGCGAGCCTTTTCAGTAAAATAAACATAAAAACTTGGTGCAAATTCTTGGATTTACTCTTTATGGGCGGAACATGGAATCACCTTTGTTTTGGCCATGTTTATCTCTATGCTTTTTTCGTGACAAATAGATAAAAACAGGTTTAAACGCTTTATCAGCACAGAAGGAGTTTATGACACAACTAAAGTGTCATTTGCGAAACGTAAGATAATGATTGAAGAACCATTTACAAGCGGGACGTCAGATGGTAAAGATACAATTTGAATCACCAAATCTATATAAATAAAAATGTAAATATTCGTTTGTTCAAAATCTTAAATCTCCAAAAGTTCTTCACCGATTGCTTTGAAATTTTGACACAACGTTGCATTTGAACAGGCACGTGTTTTTATATACGTACTATACATAGATGTCACACCTGTGACAGGTAAAAACATGCCTTTTCTAAAAAACAGCACCATCTGTTGGACGTAAAAGCAACACACACTATACCAAATATTTTACTGAAAAACAGCGCCATCTTTATGATTTCATTTCAATGTTTCCAATTTAGAATGGCTCAAATACGTGCCAAGGAAGCAGCAGAGCGACGTGCAGCCACACTTCAGGATGCACGGTTGCGAGCATGGCGATCGCGTTCTGCAGCTTCAGATCTGCTTCGTTCTCAACACAATGAACGCAACAGGCTGAGAGTGGCTGAAAGACGTCAACGAGAAACAGCAGATCAGCGTCAAACCAGGCTCCGTGCTCAGCAATCAGTCGATTACAATCGCATTGCATTCCGGTACAACCCAGCTGATGATTATAGTTTGAGCAGGCATGTTCTCATCGGCACCATGACTGAAGTGTGTTTTTATTGCAAGGGTCTGAAATTTAATGGAGAAACGAAAGGAATGTGTTGCACCACCGGGAAAATCAAACTGCCTCAACTTGGAGAACCGCCGGAGCTTTTAAAAACTACCCACAAGCATTGTGAAATTAAACATATTAGAAACGTGCGCTTTCTCTTTTTTTTCTTTTCCATTTAACCAGACTGAGCCAGAGCAACGCGTGGCCGGGACAGCTAGTCCTTAATATATAAATAAAATAATGCCTAATAAAGCACACATCCTTGATGTACTCCCAATTCAACTGGTAAAATGTCATCCTCTTGCCCCGAATGCTCCATCTAACATAAGAATGATTTCCTGGAGTACAGCATTTGTGAATGCCTCAACAATTTGTTGATGGCAGTGGGTGCAGAGATGAGGATATTTTTAAAACTGCAAGTGCTGACCTTAGAGATGATCCCATAACAGTGACAAAGGCACTGCGGAGGTCACCAAATTATGTTTCCTCAGGTACATATATATGTTGATGAATTACTCTAATCTAAATACCTGATCCACTTTGCTGATCCCCTTTTGGAAACCTGCTTGCAGCAGTGAAAGAACTTTTGTGGACAGCATCCAATTTCCAAATGGGCAAAACAGCATTTGCCAAATGTTCTGCCCTCAGAATCTAAAGTCAAGGTGGGGCAGGAATTACACAGGGATTCACAACCCCCTTTTTTTTAATATATAGACGAATTATCGCTGCCGTCTGCCATAAAAGAGGAACTCAACCCACTGAAAGGACGGAATATGAAAAATAAAGTGAAATGAGGGACCCATGCGATAGATTTTTCAACAAGTCAAGATGTATCCCACCTGGCCCAGGGGCTTTAATAGAGCATGGGGACTGAAGTACAACCAATACTTCTTGTTAGTGTGAACAAAAGAGCTGGGACAGAAGAGACAGCCTCATTGAGGGCAGCATCTCTAACATAAAATGTTGAGGGGGTTATCACTGATTTTACAGCGAGAACAAATATGTGATAAGCATATTAGTTTGCTCGTTGCTTGGCTTGTTATCTGGCTATGCACTAGGTGAATTGTTGGTAAATTCCCCTCCCCCACCGATGTTTAAGTCACTTGCTGTGACGTGAAAATATTGATGTATTTGTGGGAGAGCTTGTCAATGGTGCAATTGATTAGGATGAGGCAGTGTTGTTTTAGCGAGGTGTATGTACGTTGAAGAAGTAAACAGTAATATGTAACAGTTAGGCACTAAGCCCTCATTATGAGTTTGGCCGTATTCCGGCTGTAAATCTGGCAAAATACCACCAAACGGAATTACCGTTCCCGCCACTTATTTTTTTTGCATTTTTAAAGAACTCAGACAACCCAGAGGCATCGAGGTGCTGTTATAGGAATTGTTTGTTTTTTAATTGCATAATTGATTTCTTTTGGTATTTATACCCAGAGATTTCTAAGCGCAGTCCCGGGGATCAAACCTATGTTGCTTCGTGTCATCTTGTTTCCAAGGTGAACACGTTACCGCTGAGCTATCCTCCTTGGTCCAGCAGGTTTACTGTTGGATTATAAGTGCGGGTAGGCAGAGTTAGTCCCCATTTTCTGGACCCCATTGGACTCCATGGGGATTTCGGTGGAATTACCACTTGTGGTAATTCTGCCGTTTTTGCTGATTTTTTGGTAGAAAGCTGCAGGATTTGCCTCCAGCATAATGCTGGAGGTAAATCCTCCACTCCAGGACCAAACTCAGACTAAGGCAGAGCGGTAAAAGTAATTCTGTTACCACCATTTTTTCAACATCTGCCATACTCGTACTGAGGTCATTCTGCATATTTGACAGACCCTGTACTAAAGTTAGTAAAGGAGGTTTCTGGGTAACTCCTTTGCAGTTTTCAATATGTTCTACGTGTGCCATGCTAGTACTAAAGCTTTTGAGCCCAATTCATTGACAGAATAATGAAGGACAAGAGAAGCTATGTGTGCCAGAGATAGCTCTGTCTTGGGATTATATTGGCTAGTGAGTCTTTTGTCACACCGTCCAAAGCCAACCCAATTCACTCTGCCCTTCACCTGTGTGCCTCAGGCCCTTGAATTGGGTGTAAAGCTTGCTGCTCTTTGAAATGTCATTTCTTCCTGATGTCTGAACTTATGTATTATTGATGCGAACCTGCATGTGAGTGCTAGCTTTGTGCTAATTTTGTACCCTCCCAGATTGAGTAAATTAAATGTTGGACACCATTTTTATATGTTTTGAAGCAGCCTGCCGCTTTATATGACAGAACATTCAAGAGACGTGCAACATGTGTTGAGAAACGTCACAATAGAGATTGCTGGATTTTCCTTTCATGTTATGAGTTGCACTATGTTAAGTATACTTTTTACAAATAAGGGCCAACGTGTTGGCAGATATTTTATCTCTAAGAGAATTACGTGAATAATGATTCATTGTGATAAGCGAGCAAAATGTTTTGGATGTTGGGCTTCGACAGAAATTATAACTTGCTTTGTTGCTATGATTACAGTGCAATATTTAGGGTGTCAGAAAACTCAGGAAAGTGCTTAAGGATAGGAGAAGAGTCCTGGTGAAGCGGGTTGTACTTCAAGGGCCAAGATAACATTCATCCCTTCTGGCCAGGAGCAGGATAGTGCTGCTTCACCCATGAGTCCATATCTCCTCTTGTGGCTTCCTTTGCCATTTGGCACAGCCCAGCTCACAGTCTCTGAACATTGAAATAATAAACCTTTAGGACATTTTAGGTCTGTGGAAACTTTACGAAGAAACTAAAAAAAAAACTAAAGAAGAGAAAAAGAAGGGAGAAGGGGAAGAGGAGAAAGCTAGTGCTCTGCCCCATCCTTATGGATCGTTCCCATTATTAAAGCCGGCTACAGGATATACAAATCCTAGGAGGGCATCACCTGACAGGGAGAAGGCAAAGAAAAATAAAGCAGAGCCAGAACCGTATTCGGAGGGTAAGAAAGAGAAAGGGAATAAGAAATATTTAGCGAACATTAAGAAAAGCACACAACAGCAAAAAAATGAAGCTAGGTGAGGACCCTGCAGAATACATATGACCAATACAAGAAATGTGGGTGTAAGAGAATAAACAATCATGGGACGATAAAATACCTTTACTCTATCACATTCTAGTGAGTGGGCACTCCACAGATGTTCAGGTTTCCCTAGAAAAAACTGTTGGGATAGAAACAAAAGCATGGCCCGAGATACAAGCGACAATTGTACATTATTGTAAAAGAAAACAGGAAATAGACAAGGAAACATTGGACAATACAGTAAAAGCAGAAAATAAACTAGGGCAGAAAAAACTGGCCAAAATAAGCATGGAAGGGGCAGTGCTCACGAGACCTGTTAGCGTTCAACCTGCCCAACGGGGGGCAGGGAGGTTCCAGTAAAAGTGATAGCACAGTAAGGGGGATTTACAAAATCACCATATAACCCACAGTGGGGAGTACAGCAGATTGAACAGCAGCCCAGATTTATAAATGCACAGCAGCCTGGATGTATACATGGGACAATATCAGACAGGAAGGGGATATTAAGCAAGGGAATGGGGACTTGTATTTAGGGATATGTGGCCCCGGTTGGAGGACAGTGCTTTGTTTGTGGACATTTTGGTCACTATGCCCGAACATGGCCACTGATTCAACAAACAGGACAGCAAGGAGAAGTGCAGCCACAGCAGCAATATATGCAGACATCCACACAACCTCAGCAGATGCAAATAATACTGCAGCAACAGATGCAATCACAACCTATACAGACACAGGTTGCATCAACACAGGGTCAATAATCAGCCCAAAGGGGAATGATAGCTGGATTTCAGGGTACAGTAGGCATACTGGAAGCACCAGCGTAGACACATACACAAGAGAAGGTGACAAAATAGGGGCAAATTGAGGTGCCCCATTACACTGGGGTCAGAGTGGTAGGTGGAAATCCATTTGCATCTTCGATCAACATTTTCCCAATAGGGGTGCCCACAGGAAGTATGAGTGTGTCCTGTCCTATCAGTAACTGAAGACCCTGAAGAGGAACCCGAGGTAGCAGTTCAAATAGGACAGAAGGACTTTTCCTTTCTGATAGCTCCTGGAGTAACTAGATCCTGTATAAAAGAAAGGGGATTCCTATTGTCCAACAAGAAATTGGACACACAAGGCTTTTCGGGGACCATCCAAGCGGTTCCTCTAACAAAAGATTTACCACTGATAATGGGACTCAACATATTGTAGCACGATTATTGTATTCAAGAGACACACCTATTAACATATTAGGACAATATTTGTTAAGCAAATTGAATTCCACAATTTCATTTTGGGAGAAAGGGATGGTGTGCACCACACCTGGGTTGCATCCAGCCAGGGTGGCAGTGTTGATATAAGCATACTATGCACACAGCACATGAAGAGTGATACTCATGCACACAGAGATGTTCTTGGACGGCTTGAAAGGGTCAAATTAATTTTTCCTCAGACCACGTTGCCCCTCAGTCATTACACCAGGCTCACCCACATTGCTATATCTAGAGGAAGTAGTAGTGGGAAAAGATATGATTATACTGGTTGCTACAGATAATGATAACATGGTGTCCAGTCATTTTTCGTATACAAAAGTTTTGAAAGACAAACTTTAGAATCTTTTTTTTCGAAATACAAAAGTTTCGAATGACAATTTATTTGGAAAAAATTCAAAAGTTTGCCTTTCGAAACTTGGGTTAGGGTTGGGGCTTGGGTTAGGGTTGGAGGTGGGAGGGTGCGTGGGGTTGGGAGGGCTTGGGGAACCCCCCAATATACACTAAAACCTTAAAACGTTAGATGGAGATGTCCAGTGCTGAAATTACAGGACTGGACAGCTCCATGTAACGTTTCAAAGTTTAAGAAAAGGCATTTTAATGCCAATATACACAAATAACTTTGAAATGTTACATGGAGCTGTCCAGTCTAACGTTACAAACAAAACCGCATTGAAATGGTACTTTTAACATGTAAAAGTACATTTCAATTGAAACCAATCCATGACTATTGTCGACAGATTGGTTTTGAAAGAAATGCACTTTTGCGTGTTAAAAATAGTATGTCGAGACTTTTGTTTTCGAAACTTTTGTTTCAAAAATTTTTGTTTTTCAAATCTTTTGATTCAAAACTTTGACCATAAACCCGTTAACATGGAGTGCCAATCAATACTGTGTATCAATCCCACACTAACAGTGACAGGAGTAACAGACACTGGGCCTCATTACGACCCTGGCGGAGTGGGTTTACGCCAGCGTTATTCGCGGCGGACCCGTCGCCCTACTACGAGTTCCCGTAGCGCCATGGAACGTTTTCCACCTGGTTTTTCCGGGCGGAAAAATCCATGGCGCTATGGGACCTTGTAGTTAATTACGCCACCGTATTTTACGGTGGCGCAATTAACTCCTTCCCCACTCCCATTATACCCTATGGGGCAAAAATGGGAATGGGGAAGGGTAAAATGGGGAATGGGGATTTACCGCCCCGCCAAGGTCGGCATGGGGCGGAAAATCCGCCAACCTCCATGGCGCTATCGGCAGCTTTCCGCCGTGCTCCGCGGTGCATTTAGCACCGCGATTTCCGCCAGGGTCGTAATGAGGCCCACAGAGTTGTTCACTACAAAAGAGGAAGAGGGGGGGGAGATAGTATTCCAGTTGAGCATACCCTGCCCAGTACAGATAAAGGAAAGAGCAGTGTCCCAGATGACACAATTGGTGAAAAAAGAGACAAAATACATACAGGAGGATTTGGAAAAAGTTCCAAAGAATGTATTGACCGAAGGACCCCATGACGTGGGAATGTTGAAGGGGGTGGGAGCAGTGAACATTAAGATAAAGTTTGGAGCATTGCTGTCGTGAGTGAAGCAATACCCCCTCTCACAAGATGCCAATGAGGGTATATCTGAGACACTTAGGCCTTATGGCAACAAGGTAGCATACAGGAATCAACATCACCATGCAATACATCGATTTATCCAATTAAATAATCAAAGGGTGGGTTGTGGAGATTCATACAGGATCCCTGCCCTCTTAACCACACCATTGAAGCAGAATTTCTGCTAGTTCCAAACCCAGTGACAATTTTCTGCAGCCTCCCAGCAAAGGCACGCTACTTCACAGTAGCAGATTTGAAGAATGCTTTCTTCTCCATTGTCCTGCATCCAGACTTCATGGATCTTACCGTGTTCATGTATCACGGGACGAGATTCGAACAAACAAGAATGCCCCAGGGGTATTGTGAGGGAGCCAGCATATTTAACAGAGTAATACAAATCAATTTGAGCAATTTGCAAGTAGCAAATACCATGATACAATACGTGGATGACCTTTAGTGTGTAGCACAACAGAAGATGAGTGCAGGGAGGACTGAGTGACACTACTAACATTGCTGGCTGAACAGGGCTACAAAGTGGACAAACAAAAATGGTAGTATTGTCAAACAGAGGTGGTTTACTTGGGGCATTTTGTATCAGCAGATGGGAGAAGAATAACACCAGAAAGGGTTGAAGCAATACATAAAACACCCCAACCAAAGACAGTGGAAGAAATGCAACAGTACCTGTGTCTATGCAATTACTGCAGAGCATGGATCTTTGATTACTCCACATACACCAGGCCACTCTTCCAGACACTGAAGGAAGCTTAGAAAAACAAAAGCAACATCAAATGGACAGCTGAGATGAATGAACATTTTGACAAGCTCACAAATGAGCTGGCACATGCTCCCGTATTGGCCACACACAATTACGAAGAGAAATATCATTTGTTTCCTCACTCAGACGGTAAAGTAATGACAGCCGTACTAACACAAAAGAAGAGACAGAGACATAAGCCACTGACATATTACAGTGGGTCACTAGACCCAGTGATGCAGAGGCACTCTCCTTGTCAGCAGGTACTGGCTGCCGCAGCATTTGAAATTGAGAAGGCATCAACAATAATAATGGGGTGCCAAGTAATTTTGAATGTGGAACATGCATTGTTTGCAGTACTAGAAAGGTCCAAATAAATGTTGACTACTCAGAGATGAGAGATGTAAGGAAGGCATGATATCAACAGTAAGACCGACACAAGTGATCACAGTTCAAGGGTGTTTATTCAACTTCAATTGGGTTAAAAAAACACCTATCTAATACTAAATTAAAGATGGGAGCAAGCTAGGACCACCAAATAATAATGAGTGGTGTCTTGACAAAATAAAAGGGCCTCTACTAATAAACCTATTGCCACTCCTTACCTCTAAATACAAATAGTGTGAGAAACAATGTTATGAAAAGAAAAGTGTTCAAGAAATCATATGTCAGGATATTCAAGTCGTAGGCTTCCCTTCCCCATGTTTTCAGCATGGGACAAGGTTGGCGCACTCAAGCTTAGCACAGTCTCTGGCTTGTCTAGCAAGAGAGTGCAGTTCAGAATTTCTACATCATGGCCTTCTATGCCAAAGTCTATTTGCCATTCAAAGTCTCTGCCTCTTCTTTCAGAAGGCCTGATGCACCAAACAAACAATAAAGTTATTTTCTTTTTAGTATTTCGCATCTACACAAGTTTCTTAGAAATTTTCACTGTTTACCTCGGATCCCCCTCTGCCAGGCTCAGATCCACTTTAACACAATATTTTCAGGATTTTCACACATCCAATTTCTCAGGTGTTTCACTAGTCACCCCAGATCCCCCTCTGCCAGGCTCCGATCCATTTTGACACAAACTTGTTTTAACACAAAGCTTTCAATTGACCTCCGTCTGCCGGGCTCGGACCAACTTTATCTCCGTTGCCATAAACTTTCTTTACTGTATCAACATAGAAAACCTTCGAGTGTGCACAGGATTTTGCTTGACCCGTCGCTGGACTTCTTTGATTCAGAATTCTTTGCCTCTCTTTCACTTTTACCACCTCTCAGCTGGATACCTTACAGACACCTTCAAATGAGCATGGACGCGGTGCTGAACCACTCTGTCAAAGGTATTGTATCTTGGTTTCAAAGTTCAGTTACTCATCTGCAGTTCAGCTTTATTCACGCTTCTTATCACACGCGTTTTTAACAATGTTCATTCCAGTGCTCGCCATACAATGTTGCTGCCTGCAACCTTGGTTTCAACACAAACCGGCCTTGTTTGTGTTCTGATTTCACTATGGCATTGCTTTGTCCTTTGAGAGAAGGACAGTACCTCCTCAGCTGCTGATTCTCCCCATCTTGACTATCGACGCGGGAGGCCCCGGGTGACTCCGACACACAATGCAGGTTTCTTCAACCTAGTTTCCTGGTCTTACCCTTTCTATTCTTGAGGTTTCACGAAAGTGATGGTTCCTTGTCAAAAAGGTCAAGGGAACTTCTCTCCTTGCGACCCCCTTCTGTCTTGCCGTCTTTCTTCTCTTGTTAAACTGCCATCTTGGAACTGCTGTTTCCTCGTGTCCTTTGCCTCGTTCAGAGTGTGATCTCGTGCTCTGCCTTTTATCCGTGTGGGAGGTGTAATGAAGTCAGGTGTGTGTGATGATCAGTAATTGCTTGACCTTGCCTGACCATTGTATTGGGACACTTCAGGTATACGGCTCAGGAGTTAGTCTGTTTTCCCTTAGAGCGGGTTGTCTGTGAGAACGCGTTTGTGATGTAAAAGGGGCAGGGGTAAAGTTCCTACGTGTCCTACTTGGTAGGCTGGGGAAAAGGTGTTATAGGTAAAGGGATACCGTGTCTCACTATCCGGTGTCCCACTCCATCTCCCTGATGTAGCCTCACCAAGGTAATCCTCCCGCACTGGTCCACCCCCAGGAACTGGATCTAAAAGCGATGGCCGTGTCCTGGCCACCTGGATGACAGATCCCCAGGGACTAGTGGGTGAAACACCTTCTGGTTTCTCACAGAGAGCATCAGGCTATGAAATTATATTCACAAAGTCTGAGATAGAAATTGTAAGATGCAGGATGGTAAACCCAGCAGAATTCATTGCAGAACCAATAGACGAAGGAGATTATATATATGTTTGTGTGGCATGCATGAAAAGGAACAAAGGGAACCCCCTGGTAAATGAAGAAGTAATTGAGGGGGCGACATGGTTTTTATTGATCGGTCTTCATGTATCAACCCATATTCAGGACAGAGGCATTCTTGTTCAGCAGTAGTAGTATACAAACATTCACAGTTTTCTCCAAAACACGAATGCCAGCACACTACTCTGCACAAGCGGCAGAATTGTTGCCTTTAATTGAGGCCATAAACATGTCAGAAAGACAGGTGGTAAATATATTTTCAGATTCTGCACACGTAACACATACAGTACATTCAGGACTAGCAAGATGGGAAAGGAGAAAGTTCAGAAGAAGTGATGGCACACAGGTACAACATGCAGCACTTCTGAGTACATTATTAGAAATGCTACAACTCCCAGTAGAATTAGCAATAATAAAGTGCAAGGCCCATACTGGGGGGCAAGAATGTATCGCATTGAGTAACGAAAAAGCAGACAGAGCAGCAACAGCAGCAGCATATTTGCCAGAAGGGACACATTTGCTGCTCCCTGGTGAGAAGGAGAAAACACCACTTATAGCATTGATAAAAACAACTAAAGAACAAAATGCTCTGTCAGAGGGCTTCAATGCAACACTGATAGTACAGAGATTAGAATTACAGGGAGAAGCACCGAATGATGAAAAAAAGAGCTTTGGAATAAAAGAGGGTGCTCTCTGTCTCTGTCTTTGGCAGCAAGACAACACTAGCAAGGTGGTAATGCCAAGAAAGTTGTTAAATGTGGCCCAGGAACAGATTCACTACCGTGCCCACCTATCGAAAGAGCATGTGGCTGCAAGGAAAAGTGAGGATTGTTTTGTGCCAAATTTACATGAATGTGTATCTGAATTTGTGAACAATTGTATAATTTGTAAAAAAAAATGTGTATCTGGTCACACTTTGAGAGTGATACAAGGAACATTACCGCAACCAGAAGGTCCCTTCCGGCACTTGCATATAAACTATGCAGATATGCAAGATAGATGTGGCTCTTATAGATACATGCTTACTGTGGCATGTCTGTTTTCACAGTAGCTTACGGCTGGTGCCTGTGCCTGTAATGATGCCCACTCAGCGGCAACATTTTTAATCAGTGAAGTATTTCCGAGGTGGGGTGGCTCCCAGATTAAATTCACTCTAACAATGGTCAGCATTTTGAAAATGATTTGATTAGGGAAATACCTGTCCTTCTAGGAATATGGCACAAGCTATGTACCATTTACCACCCACAGGCCAACGGTATGGCTGAGAGAATGAATGGCTTACTAAAAGAGCGCTTGTCTAAGCTAACACTGACACTTCGTAAGACATGGTTGTACTGCTTACCTCTTGCTCTCTTTGCTTTGCAAAATTTGCCTGTAGGAGACCATCACCTCACTCCTCATGAAATTGTTACTGGTCAGAGAATGCATACGCCTATCTCTCCGGCACGTACACATTCTGATGCTAACTCTTCTTCTAACATGAATACGGACGGTGCAAACAGGTGAAATAAACAGTGGTGAGCAGGCAAAGGAATATCCAAGAGCAGCACTTCTCTATCCAAGAGATAAGATTTTTATCAAAAACCTCATCAGAAAGTGGAATGAAGAATGTTTTACTGGTCCGCATACAATGATATACTCAACACCAACAGCAGTCAAGGTTGAAGGTCGCCAAGGATTGGCTCATTTCACTGACATGCGGAAGGACAAGAGCACCAGCTCCCCTGGAGAAGAGGGACAGAGTACAGGGGGATATACAACAGCTCTCATTAAATGTCTTCTCAGTAATAAGGTTTTATAGGAGACCAACAAGGGAAGAAGGAGAGGGTGTTTTGCAGGATAATGTTATTATAAACTGGTGGCAAAATATTTCTATTCTATGGAGTGCAATAATATTAACATGCATTAGTATAGGATTAATGTTATTATTATGTTTTTTCCTTCCTTAAAGAAAGAGGTGGTATACATTCAAACAATAGTGTGAATAGAGCAAAAAGGAATGTGTTAAATGAAGAGGAATTCCATCATGACACTAAAAGGCTGCAGGAGATAACATCCGGTACAATGAAATGTTAGGTGTGAGAAGAGAAAGGACGAACGGCACATGTTGCGTCTGCTCACTCATCCCACACCTCATAGGGACACCCAAGCTTTTCCTGCCTCAGGCTGTATCATATGAGGAAGTAAGATGTTATGTAATGTAATTTAATTGCTTATTTATAACGTGCTTAATACCCAGAGGTTTCTAAGTGCGGACCTGGAGATCAAACCTGTGTTACTCTGCATTGTCTTGCTTCCAATGCGAGCACATTGCCCCTGTGCTATCCTCCTGGCCCGAATGTCTAATGCACCTGTCCCTCTGCAAAACTAGGGGTCTATTTCAAGGAACACGTGTTCCTGTTCAGTGGGGCAGGATGACTGAAAAAAAAAGAAACCAAACAAAGATTTTAGAATATATAACAGAAGACTCTAAAAGGGGGGAGCAAATGATTAGTGAACACAAACAACTGTAGTGTGTAGATAAAGAGGGACGTAGTATCTCATGGTGTTACACAAGACCATCAATAAGAATAAGAGGGGCAGTGTGGTAGGGTGGCCAATGTGAGTCAGAATAATGCAATGTCGTGCTGAAGGTTTGGTGGGATAGCTGCAAGGCAGTTTGGGGGAAGTATGCACATGTATTGACTTTGATAGGTGAAACTCATCAATCGGTTTATATAAAAGCTTTACTCGATTCCCTCTGTGTTTCAGGTCCAGTGGGTCCATCCATTTGGGAACTAACATTGGCTATGCTATGGTGACAGGGACAGCTGTCATATTGGACCTGCAGTGGGCATGTGGATTGAAGGCCTATGCCCAGCTTTCTCCCGATTGGAGTGGGGTGTGTGCGATTGTTACACTGCACAGCCCTACACTGGTGGTGCCCCGAAGCAACAACGACATGGGGCTTTCATTAAAGAATCAGTCAGTCGTGCTGAAGGAAAAAGTAGTACAGCAAGACAAGGAGCAAACAATACAAAGTGTGCTAAACCAAAAAAGGAGAGCAAATAACTATTGATCAGAGAAGAGTGCAGCAAATATGGCAGCAATTCCTGCTTAGTTTTGACTGTTTTCCAAGGCAACCACTTTTTCATTTCTTTAATACTTCTAGGTGTGCAAACTGCAGCTAATGCTAAGTGGCTACAACTCACCAGGTACAAGTTACTGCGACTGGCCAATTCAACATAGATTATTCAACAGAAGTTACCCTGGGTAATCCAGATCTGGACCCCTTGCTCACTGTGTCTTAGAGAGGCTCAGCTTCACCTCACTAATGGGGCCTGATTAGGCCGAAACACGTGGCTGGGGTTGCTGATGGTACTCTTGTTCAGAGTAGATTTGCCTAGCATTTCGATGCTGGACTGCCCTTGTGGGTGGGACAAAGACTGATATGAAAATGGATATTTTTCCTCTGTGAAAGGTACAGTGAGTTAAAACATGATTGTGGACCCTCCTGAGTGGAAGAAGTTCCATAGAACAGGGTATTTGACCCATTTATGTTCCCAGTAGAGGGACTCTCACAATCCTTTGTAACTTTCTAAAACTTAGGGTTTCACCCTAAGTAACCCAGGCTAGTCCAGATGTGGACCCCTTGCTAACTCTGTCTTATCTTAGAGAGGCTCATCTTCACCTCACTGATGAGGCCCGACTAGGTCGAAACACGTGTCTGGGGTTGCTGATTGTACTCTTGTTCAGAGGAGATTTGCCTAGTATATCAGTGTTGAACTGACCTTGTGGGTGGGACAAAGACTGATATGCAAATGGATCTTTCTACTCTGTGAAGGGTGCCGTGAGCTAAAACATGCTTGTAGACCCTCCTGAGTGGAAGAAATTCCATAGAACAGGGTATTTGACCCATGTTCGTTCTCAGTAGAGGGGCTACCACACTCCTTTGTAACTTTGTAAATCTGGGGTTTCACCCTAAGTAACCCAGTGTAATTCAGGCGAGGACCGCTTGCCCACTATGTCTTGGAGAGGCTCATTGTCACCTCACTGATGAGGCCCAACTAGGCCGAAACACGTGTCTGGGGTTGCTGATCATACTCTTGTTCAGAGAAGATTTGCCTAGCATTTCGGTGCTGGACTGCCCTTGTGGGTGGGACAAAGACTTACATCCAAATGGATATTTCTTCTCCTCTGTGAAGGGTGCTGTGAGCTAAAACATGCTTGTAGACCCTCCTGAGTGGAAGAAATTCCATAGAACAGGGTATTTGACCCATGTTAGTACTCAGTAGAGAGGCTCCCACACTCCTTTGTAAATCTGTAAAAGTTGGGATTTCACCCTAAATAACCCAGTGTAATTCAGACGAGAACCCATTGCTCACTGTGTCTTGGGAAGGCTCAGCTTGTCCTCACTGATGAGGTTCGATTAGGCTGAAACACGTGTCTGGGGTTGCTGATCATACTCTTGTTCAGAGGATATTTGCCTAGCATTTCGGTGCTGGACTGCCATTGTGGGTGGGACAAAGACTGATATGCAAATGGATATTTCTCCTCTGTGAAGGGTGCCGTGAGCTAAAACGTGCTTGTAGACCCTCTTGAGTGGACGAAATTCCATAGAACAGGGTATTTGACCCATGTTCGTTCTCAGTAGAGGGGCTCCCACACTCCTTTGTAACTTTGTAAAATGGGGGTTTCACCCTAAGTAACCCAGTGTAATTCAGACTAGGACCCCTTGCTCACTGTGTCTTGGAGAGGCTCATCGTCACCTCAATGATGAGGCCCAACTAGGCGGAAACACATGACGGGGTTGCTGATCATACTCTTGTTCAGAGGAGATTTGTCTAGCATTTTGGTGCTGGACTGCCCTTGCGGGTGGGACAAAGACTGATATGCAAATGGATATTTCTCCTCTGTGAAGGGTGCCGTGAGCTAAAACATGCTTGCAGACCCTCCTGAGTGGAAGGAATTCCATATACAGGGTATTTGACCCATGTTCGTTCTCAGTAGATGGGCTCTTACACTCCTTTGTAACTTTGTAAAACTTGGGATTTAATCCTAAGTAACCCAGTGTAATTCAGACGAGGACCCCTTGCTCACTGTGTCTTGGAGAGGCTCAGCCTGTCCTCACTGATGAGGTTCGATTAGGGCAAAACACGTGTCTGGGATTGCTGATAGTACTCTTGTTCAGAAGAGATTTGTCTAGCATTTCGGTACTGGACTGCCCTTGTGGGTGGGACAAAGACTTATATGAAAATGGATATTTCTCCTCTGTGAGGTGTGGTGTGAGCAAAAACATGCTTGTAGACCTTCCTGAGTGCAATAAATCCCATAGAACAGGGTATTTGACCCATGTGCGTTATCAGTAGAGGGGCTCTCACCCTCCTTTGTAACTTAGCTATTTTCACAGTCCACCAATTTTTGGAAAACAACAGAGATTGGAAGCTCATTCATATGTATAATTCCTTGTTCAAGAAAGAATGCTCCTATGACCCTATTGTATTTGTCTGTTTCCACATAAAAAGGTTTTTTATTGGCTCATCATTGAAAAACCGGAGCTGACGTAAAGGCTTTATTGTATGTTAAAAATGCTGTCTTCGCAATATGCAGGGAAATAAAGGAACAGTTCTCCTTGAATATCCTGTTCAAGCTACAAACCAGACCAAAACATGAAATCTCCTTAACTGTGGAAGATGCTGGCCAATCTAAGTTGGCTGCACATCATTATGGATATGCCTTGTTCAGAAAGCATGAAACCCTGATACTCTTTAGGATTTGTGAAAAGAAAATCCCTATGGTTTGGAAGGAAGAATATTCTCCAGAGTCTTCGCAGGGTTTCTGAAGCATATTTGCCATGCATGTTCTAATCTGAGGAACGGATTAATATATATTCCAATAGAACAATGACTGAATGCTTCAGCAAATCTGTGAATATCCCATCCATAAACCTCTTGAAAACTGCTGGGGAATTACAGAGTCTTAAGGGCATAATCTGAAACTCAAAATTCACAAGTAGATTTTGGAATGCTGACATCCAGTAATTCCCTTTTCCTTAATGTAGCAAGTCATAACACCTTCTCCACCACACATGGCCCAAGTTCGTCAAAGCATATGCTTCATTTAGGAACTCGAAAATATTAAAGGTAAGTGGGAAGAGAAAACAATCCTTTAGAGACAGCTGATTGTGGACCCAGTAGTCAATGTAAGGAACAGTTGGGTAATGTCTTTCTAGGACACAAAAAAATAAGGAAGTCTTGTAGGTATCCTGAAGGTCTATCTTGTATGGTTCGGAAAAAGAGTGAATGTGCTCAAAAGATACCACTGAGTCAAAAATAGGGTCTACGTGGCAGTCATAAAACGTATGAGTAGGAAGAAGTCTGTCCTGTGGTTCAGAATTAACACTGCAAAACTCCTGGTGTTTGGTTGGAATGTTGTCTACAACAAGTGCTGTACTCCTTAAAGGCCACACAATGGTAATTTGGGTATAACAATGCAAGACATACAATGTTCAGAATCCAAAACTGTGGATCTAGTTGTTCAATGTGTGCAGCCATCCAACCCTCAAATTCAGATAGAATGGACATTAATCTCTTAACAACATCAACCAATGATACCCAAATGTAAAGTTCACTATAGTTCACTATAGTTGGCATATGGGTGAATGCAGATCCATATTGTAGTAGTAGATTCCCAAAGGAGGTAAAAAAAGGGAGCCATGGGCATCAATACAAAGGATAGGGAAGGAGGAGGAATGAACTTCTCCTACTACCAGAGATCAGTCACAAAAGAGCTGATCCAATTTAATACTTGACCTCCTATTCGCATATGGGCTGCCAGGATGGGACAAAGAGTTTCATGACTGACCTTAGCAAATGCTGCTGAAAGGTCAAACAGCACTGTGATCCAGGCATCAACAGGGAACTGTAATTTGAAGCATACCATCCATATTTTGAAGAGTTGCAAATTCAGTACTATGCAGTCTTCAAAATCATCAAAACAAATTACATAGCTATGAAGAAGATGGACTGATTGGAATATGAAAGCAGTTGATTGCAGCTAACTTTTAGTAAAATCTTGGTGAAATAAAAGGTGTGTATCTGGCTGGTAATTACCCAGGTTCTCGGAGTCCTGAGAATATTTCATCACAAGAGGAGTAATCCAGGCTGTCTTGTAGTATGATGGAACATTTGTTTGGGTAAAAAAGAATAAAAAAGCATACAAAGAGGCTGAAGCACCATGCCGGAGAGTTTTCCTAAGAGTTTGTGAAGAATAACAACATCTGCATATTGTGTTACTTTGAGGGGAGCAAGATGCTTCCAAGGTTAACTCTTACTCAGTTACAGTAATCTTTTTTGTCAAAGAAGTTATTAATCTGAGCACATTTCTCATATGAATACACAGAGATAGGCCCCAGAACAGAATTGGGACATTGTTGGACAGTATTAAAAATTATTTTTGGATTGATTGCAGGCCAAGGAGATCTGTTGCTACAGCAGCAATTATTTACACTATGAATGGGCAGTATGATGCTTCAGGAAATCTAGTTCTAAGCTGAATTTATGCTCTACTTTTTCTATCCACCAAAGCATATATTGGTTTTCAAGTAAATTAAATGAATGTAAAGGGTTAGATGTTATCCTGCAACTTCTTTTCAATTGAACTGTTGAAATAGAATCAGTAAAATTGCTTCAGAAAAGTAGTAAAAGAGTTGAGTGCCACATCTACCCATAGCTCTGCATTCCCAGATAGCTTTTATTTGTACACACAACCTTAGGACATATCAAAATACAAACCACTTCAAACTAAAATTATCCCTCCATTTAAAGTCGCTTTGCCCAAATTCAGTTCACCAACAGCTTGCAGGCCTGGACTGTACCCCAAACAGTAAGAATCTTCAAGCTGGGTTAGGGAAACTAGAGAAAGACAGGATTTCTACAGTCAACACTACAGCGTATTCGGAAGGGTAAAACATTGTTTAGTATCCACTTATCTAGATGGACTCTTTGTGTGGAGTACAAAGGTTTCTTGGGTGATCACCCCATGTACAAAAGTCAATCACAGTCTTTGGGCGTAATAGTGCTCTGAAACTCCTCTTTGACCTCCTTGGGGCCCAGTCTTCCGGGACGTTGGCCATTGCTTGTTGCTGGTGGATTGGGTGCATCACCTTCTGGAATGGGAGATGCCCCTGATGATGATTGGATTCCTCATGTCCTAAGCGGTCTGGAACTAGTTTGGGGAATAGTTTTTCCTTCTGCCCTATGTGCTTCCTGACCTTTGCTGTCCGGCTCCAGATACCCCAGGTTGGTATTCTACTCCTTCTTGGTCTGGGTACGATTTCTGCCCCCTCATCCGGCGTACAAGTTCTACCATTGTAGGGTCAAGCTGATGGTCTGCCCCAGCCATAACTTTTTTTATGTTATTGCTAATGAAGGTGATTGAGCACCCCTGACCTGCTCAGTAACCTTCCTTGTATGCTCTACCTGGTTCCCATGAGCTGCTGACCACAGGTTTTCAACATGTTTCCTACCTTGTCCTGCCCTTCCATCCTGGGTAGGGGACCATGGTGTCCCCCTTAATCTGACCTCTTTCATGTCCCTGGGGCGTCTCTCAGGTGGCCTTTCTGAGTGTGCCTCACCAGCTCTTGCCCTCCTCCTATTCCTATTCTCACTCCTCCATCACCTCCTGTTTGATCCCTTTCTCATCCACCTCCTTCTGCTATCACTCTCATCTTTGCTACTTTTCCTCCTCATCCTTCTAGTCTTGCTCTCCAGTTTCCTATTCCAACATCTCAGTTTCTCTTGTCCTCGCTCTTTCCTTCTCCTCATCCCGTTCTTCTCCAATGCTTCTCTCTCTCAGTAACAGGGGAAGGGAGTTTTCTAATAGTTTAATTTGTGTGCTCACCATCTTAGACTCAGTTGTAGTGTCAGATGCTTCCTGAACCAGTGATCTGCCTAGCAACTTCACAAGAAAGTGGCTCACCCAACCCACTGCTCAATCTAGCAAGTTTCGGGGTAAATGACTGACGTCTCTGATTGTGCACTTTTAACTCCTTTAACTGAATGCTGCAGTTCCTGATCACACATACAGATCGTGTGCCTGATTCCGGTCTCTGGTTTATGATTTCCTTTGCAGTATGGTCATCTATCTATATTGGGCTTTGGCCCTTGGTCGTGCGCTGTACGGGGACTCCCACTCCATCCATTGACTCATGGACGATTTGGGAATGGATAAGCAACACATATGCCCTAGATCTCTTTTGCCACCCTTTAGAGATCTGGGGGAGCTGTGGGGGAACTCCATTTGCACCTACACCCATTGCATCACAGAGCGGGTGACATCCACTGGCCCAAACAGTTCCATAGCATCCTTTGTGTTGTGTGGCTAGAGTGACCTTGAACTAAGCTGAAGAAAAAGGGACAACCAAGATTAATAGAACCAAGAAGCAAATTCCTGAAGGGTCAGCAGCATGCATGCAGTGTTAAATTCACTAACTGATAGGTCTGGCCTTCTTTTTATAGTCTTTAGTATCAGAGGTAGACCAAGAAAACTCTTGTGGGAAAGGATAGAGGCAGGCATTGAGAAGTCTTCAAAATCTCAACAGCATAATGACCATTGTATGGAGGTGGAGCCCTTAACTTTGTAGGATGGGTGTGCAATGCACCAGGGATTGTTTCCCTAGAGATTGCAACATCCAGTGGGGGGATTAAAGGCACAAGTGTCCGGGAGTAGAGCTGGAAGCAGGGGAAATGCTGGCAGCGGGAGAGGAAGGAGTACATATACTGTCAAGAGTACAGGGATCATTAGAGGCAATGCAGTGGGTAAAATGCATTAAAGGGTGAGACCAGAGGCACAGACATTGCGTAACAATTGCTAACTAGTAGCACAATCCATATAGCCAGCCGGTAAGCAGTTATGAGGGGAGAGGGAAGAATGGAAATAGTCAACGCAGTGATTGAAGGATGCTGAGCTGTAATAGAGGTTTAGGAGCAGTTATGGATATTTTGGGGAGTTTGAGGGTAATCCAAAAGAAGAATAGGGCGAATTGACTGGTTTGAAGGGATGTATGGGCAAGATTGTTGTGGAGACTAAGGGCCTGATTCATAGAAAGTTTAGTGTGGTGCAAAGTCTTGGGAGGATAGCTCAGTGGCAACGTGCTCGCCTTGGAAACAAGACGACACAGGGAAACACAGGTTCAATCCCCGGGTCTGCGCTTAGAAACCCTGGGTATTAAGTGCATTATAAATGAGCAATCATATCATAAATAACCAATAATTTCAAAGTGACTTTGCACTGCCAACACACACATGGAACCAGGCCTAATTCACAAACCGGTGCAAAGTGTATTTTTGTGGAGCAAAGTCACTTTGCATTGCAAAGGTACTCTTTGCACTGCGCTAAAAGGGCCTAATGCACACAAAAAAGCACTAAGTGCTACTTTTTCTTTTAATTAGGCTCATTTGCACTTTGCACTGCGCTAAACGTTCTATGAATTAGGCCCTGAGTGTGGCTTCCTTACCATCCTAATGAACTTTCTGGCATGTCCTGCACCAAGTCGAGTTTCCTTACAACGTAAACTATATTTAGTTTACTTGTACCATTTCACACACAGCTTGACATACAGTGGACACAATTAACACAGGTCCATTGGCAAGAGGTTGAAAAGCATGCATACATGGCAGATGAACACTAAGCACAAATAGAACATAATTGCCTTAGAGTCATGATGCAGTGTCAGGATGGTCATAGGTTCAGGTGTGTATCTATTGTGTAATGCTACTGACTTTGTGTGAGATGCCAAGGTCTGGCTTTATCCCATGGGCAGTTTTAACCAGGGCTGTCAGAAGATGTGGTGAGGCCCGGGGCAAAACATTTGGTGAGGCCCCCTTACAATTTTTTGCACTCAGCCAGCGGCGGCACATCCGCAAACAGGAGACTCGAGAAATCTACCCTTGAGTTTATGTGCACAATCCCAAATATGGTTTATTAATACAACTCCAAATCAACTACAGCAAAGTTAGATTTCTCTACTGAAGAAAGGTTCATGCCAGACTAACTTTTTATCATATGACTAAATATATATAGGATGGCATGAGCTCTCCACTGCACCACCTCCAATTCTCTGTCTCTGAGGGTCAGTCACCTTTCCAAGCAAAGAGTTGAGGGCAGATCTCTTTCTTCGGCTGGGGCCTCCCTCTGGAAACAGCCTCCTTGCCTCTCTGAAACTGGAGCAGAACCATCTCCGGTTCCAGAAGCAACTCAAGACCTGTCCCTTTGCTTCTGCCTTCTCTCTTCCTCTCCCTTGCTGATCACCTGCTTGATCCATGCACTGGTCACTTGGTCAAGCTCTGAATTCGGGCCTAGGTCCCTGCCTGTACTGTTGCAATCCTGCACTGCCTCTTGGCTCCCCTGCACCTGCACCTGTGGTCTGTATCTGTAACCCTACAGTCCCCGCTCTTGCTCTTATTCTCCACCCGTTGGCTGCACTTATGAGTACCCACACTTGCCAGCCGTTGGCTGCACTCTTGGTTCTCCTTTGTTCCTGCACTTCTGCATCCTACCCCACCGTCGGAACTTCTCCCCTCCCCCCTTCCCTGCTCTTGCGCGATCTGAATGACACAAGGCATAGTAAGATCTGTGTTTCGTCCTACTCTTTTGTTTCTCCCTCCTTGCCTTGTCGCGCCTAGAAACACTTGTGTACAGGCACGTTATAAATGCCATATCATATCATTAAGGAGCATCCTGCCCCCGTGTGCGCATTAAAACACACATCATACACAGTGACAAATGATGTACAGTGCAGACTGGTACATTTCTGAATTTAAGAGGCTTAAATGTTTGTGCCAATTAGGCAGGATCAAAAGAGGACAGTCAGGGAACCAAACAAGGGTTGCTTGAGGGGGGTTCTCACTCCCAAGAAAATGTTTGCAACATTGTGTTAAAAGTATGCATTTTACAGCACTTTCTTTGCAAAATTGGGTAGAAATTCATATAGTTTGCAATTGTTTTTTTATGGAAGCACATGGACATTTCCAATAGTTGCAAATCACAAATTGTGCATAGGAACATTTTCCAATACATTTCATGCTGCCTTTCCACGCGAGATATGCTAGTATAAAAATATATTCATGCTGGTTGTTCTAATTATGTCGATGCAGGCTGCATCAATATATGCCATTTTTACCATGTACGGACTCCCAGCCAGTAAAAAGGCCATGCCGCTGAAAGTATATCCAGGCTGACTGTGTACCATAAGTGTTATTACTGGCTAGATTGGCCTACATTCAATGTGGGCCAATTTAGCCAGGTAGTATGTTTGCTTTGACCTTGATGCATAGTCCTGTGCATCAAGGATAAAGCAAAAGAGCACTGGCAATGCTAACAGTTTGAGCAGTCGTGTAGGCATGGGAAAGGCACTTCTGTATTGGTATTAGCTGGCCATTGATAGTGCCAGTTCAAAATGGTTTGAGTACCTGAGCAGCTAATAGCAGTGTCTGGTAAATGCCTAATACTTATAGACAAGCCAAAACTGTTGGCTTTGCCAATGCTTATTTTTAAAAGAACTTCAGTGAAAGACACGCAGGGTGTTTTTAAATTGAACGGCCAAAGGCAGACCTGATTAAGACATTTTTATAACACTGGTTACGTGCTTACAACTCCAATGAAGTCATGAATTCTCAGAAGACTCCTTTGAGGAAACACTGTTTAAAGCTAGCTCAAGAAATGAAAGCAAGAGGCAGCTGCTTGTAACATTGAAGCTTCACCAGAATAGTCTAATTCGAAATGTGGAAAGATGTCAGGTGCCCCCACACAAGGAAGTTTGCCCCTCTGACGTTAGCGACTCTCCCAACATTTGAACTGTTAGTCCCCTTTCCCTCTGACATTTTAGCCTAGGTGCACCTCTGATGCCGTGAACCCACCCCTTAAAGAAGTGGCCCCAGGGCGGCTACATTTAGGGGTGGTGCTGAACACACACTCACAAAAAACACTTTCACCCATGCATTCATCCACCAGTTACACAACTCCATACATGCATGTATACATAAAACCAAACACAGCATTGACACAAACACCAACATGCACGCATGCATTCATACATACACATATACATACTAATTTAATTTAAATACACATATACACTTTTAATTTAAAATAAAAAACACTTACCTCCATGCATCCTTAAAAAGCATCCACACAGCCGACACATAGACATGCTGCCTGACAGAGAGAACTCCGCTCCCATCAGTCAGCGTGATCATACTGACAACATGAACACAATGGCTGACAGGAGAGGAGTCCTCTCCCATCAGTCACTGACTGACAAGAGAGAACTCCTCTCCCATCAGTCAGTGTGGTCACGCTGAGCAACGTGAACACACTGACTGACAGGAGAGGAGCCCTCTCCTGTCAGTCAGCCTGGTCATGCTGAGCAACGTGAACACACTGACTGACAAGAGAGAACTCCTCTCCCATCAGTCAGCGTGGTCACGCGGAGCAACGTGAACACACTGACAAGAGAGAACTCCTCTCCCGTCAGTCAGCGTGATCACGCTGACAACATGAACACACTGACTGACAGGAGAGGAGTCCTTTCCCATCAGTCAGTGTGATCACGCTGACAACATGAACACACTGATTGACAGGCGAGGAGTCCTCTCTTGTCATTCAGCATGTCAACGTTTTCAGCTGAATGCCACGAGGCAGCAGAGCCCACTTCTGAGCCCTGCTTCCTCCCATTATTTTGCTGTTTGTTGTGGAGCCAAACAGCTTCACAAGAAACAGCAAACTCATTGCAGGGGCAGCATGTAATGACGTGAAGGAGCCAGGTAAGTTGGAACAACTTTAATCATCAACCTGAACAGCCGTGTCTTTGCCGCTCTCCACAAGTCTTCTCCCCACCTCCCTCCAACCGCCAACGACTCGGCACGAGCATGGAATCCTCAGGAGAATTCCACACCCGTGAAGAGAGCACAAACCGGCAAAGCCATTACAACACTTCTCCCCCCGTCACACACACACACACACACAGGAAAAGAGCATGAACATGCCCCAAACACCACAAGTAGGAACTGGAAAAAAAAACAAAGGGAACACAGAGAGGGGGAACACAGGGAAAGAATATTGCCTAACAGGAAGGAGGAGAAGATTGGCCTAAAGGAAGACATAAATAAAAATCCTCAATCATCGGTAAACTCTAGGACAAAGTCCTTATACTTAGCTGGCACTTTCTTCACTCTCCTTGGGCAGATACTTGTGTCATTGCTAGTCTCCCCAGAAGAAGTATGCTCAGTAGGCCCCACTTCCCTTGGGAACAGCACAGAATCCTGAGAACTACCTTGGGAAACTTCATCAACTCCCCCACCCAGAGGCGCAACACCCTCACATTCCGGGGAAGAGACCACCATACTCTCACCCACTCCTGCACCACCCGGTGCTGGCACTACCACCCTACTATTGGCCCCCGTGGACCCTGGAACGGACGCAATACAACCAGCGGCATCATCACCAGACCTAACCGTTTCCTCGCCACCTCCAACCGTACCATCACCACTACTGTCATTCGCGGAACCACACGATTCCTCACAAGGAGCAGCTGTCCAATTCCCATCAAAACTCCTATCCTGACCCCCCGCATAGAGGTTATCTTCTTCCCGCCAGATGCCACCAGGATTTTCCACAGGAACCACACGTCTCAAACTCCATCTGGTACCGTCCTGTAACTTTACATAGCCACGACCAACCTTGGTCACCACACATGGCTGCATGAACTTGCTCAAACCCTTGGCCACGAACCTGTGATTCTTCACGACTACATGGTCACCCACTTTCACACGTAAGTGCCTCCTCCGTTTAAGTTGACTTTGCCAAAACACAGCCTGCTTGGCGCGAACTCTATCGAGAACTTCTTGCATGTTCAAACGAGTTTGAACACTACCCCCCAAGGCAGCGACCCTCAGCTTGGACCCAGGCTTCCTCCCCCTCATTAGCTCAAACGGAGACAAACCCGTAAGGAATGAAGGGGTAAGCCTATATGCCTTGAGTGCTTCGGACACCACACTGCACCACGGCAACCCATTAGCGATCGCCAACTGAACCGCTCCTTTCACGAACCGATTCATGCGCTCAACTAACCCATTGGCCTCTGGGTTGTACAAAGCCACTTTGTGGTGACAAATCCCTAACTTAGAGAAAAATTCTTGCATGGCACTTGATACAAACTGGGGACTATTGTCGGTGACAACTCCCGCAGGTACACCCTCCCTGTCAAACACTGATGCCAAAAAATCAATTACCTTTTCCGTAGTTGCGGAAGACAAAGCCGTGGCCTCCACCCACCTAGAGGTGTAGTCAACTAATACCACAAAAAATCTCAACCCACCTCCCAAGGCGTCTATGGGCCCCATGATATCCACCGCTACCTTGGACCACACATCTTGGGGCACCTCCACGGGGTGGATTGGCTGCGCTAAGGTCGTCTTACTTTTATCACTGACGGAACAGGCTGCGCAGTCTTTTACAACCCTTTCAACTTCCTCATCCATCTTGGGCCACCAATACCCCTCTCTGAGCCTCCTTTTCCTCATAGATCTTCCGATGTGACCCTCATGCGCTAACTCCACAAGCCTAGCCTTTAGAGACTCTGGCGGAACTAACCTAGAACCTCTAGCGATGCCCCATGGACCATCCGACAACTCTGACCATACTTGACCAAATGACTTACTCAAATCTTCCTTGCCCGCACCAGTCGCGAGAGCTGACTTAATACTGTTCAAAACGGGATCCCGACCACACTCAATATCCCACGCCTGTTCACTGATTGCAGGAAACACTTTGGCCACCAAGGTGCACTCGTCCCCTGCTACATTCTGGACCGGATCCCCAACATACGAATCTTGGCGTGGGAAACGAGAGAGACAGTCCGCCACTGCATTTTTCTCACCAGGCACATACTCAACCTTGAAATTGTACTCCCCCATGTCAGCCATCCAACGCATCACTCTGGAAGATGCTTGGGACAATCCTTTGGTTGTTAAAACGTGCACTAACGGTTTGTGATCGGTGCGCAAAGTGTATTCCACACCCCATAAAAACGTCCTAAAGTGCTTCGATGCCCAGACCGCAGCCAGGGCCTCCCTCTCTATCACGGCGTATCTGCGCTCTGTCTCACTGAGTACCCTGGAGGCAAAGGCAACAGGGCGGAAAGCCCCCTCAAGCCACTGCTCAAGTACAGCACCCACACCGTATTCACTCGCATCTACGGTCAAAACCGTCCTCCTAGAGGGACAAAAGGAAACCAAAGAAGGAGCTTGATCGACTAGAGCCTTCAAATGTTCAAACTCGCGCTGGCACAACTCAGACCAGTCAAAACGAACACCCTTTTTGAGTAACGCTCTCATGGCAACAGTCTTGTTAGAGTACGTGGGAATGAACCTGCTGTAATATTCGGCCAACCCTAAGAATGATCTCAGCTGGTCCTTGCTGGCGGGTGGTGACACCTCACACAACACCTTCACCAAATCAGCCTTAGGATGTATCCCCTTAGCATCTAAGGTGTGTCCTAGATAAGTGACGCTCCCCACTCCAATCTTACATTTACTCATTTTGACTGTCAAACCACTCTTCTCCAATATGCCAAGAACTTGCAAAAGCCTCTCATCATGCTCCTTGTCCGACCTGCCCCACACCAAAATATCGTCCTGAAAATACTCTACGCCTCCCACACCGGAGAAGAGCTTCTGCATCACTCGCTGGAAAACAGCAGAGGCGGAGGCTAAACCAAAAGGCATTCGCCGGAAACGAAAGGCCCCAAACGGGGTGATGAATGAGGGGAGGGGGCGCGATTCAACATGAAGGTCCACCTGGTGATAGGCAGAGGATAGATCAAGAGTGGAAAAATGAGACGCTCCCCCCACAAGAGAGAGCATTTCATTGATGTTAGGCAAGGGATGTCTGTCGATCCAGATATTGCAATTCAAATCCCTGAGATCGACACACATCCTCATGCCTCCATCAGATTTGCGCGCCAATACAATAGGAGCCAGCCACTCTGAGGATTCCATCTCTTCAATCACACCAGCCTCCAAGAGTTTGTCCAGTTCTGCCTTGAGCGGCTTCCGTGCGACAATGGGCACCCGTCTGACCTTATGCACCACCGGGGTAGCACCCCTTTTCAAAACTATTTTGTGGGAAAAACCACGCAACTTGCCCAAAGTGGAGGAGAACACCGAGGGAAATTTGGCCTGGAGAACATCAGCTGTCAATATACAAGCACCCTTCCACTCATCCCCACCTTCCTTGCTCACACACAAGACTGGGACCGCCTTACCCGGGCGAACCTCGATATCAAGAGCTGCCTCTTCATCCCAACCAATAACAGGATCACCCTTGTGTGCCACATAAAGTTTGCCTCTAGTCTTTCGCCGTGGAACTCTATGTCAACCCAGTCATAACCAAACACATTAATGGGGACACGCCCATAAGCACAAGGTTTAATGTCAGGTGGAATCAAGTCGGACACCTTTTTCTGAAACTTAGCCTTGTACAGCTCGGTAGAGACCATGGTATAAGGAGAGCCAGTGTCAACTAATACACTAGGGGGAACCCCATTCACACTGAGGGTAGCCCACGCGTTCTTCTTGGTGAGCCCCACACTCAATAGCGCCCCCTCCTTGGCGCGCACACCCGGGACCTGCGAAGGACTGACGTACCCAACAACAGTTACATCCTCATCGGCCCCGTCGGGGTCCACCATGCGCACACTCTCCCTCTGCGGACCACCCCTGCACATGCGGGCGTAATGCCCCCTCCCCTTGCACTTCCTGCACACAACCGCAGAAGCAGGACACTCCTTGGACCCTGCAACATGTCCTCGCCAGCCACACTTCTTGCAAAGGTCTTTGGCGCTAAACGTTCCTCTTTGGTCCTTGTCTCTGGCACGGGTATCCTCTGCCTTGCGTGGCTGAACCATGTGTACCACATCCACTTTTTCAGTCATTTCCTTGACGCTCTTCCTGGACTCCTCCAGGGCGCGGGCTATCTCAATCACTTTATCTAAAGGAGGGTCCTTTTCCGTCCATAACCTCTCCCTAACCTTGGAATCACTTGTCCTCATCATGATCTGGTCGCGAATGTACTCCTCTATAAGGCCCGTGAACTTGCAGGTCGAAATAAGGGTGCGCAGGGCCGTCACGTAGGAGTCAATGCTTTCACCAGGACCTTGCGCCCTCGAGAAAAAGTGATACCTCTCCAACACTATGTTGGCTCTCTTGCCGAAACGGGCCTCCAACTTCTTGAGAGCAGTTTCATAAGCCAACACCACCGCCTGGCCCCCCTCCCCTTCGCCATCGCCAGTGGGCAACGCCAACACGTTATTTCCTGAAAGATATCTGAAGATCCTTAGGCCCTCCGTGCCGAGACAGTTAAGTAGGGCCGCCTCCTTATCATCGTCTGACAGCCTGGAACCCCCTGAGGCTTTAAGGTACACTTTGAAAGTGTCCACCCAAAGCTCCCATGCAATGGGAGGCTCACCCGGGTTGGGTAAAAAGGCAGGGGGAGGACGGGCATTGCTATGCTGCATGACTGAACAATGCTGTAGAAGGCAATCTTGCAAACGAGGAACCGGTAGAAACCTCACAAGAGAAGAGCACAGTCGGCAATACTGATGCGGGCCCAAGGACACTTGAAAAGGGTTAATGGCAAATTCAGCAGAAGTAGCAAGAGGAAGAAAAAAAAAACAAAAACTCTTCTGCTGATAGAACGTGGAGAGTTAGTTCGGAAGGGCCTGTTGGCACTCCTGGGACCTTAGAGGTTAACTGTAAGTGGAGAAGAGTCAAATCCGCCCCTTTACAGTCAAATCCGCCCCTTTGCAGTCAAATCCGCCCCTTTCCAGCCGCAGGGGCTGTTTTCTCCTCCTCTAGGGGCAGGACGGTAAAATCCCTGACGCGGGCACAGTCACGCTGGCAAACCGCCAGGAGAAGCGGCGAGGAGGGGGAACCCACCCGGGCCAGATCCCCACCCGAGCGTGCGCGGCCTCACCTGCGAGGAAAGGTGAGGAAACAGTGGTGGCTGGTGTGGGCCGCGCTCGACCACGTCCGGGAGCGTGGCACGGGAGCCACCAGTCTCAGGCACAGAAGACCGTCTGCTGACAGCAACAACAGTGGTGGCTGGTGTGGACCGCACTCGACCACGTCCGGGAGCGCGGCACGGAAGGCACCAGTCTCAGGCACAGAAGACCGTCTGCTGAGGAGAGTGCAACCAGGCTGCTGGGCTGAAGGAGAGCCTCCAAGACAACAGGACACACGGCTTCGTCAGGCGCATGGGTATCAGGTTGAAGCTCGTCACCAGTGTAATGACGTGAAGGAGCCAGGTAAGTTGGAACAACTTTAATCATCAATCTGAACAGCCGTGTCTTTGCCGCTCTCCACACATCTTCTCCCCACCTCCCTCCAACCGCCAACGACTCGGCACGAGCATGGAATCCTCAGGAGAATTCCATGCTCGTGAAGAGAGCACAAACCGGCAAAGCCATTACAACACAGCACAGTCCCCCGTGTGAATAAAGGACACGGGAGACTGTGCTGTCTTCCACTTAGGAGAGTGGCCGCAAGGCCCCCAGCAAGCGCGAGGCCCGGGGCAGTTTGCCCCCCCCGCAGCCCCCTTCGTGACAGCCCTTGTTTTTAACAAATGCATTACATTTTTGCACATTCTCTGGTCTAGTAGATATGAACCGGTTTCAAGTTGGAATTTCTGGGCATGCTTCAGTGTATTGTTTTCTCTTTCGCCTAACCTTATGACATGTATGGTAGGCTGTTAAGAGCTTGTAGCATCAGCTGTGAAAATAGAAAAGGCAGCATTTGGAAAAGCAGCAGAGTTCTGCTCTGTGTCTTAACTTACAACGCATGATTAATCACATAGAAACTGTTTCTCTAGCCCGTATCGGATGGCTGGCCCCCACCACATCCAAGTGTTACACTTCGAATAAAATAACGTTTTAAAAATCAACCAGTGATGGGTGTTATTATACATAATAAAAGTGAACACATAATAAAGAGCCAGACAACTTTATGGTTTTGAAAACATATTTTATTTATATAGAAGGACATATTTAATACAGAAAGTAAAAAAGATTGTGCACAATCAGTTCACTGCAGAGATAAAGTGTTTTAATGCAAAGAAGAATAAACATGACGGGTGCATCGCCTGTGTGACCTAGATGATTTAAAGGTAGAGACGGCATGATCGCTGTGAAATAGTGAGGGCGTTGAACCTACAAGAGAATGCTTCACACTTAAAACTGTCGTGGCATCCATCACACCCTCCAGAGCTGTTTGGGGCTCAATACCACTATCCAGGCATTCTACGATGGAGCCATGGTGGCTGCTCTGTCCCAAATGTAAAACACCTTGTGACAACAAAGCAGCAAAATCCCTGGTGGTTCCTTGGGCCTGCTTCCCTAATACGAAATAGCCCTGCGACACTGATTACCGAGCACCATTCTATTGTGAAATTAAAAAAAAAACAATCTCTATCTTCGAACTGCCCCATACATTCACCCATGTTAAAGTGCCCCCATAGGTCATTTTGAAAGTGTGGCTGACTCCATCATCCTTGGGTCTTGCGGGCCCCTAAACCAGATGGGACATGTTTTATTAGATTAATCATTCACCCTAAATCCAATGGCTGCCAATTGTTGGTTGCCACAATCCACGTCCAGAGACTCTGCCGGCTTTGCCACCAATCTGTTTGTGTACGCGATGCCACTAAAACTACAAGAAAAAATATAGATTCAGAATAAAGCATCTTTTACACAGTGAGCATTAGCGCCTTACAATATTCATAAACATCACAACTGTCGCACCACACAGCATGTTGTAATGTCAGCGTCAACATATTAAATCCAATGTAACAACCAGGTACAGGGCCCCTAAGAAATTGAAATTTCAATCCGTTTATTTAAAAGAATCTCGGCTACACTATTTCATCAAAGGTGTGATCTTTGGCAAAAAATGTAGCCCCAAAGTGCCTGATCTGCCAAAATTGGGCCTTTACATTGAACGCATTGTCAAGATTGTACAGAACATTGCAAAAGTTAGAACTGTATTTTAAAGGTCCTAGTACAATTCTACTAACACTTTTGTTTTAAAGTAAACGTTGCAGTTTTCACATGTAGAGATGCAGGGCAACACTCTGCGCTTCCCTTTCAGGCAGAGCACAGACACATTTTGCTTTGTGCCACTCTGCATGCAGAATAAAATTAAATGTAGCATATATTTGGAAGAACAGAACGATTCAGCCACAATCTAAAACATGCCCTACTACAGAAGCCAACTTTTACACATCCCCAAACATCTTGAGCCCAATAAAACACCCTGGCATTCGCCACCCTTAAAAATGTCATCAACTCTAGTGCTATGTACCAATACATCTCGGCTTTAATGTTTGTGCAACATGTGTGATCAATGACACATAATGATCCCCCTGTGCTGAATATTGAACACACTGCAAATATTTTATCGGTGCTGTGAAACTAAAACACTGCATTGTACGTCAGCAAATATGTTGCATCGCAAAACAACAAGTGCAAATAGGGTTCCACACACAGAAACACAGACACACACACACATCTCAAGTAAGATGTAGCACCCTGGCACTCGCAACCTTTAACATTTCATCAACGCTAGTACTTTGTACCAATAAATTGTGGCCATAGCGTTTCTGCAACATGTGTAATCTGCCTCTTCACACCCCGACCTCTCTCACAAAAGGCCTGACTCAGAAGGGGCCTGCCTATCAATAAATCCAATAAAAAAGCCCTATCAAGCTTGAATAAAACCACATATATTGTACATTAGAAAAAATACAATAACTATACATTAAAGCACATTTATTAGAATACCCCCAAACTCAACTTTTTTTGAGGTTGTTGAAATAAACTCTCAATAAACAGCAGGCATGTCCACAAGCCCACGACGATCAAATCCAACCAGAAAGAAAGGTTTCCTCAGCAAGATGCAGTCAGCTCTTCCAAGTCAATTAGTTGACACTGCATGGGATCTTCAGGCTAGCACTCTATCTATGGGGTTGATAATACCCCTGATGGTCAGAGGGGCCCTTTTAAAGGGTGAAAGCTCAATGTTGTTTCATTATCAACAATGCACAGATTTATGTATGTCTGCTTACGTTGCAATAATTATAGAGTGGTACCATAGATTGTGAATAGTTAGCTTCCTGTATAATTATAGCAACATCTAAAATTAAGTTCAGCCTGTGGATGCTTCCTGTGCCAACCTTCAGTAATAAGTTGGTTTTAGTTGTTAAAAATTGTCCCTGTGTATTTTCATGGATGGTTTCTTTATACAGCTGGCACAAAACATCTGGTATTCTGGGCAGCCTAATATAAAGATCCCTGTTTTTTCTGCTGATGTGGATAGAATGCTGCTCTGTGTGTCAGCACATTCCTGGGATTCCACAGGCCATGTCATGGATATAAACCCCCCAGCAGTGTTGCTTTACAGCTCTTAGGTGGGTTACAGTGTGGCAGAGGGACACATGTAAGCCGTGCACGAGATGCTGTAGACCCCATAAAAATAATAGTTTGACTTTTGTACTGGCTTTGAGGAACACACTTTACTTGTCTTCTGGCTATCCAATCTTGGATGTCGGCTCATTTTCTGGTTCTCAACGCTACTAAAACTGAAGTACTATTCTTTCCTGCTAATATTATTCCTACTCCCCTCCCCCTTTTTTGTCTCTTTTCCCCCTTCTCAGCTACCTATTTCCCTTTCTGCTGGCAAACTTGGAATTTGATTCAGATCTATTCTTTAAACGCCAGATTTCCTTGCCTCACGTGATTGCTGTTTTCACCTATACACATCTGGAAATCTTTTTTGTCTTGACTTTCTATGCCACCAAACTCCTAATATCTTCTGTAGTCTTTTCTGTTTCTCCTCTGCACTATTTGGTCTCCCTCTTACTCGTTATACTCCTCTTAAATCTATTTTGAACTTTTCTACTCATCTACTTGCCTCTTGGCTCCTTTTGACTCTATCTCTCTCCCTCTCTCTCTCTCTCTCTCTCTCTCTACTATCGGCTGGCTCTCAATCCAGTCCCATCTTAAATATAACTTCATTTGTCTTTTCTTTAAGTCTCTCTATGGTCTTGCTCCTGTTTATCTTTCTTCATTGGTTTCATTTTGTATCCCTTCTCGGTCACTCCGCTCATGTTCTCAATTTCTTCTTGTTGTTCCCCGACCTTCTTGTTCGCAGTCACATTTCTGTTCTTTTTCTCTGCTGGCTCCTCTGCACTGGAATGCTCTCCCTCTTTCCCTTCTCTCTATTTCTGTTTATTCTGTATTCTGTTATTCTTTGTGGTCCTATATACTCCAGTCCGGTTAATTTGGCAGTTGGCTTTCTTAACTATCATTTATTGCACCGTTGTGATCCTATGTACAGTGCTTTGGTGTAAAACTCAAATAAAATACAAATAAAAACTGCTTTTCATTATTTACACTCTGTATCAAAGACAGTTTATATAAGATTGGTATACATTTTTATATACAAATTGATATAAACAATTTTTGATATCAACATTTTCAGGGAAGTTCATATAAAAAATTCAAACGAGTATTTTACATCAAAACAAATGAATGTGTTTCTAACATTTCTATAACAAAAAGTTGTTGTAATCATACTTTTTATATACATTTCTATGTAAAATATGATTTTTAATATGTTATATACATTTTCATGGTATCCACAAAACTAGAACCTGGATTGGGAATCAATACCTCAAATCTTCCCTATCATTGTATCACACTTGGATTCGAGTGTCAATTTTATTCAACTATTACTTCTTTTTAGGAGTTAATCCATAGTGTTAAGTTCCTGTATTTTGCCTTTAGGGTTCCACACATTCTGGTTTATTTTTTGGGTTGTTTTCCAAATAAACATTCATTTTTTTATTTGCGTTTTTTGGAGTGCAACCAATTAAAAATAAGGATGTTGGTCTTACTGTCTCTCGATGAAAGAAGAGATTATATGAATCTAGAGGCAGAGCTCGTGAATTCACTTCACAAAAAAATGTAAAAAGCGAAAATCCTGTGTGTTTTGGAGTATTAGACATGGACCAAAGATAGTCAAAGACAACTGGTAGTCAGAGGTAACTCCTATTTCTTTGGATTCCGAGGTCTGTCTTTGGTATGAGCTCCGTTCCTAGGTTTGTTAAGATCACGAGCCCCTTTTGATACTGGGATCAGACTGCGGCCTGATGTAGGGATTTCCCTGATTCGCATTTGTCTACTCAGGTCGCAAAAGAAGCCGACCGGTTTCAGTGGTATAAAGGTTGATTGTCACCACTTTCTTCAGGGCTAGGGACACGCACCGTTTTAGTGTGTGGGCTGATTTCTTCTTCTTATTTGGCTGAATCTCTAGTATTCAGGAATAGGAGGTCGCCCTGCATAGTACAAGGAGCGGGGTATGGGAGGGAGATACAACAGGGGGAGAGTGCCATTAGGAACATGTCCCACATTTTACCTCAAGGAGATAGAGAGACATGATGTCTACATCTTACCCACCAGATCTGAAAAAAACTCCCATCTATCAGGGTCCTGGATTCGAGCAGGTACAATTTCTTACAATGTCCCAAATCCACAGTGTTAGCAATTTCCTTGTAAACCTACAGAGAAAATCTTCTGTAAGAATTCTGATGGAACTGAGGACGGACTAACATGTCACAATGAACAAACAATTTGGAAGGCCTAAACGAGTCTATGTGCTGGCAAACCCTTGCAACTCTTTAACCATCATTCCTTGAGATTTTCTATTCACAAATTGCCTTGATGGGCCTTCTGAAACATTTTGACAATGCCTCATATGTGTTTCTAGTGTGCTAGGGTTTATATAAATGTATTGGAAGAAAATTGCATGAGGATTACCTATTTAAAAACAACATCTCACCATTATGTAATCAATACCATGTTTGAATTGATATCATCTATGTGTCCATCCACTCATAACCTCTGCTTTTGTATATATTATTTACCCTTATGTAGTGTGAAATAAGATCTACATATTTAAGACCTAAGCAACATCAGTACTTAAACACACACACTGTATCTACCTCTGCTAGTATCTATGACAACATCAGATTGGCATTGCTCATTTATCTGTTTTTGTTCATTCATGTAACTAGCAATTTTGGGTCGAGATATACAATTTAGTCTATCGACATCCAAATATACAAAAATTCGGGACACTCCACTTAGGCCCCCTATATATACTTTGTTGCCAATTGGGCTCCATTCCCCTTTCTGTCGATCACCTGGGGGCAGGACCTTTAGACCCCTGCGAACACTACCATTTTTCTACATTTCGATACCTACGCACTACACCAAAATGGCTGCAACACGTTGGTCCTTTTTTAGTGTTTATTCAGCCTTTTGCAATCGAGGCCGGCACGTATTTGATCATGTGAACACGCGCCATAAGTTACAATTATAGCCTTGAGACGGCGCTCCGTTGCTTCAATGCTGGCTGTGGGACAACGTTTGCGCGTTCATTACTTGGGAGGTATGCGAATTTTGAACACACTGCTGGCATCGTGCAGAGAACGTACTTCCCATCCACTTTGCCCTCTAGCACGCCTGCATTGCTTTGTATTTTAAGTATGTTTGCGCACTTTGACCCGCAAAGTTAATCTAACCACTTAATCTAACCAGTAAACGGTTATTGACACTCCGTTTGTTTTCCGGGTAATATCTTGGGATGCCCTTAGACCTGGGACCATACCTGGGACCATTTAGATGGCTCATGTGAAGCAATTTTCCTATAACATTGCAAAAATTCTTCTGTGACTGCTAAGAACTCTTTTGGGAAGACGTTCGTTGCTAGAGCGTTTCTCTCCTTCATAAATAAGCTATTCATTTGGGGATGAAATGGGGACACCCATTTGGGTCAATGTGTACCTCAGGTCAAACTCAGGTTGAGCTGACCTGTGTAATAAATGAGCTAGTTATTAATGTGCTTTGTTTAAATTGTTTGTTCATTGTGACATGTTAGTCCTTCCTCAGTTCCATCCGAATTCTTACAGAAGATTTTCTCTGTAGGTTTACAAGGAAATTGCTAACACTGTGGATTGGGGACATTGTAAGAAATTGTACCTGCTCGAATCCAGGACCCTGATAGATGGGAGTTTTTTCAGCTATGTTGGGTAAGATGTAGACATCAAGTCTCTATCTCCTTGAGGTAAAATGTGGGACATGTTCCTAATGGCACTCTCCCCCTGTTTTATCTCCCTCCCATACCCCGCTCCTTGTACTATGGAGGGCGACCTCCTTTTCCTGAATACTAGAGATTCAGCAAATAAGAAGAAGAAATCAGACTGCACACTAAAACGGTGCGTGTCCTAGCCCTGAAGAAAGTGGTGACAATCACCCTTTAAACCACTGAAACCGGTTGGCTTCTTTTGCGACCTGAGTAGACAAATACGGATCAGGGAGATCCCTACATCAGGCCGCAGTCTGATACCAGTATCAAAAGGGGCTCGTGATCTTAACAAACCTAGGAATGGAGTTCATACCAAAAACAGACCTCTGAATCCAAAGAAATAGGAGTTACCTCTGACTACCAGTTGTCTTTGACTATCTTTGGTCCGGGTTTAATACTCCAAAACACACAGGATTTTTGCTTTTTAAATTGTTTTGCGAAGTGAATTCACAAGCTCTGCCTCTCGATTCATATAATCTCTTCTTTCATCGAGAGACAGTAAGACAAACATCCGTATTTTTAATTGGTTACACTCCAAAAAACGCAGATAAAAAAATGAATGTTTATTTGGAAAACAACACAAAAAATAAACCAGAATGTGTGGAACCCTGAAGGCAAAATACAGGAACTTAACACTATGGATTAACTCCTAAAAAGAAGTGATATACATTTTCATATCAACGAATCTTGTTTTTATATTGATTTGTATATAACATTTTATATCAGGAAATATTTTTAATATTTTTATATACATTTTGTATATCAAAAAGATATCAAATTGCTTGATAGCATTGTCTGTTTCCTATACATTTTGTACACAAATGATTGGGGTTCAATAAAATTGCTATCAAAAACTTTTGGCGGCTTACCAATTTGATATAAAATGTATATCCACTTCTTATGACCCTGGGTGGAACCCCTCTGTGACATCAACAAAGCATCACTCTGCAAAACCCTAGATTCACAGTTCCTGTCTTCTGAGCTCACTTCGTTCTCGACAATCGACCAAGCAACATACTTGAGCGTAACTCCCATCTTTATATAGATTTTATATAAAATGTATATTCATTTTATATCAAAATTGATGTAAATTAGAAAACACTCTCGTTTGATATGAAATCAATATCAAACATATTTGATATCATTTGTATATCACATTTATATTAAGTGTGTATCAAATCACATTAAAGGGGAGAGGGAATAAGGTTGGAAGCAGGGGGCGTGACCATGTGTCAAAAAGTTGACTCATGGAAAAGGGGGTCCCTTCTACTACTTAGGTTGGCCCATCGAGGAAGTGAGTTGTCAGATCCACTGTGGAGGGCAAGCTCAGATGAGGCTGGGCAGTGCCCTCTTTATATCCAAGCTATGTAATATAGACCTTTGGCCATATTATGAAATACATTTGGAGTAGGAAAATACCCCTAATCCTCAGGAATGCACACTGCAAATGTTAAAGGAAAACTAAAGATGCATTCTTGTTACTGTATCACCTTGAAGGCTGGGTGTGTGGAACTGGTAATAGTTGGTTTTTGTACAAAAAACCCTATTTGTTGTAGGGGGTTAATGTGGCTTTTTTAGGCATTAGGCATAGATGGTTTTTAGAAATAATTGCGGGATGGGCGGCGGGTCGAGCTTTCCATACAAAACGGCTATAACAAAGTCTGGCAGTCATTTTACATTAGGCGATTAGAACATCCTACAAGCTTCAGGTATGGACCAAATAAAAACGTTGAGGGTCATCAAAACATAATTTGTGAAACAGCAGAACATTGCAGGCTGTTTGCAAGGGACTAAAAACATAGTTTTTTTGTTGTCCAAAATGTTGTCGAAGGGAAGCATGACTTCCTGGTGCACTAAGCATCAGTTATTTTGGGAGGTGCCATGCACGGATGCATTAGGGGCAGAAACATTCTTATATCCATGCAGCAACAAAGCATGTGGCCTGTTTTGAAAAAGCATATTAGTTACTTGAAAAATAGTCTCCAAACCCAAACACTGGACCAAAGTTTATTTATTTATTAATTTATTTACTCATTTATTACAGCACACAAAACCCTTGGGTATCTAGGCGTTAGCTAAATTGAGGGAAATCGAGAAGAAAGGGAGGTGCAAAGAGTCTTATATGGAGAACAGTTAGTTGAACAGCCAGGGCTTTAAGATTTTGAGAGGATAGCTCAGGGGCAACACGCTCGCCTTGGAAGCAAGACGCTGCGAAGCAACACAGGTTTGATCTCCGGGTCAACGCTTAGAAGCCTCTGGGTATTAAGCACATTATAAATAACCAATTACATTTCTGCGGAAGGTCCAGTAGGCCTGTTCTTCTCTCAGAGTAGGAGGGAGATTGTTCCAGAGTTTAGCAGCCACGAACAGGTCAGATAAATATATTCTTGTTAGTGCCGCACATTGTGTGTTTGTTTTAAAACGCCTTGTATCCTGGGGTTAAGAACTGATGCCTGGCCACTGTGCAGCAAGGCTAATTACAGGGGAGCAGGGTCATGCATGGGAGGTTGATAGCCCCGCTTATATTCCTTGGCCAGTTTGAAAATGGGGTGCAGCATACATTTCAGAGTTTTCCTTCAGAGCGGCGCACTTTACTATTCTACTGAACATTAAGGTCCTGGTTCACAGAGCGTTTTCCAATAGTATTACGCCATTATAAAGCGCATCTCTGAATCAGGCGTTAAGCATCTATGAAATCATTCAGCACTGAGCATACCTTTGAACAGAAACAATAATGACTCACAGAAATCACAGCACTCACATTTGCCAAAAGTGTGCAACACTGACTGGACCTTATACATTATCCAGGGAAAGTTTATCCCATATCAACCAAGGAAAACACTGAGATTGAGCAGTGACGTATTCCAAGAAACCACACATATGTCTGGAAGATATATGCCAGATAGCCTTATTTTAACATCACAGGGAAACTCTGGAACCCCTTCCCAACAAAATCTGCACCATCCAGGATTCCAGAACTGCCAGGTAACCCTTGAAGACCTGGCATTTGAACACACATTACTAGCTAGCAATGACACCATTCTGGCAATCTGGCATGCTTGCCCTGATGGATGCTCTAAGCCACCACCCCCTAGCAGTCATTTTGGTATTTTTCAAAATATGATGGTTGCTATCCATAAAAACCTAAAAATGTATAAATGTTCGGAACATCAATGTTAAGGTATGACCTGTTATTGGACAACTAACACTAGCCGTAACATACAATTCAAAGAACTTTTTTTGGCCTTAACTTATCCTTGGAAATAACACATACAAAGGTAACATCATCAAATAGGTATTTATTTCCAATGAACATTCAGCACATATAACATTCTCAGAGCAAAATAAAAGCAAACATACAACACCAGTAAACAAACTAAATACAAATGACTAACACATTAACATATTTAGAGTAATACAAAGATGCCCCCAGTATTATTGCAGTAAAGGAATGTCACATCTAGTCCAGTGTGAAAAGTCCTTTCCACATTTGTGGACCGCATATAGGGTATGCTGGACATGCCGGCGAGGGAGCTGCGAAGAGCAGGTGTTGTGATCGTGAAATAAATGGGTTGGGGAGGAAGGTGGGCAGACTGGGGGTAAAGGGGCAAGAGGAGGGTTATGGGAGTCCCCTGGAAAAGGAATACAGAGGATGCGGATGCAGAGGGCCAAGAGCAACAGACTGAGGTTCCAGGGGTGTCCAGCAAAAGACTGATGGAGGCAGCTGGGAGGGAGAGTGTGGCATTCAGAAGGATCCATTTCACAACTCCTATGCTCCCATGGGAGCTGAGAAATATACTCAGTTTGCTGAATTTGATGTTATGATTATAATTTGATAACAGATTAAACATTAATGTTGTCATTCCTAATGCTGATAGATTTTATATTTTTATGGCTGGTAACCTCAACATTTTTTCCCAAAAGGTTTTCCCCATGTTATTGCCCCACAATACGAACTAATAAACATAATCTCATATTCGTCGTTATAAAACAATATTCTTCTAAATGGGTTCACCTAACCCCCCTTGGCATTATTTCATTTATGACCCAGCAGCCCGAGATTTTAAAAGTGCTTTGACCAAATGACCATGTATTTGTTTTGCTTTTGTTGACAAGTTTTTTGCTTTAGAATGTCCTTCCTCTAGGGACCTGTATTTATAATGTGACCACCATATGATAGCCTCAAAATGTTATCCCAGCTATCAATCAATTTGCAGACTCCCAGGTCCCTTGACATTTTGAGGATGATTTACATGGCACTGACCTTTATCAATAGGTTGAATATTTGTGTAGAGGATACCCTCCCAACCCCACAGGTATTGCATCTATTTATAAATACCCCATCTATCTTTGATGTCTTTCTTCACAGAGAACAACCGGGAACTACTGGGAGTAAAATCCGTCTCTCGGGCCTGACATATAACGCTCCTTCAGCTGGACTATCAAAACAGAGGCTCGCTCTAATTGTGTGCCCAACACTGATTGTGAAATAGTATTCTCCACAGAAATGGCTGAAACCGTGCATGAGTGTGGCGCAAGCTGCCAGGTGCGCCGGTTGATTTATTCAAGTTATTAACCTGAACATGGCAGCCTGCTCCCTGAGAGGCCATAAGACGTCGCGGAGGCTGGAGGGGAGAAAATGCTTTTTAGACAAAACAAATGATCCATAGGACGTGGGGAGCATATGTCATATTTGATTCTCTCATAAATGCCAGCGAGCAAATTAAAGCGAGCTTGGTATACAGGTACAGAGTCCTTCGGAGGTAAAACAACAAAAAAAAAGTCAAAAGGACAAACAAAAAGCCTCCGACGAGTCTGGCAAACTTTACGCGCCCTTTTATCTAAATTGGAATACGAGGTGGCCATCATCCTCATAATAAATATGAAATGCAGACGTGCAGCTCTTGCTATCCAAAGCACTCCTCATTAATTATGAATCCTAGCTCTAAATGCTTGACACTTTTAATCTGCTCTTGTGTCATCATCCATAAGCAGCGGCGCTGCAGGGCACACCTTGTTGTCTGTTTTTTTGATCTATCCCAGGTGATTAGTTATAGGTCTGCCCTTCAGCTCCACTCCACGTTAAACAGTGCACATGCACCCACAATAATAATGTGCAGTGGGAGTCAGGTGGTGCTGTGTCATGAATTAACATGATCTCAATCCTCCCAATAGAAATGGCACCCGCCCACCTCGTTGCACCCGTTTCGCAGCATTTGTTGAACGTCCATTTTTGCCACCTTTTTCACCACGTTTTTTTAGTTTAGGGGAAGTGGGTACATTTATTATTGATTTTCAGAGCAATGTGGGAGGGCTGTGTGGGGTATGTATGATGGGCTTGCCCCCATAATCAGTGCTGGAAATGGAAACAAATTATTAGGGGAAGTGTCACCTCTTTGGAGGAGCAGGGCTGTGGGTTGGAGGGGCGGATCCAAGGGACGTGGCCCTGACCAGGTTTCGCAATACAGTGGGCCTCATCATGAGTTGGGCAGAGCAATAAAATGCGGCGGTAACGTTATTACTGCCGCATTTACCGCTCCACCCAGTCTCAAGTTGGGTGGAAAGTGGGAATTTTACCTCCAGCTTTCTGATGGAGGTAAACATCTCTCCCTTTATGCCCATTTTCAGTGCTATTAACGCAGTGCTAATAGCACCAAGAAGCCCCCATTGAGTCCAATGAAAATGGCAATAGGGATTAACCTCCTCACCGCAAATCGGGATCTGTCACAAATTGGGCCGGACCGATTTGTGGTAATGCTAATAGTAATGGGCAGTAAATCCTGTTTTATACCGTCCAACTCAGGATGAGGCCCAGTATCTCTTCATAGAACCCAATCCTGGTAATTTGCATAAAAGCAAAGAGCATTATGGGAACATCTTAATGTCCATAATTTGAAATGTTAAACATGTCTTATAGTGGTTCAGTAAAAAACCTTATTTACTGAATAATGGACTCTTCTGTTTTGATTGATCACAAATGTTCACCCTAATAAAGTGATGTCTGTAAATTGCAGAACATACGTATTAGTTTGGACAGCTGCAACACTGTATGTGGGGCTTTCACAGTTTCCATTGCTTGGCACTTTGAAAGCTTGTTGAAGAGTGGGTCGTGGTGCTCTTACTGCGATAATGCAGCTTAACATCTTTTTGGGAGTCCCTTTGCCTTGTGAGTTATAGCAGGCATGAGCAACCTGCACCTCGATGAGCAGACTGCTGTTAGAAGACTAGGAAGTGCTCTGTGCCAAGTTTTCTTTTTTTTTTTTTTTTTTGAAAGGCCTGTGCCAAGTTTTCTTAAAGCTGTTTGTTTGTTTGTTTGTTTGTTAATTTGATAATGCGCACCAAGCTCTTGGGCAGCTGGGCGCAGCAGTACAAGAAGTTTCGAAGCTTAGTTACAGTGCCTGTCACAGGCCTGTACATACATGTGAATAAAATGAACAATACAGTGTATGATACAGTGCAGACATTTGCCAGTCGGGGAACATGGAAGGTATAACTGGTCAGATTCATGACAAGGATCGGGCTTAACATAACATATATTTAGGGAACGCAAACAAATAACAAATGCCTACAGCTATGGACAAACAGGTCCGGTGTGTGAGTTGCAGTAGTGATGTTAAGTGCGATGGTTATGGGGGTATTGTCAAGAGGGTAGTGAGGCAGTAGGGGAAGAGGTGGTTATAGGTTGTTAGTGTGAAGCCATTTGAGAGCATTGCTTCTAAATCTGGCATAGGGTAGGGGGCGTCTGAGGTCAACTGGGAGTGTGTTCCATGATTGTGCAGCTTTGACTGGGAAGCTAGTTCCTCCAGCCGTAGTCAATTTAAATCTAGGGATTTAAAGCATAAATGTATTAGCAGATCTCATGGGTCGGGTAGTGGATCACCTGGAGATTTTTTAAAATAGGTAAGGAGGTGCTAGGTTGTTTAGGCATTTGGAGGTGATAGAGATGGTTTTGAGGAGGATTCTATCCTTTATTTTTAACCAGTGAGCCTCTTTCCGGAGTTTAGAGATATGCTCTCTATATGGGATGTTCAGTGTTGCTCTTAAGGTGTTATTTTGCAATCTTTGAAGTTTGTCAGTGATATACTTGTTGGCTCCTGAGTACAGGGCATTGCAATAGTTTAGTCTAGACATGATAAGAGCATTGGCCAGGGTGACACAGCTGGCACTGGAAAGGAATGGCCTGGCGGCTTGAATTAATTTGCAAGTGTAAGCTGCTGTGGAGGAGAGGGAGTTGACTTGCTTCTTCAGGGTGAGAGAAGAGTCCAAATAGAATCCTAGGGTTTATACCTCAGGCATAACCTTAATGATATTGTTGTCAATATTAAAGGATGCTTAGTTTGGGGTTAGTTTTATCAGGTTAGAGTGAGATCCGAGGAGCAGAATCTCTGCTTTATCATCATTCAGGCAGAGGCCATGGGTCGCCATCCATGCTTGAATGAGGATGTATATCTTATTCACCAAGGCCAGGTCTGCTTCATAGTTGCCCGAAAGGGGTATGAGGATCTGGTTGTCATCTGCATAATTAGTGTAGGTGACGCCCAGTCTGTCCAACTTGTCAAACAGTGGCTTGGTGAAGATGTTATACATGGTGGGTGAGACACAGGATCCCTGTGGGACTCCGCATGTTATTTCGATAGGATCAGCGCAGGTGGAGGTAGAGAAAACTCTCATAGTCCGGTTGGCTAGAAAGGATTGGACCCAGGCTATGGCTTCCCCTGTGAAGTTGGCAGCGAGCCTAAGGTGGCTACATAAAACTGTGTGATCCACAAGGCCAAAGGCTGCTGACAAGTCCAGTAGAAGTAGCAAAGCTGTTTTTCCACTATCCTTTAACTCCTCGATTTTAGTCTTAAGGTCTAGCCAGGCTGTTTCGGTACCATGAAGCGGGCGGAAGCCCGATTGCCGAGAGCCTAGCAGATGGTTGGCTTCCAGGTAGTCTTTAATTTGTAAGTATGCTACTCTGTCAATGATTTTGAGTAGGAAAGGCACGGTGGTGATGGATCTGTAGTTAGTTGGGATGGATGGATCTAGGATTTGTTTTTTGAGTAAGGGGAGGACCCATGATTCTTCAGGTTAGTCGGTACTGTGTTAGATTTAAAGGAAGAGTTTATGAGCTTCGAGATAAAAGGGGCTAAGTCCCTAGCTGTATCTAGCCAGCTCGTTGAGGGGCAGGACCTGGGACTGTCATGTGCTAGCCCCTGGGTCTGGGGGATGAAGCGCCAATCTGAGAAGACTCTTTTTGTGTGATAACAATGAATGTGGCACATTGGCATGAAAGTACAACATTTGAATCATTGATTTGCTCAATCAGAGGCGTCGACTCCTCTGCCGGCACCATCAGATGTGGCATCTGCCAAATGCAGCCTGAGCCGGCTCAGATGTTCTTGGGCGGGCATGTGGATGGTACGGTTAGCACGTACCCTTACTCACGCTCATTAACATACACCAGTTCACGCAGCCACTTGACACTGCTAGAGGAATGTTTAGAATTCCAGTATTTCAGTATACAGCTCTTTGCAACTACACATGCAATGTTAAAAAAATGACGAGTAACCACTGATAATTTTCCTATGTCTCCCAACAGATATTCGAGCAGAGAAAAGGGATGGTTGGAATAGCAAACATAGCATCAAGTATTTCTGCATTCCTGCCCCAGAACTCCAGAATTGGAAGACAAGCCCCATACATGGCTGCAAGGATCAAGTTCAAGATCCTCTGAATAATGCACAAGGCTTTCTTGGGCTGGGGGCTGCACTATCTACCATGCTCTCACCCTAAATACTCTCCCTCTAGAGTCCTCCGCTCGTCCTCCTCCAACTCTATGCAGGTGAGCTGCTTTCACAAACAGAGATTTGGGGGTAGATCTTTATCCTCTGCAGGTGCCTACCTCTGGAACAGCCTCCCTGCCTTTCTCCATCTTGAGCCAGAGCACCTTAAGTTCTGGTAACTCCTCAAGACCTTCCTTTGCTCTTCCTCCTTCGCTCTGCATCTCCCTTGCACTTGCTAACCTCCTTTCTTTCTCTCCACCCGCCTTCTCCCCCCCAACTCTGTTAAGATTTTGCTGACTGGTTGCCTGGTTCATCTCCAGAGCCTACAGGTCCCAGGCTCCCCAGCCAGTCTTTTGCACTTGCCTCCAGGCCGCTGCACTTTGTTCAGCATTACTGCATTTTCAGCAACCTCTCTGCACTTAACCAAAGGCCCTGCTGGACCGGACTCGTTTTGTTCACCCCCAACCATCCTGTGCCCCGCACATCTGTCTGTACATATGCATTACCTAAATGTACCAGTTGCAGTTAAATGCCTGACCTGTCCCCACTGCCTCTCACCCTCACCCCCTACCGAGCGTGGTCATTACCTAACACTTCATGCACTTGCACTAGGAGAAATGTCATCAGGCCTAGTATTCCAGTTTATCTGTGTTGATCATTCTTCAATCTTCAAGGTCTAAGAATGATTACTGTATTTCCTTGTTCCCTTCCCGACTTGAAGTGCTTTGAAGCACTGGACCTTTGTATAAACGCTGCATAAATAAACAACAAATAAATAAATACATATGAAGTAAGTCTGCCTGCACACTGCCACATTTCACTTATTTGCCAGTCGTGTCCAGAGAAAATGTATCCATTCTAGCCTGTTTATAGTGTAAATGGTTCAACACCTTAAATTGTATCAGTCAGAGACCTGCATTGAAGGAGACTGTTTTGGTTAACAGGCACCATCTATCTACTCCATTTCTCCTACTCAAATGGCAGACCCAAGACTCTTTCCCACACTGCCCTCAGTGTGGATATACCCACTGTGTCCCATCTACAGTCACAATTGATCTGATGCACTCATGCATCATTGGCTCGATAGGAAAGGAGGTCAATTTTCCACAAAATGCTGCCTGCATTCGATAGTACTGTAACACTCGCTGGGGGCCTTCTCCCAACCTATGGGAGAAGTCCTCCAGGGAACATGTCACCCAAAGTTAATTGACCTGATGCAGCCCAAGACCTTCTAATCGCCCTATCAAACGTGAGGAAAATGTCAGGGACGTTCCACAGCGGGAGTGCTTTATTGTAAGGTGTTTGGATCTCTAGTTTGCAGAATATTCATGACCAAGCATTAACCATGGATCTAACCGGGTCAAAAGTGCAGAAGTCTATATACCGGTCTTTGAGTATTACTGATTTGAGAACTGTGGGCGATGCACCGTAACATTCCAATGGTAGGTGTACTACTGCAGGATCAGCAGCATACCAGTGTCAAGCAAAATGGGCCTGGGAGGCTAGATAATAGAACTCAAAGTCTGGGGCTGCAAGACCACTATGCTCATAGGGCTCGGTCAACTTTTTCCAGCTGATCTTGGCCGGGGGGAAGTGGGCAGCCCTGCCTGGTGCCCCTTCCCAATGGGACTGAATCTGATAGAGTTTGGTTGGTACAAACTCTAGCCAGTGGGCCAGCAAACAGCAACTGAACACATTGCAAGTAGTAGGGGCCAATTCCAAATCGGTGGAGAACCTGAAACACGTAGCGGCAAGAGACCGAATCAAAGCTGTTCTAGGGGTCTAACAATGCTGCAACCACTTTGGCCTGGGCATTCATTTGCTCCATCAAATGAAACAGCTGTCTCAGATTTAAAGCTGTAGACCTGGTAGGACTTAAGCCAGATTAATCTGGGTGTTCAAGCTGAGGCATGAATGAGAGCAGATGTGGAGCTAAAATGTTAGCAAAAACCTTTGCATCTGTGTTCATTAAAGACAATGGTCTATAGCAGGCCACATCATGGAAGGGTGTGGGGGGTTTCAATAGCACAGTTATAATTGCCTCACGCATGGACAGGGTGAGCTCACCCACCCCTCATGTAAGATTCTGCCCACACTTACATCAACCTTGGATCCAGTTCCTGATGGAATACTTTATAAAGCTCTAACCCCAACCCATCAGTGCCAGAGGCCTTTCGGGAGGATAACAACTTCACTGCCACCACTATCTCCTCAGTCGTTAAAGGATGCTCTAGCACCTGTATTATTGTGAATGTTATAAGACAAACTTTGCGCTTGGTAACAATAATTGTCTGTGTGCAGATAATCGTCTAAACACAACAACAATCTTTGAAGAAAGTGTGTATATCTTGTTGGAAACAAAGTATACAGTCTTAAGAATAATCTGAGTCTTGGCTTGAAAATAATATTTCTGTATTTGAATTTTGCAGTAGTTAGTAGAACAGCCGACACCTGTTTCGACCAGCTTGGTTGTTATCAATGCTGTGAATTAACATTATTACAGGTGCCAATAAGTCAAAATAAATCAAGGGAATTTTGCCATAAGTATCAATCCAGAGAGAAATAAAAATAATAAATAAAAAAGACATTGTACAAATAAAATTGTAGAAAATTGTTGAAAAGATGGAACATACCACACAGGTAGATGACAACTAGAGAACGCAAGCGCACGTGGATTGATTAAAAAACAGAAGAGAAGAGAGAGAGAATGAAGAACAACTTTAAGTCACAAATAATGGCAAAAAAATAGGGATTAATAAGATTGGATTTTAGCATCATAATGTTGGAAATGGGAGTAAAAAGAACCATAAGGTTATAAGAGGTAGTGTAAAGTCCAGTGTCCAGAGACATTGACCCCTATTTAGAGGTGGGTGAATATTTTCAATTGATTCCACCAATTTGTGTATGAGTTATCGGTCGCTGTTAAAGTGTTCAACACCCTATGTGCTACTACCCAGCATATAACATGCATAACCAAGACTTGGGCTTACCGTCAGGAAACTATTTATATGGTTGCATCTGGAAATAAACATCCAATATAAATAGTGTGAATCACTATTTGCAATTAGGATTTGAACATCTAATATTCCAAATTTTAGTAATTCAGTTCAATTAGTGCATAGTAAATCGAATCCTACCTCAAGGACACGTCGGTCCTACTTCAAAAGAAATGCGTTATCCCTCTGAAAATTGTCTTGGAACAGTTATCCATATTTAGCGCATTAATGCATTTATAAAGTGATTCTTATCAAGACTAGTAGAGAGAAAGACAATATATAAGGAACACAGGTTAGATGCCTAAGTGCCAGATTATTGATATAAGTTTCAAGAGTTATGTGCAATAAATGCAGTGCAATATAGTGATATTGTGAATTCACTCCCCTCCTCATGCTTATCTATATATTGGGTTCAATCCCCAAACAAAAGCAGTCCATGCCTCACTGGGCGTCCTCTCGGATATCGTTCTCGTGTGATTGAGAATGGTGTGTAACTCCCAAAATGGGTGCCGTGGTAATGTGATGACATTGTTTGTGGGTGTACGCGTGACGTCATAGTGTAAACACTGAACGCAGTTGGCCCTCGATTGGATACGATTTTCGAAAGTCTCATTCTATAAATTAAAGGTGTAAAACAAGTCGGCCAGATTGGAAATATCCCTTATTGCTAATCAATGTTAAATAAAAAAGAAACTGCACGTTTTTATACACATTAAGCCGCGACTTTGGTTCGCATGTCATGTCCCTAATTTTTGCATTTCAAATGCTATGAGCCTCCCAGAAAGGTTCAAATTGCAGTGAATATATTGAAAATGATGTATAATTTACAGACTAGCTGCCGCAGTAACATGATGGCGTCACCCGTGGGCATACGCGTGACGTTATAATGTAAACAACAGACCTAATGGTCCCTCGATCAGATATGAATTCCGAATTGCAATTCTACTAATTAATGTTATAAAACAAATTGTGCCAGAATGAAGATATCCCTTATTACTAATCAATACCGAATTATAAGAAACTGCACGTTTAATTACACCTTTAAACCAAGATTTATGGTTTGGTGTATATACTCGTACTGAAGTGTTCTTGTGTCAAGGTTATATAGGAGATTACCAATAAGTAAACCCATATAGCCCTGAGGCAGGTGACCATATAGCCTTCCATTAAAATAAAATTCGGCAAATTCCGTGTTCTAAAAACAAAAAAGTATGTAGGAAATCAATGAGACTGGACACTGCTACCTTCACAATTTGTCAAGATTGGCAAATGTTCAAATACATAGTGTAGATGTCCTGTAATGTGTACAGAAAAGTGCATATATTGACAAGTTACAAAAATACATTCATTTCATGGTCGGAATTTAAACCATGTTCTGTAGATCTTAAAAGACATATAAGCTTAGATTCCATTTTGTGTAATGTGAGCTGCAAATCCCCTCCCCTTTTTCTTTTTTTGGCTTTCATCAGACCAATGAAGCGCAATTCATCTATATCTTAGACTTAGAAGATGCTCTCGTATGCGCACCTGCAGTTGTCTGATTGTGCTACCAATATAATGTTTGCCACATATACATATTATTATATATTCAACATAACATGTCTTCTAATTAATAACATCTGAAATATTAATTTCATTTCCAAGATGAAATGCCAAAGATAAACGTTTGGCATTTGTCAACTGCATATTTACACTGGTTACAATTGCCACATTTATGGAAGCCACATCCTAATTGTAACCAATTCTCTCTTGTGGTTGTTAATGTCGAATCTAAAAAAGATGGACATAATTTGTTCTTAATGGTTGGTGCTTTCATGAAAGTGAATTTAGGATTATCAGTCAGAAAAGGTGTCAAATCTTTGTCATGTTTAAGAATATGTCAGTGTTTGGCTGCCATTTTATACAATAGGCCACTGTCCCTAGAATATTGTATGATTATAGCAATGGATTGTGACTGTGTTCTGTCCTTTTCACTGTTCTTAAGTAATTCTGCTTGTTTGATGTGAGCATGTTTACCCGCTGCCTTCTTGATTATCCTGGGGCAGTAGCCCCTATCTAGAAACCGGTTTGTGAGTAGGTTACATTCTTGTTCATACTGCAAAATTCAAATACAGAAATATTATTTTCAAACCAAGACTCTGATTATTCTTAAGACTGTATACTTTGTTTCCAAGCGAGATATACACACTTTCTTCAAAGATTGTTGTTGTGTTTAGACGATTATCTGCACAAGGACAATTATTGTTACTAAGCGCGAAGTTTGTCTTATAACATTCACAGTCATACATTCACTTCAATTTGAACCCTTGTGGGGGGCTCATAGTTATTGAGACTTTTGCTGCAGGTTCCCTTTTTTCTTTATAGACTCAATTGAGTTTGGATAACAGCGCACAGTCATTCTTATCTAACCCACGATCCAAGCTTATGCTCTAGCACCTGACCTGCCTCTGCCGACAATGAAGGCAACTCAATGCCAGTCAAGTAAGGGGAAAGATCGTCGTCAGTCACAGTTAGAATACAAAGTACAATAGAATGTTGAAAACGTGTCATTGATATCACTTTCCCGCACCAGCATCATACCTTCCTGCCCCTGTATACTAGTGATAGGCTGTCAAAAGTTCTGTGCCCTAGACAGCCTGGCCAGCCTGGCCAGCAGCCTCATCACTTAGGTTACCACAACAAGGAGGAGATCTTGTTAGAATGCTACTACAAAAAGAGATAATGTGGATTGATCGATTGGATTCCAAGACACCTAGGGGAATACACATTGAATATGATTTGCGTTGGTATCTCAAGTGCCATAGTGACAGTAGAGGATTCACTAAACCATGTGACCCTGTCATATGTATCTATTCATTATTCAGCAATAATGTACCAATTACCGCATGCTTTGATCACGTAGTTCTCAAGTCTAAATGTATGTATGTTTTGCCCCAATATATGTGTTAATTTGCTAATATTTTTGATACCAGCAGCATGCAAGCAGGCAAACCCCACAGAAGATAGCACATTAATGTAAGATATATTAGATGATTTGACCAGGACCACTGTATCGTCTGCTGGCAAATCCAGGATGCAAGCATGAACGTTTTTGTTCCATAGTCTTGAATTTGGATACTTATTCACCTCTTGGACTAACAGTTTATGCCATCGTTGGAGGCGATTGCCTAGGTTTTACAACACCCCATCTGAACAAACCAATTTCTAGACCTTCACCATTTGGATGATAAAACAACCCCTATTTGGTGCAGGCACATTGCTGATAATATCAGATGTTGTTCTGCAAAACCAAGTACATATGCAGGCAGGTTTATACCCTTCAGACATAGGAAAGGCTCAGCCAGCCTTGCTGGAATGTGTTATTCTATTTTTGCACATGAACACATATCTCTGCAATGGGTGCTTCACACTCTGAGCTAACTTCTGAACCATTGTGGCACTCACTTGATCAATATGCATTTCACTGTTGCCTATTGCACATGATCAACATAATTCCCAACAGGAAGGAAAGAATGCTGCATAGTTGTGCCCTAAGGAGCACACAAACTATGTATACCACAGTGAACGCAGAAACCAATACATGATGAATTGATCAAGGCAGAATGTACTTGTCAAAACAGAAAGGCAATGGTTTTAGAGCCTCAACAGCACCCAATAAAATATCCTGACATGTGCTATGTAAGACAGGCGAACAATGGAATCTTACTTCTTCTGATCGGGCAGCCCTCAGGGCCCTCCCTCCAAGGGGGGGCCCAGGGCAAGTGTCCCTTTTGCCCTCCCATAAAACCACCTCTGAACACACCTCACAAGTACTGCATAATACACAAATTCTTTTGAGTACATATTTCTGACATCCACAGCGACATGGCCGCCACATTCGCAGGCATATTGTGACTTACTTTCTATTATAGATCACATGATAATTGCCGCTCGCCAGATGTGTGCCGACCACATGATCGTCATCTTTACTAAAAGGTGATTGCGGGATGGGAGGCTGCTTTCATGCTGCTTTCCGTCCTGTTTTCGCCTTCCCGGTTGACACACAAGGTAAGACAATTGCCCTTCTGTTCATTCAGGGAATCATTGCCCCGTATTGAGAGACTAATTGTGAAGTCCTTTGATTTCATTTCATATTAATAGCGACACATACTTTGTTGACCTTTTGTTCAGGACAGAGTGCATTAATTCCAGCCTTGAGTAGACATGTTCATTGGCAATACTGAGTTGCCATACCTCATTCTTCACTACATGCACTGAATCCAGAACAGTGAGTCATTACATTTCTGGCATTTAATAAAGTGTTTGGTACACTTTAAAAGTGCAACCGTGTATTTTATATATACCGTCTATCATCTTTATTTTATTCTCTTTACATTTTCTCCATTCCTCTACAGTTTTTTTTAATCACATTGAGTACCCTTTGTGGATAACATCACTCTAATAATTTCAGGTTAGTATCCCTATATTGGCTGTTCCGTTTGTTACACTATTGAATAATGAGACCCATTACTTTTTAGTAATGGTTGGAGGAAGGGAGTGTGTTTGTACCTCACTTTACCCATCACTTGTCAAAGACATATTTTTTTAGTAATATTGACCAAAGGAGTTAAATTTATATCTCTTGTTCTAATAATCACCCTGAAGCAAGGATTGTTTCTTCATGAATTCATATGACCTTTTTTGTATAAGAGTTACTCCTCATTACTATTTGTATTTTTGCATTGATCTATGATTTTTCTTTTATGTTAAATCCAATGAAATATTTTGTATTTCCATTCTTGTTGGATATATCATTTTGTGAAAGATTTGATGTCAATTAGTCAATTTAATTACAATTTTCCTAAAAAACACCACACATTTCTTGAAGCTTGCTTCTTTATTTGCCAGTTTATACTATTACTATAAACTTTTGAGAGTCCCTCTCACAAGATTGCACTGGTATTCTCTTGATCGATTTCAAGAGACACTATTTGGCTTTCTGTATTGATCATATCCCTTTAACCAAGGATATTCCTGAAATGTTAATTAGATCCTTTTGAATCTAATAATTTTTCCTTACTCTAGTGCGCCCAACCCATTATTTGTCTTATATTCTTCCCCGTAACGACTGGCTCTTGCTAGAATGACAACGTGTAAGACTTTCTGATCAGCCAGGCCATTGAACTTCACCAGCATTTCCTAAATTTGTCCCAATATACACCCATTCTGTGTCCTACCATGCATATTCTCCAGCTCTCTTAGCTGGCTCACAACCTCTCTTAGCTCCCGCCTAATATTTCTGAGAGCACCTGTGGATGTGGACAGAAGCACCCCTCGCATCCATACTTTAAATGTTTTTCATAGTGTGGAATGCAACTGCACAGATCCCTCGTTGAGAGTAAAGAATTTGGCTATATCAGGGTGTAATGTCTTAACAATATTAACATTTTTCAACACCGCTGGGCCCATTCTCCAGAGATGATGTTGCCTAGGGAAGTTCGCAAACAACAATGCCAGAACCACTGGGGAATTATCAGACCGTGTTCAAGTCTAAATGCAATAATTCTGAACCATAGATAACAACTCGGGGGTGAGTAACCAAAAATCTATACGTGATCCATAGTCATGGACTGACGAACAGTGGGGATATTCCCTCTCATGCGGATGCATCTCCCGCCAAACGCCAGCCAGTGGAAGGGACAACAACAACTTGTGAAGTGTCTGTGCTGCCCTGGTCAGCACCTGAGGGGTACCAGATGTTCGATCCAGCTAATTATCAAGCATAGTATGCAAAATCCCCTCCCCATATTATCCATGCCCCTCAGTATTAGCCAGTGCATCAGAAATCTGCTGGTAGAACTCGGAGTCATTGAAATTTGAACCATCTGTATTAACCAAGATAACCAGACTGCCTGCCAGAGACCTCAAGACTATAACATAGGGGCCCGGACGGTTTACTCTGCTCTTGGAGACCCTGAACCCTAAAGAATGGTGAGGACGACCCGCAACTGTGAGCAGTAATCTGTGTAGAACTGCAAGGAGCCCCACCTGCGTGCAAATGTCTTGTGCACTCTCCCCAGGGCATGCGTTGCCTAAAGCATGATCGTTTTAAGCCCACATCTTTCGACATATGAGAGAATCTTCTGGGCATTCACAGGGTTATTTAGTCCCTGTACATTCCATGTTGGTACAGAAAGCGGGAGATCTCCCCCGCCCATCCCATCACCTGCCATGTATAAGTACTTGCACCAAGGTGCAGCCATACCCCACATGACTGTCAAACATTTTAACTTTTGAATCCTTTCCCATACCTAACCACCCCCACCCTCACCATCCACCCCAACGTGATAGTGTAACCCAAGTGAATCTTTGTATGTAACATCTGGTAGCACAGTGTGGACACCAACTGAAACTTGAATTGTTAGAAACATTCAGCACAGAGTCCAGTGAGGCACAACAGTGCATAACAACAAGGAGCCATAGGAATTAGTATCAGATATAGCAAACCTAAAATCAGTCACCAGATGCAGGCAGCGCCATTGTATAAGCCTGGTTTTTCCGTCCAGCGTCGGGACACCAGCCTGCAGGATAGGTATGCTACTCTCAATATATGACGTGGCCGCTTCAGGGGTATCAAAACATGTTCCCCTTCCTCCATGCTGTATGTGCAACTTGGCTGGGAACATCATGGTGTTCTGGACCTGTCTTTCTGAAAGGAGGTGTTTACATGGTCAAATGGTCTCCTTGCCGCCTGGTCCCCGCATAGAAGTCCTGTAAATGTGCACTCTCGCAGATTTGAATTGCAGTGTTCCATTCTCTCTCGCCAGTTTAAGGATAATATCCTAGTCATGATAGTTTAAGAGTCTGGCAATGATCATACGTGGTGGAGCCCCAGAGTTTGGGATCCGGGCTAACGAATGGTGCACCCTCTCGACCAAGAACTAAGCAGACAACTGCACCTCCCCGAAGACACACTGCAGGACGCACTCAACAAACGGCGCCATAGGGCCACAGATTGCCTTTTTGTGGGCCCCCACTATTCTGATGTTATTCCGGCGGGAACGAGACTGTAAATCGTCACATTTCGGGCGTATTTAATTTTTGTATTTTATTGAGCATTTGTAAGGCGCTTTATAAAACAGAATTGTGTTTCAAAGTGCCACAAGGCTAAATGGGAAGTGAACAGGGGAAATAAAAACAATGGCATACAGTAATACAAAGTTGTGGTCCTACTAGACCTTTGTGAATTCAGCCATGCAAGTGCATTGAGGAGAAGTGCAGGGGAAGGGGATGGAACAGGGAACAAAGGAGTGGACAAGTGCTGGAGGAGGGCCCAGGAAGGAAGTGCTAAGTAGAGCCGAGTAGGAAAACCTCAGGCTAAGTGCTGGTACCGGTGACTCCAAAGGTTGGATGTGGCACAACCAAGAAGGGCCAGCAGGGCAGTGCAGTGAGGGGAGGGGTTCTGGTATTGACTGGGAGGAAGGGTCTGGGATGCTATAAGATTCATGAGGATCAGGTCACCAGTCACAGCAGCAGTGGGGTGATTAGCAGGGGAGGGAAACATTGAAAGAGGTAGAAAAGAGTTTTGAGCAGTTTTTGGAACTTAAGGAGGTCTGCTTCAAGTCTGAGAGGGGCAGGGAGGCTGTTCCAAAGGGGGGCACCATCCAAGGAGAGAGACCTGACTCACCAGGAGCTCCTTCCTGAAGGTTTGACGATCTTGGCCATGAACCCCCACTGTGTCCTCCAGGTCGACGACACGCGTCTCCATCACCATGACCCAGCCACTCTCCTTATCAAGTTTAGTCTGCAGGGAGTTGATGGTGGACACTATATTGTCAAGCTTGGAGTTTTCAGACACAAATATAGCCTGCATCACTGACATGTAAGCATCTATATTTCGAGTGCCAGGGGCCCCCCCCCTCATTCTTACTCACTGTTGCATTGCATGCCGTGGCATTTTTGTGCAGATAGCTTGTAAATTATTCGATGGGGCCCTTGCGGTTTATCCCATTCCCTCGAGTCATGCTGACAAGGAAAGGGGACCGCAGCCGCCCTGAAGGGCACAGTCACACAAGGTGCCAATGAAGCAATATGCCAGCAGAAAGAGGTGCTAGTAGATAACTCGGGGCCCACTTCCCAACGGTGGCCCAATGTGGTTATGCAGCCAGGAGCCCCCAGCAGGAGAGGCGAGGCATTATCAACCACACACCCCTGTGTTGATCGACCTCAGCGGGCTCCAAGTGCAGGTTGTGGTTACAGAAATAATGGTGGCACTGCTGAGCTACGTAGGGTCAGAGCATCTTGAAAAGCCGCAAATATGCTGCCACTACCTTCAGGAATCGGGCGATGGGTTTGCTTTAATCAGCCGCACCGAAATATTAGGATTCCATCTGGTTAGGAGATTGTTCGATGCACAAGTGCAGAATCAAGAGGCCATGCCCGTTGCTGCTCAGCAGCATCTCCCCACCTCCACTGTTACCTTATTTTCAATGTGACCTGCATGTTTCGGTGGTGCAGGACAGCAGCACAAAAGATACACTGGTGAGCCCCCTTGCATACATAAGTGTACAGATGTTGCTCCTGACACTAATATGTGTGGCTCCCAGCACCCAAAGAGATGCTGGGAGTGCAATTCACAGAGACAGGACTTCAAAGGCATCTATTAATGTGTCGCTAGGCAGTTGTATTCTATGAAGGGGTTCCATTCGGAGTGTCATACATAGACAAACGGGAAGTAAAGAGGTCTCAGGTGAGAGTCCTCTTTACATTCAGCTGCACGCACCCTCTGCCCGCTCTCACATATCCTGGCGGGCAGGGCTCAGACTTAAAAAATAAATAATTTCCTCCATCGAGGTTTTCCATAATGGAAATAATTTATTTTTGAAGTAGTGTGTGTGTGTGCGTGTGCGTGTGTGTGTGTGTGTGTGTGTGTGTGTTATGCAATGTGTGTGAATGAGGGAGTGGTGGCTGGGTGTGCATGTGTGAGTGAATGGTGCACGTGTACATTTAATGTTGTGTGAATGTGTGGACTTGTTTTCATGGCCTGGATTACTTAATTGTATTTTTTATTACTCCAAGTTCTACTCTTCCTCATCCAATCACTTGCCTTTGCACTTTGTCTCATATTTAAGTACTGGGATGAGGAAGAGGGACATGGAGGTGATGCCGGGCTGAGGAGCTGATTTGGGGGATTATAGCAGGAGAATGCAAGGGAGATGGGATGTGCGGGAAAGGTGTGGCAGAAGAGGGTGCGCTAAAACGTAATTGCCATCCATCATACAACAGGAATTATATGTGGTATTAGTGGGTAGATTGGCATTTTGGTACGGCCAGTCTAGTCATTTCTTACTGTGGCATGACATTTTTACTGGGCATCATAATAAAGTAAGCATGATAAGTTTTTTTACCTGTCTAGACTGGCATTTCGGTGCAGACAGCCCAGCCTTTCCTTACTGTGGCATTGTATATTTGCGGGGTGAAGTGATGTGCAAGTGGTCCTTCGTGGTGCTATACTGGAGATTTCGCGAGTCTTTTTTCCATTTCCTTCAACAGGAGGAGCTGCTGACTGAGGACAGTCACAAACTATATTTAAACCCCATTCGAGCGCGGAGCCCGTGCGGGGTGAAGTGGTGTGCAAGTGGTCATTCGTGGTCACTCATGGACAGGAGAAGGGAGGACCCCTATCTTACTCCTATCCATAAACAACAGGAAATAAATCGGAGGACCGCCACTGCAGCAACGCATGGTAAGCGGCTTTTACATTGTGCATAAAAGCGAGTGGGAGACTGCGGGGACTGTCCCCTTTGATCCCGCGGATCCTTATTTTTACTGGTGTATGATACAAACCTTTCACTATTACATTTGGTATCTTATGCGCCCAAGACCAGTTGTGCTGCGTTTAAGTGCCACGCCCATTAAGTTCTTTTGCGGGAGGGGGCGGGGTGAAAAAGGTTGCCAGTCTGATTCTGCATACCGAGCTGAATTAGACATGACACAGCCTTTCATAACCCTCACCTTAAATTGATCCTGTGATTGGTGCACTGAAATTTCAATTACGAGCAGCATACCTGCATTATTTCAAAAAACTTTACCAATAACTAAAAATAAGGTCCCTGAAGAGGCACCAATACCTGCGCATAATGGGAGTCACCACTTGGACACAACGAACTATGAGGACATTGATACCAACTCTCTTCTTGATCCATGTTTGTCAATACAGCGATCAATGGTTCCAGCGTCTAGTAACGCTGCATCGCAAAATGAGAGTAACACGACCCCACAGAAGGAGGCAGTAATTACTGTGGAAGTCTAGGTACTGCCTCCAGCAAACAGTTTGTTGACCAAACCAGTAACTGGGTGGCTATCGGAGTCCCCCAATTTGCAGATAGATATTGAAGACTCGGGACGACATGATGAGTCTCGACCGAGTGAAGTATCTTTGTCCAATTCCTCCACAATAGCTGATCTTCAGGCCTCTATGTCATCTCTACAATTTGCATGAAACATCCTTTTAAAACTTTGTGGGAGAATCCATGTGAACACAGTTCTTCATCTTAACCTACCAGACCCCAGGTTAGCTCCAGAGAATGGGGAGTCAGTAAATAAATTATCAGAGATTGAGCAGGAGAATCCAGAAAAAATCTCTAATGAAGAGGTGCAGGCGGAACCTACTGAAGATTTAGTCATTTTTTTTCTCCAGGAAGCAGCGACTTATGGCCAAAAAAAGCTGCAGCAAAAAAAGTACCGGTAGAAATGGCATCGCTGCTCCCGGAAACTGCGATCCCTCCGATAAAATCAAAAAAGGCACATAAAAAGTAGCTCAAGGCCAAAAAACGTCAAGCTAAAGGGCCAGGAACACTCACTAGCTGGGTACTAGCTGAAAAGCCGAACGAGATATCGCTTGTTAGCAGCGACATCCAGGACTCAGTCCATTCTAACAGCCCTGACAGTAAGGTCAATACATTTTCCACTCCTCCTAGGAGACCCAAGACTAGGGAGCAGCAATGCTCTGTATCGGAGGCTGAAACCCCCGATACACCTAGGGACCACACGATGGCTGAAAACAAAATCTGTATAATTAAGAATCTAAACCAGAAAATGAGAGGCAAATGGCTGGCAAGGATGGAAGTACTATCAAAATTACATTTGATACCCCAGCTAAGAATGATTCATTCTGAAGACTTCTCATTTGTTGAACCTTTAGAGACAACTAACCTCAATGTGATGGCGTTACATTGTCAAGTGCTGGCCTCTGCACAACTCATCCGAATGCATAAGAGCAGTCTGGTCCAGGTGGGCTTAGGGGTGGATGTCAATCCAGAGGATGAAGACCCGCTGATAACAGTGAAAGCTAACCTGCCGGTGGGGAAACATGTACAAATGAGTGACATCCAAAATACACTAAAGTGGCTGGCAGACTCGCTGCCATTGGTAATGCATAAACCTTGAGTCTGCTCCCTGTTGGTGTGGAACACTCGTGGTTTTAAACATTTTCTTTCAAAGACTGGCTCCCTGTCTCTTATCACAAATCATTCTTTCTTTCTGTTGCAAGAAACTTGGTTACTCTGTCCAATTGTGATTGATGGCTATACCTTATAGCATACTCCTGCAAAAAAGGGACGGCAGGGGAGACAATATGGAGGTTTCCTGACTAGGGTAGATAAGTCAGTAACATCCAGAAACATTGTTACACTCCATGAAGATCATGTTAACGCCATTGAAGTGACCATACTGTTGAGTGGGCATTGGGAAACAATGTTGCTGGTAAATATCTATAACCCCCCTGGGGCCAAGTGTAGAGATCTGATACATGATGTAGTACATGACCTATTAGGTCAATGGAAGTTTGATGTTAACAACAATTATATTATAATTGCAGGAGACCATAACTGCCACATTAAAGGGGGAAGAGGTACAGCCACCAATGAGCTACTTCATCCTCAAAGCCTCATGGAACCTAATATCAATGATAGGGAGGGGGACTGTTGGCTGAGTTTCTTTAGTGGCTGGAACCTCGAAATTCTAATTGGGCGCACGCGCACCGACCGCCCGTGGAAATACACCTGGAGGGCTGGAGCAGCGCCGAGTTCTCTCGATTATGTATTCACCAGCGGGGAGGTGACGTCCATTGTAAATAATATGAATGTATTTGAAAATGATTGGAGTGATCATAAGGCATTGATCATGAGAATTGGAGACGTCAATCACTCCCCCATGACCATTAAAACAGGTAACCTATTAGTACATCATGCAACCATCCGGTTAGTATGGTCAGAAAAGAATATCTTAAAAGCTGTCCAGGCAATTAGAGTTTGGGACGTGAACTATTCAAGCCTGTTCAACTCTACGCCATTAGATGACATAGAGAGATGGATCAATACCTTTACTGGAAAACATGCTACTTCAAGGTCGCTCATAACGATCAGCGACTCAGGTATGATTCCCCCTTATGATAAAGAAATTCGAGATGCTAAATACAAGCTCAGAAGGGACATACGGAAAATTAGAGCGACCAGTATATATTTAACGGCCATCCATAGTAAGACCAGAAAATTACAAAATAAATATCGGCTATGGTCTAAATTGCGGTAAAGATCAAAAAAACTTGAATGTTGGCAAAATACAGTAAAGGTATTGTGTTCCACAAATACCCGTAATATATGGGCACTTTTGGGGGAGGCTCGAGGAAGTAGGATAGTCCCACAGATAAACCCCATAAGTGCACAAGACTGGGTTGGATTTATTGAGAGTCGAAATGGTGCAGAAAGTGAGATCGGATTGTGACTGCACCCTATGGAACAATACAAGTGCTCCCTCCCTTCACAGCTACTGTAGAAGAACTAAATGATAAAATCAGCAATCTTAAATCATCTAGAGCCCCTGGACCCAATGGGCTTTCCAATATAGTTATGAAAAAGAACCCTCTTTTCTGGGCCAATTTATTAAAAATACTGATTGAGAAGGTATTTAGAGAAGGGAGAATCCCTGATACATGGCAGACTGCGATATTGGTCCCATAATTTAAAAAAGGCAATAAAACCGACCCCGGAAACTATAGATTGCTGCCTATGCTAGATTGCACTGGTAAAATGTTCGCCTCATTGTTACTACAGAACCTGCAATCTTGGGTAGACGGTGCAGGGATCTTAGGTCATTTCCATAGCGGTTTTAGAGCTGGGTATTCGACTTCACACAATCTATTCATAATGAACAGCCTCAGCAATAAAGCGTTGCAACCCAATAGTCCTGACCTTTTTGCCTTACATGTACTATTAAAGGTGGCTTTTGACGCAGTGAACAGAGAGAATTTGTGGCATAAAGTAAAAGAGATGGCTTGCCCCAAAGGCCTACTACACTACCTGCAGCTTCTCCACTGTAACACCACTGTTCAGCTCAGGCTGGACACTGGAGGAACTATGACCAGGCCAATAAAGCAAAACAGGGGTGTAAAGCAGGGATGTGTTACGCTCCTTTGCTTTACAACCTGTTTGTTTCGGATATCCCGGAATTTATTCTGGATGTGCAAAACTGTCCCCTTAAGATTGTTACAAGGCACTGCGTTATAATGGCATATGCGGACGTTCTTGTGATCTTGGATCACACATTTAGTGGGCTACTAAGATCGGCAGAGTGGCTATGGCAATATGCCGAGCTAAACGAATTGTTAATTAATCACAATAAAACCAAATTAATTCTGTATACCCATGGCAAGACCACTCATCCTTGTTGTTACGCTCACCTGGTGTCCACGGGGGCGTTGATCTGGACCGGCCTGATGTTACTTCTTCCAGTGATACTCGGAGCGCCGAGATGATGGAGTGGACCGGGCCACCCAGCTTGGTCTGTGTGGCTCGTATGAATACTCTTCTGTAATGCAGAAAGGGGAATTAACCACCTGTGAGGTTTAAGCTTAACCCCACCTCCTCCCCATGAATTACTTTGGGACTCCTTTAGATTCTCACCTGATAATCTGGAAAGATGAACTCTCCATCCTGCTTCAAGTGCAGGGGCGCGTAGATGACCAGTTGCCTCACTGGTGTGGGAAGTTGGTGAGTTGCAGACAGAGTTGACTCCGTAGAGGTAATAGTTATAAGAGTTCAAAACGTCTGGAATTCACTCTGTCCAATTCCCGTAGGTTGCCCTTATGGATCTGGAAAGAGTTCACGTGGCAACCAGAGATGCGCAGGTAAGTGTTTATAAAAGCTGTTCGGAATAAAGAGGGAAGCTTGCTCTAATCTGTGGTCTTTTTCCTTTTCAGGCATCCATTCGGAGGAAGATCCATGGATTGAGGCGTTTACCGCAACCGGGTAAGTCTGTAGCAGAATGTTTCCCCATAGGGGCCGGGGTGCGGCGGATATGCGGAAAAGGTCGCGCCGACCCGAGATTAGGTGAGTATCCCCGGTGATCTCAAGTAAGTCTTAATATTTGCCTTTGTTGCCTTAGATAACTCTCTGTTGCTCACCTTATTGTTTTTATGTCCATAGGTGATGAAGAGCGGCCGCGGACTGAGAAGAGCGTGATGGAATGCTGAAAATGGCAACAGGTGAGTTCAGCGCCGCGTTGCAGGAGGCGCGGCAAGAGCGACTAATGGATTCTTTCTTTCAGGTCCAAGTCGGGAAGATTCAGGATTCAGGTGAGTATGAATAAACTCTTGCTCTAACCTTTCCTTCTGTTTTCCTTGCAGGGTTCAGGAGCTCCGGAGTGTAGATGGGCTTGGCAGAAGACTGGAAGCTGCTGCAGGCACGGTGAGCGTTACGCTGCTACTGCAGAATAACGCGAAGCACCTGTGGCTGTCCGGGCGTGGCTTAAATAGCTTTGGAAGAAGTCCCAGGTAAGTATTCTTCCACTGCCCCACCCAGGTAAGAAAATAATCCCTGCATTAAAATAGTCCCTCCTAGGCCTCATTTGGCTTAGGTCTTCATGCAGCATGGTCTGCATCAGGTGAGTAAGCAGCATAGTCTGCTTTAGGTAAGTTCTCATAAATGAGCCTGGCGCCTTTGGCGCCAGGACTGACTTTGTTCTTATGAGCCTGGCGCCAAAGGCGCCAGGACTGCACCCAAACAGCCCCTAACTGGGGCTTTTTGGGCATGCTCCAAATGGCGTGATGCCTGCTTCCGGGGCTGCTGGGCCTGGTCTGGTTTCCCGGGGGCAGGCATTGTGACACTTGTATGCACAAAATCTGGTACACCTATTCCTATAAATATCTAAGTGTAGAATTCCATTGTAAGGGGAATTAAGATTCCTGCATGCAAGTGCGTAAAGTAAAGGCCGCACAATTAACGGCCATGATCTTCCAATTCACACGCAGCCAAAGTGGATATTCTATTTGGGGGGCGTGCCAACTTTACATTCAGTGTCTTGTGCCAATGATAATTTACAGACTTGAGGCGTTGATCAATATGAATCTAGAATGGCTTCAGATAATAGAGGGTACGTTTTGTAGGACGCTTCTGGGTCTCCCGCAAGGTATACCTATGGCTATCCTCAGATTGAAATTAGGGATATTTTCATTGAAATCCATTGTATTGAAAAAGAGGGCAGAATTGTTCATTAAAATCCGAAATAATCCCACTAATCCACTATTGGCCTGTACAGAGGAAGACATATGTGGTAAAAAACAAACTAAACTAACAGCAGAGATGCCTACATTGTTCAAAGCAATAGGTTGGACTCTCAAATGGGGAGAAGACCATGAATATTTGAAATACCAACTTGGAAAACATCTGTATACGTGGGACTGGCAAAAATGCACACTTGGAGAACCTAAAGAGCTATAGGTTTGTCACATATATATTGCATACATATAAAAAAGCACAAAAATATCTAAATCTCTGCCCTTCAGACAATTTAAGGCGGTTCATATTGCTATTGCGTATCAATGATTTACCTTTGCTAGGGGTGACAGGCCCAGAGCGATCATTGCCTAAATTAGAACGTTTCTGCCGAATCTGCAAAAATCAATCAGAGCCAGAAACGGCGAAACACATATTAACGTCATGTGCAGAGTTGGGTCCTGTCTATATTAAGCATTATGGTAGATACGTTCACAATTTAGATCACATTAAAGAGGGCGAGTTTTGGCACTTACGTCTTAATACCCTTAATGCCAGTCTCCACTTGTCACTTTATAGAGTATGGTCTGAAGCTGACAAAATCTTGAACAATGCAGTAAAACCATAAAACTATAACCAACTTGTCTGCTGTAGTACAGATATTATAGCCCTGGCTGATATTGGAGTTACTAATTGCTTGGAATGGAATATTGCTTGTTATGAAAGGCAAATCGTGTTAAGTGACACAGTTGAACTTTATTTTGTTTTGTTGGATATCCATTGTTTTAGTTTAGGTTTTAGATATTTGAATTATTTGTTTTCTTCTTTTTACTTTTTGTATTAACAATGAATATATGTATATATGAATGTGTTGATTTATGTGTTAGGGTTTTGTAAATAAAACTATATCACATTAAATAAAAATAAAATAAAATAAATTGTATATTTTCCTGGGAATCTATAATAAAGTAAGCTGGTAAGTTTTATGATGTGGTTAGATTGGCATTTTGGGGCAGCCAGTGTAGATATCTCTTACTATGGCATGGCATTTTTTACTGTGCATCATCGAGACCACTGCAAACTTGATAAGTGTTATTACATGTCTGGCATACATTGTGCAGCAAGTTTTGACATGTTTTCTTATTGTGGCATTGCATTTTTAATAGCAAGGCGGTAAGATAGCTCAGCAGGTTGAGCCTTTTCTGCTGTGATCTATGTGTGATCTGCATGTTCGAATACCGTCAAGTCCAACTCAGCCGATCCTTCTTCCGAGGTTGATAAAGGAGTACCTACTTCGGTCGGGGTGATAATTGTTTGTAAATAACTGCTATGTATAGCACTTTGGCAAAAGTGCTATATATATAACCAATCATTGTCATTAATTAAAGCATTAATGCTCCTGTGCATTGTTGGTGACTTGCATCTTTGGGATTTTTGGATACTATATTCTCACAGCAACTGGCAATGTAGGGCCTCTACTTATCATATAATGACAATACCTGACGTGCATCTGTAATTGGCATAATATGGAAGTAACTAGCCATAAAATGCTGAAGTGACATATCTACGACTGTGCCTCAGCCTATGTTGATTCTGTTGGGTCTAACCCTGTCATATCATGACCTCGTCCATGGCATATGACGGTAGCACTCTTGTTAAAATGTGGCTGGTTTCTAAAATATTCTTGTCTGCGTTAGTACCTTTTTTGGTATTTAAAAAAATGTATGTTTGTGTACTTTTTTTACACCCACAAGCCACGTCCGGTGATGACACGAGTGTTAAAGAGGAACGGATGCCATCAGGTCAAAGGTCATGTGATATCCCTTCCAATTCCTAATGACCAGCAGAAAGTACACATGTGGTGCCTTTTATATGTATCTTGGTAAGTTCAGTTATACACCCAATATCTGGCAGAGTCATCTTGGTACAATTGGCCCAACGCTTTTGTAAAACACAGCACGGTCTAAAGGGATACTGTTCACCAGATTTTAATTTCATGGCAGAATCCATTTACTGGTGCTCCAGAAATTTCAAAATATCTGTGAGATTCCTCTTAGCAGATGCAAATATGTCACAAAACCACATAAGAAATAAATCAACCTGCTCTAACAACAGCACCACAACGATAAAAACCACACATAGGGTCTCATTACGACTCTGCCCGTCTGGTAACAACAGTGCCGGTATGCTCACTGGCACCTTTGTTACTGGGCCGGCAGAGTACAAGTCTGCGAGCCGGATGCTTGGAGATTAATAGCTCGCTGTTCCTGTTGGCATATCTGGGAGATACTCCTCCCAGGCCTAAACTGTGTGTCATATTCCTGCTGCAATACTTTCACCACATCTCCTAAATTTCCTCCAAACGTCTCACATATCAGAAAGATGGATGTTACCCTCTCTTTCCTGATATTCTTTGCCATGCCCTCATCTGACTTTCTCTCTTATTCTTTTACATTCAAAATGCTGCAACTCCCACATGAGCACTCTTTGAAAGACTAAAGAAAGATCGAAGCTTAGAACCACAAAATGAAATACGCCAATCACGGGTCAAAAGATACGAGTATCTTTATTTCTGTACAGAATTGAAAGCAAAACAGATAGCTATTTGGCTCCCAACACCTCGCAGTGTGTACCAGCAGACACAGTGAGGGGTGCGAGTGCTGGACATCTTAAAGCAAGCTGTTTTATACATTTTTCCAATCATTGTCTAGCCCCTCTCTAAACTTGCTAGGGTTCGTGCCCAGTTCACATGACAAATATTACAATATTGTTCAACATATTTAACAAGTTTGCTTGTCCATGAAGATACAACGGCAGTGTTGGGTCCCCGGCTCATAGTAAGCCTAGTTTCAAGAAAGAACACAATATATTACAACCAAAGCACACGGTTTGAGTTTGCTCTGCATTGTCTCGTTTGTTATATGAGGATAAGGCTTGTGAGCGCAGACAACACTTGGATTGCAGTTCATGCGAGTCACAAGGTTTCTTTGCCCAGAACAAACAGTCTGCTCTCGGTCAGCCTAAATGTTGATGTAACTCAAAGGCCGTTTGGCTTGGCTGTAGTTGAAAACACAGTCCACCATTTTACAACACAAAGCAGGAGTTAAAATCAAAATGGCGGCGAAGTCGATTTGCATCGGAGCAATTCAAACATGGTTTTCTGTGCAACGCAAATGGGCTTAGGCCAATATTCATAACAAGGCAGTATTATACGAATACAGTTTAACATCTTCACCCCTCTTACTCGAACTTCACACCGTGCTTCTCGGACCTCTTCCACTTCATCTTCTCCACCTCATATTCTGGAAATGTCTAACACTGTATCTCCGAACTATGCCCACCTCAATAACTACCAATCTGCTGTCACCAACTGCTATCAGTTCTATCATCCTGTCATTCCATCCAAAAAAGTCTTATAATATCATTCAACTGTAGCTCATGCACAAAATCACCCTCTTGTTCCAATCAATTGATATTGTTTATTTATAAGAAAAGGTTCTCAAAGGAATAGTTCCTCTTCCATGTCTGTTCAAAGAGCAGTGCCCTGCTGTGCATTACGAAGGCACGAAACCTGAGCCACCGTCAGCTAGAGCAAGCACCACCATCAGCTAGAGCAAGCAAATGAGAATGTGCTTGTGCCTGGCTTATTTTGAGGGGGAACCTTGATTCCCCTTGGTATGGAGTACCCCAGCCCATCTATGCCCTATGGCCAGTGCAAGGTAGGAGGCTTTGCTTTGTCAGTTTTGCATAGCCAATTGGGCATTCTGGCTTGGGTACTGCAGGCCTATATTTTAGGGATAGGCGAACCACCTGGACATTTTCTTTGTATTCGATCCACTCATACAGATGTGAGTATTTGATGGTTTGATTCTGCAAGACTACGGCTCTTTCGTAATACTGAATTCTAGGATACTGAATCAGTATTCTAGAATTCAGTATTATTGGTGGCTAAGGAATTATACAACAGGGACTTAAAAATGAGTGCAATTGAAAAAAGTGCAGACGACCTAATTTGCGGTATGAATTTAGTTTTAGCTCACAAAATGTACAATTACCTGAGGGTTTCATGCAGCAGTTTGAAATGCATCAACTTGTAATTTATGTACCGAAAAAATATGTAATATAGCACTAATTTCACTGTTGGATAAATGGCAAACTACACATCATCCTTAAAACATCTGCTCACCTACCACAAACAATAAATGTGATGTATACTAGTCCATACATTGCAGATTCATAAAAAGTGAAAATATATAAAACATGATTGGTGCAATTATTGCAATGTAGTAATTTATTTAGGTTCATGTATTCTTTGCTTTGTAGTATTTGTGATTCAGTGATTTGTGCAGATACATGCAACTCAATGTTTGGAATTTTCATAAAACTGACAAGGGCATTCATTTGTTATCATTTGGAACCAACCATACATAACCTGTATCTGCGGTTGCAAAGATACACTAGCGGGTGCATCAACCAATTAGGTTGCTCAACACTTGGGCTGAATCTGATGATCCAAGCCCAGGATCTGAGCAACCCAGGCAGCGAAGGCACCCGCTGGCCATCTTCCCTCCCACCCCTCGCCTTCCCCATCATCTTCCCTGTTTCCCTGCCATTCCCTACCCCGATCCCACCATCCCCCACTCAACTGCTGCCATGCTGGCGCTGCGCTGCACCTGACTTCACAGATGTCCTCTATGGAAATAGAAGGGGGCTCCACAATGGAGTCCTGATTTCCAGTTCCACAGTGGCCATGTTAGGTGAGGTGGATGCCTTTGTATGAATCAACGGGTCGCATGCTTGCTGCGACCAGTTGATTCATACAAATGCATCGCCGTTGGCACCCTAACCGTTAGCCTTGGGGTGCCACTGCTAATATCACTAAGCAGCCGATTTGGGGTTTTCACTGGGTGGAAACGGCACCAGGGCACAATATTAAGTTATAACTTGAGACCCTGGGCCTTTATCACCCGATGAAGATCCCACCATGGGTGCTTATTGCTATAATATATTTATTTGATAAGGGATCCAAACAAGAAAGGTGTGTCTATACCAGATCCTAACCCTATACTGGAATACATTGCCCACCCACGTGCTATCAGCCAGATCGTATGGACCAATGATTAGTACACAACTCCATTTGTTCATACTACAGAACCCTTCCTGCTCAAAATATTATTTATTTTGGTTTTTATAATGATCTGCATGCAATAAAATCATTTCAAAGTACCGAGCAAGTTAGATGAATGAAGAAGAGGTTTGGTAAAAGAGCTCTGTCAAGGATACATTCTGTTTCTGAACTCAGCAGACTGCATGAGGGGAAAGAAAGGGACAAAAAAGGGCAACATTGTCTTCCAGTTATATCTTATATAGTCTTTTAAGTTTTTCTTACATTTCTTAATGGGTCCTTGACTGTGTATGAGCTGTGATGAATTCATTTGGGGAACCTCCAGGAAGAGAATTGTCTTTAGGGCTCTCTGTGAATTAAGAAGGTTACTTTTGTGCCAGAGGTCCACAGCCATCTTGTTACATCAAATAAATTAGAGCCTTGTCTCTGCATGGCATTGTTTCCTGCAGGTGCCTTCATGTATTAGAGAAACCCTACTCTCCCACATACACATCAGAAATAATGAAATATTTCATCTCTCGCATCTGCTGCTGATGAAGGACTTGAATGGATCTGTGTTCAACATGAGATTCTATATGAATGGAACTAAAGCTTAGTGGGTAAGTGCTTGCAGCAGATCAATCTTAAACCTTTAAGTGTATCTGCAGCATTCTGAGAGGATACCATTGGTCTCGATAACAACACCTATGCATTGTGTCCAAAAACAATTATGGGTACTAGACCCCAAGTGCCTGCTAGAACGTTCTCTCAAAGTGAGGGCTTCATGAAAAGCATTATTTGCCACATGTTCTTTTTGCAGCCTGGTATGCGTACATTCTGGGAAAAAGACAGAATGGTATAAGCAGCGCCTATTAATATACGTTTGCATCCACCTCAATATTAGGAAGCAAATGAGTGAAATGGGAGAGTGTTTGGTTAGATGAGCAAAAGAATAAGTGGGAATGTAATTTTGTACTGTTGCTCAAGTACTTTGAAACGGGTTCAGGGACTGGGGTTTGGGAATGAATGAACACACTTTAAGATTTGTCTGTTGATGCCATATTCATTATTTTAATCATTTTTGGGGCATGGAATTGGCCTTGAAATTCATTATGCCAGTAGATTCTATCAGAACCATACCTCAAATGGACTTCATGCCACTGTTTAGATCATTCGGCGTGCTTTAGTTGGGACTGTACTATACAAATGATGCGGACCAGTCACATAGTGCACACTCAGGGCTCATCCGTGTCACCAACATTATTCAATGTTTTTGTGGATGCTGTCTTTAAAGTTATAAGCAATTGTAACATTAACTAATAGATTAGGGTGTCGATTCATGGAATTAATGCGTGCCGAAAATTCCTGCGCAAAGGTGCAAAAACGTGCGATTCGCAGTAAAAGTGCAAAAATCGCAGTGCAAGTGCGAAAATCGCAGGGAAACCAGCGCACTTCGATTCATGGAAGGCCGTGCGCGCGAAAAATATCGGGAGTGCGCAGCGCACGCCGGCGCACAGGATATCTAACGGCGTGCGCCACGGCCACAGCGAAATGGCACATAGCGCGGCGCACACAACAAAAGTAGGCGGAACACGGGGCGTAACACTCGGAATGGGGAACAACTCGTCAAAATGTGGGCGTCACGGGGGAAGTACAGGAGGCAAGTGCGTGGAACGCCCACACGCTCGCCTACAACACATATTCATGGAATCCAATAGGGCACACCAGCGCATGGTCAAACCAGCGCACAGGCCCAAACACGTCCGCCACAAGATAGCAGGCGGTAGTGTCCCTGCCCCTGAAATAAATGTGCGCCAAAATGTGCACCAACAAAAAGCACCTATATACAGCTATGATGAATGTCACATACTGTGGCCCTCTAAGACAAATGACGTGCAAAGGGGTACGCGACAAACACGGACACCCGCTGTGTGAAAAATAGCATGTGCGTGCATTCTGTGCTGCGCGGAAAGTCCCACACGTGATTGGCTGGGTACGTGTATTCCGGTGTGCACGGGAAATTCCACACACGAATTGCCTGGGTCCGTGTATTCCGGGGTGCGCGGGAAGGCCCACACGCGAATTGGCTGGGTCTGTGTATTCCGGGGTGCGCAGGAAGTCCCACACGCTATTGGCCTGGGTACGTGTATTCCGGGGTGCGCGGAAAGTTCCACACGCTAATTCTGCAGGGCACGTGTATTCGGGGGTGCGTGTGAAGTTCCACACGCTAATTCTGCAGGGTACGTGTATTCCGGGGTGCGCGGGAAGTTCCACACGCTAATCCTGCAGGGTACGTGTATTCCGGGTGCGTGGGAAGTTCCACACTCGATTTGGAAGTTCCACACGCGATTTCAGCAGGGTACGTGTATTTCGGGGGTGCCGGGAAGTACTACACGTGAATTGACCGCGTGGGTCCTCCCAGGTGTTCCCTCTACACCCTCCACGCCCCTGCAGGCAGCCCACACCACAGGGGACTACCCTGCACCCCTGCTCATGTCCCGCAGGCAACCCATCCACCATGGCCATGCCCCCCAGCCAACCCACATGTCACCTTGCACTACCGATCACCAACGCATGTCCCCCTGCACCACCACCCCCCAGCATCCAGGGGCACCCTCCACCAGGCCCCCACATATGTCTCCCATCACCCCCACCCCCCAGCAGTGCAGGGCACCCTCCACCAGGCCCCCACTCATGTCCCCCTGCACCCCCACCCCCCAGCAGCCAGGGGCACCCTCCACCAGGCCCCCACTCATGTCCCCGTGCACCCCCCCAGCAGTCAGGGGCACACTCCACCAGGCCCCCACTCATGTCCAACTCATGTCCCCCTGCACCCCACCCCCCAGCAGTCAGGGGCACCCTCCACCAGGCCCCCACACATGTCTCCCACCACCCCCACCCCCCAGCAGTGCAGTCAGGGACACCCTCCACCAGGCCCCCGCACATGTCTCCCACCACCCCCACCACCCAGCAGTCAGGGGCACCCTCCACCAGGCCCCCACTCATGTCCCCCTGCACCCCCACCCACCAGCATCCAGTGGCACCCTCCACCAGGCCCCCACTCATGTCCCCGTGCACCCCCACCCCCAGCAGTCAGGGGCACCCTCCACCAGGCCCCCACTCATGTCCAACTCATGTCCCCCTGCACCCCACCCCCCAGCAGTCAGGGGCACCCTCCACCAGGCCCCCACCCATGTCTCCCACCACCCCCACCCCCCAGCAGTGCAGTCAGGGACACCCTCCACCAGGCCCCCACACATGTCTCCCACCACCCCCACCACCCAGCAGTCAGGGGCACCCTCCACCAGGCCCCCACTCATGTCCCCCTGCACCCCCACCCACCAGCATCCAGTGGCACCCTCCACCAGGCCCCCGCACATGTCTCCCACTGCCCCCACCCCCCAGCAGTCAGGGGCACCCTTCACCAGGCCCCCACTCATGTCCCCCTGCACCCTCACCCACCAGCATCCAGTGGCACCCTCCACCAGGCACCCACACATGTCTTCTACCACCCCCACCCCACAGCAGTCAGGGGCACCCTCCACCAGGCCCCCACACATGTCCCTCTGCACCCCCACCCACCAGCATCCAGGGGCACCCTCCACCAGGCCCCCACACATGTCTCCCACCACCCCCACCCCCCAGCAGTCATGGGCACCCTCCACCAGGCCCCCACACATGTGTCCCTGAACCCCCACCCCCAGCAGTCAGGGGCAGCTTCCACCAGGCCCCCACTCATGTCCAACTCATGTCCCCCTGCACCCCCACCCACCAGCATCCGGGGGGCACCCTCCACCAGGCCCCCACACATGTCTCCCATCACCACCACCCCCCAGCATTCAGAGGCACCCTCCGCCAGCCCCCCACACATGTCCCCTGCACCCTGACCCCCCAGCATCCAGGGGCACCCTCCACCAGGCCCCCACACATGTCTCCCATCACCCCCACCCCCCAGCAGTGCAGGGCACCCTCCACCAGGCCCCCACTCATGTCCCCCTGCACCCCCACCCCCCAGCAGCCAGGGGCACCATCCACCAGGCCCCCACTCATGTCCCCCTGCACCCCCACCCACCAGCATCAAGGGGCACCCTCCACCAGGCCCCCACTCATGTCCAACTCATTTCCCCCTGCACCCCCACCCACCAGCATCCAGGGGCACCCTCCACCAGGCCCCCACACATGTATCCCACCACCCCCACCCCCCAGCAGTCAGGGGCACCCTCCACCAGGCCCCCACACATGTCTCCCTGCACCCCCACCCCCCAGCAGTCAGGGGCAGCCTCCACCAGGCCCCCACTCATGTCCAACTCATGCCCCCCTGGACCCCCACCCAGCAGCATCCAGGGGCACCCTCCACCAGGCCCCCACACATGTCTCCCATCACCCCCACCCCCCAGCAGTCAGGGGCACCATCCACCAGGCCCCCACTCATGTCCCCCTGCACCCCCACCCACCAGCATCCAGGGGCACCCTCCACCAGGCCCCCACACATGTCTCCCACCACCCCCACCCCCCAGCAGTCAGGGGCAGCTTCCACCAGGCCCCCACTCATGTCCCCCTGCACCTCCACCCACCAGCATCCAGGGTCACCCTCCACCAGGCCCCCACACATGTCTCCCACCACCCCCACCCCCCAGCAGTCAAGGGCACCCTCACCAGCCCCCCACACATGTCTCCCTGCACCCCCACCCCCCAGCAGTCAGGGGGAGCCTCCACCAGGCCCGCACTCATGTCCAACTCATGTCCCCCTACACCCCCACCCACCAGCATCCAGGGGCACCCTCCACCAGGCCCCCACGCATGTATCACCCCTACCCCCCAGCAGTCAGGGGCAGCCTCCACCAGGCCCCCACTCATGTCCAACTCATGTCCCCCAGTACCCCCACCCACCAGCTTTCAGGGGCACCCTCCACCAGGCCCCCAGACTGTCTCCCATCACCCCCACCCCCCAGCAGTGAGGGGCACCCTCCACCGGGGACACTCATGTCCCCCTGCACCCCCATCCCCCAGCAGTGCAGGGCACCCTCACCAGCCCCCCACACATGTCTCCCTGCACCCCCACCCCCCAGCAGTCAGGGGGAGCCTCCACCAGGCCCCCACTCATGTCCAACTCATGTCCCCCTACACCCCCACCCACCAGCATCCAGGGGCACCCTCCACCAGGCCCCCAAGCATGTACCACCCCTACCCCCCAGCAGTCAGGGGCAGCCTCCACCAGGCCCCCACTCATGTCCAACTCATGTCCCCCAGTACCCCCACCCACCAGCTTTCAGGGGCACCCTCCACCAGGCCCCCACTCATGTCCCCCTGCACCCCCACCCCCCAGCAGTGCAGGGCACCCTCCACCAGGCCCCCACTCATGTCTCCCACCACCCCCACCCCCCAGCAGTGCAGGGCACTCTCCACCAGGCCCCCACTCATGTCTTCCACCACCCCCACCCCCCAGCATCCAGGGGCACCCTCCACCAGGCCCCCACTCATGTCTCCCAGCACCCCCACCCCCCAGCATCCAGGGGCACCCTCCACCAGGCCCCCACTCATGTCTCCCATCACCCCCACCCCCCAGCAGTGCAGGGCACCATCCACCAGGCCCCCACTCATGTCTCCCAGCACCCCCACCCCCCAGCAGTGCAGGGCACCCTCCACCAGGCCCCACTCATGTCTCCCACCACCCCCACCACCCAGCAGTGCAGGGCACCCTCCACCAGGCCCCCACTCATGTCTCCCACCACCCCCACCCCCCAGCAGTGCAGGGCACCCTCCACCAGGCCCCCACTCGTGTCTCCCAGTACCACCACCCCTCAGCATTCAGGGGCACCCTCCACCAGGCCCCCACTCATGTCTCCCAGCACCCCCACCCCCCAGCATCCAGGGGCACCCTCCACCAGGCCCCCACTCATGTCCCCCTGCACCCAAGCCCCCAGTATCCAGGGGCACCCTCCACCAGGCCCCCACACATGTCTCCCACCACCCCCACCCCCCAGCAGTCAGGGGCACCCTTCACCAGGCCCCCACGCATGTCTGTAACGCTCACCTGATTCCCGTAGAGGCGCCGGTCTTGACTGGGCGTATACCGTATCTTCAAAGGTGATGTGTAACACACGGCTGGCTCTTTGGGCTGGACCTCTGGGCACTGTATGTCTGACTCGAAGGGTAAGATGTCTGCAGATAGAAAATATGGGATTAATGAACTGGGTTATTGAATGTCTCTCTCTTCTTCCCTTTCTCTTCTCCTGTAGAACCCCAAAGGTTAACGCTCTCACCTTAGGTAAGTGAACGCCGTGCTCTCCATCTGCCTCGGGGCAGGGTGCTGTAACCAGTTTCTTCACTGGATAAGGGGAGCAGGCCTCTTGACTTCAGAGGACTTCTGTCCGTTGTTTACTGCACGAACGGTAAGTTTCGAGTAATTCTAATGTCTTTAAAGTCTTTAGTAATGATGTCTCTTGTTTTGCAGGGTTCCGGCGATGGTGGATGACGGGCTGAAGTGAGTTGAAGATGGAGCCCGTGTGATGAATAGAAGCGCCTGGAAGCACGTAAGTAAGCGCTTGTTGCCTGCTTCACGATGCGCTCTAACTGTCTTTTTATTTTGCAGGTACAAGTTCGGAGCGGCTGCAGGGTGCCGGAATACCCACTGGGTTAGATGTGGAAAGGAGTAATGGCACGTGAGTATTAAAGTTCCCCAATGTCTTTAAACGCACCTTGTTTTGTCTTTCAGATGCGGGATGCAGCGCCGAAGGCCTCCGGAGCGTGCGAAGAGTTGGTAAGCTTTTGTCTTTCAGATGCCGGAATGCAGTGTGAAGACCTCCGGAGCGCACAAAGAGTAGGTAAGCCTTTGTCTTTCAGATTTCTGAATGCAGCGCGAGGCGTTGGTGACAGCCGATGGACCAGGTAAGTGAAGAGCTGTCACTGAAGACCGTAATGCTAACCTGTTCTTTCTTGTCTTTATAGGTGTTGCTGAAGACTGGATTCAGGATGGTAAGCCTTTTTCCTTAGGCCCAGGATCAGATGCAGAAGACACGATGAGCGTTCTGCTGCAGAGGATGCAGAATAACACAAAGCAAGATTCATCCATCGGGTGTGGTTTAAATAGCCTCCTGTAGTGCTTAGGTGTCTCCTTCCACAGCCACGCCTAGGTAAGAAAAGAGTTCCTGCTTTCCAGAAGGGCTCCAGTGTTCTGAACCTAGGGAGTGGCTCCTGCCCCACCCAACAGGAAAAGTAGTTCCAAACAGAAGAGGATCAGAGGCTCAACTGGCAGGCAAGTAAGCAGCATGGTCTGCTGCAGGTAAGTCCACCCAAGCATTATGAGCCCGGCGCTTCCAGCGCTGGGACTGGGAATATTTATGAGCCTGGTGCCACTGGCGCCAGGACTGGGTCCAAAAGGTCCCAATTGGGACTGGTTGGCACTCGGAACCTGGGTTATGGATCTGCTTCCAAGGGAGTTGGGAAAACCCTGACCTTTTGGAAGCAGAGATCATGACAGTTCCCCCCCTCAAGGCCCCTCCCAAACCGGGCTTCTCCGGGGGTTTTGGCTTGTCAGGAAATGTTCGGTGAAATCTTTTGATTAGGCGAGGAGCGTGGACATATTCAGCAGGTTCCCAGGATCTCTCTTGGGGGCCGTAGCCTTTCCAGTCAGTTAGGTAAAATAGTTTAGATTTGGAGATCTTGGAGTCCAGAATGCTTTTGACTTCAAACTCGAGTTCTCCATCAACTAGGATAGGTTTTGGAGATTTAGTTAGTCGGGTTTGAGGTTGCACGGGTTTTAATAGAGAGACGTGGAAGACCGGATGTATCTTCATGTGCGGGGGCCAGTCCAACTTGACCGCTACTGGGTTTACTATGGTAGTGATGGAATAGGGACCAAGGTATCTTGGGTTGAATGTGCGTGGCCCTTTTAGAGGTAGATATTTGGTGGATAACCAGACTTGATCCCCTACTTGATATTGAGGGGCTTCCTTCCGATGTTGATCTGCTCCTTTCTTGTATTGTTCTTTAGCCCTTTGAAGGTGAGAAACAGCTTCCTTAAAGGCTTGGGTGATTGTAGAATGCAGGTAGTCTACTGCTGGTGTTTCAAGATCTTGGAGGGGATCCAACTCCGAGGTTCGAGGGTGACTGCCGTACAAAAGAAAAAACGGGGTTTTCCCAGTTCCCGAATGGACAGAGTTATTGTAAGCATATTCGGCTATCCAAAGGATGTCTTTCCAAGTTTTTTCAGTTTGTTGCAGCATGCAGCGTAAATACTGTTCCAGAGTTTGATTGGTCCTCTCGGTTTGTCCGTCGGTCTGAGGGTGGTGACTGGTCGATAGTCTCACATCAATTTGAGCCGACCGACAGCAACTTCGCCAAAAATGAGAAATAAATTGACTACCTCGATCCAAAATTAGAACCGAAGGAAAACCGTGCAGTCGGACGATATTTTCGAGAAATTGTCGGGCCCGAGTTGCTGCTGTTGGCAAGCCTTTGAGCGGAATGAAATGCGCCATCTTGGAGAATAAGTCCACGATTACTAGAATCGTATTGTATCCGGAGCATGGAGGTAGATCGGTGATGAAGTCCATAGAAAGCGTATGCCAAGGGCGAGGTGGGATGTCAATAGGGCGTAAGAGGCCTGCTGGTCTTTCCTTTTGACTCTTGTTTTGGGCACATACTCCACAGGACATTATACAGTCTCTGATATCTTTTTTACAAGACAGCCACCAGAAGTAGCGCTTGATCTTTTCTGAGGTCTTGGCTATACCGGGATGTCCTTCTATTAATGAATCGTGATAACAAGAGATTACTTTTTTCTGTAAATCTGTGCTGGGTAGGTATAATCGTTCTTGGAAATACAATAAGTTGTCTTTTACTGCAAAGTCCTTTCCCTGCAGATGCCAATTCTGTATGTCTGCTGGAGTTACAAGTTGCCTGGCTTTATCCTTAACTTCCTCTATGGATTGTGTGGCGATTACACCCAGAATTCTTTGTTCGGGAATGATTGGTACAGGTTTTGGGTTGATCAAGTGTTCTTCCACTCCCATCCGAGAAAGGGCATCAGCTTTACCGTTTTTTGTACCAGGTCGATAGGTAATTATGAAGTCAAACTCGGCAAAGAATAATGCCCAACGGAGTTGTCTAGAGGATTGGGCTTTTGCGGTTTTCAAATATTGCAGGTTTCGGTGATCCGTAATCACAGTAACGGTGTGTCGGGCCCCCAGCAGATAATGCCGCCAAGCCTTAAAGGCAGACTTGATAGCCAGAAGTTCCTTGTCAGTAATCGTGTAATTGATTTCAGGAGGTGAGAATTTGCGGGACCAAAATGCCACGGGATGCAACTGATTGGTTACCGGGTCCTTTTGTGATAGAACTGCCCCCATGGCAAGGCTTGAAGCATCAGTTTACACGATGTAGGGGAGTTCGGGGCGAGGGTGTTTTAAGATTGGTGCAGAGATAAATTTAGTCTTCAAATCCTGGAAAGCTTGTTCCGCCTCGGTAGACCATTCAAAACGTTTGTTTTTCTTTAACAAGGCAGTGATGGGCCGGACTATTCGGGAGAATTCGAGGATAAACCTGCGGTAAAAGTTAGCGAAGCCTAACATGCTTTGCACACCTTTTACGGAGGATGGTGATGGCCATTTGAGAATTGCATCGACCTTCTTTGAATCCATACGCACTCCGCCAGGTGATAATATGAATCCCAAGAATTCAACTTCAGTCACGTTGAAAACACATTTTTCCAATTTAGCGAAAAGTTTGTGTTGACGCAATCTTTCGAGGACCATTTTCACGTGTTTCCGATGTTCAGATTCCGATGAAGAATAAACGAGGATGTCGTCAATGTAAACAACAACACACACATCTATGAGCTCTCTGAGGACATCGTTCATAAAATATTGAAAGGCGGCCGGGGCATTGCAAAGTCCGAAGGGCATGACCTGATATTCAAATAGCCCATACTTGGTGCGGAAGGCCGTCTTCCATTCATCGCCCTCTTTTACTCGTACCAAGTGGTAAGCTCCTCTAAGATCCAGCTTTGTATATATGCATGCTTTTCTGATTTGGTCCAGGAGTTCAGGGATCAAAGGTAACGGATATCTATTCTTAACGGTGATCTGGTTCAGGGAGCGATAATCTATACAAGTTCTAAGGTCTCCTTCCTTTTTTGGAACGAAGAACAAAGCTGAAGAAGCAGGGGACTTGGAAGGACGAATAAACCCATTTGCCAGGTATTGATCCAGGTATTGTCGAAGGTGAAAGTTCTCAGGCTCGGTGAGGGCATAAATTCTACTACAAGGAGGAGTAGATCCAGGTATCAGGTCTATCTGGCAGTCATAAGACCTATGAGGAGGTAGAGAGTTAGCCTGATCCTTCCGGAAAACATCTTGGTATTCTAGGTATTCTGGAGGTAACTGGGGAGTCTCTGAAGAAATTGCTGCCAGTGCAACACCTGGTGGAGGGTGACAAGTAGAGACACATTCTGGAAACTGGACCGTTCTTGCTCGCCAATCGATCAGAGGATTGTGTTTCTCTAACCAAGGTATTCCTAGAATAATCTGAAACTGAGGGGCCTTGATCACATCGAACACTATCTTCTCATGGTGTCCATCTTGACTTACTAGCGTCACTTCTTGAGTGGTATGCGTTACTGGCCCGGAGGCTATCTCCGTACCATCCACCGTAGTAATGACGTCCTTTACAGCCTTGGGACAAAGAGTTAGATTCATCCTCAAAACCATTTCATGATCCACATAATTGCCGATGGCACCGCTGTCGACGTAAGCTTCAATTGCATGTAATCGATCCGGATTATCAGGGATAATGAGGACCATAGGTATCACGAAATGCGAGGTCACGGAACTGGTTTTCACGCTTGGCAAGAGGACCTCTATTCTTGTCGGGCGAGGTCGTTTCCCTGCTCAGAGTTTGTAACTTTTGTAACTGCAGCTCCTACTGCCTTCTTGGCAGGTTTCACCGGACAGTCTCGAAGAAAGTGCCCTGAGTTTCAACAATAGAGGCATAATTGCAACTGTTTTCTCCTTTCCCGCTCCTTTTGTGTTAGAGGACCTTTCAGACCCCCTATTTGCATGGGTTCCCCGGAGTCTACTCCTTTGGAAGGAGTTGGCGGTTTGGAAAATACTCGAGCATCAAACTTGGAACGATCAGCCTTCCTGTTCTGCAGTCTGTGATCTATTTGAATGACTAAGTCTATATAGTCCGAACAATCTTGTGGGGGATTCACTACTTGGGCTAACACATCTTTGAGCTCTCCACGTAGACCTCTATAAAACAGCGTAATCCTTTTGTCCTCAGGCCATTGAGTTTCCACTATCAGTCTGTTGAAAGACGCAATATAAGCCAAAAGGTCTTGATTACCTTGTCGCAACGAAAGAAGCTCATTGTCCAAGGCCTGCCCCTGTGAATGTCTTGCGAACAGTTTTTCCATACTGAGCTGAAAAGCTTGAAAATCATGGAGGACCGGATCATCTTGATTTACTAGAGGGATCGACCAGTCTGCCGCATTGCCACTAAGGTACGAAAGCACGAAAGCTACTTTAGCTTGATCAGTTGGAAAGGCTGCTGGCCGGCATAAGAAATGCAACCGGCACTGATTGATAAATACTGCAAACCTCTTTGGGTCACCAGAAAATCGTTCGGGTGGAGCCAGAGGTACATTCCCAGGTAGGTTGATCTGCACTGGATTCATAGAGGATGTAGAAGGAAGATTTCCCCCAGATGCGGGTAACGGGGTCTGTCCGGCTTGTGACTGTAGCAATTGTCTAGCGAGATCATCTGTTCGCTCCTTGGAAATAATCAGTTCCCTTCTTAGAGCGTTCGTTTCCTGACGGGCTGCATGCACTTCTGCCCTTAGTTCCCCAAGTAACTGGGCTAGTTGGTCGGTATCCGAGGTTTCCATAGCGCCTGGACGGGAGTTTTGTGGTAGGCTTTGTGTTCTGTAACGCTCACCTGATTCCCGTAGAGGCGCCGGTCTTGACTGGGCGTATACCGTATCTTCAAAGGTGATGTGTAACACACGGCTGGCTCTTTGGGCTGGACCTCTGGGCACTGTATGTCTGATTCGAAGGGTAAGATGTCTGCAGATAGAAAATATGGGATTAATGAACTGGGTTATTGAATGTCTCTCTCTTCTTCCCTTTCTCTTCTCCTGTAGAACCCCTAAGGTTAACGCTCTCACCTTAGGTAAGTGAACGCCGTGCTCTCCATCTGCCTCGGGGCAGGGTGCTGTAACCAGTTTCTTCACTGGATAAGGGGAGCAGGCCTCTTGACTTCAGAGGACTTCTGTCCGTCGTTTACTGCACGAACGGTAAGTTTCGAGTAATTCTAATGTCTTTAAAGTCTTTAGTAATGATGTCTCTTGTTTTGCAGGGTTCCGGCGATGGTGGATGACGGGCTGAAGTGAGTTGAAGATGGAGCCCGTGTGATGAATAGAAGCGCCTGGAAGCACGTAAGTAAGCGCTTGTTGCCTGCTTCACGATGCGCTCTAACTGTCTTTTTATTTTGCAGGTACAAGTTCGGAGCGGCTGCAGGGTGCCGGAATACCCACTGGGTTAGATGTGGAAAGGAGTAATGGCACGTGAGTATTAAAGTTCCCCAATGTCTTTAAACGCATCTTGTTTTGTCTTTCAGATGCGGGATGCAGCGCCGAAGGCCTCCGGAGCGTGCGAAGAGTTGGTAAGCTTTTGTCTTTCAGATGCCGGAATGCAGTGTGAAGACCTCCGGAGCGCACAACGAGTAGGTAAGCCTTTGTCTTTCAGATTTCTGAATGCAGCGCGAGGCGTTGGTGACAGCCGATGGACCAGGTAAGTGAAGAGCTGTCACTGAAGACCGTAATGCTAACCTGTTCTTTCTTGTCTTTATAGGTGTTGCTGAAGACTGGATTCAGGATGGTAAGCCTTTTTCCTTAGGCCCAGGATCAGATGCAGAAGACACGATGAGCGTTCTGCTGCAGAGGATGCAGAATAACACAAAGCAAGATTCATCCATCGGGTGTGGTTTAAATAGCCTCCTGTAGTGCTTAGGTGTCTCCTTCCACAGCCACGCCTAGGTAAGAAAAGAGTTCCTGCTTTCCAGAAGAGTTCCAGTGTTCTGAACCTAGGGAGTGGCTCCTGCCCCACCCAACAGGAAAAGTAGTTCCAAACAGAAGAGGATCAGAGGCTCAACTGGCAGGCAAGTAAGCAGCATGGTCTGCTGCAGGTAAGTCCACCCAAGCATTATGAGCCCGGCGCGTCCAGCGCTGGGACTGGGAATATTTATGAGCCTGGTGCCACTGGCGCCAGGACTGGGTCCAAAAGGTCCCAATTGGGACTGGTTGGCACTCGGAACCTGGGTTATGGATGTGCTTCCAAGGGAGTTGGGAAAACCCTGACCTTTTGGAAGCAGAGATCATGACAATGGCCCTCATTACGACCCTGGCGGAAATCGAAAAACGATGGCGGAAATGCAATACCGCCATCGAATAGCGCTCGGTGCGACTATGACCCGTCACCGCAAAGTACGAAGCCATTAGCGACACCGTAGTGAACGCCAACGCTAACTGCACCAAGCACGCGCGCGCGCGCCATGCCAAACCGCAAACACCACCATGGTGCAACGGTACGCCAATTCCGACCCTAGCGGACATGTACCTAACGCCATCAGGCACGGCGTAATGTACCATTCCGCCATGGCGAGAAGTACGGCATCGCGAATCAACCGTAAACGGCCCCACTGAGTGCCTGTACACCGCTCCCTGCCCACAAAGTACAACTCCCCGTAGGTGCAATGAAGCCACAATGCAACCATTGAAATGTACAAGTCACCCATGCATGCCAACGAACAAAAGAAACACAAGAGGGGCCAATGGGAGCTGCAGGGCACAGATGGCACGAATACAGAAGCCATCCCAATGGACATGACCACAGTCCCCCACCAAGAAACGCACGCAAACACAGGCACCTGTGACCAGCAATATTCCGAAAACCACATCATTCCACCAGTCCACCTGGCTGACCGGCATCTGTTACACAAAACCCAATCCCCCGCCCCTGAGCATGACAACATTCAAACTGGCATATTGGCAGCCCCCATCCCTGACCTCACTGGGCTTCGTAGGCAAACGCGCACAGCACAGTACCACGCAACTAAACCCCGAAGCTGGAACCCAATGCAGATCTCCTCACAATACATCGCCCCCCAAATAGGCATATGCCACATCACTTGCAAAGAAAAACGCTACACGGGCCAAATCAGAATAGAAATTTTATGCACATCAAAATCACCAAGCCCATACAGCCATCAGGCCATGAACTCCAAAACACTAATCACCATTGTGGGCTGCTTCCGCAAGAAATGACCAGCCACTACCTGTGTGTCGCCCTGTTCCCCCATGGTACACAGAGCCACATTCACGTACGAAAAGGCAACATGGAAGCGCACAGAACCGCAGGGCCGTCCCAATGGGGAGGCACTAGTCCAGCTGAAAGGCCGAAATGTTGCTCCGAGCCACCAGTACTGCGTAAGGGCATGTGGCCCATTGGCGATCGTCCCATAAGATCGTAATGCTGCTCCACTGATTAACACGAAGCAGCAGGTGTCGGGAGTAAAATCCATCTGCAGGAGTGGCATACAGATGGCAGTGGCAAAAGGGGAGGAGATACCTGTCAACCAAAAGAAAAGAAAAAGAACAGAATGGCCATCAGAACTACATACCAACAACTCACTTCAATGATCACACGAAATCCACAGCCATATGCATGCTAGCCCACTCCAAAGGAACATCACCACCCCAAAACCACTTGCGACTCATAACCATCTATATCGAGGTGCAAACACCATCACAAACGAGTGTCTGAGGGCGCCTCGAGACAGGGAGGGCTCAACAAGGCCAGATGGACGATGGTCCCACTATGGCAGCCCTGCATCACATAGCGTAGGGGAGGCGGATAGATCCCAAGAAGCCCTGTACATGGCAAACTCTGTATCAAATCACCTGCCCATGCATCCATCCATCATTCCCTCATCCCGGGATCAAAATGCCTGAATAATTACTCACATAACATTAGAAACATCCATTGAGTCTGTGCGTTATGCAGCCTGCTAAATCCACAGTGCCCCAGCCCGTAATTCCAGTGTTGTGAAGTAACATGTATTTGGGAACGGACGGCCTCATCGCCCACGTAGCTATTGCGCATCCCAAACTATTCATATCAATCATTGCTCCCTCGCCATGGGCCCTGTCTCAAGGACATAGAACAATAGAACGTTACATTTGCAGTCAGACCTGTGGGCATCTCCTCGCCGCTAGCTGGAAACCGAAAGCGCCGCCCTTCGAATTCCTCATTTGCAACATCACGTCGAAAAGGCATCTGTGGCCGTTTGAAATCACTAATTATTCCATCGAGTGCGGCTGTGTGTGAAAATGGCAACTGCCTTCACCCACGAATGGGACGCCCCGCCCGTCGTTGCAACTCGGTACAGTGATGCATGAGGGCCCACCGTTACTCGAGTACTACGTCCCACTGACCCCTCACAAGTCTGTTCGCGACTGCACAGATAGTATGTGAAACAATGGGACCACAGCAGAATGAACATATCAACCAATCTTACACGGCCATCGGGTACAAATACATGATTGCAATAGCAAGATACAATTCCCCGAATTGCAGCGTTGTGCGCGGGACGTGCTCGGCCAAAGGGGAGAGCAGTTTGCACAGGTGGAATCAATCACCACAGGTGGAGGCCATACAGCCTGAAAACACATAAATTGCACAGCCAGTCTCCTCCCACAACCACACCGAAATGCTACCGGCAGGACTCGCGATGTTGGCCCTGGGGGACCTGATAGCACTGCAAGTGCTCCGACTCCAAGAAGTAGACGAACACCAACTACAACCAGCCGCACGGAGGAGACGCAGGAGGAGGAGGAGGCTAAGGCAGGGCCAGCAAGGCCCACCAGCACAGCCACTACCACCACGCAGGCAGCCCGCAATTCCACGCCTCCGAGCACATCCGTTCAACCTCACTGATGAGCAGATCCACACCCTCTACTGTCTGGACCGGGACACCATAGCCGCCATTGTGGACATGACACAGGCTGACCTTGTCAGCATGATAGATAGCCCAACCGCCATCCCACCCCTACTGAAGGTGGTGTCTGTACTCCACTTCCTGGCCACAGGCACCTACCAGCACACAGTCGGACAGTTGCATGGCATTTCTCAGCCACTGTTCTCACGGACACTATTGCAAGTGCTCGATGCCCTCCTGAAGCACGCAGACGACTACATCTCTCTACCACGCTCGGAGCAGGAAATAACCAACACAAAAGTGGGATTCCATGCACTTGCCGGCATACCGGGTTGCATTGGTGCCATCGACTGCACCCATGTTGAATTGGTCGTCCCACATGCCATGGAGGCCCAGTACCGCAACCGAAAACAATTTAATTCCCTGAATGTACAGATGGTGTGTGACTCCAACAGGATCATTACACATTGTTGTGCCCGATTCCCTGGATCAACCCATGATTCTATGGTCTTGAGGAACTCTACAATACCACGCTACATGGAGCGACACGCAGGGAACAGATCCTGGCTACTCGGTGAGTCTCATTACATGCATGATGATGTGGGGTATGTGAATTGGCAATGACCTGCCAGGAAGGGGGGGGGGGGTGTGCGTGCGTATCAATGGCATTCCACATCATACGTTTCTCGTCCACATACAGGTGATGCTGGATATCCACTGAAGAGATGGCTCCTCACACCAGTCCGGAACCCACGGGACCAGCATGAGGAGGACTACAACCATGCCCACTCACGTACCCGTGTAGTCATTGAACAGGCATTCGGCCTACTGAAGACCCGTTTCCGCTGCCTCAGCAGGTCTGGCGGGGCACTCCTGTACCGCCATGAGAAGGTTGCAAAGATGGTGATGGCATGTGTCATGCTCCACAACATGTGCGTACGTAGAAATGTGCCCATGCCCCCTGACGCTGAACTGCAAGCACCTGATGATGGTCATGATGAGGGTGGGGATGTGGCAGCACCTCATGGAGTCTGCGAGGCACCGGAGGCCCGTGACATTCGTCAGCATCTCATTGATGTATGCTTCTAGCACTCACGCCTGGTGGCTGATACATGGACACGGGACTCGTGGCACTGCGTGTGTCTGGGACATGCACAATATGGACGGTACGCCTATGATGGCCTAGTACACAAAGATCAATGTCCACACTTCTCATTGGTTGATCGTGCACTTTTTATGGCATATGTGATATCATGTTGAACACCCTATCGACCCGCCACCCAAGTGAGCCCAACACACCCCCTCCACCCTCCTACCTCCCCCCCGAACACCAGTGTCCAAAGATGCTCATTGTCAGTGGGCTGTCGCTATTGCATGCCCCCTCTGCGGGTATCAGGGGCACCCCTGCCTGTGGAGCGCAGGTTCCTTCCAGATCTACGTTGGGGGCTGCCCTGGACGGAACTTGCAACGGATGATGTGTCTGCCTGCTCACGTCCATGCATGTCCCTAAGGGTTTGCGAGAGCTCAGTGAGCACACGGCGCACTGCGGCAAGTTCGGCACATACGTCTTTGGACGTCGCATGCAGTTCCCCCCTCAGGCTCTCGGTGCTTCTCTCAATTTGTGCCCTTAGCGTCTCTGTACCTCTCTCCATTTCTGCCCTAAGTGTCTCAGTTGATGTTTCTATGTCTGCCTTAGTGCCCCCACATTCATCGGCATGGTCCTTGAGGAGTGTGGCCAGTTGCTGCTGTTGTTCGATCAACTGGTCGAGGGACTGTTGCCTCTGCTGGGCCATGGCCATTTGCGGGGGTGTCACAGAGGGGCTGTTGTCCTCATGTTGCCTTGCCACAGGGCTTGTGGGGGATGGCCAGTCGTCGTCTTGTGGGTGCCCCTGCGTGGTATCCTCATGTTGTACGGGATGGGACAGACAGGGGGATTGGGACAGGTCATGGATGGATCTGACTTCGGCATCCCCGTTTTCTGTGTCCGAGCATGCTGCCATCAATGGGGTGTCACCTATGGTGCTGCTGCCACCAGAGGCAGTGCCTTCTGTGGCATCCATTGGGGGGACCTGTGGTGGTGGTGTTGTGGGCATGCTGGCTGCTGGGGTGCCTGTTGATGTTCCCTCCTCTGTGCTGCCACCTGATTTGTGCTGCTGCCGTGTCTTGATGCGTGCAGCTGAGGTGGAGGGTCTCTGGCCGTTGGTCTTGGCCCTCTTTGCAGGTGTGCTGGTAGGGGTGTCCTGTAGCTCGTCGTTTGGATCGGACCCTGTGGTGGAGTAAAGGAGGGCGAGGGTTATTGATGGGTCAGTGGGAATTGGAATGGCATTGTATCACATGCATTGGGGTGGTACCTGAGGGTGATTTGGGTCGGGGTCTTGGAGGTGCTTTGATTTGTGTGTGGAGTGAGGGTGCAGTTGTTTGGCAGCCTGCAGTTAGGGTGTGCCTGCTGCACGTGTAGTGCGTGTATTAGGGGTTTTTAATTATTTATGTATTTATTGTGGGTTTTGACGTGCGCTTTCAGGCCGATGTGTGTGGACGTTCTCCTGGACATGTGTTTCTGTTGCACTATGTGGACGCATGGTACTTCACATGGATGGACTGTGTGGATTTGGCATTGTTTTATCTGGCCCACCTACCTGAATCTTCGGATGTCTGCACTCCTTTCTCCATCCCTCCGACTCCCTCTATGCTCTCCATTCCGATGGTGGAGGCACAGATTTCTTCCCAGGGGGTCAACTTGATGGGTGATTCAGGACCTCCCCCGGTGGCTGTGGCAATGTTGCGGTTGGCAGAGAGTATGCTGCGGACGCGTATCCGCAGGTCGTCCCATCGCTTGCGGCATTGCTGTGGGGTGCGGGGTGCGGTCCCCACCGCACTTACCCGCTGTGCCACCAGAGCCCATATGGCCTTCTTGTTTGCAAGTGCCGTCCTGGTCATTTGCGTGGAGAAGACGACGGCAGCATTCTCCTGGAGGGTCTCTGTTAGCACGGTGAGTTCCTCACGGGAGAAGTGGACCTGCCGCTTGCGGTCGCACGCTTTCTTCGCTACTTTTCCCATTTTTCTTGGTTTCGCTAGGGTGGTTGACGGGTTGGGGTGTGTTTCAGGGTAGTGATTTTAGTGGTTGTGTGGTTTTAGTGTTTTTATAGGTGTACGCCGGGATGTTTCCCGTTCCGGGCCCATGTTTTAACTTCCGTTTCCGTATATTTCCGGGCACCGTACTTTCCGGTAGGCGCACACTGCGGTGACCGCTAAGAGGGGTGGCGGTATTGCACCTAGGGCGCCGTACGGCGGCGGTGTGGGCCGTTTTGGGGTCATTTCCGCCATCGCGGACTTTGCACTTCCGCCGTGGCGTGGTGCTCGTGCCCGATGGGTCGGAATGGGCCGCACTTTGCTCCTTCGTACAATGGCGGAAACGCTATTTACGCTGTGGCGCTCCGGTCAGTCGCTTTCCGCAAGGGTCGTAATGAGGGCCAATGTCTCCCATCACCCCCACCCCCAGCAGTCACGGGCAGCCTCCACCCGGCCCCCACTCACGTCCAACTCATGTCCCCCTGCACCCACACCCACCAGCAGTCAGGGGCACCCTCCACGAGGCCCCCACACGTCTCCCATCACCCCCACCCCCCGCAATCAGGGACACCCTCCACCAGGCCCCCACTCATGTCCCCCTGAACCACCACCCACCAGCATCCAGGGGCACCCTACACCAGGCCCCCACACATGTCTCCCTTCACCCCCACCCCCCAGCAGTCAGGGGCAGCCTCCACCAGGCCCCCACTCATGTCCCCCTGCACCCCCACCCACCAGCATCCAGGGGCACCCTCCACCAGGCCCCCACACATGTCTCCCACCACCCCACCCACCAGCATCCAGGGGCACCCTCCACGAGGGCCCCCACACATGTCTCCCACCACCCCCACCCCCCAGCAGTCAGGGGCACCCTCCACCAGGCCCCCACACATGTCTCCCTGCACCCCACTCCCCAGCAGTCAGGGGCAGCCTCCACCAGGCCCCCACTCATGTCCAACTCATGTCTCCCAGCACCCCCACCCCCCAGCAGTGCAGGGCATCCTCCACCAGGCCCCCACTCATGTTTCCCAACACCCCCACCCCCCATCATCCAGGGGCACCCTCCACCAGGTCCCCACTCATGTCCCCCTGCACCCCCAGCCCCCAGCATCCAGGGGCACCCTCCCCCAGGCCCCCACACATGTCTCCCTGCATCCCCACCCCCCAGCAGTCAGGGGCAGCCTCCACCTGGCCCCCACTCATGTCCAACTCATGTCCCCCTGTACCCCCACCCACCAGCATCCAGGGGCACCATCCACCAGGCCCCCACACATGTCTCCCATCACCCCCACCCCCCAGCAGTCAGGGGCACCCTCCACCCGGCCCCCACTCACGTCCAACTCATGTCCCCCTGCACCCACACCCACCAGCAGTCAGGGGCACCCTCCACGAGGCCCCCACACGTCTCCCATCACCCCCACCCCCCGCAATCAGGGGCACCCTCCACCAGGCCCCCACACATGTCTCCCACCATCCCACCCACCAGCATCCAGGGGCACCCTCCACGAGGGCCCCCACACATGTCTCCCACCACCCCCACCCCCCAGCAGTCAGGGGCACCCTCCACCAGGCCCCCACACATGTCTCCCTGCACCCCACTCCCCAGCAGTCAGGGGCAGCCTCCACCAGGCCCCCACTCATGTCCAACTCATGTCTCCCAGCACCCCCACCCCCCAGCAGTGCAGGGCATCCTCCACCAGGCCCCCACTCATGTTTCCCAACACCCCCACCCCCCATCATCCAGGGGCACCCTCCACCAGGTCCCCACTCATGTCCCCCTGCACCCCCAGCCCCCAGCATCCAGGGGCACCCTCCTCCAGGCCCCCACACATGTCTCCCACCACCCCCATCCCCCAGCAGTCAGGGGCACCCTCCGCCAGGCCCCCACACATGTCTCCCTGCATCCCCACCCCCCAGCAGTCAGGGGCAGCCTCCACCTGGCCCCCACTCATGTCCAACTCATGTCCCCCTGTACCCCCACCCACCAGCATCCAGGGGCACCATCCACCAGGCCCCCACACATGTCTCCCATCACCCCCACCCCCCAGCAGTCAGGGGCACCCTCCACCAGGCCCGCACTCATGTCCCCCTGCACCCCCACCCACCAGCATCCAGGGGCACCCTCCACCAGGCCCCCACACATGTCTCCCATCCCCCCCACCCCCAGCAGTCAGGGGCACCCTCCACCAGGCCCCCACTCATGTCCAACTCATGTCTCCCAGCACCCCCACCCCCCAGCAGTGCAGGGCACCCTCCACCAGGCACCCACTCATGTCTCCCATCACCCCCACTCCCCAGCATCCAGGGGCACCCTCCACCAGGCCCCCACTCATGTCTCCCATCACCCCCAGCCCCCAGCAGTCAGGGGCACCCTCCACCAGGCCCCCACTCATGTCCCCCTGCACCCCCACCCACCAGCATCCAGCAGCACCCTCCACCAGGCCCCGACACATGTCTCCCACCACCCCCATCCCCCAGCAGTCAGGGGCACGCTCCACCAGGCCCCCACACATGTCTCCCTACACCCCCACCCCCCAGCAGTCAGGGGCAGCCTCCACCAGGCCCCCACACATGTCCAACTCATGTTCCCCTGCACCCCCACCCACCAGCATCCAGGGGCACCCTCCACCAGGCCCCCACACATGTCTCCCATCACCCCCACCCCCCAGCAGTCAGGGGCAGCCTCCACCAGGCCCCCACTCATGTCCAACTCATGTCCCCCTGCACCTCCACCCACCAGCATCCAGGGGCACCCTCCACCAGGCCCCCACTCATGTCTCCCATCACCCCCACCCCCCAGCAGTGCAGGGCAGCCTCCACCATGCCCCCACTCATATCCCCCAGCCAGCACGTCATCACAATCCAGATCCCAGGCTCCTATGCCCACCCAAATCCCACCCCACGCCACCCCAGTCCAAACACCCAACCAAGCTTTACATCCATTCAAAATGGAAATACCCATTACATGATAGATAACAAATAAGCAGTATGCGCATGAGTACAAGTCCGTCAGACCCACACAATGGCAACACATGACCGTGAAAACCCACATTCTGACAGGCATCAAACCAATGAGAGAAGTCCGCAGATTGAAGTAAGAAACAAAAATGTATTACAGTGTAAATGAAGTGAATGAAATATAAACAAACAATAATGGCAACAAAAATCAAAAAGCAGCATGTCCACAAAAATAATAAATAATGAAAATGGGACTCCAAAATAACCGTAAAGAAATTGTGTCCAAAGTCACTGTCCAACAAAGCAAATCCAAAGGGAAAGTAAAGTGAAAATCCATTGCTCCATGGTGAAAAAAATAATAAAAGATGAAGGCCACAAATCCACTGTCAAACTATGTACAAAGAGCAAATCCAGGGTCCATAATCCCAATGATGTAAATGAAACTTACAATAAAACCTACCTAACTAATAGATATAAGTGGGGCATAGTCCAAGCGCCCCAAATTAAAAAAAAGAAATAAAACCTAAAACTAACTATGTACAAAGACGGCGGGCTAGTCCAGCGGCTCACTCCGTGGTGTCCTGGGCCAGGGCATCATCAAACTCCTGTTCGATGTCCCGGAGGCGGTCCTGTTCCATGGTGTTAGGCGGAAATCTGTGCAGTTCCCTCTGGGACCACTGCAAAAGATTTAGGACTACAGGTGTTCGGCGGTGAACCCACTTGGTAGCAGTCTGTACCACACAGATTCACTTGGTAGCTGTGGCTGAGCAGTCAGACTTCCCTCAAGAAGAGTTGAGCAGTATGTGGAGTATACAATATAGGGCAATTCTTCTCAGCAAGACAAGCAAACACGCAACAAGGCTTAGTGTAAAGATATTAAGGTATTTATTTATAACGAAACATCTATGAAAAACACTATGGAACTTTCACGGCAAATCAAACACAATCAAAATTACTCTACGAAGAAGAAACAATCAATCCCCCTAGCAATATCTCGACAAGTCTAGGTTCTACCGGCACCACTTATTTTCAGACAGATGTGGATACCTCAACCTAGATGGCACTCGAATATTAGTTAGGACGGGAGAGAAAAAGATAGGCAGGTTACGAAATCAACACAGATCAATACTTCACGGGCAAAATGTACGGTAAGAAGGCAAGAACCACAATAGATCATAAAGTTCAGAGGCCAGGCCCACTCGGAGAGAGGCAATGCGATATGTCCCAAAAAGTCTCTAGTGGAGATGCATTCAAGTCTTTGTAGCAAATTGTTATCGGCAGATTGAACCAGTTCAGAACAATAAATGAGAAAAGCTTGGAGGCGACCCAACCGAAAGGAGAGGATTAAGACACCTCACTCGAACCGATCAAAAGGGAAGGCAGGCAGACACGGTACCTTGTTGTGGAGGGCAGCTCCGGCGGGGGCAGTTGTTCCTGGTGGTGGATGCACGTCGGGTCTTTGCCAAGAGTAGAGAGGTTCTCGTCGTCGAAGAAAAGTGAAGTGCGGTGCACCACCAGGGAAGAGACCAGCCGCGGAGTGCTCCGTCACAAGGCACCACCTTTTGGTCGCGGTACAGGGGTAGTGGCTATCCGGTTGCCGAGGTGCGCTGCACGGGCAATTCAACCACTGCGTCCTGAGGCGAATAAAAAGCAAAGGGGACTGGTTGTTCCCACCAGTCAGGGGAAGAGACTCTCCGGCAGGGAGATCTCCTCTGTCGTCGGGAAGTGGTGAGTCGGTTGCGCAGGGCTCCACCGGAGGTGTCGTCGTTGCAGGTCGGCTCAGTGTTACCCTCGTCGGATTCTTAGGTCCTGTGGCAACTTCTCAAGATCCAGTCCCAAAAGCCCTGCTTTTATACAGAAAACCCCCATTCATTCAGCCTAGCTGTCAATCAACACATGCTAAGTGGTGAGCGGGAAGGCTCACCACTTGGGCCAATCACTCCAGAGTGCAACCGGAGTTGGCAAGGCAACTCGGTCCAGGGTGCCTAAACCCCCTCCCACACCCCTGTGGTAACCCAGACAGAATGGCACCACTTTGGAGGGTCTCTGTACAGAGCCCGCCAAAAGTGGAACAAAGGGCTCAACCTTTGGTTTAGGAGTCACAGAGACGAACACAGACGCCATTTTACAAACCGAGTTCTGGCAGAAAATACCATCCGATAAACCTATTTAAGATAAGTAGATCGGTGGTACGTTAGAGATTAACGAGAAAAAGTATCAATCTCCAACAATGGGACGAATCCCATAGGGTTAGGTTCGGGGTCGAGCATAACAAGTAGTTTCCACTGCCACCAGCCAAAACTCGACGAGGGGGGACGGGACAGTGCCCCGTCGAGTAACAGATCCAGGAGTAATCGAATTACCCCTACTAGTACGTCCACAATAACATGGTTTGTACTAGTCCTGTTAGTAAATGTAGGTCTAGTAAAGCCAATGGTGACTTTACATGCCCGGGGAGACAGTAGTCAGTCCCCGGGTATGGAGTCTATGGTGGGGGTCCGCTAGGACGCCCCAGTACTATGGCACATAGGGTGCGGTGTAACACACATAGAAAAACATATGAGACCCTATGGAGTAAAAGACCCCATAGCCCATAGAACACATTGACATTCAAAGGAATTACACACATACATGTCCAAGAGTGGGAGGAAAAGAGTCTCACTCTTGGCAGGATGGAAAAAAACAAACTCCTGAAATCCAGCAAAGCTACTGGGGGACTCACTAGGTTAGGAAATTCAGCCTAAACAGAGAATTCTCCCTAACACATGGCCCCGAGGGTCCGCAGGGACGCCGACATGTCCTCCTCCAACTCCCTGCGGATTCCCTCGAGGCACTCGGCCCGCCTCAGGGCCCTCCGCATGGAGTTCTCCGCCCTGACCATCGTGAGCCACGCCTCTTCTGCCCGACGCCGCTCCGCACCTATCTGCTGGCCCAACCGCTGCCACACGGAAGACACTTCCCGTCCTGGGTCCTCCTGCCCTCTGGCCAATGCCTGCCCCTCCGATGTAGATTGCCCCGAGCCATGATGCCCCGAGCCATGATGCCCCGAGCCATGATGCCTCTCACGTTGACTCCGCTGCTGCCTCTGACGCAACTGCCAGCACGACGGCATCCAGGCTGATGGAATCCACAGACACCGTCGTGCACGTGCCCTGCCCAATGATGCCGGCACATCCTCCATCTGCTGGGGTCCAGTTGCTGTGGTGTCCACCCCTGCTAGACCTCTGACTCCCGACTGTGGCAGGGATGGGATCCCCACCAAGCCGCTGCGTTGGTCAGGGCAGGTCCACAGGGGGCCCTGGTGGCATCTGGGCCGGAAGGCGGCATGGAGAACGACTGACGTATAGTCTCCACAGAGGAGGAGAGGGCCGCCAGATTGGTCGACACATGTATGAAACCCCCGACCACGGCCAATCCCAACTGGGCCACGTTGGCATGGTGCTCTTCGTGATGACGTGCAAGCTCCTCCCGGGAAGCATGCACGTCATCACGAATGACATCCGTGCGCAACGCGACACCAATCAGGACCTTCTCCATACGGCCACGGGTCCCCTCGTCCGCAGGTGGAGGGGAGTCAGATGACATGGACATCCCCCCTACCTACGGACGGGCCTTGGATGGGGCATCCCTGCTGGTGCATGGTGGTGCAGTCACAGTGTCAGGGACAGTGACATGCACAGGCCCCTCCACGGTGACCCGTGCTGCCTCCTGCCCCTTCCCCTGGACTGCACCACTTGCACCAGTAGGGATGCCCCCACCAGGCCCCATGTGCACCTCAGTAGTGGCCGCCTCGACTCCTGTGGAAACCACCAACCTGGATGGCTCCACACCGTCTTCTGCCATTGCAAGCCCCTGTGGGGGCTCACCCACCCCTTCCGCTGCAGCCGTGGGCGCATCCCCGCCGCTTTGCTCCACAGCGCCGTCTCTGCCCTCTTCTTCACTTGCCGCTGTGTAGAGGGAGACATAGAACACAAGCATCAGGGTACTGTACAATGGTCCCCTAGACAGGAAGCAATAGCAGATGAGTGGCACTGTCAAAGATCACTTCCATCATGTCCCTCCACTACACATGGGTCAGTGCAGGCAAAACACACGCAGTAACAGGCATGGCACATGCTATGGACATTTGCATACATGTCCAAGGGACTCGCCAAACATACAATGTTGTTATGGAACTCACATGCATCATGGGTCCTGCCTATCACATGCACACACATCAACATAATTTCATCCATCTGGCCTTGTACACCCCAGACACAGTGGATAGAAGGATAACTAGGCAGCATCTGTGAATCTGTACATTGTCACAGACATGTGTCATGCATCCATGCCATTCACAAGTCACAGACAAGCAGGTCAGACACACAGACATGGATACCATACATGTACATGGCATCAGCACCCATCCCTCACCCCCACCCATGTCCAGGAACAGAGACTGGCATGCTCTCACGTGTCCAATCCGCAGAGGGCTCCCCATGATGCATTTAAACACATGCACCAACCGTGTGGTTCACACATTACTGGTCTCACATGCATGACGTTGATGTCCCTGCACACATACATGCGTACATGGCCTATGTCACACATACAGGCAAGCATCAGACAACCAGCACACTGCAACATGCCCAGTCTCACACAGCAATGCTTGCCCACTTACCGCTCAACTCCAAACGGGTCTGCCTCGCAAGGATCTGGGCGTGGAGCGCTGGGTCTACACGTTCCAGGACCCTCACCTGGATGGTACTCATGCGGCCCCGGCCCCTCCCCTCCACGAGGCGCCGGGCCTTCAAGAGGGTCCTGGACCTCAAGTCCTCCCAGCGCTTCTTGACTTTCTGGATGTTGCGGGTTGCCACCCCCTCCGCGTTGATGGCAACCACCAAGTCGTCCCAGATCCTGTTCCGTCCTTCCTTGTTGGCGCGTGACGATCCGAAGAGGGCATCATACTGCCCCAGGACTTGCTCCACCAGGACACCAACTTCGGTGGCAGTGAAGCTGGTGCCCCTCTGCCTCTCTAGCCGGGGGTTGCCACTGGTGCCAGATGTTGCAGTGCCCGACATGGCAACCCCAGAGGCAGGAGTGGGTGGGCAACTGGGTCCTGGGACTGGGCTGTGGAGCGATGGTATTGCAGTCGGGAGTCTTCTGTTCCAGCAGGGGTGGACACAGCAACTGGACCCCTGCAGATGGCAGATGTGCAGGCACAAAATGGCAGGGTACGGTGGCAGCAGGCAGGCAGGCAGCAGCAGATGGCTCGTGGGAGGCTGCTCGGGGCTCTGGGGGGCAGTAATTCGGCCTTCTGGGCAGGAGCGTGGTCTTCCATGTGCTTACGCGTGGCCAGCTTGATACAGAGTGAATTGGCACGTGAAAATCCTGCACGTCAACGTGAAATTTGAGGAAAGGGCCTTAGCGCGTAAGCGCGTCAGCACGCATCTGTGATTCCATTGGACCAAAGGCCCTCAGTGCGTAAGCGCGTCTGTGATGTGACGCGCGTGGGTGTTTCCCTCATAGCACGTGATGACAGAGCACACGTGGAAACACTGCACGTCAGGGTATCATTGCGTGTAATTGGATGAAAGTGCGAGTACACACAATAGGCCTGGGTACGTGTATTGCAGGGGTTCGCGGGAATTCTCACACGCGATTTGCTTGAGTACGTGTATTACAGGGGTGTGCGGGAATTCTCACACGCGATTTGCTTGGGTATATGTATTACAGGGGTGCGCGGGAAGTTTTACACGCTCGCCAACAACACATATCCATGGAATTGAACAGGGCTAAGGCATGCGCACAAAAAAACGTGCTAATCCGGGAACACGTACGCCAGCAGGAAGCAGGCGTACATCAACCCGCGCAGCATAAAAGTGCACGCAAACAACAAACAAGCTCAGACGCCAGGATGAATATACCGTTCCTAGCAGCAGTGGCCATGGGTTACCAAAGGAGGAGGAGAAGGATAGTGAGGGCCCACATTTTCACACCCAGAACCAGCCTTTTTGGGATGCCTGATGACCAGGTGTATGGGAGGTACAGGTTTTCACCTCACATAATACTCGACTTGGTGAGTGAGTGGGAGGATGACCTTACATCACCCACCCTGTGCTCCCAAGCACTTAGCCCCCTGGAGAAGGTCCTTAATGTACTGTACTTCTTGGCCACTGGATCATTTCAGCGGACAAGTGCCATAGTGGGTGGGGTGTCACAGGCCACGCAGTCACGCTGCTTACACCAGGTCTTGAACATCATCACTGCACGCCCATCAGTCCGCAGGCACATATACCTTCCCAGGACACCTGCAGAAAGGCAGGCTGCCGCCCTGGATTTCTACGGTGTGGCACAATTCCCCAAAGTGCTAGGTGCCATTGACTGCACCCATGTGGCACTACGTCCCCCCAGGGCATCTGAGCACATCTATAGGAACCGCAAGCACTGGCATTCCATCAACGTGCAGGTAGTATGTAATGCCAAGGGAATCATGACCTCAGTATATGCCAACTATCCAGGGTCCACCCACGCCAGCTTCATTTACCGAATGTCTACCCTAAGCCGGGACCTAGAAGCTGGGCGGCATGGCGATACATGGCTGCGTGGTGAGTATGAATGCCACTGCACATGCATGCATGTCAGATGCAGAGTCATGTCACTACCCCACTAATGATACCCATCACCTCCTCACCAGGGGACAGTGCCTACCCTCTGAGCACCCACATGATGACGCCAATTCGGAACCCCATCACGCCTCCCGAGGTAAGATACAACACACCCATATTGCAACCCGGGGCATAGTGGAGCGCACATTCGGAGTGCTCAAGTCACGCTTTCGCTCCCTTGACCGTTCTGGCGGGCAGCTGTTATATGCGCCCCCAGTAGTGTGCAGGATCATAGTGGCAGCATGTGTCCTGCACAATGTTGCAACACGCCGGGGCCTGGCTGTGGACATGGTGGTGCCCCCACATCCCCAACCACATGCACGCCCGCTGCGCATGGGAAGGGAAAGGGCACGGGGTGAGGCAGCCCGTACGCAGCTGGTGGCTAATTACCTCACATAGAAATCACACCCCTTTGGAGTGCACACAGCCCTGGCACATACCATCTGATAATCAATGATGACTTGACCTGACAATTATGACGAACAAAGGGACAGTCAACTGTCAGAACCATAGCAGCCTGAGATTGTTCATGTGGAAGTGTCACAATGTGTGCATCCCTACCTACACAAACAGCACCAATGCAGTGTCATCAAAAGACACACTTCCATGCAGCAGAAATGAATACCCACGTGCAAAATACTACATGAGAACAGTGCCAAGTCACCCAACCCCTCCCCGGCACGGCCACACAACACACCATGGCATGTCATGCAATGTGAGAACAAACAAATTAATCCCCACAACATGCCCCAAGTGTCACCAACTACAGTGTCCCTAATGGAAACTGGCCACACATGAAATGTTCACAGTAATGCAGGACCTACAACACACATTACCAAATACTTACCAAGAATACCAATCACCTACACAACCTCCAACCTTCCTTAAACATGACAGTACAGACTTAAAAAATTGGTAGCCTCACTACCTGATAATGCCAGCACTTCGAACACTTCCAAGTATACAGTGTTAGCGCCACGCAAAAGTGTATGTGCACTGCTTACAACATGGTCTCCAGTTCCAAAGTAGACCGCCTTGTGAAGACATGAGAAATGGACCTGCAAATTAGGAGGATGAGATGTATGCAGAGGCACATATCAATACACCATGCAGTGTACAATACAACAACAATATGCACTAGGAATGTATACACAGTATTGACTACAGAGTGCCCACACATCAAATGGGAGTCCAACGTCACTGTGTACGTCAATGTCACTTGGGCACACCCTTTGCAAGCCCATGGAAACGGGAAGCAGGAGGGGTGTGTGTCACACAAACCCAAGCATCTGACCCAAATTCATGACAAGCCTGCATGCGCCCAGCCACAATACAGCGTATGCCCATGGGAGCCACACAAGGCAACACATTGTCCAAAAAATCAAAAGTTTAAAAAAAAAAAAAAAATCAAAAATGGCCATTAATGGGCTTGGGGGGGTGGGGAGGCCACCCAGGAGGTCCGAGTACAGGGCGCACACCAAAACCCACCTGTGTGGATCTTGCGGAAAAAAAACACCTCCATGGGCTCACGGCCTGCACGGCTACCCTATTGTGTGAGAATCGCTGCTGTCGCTCTCCTCACCCTCTGCAGCTGCCTCAGGAGGTGGTGGCACTATGGGAGGCAGCCCACGCAAAGCCCTAGTCTGGTCCTCCATGGCAGCAAGCATGCGGGTCTGGAAGGTCTGGTTCTGGAGGATAATCGTGCGGAGGTCCCCATGCAATAACTCACGGGATGACCGGACCTCCTCACAAGTTGCCTGCATCTCAGCTGAGAGCGTACGTGTGAGACGCTCCAGCTGCTGTTCTGTCCTTGTGTTTGTTGAAGCCTCAAGCTCAACAAGAGTCGTCCTGAGGTGACGGAGTTCCACCCTCAGGGCTTCCCTGTGCCCTGGGACTCTATGGAAATGGCTTCCCGCAGAGTCACCAGTGCCGCCCGCCTGTCCCTGTCGGACGCCAACATGTCCTCCCTGTGTGACTGGCAGATGGAGTCTGTTGCCTGCTGTAGTCGCTCCATCAGCCTTTCGGGGGGGGACAGTGGAAGTGGCCACCCTATCCATGGCCTGAGCCATCTTCTCTGATGATGCTGCCTGTTGGGTTGCAATACGGTATATGGATTGCTCCCATGCGGTATTGCCAGGTGGCGTACGGTCACCACGTCGGCGGGCAACACACCTGTCTGGGGCAAGGCGAACTGCGCCTTGCTGTGCCGGCACTGCCTGAGGCTGCAGGACTGCATTCCCCCTCTGATCTGCTGGCCCAGGAACAGGATCAGATGTTGCGGAGTGTGACCCTTCATCCGTAATCTGCCAACACTGACATCCCCATTGGGGGTTCTAACCCTGGTGCAGGTGGGTCGGACAGAACAGAATCCCTCCCAGGAACACTCACCTGCGACGGCACATAGGTCTCATCATCCGAATCGACACCTGAATACATCTCGGGTGAGGTGCACCCAGAGACACCCCTTGAGAGCACGACCTGCAGCAGTTGTGGGTTCTCACCCACCACCACACCACGTCCCTCACTGGTGGTCGGTCGGCACTGAGACCCCTCCTGGGTCTGCACCATCTCCACAACCCCAGCAGTATCAAGTGCGTCATCCCCTGCAAAGACATAAAAGAAAATAAATGGAAACAGGCATTAGCACTATGGCACACAATTAGGGCTGATTGACACATGTCCCACATGACTAAAACCCTCCCATGCATGCACCGTCACTGCGTGTGAAGGGGAGGCAGATGGCACACATTGATGACACCAAGATGGAAGATGAACACATTTGCTGCATGCTGCCTAGCAGTGGCATCACACATTGGCCTGTGATTGGCAGGTCAAATACACATGCCAAGACACATATGGCATGTCCCTTGCCATAAAGTGAAGAGGGAGAGGAGGGCACCAATTGTTCATTCAGTCTAGTTTGCTCATGAACTTGATTTTTTCATTGAAATGGTTCAAATGTTTAACCTGGAGCTGCCAGTCCAAAATGGTCCTATAGCACAGGGACATGTCTAAACAAATCATATCCAGGAAACAAAGTCAGTCCACTGTACCATAGCCATGTCAGACATGTGACAATAGGACTGAGAAATGCCTAGTAAAAGTGGTGGTATGCAAACAATCTGCCTGAATAAACAGAGAAAAATAAGCAAGAATGTTGTGGCAAGATGACACTTCAAGGGCAACTGGCGTGGTGTTGGGCTAGATGTTTAATGTTGGCAGAAGGGATACTGTTATACCCAAATGCTAGTGCGCAGATTGTATTGGATGAGGCACATGGGTGACCCAAACCACTCAGGCACACACACCCTCACCTGGCACCCAAACAGAAGCCCTCACACACACACCATGCACATGGATGACACACACATGCATGTGCACTCACCGGACAATGCCTCGTAATCTGCCAGTTCTCCCACGCCTTGGATCTGTTCCTCCGTGACGTAGGTCCCAGCAACATGCTCATGTAGAGTGAGTTCTAAGTCCTCTGCTGGAGACCCACCTCCAGTCACTAGAGTAGCGGCATGACTTGAGGCCAGCTTATTCTTTGCCCTGCGCTTCAGGTCATTCCAGCGCTTGTAGCATTCAGTGGCTGTGCGCCTCACGATTCCAAGGGCACTTATGATGTCCGCGATGGTCTGCCAGTGTGCCAGACGTTGCGCAGGTGTGGTCTTGGATCCTGCAACAATCACCATTTTGCGGTCATGTGCGGACACATACTCTACAAGTGCATTCAGTTCGGCCTCATTGAAGCTGGGTGTCATGATGCCTGCACCCGGAAGACCAGACCAGGCCCAGCAGCCCCGGAAGCAGGCATCATGCCACTTGGAGCATGCCCAAAAGCCCCAATTAGGGGCTGTTTGGGTGCAGTCCTGGCGCCTATGGCGCCAGGCTCATAAAGATAAAGTCAGTCCTGGCGCCATGGGCGCCAGGCTCATTATTGATAACTTACCTGAAGCAGACCATGCTGCATACTCACCTGAGGCAGACCATGCTGCATGAAGACTCAAGCCAAATGAGGCTTAGGAGGGACTATTTTACTGAAGGGACTATTTTGTTACTTGGGCGGGGCTGTGGAAGAATACTTACCTGGATCTTCTTCCAAGGCTATTTAAACCATGCCCGGACAGCCACACGTGCTTCGCGTTATTCTGCTTGCTGCAGTGTAACGCTCACCGTGTTTTCAGCAGCTCCAGTCTTCAGCCACGCCCGCTTCAGTCCTGGGACTCCTGAAACAAGAAGAAAAGAAGGATAAAGGTTAGAACAGGAGTTTTAACTTTAATCCTTACCTGAATCCTGATCCATTTCGCCACGGAGCTGAAAGACAGAAGTCTTTGAAGCATTGCTTCGCATTCCTACGGCGCCGCGCTGAACTCACCTGCTTGGCGGTACTTCAGCATTCCATCACGCTCTCTCCATCTCGCGGCCGCCCTCCGACACCTAAGGAGACAAAGACAGCAAGGTGAGCAAGGGGACTCTCTAAGGCTATACAAGCTACCCCCAAGGACTTACCTGATTTACCACGGGGGGTACACACCTCATCTCGGGTCGGCGCAGTCAACTCTGCTTCATCGCCGTACCCCGGCCCCTAAGGGGAAAACCACAATAGACTTACCTGAATCTTACCAATTGCCATTTGGAAATCTTCGAGTGGATTAATCGGCAACCCGCAAGGAATCGGACAGAGTGAAGATCAGACATTTGAACTCCTATGAACAATTGGACTTTAGAGTCAATACTGGAACTCACCAATTCCTCTACGCCAGTGAAGTAACTGGTCATCAACGCGCCCCTGCGGTCGACGCAGGATGGAGAGCTCATCCTTCAAAACCATCAGGTGAGACTAAGGAGGGGACATCAAGAGTGATCTGTGGGAAGACAACGGGAGTGGGGAAGGTGGGTTGACACTCAATTCCACGGGTGGTTAATTCCTCTTCTCCTTTGCAGAAGAATATTCCTGCGAGCCAGACAAACTAGGCTGAGGGGGCCAGTCCAGTCAGTCATCTCGGCGCTACACGTCACGCTGGTGGAAACAACAGGGACCCAGTTCCGGTCGACGCCCCCGTGGGAATCAGGTGAGCGTAACACTGGGCTTCCTTGACGGGCTGGACTGTGTAGCCGTGTCTGGGGCATCAGCCTCTACTGGACGAGCACTCTTCCTCTTCCGCTTGGAAGGTGGTGGGGATCCTGAGTGTCCTACGCCGCTCTGGACACTAGGGGCAGGAGCCCCGGTGGACTCTGTACAGGAGTGTGGGATTGCACACTCAGCATGGGAGTTGGTGCAGGCATTAGCTCAAGTGTGATGGTGTCAGGGGGAATGTCAGCAGGATGGACTAGGACCGACACTGTCCTGGCTGGGTGTGTGAGAGGTGGGGTGGATGGAGCCGCAGCTGCCCCTGCAGCCTCCCCAGCTTGCCTATGCGGGGCAGCAGATGACCTAGCTGCCCCTGATCCACGTGGCCTGATGACACCAACGTGCACCGGCGCACGTGGCCTAGACCTGCTGACCTGGAAGTCAGCCATGGAGTCACCCTGTGCCAGGTCTGGTTCCACAGTGGGCTCGTCCAACAAGGGCTGAGCATAGATGGTGTCAGCCACGTTACCCTCAACCAGGGGGGGGGGCATGGGTGTCCCTGACTGGTCCTCCACACATGGGGGGGCTAGGGGCACCCTGCAAGTCATGGCCACGTCCCCTACCGGATCCACCACGGCCACCACTTGGGGCTCAGCCACCTTTGCCACCCTTACAGCTTGTTCGCCTCCCAGCCATGGCACTGATGTTATTGTGCGTATTGGAGTCGCTGTGAACTATTGTCCTGGGCAATTGGGGGGGTCAAAGGGGTTGGGTACCAGATGGTAATCGTACCCTAGTGCTCTAGCAAGGCTGTATGTCACCCCTGGGGAAACATGACAGGTCACGCAACGCACAGGCACCCCAAAAAAGGGAAGTAAGGTGCACGCAACCCCTCCTAGACCACGTGTGTGGATAAATAAACCTGCACTACGGTGTGGCACCCAGAAACACAAGAATGAATGTATGCGTGTCACACGCAGCCTAGAATGACCTCTGAAGGGGTATGCGACACAAGGGGCAAGCACAGATGTTAAATACGTGTGCGACTCACCGTCTGCCAGGAACAAAAGCGTGAAAAATATGCGCGTGTCCGCGTTGGCAACTACCCCGCCAAAAGAAGAATTGTACGCTGTCTGAGGAGACAGGACAACAGTAGAAGGGAACGCTGTTTGAGGAAACAGGCCCAGGAAAAAGAGGAAAAGAGAAAAAGCTGTCAGAGGTAACAGGGAGTATGAACTTGAAACGCTGTGAAGTAAATCGCGTGTGAACCAACAAGAAGTACAGATTTCACCCACTCGCTCTCCACGAAAAGCACGTACAAGGAAATGGCATTCTGCACGTACCTTTTATACACATGTCACAGATGCGCATATGCGATGAGGACATTTCCACCAATGACACGCTTTGACACTCGGACGTGTATTTTTTTTTTTACACGCGCCATTCTCTACGCCCATGCGCATGACGTCATCGATGCGCCTGGGGCATTTGGGCCAATGAATTAACGTACGTGTGCTGATGCGCTTACGCGCTAAGGGCCTTTCCTCGAATTACACGCAGACGTGCTGGATTTTCACGTGCCAAATCACTCCGTATCAAGCTGGCCACGCGTAAGCACACAGAAGACCACGCTCCTGCCCAGAAGGCCGAATTACTGCCCCCCAGAGCCCCGAGCACACTCCCACCTGCCATCTGCTGCTGCCTGACTGCCTTCTGCCCACGTGTCCTGCCATTTGCTGCCTGCACATCAGCCAGGGGTGCTGTTTTTGTGACCACCCCTGCTGGAACGGAAGACTCCCGACTGGGATACCATCGCTCCACAGCCCAGCCCCAGGACCCAGTTGCCCACCCACTCCTGCCTCTGGGGTTGCCATGTCGGGCCCTGCAACATCTGGCACCAGTGGCAACCCCCGGCCAGAGAGGCAGAGGGGCACCAGCTTCACTGCCACCTAATTTGGTGTCCTGGTGGAGCATGTCCTGGGGCAGTATGATGCCCTCTTTGGAAGATTGCGCGCTGACAAGGAAGGACGGACTCGGATCTGGACGGACATCGTGACTGCCATCAACGCGCAGGGGGTGGCAGTCCGACTATTCCATCATGTGAAGAAGCGCTGGGAGGACTTCAGGTCCAGGACCCTCAAGAAGGCCTAGCACCTCCTGAAAGCAGCGGATGCTAAGGGGCGCCGGGGCCACTTGTCGGAAGATCAGATGAGGGTCCTGGAATGCATATCCCCAGCGCTCCACGTCCAGGTCCTTGAGAGGCAGACCCGTCTGGAGTCGAGCGGTAAGTGTACATGCATACTGATTGTAAGCTGTGCGTGTGGTGGTGTGGCAGGAGTGTGCAGGTTGCACATGTGCTTTTATGTGGCCACGTATGGGGGGGGGTACAGGGCCGTGAGGCTGACACATGTGAGGGCTCTCATGTGTGACACATGGATGGTGCTTGTGTGTGTAGGCTTGCATGGCAAAGGATGTGGAAGAATGATTGGCAGGTGTGACATGGATGCTGATCTGAACACTGCGACAGTTGGCGGAGGTGTACACATGCATGCAAGTGTGGTGGTGTGTGTGCATGTGTAGTGCACTCCCTGTGTCACATGTGATGTCTGGCTCACCTTTGGCTGCTCATGCTGTTGTATGTGTATGGATGGTGCTGGCTGTTGCGATATGGCTGTGGTATAGCTCATGTGTGCAAGTTGAAATGACATGTGTTTTGGGGATTGTGATGGCATGTCTGAGGTTTGCCAATGCCACTCATGTACAACTGTCATGTGTTTATGAGTCCATTATACAGTGCCCTGATGCCTGTGTTTTATTTCTCCCTGTCTGCAGCGTCAACTGATGAAGAGGGGGGAGAAGGTGCTGTGGAGCACAGCGGCAGGGGTCGCACCACCAGCCGGAGAGGCAAGGCCCGGCTCCCAACCCAGGTTGTGATCTCGTCGGGGAGTGAGGAGACTGGTGCCGCATCCGAGGCCGCAGCTGCCGAGGGGAGGTCCAGGAGGCGGAGGTTGGAGTTGGACTCCTCGGCAGCAGAAGGGGCAGCTGGGACCCCACAGGGCCCAAAGGAGGAAGATGGCACAGAGCCATCCAGGTTGGTGGGGGGTTTGGTGGAGGAGGAGGCCTTGCAAGCAACAGAGGCGGGGTCTGGAGGTGGGGATTCCACTGGTGCTAGTGGTGCAGTGCAGGACCAGCGACAGGTGGCAGCACAGGCCACCGCGGAGGTGCCTGTGTGCAATCCTGTCCCTGCTCCTGTCACTGCATCATCATCTTGCACCAGCAGGGATGCCTACCTCCAGACCCGTTCTCAAGGAGGGGATTGGCTTACACCAACTGGCCTTCCTCTCCCTGTGGATGTGGCTATCCTGCAACAGGTTGAGCCTGTCCAGGGTGGGGTGGCGTTGCCTCAACGGGCCATGCGAGCTGACCTGCAGTCTTTCCATGATGAGACTGCACGTCTTCTCGCATGGCTCGTTGACCGCGTTGACCCACTGGGACAGCTCACCATGGCCGGATTCCTCCATTTCCTGGACCTTGTTCCGACCCCCTCCTCAATGGAACCCCCTATGCCCCAGTCGTCCTCCATGCCATCTTCCCACCCATATATCACCAGGGTGCCCTGTGGAGCTGCCTCTGACCGTGCGGCCAGGCTGGTGGACAACAGATACCTGCCACAGTCGGGAGTCGAACATCCAGCAGGGGTGGCCACATCAACAACTGCACCCCAGCTGGAGGAGGATGTGCAGGCACCATTTATTGTAGGTTTCATTTACATCGTTGGGATCATGGACCCTGGATTTGCTCTTTGTACATAGTTTGACAGTGGATTTGTGGCCTTCATCTTTTATTATTTTTTCACCATGGAGCAATGGATTTTCACTTTACTTCCCCTTTGGATTTGCTTTGTTGGACGGTGACTTTGGATACAATTTCATTACGGTCATTTTGGATTCCCATTTTCATTATTTATTATTTTGGTGGACATGCAGCATTTTGATTTTTGTTGCCATTATTGTTTCTTTTGATTTCATTCACTTCATTTACACTGTAATACATTTTTGTTTCTTACTTCACTGTGTGGACTTCTCTCATTGGTTTCATGTCTGCCACAATGTGGGTTTTCACAGTCATGTGTTGCCATTGTGTGGGTCTGACGGACTTCTACTCATCACATACTGCTTATTTGTTATCTATCATGTAATGGGTATTTCCATTTTGAATGGATGTAAAGATTGGTTGGGAGTTTGGACTGGGGTGGCGTGGGGTGGGATTTGGGTGGGCATAGGAGCCTGGGATCTGGATTGTGATGACGTGTTGACTGGGGGACATGAGTGGGGGCATGGTTGAGGCTGCCCCTGGGTGCTGGTGGGTGGGGTGCAGGGGGACATGAGTGGGGGCCTGGTGGAGGGTGCCCCTGGATGCTGGGGGGTGGGGGTGGTGGTCGACATGGGTGGGGGCCTGGTGGAGTATGCCCTGCACTGCTGGGGGGTGGGGGTACTGGGAGACATGAGTTGGACATGAGTGGGGGCCTGGTGGAGGGTGCCCCTGGATGCTGGGGACTAGGGGTGCAGGGGGACATGAGTGGGGGCCTGGTGGAGGGTGCCCCTGGATGCTGGGGGGTGGGGGTGATGGGAGACATGAGGGGGGGCCTGGTGGAGGGTGCCCTGCACTGCTGGGGGGTGGGGGTGATGGGAGACATGAGTGGGGGCCTGGTGGAGGGTGCCCTGCACTTCTGGGGGATGGGGGTGATGGGAGACATGAGTGGGGGCCTGGTGGAGGGTGCCCTGCACTGCTGGGGGGTGGGGGTGCTGGGAGACATGAGTTGGACATGAGTGGTGGCCTGGTGGAGGGTGCCCCTGGATGCTGGGGGTGCAGGGGGACATGAGTGGGGGCCTGGTGGAGGGTGCCCCTGGATGCTGGGGGGTGGGGGTGCTGGGAGACCTGAGTGGGGGCCTGGTGGAGGGTGCCCCTGAATGCTGGGGTGTGGGGGTGCAGGGGGACATGAGTGGGGGCCTGGTGGAGGGTGCCCCTGGATGCTGGGGGGTGGGGGTGATGGGAGACATGAGTGGGGGCCTGGTGGAGGGTGCCCTGCACTGCTGGGGGGTGGGGGTGCTGGGAGACATGAGTGGGGGCCTGGTGGAGGGTGCCCCTGGATGCTGGGGGTGGGGGTGATGGGAGACATGAATTGGACATGAGTGGGGGCCTGGTGAAGGGTGCCCTGCACTGCTGGGGGGTGGGGGTGCTAGGAGACATGAGTTGGACATGAGTGGGGGCCTAGTGGAGGGTGGATGCTGGGGGGTGGGGGTGGTGGGAGACATGAGTGTGGGCCTGGTGGAGGGTGCCCCTGGATGCTGGGGGGTGGGGGTGATGGGAGACATGAGTTGGACATGAGTGGGGGCCTGGTGGAGGGTGCCCTGCACTGCTGGGGAGTGGGGGTGATGGGAGACATGAGTGGGGGCCTGGTGGAGGGTGCCCCTGGATGCTGGGGGGTGGGGGTGCTGGGAGACATGAGTGGGGGCCTGGTGGAGGGTGCCCCTGGATGCTGGGGGGTGGGGCTGCAGGGGAACATGAGTGGGGGCCTGGTGGAGGGTGCCCCTGGATGCTGGGGGGTGATGGGAGACATGAGTGGGGGCCTGGTGGAGGGTGCCCTGCACTGCTGGGGGGTGGGGGTGCTGGGAGACATGAGTGGGGGCCTGGTGGAGGGTGCCCCTGGATTCTGGGGGGTGGGGAGGATGAGAGACATGTGTGTGGGCCTGGTGGAGGGTGCCCTGCACTGCTGGGGGATGGGGGTGATAGGAGACATGAGTGGGGGCCTGGTGGAGGGTGCGCTGCACTGCTGGGGGGTGGGGGTGCTGGGAGACATGAGTTGGACATGAGTGGGGGCCTGGTGGAGGGTGCCCCTGGATACTGGGGGCTGGGGGTGCAGGGGGACATGCGTTGGTGGGCAGTAGTGCAAGGTGACATGTGGGTTGGCTGGGGGGCATGGGCATGGTGGATGGGCTGCCTGCGGGACATGTGCAGGGTAGTCCCCTGTGGTGTGGGCCGCCTGCAGGGGCCGTGGAGGGTGTAGAGGGAACACCTGGGAGGACCCACACGTTCAATTCACGTGTGGTGCTCCCCGCGCACTCCTGGAATACACGTACCCTGATGGAATCGCGTGTGATACTTCCCGCGCACCCCTGAAATACACGTACCCTGCTGCTTTTGCATGTGATACTTCCTGCGCACCCCTGGAATGCACGTACCCTGATGGAATCACATGTGATACTTCCCGCGCACCCCTGAAATACACGTACCCTGCTGCTTTTGCATGTGATACTTCCCGCGCACCCCTGGAATACACGTACCCTGCTGCTTTTGCGTGTGATACTTCCTGCGCACCCCTGGAACACACGTACCCTGATGGAATCACGTGTGATACTTCCTGCGCACCCCTGAAATGCACGTACCCTGCTGTTTTTGCGTGTGATACTTCCCGCGCACCCCTGGAATACACGTGCCCTGATGGAATCGCGTGTGTTACTTCCCGCGCACCCCTGATGTACACGTACCCTGCTCCTTTTGCGTGTGATACTTCCCGCGCACCCCTGGAATACACGTACCCTGCTGCTTTTGCATGTGATACTTCCCGCCCACCCCTGGAATACATGTACCCTGATGGAATCGCGTGTGATACTTCCCGTGCACCCCTGAAATGCACGTACCCTGCTGTTTTTGCATGTGATACTTCCCGCGCACCCCTGGAATACACGTGCCCTGATGGAATTGCGTGTGTTACTTCCCACGCACCCATGATGTACACGTATCCAGGACAATCGCGTGTGAAACTTCCCGAGAACCACTGAAATACACGTTCCCCGCTTGGCGTTTGCTGTTTGGCAGCCCTGTGAACTGGTCCAGGGTTAGTGCAGCCCTTTGCGATGATTTGGGAATTTTGAAGGCTTTTCCTTTCGCAAGGGTGTTCTTGGGGGCGTACCTGGCGCTGCTGAAGGGTCGCTGCGCCACTCTGCACCACGGCTGGTTTCGGAGGCTAAAATCCATGAATACGCTGTGCAATGAAAAGGATTTTTTCGCACGCGGCTGGCGCAGTGTATCGCACGGGGACACTGTGCGCCAGCCGCGTGCGTCACTTTTGTGCGCATTTCTATGAATTACCCTCTAGATGTATATGATGACACTCAAGTCGAGAATCACCAATTCATGAACTGCTTCACTCGTTCATGAATGGATGGAATCTAATGGTTTGTCTGTAACGCTCACCTGATTCCCGCAGAGGCGCCGGTCTTGACTGGGTGAATGCCGTATCTTCCAAGGTGATGTGTAACACACGGTTGGCTCTTGGGGCTGGACCTCTGTGCACTGTATGTCTGACTAAAAGAGTAAGATGTCTTAGGTAAGTGAACGCCGAGCTCTCCATCTGGCTCGGGGCAGGGTGCCCTAACCAGTTTCTTCACTGGATAAGGGTGCAGGCCTCTTGACCTCAGAGGACTGCTGTCCGTCGTTAACTGCACGAACGGTAAGTTCTGGGCACTTCAAATGTCTTAAAAGTCTTTTGTAATGATATCTCTTGTTTTGCAGGGTTCCAGCGATGGCGGATGGCGGGCTGATGAGAGTTGAGGATCGAACCCGTGTGAGGAATAGAAGCGCCTGGAAGCACGTAAGTAAGCGCTTGTGCCTGCTTCACGATGCGCACTAACTGTCCCTTTTATCTTGCAGGTACAAGTTCGGAGCTTTAGAGAAGCTGAAGGGTGCTGGAATACCCACTGGATTCGGCGTGGGAAGGAGTAATGGCACGTGAGTAATAAAGTTGCCCAATGTCTTTAAACGCACCTTCTTTTGTCTTTCATATGCGGGATGCAGCGCCGAAGGCCTCCGGAGCGTGCAAAGAGCTGGTAAGCTTTTGTCTTTCAGATGCCGGAATGCAGTGTGAAGACCTCCGGAGCATGCGATGAGTAGGTAAGCCTTTGTCTTTCAGATGCCGGAATGCAGCGCGAGGCGTTGGTGACAGCCGATGGACCAGGTAAGAGATGCGCTGCCACTGAAGACCGTAGTGCTAACCTGTTCTTTCTTTGTCTTTACAGGTGCTGGTGAAGACTGGATTCCAGGATGGTAAGCCTTTGTTTCCTTAGGCCTAGGATCAGAAGCAGAAGACACGATGAGCGTTCTGCTGCAGAGAATGCAGAATAACGCAAAGCAAGATTCATCCATCGGGTGTGGTTTAAATAGCCTCCTGTAGTGCTTAGGTGTCTCCTTCCACAGCCACGCCTAGGTAAGAAAAGAGTTCCTGCTTTCCAGAAGAGTTCCAGTGTTCTGAACCTAGGGAGTGGCTCCTGCCCCACCCAACAGGAAAAGTAGTCCCAAGCAGAAGAGGATCAGGGGTTCAACTGGCAGGTAAGTAAGCAGCCTGGTCTGCTGCAGGTAAGTCCACCCAAGCATTATGAGCCCGGCGCTTCCAGCGCTGGGACTGGGCATCTTTATGAGCCTGGTGCCACTGGCGCCAGGACAGGGTCCAAAAGGTCCCAATTGGGACTGGCTGGCACTCGGAACCGGGGTTATGGGTCTGCTTCCAAGGGAGTCAGGCAAGTCCTGATCTTTTGGAAGCAGAGATCATGACAGCACCCCCCCTCAAGGCCCCTCCCAAACCGGGCTTCTCCGGGGGTTTGGGCTTGTTAGGAAATGTTCGATGAAATCTTTTGATTAGACAAGGCGCGTGGACATATTCTGCAGGTTCCCAGGATCTTTCTTGGGGACCGTAGCCTTTCCAGTCAATCAGGTAAAATAGTTTAGATTTGGAGATCTTGGAATCCAGGATGCTTTTGACTTCAAACTCGAGTTCTCCATCAACTAGAATAGGTTTTGGAGATGTAGTTAGTCGGGTTTGAGGTTGCACGGGTTTTAATAGAGAGACGTGGAAGACCGGATGTATCTTCATGTGAGGGGGCAAGTCCAACTTGACCGCTACTGGATTTACTATGGTAGTGATGGAATAGGGACCAAGGTATCTTGGGTTGAATGTGCGTGGCCCTTTTAGAGGTAGATATTTGGTGGATAACCAGACTTGATCTCCTACTTGATATTGGGGGGCTTCCTTCCGATGTTGGTCTGCTCCTTTCTTGTATTGTTCTTTAGCCCTTTGAAGGTGAGAAACGGCTTCCTTAAAGGCTTGGGTGATTGTAGAATGCAGGTGGTCTACTGCTGGTGTTCCAAGATCTTGGAGTGGATCCAACTCCGAGGTTCGAGGGTGGCTACCGTATAAAAGAAAAAACGGGGTCTTCCCAGTTCCCGAGTGGACAGAGTTATTGTAGGCATATTCGGCTATCCAAAGGATATCTTTCCAAGTTTTTTCAGTTTGTTGTAGCATGCAGCGCAAATACTGTTCCAGAGTTTGATTGGTCCTCTCGGTTTGTCCGTCGGTTTGAGGGTGGTGGCTGGTCGAAAGTCTCACATCAATTTGAGCCGACCGACAGCAACTTCGCCAAAAATGAGAAATAAATTGACTACCTCGATCCGATATTAGAACTGAAGGAAAACCGTGCAGTCGGGCGATGTTTTCGAGAAATTCTCGGGCCAGAGTTGCTGCTGTTGGTAAGCCTTTGAGTGGAATGAAATGCGCCATCTTGGAGAATAGGTCCACGATTACTAGGATCGTATTGTATCCGGAGCATGGAGGTAGATCGGTGATGAAGTCCATAGAAAGCGTATGCCAAGGGCGAGGCGGGATGTCAATAGGGCGTAAGAGGCCGGCTGGTTTTTCCTTTTGACTCTTGTTTTGGGCGGATACTCCACAGGACATTATAAAGTCTCTGATATCTTTTTTCCAAGACGGCCACCAGAAGTAGCGCTTGATCTTTTCCGAGGTCTTGGTCATACCGGGATGTCCTTCCATTAAAGAATCGTGATAACAAGAGATTACCTTTTTCTGTAAATCTGTGCTGGGCAGGTATAACCGTTCTTGGAAATATAATAGGTTGTCCTTCACCGTAAAGTCCTTTCCCTGCAGATGCCAATTCTGTATGTCTGCTGGAGTTACCAGTAACCTTGCTTTATCCTTAACTTCCTCTATGGATTGTGTGGCGATTACACCTAGAATTCTTTGTTCGGCAATGATAGGTACAGGTTTAGGATTGATCAAATGTTCTTCCACTCCCATCCGAGAAAGGGCATCAGCTTTACCGTTTTTTGTACCAGGTCGATAGGTAATTATGAAGTCAAACTCGGCAAAGAATAGTGCCCAACGGAGTTGCCTAGAGGATTGAGCTTTTGCGGTTTTCAAATATTGCAGGTTTCGGTGATCTGTAATCACAGTAACGGTGTGTCGGGCCCCCAGAAGATAATGCCGCCAAGCCTTAAAGGCGGACTTGATAGCTAGAAGTTCCTTATCAGTAATAGTGTAATTGATTTCAGGAGGCGAGAATTTGCGGGACCAAAATGCCACGGGATGCAACTGATTGGTTACTGGGTCCTTTTGTGATAGAACTGCCCCCATGGCAAGGCTCGAAGCATCAGTTTCAACGATGTAGGGGAGTTCTGGGCGAGGATGTTTTAAAATTGGTGCAGAGATAAATCTAGTCTTCAAATTCTGGAAAGCTTGTTCCGCCTCGGTAGACCATTCAAAACGTTTGTTTTTCTTTAACAAGGCGGTGATGGGCTGGACTATTCGAGAGAATTCGGGGATAAACCTGCGGTAAAAGTTAGCGAAGCCTAACATGCTTTGAACACCTTTTACGGAGGATGGCGATGGCCATTTGAGAATTGCATCGACCTTCTTTGAATCCATACGCACTCCGCTAGGTGATAATATGAATCCCAAGAATTCAACTTCAGTCACGTTGAAAACATATTTTTACAACTTAGCGAAAAGTTTGTGTTGACGCAATCTCTTGAGGACCATTTTCACATGTTTCCGATGTTCAGTTTCCGATGAAGAATAAACGAGGATGTCGTCAATGTAAACAACAACACACACATCTATGAGCTCTCTGAGGACATCGTTCATAAAATATTGAAAGGCGGCCGGGGCATTGCAAAGTCCGAAGGGCATGACCTGATATTCAAATATCCCATACTTGGTGCGGAAGGCCGTCTTCCATTCATCGCCCTCTTTTACTCGTACCAAGTGGTAGGCTCCTCTAAGATCCAGCTTTGTATATATGCATGCTTTTCTGACTTGGTCCAGGAGTTCAGGGATCAAAGGTAACGGATATCTATTCTTAACGGTGATCTGGTTCAGGGCGCGATAATCTATACAAGTTCTAAGGTCCCCTTCTTTTTTTGGAACGAAGAACAAAGCTGAGGAAGCAGGGGACTTGGAAGGACGAATAAACCCATTCGCTAGGTATTGATCCAGGTATTGTCGGAGGTGAAGATTCTCAGGCTCGGTGAGGGCATAAATTCTACTACAAGGAGGAGTAGATCCAGGTATCAGGTCTATCTGGCAGTCATAAGACCTATGAGGAGGTAGAGAGTTAGCCTGATCCTTCCGGAAAACATCTTGGAATTCTAGGTATTCAGGAGGTAACTGAGGAGCCTCCGAGGAAATTGCTGCCAGTGCAACACCAGGTCGAGGGTGACAAGTAGAGACACATTCTGGAAACTGAACCGTTCTTGCTCGCCAATCGATCTGAGGATTGTGCTTCTCTAACCAAGGAATTCATAGAATAATCTGGAACTGAGGGGCCTTGATCACATCGAACACAATCTTCTCATGGTGTCCATCTTGACTTACCAGCGTCACGTCTTGGGTGGTATGCGTTACTGGTCCGGAGGCTATCTCCGTACTATCCACCGTAGTAATGACGCCCTTTACAGCCTTTGGACAAAGAGTCAGATTCATCCTCAAAACCATTTCATGATCCACATAATTGCCGATGGCACCGCTGTCGACGTAAGCTTCAATCGCATGTAATCGATCCGGATGTTCAGGGCTAATGAGGACCATAGGTATCACGAAATGCGAGGTCACGGAACTGGTTTTAACGCTCGGCAAGAGGACCTCTATTCTTGTCGGGCGAGGTCGTTTCCCTGCTCAGAGTTTGTGACCCTGGTAACTGCAACTCCTACTGCCTTCCTGGCTGGTTTCACCAGACAGTCTCGAAGAAAGTGCCCTGAGTTTCCGCAATAGAGGCATAATTGCAGCTGTTTTCTCCTTTCCCGCTCCTTTTGTGTTAGTGGTCCTTTCAGGCCCCCTATTTGCATGTGTTCCCCGTAGTCTACTCCTTTGGTAGGAGTTGGTGGTTTGGAAAATACTCGAGCATCAAACTTGGAACGATCGGGCTTCCTGTTCTGCAGTCTGTGGTCAATTTGAACGACTAAGTCAATATAGTCCGAACAGTCTTGCGGGGGATTCACTACTTGGGCTAACACATCTTTGAGCTCTCCACGTAGACCTCTATAAAACATCGTAATCCTTTTGTCCTCAGGCCATCGAGTTTCCACTATCAGTCTGTTGAAAGACGCAATATAAGCCAAAAGGTCTTGATTACCCTGTCGCAATGAAAGGAGCTCATTGTCCAAGGCCTGCCCCTGTGAATGTCTTGCAAACAGTTTTTCCATACTGAGCTGAAAAGCTTGAAAATCATGGAGAACCGGATCATCTTGATTAACTAGAGGGATCGACCAGTCTGCCGCATTGCCACTAAGGTACGAAAGCACAAAAGCTACCTTAGCTTGATCAGTTGGAAAGGCTGCTGGCCGGCATAAGAAGTGCAACCGGCACTGATTAATAATTACTGCAAACCTCTTTGGGTCACCAGAAAATCGTTCGGGCAGAGCCAGAGGTACATTCCCAGGTAGGTTGATCTGCACTGGGTTCGTAGAGGATGTTGAAGGAAGATTTGCCCCTGATGCGGGTAACGGAGTTTGTCCGGCTTGTGACTGTAGCAATTGTCTAGCGAGATCGTCTGTTCGCTCCTTGGAAATAATCAGTTCCCTTCTTAGAGCATTCGTTTCCTGACGGGCTGCATGCACTTCTGCTCTTAGTTCCCCAAGTAACTGGGCTAGCTTGTCGGTATCCGAGGTGTCCATAGCGCCTGGGTGGGAGTTTTGCGATAGGCTTTGCGTTCTGTAACGCTCACCTGATTCCCGCAGAGGCGATGGTCTTGACTGGGTGAATGCCGTATCTTCCAAGGTGATGTGTAACACACGGTTGGCTCTTTGGGCTGGACCTCTGTGCACTGTATGTCTGACTCGAAGAGTAAGATGTCTTAGGTAAGTGAACACCGAGCTCTCCATCTGCCTCGGGGCAGGGTGCCGTAACTAGTTTCTTCACTGGATAAGGGTGCAGGCCTCTTGACCTCAGAGGACTGCTGTCCGTCGTTAACTGCACGAACGGTAAGTTCTGGGCACTTCAAATGTCTTAAAAGTCTTTTGTAATGATATCTCTTGTTTTGCAGGGTTCCGGCGATGGCGGATGGCGGGCTGATGAGAGTTGAGGATCGAACCCGCGTGAGGAATAGAAGCGCCTGGAAGCACGTAAGTAAGCGCTTGTAGCCTGCTTCACGATGCGCACTAACTGTCCCTTTTATCTTGCAGGTACAAGTTCGGAGCTTTAGAGAAGCTGAAGGGTGCTGGAATACCCACTGGATTCGGCGTGGGAAGGAGTAATGGCACGTGAGCAATAAAGTTGCCCAATGTCTTTAAACGCACCTTCTTTTGTCTTTCAGATGCAGGATGCAGCGCCGAAGGCCTCCGGAGCGTGCGAAGAGCTGGTAAGCTTTTGTCTTTCAGATACCGGAATGCAGTGCGAAGACCTCCGGAGCATGCGATGAGTAGGTAAGCCTTTGTCTTTCAGATGCCAGAATGCAGTGCGAGGCGTTGGTGACAGCCGATGGACCAGGTAAGAGATGCGCTGCCACTGAAGACCGTAGTGCTAACCTGTTCTTTCTTTGTCTTTACAGGTGCTGCTGAAGACTGGATTCCAGGATGGTAAGCCTTTGTTCCCTTAGGCCCAGGATCAGAAGCAGAAGACACGATGAGCGTTATGCTGCAGAGAATGCAGAATAACGCAAAGCAAGATTCATCCATCGGGTGTGGTTTAAATAGCCTCCTGTAGTGCTTAGGTGTCTCCTTCCACAGCCACGCCTAGGTAAGAAAAGAGTTCCTGCTTTCCAGAAGAGTTCCAGTGTTCTGAACCTAGGGAGTGGCTCCTGCCCCACCCAACAGGAAAAGTAGTCCCAAACAGAAGAGGATCAGGGGTTCAACTGGCAGGTAAGTAAGCAGCATGGTCTGCTGCAGGTAAGTCCACCCAAGCATTATGAGCCCGGCGCTTCCAGCGCTGGGACTGGGCATCTTTATGAGCCTGGTGCCACTGGCACCAGGACAGGGTCCAAAAGGTCCCAATTGGGACTGGCTGGCACTCGGAACCGGGGTTATGGGTCTGCTTCCAAGGGAGTCGGGCAAGTCCTGATCTTTTGGAAGCAGAGATCATGACAGTCTCAATATATACAAAATGGAGATACTAGCTTGACTGAGAAAATCCCACCACCTTGGCAATCAAATGGCCCTCCTCCATAATCACTCAAATTGGTTCAAAACTTCATCTGCACCAGAGAACTAACGTTCTTACCGCAGATACAAAATGCCGTCAAGAATGCCTTCTTCCACCTAAATGCTCTTCCAGAGGATGCCTGAAACTTCTGACAATATACCAAAGCACTGAAATCATTCTAGCGGTAATACTTTCTGATATTTATTATTGCAGTGTACTTTAGAGTGGCCGTCCATTCATGTTCATAGCCAAGCTCCAAAAAGTGCAAATCTAATCTGCTTGCCTTGTCATAAAGCTGATGTGATCGGTTCATATGGATGTAGAAATAGCTGCTATTGTCTCAGCAGAGAAATTAGTGAATTTGGACCAAAATTGGGTAACTTTGGCGATTCCTCCTGCAAAGTAAAATTGGTCTTTTCGGTGATCTTTCATCCTGAAAATTCATTTTTAGGTGGTTTTTGACCAAAGTTTCGGCCAAGTAGGGTGCTACAAAATGTTTCAGCTCCTAATTGTCTAAAATTCCGGAAAAGCACTACACAAACAACACATTTCCTTTACGAAAACAAAATTATCCCAAAAGTGGCAGATCAGAAAAAAGGCAAATTTTGCCTATTTTGATTTGTCAGATGTATTTTCATCTAACCCTGTCATATGACACCTTCCCTAAAATCCTGGCACTGACTTTTGATCAAACAAATGGTAGAATTAGAAACGCCCTATCCAGCTCACAAAGCCTGGTACGGCCCAGGTCCCATCTACCTGAGGGAATCGGTCCTACATTACTATTGACCAGAAGCCTAAATTCAGCAGTCCACAACAGACTATCTCTTGCTACCAAGTGATTTAAATGTTTTGGAAGTAGAACACTACACTTTCAAGGCTCTTCCCTGTGGAAATCTCTCCCCCCTATATCTGCGTCTCAAGTCTGTTATCAGCAAATTGTAGAAAGGTCTCAAAACCCTTCTTTCCCATCACGATTCACATCACTTAATCCAACTCCTTTACTTTACAGTGCCTTACTGGTAAATCACCATAATCTGCCCATTCCACCACCCAAAGAGGTTTGAAGCCGCTGAATGGCAGTGTGGTATATACATATGTATTACATGGCCACGGTAGTTGCTGTTTCCATAGGAAGAGCACTTTTTGGGCGTAACTTCGCTCCCCCTGGACAAACCCTCACCAAACCTTGCAAACAAGCATATGGCCCACTCTGAATTGTTTTGCGAAGTTTGGTGAGGTTACAAAAGTGTTAAGGTAGGTTAAACCAGCAAAAACTTAAACAAACAACAGAAATAATAAAGTTATGGTAACAACATAATAAACTGTATTAATACTATTAAAAAATATATTAAAATCAAATATTAGGGTAATCTTAACTCCTCCTGTTTTTGTTTTGCAATATTTTGTTTTTGCTCTGTATTGCTCTCCCCTGAAAAGTGCACTAAACAACCATAAATCAACAATGCAATTATAGAGCAAATACTTCAACCCATAAGCAGACAGACACAATATCTCACAGCCACGCACTCTTTAGAAGATAATCAGCTCTTTACGGCTATTTATTCAAAGATTACAAGTACATAGAAATAACTCATAAAACTACTATGGACATAGATCACAGAAGAAGTAAAGAAGTCAAAAAGAAATACATCACCGTGAGCGTAATATAACTCCTCATCTCGTCCAGAAGCGGCTGGAAGACCCCGGGGACAGGCAGGCTGAGAGTGCCACAGCTCACAGAAGGCCAGACGGAGCACCCCTTCTGGCTGAAGTCTCACCTGACCCCCTCCGGGTTTCTGCATATATAGGAACTCCACAAAGGGGAGTTAATTCTCGAACCTTCTGGAATTGCACCTGCGCAGTTGAGGAACAGCCGTCAGTTGCCAGCTGGGTCAATCGAGAGCTCCCCCCAAGGAACGCAGGGCCTCCCTGCTCTAAAAACACGCTCAACGCAGAACAGTAGCAAGCCATAACACCATTAGCTTTCCCAGCAGAAATGGCCTTGACTGCATACCAAGTTTGAAAAAGCATGTTTGTCTCAGCACTGTGAATCTAACACTTCAGCAAAATGTGTGCAGCCTTTCACTGCGGAGTAAAGTAAATATCCAACATGGCTCCGAGCGCTCCCAGAATGCATTGCGCACCCGCGCCTTTTTGAACCAAGCATAAATCAAGCATAACAATTCCACCCTTTGGATATTTATCTTCTGTAACCAGGTGGCACTGGAACTGGTCTCTGAAACCTACGAAATGTTAAAACTAAATTGGGAACACATTGAAGGCAACAACAACAAGCAATTATAATAGACAGAATAAAAAAATGCAATCAAAAATATAACGTAGTGTACCCCCAATATCAGGTATCCATGAAAATAACCAATCCCACCAGTTTTTATTACGATCTTGAGACACTTGAGAAATGAGATCCCTCAAACCTCGAATATGACTTTCAATGGATCGTGAGTGGTCACTCAAATTGAAGCAACACATACCATCAAAGGTATTACACCCTAAATTATGTTTCAGCAATAGATAATGAACAGCAGCTCTGTTTTGCAAAGTAGCTTTTCTAATAACTTGACTATCAAGGAGTAATTCTTCTAAAGCTTGCGAAGTATGATTAAGACTTTTAACTACTAAACACGCTAATTTCATCAAAGATTTGTAACCTTCAGCAGCTAAATCCCAAACATCTACTAATGAAAGGGTTAATGCTAAAACCTCAGCTTCTGATAGCAAATGTACATGTGAGTCACTGTCAGGACATAGTCCCATTATTCAAAGGTTGACCTTTTACCTCGAGTTATCGCTGAGTGTAAAGGAAACATCATTAGTCCTAATCGAGTCAAAGCACATGGACCTCCAGAAATGTTAGCTGGAATATAAGTATATGTAATGTTACCACATGAAAAGAGCCATCCCGTTGGAAGTTTCACATGATTCAAACACTAGAAGTTATCACTGTATGATTGCAAGACATAGGGCCTCATTACAAATCAGGCGGTCCGGAAATAACAGTGGCGGTATACCCGCCGCCACCGTTCTTTCCGGACCGCCTGATCCCGACTCCTGCAGGCGGGAGGTGATGCTGCCGGTGTTTCCATGATCCCCATTCCCATTGAGTCGCATAGGACTCAATGGGAATGGGGATTAACACCATTCCGCCTCTGTGATTCCCGGGAAACCAGGGTTGTAATGCCCTGGTAATTCCGGGAATCACGGAGGCGGAATGGTAATACGAGTCCTGCGGTAACCAGGCGGTTTTACCGCCTCGGTTACCGCCGGACTCGTAATGATGCCCATAGTGTTATTTACACTGGTGCATTTGCGTGACATTCGTGAACATAGTCTCTTCTCGAATGTAGTATGATTGTATTGATCGGTCAACTCTATTTGTCTCCATTTAAAAATTTCTTGTGCTTTGCACGTCATAATATAACACACATCAACTTGGGTTATGTTGTACGTAATCACACTTGTCAAATTTCTCCACTTCTTGTCGGTTTCTTGGCAGAACCTGCAGTATTCGTAAACTGAAAAAGATTGTCTGATGTCTGAGTCTTGAACTAAAGAATCATTATGTGTGACACCGAAAATATGCTTTAAAACCGGAACAGGCGTTGGCACCGCTACTAAACATGTAGTCAATAAAGCTTCAGCATTGGGCACATCGGTCAAACAAAAGTGTGATATATTCAGTACTTGCTGTGCCAGATATATCCACATATTTTCTTCTTGGGTTATCATAGGAGAGTGTTTCCTCCATCCTGCAAAGGGCTCCTGCACAACTGGCATCAAGGTTGTTTTCACTTGCTCCTGATGTGTTTGTCGCAATTCACGGATCCATGTCTTCGGTCTGGCGGGCTTGTCGGCACTGGCATAGGGCTGCTTGGGGACAACATTATTCATCACTATCAGTATCCCCTTGATCACTGGCACAGATGTGACATTTTTTGCTGGTGACAGAAGACCGTCTAACCCGTCCAAATGGAGTCCATTTAGTGCCACAGTCACACCAACCAGACCCCGGATCTACAAAGCAAACCCAGAAAAGAGATATCAGTGTTGCACATCACGCTCTCAGGTGACATTTGTCTGCGGGTACATATTGCCATTTCTTTCTACCAGGCTCCATTACTAAAACCACTAGATCTTTGCCTGATCTGATGCAATGACATCTGCTGGCACTGGTGGAACACTTGGCTTTTCCACCCACACCTTTGCACCCAGTACCATGCTGTCTGAAGAGCGAAAACCGCGATCCCCACGGGTAGTTAACACTGTAGGAGGCTCCCTTTTCTTAATCAGGGACAACTTAATGGGAATGACTATCAATTGGGCCACCCGATCACCCTTGTGGATTGATAACAATTGATCCCCACTATTCATTAGGATGACTTTAATCTCACCTTGGTAATCAGCATCAATTACCCCTCCCAACACTTAAACTCCCTTCAATGATAGGCCAGATCTAGGGGCAATCCATCCCATATGCTCTGGGGGAATCTGTACTCCAATCCCTGTTTCAATTACAACTATTCCTCTTCGGTTTAATCTTATTTCTTCATTAGAATGCAAGTCTACCCCTGCTGACTCTGGAGTTGCTCGATAGGGAGCTAAAGAACCTGGTGTAATTTCCCAGTATAATAGTGTTTCTCTAACTGAATTGGGTTGAACCTGCAAAGTAGGAGTCATTAATCGCATCAAAAGAGTTTCATGTTCATACACAGGCCTATTGTTCAACACTTGCACCGCATCAAACACACGATCACGCCAGCCTGCCAAACTGCCGTCTCCAGATTTGCGCAACTGTTCTTTCAGTAACCCATTCATTCAATTAGCCCTGCTGCAGCTGAATGGTAGGGAATGTGATATATCCACTCAATGCTCTTTTCCTGACAAAATTCCTGTACTAATTTGCCTTTGAAATGTGACCCATTGTCACTTTGAATCTGCAGAGGCACTCCATAATGTAATATGATCTGATCTAACAACTTGATGGTATTCAATTGGGTTGCACGTTTGCACGGCAAAACCATCAAATGTCCTGAGTATGTATCTACAATAGTGCATGCATACTGACAAAGTCTGCTGATTGGCATAGGACCGATATAATCAATCTGCCAAATTTGACCTGGTAATTTTCCTCTTCTCAATGTGCCTCAAACAATTTGAGGTATAGGTCTATGCAACTGGTGTTGGCACACGGGACACTGCAAAATAATGGTTTTCACTACTTCTAAAGGAAGACTGATGCCTCGAGCTTGTGCCCACCTGATAGTAGCCTTTTGTCCAAGGTGCCCACATTTCTGATGGCCCCATTTGGCCAAACCCTCCATTTCGTCTTCCCGAGCCTCTGTATCCACTGAAGAAATCTTGGTGTGTTCATCTGCAACAGAATTAAACCAACGTTCTAATGAAGCTGTGGCACAATGCGCGTCCACATGGTATACAGTGACTTCACTTTGTAACAACATTTCTGCAATATCTTGCCACAGTTCCTTTCCCCACAACTCTTTTGAATTAATCTTCCATCCATTCTTTAGCCAAGTTGGCAACCACACTGCCAATCCATTCGCCACTGACCATGAATCTGTGTACACATAACATTGACCAGGGGTCTCTTGTTTCAATGCTTGGTAAACTGCGTAAAGTTCTGCGAACTGACTGCTCTTTCCTTTCCCTGTTGTTGTCAACATCTTTTTGGTTTTGCGATTGTACGACACTGCTTTCCAGTACCGCTCAGTTCCCACGTTTTGGGCTGAACCATCCGTGAACCAAGCATGCTCTGTTTGTTCCAAGGTCAAATCGCTGCAAGGTACTCCCCATTTCACGGGAGACTCACATTTTTCAGGCACTTCCGGTGGTATGTAATCTGAGGGCGGTATGTTGGCTACTTGCTCATGTAATTTTGCCACTCCACCCTTTCCTGATTTGGCTCTGTCTTGAATGTACCATTTCCATTTAATTATGCTGGCTTCTTGAGCATGTCCTATTCTATGGGCCTCATTACGACCCTGGTGGAACGGGTTAAACAGCGGCGTAAAAGGTGACACATGTTACTAGAAAGGGTATGGACCCTATAGGCTTGTGGGTCAGGTCTCTGTCATCTTAAAGGGGATTATTTTGGTTTCACTGCAAGCCAGTCCAGCTGCTGTAAAGCATTTGTGTCTCTGGGCAACATTTTCACTGCCATTAAGCATTGATCACAGAGCCACAGGCGCACCTTAGGAACAGCTCAGTTTTTTGTGGTGAAGTAGTGCCTTTGGGCCAGTTTGGGTGTCATGAAGTAGGTATAGGGGAATAACGTAATTGCTATGAGGGAGACATGCTTGTGGGTGTCTCTAGAGCTGTATGGAAAGTATGTTTCTCCTGAGGCCTGATGCTGTGATGCAGACATTGCATCAGAGAAATTGTTGAAATGTATCCAATAAAAGAGCTGCATTTTTATTAAAAACTGTTTTTGAGCCAGGCATGCTGTTGATGTGAGGGCAGCAGAAGAGCCTCGGTGCACTATCACCCCCCCCCCCCCCACCACTAAACTCATCTTGCTTGGATCAACAGAGACAAAGTTGTCCTAGTATCATTATCATCAGCAAAAGCTTTATTTTTGGATTTTAGCCATAAAAGCACATACACACACATTTGATAACAGACAATTTAAGAAACACACTCATTATTAATAAAGAACTATCGAAATTCCACAATTCAATAAAATTGCTTCCCAGAATACATACATAAACAACTGTTGATAAACAAGTTCAAATTGAATGGGCACCCAACTAAAGGGTCAATAAAAAACGCATATTTAAGATCCATATTGTTGTCTCATTCACCAAGCTCTTCTTAGGAAGCTAGAAACCGCAGATAGTAACTACCTCATCAAGGTATGTCATTCTTCAAAATATGTAGGCATTCTTAGGTCCCTTATCTGATTTTTACCTAATACTGGGGAGAGCAACCTCTTTCTTAGAGCTGAGTATTTTGGTCATATAAAAATAAAGGGCATTGTTTTCCCCCCTCGAAAGATGGACAGAACAGACAAAATCTGGGTTTATTAGAGGACAATTTACTCACAAAATCAGCCACTGGGAATATTTTTAAGGCGAGTTTCAGATAAAGTGCAAGTGCAAATGTCGTATATAGTTTGTTTGAATATTTGTAAGGGAGCTGTTTATTCTTAACAGCTATCTAGCTAGGAAATCTTGAACAAGAATCTAAATTTTAAATTAGAGTCTCTAGCCATAGATTAGTTTGTATGTCACCATATACTATTCTGTGATCTTGGCATCCTTATTGACCAGGTGCCCACAACCTAGGCTCTTCATATATCGACAACATGTGGGTACCATTTCCAGAACTTGCCACATTGACATTCAATGTCATCCCACAAAATGTCCTTTTGCAATTTCAGATTCACATTTTTGTATACTCCTAACCAATATAGCAAAGCTGTGGCTCGAGTTTCAAAACACTGACTCCAGTTTCTAAGAGAAGCGAAGAAGATTGTGTACTATTGGGGATGTGCAGAATTTGTTTGATTAATTTATTTTCAACAGACGTTTCCCCACTGCTTCCGTACCCCACAATTCACTACCATACAAAGCTGCTGAGATTGCTTGAGTGCTGTATAGATATAAAGTAACTAGAGGGCACCTGTTTTGTGCACACAGAGTGGATGGAGCACCAGCTTGTCTTTTAAGAGTCAGTAGGCTCTCACTAATTTGGGGGGCCCTCTTGGTGTCTTTCTGGAATTTAACACCCAAAGAATCATAGCAGCTCACCTCGCCCAGATATATCCCACCCACATCAATGTTGGCCCTGAGATTACAAGAGGCGTGGCAAACCATTACTTTCGTTTTCATCAGATTAATTGTTAATTTCCTCTCCTCACAAAAATCTCGGGCGATAAGCAGCTGTTTACTCTGACCTGATCTGTTATCAATGCGCTTTAATGGCTAAACGCTGAAATACAGCTTTTGATGATGAAATTGGCCTGGTGAGAAGGATACTGTGGGCCATCCCAGAGAAGCGTGACCGGCTAGAAAAAAATCCTTCTTCCCTTGGTAAATACCATTGTCCAGTTGCAAATATTTGGCGTAGGACATTTCACTAAATATGTTGCAGAATCGTTACATAGGGAGTGGGCAGTAAAACAGTCTGATTGCCGTTAATGCAATGTCCTGTCTGCAGCAGCAGAATGCATGCAGTCAGAATATTGCCAGAAGCAAAGTTAAAGAGCTGTGAGAAATGATAATCATCTGGCAATTCTTTAACACGTTCTGTCAACAACAGCTGAAACTCTTTCAGGTGGTAAAACAGTCTGATTGCCCTTTATGCAATGTCCTGTCTGCAGCAGCAGAATACATGCAGTCAGAATATTGCCAGAAGCAAAGTTAAAGAGCTGTGAGAACTGATAATCATCTGGCAATTCTTTAACGAGTTCTGTCAACATCAGCTGAAACTCTGTCAGGGTGTAAAACAGCGCTGGGCAGTAAAAAACAAAGTTTGGGGTTGAAATTGTCTGTCAGGAAAGAAATAATGACACATGCAGGGGCAGTGCCTGGAAGCCCACCCAGAAGGCAAAAGGCTGGACATCCATGTTAGTGATTCACACACCAGAGCAGGTCCAAGAGAGAAGTATCCATTAACACCTGAAGTCACAGCAGTGTTCCAGGAGATGATAGGGAAGGTGGCATATTCACAGAGACCACGTGTTACAAGGTAAGCAATCCTATGCAGCACACATGTGAATAGCCAGAAATGTACAGGCAAAGGTCACATAGCACATAGAGGACAAAACTCACTATGAGTAAGTGCAAGCAAGAATGTCAATGCAACAATGCAAACCAAGTTATCTTGAAGCATGATGCTGAAGCACACATTCCAACAAAACATGGCATCTTAAATCCCATGGCACGGGTCTAGCCACAAGGATTGTGTGAGTAATCGTGCGCCTGTGTGAAAAAACGCATGTGAGTAGGAGCATACACTAGGTCAACTTTCAAATAACAGAACATTGGTTCAGAATCCACACAAGCAATTTGATGGCATTGTTGATGAAACATTTTGTGGATTTTGGACGTACCGCAGATGTTATAAGGGGGAGGGAATTGAAAAGAAAGTTGGAAAGATCAGAGAGGTGGATCCTTAGATCCAAAGATTGAACATAGGAAGCAACTCTTGATACATTACTTGAAGTCTTATGATCATGGTTTTACACAAGTGCTCTACTACTCCCTCCCATGCAAATTTCACTTAGAAAAAAAACCTGTTGCTCAGGTTTTCACAAGTTTGGACTTTGTTTGGACTTTATTTCTCTCCTGCTTCCATTTGAAGAGCAAAGATCTCTAATTACTCTTAGAGGGAATGGTAAAGGCTTGCAGAAGAGGCATAGGGTTAGGAAAGGTTCAGTGGAAAGGGCAGGAGTAGGCAGATTGCCAATTAAAACGAGGGCTGCCATGCAGCGTCACATCTTCCAGCAGTGGTCACCTGCTGGTTTATGGCTGCATGGGATACTTGGCCTCTGCCAGAGCCTTTTTAGCAATAGATGTTGAATTCTTCTTCTCCTTGCCATTGCTTATGCGTATGAGATATGCTACATATTCACTTTGGCTTTACAGTAAAACGTACTTCCTGTCTGTTTCATTGGGGCAGATTTATTTTAGATGAAATATTGCCAGTGGTAATTACCACCACTGAAGGGTGTATTTCAAAAATTCCACCCATTAGATCAGCGGTAACGTTACTGTTATTTGGTAACACCATCAACCTTATTGCAGAAATACCACTTGATCTGAATATTTCATTATTTTGTTCTTTCCATTTAAATCCTCACACTGATGCTGGGTATCGGTAGTGTATGTTAGTGCTTCACATCACTATTAGTAAAAAAACAAATCAATAACAAAAGGGTCACTTCTGGCCCTTTACAATCTCAATGATAGTGTATACTGTCTGCAACATCATCATGAAACCATTTTACTGTGGAAATGCTGTCATATATTGTGAGCACAAGCACCATGAAAGTCCTTTGCAGTGGGCACAGAATCATAACAGTTTTGCAAGGGGGATGTTGACATGTTTTGTGAGTGCAGCATTATGAAAGATTTACATTGGGAATGCTACCATGTACTTTGTGTGCCCCATTATGAAAGTGTTTTACGGTGGCTGTGATGGCATATACAGTGGGCCAAGGCATCAAGAAATATTGCTAAATGCTCATGTGCAAATGTTTTGTAGTACTGAATTGATTGTAAATTGTATGTCTTTTTGTCACTTTGTTATCAACACCCGTGTGATAAATTGCAACATTGTGGCCCATTCTTTTTTTTAAAAGTACTTGTGGGAGACGCCACACCCCGTTTAATATGTGCCCACAGCATAGTCCTGTGAGTTATCTTGCATGTTGTCATTTTCTGCAGGTAGTTTGTAAATATGTGCCTTGATGAAGATAGGGCTATCAATTAATGAGTCCAAATGAAGAAACTAGTTGGCTGCCTTCACAATACAATTGGGTTTCAATTCATAAGTAGGTACAATGTGTATACACGGAAGCTAGTTGTGTGTTTTGTATAGTATATTTACCCATTGTAATTCTTCCCTTGTTTCTATTTTGATTAACTGTATACATTATATTTTATGCAAAAGAAGGTCTGGGAGTCCCTCTACCGGCACAAACACAGCTCATTGACCTGTTCTTGGGTGGATGGCCCCGAGGTGAGTCTCAACAATGCTTTAGCTCAATGACACTTTTCACAGAGGAGAAATGTCCATATGCATATCAGTCTTTGTCCCACCCAAAGGCAGTCCAGCACCGAAATACTAGGCAAATCTCCACTGAACAAGACTACCAACAGCAGAGAGGCACAGCTACACCACGCTGATGAGGCCCAACAAGACTGAAACACGTTTAGGTTGCGGTTGGTACTCTTGTTCAGAAGGGAATTGCCATAGCATTTCAGTGCTGGACTGCCCATGTGGACGGGACAGAGACTGATATGCAAATGGATATTTCCCTTCTGTGAAAGGTACATTGAGGTAAAGTGTGGCTGTGGACACTTGAGTGGGTACCATCCCAAAGAACAGGTCATTTCGACGTGTTTATTCTCGCAGAGGGGCGTCTATGACTATTTGTTGATACATTACATTTTATTTTGCTTTGCCATGACATTCAGTTGATTATTGAATACCTACACAACTATAACTTTGCTGCAATCATTATTGGATGAATTCATCCCGAGGATGCCAACATACCGAGAACATCCCTAAAGGCATACCATGTCATGTGTCAATCGCTAATCTGCACGTTTAACCTTTGCATTCTGTGAAATTAACTCCACATTAAAAAATTGAAAAATCCAAAGTGCGAGGAACAAAATTCATGCAAAAAGTCAGCGAGCCACTCATGAATGGCATCTAACAATATGAGAGGAGTGGAAAGTGCCACACGCGCCAGTGTGCAAAATGTTGAGCGTAGGGGCTTGTGCAACTATTTTGCAAGGTATATGCTGCCAGGAGACATGACAGAGTGTTTAACAAAACGAATGCACAAATCCACAACTGACCAAATCATAAACAAGCATTGGCAATGCCAACCGTTTGGGCTTTTGTGTAGGCATGCTCAAGGCACTTGCCAGGCACTGTCATATTGGTATTAACTGGCTATTGATGGTAGCAGGTGCAAAATACCAGTACCAGTGCATCTACTAGCAGTGCCCAGCAAATGTCTAATACGCATACACAAAACTGTTGGCTTTGCCAATGCTTGTTTTTAACAGAACTTCAGTGACGGGAACACATAGTGTTTGTAAATCGAGTGGCTGAAGGAAGACCTGGTTTAGACATGTGTATTACACCAGTCGCTTGTTTACTGCTCCAATTAAGTCACTTACTCTCAGAAGACTGCTTTGAGAATACACTGGAAGGCACTTTGAGCCTAAAGTTTGATGGTAAAGCATGTTTAAATCAAGCTGAAAGAGTTCCCATGTGGAGATGTTTTGGGCGGGGAGGGGCAGGAACTGGGTGGGAATGGCTATAGGGATTAGCATGGCCATTGGCAGTCAATAGTAGCCAGAATATGCAAATACACCCCCAACAGACCTACCAGAACTTACGCAAACCTGCTCATAGTTCCCAGGTCCAAACGTGCCAAAATGGGCGGCAACAGCTTCCAGGTGAAAGCACCCTAACACTGGAATGCCCTACCACCATCCCTCAGGACACCCCAAACCTACACACACTTTAGACGTAACTATATCCAGTGGATAAAGAACAAGGATCTCTAATACTTCTAACCTCTAAGACCACACTGCCGCAATCCTGTAATGTATGTTTATTTGTACATTTTATAAATATTTGTATTGGATTATAGCCTTCTTGAAAAACTGTACAGATCTATTGTCACACTGCAATACTGCAATGTAATGTATAAGCAACCTGTAACCAAGCTTTGAATAACCATGCTGCTCATGCGCCCTCATACCTTCGGGTCTGGTGTGCAATGCAAATGATTAAACTAAACTAAACTAAACTAATGTGTGGGCAAATAACCAAACTCCACCTTTAAGCTTTCTGTTCCGTGCTAATACGCCATTTCTCCTTGTCTGTACTCTAATGCAATAGCTTCGGCTTATAGGTGGTCCAGCTAATAGCCCAAACTAAACATATGCAAGTGGAGGAGAAACGTGTTCTGCATGACTGTGCAAGTGAACTCTGTTACGGTACATGCACAAACAGATCATAGGAAAGCCCACGCTTTCATCCAGGACGCGGACCCATACACAAACAGACCTTACGTCTATAACCCTATACACTATACTGTTGAAATCAGTATACGCAAGAAATAAAATGAGGCATGCAAGATTTAATGGACATGCAAAAGCAAATAAAAAGATGAACGTGTCACGCATGACAAACATGCTGTATGAAGACACACGTATCAACAGGTCCATCGGCACATACCAAGCCGATATTCAGGCATATTGTGAGCGTATGCCAGCCATGCACCATCCACCTGTTTTCACGAGAGCGCCATGTTGTGTCATGGCATGCGCATTGGGGGCGCATGCCATGTATGTCTGAAAGCTGACTCCTCCAGCTGAGACCATTCTGGCTCCATTCGCTGGCAGACTGCTTTCTTGGTCCCAGGCATTGGGCGTGGTTAGATGGGGAGTGTGGCCAGTGGTGTACAAGAACAGGGGAGAGTGGCATGCGTGGACCCTCTGTTCCTTGCCTTCATTCCCGCCAACAGCACTTATCCAAAGATGCTACCAACAATAGGCAGCACAAACCGAAAAGGGGAAAAGTATGAAACAATGTAAACATTTGACCTTTTAACATTTCTCTGATGCCGCCAATAGCCTCACTTATGAAATCTGCCCCAAGACAACACACCACAGGTACACGAGCAGCAGCAAGCTACAGACAAACACAACCAAGGCAAGGGCAGGACAGAAGAAGAATTCTATTGCGTCCACCAAATAACATCGCTACTCTCCGGGACAATGTTCCAGGCCTAATCATTGGGGTGTGTGGGGGTGTGACCATGCGGGATGAGTGCCACCCCCAGCTCAATGATGCAGGTCCTGGAGGTGTTGTGTGGAATATCACACAGGTCAGGAGCAGACGCTTACGGAATTTCTATCACATTAACATTCGACCTTTTAAGGCCAAATGTACAAAGCATTGCCTGAAGTGGTCGTATCGAAAAGAAGTTTGCAGACCCTTTAAGGGAGGGCCTGAAGTTTAGATGCACTTCCCATTCTCATAGCGAAACCCGTTTTTCAGGAAAAGCAGGAATTCTGCTTCTAGGCCATTTGACGGGAGAGTGATTTGCAGAGAGGCTGCTTCCAGAACCACACCAGAATGGAGCTCTCGTACACATGCAGAAGCCTTTCCAAAAATTCAAGATGGAAGACCAACCTTGTATATTCCCATGCTTGTAGAACGAAAAGACCTGATGCAGGGAATTAATTAAGAGACAGACAATCTCATACTTGCACATGGAATCACACATATGTGCAGAATCTTATAGGGTGCCTGGTGCCAGTGGAGGGGAAGCAGGCATACACATGGATACTCAGGGAGCACACAGTCGTGGGTGTTTGGAGACGGAGACAGTGTAAGTGTGGATGTGGGTGTAGAAAGCAGGGACTGAAGGTAGAAATCAGTTGGGTGATGAAGAAGGAGCAGAGTTGGTTTCAGGAGGAGCAGAAGAGGTAGTGCCAGGAGGAATAAAGGAGGTGGTGCAGGGATAAGATGTAAGGAGGAGGCAGTGACAAGAGAGGAGATGAATGGCGATAGGAGGAGCGAAGAAGGCGATGACAGGAGGAGTGAAGGAGTAGGTTGAAAGATCAGGATCTCAAGTGGAGGTGGTGAAGAGAAGATCAGAGGAGGAGGTAGTGATGAAAGGGGTATATGAGGCGGTGGGCCTAATAAGACCAGGAAAGGAGGTGATGGAAGAAGAAGCTGAAGCGGAAGAGAGGTCTGTGAAAGATGTGAAGAGGCAAGAAGAGAATAGAAAGTGACACTTATCAATTGCCCATGCACTACCCCGAATGGGTATATCTATTCTGAATGCGGTATGGCGAGTGTTGGCAGCACACATTCCACAAAGACCTGTCAGTTATATTGGAAGCTAGTTAACAGCTCTGAACCATCTTTACTGCATAAACTGCAATAGCTGCTTCCCTGCCAGTAAGTGACTTTGGAAAATATTGCCTTAAGACACTTGTGGCCAAAGGCCAGAAGTGGTGCAACCATCTCACTCATGATTCCCTTCTCTGCAGATATTCAAGATTTAAGCAAAACATTAAAACTGTCTGCCATGCCATGGATTGTGAACAGATTAAGGTCAGCCTTGCCACCAAATCTTATAGTGGCGAGTTTCTCTCACAGCTCACTAAACGGACAGCACCCTAGATACTTAAGAGATTATCCTCACAATAGGATTCTCATATCCCACATGTGGATAAAATGTAATCTGACTAGCACCCTTGAGGTTAAAGAGAGCAGGATGGGCCTAGGTAAGGATTATAGATTGTGTAGACTCTGTGGCACAAGTTCATTGGCAACGGGTAAGCATCTTATTCTGCTTTGCACAAGTTTAAGTAAGCTCCGTACTAGGGTATGTGAATGTGCAGGCTGCTGTATTCCACATACTTACGATGTAGATTATGTTTGGGAGCGGTTCTATGCAGGAAATGATTTATCGATCATTTACCATTTTACTACGCTGTAGCTCACTATTGAGGAGATTTTAGAATTACTTATGTCTTAGATTGATTTATGTTTTTAATGTCCATGTGCAAAAGGTGGATATGTTTAGCTTATGTATATTTTATGTGATTATTGCCTATACTGAAAAGCCTTATGGGCTGACGAATAGTAAATACAAAAAATAATAATAAATAAAAAAGAAAGGGACACACATGTCCATGCCTATTTGGTGTGATTGAGGTGGAAGAAGGAATGAGAATGTGATGAAGTATCAAGGGGGCATGGCAAGAGTGAGTTAATAGTAAGGACAGAGGAGAGACATAACAGAAAGGCTCCATAGGAATGAGAACATGTTTGGGTATTACGGAGGACACTAAAACTGATCTGGTGGGCTATGGGACCTGGACCTTGTACAAGAAGATGATCAGAAGGATAGAAGCTGGCCTTTGGAGCCACCAACGTGGCCTGTAGAGCCACCAACCCAGTCTTTTTCTTAGGTGGAAATTGTGGGCCCTGATTAATTATTTGTCCAGTAGAAAGGAAAGCTTGGAGCAGTCCTACCCTCAACATTGTACAGCAGATTAAGCTGACCAAGGTATCCCGGTATCCTTTGTCTGCCAACTGATGAAGGACCTGGTTTGGGCACAAGAAACTGTGAGGGATGCCACAGAGAGACCCAGAGAGGCCTTTGAGAGGCATTTCATTTTGTTTGTGAGAACTTTAGGCAACCAGAGAGATTGCCATTGTGACCCACTACTTGAGTTACCATTTGCTCAACTTTTCTGTGAAGAATCCCATTAAACTATTTGTTTTTATCTACTATTTGACTTTAAGGCCTTTTTTAAGACCACTTGATAATATGATAGTTGACACCCCATTCAACCCCAAGTTGCAGACATGACATGCCAGTCAGTCACCCTGACAAGGCACATGAGACAGCTAGTGAACATGTAGGCAGTAACAGCCAACATTCCACCACAAATGAAGAGAAAGGCATCACCCGGACATTCTCTGCAGAGATTGATTGATGATACTAGTGAATGGCAGTGTAGGGAAAGGTTCAACCAAGGAGAGCTGTGTATGATCAGTGAGAGGCACCAAAATACAGTGAGAATCTGAATGAGGCTCACAAGCAAAACAAGCTGAAAAGAATACAGGACAGGCACAATGCAACATTTGCAATGAGGGGTCAGAAATGAGAGACAGACGCAATGTGTTAGTGTTTACAATATCAGGCATCTTTATTAAATGAAAAGGGTTGGATAAAGGCCTCTCAGTCCCTATCCTAAAGAAAGTTTCCCTGCCTAGTAAACTAAAACTAAAAATCAGTCTGTGTCTTGTCATCAAAATGATCGAAACTGTCCTTGTGTCCAAAACAATTCTGACCCTCACACTAAAAATGAACAACTAAGAAGTGTAAGGAAAAAGGGTATCTGGCTTATGTTTAACCAAAATGTTCAAAGGTGAAACAATTAAATCTAACAAAAATGCTTTATGAAAAAGAGAAGTCCTTGGATCCAGAGGCTAGTTCCCTTCCCCTGGATTATTTCAGGAAGGATGGCAAACATTTATTTTCCATATTTCTTTAAGGTGGGCAAGAATGTCTCTTCCATGCATCAGTTTCTCAAGGATAGCAAGTCTCTTTTGCACAACTGTTGTTTCAAAGATGGCACAGGTGTTTTACGTTTCCTCTGATTCCCTGGTATACTCTCTGGCTAGGTATCTCCATACAAGGACTCTTTCTTTCATACACTTTTAGTGGACTCCCTAGTATGCATTCATGCCAGGTGTCCCTCTGGATTCCACAGATCCCCTGCAGTACTCTTTTGCCAGGTATCTTTCCCCCAAAAGGTGTACTGCCCAATATATTCCATTTATCAGGTCTTCTTCCAATATTCTCTTTATTTCCTAGTATAGCACAGTTGTACTCCTGTAATGTCTATACTTCATTGAATTTGGGCTTAACTCATTTCCAGATTTCCCATATCGACCTCTCACATATGAAGACTTGTTTATGTTCTGTTTCTCTAATTCTTCACCAGACTTATTTGCTTATGGCAATGCTTACTCCAACTTTCCCCATATGAACTTCTCATATATGGAGACCTGCGCAAATATTGTCTTTCAGTTTCTTCATTAACATTTGTTTGCTTATAATATTGACATTTCAGGCATGAGGCATTGTGCAAATTCAGTTGTTCTAATTTACTTGGTCAGTATTCAAAATACTCTTTCAATTGTCCATGTACATGTCAGTACACCCCGAGGTTCCCACTTTCTCTGGGCCAACTCATTGGTGTCTCATGGCATTCCCGACTTCCTGCATGCTGCTGTGGCGAAGTCACAAAGCAGGAATGGCGTACCCCGCTTGGCAGACCTGCTTTCAGCGGTTCCCACTCTCTCTAGGCCAACTCACTGGTGTCTCATGGCATTCCATACTTCTTGCATGCTGCTGTAGCGAAGTCACAAAGCAGGAATGGCATACCCCGCTTGACAGACCTACTTTCAGCTCGTCCCTCAGTCTTGTTTTCCCTCGCTGGTAAAGTGGCTGCTTTTCTGTTCGACCGTGCCCTGCTCTTCTGCCGCTGGTCCCCTCGTGGCTTCTCCTTGGAACCTGCCACGTTCCTCTGGGTCTCTCACAACTCCGGTGAGAATTGTTGATAAGCGGCAGCTTTGGAGCACCTTCCTGCCTCAGTCCGGCCTGCTCCAGAGTATCTGCCTTTACCAGCGTGTATGCCTCTCGCTTTGCCCAAGCTGCGTCTCCTCTCTCCAACTTCTGATTGCCAGTGAAAACCATCTTTAAATATCCCTCGCAGCTGATTCTCCTTGCAACATTTAGTCTGTACATTTTGCTTAGGATTTCTTTCATACCACATTAACTCCTTCTCCCTCTTCCTCGTCTCAGTACCTGAGGCACTATGGGGGATGGAGTCCATAGGATTAGCAGAACTTCCAAGGAGATTTTGTTTGGAATGTATCCCTAGTACAACATCACCAGAGATAGGAGATGTGTTTTGTGTGTTATGTAGATATGAGGTGTGACTGGCAGAATGCCATCAGTAGTTTAGGTGGTATAATGCTGTCTTCTAAAGTGGGGAATACTACGTCCCTCTGAAAAGAGTCACCATCTTCTCCCAGCAGTCATCACCTCCACATGATCCTCCCTCATAAAACCACCCCAAGGGTCAGGATCAGGCATCGGCTGCCATCCCCTGTCCATGTGGGAGGAGCTCACCACTGGGGATTCAGTGATGACTCTGCAGGATCCACCACAATATCCAAAAGGAAGGAGGTGAAACAGCACACACATGCCTAATGACAGGTGGAAGAACGCATCAAACACACCTGGGTGGACTATGTGTAGCTGCTCTGGAAAGAGAAGCAGAAGAAAGTAGCGGAATGTAGACCAATACATCATGTATGATCATGTTTTAGACAAATGCAATTAGTAAAAATGCATGATGCATAAATGAATATGCATATTGTTATGATATATAAAATCCAAGTTACAAACCGAGGGTTCTTTTGGGATGGTGACCACATCATGAATCGCAGGTGAGCACTCTACTCAATTCAGCATTCTATCTACTGAAACTCTACAAGAAAATGGTGCTGGGAGTACTTGTAAGCTCAATGCTGGTTAACTGCAGCACCACCTATATGGACCTTCCTGTATATCAAATCATAATGTTGCTACAATTAAAGAACACCACGTAGGCCCATACTTGGCTTAAATAAAGGCACACCAGTCACCAACCAACTCAAAAGCATACATTGAAATCCAGTGTAGCGCAGAACTGCTTTAAAGATCCCTTGCCTTACAAACAAAAGCCTAGAGGACCCTGTAAGTCATTGCAACACAGGGAAATGTAGCAGAGGTCACTGGAAGGGATTCCAGGTTCAGGATTATTTGGGAGGCAACACTTACAACACAGGAGATACAGTGTATCTATCAGGCTGATTTAGGTTGGAACAGGTCGTCGCAGCAACTGCAGCAGCTGGCTGTAAGCACAGAGGTACAGAGTGAAAGAGTAGGCAAACAAATGCACTGGGTAACAAGTATTGACCAGTACAGGGAGTGCACAGGAATATGATAAGGGGGCCTTCTAAGTGAATAGAGGAAGCACAAGGGCTTGATGCCAGCAGATTACTATAACATCCATACAACAGCAGAGGCAGAATGTGGGTGTGATGTAGAGACAGTTGTAATCAGTGTAAGGTAAAGCTGGAAATCAAATACTGAGACAGGTAAGATATTGTAAACCAAAAACTGGGACTGCAATAAGAAACAGAGAGGAAACAGCACTTGCAGAGCCAAAGAAGATCTAATGGAGTAAAACACAGAGAACAGCAGAGGGATGTAAATGCATGTATGCAGAAAATATACGTAGAACTGGAAGACTGTAACAGCAGACAAGACAGGATGCGGCAAAATGAAGCAACAGCAAGCTGTATTCAGAATCAGTTGCAGGATCTCAAGTAAAGGTTAAAACTTCTGGCCACAGGAGCACTACGCAAGCACTCACCAAAACCTGGCATTGGAAATACAATGATCTTGGTCCAACACTGTAGCTGGAAATCAGGTAAATGAATGCAGAGGCAGTTTGTAGGCTCCAAAACAGTGGTCATGATTATCATTTATTGTTGAGGGAACATGCAACTACTCACACCAGAAAAAGTTAAATGGTTTTAATAAGCAAAATTTAAAAAAAAAACTATTACATGGAACTTGTTTCAGGATGGCTGTAACATAAAGGTTCTTGGAAAAAGCAGTCCTTGAAAGCAGTATTATATATGAAGGATGCCAAATAAAAGGCATACACTAAGTTCCAGACAGGAGCTTAGTGATTTCTAGAGCTCTGTTCTTAACCTTTCTTCCGTGGACCGCAAAGCATCTCTGCCTCTCTCGGAATTTTAAGGATTCCTCTCTTTGCCACGTGAACCAGATGTCCTCCTCTCATTGGGGCTCTCCTCTCCGTTACTTGCTGCCCTCTTCTGGGCCCAAGGAGTTCTCCTCCTCAGTTCCTCTGCCTGGGGATCAAAGTCACTCCCTCCTTCTGTCTCTCTTCACTGTAGAACACTCCTCTCATGGGCTTGCAGTGCTCTCCTCCCCCACACTGCAGCACACCCTTCCTCTGGGGTTCAAATAGCTTTCCTCCTCTATTACAATACCTTCTTCTGGGGATCCAAATCACTCTCTCTTATTATTTCTCAATTCTCATCCCCTTTTCTTGGGTCAGAAGTCTCTTTCTTCTGGCCTCAAGAGACTCTCCTCACCCTCACTGAATCACACCCATCTTCTGGAGTGCCTGGGGCGTACCTCTTCTGCACAGGAGTACACCCCACTTATGGGTGTCAAGAGGCTCTTCTCCCCTCACTGTCACATGCCCCTCTTTTAGGATCAAGGTGTTTCCTTTTCCATGGTACTCTCAAGCTTTCTCAACAAACCCCTCTCCTTAGCTTCTGGCCCAGAGACACTGTCAGTGTCTGTGGATCTTAGTGTCCGTTTAAAAGCCCTCACTGTCCTCCCAGTTCCTGTGGCATACTTTCAAATGTATTTGAAGGAACCAAGAGATGACAGATGCCAGGGGAACAGCATTGGAAAGGGCGGTACTTCCAAGATGGAGATGGAAGGAAGACCGTCTTTCCTGTTGGCATGTATTTCCTGGTGGCATTACCACGCTGCAGCCGTGGTGGGCTTGGGGCCAGCAAACAGACACCAAGAACAGCAGGCAACAGAGGAGCAAATCATCTGCTTGCATGGCAAAGACCACTGAGGCAGGATACAGGAAGCAAATCTTTACAAGATGGTGACACACAGAGAGGGGCAAATGGCCAAGTGCCAGCTGAGATACTACTCCACAGGAGCACACTCAACAACAGTAAAGGTATCAGGGTTGCTGAGGGTGGAGGGAAGTGAGCTGAACAAAGCGAGAAGAGAGAAAAGGACAAGGGGGGTTATGGGAGTCCTAGCATTCTGAATGATGAAGATTGGCAGAGGCCAAAAAATATATCCATGAAGGTTAAACAGGCCAGAGAGCCTGAGGGGCCTGGAGAGCCCTGGAGAATTAAGTGACTTTTTTAACCTGTGAGAATAAGGGAACATTCTGGGTTCAAGGAGTCTGTCCAAGACATAAAATTAGTGAAAAGGAAATGACCAAGTTGGTGGAGAAGGACTAAGGGAATTATTCCTTCACTGGAAGAACATGAGACATTTAATGTGTATAAAGGTGTACACGTTTTCTTGAGGAGCCTAAAGAGAGAGTGTAAAATATTTCTTTGGTGATTTGTGAAGAACATTGTTTGGAATTGTGACCAATATCCAGAGAGACACCCAAGAAACACTGTCTGAACGAAGCTTGAGCTAAGAGGCTATTGTTCTGGCTTACTGTTATGTTTTTATTTTCCTGAATTGATAGTGCCAGCTAGTGAATAGGCTCTTGGACTGAGGACTAATTGTTGTTTTGACATACAACAAGCACCTTAATTTAAGTTTACAGGCAGGGGAAACCCTCCTAGTGAAAGGGACAGATAGGTATTTTTTCATTTTAATTCAAATAAACACTCTTGAAATGAAGTCCACAAGTCTGACTTCTTCTTCTGGTTTGCCACGCTGTTACACCATACACTTTTATGCCATAGTCTCTTATAATAAACACTCATTCACCGGGTGCTCTTATGCCACACACATCTGATTTGGCCACTTACACCAAATGCTTTTACACCACACAGTATTGCAACATGCGCCATTACACCATCCTCTCGCCACACACACCTATGCCACATGCTGTTATGCAATGGGCTCTTACACCATATGCTCATATGCCACACACATGCTACACGCTCTTACATTACATGCTCCTACATATACATTCTTATGCCAAGCATTCTTATGTCATGCACCCTTATAGCATATTCTTACATCACATACACTCTTACACAACACGCTCATGCCACAGACTAATATAGCACATGCTCTTTTGTTGCACATGCTTACACCACACACTGTCACTCCATAATCACATATGTTACACACACTTTTGCCTCATGCTTTTAGGGCACTTAGTCTCGGGAGGATAGCTCAGGCGCAAAGTGCTCGCCTTGGAAGCAAGACGACATGGAGCAACACAGGTTCGATCCCCGGGTCCGTGCTTAGAAACCTCTGGGTATTCAGTGTGTTTTAAATAACCTATCATCAAATCATGCACCACCTTGTCTTGTGCCATATTCTCCTACAGCACACAATCCTATGGCTCACACTCATATGACACACACTCCTATGCCACACAGATGGCACACACTTGTATGGCACACACTTGTATGGCATACTTATCTAACATGCTCTTATTCCATGTGCACTCACACCACACACTCCTACACTGCACAATCATATGCTGCAACATTTTATGCCACATGCTCTTACACCTCACACTCTCACACCACACACTCATGTGAGAGACACTCGCAATACATACACTCACACAACATACAATCACATGACATGTACTGATATGCCATACACCCATATGCCATATGCCTGACACTTATAAACCAGATACTTAAATGCCACACGTTCACATACCAAACACTCATACACCACTCACATCAATAAACTCATATACTATACACCATAGTCCGTTGTTATATGCCATATGCTCATTCTGCATAAACTTACAAGTCATACACTCAGCACTCATTTGCCATAGACTCAATGGCATTGAAAAGGCATGGCATTGGCATGACTAAGGTAAAGATGCATTCTCAGATTATTGAAACAGGGCAGGGTTAGGTGTGCTCCGGACACCTTAATTGTTTTGACAATGTTTGCAATATCTTCTAGAGAGCATTGTTTAAAGACTTAAAGTCAGTGTTTGTTTTTTCTTGAACAATTGGATTAAAGGCATTTGTCAGAAAGGTCCCAGCTTTTTTACCTGCCAATTTTTCCATTTGTATTTGTATTTTATTGGATGTATATAGCGCTTGATGCCTAAACGCTGTACATATTATCAAAGGTAAATTTACATGTAATCAGGGAAACAGCAGATCAAGAAATTAAAAGATTCTAAATTAAACAAGACTTAAAAAGAGAAAAAGAAGAGATAGAAAGAACACAAAGAAAGAGGTCTTCCATTCCAGGTCTTAAGGGCAAGAAGTGCAAAGAATGAAATGTGATGGGGCACATATAGCACGACAAACAGTCAACAGAAAGAGAGATTCAGAACAAAGTGAACAAGGTGGAGAGTAGAAAGAAACTAACAAAGAGAGATAACGAGGGGTAAACCATAGAGGGACTTAAAGACAATAATTAAAAAGTAAATGATTTTATGTTGAATACATTTTGAAAGGAAAGCCAATGCAAAGAATGCAAAGCAGAAGTAATTGAAACTCGAGGAGCAAGAGTACAGAGATCTCGATTATAAGAATGAAGAATGATAACTATAGCAAAGAGAAGCTAGATGAGAAGAAGGCAGACCAGAAATATGAGAAAAACAAAACAGCTGAGAACAATCTAAAGAGGACGTACGAAGCTTAGCCAATGAAAAAGTGAGAAACCAACAGGCTTTTATTTTATAGTAAAAAGTTGGTAGCAACAGAACCAAGAAATAGAGGCGATATGAATAGAGAAAGATAGTGAAAAATCAAAAATAACACCAAGATTATGAGCTGAAGGAGAGATAGCATGAGAAGATGGGGGGGACAAAAGAGCGGAAGGAGCGAGCAGAGATTCTATTGTATGAGGCCATCTGATTGTTTAAGGTGGACAAGTCAGTTCCCTGAAAACCTTGAAAACTTGAGAGGCTCTGTTAAGTGCTGAAGCAGCACTTTTTGGGATAACAGCTTTATTTTTTTCTTTCAATCATTGCATGGTATCCTCAGATTTGGATTTTGAAGAGAGGTTTGTTACTATTAGTTTGGGTCGCCTCCATGTTATCCCCTACTTTTCTTGTTATTACTTTTTTGGTTTTCAGATTGTCATTAACCCATGTCTGGGCTCTTTTATGGGGGATTTTTGATTGTTTCTTAGTGTATGGTGCCAAGATATCACAAGAGGGAGTTATTTCTTGCTCCAAGTCTTCTAGGTAATATAACCAAATTATGTATATATGGTAGACCATATGTGGTCTATATCATTTCGTCAAATCCCTCTGTGTTCTTGTTAAGCCAATTTAGGTATAGTCTTAATTCTGCTCAATGACTACTGAGGTACTAGTATCAGCCATTCTACATATTGGTCCTTGGCTATTATTCTTTAGTCTAGTCTGTGTTGGATAAGAGAGTATCTACACATAAGGTATTCGGATTTGGTTGAACAATGTTTAGAATGATCCATTCAGGGCTGTTCTCCGCACAGTGCGTTACCATTGGGGCTTGCATATTTTTTGTCTAGATTTTCTGTGGCACATGTGTGAAATGGTCCAGTAAGTTTGACAATGCCCATTTTATGACATACACATTTTGTACCATACATGCCATTTTTTTGTTTGGCTGTTGGTGTGTTCTTTCCAACTCCAATTGAGAATTCCAAATGAGCATGTCTCTGTATTTTTCATGAAATGGCAGACACTACAGTCACCACATGGGAAGTGCCCTATCAGCGTAAGCAAACTCCAAGCTTTGATAATCATCCTATGCCTTTGTGAACATCTTCTCTTATGCATGTTATGGTGTTGAGCATGCAAGGATTTTCTCTTTGGTGATGCGCAGCTACTCCAATGTGCATGTCTGTGAGTGAATGCTTTAAGCACAGGATGGAAAATGGTTCTCCAGGCTGGCTGAGCTGTGCATTCACATTGGGCAGCTAGGCCATGGGTACTGCTGGTGGCCAATATGTGAAGAGATCTGGCAGGCTTCATTTAGAGCGGTAGTGACTGACTCCACTGTGTGGTGCCTGTTAAGTGATATAGCTCAAAGGGCCATTTCTTGTATCTGTTTTGTGTTATGGCCTCATTTTAAGAACAACTCAGAGGTGATTTAATTTTTGATAGCAATTGCTTTCCATTTCTGGCAGTATTAAGTTTGTAATTACTTTTTGAGCAGTGTTTTTTTTTTATTGCCAGCATTTTTGCTTGTGCAATCTGCAGCCCAAATGTGTCCCTTTCGGGTAGGGGGAGGGGGAATATACAATAAACACCAAGGCACAGGGGTTTTGTAAGTCTTTATTCAAATGTGTATGTGTTAGAAATGACTTACCAGAATGCACCAAGATCTCCACCCTGAGGGACACATGGAACATTAACGTTATGGGATAATTAGCAGAGTCTCTCCTGGCAACAGTAATAGACTCAACGGTGATAGAATTCAAATAAGGGAAGAAAGAGACAGTTTACAGTGACAATTGGAAGGAACAGTATAGGGAAGAAGACAGATAAAGATTGAGAGAAAGAATACAGAAGAAGAGAAATCAGATGAATTAAACATTGCACTCCCTGTGGTGCCACGGCCTTGAGCAGTGTTGTGGGGGTATCCCAGACCCCCCAGTGATCTTCCGTGTGCCCCCAGCACCCCAGTAGCATAGACTCACAGCGGAGACATGTTTCAGGCGTGGGCTCCCCGGTCGCACTGACGCGGCCGGGAACGCCCCTTTTATTTATAGTGCATGCGGCAGAGTGCAACGTAACTCTGCCGCATGCTGAACCCTTAAAGGGGCAGCACCAAAAGCAGCAGGGTATCAAAGGAAGAAATGGGCTGGGACGCGTATGCCAGCTGCAGCCTGGCGGGGATATGAAGATGTAGACTGGGTGTAGAGTGCGGCCTGGGAAAAATACTGCCACGACTGGGGCCATGAGTGTGCAGCAGCCCGAGACATCAGCATGGCTTTAGAGGCAATGGCCCTTCCGGGGGCAAGTCCGGGTGGGCAGGGAGACAATGATGTCCCAGGTGGTGTGCCACACAGCGGACCCTGGTGAACAAAAGGTCCTGGTCTGGGGCTACATGCCAGGTGACCTGAATCGAGGCATGGGCTGTGAGCTGCGGTCCACCTGCGGGCCTGACCGGATGGACCGTTGAAGATCCAAACTCCTGGGCGGCATTGTACGTGGCAGCCCAGGTGAATATGATGGAGTGGCTGTGTGGGAAGCCCACCCACCCCGGGGCGAGATGGGGCGGGTGGTGAAGAGGCAGCTTGGCCTCTATGGCACCAGCGGCATGAGCGGGCCACCCGCACCCCAGGGGGGCTGAGAAGCATCCGCTCTCACCAGGGCCCAATGGGAGAGCAGTGAGCATACTTGCCTAATCTGCCAACGTGTTTGCCAATGTTGCAAAGAACTAATATAGACATACCTTCCTGAAGTAGTAAATCACAAGCTGTTTGCAAAGAAGAAAAAGGGAAAAGATGTGGTTAAGGGAAGCACTGTAGCACATTTTGGCTGGCTGGAGTTGGCGGCATCAAGATTCACACCTCTCATATACCCCTGTCTGAATTTCAGGGTGAGTATAGATGTGACCTTCTTTTTCTAAATGTACTTTGTAGCACATGTTTAGACTGTTCTTACAGGAAAAAGTAATTACAGTTGTGTCCTCCACGCACGATTGATACATTCTTGTATCCCTTTCTTTCTGCCTCATCCTCCCTCCCTTTCCCATTTTCTTAGGAAACTCTGGTCCGTCTTTTTTTGCCCTGAGGAAAGCTAAATCTTGATGCCCCCAATTCCGGCCAGCTGAAACGTGCTACAGTGTTTCTCTTAACCACATCTTTTCCCTTTTTCTTCTTTGCAAACAGCTTGTGGTTTACTACTTCAGGAAGCACTGTCTATACTAGTTCTTCGCAACATTGGCAAACACGTTGACAGATTTGGCAAGTTAACAAAACCAGACATGATCAGATCCTGATCATACACATGCACACAACTATTACATCCAAATATGCAACTAGTTAGATGATTCATTTCTAACCAATGTGAGTCATTGTTGGTTCATATAAGCTGTTTGAATTTCTCAGTATTTTTTCATCACCATTTTTTCATGTGATTATTTAAATATTATTTCTTTGTGCAATAACGTTCTTATTTGTTATTATCTTTTCTCAACACTTTATTTTTCTGTATATGTATTCATTCTTGAAATAACTTGTGTTGGCAATAAAATTAGACACTTTGAAGACACACCTGTACATTCTTCTTTCTCCTTCTGGATGACTCGTTTGAGAATTGGAACTGGTCTTCTCTAAACTATCATGACTAACACCTACTTATAGTTTGGTGTATATATGTGGATTTCTTTTCTGCTGTTTTAATATTGTATACTGTCCCCAAAATCCACATTAGCAAATCGGGACCACCCTATTTTTTGTGTATCATAAGAATGCGTAGTAGCATAATTAGAGCACCTACTTTCATTTATAGCCCATGAGGAGGCATTTGTTTTACAGCGTTTTGCTCTTTGGTGACTGAAATGTCAATCTGGTAATTAACTGTTTATTGACACTGGAACTGCCATTCCCTGTGTGAAGAGAAGTGGGGGTGGAAAGCAGTAACTTGAAACTATCCCAAATGTTTGTGATAGTGGAAGGTGACGGTTACCGCGTAGGACCGTGCTCATTCTGGTCCTGTTAAAGTGGAAGGGCACACAGAGGTGTGCTTTGCCATTTGTACAGCAGAGGGCAACCTAACACTGATAAATTGCATCAGCTGAGTATGGAAATGTACCTAAGCGTTTTATATATATATATACATTTTTGGTATTTTCAATGGTACATCCTAGTTAGGGATCGAGAGTAGTTGAGCTAAACAGCACTAGTGACATGCTGTCCGAGGAGACTTCTCTCATTGGTGTGTTACCACCTTTTTTTTGCACACATTTTATTTTTTTGATTAATTAGTCAGACTTTATTTGAACATCTTTGTGTTTCTTTCTTTTAAATTCAATAGGTGAGGCAGTGATAATGTAGGGTCAGCCATGGCATGTACAGGGTTCGATCCCTTTTGGATCAACCTCAGGTGGCTGTTAAGAGTATACAAACAATAATAAACTTGAATAGAAAACAATACATTTCCATAAATATGCTTTTATGCTTTAAGCAATTCCTCTGCATAGATAAACCTCTCCATCAGATAGTTAATTAATGATATAATCATAGCAAGAAAATATTTTTTATAACGTATACATTTATTAGACATCCCACATGTTTGCCAATGGTTCTCAAGCATATCTAAAACCTAACGCCGCCTGGCACCATGGTGAGGTTTATCTATGCAGGGAAATTTCTTTAAGCATAAAAGCATATTTATGGAAATGTTTTGTTTTTTATTCACAATGTAATTGCTTGGATATACTTTGTAGCCACCTGACGATGATCTAGAAGGGATCGAAACCTGTACATGTCATGACTGACAAAACATTATTGCTTCTTCACCTATTGAACTTAAAAGAACTAAATGCAAAATTGTTCAAATAAAGACTGAGTAATTATTCATTAAGAGAAAGTGTGCAAAACGAAAGGTGGTAAAACAACAATGAGAGAAGTCTCCTCGGACAGCAAGTCAAGATTGCTGTTTAGCTAAAATATCTATTATTGGGCAACAATGGAAGCTGGCAATACCTGTAATTGGTCGTGTGGGAACAGGACTGCCTCTACCCTGGACTTGAGACTGGCAATATCGCTTTCTGGCCTTGTTTAAACTGGCAATACCCGTTACTGGGTGTCTGGAAACTGATTCCAGGTGGTATATGTGCATTTGAACTACTCACTCAGCACGTGGAGACTCATATCGGCATCACCAATGCAGGGTTGTCTTTATCCTAAAACATGTCAACCATTTATTTGGTCCAATGTTCTGAAGAATGCAGTATTTTCTCTCGTTTTCTAACAAAGTTTTGGGAGAACCCAAACATCTGTGTGACATTTTTAAAAATCTTTTGAAGTATTTGCAAATCATACTCACCCAATGATAATGTTGTTTTGGAGTAGTGCCAAGTGTTTACCAATTTGAATATTTGCTGAGAAAACTAAAGCTTTTATTTTAGAGGGGGAGAGCAGCCACACATTGGACGGCAAGAATCTCAGTGACACCTCACCGTGTGTTTCAAGGGTGGCACTACATTTAGCATTGCACCTCTGTGGGTACTAACAGTAATGGCTGGGATTAGTGTTGTTCAGGTGTTTAGCACTGATGGCAGCTAAAGGCAAAGACCCTCTGGATGCAACTGAAACTAGGAGAAGGATTTATATCCATGTTGGGGATATAGGCATTAATTAACTAATTCATCTTTTATAACAGGCTCTAAACCACAGACCAGTCTCTATGCATGGAACCGGAATTCAAACTTGTGTTGGTCTGCATTTATTTGCCTCCAAGACAAACACGTTGCCCCTGAGCTATCCTCTTGGCCCTATAAGCATTGGTGTAAATTGGGGCCTCTGGCAACAATGGAGGTCCAGTTTGCTGTTGCTTGCATTGATGGTGACTGGAGACACTAACCCTGAGACCTTCGGACTACTGACAATGATGCCCATTACTCTTAAAATCAATCGCTTCTATGGAAACCTGTTATGCATGGGAAAACCTTTAATTATGTCTGCCTGATTGGCTGGCCACCTCTTCTTTTTCACACACGCTCCTGGAGCCGGCAGGCGATTGCCAGCGTCGCCAAAGGGCCTCATCTAAGGGCCAAGTCCCTCCCTGCGTAGCCCTGTCTGGGCCTGCAGGACCCTGAGGACGCCTCTCTACTTTCTACCATAAGCCCTCATCTTCTTGTTTACCATCTATGCACCGACTGCCTGTTCTCAACAAGACGCAGTTAGGGTCACCTATTCATGCAAGATATAGCTCACTGGCCAAGTTCTCCACCCGCACACCTGCGTTGTCTTGCCCTCAGCGCTCCACTTCATAAATGTGCGCTGCCTCCATTATGGCACCGACTGCCTGTTCTCAACAAGACGCAGTAAGGCTTGTATTTACTGGCACGGCTACCGCCTCAGTTATAATGAGGCCCAATGTCTGTAATTTCGGCATGCAAAGACTGACAGAGTATCCCTAAATGGGAATGCCCAAATTGGCAATACCTGTAACTGGACATATGTTCAGTAACAATGCACTTTTATGAGCATGGGAAGGCTAGCAATGCTCACAATAATAACTGCACGTGTGAAGATGGCTGGCACTTGAGTAAAAAACATAAGGGTAAGATTTCTGCTTCCCTTTCTCTGGAGGCACAGGTTAGTTTATGTATTTCAATTCCTAAAGAGCGCTACTCACCCAAAGGCCTCAGTGCGCTTTACAGAAAACAAGGCGAAACAAACACAAAGAAGAGGAAGTGGCAATTAGTCAATCCCTTTATTAAAAAGAAATGTCTTGAGATCCCTTTTGAACTTCGAGAGGCATGGAAGGTTTAGCAAGGCACCAGGGAGCTCATTGCATGCTTCAGGTGCCCAAAGACCAACACTTGTTGCACCAAATCTTGTGAGTTACATCTGTAGTACTGGTTTCCTTAAATTGAAACTACTGAACAGGGTACTACCCCATATTCCCATTGTCTTCCATGCCTCGGTCATTGCAGCTATGATTAATGGCAGCCTTGACTACTGCAATGCTGTACTTCTTGCCCAACCAGTGTAGCTACTAAATCAACTACAGGTGTTGCAAAATGCTGCAGTCCATCTGACTAAGGGCATTTTCCCTATGGCATGTGGGTATCATTAGTTCGGCATTTCTTACATTGGCTGCCGGTTAAGGCTTGCATCCAGTTTAAGTCACTCTGTATCATCCACTGTGCCTATCAAGGCAAGGGTTGCCTAGCACTACAGAAAACAAGTGTTCCTTATTGTCCTGGTTGACCTTTGCGCTCTGCCTCCCTGTTTTTACCAAAAGTACCAACTTATTTTTTGGAATGGTATGGTGGCCGGGTCTTTTCAGTGGCTGGCCCTCAATTGTGGAGTTTGCTTCCCCATTGTCTTTACACGATTCAGGACTTTTATCTTTTTAAGAAACACTTGAAAACCTAGCCCTTCACCTACATTCTTCAATCCTTCCATCTGCATCTTAGCACCCTGATGTCAATGGTGAAGGTTGTGCTATATAAATGCTTGATTGATTGATTCATTCATTCATTGACTCGTTACGGGACATGACAAAAAAAGGCAATAACTATTATTTTATTGAGTAAAACCACTTGCACTTAAAACATGTGTATATGTACTAGCTGTTCCCAGTGTAAAATATGTCATTCTAGCATATCTTAAAGATCAATATCGGTCGGTATTTCATAGGATCTCTTCAGTCCCCCTTCTTAAATATCGGAATTACCACTCATCACTTCCAGGGAGGGGAAGTAGGTCCCTGTGAATTATTAATAGTCATTGAAAAGGCTAAACTTATAGGAAACTGTCTTCTTTCGAATCTGAAAGGCATATTTGTATGAGATGGAATGAGAGGTGTGCACGGTATAAGAACAATATTTAAGTTTAACCCATCAATTACACAGGCCTCTATGATGTGTCTTTGTGGACATGTAATTGTCAACCTTGTTCCATTGCAGAGTCCCCATGATGTCATAAGACTGCGTAGTATATTATATAAAAACAGCAGAAAAGAAATCCACATATATACACCAAACTATTAGGAGGTGTTAGTCATGATAGTTTAGAGAAGACCAGAGCCAATGCCCAAACGAGTCATCCAGAAGGAGAAAGAAGAATGTACAGGTGTGTCTTCAAAGTGTCTAATTTTATGGCCAACGCAAATTATTTCAAGAATTAATACATATACAGAAAAATAAAGTGTTGAGAAAAGTTAATAACAAATAAGAACATTATTGCAAAAAGAAACAATATTTAAATAATCACATGAAACAATTGTGATGAAAACATTCAAAAGTGAATAGTCATTTTTTTATCCACAGCTTATATGAACCAACAATGACTCACATTGGGTAGAATTGAATCATCTAACTAGGTGCATATTTGGATGTAATAGTTGTGTGCATGTGTATGATCAGGATCTGATCATGTCTGGTTTTGTTAACTTGCCAAATCTGCCAACGTGTTTGCCAATGTTGCAAAGAACTAATATAGACAGAGCTTCCTGAAGTAGTAAACCACAAGCTGTTTGCAAAGAAGAAAAAAGGGAAAAGATGTGGTTAAGGGAAGCACTGTAGCACGTTTTGGCTGGCTGGAGTAGTCAGACTTTATTTGAACATCTTTGTGTTTCTTTCTTTTAAATTCAATAGGTGAGGCAGCGATAATGTTGTTTCAGCCATGGCATGTACAGATTTCGATCCCTTTTGGATCAACCTCAGGTGGCTGCTAAGAGTATACAAACAATAATAAACTTGTAAAGAAAACAATACATTTCCATAAATATGCTTTTATGCTTTAAGCAATTCCTCTGCATAGATAAACCTCTAAATCAGATAGTTAATTAATTATATAATCATAGCAAGAACATATTTTTTATAACGTATACATTTATTAGACATCCCACATGTTTGCCAATGGTTCTCAAGCATATCTAAAACTTAACGCCGCCTGGCACCATGGTGAGGTTTATCTATGCAGGGAAATTTCTTTAAGCATAAAAGCATATTTATGGAAATGTTTTGTTTTTTATTCACAATGTAATTGCTTGGATATACTTTGTAGCCACCTGACGATGATCTAGAAGGGATTGAAACCTGTACATGTCATGACTGACCAAACATTATTGCTTCTTCACCTTTTGAATTTAAAAGAACTAAATGCAAAATTGTTCAAATAAAACTGAGTAATTATTCATTATAAGAAAGTGTGCAAAGCGAAAGGTGGTAAGACAACAATGAGAGAAGTCTCCTAGGACAGCAAGTCAAGAGTGCTGTTTAGCTAAAATAACTATTATTGGGCAACAATGGAAGCTGGCAATACCTGTAATTGGTCGTGTGGGAACAGCACTGGCTCTACCCTGGACTTGAGACTGCCAATATCGCTTTCTGGCCTTGTTTAAACTGGCAATACCCGTTACTGGGTGTCTGGAAACTGATTCCAGGTGGTATATGTGCATTTGAACTAGTCACTCAGCACGTGGAGACTCATATCGGCATCACCAATGCAGGGTTGTCTTTATCCTAAAAAATGTCAACCATTTATTTGGTCCAATGTTCTGAAGAATGCAGTATTTTCTCTCGTTTCTAACAAAGTTTTGGGAGAACCCAAACATCTGTGTGACATTTTAAAAAATCTTCTGAAGTATTTGCAAATCATACTCACCCAATGATAATGTTGTTTTGGAGTAGTGCCAAGTGTTTACCAATTTGAATATTTGCTGAGAAAACTAAAGCTTTTATTTTAGAGGGGGAGAGCAGCCACACATTGGACGGCAAGAATCTCAGTGATACCTCACCGTGTGTTTTAAGGGTGGCACTACATTTAGCATTGCACCTCTGTGGGTACTAACAGTGATGGCTGGGATTAGTGTTGTTCGGGTGTTTAGCACTGATGGCAGCTAAAGGCAAAGACCCTCTGGATGCAACTGAAACTAGGAGAAGGAATTATATCCATGTTGGGGATATAGGCATTAATTAACTAATTCTTCTTTTATAACAGGCTCTAAACCAGAGACCAGCCTCTATGCATGGAACCGGAATTCAAACTTGTGTTGGTCTGCGTTTATTTGCTTCCAAGACAAACACGTTGCCCCTGAGCTATCCTCTTGGCCCTATAAGCATTGGTGTAAATTGGGGCCTCTGGCAACAATGGAGGTCCAGTTTACTGTTGCTTTCATTGATGGTGACTGGAGACACTAACCCTGGGACCTTCGGACTACTGACAATGATGCCCATTACTCTTAAAATCATGGGGTTCTATGGAAACCTGTTATGCATGGGAAAACCTTTAACTATGTCTGCCTGATTGGCTGGCCACCTCTTCTTTTTCTTACACGCTCCTGGAGCTGGCAGGCGATTGCCAGCGTCGTCAAAGGGCCTCATCTAAGGGCCAAGTCCCTCCCTGTGTGGCCCTGTCTGGGCCAGCAGGACCCTGAGGACGCCTCTCTACTTTCTACCATAAACCCTCAGCTTCTTGTTTACCATCTATGCACCGACTGCCTGTTCTCAACAAGACGCAGTTAGGGTCACCTATTCATGCAAGATATAGCTCAGTGGCCAAGCTCTCCACCCGCACACCTGCCTTGCCTTGCCCTCAGCGCTCCACTTCATAAATGTGCGCTGCCTCCATTATGGCATAACTCCCCTAGGCATGCATCCATGCAGGCCTTGTTTGACTGCCACCCCACTGCCCCCTGGTGGCGCTGACCTGGGAACGTGACTCTCATCTGAAGACACCATGCCCTCTTCCTACCTCTGCTTATAATTCACCACTGCAACTGCCCTTACATGTTCACACAATCTGTCTATGAGCCATCTCTTTCTGCATTTATGTGTCTCTCTAAAAATTGATTCTAGGTGTACTTTACATCTTTGCACCCTGTTTGTCATGTTGCATTTAATTGTTTCCCTGAAAATTCGAATATAGGTGTGCTTTACATCTGTGCACCCTCCTGCCTCCCTCGGCTTTTAGGCTGCCTGGTGACTTTGATCGTTCATTGTGCAGCCTCTCTAGTTATCCCTCATCTCCTTCTCCTTAATGGCACTCTCTATCTCTCCCATATATTCTAACTGTTATTCTATCACCTATCCCTCCTCTCTCTGGAAGAAAAAAGTAAAAAAAAAGATCTCCTGGCCTCTAGCCCTGGCCTCCCTATTGACGTTACCTATGTCAGTGCCACTTCCAGACAGATTATCACTGATATTTTCTTCTCTGTCCTATCTCCAGACCTATGGACCTCCCATCTGATCTCTATCCTCTCCTCTTTCTCCTCTTCACCATTAATGGCGGCACTAGATGGTAAGTACTCTTGGCGCATTTCTCAATCTCCAGGTCCATCATTAATGTCTATCACAATGGCACTTTCATGGCCCCGGATCTTCAACACAATCTTTTTCTCTTTGACCGGCGCCTGCCGGCCCTCATAAACTTCCTACCTCCTCTGGCTACCTCTCCTCCCTCACTCTCTACATCTCCTTCACCCCCTCTGATGGGGTTACCACCCCCTGTACCCCACCTCGGAAAACCTTCAGAGATGTTGATCGGCTACACTTAGCCACTCTAAATGCTTGATCTGCTGTGAAACACTCCTCTGATATCTGACTCCTTCTTGAAGACTTTGATTTCGACGATGTCACCCTCACCGAGACGTGGTTCAATGCTAGCTTGGTCACTGCTTTTAACTCCCACCTCCCTGACAGCTACAAGATCCTCTCCAAGCCTTGGCCAAACTGTCTTGGTGGTGGTATAGCCCTGATCTTCCCTGAGTGGGTCCCCACCTTTCTCATACCCATCCAGCCCTATTCCTCCTTTGAAAGCATTGCCTGCAAGTTTGGCGTCTCCCCTACTGTCTCTCTCACCCTTGCCACTATCCACATACCCCCTGGCCCTGTCTCCCTCTTCCTCTCAGAATGGGCCGACTTCACCTCCTCTATTCTGGCTTCCTCTTCTAAGCTCCTCTGTTTTGGAGACTTCAACATCCACCTTGACTCTACTGTCTCTGCCTCCACAATCTTCTGTGATCTCTGTACTACTCTCTCCCTCACTATTCTCACTTATAGCCCTACTCACTCCGCCGGACCCACTCTTGATGCCTTCATTCACACTAATCTTCCGTTCTCCAACTCTCTCTCTACCCCTCTCTCCTTGTCTGACCACTCCCTCCTCTCTTCCCACCTTGGACATCTCGGCTCCCTGACCGGGCCTCCCCCAGCACTACCAGCCTCCTTTGCGGTCATCTTAGCAATGAAGTGAGTGTCAGTTGCTGTGTTTGCCGCTACATTCTTGACCCCTCTTTCCCCCACCCCTGACTCTCCCACTGACTCTGTCCTTGACAATCTTCATCTCGCTATTACTAACACTTTTGACATTCTTGCCCGTGTCATGAGGATCCACTTGAAACCTGCCTCCAAGAGTAACAGTTGGTACGACTCTGATCTAGCCGCTCAGAAACGCAAGTGTAGAGTTGCTGCATGGAAGTGGCAGACTTCGGGCTCATCCACTGATAAACTGGCATGTCAGCAGATTCAAAGGCAATACCATGTGTCCATCCGGTCCAAAATAGGGTCCACACGCAGGCTTGCATCTCTGGAGCCACTAACAACATAGCTGAACTCTTCAAAATTTGCAAGGAACTAGACAATCCGTCTGCAGTCTCAACCTCGCCTCTTCCTTCTCAGGCTGTGTGTACTACACTGGCCACCCACTATCTCTAAAACGCAGGACATTGTGACCTCTCTCTCTTCCTCCCCCTCCTCCACTCCCATCCCTTATCCCCTGTCTACCTTGGCCTCTCTCCCACCCCAGCCACTCTCTCCCCCTTCTCTCCGATCACAACAGACGAGGTCCCTAGAGCAGTCCACTCTATAAAGGTCTCATCCAAACAGGTATCTACCTGTTCGCCCAAAACCATCAAAGACAATATCTCCTCCCATGCACCAGCTCTTGCTGACTTCTGCAACCACTATCTAGCTTCCAGCTCTTTCCCTTCCTCTCTCAAGTACTCTCTTGTTCACACCCTTCTAAAAAAGGCCCTCTGCCAGCCACTTGTGCCAGGCCAACTATCGCCCTATTTCTACTACACCCTTCCTTGGGAAACTCCTGGAGAAGTTGGTCTTCCCCCAACTGACCCAACACAGTGAGCTTTCTGGTTGTTTACATGACTGTAAATCTGGATCCCAAGCATTCAGAGGCACATAAACTGCTCTCCTGAACCCCTGTGAAGATTCGCTCGCACATCTTGACTTTAACTCTCCCGCTGTCCTCACTCGCCTTGACCTCTTTTCCGCCTTTGAGATGGTGAACCACTCTATCCTCATAAAGCGGCTCCAAGATACTCATGGTATCTCTGAGCGGGGACTGGGCACTGGATTAATTGACCTCCTTCCTCACTGACCACCCCTCCCAGGTGGTCCTGGGCTCTTTCTCCTCCTCCACCTCACTCTCAACTTGTGGTGTTCCTCAGGGCTATATCCTCTCGCCTTGGCTTTTCAACATTTACCTCACTCCTCTTGCTCATGCAGTCTTTTCTTTCTTGCCCGCATGCAACTCCCAGTTTGGGAGGATTTCTTCTCTTTCTATCCCGACCTGCCAGTGGATTGGTCACTTCCAGGATTTAGTCTTGATCATACAGGCAGACCAGCAGTTGGCGTTGAAAGGCTGACCCACGAAGGAGTGGTTATTTTATTTATTTTTATTTTTGTATTTCCTTTTAAGCGCTCCAGCACCCTGGTGGTTAACTGGACACCATTTTGAACTTTTCACACATTGATTGCGCTGGTCTAATTTCATTTATTGTTATTTGAATTTTCTTTTCCCCCTCATTTAGTTTCTTTGACTTTGCTTTATTTCCTTGTATACCGCTTGTGCGGTTCCAAGCGTGCCTGGGCTTGGTGGAGGCCCGCGACTCGCACCAGCACTCCAACGCTGTCTTTTCTTTCTTGAACGCACACAACTCCCAATTTAGGAGGATTTCGTCTCTTTCTGTACCGACCTGCCACGGGATTGGTCTCTGCAATTCCATGTGCAGATCCTATAAAAAATCACAAAGGGAGCACAGTCATGACCAAATCATAAAGGATATTACTGCAATAAAAGAAAACATTGAAATCCTAAATATTCCAGAAAAAACCTTTAAAAACTATGAAATACTTGATGACATCATAGACAAATTTTCACTTGAAATCAAACTAAAAAAACAAAGAAAGTTTCTAAGGGATGAACTGGACTACAAATTCAAGAGAGTGTATACCTTCAAAAAACCGCCAGGCAGACAACCTAATATACAAATTGCTCAGAAATCCAAATTCAAGCAACCACAATCTACCACTCCATCATCTTCAAAAACAGAATCACTAAGTGATCAAGATCAAGCAACAACAGAACTAAACATAGAAGAAACACTAGGTCAAGACACTCTAAACAATGCAACTCCATCTTTTTCTTTTTTAGAAGAATACAAACATTTTAAAAGAACACGTTCCAATATGAGACAAAATAAAAAGTGGGGCTATACTATGACACCTAACACACAAGGCCAAGGAGGGGCCACAGGGGAAAATGTAGCTAACAAAGAAGACGTATTGGACAAAAACAATGACGTACAAACAAGATCCAAGAACCAACAGTCGAAGAGGAAAACCTAGTAATTAACCTCACCAACCAACAAATACCTGTGGAATTAACCACAGCACTCAACAAAGGTCTTACATTTTGTCCGATGAACAGTTATGATTACTTTGAGACAGTAACGGACCTCCATCGTTTTTGTAGAACCCTAAAACTCAAAAAATTCTTTCTTAATACAACAAAACAGAGTAAAAAGCCAACCACAGAAATATGTTCAGACCTATCCACGATTCATGTGGAAAACACTTTCAATTGTCTAAATTTAGTAGAAGAAGAGGATACTCAAACAGTCACAACATTTGCACAAGAACAAGATATCACTTTAGGATTAGCAAAGCATACCAAGCTGAAACCATGATCTCATTTCACCCCGATATTATCATCTGACAACACAATTAATCTTTTCCAGAAAGCAGCACAAGGTGAACTAAGACAACTCTATCTTAAAGGTCTTAAACCAAAAATCAAACACAATTTCAATCGACAGCAATCACTAGCTGTACAGAAGCTTAGAGAGAATTACGGCATTAGAGTAAAAACAGCAGACAAAGGAGGGAATATTGTCCTTCTTAAAACCACGGATTACTTAAAAATAGCCATGGACCATTTGAACAACACAGAATGTTACCAACCTCTTAGTGTGAATCCAATCAAAAACCTGCAATAAGATTGGAATCTCATGAGTGTTCATTGGAAAGAACAGTGTCTGATTACAGAGGGTGAACATCTATATATGAACATTTCACACCCAATCTTTCCAAAACCATATACTTTATGCCAAATATTCATAAGCCTTTCACAGAATTGCTACAATGTAGACCCCTCATCAATAGTATTGGCTCACTTACCGAAAGAATTTCAGAATATATAGATCACCATTTACAGCCTCTTGCTTCAGGATTAAGCTCTTACATCAAGAATACGACCCATACTATCAAGCAACTAGAAAACATCCATTGGGAAGAGAATTTTTGGTTTGTAACTCTTGATGTTAAGACACTGTACACCAGCATTATACATGACAAAGGAATATCCACGGCCAGTCACTTTTTGAAAACTCGGTCAATGACTCTACAAGAACAAAATCTAATGATACTGGAAATGATTCACTTCACCCTCACAAACAATATTTTCTGCTTCAGAGATAAACTGTTTAGGCAAATACAAGGAACAGCAGTGGGGATGAAATTTGCACCATCATATGCCAATTTATATATGGGACATTTTGAAACACGATATGCTTGGCAACAGCCCGACTTTACAGATAGAAACAGAATAGGCTGCTGGGTAAAATACATTGACGATATCATCATCATATGGAATGGTTCAGAACAACAACTACAGGATTACTATTAATTTTTTAACAACAATAACTACAATTTGAAGTTTACTATCACATACAGTCAACAGGCCATAGACTTTCTGGATCTTCATCTCTATATACAAGACCAAACAATACAAACTACCCTGTATACCAAAAGTAAAGCAGCCAACAGTGTTTTACACTCCACAAGCAACCACCCTTGTCATATTATACAAATTATACCATATGGGAATTACTTTGGATCAAAAGAAACTGTACAACAGAAAGTGAATTTACAAAACACAGAGTCAATACAATACAATCAGGAAATTCAAAAATAGAGATTACAGTCAAAGCCATCTTAAGAAAATGATATGAAAAATGGAAGTAAGACCTAGATCAGAACTATTACAAGACAAGCCCAAGAAACCATTACAATCAGATATACTCAGGTTCATCACAACATACAGTACGAACAGCAAGGTTCTCAAAAAGATTCTAAAGAGGAATTGGAATATTCTAATAACAGATCCAGCCATGAATGCCTTGTTGGATAACCAACCCAATATGGGCTTCCGAAATTGCAGAAGCCTGAAGAAAATGTTAAGTCCATCGCACTTTGAAAATATAAAATATTACAAATTCAAACAAATGGAAACAAGGTATAAAGAACTTTGGCTACAACCACCAATGCAAGGCAATTTTAAATGCACCAAATGCCAGATATGCCCATATATGAGCAATGCCAAGAAGGATATTCTCAAACCAAATGGAACTAGTACCAAGCATAAGCAGCACATCATTTGTAACAGTAAATATGTTGTATATGCCATAGTATGTGCATGTAACTGTCCGGTCCTGTATCTTCTGTTCGCGGAAGCTGCTGAGCGCCACAGTCTCCCAAGAAGGTGTGAGCAACAACTGAACTGACTAACAGCTGAAGTTCCAACCCTCTCAAGAGAAAGGGGAAGTAGAGAAAATAACAAACGACACAGAACACTTTCTTCAGTCAGGCATCAAATCTGTAGAGAAATAAATGGACAGTAGTTACTCACTAATCTGAGTTTCAACCTCCCCTTCTATCCCTGCTGAGATAATACATACCTGTGAATTCTCTGGTCACTGCTAAGAGGATCAGCTAGAACTGCTCAGGGCTTCCTTGTTTCTTATAGTCTCTTTAAATCTTATCTCAATTCTGAAAGTCCTTGCAAAATTTCTCTTCAAGATTTTCTTCTTTACTTTTTGTAAATTAAACTAGAGTTCTCATTTCAAGTCTCTTTCCTTACTGTGGCACTGTGACTAGACTTTCATTAAAGTTCTATAATCAAACTTGAGTTGAGCTGTAAATCTGCTAAGAAACTGAGCTTTCCATTGTATTTTAGTGAGGGTTGGATAGAGTTCACCAGCAATATAATACAGTTCTCCTGCACACTCATTTGCAAAGATAGTTTCTCCTATATTCAAACCATGTGCATAAACCAAAATTGAAACACAAATTTGAATACTAATTTTCTTAATTACTGTGACTAATGCACAACAATAGGCGCAAAACCAAATCGTTTCCAACATTCACTACGAACGAACTTGCTTTCTCTAATATGCCTCCTTGCGCACGCTCATAAAGGAAATACTGACTGCTTACTACTGCTGTGCATGTGCTAATCTACACGAAACCGACACTAGCTTAAGCCGTTTCACACACGCGCATCTAGAATCCACTGCCTGTCCTGCTTTGACAAAACTCAATTACGCATGTGCAAAACTGAAAAGCATCGGCACGACTTTACTGATTACGCGCACGTGCATCAAACAGCCTCTAGCATCAAAACGGTCTTCTACGACTGCACTGCAATTACTTAGCCTTGCACTAATCTACTACATATGCGCATTTACAAACCAGAAGGAACACTCTCCATAGCCTTCCTCAGATAAACGCACAAACGTTACTTGTTTCAAACCACTCTAAAAACATGCGCTCTAAATTTGAAATAAATCAGAATCCAATTGACGGAAACCCAAAAGAAATACCCTTTGTTTTCTATGCTGGCAAAAGGTTCAAGACAGACTAAATACCTAAACTAAAAAACCCTGTTAAGATTCCTCCAGAATTTTCTTTACAGTCTCAGAAATCCAATTGAGATGAGGCTTTCTTCACAGTTTTTTTTAAAGAAAATAAAACTCTCCCACCAAGTGCTACCGGTTGTCTTGTCACACACAGATACTCCTCAAGTCTTCACTTCAAGGTGGGAAGTCAGGAAAGTTATTATAACTAAAACTATTAACTTTACATTTAAGAACTAGAAATACAGAACCTTCCTGATGAAAACTGGATGATGAAAGGCAGTTTAGAATGCTCCCAAGTCCACCAGGTGACTACCTGGACCAATCAGCACTCTGCCCCTCTCCTTCATGTTGGATTGGGTTACTTTCACTCTGAACACTGTAATTAAGGTTGTACATAATCTCTTCTAAATAAACAGATACAAACCTCCAAAAACAGTCTCCCAAACACTCCCAGACTCTACACAAGCCAGACCTGACAGTACCCCGCTCTTAAGCCCTGACCTCAGGGCCAGGTTTGCAAGGACATTTCTTGTGAAAATGTTTAATTAAAAATGGGCCATGCACATCCTCACTCGCTTCCCATGATCTCTCCTCCGACCCAAAACCTTTCCAGTCAATCAAGTATTGCAAACCATCTTGAGAAATTCTCGAATCAAGTATTTCTTTTACTTCATACTCCTCACAATCACTGTCCAAAATAACTGAAGTGGAGGACTCTTTTAACCTAGTTCCTTTAACAACTGGTTTGAGCTGACTAACGTGAAAAGTCGGGTGAACCTCTAAATCATTAGATAATTTCAATCTTACGGCCACTGGATTTAAGACCTTTTGAACCTCAAAAGGGCCAACAAACTTAGGACTGAATTTGTTCTTACCCTTAAGTCTTAGGAAATGAGTAGACAACCAAACCAGGTCTCCCTCACAATAGTTTGGATTTTTCCTCCTCTTCCTGTCAGCAAATTTCTTATACTTGTATGTTCTCATCAACAAAGTCTTGGTAACCCTTTCTAAACCTTCTTGCATCAATTGCAACCTCTCCTCAACTGCTGGATTGGTAGAATTTCCTTCAAAATCTTCTCTAAGGAAACACAGATGAAACCTTTATTACAAAAAAAGGAGACAATGAGGTAGAATCCTTGGTTGAGTTATTATATGCAAACTCAGCCAACCATAATAAATCAACCTATCTTTGACCTTCTTCCCAGAAACAACGTAAACATTTTTCCAATTCCTGCTTGACTCTCTCTGCCTGACAATTGGTATTGGGGTGATAACCTGAGGACAATCCAACCTCAATTCCCAATTGTAACCTCAATTCCCAATTGTTTACAAAAAGCTGACCAAAATGTTGATATAAACGGAGAATCTCTGTCAGACACTACTTGACTAGGTAGACCATGAAGACGTACTATTTCCTGAAGAAATATTTGCGCTAACTTGGTCACAGTCGCCTCCTCCTTCACAGGAATAAAGTGACTCTCCTTCGTGAGGCCATCCACTACCACTAAAATATTGGAACATCCCTGATCCACGGGCAACCCAACAATATAATCCAGGAACACAGTATGCCATGGTCGAGGCGGAATCGATAAAGGTTCCAACAGGCCTGCTGGCTTCCAAACAGAAGATTTTGATCTCACACAGACCTCATAGGTTTTCACATAATTTAAAACATCTTCCCTCATGGTTTCCCACCAAAAATGCCTCTGAACAAGGTCTAATGTCTTACGATATTCTGGATGTCCCATCAAAGTTGAATCATGTCACTCCTTCAACACCTTTTCTTGAAGATTAGAGTTAGGCAAAAATAACTGTCTGCTTAACCTTGGAACACCTTCTACAAGCGATCACACTGGATCTTGTCTCGCCCAATCTTCCAACTGCTTGGAAGACATATTCCATTTAACTTCTTGAATAATTGATTTCTCAATGGTGGTATTGGCTAAAATAAAATGATCTTCTGAAATCAAAGGCCTAGGACTCAACTCCATCTCCTTTTCACTTCCTGGATTCTGTCTAGAAAGAGTGTCAGCCTTGCCATTCAGTCATTCGGGACAACAGGTGATGACAATATAAATCTGCAAAAAATAGCGACCAACGAAGCTGTCTTGGTTTTAGCGTAATTGCGGATTTCAAAAACAGAATATTTCTATGATCAGTCAAAACCATAACTGTATGGCGAGCTCCCAACAAATAATGATGCCATTCTTCAAAATCAAGTTTTATGGCTAACAGCTCCCAATCCATAATGGTATAGTTACACTCCGCGACTGAAAACTTCTTAGAAAAATAAGCAACAGGATTTAACTGACCTGTCTCTTCATGGCGCTGAGACAGAATTGCTTCCATAGCCAAATTTGATGCATCCCATTCAACAAAAAATGGCTAGGCTGGATCTAGATGCAACAAAATGGGACCTGAGACAGATTTTTCTTTAAGATTCTTTAAAGCCTCCTCTCTTCACCGCTCCAAACAAATTTGACACCTTTCTTCAGGAGTCTTGTGATTGGTGGAATTATTTGCAAGAAGCCTTCGATGAACCTTCTATAAATATTTGCGAAGCCCGAAAAACTTTGCACCTCTTTTACACAAGTTGGTGATGGCCAATCTCTGACAGCTTGCACCTTCCCAGTATCCATTTCCAACCCTTTGGGAGAGATGATAAAACCCAAAAACTCCACTGTCTCAGTGTGAAATTGGCTCTTTTCCAATTTAGCAAACAGATGATTTTCTCGTAACTTCTTTAAGACGGCTCTAACATGATCTTGATGTTCCTCCATATTCCTTGAAAAAATAAGAATGTCATCAATATAAACTACAACAAAAATATCTAGATACTCTCTTAAAATATCATTGAAGAAAAACTGGAAAGCTGCAGGCGCATTACATAAATCAAAAGGAATCACCTGATACTCAAACAAGCCAAATCTGGTCTTAAAAGCAGTTTTCCATTCGTCGCCTTGCTTGACTCTAACCAGATGATAAGCTCCTCTTAAATCTAGTTTAGAGAATATTGTTGATCCCTGAATCTGGTCCAACATTTCCAAAATCAGTGGTAGTGGATACCTATTCTTGACAGTCACTTTATTCAAGGCTCGATAATCACGACAAGTTCTTAATTTTCCGTCTTTCTTTGGGACAAAGAACAAGGGCGAGGCCGCTGGTGATTTGGAATGTCTAATAAACCCCTTTTCTAGATTTTCAGCTAAATACTCTTTCAGATATTCATTCACTTTTTCCATTAAAGAGTGAACTCTGCTACTGGGTAGAATTTCCCCTTCCTCCAAATCAATCTTGCAGTCATATGGTCTATGGGGAGGTAACTCACTCGCCTCTGACTCATCAAATATTTCCCTAAAGTCATTATAACATTCTGGCAGTTCTCCAATAATCGCTCCAACTGATTGACTTTCACCCATCCTCTCCATCCAAGTCAGAATTCTGTTTTCCTCCACCTCCCTCCTTCCTTTCTCAAAGTTTTAACAGCATTCCTTACAAAAATCAGATTTCAACTCCACTACCCTTTTACTGCAGTCAATTAACAGGTTATGATGAGTCAACCATGGCATTCCCAAAATTACCTTAAGCTGAAGAGCATCAATAAGTTAAAACTACATGGTTTCTCCATGGTTTCCTCACATAACCATCCCCAATGGAGTCCTCTCGTGGGTAATTGGACCAGAGGTCAGATTAGATCCATCCACTTCCCTAGCCAATCCTGCTACTTCTTTCTTAACAAGAGGAATTCCCAGAGACCTTGGCAAACCCCAATCCAAGAAATTGCCAGTAGCTCCTGAGTCAATCATTATAGGACCTGACCCCTTTAACATCCGCTTAACAAATAAGGATACGGTAAGAGTGATATGAGGCACTGCTGCTTGAATGGTGTTAGCAACTTGTTGACCTCGGTTATTCGATGTTTGGATTCTCTTTGGGGTATATGGATAATTCCCCAGGAAATGTCCACTCCTGCCACAGTATAAACAGAGATTATGAGCCCTTCTTCTATCTTTCTCCTCCTTGGACAAAGGACCCCGGAGTCTTTTGCTATCATCTTGACCTTTCCCCCTCTCCTTTTCTTCCTTGAACTCAGAATCACTTCTTTGTCTAGCCACCTGTTGAACTGATCTCTGTTCATTCCATCCTTTCCTACATTCAGTCTTCCTTTCCCCTAACCAGAATTCCACCAGCATTACTAAGTCTACCAAACCTTCAAACGTAGAAGGGCGATCAACCATTACTAAAAAGGCATCCTTCAATTCATCTCGCAAACCACGATAAAACAATGACGCCCTTTTCTCCTCCAGCCAACAACTCTCAAGAACTAACATTAAATTGTGTTATATAACTAACCAAGTCACGATTACTCTACTTGAGCTCGAGTAACTCTCCATCAATCTCCAAAGAAAATTGCCTTTTCCCGAACATCTTACTGAACTCTTCCTTAAAAAGCCTCACATTTTTCAATAAAGGACTTCCCTGCTTCACAAGAAGGACTGACCAGGTCGCTGCCTCTCCTGTCAAAAAAGACAACATAAAAGCCACTCTTGCGGCTTCAGTAGGGAAACCCTCTGGTCTGCATAAGAAATGTAACTCACATTGTGTGATAAAAGATTTAAACTTTTTTGGGTCCCCTCCGAAACGTTTTGGAGAATCCAAAGGCACTGTAACCAAGTATCCTGCCTGGGGTCCAACTCCTTTCCTACTTGACTCCTCCAATTCCCGATTCGCCACCCCCTCATTCACTAGAATAGGAGGTTCTCCAACATCCTCAACCCCGTGGGTAACCGGGAATCAACTGCATGTTGAAGTTTGGACATCCTCTTACAAACTTCTTCCATCCTCTCGTTCAACTTCTCATTTTACAGGTGTGCAGCCCTTAACTCCTTCCTCAACTACCTGACCACATCCTCAGACACCTCCATTACACTAACTGTGGTATTCAGACAGCCTAGGCAGATTTGAATGGCCTTTCATTCTGTACGGTCCTGTGTCTTCTGTCCACGGAAGCTGCTGAGCCCCACAGTCTCCCAAGAAGGTGTGAGCAACAACTGAACTGACTAACAGCTGACGTTCCAACCCTCTCAAGGGAAAGGGGAAGTAGAGAAAATAACAAATGGCACAGAACACTTTCTTCAGTCAGGCATCAAATCTGCAGAAAAATAAATGAACAATGTTACTCACTAATCTGAGTTTCAACCTTCCCTTCTATCCCTGCTGAGATAATTCATACCTGTGCATCTTCTACTCACTGCTAAGAGGATCAGCTAGAACTGCTCAGGACTTCCTTGTTTCTTATAGAGTCTCTTTAAATCTTATCTCAATTCTGAAAGTCCTTGCAAAATTTCTGTTGAAGATGTTCTTCTTTACTTTTTGTAAATTAAACTAGAGTTCTTATTTAAAGTCTCTTTCCTTACTGTGGCACTGTGACTAGACTTTCATTAAAGTTCTATATTCAAACTTGAGTTGAGCTGTAAATCCGCTGAGAAACAGAGCTTTCCTTTGCATGCATTTTAGTGAGGGTTGGATAGAGTTCACCAGCAATATAATGCAGTTTTCCTGCACACTCGTTTGCAAAGATAGTTTCTCCTATATTCAAACCATGCGCATAAACCAAAATTGAAACACAAATTTGAATACTAATTTTCTTAATTACTGTTACTAATGCACAACGTTAGGCACGAAACCAAATCATTTCCAACATTCACTGCGAACGAACTTGCTTTCTCTAACATGCTTCCTTGCGCACGCTCGTAAAGGAAATACTGACTGCTTACTAGTGCTGCGCATGCGCTAATCTACACAAAACCAACACTAGCCTAAGCCGTTTCACGCACGCGCATCTAGAATCCACTGCCTGTCCCTCTTTGACAAAACTCAATTACGCATGTGCAAAACTGAAAAGCATCGGCACAACTTTACTGATTACGTGCACATGCATGAAACAGCCTCTAACATCAAAACGGTCTTCTAGGACTGCACCTGCAATTACTTAGCCTCGCACTAATCTACTACTTATGCGCATTTACAATTCAGAAGGAACACTTTCCATAGCCTTGCTCAGATAAACACACAAACATTACTTGTTTCAAACCACTCTAAATACATGCACTCTAAAATTGAAGTAAATCAGAATCCATTTGACGGAAACCCAAAGAAATTCCCTTTGTTTTGTATGCTGGCAAAAGGTCCAAGACAGCTTAACCTTCACGTGAAATCTAATCCTAACTAAATACCTACACTAAAAAACCCTGTTAATATTCCTCCAGAATATTTTTACAGTCTCAGAAATCCAATTGAGATTAGGCTTTCTTCACAGCTGTTTTAAAGAAAATAAAACTCTCCTACCAAGTGCTACTGGTTGTCTTGTCCCACACAGATACTTCTCAAGTCTTCACTTCAAGGTGGGAAGTCAGGAAAGTTAGTATAACTGAAAATATTAACTTTACATTTAAGAACTAGAAATACAGGACCTCCCTGATGAAAACTGGACGATGAAAGGCAGTTTAGAATGCTGCCAAGTCCACCAGGTGACTACCTGGACCAATCAGCACTCTGCCCCTCTCCTCCATATTGGTTTGATTTACTTTCACTCTGAACACTATAGTTAAGGTTGAATAAAAATTATTCTAAATAAACAGATACAAACCTCCAAAAACAATCTCTCAAATGCTCCCACGCTCTACACAAGCCAGACCTGAGAGTAACAGGATATACATTGGAAGTACGATAAGAAAGTTAAAAACTAGGATTGGGGAACATCTCAGAGCAATTAAAAATAAAGACAACAAAACCCCAATAGCTACCCATTTTCATGAATAGCATCTTGATTCAGACATGACTCTTATCAAATGTTTTGGAATTGAAAAACTTTCTCTCCCAGCTTGAGGGGGCAATTTGGAAACAAGATTGCAGAAACAAGAATCCTTTTGGATATGTACTATGGACGCCACATATACTGGTTGAAATGTGGACCAGGAGATGCTCCATTTTCTATAACACTTATTTTTGAAATATACAATAATAGCATCCGATGGAATAAGAATATTCATGCACATTGACATTTTCTGACTTATGTTCTGTTATTGTTTGATTGTGTGTGACTAGTGCACTTTTACACTGTATTTTTGAATTGAAATATATTTGCATAAGATGTAAGCATGCATGGTTAATTGATTATAGTATGCAAACGAATTCAACATACTAATACACAATTAACAATGAGTAGCTGACAAAATAATGTAAAGGGTGAATTATATACCTTAGCCCAGGAGCACGAGTAAGTCACGAGTTATGGGTTTTTCTGTAATTTACAAAATTACACTTAAAGGGTATTTTTTTATAAATAAAAAAAGTATGGACTATTAGGAAATGCCAATTAGTGTAACCGATTAGTTCCAACCATATTATAAATACCACTACATAACATCAGTCGGAATATATTCAGTATTTCCAGATCCCAAGATGACACGTTTGATGTTGTCATGTTACTCACGTTTCAATTAACTTTATTGAACAATTTATACGAGCAGGATTCCTGCAAAACACAGCATCGCGGGCAATCGTACCACGGTGCAAAACAGGAGTCAGAGGCAGAATGCAATAAAACCAGGTAAGTGAACTGAGATACAATAAACAGATTGGAACTTACAGTAGAAGATTGAACTAGACGAGACAGACATATATATATTTTAACTCTAAATCCGAAAACCTAAACATCCCCATTTACATTTGTTACAGATACAAAGACCGTTGGAATTGACAGCGATTTATCTCCTATTTATCATCATAAGTATCATTAAAACATATGTTTTTACATCATGAATGCTATAAAATGTAAGTTATCCCAATCGGTTTTACAAATTTAACAGACACAGTATTGAGCCACACATGACCCTAACTCGTGTATTTACTTATTTTGACTTCCTACAGCGCAACAGGGACCACAAAATTTGAGTCTACAAAAACCATGAGAGCTTAAACTAAATTCCAAATCGGAAGAGCGCCATGTGCAAAAGTAATTGAGAAGGGCACCACGTACAAAACTAATTGAGCCACCAAACCCCTGAGGAACCGTCTAATACAAGATGGGGAAACACGTGTCGGGATAGGGATAGGCAACAAAAGGGATAGGCAATATAGCTGTACTGTTTGCAGATTCAAATGCTGAAAGCCAACAATTTTGGAATTACTAAAATTTCAAAATGCAAACACTAAATTGATGAAATTGTACCAGATCCATGTTATGAATACAAGGTAAATCAAAGATGTACCAATTGTGACCTTTAGATGTAATAATTGAATGACCGTAATTCAATGATGAAAACATCTCAGCAATCAAAATAAAGAAAGGCTAAGGTGAACCCTACCATTTTTTCGAGTGAACTTTATTACCCAGATTGCAAGATTTCGTAGCGCGAGCACCGATAAGATCTATATTTTTGTGTTGTTCTAACAAAGCCCGATCAAAGTCTGGCCCGTCTGCGCTTGTTCACGTTGAGCCCATGTTGTGGGCATACCCATTATCTTCCATTCGGTATTCCAGGTCAGCATTGCTAGCTTTAGCTCCTGTAAACATTACATATCCGTTAGTGTGTGCTGCCGCGGACGACTCTGCTCAGGATGAGTTTATCGCCCGTGGCTGCCTATTGAATGCTCGGGTTCTTCTTCGCATCCGGATTTATTCCATGCCCCTACACCAGATTATGCTATTCTGCAACTGGATCGTGGAGCACTGCATCCAGGAGGGAGAGTAGCTTTGATATTTAGGGACTACCTAATTTGCAGGCTCTTATCTTTGGGCCCGGTGGCTGAAATGGAGGCCATGTTTGTAAGGATTGTTATTAACACATCGATGGTGTACCATTTTCTTATTGTATACCGCCCCCAGTCTTCTAGTCTGACTGTCTTCAAAAATTCCTTTAATGATTCAGTATCTGAGCTAGCCTAAAAAAATTTAAAATGTTATGTACTCGGGGATTTTAATATTTGGGCTGATGCTGCTAACAGTTCAGCTGCGACTTCTTTATTAGCAGCAATGAACAGTCTCTCATTGCAACAGTGTGGCTGGTCCTACCCATGAGAAAGGTCACACGCTTCATCTCATATTTGCCATGGCAAAGCTGATGCAGGTCTATCCCTGCCATATGAAAGTCTGTAAGGAACTAGCCTGCAGCAACCTCCTCTTCTGTGACACCCACCCAGGACCTTTGCACGGCCCTGGCTTCTCACTTCACTACAAAAACCCATGACAACCTTTCCTCTCTTACTTCCACACCAGATCTTACACCAACACCCCTGGAACCTCCCTAGGCCCCTCTGCCACTTCTCCTCTCTCACTCTCATCACACCTGATGAGGTCGCCAGACAAGTCCGATCTATGAATGCCTCGTCCAAACAGGTGTACCCCTGACCCTCCAAAACCATTGAGGTCAACATCGACTCTCTCACTCCAGCCTTGGCTGAGCTCTGCAATCTCTCTTTTGCCTCTGGAGTTTTCCCAACTAATCTTAAGCACTCCCTTGTGCACCCTCCACTTAAGAAACCCTCTGTCGACCCCTCCTTTCCAGCAAACTACCACCCCATCTCTATCACCCCTTTCCTGGGCAAACTCTGTGAGAAGCTGGCTATCTCTGCAGCTCACCATCCACACTGAATCTGCTGGTTGCCTCCACAACCATCAGTCTGGCTTTAGAGCATCCAGAGGCATGGAAACTGCTCTTCTGAACACCAATGAAGCTCTGCTCTCAAAACTTGACACTAACTCTCCCTCTGTCCTCATTCTTCTTGACCTCTCTTCTGCCTTCGACACAGTAAACCACAACATCCTGATCGCACGTCTCTGTGACACCCTGGGAATGTCAGGCTCTGGCATGGTTAACATCCTTCCTGTCGGACAGCCCATCCCAGGTCATACTTGGGGCCTTCCTCTCCACTATCACTCTTTCAACCTGCAGCGTCCCCCAGGGCTCTAACCTTTCCCCCTGGTTCTTCAATGTGAGATTGCCAGTTTTCCTCTAATTTCAAGTGTTATGCGGGTGGCACACAACTCTCTTTCAAGCTTACATCTGCCACCTCTTCTACCTTGCTCAAATCGGTCTGCCTGTCTGCAATTCAGCCATGGTGTGCTGCAAACGACCTCTGCCTCAATGCCAGAAAGACTGAGATCATTCGCATTGGGACTCCTGATCCCGCTTTCCCAATCTCACTCTGGCTGGCCTCCCTTGGCCCTGCTCCCGCACCTACATGCAAGGCAAAAAAGCTTGGGGTCACTTTCGACTCCTCTCCCTCCTTCTCCACTCACATTTCGGACATCTCTAAAAAGTCCAACTACCAGCTGCACCTCCTCAGAGGTATTCTTCCTTTTCTCACCTTCCCCCAGATGCTGACCGTCTCCAGAACCCTGGTTCTCTCAAGGCTTGACTACTGAAACAGCCTCTTTCTCAACCTCCCTGCCTCTGCTCTGAGCCCTCTGAAACTCATCCAGAACAAACCTGTGAGACTTATACTTGGCCTCAAGGCCAGAAACCTCATCCCTCTGGCACTGAAATTAAATCCCTCCACTGGCTCCCTGTGGCTGCAAGTATCAAGTTCAAGATTTTCTGCATTGTCCACAAGACTTTCTGGGGCCTGGGACACACCTATCTTCACTGATGCCTGCCAAAACACTGTCCCTCCCGAACCCTCTGTTCATCTACCTCCAACCTTCTGCGAGTGAGCTGGTTCTCTAAGCAGAGATTTGGAGGGATATCTTTATCCTCATCAGGGGCCTCCCTTTGGAATAGCCTCCCTGCAACCCTCCGTATTGAGCGTGATCTCCTTAAGTTCCAGAAGCTCCTTAAGACATTCCTCTTCTCCTCTTCCTTATCTCTCCCCCTACCCTACTAACCTCTCTCTTCTGCTCTATCCTTCTCGCCTTCCTTTTCTAGACAGCATGCCGACTGGCCTCCAGGAGTACCTCAGAGTCTCACAGGTCCCCGACACCCTCGCCAGTCCCCCAGCACTTGCCTCAGGGCCTGCACTTTCCTCATCTCTACTACACTCGGTCAATTACCCATTGAGAATGGCATCTCTCAGCACTTACCCAGTCATGTACCTTCTGTGCACTTGCACAATCTGAACGTACCATGCCTTGAATATCGTCTATCTTTTTCCCTGAATCGTCGTCAGACCTATTTGTGGTTATCTACACTGTTAACTGTATTACATGCACTTTATCTGCCTGGGCAGACTGGTTATCGTTCAGAAACTCATGGGCTCTGAATGACTGTAGTTTTTTTCTCCCCTGTTCCCTCCCTCCTTGAGCATCTTGAAACACTTGCCTTATGTACAGGCACTATACAAATAAACATTACCATACCATTACCATGCTAACTTGGGCTGATCTCTATGTGGTACCTTTTCAACTTGTCCGGATGGCTTCTTCTTGCTTATTGAGCAAGAGCATAAAAGTCTTTCAGAGAAATTGGAGGTCAGTTGAGTCGACCACTCTGTCCTCACATATTATCTGAATTTATGAGGGTATAAAGGATGGCCCTGCACCACTGCCCTCAGCCATATCTCATTTTGTGACAGCGTGCACTTTAGCAGCTGATCAGGTAGCCCCTTTTAAATGGATAAAGAAATTGTCTCGACATTTAGCTGCTTGGTTCTCAGCAGAGCTTTGTGCCCTTCGGTTAGTGGTGCGATGGGTAGAGCGTACATGGCGGGCTACTTACAACTTACATCTGAGAGACGAGTTTAAGAAGTAGCGTGCATTATACCACACAGTCCTTAAGGTGGCTAAACGTGTGCATTTCATGGCCACGATTCAATCGGCTGTTAATATACACAAGAAGCTTTTTCAAACAATTAAAGAACTTTCTCACCCTGGCACAGCCTCCATTGGCCCTATCTCCCAGTTGATGTGTGACAATCTATTCCTGTTATTTTTGGAGAAGTTTGAGAAATCGGAGCTAGTATTCTGGACGGAATGGCTCAGGCTTCCACTGGCTAGTACCGATCCGGCACAATTGATGCCTCTGGCTCAAGCAAGCTGCTTTTAATTCCTTTCAGCCTACCAATGGCGCTGAAATTGTTTGCATTGTTACCTGTCTAAAATCTGCATGCACTCTTCATGATGTTCCTGTGCACTTATTCAAATCCTTTACAATGAACATTAGTGATATGATAGTAGAGGTAATTAACTCTTCAGTAGCTTTTGACAGATGCCGGCCATCTTAATAAAAGCACTAGTGTTTCCTCTGCTGAAAAAGTAATCGTTATATGCAGCAGTTTCTGACAACTATCACCCAATTTCCCTGCTCCCTTTCCTTACTAAAGTTTTGGAAGCAGTTATTACCCCCCAACTTCGATCAAAATATCTTAGACCCTTGTCAGATGGGCTTTCGGTCCTTGATGGGAACCGGGTCTGTTCTGGTGCCAGTCCCTAACGATTTAACTAAGATGAAAGATCTGGGCTGCATGGCAGGCCTTATCTTAGAAGACCTGTCAACCGCATTTGATACTAGTAATCATGCTCTTCTTCTATTTAGACTGCAGAAGGATGGTATTTCGGGCCAGGTTCTAGAATGATTCCAAGTTTTTCTGACTCATCATTCGCAACTGGTATTTCTCGCTTTGTTTAAAACTGCACCAGGATTTGTGACCTGCAGAGTGCCACATGGTTCAGCCCTCTCTCCTATTATTTTTAATAAATATTTCAAGCCGCTGGCAGCTCTCATTCACTCATTTGGTTTGAAATTGTACTCCTACGCTGATTTTCCAGATCCTGTTTAGGCTGGGTCTGGGCCAGACAGGCATTGCGGCTCAGCTGAGATCCTGCCTGGCAGAAATTGGGGCATAGATGGGAGCGAACAGGCTCAGACTTAATGGCGAGAAGAATGATTATTGGCCCGACAAGTGCGTCGATGGGCTGGACCTCAGACTTCTGGTCATCAACTTTGGGGCCTCTTCCGGTTCCGGTCGAGGTGGTGAAAAACCTTGGCGTGAAAGTGTCAGCATCCCTGAAAATTGACACTCGGATTAATACTGAGTTTGGAATGGGTTTTCACAAGCTTAAGCAATTAGGGAAAATCCTCCCATTTATTCCTAAGGATCTTCATGCACAGGTAGTGGCTGCATACCTTAACGGTAGCCTAGACTACTGTAATGCTATCTTTCTGTCTCAACCCGCTTTCTTATTGCATTGGTTGCATGTTCTGCAAAATGCAGCAGTTCGCTTGGTGAAAGGCATATCTTTAGGACAGCATGTCTCTAATGTTCGGCGGGAACTCCACTGGTTTCCCGTGAAAGCTTGCATCCATTTCAAGGTCCTGTGCATCATTCATCAGGCCCTGAATGAACAGGGCTGTGTAGCCCTGCTGGACAAAATCCCGTGGTACTGCCATGGCCGTGCACTTTATTCAGCATTGGCCGAATCTTTGAAGATACCTCCCTATCGCCATTAAAGGATCGGCCATAGGGCTTTCCCGGGCTCTAAATTGTGGAATACTCTCCCAGAAGGGATCCGCTGTCTGTAGGACTTTGATCTCTTTAAATGGGGCCTGAAGACCCATTTACTTGCCTAAATTGTGTGTCTTTCTGCCCACGCTTCTAGATAGCACCATGATGCCTTTGGCGAAAGAGCGCTCTATCTCCACCTTCTCTCCTCACTTCCAGTGTTACGCTGATGACACTCAACTATTCTCCCACTCCTCCTCTTCTATTTTCCCCTTCCTTATCCCTGACTGCATGTTAGGTATGAATTGGTGCAGTCCAAATGGTGAGGACTACACAAGACGTATCTTCTTGGTAATAGGTAACCCATCTTTTACTACACAAGTTGGTAGTGTGACTGAGCAACCAGGCTTATTTTAAGAGGGGTAATGTGAGCTGGAGAGCTGTACATTTGAAATCAGTAAGTAAAAGTGGCCAAGTAACACTTCCACGCTTAAAGTTATATATCAATATGTATTTAATATATACATAAGGTTCAAATAAGCATTCTGTAGAAAGTGTTATCTACTAGTAACATTCAATCAAAGTTTGGATTCAGTTTGTAAAAGACAATAACAGTTGGTAAATACTTTTCTTATGCTAACACATGTTCCAGCGCATGGACTGACTTCAGTAAAGTTCAGTATTGCACTTATTTTCAGTTACCAAGTCAGTTATTGAGTTGTGAAAGGAAGGAATGGTTAGAATAAGACTTAGACCATACATTCAACAGTTTGTAAAACAATTATAATCTCCTAAAGTAAGGCATGTAAACTTTTATCCCAGCAATAATAGTAATCACAATTATAAACTATCAGGGGACAAGTACTGCCAAAGCCAGTAGGTTCAGAGGAGTGCCTTTAGGGAACTAGGACAGCCAAAGTCAATGGACAAAGTCAACAGTTCTGATGCAATTCTTCTTAAAGTCTTGACAATGTTAGTAAGTTCAGGAGAAATCACAATAACTCCAGTGAGATACTTTGTAGAGAGCACAAGCTGTTAGGCCAGTGCAGGTGAGTTGAGATCAACTCCAAAAAGTACTTGGCAAGACAGGAAGCACAACTTTAGGCTAAAAGGTGAAAACCCCAAGTCCCACGGTACCTGTGATTTGAAGAAAAATGGTCCAGCTGGATTCCTCCTTGCTACAGCTTGGCAGACACTTGTTCCTGGACCTTGGTCGTGGTGATGAAAGGGAGGACGTATGGCGGGCTCCTGTGGCAGTACTCGGGAGGGGGACTCATCAGCAATGGATTTCCTTTGTTTCAGAGGCACTTCAGTGTTTTGGCGCCTTTTCCTCTGAGAGCTTGCTTCCACGGTTCTGGCCTCTTGTGAGGGGACTCTGGATCAAGGTTTTCTCTGGATGCCCACGTAGATTTAACCGGATTCATACTTCGCAAGACGATGGCACAGGGCCCCTGGCCCCCGGGCATTGGGCTTCTGCAGCTCTGGTGAGGCACAGCAAGTCGGGGGATGCTCCAAATGGAAGCTTGTCTTGTGGCTAATTGGTCCCACCATCCCAAGGGAGGAAGTCGTCTTTCCAGTCTTTCCAGTCGATATGAAAACGGTGTCAGCACAGCTTAAGGGCTTCACCTGCTACTTCATGGTCCAGGAGGGTGCTGCTGGCGTCTCATCACGTTTTCTTTTTTGGTTGTTCCTCTCCATTAGTTGACTCTGCCTCTAGTCCCCAAAACCTTGCTTTTTATGCGATTTCCCATTCATTCACAGCCTATGCTGTCAATCACACAGCAGGGTGGCTGTCCTTTTAGGACAGCAATTAACATTCTCCCTAACACTGCCTGTCTGCTATCCAGTCATGATGCACATCCAATGATCTCTGTCTTAATACAGTCCTATCGGAAAACCTGTTCCCCATTTCCCCCCTGCACTCTAGCCACCTTCTATGGGGTCTCCTCTTTCTCCCTCCACTGATGCCAGAAACCTTGCGGTCATCTTCGACTCCTCTCTCTCCTTCACTCCTCAGATAATGGATTTTGCCAAGAAGGCCCACTTTCAACTTTTTCTCCTCAGGGGCATTCTCCCTTTCTTCACCTTTCCCCAGAAGCTAAATGTCTCTAGAGCCCTGGTCCTCTCCCGGCTTGACCACCGTAACAGCCTCTTCCTTACCCTACCTATTTCCTCCCTCCGTCCTCTTTAACTAATCCAGAATATGGCTGCAAGACTTTTGATTGGCCCCAACCCCAGGGACTGCATCTCTCCAGCCCTAATATCTCTACCCTGGCTCCCGGTTGCTGCAAGTATCAAATTCAAGACCCTTGCATCATCCATAAGGCTGTCTGGGGAATGGGACCACACTATATGCAGCTATCTTTCTCACTAAATACTCTCCTTCAAGATTCCTTCGATCCTCTTGCTCCAACTCTTTACTGGTCACATTCTTTTCTAAGCAGAGAGCTGGGGGCAGATCTCTTTCCTCGGCCGGCTCCCTTCTCTGGAACAGTCTCCCTCCCTCTCTCTGTCTTCAATCGGACCTCCTTAAGTTCCGCGAACAACTCAACACTTTCCTCGTCCTCCTCCTTCTCTCTCTCCCTCCCGTGTTAACCACACCCACAGTCACTGAGATTGGTGGCCTCACGCCTCATGAGTCCAATAGGGTCCTGGCCATCTGCCCATTTGCCAGCAGCATCTGCCCGCCACTGCACTGGCCATGGGCCTACACATGCCTGGGTGTTGTCTCAGGTCTGCACTTACCTGGTGGGTGATTGACCTCCCCCTCAACTCGTGACATTTCCACCCTTGCGCTTACATTTTGCCTCGGCAACTGGCATCTTTTGTACTTCCACCAGGGGGACCCTCCAGGTCTTACCCTCCGCCCCCCTCCTCCCATCTCTTCTCTGCATTTGCACGCTCCGAATGCCACAAGGCCTAGTAGGACCGCTGATGTTTTATGATTTATTATTTGTCCTTCATTGTTATCTTGTTCCCTTGCACCACTTCCGTTTTGCCTTATGGTGCTTTGAAACACTGTCTTGTTGTTTAAGCACCTTACAAATGCCCAATAAATAAAGAAAATAAATGCAATTCTGACACTGAGTATAATGCAGATCATCAGAGGAGAGACAGTGCTTCATCTGATGCATAGTTACAGTATCTCCAAAGTTACAGCTTTTTTGACATCGCCCAGCTTTACCTTATAAGAGTTTTGGATTCTGTACAAACAAAATCCTTGACAAGGAGAGGAGCAGGAACTTGAAGCCTGCCTAACCAACAGGACAGGATTTCATTAGCAATTATTTCTGAATATTTTAATGAAAAGCAGGCATGCAGCAGCCAGATAGAGGTTGCTATCTATAAATGTCTAAGCGCTGGCAGGACCCAGAGGCAGCCCCGATGTGCACCGAGGAAACAAATGAGACACACACGTAATTACAGAGTGTTTAAAAACAGCGAAAAATACAATCGAAATCTCTCTGTGATCCTCTGAAGAGATTCAAGTCATAATGAATACGAAAGTCCTTTGTCCTGCTCATTGTCCTTCACTAAACAGCTTGGCTTTGCCTTGGGATTTCTCCAGGAAGTGTCTGATTTGGAGGTTGGAAGCACCATTATTTGCTGGAATGTTCTAATACACGCAGAGAGCAGGTGCTCATTAAAAAAGGCCAGCCGTCCTGCTACAACATGGCTTTCCCGCCACCTCGCTAACTGCCCGCTTCCCGCTCTCCTCCATTAGGTCTGCTCATCGCGGGAAGCCATCATGGCGCCTGGTTTTGCATTCACAGGCGTAAGAATCTACGGCGCGTCGTTAATTATCTCCCTGGTTTGCACCAGCAGCTGGAGAGAAAAAAATCAATTGTTCATAGCTCATTTCTGCAGCAGAATAAACCTTTAGTTCTAAAGGTCAAGGCGCGCAGAAGGGTATTAGATAATGTTACATCAGCGAGGCTCGGTTGCGGCTGCCATGCAGAACGAGCCTTTTAAGACGCTGTGGAGATAGGAAGTGAAAACCAAAACATTATTAACGCGGCGTGTCTGTGCTTCCGCCTGATCATACTGTCAATGACATATTTGCAGTGGTGGAGAGAGGTTATAGAGCTGAAGTTGGAGGGGCTGGGGAAGGGAAGGGTGGCGCACAGGGCTTTGCAAGTTGCACCAGATCAGGACAGTATCATATGCCAAAAACATGTGTGTACAGTGTGGGTGCATGCCAGGGGAGTTGCTAGATCTGGAAAAGACCTGTTGCTAAGGTGATGTCAGAACTGTTGGGACTGGGGGCTAGCTAGTCTTTTGGCTGTAGCTCCTGAGATTCTCTCCAGGGCTACAACCAAAAGATCAGGGGCTATAGCCACCTTAGCCCCCCCCCCTAGCAACGCCCCTGGTGCATGCTATTATACATGTTTGTTTTAATATGATTGTGATGTACCATTAACAAAAAGAATGGCATCCACATATCTTGTTGCTACCCCTTCCTACGCGTTATTGCACCCTTTCCCATCCTGACACTTCCTTGCCTCTGCACTTTTTTCTCAACTGCACACCTCCACTTCTCTCCTCGCCCGCGCACATCTCAGGCATCCATCTATTCTCGGCCCCCTTATGCTTCGCCCCTTTTGCCTGTATGTGCCCGCTTTCTAGTCACTCTCTTCCCGTGGACTTCTGCCTACCCCACTCTTTCCTTCTCTGCACCCTTGTTGCTCTGTATTGAGTTCTTCCTGTGCATCACACTCTCACCGGCAACCAACATTCTGCCTCTCAGTACGCCTACGTGTCTGCCACTTAAACCCTCCTATATCGCCCTGCACATCTCCTCTCCTCTCTCGCCTCGTGCATCTTAGTCAATGGAGCTCGGCGGTTTGTCACTAACAGTAGTGCCCACGTCTAAGCTCTCTCTTTCCGCACACACAATAACATGCTTTCTGCACTCCTTTCACCCAATGTCTCGTTTCTGAACAAGTGTTCCTCTCCCTGTCTTCTTGAACCCGGTATCTCATTTCTGTGTACCTCTTTGTTTCTGCACTTTACTTGCATGTCCATATCTCTGTTCACTCCTTTCTTCATTCACCCCACTACCTTCAGCAAACAGTGCTGTTTATTTTTGGCTCTGAGGTGATGCCCTAGCACCACCTATGAACCAGAACTATTTCCATGTGAGTACAAATAGTAGGGAGGTGGGATGTGATGTTGTTTGGTGTTTTTACACACCCATTGACCACCCATCCTATTACCTGCGGCTGTTCCCACCCACTGCTCCCCTCTTCCTGCCCCAAACACTCCTTTTGGATCTCAATGAGCTACCGCTATCATGCAGTAATATTAAACTATGTGCTGTTAAGGAGCAGCATTGTTATTTCTGAGGAGACTACATAAACGTAATGGCTGAATTAAATCTGTACATCAACTTCATTTATACTAAACATCTCTTAGCCTTTATAAGCAATCATTTCATGCAACTAGTTTAAACTTAAAAACGTCACTCATTTAATGCAGGGACGTCTTTTCACCAAAATGCCAGGGGTAGCAGAAGTGACATCACATGACCCTTGACCCCTGGTGACATCACAGGAAGTGATGTCATTTGACCCCGCCACAAAGTGATATCGTGGGATGCGATGGAACGCGACCTTTCACCCGTTGACAAAACAGGAAGTGCTATCACATAGCATTGTACACTACAAAAAATATGGTTACATATCACTATAATGTGATGTACATTTCATACAAGAATGGATCGCCATATGTATTGTTAAAATCAGTTTGTATAGGTCCATATTACCAAATTACTGTGAATACAAGCAGACGTTCATAACCAAATGATAATGATGTGTTATTTTATAGCACTTAAGCTTAAGCGCTTTATATAGAAAAAATATGCACCCAATATCACCCAACCTGTGTTGGTACTCATTTATCGTCCTCAGAAAGATGAAAGGCTGAGTTGAGGCATTTAAGAACAGACTAAATCAGTGACTCACCACCTGAAGTGTGCCTGAAATAAACCTTTAATGAGTCTAGCAATTATTGTATAGAATTCCAGAAAGACACATTATTTGGTATTCCTAATCTTTCTTATTTAGGGTCAGTGCTGAAAGTGTTGGACTTGTGGCACTCCTTTTCTTATTTTTCTTCTTTTTTTTAAGGGGTTTTAACAAGAAAGCCAGCAACTCCAGAAGTAAAGACCACATGGTGCTGGCCACAGCCCATGAGCTTGCATTACAAAAAAAAAAGTATTTTTTTGTTCGTTTTTTTTCTAGAGGTCGCAAGGGAGACCTCCGAGGTTGCAGTTGCGGCCTCTGGCGACCCCTAAATGACGTCCCTGATTTAATGGAGCACACTGTTGTCTGAAGTTTAGTTATACAGTACTAATCATGCATGCAAAGTTGTGGAAACCATATTGATGGCATCTTGCAGAACAGAACAGTTTGCTTTCTAATAGGCCAGTGCCATTTGTTCAGCACATCTCTGCGGATGTCTTTAAGTTTCACGCCCACAGCAAACGTTTCATGTACTTGTAGTCTAGGACAGAATCAGCAACTTTAGAATATCAGTGTTTCCTGCTGGTGCAATGTTAATAATTCACACTTCTTAGCCTCTAGCTACATGTGTGTGATTGCTGTGTGTAAACCAAAAGCCGGATAATTACACTTGCACACCAAGATAATTGCAGTTTTAGTGGTTAAGTGAAGAATTATAGAATGATATATTTACAAAATTCAAGGTGCAGGGGAGAAGAGTCTCAGCCTTGGTATCTAGGCTAGATGCAAACAAGAAACAATGGAGAAATCCGATTAGGATAGCCACGTCCCCTGCACACTATCTAACAGGCCAAATGGCCTAATGGAGATATAAATCCGAAGATTACTTAGTTAGTTATGAATCCTTTTGAATTACAAATGCAGACAACATAGTAGAAAATAAGTTCAATAGACAATTTTTTGGTTATTAACAACAAATTTTGCTTTTAAATTGTATCTTGATAAGCCCAACGCGTTTCGAGTCATGAGAACTCTTCATCAGGGGCAGCATGTTCATCAAACAATTTCTACAGAAAGGAAAATTGCATACAGTATATTAGCATTTTTATCCTAAAACAAATGTCAATCAAGTCATATGGTAACTTCTATATTTAAAGTGAAATTTATAAAACACCTTTGTAGTATTTTAAACCATACATTCTATTGAAGAAGTGGACAGCAGTGTCTCAATCTTAACTCATTCACCGAAGGAGTACTGATGTGTAAAGCGTTATAAATTGTGAGTGTTTAGCCAATAATAAAATAATTAATAATTAAAGCCATGGTGCCAGTCATAAATCTGTGGACATGCCCAAAGTGTGTGGTTAGTGTAACGAAAGTGATGTTAGAATTAGGGTCATTCTGGTGGATGGATAAAATTTTACCAAAAACAATGTTTGAAAAAAGCCTGAGCGGTCAGTCAATGAGCCTCAGTTGGGCGAACACTATGGTTCTTAATGCACGTTCCCTGGTAGTCGAAATTCCCTCCAGTCTAAGAAGAAAAATGTGGTATAAGTCTAAAAAAAGGGGTACTAAATAAGCAATGAACAGCTATTCCCCAAGAAAAATACTCACTCGATTGTATTCCGGCAGTCCAGGAGGCGTCCAGGCGCGGCGGGAGCCCACAGCTGTGTGAGCTTCCCTCGCGGTGGACGTGATTTATACTGTTATGTATGTGACGTCACTCGCGCATGCGTCAGCGGCGCCATGCGGGGAGCATGACGTCACTCACGCAAGCGCGAGCTAATGTAAACAAGTCGCTGCAACGGCGTGAGTTAAAGTATGGAGAAGGAAACCTCTATTGATAAATGCAACATGACGTCACTCGTGGTGCGTCTATGTACTCTAATGAGGAGCGTATGTGGAGCGGGGCATGTCCTCTAAAGATGCTTCAGAGTGTGTTGAAAAGGTGATTAGTGTTAGTGACTAGATGTGGGCAGAGTTAATTAGATTTATCTCATCACAACTTGATTTATATTATTGGGTTGAAACACAAGCTTTTATGGCATCAACAGTACTGTCATCCAAAATCATCAATTAGATATATAACATTGTTTTCTCCATGTTATAGCTGTTATTTACAATTCTTAGCAAGAACTAAAAAATCATGATAAAAAGAGAGACATTTGTAAGTAGTCTGGTTACTAACCCGTTAGGAGAACATGGGTGTACATTCTAAATGCCAACAAATGGCCAACATAGACATAGAAATGCAAGTATAAGAAAACCACAGATGAGGCTCAGGAAAGATTGTTGAATATGTACAAGTGAACACTCATAAGGATGTATTTAAACTGTTAGACATGTTGAGTGGTGTACGGCTACCTCAATAAGGGTATTGTTTATAAAAATGGCCCTAGGTAATAGTCTTCATTAATTCCGAGGGGGGTCATAGCGTAGCGTCCAATTTATTAATCCATAAAAGTTCTCTTTGTGCAAGTATTTTTGGAAGATTCCCACCCCTTCTTAATGGTCGAAGAACCTCAAGTACCACAAATCTCATTTGTGAAACATTGTGTTTCTTCTCCTCAAAGTGTCTATATACCGGGGATTTGCAATTCTTGGTCCTGATACAGGATTTATGTTCTGTCCACCGGTCTTTGACTTTTCTGTTCGTTTTGCCCACGTAATATATGCCACATGGGCAGCGAATGGCGTAGATTACATTTTTCGTATCACATGTTGCAAAATGTCTTAGCAAGATCTTTTTACCATTGTATGGGTGTCTGATATGATCACCTTTTATCACATTGTTACAATGTTGGCAGTGTAAACATGCAAACGTGCCAGGTTTTTGTTTGCTGAGGGTTGTCTGAGGTGATGGTTTTGGTTTTTCTGCCTTGATCAGTTGATCTCTCAAGTTTTTGCCCCTTTTATAAGCCATCATAGGCGGATCCGGAAATAGCCGAGTAAGCGTACTGTCAGATTTGATAAGATCCCAGTTTTTGTAGATTATTCTTTTGATCTGGAAACTTTGGCTTGAGTATTTTAATGTATGGATGAGTCCCTTATCCTTTTTCTTAGGTCGGTTTTCCAGTAGTGTATTTCTTTCCTGGGTTTCAGTACGTATAATCGCTCTGTCTACCACTTCTGATTGGAAACCTCGATCGAGGAACCTTTGCTTCATTATGTTGTATTCTCCATGGAGTGTGTCTGCTTCTGAAGTAATTCTCTTGAGCCGTAATAGCTGGCTGTATGGTAGATTATCCTTCAGATGTTTAGGATGGTGGCTCGTGTGATGAAGACAGCTATTGACATCCGTTGGTTTTCTGTATATCATTGTTTTTAACGTGGTGCCTGTTAATTCTACTGTAACATCCAGAAAATTTACATGTGGTTTGCCGATTTCCATAGTTAATCCAATTCTTGGATTGCAGGTGTTGAGAAAGTTCCAAAAGTTGAGTAGTTCTGTCTCTGTACCTTTCCATATGCCAAAGATGTCATCAATGTATCTCTGCCAGCATTTGATATGGTTCTTCCAGATTGGATTGTCCAATACATGTTGCTTTTCATAATGATACATGAAGATATTAGCGTAGGACGGGGCAACGGAGGACCTCATGGAAGTGCCCGAAATTTGTAGGTAGAATTGGCCGTTATGTCTAAAATATTTATTGTAAAGTATGATGTTAATACTCAAGCCAAAGTTTCCAGATAAAAAGAATAATCTACAAAAACTGGGATCTTATCAAATCTGACAGTACGCTTACTCGGCTATTTCCGGATCCGCCTATGATGGCTTATAAAAGGGGCGAAAACTTGAGAGATCAACTGATCAAGGCAGAAAAACCAAAACCATCACCTCAGACAACCCTCAGCAAACAAAAACCTGGCACGTTTGCATGTTTACACTGTCAACATTGTAACAATGTGATAAAAGGTGATCATATCAGACACCCATACAATGGTAAAAAGATCTCGCTAAGACATTTTGCAACATGTGATACGAAGAATGTAATCTACGCCATTCGCTGCCCATGTGGCATATATTACGTGGGCAAAACGAACAGAAAAGTCAAAGACCGGTGGACAGAACATAAATCCTGTATAAGGACCAAGAATTGCAAATCCCCGGTATATAGACACTTTGAGGAGAAGAAACACAATGTTTCACAAATGAGATTTTTGGTACTTGAGGTCCTTCGACCATTAAGTAGGGGTGGGAATCTTCCAAAAATACTTGCACAAAGAGAACTTTTTTGGATTAATAAATTGGACGCTATGACCCCCCTCGGAATTAATGAAGACTATTACCTAGGGCCATTTTTATAAACAATACCCTTATTGAGGTAGCCGTACACCACTCAACATATCTAACAGGTTAAATACATCCTTATGAGTGTTCACTTGTACATATTCAACAATCTTTCCTGAGCCTCATCTGTGGTTTTCTTATACTTGCATTTCTATGTCTATGTTGGCCATTTGTTGGCATTTAGAATGTACACCCATGTTCTCCTAACGGGTTAGTAACCAGACTACTTACAAATGTCTCTCTTTTTATCATGATTTTTTCGTTCCTGCTAAGAATTGTAAATAACAGCTATAACATGGAGAAAACAATGTTATATATCTAATTGATGATTTTGGATGACAGTACTGTTGATGCCATAAAAGCTTGTGTTTAGACCCAATAATATAAATCAGGTTGTGATGAGATAAATCTAATTACCTCTGCCCACATCTAGTCACTAACACTGATCACCTTATCAACACACTCTGAAGCATCTTTAGAGGACATGCCCCGCTCCACATATGCTCCTCATTAGAGTACATAGACGCACCACGACTGACGTCATGTTGCATTTATCAATAGAGGTTTCCTTCTCCATACTTTAACTCACGCCGTTGCGGCAACTTGTTTATATTAGCTCGCGCTTGTGTGAGGAAAGTCATGCTCCCCGCATGGCGCCGCTGACGCATGCGCGAGTGACGTCACATACATAAACAGTATAAATCACGTCCACCGCGAGGGAAGCTCACACAGCTGTGGACTCCCGCCGCGCCTGGACGCCTCCTGGACTGCCGGAATACAATCGAGTGAGTATTTTTCTTGGGGAATAGCTGTTCATTGCTTATTTAGTACCCCTTTTTTTAGACTTATACCACATTTTTCTTCTTAGACTGGAGGGAATTCCGACTACCAGGGAACGTGCATTAAGAACCGTAGTGTTCGCCCAACTGAGGCTCATTGACTGACCGCTCAGGCTTTTTTCAAACATTGTTTTTGGTAAGATTTTATCCATCCACCAGAATGACCCTAATTCTAACATCACTTTCGTTACACTAACCACACACTTTGGGCATGTTCACAGATTTATGACGGGCACCATGGCTTTAATTATTAATCCTTTTATTATTGGCTAAACACTCACAACTTATAACGCTTTACACATCAGTACTCCTTTGGTGAATGAGTTAAGATTGAGACACTGCTGTCCACTTCTTCAATAGAATGTATGGTTTAAAATACTACAAAGGTGTTTTATAAATTTCACTTTAAATATATAGAAGTTACCATATGACTTGATTGACATTTTTTTGAGGATAAAAATGCTAATATACTGTATGCAATTTTCCTTTCTGTAGAAATTGTTTGATGAACATGCTGCCCCTGATGAAGAGTTCTCATGACTCGAAACACATTGGGCTTATCAAGATACAAATTAAAAGCTAAATTTGTTGTTAATAACCAAAAAATTGTCTATTGAACTTATTTTCTACTATGTTGTCTGCATTTGTAATTCAAAAGGATTCATAACTAACTAAGTAATCTTCGGATGTCTATCTCCTTTAGGCCATTTGGCCTGTTAGATAGTGTGCAGGGGACGTGGCTATCCTAATCGGATTTCTCCATTGTTTCTTGATTGCTGTGTGTACCCAGCTTTCCTGTTTACAATTTAGTGCTTAATTGAGCTGTAACAAAAACACATATATAACCGTCACCTTTTCACATTTTTACAGTGTTCTAAATGCGTAGGTATGACTTATTTTTCAACAACCCCAAACCACCTACTTTTATATAGAAGACATACTTGGAACATGGCAATCAAAGCTGCAAATCGGCCACCCTTGAGCCAGCCCTTGATTTTCAACGAACACCACTTTGCATTCTACGCCTGTTTCCATTGGCTGTTCTGCTCTGATTTTTAACACAGGTACACATTTTTGCGTGTGCACTGGAAACACTGCTGTGTTTTTTCCTCTTGTACCTTGGCCTGTTTCTTGGACACAGGGTGACCCAGTGAATCCCTTTTCAAGTTGGCTGTCGTGTGCGCATAGATGTATTTCCCAAACCCTTTGGCAGTCTTTTTTGTGTGGTATGTAAATTGTCTTTTGGGCTTAGTGCATAAAAACACCCAGACTCGCTTGAAGTGGAAAGAGTCGCTTTAATGTGACAGGCCAAAGCTCACAAATAAATGCTAACCTGGCCCCTGGGCTTACAGACTAAAATAACTGCTTTAACACTTTGCCAAAACATTAAATAAATAACTATATCCCCCAACAAATAAATAAATAAATCCAACTTCTTCCCTACCTATCCCCAGGTCCTCATCGTCCCCTTACCGTCTTCTCAAGCCTTCGTTCCCGCTTTCTCCCATCATCACCCCGGGGCCATGCCCCTCCATCTTGAAGAACTGTTCCCCTCTCTGCACCCCCAGGGTAGCCCATTCGTGCAAACAGCACCACCCCATCCATACCCACGCTATTCCCCCATTGTGCTTGCCTCCCACCTCTCCAAAGGGGCAATGCCCCCGGCAACCCCCCTACTCAAGCCCCTTCAACTCCCCTCTACACCAAACTCCCCTTTCCTCAGACCCGCAGCCAGACCAACCTGTCACATCAGCAACGAGAACCTTACAACATGACTCCCCAATTAACGCCCCGAACTGTCACACAAAAACTGCCAGCCTACCCCCTGACCTATATCCTAACCCCAAAATCGCAGAAAAAACCTGATATATGGGGGAAAAAGAAAAAACTTCCCTCCCACTCACAAATCCACTACCTACTAATTTGACCCCAATGGACCTCAAAAAAAGGGAGGGGGGCGGGGACAAAAGCTCATCCTCAACCGTCGCCTGCTCCTGAACCTTCCCTGCCCCCTTAAATACCCCCCCGGAGGCGCACTGTGCAGCACCCAAAACCACCCCGGAGGGAAATGCTGCGCGTTCCCCCCGGTGCCCCCTTTGGACTTACTGCACAAAAACACCCAGACTTGCTTGAAGTGGAAAAGGTTGCTTTAATGTGACAGGCCAAAGCTCACAAATTAACGCTAACCTAGCCCCTGGCCTTATAGACTAAAATAACTGCTTTAACAATTTGCCAAAACATGAAATAAATAAATAACTCTTTATATCCCCCCAATAAATAAATCCAACTTCCTCCTTACCTATCCCCAGGTCCTTACCATCCCCTTACCATCTTCTGAAGCCTTCGTTCCCGCTTTCTCCCATCATCTCCCCGGGGCCATGCCCCTCCATCTTCAAGACCTGTTCCCCTCTCTGCACCCCCGGAGTAGCCCATTAGTGCAAACAGCACCACCCCCATCCTTACCCACGCTATTCCCCCATTGTGCTTGTCTCCCCCCTTATCCAAAGGGGCCATGCCCTTGGCACTAAAAAAAACCCTCCCCTGAGGTGTTCTTTTCTGCCCCGCCACCAAACTTCCTACTACTTCCAACTCTTTACCATTTCCCCCACCTGCAACGTCAAATCCAAGAGCTAGTAGCTATTTCCATAAACCGACAAATGAACCCCATCCTCCCTGAAAAACTCAAAATTCTCATATACAATCTTCTTGTGCTCCAAAACCTGCACTGCTGCCAAGCCACACAACTTTATCATCTCCCTATTTATTTTCTTTCTTGTCCGTTCTACTGCACCCTCGCTTACTGCCCCCCATCCACACTCTCCTCGGTAACAACTTAGTCCATATCAAACTTACCTTAGGCCATATCTCCCTAAGCCATACCAGGTCCCATTTCATTTTTCTCAGCAGAGCTACACCCGTTCCCTGTACAAGGTCATTCTCCCCGGCGTGTATGATCAACCCATCCCCCAGCATGGGCAGCAGTTGATCCCAGCGCAGCCCCCCAAGACCCAACCACCTCACAATCGCCACCTTATAGCTGCAGCCCAATTGCGTGTCAAATATCCTCTTCTCTGCCTCTCTACCCGCCCACTTCACAATAGAATGCCTGACAATCCAGATCTGCAGTATCTACCCCAGCCTCCTCGCCGTCTCTGAAAAAGATATCACATTGTCACTCCACCATCCCTCACCCCATCAACCCTCTGCCATCCCCTCAAACCCTCTACCCCATCTCACCCAGAACCTTTCCTCAGATCCCTAATATATCCCTTATACTTCCCCGACCGCCATCGGCCCAAGCTCTTAACCGTGTCCTCTGATAGCTCCAAGCGGTTAAACTCATATGCTGCACCCATCCGAAATGAATGAGTTCCAAACTCCTCAGGGTTCTCTCCTACTACCCCCAATGCCTTCCTTAGCACCCCCAGCACTTGTGCTGCTGACACTCCCGACCCATCCTCATGCCGGAAAATCAGCCCCAACCTGCCCCCGGATAGATCCTTCCATGCCAAACCCTAACCTTCCTGGGGTGGGGAAGTAAGGAGCACAGCTCCCTACTTCCCCACCCCAGCGATACCCAGCAGCCCCTCCCTTTCTGATCCGGCTTTGACCTCACAATCCTAATATCCACCCCAAATCTGAGAAATAGACATCTTCCCACTGCAACCCACCTGTTCCTCCCTTTACCCCCACAAGTTCTGACACCCTGAATGCCCCAAAAAACAGCCACGTAAAACAAACCTGAAACATAACTCCTTCCCCAAGCCGACCAGCAGGCCCTTTCCAAAGCCCAGCATACACTGACCAACAAGGCCGCCGATACTGGCCTTCTGCTATCCTTCTCCCTCCTATTTTCCCTTGCCCAGCCCTCTAGCATACTACTCGCCATTTCCCCACCACTCGGCTGTAAGCCCCAAAACCATTTACCATATAAGGCTATTCCCGCCAACTTCCCAGCTATAGTTGCCTTCGACCAACCACTATCCATACACCACAAAAGGAAATTGGCCACATCATCCCTTCTGTGTTCCTCAGCATCCTCCCTACCCCTCCAGCTATGTGCTCCCCCCCATCAAGAATTCTTCCCATGCCCTCTTGTAGGCCGCCCTAGACGCCTGAGCCAGCAAACACTCCACTAAGGACAGCACTCTCAACTTCCTATCTTCCACAGCTCCTCCGGGATCCGCTGCGCCCTCTGGTCCGCTCCTGGTGCCAATCCACAGAATCTCTGCCATTGAAAACGAGATAATGCATCAGCGATGCCATTATCCTTACCCGGCACGTGTATTGCCCTGAACACCACATTCCATTCCATACAGCGCAAAACAAACTCCCTCATTAGCCTCGCCACCTCTCGTCCTTGGCCGACTGCCTGTTAACCACATTGACCACGCATTCATTGTCCACATTGAAATTAACTTTCCTGTTCTCAAATTCCCTGCCCCACAGTTCCAATGCCATCAACAAAGGAAAGAACTCAAGAAATGCTATGCTTCTACCCTCCTTTAGCCATCGCAGCGGCCACTTCTCTGTGTACCATTTGCCCCCACAGAAAACTCCAAAACACCCTGCTCCTGCCGCATCTGAAAATATTTACACCTCCCATGCCACCGGATCCCCTTCTAACCGCATTGAACACCCCATTAAAACCTTCCAGGAAGCGCAACCAAATTCTACAATCGTCGCGCACCACCCCTGATACCCTTACCCGATGATGTGGGCACTTTGCTCCTGCCATAGACCGCGACATGTTCCTACAAAAAGTGCACCCCGGGTCACTAACCTACATGCAAAATTCAAATGCCCCTCTAGCCGCTGAATCTCCAATAAAATCATTTTCCGTGCAACCACCGCCTTTTCCAGGAAACCTACCAATCCCCTCACCTTGTCGTGCGGCAAGCGTGATGTCATAGCCACTGAGTCCAATTTGATCCCCAAAAAAGTCAAAACCACTGCTGGCCCTTCCGTTTTATCCTCTGCCAATGGTACCTCCAACTCCTGCATCAGAGCCTGAAAAGTCCCAAGCATGTTCTTGCACTCTAATTCCATGCCTGCCCCACTGATGAACATAAATCGTCCAGGTAATGCAAAACACCTTCCATCTCCGAGCTATACATAAAAACCCACTGCAAAAATGACCTAAAACGCTCAAACAACGAGCAAGAGATAGCACAGCCCATTGGTAAAGCCTTATCAACATAAATGCGGTCCTCAAATTGCAACCCCAGCAGCCACAAATCCTCCGGGTGCACCGGCAGCAACCTAAACACCGCCTTGATTTCACACTTAGCCAAAAATGCTGCGCGACCCGCCTTCCTTATCAATTCCACCGCCTGATCCACGCTTGCGTATGACACCCTGCACTCCTCTGGGGGAATGAAATTGTTCACCAACAATCCCTCTGGCCAAGCTAAATGATGTATCAATCTAAATTCCCCCAGCACCTTATTGGGCACTACCCCCAGCAGGGATATCACTAGATCGCCCGACACCTCTGCAAATAGACCTACCACCCTACCTGCAGCCACCTCCTTGAGCAACTTCTTCCTAACCACTTCCCCATTTTCCCTAGCTGATTTCAAATTCTCAGCCCTTCTACACACCCTTGGATCCTGGTAGCCTAACCTGAAACCATCCCGAAAACCCTCTCCCAAAATCTTTGCCGCCTCTCTGTCTGAATAAAAACTGAGCCACTTCTCCAGGACCTCACCCTTAACTGGAGTAAAAGCCTTTCCCCACAACCCCTCGGCCTGCACCACGCCCCCGCCCTCGGTCCCCTTGCTGAAAGTACTGTGTGACCAGGTGTCGCCCTGCACATCTGGTACACTCATGCCTGAACCTACACACTGTCCTTGTGCAGATGTCCTTATTGAAGGCCCAGCATGCTGCAGATTGCTGACCCCTGCCTCCTCCCCCTGCCCCCTCTGGGCCGGTAAGGCACGGGTAAGGCACTTGCCGTGTGTAACGTCAGAGCAGGCCTCGTCAGCGCCATCCATTGCAACCATAGATCCATGTCTATCTCCCCCCAGACCGCCTTGCTGTCCTCCGCCAACCTTGCCCTAAACTCCTCATCATAACTTACCCACGCGAAACCAAAACTCATGAAGGCCTTTCTATTAACGTCCATATACTTCAACAGAGCCACACACCTCTCCGGGAATTTCTCGCAATAAACACTGGCATAGATGATAAAAGCCGTCGTCCAATTCTCAATTGTCATCGGGATCTTTGGCCATGAAGCCAACTCTCTCTCCTCTTCCTTAGAACTCTCTTTGGCTATTAACTCCCTATGTAATAGCTTGAACATGTTCCCCAGACCAAACCTTGTCCTTTGTTGATGCCATCAAGTGCTCTCCCAGTGGCTTCGTAATGCCCATGTATGGCAACCTCTTCTCCTTCAACTTACCCTCTGCATCCTTCTCCTTTGAAGCCTGTACCCCCGGGTGCCACAGGTTCAATCACCCTGTCTGTCTGCACCTCCACTGAAGAAACCTTCTCCCCCATCTCCAAAACCCCCGAAGCCCGCAGACCCATATCTTTCCTCACCCCCAGCACACCTACTCCATCCTTTGCTGCCCCAACCTTGCGTCCCCCCTCTGCCAAGCCTCTGACCAATCCCGTGCCTGTTCACCTCTTTCAGCCCTGCCGACGCCCATCTGCATCCTGGCTTCCACTCCAAGGCTCCTCAACTCCTTCCTCACTGGTCTCCTGCTGCGGGGACAAAACATGTCAACAGTCTCACCCAGTCAATCTCCCCTCCAACCTCCTAATCACCTTATCCATTTTCCTCTCCACCCGGCACCCCTCCTCCTCCCACTGCCCCACATACTCCTCCGTCCCCTCATCATCCCCAACGTAATACCATGTCTTTTGTGAGCACATGCTCGGGCTGGGCAGCTCTTCTTCCGGTGAACTCGGGGCATCTGCCCCGCCTCGCCGATGCCATCTTCTCGGCAGGGCCGTGGAAACCCCTGTCAGCTCCTCTATTCTCAGGTGAGGGGTCCTCACCTCCACCCTTTGGTCATCCGTGCTAGGGGCCTTGCTGTGCCCTCTAGGCTGCTCCCTAATATTCTGAAGAGGGGCCGTTCTTAAACCCTCCCTTGGCTGCTCCTGAAGAACTGTGGGGGCCGCCCCGAGCCCTCCACCCAAAGCCTTCCAAAACGGGGAGGCCGTTCCGCACCTCTCCCTCCCCTCATTGCTCTCTGGTGACCGCTCCCTCCTTCTACCCCTCGCACTCTTCCGTAGATACTTACCTCCCTTTCCTCTACACCCTGCCGCCCCCCTCTGCACCTCAGCACCCCTACCCTCCTCCGCCCGACCAGGACCTGTCTGCACATTCTTCTCTCCCTCACCCTCTCCTGCGGCCTCCTCCACCAAACCCCTCCTTGACCTATCTTCCGCCTCCCCAGCCCCACCTTCCTCGGAGTCTCTCTCCTGCTCCTCCTGCCCCCTGTCTCCCAGGCTTCACTTCTACCGGTCGCAGGGGTACATGCAACCACCGCGGCAAGCGCCCCATCCGCTGCTGCTCTCTGACACGTCCTCCCCCATCCTCCTACCAAACCACCCATAACCTCTACCACAGCCCCCTCAAGCTGTGCTTTGGATGCCCTGCTGATAATCGCAAGGGCCTCCCTTAATGCCTTGGCATTAATTAGCATTAATTAGCCCCTTCTTGTTTGCCCCTTGACCCACCATCCTGCTCCCCACTTGTGCACCGGCCTGCCCCACAAAATTAGATATCGAAGCCCCCGGGCCACACTCCCCCAAGCGATCCGCCCGACCTAATGGGGCCAGGAAAAGGTTTTCCCCCATGCCGGATGATATATAAGATTGGCCTAATCATATAAAGCCAGCTACCAGCTATAAGCCACACCGATACTGGCTAACATATACTTGCTAGCCCATAAAATACTGCAAATCCTTTAATAACATTCCTGTTCTCTATGTCACCCCTGTACTGGCTGTTTATCTAATACATTATTTACCTTCTCTGTGTATTTATAATTTACCCTATAATACTACCTATTATGTAGTCTTTCTTTCCTTTTTTTTGGTTTTTTTTATATGGTTTTATATACCTGCCTGAAAAAATTCCCCCAAAATACCCCCACCACACTCCCACTCCATGAAAACAAAAAGAAAGGGAGAGCACGGGATTCCTGCCTGCCTCCCTCCTGGTTACCCACCAAAGCGCACAAGTCCACAGGGGAGAGCCACCAAACCCCTGGCGTGCACCCGCAGTGTGGCTGGACAGTTAGGGGCCGGCAATCCTCACAACCAGCCACCCCTCCCCCTGGGACCTGATACCTTTAAGCCGGGGCGCCCCCCAAAGTCGAGGACAAATAGGCACTGCGCTACTGCGCAACCCAGCCCCTGCCGAAACCTGCACCCTTCACTGCCGCCCAGGACCCAGCACGGACCCCCCAATGCCGCCGGGCCTACAACCTTTCCGGCGCCATACCCAACAGAGGAGCTCTGCTAAGGTAAGGGGGGACTTTATTTACAGTGCCCACGGGTTAACCAACAAATTAATATACAATACCACCCTACCCCCACTGCACCAACTCTACTCCTACCTCCTAAACGCACAGACCCGCTGAAACCTGGCAAAGCCCTCTGCCCAATAGACACCACGCAGGGACAGCTCGGGAGCAGACGACCTGGGACAAAAGCTTGTCCTCAACCGTCGCCTGCTCCCGAACCTTCCCTGCCCCCTTAAATATCTCCCCGAGATGCGCTATGAGCAGGCCAGCTCGCTGGCCTGTGCAGCACCTAAAACCACCCGGGAGGGGGGAACGCTGCGTGTTCCCTCCAGGGCCCCCCTTCCTCCTCTCATCCCTGCCTTCGTTCCTCTGCCATCTGACATCTTCGCCCTCTTCCGTCCTGTCACTCGGACCTTAACTGCTGTCTCCTTCCTTCCTTCTCACCTGTCCGCTAGTCCCTGCACCTCACTTCAGAAGAACATTTTTCTAGCTGGTAAACCATCCATAATCCTCTGTGTGTTTTTTTGGGTTGGGAAGGAATGACTGCAATACGAGAGTCTGGCAGCCCATTCATGTCAAATGCTCAACTATTTTATTACACGTCACCAATTGTTACAATGTTCACATCTGTGCACAGAGACAAAGCTAGCTCTCGAAGTTATGTGACAATCACTGAAAGCTAAGATTGTGTAACGGATTCTGTGCAATTGCATATGTGTCTATGTCCTCTTCCACTCAGAATTCTGTTTTCGTCTTTAACAAATATATCCCTGATGTTCAGCCAAGCACATACGTAGCAATTTAAGAATATCCGTGTCAACTGCTTGTAAAAACACTGGGCTGCATAAAAACCAGTTTTATGTGGGGGAAAGTGTGTGGGCACCCTGATATTGAGCGGTATTTGTCTACTTTGTGGGTTCTTTAATATACGGGGCAGTGCACTGAGTTCCTGTTCAAAACGAGCAGGATCAAAGCCAACAGCTTTGGCTGTTCATTAGACATTAAAATATGGCCAGCAGTAGGCAGTCGCCCCTAATAACACCCTCTGCACCTCTGGAGCGATGCATTCCGTTTTGCCTCGTGTCTGCCTCCCCCAGAGCGCAGTTTCATGCCTAGTTAATGGTTCAGCTGCCAGCTGTGTGTCAATGCCTGTAGGGGTGCCTGTGTGGTTCTGATCATCATGGTGATAGTCTGCAATATACTATTTCATTTCACATTTTGAGGTTTTATCTTTATATCTATGCTTTTCTTCGGTAAAGTGTAGTACTATATCTTAAATAAACTGAATTGCTTACCTTTGTGCCTGTCTGGCCTTTCACTCAACCTCTTTTTACCCCCTCTGATTTTTCACACATGGAGATGGAAATGGAATTTTAGGGCCAGATCATCAAAAAGTAGCACAAATAGAGGCGGTGCAGAGAATGCACTTGTTTCACTTGTGGTGCTTTGGGAAATGTGTACATCACCTTATTCTCAAAGATGACCTGTGAATTTCAGAAGGTGCTGGACTGGGAAGGATAGCTCAGGGGCAAGGTGCTCGCCTTGGAAGCAAGACGAGGTGGAGCAACCCAGGTTTGGTCCACGGGTCCGTGGTTCGAAACCTGTGGGTATTAAGCATGTCGTGAATAACCAATTGCAATTACAGTGACACAAAGATGCCTTAAACGGCCCACCAATGTGAAATGCTTGGTAACAAAATCATTTGCATAACCTTTTTTGGGAACTGGAAATGCAAGTGTGACAGTCGTGGTTTAAAGCGTGGCTATCACACTTAAAGATGAAATCACATCAGGATTATCATTTGCACCTTGCCCTCCGCCTGTTGAAATTAGTAACATTTTACTTTGGCAGCTGAGGCACAAAGCCTGCAGCTTACACAGCCTGTTGGGAAGGCCCAGAAATTGCTTTTGATATTTGTTCCACCTGGACCAGTAACGTCAAACGTCACCCTCAAACCCTCCTTGTATAAGATGTCCACAGAAAAGTACAACCTGTGACAATTCATTTACTATTAGGCAAAAAAGTAGGACCCCACCACTCTAAAACAGAATACAGACATCCATGATATATGAAACCATTTTAGGAGGGCATGACCTGCTCGATAGCTGTTGTTTGCAGCAAGATCAGAATGTTGTGCTGTCCAAAGACCCAGCAGCAGTTATCTAGCCATGCCATGCAAAGAGGGCATCACAATTCATGCAAACATGTTTTGCATAAGTGATGGAAGAGAGATCAGTTAGCAGGAAGACCGTATGCCCATTTCTGGCTTCCAAACATTTCAGCAGCACTAATGCATTATCATGTACCTGTTGCACTACTGAAGCAGATGCTTTACTGCGCGCATGCATACATTGTTCACACTATAAAACAGATCTTAAGTCCCATGCATACCTCCAACTCCCCAATCAATCAAGGGACCCAATTATGCAATGCAGACATGCTACACAGAGACACACACAAAAGCTTAGGAAGTGGCTGTTTCAGTATAATAGATCTGAATTGTCATAGATTACATGCTTTCATCACCAACCCTCTTACAAATTCTCCAAGGAAACTTTAATTCTCACTGATTTCTCCTTCACAATGTATATATTACGATGAAATTCACACTCCCCAGTCAGAGCAACGGAAAAAGAGAAAGCAAGAGCAAGCAAGAAAGACTAAGAGGCAGGGTCGGGAAGACAAAGAGGGATATGTGGGGGGGCAGTTGAAACAATAGATGTACCTGTAGTGTTAAACGAGTGACAGAGAGAGAGAGAGAGACTGTGACTGATTGAGAGACCGTGGCTGAGAGACTTAGCTCTGTGAATGAAAGACGACTAGGAGTTGGACAGTGAATGCGACTGAGACTTGAAAGACAGACTAGGAGTGGGTATAGGCACAGGGACTATGACAAGGGACGGAAGAGAGATTAAAATGAGGACGAGTGATAAGGAAGATTAATAAAGGAAGAAGTGAAACTAGAATGAGGAAGAGGCACAAAGAGAAGGAGAGAAGGAAAGAAGGTTGAATATGAGGGATGAGGAAGAGGGACTACAACGAGGTACAATGATGAGGAAGAGGAAAGTGGGACGAGGAAGAAAACGTGGGACTAGGGAACAAGGATACGGAAGAGAGACAGCAATGAGGAAGAGCACCTAGAATGAGGGACAAGGACTAGGAAGAACAACAGGCACCAGGAAGTAGGACATAGAGTAGGACACGGGATGAGGAAAAGGGACTCGAAAAGTGGACTAGGATGAGGACACGGGGCTAGGCCTAAAACAAGGAAAAAGAAGAGATCCTGGGACGAGGGACAGCGATTAATCAGAGGACCCAAATGAGGGCCTAGGACAAGGAACTAGGAAGAGGCTGAAGGACTAGGATGAGAGGTGGTGGACTAGGACGAGGGACACCCACTAGGAAGATGGACAGAACTAGAAAGAGTAGCAAGGACAAGCAGGAGAAACTAGGGCAAGTGAGATGAGCTAGGATGAGCACAGGGAAGAGGAAGAGAGCAATGATGAGGAAGGGAGATAAGGAATTGGAGTCGGATTTAACTCTATAATATTAAGAAAATTAATCAACTGTTGACTTTGCAAAAATATCTTTGCTTTTGACATTAGCAGTGCCTCGTTTAAATGACTGCTTCTCCATATATGTTGCGTTACCCAGATATGTTCTTCTTCCATTTCAATCTATTTTACGTTCTGCTGTCAGGATTTTGTTTCATCTAAATTATTTTTCTCTTATATCTTTTTTTGGCTGATTTGCACTGGTTATCAATTTCATGCAGATTTGAATTTCATTTTTTAATTCATGGCATTCAGATTTATGCGTGGCTTTGCACTTGCCTATTTTCTAGTCTTCTTTCTTTACTTCAAACTTCTCGTCTGTTACACTCTCCTCCTTTATGTCTAATTCAAGTCCAAAATCCTCCTTTTGCAGTGTCTGCTTTAAGTTCATTTCAACTTCTAGTTGCCGAACTATGGAGCTTGTTACTTCGTTTTTGCCGTTTCACTACTTTATTTCAATTGAAATCATGTTTAAAAGAACATGTTTAGTCTTTATCTTTTTCTTCAATTCATACGTTTTATTTCATATTCAATATTAGTATTGATTGCATATGGTATTCACTCATTTTGCTCACAAAATTCTGTACCATTATTTGTAATTGTGAAGCTATTTGGATAAAAGTTCTACACAAAATCAAATAAATAAAATCATAGAGGGAGAGAGCAAGGTTCTAGGGCGAATGACTAGGATACAGATTAAGAACTAGGACAAATGGAAGGAATTAACACCAGGGCATAGAAAAAAGAAGACTATGAAGAGACAGTCAGAGGAGGAAGATGGAGTAGGACAAGGGACTGGTATTGCAAGAGGTATACGGGGAGGAAGATGCACTAGGACAAGAGACGAGGATGAGGATGTAGACAAGAATGAGGAAAAGGAGCTAGGATGAGAACGGGGACAGAGAAGAGGGACTTGGATGAGGGACTAGAGCAAGGAAGAGAGACTAGAATGAGGAAGAGGGAAACAGACTAGGATGATGGTCTATAATGAGGAAGAGATTCTTGGATGAGGAAAAGGGACAAGGAAGAGGGACTAGGACAATAAAGATGCACACAGATAAGGAAGGGGGTTGAGGGTGAGACAAAAGACCCAGAAAAAGCAGGAGGAAAAGGAACTAGGAAAGGAGACTAGGATGAGGTAAAGAGACAAGAGATTAGGACCACGAAGAAGAACTGTATTAGCTCTGTGACTCAGAAGCCATGGATAACAGGGCTTTTCAGTTTTCTTTTGTTACTCGTGACTGTACCTGAGAATGCTGGCACCTGCAAGCATGGGGTGTGGCAGGACAAAACAAATAATCTATGATATAGTCAATGTGTACCAATAGCATTGCCAGTGGCTATGTCAATCAATTATTCAGCTTTCTAACACCCTTTCCTGTCACTATCCTCTCTGTATCTATGCTTTGCCAAAGGTGGTGCTAAAGCACTATCATATACAAGTGTGGCGGTCCGGAATTATGGGTGCTGGTCATACCCTAACGGCACCCATTTTTGGACCGCCACACTACAACTCCGTGGGTGGGGGCCGTTGTCCCGGCAGGGCTGACCTGCCGGACGTAACGGCACCCACCTGCAGAGATTTCATGGAAGCACCGGCACCATTTTCAATGGTGCCGGTGCTGCCATGTTCCCATTCCCATGGAGTCCCATGGAGTCCTTGTAATGTCCTGGTGGCTCCGGGGAAGTCAGGCGCCAGTAAAGTGAATAGATTTTTAGAGCACTGTGTAGGTGGGTTTGATGGTTCTCTCTGATTCCCCATACAATGGTTTGGTAAAAGTTATCCCAAATGGTACCAATAAAGCAGGGCCAGTAACAGTGGTAGACCATGCATGGGTTGCATTCCATTCCTAGGGGGGATAGAGGTGAGCTCTTCCTATGGGAATTCGCTGGAAACATTGGGCCTCAGTACAGGGCCGCCGGTCCGGAAACAACGGTGGCGGTAAATCCGCTGCCACCGTTGTTTCTGGACCGGCTGATTCCGAATCCTGCAGGTGGGAGGTATCACTCCTGCCAGGTCTGACCTGGTGGGAGTAACACCACCCACCTGCAGGCGGACATGGAAACACCGGCTCTGACATAGACATAACCAGTGTTTCCATGGTCCCCTTCCCCATGGAGTGCTATTGGACTCCATGGGAATGGGGATTTACAGAATTCCCCCTCCAGAATTACCGGGTCACTGGGTTGTAATGCCCCGGTGATTCCAGCAATCATGGAGGCGGAATGGTATTACGGGTCTGGCGGCAGCTTGCCCGTTCTTCCTGCACGGCTACCGCTGGACTCGTAATGAGGCCCATTGTGTCAATTGTGCATTTCGAGTCACAATGTGCCGTTTACTTTGGTCAAATTAAAAAAAAAAGTATTACAAGCCACTTTTAGGGATGAGAGCTTGATGGTTAGGTCAGGCTGTGCTATTCCCCCAAAAACATACAAGAGAAATCTATAGTCAAAAAGGCAATCCTGAGTCAGGAGCTGCACATAAGCAGAAAAGTAAGTGTGCTACTTACGGATGGGCGATTTGGAATACATAGCACAGAAACCGAGGACGCGGACGCGACAAATAGATAATAGACAAACATTGGAGGGGACTGGTTATATACAAGGCAGTATATATAAAGGGATTAGGCAAAGGGGATTCAGGGAGGGGAAGACATTTGGGAGTATTTTGAGGGTGACCCTAGGCTCAATTATTAGTCTGAATCACCTAAGTTTCTACAGGACTTCCTGAACTTTTAAGAAATTTGGGTAAACCATTTCGGGCAGGTAGATTGACCAAACTTAATATATGAAAAACTTGCTGGTGCTCTTCAACAACCTATTTGAATCTCTCGGAGATGTAGGAGGAGGATGGCATGAACGTGTGTCTGGTACTGTTAGAGAGCGGGAGCATTTTGCTTTCTTTTTTAAGCAGGGCTTTTTGACTTTTAAACAAAACATCATTGCATGTTATGCAATTCATATATGAATAGGGAGAGACAGAAAGAAGGGACATTTAAAAAGAAAGGAACGTTTAGGTGCCTGTTGCTCTTTAAAAGCTGGAGCATTTTACTTTTATTTATTACGTAGACTATTATGGACTTTGAAATAAAACATGATTTCATAGTGTGCATGAAATATTATTGAAGAACACTTTTGACAGTGTTTAACAGAATATCATTTTTATTTTGTATTTGTGCTTAAAACATGTAAACACAATCTGCTTTTCACAGAGAGGCAGGCGAATCTTTGAGACTTTTGGGGGATTTAACTTTTCTGCCAAGCACCTAGAAATGTACTTTGCATATGCAGTAGTTGGATTTAATTTATTTGCCACAACTTTAGGGGAACAGAAGAACGTTTGGGGATGTTGGGAAACTTGTTGAAGGTGGTTATGATAACAGGTGGTGGGTATTAGTGGCAGGTTGATTGGCTCGGTGACACAGCACACCACCTGCTTGAGTATACTGAGTGAGCGTTAGGATGGAGAAGGTATTTGCGCTGGGTCACTTTTTTTGACCGGGCACACCCACCCACAAAACATGCAGTTGAATTGTTTCAGAAAACAAATTTGGGGTGGTGCTGGAAAATATTTTGTATTTAGTGGTCATCACAGGCAGTGGGCATTAGTTGAACTTTCATTGATATGTGTGAACATTACAGTTACTTTCCATAGCTGAGTTGAGGTCAGTGCAGGAGTGTACAGCACTACGTTTTTTTGTAAAAGGGGTTCCCATTGTCTGTAATGTTTGAGGAAAAAAGCAACACCAATTAAGATGTCATCAGAGCCAAAGGCCATGTGTGGGATGGGGGACATAGTGGTGATGTGGACATTTTGCACGGTTCACACCAGAAACAGTTGCTTTTCAATTGCTGAACTGTTTCCGCCACTTCAGTGCAGCCAGCCCAAACGGCAACATCCCTAGGTTCAGAGTTTGGCACACATTGGAATAGCAACAGACCAAGTCCAAGTCCAAGATCAAGTTCTTCAAGGGTCAGCTGAGGTGACAATTAAAGAGACTGCCACTGAATCTGTGGCAGAAGGAGGAGAGGTTCTTGAGGGGGGTTTGGATTTGCATGATAACAAGTATGGTGATGAAGATGAGGATGATGGTGATGATGACCAGGACATTCACAACCGTTCTTCTTCTCATAAGAGAACACAGAGAGGTGTTTATGGCTGTGAGCACTAATACAGAGTCCAACGCCAGCAGTGGACCAGAGGGAGAGCTGTAGCAGAAAACACAGTCTGAAAAGGTACTTACTACTACCACAATGCCTGCACGGGTCCAGAGTATAGAAATAGCACCACAAAGCACACATTTTGTGCACACTCTCTTTGCGGCACCTCATAGATACTGAGGAAGCAGCGTTGTTTGTCAGTCCCCAACAGCATCTTCCAGACCATCACAGCAACCAGTACCACATCTTGCAACTGGGTGCCCTTAAAAGCCTCATGTTCCCTCTTCTTCAGCTGTTGTTCAACAGCCATCGACACCTAGTGTGAGTCCACAGCACAGATCTTCGGTGTGGATTTTCATTGTGCTGGGTCATGAGCAGAATCTTGCTATCTGCACTATGTGCAAAAATGTTGTGTCCCATGTGAAGATAGAGACCAATCTGGAATGCCACAGCTACTGGGCCATTTGAAGTGACATCATGCATAAGAGTGGGACTAGTATATTACACAATATACCACCAAAAGCCAGAGAACACTCAGCAGTTTGCTGGTACTGCCCACGGTAGTGAACCCAGAACTGAGAGATGTGTCACAGCTGCAGCAAAGTAGTGTGTCTACCAATGACATTAGCAGCACATGAAAACAAATCAGCAGTAAGGAAACAATGTCTATGCACCAGCCTAGCATCTTCAAGTCATTTGAGTGCAGTGAGAAACATCATCATAACCATGAGTACAGCTGCTCACTGTTACATTGCTGAAAATGCTGGCAGGAGACTATTTGCAATACACATTTGTTAAAAACAAAGGTTTTGGAGAACCATGAATGGCAAATGCTGATGCCCATTGGTAAATTCCAATCTGGAGTTAGTTTTGTTCACTTGAAGATAGTTGCCATCATTGTTCAAGAGTTGTGTGTGTGGTGGAGACGTGGATGTGGGTGGTTGAGCAAAGGTGAGGTACTTAGTAAAGAAGTCTGTGACTATTGCTGTGCTTTGTAAGCCAGGACACAGCTCCTCAGGGTCTTATCTTCCCTGGGTGCCAGTCGCAACCCGGTGCCTGGTGAATCCATTAAAAGAACTTGGGCGAAATTGAACCTGGTGTATTTCAACATCAACTGCTGCTTCCTGTCCAAACACCACTTCTTCAAATCCTCCTGGGTTGTTGCCTGATGCCCAGGGCATTGATGAACTCTGTGAGGCTGACGCACTGTGAGTGTTGCTGGTTCTTCGTGGTGCAGTGACCAGGCATCCAGATCATGGTGGTCTGGTTAATGTGGAGGAACGCAACCATTAGATCCACTTCTCCTTCAGTGATGTTTATCTTGCTCTCAACCTGTTTTACAGCTTCTATCTTGCTGGACACCTCTGCAGTGAATGTGGTCACTGGTGTCGAGATTTATATTGATTTTCAGAGATGGAGTTTGGGAATTTGATGTTAATTGAGATGGGTGCATCATTCAGTTTGGTAGTGGCAGCCACAGGTACTGTGTTGGTTGAGTGAGTGTGCATCTGTTGGGACCAACATGTGGTCAGGTGTATTGCTCTCCCCAGAGTGCACGGAAAAACATAAATCACCAATGCAATTATAGAGCAAATACTTTGAACGCAGAAAGACTTAATAACTCGCAACCACACACTCTTAGAAGATAATCAGCACTTATACGGCTATTTATTCAAAGTTTAGAAGCAACCAGTGATAACATAGAAATAACTCACAGAAGTAACATAGACATAAATCACAGAAGAAGCAAAGAATTCAAAAGGAAATACATCACTGTGAGCGTAACTGGATTCCTCATCTCGCCCAGAAGCGGCTGGAAGACCCCGGAACAGCCAGGCCGAGAGCACCACAGCTCACAGGAGTGCTGGACATAAGCGTCCTCCTCCAGCTGAAGTCTCACCTGACCACCTCCGGGTTTCCGCATATATACACCCTCCGCAAAGGGGTGGCAGTTCTCGAACCTTCTGGAAATGGCACTCTGCTCTTTGAGGGTGTCTGTCAATTGACCCAGCTGGCAACCGACGGCTGCTCATCAACTGAGCAAGTGCCATTTCCAGAAGGTTCGAGAACTGCCACCCCTTTGCAGAGTGTGTATATATGCAGATACCCGGAGGTGGTCAGGTGAGACTTCAGCCGGAGGAGGACGCTTACGTCCGGCACTCCTGTGAGCTGTGGTGCTCTCGGCCTGGCTGTTCCCGAGGTCTTCCAGCCGCTTCTGGGCGAGATGAGGAATCCAGTTACGCTCACGGTGATGTATTTCCTTTTGAATTCTTTGCTTCTTCTGTGATTAATGTCTATGTTACATCTGTGAGTTATTTCTATGTTATCACTGGTTGCTTCTAAGATTTGAATAAATAGCTGTATAAGTGCTGATTATCTTCTAAGAGTGTGTGGTTGCGAACTATTGAGTCTTTCTGCGTTCAAAGTATTTGCTCTATAATTGCATTGGTGATTTATGTTTTTCCGTGCACTCTGGGGAAACCAATACATTTTTGGCATCACGAACAGGATACTTGTGATGAGTTGTTCCGAGTATTCAAGAATCTGTTTGAACGTAGATAGGATTCGGTTGTCTTGCAAGTGAAGTTTTTGAGTAGTGAAGTTTTTTTTTTGCTTTGCCGGTGTGTGCGTGTCTGTGGGAGTGATTGCAGTGTGGCAAAAAAAAAATATATAGATATAAAGAGGTTTTGTTTTGTTTGCGATAATGAGTAGTTTGTTCAGGAAGAAGAGCGTTACCACTGGCGGTGACTGTTCTGATGTTGTTATTCCAGGCTGGACTAAGAGTCCATATGATAAATTGGCCCAGGCGTGGGCATGTGGTTCAGGTCTAAGTGAAACATGGGATCAAGGATTGGGAGATGCCGATCCGGCTGATGTAATGGCATGCTTGCAACAAGTTCCAGTAGAACGTGGCAAAGAATGTGCGGCATTAGGTAGGCGAGGTTGGGTTCTTTTGCATGCTTATAGGAAAATACATCAAATGAAGGTGGAAATGAAAAATGAGGTTTTGCGATTAGAAAGAGAGCTGGCTGCAGAACGGCAGACTGCATTAATGCAGCAGATTCAAATGAAACTGTTTAAAGATAAGGCGGACACATATCAGGCTGTGGCTGAGAGGGCAGCAGTCAGAGTAGCCCGGTATAAGTATAGGAAAAGACGGGCAGGGGTCAACAAAAGAAAGGTGGCAACTGTAATCGCTACCGCTGGTGTGGACTGGGATGCGGATAAGTGGGATGGTGATATTTTTTATTCAAACAGTCTAGAAAGTAGTTCCGCAAATGAGTCTGACCCCAAAATGGAAGTGAAACAGAAAATAGTGGCGGCTAAACCCGTTAGAAGACGGCGAGTCAGACCCCACCCACAGAATCCTGCTGGCGGAATGGTGGGTTTAACCACGCTGGAGGATTACACACAGCAGGAGGTTGGGGAAATTATTACCCGTTTGAGGCAAAAATCAGGGCAAGCTTTATTGACATGGATGGTGAGATTACTAGATGGGGGTGCTGCAGGGTTGTTGGTAGATTCTACGGATTCACCGCGTTTTTTACCCCTGTCAATTCACACCAATGTACAGGAGGTCTTAAGGGCAGGACCACCCCCTGATGCAAATGGTCAAGATACTCAGGTGTCTTTGTTGCACCTGGTAGCCCAAGCATGTAACCGTAAATACCCCATTACCACAGATTGGCCTAGCGAAGAAACGAAGTGGTATACGTTGAGAGAAGCAATTCAAAAAGTCAGAGAGCCTGCTATGAAAGAGGCTATTCACATAGGTGCTCCTGATCACATGGGAGCCGTGCCGTTCTCAGTTTCAACTCGAAACATGGTGATTAGAACCGCGCCGCCCCCATACAAAAGTGTTATTATGACTTTGCTTGTAGGTATGACGGGCAAAGCTACTGATGAGGTAGCGGATGCCATTCAGCAACTTGCAGATTTAGGGGAGTGGGATAAGAGTGATAACAAGCCATGGGAGAGAGAGGGGCGTAGTGAGAGAAGAACCGAAGGCAGGCGGCAAGATAGCAGAGACTCCTGAGTGTCCTGAAAAGACATGTTTTTGGCTTTGTTAAAAGAGGGTGTGCCACACAAAGAGATTGATGGCATTGAAACCAGAGTAATGTATGAATTATACAAAAAACGAGGACTTGCAGCCAAAGAGCGCTATAAACAGGTTAAGAAACAGGTAGTCACTACGCCCCAGGGGGACACCTCACATTCTGCTCCCCCTGCGGAAGAACAAGACGAAGGGTCTATGGGGACACCTTCCCCGTACCAGCCAACATACGCTGATTTGAGAAAGGTGGTGAGTGCAATGTTAGAAGCGGAGTCGAGTCACACTCATTTGAAGTTTGACTAGTGCTTCGGCCAAGCTCCGGCAGCGTCTGCCAGCATAAAAGTTGATAGGCGGCCTCATGTTGATGTTAAGATTTTTTGGGGGCCAGGAAATACACAAGGGGTGCGAGCATTGATAGACACCGGGGCGGAGGCCTCTTTGATTCATGGCAATGCAACACGATTTAAAGGCAAACAGTTTACTATTACAGGTCTAGGGGGAAAGGAGACCCCCTGCAGTACAAACGAAAGTGGAGATGAAAATAGGCAATTTGAATAGGCAGAAATACCAAGTGTTGATTGTCCCGATACCTGAATATATAATTGGCTTTGACATTTTGGAAGGGTTAACCTTGGGACTTTGCGGTAAAACGTACCAGTTTAGGGTGAGTGCATTGATTTGTACACCCATTACCGTAGGCAAATTGAAGATGCCCCCAGTGCAAGTGCCGGTCGCAACCAAGCGGGTAGCAATGAAACAATACCGTATTCCTGGGGGGCACAAGGAAATTTCAAACACCATCAAAGAGTACGTGGAGGCGGGTGTATTACGCCCTATTACCACCGCATGGAACAATCCTCTCTGGCCTATTAAAAAGGGAGATGGGTCGTGGAGGATGACGGTGGATTACAGGGAGTTGAATAAACACACTCCTCCCTTAGTGCCTGCAGTCCCAGATGCCATTACCTTGATTGAGAATGTTCAAAAGTTTGAGGGGACTTGGTATGCAGTGATCGATTTAGCCAATGCATTTTTCTCTGTGCCAATTGCTGAAGAGTGTCAAGAGCAGTTTGCATTTTCGTGGAGTGGACGTCAGTACACTTTCACGAGGCTACCTATGGGGTACATACACAGTCGACTATCTGTCACCGGCTGGTAGCAGAGCACTTAGACAAGATACCGTGTAAACCTGACATACAAATCTCTCATTACATTGATGATATTTTGATTCAGGGTAAGGATGAGCACAGTGTGCAAAGCCAGTTAGATGTCATTATGGAAGGATTGAAAAAGGAAGGGTGGGAGATTAACCCGAGTAAAATTCAAGGTCCAGCTGAAACAGTGATATTCCTAGGGATTCAGTGCCATCATGGGCATCGAGAAATGGTGCCAAAAGCCCGACAGAAAATACTTGAATTCACCACTCCAATGAACAAAAAGCAAGCTCAGCAGTTTATAGGGCTGTTTGGGTTTTAGAGACAGCACATTCCCCATTTAGGGCAGATATTGGCCCCCCTCTACAAGGTGACACGAAAGAAATATGAGTTTCAGTGGGGGGAGGAGCAACAGAAAGCCTTTGAGCTGGCGAAAGACACCGTGCAGCAGGTGCTTGATTTATGGCCACTGAAGGAAGACGAAGTGGAATTAAATGTGTCTGTACAAGACAATTATGCTAACTGGAGTGTGTGGCAGAAACAAGACAGGAAACGTGTGCCATTGGGGTTTTGGAGTCGTAAGTTGCACAGTGCTGGTAACTCATACACTCCGTTTGAGAAGCAATTGCTGGCGTGTTATTGGGCACTTGTTGATACTGAGCAAATGACGGTTGGCCATGATGTATTAATGAGACCAGAAATACCAATCATGCAATGGGTACTGAGCTCTCCTAAAACGCATAGAATAGGACATGCTCAAGAAGCCAGCATAATTAAATGGAAATGGTATATTCAAGACAGAGCCAAATCAGGGAAGGGTGGAGTGGCAAAATTACATGAGCAAGTAGCCAACATACCGCCCTCAGATTACACACCACCGGAAGTGCCTGAAAAACGTGAGTCTCCCATGAAATGGGGAGTACCTTACAGCGATTTGACCGTGGAGCAAACAGAGCATGCTTGGTTCACGGATGGTTCAGCTCGATATGTGGGAACTGAGCGGTACTGGAAAGTAGTGTCGTACAATCCCAAAACAAAAACAATGTTGACAACGACAGGGAAAGGGAAGAGCAGTCAGTTTGCAGAGCTTTACACAGTTTACCAAGCATTGCAACAAGAGTCCCCTGGTCAATGTTATGTGTACACAGATTCATGGTCAGTGGCGAATGGATTGGCAGTATGGTTGCCAACTTGGCAAAAGAATGGGTGGAAGATTCATTCAAAAGAGTTGTGGGGAAAAGAACGGTGGCAAGATATTGCAGAAATGTTATTACAAAGTGAAGTCACTGTGTATCATGTGGACGTGCATTGTGCCACAGACTCATTACAACGTTGGTTTAATTCTGTTGCAGACGAGCACACCAAGATTTTATCTGTGAATGCAGAGGCTCAGGAAGACGATTTGGAGGGGTTGGCCAAATGGGCCCATCAGAAATGTGGGCACCTTGGAGAAAAGGCTACTATTAGGTGGGCACAAGCTCGAGGAATCAGTCTTCCTTTAGAAGCAGTGAAAACGATCATTTTGCAATGTCCGGTGTGCTAACACCAACTGCATAGACCTATCCCTCAGATTGTTCGAGGTACATTGCGAAGAGGAAAATAACCAGGTCAAATTTCTCAGATTGATTATATCAGTCCCATGCCAATTAGTAGAGGATGTCAGTATGCATGCACTATTGTGGATACATACTCAGGATATTTGATGGTTTTGCCGTGCAAACATGCAACACAACTGAACACCATCAGGTTGTTAGATCAGATCATACTACATTATGGAGTGCCTTTGCAGATTCAAAGTGACAATGGGTCACATTTCAAAGGCAAATTAATTCAGGAGTTTTGTCAAGAAAAGAGCACTGAGTGGTTGTATCACATACCCTATTACCCAGCTGCTTCAGGGTTAATTGAACGAATGAATGGGTTATTGAAAGAACAGTTGCACAAATCTGGAGACGGCAATCTGGCAGGCTGGCGTGATCGTGTGTTTGATGCGGTGCAAGTATTAAACAATAGACCTGTGAATGAGCATGAAACTCCTTTGATGCGATTAATGACTCCTACTTTACAGGTTCAACCCAATTCAGTCAGAGAAACACTATTGTACTGGGAAATTACTCCGGGTTCTTTAGCTCCCTATCGAGCAACTCCAGAGTCAGCAGGGTTAGACTTGCATTCCCATGAAGAAATCAGATTAGACCCAAGAGGTATGGTTGTAATTGAAACAGGGATTGGAGTACAAATTCCCCCAGAGCATATGGGATGGATTGCCCCTAGATCTGGCCTAGCATTGAAGGGAGTTCAAGTGTTGGGAGGGGTAATCAATGCTGATTACCAAGGCGAGATTAAAGTCATCCTAATGAATAGTGGGGACCAATTGTTATCAATCCACAAGGGTGATCGAGTGGCCCAATTGATCATTACTCCCGATAAGTTGTCCATGATTAAGAAGGGGGAGCCTCCTACAGTGTTAACTACCCGTGGGGATCGCGGTTTTGGCTCTTCAGACAGTATGGTACCGGGTGCAAAGGTGTGGGTGGAAAAGCCAAGTGGCCCACCAGTGCCCGCAGAGGTCATTGCATCAGGCAAAGATCAAGTAGTTTTAGTCATGGAGCCTGGTAGAAAGAAATGGCAATATGTGCCCGCAGACAAATGTTACCTAAGAGAGTGATGTGCAACACTGATATCTCTTTTCTGGGTTTGCCTTGTAGATCCTGTGTCTGGCTGGTGTAATTGTGGTACTAAATGGACTCCATTTGGGAGAGTTAAACAGCCTGCTGCTACCAACGAAAAATGACACATCTGTGCCAGTGATCAAGGGGATACTGATAGTGATGAATAATGTTGTCCCAAAGCAGCCTTATGCCGATGCTGAAAAGCCAGCCAGACCGAAGACATGGATTCGTGAAATGCAACAAACACGTCAGGAGCAAGTGAAAACAACCTTGATGCCAGTCATGCGAGAAGCATTTTCAGGACGGCGAAAACATTCTCCTATGATCACCCAGACGGAGAATATCTGGATATATCTGGCACAGCAGGTGCTCAACATATCGCACTTCTGTCTTACTGATGTGCCCAATGCTGAAGCTTTACTGACTACGTGTTTAGTAGCAGTGCCGACAATTGTTCTGGTTTTAAAGCATATCTTCGGCGTCACACACAATGATTCTTTGGTTGAAGATTCTGATATTGGGCAATCTTTTTCCGTTTATGAGTACTGTAGGTTCTGCCAAGAAACCAATCGCAAATGGAGAAATTTGACACGTGTTATTACTTATAATATAACACAAGGTGATATATGTTATTTTATGACCTGCAATGTACAAGAAATTGGCAAATGCCAACAGATCAATTTAACCAAACAGCACAATCATACAAGGTTTGAGCAGCGACTGTGTTCGCGAGTGCCACGCACATGCACCAGTGTAAATAATACTATGTCTTGTAATCATACAGTGATAGCTGCCAGTCATTTGAATCATGTGAAACTTCCAACAGGATGGCTCTTTTCATGTGGCAACATCACATACACTTATATTCCAGCTAACATTTCCGGAGGTCCATGTGCTTTAACTCGATTAGGACTAATGATGTTTCCTTTACACCCAGCGATAACTCGACGTAAACGGTCCACTTTCGAATCTGTGGGTCTATCTCCTGATTGTGATTCACATGTACACTGTTATCAGAAGCTGAGGTTCTAGCATTAACCCTTTCATTAGTGGGAGTTTGGGGTTTAGCTGCTGGGGGTTACAAATCTTTGATGAAATTAGCATGTTTAGTAGTCAAAAGCCTTAATCATACTTCTCAGGCATTAGAAGAATTATTCCTTGATAGTCAAGTTATTAGAAAAGCAACTTTGCAGAACAGAGCTGCTGTTGATTATCTATTGCTAAAGCATAATTTAGGGTGTAATGCATTTGAAGGTATGTGTTGTTTCAATTTAAGTGACCATTCACGATCCATTGAAAGTCATATTCGAGGTTTGAGGGATCTCATTTCTCAAATGTCTCAAGATCGAACTGGGAATTGGTGGGATTGGTTATTTTCATGGATACCTGATATTGGGGGTACACTACGTTACACTTTTGCTTGCATTTTCATTATAGTTGCTATCATAATAGCTTGTTGTTGTTGTATTCAATGTATTCCCAATTTAGTTTTAATGTTTCGTAGGTTTCAGAGACCGGCTCCTTTGCCACCGGGCTATGGAAGGTAAATATCCAAGGGTGGAATTGTTATGCTTGAACTAAAATGGCGCTGGTGTGCAGTGTATTCTGGGAGCGCTCGGAGCCATGATGGATATTTACTTCATACCGCAGTGAAAAGCTGCACACATTTTGCTGAGTGTTAGATTCACAGTGCTAAGGAAAACATGCTTTCCAAAGCTGGTATGCGGTCAAGGACATTTCTGCTGGGAAAGCTAACTTTGTTATGGTTTGTTACTGTACTCTGTGGAGCGTGTTTTTAGAGGAGGGAGGCACTCTGCTCCTTGAGGGTGGCTGTCGATTGACCCAGCTGGCAACCGATGGCTGCTCATCAACTGCGCACGTGCCATTTCCAGAAGGTTCGAAAACTGGCACCCCTTTGCGGAGTGTGTATATATGCGGAAACCCGGAGGTGGTCAGGTGATACTTCAGCCGGAGGAGGACCTTACGTCTGGCACTCCTGTGAGCTGTGGTGCTCTCAGCCTGGCTGTTCCCGGGGTCTTCCAGCCGCTTCTGGGTGAGATGAGGAATCCAGTTATGCTCACAGTGATGTATTTCCTTTGAATTCTTTGCTTCTTCTGTGATTTATGTCTATGTTACTTCTGTGAGTTATTTCTATTTTATCACTGGTTGCTTCTAAGCTTTGAATAAATAGCCGTATAAGTGCTGATTATCTTCTAAGAGTGTGTGGTTGCGAGTTATTGAGTCTTTCTGCGTTCAAAGTATTTGCTCTATAATTGCATTGGTGATTTATGTTTTTCCGTGCACTTTGGGGAGAGCAATACATCAGGGCAATCACTTTTCCAAGTGTGTACCTTGTTTGCTGATTGGGGTTCCATGAGGTAGTGATGTGGTCACATGTGTCATCCAGTCGTCGGGTACATTTTGTGTATTTGTGTTATAGTATATGTTTCTATATGTATGTGTCGCTATGTGATGTGTATGTCGTGCCGGTGCTGTTTCTGTTTTGGCTTGAATTAGCCATGTTGACATGATTGGACGCTCCTGGCTTTGATGTGACATTTGGCGCATGTTCTATTATTCCATGGTGCAATCTCTGAGTCGGAAGGTCGGTGGCATGCTTTCTGTAGCGTTTCTGTCTCTCCGGGGCACGTATTATGGGCATTTCTGCAGGTGTGTCCTATGAGTTGTGGACGTGTTGGTGAGTGTGTGACTATTGTTGGTGGGTGGGTCCTTTTTATGATGGGTGTGTCAGGGGTGTTGTGTGTCTCTGCGAGTGTGATACACAAAATAAATGCAAGTTTGAGGGTATTTAATAAGAGGTAGAAGTAGGTTTGCTCTCGTAATTTCAACCATCAAGCTGTTGGTGTAAGTTTAAATGCTGTGCATGATGCATTCAAGTTCGTGGGTTTGCGTGGTGACGCCAGGGATGCATGGCAAATGTGAGTGTACGGCAAAAATGTTTGCATGTGCGAAGGGAAAATGTTTGTCCTGTATGGCAGCATATTTGTTTTTCCGGTTTCACTTGCTGTGGCTTGTCTTTTGCCGATGGGAGTTGTATCAGCTATAACATTTGTGCAAGTGTAAGCTGGTTAATTTTCTGTTTCTGACTTGCTAATTTGCCAATCTGGACGTAACTTACACTGCATGTACGCCTAAATGGTTTTCCACATAACCTTGTATATTTTTAAAGTACTTTCCTTAGGGTTTGGTCTCAGCTCATGGTGCATATACATCGGGCAATAAGCAGGCCTCAAACACACAATTCATTTGTACACATGAAGATTAACTTTAATGTTATTAATATTTTCTGGTGATGCTGGTTCTTTCTTCCTTACTTTCGTTTCCCTGTATGTGCCTCTGATTAGTATGCATTCTGGGTCTGCATTTCTGGTGATGCTGGTTCTTTCTTCGTTACTTTCGTTTCCCTGTATGTGCCTCTGATTTTGTATAGATTCTGGGTCTGCATATGTACTGTTTGAACTAGTACAAGTTTGTATGAAGTCTTTAAGTGTTAGCTATTTATTACATGTTTAAACTCCGATAACGTAAGAATTCATTATTTTAATATCCAAAATTACAAGATTAAAAATATTGTGCTTCTATGGTGCATGCTGCAGCCATTGCCTATCTTTATATATGATTAGGTTTCTATATAAACAACAGCACTCCAATATAATGTTTTGTTTAGATGAGTACATTCTTTAATACACTAAGTAGTGCATGATAGGTCTCCCGATCACCCGTGATGTCTTGTTACCAATATTATAAACACAACCCCTTGCAGGGACTTTTCATCAAAATTAATGTTGTATGTGATGTCATCAGTGATGTCATCAATGACATTTGTGATGTCATCTTTGATGTACTGGGTGTTAGTCTTAGAAGTGCACGGTGGTGGTGTGAGGTATGGTTGCTTAGCTTACCATAGCTGGCGAATATTTTAGGTTTTTCGGTTATACTTGAAACCATATCGTCCTTTAACAAAGTTTTTTCATTGAATTTCATAGTTTTTTATTAGTGCAACTTAACCATAATGTCCCATTGAGAAAGTTTTTTCAGTGAATTTCATAGGTTTTATTAGTGCATCTTAACCATAATGTTCCTTTAACAACATTTTTTCACAGAATTTCATGGCTTTTTCGTAGTGCAACTTAACCATAACGTCCATTTAACAAAGTTTTTTCAGTGAATTTCATGAGTTTTTACCAGTGCATGCTAATTTCTTACAACTTACTAATATCATACTTACCCCAATATAGCAATATTTCTGTCCAATTTACAAAGTTTCACTTTACAACTCTGCCATTTCCCACCTTCTAGCATCATTTTTAACACTTGTATACACTTTTTCCCACTTTTTCCACTGCGTTTGGATCCGTCAGACATTCACAAATGTTTGACATCATCGCGGACCCTCCGAACAGTGTCACGTGATCATGCGTGGCATGATGGCCTGTTCATAAATGCGTCCGCATTTCACAATTGGGACTGTGCTTCGCGGACAGTACGGAACTGATCTTTCTACTGATCTAGGAACTTTCAAGCTCAAAATGTACCCTTGTACAGCTCCTACACCTATTCTTACTCAATATCCATTAACAATCTAGCACACAGCACATACTTGGAAGAATATTTGCAAAAGTGCTAACTATCTTAAAAATGGCATCATCTATTGCCATCCCTCATCCACAAGAGCCACCATCACCACTACCAGCTGGAAGAAGTACACAGCAAAAAAAACACAGTGCTTCAAAAGACAATGAAGAGAAACAAGAAAATGAGCTATAGGAAGTGCCTACCTCTAGTACCAATAGAGAATCATGGGAGTGGCAGTTCTTTTGGGGATGTACCAAAGGCTAAAGTTACAAAAGCGAAATGCACTGAGTGCATCAATGTACTTAGTCGCGGACTACTTGGACAGTACTCCTACTGGACCACGTCCATGTGCTGCCACACCCAATCCAACCACCGCAATGCTCTCAGAAAGGCTATTCCTTTCTAAGCAAATAGTAGGCTGTCGTGCTCCACCTCATATTGCACAACCAGTACTGTAACCACACAGCCTACTTCTGTGGGACACAAAATCCCACCAGCTACCTTGTAAGCAATAAAAGAGGCTGTTCATCCATATCCTCTTTCAAAGACAACAGTCCTCTGTATATACTGTGATGCACTACTCTGCAGAGGAGAGGAATTTCAAAGTCCCCTGTCCACCTGCCCCTCCATATTACTGCTTGGTGCCTATTCCCTCATTTCCCGCCCCACCTTACATTGTGAACTTTCCTGTAAAACAAAACAAAAATAAAAAAAAGGTTCCTTTAGGAACCACCGTTCACAGTCAAAAAATAGAACTAAAAATGTAATCTAATAGATTCTGTCTACTTTCCATTTCTCAATAAAGTAGATAACCTCAATTAGATTCTATCAGCCGAACTGCAAAGGCCCTCACAGCACTGATTACATTTGCCCGCCCCTAACGCTAAGATTACTATACGCTCAGAATGAGCTCCACCTATTTCAATGAAAAAGGAACTTAAACACATACATCCACAACAAACGCAAAACCTTTCTGTCTTTTTACAAAGATAATAGAAACATTTTATTTTGAAGAGAACAGAAATAGTCGGGACCGTAACAAATACTTTTCATTTTGACACAACGATGAAAACATTCAACGAAGTCCACAAAAACTTTGTTAACTTTTTCAAACACAGTTCATAACTACGGGACTTTGCGGCATTTACATTTTTTGTGAATCTGGCAACAGTAATCTTCTGCTGCCAAATCCGATCATCGATCCATCAATGCAAGTCTTTGCGTTCTTCACCATAAATGATCTTCCATAACTGATGAATAATCTATGCACCTGTCGCTCCATTACAGAGGAAAAATTACTGCTTTGAAATTGAAATAAATGCAACACTTTGACATTCAGGCTTTTCTAGAACCTATATGCGCCCATGTTGCTCCTTGTTACTGCAATTGCGAAAGGACAAATTGTTGTCTAGCAATCATCCCAAATGATTCTTATCACACATCCGTTGTTGATAATTATTGTCCAAATACTGTTGAAGAAGCCATTGGGCAGTAGACTGTACCCATGTCATGCACAGAACGGGAGTATGTAACTATGTAAAATCGATAATTCAAAAATACATTTCAGTAATCACTTTACAATTAAATATACACAGCACATTCTTATTTTGGCAAAAAATAAAAAGTTTCAAGTAACATGTACGATGTCTACTCTTTATGTCAAATTGACCATTCATCCGTCACAGTGTTAATAATGGGGCAGAGAGTACACTTTCCACACTTCAATAACTATTACTTAAAATCGGGTTTACATTGAGTTTTGCGAATCCATTCTTCCGATGTTGCGGGGGACCAATCGCTTCACAACACAGTTTCCTGAAACAGAAACTTTACTTTCCAATGTCTGCTTTTAATACAGTGAATCTTAGCATTTCCTTGTGGATTGTCGACACATTTACTCCCATTTACTCCCACAATTTCTTAGTGCAGTGTTTTGATGGAAACATAACAATGACACCCTTCATGTAGTGTTTATAGTGTGCCTGAGTCAGTTTTGTTTCTGGAAACACATGCCACAAAAATTAACAATATTATGGCAAACCCTTTTTTCACTTATAAAAACAGCTCTACATTACCTTCATTCTACTTCCCTAGCATTTTTACGCCCTCTTTAAGCCATCAAATAACCCCAAATGTCTTTCCCAAGTTTTCCTTTCAGAACGCTGGCAATAAACTACCCAGCGGGCAGCTACAGCACCTACCCAGCCTTTTTCAACCTTCAAAAGTAGCCCCATATCATCTTTTTTCCACTTCCCCACCCTTCCTAGCCCCTCGTTGTACCACCAAATAACCCAAAATGTGTTTTCCAAATGTTTTCACACTGCGAAGTCTGTGGTCACCTGCGAGCGGGTGCTTCCAATAATCTGACGCACCTCACGTTTTGTATTGACAAATAATTGGGTGCGTCTGATGTCCACGGACCTCACTTTGCCCTCTAGACAAATCGGAGACCCGTCCGTGGACTGAAAAGGGAAGTGAATTCGCAGACCGAACCCACATATCACACATTATTTTGGGTCGTTTAAAAAAAAGCTACTGGACGGATTTACACCAAATTTACAAAAGCATGCTTTCCAGACCAAGCTGCCAATCCTGCCGCAAGTTTGGTGAAAATCTATTCAGCGGTTTGGGATGTAGATGTGAGCAACATTTTTTTTCCATTGCATCTATGGGAAAAAACCCACAATGGTCAGTGGTTAGGAATGCAAAAAGATTCCAACAGGATGGGGAGCATATATTGGAGGTTTTAGGCAAGAGAGATGCTAAGGGGTTTTGGGACACCATGCATGAAATGGAGGGGGAAAAAACTACCCAATTGTGCAATCTGGTACCCAAGGGTGAGTGGATCATATTCCTAAAGTCAGTCTTTGGTCAACCAGTAAGAACAGTTTGTGAATACAACATTAAGGTAGAATGGCAGCTTGATCTTAACATGCCGGATATCGAAGATATCATTGGGAAGGCCTCGTACTCAAAGGCGGCAGGGCCAAGCAGGATGACTTATCAAGTCCTGAAGGGAAATCCAGCTTTATGGGCAAAACTGCTTAACTGGCATTTTAGGGAAATCCTGGCCCAGAAACAACTACCAACATCATGGTGCACCGCCACAATTATCCCATTATTCAAGGGGGGGGCAATAGGGAGGTGGCGAAAAGCTATCGCCCCATCGCCTTGCTGGATATTGACAGCAAGACTTTTATGAAAATCTTGCTGGGGGAATTGGAAGTTTGGGAAAAAAAAGTTAGAATGGTCTCACAATGTCAAACTGTTTTTTGGAGGGGACTCTCAACTTCAGTGAATGGCATAGCATTAAATCTCCTGAGTGAAAAAACCCATGGGAAGGGAGGTGAACAACTATATGGTGCCTAGGTAGATTTCTCAAGGGCCTTTGACCAAGTGGACAGGGGAAGGTTGTGGGTGAAACTAAGAGCAAAAGACATCCCAGAGGGGCTCCTGGTGATGCTCATAGAATTCCATAAGGACAATGACATCAGGGTGAGATTAGATGCGGAGGGTCATCTGTCAGAACCTGTGAGAGTGAACTGGGGGGTCAGACAGGGTTGTCTTGGGCACCGCTATTTTTCAACTTGTATACTTCTGATATGGGGGAGTTTCTAGCATCTGCGGCATTGGCCAGTCCTTCCCTAAATGGTAAGAAAATACATTGGCTGGCCTACGCCGATGATGTGGTAGTTTTAGACAAAACAGCCATTGTGTTACAACATCTACTCAATGGTATTCACAACTATGCAGTTGAAAATGGGCTCACCCTGAATCCTAACAAATCAAGGGTGTTGGTATTTAGGCAAAGGAATACAAAAATTGTTTTTCCTGGATGGTCAATGGGGGGGAGGCAATCAGAAGGGTGGAGGATTTGGTTCACCTGGGATATAAAATCTATGCCACACCGGCATTATGTAAGGCAGAGTCTGACCTCGAGATAAAAACAAAACCCATATTAGCTCAGATGAAAAGAATCCTTTGGAAATACGATAAAATTGTCCTTCATACCTGTCCTCAAGTTTTATCAGGCCAAAGTCATTTCTGTTTTATTATATCGGCTAGAAGCCAAACCTCAACTGTGGAACACTTCCTGGCAAAAATGGGAAGCTCTGGTGTGGAAACATGCCCTGGGTTTACCAATGAGTCTATCTATGGATAATATCAGATTCGAACCGGGCCTAAGATCATTACAATCTCAAGCAGAGTGGAAACTGTTGATCTTGCACCACCATATTACGTCATCTCAAGACCAATCCCTATACACAGATATGAGAAAACATCTGGAGGCTGGTAATTCCCATCAGCTGGATAGACTTGATTCACTGGCGAAGGAATGGCAGGAGTGGGCGAATATAGACTCAAAATTGTTGTTGGAGGAAAATCCATTAAAGGCCCAAAAAAAATGGGAGGAAATGGATTAGATTAGGACCCTTGAGAAAATTAGATCAAGGCCTCACCCAAATCCCCAACAAAGAGCGGAAAGGAAACTGGGCTTCCTCAGCAAATATCTAATAAAATTCCCAGACTGGAGAATAAGGAATACTTTTTTCAGACTGAGATTGAACATTCTACACACTGGGGAAATTCTGGCGAGAAGAGGTTTGGGAGCTTCTTCATTAAGTCTTTGTCAGTCATGTGCCAAGCCGGAAAACCAATCAATCAAACATCTGATGATGGAGTGTGTGGGCACGAGAAATTCTAGGCATCAATTTCTCAGCAGATTTATGTCCGATGTAACATACTGGGCACACAACCATTTCTGGGAAAGCCTGATCGATGGACATTCGCATCAAAAGACGATTGCTGTTGTCAAGATGCTTGAGGACTGTAAGATAGTATTGTAAAATCCTTTTTAAATATTGTTTAAACTCTGTTTGAATTGGTCTGGATGCGAATGCTTTGTTTGTTAACTGTATACACCTCTTTTTACTTTGTTCCTGTTAAAATATGTATTTGATCTGAGATTTGTGAAATGTTATAATTTTGTAACCATATACAATAAAAAATAAATAAAAAAATAAAAAAACACATTTTGGGACCCCCTATAACTTTGCCCCTCCTTGATGAAACCTCACCAATCTTCCCAGGATCGATTTGATGGGGCCATTACATGTTTTGCAAAGTTTAATCATGATTCATTGAGGGGGCCAAGTTATAAGCCGCCCAAAAAGTGCTCTTCCTATGGGTTGAGCAACTTAACCATAACTACAGGGCCGCTACCGCAGGCCCTGTAAAATATATATATTGGGCAAGTTGGACAGTTTCAGTTTTTTTAGAGTACACCATACCAAATCCAACCTATGAGGAGGAAATCGAGAATTAGAACTACACCAAATGGAGACAAGGTTTATTTTAGACTTTCAAACCTAAAAACCAGGAGGACACAACCTAGATGAAGAACTGTATACATTTCTAGGAACATAAACATCTTTGACTTTGCAGCCTGAAAGAAATCTATGAAAAAATAAATTGCAAAGCTTTGATATTTGAGTTTTGAGGATTTTCTATTAAGTTTGTTTTAACCGTTTGTATATAACTATATGTGGGTGTTGACTTATTGTGCAATACTGAGAATTACACAGTCCTTGAGTTCTCCGATTTTATAATTCATAAGATGCGAGGCCCTCTCTCCCTCTTTCCACACATCTTTAATCCTAGTCCTGTGTTGGATATTGAATACTGGTAGTTAGAAAGATGTATGTTTACAGCACTTTGCACTTTAGCTTTCCAATTCCCCCATTATAGAGGAAAGTCAATTGACTAAAGAAGCCATTTGCTAAAATGCATGGATAATATGAATGGAATAATGGCAAAAGGGATGCCTAGATATTTACAGGGCACATTGCACTATGCACTTTAGCATTTCTTTAATGCTCCACCATAAAGTGAGCTAATTGATTGTGAGTTATGTTTATAGCACTATGCACTTTAGCATCCCAATTCCAAACACTTAAAAGATTAGTAGGCTTTGTTACTCTATATATACAATTGCTAAATGGGATAGAAACGCACATTAAATTGTGGCAGCTAAGTATCATTATATGCTGTTAGTATTCAATCCAATTTTTCCACACAAATCTATGGACTTAGATAAACAAATGGTAAACATGTGCACGTTTTTTAGGAAAGATTTCTAAATTGTAGGTAATTTTCCTTCCATGTGGCAACCCCTAAACTTTTTGCTGTTGTTTTCACCCTGCTCTAGACTTTGCCAGAGAAGCGCAGCCTTCCGCCGCACTTCTCTGGGCTTTCGCTCCATTCTTACGGGGAAACTGACATGCCCTTAAAACAGTCAGTACCGGGAAACGTTGTTTTCCGTAGTTCTTTTCTCATGTTGCAGCTTTCGCGCAACATGGCACAAGAGGGCACTGTAAGCTAAGTTACTGCTCTCTTGGGTCTCTAGTCACTCTACAGGCCCTAGACACTCTCTTTGGATTGTTAACGAACGGTGCAAGGGAATCACGGAGGACGGGACTGGTGGCAGCGATCGTTTCTTTGTGTTTTGAGCTCCTTTTGGCTGTTTAAGAGCGTTTCTCGCGCTTAGCACGAAATGGTGGCCTGGCTTCCAAAATGGCCAGACCACAAGGCTCTTTGTCCTGCCCGCTGACCGTCTTGCCCCCTTCACCTTCCCCAGGTCGAGCCGACCCAGGGCCTTCCTTATTTGGGCATGTACTTTCCCGCGAAACACAGATGCTTTCGCGGGCTTCTGCATGCCTTGTGTGTGCCTCCAGGATGTGGGCTGGGATGTCTGGTCTCAATACACATCCTGGGTGCCAGAGAGTCTAGTGTGTCTTGAATGCCTGGGACCACCGTGGTCCGTGATAGGTCCACGTATGGTGTGAGTGCTTTGTGAGCAGATCTCCCATTGGGTCCTCTCTGTTTTGGCGTGAAGGGGACTCTGGATAAGAGGAGGCTGGAAACACCACTACCATGTCGATCTCCTGAGTTCTCACGAACTATGGATACAGGAGCCAAGTATCCTGCAACTAAGAGGCTGAACAGAGGAATCGCTGGTGACCCACTGAAGGACTGCTCCTCTGCACTGCTGTCGCCCTGTGAGACCATTCTGCCTCTGATCGAACGAGAAGGCCTGTACTGGTACTTCGACCCTTTGGAATAGTGGGAACAACTATTCTCGGCATCTTCATCATCTCCTGCACGTAAGCCTTCGGAAGCGTCCCTGGGCCATCCAGTGGACTGACCAGCCAACCCAGGAGCCTTGCTCTGTCACCGCCGTCAGGTTGCTGCTGTATTCCGAGTCCTTAGCACTCTCACACGATTCGTACACTTGGCATTCCCAGGTCTGAAGTGAGAAGTGTGCATTGGGCTGAAATACACACGGCCGCTGCGTTGCCCTGCTGTGGTAACAAACTGTGCGGGTTCACTGCGTTTGGGACATCCTCCACTCTAACTTCTGCTGCCGCGGAATCTACACGACGCCGAGACGTCCCCTGCTCGTATCTGAAGCTGCCAGCACTGAAACTGACGCAGAGAAGCCTGGGTCTGTCTGCATCGGGGACCGGTGAGAAGCAATGCTACGAACCGGTCGCCCTCCTGCAGTAGCCTGGAGCTTTTCCTCGCTGTGTTAAACAGCACGCCTTTTTCGCACTCGTGCTCTGCTTCTGTCCACAAGTAGAGGCCGCGCTTGAGTAGCGGAGATCTGTTCGCCCTCCTTTGTTCACCGCTCTGATCTGCCTGATTTCCTTGAAGAGACTCCCCTTGGCCCGTTGGCACCAGCGTGTGCAGGTACTTTTGAGCACAAGGCTCCACTCTTCGTAGGGCTCGGACTTCCTTCTAGTTAGGTGGCCTCTGAAGGCGAACTGGGTCTAACGATTACTTGCACTGCCTGTTTTCCTCCCCATCTAGGTGGTCTGCATATTTCGTGCTTCTAACTCTTTAGACCCTTCGGTAATTGTATATATATTGTATTTGAATGTGATGTGTTGGTTTACTTGAGTTTTACCGTGATTCTTTACTATGGTCAATGTTACAGAGGCCTTGTAATAAATGTGTCTATATTTTTAATATAATACCTGCTTGGAGTGATTTGTAAGTGTCCTTGCTTTGTGTGCTCATTGCGGGCTTTCAGTCACCCTCACCCCTTTGAGACCTAGTCTTGACCGCCGCCATCGCTACCCTGATTGGTCTGGCTTGTCCAGAGGTTACCCTGTTCCAAGAAACTAGGCTGGCCTTCTGAACCTCTGCCCCTCCAGGACAGAGTTCAGAAATCCATCTTAACAACGTTCACAGTGAAACAAGAATTTGAGTCTTAAAAATCTTTATTTGAATGTTTTTTATAAGGATTAGAAAAATTGGGAAATACATCACAAACCGCCTCATGCACTGAGCATTTTGAGCCTTAAAGAACTGTATAAACTGTGGATTGAACAAATTGGCAGAACACACTTCACATTTACCTTTGTCTGTATTGTGTGGTTAGATTGACTGAGAGAGAGGTGAACTCCATTTCAAAATGGCTGCCTTCATTAACGAACCCAATCTGCAGGGCTCTGCATTGAGAGAAAGCGAAAAAGGACAAGCTTTCCTGGTAGAACCATGGAGACCGAGTCCGTTTTTACTTAAAACCACTGTGTAAGGTATGCATTTTTTATATGTAATCAAGCAACGGGAGCGTTGCGAAACATGTCGTATTGTGTGATGCCTAAAAATAAAGCTGGATATTGAATAACACATTGGCTGATGATGGATTGATTGTGAGGGGACAGATGCTGGTGTTCTGATCATTTCACGAGTGCCGTCCCCATTTGGAGAAGTGCATCGACTTTATGGTTAGTTGCGCTAGTAAAAACCTATGAAAATCACCGAAAAAAACTTTGTTAACGGGACGTTATGGTTCGAAGTAAAAACGAAAAACCCTTGAAATTCACCAGTTATGGTAAGCTAAGCAACCATAACTCGCGCCGCCACCGTGCACTGCTAGGACTAACACCCAGGACATCAAAGATGACATCAGAAATGTCATTGATGACATCACCGATGACATCACATGTCTGGCTCCCCCTTTTTTCCTTTACTAACAGTCAGGAATTAAAAATAGAAAATGTACTATATTTGTAGACTTATCCTTCAAGTATGTTCTTACAGTAGTTCCCTTAGGGTCCAGTCAAATCATGTGATACATATGCATAGGATAAGTAGCACCATTGAAACAGAACAATCATTTCTCTGCATAAAGAGAATCAGTTAGGTTATGAACACTTACTGCTACTACTGCTGTTTTTTTCCTTACTTCAATTTTCGTGTATATACTCATATTTGTAGGTGATGTTGTCTCATTGTGTTTTGTCTATAATAATGCCATTATGTAGTAAGTGGTTTTTATTACCTACTTATCACATGTTTCACAGTACCCAAAACTCTAATAAGAAAACAGTTATCATTTCACTGTTCAACATGGCAAGCTTATGAATATTGCACCTCCATCATGTATGCTGCACACAATGCCTATGTTTCTACATGAGTACCTTAGTATACTGCATAGAACTTCATAATAGAATGCTACGCATTTGAAAGCATTGATTAACGCACTAATTAGCACTAGATATTATTCTAATGATCCTTGACACTTTTTGGTCAACATTATAATAAGAATACCTTCTACAGAGTTTTCATTCAAAGTAAATGTACATGTGATGTCATCAGTGATGTCATCAATGACATTTCCAATGTCTTCTTTGATGTCCTGGGTGTTAGTCTTAGCAGTGCACAGTGGTGGCGCGAGATATGGTTGCTTAGCTTACCATAACTGGCGAATTTCAAGGATTTTTCAGTTTTACTTCGAACCATAACGTCCCGTTAACAACATTTCATTTTGTGAATTTCATAGGTTTTTAGTAGCGCAACTTAACCATAACGTCCCTTTAACAAAGTTTTTTTTCTAAAGTTCATCGGTTTGTAGTAGTAGCACGTAACCATAATGTAAAGTAACATCTGACTTCATTGCACACCTTGCAGAGAATGCCACATGACCATATGCTGGCACACAGCACAGTGACATGTCTGAGAATCCGTACACACTTAACAATAAGATGTATGCCTCGTGGACAGTGTGGAAATACATTTTTACTGATGTAGGAACTTCCACCTTCAACATTTCCCTTGCACAGCTCCAACACTTATTTGTAGTCAGCCATTAACAATGTAGTACACAGTACATCATTTTAGCAAAAGTACTAGTTATCTGAAAACAACATTAGCTAAGGCCATCTCTCCTCCCCAAGAAACAGCACCACTGCTGTAATGAAGGAGCATGAGAAACACTGCCCCTACCTTACAAATAACACACGCACAACATTTTCCCCCGTCCACCTACCCCCGACATTCTGCCCACTCCCCATGGCTGCAGCCTACCCCTCAGTCAATAAACGTATACCGCTATGTTTTTTAACTACATTACGACACTTGTGTAATACGAAAACACTCCAACATCTCATCACATAACCAACCCTAATGATATTGTACACTTTTTTGGATGACGTTCCTCTCCAGCGTAGCCAAATGCGCCCATAAGCACCTAGGTACCATGACGCAGAACCTGCAAATGAACACACAGCGGCGTACAACGTAGCACATTACATTTTAAACAAAATCCTTTTCTAAGTTGGCCACCATAGAAAAGGAAGGCGGTTGTTCCATACATGACCCCTCTTCGCTTTCCATGGCAGCCTTCAAAAAGCCTTCAAAAAGCAAAAAGGAAATGCTGTTAACATATTACCACAAGCACTTTTTTCCTCCCTTTCAAATGTATCCTAATGTCAAACAACTTTACCACAAAGCCAGTCCCAGGTGGACATGGCCACTGTAATCCTATCTTTTCTCCATTCTGGTCATGGTCATTAACCACATTGTGCGGATCATGACCTTATACCATGACCCCGACATTCTGCCCACTCCCCATGGCTGCAGCCTACACTCAGTCAATAAACGTATACCGCTATGTTTTTTAACTACATTACGACACTTGTGTAATACGAAAACACTCCCACATCTCGTCACATAACCAACGCTAATGAAATTGTACAATTTTTTGGATGATGTTTCTCTCCAGCGTAGCCAAATGTGCTCATATGCACCTACGTGCCGTTACGCAGAACCTGCAAATGAACACACAGCAATGTACAACGTAGCATGTTACATTTTGAAATAATAAACTGTTTTTTAAAAGAAAACATTAACATTTTTGTATTTGTAAAGTACCTTAATTTCACAATAAACTGTCCGAGACCATCGGACTATTCCCATTTTCAATCAAATAGTAACTTTGTTTCTTCGTCCGTCATCGAAAATGTTAATCGTGAGGCACACGTTGATCTTTTCATATACACAAAGTTTCTGCTTTCGATAAAGCAACCGCTTCGGTCGCACAGTGATTTCCAAGACGTCGGCATGAACTTCGGCCTACACCACCATAAAAGATGTTATGTTACTTCTAATGACCACTCCAGCGTAGGGACAAATGGGGCTGGGGCCGGTCATCCCACAAAACAGTGACGGTTAGGCAGCCTGTCACAAGTATGTGCATCTGGCGTGCAAAGAAGCCATTACTTGGCATCTGGAATCCATGACAATCACAGTACGGCAGAATGTAGCTGTTCGGAAAACGTAACAGAAAATACGTATCAATACCCAACCTTTACCAAACAATTTCAGAAAAGACAAAAAGAACGTGGAAAGTGATACACAAATCGATGTGGTCATACATTACATTTTAAAGAAATAATAGCGTTGAACATGGGTGAACCTAGTGATAGGCTACAAACGCAGAGAATCTGCACTCTCCACAAGTAAAAATAAAATGACAACTACACAGAAAGATAGTACCTCAGTGACATTGCCAAAATTATTGTTTTGGTAATAAAAAAGTAAAACTCGTTCTGGTGTAGAGTCGTCAAAAGTAAAACTCGTTCCGGAGTCGTCAAAAGTAAACTTACACGATATTTACCATCTCCATTGTCTTCGTTAAACCCAGACAGCAACGTACGTGCACCAAAGATTCTTCTTGAACTGACATTACATATGTCTTACAAACGTTTTGAATACATAACCTTATCAAATGGTATTTTTTCCAAAGTTTCACTCCCTGCATTCTTACTGAATTTTCCCTTTTGCTCAAGGTCAAAAAACAGTTGACCGTTATGGGTTCAGTCGGATGCGTGGGCCTACTGAGCTAGCAACCAAAAAAGCAAACCAAGTGACCTTCACTCAGAATGAAAATACATTCTGACTTTGCAACAACATATCTGAATGCATGCATGAGAACTGCTACTCCCATACACTTGCAGAACCGCTGTTTCCATCAAACAGTGCAGGTGGCTGCCTCAGATTTCAAACTCTAGGACGCCAGTCTGACTGCAATATTATTTTAAATACATTATAACACAGACACAGTAAATCTTCGCCTGTACTTAGTGGACACTATATTGAGCAGCAACTTCCAATTTACCATATGACTTTGGTGACAAGAAAAAACAATGTTTTGACTTCCTGCTGCCACATCCCATCCCAGCCTCATTAACCCTCACCTTCCGAAACAGTATTTCATAAGGTTAACAAGTGCACTTGTGTGTTGTTTTATATGTGTTAGTGGCGATGTCCGCGTACACCAAAACACAAATGAAAGATGGCGGGCGTAGCGAAAGAATCTGACGCACTTCACGCCGTTCAGCATCGAATAAGTGAACGCGCCACATGTCCACGAACATGACGCTATGGATTAGCCAATCGGTATCTTGTCCTCGGAGCAAACAGGGAAGACTGTCTGCTGAGCGGACATAGATATCACTCATTTTTTAAGACGTACTTTTTGGTAGTTTTAAAGAAAACTACTGGATGGATTGGCACCAAATTTACAAAAGCACGCTTTCGGGACCAAGCTCCTGCCGCAAATTTGGTGAAAATCCGTCCAGCGGTTTGGGCTGTAGATGTGCGCAAAGTTTTTCCCCCATTCAGTCTATGGGAAAAAAAGATGTTTTGGGACCCCCTCTATAACTTTTCCCCCCCTGGACCAAACATCACCAAACTTTGCAAAACAGTGGCCCATATACGCCATATACAGTGGCCTGGTGTATTCGTCCAGGGGGAGCGGAGTTATAAGCCGCCCAAAAAGTGCTCTTCCTATTGAAACAGCAACTTAACCATAACTACACGGCCACTACCATGGCCGTGTAATATATTACATGGCCGCGGCAGAGGCCATGTAGTTATGGTGAAGTTATGGTGAAGTTGATAAACCCATAGGAAGAGCACTTTTTGGGCGGCTTATAACTTCGCTCCGCCTGGACGAATCCTCAGCAAACTTTGCAAAAAAAAGTATATGGCCCACTCTGATTTTTTTTGCAAATTGTGGTGAGGTTTGGTCCAGGGGAGGGGCAAAGTTATAGGTGGGTCCCAAAATTTCTATTTTTCCCATAGACATAATGGGGAAAAACTTTGCTCACGCCTACAGCTCAGACCGCTGGACAGATTTCCACCAAATTTGCGGCAGGAACAGCGGCTTAGTCTCGAAAGCGTGCTTTTGTTAATTTGGTGTAAATCTGTCCAGTAGTTTTTTTTTAAATGACCAAAATGTAAGGCAAAAAGATGTGTGATATTTATGTCCGCTCCGCCGACACATTTCCCTGTTCGGTCTGCGGACAGGACACCGATTGACTAATTGGCTTGCGTCATGTCCGTGGACACGCAACGTGTCCGCCAATTGGTTGGAGTGAGGCATGAGGTGCGTCACATTGTTTTGATGCGCCTGCCATCTTGGGTCCGCCCCGACAGCGCAGCGGCGAACAGAGGCAAAATGCAATTTTGGGGAGTGTGTTGGTGTGCAGAAGTGCTTGGGGAGGGATGGGGAGTAAGAGATGGGTCAAATATTGTATTTGTTTAGGTGGCAGGTGCCCCAGATGTGTTCGCCATGTCTGCGGCCTTCGCGGCTGTCCGCGGACATAATAAATGCACTACTAGCTATTTTACTTTAATATGATGTTGGTTTTGGGTTGTTAGTAGAGGATTGATTGTAATTAATATCCCCTATAAGCAGCACACATACCACAGTCAAAATGTTTGGTAGCATAGGTGTGTTATGCTGCAGTGGTTGTGGCCAGGGCCCAGAGTCTTGGGTGCATGGCCGAAGGACGAAGATGTCATCTTTGATGTCCTGGGTGTTAGTTTTAGTAGTGCACGGTGGTGGCGCAAGTTATGGTTGCTTAGCTTACCATAACTGGCGAATTTCAAGGGTTTTTCCGTTTTAGTTGGAACCATAACATCCCTTTAACAAAGTTTTTTACACTGAATTTCGTAAGTTTTTTAGTAGGGCAACTTAACCAAAATGTCCCTTTAACAAGGTTTTTTTGTTAGTGAATTTCATAGGTTTTTAGTAGGGCACTTTAACTATAATGTTGCTTTAGGCTGTTTTTTTCAATAAAGGAGAAATGTTTTTAGTAGCGCAACTTAACCATAACATCCCTTTAACAATGTTTTTTGTTAGTGAATTTCATAGGTTTTTAGTAGGGTGCTTTAACCAAAACATTGTTTCATCATAGTTTTTTCAGGAAAGGTGATATGGATTTAGTAGCACAACTGAACCATAGCGTCCCTTTAATAATGTTTCTTTCACTAAATTCCATTACTTTTTAACAAGATACGCTTAGTTTGTATAGATGTACTGTACAGCATACTGAAGGCGGTGGCTCTATACTAATAGCCACAGTGGTTGGGAATGCTGCGTCTGTTTGCGGACATCGGGTGGAGTCCAACGTGCTAAGAAAGGGAGGGGTGGTCATAAAAAGTTGTAACATGCAGCAAATACAAAAAAACATATAGAAACAGCAGCAGGTGAGTGAATCGGAAGGGAAAATGCAGTATCTGTACAAAGTCTGTACTTTTGCATACTTTAGCATAATGGAAATCACCAACAGAAGTGATGTTTGCCTTCATCAATGTTTTCGCACACCTGATTCACAATCGAACAAAGGATGAAGAGGCAGAGGTTGAGACGTCCACTACTGAGAGAAGAACGTCACTGCAACATGGTGAGTACACAAAGGTTTATGTTGTAATTGCACAGGCCCGGTACTGTACAATAGTAGGAAAGCATGATGTTTTTTGTTTGTGAGCAGCAATGGCTACCACCCTAGAATGGCTGGAGGAGAATTTTCCGCATGACGAAATGAGTGAGGATGATAGCCCCATTGCTACCTGCCGCACTGTGAAAAGGGAAAGAGTTACTGCAAGGGCAAGCACCCTAGAATGGCTGGAGGAGAATTTCCTGCATGACGAAATGAGTGAGCATAGTAACCCCATAGGTAGGGGACGCAGCGGCAAGAGTAAGAGAATTATAATGTAGTGCTTCATGTAAATTAACCACATTTGTTGTCCTCTAACAGAACATACGGATATACAAAGGAGTACACCATAAGCTGCACCTTTCGCACAGCAACATGCATCCACCAAAACCGAAGTTAATGCTGGACATATAAAAGTACACCGCCTTGATGCCCGAATGGATGAATTGCTCCTCCAATTTGCCACCTTGACATGTTTTGTAGAAGAACATATTATGGGGAAAATAAGATATCACTGCCCGATTTGCACATGCCCGCCTTCCCCATTTCCCAGCCCCCCATCCCCGCAAATTGCGTGTCATGAGAGACGCTTCGATCAGCAGCTTGACGAAGTGGCAAAATCCCCAGTATATGTATCTGGTACCCCTTCCCTTTCCGAATAGTGGCTATGAATGTCTGCTAATAAACATTGATATGCTAATATGTACTGATTGTATATGTGCCTTTTCCTTTGTTTTAAGAAGGCCATTGTAAGTGTGAAGGGCACAGCACTAGTGTGGATGATTGCAAGTGAGGAAAATGGAGGAGTCATACGACTGCCACACCTGGCTGCCCTATGCGCGATCACAATGAAAGCATCCGTAGGACGCATGTACGGGGCACATATTTGCATGCAGAGAACTGCCAATAAATAGTTGCAGGACCGTAGGTTTCTCGGTCGCACAACTGTGCACATGCGTATCTCATCCTGTGACGCCTGCTAACACCGTCCCTGGTCATTATATGTAAAGAAACGTGTGATGCAAGCGCGCACCCAAGACCTGCAAGTACCTTTGCACATAAACTTTCAACATACTGAATCATGCTCACAACAAGCTTATGTAGAAATGTTCAATGCACGTGTGGCATACATTTAAGTAGTCTGGGGATGACAAGAGTATCCGTAGGAGAGCTATGCACATGGCCCCAATGGCGATGTCACCATGGTAATGGAACAACGCTGCGCATGGTCCCTTATTTGGCTGACACGAGCCAGACCCATGCACATCGATAGAGGACAATTTCCTGCAATGTATGGAGTGTGACAGTGAGAGTGCACCCTTACAAAGATCCTACACTCTTCCTTCTGCATGTAGGTATTGTAGGTGTTGAGCTGAGCGGGATCGAGCGGTCGCCTGCAGCCCTGTGCGGCCAGTTGTGAGGCTGCCCTACCAGGCCCCGTTGGGTTTACAGTGAGTGTGTAAAATCTCTTTCAGGCACTGTTGTTTTTTTTGTGCTCTGTGCTTGTTGTGCTGCCCCCTGCCCCCTCCCTCCCCCTCACTTCCTGGTCCTCCTCACCCCTCTCCCTTCCCGCCTCCCTGCCCGCCCACCCTCACTGATTGGTCTCCTTCTGGTCCCCCCCAGGACTACGGGACGATCGCTCTCCACGCTCGCTTCTTTGTTGAGCTGAGCGGGATCGAGCGGTCGTCTGCAGCCCTGTGCGGCCAGTTTTGAGGCTGCCCTTCCAGGCCCCATTGGGCTTACAGTGAGTGTGTAAAATCTCTTTCAGGCACTGTTGTTTTTTCGCGCTCCGTGTGCGTTGTGCTGCCCACTGCCCTCTCCCTCCCCCTCACTTCCGGGTCCTACTCTCCCCTCTCCCTTCCCACCTCCCTGCCCGCCCACACCCCTTCCCCTTCCTCTCCTCCTCCTGCCTTAAATCTAACACCCCTGGGCAGCCCCTCTGCCCGGCAGCCCCCCGGCTAAGGGCCCCTTAAGCAAAGGGCGGCTCCTACGGCTGTGGCTCCCTTTGTGTCTGCAGGTGTCCGCAGGGGACGCCAGGTGCTGTTCCGCCGCTCTATCTGGTAAGCTCTACCTGCTCTCCCAGCCCACCGTCCTACACCTCTTCATTCGCATGGTGCCTACACTTCACTGTGTTCTGCAATTTGAGGTACATTAGGGTTTCCTTATCCCCTTGCAGGACTCTCAAACTTAGGTGGCCTCTCCACTGGGTACCAAATACGCATTTACTGTGATACTGTTGCTCTGAAATGTGGTAAAAATTAGGGCTTTTTCTCCTCTCGCAGGACTCTCAAACTTAGGTGGCCTCTCCACTGGGTACCAAATACGCATTTACTGTGATACTGTTGCTCTGAAATGTGGTAAAATTAGGGGTGTTTCTCCCCTTGCAGGGTTCTCAAACTTAGGTGGCCTCTCCACTGGGTACCAAATACGCATTTACTGTGATAGTGTTGCTCTGAAATGTGGTAAAAATTAGGGCTTTTTCTCCCCTCGCAGGACTCTCAAACTTAGGTGGCCTCTCCACTGGGTACCAAATACGCATTTACTGTGATACTGTTGCTCTGAAATGTGGTAAAAATTAGGGCTTTTTCTCCCCTCGCAGGACTCTCAAACTTAGGTGGCGTCTCCACTGGGTACCTAATACGCATTTACTGTGTTACTGTTGCTTTCCGCTCATTCCTCTCCGCTTGCTCTCGTCTGTCTTCCCCCCCACACCCTCCTTATTCCATGGTGCTCTCTATCTCGCCTATCTTCTCTAACTGCTTCTCCATTGACTATCCTGCTCTCCTCACTAAATCTGGTAGGAAAAAGTTTAAAAAGGACATCCTGGTCTCCAACCCAGGCCTCCCTATCGCTGACACCTACACTAGTGCCTCCTTCAAGGAAACTCTTACTGACATCCTCTTTTTCGTGCCTTCTCCTGACCCATGGACCCTTCATATGGTCTCTGTGCTCTCTCCTTTCTCCTCCCCTCCCATTAATGGTGGCACCCGTTGGGATGTCCTCTTGGCCTCCTTCCACTCCTCTAAGGCCATCATTAATGTCTACACTAGGGGGACCGTCTTGGTCCAAGGCCCTCAGGCCAACCTCCACCTCTTTGATAGACGCTTCCCGTGCCTCATCAACTTCCTTTCCTCTCCTGCTGTCCCCTCTCCTCTGTCCTCAGCTACCTTGCCTCCACCCTCCCACCCTGCCACCTCTCAGGCTCCTTCTTCAGCTCCGCAGGGCGTACCTCTGACCTGTACCCCTCCCCAGAAGTCCTTCAAGGATGGCAACCTTCTCTATCTTACCTGAGCGGATTCCTGCCATTGTCACTCCTACGCAGACCTACTCCTCCTTTGAATGCCTTGTCTGCCGACTCTCTCTCTCTCCTAGCCATTCCCTTACCGTGGCTACTATCTATCGGCCACCTGTTCAAATCTCCTCCTTCCTCTCCGAGTGGGCAGACATCTCCTCCTCACTCCTGTCCTCAAGCACTCAACTCCTCTTTCTTGGAGACTTCAACATCCACCTGGATGCTTCCTGCCCTCCCTCTGGACTCATTTGCGACCTCTGCAACTCTTTCTTACTCTCTATTCTCCCATCTGGGCTGACTCATTCTGCAGGGCACACTCTTGATGCACTGATCTCTTCTGACCTTCCCCTCTCTGTCCCTCTCTCCACTCCTCTCTCCTGGAGTGATCACTTTCTCCTATCCTCCCACCTCACCTTCCGTACCCCACGGGCAAAGCCACCCTCATCACTGCCACCCTCCTTCTCGGTCTTCCGACCCATGAAGCGTGTGTCAGTTTAGGCTTTCGCTCCCACCTTCTCGCCCCCCCTCCTCCTTCGGCTGACTCACACCCTGACACAGCCCTCTCCACTCTCCACTCTGCTATATCTGATACTCTTGATATCCTTGCCCCTGTCATGAGAATCCGCCTGAAGCCCAAAGCCAAATGTAACTCCTGGTTTGACTCAGATCTCGTCACACTTAAACGCAAGTGCAGCGTGGCAGAGAGGAAATGGCATGCTTCATGTTCATCCTCTGACAAACTGGCCTGCCGCCTGCTCCAAAGGCAATACCGGCTCTCCGTTCTCACCAAGAAGAGAGCCCAAATCCAAGCTCGCATCTCTGCAGCATCTAACAATTCGGCCGAACTCTTTCAAATCTGCAAGGAGCTCGCCAACCCTACTGCAGTCTCTACCTCTCCTGTCCCTTCCCAGGCCCTCTGCATGGCACTGGCCTCTCACTTCATCTCAAAAACTCAGGACATCCTGTCCTCACTCTCCTCCTATCACCTCCCCCCCTCTATTCCCTCCTCTTCCTCTGGCCCTTCTGCAGCCACCCATCCTCCCTCCTTCTCTGCCTTTCCCCTTTTTTCTGCTGACGAGGTTTCAAGAGAAGTCCGATCTATGAAAGTCTCGTCAAAACAGGTCCACCCCTGTTCCTCCAAAACTATCATGGACCATATCGACTCCTTGGCTCCTGCCCTGGCTTCTGCAATCACTCCTTCACCTCTGGTGTCTTCCCATCCCCCCCTGTGCACCCCCTTCTTAAGAAACCCTCTTCGACCCCTCCTGCCCGGCTAACTACCGCCCAATCTCTATCACTCCCTTCCTGGGCAAGCTCCTGGAGAAACTGGCCATCTCCCAACTTAATCTCCATGCTTAATCTGTTGGTAGTCTTCATGACCATCAGTCTGGCTTCAGAGCTGCCAGAAGCATGGAAACTGCTCTCCTGAACATCCGTGAGGACCTGCTCTCGAACCTTGACTCTAAGACCCCATGTGTTCTCATTTTGCTCGATCTCTCATCTGCCTTTGATACTGTCAACCACACCATCCTGCTCAACCGTCTCCTTGATAACCTGGGTATCACTGGTCAGGCTCTGGCGTGGCTGACCTCTTTCCTCTCCAATCGACCCTCCCAGGTCTAACTGGGGTCCTTCCTCTCTGACATCTTTTTCTCTACCTGTGGTGTCCCCCAGGGATCTAACCTCTCTCCCTGGCTTTTCAACCAAGTACTTGGCACTTCTTGCCCACTGCATCGCCGCTCTCTGTCCCAACTTTCAGTGCTATGCGGACGATACCCAGCTCATTTTCAGGCTACCCTCGGCCTCCTCTTCCCCTTCCCTCATCTCTGACTGTCTTTCTGCTATCCACAAATGGTGTGCCGACAACGACCTCTGCCTTAATGCCAGTAAGACTGAGATTCTACTCATCGGCACACCCACTCCCTCCTTCCCTGCAGCTCTCTGGCCAGCCTCTCTCGGCCCTCTTCCTGCTCCTACCTGCAAGGCAAAAAACCTCGGGGTCATCTTCGACTCCACACTCTCCTTCTCTCCTCACATCTCTGACGTCTCTAAGAAGTCACTCTACCAGCTACACCTCCTCAGAGCTATCCTTCCTTTCCTCTCCTTCCCCCAGAAGCTCACTGTCTCTAGAGCCCTGGTTCTCTCGAATCTGGACTACTGTAACAGCCTCTATCTAAATCTGCCTGCCTCTACTCTCCGCCTTTTGCAACTCATCCAGAACAGGACTGCGAGACTTGTCCTTGGCCTCAAGCCCAGGGACCGTATCTCTCCAGGACTGAAATCACTACACTGGCTCCCAGTGCCTGCGATGATTAAGTTCAAAACCCTCTGCATTGTCCACAAGGCCTTCTGGGCCCTCGGGCCAAAATACCTTCAACTCTCTCTTCCTAAATATCTTCCTTCTCGAGCTCTTTGCTCATCCGCCTCCAACTCCCTCAGGGTCAGCCGCTTCTCCAGGCAACGAGTTGGGGGTAGATCTCTCTCTGCAGCAGGGGCCTCCCTCTGGAACAGCCTCCCTGCCTCCCTGAAACTTGAGGAGAACCATCTCCAGTTCCGGAAGCACCTCAAAACCTTCCTCTTTGCCTCCGCTTTCTCTCCCCCTCTCCCCTGCTAAAATCACTGAACCTGCACTGAATCCGCAACCGGGCCACTCACCGATCTCGGTCTTTGGCCCAGCCACTCATCCCTGCACTGCCTCCCTGGCAACCCCAGCACTGCGGGACTGTCTCTGTATCCCTACAGCCCCTCCTCCCTGCACTTACCTTGCACTTGCCAACAGCTGGCCCTTATTATTTATTTTGTATTCTACTAACCCTGTACTGCACTTTCCCCTCTCCCTTTCCCCTTGCACTTTTCCCTTCCCCTCTACCCTTTGCAGCTGCGTGATCTGAATGACACCTGGCCTAAAGGATCGTTGTCCGTCGCCCCTTGTTCCTCCCCCCTGCCTCGTCGCGCCATGAAACACTTGTGTATAGGCGCGTTACAAATGCTATATCATATCATATCATATCATATCAAACACTTAGGTTCACTTTGCGATGGCACATGCTCCACAACACTCCCCACAAGTGCGCTGCAATTCCTCTTTGGCTTTCCAGAGAATAGCAGCGGAGCACATTGGGTCATGCAGAAATTGCTTGCTCACCAATTGTGTGCCTGCAAAGTACCTCTCCAAGTAATGGCCACCAAAGCTTCTGCTACTACTTCTGACTCAGGAAAATCCTCACCACCAACGCCTCCTTCTGAAGGTCCTGAGCAAGGGAACAGGTGTCATAATGTGGAGGGCCATCGAAAAGGAAACGAGAATAAAGTAGAAGGAATCCCCATTGCCTGCAGCCACTGTGAGTCGTGGGTGTGGAAACTATTTAGGACCATTGGAGATGTCCAAAATCTTGTGCAAACCAGGTACAATGCACTGAGTGAGTGCAACATAGTACTCAGTCACGGAAAATCTGGCTTGTACAGCTATGGCACCACCTCCATGCAGCGGCACCTGAATGCTAACCACTAGACAGCTGTTCGGAGGGTTGTCCCCTTCCAAGCAGGCAGTACGTTTGTTTTATCTACAGTATATCTCTGCATCTGCTCCTGCCACCACTACGAACACTCCAGTGGGCCACTGCGTCCCGCAAGAAGCCTAGGAGGACATACGCACCGCAAAAAGACCCAAACCTTTCAAAGATCACTGTATTTTGCATATACTGCGACACGGTACTGTGTAGGGGGGAACATTTTTGAAGTGCTTTTGAGGCTTCGGTCCGGTAGCATGAGAAAGCGTGCTCCCGACTCAAGTGAGGTGCACCCCACATCTTCTACTCTCCATGTAACGCTATGTTATAGAGTTGCCCACACATTAAAAACAGATTCCCATTTTCAAAACATGTCTGCTACACAGCTACTTCAAAATGTGCAAGAGAAGGACAAAGTTTTACAGTCAAGTATTATAAATCTCTTGGCAAAAATGCACGGTACAAAAGAGTACTGGTTCCGACAGCACGGAGATGTACGGTGTATGCTACTCAACCTTGGGCCACCCACATGGTTTGTCACTTTAAGTTGTACAGAGTATGCATGCGAAGACTTGCACACTTGCATAGCAAACAAAAACAAAACAGGTGTATACATGAAAACACCAGGAGAGGTTTGCTCTCTCGATCCAGTAAATGTTTCATGTTACTTTCACCATCTGTTCCTTGCCATGCAGCACTTCATTTGCAATGAAGCACTTCCTCTCCACAGAGAAGTGGAACACTTCTTTTGGAAAAAAGAATATCAACCCAGAGAAGCACCACACATCCACATGCTTTTGTGGATTAAAAATGCTCCTAAATTTGGTGAGGAGAGTGATGAAACTGTTTTGCAGTTCATTCACAAATATGTCATCCCTTTGCAAAGTACACATAGTGACCTATGAGCACACATTTTGCAATTCCAAAGACACAAGTGTGGCAAGTATTGTCGATGCAAATATAATAACAGAAGCAAATACTACACAAAATGCTGCTTTGGTTTCCCTGGACCATTTTCAACAACAGGCCAAGTAAACAGCCCCCCGGCTAAGGGCCCCTTAAGCAAAGGGCGGCTCCTACGGCTGTGGCTCCCTTTTTGTCTGCAGGTGTCCGCAGGGGACGCCAGGTGCTGTTCCGCCGCTCTATCTGGCAAGCTCCACCTGCTCTCCCAGCCCACCGTCCTACACCTCTTCATTCGCATGGTGCCTACACTTCACTGTGTTCTGCAATTTGAGGTACATTAGGGTTTCCTTCTCCCCTTGCAGGACTCTCAAACTTAGGTGGCCTCTCCACTGGGTACCAAATACGCATTTACTGTGATACTGTTGCTCTGAAATGTGGTAAAAAGTAGGGCTTTTTCTCCTCTCGCAGGACTCTCAAACTTAGGTGGCCTCTCCACTGGGTACCAAATACGCATTTACTGTGATACTGTTGCTCTGAAATGTGGTAAAATTAGGTCTGTTTCTCCCCTCGCAGGACTCTCAAACTTAGGTGGCCTCTCTACTGGGTACCAAATACGCATTTACTGTGATACTGTTGCTCTGAAATGTGGTAAAAATTAGGGCTTTTTCTCCCCTCGCAGGACTCTCAAACTTAGGTGGCCTCTCCACTGGGTACCAAATACACATTTACTGTGATACTGTTGCTCTGAAATGTGGTAAAAATTAGGGCTTTTTCTCCCCTCGCAGGACTCTCAAACTTAGGTGGCTTCTCCACTGGGTACCTAATACACATTTACTGTGTTACTGTTGCTTTCCGCTCATTCCTCTCCGCTTGCTCTCGTCTGTCTTCCCCCCCACACCCTCCTTATTCCATGGTGCTCTCTATCTCGCCTATCTTCTCTAACTGCTTCTCCATTGACTATCCTGCTCTCCTCACTAAATCTGGTAGGAAAAAGTTTAAAAAGGACATCCTGGTCTCCAACCCAGGCCTCCCTATCGCTGACACCTACACTAGTGCCTCCTTCAAGGAAACTCTTACTGACATCCTCTTTTTCGTGCCTTCTCCTGACCCATGGACCCTTCATATGGTCTCTGTGCTCTCTCCTTTCTCCTCCTCTCCCATTAATGGTGGCACCCGTTGGGATGTCCTCTTGGCCTCCTTCCACACCTCTAAGGCCATCATTAATGTCTACGCTAGGGGGACCGTCTTGGTCCAAGGCCCTCAGGCCAACCTCCACCTCTTTGATAGACGCTTCCCGCGCCTCATCAACTTCCTTTCCTCTCCTGCTGTCCCCTCTCCTCTGTCCTCAGCTACCTTGCCTCCACCCTCCCACCCTGCCACCTCTCAGGCTCCTTCTTCACCTCTGCAGGACGTACCTCTGACCTGTACCCCTCCCCAGAAGTCCTTCAAGGATGGCAACCTTCTCTATCTTACCTGAGCGGATTCCTGCCATTGTCACTCCTACGCAGACCTACTCCTCCTTTGAATGCCTTGTCTGCCGACTCTCTCTCTCCTAGCCATTCCCTTACCGTGGCTACTATCTATCGGCCACCTAGTCAAATCTCCTCCTTCCTCTCCGAGTGGGCGGACATCTCCTCCTCACTCCTGTCCTCAAGCACTCAACTCCTCTTTCTTGGAGACTTCAACATCCACCTGGATGCTTCCTGCCCTCCCTCTGGACTCATTCGCGACCTCTGCAACTCTCTCTCACTCTCTATTCTCCCATCTGGGCTGACTCATTCTGCAGGGCACACTCTTGATGCACTGATCTCTTCTGACCTTCCCCTCTCTGTACCTCTCTCCACTCCTCTCTCCTGGAGTGATCACTTTCTCCTATCCTCCCACCTCACCTTCCGTACCCCACGGGCAAAGCCACCCTCATCACTGCCACCCTCCTTCTCGGTCTTCCGACCCATGAAGCGTGTGTCAGTTGAGGCTTTCGCTGCCACCTTCTCGCCCCCCCTCCTCCTTCGGCTGACTCACACCCTGACACAGCCCTCTCCACTCTGCTATATCTGATACTCTTGATATCCTTGCCCCTTTCATGAGAATCCACCTGAAGCCCAAAGCCAAATGTAACTCCTGGTTTGACTCAGATCTCGTCACCCTTAAACGCAAGTGCAGCGTGGCAGAGAGGAAATGGCATGCTTCATGTTCATCCTCTGACAAACTGGCCTGCCGCCTGCTCCAAAGGCAATACCGGCTCTCCGTTCTCACCAAGAAGAGAGCCCAAATCCAAGCTTGCATCTCTGCAGCATCTAACAATTCGGCCGAACTCTTTCAAATCTGCAAGCAGCTGGCCAACCCTACTGCAGTCTCTACCTCTCCTGTCCCTTCCCAGGCCCTCTGCACGGCACTGGCCTCTCACTTCATCTCAAAAACTCAGGACATCCTGTCCTCACTCTCTGCCTATCACCTCCCCCACTCTATTCCCTCCTCTTTCTCTGGCCCTTCTGCAGCCACCCATCCTCCCTCCTTCTCTGCCTTTCCCCTTTTTTCTGCTGACGAGGTTTGAAGAGAAGTCCGATCTATGAAAGTCTCGTCAAAACAGGTCCACCCCTGTTCCTCCAAAACTATCAAGGACCATATCGACTCCTTGGCTCCTGCCATGCCTTACTTTTGCAATCACTCCTTCACCTCTGGTGTCTTCCCATCCCCCCTTGTGCACCCCCTTCTTAAGAAACCCTCTTCGACCCCTCCTGCCCTGCTAACTACCGCCCAATCTCTATCACTCCCTTCCTGGGCAAGCTCCTGGAGAAACTGGCCATCTCCCAACTTAATCTCCATGCTTAATCTGTTGGTAGTCTTCATGACCATCAGTCTGGCTTCAGAGCTGCCAGAAGCATGGAAACTGCTCTCCTGAACATCCGTGAGGACCTGCTCTCGAACCTTGACTCTACCACCCCTTGTGTTCTCATTTTGCTCGATCTCTCGTTTGCCTTTGATACTGTCAACCACACCATCCTGCTCAACCGTCTCCTTGATAACCTGGGTATCACTGGTCAGGCTCTGGCGTGGCTGACCTCTTTCCTCTCCAATCGACCCTCCCAGGTCTAACTGGGGTCCTTCCTCTCTGACATCTTTTTCTCTACCTGTGGTGTCCCCCAGGGATCTAACCTCTCTCCCTGGCTTTTCAACCAAGTACTTGGCACTTCTTGCCCACTGCATCGCCGCTCTCTGTCCCAACTTTCAGTGCTATGCGGACGATACCCAGCTCATTTTCAGGCTACCCTCGGACTCTTCTTCCCCTTCCCTCATCTCTTACTGTCTTTCTGCTATCCACAAATGGTGTGCCGCCAACGACCTCTGCCTTAATGCCAGTAAGACTGAGATTCTACTCATCGGCACACCCACTCCCTCCTTCCCTGCAGCTCTCTGGCCAGCCTCTCTTGGCCCTCTTCCTGCTCCTACCTGCAAGGCAAAAAACCTCAGGGTCATCTTCGACTCCACACTTTCCTTCTCTCCTCACATCTCTGACGTCTCTAAGAAGTCACACTACCAGTTACACCTCCTCAGAGGTATCCGTCCTTTCCTCTCCTTCCCCCAGAAGCTCACTGTCTCTAGAGCCCTGGTTCTCTCGAATCTGGACTACTGTAACAGCCTCTATCTAAATCTGCCTGCCTCTACTCTCCGCCCTTTGCAACTCATCCAGAACAGGACTGCGAGACTTGTCCTTGGCCTCAAGCCCAGGGACCGTATCTCTCCAGGACTGAAATCACTACACTGGCTCCCAGTGCCTGCGATGATTAAGTTCAAAACCCACTGCATTGTCCACAAGGCCTTCTGGGCCCTCGGGCCAAAATACCTTCAACTCTCTCTTCCTAAATATCTTCCTTCTCGAGCTCTTTGCTCATCCGCCTCCAACTCCCTCAGGGTCAGCCGCTTCTCCAGGCAACGAGTTGGGGGTAGATCTCTCTCCGCAGCAGGGGCCTCCCTCTGGAACAGCCTTCCTGCCTCCCTGAAACTTGAGGAGCACCATCTCCAGTTCCGGAAGCACCTCAAAACCTTCCTCTTTGCCTCCGCTTTCTCTCCCCCTCTCCCCTGCTAAAATCACTGAACCTGCACTGAATCCGCAACCGGTCCACTCACCGATCTCGGTCCTTGGCCCAGCCACTCATCCCTGCACTGCCTCCCTGGCAACCCCAGCACTGCGGGACTGTCTCTGTATCCCTACAGCCCCTCCACCCTGCACTTACCTTGCACTTGCCACCAGCTGGCCCTTATTATTTATTTTGTATTCTACTAACCCTGTACTGCACTTTCCCCTCTCCCTTTCCCCTTGCACTTTTCCCTTCCCCTCTACCCTTTGCAGCTGCGTGATCTGAATGACACCTGGCCTAAAGGATCGTTGTCCGTCGCCCCTTGTTCCTCCCCCCTGCCTCGTCGCGCCTTGAAACACTTGTGTATAGGCGCGTTACAAATGCTATATCATATCATATCATATCAAACACTTAGGTTCACTTTGCGATGGCACATGCTCCACAACACTCCCCACAAGTGCGCTGCAATTCCTCTTTGGCTTTCCAGAGAATAGCAGCGGAGCACATTGGGTCATGCAGAAATTGCTTGCTCACCAATTGTGTGCCTGCAAAGTACCTCTCCAAGTAATGGCCACCAAAGCTTCTGCTACTACTTCTGACTCAGGAAAATCCTCACCCTCACCACCAACACCTCCTTCTGAAGGTCCTGAGCAAGGGAACAGGCGCCATAATGTGGACGGCCATCGAAAACGAAACGAGAATAAAGTAGAAGGAATCCCCATTTCCTGCAGCCACTGTGAGTCGTGGGTGTGGAAACTATTTAGGACCGTTGGAGATGTCCAAAATCTTGTGCAAACCAGGTACAATGCACTGAGTGAGTGCAACATAGTACTCAGTCACGGAAAATCTGGCTTGTACAGCTACGGCACCACCTCCATGCAGCGGCACCTGAATGCTAACCACTAGACAGCTGTTCGGAGGGTTGTCCCCTTCCAAGCAGCCAGTACGTTTGTTTTATCTACAGTATATCTCTGCATCTGCTCCTGCCACCACTACGAACACTCCAGTGGGCCACTGCGTCCCGCAAGAAGCCTTGGAGGACATATGCACCGCAACAGACCCATACCTTTCAAAGATCACTGTATTTTGCATATACTGCGACACGGTACTGTGTAGGGGGGAACATTTTTGAAGTGCTTTTGAGGCTTCGGTCCGGTAGCATGACACAGCATGCTCCCGACTCAAGTGAGGTGCACCCCACATCTTCTACTCTCCATGTAACGCTATGTTATAGAGTTGCCCACACATTAAAAACAGATTCCCATTTTCAAAACATGTCTGCTACACAGCTACTTCAAAAGGTGCAAGAGAAGGACAAAGTTTTACAGTCAAGTATTATAAATCTCTTGGCAAAAATGCATGGTACAAAAGAGTACTGGTTGCGACAGCACGGAGATGTACGGTGTATGCTACTCAACCTTGGGCCACCCACATGGTTTGTCACTTTAAGTTGTACAGAGTATGCATGCGAAGACTTGCACACTTTCCTATGCATAGCAAACAAAAACAAAACGGGTGTATACATGAAAACACCAGGAGAGGTTTGCTCTCTCGATCCAGTAAATGTTTCATGTTACTTTCACCATCTGTTCCTTGCCATGCTGCACTTCATTTGCAATAAAGCACTTCCTCTCCACAGAGAAGTGGAACACTTCTTTTGGAAAAAAGAATATCAACCCAGAGAAGCTCCACACATCCACATGCTTTTGTGGATTAAAAATTCTCCTAAATTTGGTGAGGAGAGTGATGAAACTGTTTTGCAGTTCATTCACAAATATGTCATCCCTTTGCAAAGTACACATAGTGACCTATGAGCACACATTTTGCAATTCCAAAGACACAAGTGTGGCAAGTATTGTCGATGCAAATATAAGAACAGAAGCAAATACTACACAAAATGCTGCTTTGGTTTCCCTGGACCATTTTCAACAACAGGCCAAGTAAACAGCCCCCCGGCTAAGGGCCCCTTAAGCAAAGGGCGGCTCCTACGGCTGTGGCTCCCTTTGTGTCTGCAGGTGTCCGCAGGGGACGCCAGGTGCTGTTCCGCCGCTCTATCTGGCAAGCTCCACCTGCTCTCCCAGCCCACCGTCCTACACCTCTTCATTCGCATGGTGCCTACACTTCACTGTGTTCTGCAATTTGAGGTACATTAGGGTTTCCTTCTCCCCTTGCAGGACTCTCAAACTTAGGTGGCCTCTCCACTGGGTACCAAATACGCATTTACTGTGATACTGTTGCTCTGAAATGTGGTAAAAAGTAGGGCTTTTTCTCCTCTCGCAGGACTCTCAAACTTAGGTGGCCTCTCCACTGGGTACCAAATACGCATTTACTGTGATACTGTTGCTCTGAAATGTGGTAAAATTAGGTCTGTTTCTCCCCTCGCAGGACTCTCAAACTTAGGTGGCCTCTCTACTGGGTACCAAATACGCATTTACTGTGATACTGTTGCTCTGAAATGTGGTAAAAAGTAGGGCTTTTCCTCCCCTCGCAGGACTCTCAAACTTAGGTGGCCTCTCCACTGGGTACCAAATACACATTTACTGTGATACTGTTGCTCTGAAATGTGGTAAAAATTAGGGCTTTTTCTCCCCTCGCAGGACTCTCAAACTTAGGTGGCTTCTCCACTGGGTACCTAATACACATTTACTGTGTTACTGTTGCTTTCCGCTCATTCCTCTCCGCTTGCTCTCGTCTGTCTTCCCCCCCACTCCCTCCTTATTCCATGGTGCTCTCTATCTCGCCTATCTTCTCTAACTGCTTCTCCATTGACTATCCTGCTCTCCTCACACTAAATCTGGTAGGAAAAAGTTTAAAAAGGACATCCTGGTCTCCAACCCAGGCCTCCCTATCGCTGACACCTACACTAGTGCCTCCTTCAAGGAAACTCTTACTGACATCCTCTTTTTCGTGCCTTCTCCTGGCCCATGGACCCTTCATATGGTCTCTGTGCTCTCTCCTTTCTCCTCCTCTCCCATTAATGGTGGCACCCGTTGGGATGTCCTCTTGGCCTCCTTCCACACCTCTAAGGCCATCATTAATGTCTACGCTAGGGGGACCGTCTTGGTCCAAGGCCCTCAGGCCAACCTCCACCTCTTTGATAGACGCTTCCCGCGCCTCATCAACTTCCTTTCCTCTCCTGCTGTCCCCTCTCCTCTGTCCTCAGCTACCTTGCCTCCACCCTCCCACCCTGCCACCTCTCAGGCTCCTTCTTCACCTCCGCAGGACGTACCTCTGACCTGTACCCCTCCCCAGAAGTCCTTCAAGGATGGCAACCTTCTCTATCTTACCTGAGCGGATTCCTGCCATTGTCACTCCTACGCAGACCTACTCCTCCTTTGAATGCCTTGTCTGCCGACTCTCTCTCTCTCCTAGCCATTCCCTTACCATGGCTACTATCTATCGGCCACCTAGTCAAATCTCCTCCTTCCTCTCCGAGTGGGCGGACATCTCCTCCTCACTCCTGTCCTCAAGCACTCAACTCCTCTTTCTTGGAGACTTCAACATCCACCTGGATGCTTCCTGCCCTCCCTCTGGACTCATTCGCGACCTCTGCAACTCTCTCTCACTCTCTATTCTCCCATCTGGGCTGACTCATTCTGCAGGGCACACTCTTGATGCACTGATCTCTTCTGACCTTCCCCTCTCTGTACCTCTCTCCACTCCTCTCTCCTGGAGTGATCACTTTCTCCTATCCTCCCACCTCACCTTCCGTACCCCACGGGCAAAGCCACCCTCATCACTGCCACCCTCCTTCTCGGTCTTCTGACCCATGAAGCGTGTGTCAGTTGAGGCTTTCACTGCCACCTTCTCGCCCCCCCTCCTCCTTCGGCTGACTCACACCCTGACACAGCCCTCTCCACACTCCACTCTGCTATATCTGATACTCTTGATATCCTTGCCCCTTTCATGAGAATCCGCCAGAAGCCCAAAGCCAAATGTAACTCCTGGTTTGACTCAGATCTCGTCACCCTTAAACGCAAGTGCAGCGTGGCAGAGAGGAAATGGCATGCTTCATGTTCATCCTCTGACAAACTGGCCTGCCGCCTGCTCCAAAGGCAATACCGGCTCTCCGTTCTCACCAAGAAGAGAGCCCAAATCCAAGCTCGCATCTCTGCAGCATCTAACAATTCGGCCGAACTCTTTCAAATCTGCAAGGAGCTGGCCAACCCTACTGCAGTCTCTACCTCTCCTGTCCCTTCCCAGGCCCTCTGCACGGCACTGGCCTCTCACTTCATCTCAAAAACTCAGGACATCCTGTCCTCACTCTCCTCCTATCACCTCCCCCCCCTCTATTCCCTCCTCTTCCTCTGGCCCTTCTGCAGCCACCCATCCTCCCTCCTTCTCTGCCTTTCCCCTTTTTCCTGCTGACGAGGTTTCAAGAGAAGTCCGATCTATGAAAGTCTCGTCAAAACAGGTCCACCCCTGTTCCTCCAAAACTATCAAGGACCATATCGACTCCTTGGCTCCTGCCATGCCTTACTTTTGCAATCACTCCTTCACCTCTGGTGTCTTCCCATCCCCCCTTGTGCACCCCCTTCTTAAGAAACCCTCTTCGACCCTTCCTGCCCGGCTAACTACCGCCCAATCTCTATCACTCCCTTCCTGGGCAAGCTCCTGGAGAAACTGGCCATCTCCCAACTTTATCTCCATGCTTAATCTGTTGGTAGTCTTCATGACCATCAGTCTGGCTTCAGAGCTGTCAGAAGCATGGAAACTGCTCTCCTGAACATCCGTGAGGACCTGCTCTCGAACCTTGACTCTACCACCCCATGTGTTCTCATTTTGCTCGATCTCTCGTTTGCCTTTGATACTGTCAACCATACCATCCTGCTCAACCGTCTCCTTGATAACCTGGGTATCACTGGTCAGGCTCTGGCATGGCTGACCTCTTTCCTCTCCAATCGACCCTCCCAGGTCTAACTGGGGTCCTTCCTCTCTGACATCTTTTTCTCTACCTGTGGTGTCCCCCAGGGATCTAACCTCTCTCCCTGGCTTTTCAACCAAGTACTTGGCACTTCTTGCCCACTGCATCACCGCTCTCTGTCCCAACTTTCAGTGCTATGCGGACGATACCTCTGACGATATTCTCTGACCTAGCCTCTGCCTCACCCACTGCCATACTCTTTGGCGTGCCCCAAGGCTCATGCCTCTCCCCCACACTCTTCAACATTTTCACACGACCCCTCTTCCTCATCCTCGACGCTATGGGTATATCCTACACTAACTACGCGGACGATACCCAGATCCTCCTTACCCTCACAGGCGGCTACGACACTGACGCCATGACCCTTAACAACCTCTACAACACCATCCAAGCCTGGATGTCAGACAATGGACTATGCCTCAACTCTGACAAGACAGAACTCCTACTGATAGGTTCCCCCGAAACGCTAAAAAAACTTGACTCCCAATTCAGTCACTTCACCATCGACACCATCAAAATACCTGTATCAGACTCAGTCAAAACTCTTGGAGTCTATCTAGACTCTAACCTTTCCATGGACAGACAAGTCAACGCCATTGCCTCCTCAGCCGCATATCATGCTAAACTGATCAACGCAGTCAGGCCTTTCCTCTCCAAAGAGAACTGCACAAACATAGCCAGAGCCATCACCGGCTCCAGGCTAGACTACTGTAACATACTCTTCCTAGGAACCTCTAAAAGAAACTTGGAGAGGCTACAAGTCATCCAGAATAGTGCTCTCCGAGCAGCCCAAGGTATTGCCAAAAGGGACCACATCTCAGAAGCCAGAAAACTAGCCCACTGGCTCCCAATAAAGGAGAGAATAATTTTCAAAGCGCTCACACTGACACACAAATGCATCCATCTCACTGCCCCCGACTACCTCTCACAAAGAATCCACTCCGTCACCTCTACAAGGCCTACAAGATCACCCTACACCAACATGCTCTCTGTGCCACTAGTAAAAAGATCAAGAGCAGGTGGATCCAGCTTCCCCTATCTCGCACCCACTCATTGGAATGCCCTACCTCCCACCATCCGCAGTGAGCCCTCCCTCCTAGCCTTCCGCAAAGCATTGAAAACCACCCTCTTCTCATAAGGTCCCTCGCAGCAGCATGAATACCAACCATAGGACCCACTGCTTAAATTGTATTGACCAACCGCATAATCTGCAATGATAACCTTGCTTGTTCCTTTCTGTAATATGCCTCTTATTGATACCATGCCTGTAACTAAGCTCATGCAAGTAACAGCGCCTCAATGCCCCTGGGCTGCTTGCGCGCTATACAAATTTAAATAAATAAAAAATAAATAAAAAAAATACCCAGCTCATTTTCAGGCTACCCTCGGCCTCCTCTTCCCCTTCCCTCATCTCTTACTGTCTTTCTGCTATCCACAAATGGTGTGCCGCCAACGACCTCTGCCTTAATGCCAGTAAGACTGAGATTCTACTCATCGGCACACCCACTCCCTCCTTCCCTGCAGCTCTCTGGCCAGCCTCTCTTGGCCCTCTTCCTGCTCCTACCTGCAAGGCAAAAAACCTCAGGGTCATCTTTGACTCCACACTTTCCTTCTCTCCTCACATCTCTGACGTCTCTAAGAAGTCACACTACCAGTTACACCTCCTCAGAGGTATCCTTCCTTTCCTCTCCTTCCCCCAGAAGCTCACTGTCTCTAGAGCCCTGGTTCTCTCGAATCTGGACTACTGTAACAGCCTCTATCTAAATCTGCCTGCCTCTACTCTCCGCCCTTTGCAACTCATCCAGAACAGGACTGCGAGACTTGTCCTTGGCCTCAAGCCCAGGGACCGTATCTCTCCAGGACTGAAATCACTACACTGGCTCCCAGTGCCTGCGATGATTAAGTTCAAAACCCACTGCATTGTCCACAAGGCCTTCTGGGGCCTCGGGCCAAAATACCTTCAACTCTCTCTTCCTAAATATCTTCCTTCTCGAGCTCTTTGCTCATCCGCCTCCAACTCCCTCAGGGTCAGCCGCTTCTCCAGGCAACGAGTTGGGGGTAGATCTCTCTCCGCAGCAGGGGCCTCCCTCTGGAACAGCCTTCCTGCCTCCCTGAAACTTGAGGAGCACCATCTCCAGTTCCGGAAGCACCTCAAAACCTTCCTCTTTGCCTCCGCTTTCTCTCCCCCTCTCCCCTGCTAAAATCACTGAACCTGCACTGAATCCGCAACCGGGCCACTCACCGATCTCGGTCCTTGGCCCAGCCACTCATCCCTGCACTGCCTCCCTGGCAACCCCAGCACTGCGGGACTGTCTCTGTATCCCTACGGCCCCTCCACCCTGCACTTACCTTGCACTTGCCACCAGCTGGCCCTTATTATTTATTTTGTATTCTACTAACCCTGTACTGCACTTTCCCCTCTCCCTTTCCCCTTGCACTTTTCCCTTCCCCTCTACCCTTTGCAGCTGCGTGATCTGAATGACACCTGGCCTAAAGGATCGTTGTCCGTCGCCCCTTGTTCCTCCCCCCTGCCTCGTCGCGCCTTGAAACACTTGTGTATAGGCGCGTTACAAATGCTATATCATATCATATCATATCAAACACTTAGGTTCACTTTGCGATGGCACATGCTCCACAACACTCCCCACAAGTGCGCTGCAATTCCTCTTTGGCTTTCCAGAGAATAGCAGCGGAGCACATTGGGTCATGCAGAAATTGCTTGCTCACCAATTGTGTGCCTGCAAAGTACCTCTCCAAGTAATGGCCACCAAAGCTTCTGCTACTACTTCTGACTCAGGAAAATCCTCACCCTCACCACCAACGCCTCCTTCTGAAGGTCCTGAGCAAGGGAACAGGCGCCATAATGTGGAGGGCCATCGAAAAGGAAACGAGAATAAAGTAGAAGGAATCCCCATTGCCTGCAGCCACTGTGAGTCGTGGGTGTTGAAACTATTTAGGACCGTTGGAGATGTCCAAAATCTTGTCCAAACCAGGTACAATGCACTGAGTGAGTGCAACATAGTACTCAGTCACGGAAAATCTGGCTTGTACAGCTACGGCACCACCTCCATGCAGCGGCACCTGAATGCTAACCACTAGACAGCTGTTCGGAGGGTTGTCCCCTTCCAAGCAGCCAGTACGTTTGTTTTATCTACAGTATATCTCTGCATCTGCTCCTGCCACCACTACGAACACTCCAGTGGGCCACTGCGTCCCGCAAGAAGCCTTGGAGGACATATGCACCGCAACAGACCCATACCTTTCAAAGATCACTGTATTTTGCATATACTGCGACACGGTACTGTGTAGGGGGAACATTTTTGAAGTGCTTTTGAGGCTTCGGTCCGGTAGCATGACAAAGCGTGCTCCCGACTCAAGTGAGGTGCACCCCACATCTTCTACTCTCCATGTAACGCTATGTTATAGAGTTGCCCACACATTAAAAACAGATTCCCATTTTCAAAACATGTCTGCTACACAGCTACTTCAAAAGGTGCAAGAGAAGGACAAAGTTTTACAGTCAAGTATTATAAATCTCTTGGCAAAAATGCATGGTACAAAAGAGTACTGGTTCCGACAGCACGGAGATGTACGGTGTATGCTACTCAACCTTGGGCCACCCACATGGTTTGTCACTTTAAGTTGTACAGAGTATGCATGCGAAGACTTGCACACTTTCCTATGCATAGCAAACAAAAACAAAACAGGTGTATACATGAAAACACCAGGAGAGGTTTGCTCTCTCGATCCAGTAAATGTTTCATGTTACTTTCACCATCTGTTCCTTGCCATGCTGCACTTCATTTGCAATAAAGCACTTCCTCTCCACAGAGAAGTGGAACACTTCTTTTGGAAAAAAGAATATCAACCCAGAGAAGCACCACACATCCACATGCTTTTGTGGATTAAAAATTCTCCTACATTTGGTGAGGAGAGTGATGAAACTGTTTTGCAGTTCATTCACAAATATGTCATCCCTTTGCAAAGTACACATAGTGACCTATGAGCACACATTTTGCAATTCCAAAGACACAAGTGTGGCAAGTATTGTCGATGCAAATATAAGAACAGAAGCAAATACTACACAAAATGCTGCTTTGGTTTCCCTGGACCATTTTCAACAACAGGCCAAGTAAACAGCTTCATGTATTCGGTTCGACACAGTGAAAAAGGAAAATCTCCTAAGAACACATACTGCATAAAAAGGAGCGAAGCATCAAGGTACATCAATGATTACAATGCAATTATTGCCCTCCTATGGCATTCCAATGTTGATGTACAGTACATTGCAGACATTTCCACTGCAGTTGCACAATATGTCACCACCTACTTAACCAAAGCAGAGAAAACCAAGCTCAAAGACCTCTGGGATGACATATCCTTTGACAAAACACTGGCACAGAAATTGTACAGCTTTGGCATTAAAATGCCGTCCCATAGAGAATGTGGCAGCTACAAAGCCACTGACCATTTAACTGGCACTGCCTTATATGGGAAATCTGACAACATAGTGTGGCTAGGCCTTGGCCCTGCTGCATCCAGAATAAGAGTACTTAAATCGTACAAAGACATACAAACAATAGCCAAAAATGATCCCAACAGCCAGGACATTTTGAAGAACAACTCATTGAACACATACTACACGAACAGCAGTATTACTTTAGAAACCTTGTGCCTGTACCAGGTAGCCCAAAACTTTGCATACAAAAACACGATTAAACCGCATGAAAAAAAAGGTAGATACAGAGTGGAAAGTTGTGAAGGCAGCCTGGTGAAACTTACCAAAAGCAGCCTAATTAATCATATGAAGTTGTCATTAAAAACTCCTCAACACAAAGAACTGTACTACATGGCTCTACTGCAACTTTTCAAACCATGGAGAAAAGAAACAGATGTAATAGCCACCTACACCTCCTATGACAATGCTTTCAATGCCAGTGAAAATACAATTACAGATGTAAACGTTACACAGTAAAAAACCATATTGGACAATGAACGCCAACAAGAAGAACTTCAAGCACAACTAAATATAGACACTTCTGAGAGCAGTGAACCTTCTCAAACATGCATCCAAGAACCACTTGGAGAGCCACTCATAGCAAATGAGGCAGAATTAGCCATGGCGGAAGTAACCACCACTATGCTTCAGTATGAGCACTGTGCAGAAAAGTTGGAAGTACTGAAATCCCAACTAAACATTGAACAGCATACCATTTTTGTCAAAGAAAGTGAAACCATTGAACATGTTATACAGCATGAAAGTAAAACCTGCACCTGTGACAACTACAAACCTGTACTACTGTATGTAAGTGGAGAAGCTGAGTCAGGTAAAACGTTCTTAATTAAAATTACCAGTAAATACCTCCAACAATTAACAAACAACAACTTTTCTGCTGTTGTGACCACCCCTACAGGTTTTGATGCCTACAACATAGGTGGAGTCACTGTACACCGATTGCTATTCCTTCCAGTAGAACACCAAAACAAATTAGAGTACTATAAACTTTTAGCAGACTCTGCTATGGAGCTACACAGAGTTCTGAAACAAATGAAAATGCTCTTAATAGATGAGGTGAGCATGGTCTCCAACCTAATGTTGGCTTTGAGTCACCTCAGATTGAAAGAGGTCCTCAAAACAGACTACGAAGAGCTCTTTGAAGGAAAACATGTGATTGTTTTCAGAGGTCTCCTTCAATTAACACCAGTCAAAGGGGAACCTAGCTTCAAAACCTTAGGACACAAAGAGTGCTGTAGAAGTTTTGGAAGCATCAGGAATGTAAATCTCTGGCAACATTTCCAATACAAAGAATTAACACAAAACATGCGTCAGTCTGCAGACCTCACCCACACCAACATTTAAAAAAACAAACAGATTGGTGTACTATCAAAGGAGGCACAGTCTACCATCAATACGAGACGCATGCATGAGCTGTACGGCGGTAACACATGTGCTACTGATGTCATGGAACAATTAACTTTAGAAAAATATCAGCTGTATGACCTTAATGCCAATTTTACCAAGCTGTGCACAATTTAATGCAACAATGCTGCAAAAACAAAAACAACCACTAGTGCAAATGCATGCCACAGACAAACTGGACTTACACGGGATGACAATACCTATGTGTCAACAAGGCATAGCATGACTACAAACCTTAGAGAACTCTCTCACCAACACAGGTGGTTTGGAGAACATTTTAACATTATGTGTCAACTGTAGTGTTATGTTAAAGCGTAACATTGACATAGAACAAGGTTTAGTTGATGGAGCACTTGGTACAGTTGTTGGCTTCCAGACATACCCACGGGACAACAGCATTCAGTTTGTAAACATCAAGTTTGACAAACGTTCAGAAGTCAAAAATATAGGACACACAATGGCGTGATTCCTTCTTTTCAAAGAAATGTATGTACGCAGAGAACAGTTTTCTCTGTCGCTAGCTTATGCAGTAACTGTTCATAAATTGCAAGGTCTAACCTTAGATCAAGCTTTGATTGCTATTGGTAGCTCAGTCTTTAAAGAAGGCATGTGTTACATAGCACTGTCATGGCTACATACACTGGAAGGACTGTATCTAGTGTATTTTGATGCAACTGCAGTCAATGCAGACATTCCTTGCATCATAGAGTACAATAGACTACGTGCACTGTACACACCCCATCTGAAAATGTACCCTATTCCTCAGAAACTGAAAGATTTGAAAAGAAGGCTCATTCAATCAGAAGTTGTAAGTGATTTGGCAACAAACCAGTACCATCAAAGAAATTGAAAGCAACTTATACTACATCAACTACCAAAAGCACATACAAAAGGAGTGAAAAAGACAAACCATACCCAACTCCACCCACAAAAAAATGCCTCTGCAAAGAAACCACGTACCCTTGCATCAAAGTGCTCAGACACAGAAGTACCTGGCCCATTCAAAATTTCCAATACAACAGGTGTTAATTGCTATGCGAACGTAACAATGAATGTTCTATTCCAAATTCCAGCAATTGTGGAAAACATTTATTTACATGGCACAGACCAGTTGTGTTTACAAATGCTCGTCCTTCACAGAAATGCAGTAAGTAATCCTAACAAGGAATAAGGCAAGAATTGGACTACAGTGCTGTAATGGTGAAATTCACTTTAAACTGACAAGAAGATCCACAGGAATTTCTAATGTACTTACTAGAAATACTGGAAATGAAAAACATACTAATAAATGAAATCATTCACATTTCCTACATGTGGAAACATACATCCACTCTGTGCAACCATGTCATTCAGGAACAAGTCCCTAACAAATGCTTTTTGTATGTATCAATACCTAACTGTGACTCCATTCCATTTCAACAACTGGTGCAAAATGCAAACCATAGCATGGTGTGTGCGTCGTGCAATTCTGATATTCGTTTGATGCTACATATACACTCACATAATCAATATGTAATATTAATGCTCCTAAAATACAATGCCAATGGAACCAAAAACAACTGAAAAAGTACTGCCTTCACACACGGACAGGTATCACTTGGCAAGAAAACCTTCACAACAGTAGCCATAATCTACCACAAAGGCGACTCAACCAATGGAAGCCACTATACTGCATACATTAGAAAGCAATGGTCATGGTGGGAATGCAATGATACTTCCATCTGTCCAAAGCAGAGATTACCTGCAAATCTTGCAAATGCCTACTTAATATTCTTGAAGCCCAAATGTACTCATTTATGTACACACCTACCACACCTTACTCCCCAGCACCAACCAGTAACTTCTTAAGTGGACAAACCATTTATTTTCCTTCCACACTCTCGTCCTAAAGCAACTTAGCATACTGCAAGCATTGACGAAATGCACTTAAGTGTGTGTTGGACATTTCTATCCCCAATGTACCCACTCACACACACAATACATGTACACAAATCACAGTAGCAGTATTTTCCACAGGATACCTGGAAAGGAAACTGCTAAGTATGAGGGTTCAAAACTATCCTCATTAAACTCTGAAAACCACCACATACGCGAATCAGTCACCAACTCTCCAAGAATAGTCATACAACTCCAAGACATATGGACCTATCATCCCGTAACTCCATAATGGTACACCACCACTTAAGAAAGTACACAGATGTCCAAGTAGCAACAGGAATACACAACCTTCTAAACGTACCCTTTATGGATGGGACACTGTAAACAGTTAGAATAGCTTTTTGCAGCATTCAAACCACTCAACACAACCTTCAACAACTACTGTGCTACAAACATATTGTAAAACACTTCCAAAGTATGAGCAGTTACAGTACGCTAACAGGTACCTAACTACCGTCAGATTTCAGCACTAGCACAGTACAATGCCACAATACTTACAAACCACCAACAGCAACCAAACACATAAAATAACAGTGGTACAAAAAGGAAGCAGATAAACATTTGCAAAATACACCTGCTATACAATGCCACCCATCTTACCAACATGTATAGGCCACAAATCATAAACCCTTACATTTCCTCCTACTTCAAGAATACACTTTAAAAAGTGCGGTAACCACTCCAAACGTGACGATCATTCATTGTGCACCATAGTAGCAAATACATTTGGATGTTTTCTTTTAAATCCAGCATGGATTTTTTTTCCCACAGACCCAATGATTATGCACAGTAACACAGGAACTGTGCTCATTGCACAGTACACTGGTTCAAAGCATAGTACTTAGGAAGTACTAGTTATGAGAGACCACAAAGTAAAAAATGTATGCTATGTAGTGGACTGCAAACTAATGAAATACATGCTCTAAAATGTTTTGTTCTCTTTTTCCACAGATAATGTAGCAACCAGGACCACACCATTTCACACTCGATACACAAAACACAGTACAGGCCCACCTCAATCCAAACAGTAAGTCTGCAACAATTGCTATTATTTTTCTCTACAGTGCAATGTGTGCACTTATTTCTGCTATACACATAGCAATGCCACCATTTGCAATGCACACCTATATTATACTATACAGCTTGTGCCTATGCTCTACACGCATCACTACACCCTGTACAGTGTAGAGCCTCCAGCCATGCACTCAACATTCTACACCCTGCCCACATTTACTGCTGCACTGTACAACTATGCATACATACATCTATCCACATACCACTAACCCCACACATAACACACTCACCTACCCCTTATCCACTGCAGTTGACATTGGCTGCCATTTCTTCTACATAATACATAACCTGTTTTCTACGTACACTGGTCACCTAAGCCTATAATAAGTGGACAAACTGAATGCACACCACTATAGTAACTTACCCACCAAACTGTACAATCACAACCATACAACTTGATGAATGCATCCATACATTTTACATAACTGTCATAACTGCTGCAACATTTTCCTCCTTGCTTTCCACTGGCACTGTGTAGGCCATTAGGTCATTTTCATTGTTATTTCGCCCATTTCAAAAAAAGGTATCCAACACATATTTCAGTGCAGTGCATGGGTCATAGCTCGGCAGCCATAATGCAACCACTGCATTCGGCTGAAGTTTTCAAACTTCTGTTTCCCTTTCTTATTGTGTAAAGGAAACACCATTTGAACACTATAACCCCCTTACACTGTTTGACGACTGTACACACTAACTCCTTTTGTTTGCTGAATGGCAGCCCTAAAGAGGTTCATGCTGCATGACACCAAACTGCACACGATGGGCCACCCACCCACGTATTCTGAGGCAGTGAACACACATTCTGCCATCATCCACCGTTGCCTCATAACACATGCACATATAACTGATCCTTAGGCACTGTAAAAGCACATTTAATGTATGTTGCGATCTGTGCATTCATGGCACCATGTGTACGGCACCATCATCTCTACTTGTACGTCATACTACCTTCACCGTAATGACACTGCCAACATGTGTAAATGCATGCAACAATCGAAACACGTTGCCAGCTGATTCCTTTTCTTTCCCCAACATCATCTCTGGAAAGCGAAACATAACATACCTCTCCTTGAACAGAACACATGTACATTGTAAAACAGCCTTGAGGGGAAAGCATGTTTAGCACCAAGGTCAGACATTGTATGGAAGTATAGCAAAAAAGATACATAACGTACACTGCAGTTGCTCTGCCCATGTGCCCCAAAGGTAGTCTGCAACGACCGCATACACTGTACACTGCCATTTCCCGGCCACCCAATACAAGCATGGAATTTGCCAAAGTTATGTAAGTACAACTTTACATCACATGTCTATTATGAGTAAAAAGTATTAAGCTGCTCTTCTGTAGACATGTTTATAAATTTACTCTACCGCACACTTTCTCTCTGTACATAGTACGGAGCTTAGTGACAGCAGGAAGAATGCGCCATTACAGTACCATGTGTCCACCATTCCCTGTAAATTGCAACTGTGATTGTACTTCCTTTTGCTACTATTCTTCCCCATACCCTGCAAATGCAGACATAAAGGGCAAGACGAAAAGGGATGGCAAGTCGTGCACTAAATCAACAGACCTTCTGCTCACTTGTGCAGTGCTACAATCCCCATTTTGCCCTTTCTATGCCCTTTGACAAAATTACTAGGTCTATGCACCCTCAGTGTACTGAACGTTATAACGGCCACAGGTGCACGCAGCGGTCAACCGACACACCAACATCAACAGCTCACATTTCATTCATGCACTTCTTAGCAAAGCAGTTCCTCCATTCTCCAGCAAGCAGGGTGACCCCCATGAGAGGTCTTGTTTTCTTACTTTCTTTGGAGACAAACAGACACAGTGGGCCTCATTACGAGGCTGCCGCCGGTATTATTTTGTAACGGCGCCCAGGAATGGGCAATTACTGGGTCATTACGACCATGCCGGACCCGGTAATTGCCCATTTCTGGGCGCTGGAAAATATTCTTCCCCATTGACATCATAGCCCCATAGGGCTCAATGGGAACTACGGTACCGGTAAGAATGCCGGTAGCTTAGTTCCCGGACTGGCAAACTACGAGTTCTGCTCACGGGTGCCGGTACAGCTGCCAGGTCAGACCTGACAGCCGCAATGGCACCCGCAAGCTGAACTCGTAGTTTGCTGGTCCGGGAACTAAGGTACCGGCATGCTTACCGGTACCGTAGTTCCTGGACCGGTAAACTTATAATGATACCCATTGTGTCGTGTGTCAAACAATACTCGTTACCACTATGTTTTGTAAAAATGAAACACAGCAAAAGAGCGTCTAGTGGCAATGTTTCAAAGACATTTTGCTTGTGTGGAGCCGTACAATCACATTATCACCTACAAAACAGAGAGCAAGACAGTGGGGTAGCATATTACGCTACTCACTAACACACAGTACATGGTCTATGAGGCAGCCAGGTATCACAACATCCTTCCCGCAAAGTCTTGTCCTGTACGCTGCCACTAATACCGGCTGCTTACATCTACTCTTATTCCTCTTTCTTTTCAGATACCTTGCACTTTACTGTACTCCTTCCACTTTCCAATAGACAGTTGGTGGACCAAGCACTGGAAGATTACCATAAGTGATTTATTTTCCATCGTTATTATCTGGGCCGACCGATATAGGCCGGTATGTCCATTTGTAGTTCCGGCAATATTAACCAACCAGCCGCTACCTTGTCTACCTTTCAAAGAAACTGTGTTGTTCCACACGGCCCACCAAGCACCACTAAGTACTCCTTTTCCCACTTTGCTAGACGAGAACAGAAGTACAGAAGTGCACAGACGGCATTGGTCACTGAATTTTGTTTGCAAAATAAAAGAGGAGTGAATGCAGCCAACTTACACATTGTCGTTAACATTCTGTAGCAAAATAACGCACTTCCAACAATTCACTGTGGTGTTACTAAATCATGGGAATGGTCTGGAACCATATGCTCTGTGTACGCATGTCTGCTTTTGCTTGTGTTTATATTGTTCCTTTCCAGAGCTAGGTGCTCACATGACAGAGTGTGCTACGCTTGGCACGCGCATAAAGAAAATACCTGGAGTGCCTGCCGCGAGGAACGACTGTCCACAAGTAACGTTAGTGAAGCCAGTGACTGCTGCGATGGTGTATGCTGCACACACGTATAGATAATGGAAGCAATGCACAGATTACAATTTCACACAGCAGAAACGCCAACCGCGTTCGTTGGCCATTTCAACAAGTACGCAAAACAAAGCTAACAGTCAGATGGCCTGCCGTCCTGTATTTGGCTGCACTTAACGGCATTGATAATGTTGTCGGCTGCAAAAGTATGTGGGTTGGTCTATACATTATCCATACTTTACATGCGCAATGCTTATTAACTCGTGTCATATCGCAATATCTTCCTTCACCCTCAAAGCACAGGGTATTATGAGAGGCACACCATATGAAACATAAATGGTGGCATCTTAGTCCCTGAATGGCAACAAGGCCAATGACGCACACCATATGCAAGTGCAGGCACTTCACGCTACCTCTAGTGGTGTACCAACTGCAAAATGTCCTCCACAACCATTTTGTAATAGTGAGCACCCACGGGAGACATATGTATTTCCAAGAATGTACGCTGGAGTTACATATCAGTATAAGAACGGACCCAAAGAAGGCAATATTCTGAAACTTACTTCCAACCACTGGTCAGTCTGTTAGGTCCAAGGCCCCTAGCCATGCACACAAGCCAGTAGGGTTTTTGGAGGCACAACATAACGCACCGACTGAAATATCCTCATATTGTGTGCAATGCACTCCTCCATTCCCAACGGAGTCTGCCTACACTCACCAAAAAAAGATAGTCACCTCTACAGCTGCCCGCAGATGAAGTGCATGTGAGTACCTACGTAAAAAGTCCATATCTCAAAATTGTGATGGTAAAACATTCCTTCCATGTGCTAATGTTTTCCTGCCCTCGCTGAAGAATGGCTGGGGCCAAGCCCTAGGATCCTGGGTACATGCGGAGGCCTATGGCCTCTGTCCATGCACCCAAGAGCCTACTCCTTCAACACACCCACTAGAAGGCAATAGAGCCGTGCATGCTACCATGTGGCCACATAGTTTTCCTGACTACCGGTATATATGGGTACACTAATAGACTCAAAACAAGGCTACTTTCTCCAACCTACTTCCAAACAGTGGCCACACTGTTAGGTGCAAGGGCCCTAGCCATGCACACAAGCCGGTACGACTTTGCAGGCACAACACAGCACAATACATCGACTGCAAAGACCCTCATATTGCCTCCAATGCACTCCCCATCCCCAGTGGAGTCTACCTGCACTCACCAAAAAATGATAGGTGCCTGTGCAGCTACCCCCCAATGAAATATAAGTGAGTAGCTGCGTAAAAGGGCCATATCGCAAAACTGTGATGGTAAAACATCCTTCCATGTGCCAATGTCTTACTGCCCTCCCTGAAGCAAGGCTGTGGCCAAGCCCTCGCCTCTTGGGTACATGCGTCGGCCTATGGCCACCGCCCATGCCTCCAAAAGCCTAGTCCTAGTACACACCCATTGCAAGGCAATAGAGGCATGCATGGGAACATGTGGCCACATAGCCTTCCTGCCTACAGGTACGTATGGGTACACTGACAGACCCAAACAAGACAAAATTCTCACACCTACTTCCAAACAGTTCCCACACTGTTAGGGCCGAGGGCCGTAGCCATGCACACAAGGCAGTAGGGGCTTTGCAGTCATAACAAAACATTGTACACCAACGGCAAATATACTCATATTACCTCCAATGCACTCACCATCCCCAATGCAGTCTCTCTGAACTGACCAAAATATGATAGTCCCCTGTGCATCTAACCACCAATGCAGTATATGTCAGTAGCTGTGTGAATGTACCATATGGCAAAAGTGTGCTGGTAAAAAATCCTTCCATGTCTCAATGTCGTAATGGCCTTCCTTGAAGTAAGGGTGTGAGCAAGCCCTAGCCTCTTGGGTACATGAGGTACCCAAAAGCCTAGTCCTTGCACATTCACTAGATGACATGCAATAGAAGGCATTAATGTGTACACTAACGGACCCACACATGACAACTTCCTCACACCTACTTCCATATGAGTACACTAACGGACCCACACATGACAACGTCCTCACACCTACTTCCAACCACTGCCGGCACTTTTAGGTGCAAGGCCCCTAACCATGCACACAAGCCTGTAGGGACTTTGCAGGCACAACACAACATAGTGCACTAACAGCAAATGTCCTCATATTACCTCCAATGCACTCCCCATCCCCAATTCAGTCTCACTGCACTGACCAAAATATGATAGTCCCCTGTGCACGTAACCACCAATGCAGTATATGTCAGTAGCTGCATGAATGGTCCATATGGCAAAAGTGTGCTGGTAAAAAATCCTTCCATGTCTCAGTGTCCTAATGGCCTTCCTTGAAGCAAGGGTGTGAGCAACCCCTAGCCTCTTGCGTACATGCGGAGGCCTATGGCCTCCGCCGATGTACCCAAAAGCCTAGTCCTTGCACATCCACTAGAAGGCAATAGTGCGTACACTAATGGACCCACACATAACAACTTCCTCACACCTACTTACATATGAGTACATTAACGGACCCACACATGACAACCTCCTCATACCTACTTCCAACCACTGCCCGCACTGTTAGGTGCAAGGTCCCTAACCATGCACACAAGCCAGTAGGGTCTTTGCAGACACAACAAAGTACACCAACTGGAAATATCCTCATAGTATATCCAATGCACTCCCCATCCCCACTGCAGCCGGCCTGCACTGACCAAAATATGATAGTCGCCTGTGCAGCTAACCACCAATAAAGTATATGCGAGTAGCTGTGTGCATGGAAGCATTCAATTGCGGGGCTGGTGCCAAAGCCCTAGGCTCTTGGGTACAAGGGGATGCCTGCTGCCACTGCTCATGCACTGAAAAGCCTATGCCTTACCCACAACCACTACAAGGCAAGACAGCCAAGCAGGGGAACATGTCGGCACAAACCCACTGCCATAAAACAAAGCAAATGCACAGTCAACATAACCGCTGGCAGCACAACACATGGCAATTTCTTTGCTTCGCCCTCTTTCACCCACCAAACCTGCAAACCATGTTTTGCAACCTCTTTTGTCGTGGCACTATCCTCCAATACACCATGGCGGCATTTCCCAAAACGTTTGACACACAGCACGCTTCCCTCCAGCCAACCACCAGCCATGTCCACTGTTCCCTGACAGCATGGCGTACTGCAGGCCAATGAGACTTCGGTCCGCGGAGTGAACAGTGAAATGGGTCCGCGTAGCGGACCCAGTTATCACAACCTTTTTGGGATGTACATTTCAGTGTTTTGCAACAAAAGTTCTGGTCTGATTTCCATCAAACACACAAAAGCACACTTTCTGACCTAAACCCCCATCTCCTGCTGCAAATTTGGTGCAAATACGTCCAGATTTGGTGCAAAGTTTTTTTTCTCCATAGACTGAATGTGGAAAAACTTTGCGCATGGCTACAGTCCGAATGGCTGGATGGATATGCACCAAATTTGCAGCAGGAGCGGGGGCTTTGGGTCAAAAAGCGTGCTTTTGTGTGTTCGGTGGAAATCCGACCAGTAGTTTTATTGGAAAGGACTGAAATGTACATCCCAAAAAATTAGCGACATCCGGGTCCGCTCCGAGGAACCATTTCCCTGTTCACTCTGCGGATGGAAGTGTCATTGGCCTGCGGTACACCGTGATATAGGCGAACATTGGATGCGGTCTTTGGTTGGCTGGAGGGAAGCGTGCTGTGCGTCAAAGTATTCAGGAACCGCCGCCATGGTGTATCGGAGGACAGTGCAGCGCCGAAAGGGACTGGAAAACATACCATACACCATGTGCTGGCGGTCAGAAGGAATGGAAAGGGTGGAGGAGTGAGAAGTGGTTTATGTGACATATGTAATGAGGTGGAAGAAGACATAGGTGTGCCTGCAGTATTCATGCATATAGCGCCAATTGGTGGGTACCTCGACAGGTGACTAACTTGTGTGGTGAATGGAGGCAGCTGTGGTAGCTTGTGCAGTGACCTGTTTGTGGCGACCTCTTTCCGTGGTGAGTTACCAAACCAACAGATTTAGGCAGTAGGCTACTGCTTTTTAAGCAGTGCTACCACCAACAGATTTGGGTGACAGTACTGCTTTTTACAGTGGCAGGTGAATTATGTGACTGTATGGCAGGTAGCAGGACAAAGCATTGAACACATTATGTAGTCTGTCTGTACAGTGGCTTGGTAGGTGATTACATTGATTGGGCTCAGACCAATCCACTAACCTGACAGCTACGTGACCCCTTTAGTTGAACCACCAGTGAAGGCAAGTGGTAGAGGGTACCACCTTCACAGAGCATCTGCCTATCAGACTGAGGGGGGTATCAGTCTCCATGACATTCAGTGCTGAAGTTGCACTGCAGCAATACATATGTATTGTCCAGGCTGCTGCTACAGAGCAGTGGCAAAGGTTGCCTACCAGCTCTGTGTTATTACTTTCTGCGAAGTTAGGTAATTTAATTTGGTGTTAACTACCATGCAGAAATGTACATGTGTAACATTTGACCATCATTTCATGTTGTGCTGTTTGATGGGTTGTACATTTTAGAATGCTTCAATGGTGCCAACAGTCTATGTTTTGTATTTTCCTGTGATGTCATTGTTATGAGAATTCCTTTTTAAAACGTGAAAACTCCTACATCTTTTTGGTCGCGGAATGTGGGTAAGTATGGCAGTGGTGGCAGGTGATTTTGAGAAGGGGAGTGAATTGACATGACGTAGGTTGGGTGGGAGCGTGGGTGGCTGTGCTATGTGGGTGGATTGCGGTAGTAGGGCCAATGGTGGCATGCATGCTTGCATTAGGTTGCGGTGGGTGTGTTGAAGAACTAGACCATTGGGTACATAGCCAAAGGCCGTAGGCCATGCACTCAAGAGTCTAGGGCTTTAGCACACCCACTGCAGCCATGCATGTTTGACCCTGCATCAGGTAGAGGGTGGTGCTTCCATAGTCTGGTGTGTGCACATTGGTTGGAGTAGGGCCAATGTTGTGAACATTATGTGGTTAGGTTCACAATAGCTTGTGAATGGGAGTGGGTAAGACCATAGTAGGTGAAGGAAAGTGCATAGGGCCGCGGAGACAGTTCTTTGTTTGTAGATTATGATAACTGTTGCATTTTTTGCTGCATGGCTCCATTGTGGTGCACTGGTTGGGTAGGAGTGCTGGTGGCATTGGTTTGTATGTGGATTGTGGCCTTATGTTGCGGTGGGTGTGTTCGAGGCCTAGACTATTGGGTGCATGGCCGAAGGCCCTGGGCCATAGGCCATGCACTCAGGAGCCAAGGGCTTGAGCACACCCAGAGCAGTAATGCCTTTTTGACTCTGCATCAGTTAGAGGGTGGTGATCTTTGGAGAATGGTTGTGGAGCAATTTGTGCACGTGCAACAGCAGCAAAATTGAGTAAAAAAGCATGTATTGTTCGTTCCATGGCTGAGGTTATGGTTGGAATATGCTACAGTATTTGGTGTACGGCTGGAGATGGTGCAGGGAGAAGTTGTGCAGTGTGGCCACAGGATGAAGTGTTTGCATAATGTGAGTATGGAAGAGGATATGGGTGAAGTGCAGCTTATATGTGCTTGATTACTGTGATATGTGCAGATTTGTTGTAGTATGCCCTATGTTGTGAAGATGGTGTGGGTAGGTTAGCATTGACACAATAGTTTGTGAATGGAAGGGGGTAACGGTGGCAGAAGCTGTGGTATGTTTGTGGATTCTGCTAACCGTGATATGTTTTGGTGGATGGCTGTGTTATGGTGTGGGAGAAGAGGGTAGGGGGCGGCGGAAGCTGTGGTATGTTTGTGGATTCTGCTAACAGTGATATGTTTTAGTGGATGGCTGTGTTATGGTGTGGGGGAGTTGGGTGGAAGTGCTGCTGCGTATGTTACATTTGTGGATAATGTTAGCTGCGCACATGGTTGCATGCATTGATCCATAGTGCTGTGCTGGGTGTGGGCAAGGCCTAGACTGATGTGTGCATTGCCAAAGGTGTGCTGCTCATGATCTTTGTGGATGCTGAAATCGTGGGTGGTTTAGCAGAAGGTTCTGGTGGAGGTGCTTTGGAAGAAAACGCGACATGTATTGAGTGTTGAAGGGAAAATATGGAATGGTGTACAGAAATGCTAGTGTGCAATGCAGAGCTTTTGTATGTGGTTGGTGCATGCGTGTGTGAAACTTTCAGAGCGCCGAATGAGGGAGTGGTGGAAAAATGCCAGTGGAAAGGGAAAAAGTATTGTGTCTCATTTACTGGGGCATTGCCCTCGATGTAGCTGGGAAAGCGCACGTGCCATATCCTGCCATTACGAGCATGGTGGGCATGGAAATGGAACTGTGGGAATTAGGCAATCATGTGTTTAGGGTGTGGTTGATAGGAAGGGGCAGTATCTTTGTTGACCACTATTGTGTCGTGAGGTTGGTAGAGATGGAGAGACGCACAGTGCTTATCGTCAGTGATACCTTTGTGCGCCATTTGCACAGGTGTTGTGTGCCAGGTGGCATTGCTGGTAATTTCGGGTTGGAAGGAGTGGACGCTCTCTGGGGTTGTCAGTATGAGTGCAGTTTTGGCAGAATGGTTCGCCTTTGCAGATATGTGGCCTCCGTCACAAACAATGATTTTGTTGTGGTCCATTAAGAAAGTCTACATTTGGGTTACATGTCATGTGGATGTTTAATTTGTTACCTGAAGAGGTTGCTGAATGCAGTGATGCAGATTTTTCCTACTGCCAAGGTCTTCTACTCATGCATAACACTACGAGGAGTATGGAACCATGCCAGTGTAATTTGCCCACAGCTACAGGTCGGAAGGTGTGTTGTAAACAGAAGAATGTGTGAATTTATGCAGCCTGCTGGGATGTTTGCCACCCACTATGAGATCATGAGGTCGCAAAATATCCGGTGGTTTCATAAAAATGGCATTTATTTGAGTGCCATTGGCAATGCCGTTTTCTTTTCCACTGTGCAAGAAGCGTTGAGCAGAATATGGTAAAAATGTGATGAGAGGCCAACAGAAATGGTTATAAAGAGAAAAAAAAGATGTTCCCAAGCACGTAACAAAACCCCCCGCCCCCAAAGAAAACATTTTCACAGCCAAGCTGGAAGATCCAATCACCTACCCTGCTTGAAATTTCTTCCCCTGCTCCCCCCCCAACCACTCAATATCACAAAAAGGTAGCAGATTTCACGGTACTGTAGGATTACAGATGCCACATTGTGGGTGGCATGTGGATGTATGCGGATGGAGAAATCGTGCATACTTTTACTGAACTTTGTAGGGGACGTGCTTTGGAAAGGCACATTTGCAGTGTGAATGTGTAATGGCACAAGTGAATTGTTGTACAGGAGTGACACAGTTGCATAATGGCGGGTTCGATGCACTTGGTGGATGCGTGTGTCACTATTGAGTAGTAGCCAATGAGGTAGTGGTGGAGCAACAGTAGTGTAAAGGGAAGAAGGATTACACCTGTGTTGCTGGGGCGCAGCCATAGCAGTTTTTGGGAAAACGCACCTGCGACATTGTGCTCTTCTCATCAAACTGTCCAATGGGAATGGGACTATGGATTTGTCCAATCAGGTGCTCGGGGTGTGCATCACAGGAAAGGGCGGCAACATTTTGTTCCATTACTCTGTGCAGTAAGGGTGGCGGGTAGAGATGGACAGACGCATTGTGTTTGTATTCGATGATGAGTTTGTGGAAGATCTGTTCCAGTATGCTGTTGAAAAAGGTTTTTATTATGATTTCGACTTGGAAGCAGTGGACGCTTTGTGGTGCTGTGGGGATGTGTGCAATTTCAGTGGTCTCATTGGAGAATGTTGACGAGTGGGCAATTTCGCAACTGTGTATGCTGTGGTCGTGCATTATGGTGCGTTTCATTTGGTTCCCATGCCTTATTCCCGTGTGTACCATCAACTCAAGAAGCTGATGAAAGCAGTGAAGTGCATTTTTCCCACTGCCAAGGTGCTTTTCTCATGTATCCCACCACGAATAGTATGGGACTATTCCAATGATTGTTGTCACCAGCCAGAGGTTGGAAGGGTTCTAATCAACTGAAGCATGTGCAACTTCCTGAGTGCTGCTGGGATGTTCTCCAGTGATAACGACAACATTGGTTCTCAATATGTCCACCTTTTCGATGCTATGAATTGTTTTCCAATTGTTTTCCAATATACATGATGCAATGAAGACCTTACTGTAAGCATCTGAGCTCAAGTACAAAACAGAAAAATACCTATAAAAATCGCAAAAAATTGTGTTTCTAAGGAAGCACCTTTAAAAGAAATAACAAAAAAAGGCTCTTTTCAGAGTTGTCACTACTGACGAGGTCCCCTGCCCTGGTTGAAATGTATTCCCCCACTCCCGCATGCACACAGCTTGCAATGTCCGTGGACATCACGGCAGTTGCAGGGTTGTACGTGTGACATACGCCCCTTTCGCAAGAGGGCAGCCATAGCATTGGGCCTGTGGAGGACATGGGATTGGTCAATAAGGTTTCTGGGTGTGGATGGCATGCACAGACTGTGGAACACAGTGTATTTGTCGAGCAAAATGCAAATGTGTGTTGCATGAGCTACAGCCTATGCTTTGTGGGGGAGTTGTAAATACATTGATTGACAGTGAATGGAAGACAATGCCTCATTACAAGTTTGCTGGTCCGGGAACTATGTTACCGGTAAGGTTGCCGGTACTGTAGCTCCCGGACCGGCAAACTAGGAGTTGTGCTCACGGGTGCCTTTCTGCCCACCAGGTAAGACCTGGCAGGCAGAGCGGCACCCGCGAGCACAGCATGTCAGATGCACGGTCACCGCTCATAACGGTGCCGGGGCATACGGCTTCCCCATTCCCATTGAGTCCTAAGGAGCTCAATGGGAATGGGGAAGAATTTTTCCTGGCACCCAGGAGTGGGAAAATACCGGGTCTGGCAAGGCCATAATGACCCGGTAATTGCCCATTTCTGGGCGCCTGAAAAAATTAAATATCTGCGACAGACGTGCATGTATTACAGGCACGGCTACCGGCAGCCTCCTAATGAGGCCCAAGTGTAGTGGCAGGTCATTGTGGATTGTATCATGTGGATTTGTACTCATATGGAGCATCTACAATGAAGTGCTTGATTTTGGTTTGTCTCTGTGACACTTTGGTGACGCGCAATCAGAACCATATTATTGTTCTTCATTGTGGAGGGAAAATTGCAGAACACGTAATGCAATTTTCAGTGCTGTTTGCGCTGAAGGAGACACTTGGCCAGGTCATGCGTCTGTTTACATCTCCTGCACACATTTTTATGCCACTACGCAGAGACCCATTTCGCTGTGTTATTTTTCATTTGTTCAGGAAATGGAGAAAGCACAGTACATTGCGAAGAAGTCTATTTATGCATTTTTACAACTTTGTCATACTTTACAAATTGGAATCTGACTTTTCACAGCACAAAGATTTTCCCCACAAATCGCTTTCCTCTTAACATTACTGCATTTCTGATTTTGCACGCCCTACATACATTTCATTGCTGCCCTTTTTGGAAGTATAGGAAGAATGTTTGTAGTGGGTGTGGCGCACTTCAGGTCTTGAAAACACACTGTCACATGCACAACAATCTCTTTTAACAGCGAGGCATTTGTACTAGGTTTCACTGCATTGTTTTCCACAGTACCCCGGCTCCTTTTATTTAGCACACAATCTGTGGAGGGTATACGATGCACGGCGCCCTGCCTCCCTTCATTGCCACTTCCATTGTTGAACTCTGAAAGGAGCTTTGTTTACTTAGCTTTTTTCGTTTTTCTAGTGCATTTGTATTTCTTTTGGTCTTGTAACACACACCACCGAAGGAACGAGAGGCAAGGGCTGGTATGGAAGGGCCAGCACCTACAGGGATACCATAGGGGACCTGCAGAGAGAGGAAAATGTTGGGTGGCTCACTTCAATAGACGCCACTCATTGGCATGCTCCCGGACTGAGTATCCCCAAGCACTTCACAGTAACTTCCCTCTGTAGAGTACCATGTAGCAGTACATGCACAGAACAATTCCCTTTGGCAGGTAAAGGTCCTTAGTGCAGCATATGGTCTACAGGGGTGTTTTAAAGCTCTGGTGCCGTACAGGAGTGTCCCTGTTGTGGGCCGCAGCCTATGTGGAGAATGCTGTACATGAAATTACCCTACTGCATTTTTGGCTGGGTAGTACCCTGCCCACTGGTCCCTTATGCTTGCATTGCTGTTCTCATCACATGCGGTACGGACACTTCATGGAACGCCATTAGCATGGACATGACTGATTTATGAAATAGAAGAATGCTTACAACAAGGAGAAACGCAGTTTCAATACGTGCAGGAGAAAGGTAATTCTTAAGCGCGACCCATGCAGCTACAGTACTTTTTTCAGGAACAGAAATATTGTTTGCTCTCTGAAGAATGTGCTGTTTATGTACTTCTGTTAAAAACATGCACTACTATGTTGGTGACCAAGCCGCAACAGCTTTGCCATTTTGCAGACTCACTACAAACTGTCACACCTGAAGTTAAAAGTTATCTCCAACTGTACGACCCGCAGGTGAACCCTTCACGCTTTCCGGCACAGTGCTCAGTGCAGACACGGGTGTCTGTTTCACGGGTCATGGAAAGGCAAGCAGCACATCACTCAAACTGTTGTGACATTTAGCATGCCTAGTGTACACTCGAGGTTGCTGTTACTTGTTTTCAAGTGGGCCTCAAACAGGCAGGCGTGGTGCAGGGACAATTTGGTAGGTTTGCAGAGCAACCCACGTAGTCGTGCAGAGTACTTGAAATGCAGTAGCCTACCATATGAATCTGTAGGGCTGGTGACATGGGCCTTCTTACCAGCACACAGAGGATGCCCTAGGCATGGACATAGTTGTACAATGGATAGACATGTGCTCCCACAAAGCAATTAAAAGTGCTTCCGCACTTGCGGCCATGCGACCAGTACTGCATTCCTGCGGATACCTGCATTGTGATTCCAGATATGCCGGCCAGGTGCAGTCTGCATGGGAAACCTCCACGTTGCTTACCTGCAGCTATCTCAGCTACCAATTTGTGGCACAGAATCATCATGCTACGTTAACATAAAAAGAAACACCACGCACAGTTTGATCAACACTTAACATGCACACCTTTCATTTGTCGGATACACCAACACTATTAGGCAAGGGAAGGGGTATCACAAATGGATACATACACTGGGGAATTTGGGCTTTCCACAAGTTCATGAGGACGGCAGACAAGCTATCACTGACACAACATTCTTTAGGGGACGTTATGGTTAAGATGCGGTACTATAAACATATTACCTTTACTGCCAACACTATGCTAAAGCAATGTTCCCGTTACTGTACTCTAGTAAAAACCTATGAAATTCACTAACAAATAACATTGTTAAAGGGACGTTATGGTTAAGTTGCGCTACTAAAAACCTATCAAATTCAGTGAAAAAACATTGTTAAAGGGATGTTATGGTTACACGTAAAACCGAAAACCCCCTGAAATTCGCCAGTTATGGTAAGCTAATCAACCATAACTCACGCCACCACCGTGCACTGCTAAGACTAATACCCATTGTCATTCCCTTTCCCATGGCCCATGGTAGGAGTTTTGCTGTGGGTGGTGTCAGGCAACCCCAGCTGCCACTGGTCTTGCCTAATCGAGGTACAGTTCCCTCCTACATATGGCAGTCTCCTCTCAAGTAACATGGACAGGTGGTTTTCTCCTCCTCCAGGTCTCCCAGGGTCTCTGCAGCTCACTAGGTCTTCCTCCGGCTTCCCGGCACCTTCCAGCATCCCCAACTCGCTCAAAGTGTGCTTTTGTGCTCGCCTGGGAGAGTCAAGTGAAGTTAGGTGCAAGTAATTAAGGCGGGAGGTCTGACTTAGCCTGACCTCATTAATGGGACATTCTGCTGTAGAAAGAGGAGAGTCTGTTCGATGTGTCAGTTGTTCCCAGTTGGTAATCTTCATCCTCCCAGTCTCTCTCCTCCTCGCCTCAGTGTTTGAGGAGAAAAGGGGTGGGGAGTTGGGAAGTTAGTAACTTCTGTATAATAGGATTCAGAAGAGTTTGTAAAGGCAAGAGGATACCGTATTTTATCATCGGGTGCTGCTAGCCTGTCCCTGAGGTTTGGTACAGTAAAAATCTATTGGGTTTTTCACAATAAACAAATAAATTAGGCAAATTGGTACACCATATATATATATGTTGATCTCTGTGGCACCACGTAGAGAGTAATTTGAAAGAAAGATGGGCGCATCAGATATCATTCTTAAGCACTCATTTTGAGACTTTGGCTGAAAAGGGATGTTCTATTTGCCATAACATATATATATATATATTACACAGCCACACTAGTGGCCGTGTAGTTAGGGTCAAGTTGCTAATCCCTTAGGAAGAACACTTTTTGGGCAGCTTATGACTTCGCTCTCCCTGGACGAATCTTCACCAGACGTTGCAGAAAAAGTATATGGCCCACTCTGAATTTATTTGCAAAGTTTGGTGAGGTTTGGGTTTGGTCCAGGGAGGGCAAAGTTATAGGGGGGGGTCCCAAAATTTCTTTTTTTCCCATAGACTGAATGGGAAAAAAACTTTGCTCAAGCCTACAGCCCAAACCGCAGGAGCAGCGGCTTGGTCCCAAAAGCATGCTTTTGTAAATTTGGTGAAAATCCGTCCAGTAGTTTTTAAACAAATGACCAAAAAGTAGGTCCCTGAAAATTAGTAATATCTATGTCTGGTTCGCGGACACACTTCCCTTTTTGCTCTACGGACAGTGTCCTGATTGGCTAATCAGCTTGCGTCATGTCCGCCGACATGCGACGTGTCCGCTGATTGGATGGTGAAGAGCGTGGAGTGCGTCGGATTTTTGGTAATGCCCGCCATCTTGTGTCTGCGGAAATCCGCGGACAGCGCAGTGACAAATGGTGGAGAAATACAATTTTGGCAAGTGTGTTGGCGTGTAAAACTGTTTGGGGAGGGTGGGGGAGTAAGAGATGGGTCAAATATTGTATCTATTTAGGTGGCAGTCATCCCTGTTGTGTTCGTTGTGGCCGCGGACAGACGCGCTGTCCTCGATGTCCGCAATCGACCCAAATGGGGGTGTCCTGAGGACACTATACCTGTCCGTACTGTTCGCATGCAAGTTGAAACTGTTTTAAGAACACACACGGTGTCCGGGATGTCCTTAATTGGGCAAGCGGGGGTGTCCTCAGGACACTATTCCTGTCCGTACTGTTCACAGGCAAGTTGAAACTGTTCTAAGAACACACACAGTGTCCAGGATGTCTGTAATTAAACAAAAATGGAGGTGTCCTAAGGACCCTCTACCTGACCGTACTGTTCACAGGCAAGTTGAAACTGTTCTAAGAACACACACGGTGTCAGGGATGTCCGTAACTGGGCAAGCGGGGGTGTCCTAAGGACACTATTCCTGTCTGTACTGTTCGCAGGCAAGTTGAAACTGTTCTAAGAACACACACGGTGTCCGGGATGTCCGTAATTAAACAAAAATGGAGGTGTCCTAAGGACACTATACCTGTCCGTACTGTTTGCAGGCAAGTTGAAACTGTTCTAAGAACACACACGGTGTCCGGGATGTCCGTAATTGGGTAAGCGGGGGTGTCCTAAGGACACTATTCCTGTCTGTACTGTTCACAGGCAAGTTGAAACTGTTCTAAGAACACACACAGTGCCCAGGGTGTCCGTAATTAAACAAAAATTGAGGTGTCCTAAGGACACTCTACCTGTCCATACTGTTCGCAGGTAAGTTGAAACTGTTCTAAGAACACACACGGTGTCCGGGATGTCCGTAATTGGGCAAGCGGGGGTGTCCTAAGGACACTATTCCTGTCCGTACTGTTCGCAGACAAGTTGAAATTGTTCTAAGACACACACGGTGTCCGGGATGTCCTAATTAAACGAAAATGGAGTTGTCCTAAGGACACTATACCTGTCTGTACTGTTCGCAGGCAAGTTGAAACTGTTCTAAGAACATACATGGTGTCCGCGGACATAAAAAATGCCCATATGGCATAGTTAAAATGTTTGATTCTATGGGTGTGATCTATGGGTGTGATATGCTATACTATTCCTGTCCGTACTGTTTGCAGGCAAGTTGAAACTGTTCTAAGAACAAACAGGGTGTCTGGGATGTCCGTAATGAAATGAAAATGGAGGTGTCCTAAGGATACTATATCTGTCTGTACTGTTGGCAGGCAAGTTGAAACTGTTCTAAGAACACACACGGTGTTCGCAGACATAAAAATTGACCATATGACATAGTTAAAATGTTTGATTCTATGGGTGTGATATGCTGCGGTGGTTGCGGCCAGGGACTAGACTCTTGGGTGTATGGCCGTAGGCCATAGGCCGTAGGCCATGCACCAAAGACTCTAGGCCCTGGCCACAACCATCACAGCATATTACACCCATAGATCAAACCCATAGAATCAAACATGGGTGTGATATGCTGCGGTGGTTGTGGCAAGGCCTAAAGTCTTGGGTGCATGTGGTGGTTGTGGTCAGGTCCTAGAGTCTTGGGTGCATGTGGTGTTTGTGGTCAGGGTGTAGAGTCTTGGGTGCACCCAAGACCAAAGTTCAAGACCAAAGTTATAAGTACCGAAGTTATAGTCCGTAATGAAACGAAAATCGAGGTGTCCTAAGGACACTATACCTGTCCGTACTGTTCGCAGGCAAGTTGAAACTGTTCTAAGAACACACACGGTGTCCGTGGACATAAAAATTGCCCATATGACATAGTTAAAATGTTTGATTCTATGGGTGTGATCTATGGGTGTGATATGTTGTGGTGGTTGTGGCCAGGGCCTAGAGTCTTGGGTGCATGTGGTGGTTGTGGTCAGGGCATAGAGTCTTGGGTGCATGGCCGAAGGTCATGCACACAAGACCAAAGTTCAAGACCAAAGTTATAAGTACCGAAGTTATAAACTAGCATGGGTGTGATATGCTGCGGTGGTTGTGGCTAGGTCCTAGAGTCTTGGGTGCATGGGCCATGCACCCAAGACGGAAGTTATATGCACTGTTTGCTTCAATGGTTGTGTTATGGAGCAGTATTTATGAGTTGTACTTCTTGTAATATACTTACTGTTTGGTTTGGTAACTGGAGTACATATATTCTTTGTCAATTTTTGTGATAAAAGAAAATATCATGTTAGTATTGGTAGTTTGTAAGGACTTATACCAGTGAATAATAGACATTGTTTATTCATTTTGACCCTCATATTTAGTAGTTTACAAACCAGTGCACTGTGCTATTTGCTCAGTTTCTGTGTTTGTTTTTCAAATCATTGGGTCTGTGGGGAAAAAAAAATCCATGTCGGATTAAAAAAAACCTTTTTTTGTTATGCTACAGTCTATTTGTTTGTTTGTTTTCAGTGTTCACTTGTTTCTGGCTAATGTTCTATCTGTTGGCTTGTTGCATATTTTTGGAGTAGTTAGATACTTGTTGGCGTATTCTAACTGTCTATTTTTTTTATAATTTAGTGGTATTGATTTATCTGTTTGGTTGTTGCAAAATCTTGGGGCAGTTAGATACCTGTTGGCGTATTGAAACAGTTTATAGTTTTTTAATTGAAGTTTTGTTAATGTTTAAATACAGATTAGTTATTAAATTTTGGTTTTAAGAAGATTAAATAAGCGATTGTAAGATTTGCTGGTAATACCTGCTTTAGAGTAATGGTACTATCATTACATTCGAACCATCCACATTTCTTTTTAATATATGCAGTGTAGTGATCCGCATTGGTTGTGGCTCCTGCCTGGTAGATAAAAAAAACCTTTTTTTGTTATACTACAGTCTATTTCTTTGTTTGTTTTTAGTGTTCACTTATTGTTTTTGACTAATGTTCTATCTGTTGGCTTGTTGTGCATTTCTGGAGCAGTTAGATACCTGTTGGCGTATTCTAACTGTGTATTTTTTGTTATAATTTAGTGGATTTGATTTATCTGTTTGGTTGTTGCAAAATATTGGGGCAGTTATATACCTGTTGGCGTTTTCTAACTGTTTATTTCTTTTTGTAATTTAGTGGTATTCATTTCTCTGTTTGGTTGTTGTAGATTCTTAGGGCAGTTAGATACCTTTTGGCATATTGAAACAGTTTATAGTTTTTTAATTGAAGTTTTGTCAATGTTTAAATACAGATTAGTTATAAAATTTTGATTTTAAGAAGATTAAATAAGCGCTAGTAAGATTTGCTGGTAATATCTGCTTTAGAGTAATGGTACTATCATTACATTCGAACCATCCACATTTCTTTTTAATATATGGAGTGTAGTGACCTGTATTGGTTGTGGCTCCTGCGTGGTAGATTATACCTATTGTTGTGAAGGTTTTCTTACCAAGTGATACTTGACAGTTGTTTTTGGTGCCATCTGCATTTTAACGTAGAAGCATTAGTATTATGTATTTACTATGTGATTGTATAAGTGAGGTGGAGCGATTATCTGAATTGAAGGTAGTACATAATCTACCATGGTTTGCATTTTGTACAAGTTGCTGAAATGGAACGGATTCACAATTAGGTATGGATACATACATGAAGCGCGCATTAGGGATTTGTTCCTGTGTCACATTGTTGCAGAGAGTGCATGTGTGTTTCCACATGTATGAAATCTGGAAAATGTCATTTATAGGTAGGTTTTTGTTTTCAAGTACTTGTAGTAAGTACATTAGAAATTCTTGTGGATCTTCTTGTGAGTTTATAGTGAATTTCACCATTCCAGCACAGTAGTCCAATTCTTGTCTTTTTCCATGAACACTATACGTGTTGTCAGGATTGTTTGTTGCGTTTCTGTGAAGTACTAACATTTGCAAACACAATTGGTCTGTACTGTGTAAGTAAATGTTGTCAACAATTGGTGGTAATCGAAATAGAATATTCATTGCTACATTTGCGTATCAACTTACACCAGTTATATTTGAAAATTTGAATGGAATAGATAGGTCTGTGTCCAAGTCATTTTTTCGGATTGTTTGTTGCTTCTTTGAAGAAGTACCTGAGTTACTTTGGTTGTGGTCATTGATGAAATATTAGCTTCTTTTTGTCTCTTTGGAGGATTTGCAGTGAGATCCTGTTGCATTTCTGGTTGAATTATTTTTCTTTTACAACGTTTTCTTTTTTGTGGAACAGGATATGTTTTTAGATGGGGGTGTATAGTGAACGTAGTCTATTGTATTCTAAAATGCAAGGAATATCAGCGTTTACTTTACTTGCATCAAAGCTCATTAGAAATAGACCGTCAAGTCTACGTAAGCGTGATAGTGCTACATAGCTCATGCCTTCTTTAAAGACTGTATTACCAATATCTATCAATGCTTTGTCTAGGGTAAGACCTTGTGATTTATGAATGGTGACTGCGTATGCTAGAGTTAGAGAAAATTGTTCTCTGCGTACATACATGTCTTTGAAGAGAAGGAATCGAGCTGTTGAGCGCCCTATCCTTTTTACATCTGAAAGTTTGTCAAAGAGAATATTGACAAACTGAATGTTGTTGTCACGTGGGTATGTTTGAAAGCCAACAACTGTACCCAGTGCTCCATTAACTAGTCCTTGCTCCATGTCAAGGTTACGTTTAAGCATTACTCTACAGTTTAATGATAATTTTAATATTTTTTCCAAACCAGCTGTGTTGGAGATAGAATTTTCTAAGGTATTTAGTCTTGTTGTGGCTTGTTGACACATGGGTAGTGTCATACCATGTACGTCCAGTTTGTCTGTTGCGGAAATTTCAATTATTGGTTGCATTTCTTTTTTCAACATTGTTTCATTGAATTTGGAACAGCTTGCAAGAGTTGGCATTACGGACATACAATTGACATTTGTGTGCGTTAATTGTTCCATAACATCAGTAGCACATGAGTTATGGCCATAAAGTGCATGGATGTGCTGGGTTTTTAATATTGCTTGTGCTTCTTGAGATAGTACACCAACTCTAATAATTTTTAAAATGTTGGCGTAGGTGAGGTCTGCAGACGGTCACATGTTTTCTGTTAATTCTCTGTATTGGAAATGTTGCCAAAGGTTGACATTTCCTATGCTGCCTAAGGTTTTCTGGCAGAGTTTGTGTCCTAAGGTTTTAAAAATTGGTTCACCTTTCACTGGTGTCAATTGAAGAAGATCTCCAAAAACAATAATGTGTTTTACTCCAAAGAGCTCTTCATAGTTTGTTTTAAGTACTTTTTGTAATCTGAGATGAATTAAAGCCAACATTAGGTTGGAGACCATGCTCACTTCATCTATTAGTAGCATTTTCATTTGTTTTAACACTGCGTAGTTCCATTGCAGCTTCTGTAGAAAGTTTGTAATATTCTAATTTGTTTTGGTGTTCTACTGGCAGGAGTAGTAATCGGTGTAAAGTGACACTGCCTATGTTGTAGGCAGCTAAACCTGTGGGGGCAGTTACAACAGCTGACAGTTTGTTGTTTGTCAGTTGTTGAAGGAACTTGCTGATGATTTTGATTAAGAATGTTTTGCCTGAACCAGCTTCACCACTGACGTATAATAGTATAGGTTTGTAAGTTTGGCAGGTACATTCTTTATTTTCATGTTGTACACCATGTGCAATTTCTTTTGTTACCTCTTAAAAAATACTACGCTGCTCATTGTTTAGTTTTGATTGTAGTGTACTTAAGTCTTCTGTATCTTCATACTGACACATGGTCTTTTCTACTTCTGTCATAGCTAATTCTGCCTCATTTGCAATTAGTGGCTGTCCCAGAAGTTATTGGCTTCCTGTTACAGAAGGTTGACTGCTGTCAGGAGTGTCCTTATCTAGTTGGGCCTGGAGTTCTTCTTTGTGTTGCTGTTCATTGTGCAACGTTGTTTTGTACTGTGCAAAGTTTACATTGGTGATAGTGCTTTCATTTGCTTTGAAAGCATCTAAATAGGAGTCATAGGGCCTCATTACACGGTATGCGGTAAGGCTTTACCGGTACCGGTAAAGGTACCGGTACCGGTAAACCCTTACCGCCTTATTACGAGGTCCCTTTGCCGGACCCGACCTCAACGGCTGGTTTTACCAGCCGTTAAGCAACGGGCGCGCAAAGGGACCTTGGTGCTAATTACGGTACCGGAATTTGCGGTACCGTAATTTCCTCCTTCCCCATTTCCATTGAGCCCTATGGGGGCAAAAATGGGAATGGGGAAGAGCCTTGGTGAATGGGGAATTACCGGACCCGCTCACCTTGGAGTAGGCCGGTAATTCCGCCATCCACCAAGGCGGACACAGTAAAATACCGGCGGCAACCATGGTGCTAATAGCGCCATGGTTACCGCATACCATGTAATGAGGCCCATAGTTATTTAATATTTCTTCTTCTATTCTCCATGGTTTAAAGAGTTATAGCAGGGACATGTAATATAGTTCTTTATGTTGAGGAGTTTCTAATGACAATTTGATATGATTAATTAAACTTGGTTTGGTAAGTTTTACTAAGATGCCTTCACAATTTGTCACTCTGTATCTACCTTTTTTTTCATCGGGTTTTATATTATTTTTGTATGTGAAGTTTTGGGCAATGTGGTATAGACACATGGTTTCCAAAGTGGTACTTCTGTTTGGGTAGTATGTGTCTAGTAAATTGTTTTTCAAAATGTCTTGGCTGTTGGGATCATTTTTGGCTATTGTTTCTATGTCGTCGTATGATTTGAGAACTGTTTTTCTAGATTCAGCAGGACCAAGACTTATCCATACTATATTTTCAGATTTTCCATAGAAAGCAGTACCGGTTAAACGATCTGCAGCTTCATAGCAGCAACATTCTCTATGGGAGAGCATTTTTATGCCCAAGCTGTACAATGTCTGGCACAGTGTTTTGTCTGATGACAGGTCATTCCAGAGGTCTTGAAGCTCTGTTTTTTCTGCTTTGGTTAAGTAGGCTGTAATATATCGTGCAACTGCAGTAGAATTGTCTGCAATATACTGCACATCTATGTTTGCATTCCACAAAAGGGCAATGATTGCATTGTAATCATTGATATATTTTGCTTCTTCTGTTCTTTTTATGTAATATGTATTTTTAGGTGATTTACCTTTAACACTATGGCCCTCATTACGACCCTGGCGGAGAACCATGGTGCAATTTGCACCATGGTCCATGGCGCTAAGCTGCCAACTCCGCCATGGTGGTTGGCGGACTTACCGCCCCATTCCGACCTTGGCGGGGCGGTAAGTCCCCAATCCCCATTTATCCTTCCCCATTCCCATTTTTGCCCCATAGGGTATAATGGGAGTGGGGAAGGCGTTAATTACGCCACCGTAAATTACGGTGGCGTAATTAACAACAAGTCCCGTAGCGCCATGGATTTTTCCGCCTGCAAAAAGCAGGCGTAAAAATCACCATGGCGCTACGGGAACTCGTACTCTGGCGGAAAGGAGCACCATGGTTTACGCCGGCGTAAACCCCTTTCCGCCAGGGTCGTAATGAGGGCCTATGTCTAATTGAAGACATGAAGTTGTTCACTACACCTGTTTCTGTAACCGGTCTAGGGAAACCAAAAAGACATTGGGTGTAATATTTCCCTTTCTTTTTGTATTTGCGACAACAATATTTGCCACATTTGTGTCTTTGAAATTGTAGAATTTGTGCATGAAGATCACTATTTGTTGCTTCATTGGAATTTCACAAGTGACATATTTACTGATAAACTGTAACACAGTGGCATCACTATCTTGACCAAATTTAGGAGCATCTTTAATCCATAAAAGCATGTGGCTATGTGGAGCTCCTCTGGCTTGGAATTCTTTTCTCCAAAAGAAGGTTTGCACTTCTCCGAGTGGAGGAACAGTTTTATTACAAATAAAGTGTAGAATAGCAATGAAGCGATGATGGAAATATTTTTAAACATTAACAGGATCTAGAGAGCAAAGTTCTCCAGGTGTTAGTATATCTATGTTTGTTTTGTTTTTGTTTGATATGCGTAGGAAATCATGTAGATCTTCCCATGCATATTCTGCACAACTTAATCTAACAAACCAAGTGGGTGGGCTAAGGTTTCTTATCACACAACGTACATCACCGTGACATTGGAACCAGTACTCTTTCGTACCACACATGTTTGCTAACAGATTTGTAATGCTTGATTGTAAAACTTCATCTTTTTCTTGCACTTTTTGTAGTAATTGTGTAGCTAACATATTTTGAAAGTGGGTTCCTGATTTTAATGTAGTGTGCAACTTGGTAACATAGAGTTGCTAGTTCACTTTCAAAGATTAGGTGGAATATGTATTCCACATTTTGTCTAAATCTGGGATCTTCAGAATACATTCGTAATGAGCGGTATTCCGATGCTGTTATCTGAGTGGGTCTATCATCATACCTTCCTCCTTTGCTAGTAGGAAAGAGTAGAGGAAAAGCACGTGCTTCTATACTTTTTTCCCATATGCTGATTGGTGATCCTTTCGTTTGTCGCATTTGGTAAGTTTCTAGTGCATCTTCTATGGTGTCATTAGAGTGTAATGGATGAATTGTATAATGGTCTAAAATATTGGATACTGTAGCAGGATCTAGAAGTTCAAATTGACCAGTTTCTGGTGACTCTTGAATTATTTCAGTTGTTTCCCTTAAGTTTTCTTCAATATTTATTTCTTTGTAGTATTCATTATTGTCTTTTAGATATTGCAAGGCTTGTCTAACGTTATGTAAGTCTACCAGTTGTTGCCAACATTTTTTGTCTTTTGTAGGTACACCATTTACTAAGACAATTAAAGATTGTTCTATTGGAAGTTGCACTCCCAGAGTGTGCACATTTTCTTTAAGATCTAATGGTAAATATATTGCCGTGAATGCCTTTCACCAATTCAGAGGGAGGTAATTTTGCTGTTTTTGGTTGAAAGTGTGTTATTGCTTGAAATGGGTGCACTGTTTGAATTATGATGCTCTCATATAAATTGAGTTGTTGCAGGGGTTTTGGTAGAGGGAATAATTCCAAATTATTTGTGATAGCATGAGAAGGAGTTTGATTGTTGTCAAGTTTTGTAGTGCAGTAACTGCAAAGTGTTAAGGGGTCAGTTATTTAATATTTGTTTTCTGCTATAAGGTAGAGAGCTAATTCAAGCCATTTGGAATCTTCATTGTCTTCTATTTTGTATTTTATGTCTATAGTTTTTGTGATACTTTTATAAAAAGTTCTGCGGCAACACACACACACATGGTTTGGTACTTCAGCGGATATACTTTTGAATTTTAGTATTTCTTTTTTGTATGTGTGCAGTAGAAGGTTGCCACGTGCAGAATTGTTGCTAGTCTGTTGTAAAGCCATTGCATTTTGTAAGTGGTTTTCACTTCCAAAATATTTACTCTGGATATGGTTGATTTCTTCAAGTAGGTCTTTGGCTGTAACATGTAGAAGAGTGTTATTTAAATTGGCTAGTGTTAAAGCAGGACTTTTAGCATAGTACAGTTTATAGACTAGATTTCTTATAGTTGAATGATGTGTTGGTATCATTTTGATATGATGGAAGCTGCTTTTGCAAACAGGCCCTGAAATGCAGGCCAATGAAGGTCCTTGCAGTCCTGTGTGTTTGCGCACTGGACAGGTATCCATATTTTGCAGCAGTTTTATTTTGATTTTATCTTTGCCTTTCACATATTGATTGCGGAACTGGTGTAAAGATTTGAAGTATTTTTTGGCAATGTTACACATTGATGTGCATGACTATTTGTATACTGGACGTTCTGGTTCAGTCGAATGGAGAAGTTATTTTTGTTGACATTCCGTTTATTGAGATGCCATTTTTGTAATTTAGTACTTAGTTTTGTTAATTGTTTCATTCTGTTTAACACTAAAATAAATAACTTTCTTTTTAGTAGGATTGCACTGTCTATCAAAGCTTCTAAGATTAATTTTCTACGGTAATTTTTAAGGGTTGTGCATGATTTGTCTCCTGTTTGTATAAGATTCTGAAGGACTCTGTGGCGGAACATTTTTGCTAATATACTTTTTTTGGCATGGTTACTTCCTACTATATCAAGATTTATAGGAGCAGTTTTAGCAGTAGTGGTAGCTGCATTTCTGTTAATCATTTTCTGTTTTCTTTTACATTTTGATAGAGGAGGCAAAGTTTCTGTACTGGAAGATTGTTTAGTTTTGCTAAATGACTGTATTAGTTGTTTTGTTTGAACTTTTTGTACAAACTCTTCTAGAGATGGATGCTTATTTTGGACATTTTTATTTTCATTTGCTCTATTTCTGCGTTGCTATCTATGGACTTGCTTTCTGGTAGGCATTCTGTGGGGTCTGTTGAAACAAAAAATTAGAAGGTATGGGTTGGGCTGTTGTGCAATGTATGTGTGCTGTGTGCATGAGTGTCTGAGTATGATGTTAAAGATGTATGTGGTGGTGTGTGATTGTGCATTGGGCAGCTACAATTAGTTGGGAAGGCTATTCTTCTATTTGTGTGTTACTATACTGCGGTTCAGATGACAGTAGAAAGTGAGCTAGTGGTGAGGATAATGTCATGATCTCTGCTTCCAAAAGGCCAGGACTTACCCAACTCCCTTGGAAGCAGACCCATAACCCAGGTTCCGAGTGCCAGCCAGTCCCAATTGGGACCTTTTGGACCCTGTCCTGGTGCCAGTGGCGCCAGGCTCATAAATATGCCCAGTCCCAGCGCTGCAAGCGCCGGGCTCATAATGCTTGGGTGGACTTACCTGCAGCAGACCATGCTGCTTACTTACCTGCCAGTTGAACCCCTGATCCTCTTCTGTTTGGGACTACTTTTCCTGTTGGGTGGGGCAGGAGCCACTCCCTAGGTTCAGAACACTGGAACTCTTCTGGAAAGCAGGAACTCTTTTCTTACCTAGGCGTGGCTGTGGAAGGAGACACCTAAGCACTACAGGAGGCTATTTAAACCACACCCGATGGATGAATCTTGCTTTGCGTTATTCTGCATCCTCTACAGCAGAACGCTCATCGTGTCTTCTGCATCTGATCCTGGGCCTAAAGGAAAAGGCTTACCATCCTGAATCCAGTCTTCAGCAACATCTATAAAGACAAGAAAGAACAGGTTAGCACTACGGTCTTCAGTGACAGCGCATCTCTTACCTGGTCCATTGGCTGTCATCAACTCCTCGCGCAGCATTCCTGCACCTGAAAGACAAAGGCTTACCTACTCTTCACGCGCTCCGGAGGTCATCGCACTGCATTCCGGCATCTGAAAGACAAAAGCTTACCAACTCTTCGCACGCTCCGGAGGCCTTCGGCGCTGCATCCCGCATCTGTAAGACAAAAGAAGGTGCGTTTAAAGACATTGGGTAACGTTAAATACTCACGTGCCATTACTCCATCCACGCCGAACTCAGTGGGCATTCCGGCATCCTTCAGCAGCTCCGAACTGGTACCTGCAAAATAAAAGGACAGTTAGTGCGCATCGTGAAGCAAGCAACAAGCGCTTACTTACGCGCTTCCAGGCGCTTCTATTCCGCATACGGGTCCATCCTCAACTCACTTCAGCCAGTCAACCGCCATCGCCGGAACCCTGCAAAATAAGAGACAGCATTACAAAAGACTTTTAAAGACATTTGAAATATTCGGAACTCACCGTTCGTGAAGTAAACGACGGACAGCAGTCCTCTGAAGTCAAGAGGCCTGCGCTACCTATCCAGTGAAGAAACTGGTTACAGCACCCTGCCCCGAGGCAGATGGAGAGCTCGGCGTTCACTTACCTAAGGTGAGAGCGTTAACCTTTGGGGTTCTACAGGAGAGGAGAAAAGGAAAGAGATAGGGACACCCCAATAACCCCAGTTCATTAATCCCATATTTTCTATCTGCAGACATCTTACTCTTCGAGTCAGGCATACAGTGCACAGAGGTCCAGCCCAAAGAGCCAACTGGGTGGTGCACATCACTTTTGAAGATACGGTAGTCGCCCAGTCAAGACCGGCGCCTCTGCGAGAATCAGGTGAGCGTTACAGAACGCAAAGCCTACCGCAAAACTCTCGCCCAGGCGCTATGGAAACCTCGGATACCGACCACCTAGCCCGGTTACTTGGGGAACTAAGGGCAGAAGTGCATGCAGCTCGTCAGGAAACTAATGCTCTAAGAAGGGAACTAATTATTTCCAAGGAGCGAACAGACGATCTTGCTAGACAATTGCTACAGTCACAAGCCGGACAGACCCCGTTACCCGCATCAGGGGCAAATCTTCCTTCAATATCCCCTATGAATCCAGTGCAGATCAACCTACCTGGGAATGTACCTCTGGCTCCGCCCGAATGATTTTCTGGTGACCCAAAGAGGTTTGCAGTATTTATCAATCAGTGCCGGTTGCATTTTTTATGCCGGCCAGCAGCCTTTCCAACTGATCAAGCTAAAGTAGCTTTTGTGCTTTCGTACCTTAGTGGCAATGCGGCAGACTGGTCGATCCCTCTAGTTAATCAAGATGATCCGGTTCTCCATGATTTTCAAGCCTTTCAGCTTAGTATGGAAAAACTGTTCGCAAGACATTCACAGGGGCAGGCCTTGGACAATGAGCTTCTTTCGTTGCGACAGGGTAATCAAGACCTTTTGGCTTATATTGCATCTTTCAACAGACTAATAGTGGAAACTCAATGGCCTGAGGACAAAAGGGTTACGCTGTTTTATAGAGGTCTACGTGGAGATCTCAAAGATGTTTTAGCCCAAGTAGTGAATCACCCACAAGACTGTTCGGATTATATAGACTTAGTCGTTCAAATAGATCACAGACTGCAGAACAGGAAGGCCGATCGTTCCAAGTTTGATGCTCGAGTATTTTCCAAACCACCAACTCCTTCCAAAGGAGTAGACTCCGGGGAACCCATGCAAATAGGGGGCCTGAAAGGACCACTAACACAAAAGGAGCGGGAAAGGAGAAAACGGTTGCAATTATGCCTCTATTGCGGAAACTCAGGGCACTTTCTTCGAGACTGTCCGGTGAAACCAGCCAAGAAGGCGGTAGGAGCTGCAGTTACCAAGGTCACAAACTCTGAGCAGGGAAACGACCTCGCCCGACAAGAATAGAGGTCCTCTTGCCGAGCGTTAAAACCAGTTCCGTGACCTCGCATTTCGTGATACCTATGGTCCTCATTAGCCCTGATCATCCAGATCGATTACATGCGATTGAAGCTTACGTCGACAGCGGTGCCATCGGCAATTATGTGGATCAGGAAATGGTTTTGAGGATGAATCTAACTCTTTGTCCCAAGGCTGTAAAGGACATCATTACTACGGTGGATGGTACGGAGATAGCCTCCGGACCAGTAACGCATACCACTCAAGAAGTGACACTAGTAAGTCAAGATGGACACCATGAGAAGATCGTGTTCGATGTGATCAAGGCCCCTCAGTTCCAGTATAAGGGATACCTTGGTTAGAGAAACACAATCCTCGGATCGATTGGCGAGCAAGAACGGTTCAGTTCCCAGAATGTGTCTCTACTTGTCACCCTCCACCTGGTGTTGCTCTAGCAGCAATTTCTTCGGAGACTCCCCAGTTACCTCCCGAATACCTAGAATTCCAAGATGTTTTCCGGAAGGATCAGGCTAACTCTCTACCTCCTCATAGGTCCTATGACTGCCAGATAGACCTGATACCTGGATCTACTCCTCCGTGTAGCAGAATTTATGCCCTCACCGAGCCTGAGAACCTTCACCTCCGACAATACCTGGATCAATACCTAGCGAATGGGTTTATTCGTCCTTCTAAGTCCCCTGCTTCTTCAGCTTTGTTCTTCGTTCCAAAAAAAGAAGGGGACCTTAGAACTTGTATAGATTACCACGCCCTGAACCAGATCACCGTTAAGAATAGATATCCGTTACCTTTAATCCCTGAACTCCTGGACCAAGTCAGAAGAGCATGCATATATACAAAGCTGGATCTTAGAGGAGCCTACCACTTGGTACGAGTAAAAGAGGGCGATGAATGGAAGACGGCCTTCCGCACCAAGTATGGGCTATTTGAATATCAGGTCATGCCCTTCGGGCTTTGCAATGCCCCGGCCGCCTTTCAATATTTTATGAACGATGTCCTCAGAGAACTCATAGATGTATGTGTTGTCGTTTACATTGACGACATCCTCGTTTATTCTTCATCGGAATCTGAACATCGGAAACACGTGAAAATGGTCCTCGAGAGGTTGCGTCAACACAGACTTTTCGCTAAGTTGGAAAAATGTGTTTTCAACGTGACTGAAGTTGAATTCTTGGGATTCATATTATCACCTAGCGGAGTGCGTATGGATTCAAGGAAGGTCGATGCAATTCTCAAATGGCCATCACCATCCTCCGTAAAAGGGGTTCAAAGCATGTTAGGCTTCGCCAACTTTTACCGCAGGTTTATCCCCGAATTCTCTCGAATAGTCCAGCCCATCACCGCCTTGTTAAAGAAAAACAAACGTTTTGAATGGTCTACCGAGGCGGAACAAGCTTTCCAGAATTTGAAGGCAAAATTTATCTCTGCACCAATTCTAAAACATCCTCGCCCCGAACTCCCCTACATCGTTGAAACTGATGCTTCGAGCCTTGCCATGGGGGCAGTTCTATCACAGAAGGACCCAGTAACCAATCAGTTACATCCCGTGGCATTCTGGTCTCGCAAATTCTCGCCTCCTGAGATCAATTACACTATTACTGATAAGGAACTTCTGGCTATCAAGTCTGCATTTAAGGCTTGGCGGCATTATCTTCTGGGGGCCCGACACACCGTTACTGTGATTACGGATCACCGAAACCTGCAATATTTGAAAACCGCAAAAGCCCAATCCTCTAGACAACTCCGTTGGGCACTATTCTTTGCCGAGTTTGACTTCATAATTACCTATCGACCTGGTACAAAAAACAGTAAAGCTGATGCCCTTTCTCGGATGGGAGTGGAGGAACATTTGACCAACCCTAAACCTGTACCTATCATTCCCGAACAAAGAATTCTGGGTGTAATAACCACACAATCCATAGAGGAAATTAAGGATAAAACCAGGCAATTTATAACTCCAGCAGAAATACAGAATTGGCATCTGCAGGGAAAGGACTTTGCAGTAAAGGACAACTTATTGTATTTCCAAGAACGATTATACCTGCCCAGCACAGATTTACAGAAAAAGGTGATCTCTTGTTATCACGAGTCTCTAATGGAAGGACATCCCGGTATGGCCAAAACCTCAGAAAAGATCAAGCGCTACTTCTGGTGGCCGTCTTGGAAAAAAGATATCAGAGACTTTATAATGTCCTGTGGAGTATGCGCCCAAAACAAGAGTCAAAAGGAAAGACCAGCCGGCCTCTTACGCCCTATTGACATCCCACCTCGCCCTTGGCATACGCTTTCTATGGACTTCATCACCGACCTACCTCCATGCTCCGGATACAATACGATCCTGGTAATCGTGGACTTATTCTCCAAGATGGCGCATTTCATTCCACTCAAAGGCTTGCCAACAGCAACAACTCTGGCCCGAGAATTTCTCGAAAACATTGTCCGACTGCACGGTTTTCCTTCAGTGCTAATTTCGGATCGAGGTAGTCAATTTATTTCTCATTTTTGGCGAAGTTGTTGTCGGTCGGCTCAAATTGATGTGAGACTATCGACCAGTCACCACCCTCAAACCGACGGACAAACCGAGAGGACCAATCAAACTCTGGAACAGTATTTACGCTGCATGCTGCAACAAACTGAAAAAACTTGGAAAGATATCCTTTGGATAGCCGAATATGCCTACAACAACTCTGTCCACTCAGGAACTGGGAAAACCCCGTTTTTTCTTTTATACGGCTGTCACCCTCGAACCTCAGAGTTGGATCCACCCCAAGATCTTGGAACACCAGCAGTAGACTACCTGCACTCTACAATCACCCAAGCTTTTAAGGAAGCCGTTTCTCACCTTCAAAGGGCTAAGGAACAATACAAGAAAGGAGCAGATCAACACCGGAAGGAAGCCCCCCAATATCAAGTAGGAGATCAAGTCTGGTTATCCACCAAATATCTACCTCTAAAAGGACCACGCACATTCAACCCAAGATACCTTGGTCCCTATTCCATCACTACCATAGTAAACCCAGTAGCGGTCAAGTTGGACTTGCCCCCTCACATGAAGATACATCCGGTCTTCCACGTCTCTCTTTTAAAACCCGTGCAACCTCAAACCCGACTAACTAAATCCCCAAAACCTATCCTAGTTGATGGAGAACTCGAGTTTGAAGTCAAAAGCATCCTGGACTCCAAGATCTCCAAGTCTAAGCTATTTTACCTAATTGACTGGAAAGGCTACGGCCCTCAAGAAAGATCCTGGGAACCTGCAGAATATGTCCACGCTCTTCGTCTAATCAAAAGATTTCATCAAACATTTCCTGACAAGCCAAAACCCCCGGGGAAGCCCGGTTTGGGAGGGGCCTTGAGGGGGGGTACTGTCATGATCTCTGCTTCCAAAAGGCCAGGACTTACCCAACTCCCTTGGAAGCAGACCCATAACCCAGGTTCCGAGTGCCAGCCAGTCCCAATTGGGACCTTTTGGACCCTGTCCTGGCGCCAGTGGCGCCAGGCTCATAAATATGCCCAGTCCCAGCGCTGAAAGCGCCGGGCTCATAATGCTTGGGTGGACTTACCTGCAGCAGACCATGCTGCTTACTTACCTGCCAGTTGAACCCCTGATCCTCTTCTGTTTGGGACTACTTTTCCTGTTGGGTGGGGCAGGAGCCACTCCCTAGGTTCAGAACACTGGAACTCTTCTGGAAAGCAGGAACTCTTTTCTTACCTAGGCGTGGCTGTGGAAGGAGACACCTAAGCACTACAGGAGGCTATTTAAACCACACCCGATGGATGAATCTTGCTTTGCGTTATTCTGCATCCTCTGCAGCAGAACGCTCATCGTGTCTTCTGCATCTGATCCTGGGCCTAAAGGAAAAGGCTTACCATCCTGAATCCAGTCTTCAGCAACATCTATAAAGACAAGAAAGAACAGGTTAGCACTACGGTCTTCAGTGACAGCGCATCTCTTACCTGGTCCATCGGCTGTCATCAACTCCTCGCGCAGCATTCCTGCACCTGAAAGACAAAGGCTTACCTACTCTTCACGCGCTCCGGAGGTCATCGCACTGCATTCCGGCATCTGAAAGACAAAAGCTTACCAACTTTTTGCACGCTCCGGAGGCCTTCGGCGCTGCATCCCGCATCTGTAAGACAAAAGAAGGTGCGTTTAAAGACATTGGGTAACGTTAAATACTCACGTGCCATTACTCCATCCACTCCGAACTCAGTGGGCATTCCGGCATCCTTCAGCAGCTCCGAACTGGTACCTGCAAAATAAAAGGACAGTTAGTGCGCATCGTGAAGCAAGCAACAAGCGCTTACTTACGCGCTTCCAGGCGCTTCTATTCCGCATACGGGTCCATCCTCAACTCACTTCAGCCAGTCAACCGCCATCGCCGGAACCCTGCAAAATAAGAGACAGCATTACAAAAGACTTTTAAAGACATTTGAAATATTCGGAACTCACCGTTCGTGAAGTAAACGACGGACAGCAGTCCTCTGAAGTCAAGAGGCCTGCGCTACCTATCCAGTGAAGAAACTGGTTACAGAACCCTGCCCCGAGGCAGATGGAGAGCTCGGCGTTCACTTACCTAAGGTGAGAGCGTTAACCTTTGGGGTTTTACAGGAGAGGAGAAAAGGAAAGAGATAGGGACACCCCAATAACCCCAGTTCATTAATCCCATATTTTCTATCTGCAGACATCTTACTCTTCGAGTCAGGCATACAGTGCACAGAGGTCCAGCCCAAAGAGCCAACTGGGTGGTGCACATCACTTTTGAAGATACGGTAGTCGCCCAGTCAAGACCGGCGCCTCTGCGAGAATCAGGTGAGCGTTACAGATAAGCACTAATAGTAAATCAAATGGTATGAAATTAAAACAATTCTTTGTTTTGTAATACTAATATTTTAGGGGCTGAGTGATGTTATTTGTGCTCTGAAAAAATGGGGATTGTGTGCCATTCTGCGTGCTAATCCCTGTTTAATAAATGGTGATTTGTGGGTAGAATGGTACACAAATCTTCGTTTCTTTGGTGCACAAATTACATGAATCACCTGCACAGTGTGTTTGAGTAATATATTTTAATAACAAGATGATACATATAACAATTAACATTATAACAGTAACAGTGGAAGCAATTTAAAATTGAGAATCAGACCAAGAAAACAGTAACTAGACCAATTAAACTGAAGGGGAGAAGGAGAGTAGTGCAGTAGAAGTGAGAGAGTGGGAAGGGTGGGGAAGAGGAGTAGGAGGGAAACAGATGGGGTTAAACGTGAGAATGGGGAGAGGGAAATGAAGGGAGATGATTAAGGAGATAAGGCAAGGGGGGAGGGGGAATCTCCTTCTCCATTCATGTTGGGGAATGGAGAAGGAGAGATTTGAGGAAAGTGTAGAATGAGGAAAAGGTAGAAATAGAGCGGAGTGAGAGAGGTAAGGAGTTCCAGTGCAGGCGGGCTAGGAGATGGAAGGAGCGGTAACAGGATGTTATACAAGGGGAAGGAGGAATAGTGAGAAGAAAGTGGTCAGCAGAGTGAAGGAAGTGGGAGGGAGTGTAGAAAGAGAGAGAGGAGAGATAAGGGGGAGCAAGATTGTGAGGAGATTTAAAGACTAATCAGAGAAACTAAGGTAGTATTGTACTTACCCTTTTTTTGTGGAATGAGCAGGTTTCTTTGTAGTTGTTGTTTGTAGTTCAGACGTTGCTGTTTTCTAGGAGAGTGGTCTTCACTGCAATTGTAAAAGAAAGAAGTCAGTAATTTTGTGTGTTTATAGCAGTTATGTTCATTGAGAGATTAATGTTTATGTCTTTGTAGTAGTATTCTTATTTGATTTCTGAACATAGTGTATGCATGCAGTTTAATTTGTCTATGAGCAGCCTTTATATTTAATTTATATTATGTTAGTTCAACATGCTTTGTAAATGAGTATAATATTAAGTGTATGAAATTCACTTGGTTTTTAAAGCTGTGTTATAGAATGTTAGGAGAAAGAAGAAGTAATGTTATATTTATTTTGCAATTTTTATTAGGTAAATGGTAGAAACTGTATAGAAAAGCATGGAATATATGTATTTGTGAAGCTGTGGGTAATAAAGTAGAAGGATGTGAGTTACAAGTAGTGGTGTTATTACAGCTGGGAGCATTTCAATGATAATATCTATATGTGTGAGTGTATGAAGATGCATGACATTTTACTGGCTGTGTGTAATTTTATGATACACTACTAAGTGTTTTTCCACAATTATATTGTTATTTCTTCCATCTTCTAATATTATAATTTTTTAGATAGGTGTGTGTGTAAAAAAAAAATAGATAGCAGACAGGTTTGGAAGTGATAGTTTATTTTAGCAGATGGAAAAAATGACAATAAGTTCATTTTATAGGCTATACAGGTTAAGTGGCAGTTAGTCTGTTTATATTCATTTATAAGAGTTGTACATGTACTGTGCAGAAAATATGCATACCTGTATTTTGTATTCATGCATGTGGATATGCATGCAGCTGCAAGTAGAAATCTTGAAGACTTGTACAGTGGTTTTTGTAGTAGTTGCATTCCATTGATATGAGACTTGTACTCAGAGTGATCTACAGTGCATTTGAAGTGCTGAACTCTGATGATGGAGTTAGATGTAGAGGTCTTGGATGTGATTGGTGGATGGTTGTGTGACTGGTTAGCTGTATCCAATGAGGGAATGGCACTGAGAGTGAAGTGGAAATGGTAGAAGGGCTGTCCAAGTTACGATATGTCCGCGGACATGGTGGTAGTCCGCTGACATCGCGTATTACATATGGGGATTTTGGGGTGGAGAGGCATGTAAATGAGAATGAGCAGAGCAATTGATTGGTCAGTAAAGTTTAGTGGGTGTATTGTGTAAGGAGAGAGTTTGTCGGAAAGTCTTTTTCCTAAGAGAAGAACAGTTTGCTATGGCTGTGTGTTTCAGAAAACAGATTGTCTGGATTTTGGGAGACTCATGGATACATTGGTTGGAGGCGCATGCACAACACTGTGGAGTAGCTGCAGATCTTGGATTCCCTCATGTGGAAGTGCACTGGCATGGAGTGCGTGGAATGAAGTGGCTGGACTTGGTACCTCTCTGTGCTAGTTTAGAGACACAGCTTCATCCAGACATAATTATAATTCATTGTGAAGGGAACAGTTTAGGACATGTGTCAGGAATTTCTTTGCGATGTGCGATGAAAGAAGGACTTGGGAAGGTCATGGACATGTTTCCAAATTCCCAAGTAATATTTTCTCGTATTGCGCACAGACAAATGTGGCAGCGTTCTTCTTCATTTGGTCCACAAATGGAGAAAGCAAGGCAGAATGTTAATAAGGCTGTTTGTGCCTTTCTAGGAGATGTTGGCATGTCCTCTTTCACAATGAAAATATTATGTTTCGTAGCACATACATTTTTTGCAGAGATGGAGTTCATCTTATTTATGCTGGTAATCAGATTTTTCTGAGAAATGTACAAAATGCTTTGCGTCCTTTTGTGGAATCACAGCCATCCATTTTGCAGTAGGCGTTGACTATTTCAAGTTTTTCAAACACAAAAAAACACTACCAAAAGGCTCTTTTCAGAGCCACCACTTCCTCCCAGAGAAAAGTGCAATGATTTTGATAGGGTAGCACCCCAACATTTTTGATGTTCGCGAACTGTCCTCGGACTTCTAAAAAAAAAAAATGCACAGGGCCCTGCTCCATTTATTTGTCACTTATATTTTTATACTGTGAAAGGCGGCTCTGAAAAGAGCTTTGTTTTGGGGGGATTTTTGTTGTTTTATTTTTTTTTTGGTTTTTTACACACAACACACTAGGAGAGGATGGGAAAGGAGGGTACGGGGGGACACCAACCATGGGGATAAGAAAGGGTGGGTGGAGAGAGGAAGATGTAGGGTGGGCCTTACTTAGGAAGTGGGCAGGTCTTCTCGTGCTCCGAGACCATAGTCTCGAAAGCACTTCAAAGTCTCTCCCCCCTGCAGAGTACTGCGTCGCAGTACATACACAAAACTGTGACCCTCGAAAGGTAAGGGTCATCAGCATTGTGAATGGCCTGTGAGGCAGCTGGATGGATGCGCTCTCCCACTGGAGTGTCTCTTGTGGTGAGAGGAGCAGAAACGGAGGATGAAGTAGAGGAACTCAACCTACTATGCTCCTCACAAGGTACAACCTTGCAAACAGCCCCACCGTGGAATGACCTTAGGTGTCACTTCATAGTTGTTGTACCAAAGCTGTACGAAGCCTCCCGTGACTCAGCAGCATTTTGCACTGGTTGCAGGTGACTTTGTTTGCACGCGCCTTGGGTACTTTACCATGAATGGTAAATAACCGCCACACCCAAGACTCACGGCGAGTGCTGGTAGTAGGGACTTCCACTACCTCATCCTCGTCATCCTCTTCATCCTCCTCTACATCCTCACTCCTGTTCCCCTCTTCAGGCCCTTGGGGAGGTGGTGGTGGTGGAGGGGTTGGGGGTGATGCTGAGGCAGATGTAGCACCAGGTTGAAGTACAGCAGCCATGGATGCAATCTGGTTTCAAAATGCAACAGGAAAGGCAGCATAAGCAGGTCAATCTTCAATAGTAGAAAGACAGAATGAAGATGAGCTCTGGGGTGTGGCCTTTTAAAGGGGTGCAGGTGCATGCTCCGCGGACACCCTCGCTGTCCGTGGACAGATCAAACACCCCAAAAAGGCTCAAAAAGTTCCAAAAAGTATGTAGAAAGTCAGGGTCATTGTCTGGGACATGTGCTATGGTGGATTTGTACTATAAAATACTGTGGATTGCCCGATAAGGTACTTTTAAAATGTTCGGGGACGCGGACAGTGTCCGCAATTCAGGACACATGCTCAGCGTTGGTGCGGTCACATGATGGCGCCGCGAACATGTCCGCGAAGGGAACGGGTGTCCGCATGCACGCGGGTGTTCTACAGACAGTGTTCGGGTCCTGAAATTAATTAAAAGTGTGACACAAGTGAGAAGAACAGCTACGGACAGGCGCAATGTTCGGAGAACTTACGGGTGTGGTGCGCATGTGCGTAGATGTTCTTCAGGCAGTACGGACAGGTATAGTGTCCTTAGAACACCCCCATTTTGCATATGCGGACATCCCAGACACCGTGCTTGTTCTTGGAACAGTTTCAACTTGCCTGCGAACAGTACAGACAGGTATTGTGTTCTTAGGACATCTCTATTTTCACTTGATTACGGACATCCCGGACACCGCGTGTGTTCTTAGAATAGTTTCAACTTGCCTGCGAACAGTATGGACAGGAATAGTGTCCTTAGGACACCCCTCGCTTGCCCAATAATGGACATCACGGACACCGCGTGTGTTCTTAGTTTCAACTTGCTTGCGAACAGTACGGACAGGTATAGTGTCCTTAGGACACCTCCATTTTGGTTAATTGCGGACCTTTAACACCGCAAATTGCGGAATCGTACTTAGCACCAAGGTCCCTTTGCGGGTCCCTACTTTAACGGCTGGTAAAACCAGCCGTTAAGGTCGGGTCCTGCAAAGGGACCTCGTAATTAGGCGCTAATGGGTTAACGGCGCCGCAGCCTTTTACGGCGCTGTTAACCCATTAGCGCCTGGGTCGTAATGAGGCCCAATGTCCCTTTAACAAAGTTTTTAACTGAATATATATATGTGCAACACACTATACTTTCACTACTGTGGGATGGCGTCACATATTAGAGACAATGTGCCATGCACTTTTTGAGTTTGGTGAATAGGGGAAGGGCAATGCAAAGAGAGATTGTATAATATACAGTGATCTGGACCCAGACACGCTGGCTTATTAGGCGCTATGTTGCACAAAACACGCTCCTTCCTCGCAATGTACGTACAAAACACATGCAATACCAAAATTTAAACATTCAAAGAAATCATGCAACTTGGTACATCATATCATTATGTTGATCTCTGTGGCACTACATAGAGGTATGCCTATCAGCACAGTCCATTCATTCCTCCACAACCAACTCAAAATCACATTACAACGTGCAGAGAAATGTGTGGATATCTTAACATCTGACACAGGACCGGAGAAAAATTCAGCCCAGGGACAGCAAAGAGTGTCTGTGGTTGGGTTTTATAAAGGGGCAGAGGGAGTGGGTGCAAAGGAGTTCAGGGAGTGGGGCACATGGTAAGAATTCAAGTAATTTGAAAGAGAAATGGGCGCGACAGATACCGTTCTTAAGCACTATCTTTTAGACTGTGGCTAAAAAGGGCTGTTCCATTTGCCATAACAGATGTATATTTGCCATTCAGTATACTGTTGCTACACTGGGATGGTGTCACAGATTTGGGACGATGTGCAATGATCTTTTTGAGTTTGGTAAATAAGGTAAGTGCAATGCAAAGAGAGATTGCATAATGTACAGTGTTCTGAACCCAGACATGTGGTTATACATATATATATATATTCACTGAATACACTTTAGTTAAAGTTTAGTTTTTTCTGGTAATTTGTTTATTGCTTTTTCATAAACACATCACAATAATAACAATGGACCACCAATAATACAACATGACGTTTCAGCAGTGAATCACAGGGGAGTATTGTCGCAATTGACAGTATCACAGATAGGGCTTTCCATCACCCTGCCCCCAGTGGCACCCCAGGACATTTTTCATAGGGGTGGCCTGTTGAGGTCACTGGAAATCTTGGGGTGGCACACAAAGTTGCATTCATAAGCAGGCAGGCTGGTGGGGGAGGGAGGCATAGTTTTTATAAGGGTGGCCATGGCCCCTCTTGGCCACCCCCTGGTGGCACCTCTGCCTGCACCATTGGAGGACAAATCCAGGGATGACAACAGATACTGGACATTGGGTCCACAAATGTCAGGGGGTGGGCATGAAGAGGCAAAGTGCATATGAATGCCACTTCAAGGTCGCAGCAGTCAGCCACGTTTTTTAGCCATGCTGACACATAAGGGGGGGCCACTTCCACACCGCCATGGCCACCCTCTTGCGAGCCAACACTAAAAGGAGCCCGGCCAGTCGACGTGAATGCTTGGGCAGATCTCTCTTACATCCCAACGGCCCCACCAATGACTCTGACTCAAATTGTTCCCCAACAATAAGAGAGATTTTGGCAAGAACCCTCCTCCCCCCCTAACACAACAATCAACAGACAACCCAAACCAGATGTAAAAGTCAGCAGAGCCTTTCTTGCACTGGGCACATTCATCAGGTGTTTCGGGGTAACAGCTGTAAAACTTGGCTGGTGTGTGATAGATTTGACTCAAGAAATTGAAGTGTATGTATTTCCAATCCGTGTCGCAAATCTCTACCCCCACCCATCATTGCCTGTGAGCATCCCTGTCCCATGGAACATCGGACATAAGGCTATTTTACAATTGGGATACTAGGCAACCCTCGTCCGAGCCTGAATGACCCTATGTAGCAGTGAACACGTGGGTGGCTGAGCAGGAAAGGTGTGAAACCCAACTTCAACTCGTTCCATATTCGAAAATGCATGAAAATATCAAGGGGGTTAGAGCCCCCTTTACCCTTGAGCTGTTAAATGGACAAAAATGTCCCCTCAGTGTGGAGGTCCCCCAGTGCCACCACCCTGACCGTGGCAGTCAATTGTAAGTCTGCACGCTGCCTTGTGATCCCCATTGCCGCCCACATGGATGGCTGGTATCAGCAGGAAATACAAAGTGCCAACATTCAGTTGGTGTATAATTTTATTTCAGATAGTGCATGTATGAAGCATAATGTTCTGTAGGAGTGTTTAGCGTGTTTTGGGAGCACAGAGTACAGCACCACTGCACAGGATCAATGTATAGCATGTTTTTTTTTTTAAGTGCAGCGCCACTGCATGGGTTTGGTGCATTGATATAATGTGGTACAGCAAGACATGTGTTATTGAGCATTTTTATGCGGCGCCTCTGCATGGGTTTGGTACATTGCTATGATGCAGTTGTTTCAAGCTATGTGTTGCCAGTGTAACATGGACATATAAGTAAGGGCAGGTTATTCAGTCAAAAACGATTTTTACATAAAATGCAAATACATTTTTCACAGTTAAAAGCACACATCTGTACCTTCAAAATGCACACCATTTCTAACCTGAAATGCCTATGTTGCAAGAGACACATTTGGTAATTAACAAACTAATCTCACTAACAAGACTAATAATTATAACTCATTAATAAAAGAATGTGTCTTCACTGCAAAAAGAGGCAGACTCTGAAAATCAGTTTTAAACACACATTCAAGTTTTTTTTTTCTTTGCCTTTCTGTGCTCTGTCCACAGTAAATGCAGGAAGAAAAGACTTCGAATAAGCAGGAAATCAGCTTGTTACAGTTGCAACTGTACAAGAAGAACCATTGTTAAAAGAAGGAGGATAGAACATGATTGATTCTGATTGGAACACGTCACATCAAGCATCATGTTAGAGGCTGTGACTAGTGCTTTGCTGCAGAATCCTTGGGGAGAAGGCAGAGACATCTTGACACAGCTCGAAGAAGGACGGGGTTGACAGCTGGGGAGGCCTGATTCCTAAATCAGATTCAACTTGGTTACAGAGACTGGCTTTTCCAGTCAACAAGTCCCAGTTTGAGTGACAGCAGATGCTTGTCCTTGCTGGGTGAACCCCTCCAGAAGGCGAACAGCCAAAGAAGTTACATGCTGAATAAGCCTGGTAATTATCTCACTGAGGTGTGGGGGCTGAGTGTGTACGAGAATATTCAGTCAGTGTAGGAAGGGAGATTCCTGTGCTTTACACACGTGTTTAATGTTGCAAATTGAGTTCTTGTCTCCGCCACTCTCTTTTCAGTGTATCACAGATAATGCTGTTACTGTGCTATTTCTGTAAAGAGTGAGATCGTGCTTAAATGCAACTTTTATAATACACCAAAATATCTGAAAGCAGACGGGTGGTGTGTTTTATATTTACCAATACAGTGCTGATGATGTGGGGAGATGTTTAGACAGTGCAATTGCCATTTTCAAGGTAGCTAAACATAAGATTTGGCTGCAGTTGTGTGCACAATGTAATTCAGTATGAGCAATTATAACTAACTGTGTGTGTTGTAGTCTGCCGGAGGTCTATGAGTTGGCAGAAAGGGAGGCCCGGGACATAGTTCACTACCGTATATAAGATAGTGAAAAATACCACATGATAGCTCGCTGCCGTAGATAAGACAGAGAGAAATTGCCCATGGTGGCACACTAAAAATGAAAATGTGGTGTTCCTGAAATGCAAGCCTGAGGTCTCTCTAGTGAGTACACAAAAAATCTAAACAAAAATAAGGGGTTCTGGATATTGGGGCCACAAATAAAAAAAAGGAATTATGCTCACCAAAATACCACCAATCACGCATACCAATCATGCATACCAACCACGCATACCAACCACGCATGTCTGTGTGCTGAAATAATGCATGTCCACTGTATTATTGTTGTATATGGCCCAATCTGAATACAAGGAGTGATTGTTGCTAAATTATTTTTTGGCGGTAAGAAAATACCGTCAGGCCCCAAATCTCCACAAAATACCCAACATATTTATGGTGGGTATTTTGGGCGTGGCAAGCGTGTCTCACACTGCCATTTGCACATTAAAGGGAACCCATTTTATAATAGCAGTGTGCCACTAAAAACGAATTTCAGAATGTCACAAAGGGAAACCACATTTTCAGACCTAGTGCAATATTTAGAAGCAAAGTTGTTTGCACATGGGACGTGGTCGTCGAACAGTACCTTAGAATGGCGTGACCGCATTCAGGGTGAGGTGCAGAAAGAAAAACTAGACAATATTTTTGCAGAAGGCAGCATAATTCAGGTCTGCCTTACAAGATTATTGAATGCAGCCGATAAAAGTGCAGAGAAAGACTGTTTAATACGGCTATGCGGCAAAATATGGTTTGTTTTGAATAGGTCCCTGCGAATGCAGGTCAAATGATACCCATCTAATTAACAGGTTAAAGACTGAATTAGATGGGGCAAGTAAAAATCAGGAAATGTTAAGAGCAGAATTGGATGTATGCCAAAAAGACATGCAATTAAAATGCAGAGACTTTGATGCTCAGTTATCCAAAAGCAAGAAACAATTTGAGGATAGTGAGCAAGAATTGGTACACTTAAAAGCCTTAGTGGACCACAATAGACAGGATAAAGATGAGGTTGTTTCAGAAATGCGGATTTTACAAAAAGAACATTGTGAAAAAGAATGTGATCTCCAGAGTGCAGTAAACAAGAAATGATTAAAATGACTCAAGAAAGAGACAAGAGAAATAAAGAGTTCAATGAATGCCAAATGCAAATGTGCGACATGCAGGAGGTGATTAATAAGATGAGTGATGAAAACAACTATTTGCAAAATGAAGCAAACAGACTCCTCAAAAAAGTGTAAGGACTTAGAACAGCAAATGTGCATTCCCAGGAGAGGCGGCAGGGTACCACATTCAATGGAGTGGAGGTGAATTCTAGTTCTGCCCAAAGAGCTAGTGCTCCAGTGACTGGGCCGGTGACTGAACTTGGTTGCAGCGCCCTTGGGGGATTTGATACTCCCATTGAGGGCAGCCACCAATCTCATACACCTGAAAACAGGATTGAATCACAAAGTAGTGCAATTCCATGCATTGCAACAAGTAGCCCCATAAAAATAATGAAATCCATTAAAGCCCTGATCAAACCATTTAAAAAGGGAGGTGAATGCTGCATTGAGGATCACTTAGAAGCGGTGCATGACATTTTTAAAGCACTCCAGATACCTAAGGAACAGTACAGACAATATTTTCATTTAACTTTAGATGCCCCGACAGCCAGCATCATAAGGGGATTAAATGAACAGCAGAATATGACATGGGTGGAGTTTGAAAAAGAAATTAGGCGTCATTTTTCTCCTTTTCAGTCATTGCAGGAGGCAAAGAAAGTCGCTTACACAATCACTGCTGGACCTAATACATCCCCTCGCCAATTTTTAAAAGACTTAAAAAGAGCATTTTTTCGCTTTGATGTATCTTTTGACCCAAATTCCAATGAGTTTAAAACTGCATACTTCTATGGGCTACAGAAAGACATCATATCCCAACTGGTCCGTGAATTTGACCGTGACAAGTCTCTTGAATGGATTGCACATCAAAGCACAAACTATATGAGGTACTCTATTGTCAGGGTAGAGAAAGTGATAAAATGAAAGATACTAGGCCTAAATCTAAAGAACCCTCAGCCACAGTAATGGAAATCAGGTCAGCCAAAATGTCCCTTGAGTCTGCTCAGAGCCAAGGTAAAAATAATGTGACACCTGAACAAAGGGGTAATCAACAAAGATCGCCCTTTCCTGTACTAATGTTCCAATCACATGATCCTAGTAATAGGGAGAGCTACATCAGCCCTAGGTATTTAGGGGACAGACCCCGGGTAGGATATCGGCCTGATATGGCAGGTATGAACAATAACCAGAGACAAAATCAAGATCAAAGAAATGATGGTCCCTACCAGTCATTGGGGACACAGAGCAGATTTGATCCCAACACCATGATATATGGTAATCAGGATAGACCCCGATATGTGGAATGATTTACTGATAATGGAAATCAACATAGGGGCCAGTACCCACAATCTGAGAGACAGGACATGAGGCAAAACATGAACTACAATCCACGTCAGTACAATGATTCCCCACCAGGGGACTATAATCAAAGGATGGGTGCACCCGCTCCCCTCCACAAATGAATCAAGAGTTCAGAAAACATCCCAACAGACAGCAATCACCTGAGAGGTATCAGAATAGATCCAATCAGGGGGAAAACAACCAATATCGACCTAGGCCACAGACAGAGGATTCTAGAGAGATGGAAAGGTTCCAGTGCCATGAGGCCCAAGTGAAAATGTTAGCTGAGCAAATAGGAAAGCTATATACAGCACAAAAACAACCATCTAAAGAGGGGGCTGATGGCCCTAGCAATGACCGGGGGGCTTCTGAGAAGTGACTAAGTACTTATGACACCTGCAGTGCCAAAAATACAGATTGCCCTGATGTAATTTTGCATAATGACTCTGAGATGCCTAATGATTTAAAAGTGAAAGCACCAATAAATGAACATGTAACAGAAAATGCAAATACTTCTAAAAAAGAGGTACGGTTTAACCTAGAACTAAATCAAACATTGAAGATTTGTGCAAATAAAAAAGAAACACCTGGAATTCCAAAAGAACAAAGAGACAGATTTAAGAAAAATGACTCATGCATGAGGAATACCAGTGAACAGGGAGTAAGTGGGGATGCTATAGCTCCTTCCCTGGGCAAGCAAAACAATGACCAAACACAGGTAGAAAAAGGACATACTCAAAAGGAGTGTACGGGTCAATCACCTGAAGAATTCTTTGAGCCACATATTTTTGAAGAGGCTGAAAGGGCTGGTATCACACTAAATGATCACAAATGCACCGAATTAAACAATGACAAATTGCTGAATGATGTTGTTACACATGTTCAGTTGGAAGGTTGTAATGTGGTCTCTGATGTTACCCAGATGGATGGGCGAACAGTGGCCACACTCCAAAAAACCTCTGATCATGGAGAAATGAATAAAGTCTCTCGCGCAGAAATGGGTAAAAAGGAGGGAAAAATGTCTTTCCATTTACCAATGTGCTTAGCCAAAAGTGAAAAAGGCCTGAGAAAGGTGAGCCCTGAAATCAGTAAGAATTCACACTTCTTATGTGTATTAGAGGAAGTTGAGGACAGATATTATGCACCCATCACTGTAGAAGAAAAATGCAACACATTTGCTATGATTGACACTGGCGCACAGGCCACAATTATGTCCAAGGAGCTGGTAAAGAGTATCAATGAAGGGAGACCCCCACAGAGTCAGATCACGGTGAAGGAAAATCAAGGTCCAGTGCATAACTTTAATGGGGAGGAGGTGCCCATCATAGGTGTAACTGAGGTTGACATAAAAATAGGAAAGCACAGAATGAAACAAGAGGTATTGATCACATCTATTTGTGAAATTCCATTTTTGATGGGGACAGATTGCCTGAAAATATTGTCTCCTCTCTTAGATGGGGTGAATGGAGTGCTGTGGTCCTTAACCAAAAAACCATTGAGGCCTAAGAAACTAAAATCACAAAACAGCAACATAAATGAATGTCACACCGTTGCCAAAACAAATGATGCTGTGGAGGTATATCTCCAGAATAGTTGCATACCTAGTTTCACTGTTATATTAATGTGTCAAGACAAAATGCAGAGCGACAATGAAGGACTACCTGTACAAATCTACTTGGACCCAAGGAAACATTGGCAGACTGCCATAGATGAGCACACATTACGTTTTTATTTAAAAGAGAAAACTATCAAACAGAATATTGCTTCTAAAACAGATTCAGAAAAACACATTACTACTCTTGCTGAAATACACATGGAAGATGAGCAACAATGGGTTCATGTTGGTCTAAATGACTGTTTAAAAACAATAAAAGCCACTTTAGCGCTTGAACAGGAGAGGAGCTTCATTAATGAGAAATTGTTGCAAAAAATAATGGAGAGGGAGGAAATCCCGAAATTTAGCATTAAAAACCAATATGTTTCTGGGTTGGACAGTCCAGACTTTGAAAACTGAATTGCAGGCAGATGCATGCTTAAAATTAGCATTGGGCAGAAAACAATTTACCATAATGTATGGATAGTGAGTGGAGCACAAAATGAATTTTACATGGGCAATGACATCATGCACAGAATGTGTATGGTGTTAGATTTCCTTAATCAAAAGATATGGTCACGCCTAGGTGGGCCTGCACCTGAATTTGAAGACAAAAGAAGAGCTTTTCATTGCGCACAGCTGGTCCCATATGCAGTTGAATTACAGATGAGGAAGGATACTATTATTCCTGCATTCACCAAACAGGTTGCAATAACACTGAAGTGCAGAAATGGACAGCAGATGAAAGATTCTGATGCATTTGTGTGCCTGAATGAATCCATAAAACAGCAGGGCCTGGATTATGAATACACTCCATTGGTAGATATTGGTGAAGGATCTGTAAAAATTATGGTAAATAATAAAGGTTGTCAGGATATTCATTTAGAGGAAAACTCCCCATTAGGAATGGCCATACAAAAATCACATTATACGGCAGATTTAAATAACATGGTGATTGGAAATATCCCTGAAAAGTATGTAGATGCCAAGGGTGAGTTGCCAGAACACCTGGACTCTCAGCCCAAAGGAATATTTAAAATTCATTCTGTGTATCCTTATGATTCAAATGAGACAGTTTGCTGCCATCAAGAGGATTGCATAATATTTAATTTAAATGAAAATGAAACAGAAAATCAGCCCATTGAAGTGGAAGCTGATATGCCAAAATATTTAAAAGTGACAGCTTTACAAAAAGGCACAGCCACACAGTTAGAGGAAAGCGCCGAGATTCCCTTACCAGAAGATTTTCCAGAATTTTCCAAAATGGTAGAAGAGCAGATCTCCTTAGCAGATGCGTGTGACAGCAATGAGGTTAGAAACAATCTGAGGGAGATATTTATGGAGTTTAAGGATGTATTTGCAAAAGATGCTTATGATTGTGGTTTAACTGATTTACATGTGGCCACACTACCAGAAGGGTGTAGCAGAAGTCCAGTGTTTGTACGCCAGTATAGACTACCGCTGGCATGTTTAGAATCATTGGGAGAGATTATTAAAAATTTGGAATCGCTGGGAATCATCAGGCCCATTCATAGCACATCCAATACACCTATTTTAGGTGTGTTAAAGCGAAATGGTCAATGGCGGCTATGTGCATACTTGAGAGAGTTAAATAAAAGAGTACCAGTGTCCAGATGGCCATTGCTATTCATTGATCAGGGCTTAGCTCAGGTACATGGTTGAAAAGTGTTTACCACATTAGATCTCACCTCTGGATATTGGTGCGTGCCATTGGCAGAGGAGATACAGAATTTATTTTCCTTTACATTTGACAGGACTCAATAGGCCTGGCTTAGAACGCCGTTCGGGTACATCAATAGTGGGAGTGAATTTGGCATATTTTTGAGAAAGGCCATGCCTGATGCAGCGGAAAGAGGAACCATAGTTTACGTGGATGATGTCTTGATAAAAAATGAAGGCCTGAAAAGCCATTTTGATGAAATAAGACATGTGCTTGGCCAATTGCAGAAAGCAGGCGCCAAAGTATCTTTGCAAAAAGCACAATGGTGCAAGAAAAAATTGAACTTTCTAGGCCATGAAGTGACTGAACATGGGCTAAATCCACAAAAGAAGAAGACAGAGGCCATACAAAGATTAAAAGATCCTAAGAATGTGAAAGGAGTAAAAAGTTTGTTAGGAATGACAGGGTATAACAGAAAATTCATTAAAAATTATGCTGAAATCACTCAACCATTGACTAAACTGCTTAAAGTGAATACTCCCTGGAAATGGGAAAAAGAGCAGTCTGAGGCAGTGGCTAAACTGAAGGAATGTCTGGTAAAGGCACCATGTTTAGCATATCCCATAAAAGGTAGGGATTTCTTTATAGAAATAGGTTTTTCTGAACATTGTATGTCAGCAGTGTTATCACAAAAACATGATTTGAATCACAAAACAATTGCCTATGCAAGTAAGGCATTTTCCCAAGTTGAAATGAAATTTAATGAATGTGAAAAGGCCCTATTAACCACTGTGTGGGCGCTACAACATTTCCGCCCCATTGTTCAAGGAGAAAAGGTGATTATTGAAACAAATCATCAACCTTTGCAGTTTTTAGAGAGTAAAAGAATTAGGTCAGGTAATCTAGCGCAGTCCAGAATCACTTCATGGACGCTGGCATTACAAGGTTTTCCTGTAGAAGTGAGATATGGACAAAATAAAAAGAGCCCAATTGCTCAAGGGTTAGCTGACTTACATGACTGCGCAGCTGAACAAATATCAAATGAAATGGAAGTGGAACCTAATTGGCAGGAATTTGAACAATCACCACACAAAGCTTTTGATGAAAAAACATGCAAGGATTTGCCAACTGTATATGTGGATGGTTGTGCTTTTCACATTGAAAATGACAGTAATAAACAATTAGTTTCAGGAATAGGAAATGTCTGGTTGAAATGTGAAGGAGTCCCCAGTATAGGGATGAGGATTGGAGCTATGAGCAGTCAAGTGGCGGAATTGGCAGCCATTTATAAAGCAATTACTACTGCAGTTGATAGAAAGTTCAGTGAAATTGTCCTGGTGACTGATTCTGACTATGCACGGAATAGTTTTGTGGAATATTTACCTGGCTGGAAAGCAAGAGGAATGATTACATACAACAAAAAGCCACTTAAACATGGAAAATTATACAAGCCATAGACAAATTGGTGGCAGAGAATGATCTAACAATATACTGGAGAAAAATTTGTGGGCATTTAAAAACACCAGGAGAGGATAAGGAGGGAAATGATAAGGCAGACCACCTGGCTAAAATTGGGGCTGTGATGGGAGAATTGCTACCTATTGATGATTTACTGGGTGAAATACAGATTGATGCAGTAACACGTTCTAAAGCACCAAAGGAGGTAGATCAACCAGTGGTGCAATGGGGCCATGACACGCCAGACCAAGATTTGATTGAGGCACAAAAGAATGATCGAATTTTGGGAATCTATTATAATCATTTGATAGATCCTGAACAAAACTCTTTAACAGAAAATGATTGTATGGGAAAAGAAGAGTTTAGGGTACTATTAAAGAATAAAAAGCGAATTAGATTACAAGATGGACTCATGATTAGAGAGTACATAACAGGACAGATACAGTGGGTGGTACCCCTTTCATTCAGAGGGCTAATGCTACAACATGCACATGATGCAATAACTGCAGGCCACAGAGGTTCACAAAAAGCATTGGAAATACTGAAAGATTATGCTTACTGGCCACATTTGTCCCAAGATGTTGAATTATATACTAGAGGGTGTCTAGTATGCGCCAAATTTAAACCTGCTTCACCAATGCATAGAGCCCCAATGATGAAAAGAGGCCTAACTCTCCCATGGTCAGATTTGCAAATAGACTATGTAGGCCCTTTAAAAAGGTCGAGCAGAGGACACCGTTACATTTTAAGTGTGATATGTTTGATGTCGAAGTGGATTGAATGTATTCCTCCAGATTGTAGTGCGCAAACAGCAGCCACATTACTGGTGAACCATGTGTTCTCAACGTTTGGGTTGCCACAAAGAATTGAGTCAGACAGAGGAAGTCATTTCACAAGTACTCTAATGAGTAAGGTATGGCAAATACTGGGTGTGAAAAGGAAACTACATATCGCATATCGGGCAGCCTCTTCAGTTGGAGTTGAACGGAGCAATAGGTCGGTTGTGGATATTTTAAAGAAATTTGTGGCAGAAGCAGGTTTCAGCTGGGATTTACGTTTACCGTTGGTTTTGATGGCCATCAGATCAACTCCTGACAAAGCAAAAGGTGTTAGCCCCCATGAGGTCTTGACAGGTAGGAAAATGGTGTTACCACAACACCTGCTATACAAAACACATGAGCAGACACTTGTGAGTGCATCCACAGTTCATGAGTACATTGATGAACTGAGGAGGCATTTGCAACATGCATTTGCTTTTGTGCAGAGAAATCTGGAAAGGGCTGCTGACAGTGCTAAGACATACTATGATAAAAGAACATCAGTGAGAGAATACAGTGTAGGGGATCAGGTGTACAAGTTTCATTTTGGAAAAAGTAAACAGAAAAATTCTAAATTTCTAGCAGCCTGGCAGGGGCCAGTTCGAATTATAGATAAGATCTCTCCTGTAGTGTATAAAATTTTGAAGAATGAAGGTGAAACAGCGATAGAGCAGTTTGTCCATGTAAATCAGATCAAGCCATGCCATCCCAGACACGAGATCAGGCGGCTTGAACATGTAGAAACAGTAAGCCCTGGGGCTACTGCCCACTGATGCACACAATACAACAGAAAGTCCCTTGAACACAAAAAGATAAAATAATTGGGTACAGTCAGGAGGCAGTGACAGAGAAGTTAAAAAGTTGATTATTATAATGGCACATAAACACTGTAATATATGTAAATAAATAAAAAAATAAAAAAATTTAAAAAATTTAAAAAAAGGAGTTTATGGGATAAGTATGCAGAATGAAAATGGATTGAATGTTAAATGTTGTTTTATGTATGCTTGTTTTTACCAAGCATGTTTTATTTTTGGCAAAAGGGTGAAGTTGGTATTGTGCTATGTATTTAATTTGTTTCTTTTCTATTTTGATTTAGAAAATTAACATTATTTGATCGGAGGTTCCGGGATCAGAGGCCACGGGAGACGATGGAGTCCTGGAGCCCACGTCGACGGATTCCGGGAAAGCCCCGAAGGGGGGTGAAGACCAAGGCTGCAAAGCGATCAGCATTAAAGATGACACCAACAATATGTTTAATGGTGATGATATTCGGAGGGATCTTCAAGAATTCAGAAGCACAGGTGGTCATTGAACCTGGGCCAGCATCTGGTATCGCGGTGGAAGAGGCACCAGGATTCATCATGAGTGATAGAAGGATGATTTTCCAAAATATCTACATATCATTGAATCCTGAGATTTTGATTGAAAAACATTTGAACAATACCGGAATTAAAATTGAACAGACTAAAGAATGGCTGGAAATAAGAAAAGAGGACGCTAAGCAGTCGATAAGAGATATATTGATGCAATTGGAGAAAACATTTGTGAATTCAGCAGCCATTAAGAAGAGGAGAGGAAAGAGAGGTGCGGTGATGCTCGCGATATCATTGGTAATGTCTATAGTTGGAGCCATAATAGGTACCACAATATCAACAGCCAATGCTATTTCGGTAGGAACACTGAGTACTAAAGCGCAACAACTGAGTATTGACCTAGAAATAATACAAAAAACATTAGATGGGATTAGAGGGGGACTGGATGAATGAACAAGTAAGATTCATAAATGAAACTGCAATCATTCTAAATGAACAAGCGGATATGATGCAACGGGCAACGAAGCTAATTATTAAGCATGACAGAACTTTAAATGAAATATTGAACATAATGAGTCCCGTTGATAGACTATTAATGAATTATATGAGAGAAGTTCAAACTGCAGTTTCACAATTGATTCAAGGACATATCCCGTTGTATTTTGTTTCGCAGGATATTATTCGTCAAATGATAGAAAGATTGACCAGGAGGGAAATTGATGTGGTACAGGTAAAAATTGCATTTGAAATGGGTAATGCAATGCCATTATATGTGGACTTGGAAATACTAGAAATTGGATTTTTGCTATGCATCCCATATGTAGCTCCTGAACTTATTCATCAAACGAAGTGGGCACACAACATGGGATTTTGGCAAGAGGACAAATTTATTAAGATTAAGACTCCAGAAGTGGTGGCATTTCAGTCATGGGAACCTGAAGTTTACTTAATACCAAACCTGGAAACATGTGTCAAATTTAAAGAACAAAATGATATGTGCCCAGGTAAACCGTTTGTTCCTGATGCCACAGATGCTATTTGTGGTTTGAAATCTGACCCAAGTATATCAGAAGGATGTGAAGTGATTATTAGCAATATGGGGAGTGAAGAACTGGCACAGGTTAAGATGGTCAGAGGTAAATGGTTGGTCAGCACCTGCTTAAAGAACATGACAGTAGTACATTTGAACCATGGAACATACGTGGTTAAACAGGTGAAATATAATGTTTTTTATTTACAGGTTCCAAAGGATACAATTGTGTCAATTGGAGGGTTAACATTGTTTCCTGTAACAAACGATATTTGGGAAAGCCAAGTGGAAAATACCGATTTTTTTCAAAGGGACACTTTTCCAATAGATCCGGATGTGGAATATTTATTGAATCACAAAGAAAGACATGTTATAAAAATGAATTTGAGAAAAAACAATATTACAGTTAGTAATCTGGGGATAATAGAAGTGGAAAGATTTAATTGGGGAACCTGGGGGGAACGCTCAATAGTGGGTTTGGTTGTCCTGGTGCTAATCATGGGTGGCCTTGTGATCCCCATCCCGCCCACATGGATGGCTGGTATCAGCAGGAAATACAAAGTACCAACATTCAGTTGGTCTGTAATTTTATTTCAGATAGTGCATGTATGAAGCATAATGTTCCCAAGACCTGGCCTATGTTTGCAGGGTAATACAAACACAGTCCTCGGTAAGTCTGGGGCCACCACAGCCCTTTCAACCTGCATGTGTGACCTGATGAAATATTTAGCGTACTAAAAGGACAGCTAGTGGGCCTGTGCCACACAGTAATACAGCTCGAAATCTGCCAACGCCAGACCGCCCCTGATGCATGGTTGGGTTAGTGTAGACAAAGTCACCCAGGGCTGTTTCCCAGACCACAGAAATTCTGTGATGATCCCTCGTTACCACCGGAATATTCAGGAATAAATATAATAATCGCAAAAGTACAATCATCTATACTACAGATATTCGTCCCATTATGGAAAGGGAGAGGTCATGCCATTTTTGTGTATGGTCTTTAAGGGAGTTGACCGCTTTGTCCTAGTTCTCCCGAAATATAATATTTGGATCCCTTGATACTTCAATGCCCAAGCATCTGGTGTTTTCCCTTTCCCATCTAAAGCCAAATCCGCCTGTAAATGTTCTGGTGTGCTCAGTAAGTGGAAATGCCACCGATTTGCCATGGTTAACGTTTAATCCCAAGAATTCCCCAAATGTTATCACTTGCCTCATTACAGGTGCTAGATTAATGGTGGGTTTGTTCTGAACCAGAATAATATCATCTGCATAGAGCAAAATGATCAGCCTGTGGGGCCCTAGTTGTATGCCTCTGAGCAGGTGCCTCTTGCAAAGTGTAGCTTCCAGAGGCTCCAATGCCAGGGAAAAAAGCAGCGGGGATAGAGGGCAGCCCTGTCTGGTCCTTTGTTGCATTTCTACCAGCCCCGACCGGTGTCCACGAACAGCTATCCTGGTCATGGGGGAATTGCAGTTTTAATGAATCTGCCTTCCAGTCACATTTTATATGGCATAGAAAAGAGAAAGGACCATTCGACACAGTCAAATGCCTTTTCGGCATCTAAGAACACTGATACCATCTGCATGTCTGAGTCAAGCGCAGCAAGGATTCCGAAAAACCTCCCTAGCCCCTATGGGATGCTCCTCCCAGGTACAAAGCCAGACTGGTCTGCGGGAGGAACCTATTAGCTAATACCTTGGCAAATATGTTGTTGTCTATGTTGATTAGGGAGATTGGGTGATAGGTTGCACAGTCCTGGGGGGGGGTTCCCTCTCGAATGCAACAGGGTGATGGTCGCCTCCAGTAGAGTGGGGGGAGGATCCCACATTCCATTGTTTCAGAGTATACCAGAAGGAGAAATGGGCCCAGTATGGCAGCATACGCCTTGTAAAATATGACAGACAGGGCATCAGGCCTTAGACCCCTGGAGGTTTTTTAATGACTGCAAGTATTTCCTCCAGGGTTATCTCTCAGTTGAGGGCATCCCGCTGGGATGGGCCCAGCCAACAGAGCTCTATATCTTCCAAATATTGTTGAATGGAAGCCAGCTTTTGGGTATTTCGAGAGGCACATAGCTCCTTGTAAAAGAGTCAGAAAGTTTCAGCAATATTTGCCGTCTCGTATTGGAAGTTCCCATGAGAGTTTTAGACTGCTTCTTTATGCTGGGGTTTCCTGTCTGCCACCAGCAGTTTGGCTAGCAGGACTCCACGCTTGTGTCCCTCACCATATTGTCTCACTAGACAGTCTCTTCTGAGGTACTTAAGCTCTTGCAGTGCATTGTTGCGAAAGGTATATAGTTCTTGCCTGATCTGGGCTAACATGCGTATATCTCTGAAGGACTGAAAGTCGTGCTCCAGTATTTTCAATTTATTTTCATTGCCCTTCAGTTCCCTCCTTATCAATTTAAGGATCCAGGCCTCTTTAGTCATGCATTCCCGCCAAATATAGTACTTGAAGCTTTCCCATAGATTCCTCTGAGAAGCCACTCAGCTTACATTGTTGTCCAGGAATGTGATTATTTCTTGCCGTACTTCTTTGTGAAAGACCTGGTCAGATTCTCATGCCAATATGCCTCCCCATGGCTGAGCACGCTAGGGTAAGAAGGCAAATGATTAGAAAGGGTCCTAGGGAATATCTCACACTTTCCAATCATGAGCTTCCAGTTTTAGAAACCAACATATAGTCCAGTCGGGGCGCCAACACATGTACCCAGGAATGAAAGGTGTAATCACATTCTATGATATGCTGTACGCATCAGATATCTACCAACCCATACATAGCACAGAGCTCAGTCACCTTCTGGCCAGACTTGGACAGTGGTTCCACAGTAACATTGGATTGATGAAAACCCAGTCGAAAAAGCATGGATTGTGGGTGTGTTGTGTTGACCACTATCACTTTCGTGCCCTCCAGGGATCCCGTCACCATTAAGGCTCTGCCCTCATGATCCTTTGCCACCCAGAGAAGCTGTAGCTTAAGAGTTATGGATCAAAATGGCAATTCCTCTGGAGTATGTGGAGAAGGAAGAGCAGTACCTCTGGCAACCCCATTGCATGGCCCATCTGTTCTCGTTGGCAGGAGTGTGGTGTGTCTCTGTTAGGCAAAATTATACGCAGTACCCTTTGGGAAAACCACACAAGATTAAGACTACAAGTGACAGTACAAATTCACCTTTGGTACAGGCCTGTACTGCACACTAAAGTGGTAGCGATGGCTGAGCAGCCAGACTTATCTCAAGAGTAAGTGAGCAGAATCAAATAGTTACACAAAGGACAGCAATTACTATGATTCAGGCAAACACTGACTCAAGATTTTCAAGTAAAAGAATATACATTTATTTGACTCTTCAGGTGTATAACATTACACTATTATAAGCAGTTTAAAAAATCACACTCTTAATACACCACACCACGTCCCTTAAGTTCCAGACAAGTTAAGCTCACAAACTAAAGTGGAAGCAAAATGGCATTCCAGCAATTTAAAAGGGAGGGAAAGACAGAGTTAATAGAAATTGAACCACACCAACAGTTAAGTACTCAGGGCAATTGAGCAAGAGGAACTACAGTGATAGAATCAGGTAGAAAAGGCTTAGGGCCAAAGTCAATAGGACAAAAGTCTTTTGCTCAAGATCACACGGTTCAGGGTAGTTTGCGGTAAAGTTTGTGCCATGGATTCCGGACGAGGTTGGTTGGTAGAAATGTTAGTTCAAAGAGATGAGAAGGGCAAGCCCTCGGATTGGAGAAAGATTTCAAACACTTTCACCGCGGCTAAACGAAATGAACAACCGGATTTGCACAGTACCTGAAAATGGAGAAGAAGCTGTAGCTGAGGCGGACGTTCCTGGTAGTCCCTGCAGGCTCACGGTTCCTGAAGCGACTGTCGGACTGACAAGAAGTAGGAAGACTGGAGGGTCTTGCACTACCCAGGGAAGAAACCAGCAGCAGAGCAAAGCAACAAATAAAAGGTGCGCTCCTTAAAACCTAAGCAGGGTTTGACCTTCCTGGCTATCCAGTCCACTGTAGCTCTGTGTTAGGCGGAAACCTGTGCAGTTCCCTCTGGGACCACTGCAAAAGATTTAGGACTACAGGCATTGGCAGTGAACCCACTTGGTAGCAGTCTGCACCACACAGATTCACGTGGTAGCTGTGGCTGAGCAGTCAGACTTCTCACAAGAAAAGTAGAGCAGTATGTGGAGTATACAAAATAGGGCAATTCTTCACAGCAAGACAAGCAAACACGCAACGAGGCTTAGTGTAAAGATATTAAGGTATTTATTTATAACAAAATGTCTATGAAAAACACTAAGGCAAATCACGGCAATCACATCAAACACAATTACTCTACGGAGTAAACGATCAATCCCCCTAGTAATATCGACAACTCTAGGTTCTACTGGTACCACTTATTTTCAGACAGAGGTGTATACCTCAACCCAGATGACACTTGACTATTAGTTAGGACGGGAGAGAAAAAGATAGGCAGGTTACGAAATCGACACAGTTCGATCCTATCGGATAAAAATGCAAGGCAGGAAGGCAAGAATCACAATAGATCGTAAAGTTCAGAGGCCAGGCCCACTCGGAGAGAGGCAAGGCGTGATGTCCCAAAAAGTCTCTAGTGGAGATGCATTCAAGTCTGTATTACAAATTGTGATCGGTGGATAGAACCAGTTCAGAACAACGAAGGAGAAAAGCTTGGAGGCGACCCCACGGAACGGAAAGGATTAAGACACCTCACTCGAACCGATCGAAAGGGAAGCCAGGCGGACACAGTACCTTGTTGTGGAGGGCAGCTCCGGCGGGGGCAGTTGTTCCTGGTGGTGGATGCACGTTGGTTCTTTGCCAAGAGTAGAGATGATCTCGTCGTCGAAGAAAATGAAGTCCGGTGCACCACCAGGGAAGAGACCAGCCGCGGAGTGCTCCGTCACAAGGCACCACCTTTTGGTCGCGGTTCAGGGGTATTGGCTATCCGGTTGCCGAGGTGCTTCTGCACGGGCAATTCGACCACCGCGTCCTGAGGCGAATAAAAAGCAAAGGGGACTGGTTGTTCCCACCAGTCAGGCGAAGAGACTCTCCGGCAGGGAGATCTCCTCTGTCGTCGGGAAGTGGTGAGTTGGTTCCGCAGGGCTCCACCGGAGGTGTCGTCGTGCAGGTCGGCTCAGCGTTACCCTCGTCGGATTCTTAGGTCCTGTGGCGACTTCTGAAGATCCAGTCCCAAAAGCCCTGCTTTTATGCAGAATACCCCCATTCATTCAGCCTAGCTGTCAATCAACACACGCTAAGTGGTGAGCGGGAAGGCTCACCACCTGGGCCAATCACTCCAGAGTGCGACCGGAGTTGGCAAGGCAACTCGGTCCAGGGTGCCTAAACCCCCTCCCACACCCCTGTGGTAACCCAGACAGAATGGCACCACTTTGGAGGGTCTCTGTACAGAGCCCGCCAAAAGTGGAACAAAGGGCTCGACCTTTGGTTTAGGAGTCACAGAGATGAACACAGACGCCATTTTACAAACTGAGTTCTGGCAGAAAATACCACTCGATAAACCTATTCAAGATAAGTAGATCGGTGGTACGTCAGAGATTAATGAAAAAAAGTATCAATCTCCAACAATGGGACGAATCCCATAGGGTTATATTCGGGACGAACATAACAAGTAGTTTCCACTACCACCAGCCAAAACTCGACGAGGGGGGACGGGACAGTGCCCCCTCGAGTAACAGATCCAGGAGTAATCGAATTACCCCTACTAGTACGTCCACAATAAGATGGTTTGTACTAGTCCTGTTAGTAAATTTAGGTCTAGTAAAGCCAATGGTGACTTTACATGCCCGGGGAGACAGTAGTCAGTCCCCGGGTATGGAGTCTATGGTGGGGGACCCGCTAGGGCGCCCCCGTGCTACGGCACGTAGGGTGCGGTGTAACACACATAGAAAAACATATGAGACCCTATGGAGTAAAAGATCCCATAGCCCATCGAACACATTGACATTTCAAAGGAATTACACACATACATGTCCAAGAGTGGGAGAAAAGAGTCTCGCTCTTTGGCAGGATGGAAAAAACAAACTCCAGAAATCCAGCAAAGCTGCTGGGGTACTCACTGGGTTAGGAAATTCAGCCTAAACAGAGAATTCTCCCTAACACTCGCCCCCCCCAGACTAAGGGACAGGAGGATTTAATCCACTCCTGGATGAATCTCATACCTCTAGTCAATGACATACATCCTAGAGAGACCATCAGCATTTTGGTGGTGACACCCTGACCTGTGCTCAATGGTGAAATCAAACCCTTGCAGGCAGATTGACCATCCCAGTAGTTTTGGGTTTTCTCCTTTCATTTGCATTAACCATCTCAAGGGTTGGTGGTCAGTCTGAATGACGAAAGTAAAACCATACAAGTACGGCCTAAACTTCTTCAGAGCCCACACGATAGCAAAGCACTCTCTTTCGATTGTTGACCACCTTGTTTCAGGATCCTTCAGCTTGCGGCTGATGAAGCAAACGGGGTGCTCCCTACCTTTCCCATCCAGTTGACTGAGTACGGCACCTATTCCTACATTTGAAGCATCTGTCTGCACAATGAAGTGTTGGCGGTAATCAGGAGCTCTGAGTACTGGGGCTTGGCAAAGAGCCTTTTTCAGGTTTCCAAAAGCCTGATTGCACTCCTCGTTCCATTTAACCTTTTTTGGAAATGTGGGCGAGGAGATGACATTCAGTGGAGAAGCTATGGTCCCATAGTTCTCTATGAAATTCCTGTAATACCCAGTGAGGCCTAGGAAGGCTCTCACCTGGGTTTGAGTAGTCGGTGTTGTCCAATTTTGCACAGCTTCAATCTTACTGAGCAAAGGCCTTATTTCTCCACCGCCTACCTCATGCCCAAGATAGACTACCTTACTCTGTCCAATTTGGCATTTACTCGCCTTTATCGTCAGATTGGCTCATCCAAGAGCCTGCAAAACATCTCTCAGGTGGGTTACATGTTCTTCCCAGGAATTGCTGAACACTGCGATGTCATCCAAGTATGCCATGCAGAAGTCCTCCATCCCATTCAGAACCTGGTTTACCATCCGTTGAAACGTAGCAGGTGCATTTTTCAATCCGAAAGGCATTACCTTAAACTGGTATAAGCCAACGGGGGTAGAAAATGCAGTTTTCTCCTTGGCATGGTCTGTCAGGGCTATTTGCCAATAGCCTGACGTCAAGTCAAATGTGCTGAGGAACTTGGCGGCGCCAAGTTTATCCACCAACTCATCTGTTCTTGGCAAAGGGTGGGCATCAGTCTTGGTGACTGCATTAAGAGCTCTATAGTCCACGCAGAATCTAAGCTCTTTAGATCCGGCCTTTGGTACTAACACAACTGGGCTAGACCATGGACTAGTAGAGGACTCTATTACCCCGAGATCGAGCATCTTGCTGACCTCACCTTTGATGTGGGTTCGTACGTTTTCTGACATGCGGTATCCTCTGCTTTTGACTGGCAGACAGTCACCAGTGAGTATGTCGTGCTGGCCCCAAGGGGTCAAGCCTGGTGAAAGCGAGAACAGGGAGGCAAACTGATTCAACATAGATTTGCACTCTTCTTGTAACTCGGGTGTCAGATTGGAGGAGAGATTCACTCCTCTTCAATTTTTTCATCTAAAGGTAAGCCTCTGAGGAGATCCGGAAGAGCTTCACTCTCTTCTTCTTCCTCGGATGATGCTAGAAGCAACGCTCCTACATCAGGTCGTGAGACATACGCTTTAAGTCGGTTGGTGTGAAAGACTGTCGGAGCCTCCTTGGGACTGCCCAAGTCCACCAGATAGTTAACCTCTCCGAGTTTACCCACTACTCGGAAGGGTCCCATCCACTTATCTTGCAAGGCCCTCTGCCTTGTTGGGATCATAACGAGAACGAGCTGGTCTTGAGCGAACTCAACCATGTTAGCCTTTTGATCGTGCCAGTGCTTGACCAATGCTTGTTCAGCTTTCAAGTTATTGCTTGCTTCCGTCATCATGTGCGACATTCTCCTCCGGAGACCTATCACGTAGTCAGTCACTCTGACTGGCTTGGGGGAAGGAGCACTCTCCAACCCCTCCTTAATCAGGGCCAATGGACCTCTGACGGGATGACCATAGAGTAGTTCGAAGGGAGAGTAACCTACTCCCTCCTGAGGGACTTCTCTATAAGCAAAAAGAAGGCATGGCAGTAGAAGGTCCCACTTACGCTTAAGGGGTTCCTCTAAAGCACCTATCATGCTCTTCATGGTTCGGTTGAACCGTTCTACCAACCCATTGGTTTGTGGGTGGTAAGCTGTTGAGAACTTGTAAGTAACTCCACAGGTTTGCCACATGGCTTTCATGTAGTGGGACATAAAGTTTGACCTGTCAGAGATTACTTCCTTAGGAAACCTGACCCTAGTAAAAATACCAAGGAGGGCCTTAGCCACAGCCAGAGCTGTAACAGTCCTCATAGGAATTGCCTCAGGATACCTAGTAGCATGGTCTACTACAACAAGTATAAACCTGTTGCCTGAGGAGGTTGGAGGATCAAGGGGACCAACGATGTCAATCCCTACTCTCTCAAATGGGACTCCCACAACTGGGAGAGGCACTAACGGTGCCACATTCTTGGATCCAACCTTACCAGAGATCTGGCAGGTGTGGCAGCTCCTGCAGTGTTTTTCTACTTCGGCCCCCATCTTTGGCCAATAGAAGTAGAGCGAGAGCCTTTCCTTAGTCTTCTTGAAACTCAAGTGACCAGCCAAAGGAATCTCGTGGGCTAACTGCAAGAACTGTGGTCTGTTCTCTTGGGGTACTACAAGTCGTTTGTAGTCTCCAGGTGCAGACTTGGTCGGTTCACTGTAGAAGAGGCCATCTTCCCAGTGCAACCTGTATTTCCCAGGCTCTTGCCCTTCAGCCTGAGCTTCTGCCTGGTGGCAAAGACCTTCCAGAGTTGGACATTCTCTCTGTCCCTTACTGAAGTCTGCCCGGTTGGGTCCACCTTCTGCCAGTAAAGACTGCAGCTCAGGATGGTCAACAGGATCCAGATCTCCAATGAGTTCCTGGCCTTCCATTAGCTCTTCCTCAGAGTCTAATTCTACCACACAGGGTTGTACCTCCCTCTCAGCCTCGGCTGGAGGTGGAGTTACGGGTGTAACTTTGGACAACCGTGGGGAAGTCTGTATTGGCTGCACTGGAATGCTGGCTGCTGGTTTCGGGATAGAAGTCTTAGGTTTCCCTTTCGCTTCTGATTTCTTGGAGACAGCGGCCGACAATTCCAGTGGAGCAGGAGTGATATCTTTCTTCATCATCTCCTGGAGAGTTCCGCGCATGGTCCTCTCTCTTGCGGGTCTGGTTAGCTCCTGTAACCGTTTACTAGGAGGTCTGGGAGTATGCGATACAACTCAGAGAGTTTTCAAATCGTTACCCAACAGTACGCGTCCTGGTACCTCACTCTGTATGCTGACAGGTATCTTCACAGTCATGTTGTTACACTGGATGAGAACTGGTAATTGGGGAAGCATTTGCACAGACCCTCCAGCTAACTTGGTGAGGCATTTGGGTGCCTTAGCAACATCCTCGGCCTGAAAAAACGATTTATCCACCACAGTTATGCTGGCCCCAGTGTCCCTAATGGCAGGAGTCTCCTGACCATTCACCTGGACACTGTCCTTATAATACTCTTTAGTATTATCGGGGATAGAATTATAGACATCTAAATTCTGTTGTTCCCACAACCCCAGAGATACTAAAGAAACGCTGGCTGAGACTCCAATGGGTTTGTCAGCTAGCAGTAGAAAGTTTCCACTTGCCATTTGGACTTCCTCCTCTGGAGCGAAGGCTAAGGAGACAAGCTGGACCCCTGAAGGTTTACCCTTACATCTGGGATCTCCTTTCACGTGATCAGTCGAGCCACAAACAAAGCATTTACCGAATGCTTTCTGGAATGGTGGCTTGTTCTGACCTCCTTCCGGTTTGGCACCAGAAGACACACTATTCTGCTGTGGTTTTCCCGGTGGCTTACCCTTCTGGTTTTGTTTGGGGCCCTCTTTGGAATGTGAGTTATTCGAATTCTTTTTTGGGTCCTTTTTAGGCTGTTTTCCCTCATCCTTTTTCTGAGTTGCCCCAGAATCCTTATGAGTAGCCCTGTTGGCAACCCACAAGTCAGCAGCCTTAGCTAGCTCCCTGGAATCCAATTCCTTCGAATCAGCCAAGTGCTGTCTGAGCTCAGGAGAACAGGCATCATAAATAGACTCCAAAATAAAAAGATTTCTCATACCCTCATAAGTGTTCACTTTGTAACCCTTAATCCATCCCTCTAAGTTTTTCAACCCTTCACTCACCCAGGTAGCCCAAGAGGTACCATCATGCTTTTTGAGGGTTCTAAACCTCTTAAGATACTGGGAAGGGGTCTTCCCAAATCTAGCTATTAAAGCTAGTTTCACACTTTCGTAATCCGTCTTATCCGCCTCCCCCAACTCCATTACCACATCAGTCGCAACAGGAGGGAGCCTAGAGAACAACCAGGGGAGCAACGCATTCCCTTTGATGTCCTGGAGCCCATGATTGTATTCAAACAGTTTCAACCAATCCAACACATCCAATCTCGGTTCATAAATACCCACTAATTCCTTCGGCATCCGGGGTCTTTTGGGACTGGAGCTCCTAGAGGAACCAGAGGAGAGAGAAGCATTTTCCATAGACAACTTTTTCATTTCTAACTCGTGATTAAGTTCTATTTCCCTGAGTCTTAACTCAGCTTGCTTCTGCTCAGCCTGGGCATTCATCCGTCTGAACTCGAGTTCTTGGTTTCGTTCAGATTGAGCCAAGAACCGTTTATACTCTAGTTCGAGCTTCATTTTTTCCAGTTCAAAATAAGCATGGTTACTTGTGGGACCTGGTATGGGCCCCGTAGGCACAGCTGGTAAGGCAGGTAGAGGAGCAGGGGAGACAGTTTCGTTAGCCTCTCCGTCCTCGTCAGCCTCTTCATCGCTATCATCAGAATCACGATTCAGATCAACACCATTACTGTTTTCTACAGTTGCTGGAGAGATTGGTTCCTCTGAACCAGTACCCAGACTGTGGTTCGCCAGCAATCTCTCGATTAGTTCTAACTTCTTGCCTCTTACAGGAAGATTCTCTTGCCTACAGAGAGCTCGCAGACTCTCAGTATTTTCACTTGACAAAGACTCTTGACTGTAAGTTTCCATCGTAGACATGTTTTTTGAAAGTTGCTTTTTGTGCAAAGTTTTGTGGTTAGTTATCCTACAGTGTCGAAAAGCACTCTAAACTGTATACTCGATACAAATCCCACCGCTGTACACCAGTGTTAGGCGGAAACCTGTGCAGTTCCCTCTGGGACCACTGCAAAAGATTTAGGACTACAGGCGTTGGCGGTGAACCCACTTGGTAGCAGTCTGCACCACACAGATTCACGTGGTAGCTGTGGCTGAGCAGTCAGACTTCTCTCAAGAAAAGTAGAGCAGTATGTGGAGTATACAAAATAGGGCAATTCTTCACAGCAAGACAAGCAAACACGCAACGAGGCTTAGTGTAAAGATATTAAGGTATTTATTTATAACAAAATGTCTATGAAAAACACTAAGGCAAATCACGGCAATCAAATCAAACACAATTACTCTACGGAGTAAACGATCAATCCCCCTAGTAATATCGACAACTCTAGGTTCTACTGGTACCACTTATTTTCAGACAGAGGTGTATACCTCAACCCAGATGACACTCGACTATTAGTTAGGACGGGAGAGAAAAAGATAGGCAGGTTACGAAATCAACACAGTTCGATTCTATCGGATAAAAATGCAAGGCAGGAAGGCAAGAATCACAATAGATCATAAAGTTCAGAGGCCAGGCCCACTCGGAGAGAGGCAAGGCGCGATGTCCCAAAAAGTCTCTAGTGGAGATGCATTCAAGTCTGTATTACAAATTGTTATCGGTGGATAGAACCAGTTCAGAACAACGAAGGAGAAAAGCTTGGAGGCGACCCCACGGAACGGAAAGGATTAAGACACCTCACTCGAACCGATCGAAAGGGAAGCCAGGCGGACACGATACCTTGTTGTGGAGGGCAGCTCCGGCGGGGGCAGTTGTTCCTGGTGGTGGATGCACATTGGTTCTTTGCCAAGAGTAGAGATGATCTCGTCGTCGAAGAAAATGAAGTCCGGTGCACCACCAAGGAAGAGACCAGCCGTGGAGTGCTCCGTCACAAGGCACCACCTTTTGGTCGCGGTTCAGGGGTAGTGGCTATCCGGTTGCCGAGGTGCTTCTGCACGGGCAATTCGACCACCGCGTCCTGAGGTGAATAAAAAGCAAAGGGGACTGGTTGTTCCCACCAGTCAGGGGAAGAGACTCTCCGGCAGGGAGATCTCCTCTGTCGTCGGGAAGTGGTGAGTCGGTTCCGCAGGGCTCCACCGGAGGTGTCGTCGTGCAGGTCGGCTCAGCGTTACCCTCGTCGGATTCTTAGGTCCTGTGGCGACTTCTGAAGATCCAGTCCCAAAAGCCCTGCTTTTATGCAGAATACCCCCATTCATTCAGCCTAGCTGTCAATCAACACATGCTAAGTGGTGAGCGGGAAGGCTCACCACCTGGGCCAATCACTCCAGAGTGCGACCGGAGTTGGCAAGGCAACTCGGTCCAGGGTGCCTAAACCCCCTCCCACGCCCCTGTGGTAACCCAGACAGAATGGCACCACTTTGGAGGGTCTCTGTACAGAGCCCGCCAAAGGTGGAACAAAGGGCTCGACCTTTGGTTTAGGAGTCACAGAGACGAACACAGACGCCATTTTACAAACCGAGTTCTGGCAGAAAATACCACTCGATAAACCTATTCAAGATAAGTAGATCGGTGGTACGTCAGAGATTAATGAGAAAAAGTATCAATCTCCAACAATGGGACGAATCCCATAGGGTTATGTTCGGGGACGAACATAACAATTAGTTTCCACTGCCACCAGCCAAAACTCGATGAGGGGGGACGGGACAGTGCCCCCTCGAGTAACAGATCCAGGAGTAATCGAATTACCCCTACTAGTACGTCCACAATAAGATGGTTTGTACTAGTCCTGTTAGTAAATTTAGGTCTAGTAAAGCCAATGGTGACTTTACATGCCCGGGGAGACAGTAGTCAGTCCCCGGGTATGGAGTCTATTGGGGGGGACCCGCTAGGGCACCCCCGTTTTACGGCACGTAGGGTGCGGTGTAACACACATAGAAAAACATATGAGACCCTATGGAGTAAAAGACTCCATAGCCCATCGAACACATTGACATTTCAAAGGAATTACACACATACATGTCCAAGAGTGGGAGAAAAGAGTCTCACTCTTTGGCAGGATGGAAAAAATAAACTCCAGAAATCCAGCAAAGCTGCTGGGGGACTCACTAGGTTAGGAAATTCAGCCTAAACAGAGAATTCTCCCTAACACTCTGTACAGCGAATTCGACCAGAGGAGGGTCCTGGCTTGCAGTTTGGGCAAACTGGCTGGTCCCACCAGCTCAAGGGAAGACGTTTCCTGGAGGATCTTCTCTGTCATCGGATTCTGAAGATTCGGACCTGCAGCAGGGCTTCACCGGGTGGTTCAGTCATTGTAGGGGTCCTCTTCCATCAGCTCCTTGTTGGTTCTTTCATTCCAGTGGCGACTCTGCCTTTCCAGTCCCAGAGACCTGCTTTTTCTGTAGTTGTTACCCATTCATACAGCCTGGCTGTCAATCACACAGCAGGGTGGCTGTCCTGGCAAGGACAGACACTCAGCCAATCAACCAGGAGTGCGACTTGGGTTACCAATGGAACCCATGGCAGGGGTCCGAAGACCCCTCCCTCACATCCTGCCTACCCAGACGTTCAGGCACCTTAAGGAGGGCTTCTGTGCAGAAGCCCGCGAAAAGACAGCGAACAAAGGAATCAACCCCGATTTGGCGCGCAGAGAAAAACACGAGAAAGACTTTAAAAAAAACAAATGGCGAATAAACCCAGCCAGAGCCAAAATAAAATGCATTTGGGCTAGTGCGTTTATGTTTGAGGCTAATATAATAGCCTAAAACAATACCATGGTTATATAAGATAACCACGGTAGAAAAAGGAGGGTAGTTACCACTGCCACCAGCCAAGTCTTGATGCAAAGGGAGCGAAACAGTGCTCCATGAAGAACAGACAAAAAGGGATAGGAATCAACCCTTTCCAATACTCCATGTAAGATGGGTTGTACTGGGTCTGTGATCTAAAGAGACAACATAAAGTTAATGGCAACTTTACATGTTTCTGGGAGACTGTAGTCAGTCCCAGAAAAATGGAGTCAGTGGGAAGTCTAAAAGACAACCCTGTGTCACTGCATTGAAGGTGCTGTGTAACACACATAAAAATGATGCTCATGGAGTAGATGAGGCTCCAGAGCCCACAATCACACAAATGGTAAAAACACACACAGCAAAACACATGTAAGAGTGGTCAAAATAAATCCTAGAAATCCAGCAAATCTGCTGAGGGACTCATTAGGTAAGGGAAATGGGCCATTTATGAGAATTCTCCTAAGTCTCTTGTACAAACGCAACGTTGCATATATAGGAGTAACTTCTTCATCTTCCCAGCCTGGTTGCCACCCCGAATATTCCAGGTATTACTTTAATGGCAGTTGTCGGATCCCTTTGTGTCACTCAGATTTAGCGTTTTTTTCCTCTGACGATTCTACAAGCTTTCTCCTCCAGGACAGGCTCCTCCAAACAATAACAACCCAACCCCCCAACCCTGCGGAGACCATCCTCACTCCTACTTTCCCCTCATGCTGGATATGCAATTTAGCCAGGAACAGCATTGAATAAGTGATGTTGTTGTTCCGCAGCTTCAATTTCATGCCTGTGAAAGTTCTCCTGGATGTCTGGGCTCTTGCTGAGAAATCTGAACATTTTTGGAAATGGTACCCATCTTTCGTGAGGGCCAGCCTCAAAGTAGTTTTTAATTTTAATTTACATATTTTTAAAGCACTCATACAGCCCGCGGGCATCGAGACGCTGTTACAGAATGTTTTTATTTTTTTGCGTAATTGTTTTTTTTTTGTGTCTTAGTTGCATATTTATAACACACTTAAACACCCCAGGGGTTTCTAAGCGCGGACCCACGGATCGAACCTGTGTTGCTTAGTGTCGTCTTGCTCTTAGTGTCGTCTTGCTTCCAAGGCACGCACGTTGCCACTGAGCTATCCTCCCAGGACAGTGTCTCAGTGATGATAGTTGAGGATGCATGCAATATTGGGGTGCGGTGGGGGCCCAGGTACAGGTCTAGTCATCGGGATCCTGTGTGCTCTTTCCATGATGAATATGGAGGAGAGTTCTGTGTTGTCAAACACAGTCATACATAATTTCTCAATACACTCCTCCATGCAACGAGAACCTTGTTGATCTCGGATTACGACCAACCTTAAATAATTCCTTCATGCTCGTCCTTCCAGTTATTCGTTCTTGGCTGACACTGTCTTAGTAGTGGACTCCAGCAGCTTGATCTTGGATACTATTGTAGTCGAGATGCCCTCCAGCTCTGAAATCCAATTCTTGGTCTCATCTATCCTTGCTCCATTCTTATCTAGTCTCAGCTATGACACATCAACCCTGCTGGACAGAGCATCTAGTTTGGAGTCCAGGCCACCAATGCCTGTTTTCAACTGGAGAAGGAGTTCCCTAATGCCGGTTTCTTGGTCCCCCATGGCAACCCGGGGTGTCTCCTTGTCTCTGCCAGTCTCACTGTGCTGCAGGGCCTTGGCTTTCTTCCCATCCGCACCACTTTCAAACAATAGCATTCTTTGACTGCAATCTGTTTTTCCCATGGTGGGGCCCGCTCTGGCTGCTTGTTCGGTTCCTAGGGCCGACTGCCCATGTCCAGCCAATGAACAAGCATCCCTCCTAGGCCTGCAGTGAATCACCCTCTGTTTCCTGGCTTGTGCATGCTGTTTATGGCCCCTAGCTGCACCCCTGTGCCGCCATTAGCCTCTACTGTTGCGGCCCTGTCTGCCGGATCTGGCTGCTGCTCTTACACAGGGTCTGCGGCCAGTGCCGCCCCAGCCAAGGGGCAGATGATGTCCAAGTATGCAGGCCTAAACTTGTACCCCACAGCCACTGTTGTGCGCCTGATGACTCCACGTTTTTAGCATCCTCCAGGACTGGGCTACAGCCTTCTTGGGGGTGTGCACCTGTTGGAAGGTCCAGCTTTGCTGAGAGTTTCTCTTCCATTAATGCCATCCAGCAGTTATCTATGTGCCCTGCTTGGGGAGGGGGCTTCCTGTGTCACCCTGGGCACCCGCGCTGTTTTTCCTCACCTTCGCTGGAAGTGATTTTTGCGCTAGCCCGAGGAGGTCCCTCCCCATGGTGCCTCTCAAATCGGGCCGTCCTCACTGTATCCATGCGAAGCCACAGCTGCACCATCAGTAGACTGTAGCAGCCGTATGGAGCAGCCTCAGCTTGTCGCAGGGCAATCAGTGGGTGACCGTGGTCTTCTGGCGTGCGATTCCTCACCAACAGGCATGAAAAATTCTCTGTGACCGCTACTGTATCAGGATTAATCGGGCTGTTTGGCAGAGTTTACAGAGACTTCATTGTATTGGTTTGGGCTGTCTAGCACCCACCCAGTTCAAATTTAACTAAGATGCCCACATTTATGGCACATTTATGGCAACCAAACCCCTGATATTCAGCACATTTGGGAAGTCATGACCGGCTTAACTCGGCTTAACTCGGCGCGCTCCGTTTGATGCCCCCCATAATTCTATGGCCCCTCATGATGCCATTTTGTATGTCAATGTGAATCCCTTCTCTTATAATATGTATGTGATCATGAGCTTTGTTAAGCTGTTCATGAATTCACAAATGAGCTGAAGTTCAGGGGTGTTTTTTGCGATAAATTTGGGCACCTTAACTAAACTTTAATGATTTTGTCAGTGAATTTCAAGGCTTTTGTTATACCACAGTGTTTTTCCGTGCCACTGGCCATAGCCTTTGGCCTTCGGCCGTGCCCTTTATATATTTTACCACACTACAAAACCATTAGCCACGGCCTTTGGTTGTGTCCACTGTATATTTTGTAACATTACCAGTCCACTAGCCGTGAGCTTTTTCCATGACCAGTGACCACATCCTTCGACTGTGCCCACTGTATATTTTAAAAAACTACCAAGCCACTGACCACAGCCTTTGACCATGTCTACTGAATATTTCACAAAATTACCGGGCCACTAGACATGGCCTTCGGCAATGGCCAGTGGCCACGTCCTTCGGCCATGCCCACTGTATATTTTAAAACATTTCCAAGCCACTAGCCATGGTCTTCGGCCATGCCCACCATATCTTACACCATTAGATCACTACAAGACCACTAGCCATGGTCTTCAGCCATGGTCTATGGCTGAGACCTTTTGCCGTATCCACTAGATATGTGAATTAGGCCTACAAGCCAAGGCCTTCAGTCCTGGTTATTGAGCATGGCCTTCAGACATGGCCACTGTATATTTTACAACATTACCAGGTCACTATCATGGCCACTGCCTTTGGCCGTGCCCACTGTGTATTTTAGAAAACTGCTGCCGTTCACACATGCCCACTCTACAGTTTAACACACTACCAGGCCACTAGCCATGGCTAGTGATTTTTCACCCCTACCTCGCTGTAGCTGTCAAAACCTTTTCCCCATAACCGCGTCTATAATAACTATGTACTACAGATAACCACGGGTATTTGTAGTTGTTACATACAAATAGTTACTGGGAAAAACGATGAAAAAAAATATTCTGCTCTCCCAGGTACTCATCAGGTTGCCCCCTCATCTATGCCTGCTCTCCCCACTTCCCTCAAGGCCTCTTCATCTGCCCAGCCCTCTCCCATTCCCCGCAACACTTGCTGTTTCTGTGTGATGCATTTTTATTCCTGTCACCTTTTATTCTGTAGCCGTGGTTATCCTTCCAAGTATTTGTGGGTACGGAAATTGTTTGGCTTTTAATTTTATCCCTGGCCCCCCTCAACCTCCAAAATTTCCCATGGTGTTCTCTACCCCCCCTACAACCAGCCGCGCGTATAACCGCGATTATCTCTCGCATTGGAAAAAAGATTAGCTGGGGGCTTTTTAATTTTTCAAAACTCTCTAAGGTGCAAAGCAACCTGGGAAATGTCCTAATTTTTTGGGGGGAAGTGTGGACCCCCCTCTATTTATTTGAATTATTTTATTGTTTTTTTATAACACACCTAATACCATACCTGAGCATGGTCTCTAAGCGCGAATCCAGGATCTGAACTTTTGTTGCTTTGCGTGGTCTTGCTTGAAAGCCGAGCGCCTTGCCCTTTGCTATCCTCCGTTCACCCCCTTGTATGTCAAATATTAGAAAAAACTACTGAACAGAATATGTTCAGACCGCAAAAGGATCGCAAGTCAATGCTTCGTGCCCAAGTTGTTTTGCACCTGGGCCAATTATGTCCAGTGGTTTTTGCTGTGCGGTCTGGCAACAATTGTCTTTTTTTGTCTATGGGAAAATGAATGGCGATTAGGCTGAAAGTGGCTTTTTTTGTTTTCTTAGTAACATTTTTATTTTTTAATGAATCATCCCAAAATGTGCAGTATGGGCGACCTGCGTGTACAACAATGTCGGCAATATTTCAGCCGTACGAGTCAAATGTTATTAGCAATTCATTTTTTCAATTTCCTAGCATACTCAGTACTCACCTTAACTATAGTGCGGGAACTGCTGCTCTATAATATATATATATTTATTTATTCAATTTGGGGCTTCTAACCAAAGGTTTCACCTCGCTCAACCATCATACATCTGATAAAAAGCGAAATAGCAGGGAGTGCATCATTACAACTTAAACGTTTTAACTTTTTTTTCTAAATTCATATAGAGAAGCTGTTTCTCTGATGTCACCCAATCTTGGAATGAATGGTTGTCAGAAGTAGCCAGTGTGCATCTTTGGATGGTGTCTGGTGAGGCTTGACAATCCATGGTACGATGTGGTATGACGTGGCATGTGGCACGACGCTGCAAGGTTCGCTCCTCCAGAATTTCAAGCTGACATTGAACTTATCCAAAACAAAGATTGTAGTGTTTGGTAGTGTTTGGTAAAGATAAATTGTGGGGTAAGTAGTGTATTAATAAAGAATGAATAGCAGCGATGCCATCATATAGATACCTTAGAGTGATATTTGCGAAGGAAAGACGATGGTCCGTCCATGTAAATCAGGCAGCTAAGCAGATGGAAGTAAGCCTAAGGGGACTCCAAAATGTTATTATTTATATGGGGGAAAAGGCTGGATAAGTGTTTAGAAGTGCTAAACCTTACAATACCATAAATCAGTATGAACATGAAGGAGGATGCAATGTAACACTGTAAGTGGTGGACAGAAGGCAGTGGGGAGAGGGTCTGAGTAGTGGACCTGATGTACCATTAGTAGTGGCTGTCATGTAGATCAGGGTCTAGGGTGACCAAAGTACAGTTGTAAAATACCATCAAAGGGCCTGGGGCATAGGGTGACCAAAACGCATGTACACCTTGTGCTTTTCAAATTGCCACTACCTCTAAAAACATGATGGTAATAAAAAGTTAATGTCCCATGTTGTCTAGTTCTTCACAAGGATATTGTTAAGAAATGACAGTAAATGTGTGCAATTTAATGTACATTGGCCAGCGCGCTTGGTCAAAGCTTTATGTGACTTCAAGATATCTTTACAATGCTACTATAGAGTCTCCACATTTCCTTTCTTTTCAATGTACAAATTCTTTAAAACAGGCATTAGCAGCCTCCTCGTTCCCATATGGCCAGTCTCCATATTTCGAGCATCACTTTTGTCCAGTCTCCCCATGCCCAGAAACATGTACGGCCAACTTTTTAATGTCAATAAATCAGTATGACCAGCAATCAAATTCCCAGTGATATCTGTGATCAGACTGTAAATGTCATGTAACACATACAGTTATTACCAGCTTCCTCATGTTGAAAAAGACATGTGTGTATCCCGTGATAAAATCACCTGGGAAAAGGTCGCCTGGGGCAACATTTCTGCATATATGCACTCCCGTGAAAATCAAGCGCTTTCCCCAAATATTCTAGGACTGGCGATAAAATAGTATTCATACCTGTCCTAATATATGTGGGGTTAGACTTTTAGGGGTGCAGGGAAAACAAATCGCCTACCTGGTGACTTTTTCCAAGGGAACAGTTTCACATAGAACCAACATGGGCAACCGCCACATGCACAGCATTAGTTATGGCCAGCCTACATATGCCTTGTGACTAATAAGGTCAGCTACCACATGTAAACTGGACAATTCCTACAGCTCATTCTCCATCGAGGAGTTCACAATATCAGTATCGAGCTACGTCAAGACCTTGGGCGTTCACCTGGATGCCACTCTCTTGCTGACGCGACAGGTTAGAGCCATCACCTCCTCGGCTGCATACACAACAAAACTACTCAACGCAAGCAGACCGCTTCTCTCCTCTGACAGCTGCCCGCACATCGCCGGGGCGCTTATTAGCTTGAGGAGTGACTACGGTAACTCCCTCTCTTCAGGCACATCTGCCCGGAATATCAACACGTTACAAGTAATACAATACAATGCCATCAGAGCTGCACTGAACACCCCTAAGCGTGAGCATGTATCTGCTGCCAGAGAACGGGCCCACTGGCTCCTGGGTAGAGTGTGCATCCTCTTTAAAACCTTAGCCATTACCCACAAGTGCAATACCAATGAGGCCCTGGCCTACCTGTCACACAAATTTAACAAATTGCAGTCCACCAGACCTGCAGGCTCCATGAATACCCACAAAATGAACGCAGCAAGATACAATCTAAAGAGAGCAGGAGGCTCAAGCTTCCCAGTCATTGCTTGCACATTTTGGAATATGCTGCCCCCCGACGCTGAGAGCAGGCCAATCTTATTGGACATTCAGGAAACACCTGAAAACTCAGCTCTTTGCTCAGGGCCAACTACCAAACTAAAGACCGAACCCTACCGATCATCCACAGATCATGTATTTTGTGACCAAGCTATGTAACTTTTGAAACCAACGCCTTGATGCCTAAGGGCTTAACGCGCTTTCTAAACACATAAATAAGTAAACAAATGCACAGAAATGGAATGCCCTCATATGGCCAAAAACAGGTATTGCCAGTCTTAAATAACTGCTAACATATATGGATTACATCCACATGTTCATAATTGGCCAGCTTCTGCATACTCAGAATCAGATGTGGCAAGCCTTCACATGTTCAGCACCAAGTGTGTTCATTCCCCACATGTATGATCACCGGCTACACGCTCAGTAACTGGAGGAGCCAGCTTCCATATTCCCTGTAGCAGGAAGGACCACACTAGTACATATGGCCTGTGTCATCGTGTCCAGAACCATGTATGTCCGTCCTCCACATGACCAGCATCAGCTGTAGGCAGCCTTCTGTCGCCTGGCAACAAGTACGGTAACGGGCAGTCTTGAATTGCCGATCGTTCCGTACGGCAAGCCGCTAAACACCCAGAAACAGTTAAGTCCAGTCACCACATATCGATACAGCCTGACCCCTTCCCTCCCTCTCTAATGTTATTTACACGATGACCTTTCGCTCTGCTTTACCATTCCTATTCTTTTGTTGCTTTCTGTTTTACTTCAGCTGCTCAGGCAGCTTTGGAAGTTCAGTGTTTGCTGCTGTGCCTTGAGTTCACCATAGAAATAACATTTAAACACATCAGGGGGGCCTTAGCCTTTCATCTTGATGAGATCAATGTACTGAGCACTTTTTATTACTATATGTAGCGTTGCCAAAAAGTAAAGAAAAATTGCCAATGAGTTATAATTTGCTCTTTTTGTATATTTTTTTTCTATCTTTGCCCACTCTTCCCACATGGAGGTCATTTCACCAAAATGCCTGGGGTAGCGGAAGTGACATTACACGGCCATGACCTCTGATGACATCCCAGGAAGTGATGTCATTTGACCCCACCCCGAAGTGACATCACGGGAAGAAATGAAACACGACCTTTCACCACTTGAAAAAAAGGAAGTGGCATCACAAAGCATTGTTCCTAAGTACACTACGAAAAAAAGGGTACAATATCACTAATGTGATATACATTTCATACAAGAATGGACCAATCATATGTATTGTTAATATCAGTGTGTATAGGCACATGTTTCCATATAACTGTGAAGGCAAGCAGACATCAAAGGCCAAATGATAATAATGTGTTATTATATAGCACTTATGCTTAAATGCTTTTTATAGAACAAATATACATACAATATCACCCAACCTGTGTTGGTATTCATTTATCGACATCAGGTAGATGAAAGGCTGAGCTGGCCTTGCCGTGATTCAAACCTGTAACCTGCAGATTACACACACACACATCGCAGCAGCGAGCACGCAACCCACTGAGCTTCCTTAGCAGCTATGGAAAAATGAACAATTTCATGTCTGAATGTTCTCAAAGTCAGAAGCAAATTAGACTCTGTAGTGGGAACCATTATACTGGTAACAGATTTAACAGCAGGCCAGTTCATCTGCAGGTCTGGTGCAAAGTTGCATGACAAGCCTGCGTGGATCTACTTTTCAGGATTCAAAGGTTGGCAAAATAGAGAAAGCAGCACACACACACAACATCCCATACTCTGGGCACTCATTACCTCATACATGCAAACAAACATCCTGAACAGCATGCCAGAGAGATGGGAAAGATAGACACATTACAACAAAGCATGAATTGTGGCACAATGAAATCAATGTCCACTTGATGTGCTGTGATCAAATATTTCTACACTGTACACAAGCTTTTAGGCACAAGGATTTTGTCAAGTGACCGAGGACACTGAGATAGAATGTCTTGTGATGATCGTAACAGAGACAACGGCAGAAAAAACACAGACAAATTTCAACTTGCAAAAAGCAATATACATAGTCCGACATGGATGCTTATTCTACTTTAAATGCTTTTTTGAAGTTTCTGTCTGCATTATGAATTTGAGGTGTTCAAAAACAGACTAAATCAGTGACCCACCCCTTGAAGTGTGCCTGAAATAAACCTTTAATGAGTCTAGCAATTATTGTATCGAATTCCAGAAAGACACATTATTTGTTATTCCTATTTTTTCTTACTGAGGGTCACTGCTCAAAGTGTTGCACTTGTGTAAGCCCTGTTTTTTTAAGAGGCCTGAACAAGAAAGTCAGCCACTCCAGAAACAAAGAGCCACATGGTGTGGGCCACAGCCCAGGAGCTTTCATAAAAAAAAGGGAGACAACAGGAGTAGTAAGGGAGACCCTGGCGACCCCAAATAACTTCCCTGACTACCCATCATACTCATTCATGCTATTTCTCTTTCTTCTTTTCACTTGTGACTTTACAACTTCATTTTATTTTTATTTTCTTCTTTCCTTCCATCATTTGTTTCCGCCAGTCTCCCTTTCTTTCTCATTTTTATTTATTTTGTCTCATTATTTCATGTGACATGTTCTTTATATTTGTCAGTCCGTATCACTCTCCATATTTCCTCATTTCACTTCCTCATCTTGCTTTCTATTTATTTTCTTTTTTGTTTATGCTTTACTGATCTTTCTTCTTATTAGTCTCTAGCCCTGTAACCATGGCTGTCACCATCCCGTTTCTCCTTTTCTTATGCATTTTTACTCTCTCTCTTCGTCTCTTCATCTCTATACATTTCTTTTCATCACTCCTTTTAACTTCCAACAACAATCTTTTGACTGTTAGAGGCTCTCTTCTTCTGTGTTTTTTTTACCTGCCTTGAGGTATTAGTATGGTGAGCAAGAGAGAGACAGATAGAGAAAGAAAGAGCGTGAAATAGAGGGGAGAGAGAGAGAGAGAGAGAGAGAGAGAGAAATGGAGTGTGATGCTGGAAATGTATTGGAGGGACAGGGCCTCCATGTCCATGTCCTGTACTCCCTTCTACACTGTACTTAAGAGCCAGTCCGTATTACCTCCTGGGAACATAAGCCTTGGTTGCTCGTCCATTGCTACCCTATAGAGAACCTTGGCTAGGGTGCTCTGTGCTTCTACTGTGCCATATAGAGGGCAGGAGTACAGATAAACCCCTCCAGTCTTTTCAATGAGAGACAGAGAGATTGAGAGAGCGATGGAGACAGAGAAAGCGATACAGTTCAGAGAAATGTTCTGATGGGCTTTAATTAACCTGCAGACCATCCAATGAGAATGCCTGGGTTACATCATCATCCATCATTGCAAAGTACAGTTGCGATACTCATTGGGCCTGATTTTCAAAATAATTGCTCTTGACAAAACCAGGAGATCTCTGTGAATATCTAAAATGTGCACTTGTTACCCATTACTGAAACACATGTGGTGATGCCTGGAGTATCTGATAGGTTGTCATGTGCAAATACGATTCACAATATTTGCGCAAGGGCATCTTGGAGATGAGCTCTGGTTTTGCTGTGGGTTCGGGCTTGCTGTATAAGGAATAAGGTTACAGGTGCGAATCAGATATTCTCACGGGTATTACCTCATTTGTCCCTGTGCATACCTGTGGGAGTCAGGCCATTAGCTCTTGAAGCAATAAGAATACAGTGACTTGCTGAGTTCAACTGTTCATTCAATTATCTGCGTCCTCTCATGACCCAAGGCACTTGTCAACATTAAGTTTTACCGTTTAAAAAAAACATCTTTTCCAGAGGTAGGCTCTCACCTTGCATCCTCCAGAGAGAGCCATGTGGCTGACTCAGTAGAAAGGCAGTGGGAGAGGTGACTGGTGTTGTGGGAAGCAGAGTAGAATGGCCTAAGTGTGCATGGAGAGGTTCGATCCCAATCCAATTTCAGGTGTTCATACTTTGGATACAGGGGTCTGCAAACCGTGGCATTGCACATGCATTGGACTACGACTTCCATGATCCATAAACACTGACTATGCTGGCAAGGGCTGATGGGAGTTGTGGTCCAAAACATCAGAAGACCCTAAGCTTGCAGCCTGCTCCGTATAAACATTTATCAGACAACAAGGTAAGATAACATGGGCCTGATTTGCAAACTTTTTTCAAAGCGACTTTCCCATTTTAAAACATTTTTGTAAACCAGGACCCCATATGTTGGCGAGAGGCTAAGCGTGAGTGAGAAGGATGGGGCATACGATTGTCTTCTCGCTTTTAATGCTTACCATAACATTAAAACTGCGTGTTACTTTCTGCCGTGTTAATGCAGACTCTGCTCTTTTTCCCTTCGCGTTTAAAAGAATATATTACCCTGAACAAAAGAACATTACGATTTCAAACTAGTTAATGCAACCTTAATGTTGTGAAGCCAAAAAAGCTACAACTTTGCATCTGCTTGAAATCCAATAAAACAATTAGATTGCACCGTGGCCTAAAGGTACTAAACACCGTTTGGATGGTGTCAACAAACAAAAAAACAAAGCTAGGTTCTCTGTGGGGAGGTTTCTCATACGACTTCATGTACAAAATGCATGTAAGTGTTCCGGGAAAATAAGCAGGAGCAATGTGTTTGGCCACCAGGCATGACTGCGAATAAAAACAATACAACTATTGATTTTTACAATGTATAAAATCAGTTCAATTATGTTACAACGGCGCTTTTGAGCCAGGATGAAAATTCAATTCAGACCTTACAACAGCTGCAATAAACCTGGGTTTGTAAAATGTAATTAGAACTTCTTTTCGGTGGTTGTGTGATTCAGAAGCTGCGGAGTTTGTGCATGTGTGTGTTTGTGGTCTCTTCACATGTATTCTTTTTTTTTTTTTTTTTTTTTTTTTTCATTTTAATAATTTTATTAAGGTATGTAGAATACATTTGTAACGTCATAATATCCAAAACATAATGCAGTTAACCAATTACATGTACTTGAGAATAATCTATGGTAAAATAGTAGTGATCCAGAGGATCTATTAATAGGGTGCACTACATACTTTATGAGGTTAAGCATTTGATGAACAACTTACAATAATAATTGAAACATAAACGAAACCATTGTGACACAGTGTTGCGCACGATTTAGTGTTGAACGATTTCTGCATTATGATGTTTTAAGTAGGGGGAGGACGAACACAGGACTAACATTTGACAAACACGAAAAATGAGGGGATGGGAGAGGTAGGGGGGTAGGTGTAGAGGTGTGGCTCTTTAGTATATGGTAAAATAAATATTCAATACAGTGTTAGGGTTAAGATTCATTCATAAAAATCTTACGAGCATCAAAGGAGTGTTATATATTAACAAAAGTCACATTCCATGCGTGGTTACATTAAAATGATCCAGATAACGAATGAAAAATGACCATTTAGCATTGAACTTAGGTATAGAATTAAGATTGTTTGCCATACACATTTCCATCTTTTGCGTGAGACAGATGTTATTCCACCAGCTTCTTATGCACAAGGAGCGGGAGTCTTTCCAATTGGCAGTTATATTCTTCATGGCCAAACAAATGAAGAGATCATAGAGTTTAGATGCACCAGATGGCAAGTAGGTGGTAATAGCCAGGCTTCCTAAGACAATGTTCATGAATGACAGAGGGACATTAGTTAAAAAAATAGAGTTAAGGTACTTCCACACTTGTTGCCAAAATCTGTGGGTATATGGACACATGAAGAACATATGCTCATACGAAGCAGGGGTGGCTCCACATGTCCAACAGTTATCATTGTTATTAATATTAGTGAGGCATAGTTTAGCAGGTGTGATGAAAACTCTGTGTATAAAGAAGAGAAAATGTTGGGAGATATTTGCTGAAGCAGAGATGTCCTTGATTCTTGAGAAAATCTTAAACCATGTATATTCATTAAAAATGTAACCAAAATCCTCTTCCCATTTGTGGCGTATTGTGCAAATCTTAAGGGATGATATGAGAATGCCATAGAATTTAGAAGCCTTAGTGTCGGTGGGCATTGTTAGGTGTAGTAATCTTGAGACATCAGGAGTTAGAATCTCATTGGAGGAGCTGCGGAGAGCATCAAAGCAAGAATTAACTAACTTATTATAGAAATTGTAATCAGTGTTGGGAATTGCGAATTGATTTTTGAGCTGCTGAAAAGAAAGGATAGAAGATTTATTTATAATTTGTTGTATAAATCTAATACCCTTTTTCTTCCAGGATTTTCTGTTTAAGGTTTTGTTATTAATCGTTATCTTGCTGTTATGCCATAAAAAAGGTGAGAGGCTTTTTTGGGGGGAATTTGTCTGTGTGAATACAAAGAGTTGGAGGGCTGATATTGTAGCTCTGATAGGGTCTGATATAGACATCGAAGAATGCTTGAATACATAAATGAGGTCCGTTATTTCTATAGGAAACACAAGCTGTTTCTCTATGGTACACCATGTGGGAATATCTGACATTATGGGACAGGCAAACCAATATCTGGCTTGCTTCAAAAGAAAGGCATTATGGTATGCTTTAAAATCGGGAAACTTGACCCCTCCCTTGTCATATGGTGCCTTCAATTTGGTTAGAGCAATTCTTTTACTTTTGCCTTGTCCCCAAAGGAAGTTTAGAAGAATAGAGTACATTGATTTGTAAAAGGAGGAAGATATCGGAACACATAGGAGTTGTAGGTAATATAAAATTATTGGTGATAGCATCATCTTGATCGTGTCTAGTCGTCCCCACCAAGAAAGATATAAGGGGGACCATCTGGATGTTAATTCCTTTAGTTTATCTAGTAATGAATGTGTATTAAGCTTAATGGTGTCCGGGATCGAGGGAGCAAATCTAAGACCTAGGTATTTAATAGAGGAACTGGACCATTTAAAACCAAAGGGGTCAATGTCGTGTTTAAGACAGTAGGGATTGAGGGGCATAATTTCTGATTTATCTTTATTAAGTTTGTAACCTGAAACTGAACTGAATTGCGATAGTACTTCTAGTAAATGTGGGAGGTGTGTTTTGGGGTTTTTGATGAGAATAAGGATGTCATCAGCATAAGCAGCTGTTTTAATATGGGATGTACCGCTTGCTATACCTGGAATGTTTTTATTAGATCTGATCATTTCTAATAATGGCTCTAAGGAGAGGATGTATAAGATAGGTGAGAGGGGACACCCCTGTCTAGTACCTCTATTGAGGGAAAAAAATGGGGAGGTAAGACCATTGATACAAATTGAGGATCGTGGAGAAGAATAAAGTAAGCTGACTAGGGAAATGAACTTATCGCTACAACCGTGCCAGCGGAGGGATTGAAACATAAAGTCCCAGTTGACACGATCAAAGGCTTTTTCTGCATCTAGTGCTATAACCGCTGCGCCCCGTTTATCTTTTTTATTTTTGTTAGATAGGTGGATAGTATTTAGAAGGAGTCTGGCATTGGAAGAGATGTTTCGCCCTTTAACATAGCCTACTTGATCAGGTTTGACAAGGGAAGGAAGAGAGGATTCAATCCTATTGGCCAAGATTTTTGCAAAGAGTTTGCTTTCGACATTTATTAGAGAGATGGGCCGATAATTTCCTGGTAATAACGGATCCTTGTCGGGTTTGGGGAAGAGAATGAGCAAGGCTTCTGAGAAGGAACCAGAGGACGCTTTTTGGGAAATAAAGTATGAAAATAGATTTTGAAGTTTAGGAATGAGGGATCGAGATAAGCTATCATAAAATTCTGTGGAAAGGCCATCTGGGCCAGGAGCTTTACTTTGACCTAATCCTTTAATTGCTTTGGAAATTTCTGGAAGAGTGATTGCAGTGTCTAAATGGGATAAGTCTAATTGAGGGTAGGAGGTTCTATTAATATTTTCAAAAAAGGATGTGATGTTGTTATGGGGTATAGAAATCTCGGGAGTATATAATTTGGTATAGAAGTCTCTGAAGCAATTTAGAATATCTTTGGGATGGTGATGAACATTGCCGGATGGGTCTTTGATGTGGGATATGAAAAATTGCTCCTTTTTGGTTTTTAAGTAAGAGGCCAGTGCTTTTCCAGCTTTATTGGATGTTTGATAAATTTTCGTTTTGTATTTAAGTATTGTCCCTGTAGCTAGGTCTGTAATCTCCTTATTGATAGAGAAGCGCAAAGTCAGTACTTTATGAAGGTTGGTAAGGTTAGAGACACTGTAATATTGTTGCTCAGCGATAGTTAGTTGAGAATATAGGTCATCTAGGTGTTTTTTGCGTTGTGCTTTCATTTTGCCTGAGTAAGCCATGATGTGACCTCTCAAGGCCGCTTTAAGAGTATCCCAATTATTCACTACCGAAGTGTCTCCGTCTAGATTATCTATATAGAATTGTTGAATAAAGGACTCTACTGATTTGATAAATTGAGGGTCTTGTAAAAGAAAATTGTTGAGCTTCCATCGAGATGACGGTTTTCGAACATCAGAAAGACTGAATGAGGTACAAACAGGGGCATGATCAGAAATTATGATGTTTTCTATTTTGGAATCTGTAATGGTACCTGTGAGGTTTTTAGTGGAGAAAATATAATCAATACGGGACAGAGTATTGTGTGGGGAAGAATGGAAAGTGTAATCAAGCTGAGTGGGGTGGGATATTCTCCATGTATCTATAAGACCTGTTTCAGCTAAACAACCAATAAAGGATTTGTGTGATTTGTTGTTTTTGAATACACAGCTAGATTTTCTGTCCAGAAATGGATCAAGGACTTGATTCATGTCCCCACACATTATTAGATTAGAAAAGTTTTTTTGAAGTATCAATTGTTTGATGGTGATCCAAAACTTGGGGTCTGGATTAGTAGGACCATAAATATTCAGAATGGTAACTTCAGTAGATTCTATTTTTAGTTTAGCCCAAACCCATCTACCATCAGTATCAGCACCTTGATCAAGAACTTTATATGATAATTTCTTGCTGATTAGAATAGCAACCCCATTTTTTTTAGCAACAGCAGGACTAGAGATAATTTCCTTGATCCATCTAGACTTCAGTTTCAAAGTTTCACAGGTAGATAAGTGTGTTTCTTGTATACATGCAATGGAGGGGTTGAGTTTGTTAAGATGAGATATGACCTTACACCTTTTGATGGGATTTTTGCAACCTTTGATGTTCCAGGTGACACATTTAAAAATCATAGTAACAGTTCAAATATTGTTATAGCATAGTTATAGCATAAAACCTTGTACATGCCAATATTAGGAGCCGAGGAACAGTAACTTAAGTAGTTTTTGATGGGAGTAGGACACATAAGGAAGACACATGAGGTAGTGGGGAGAGGGTTGGGGAGTCTAATCATAGACATTCTGCAAGGATTTGAGACGTGAAAATTATAATATAGATTAGACAGGAAGAGGGAAGAGGAGAGTGAAATTGAAGAGGAGGAGGGTGACACCCGCTGAGTCGTCTACAAGAAAAGAACAACTCAGGATGGAAGATAGACGCAGCGAGGCTACCCATCCCACATTTTATACATAGGGTATATTCGAGGCATTATATATTGAGATAGTGAGGAGAGCAGGAAGATAATACATTCAAGTTATAAAGTTATCAAGTTATAAAGGAAGTGGAGGTACTTGCAGGAGAGGAAGTGTCCATGCCATCAGATTTAATAGACCGTATAAAAGCTCTTAGGTCAGTTGGTTCTTCAAACATTATTGTACGACCTTCATGTGTTATTTTAAAAGAACATGGGTGGTATAGACCATAGCGTATGTTTAACTGTTTCAAGGCTGGGCGGAAGGATAAAAATACTTTCCTGCGCTGAGCCGTATTTTTGGCAACATCTTGCGAGATGTAGATTTTATTGCCATTCCATGTAAGAGATTTACGTTCTTTTGCAGCAGATATGATGAGCTGAAGTTGAGTATATTCCAGAAGATAGAAAATCAGGGTTCTGGTCGTTGGTCGAGGAGTGATGGAGGAGGACGTTTGGCCAATTCTATGAGCTCGTTGTATGTTAAGTATTAAATCTGAAGGTAGGTGGAGCAGAGCTGATAGAAATTTTTGCAAGAAGGCGATGGTGTCCGTTCCTTCGGAGCCCTCTGGTAGGCCTGAAATTCGGAGGTTGTTACGTCTACTGCGATTTTCTAAATCTTCGTTGTGTTTTTGAAGATCTTTTATTGATTTTTCAAGTTGTGTTACCTTAGGAGTAGTATCTTCTATTAGCGCAACTCTTTTCTCAACCTCATTCTGTTTTCAAAACCTTTCCATCTGTCATCCAACTGTTGTAGTTTTAGGTTAGTAGTCTCTATGAAGGGTTTGAGTGCTCTTATTTCTGATAATATGACTTCGATAGCTGGGTCGGAAATGCTTAACGGAGGGGGTGAGTCACTTTTGGGTCTCTTGAGGTTGGCCGCAGGGATGTTAGCATCTTTGGTGTTAGAAGTATTGTTCTTTTTGTTTGCCGCCATGCTATTATATTATATATTGCGTAATACGCTGCCCGATATATTGATGTTAGAGGGCGGTAAGATGTTGGAGATTATAATGGATGATGTAATAGCAGGTTCTTCCTTAGATGGGAACTGTTTTGAAGAGGTATAATGGTCGTAGGTTGTGGTAGTTGGCTAAGAACCATATAACCGCTTAGCGAGTTGTATATGAGTTTTTATAATCCCAAGTTTACAATTCTTATATCCATATTATGCATGCAGTGCTGCTCCAAGAAGTGGATGTTAATAGAGCACAGTTGAATAATAAGGCGTAAACTTGGGCGTAGATCTGAGGGGCAGCCAACTTAGTACCCATCAAAAGCCACCAGTTATTCTAGGTATTTAGTAGTAACAAATTGCAGCGAAGAGTAATAATTATTCGCAGTTCCAAACAGATTCCACTTTGTTGAGTACGCAGTTCAAATATGGCACAAGATGTGAAGTAAACATATATCTCTCCGTCTCATCAGTGAAGAGAAGAACCCAAATAGGGAGGGTTGTGTCTCTTATGTAGCAGTATTTGCGCAATAACCTATAGAATAGTTCTGTGTTCCTTTAAATATATTAGCTTGAAGAAGTCTCAGCTTTTTTTTTTTTTTTTTTTTCTTCCTTAATAAACGTGTAGCTAGTCAAAATAAACGTGTATCTTCCTTTCACTTTTTTTTTTTTTTTTTTTTTCCTCCCTTATGTTAAGGCGCTTGTTCGCCTGAGGCGGTGCTATGCCGTGGGAGGAAGGGCGTACCAGGCCGAAGCCGGCGCGTCACTGAAGGCGTGGCGCCGGCACTTACTTCGTGTGAGGCGGGCAGCAGAAGGCGGCTGCAGCGTTCGTCGAGGCAGGGGCTCCGGAGCTCGCAGCGCCGCGAGGAAAATCCCTGAATCACTCCGAATTTCGAGCGGCAGCCTCAGGAAGCGGTCCGGTCCGCGTCGCTGTGGGAAGCAGGTAAGTAATGATTGAGGAAATATATAATATGCCTGTTTTATTTTTAATAGTGGGACGGAGCAACCGGGCTAGGCGGCCATCTTCTTTGGCGCCAAGCCACGCCAAGCTTCACATGTATTCTTAGTATTTGCCCGCTCATTCGGCGCTCCCCCTCTTTCCGCTTGGTCACCACAGACTCTTAAAAGACTTTTCAGCAGGGCAGCCGTTAGAAAAGGCAACAATAAAATAAAATATGGGGAGGTTAAGCATAGGGCTATTTTGGAGAATTAACTGCGTGAAAGTCTGTGGCTTTTGGACCGGAAGACAAATGTCCCCAGTGGGGGCTAGAGAATGCTTTTTTTTTCTAGTGGTATAAACAATTTCTATGAAAATGCGGGAGTGACTAAGCATAGCACGTTTACCCAAGCAAACAAAAGTGGTATTGGTGCAGTTTATCCATGACAACATTTAAAAACGAATGTTTTAAAATGCTGCATTATACAGAACATTTTCTGTGAATACACGGGTAAAAAGCCACCCAGTTTACAATCAGTTTTGAAAGCTCAGAGATCCAATAGATGCCAAATCACCAATAGTGGACAGGGGCATTTTACAATGAATTTTCATCTTTCCTTTGCCCACAATATATGCCAGTTCTGCCAGTGTTAAAAACACTTTCATTCTCGCTGTGCCCATACATGTCCATGCTGGCTACACCATTCAGTAGTGTACCCTCATAAGAACATAGTGGTGTGTTCTTTGCCCCTAATGATGCTATAAGAAAACATGTCATTCTAGCTGCACCAATATAGGCCAATGATGTGTTATTTTATAGCACTTACGCGTAAGCACTTCATATAGAACAGAGCTACATTGTTAGAAGAACTCCTAGAAGCCTATGGAGACACTGGAAGTTACATCAACCACGATATACTCAGTGGAATCCAAGATGGCGGCTCCTTGATAACATCTCTATCCACTAACAATGCAGGTCTAGTCTTTTTCTTCCACTTTGTCCTTCTTCTCTTTCTACCAATTGTTTGCACGTATTCCCCGCGAACAAACTGGTAACTGCGTTGCTACTCTGTTCATAGCATTGCTCCCTTATTGTTGTTCGCTCGTATCTTTTGGTACCTGCTCTCACTCAGACCTTCTTCTGAGCCCTCCCTCTTTCCTCCTCCTTTTCCCTTCCTTCGCAAGTCACCATCACTTCGGTTTCTTCCTATTCCTTTCGTCCCGCTTCTGACTCCTCGTTTCGGAGCCTGTCGCCTATTAGCCGTTCTCGGCACTGTTATCTGCTCTCTGTCTTTTCTGCCGCCCTTGGCATCCTATCCTTCCGTCTCCTATTCGCCGCCGCTTGCGGACCCTGTTCTTTCCAGCCGTTCGCGGCTACTTCCATTGCTTACCTTTTCTGCCGCCCTCGTCATTTCTTTTCCTCCGGCTTCCGTTAGCCTCCGCTTGCAGCTTCTGTTGTTGCAGCCACTCGCGGCTTCTTTCTGCACTTACCTTTCACCCGTCTCAGCTTTGACTTACCTAACTCTTCTTCTTCACGGATCTAGCTGTCCTTCTCTCTCGCCTTTCATTCTTATGTCTCTCCTCGTTCCCTTTATTCTGCTGCCCCATTCCTTACCTTCTTGCTACAGCCGTCCACGTATTCTACTGCATTCAAGAATCTTCAGCCATTTTTGCACCGATTGGATTGGGATATTCTTCGTCCTTCTACCTGACACTACGGACATTGTGCATCTGATCCTCCTCTACACCTGCAGAGTCTGGATTTTCTGCCCCAAGAGGGTTTCCCAGGGGGCGGCCCCCTGGGGAGCACAGAGCACAGATTATCTGGCCTCTGGACCTCCGGGGGACGCCTCTTACCTCTTCACATCTGATCTTAGAGTCTGAAGAGCTGTGAGTACCCCGTCTGAGTACCAAAGTTGTAAGAGGTGGTAAGATACATACAATATCACCCAACCTGTGTTGGTACTCATTTACCAACCTCAGCAGGATGAAAGGCTGAGTTGACCCTGCCAGGAGCCGAACCTGAAACCTGCAGAGCACACGCACGTTGCAGCAGCGAGTGCTCAACCCACTGAGTTATCTTACTGGCTATAGCTATCAGAAAATGAGCCACTCAAGAAACACAGAACCACATGCTGCTGGCCAGCCCAGGAGCCTCAACTTACATTTTTCTTTTTTTTGTTTAAAGATTGTTTTGTTTAACTTTTTTTTCAAGGGAGACCACAGGGGTAACAAGGACGACCTCAGGGATCTCAGGTGTGACACCTGGCGACCCCTAAATGACATCCGTGGTTATATTAGAATTTAATTTAGATGATGACTTTAATTTATTGAATACTAGCAGAAGTACCCGTTGGGTTATGTAGACGAACATGATAACACTGCTTGTGTAGGTCGCTGTTCAGATTCGCTTTCACTTGATGTACTTTGCACCTTGAACTAAACTGCACTGAGAATGGGTGTGTGCGGTGGCTGCCATACCCCACAGCAGACGTTGGGGAGAGGTGAGAGTTAGTCTGCTGCTGCATACTGGGACCTTCTTTTTTTTTTTTTTATTTTTTTTTTTTTATTCAAAACCGTTGTTTATAGTTTGGTTACCAAACTTTCACAACATAATTATTCTTGCATTCCACAATTTTCATACAATTTTCATAACATCAACAAATACATTTTTTTACATATCCTGGCTTTCCATAAATAAAAGTTTCTAGTTGTTCTCATTAAATATCCAATCTTAAAAAGGAAACACTCATGTTTTCCACAATATAAAAATAGCAATTCCCCAATCCTGACCCTTAGTTTTTTGGGGTTGTTTAGACAATGCACCATAGAGTCTATACTGCCAGTCATGTGAATCCATTGTCGAATTTCCTAATTTACAAATTCTTTGTCATTTACCAATTTTTATTATGTGACTACACTGTTTGATTGCATTGGGTGAAATTTTCTAGTTTCTCATTCACTAGAGTAACAAGACGCGTAGTTCTTAATATGGTTTTCGTTGTAAATCCCCACATGCATGCCATCCACAGCCATTCTCTGCCTTCGACAGTGTCATGCTCATGGTTGATTCCAAATATTTCATTGCGTTGTAGTTCGAAGTATGTACAATGAATAATTAAATGTTTTAATGTTTCATAGGAGTCTATCTCTTTACATAATCTACATGTGCCACTAGGGCCGATTTCCTCTGAATTTGTCCAATTTTTTATTCTTTGTAGTGTTGACATTTGATTTAGTTTAAATCTTAAGTAGATTCCTCTAGCTGTGGGACATGGAAATTGTAGGAGATAAGTCTTACGCGGACAGCGGGCCGTTACGAAGTTACGGGCTTCTTTGTATGACTGATATTTTTCCATATCATTAATGGTTTTGCACCAATCGTGATCATATAGACGCTTTTTGATGTGTGCTTGGCGATATTCTAAGTCAGCAGAAGTAAGTGCCAATTCATTTAAAAGAGCCTCCATTTTTTTCTGATAAATTGCAATGGACAATGGATAACGATTTTGGATCATTGTCCCCAAGTCTTCATATAAGGAGTTATTGGGGGGAAAAAGCATTTTTGCGTAATTTATGAGTTGTCGCCAATTATATCGGGCAGATAATGATATCAGTCCTAATTCTTGTCTTAGAACTGCATTTGGAAGTGAATTGGCAAGACGCAAAACGTCTTTCCAGATGCGACCCTGTAATTGGTCTAGAAATAGATTTATTTTAGCCAAGCACATATCAAGGGCATATAATAAAATTGCCTCGACTTTGAGCGTATAAAACTCAAACAATGGAGCCAGTGAGAACTTGCAGTATTTCGCTAGAATCATGCGCATTTGAGTCGTTAGTATTTTTGCTTTTTGATTCAAGGTATTTTTCCACATTACTAGCGCAATTGAATCAGAAATCGTATAGCCTAGATATCGAATATTGGCCGTCCGTGGAATAGGAGTCAGTCCAATAGTCCAATTTCTAGGGCATATCTTTTTCTTTAAATTATTGAGCAAGAAGATATTTGATTTTTCTGCGTTGAATTGCAGATTATGAGCTAAGCAGTAATCAGCAAACAATGAAAGCTTCGTTTGAAGGCCCGATGGAGTTCGATCAAAGATTACTATGTCATCGGCGAATGCCAACCACTGGATTTTTAGTTCGCCAAGCCGTGCTGGAAAGCTGATTTTTTGTGTCCATATTTCATTGATACTGCAGAGATATAGATTGAATAGGGTTGCAGCCAGATTGCAGCCTTGTTTAACCCCTAATGTGGTCGAAATAGGTCCCGTGGTAGCTCCAGCCGTGTTAACTCTAATAAAGTATACAGTGTTAGTGTGTAGTTTTGCTATTAAGTATACAAGATGATCGGGAATGCCCATTGACCGCATTTTTTGCCATAGCAAGCCACGTAGTACATTGTCAAAGGCTGCAGTGAGGTCCACGGAAGCTATATATATTGGCCCTGTGTTCGGAATCTTCGATTTCGCGAGTATATGTGCCATTAGTGTTGCATTAAGGGAAGTTCCCATCTGTGCTCTGAATCCAATCTGAAATCTGGATAAGATTTTATTAGTATTCAAGAATATTTGGAGTTCCCTTAAAAGTAAGATAGCAAATACTTTGGCAGATGCATCTATCAGTGCAATTGGCCTGTAATTCGCGGGATTACTCCTGTCCCCCTTTTTGTGAATGGGAACAATAATAGAGCCCAACCATGAGGACGGAATTACTAAAGACACCAATATTTTGTCGAATTGATGTTTCAATATGTTAGCCCAGAGTAAAGGATTTCGCTTCAGAACACAGGGAGGGATCCCATCAGGGCCAGCTGCCTTGGAGTAGTTCAAAGCATTGATGGCACATTCGATATCTTGGAGTGACCAGGGAATTAATGGGAGTTTAGGAATCGGAGGAATAATAGCGTTTGTGGCTGAAAACCGTGTGGGTGCAGTATATTTTTTCCCATAGTATTCCTTCCAAGCTGCCGCAGATATCGTAGAGGCTTGGCTCTTGTCCAGTTTGCAAGCATCCGATCGTAGGATTGCCCACGTTGATCTCCGATCATTACGACATAATACACTAATTATCTGTTGATTAACCAACTTATGTTTGTGATGTTTGATATTTTTACATTTATTGCGATATGTGGTACAAATTGAAATTTTCTTCTGAATATACTCGTCTGTTTTGCAATTATGTGTGATTTTTTTTAAAATACGTAGTTCTGCGTTTTTTTTCCGTTTTGCTGCTATGATGTCTGAACATCTGTCCAATGGGAGTGTTCTATTCGCATTACTGTTTGTGCTGTATGTTCTCGCGAGTAGTTGCATTAATGTCTGCAGATAGTCAACTGGATCTTTGTAGTTTATCTGCAGCATTCCATGACTATCCAACGAGCCCTTGATCCATTTGTCCATATAATCGTTAACCCTATCACATAGGCGATTATTCCATCTTAGCGAGAGTTGTGATCTATCGCTTTCTAGTAGTCCCTGACTCGGATCCTGAGCCAATTCGGTCGCATTTGTAAATATGGTGAGTGAGATTAGCATATGATCTCCAAGGCCAGGGTCAATTATGAGAGTATCAGAGCACCATTCCATTAGATTTCTAGATATAGCAAAGTAATCTAATCTAGATCTATGTTTGCCTCTCTTCCAAGTGTAGTCAAGCCGTGTATTTTGGAAAGGAAGAAATGTTATATCCCATGCTTCTAAGTGCATATTCCACTTTTCACCCCTTCTATGTACTGTTTGGGGAGGGTCGTAGTCTATACTATACTCTTCTGTGCTCTCTCCCCACCTCTCACCTCACCTTGGCGTGGTGCAGTTCGTTGTGGTGCATTGCAGTGCAAATATCTTGGAAGCCGTGAATCTTAGGGCCTTGACCTCGAGTTATGTTTCTCGTGTCCAGCCGGTCATCTACAACCTCACTAATGTTTCACCTATTTCAGTCAACCGTCTCATGTGTGAAGGTGCTGAAATCTGGGGAAAGGGGTGGGCTGTCCAAATGTCATGTAGATGGTAATGTCTGCAGGGTCCTAACAGGTAACTATGCAAAATGTGGTGAAGAATAGTGAAGTGGTGTGGAATTGTATAAGGAACAAATCTTTGCCAAACCACAAACCCACAAACAAATTTTGACTTGTGCTGATGGGGTCGGGTGTCCAAATGTCATGTAGGCAGTAATGTCCAGAGGGTCCTAAAATTTAACCATGCACAATTTGGTGCAGATTGGTGAAACGTGATGGAATTGCATAAGGAACAACGACTTTGCCACAAACTCACAAACACATTTTTACTTTTGCTAAAATCCAGGGAAAGGTGTGGGGTGTCCAAATGCCATGTAGCCAGTAATGTCCAGAGGTACCTAATAGGCAACTATGCAAACAATGGTGCAGATTGGTGAAACGGTGTGGAATTGTATAAGGAACAACGCTTCACTACAAATCCTGCCACACATTTTTTTGACTTTTATATATATAGATTAGGGAGCAGGGTATGTTTTTCTTAGGGCAGAAGCACCTTTACGTGGAAAACAGTAAAATGAGAGTTACTGGAGATTTTTGTGTGACTAAACAGATGGCCACTTTGATGGCCACCATTAAAGTAATGGAGGCTAACTGTGTTATCTGCCACATCAACTTGGACATCACCACATGCACAGCACCACAGACACAGTGATTTTATGCCATTCAAGTGATCTTGACAAAGCACGATTAGTACAAAACATATGTAGTCTATTCTAAACAAACATATGGAGTTTACATACACATTGTGGAAGGCTTATGATATGGAACTGTATTCGAGGCAACAACTTATTATTCAGGTTGCTCTCTTGCACTCGATTACTTGTTTTAATAACAAAATCAAAGAGCGCGACCCACAATTTTTGATAATGTCAACATAAAATCACAGAGAGCCACACATGTTCTGTATAGGTGGCTACACAATATCACAAAGAATGACACATGATTTTTTGAACGAGGCAACACGAACATCTCGGAGGGCGACAACCAATGTTTTCAGGGGGCAGAACAAGATTACAGAGAGTGACACATTAGAATTGTCACGAGGACTGTAGAAGAGTACACAAATGCAGAGAGATTGAAACCATGTTTTCTAAGAGACTATAGAACATCAGTGAGAATGAAACATGATTTTTGCACATGATAACGCACAATCACAGAAAGTGACATGATTTTTTTTGGCAGAAATAAAAAATGACAGAAAGCGCCACATAAATACCCCGCTTTGTCAAGAGGGGACAGGCACCCCTCTCAGCCAGATGTGGGAGACCTACCAGAGAGCAATCCAGAGCCGGTCCTACTGCTGCGAAGGCCCTAATTCCACCCTCCACCCTAATGCGAGCATGCATCATCTTTCTGAAGCCATTGCTCCAATACAAGATGTTTGCCAGTGTTCCTTTGATTTAGAGGCAGGTCATCTGGGCAAGAAACTAAGAAGAAACATCTTGTCAGGTTGTTAGTGAGGGCTATGCAGCCCGCCCACATCGTTGTGTGGGCAGACCGCCGTTGCGGTCTTAGTTCCCTGCACAAGGGAAGTGACGTTGGGCTAGGGAGGGGGCGGGACATGGGGAGGGCAGTTCCTGTTGGAGTGCAGAATAAAAAGGTTGCACTGTACCCCGGCTCCCGTGTGACTTTGTTACTAGCGGTTCGGGGACCCGCGTAAAACCCTACATTTGGCGACGAGGGGTACGGCGTACCCACTCGCAACCCCGGAGGCCCGCAGGCGAGCGGGCGCTGCGCGTCGGCGCACCTCCGCCCCTAAGGCCAGGGGTGCCACGGAGGTCCGCGGTCAAAGGTGCCACGGAGGTCCGCGGTCGAGCGGCGTGGCGCGTCGGCGCACCTCCCGCACACAGGAACCCGCCGGAGAGGCCGCGGCACGGAGTGCCGAGGAGGGAGGAGGCCCCCCCCCATACAGGGGAACGGCCGAAGCGGTCGAAGCCGCGGGGGAGCGGCTGCAGTTGGAGCGGCTGCAGTTGCGCCCGAAGAGGCGAACGCGGGCCCGCAGGCAAATTGCCGTTGGTCCCGCCCCCCCCCGCACATCAACCCACGATCGGCGGGAGGCCCCGAGACGGGCCGAAGGTCCAGGGGACAGCGTCAAGTACACGCACCAGCCCGTGAAGAGGCCAAGGACACGCCAAAGCCTGTGAAGAGGCTGCTCACCGCCTACACATGCTGCGGGCTGCCACACAGCACAACACAAGGCGGCACAGAGGTGCCTGGCGTCCACCACCGTCGCAGCGGACATGTCGGCCCCAGCGAGCCCCGTAGCCTCCTCGTCGGACGGATCTGGAGCCGTGAATGATGGCCATCAACAGGCACCAACGTCAGATACCGCCGCTCACAATTTACCGCTACCGGGCCCCTTTGATGTTAGAGACACATCCAATCTAGGACCCAGATGGGTCATATGGCTCAGGGATTTCAAATTTTACACGGGGGCAATCGGTCTGACCGACAACGCGATGCTGAAAAACACCCTATTCATGACAGTAGGCCCCGCTGTCAGGGACATCGCAGGTGAACTCATGAACGTAGACACGGTCACCTATGCGGAACTACATGGGAAGCTATCAGAATATTTCAGGCCCCATACAAACATTGACTACGAGCGCCACGTCTTTCACACTACGAGACAGGAGAAAGGAGAGTCCCTTGACAACTTTGTGATGCGCCTACGCATCAAGCTAAAGTACTGTGAGTTCCATAGGTACTCAAATGACGAGGCGCTAAGATCTCAAGTCATAGCAGGCTGCATCTCGCAGCCGTTCAGGAAGCAGCTCCTCCAAAAACAAAGGTCCCTCGAGGAAATCCTTGCACTTGCCAGGATGGAAGCAGCAGTTGAGTCGCAGCTCGACAGCCTAGGCAAAGTTACCATTCAACACCCGCCACTGACTGCTGAGACCATTAACAGACTGCATACCGCGCCCTCACCGAGTGGGAAAGGAACAGACGCTACGTGCTACAGATGCGGATTCGAGTATCCGCACGTGGGTGACTGCCCTGCTGTAGGACAAAAGTGCGCCGCATGTGGCGGAATGGACCACTACAGAGCCGTCTGCAAAAATCCGCCGGGACAGGGACCCAGCAGAACGAGACAACAAGAGAGAAGGAGAAGCTCGCGACATAGCCCACCAGCAGGCAGAGAAGAAGAAGACCAGCCGGGACCCCGGAGAGAAGAAAAACCTCGAAGGAGCTCCTACGCCAGAGACGACAGAAGGCCATCGGACGGATCGAGGCGATCGCAAAGAAGACGGTTCGTCCGGTACATTGAGATGAGATCCCCATCAGGCAGTGAATCCCAGTCATCAGAGGACGATCAACGGAAAAAAGGGTACGTGTGGGCACTCAACAACGCCACAGCCACCCAACACAGTCCGACGCTCCTGCTACAAGTCAACAACACACCGTTGGAATTCCTCATAGACACGGGGCGACAGTTAATATAATAAGCGAACAGGCGTACAACTCACTCTCCAGCCCCCCAGAGATCCGAAAGGCGTCAGTGGACATATACCCCTATGGTGCCACAATCCCGCTCCCATGCAAAGGAACAATATCTGCATGGTGCGTGCATAAATCGCACGCTGCAAAGATCAAGCTACACATCCTGAAGACGGAAGCCAACAGCGGGTGCATCCTCAGTTTTAAGACAGCCGTCGAGATGGGTCTGGTGCACATCCTGTACCAGCTTATGGCCCATAAATACTTCGCCAGACCGGACGCCATCGAGCAAACATTCCCCAACCTATTCAGAGGTCTAGGAAAACTAAAACACCGGAAGGTACAGTTGCACATAAACCCGAAGATACCACCCGTCGCCCAGCACTACAGGGGCATTCCGATAAATATACAACACCAGGTCGAAGAGGAGCTGGACAAGCTAATCAAGCTCAACGTCATTGAACCAGTCTCAGGGCCCACTCCATGGGTGTTCCCCATCGTTCCCGTCCCCAAGAAGTCACCGGACGGGTCGATACGCCTGTGTGTCGATATGAGGAGAGCCAATGTGGCCATTGAGAGGGAAAGACACCAGGCGCCCAGAATCACCGACATGATACACCTGCTCCACGAGGCACAGGTTTTCTCGAAACTGGACCTCACCAAAGGCTATCATCAGATTGAGATTGCTCCCGAATCCAGGTACATTACGACATTCGTCACACACCTGGGTCTGTTCCAATATAAAAGGCTCAGTTTTGGGATATCCTCTGCCGCCGAAATTTTCCAGGAGGAAATACATAGAGTCATCAGGCACGTGCCCAACTGCCTGAATTACTCGGATGACGTTCTCGTATTTGGAAAGACCAAAGAAGAGCACGACACTGCTCTCCACAGAGTGTGCGCGGCACTGCAAGAAGCCGGACTAACGCTCAACAAGGCCAAATGCGAGTTTGGGAAAGGCTCCCTACGATTTTTCGGCCATATATTCTCTGACAAAGGGATGCGACCGGACCCGGAGAAAGTGGCGGCACTCAACTCAGCCGCACCCCCAACGAACACGACGGAGCTTTGCTCGTTCCTGGGACTGGCCAGCTATTGCTCCAGATACTTAAAGGACTACGCAACCATCAGTAACCCGTTGCGCCTCCTAACGTGCAAGGATCAGCCCTACACATGGTCCACAGACTGTCAGAAAGCATTTGAGGCGATACGAGATGCCATTTCCAAGGCAGAGGACATGGCGTACTATGACGCCAAAAGTCACACCGAGGTGATAGTGGACGCCAGCCCCGTAGGTCTGGGCGCCATACTAACGCAAGTTGACCCACTGGAACCCGCAAAAATATACGTGGTCGCATACGCCAGCAGGAGCCTAACCCCGACAGAACAAGCCTACTCCCAGGCGGAAAAGGAGAGCCTAGCGGTGGTATGGGCATGCGAGTACTTTCACCTGTTTGTGTACGGCAAGGAGTTCACTATCATCACCGACCACCAGGCACTGATCACAATATATGGAGATCCCAAGTCAAGGATGCCGCCCAGAATAGCCAGATGGGGCCTACGACTGCAGGATTACAAATTCGTCATCAAGCACCGGCCTGGGAAAGAAGATAATCCAGCGGACTATCTGTCACGCCACCCGACTGGCCCAGCCACACCACAAACATCCATCGCTGACGAATACCTCAATTACGTAGTGCATCACCTACAGCCGTTACCAGTGGGGTGGGCAGACATCATTACACACTCAGAACAAGACCCGGCTCTACGCATCGTGCGACACTGCATACAAGAAGACAGAAGGGCGCACATGCGTCAACAGGCGCAGCACGAATCGGAAGAGGTCCGAGAGGATGTCAAACTAATAGACCATGTCCGGGACGAGCTCTCCATCGTCGACGACCACGTAATACTAAAAGGGTGCAAAGTACTCCTCCTGAAGTCACTGCGCACCAGAACAATCCAGGTAGCACACGAAAGTCACTGAGGAGTGGTGGCCACCAAGAGACTACTAAGGGAAAAAGTGTGGTTCCCCAAACTGGACATGATGGTTGAGGAAATCATAGGACAATGCACGACGTGCGCACAGGTAGCACCGCCTCTGCACCCAAACCCACTCCAAATGTCGCCACTACCGAAAAATGTATGGGAAGAACTAGCGGTGGACTTCTTTGGACCCCTAAGAAATGGCACATATGTGTTAGTGCTAATAGATGAACACTCCCGATTCCCTGATGCACAGATCGTGGACAGCACAGCAGCCTCCAGCGTCATCCCGGTACTGGACCGCATGTTGTCCACATATGGAATACCCAGGATCATAAAATCCGACAATGGAGCGCCATTCATGAGCACAGATTTCGAGAACTTCGCGAGGTATATGGGCTTCCACCATCGGAAGATAACTCCGAGATGGCCACAGGCCAACGGGATGGTCGAGAGGTTCATGGCCAACATCAAAAGAACCCTGCAAATAGCGACCATCCTCCACAAACCTTTCGAACAAGCACTATATCAGTTCCTCAGGGACTATCGCCACACTCCCCACAGCACGACGGGCGTATGCCCCGCTGACTTGATGTTCCGCAGACCAGTACAGACACGACTGCCGGAAGACGCACGTGCAGCCGAGGCCACGCCTCTGGAACAAGAGGCCAGAGACAAGGACGACACCGCCAAAGCCAAAATGAAGGACACGGCTGATCACAAAAGAAAGGCACAGGAGTCGAACGTGGAACTGGGAAACCAAGTGTGGCTGCGGCAACCCAAACAACGCAAGAAGGACGCCACGTTCGCACCGGAACCGCTGACGGTCACGCACAAGAAAGGAACGATGATTACGGCTCAGAGAGCCGACCAGTCCTCCGTTACGAGAAACGTGTCGTACTTCAAACCCAAGAGGTGCTACATGGAGGATACACAGGATCAAGAAGCAGACAGCGAGGATGACCACGCTCACGACAGATATTACATGGAGGAGAGCGAGACCTCAGAAGGTGAGGACATGTCATCACCACAGGGCCTGGCTGAGCACACACCGGGGCACAGAGGTCGACCTCAGAGAAGTCGTTTCAAGCCTCACAGACTCATAGAAGAAATGGAGTAAGGAAGGGAGAGACATGTGGTTTGTTAAAAAGGGGGGAGATGTCAGGTTGTTAGTGAGGGCTATGCAGCCCGCCCACATCGTTGTGTGGGCAGACCGCCGTTGCGGTCTTAGTTCCCTGCACAAGGGAAGTGACGTTGGGCTAGGGAGGGGGCGGGACATGGGGAGGGCAGTTCCTGTTGGAGTGCAGAATAAAGAGGTTGCACTGTACCCCGGCTCCCGTGTGACTTTGTTACTAGCGGTTCGGGGACCCGCGTAAAACCCTACACATCTGAGCTTGAATCCAGATCCAGCACCCTACACCTGATAAAAAAGCCAAAATAAAATCAGCGCCAATCCACATCAGTGATCAGTCACAGGGAGAGAGAAACTAGCAACTAGAAAGGGAATCAGCAACACTCATGTGGGTGTGTGCTGGAGGCTTCTGTGATCCACAAAGGGGAGGGAGAAAGCAGCATAGGGAAGTCACGTTTATCCTAGGGAGACAGTGGGAACCCATGTGGGTGCTGAGGGACACTGGAAAGCTCATACAATGCCCAGCAAACTCCATAGACCACAAGGGACTAAGAGGGAAGAAACACCTGCCCTCCCCCATGGGATTTACCTGAGGGGTATCCGAAACCAGCCCCCAAAACACCAAGATGAACAGTTGCCGTTGCAGGCCATTATTCCTGTTCCATGGGTCGACCCGTGTGGAAAAAGTGGGTGGAGTTTGGACTGTTGTTTATGAATTTTCATTTATTTAACACGCCCTGGGTTGTAAAGACAGGGCCGGAATAGCCAAGGAGGGAGAGCCAATACCAACAGTGGGGGGATATAAGGAAGCAACAGGAAGCAGGGCGTGCAGAATATTCAGGTCTGGTCAGAGCAGGAGGTGTACGACTAAGAGACCAGCAGGTGGGAGGAAGGAGTAGTGTAGTGTGAAGGCATTGTAGGAGCAGGTGAGGTACTGGCTAGTGAGTGGAAGGGGTACTGACGTGTGAGTGTGCATATTAGTGTGGCAAGCGTGGTTTGAAAAGTTAGTGTAAGGCGCGAATGAGAAGTGTTTGGTACGGGGTGAAAGAAGAGAGATTGAATGGAGAGAGGAGTAGTAGTTGGCAGGAGGGAGCAGTAGTGGGGAGGAGGGAGTAATAGTGTGGAGAAGGGAGTAGTAGTGTGGAGGAGGGAGTGGTAAGGTACTGAAGGGATGAGTAACATTGAAGGAACAGTAGTAGAGGGAGAGGAGAGAATGATCGAAACAGAAGCAGGACTGAATCAACTGCGTGTCTGTAAAGCACAATTACTAAGTCCCAGTAGATCACTAACCATTGGATAGAGGACGGTAAATTAGAAAATCCCAGAGGGAGTTTTTTTGGAGTAGGCATATCTGCCTTTAGGTCAAAATCAGTAGCATAAAACAAAAATAAGACAGTAGGAGTCAACCTGGTATTTGTATTTGTATTTTATTTATTTATAATGCGCACCTAACCCAGGGGTAGCCAGGCGCAGGAGCAACAAGAGGATTGCAAAACTTAGTTACATACTGCGGGGTGAGGTCCAGCTCTGGTTACAATGCTGGACGTATCACGCCGAATTGGATAGGTAAAGCATGTACACTATAGGCAATACTATATACATATTTACATTCGTTGAGGTAAGGAGCAACATGGTGGTTGCGCAGCCAGGCAGCGGAAGGTCGTTATGAGTCGATAGTTTTGAGGCAGTGGATAGTCCTAGCTCTGAACTGGTGGTAGAGTAGGTCCTCCCTGCAGGTGTATATAGTATCCTGCTGCTGGGATGCCTGGGGCAGTGAGGAGGAGCAAAATTAGACACAGGAAAGGCCTAAGTCCAAAGACAATATCAATAAAATCTCATTAACTGCCCCTACACGTGGAGGCTATTCTTCGACCATCTGTGACACAAGTGATTTGTGTGGCAGGTCACAGAAAATGACATTATTTTTGCTTTCGGAAAGAACGTGACATGCAATTTTTCCCAGCAGCAACGCAAAATCATAGATGACAAGAGATTTTCGTGGGTGGTTGGCAATAGAAGTTCCATACATCCACAAGCCATTTTTGTGTTATAAAGCCGGTTAAATGACACAGTGAGTAGAGCGCTTGCTTTGACATCTGCTGACATCAGTGCAGAGCTTGCTAAAGCAGGTTCGAATCCCGGCAGGTCCAAACTCAGACTTTCATCCTTTCCGAAGTCGATAAATGAGCGCCACACACGGTGGGTAATAATAAGCAGCGCTCAGATACCTGAGGGTTCGTAGCGCTATATAAATGCGAAATTAGTATTATTATTATTAAAACACAAAATTGCACATGATTATTGCAGCTGGCTACACAAAATCACATATTGATGTAATAATTATGAGAGGCAACAAAGTGCGACATGATATTTCTGAAAAGAAACACAAAACCGTACAAAGTAACACATTATTTGTATGAGAGAGAACATAACATTACATGGAGCAGTACCCGCTTTTCTGTGTGCACGTGCCATAATAGAGTGAGAAACAATTTTGCAGGAGGCAACACAAAAACACAGAGTGGCATATGATATTTGCTGGTGGAAACACAAATCACATAGCTTCAAAAGCATAGTTTTTGGTGAGAAGGTGCAAAATCATAGAGAGTGACGTGACTTTGGTGGGAGAGAATGGAGGCTCATTAGCACGTAAAATAAATAAATATTATCACACTACCACATGTCACGAGACCCAAAATGGTCCAGGGGAAGAGGCCTTGGAGGACCAAATCTAGATGGAAATACACAGGCAAGGATTCTAGTCTAGAAATTGGCAATTTCTGATTAAATTAGTCACCACAGGTGGAGGACCTTGCCAAATCCCTTGCTTTGCACATCATGTGTACAGCTTTGTGGTCTGGCCAGTCCAAAAGCAGACAGCTTTTCCTGGACTGGTGTCATCCTATAATGTCGACACATTAAGACTGAAAGAAGGGAAATTAACATATCGGGCCCAGGTGCCCTTATGAGGTGGTTGGAAGATAAGGCAGATCGTGATCATATACATCAAGAACTGCATCATCTCCTGAGCCGTGCACTCCACCACAGCAATCAAGAACATCAAAACTTACCTAAATAAAATTATGAGGCCCACTACCAAAAGGGAAGGTTCTTGCAATTACTTTCTGTGGAGGTTGTCGAAGCTGGTATTGTATTTTACCAATAATATATTTGGAAGGTTACTCTGCTAGTGTATGACTATTTGTTATCAACATCTGTGAAGGATACTATCATGCTATTTATATTTGGGTTGTTCTTCAATGGTGCCAGTGCTTCTTCTGCAGTGGTTTCATAACCTCTATTTAAAGACAGAGAGAACTGGATATATTGTTCACACAAACTGTCAGTTCTATCATGGATGAACCAATCTTTATACCAGTGTAGACATGGTGGTCAGCTCAAGTACATCTCAAAAACACAGGACACACATGCAAGCCTGCCAGTGCATACTAGTCCCCAGTTAACACATGACTGTATAGGTGTCTGGACTTGAAGGGGTAGGGCATTGAAGATTGTAGGTGGATGTTCTAAGAAGGTGGTGGAGCAGAAGAAGGAGATGGAGGAGGTAGAGAAGGAGAGGAGTAGAGTGGAGGAGGAGAAGAGTGGTCAGGTCTGTGAGCAGTTCACATTCAAGGAAGAAGAAGTGGACAAGTCTGGGCGAAAGGTTTTTAGGTGTAATGGCGATGGCAGATAGAAAGAAGGAGAAGAAGGTGGTTCAGGAGGAGAGGTGGTGTGTCAAAGGGAAAGAGAGAGGTTGCTAGAGTGCGGTGGAGGAAGTAACATCCAAGGAAGAGAAGGGATGGGTAAAGGAGGTGAGGGAGGTGTAAGGAACTCATGATGGCAACACTAAAGACAGACACAACTGACCACATTTCAAGGGGGTTTATTAAACTGTATAAATGGGTGAGATAAACGCCTAATCTAAACTTAACTGTAAGATGGGAGCACGCTACGACCATCAAATAATAATAATACAGTCCGAGTGGAATTTTGTTAAATAAAAAGGCCTATACTAAAAAAAACATTTGCCAGTCCTTACTGCTATGCTACAAAAAGAGTGTGGGATATTGTTCACAAGAATAGAAAGAAGTGTTCACAAAATGATAAATCAGGATGTTATGGCCGGGGTCTCCCTTTCCCACGTTTTTAGCACGGGACAAGGCAGGACTCTTGAACACATCACACTCCTGGGCCTCTCCAGCATGAACGAACAGTTCCTTTTCAAATATCAGGGCCTTCTGTGTCAAGTCTCTTTCATGCAAAGTCTCTTGCTTCAGTCGGCCTGATGTATCGTACACAGCAACAAAGGTTCATTTGGTTAATCTTTACAGTGGGTGATTACTCCTTGCCCCTGGATCCCCTCAGCCAGGCTCAGATCCTTCTCTCACAATAGCCTCCTTCCATCGGGCTTAGACAAACCATTCACTTTGGACAGCCCTCAGTCGGGTTCATGTTTGTCGACACAATGTTCACGGTTGTATCACTGTTCAATCCTATTCGTAGGCATCCCTCAGTCAGGTTCACATTTGCCAGTAAATATAAATATCATCACTTTGTAACCTTCAGTAATCTTAATGTCTTTTAAACAATTGTGCAGCTTACTCTCTTTCTTTATGGTTTCTAGAAAAAAAGAAAGACTTTCAAAAGTTGATTACTTCTCGCTGGGTTACTTGCTTTTCCCTATGACAGATGCTGGTTTTCACAAAATCACACGGTGTCCCCCTCTTCTGGGCACAAACACCACCTGCTCAGATTCTTTAGTATTGTGCACCCTTTCACGTGTCAAAGATCTTCGACTGTACAAGGGTTTTGACCTGACCCTCGTATAACCACTTTGACAGCTTTACGTCGGCCTCCCCTAGGCCTCCTGGTTTGGTACTTTCGTTTAACAAAAACAGTTCTTAATTCATTACTTTCTCTATCCTTACGAGAGCGGTATAAGTTAGAGACATTCAAATGGATGCCCACGTGGCGCCAGCGGATGCTATTTCTGGTACCAACTTTGTTTCACAAAAATAATTCTATTATGTTCTTTCTTATGATATTCCCACTGCAACCTTGAGCCTAACACAGCCTGGTTCAATATCAGTTTCCTCCAACTCTCCAGCTGTGTTGAACTCGTTGGTTCTTCTTCTGCTTCGGGAGTCAAGGATGGTACCACAGAGGCAAGTGCTTCTCCCCACCATGGCTATTAGTGCAGGAGGCCGTGTGTACCGTTGACATCTGTCACACCACTCACCAGCTGCGATTCTAGGTCTTACGTTTCCTCTTTCGGAGGCCTCACGGATCTGGGTTGAAAAGGATAATTCCCACCTGTTCATCCTCTCAACTCCCACCGCCTTTGTCCTCTGTTTAAACTGCCGTCCCGGAATTGCTGCTTCCTCATGCGTTCAGCCTTACTCAAAGTGTGCTCTCGTGCTCCACCTTTTGTCCATGTAGAGAAAGGAAAGGGTAGTCAGGTGTGTATAGTTATCAGCAATTGCCTGACTCTGCCTGACCCTGGTGTTGGGACATGTCAGGTAAACAGCTCTGGCGTTAGTCCGTTTTTGCTCATGCAGTGAGAAAGTGTTCATGTCGGGAAATGAGGGGGTAGAGTTCTAAATACCCTGATGGGCAGGATGGGGAAAAGGTATCATAAGGAAGGGGATACCGCGTCTCACCGTTTGGTGTCCCACTTCCACTCCCTGAAGACCCCCCATCCAGGTGATCCTCCCCCACTGGTCCACCCCCAGGAACTGGATCCAATAGCAATGGCTGTGTTCTAGCCACCTAGATGACAGATCTCTGGGGACTAGCTGGTGAGACACCTTTGGGTTTCTCACAGAGGTCAGAGGTCATCAACCAGTTGAGGTGGAGGCATCATCTAAGAAATTTGAGTCTGGAGAGAAAAAAAGGAGGTGCAAAGTTATCAAGCAGTGGTGGATGATGCTACATCTGGGAAAGATGAGGTGTCAAGGGATACCATGGGGGGAAGAAAGCAAAGGAGGTATCATCTATAAAAGGTTATGGCAAAAAGGTGAGAAGGCATCAGAAGAAGGAAAATAAGGAGGGCGTGGAGAAAGTAGACTGGTAATGAAATCAGGAGGAGGAGAGCAATACACCTTGGGTGACCTGGAGATTTAAGAGGAACAGAGGAGTAAAACCAACTCCGGTGATAGAGGGGAGAAGTGGACAAGATTGAAGATAAAAGGGGGAAGAGGGGAGCCTAGTGTTGCATTTCATTAATGAGGAATGGAAGGAAGATGACTGAGAGAAGGGAAAAGGGTAGGAGATGCAGACAGTAGGGGGGACAGACAATATGCAAGAGCCTACCAGTCAGCCTGAGACACACGTGCTGGAGTTTGCTGTGGCATGGTCTACCACCAGCACCTAGGTGGGTATGCTTCTTAACACTGAGGGCCACAGAATTCTTGGCTAAGACTATAAGGAGCCTGTGCCTGGTCCACATCCCAACAACCATGTGACCGATAGCAGGTGGTAATATCTCTGTAGAAGAACAATGTCCTGACAAGCTTGATGAAATTCAAAGTTTCCACCTACAAGACCCAAAAAAGAAGTGCTAATGAACTTGAGACCCAAAACCTTTGTGTGACTTTTTGACCACTTGATGTTGGAGCCTAAGTGAGCAAGGGAAGGACTGATCGTCTACGGTCCTATTGAAAGTTTGATTGATTTATAAATCTTTGAGTTCTCCACCGCTTTGTTTACAATTCTACCTATTTTCTTAGCATATTTGTTTTTTGTGATAAATACTATGGAACTTCAAAATCTGGGCACTCGGTTGCATGTTGATCCTCTGGCTGTGGTGAATGTTGCCCCTTCAACAGCCTCTCTCTGACTCTAACATCTCTTTAAAAACAAGGTTGGCCATTGGATTCGCCATCAAGGAGATGGCTTTATTGGCAGGCATTGTTAATGATAAAATAATTAGTGGAATGAGAGGGCATAAATATTGCTTTAGAACATCTTTAGACATGTCTATATTGGCTCACAATTTGCTAAATGTAGATCTTTGTAGCAGCTGCCTTTCCTATTCCAGCATACAGTTTGTAGTGTACATTTTACAGAAGATAGAATGTAAGGTTTTATATTTTTGCCCTTTGGCCTACTAGCCGTCTGCTGTGGTATCTCTCAGGATAATCGATACTCTTATGCATGAAATATTCTTAGAATGGGTGAAAATTGCATGCTAAAAACATGCCAAATGATTTGCTTCTCAGATTGCCAAACTAAATCCTTCCCAATTACTATGAGAGATGGAGTCCTATGGACTCTGAATTAATGGGGACTAACACTGCCACCACCACTTGTAATCTGGTGGTAAATTCTGCTGGACCAAGTGGTGGTAATAGTAATTCCGTTGGGTGGTATTCCAGCGAACTTACTGCCGGAACACCAGCCAGCTCGTAGCAAGGCCCTTTATCCTTTATGGATAAGGGATTATGGGCCTAAACCTTTAGGTTTACAATAATTTCATCCCTTCCCTAATGCCAGCAGCTATGCATATCTCAGGGGACAATGGAATTGGGATTTAGGTGAGTCAGTCTAGAAGGAGAAAAACAGGTAGTGCATGGTTGGCACTGCCATAAGGGGTACAGTTTCCTTGCAGTCAGTTCAGTGTCCCCTTGCATGCCTAAACCTGTTTCAGCCCACTGATGTGTGGCCGTAATGTGCACATGAACTACCCACCGCATAATGATATATACGTTCCTAGTCTGCTTAATATAAAGCCAATTTGGCGAAAAGAGTTATGTGCGCCACTGAATAAAAGGTGTACCCTCCCTCATATGTATAATGCATTCCCCAGGTTCAGTACAACCTCCTCCATGAGCCAGAGCAGCATTCTGGATGCTGTAGTGAAGCGCCCCCTTATCTAGTACCTTGGTCTGACTTCTGGCCAGAATATAGTTATATAGTTATATATGTATAGCTAAGGTTCCACGTCCATTTGCAATCATATTTCCAATACCCATGTAACATGGTTGCTATGCAATCCAAGAACACTCTAGAGCTCATTTTCAATGAGCTGTAGAGGAAAGATTTTTACATGTGTAATTTACTTCACGGCTCATTTTCAACCATGTGTATGGCGTAGACAAGGGGTGGAACCTAAGTTGCATTTCCGCCACCTTCCTTCCTCTCCACCATACAAATACTTCAGCACTTGCACCGGCATGTGCACATTCTGGGGATCCCATTGGGATCTAGTGGCTTTATGCACCAGCAAAAAGCTGGTGGAGCCCAGAAGGATTGATTCTAAATGACACCTGCCATGCGTACATGGCAGGTGGCGTTTACTTCATTTGCATGTTGTAGTTCAAAGGTGCAGGGAAAAAGGCGACGTACACGCTTATAGATAGCGCTTCCCCATGCACTTAGGAACTCCACCGTGCAAATGACCAATTTTTGGCAGTGGGTCCCCGCTTATGTTGAAATGTTAACATAACGGTTCGCCACCGTCAAATACGTGGGCACTCGAAAAAAAGCCCCTCTGTCATCAATGTTTGGTGTATTTGTAAATAGTGAAAAGGTCCACTTCCCAAAGTAGACACCCACCACCCCAAAATATCTGTTGCTAAATCTCTGTGTACAATATCAATCTGCATTGGTATGTCCGTATTCAGCCAAATCAGAACGCACCTTGCCCTTCTAGGTCTTGGCCCATTTCTTATACTCCACTTCAGTTTAATGCATTTCCTCCATCCTTGTTAACCCCATTAAGTACCTCTTTACATACAAGCATATTTTTTTCAGTCAATCAGTCAAAATTGCTTTATTCAGCATTTTTTACATCAGCACACAGAATTAATATAACATCCTCGTCACATAAATTCACACAAAGATCCAGTATACAATAAAAAAGTTTCAAAATACATGCGGTCGCTACAGTAAGATTAATAACAATAAAAACTTGAAGGATTTGCTCAAGTAACACATAGAAGTTTCCTGCAAAGTCATGCACGGTGAATGTATTTGGTAGCAAAGAAAATATCATTCGCCACCACTGTAGATCATTTTTCAGAACAGTGGGACCAAATACATTTTCCTCAAATCACTAAAACATTCGCAAAATAGAAGGAACTGCACAACGGATTCAGGGGCTAGGCCACAGGCTGGACAAATTGTAGAGTTCCTGCTCTTCCAGCTACTTGTAAAACGTGCAACTTGTAGAGGGCCAACTCTGAATGCGATACACACATAGGTTGAAGTAATTAGATCTAGATAGCTCTCCCCACCTTGAATAACTTTAGAGGATAAATAATCCAACCCAAATTTCAGTCTTAGACATGACCATGCTAGACATTCCCGGTTAACACGTCTGCCAGCTTGACATCTCTTTTTGAGCTATTAGTCATGTTCAATGGGTTCGCCCAAAGCTCACTTAAGCCCACCAACCCAAGTTGGTGCTTCACATGGCCTAGCCACTGTAATGAACGACCCCCGGGATGGCGCATCAACTCTGAAAGGGCTTCTCGATATTCTTTTGCTTTTCACCATCACTTTTCTTGTCTTTTTGATTCCAATGGAGCACTGGTTCCATCCTAGGCAGAAGTCATGACCTGCGATGGCCCGGTGCAGAGTCTGTGCTGCGGCTCCGCCATATTCCCAGAAGCTGGCACAATGTTTTATTATGCTGTGCTTTGCCCTACACTAATAACATTCTGTGTTTTAAATGTTCATTCATTATTTGTACTGGGCGTGTTTGTATGTTCGGCGCTTTGGTGTAAGGCGCTATATAAAACCAAATAAAATACAAATAAAATACAAATACAAAATACATTTACGTAAATAAATTTTTTTTAAAAAAAGCAGATGGAATTGAGATATATCTGCTCGAGGCTGCAAAAATAATAGAAGCGTCTGGAACTATCCCAATAGCATGCCCTCCAGATGTATTGAATCTTTTTTGTTTTTAAATGTGGTCTCCTCTTCCTTTTTTGTTGGTTAGGTTAATTTGTAAATTGGTTAGAAGTCGCAAATGGATAAAGATGCATGTGTTCGAGGATCCATATGTTTTAAATGCTCATATTGCATACGATGTTAGTATATATACGGTCATTTATTTGGGAACATTATTATGAAGCCATATACTCCTTTTGGAAACACCAATATGAGAACATTCATGCGGGCTGTAGAAGGGTGCATGGAAGCAGTTGGCTGTGTGGGGGTGTTGCCTGTCTGAAAAGGATGCCTCATTATCATCGTTTGCTAGGATGTAGCTTTTTGTGCAGACTTCCGGTTTAATTTTGTATTGATTTTGCCAGGTATTTCTATTGGTATGCAGGCTACACAAATCATCATTCTGCAGTTATTGCAAAAGCATGTGGACTCTAGGCAAGCTACTAAACTGCTGGATAATGGCTATAAGCGAGGCAAAGTCGGGCAGTGCGCCACTAGTTATTGAGGCAGATGATTTGCAAGCTCTGCAATGATAGATCTTTGAGCTTCGGTGGTAGCTAAAGCTCTCCGCGCTGCTAGGGCTAGGCTAGCATGACACAGATGTTACTGTTAACGCTAGAAAAAGGAAAAACTTGGGCCTCATTATGAGTTTGGAGGTATTTTGGAGGGAACTCCTCTGAGATACCACAAAACGGATTTACAGTTGCCACCACTTGATCCCGTGGATTTATGATGGGATTGCAAGTGCTGGTAGGTGGTGAAAATCCCCATTTTATGGAGGAGACAATAGGACTCAATTGGGGATTTTTGGTTGAATTACCAATGGTGGAATTACAGGTTGTAATTTGACTGATTATTTGGAGGAAAAGTGGAGGATTCTCCTTCAGCATCATGAAGGAGGTAGACCATCCACTTTTCCTCCAAAAATTGGCAGAATTACCACTCATAAATCCACCAGTGGTAATTCTGCCAAAACTTGTAATTTAGAAGTGTGGGAAAAATGAAGGTAACGGAATTATCTCCACTTTTTATCCACACAGACAAACTCATAATGAGGGCGAGTGGGCCTCATTACAAGTTTGGTTGTATCTTGGAGGTAATTCCCCATTTAATTTGAGTCCATTGGACTCAATGGGGCTTTATCAGCAGAATAACCAGAGTGGAATTACTGCCAATGTAATTCTGCCGATTTGGTTATTTTTTATGGCAGTGCGTTGGGGGATTTATCTTTAGGGTTTTCCTGGAGGAAAATCCTCCACTCTAAACCAAAAATCGGAATTTGGTGTAGTTTATCTTTAGTGGTTTGTCTTTAATTCCTAATATCGCCTGTTTGTACTGAATTCCTGATTACAAGTTGGCTAACCCGTGCAGTAACTCATGCAGAATTTTGTATTGAGAAGATGCTGCCTGCATAAAACAACACATGTTTTCATTTCAGAAAGCCTGCATGCAGTATCTATCACCTGATTAGGAGTTGGGGTGCAGTCTGAACACTGCCATAACTACCTCTAAAAATGTACTATAAAGTATGGTTTTAATGGCTTCCAGATGACACACAACGTTGCAATTGCCAACATCTGCGTGTAATGTGAGGATACCACGTGTATAAAATAAGCAGCCATCATCCCAATAAAGAAATGACTACTCAAAATTAGGACATTAGCACACCCCTGCATATTGTGCAACCATATACTGAAATCTAAAAAAGATAAGGAAGGTATACAGAGAAAACAAAAATCAGTATTTAGAGCCAAAGGCTGGCAGGTCTGACCTAACAGATAAACGTGCAGGCAATCACATGGGAGTGGATATGAAACGCCAGAAACCAAGCAGCAGACCATGGGGCTGGTCTCATCAAGAGACATGCGCGGGAGATGAGGATCTTTAAGGGACCCAGGGCAGACCAGAGGGTGGATGAGAGGAGACAGTTTGCTCAGAAGAGAGACTGCTCCCTGTTCCAAGGACAAGTCTACTTACCATGCTATGCAGCAATGAGCAATTCATTAATTAATCTTTTATAACACACTTAATACCAGAGACCAGTCTCTAAGTACGGGACCAAGGTTTGAACCTGTGCTACTTTGTGATGTCTTGATTCCAAGACAAACGCATTGCCCCTGAGCTATCCTCCTCGCTCTCCCAGTGCAGAAATGAACAATAATAATTATAACATACATCCAAATGTGAACTATCAATTCTTTGTCAGTTATTAAAAAAAGGTTGACATCTTCGAGACATAGCTGTTATGCACAATTACAGAAGATCCTTCCACTGCTGTGGTACCTTCGCCTCACCCTTTCAGTTTGAAATGTACATGTATATTTTTGTGCATGCTGTAAGCTATGGGCCTGATTTACAAAATGTGTTGCACTGCTGTGCGGTTTAATGACAGCCAGAATGATATAACTAAAAGGCTAGGATAGGCCTCTGATTTGAAGTACATTGTTCTAATGGGAAAAGACACAATGAAATATGTACATGCCAGCCCAAACCTTAACACAGTGAAAGGGCTTGGTGTATTATTAAAATATATGCCTTGCTGAAAACGGCACAAAGAAGTTTGTCAAGATGGGAAAGGCACATTACAGTGTTGATTGAGAAACAAAAGCAGCATTTTTCATTAAAACTGCCAAAGAGCAAATGGCAGTGAACTCCAAAAATTAAGTAACAAAGAGAACATTCTAAGTTGAAAAGTGCCTGTGGTGAAGGGGAAAGGAGCAGCTGCCTTTCAATTTCAGATTGCCACCTGAATGAATAAAATGCTGCACAGGGAAACAAATGAATCATTGGAAATGCTATTTTGTTTTCAGATGCAACATGGAAATCTTGCATGAGCGCAAGGAAGGCAGACAGTCCTTAGTTGCTGGGAAGATATCTTCAGGTTTTCCTATTGTCAGATCTGCTTGGCTCTGTTGTCCCACAGGAAGTCAAGTGCTTTGAAGCCTAACTCTTGTGTGACAGGAATGTGACCATATGGCCAGAGAGATACAATCTCTGTGTACGCAGTACTTAAGCTCTTGACCTCACTAGAGTGATTGATCTTTTTATTGCAGACTATGTCAACATTTCAGCCGACTCTAAACCACATGGTTTCAAGGAAATGAAACCAAGAATGGGATCTGTGATGTGAAACTAAATTGTTTATATGTTAATTATGTGGAAAAAAGAGGGGTTGAGGCGCGCACTCTAGTTCCCAGCTTTGTATACCTGCTGCAGTTCAGTTGCTCTTCTCCTCCAAGCACTTTCATGTCTCTTACAATCTTCAGGGAAGCAGTCTTTTCAGTTATTACTAATTAGTCTCAATTTTGGTCTCAGGGAATTCTGGTAGCAGTAGCCAATTCTGGTAACCAGGAACCAACTCCCCTCCAATAGCACAATTTTATTCCCATGATGGGGGGAGGAGGGAAAACCATCAATGTGGCTCTCCTAGGTAGGGCATGGTGACCCCGGTGCCTCTGCCTCTTGAGCCTGGGACTCTTGAAACAATATGTAGAAAAAAGATTGGGTGAGCCGTGCACTCTAGTTTCCAGCTTTGTATACCTGCTGCAGTTCAGTTGCTCTTCTCCTCCAAGTGCTTTCATGTCTCTTACAATCTTCAGGGAGGCAGTCTTTTCAGGTGTTAACAATAAGTCTCAATTTTGGTCTCAGGGATTTCTGGTAGCTTTAGTCAATTCATTAACCAGGAACCAACTCCCCTCCAATAGCACAATGTTTTTCCCATTGCGGAGGGATGGGGGAACACCATCAATATGGCTCTCCTAGGTAAGGCATGGTGACCGCAAAGATTGTAAGAGACATGAAAGCGCTTGGAGGAGAAGAGCAACTGAACTGCAGCAGGTATACAAAGCTGGGAACTAGAGTGCGCGGCTCACACCCTCTTTTTTCTACATGTTAATTATGTGGTCATTGCATTTCATTGCAAATGTTAGTTTATTTTATAATTTGGAGACTGACGGCCTCATTACAATTTGCAGGTCTGGTAACAATGGTGCCGGTAAGCTACCAGCACTGTTGTTACCGGACCGGAAAGCTACAAGTTCTGCGAGCGGGTGCCTTTCCGCCTGCCAGGTCTGACCTGGTGGGCGGACCGGCTCCCGCGAGCAGACTTCGATGGATGCACCAGCACCATTCATGAATGGTGCCGGTACATCTGGCCTTCCCATTGAGTCCAATGGGACTCAAATGGGAATGGGGAGTAATAATTACTCCCCTGAATTTACCGAGTCCGCCGGGGCTGTAATGCCCCGTTAAGTCCCCATTGCCGGGTGCTGGTAAATTCATGACTCCGGCGGCAGCGGTGCCGGTATTTACCGGCACAGCTACCACCAGGGTCATAATGACCCCTGAGACATGTAGCTAGTGTAATATTAAAGCAAATTTCAATGTGATGGCGTTTCCATATGTTTCATCCACATGTGATTTTTGGAACTCAAGTTATATTCGAAAAAGTGTTTCTTACTGCCCCAAAAATTGTAGAAATTGGAAAGATAGGGAATTATGGGCTTGTGAAATTAGTTATGTAATTATGAAGTTTCACATTCCCGACTACGTTTGTTTTTGAAGAAATGGCAAAAAAACACAGTGTGCCCGTGATAAAGCGTGCTGAAATAAAAATACCCTCTACAGATCCTTCATGAGGAGGGGAATATTAATTTCTAGATATCATGCATTTATTGGTAAATTACACACATTTGCCATGTAGGGACTTTTTGGTTAAAAAGCTGACAGCTAAAAAAAATGTATAAATGACAAAGGTGTATACCACTCTACTTCACTTCACTCAGGGAACACCCTGGCTAATAGGCAGGCATGGGTTGGGTCTAGGGGTGAATGAGAGAGGATAATCATCCAATGCAAAGTTAGCACCAATCAACTTTCACCTTCTAATTGTAATAATCGGATGTGTGGCTTAGACATTAAAAAGTACTTGATCTATGCAGAAAGATGGCAGGAGAGCAGAGTTGGATCCGACAAGGAAATAGCTGCCTAAAATAAAATCAGAAGACAGGAGCTCCATGGACACTTGCCTAAAATCACCTGGCGGAAAACATGAATGGAGATTTGACTGTTGCCTGGGAGGACAGCCTTTGTGGAAGCCTAAAGCTGATGGAAGCCAAAGAAAGGGGAAGTTTGTGCCTAACTTTGACCGGAGTATCAGGATCAAATCCCTGAGTTCCCACAAGAGAACCTGGCTGAATTTCCTGTGCACCAAACCCAGAGAATCCCATGTAAGTAACTTGCTCAAAACAAAATTAAGTGTGGGGGGATCTGCTTGTCTTAATATTCTTCCCTTAATAGGGGATGGGGAAAATTGTGTATACCCTTTGCACCTTTGACTGAATATTAATTTAACTCCCAAATAGATTGAAGTAGGGGTGAGCTTGGAAGAATTCATATCTTTCACTCTCTCTTTTAGCGGGCATAATGTTATAGTCACATAAAGTAATTGGAGTGTCCTGGCCACAAAAAGAAAATCTGTAAAGATCACTATCCCCATAGATAGCCTTCAAGACAAAAAGGTCCTTTTCCCTAAAAAGAAATTCCCAACTATTAAAACGTCCCATAACCCTGTCTTTCAATGAATGGTGTCCTTGCCTCAAAAACGAAGTTGATAATTGTCACCATTGCCAAATCTTGCCTTTAACCCCTGAAGTGCTAAGGATGAGGTATCTCATCCTCAGGGCTACGTTTGCAGTGCAGAGGATGAGGCAGCTTGTCCTTTAAAAAACCCTAAATCTAGCCAGCCGGGCTATGTGAGGGGGAGGTTCCTTCTTACGGCCCTGGGGTTTGATTTCATTCAGTGTCACGCCAGCAAACGTAATGCATGCTGACATGACACTGAATGTAATTTCACTTGTCGCAGCCATTTTGGCTGCTGTGAGTGAAGGAGAAGGTAGGTTTCTCCCTCAATCTCAGGCATTTTCATGCCGTTTAGATTGAGGGAGGTGTCCTTGGAAAAGGGAGACTCTGCCCTTTCCAACGACACCTACCTTGAAGTAGTGCTGGGTGCGGATCACTCAATCTGCGCCTAGCAATGTCACTAGACCACCAGGGATCCTTTTTTGAAGTGGGGGGGATGAGGGGTCCACTTAATATGGAAGTGTCCCTCACCCCCTCTGGCCTCCAAAGCATGGGGCATTATGTTTTACCCGTCCTTGGGGCAGATGAGCACACTGATCTGCCCATCTGCCCCTAGGGAAGAGGCAAATGACAAATTAAAAAAATTAAAAAGTACTTTTTTTAATTGTGGTTGTTTTGAGGTGTGGGGGGTCGCTAGACCATCAGGGATTTGCTATATGAAAGGGGGTGGCCCTCTTCCCCTTACCCCAAATAGATGGGGACATGTCATGTAGCCCTCACTGGGGGGCAGATTGCAGTGTAATCTGTCAATCTGGCCCATGGAAGGGGAAATGTGTTTTTACAGGGGGGTGGGGTTACTAGACCACCAAGGATGGCTTGTATGAATGGAGGGGTAGCCCTCTCCCCTCCTGCCTCAAATGAATGGGGCAGGTAATTAAACCCTCCCCAGGGGCAGATTGATAGTGTAATTTGGCAATCTGCCCCTAGGATGGGGCAAATGTGTTTTTACTGGGGAACTGGGGGGTCACTAGATCACCAGGGATGGCTTGTATGAAAGGGGTGGGGGTGATAGGAGCATGATAGTTTGGATTTGTTGTTGCTGGGCTGACCACAGATAATGAATGTTTTTTGTTTTGTGTACAGTTGTGGCAGGCTGAAGATTTTGTTGGCTTATGTAAGTAGTACGAAATTTCCTTTTGTTGTGATATATTATAGTTGAGGTGTGGATTGTTAGTGTAGTTGGCAGGACTGTGACTGAAGTATCAGTGGTGTTGGTGGGAAAGGGTGGTGCAGTGGCAATGCTCAGGGAGCCCTGGCAGGGTCCCTATCCCTTCCCACAGGGAAAAGCTGTAACACAGCCCAGCCAGAGCTCCAGGCTGGGGTTGGGGACGGTCGACCCACAGGTGTCTTATTTCTAGAAATGCATGGGGTTCCCTGTTTTTCTTAAAGGCTGCAACACCCTAGAGCCAAATCCACAAGACCAAAATCCTAAAAATGTCCTCTTCCCAGACGCTTTGGTATACCAGTGGTTTAGCCTTTTCCCTTTGCGCCCAGGTAGGTGCACCCACACATGCGAGGTACTGTTTTTGTTGAGACACTTGTGGGAATGTGGTATAGTAGGACAATGTGTTGTTGCCTGCATGTTTCAGTGGTTTTCTGGTGGCAAGTGTCTGAAACTTGTGTTTTTTCCCCAAACATTTTGTAATTTGCCAGGACTTGTGGGTAATAGATTCTAGGATGATTCAGAGAGTCAGACTTCATTGGATTCCCACGGGTGTATTCTTTTCAGAAATGCATGGGGTTCCCTGTATTCCTTGGTGGCTGCGACACCCGAAGCCCAAATCTGTGGGTTGTCCACAAAGCCAAATTCAGTGTTCCTCAGTTCATTTTATGTACCATGGTTTAGCCTTTTCCCTTTGCACCCAGGTTGGTGCACCCACACATGTGAGGTATCATTTTCACCAGGACACCTGTGGAAATGTGGTAAGGTAGGACATGTGTTATTGCCAGCATGCTTAATTGGTTTCCTGGTTGCAACTCTCTGATATCTTTTTTTTTCCCCTACCTTTTGGACTTTGCCAGGCCATGAGTGTCACACATTCTATGGCCATTCTCGTAAGTCAGACCGCTTTGGATGCCCACAGGTGTTTTCTTTTCAGAAATGTATGGGGTTCCCCATTTTCCTTTGTGTTTGCAACACCCCAGGGCCAAATGTGTGGGTTGTCCACAAAGCCAAACCCAGTCTTCTACAGGGCATTTCATACCTTTTCCCCTTTCCCCAATGTAGGTGCACCCACACATGTGAGGTACTATTTTCATTGGGACACGTGTTGGAATGTGGGAAGGTAGGACACACGTTGTTCCCGGCGTGTTTTGGTGGTTTCCTAGTGGCAGATGTCAGAAAATTGTCTTTTTTTCCTTCATTTTTTACTTTGGTCTTGCCCTTTTTGTAATGAATTCTAGGGCGATTTGCAAAAGTCAGACCTTTTTAGATTCCCACAGGTGTCTTCTTTTCAGAAATTCATGGGGTTCCCTGTTTTCCTTAGTGGCATGCCAAAGCCAAATCTGTGGGTTGTCCACAAGACCAAAAACCTGTAAAAATGTCCTCTTCCCAGGCCCTTTGGTATAGCAGTGGTGTAGCCTTTCCCCTTTGTGTCCAGGTCAGTAGACCAACTCATGTGAGGTACCATTTTTATCGGGACCCCTGTGGAAATGTACTAAATGTGTTGTTTTCTCTTGATTTTGATAATTTTTTTATACATTTGCTTCTGCACTTCATTACACAACCCTTTAATTTCCCAAATGTAAGCTACATTTAGTCGCTGCTTTAGGCACTGCAAACTTTTGTAACCTGCACAAGTCACTTATCCTTCAAAAGGTCTGCCTGTGCTCTTTCAAAAAAAGGTATGCATGCCATTCTTCACCACATTTGTTTTCCTTATTTTCAAATGCTAAGTACGTCTCTTTAGGCAGTCAGCATTGCAATCCTGTGTACCATGTCTTCTTTTTTCCTGTAATTGTAAAAGAAAGTTAGTTGATATATGTTGTAACAGTGAAGTAGTTTCAGTATCAGATGTTATTATTTATTAAGGTAGGAGGAGTTATTGGAAAAAAGAGTGAAAAAAGTTGTATTATGTGTGGAGTACTAAAGTATGTTAACTATGTTGTTGGAACGACTGCACTATGACAAGTGCAGTTTTGCATATTATAAACAACATGGTAAAGATTGGCATAGTGTGAAAGGATGCATTTTAGTGCATTTTTGCAGCGCAGGAAAGTTTGCAGTAGGACAAATATAGAATGATATTAGCTGTACAGCAATGTTTGTCTTAGTGCAAAATGCATGAAAACATGTATCTTTTTGCAGTAGGGCCCTTTTTGTCCTGGTGCTTTTGATATGGAAAATGCATTTGTCGTGGTGCAATGGATTTGTAATGTGTTGCACTGTTTTTAAAGAGTATGGCAAACTGTGGCATAGTGGTAATACCGTGGAACTTTGCAGCTGCAGCATTGTATGTTGTTAGTATATTGTGTGTTGTAGTAGTGGTTGCAAAAGATTAGTCTTTTTATGTAATAAAAAGTGATGCATTTAGGTTTGCATGTTTGTAGTAGGAATTTATTGAAAGGGAAAACATGTATAGATACATTGGCACTGTACACATATATGTGAGCAGGTGGAGAATGGTTAAAGAACAAAACCATATGTTGCCACACGGTGGCCCTAAAATGCACTTCTTAGGGGGCAAAAAGTCTCAGGGATTTTTTAATATTGTCTTCTCTGAGGCACACCCACAATGGGAGAACCCAAGTTTCGACGAATGAACTCAACAGTATTGTTTTGTCTTAATTGAGAAACATAGAATGTATATGTGATTATAGACTGAGCTTGGGGAATTGGGGATAAACATTTATCATCAACACGTTTTATGAGAGTGTTCAGGCAATGATTGGCGTGATTGTTGGGGGCAATGAAAATCAATATTACATATCACTTGAATATTTTACATAATTACACAGTTCAGAAACTTGATTTTGACATCAGAGTGCATCATCTCAACAGTTTCTGTTTGTCCATCGTTGCATTTACAATTGGTTCTTCATGATTACTGTGTTCATTTTTTTCTTCTTTGACATTGTGGAAAATAAAATATTTGAAAAATATGTAATTTAATAACTGATTATTAACATCTATTATTTGAGTGCATTTTAACATATTTGCGTATATATTTACCATTAATACATTTTTCATCGGTCATGTCATCTTTAGGAAAGTACTCCTGAGCCATTCAAGTGTGTTTGCCAGTCTTAAAATAGTAGCCAATTTTTAAATACAATGACAATGATGTATGTCATGGATGATATAATTAGTGATGTCACCAGTGATCTCATCGGGACTCCATGCCCCCCCATTCTTCCCTTCACTCTGGCCTTCCTCCTTGGGCTCTCCCCCTGCTCCTTCCTCTGAAGCCAGAAAACCTTGGAGTCATCTTCGACTCCTCTCTTTCCTTCCTCCCTCACACTCAGGATATTGCCAAGAAGTCCCACTTTCAGCTCTTCCTCCTCAAAGGAATTCTCCCTTTTCTCACTTTCCCCCAGAGGATCAATGTTATCTGAGCCCTGGTTCTCTCTAGGCTTGACTATTGCAATCGCCTCCTCCTGAATCTACCTTCTTCCACTGTGACCCCTCCTTCTAATCCTTCTAATCCAGAACAGGTCAGCAAGACTTATCCTTGGCCTTCTTCCCTTCTTCTCTTCTCTGCTAATCCCACAGTTGCTGTGATTGGTGTCCGGGGCCCTTATGCATCCTCTGGGCCCCTGACATCCCATATCCTATCGGCCTAGGTCCTGTCTTCCCTCTGCACTTGCCTTGGCACACCCTCCGCCCTGTAGGATCGCACTTATCTCATAACGTGGCCCTTGGTCATGTAGCACTCAACAACCCAAGCACTTCATCTGTGGCTCACCCATGAGCCCGGACTCCCCAGCACTTACTCCTCTGCCCTTTTCCTTGCTGCACTTGCTGCACTTGCTGCACTTGCACTTTCTGAATACTCACAAGGCATAGTAGGTTTGTCCTTCCTCCTTTTCCCTCTACTGCTCTTATTAATTATTGTGTTATGTATTTCAGTCCCTTGTCCCCCCCACCCCCTCCTCGCCCTGTAGGTCGCTTTGAAACAGTATTTTACTTGCTGTATAAGCCCCTAACAAGCAAACAGTAAATACATAAATAAATGTCATCAGTGATGTCATCATTTTGGTCATAGGCTGCGCAAGAGGGGGCGAGAAGTGAAGGTAGCTTTAGCTGAATTTCAGGGAATTTCCCAGGTTTTTGTTACAATGTATTGCTCACATTAATGTCCGTGCAACTAAAGTTTTTTCCTTGAATTTCAAGGGTTTTGCTATTCCATTGATTTTGAGAACACTAGCAGACCACTAGCCGTGGCCTTCATCCAGTGGGCATGGCGGAGCACTACCAAACCAGTAGCCATGGCCTTCGACCACAGCAACCCACTTGCAACTGATCACTCAAAACATTAATCAATCCCAAATTGATTTTGACCTGTTTTGACAGTGGTATTGTTATGTATAAAATATTGCAGGCTTTGAGAACTCACAATGTTTTTAGGCAATTATTTTCCATTGATCACATAGTTAAGCAGTGGGCTACAAGCCCCTTGTTTTATGGAAAGTCTCTTGGTGACTGTTGTGATACATCGCACAAGCCAAAACTAACCGCATTTAAGCAGCACGGCAAAGGGAAAGTAATGACCGGCAGCCAGAATAACATATGCCCAGCTACTTTTGCCCCACAGCGAACATCAAAGGCTGGCACCCATGAATATACACACAGTAAGTGAACATATATCTTAAAGTGAATTATACAAATGTAGTTCATTTGACCTTCCCCTTCGAAGAAAGTGTGCGAGACAAGATAGCATTGAACTTTTAAAAAAAGTAAAGAACATCACAAAAATAACCTGAAAGAGGAAATGTTGCAATAAATATGCTGGCAAAGGATAAAAGATGCTCACTTTGTAAGGGAGAATGGAAGACTAAACTGGTAGTGTCCCGTTTTAGCCCTCAGAAGCCACATTAATGTTACAATATGAGTATAGGTACTACATGATGTTTTTGTTGGCAACTTTATAAAGGACAGGAAGACAAAGGAGATAGGGAAATTATACATAGCCCTGCCTACCTATGTGGCTATCCCTAGACGGTGCTAGTGTGCCGCGTATGTAATGGTGAATAGATTAAGAACAAAAAAAGAAAAATTCTCTTTTTTCAAATTTTCTTTCAACTTCAGTAGCAGTTTATTTTATATGCAGTTATATGAAAGACAGCAATTACCAGTTTGATAACTTACTCGGACATTAAAGGTTTTGGATAGGATGGTTGTCGAACAGCATTGTGGCAATGATTACTTTATTGGCCAGTACTGTAGGAACAACACATCCCTATTAAAAAAAGCTCTTATTATAGAGTTAAAACTAGTATATACTGTGAAGACTATACATGGGGTCTGTACACTCAAGTATCTAGGTGGACCCCTTATCTTGTTGTCGGGGACTGCATCAAAACCTATTTTTGCCGTCTCCCCGTATCTGTCGACCGGTTTCAGTGGACTCTCTTATTATTGCCACCTTCTTCAGGAATGTCTTTGTAATATTTCTGTAGGGATTGTTTGCGTATCAGTGTGACTTTCTCAAAATCAATCACCCTAACTCCGTATCCAAGACACTAAAGTTATATTGAAATGGTCTCATTCAAACTGCCCAAGTCATTCTTGCAGCTACAGTTTTGTTTGGGGTGAATGTCACTCATAGCCATGAGGGTTTACACTATGAGCTTCCTATGCTTCTAGGTCTGCTGTTCCCAACAGGGACGGCGTTGCTGCTCACCAAATGAAATGTATTTGTTTGGTGAGTAGTTTGAATGTCTCCAGAAACCAAATAAGGTGAGAATGTTCCAATATAAATTTAGTATCTTGGATACTGATTTAGGGTGATTGATTTTGAGAAAGCCACACTGAGACGCAGACAATTCCTACAGAAATATTCAAATAATAAAAGTTACGCTGTCCACCCACATGTGTCCTTTACTTGTGCCCTAAAATCAGCCAAATGATGACGTGTTTCGCGAACGCGTCCGTACTTTGCGATCATGTCTGGCTTCCCAGACAGTTCAGAACTACACTTTTGACTCATCTAGGAACTTTCAAGCTCAACATTTACCCATTGCACAGCTCCTACACCTATTCTTACTCATTATCCATTAACAATCTAGTACAGAGCACATACTTGGAAGAATATTAGCAAAACTGCTATTTTCCATATCTTTTGAAGACAACAGTCCTCTGTATATACTGCAACACACCACTCTGCAGGGGGGAGCAATTTCAAAGTGCTTTTGAAGCTGTAATCAAGGAGCATAAGAAACACGGCCCCCTACCTTAAATGTAACACACGCGCAACATCTTCCCCTGTCCACCTGCCCCTCCATATTAGTGCTTGGTGCCTCTTCCCTCATTTCCCTCCCCACCTTACGTCTAACCTCTCCTGAATAAAAAAAAAACATATAATCAAAATAAGAAAAAGGTTTCTTTAGGAACCACCTTTCACAGTCAAACAATAGAACTAAATAAAAATCTTATAGACTCCATCTACTTTACATTTCTCAATAAAGTACATAGACTTAATAAGATTTTCCAATATTTCCATTAGCATTTTGTGTTATGCTAATGGGAATAATGTGGCGTTCATCCCACTTTCCAGGAACTGGAATGGGGATAACGGCCCATCAGCCCAAATTATCAGCGCAAGGGAAGTGAGGGTGGATAATGATGGCCGTGGACAGTTATCCCCCGTTCCAGCCCCTGTAATGAAGGATGAAGGCCATTAGCACCACAGGTTGCTAAAGCGGTAACCCAGGGTGCTAAAAAAAAAAGGATTTTGCTTCCTATACGTGGACGCACACAGCGTCCCACTGTAGAAAGGAGAATCCTTTTCCAAGAAGGCCACCATGGAAAGGGAAAGCGGGGCTCCTTACAGAGCCCCTCTTCTCTTTCCATAGCGGCCAGCAGAAGATGAAGAGAGAACCCTGTGACCATATAAGCACAAGCACATTGTTACCACATAGCCAGTCCCTGGTGGACATGGCCACTTTATCCCTATTGGTCGTCCCTCATGGTCATGGCCAGTAGCCAGATTGTCCGGGTCATGACCTTATGCCATGACCCAGACAATCTGGCCACTGCCCATGGCCACGGGCTATATACCTCAGTCACCAAAGCTATTTCACTTTTCTTTGTACCTACATTATGACACTTGTCAAGAAATAAAACACGGACACATTTGCGAAACCACGCTTTCAGGTCCTTTCCAATGTTCCTTACACAAGTTTTCTGGCAATCTGCCAATGTTTTATTAAGTGTCAAAATGTATGTAAATACAATAGTCATATAACTTAGCCCCTACTTGACAAAATCCATTCAGACTTTGCATAGACATTCAAGGTTGGGTCTCTAAACTTTTGTCCACATTTGTCAAACGGCAACAATGTTATAAGCCATCTAAAAATGTTGAGAGCCCCGCTAATTTAGCCCCCTCTTGACAAAATCCCACCAACCTTTGCGAAAACATGTATATCTAGATATTAAATCTTTTAGCAAACTTTTGTGCAGGTTCATCAAATGGCACCACATGTATAAGCCTTTACAATATTTTGGGATGCCCCCTCCAATTTTGTTCCCTCTTCACAAAACAGCCCCACACTTTGGAAAACCATTCAGAATCAGGTCTAGAATGAAATTCCAACATTTTATGCAGTTTCTTTGAGTGCCCCAAAGTTATAACCCATCCAAAATCTGCTTTTCACCAACCCTGTAATGCCCAAATAAACATATGCCCCCAAAGCGACCCCTGAGGTCTCCCTTGCTGCCCCTAAAACATTTTTAAAAAAAGTGTTTCTTTTCATTATTATTTTTTTAATGCAAGGTCCGCCAGCGCCATGTGGCTCTTTCCTTCTGGAATGGCTGGTTTTCTTGTTACGGCCTCTTAAAATAAAAAAAACATCGAAAATACCAGGGGATCCACAAGTCTAATACTTTCAGCAGTGACCCTAAATAAGAAAGAATAGGATTAGCAAATAATTTGTCTTTCTGGAATTCTATACAATAATTGCTAGACTCATTAAAGATTTATTTCAGGCAACCTTCAGGGGGTGTCACTGATTTAGTCTGTTCTTAAACACTTCAACTCAGCCTTTCATCCTTCTTAGGTCGATAATTGAGTGCCAGCACAGGTTGGGTGATATTGTATGTATATTTGCTCTATATAAAGCGCAAAAGCGTAAGTGCTATATAATAACACATCATTATCATTTGGCCATGGACGTCTGCTTACATTCACAGTAATTTGGTAATATGGGCCTGTACACACTCTTCTTAATGATACATGTGGCGATTCATTCTTGTATGAAATTTATATCACATTATAGTGATATCGTAACCATATTTTGCCTAGTGTACTTAGGAACAATGCTATGTGATGCCACTTCCTGTTTTGTCAGCGGGTGAAAGGTCGTGTTCCATTGCGTCCCGTGATATCACTTCTTCTGATGTCATCAGAGGTCAAGTGTCGTATGATGTCTCTTCCGCTTCCCCTTTTTTCTTCTGAAATGACGTCCCTGGTGCGTCAGCTGACCGAACCTAGATATCACAAATTCTTTTTTACCTACTTTTTGGTCGTTTTTAAAAAAGCTATTGGACAGATTTACACACAATTTACAAAAACACGCTTTCGGGACAAGGCCGCCGCTCCTGCCGCAAATTGCGTGAAAATCTGTCCAGCTGCTTGGGCTGTAGACGTGAGCAAAATCTTTTTTCCATTGCATCTATGGGAAAAACCACCCATTTTGGGACCCCCCTATATCTTTGCCCCCCTTGACGAAACATCACCAAACTTTGCAGGGTCAATCTGATGGGCCATATACCTTGTTTGTAAAGTTCTGTTAGGATTCGTCCGGGGGGGCGGCGAAGTTATAAGCCACCCAAAAAGTGCTCTTCCTATGGGTTGAGCAACTTAACAAACTACAGCACCTCTACCGCAGGCCCTGTAATATATTTATATTTATACAATCTTCATTGCACATTCGCTTTATTTTGGACTGTGTTACTGTGTTGTTTGGGTCACTACTGGATCACATTCACATCCCTCTTAAGATCACAGCCTTCACTCAACCCACATTATGACAAAAGGTGAAGGAGGTATATCTCTTAACTGACTCTTTTACCTTTATGATTGTGTTGGCTTTTGGTTTGTAGAAGTATGAGGGCTAAGGGGTTATTTTACCCTCTACTCATTTTGTGTTATTGCAGTGCAGAAGTCAATATGTCACAGCAACTCCTTCTCTCACTCAGATTGGCTGGCAGCCAAGCAGTCCCCATGTGTATATGTCCTAGTCAGGTGTGATGAAAATGGTCTGCCCCGTCGTGATGACCAAACGGTCTGTGAAGGATGTGATGTTCCAGATGTACTTGGCCTACTCAGCAATGCAAATTCCACCAATGTTGTCAGCAATGGTGCAGACCCAGGTGCAGGCCCTGCAGCTGTGGACACGCCAGAGCAATCCACATTTGATTCTCGATTCATATGTGCCCCAGTGTCCCTGGAACCTTTAGAAGATAGCCGCTGTCCTGCCATTGTCAGACTAAATGAGGGGAAGTTGGCCTCAGTATCTTCCTCTGATCCAGCCTCTGACTTGAACCAGAGGAACTCATCCTCATCAAGGCTTGTGAGTTTGGGCCCATGCATGAGTTCTTCAATTATGTCATCCACATCAGTAGGTAGATTCTCTGAGGAGGAAGAGTAATGAGGTCTGCTCACTATTGGGGGTGTTCATCAGACACGGCTGGCTCGTGTGTGCTGGTAGATGGGCCAGCATGTTTTTTTCTGGGTAATCCTGACCTGCAAAATAACAGAAAACACCTATCATGCACCTCAACATGTATGTACATAGGCCACAATGTTCATACAATGTCCCAAAAACGCCCAGCATCAAATGCATTCTAAAAGGCTACTGGCCCCTTACATCAATCCAATATGACCTACTGACAGAGCTCATCGCTTGCTGGAAAAGTGAGCAAACGTGCTACAATGTTCCCTCAATGCCAATGTCTTGCACACCATCACATCTGTGTTTTGTTCTGGGACATACCCGTAATGCTCATTGCACTTTCATCAAATGCAATGCATTTGATGCCTGTGGGGGGGGGGGGTGGGTAGGGCGCAGGAGCTGACGCCGGAGGAAGTACTAAGCACTTCAGTTGTAACTGATTTCAGCACCGCCCACTACCTTGCACAGAAAGGCTTTTCCAACCCAAGGGAAAAGGGTGCAGCAGTTGGCACCGCAGGGAGTTTGCGGCAGGCAGGCACTTGAATGCCCCTGAGGATTATCTGAGGAAGGGAGCAATTCTCTGTCAGCGCTGCCCATCAACATCGTTGAAGTCACTGAAAAGGCTGTGCAGCCCCTGGAGGTCGTGTATGAGGCAAATGCCTGCAGATCTGTGCAGATGGATGCGATATAAAAGGGGGAGGAGTGTCAAAAAGCTGTTAATCTGGGACTAACGAGATGAACAGGACAGCCGTTTTCTTTTTTTTGGGTGACCTTTTCGTGGTTCAAAGCGGAATTCGATCTGTGCAGCATGCCTTTGCCGCATACCCCTACAAGGGCTTTTGTTGACTTTCCTGTTGACTCTTTTGATTCCCCAATATGCTTCGTAATGCCATCCCCTGCTCTGCCTGCCACATCCACAGCATTAGAACCCACCTTGGCACCTTTACTCGAAGGGAAATGGCTCACCATGAAAAGTAAAATCCCAGTAATAGTTCCAGCAACGGTTTTACCTTTTTCTTTACGCTCTGTTGAAGCTAGTCTACCCAACCCCACAAAGGTCCCGCTCTCTTATAAGCAAAATACATTGGTTACTGGGTTTTTTTAATGTCCCTGTTAGCTTGGACACCGGAGGTGGGGGTGGATACTTTACATAATCCAGACTCATCTAATAAGATTGTCAAACCCCTATGCTCTTATGAGTGTTGGCACAAGGACTCTGAGCTAATTAGCAGAAATGATTATCTATCCTTGACCATGGCTGGAACTACTTCCTAGGTGACCCAGATTACTGGGGCTCCCATTAAGACCCCTGATATGGCGTCTATAGCTCTTCCTGCTGCTCTAGATCAATTTCACTCACTGGCCAATGCTGAAAAAGTTGTATGAAATGGAGGGGAGGACCCTACGCTCCTTTAGTCAGCTACTTCCGAAGAGCCCCACACCCCCCCTTCCAACGAACACAAATTGTGCTCACAGGGACCATACAATGGTCACTGCCAGATGGAGGAATGCGCCCGGTTGAATACAGAGGAAATCTGGCTGGGAGGTCCCAGGGGATGTCAGAGGGAGTACCCATCCATGTTGGCTTGGAGAGCGGAATGACCATTCATTTCCATTCTGTGAGGAAGTGGCACAACATTAACCAAAGCAGCCCAGTGAGGGGGGCCTAGTGCTCAGAAAGTGCCAGTGTAGTTCTGTTCTTGCTGAACACCTAATTCTAAAAAATCTGGTTCTATTACTGGTGGATGCTGTTGGGAAAGGGCTGAACAAGGGTGAGCTACTGCATAACCAAGAGGATGAGAAAAGGGCTTCAAATAATCTGGTGGAAGCAGGACTGCCCTCGCCTGAAACCCGCTCTAGCAACATTGGAGCGACCAAAGTCCCCAAAATGATCAAGATTTGGACGGGATTGTCCAATGGGAATAATTCAAGCGCTAGCTCTACAACTGTCCATGTAGGCAAAGGACCACTGCCTAAAACGGAAAAAACTAGCTGTAACCACCGCCCAGAACAGCCAAGAATTAGCCTCCCCCACACCATTGCAGAATACAAGCTTGCAGGTTGACAGGGTGCCCTGGTCTAAACCAGCATGTAACAATGCCAAACGCAGCGTGGACCATACCTGCAGTATCCCAAATGTAAAAACTAGGAGGCAATTATCACTCTGAGTAGGGGGGACACTATATTTGCATAGGGTCCCGAAATTGGCCTCAAATGATTATGAACCCAGGGAAGCACTGGTTAACAAATGTACACATTGGATACGGGCAGTAAGGGGTGTCTTTTTGCTATTCAAGAGCAAATCCTGAGCTGTACTAGGGTCCCCCAGCAGGGGAATAATACCCTTGATTCTATTAGAATTGACTTTATGGACAGAAGCATAGCCAGGTACATGCCAAGTTTTCTGTGGAAATATCAGTCCACAAGGAAATGTGTGATTGAACCCAGTGGTTACAGTCTGGTAAATGCCCCAAGAAGGCAAGTACTTTCAGGATCGAATATTATTCCACTTGGGAAAAGCCCCAAAACTGATATTTCCATGGACGAGATCCCCATAGATTATGATTAATTAATGCTACTGTGTCTTTTCCCTGGCCATTCTAGTTATGAACGTAACTCTGTGGGTAACCTGACCCCTGTCCAATGTGTGTGCCAACAGCAGTAGTAACAAATACCAGACTGAGGATGAGTGAACAGCAGCCACTGGTGGATCTTTACCCAATGTGTTTGTGGGTGCATGTACTGCGGATCATGTGATACACTCCCAAAGGAATGGAGCAACTGTGCTATACACCCACTCATTGAATATCCTCATGTTCAAACTTGAGGGAGCATGAATCAAGCCACATAGAGGATGTAGATATTATCTTATGTATATATTGGCCTCTAGCAGTGTCAGACATCAATGCTGTGCCATATGTGCATATGAGTTCTGCCCGCATGCTACTCCTGAGGGTGAGTTGTCAAGCCTTACAAACAAAACGAGCATGCTAAGACATGTGGGACTTACATCCTCATCACCACCTTCTCCTTCAATAATAAAATAAGTGCACCGGTGTCCTTGCCCATGCGCCTATGCAGCCTCAACATGCCATGAGTCAAAGGTGGACATGGCCACAAAGGATACCACAAGGCAGTTTATGCTTGGCACTCAAGGTCTGGCTAGGGCATGATGACTGACATTTCATCACTGCCACCTCAGGATTGTGAGTGAGCATAGGACACCAGATGGCATGTGAACCACTGTACCCCCAACTCACCTTGTGGCTGCTAGAGGCACTCAAGACATGACCTCTAAATGGACAGCAGTAAAGTGTAACCCAGGAAAAGGCAACTGTAGTAGAGCCACACCCCCATCCCCTGACATCAGGCTTGCAACACCCCATAACATGATATAGGGCATACTCGCATTACACAAAGAATGAGGGGGAGGATGAGAAGGACCCTGAATGATGCCCCATGAACATATGCTCACATTGAATGTATGGCCAACAATAAAGACATCAGGTACACATGTCACTCACATGATGTGGCCATATATGTGTCCATGCCTCCAATGCCCATGACATGCTCACTTGCTAGGAGGCCACTAACCAACTCTTCAATTTCAGTCAGGTCCTCCACCTGTTGCAGGGGTTGAACATGGTTCCAACTCAATTGATCCTTTGTTCTCCTGGTCTAATCTCCCATGTGCTTAGATACCTCCTTGGCAGTGCGATCTTCCATCCCACAGTTGCGGAAGTTAGAGGGAACTACCTGCCCAAGTATAGAGGTCCACAACGTTGGTGAGGATAACCAGTCCCTCCTCTGTGAATCTTTTTTTTTCTTGGCAGTCCCTTCTCTTTAGTTGGCTCCATCTCTGTTTTTGACCCTTTCTATTTCATTGGCTCCTTCTCTCTAGCTGGCTCCCTCTCTTTCCTTGGCTACTCACACAGACCTAATCCATGTATGCCCACCATGCATTTTCAAGACCAAACCTCTGTGATAGCATGACAGATATGCAATCCGCTCTGGACATTTAATTCTATGGAATAGCAATCTGCACGTGGCCCCTTTTCTTAGTGTTATGTGATCACTTTGCACATGTGTAGCATGTATAGATTGCCTTGCGGAACTTACGCACTGAGGGCCTTTCCTCCACTTTTCTCTGTCTGCTGCCTGTAATGTACTTTATGCCACCTATACCTTGCTGTCCCCCTGCGTTGCCTGATCTGTTGCCTCTTTCTGCCTTATTTACCTTCTCTGCATGATAACTCCTTCTGCCTGCCTGGTAGTCTGTTATTGGTAGCTGGCCACTGCATTGTCCTGGAGTGACTGTTTGATCATCACAGCCTGTCACCTTCTGCTGGTGCACTGTGCATCATTACACCATCTACTCCCCCTGACCACCTCATCTGCCTCATCTGGATGCCAACACCTCCATTTCACCATCACAGCTCCTCTCTTCATGTATTCTCAGGATAAACTGTCACCACTGCCAGCCTAACCTCTGCAAAGGCTTCCCCTTCGTCTTCCACCGCCAAGGTGGTGAGGATGAGGGCTGTCAACTTCTAGGCACATGAGTTTGGCATCCTGGGTATACAGGATGCCAACTTCTGTGCTGACAAGCATCTTCAGCCTGATGCCCATTGAAGCATCTGGGACAACATCACAGCTGCCATAAACACGGAGTAGTTATGTTATGTTATGTTACTTGGCATTTATATAGCGCCATTTGTATCATTGCTATGACCTGAAAGCACTGGTAGGTTGAATGCCCTCGCGAACCGTAGTTCAGGTCAGTAGAGAGAGAGAGAGTGTGTTGTATGGTGCGTGGGTGCACCGTATATGTGTGCAGCTGGTGTAGTTGTTGGATGATAGCTGCTTCTTAGCGATAGGTGTGGTACTGAGGAAGTCAGTTGGATGTGTTCAGTCTAGTGGGTGGATGCCCAGACTGGGTTCTGGCTGTGTTAGGCCTGAGGCATGCCTATGCTAGCCGGAATATGCTTCAGCTAGCTTTGTTTTATTAGGGTGATTAGGTGTTTGTGGTCGTGTTCGTATGTGATCAGCTATGCCAAATTATCAGGGGTATAGCTGTATTCTAGTTGAATGATGGTGTATAGAAGAGAGTAAGCGTGGTGGTGAGATATGGTGGTCAACAGTATAAGCGCCTGAGACCATGCACATGACAGTGGGGACGTATAAAGCAACATACAAGTATATATCATCTGTAACATCTGCATCATCCGAAACTTCTGCATCATCCGTAACATCCGTGCCATCCGCATGATACGCATCATCTGCATCATCCGCATCATCCATAGCATCTGCGCCATCCATGGCATCCGCGCCGTCCATGGCATCTGCACCATCCATGGCATCCGCACCGTCCACGGCATCCCCGCCATCTACGGCAACGGCACCATCCACAGCCTCTGCACCATTCACAGTGGCAGTGGATACTAGTAGCAGTTCATACTATTGAGAGCTTCATGAAGAGCTAGGTTTACATGAGAATCCTCAGCAAGAAGAAGAAGAGGACGCCCATTGAGTTAGGACACTGTGTGAAGAACCATTCTCATGACTGCCTTTGTGTAACACCATTATGGGTCCAGATCCTGAAGAAGGTGAATCCAGACCTTCATGCCTTGACCTGTAGGCCCAGATCCAAGCTGCTGATAAATCAACAAAAGGAATCAGCATATGCATTGTTACAATGTCATGGAGAGATGGCATAAAGAGAGGGAGAGAGTACGTCTACCACTAACTGGGTGGTGTCAAACATGTATGCCACATTGTGTCTAATAGCCACACTGCAACAGTGGTAAGGGACACATAGGTCTAGTGGGCAGAGAAGGGGATTGGGTACATGTGATCAATTAGTGGAAGCAAGCTCTGGCTACTGTCCAAGGCATGTGTACATATCATTTTTAAAAACATGTTTCCACGTGCTGCCCTTCAGTAATATTCTTGAAAGACATGTCCTCTCATCATCAGCACACACTACACCCATCTGGTGCAGCATGATGCATGCATGTGTGGGATATTGACTATGGGGAGTGCTAGGCAGAATCCTATGCAGTGCCCTTAGGGACCACTGCACAGAGTTAAGACTACAAGTGGTAATACAAGTTCACCTTTTGCACAAGCCTGTACTACACAGAAAGAATGGTAGCAGTGACTGAGCAGCCAGACTTATCTCAAGAACAAATAAGCAGTAGTAGAGATTACACAAAGGACTAAATTACTGTGACTCAAGCAAACACTGACTCAAGGTTTCTGGTTAAAAAATATAAGTACATTTATTTTTAAACCATCTGTTCACAAAACACTTCACTTCTAGTAAAATAAAACCACACTTCAAATACACTACACACAACCAATTCCCCTTGTGCAGAACAACTCAAGGTATGTACCTTATGATTTGACAGACTGGTGTTATGAAACAAAAGACGTTACCGGGAATACATATGCGATCACTTTTTGACAGTAATGACAGTTCGGTCTTACTAAAGATACACACTTAGCACCTGAGTTACCACAAGAGAGTTGGGGGCAAACATCATAGGCAATACTTTTGTCAAGGCAGATAGAATCAGAGAACACGTTCTAACCCAAAGATAAAAGTCAATAGGCCTGCGCCAGTGTTAGGTCGAACAGGGTTCCTGTTGTCGAGGATCACACAGTCAGATAGTTCACGATTCAAGGTTGCCATTAGTAATAAGATATTGGCCCTCATTCTGATTCAGACGCTGACCCTTAACGCCTGATTACAAGGTTCCCTTTGCGGGATGGCTTTTAACGGCTGCTTTTTTGCAGCCGTTAAAATCCATGCCGCAAAGGGACCTTTGCGATAATTACGGCACCGTAATTTACGGTGCCGTAATTATCGCCTTTCCCCATTCCCATTATGCCCTATGGGAATGGGGAAGGGTAAAATGGGAAATGGGGATTTACCGCCCCACTCACCTTGGAATGGGGCGGTAAATCCGCCAACCACCATGGCGTAAACATAGTTTACGCCATGGTGGTAAGGGTACAACCCAGGCGGTAACTTACCGCCTGGGTCATAATGAGGGCCATTGTCAGAAGAGGAGGCAAAAGTTATAAGAGGGAAGGAAGAAAAGGACAAGCCTTTAGTGAAGAGAAAAGGGTTCACACTAGTTCCTCGAAGTCGGACACAGTACCTTATTCCTTGAAAAAGCTGGTGCTAGGGCGGTTGTTCCTAGTAGTTTCCTGCACACTCAGGGTTGCTGGAGCTTCAGTCATGGTGACAAGAAGCAGGACGTCTGGAGCGATCTGCACTACCCTGGGATGAGGCCAGCAGCAGCGACGGTGAATAAAAGGTGCGCCCCTTTAAAACAGGATAGGCTCTTCAGATGGCTATCCGGACCACTACAGCAGGGTGCAGCAATTTCGACCACTGGCTGTGGAAGATGAGCTGGTTGACCCCCCCTGGCTCAAGGAAAGAAGACTCCGGACTAGATCTTCTCTGGTCGTTGAAGGGTAGATAGCTCAGGACTGCAACAGGGCTTCACCGGGACCTGGGGTTGCAGCAGCCATCTTCTTCTTCGCTTCTCTTCTGTTCCTTGCAGTTCCAGTGGATTCTCTGACTTCGGAGCAAGAGTCCTGCCTTTTATGCGAAAATCCCCCATTCACATAGCCTGGCTGTCAATCACCCAGCAAGGGGGTTGTCCGGCCCGGACAACCACATCAGCCAATCATGACAAAGTGCGACTTGGGTCTCCATGGAGACCCTGTGCAGGGGGTGACTAGACCCCTCCCTCACATTCAGCCCACCTAGACACCCAGGCGCTAAGAGGATGGCTTCTCTGCAGAAGCCTGCCAAAAGACGGTGAACAAAGAAGGCAAACATGGTTTGATTCGCAAAGTAAAACACAAAAAGAACTTTACAAAAAGAAATGGTGACTAAACTCAACCGAAATAAAAAGTATTTGGGCAAGCGGGTTTAAGTTCGAGGCTACCACAATAGCCTGGAACAATACCATGTTTATATAATATAATAGCGGTAGAAAATTTAGGGTAGATACCACTGCCGCCAGCCAAGTCTAAATGTTAAAAGAGCAAAACAAAGCTCAGAGAGGCACAGACAAAAAGGGGTAGGAGTTAACCCTTTCCAATACTCCATGTAAAATGGGGTGTACTGGGTCTGTAGTTTTAAAGTGACTACATAAATTTAATGGCAACTTTACATGTTTCTGGGGGACAGTAGTGAGCCCCAGAAAAATTGAGTCAGTGGGAAGTCTAAAAGACAACCCTGTGTCACTGCACCGAAGGTGCTGTGTAACACACACAAACAGTGGGGCTCATGGAGTGGTGTGCTCCAGAGCCCAAAATCACACACACAGTAAAGATACACATGGCAAAACACAGGTAAGAGTGGGAAAAAAAGGCTCACACTCTTACCTGGTGGAAAAAATAAACTCCAGAAATCCAGCAAAGCTGCTGGGGGACTCACTAGGTGAGGGGCATTAGCCATAGAAAGAGAATTCTCCCTAACAGGGAGCTGTTAGAAGTGAATGTGACAGAAGTGTAGATTAGCCCAAAAGTGAAAACATTGCATCTATGGACATCTTTTTTCTTACATTCCAATGTCAGATAGACATTTCATTCACTATTGCTATGTGTATTCTATGGCGAACAAGCAGAAGCTGCAAGAAGCATTTGTAGGATGTCAGAAAACATGGTGACCTTTAGGGTATGTGTCCGGGAGGGTCCACAAGTCGACCATCCACAGCAGACTCTTGCCAAATACACACCAATTGCATACATTTCTCCAAGACTGTCTGGGATTCTGATAGCAAGATGGACAGACATTACACTGTGAATTTGTGGTCAAGTACCCATGTGGCCATGTGCCCTTTCAATTACACTGCAACCATTTGAGAAATGCAACTGTGCCCAGAGAATGATCGACATGTTGGTGTAATGGTTGCATGGCCACATTGCTATGGTGAGGTTTTCTCTTGCCCCCTTTTTCACGTAGCTGAAGAGGGATCCACCTCCATACAGCACGTTAGACCCCTGTTACTCTCCATGACATCATGCTCCAGAGAGAGGCATGTGCCTGGGGGGAGGGATTGGTGTCCTCCAATGGCACTGCTGCTGAGGAAGAGGACCTAGGTGAGGTTATTGTGGTGGACACCTCAGCAGCAGCATGAAAGAGAAGTGTTTCCCTGGAGACAGAGGAGCCTTAAGACCTTAGTTTTAATGACATGGTTAGGGGTGGATGGGGAGACGGTGAACATTGAGGACCTGCCCTTGATGCCAGGAGGAGTATCTGAGGGGGACGTGTATACTGCAGACATGGGTGTGAGATAGGAAGCTGTGCTAGATACTGTGGAGGCGTAGGCAACTCCTCCTGTCCCAGGCTCATCAGTTGCAGTACTACGTACCTTCTCTGATGCCTCCACCCAGCCAATGGACAGTTCTTCAGCTGAAGAGACCATCCAGGCCTTAGCACTGCCACTGCTGGTAGGTGGGTTGCATCAAACCAATGTTCTCTGTGATGCTGTGCTTGCCACTCTACAGCAGGCTGTCCAGCATCACAGTGAGGTGGTCATTCTCTTCACCTACTTGGCAGATGCACTGATCATGGGTGGCCTCTTCGGACAGTCCACTTCAATTGCCTTCTCCTTCACAACCATATCTGGGTCCCAGGCAACCACAAGTGAAGCCTCCATGCATGACATATGCTCTGGCCCCAATTTGTATGTGTCTTTGCACCTGGTGGAGATCCATACAGGGGCGGTTGAGGCAGCATCGGAATGCAGAGGGAGGTGCAGGATTCTGGGCCTGCCTTGGTACCCAGTGGAGAAGATGCTGTGGTGGCCCTAGAGCCTTTGCAGGAAAGCGCCACCACAGGTTCCTCTCTCCAGAGCAGATCATCTTGCAGAGGGAGGATCAGCGACTGGTACGGATTGCCAGGATACAGAAGGTGTCACCTTGCCATCAAGGCAGGTAGGAGGTCAGGCTAAGGGTGCACACCCAGGTCGCAGCTGTGTTGGAACAAATGAGGCAAGAGATGAAGAGGCAGGCAGCCCGAGCTGCAGCATTGGAGGTAGCCTTTGCCAGGTCGAGGGAAGTAGAAAACCACATAATGGCCTGCGCTCAGGCTTCAATAGTGGAGGTGTGTCTGAGAGCTGTCCAACTCTGCACATTGGCAGGGAAACCCAGGTCTGAGGCACTGGTGTGGAACAAGAGTTGTCCGTGGCCCGGGCAAAGACAGCACTGGCAGAGGACATGGACCTTTGATTTCTGTGTATAGTTGTGTGGGTTTATTTATTATTTGGGATGGGTAGGGTTAGGTTTCAAATGACATTTTACGGTAACTTTTTGTATATATTCTATTATTTTACATATCGTGTGTGCTTTTTTAATGCATTCCTTACTTTGCCCTTACGTTGCATTGTTATTGCAGTATGTGGTGTATGTGTTTGCTTGCTGTAGAATGCGTGTCAGAGTAGTTTAGCATGCATGTCACTATCTGGTACATCATCTCCATTTTACAGGGTCTTTGGTATGAGTGTCACACGGTTAGAGAGCAATACTCTGTGGGTCACTCTGGTAATTGACATGTACCTGGTGGATATGTGGCCATTGCACATTGCACCATGTAGGTGCGTATCAGTGTATCAAGGCCACTGTGTGTCGATGCTCACTGAGTAGTTTGATCAGGTGACATATTCACAGTTTTTACATTTTTCACTCTAGGCCCAACACATATCTTGCTTTGCAGCTTCCAATGTTTGGTACAAATGCAGGCAGTTAATTACTGCAAGTGCTGGGTGGGTGAGGAGGTCCTATGGGCTGTGAGACGCTTTGCATTTTTTCCCATTGATTTTATTTGTGTGTTTCTTTATGGTGGAGCTTGATTCAGGAAGTTACGGTACACTTACTTGGTTATATGGGGATGTGCACATGTATGGAAGCAGTTGGCAAGGGAGCATTGAAAGGGTGTGGGGAAGTAAAAATGGGGGAGTGCAGGCAAATATACAGCAAGGAATGTACTTGTACCTAGGCGATGTTGCAGGGTGTTGTGAATGTCCAATGTCCGTTTTGGTGAAGATGGAGGGTCGTGGATATAGGTGTTGTAGATGAGCCATTTCTTGTGGATGATGGTTGTTGTAGAATCTGTTGCCATGTTGAGAGCAGAGTTCCTTTACTTCCTTCTTGGCCCACAGAGTAGAAGGTCTTGCTTCTGCTGGACTGTAGTGCTGAAGGGATGCATATGTTGTCAAGAAGGTGGCTTTGGGACTTGTGAAAGACAGGATTTTAGATAGTGCAAGCTATTTTGAAAGCAACCTGTGTTTGAGGTGTGAGCCAATGCTGTTTGATAAGGGTTGTTTGGCTGCATTAGACTTAGAAATAGTTTTATGGATGATGGGGCAACATGCTGGGCACCTTTGTGGTGTGTAAGGGTTGTGTCCATATGGGCTTCGACTGGGGACATGAAGGCCATCAAGGTAGCAGGGGACTATGGTTTGGACGGTTTGGATGACAGGTGTGATTTATTTTGATGGGATGAGGGATATGTGTTTCATTATGGGTGCATATGTTTTAACTGGTTTACTGCTATGCTCAGCTGGAAGTATAGTTATCTATTGTTCTGGGATACAAGTGCCACCCCAGGGGAGGACAGATGGTGGAGGTGGTTGTAGATAATGGGAAGTCTGCACCACTCACCTGCCCTTTGCTTTCCTTTTTTGCCGGTTAGGTCACTGACCATCCATCTGCAAGTGATCCAAAGGGTAGTGGACCACTTTAAACCATGAGCAAGCACAACCAGATGACCTGCTCCTCACACATCAGGTGCACTCCTTGTAATGATTTAATTGCCCCTCTTTCTCCTTACAGGCCAGAAACGCCATCTCTACTCATTGCTGACGTTGCTGCTCACAGTCAACGTCATAGACCTGGCATCGCAGCTACCTCACAAATATCGCCATTGGGCACATATACACTACCACTGGCCCACTACATGAGGAGTGATGTTCCCCTACATGCCCTCTACTACATGACATGCATCATACATTGGCAAGCTGATACCCAGACACAACTTGTATTCCTTCATTACTAACACTTGTATGTCACCACCTACACCTCACTCCCCGAGGCCAGAGGTTCGTATGCACATTGGCTAGTTCTTACAATGTATAGTCCTTCCATGGAAGATGATGAGAGGCACCTCCACTATGGTTCATGCTTATGCACCCTAATGTATCTCTACACCACTGTCTGGTTGTTAGTACACTTTAGCCGCTTCCCTATTTCAACTACAGACACTTTCAGCATGAACTCCATGTCATTCCCACTCAAGGACAGCCAATGTTCAATTAGAGACTTCACAGACTTGCTCAGCACAATGTCTATCATTCACCCCAACACCTTCTTCCTCAGTGTCTTCTATATTCCCGACAATCCTGTAACAAATGGCCTAAGGAAGGTGTCCAGTGCATTGTCAACACTCTGAACCAGACACAGTAATTAAAGGAGGAAACACACATAAAAGGTTCCACCCCCTTCCTCCTCATGACCACCCTAAACACCCTCTGTCATTGTTGTTTAGTGACACCGTACATGTTGGTGAATGTAACAATTGACTTTCACATGAGTCCCACCACCCCAGTTTACCCCATCTAAGAGAAAGATAGCAAACGGGCATTGAAATCATTCAGTCGCTTACAGGACCTGGCTGTCAGGGAAGTCATCAACAAAATGCTCTGCTCATGGGGTGATGTTTGTAAAAATTCCCTGACTGCAAGTTGCTTATCCAATCAATGTTCAACGTTGTTGCGACCATAATGCACCTGTGTGCCAGCACATCTGGTAGCCTTGCACTTCTACAGTCTGGTACAATGAAGACCCTGCACTTCTTACATCCAGGGCCTACTCAGTTAAGTGTGCGCTACACACAGTGAACTGATGTCCGGTTGAATGTGCAAATTATGCATTAGCACCATAGACAAAGAGAACAGGAAAGGGAGATTCCTCTGGGGTTGTGACGCATCGCATGGAGTGTCAACACAACACACACATACAGTGGTCAACATAGTATTCAAAAAGCATGGAATGTATGATGATGTCGCGGCTGTCCTGGGTACCCATGCACATGAGTCAGCGACAGCACAGACGGCCTATGTTCACTGACAGGAACATTGTTCATGGTGACCATCCTCCCTCCATCCGTACCCCTGTGCCTTCGCCTTGCAGCAGTCATCACTTAGCTAGCTGGCATACATCCACAGCTCACTCCGTTGCTGCATCGTCACCTCACTACTGAAGCCGGGGAAGTGCTTGTAATTGTCAAGTAACCAAGAGTGGACCCCAGGTGTCACATCATGTACTGCCACAGCATCAATTTGCCATTGAAGATTTCCTTCATCAGGATCCAGTGGCTACACAAGTGCTTCCACAGATGCGGGCCAACTACATCTTTCAGTGTAAGCAAAGTTACCTGAGAGCTGATGCTTTACAGACACTACAACTAGTATTGTTGTTTGCCCCGTTTGTTATGAAATTGGCGCTCACATCGTGGTGCAGTATGTTGGGGTAACACCCACTTGGCAGTCCTTCTTTCTAGTGTGAAAAGTATAAATAATCCGGAAGGAGACAGCGCCCTTCCGGATTATTTATACTTTTCACCTAGTCTCAGGGGTTTTTCTTGGCTTAACCCTCCATTCAGTGAGACGCAACCTTTGGTTATCTCAAGGATTTCTTTTCGAAAAACACTTAATACCAACTATTCTGATGTCGCCATGTTAGACCTAACCGCAGCAGCCAAGATTGTCTAAAAACTTCTTTCTAGTGTACTTGATATTTCCAATCAATCAATATAAACATCATTCTGTGCAACGCCATAAAAACAATACATGAGGGCAACAACACATTTTAAAAATGGCAAGATTATAAAACATTTTCTAAAAAACAAGGTTATAAAAAATGAATAACATAATGCGCACACAATAACTAAAAATCTTTAAAAAAAAAAAACAATCATCCTAATTTCTGGGGGAGAAAATATATACTCGCAACCGTCAGAAAATACGTTTTTAGTGTTGATTAAGCACTTCATACAGAATGAAAAGAAATGTAACCCTACCATAGTGCATTTTAGGCCTCAGTAGCCAAGCACAATGTACGTATTTAGCCACTCTGTGTACTTTGACGAGGTCGTCAGATCTCTTACACAGCTCCACGGCATCAACAGTGGTACGCATGCCAGAAGTTCTTCGGAGAGGTTTAAGATATAAGGCTCTCAGACTCTGAGTGTTAGGCCAAACAAAAAGGAAATGGTCAACACTCTCTTCACAATTAGTGCAAAGCGGGCCTAAGCCAGAGTTCCTCGGCCCCCATGGCGCAGTCAATTTGCCCACCTTCAATGTGTCCAATCTGAAGGTGATAGACAGTGCACATGCATAGCCGGATTTATGAGGTCCAAATATTTTTCATAACCAAAATCACATTTTATTCTCACATAGTTTGGGGGCCAGTTTAAGGGTTCTGCGTGCAACAACCATGCTCTCCTTTATAGATTCATCACATATTTTTCTTTTTATGCTGAGGGTTTTTACCTTGTCTATCTGCTCAGGGTGTAACCAACTAGCCTGTTTATTCAAATCCGACAAGCCCTTCCTGACCTGAACCACCCATGGGAGGCTCATTGCACCCTCGAGAGTCAGCAAATGTATCCAATCGTTCTTAAAGACCACGCGTTCCGGATTCTGCAATAGCCGTAACCAATAAAGAATGGGTTTAAATAGAGCTATCGCAAAAATGGGGCACATTTCGGCTTCGAGGTATAGTGGGGCATTGGATGTACCCTGAAGGAGCCATAAGAGACTCTTTAGGAATTTGCTTTCTACTACATTCTGTGGTTTCAGGTGTATATGCCCCCAGAGTTCCGCACAGTGAAGGGTGGCAGCTCTGACTTTCCCATACAGGTCAAGGGTTGAGGATAAAGCGCTTCTCCCATGTCGGTTAAAAAATGCGCGAGTTCCACCATTGTACTTTCCAGGCTCACAGTAGACTTAGCCAATTTACTCGACCAGTTCGACTGTAGGCTGCCAGAGTCCATCTCCTCCCGCCTGTACTCCCATTGGTCTAATTAGGAGGTCCTATAATTCCAATGATTCCCCAGGGGGAAGGGCGTAGTCAAAATATTCCACTATAATCCGCAACAATCCTTTACAAACTGCAGCTCAGCTGCTCAACTCAGCTCGTCTACCAACAGCCAAACACCTTTGCTGGCTTCAGTTGAATACACATGAGGAGACAGCCTTTGTGTTGAATAAGGTGGGTAAGTAAAGAGTAGAAAAATGTACCAATGAAGGTAGGAAGGTGCTCTGACTCACCCGCTCGTCCTCCTCGTAGGCGAAGCACAAGGATTTGAATAGTGTGAGGCTGAAGCACTCCTCCTCAATGAACACCCATATCAGCTGGGATCCCTGATGAGGTAAAACAACAGACAAACACCCACTCACCACCCTGCATGAATATATGTGCTGTACAAGTGAAAACTCACCGCAAACTCTGCACCCGCCAAATATTGATGTGCAGTCTATAGATATATTCGTAGCTGGCACCTCCTTCAGATATTAGGCTATTAGGCTTCTAAACACTGTGTCGGGTGCTGGTGGCAAGCAGGGTGATAAAGATGTTGCGTGCTTCCTTCATGCGACACGAGACGGTCCAGGAGTGCAGGGTCAGAGTGTACACAGGCTCAGCATTATGGGCCTCTCAAGATCCGCACAAAGGCCAGCCGGCAGTGTAGAATATGGGGCGCATATGTCGCTCCATGCCCATGGATAAACCACTTCCGCTCCTGCTGCAGGTTGCAGATCTGCTTTTGTCCCAGACAGGACACGGACTGCTCCCGCTGGATATTTCCATGGGGAGCACTTGCATGATGCACTGGGTGCTTGAGGGGACCTAATTATTGAGGCTTTCGGTTTGACTGCACCAGGCAGTCACCTGTTTAGCACTTCCCATTGCGATGCAATGTGGGCCCATTGCACAGTATGGGGCTGTGCTGGGGCATGGTGTCGGCGCCTACGGTGCTACAGTTTTACCTTTGCACCATTGTATTTTGCCTGGATTATATTCTGTGAATAAGCTTGCGGCACAATAGACTTCAGCAACACAGTCTTAGTGCAGCGCTATAGCTTAGTGCTATTTTTGAGCTTTTTTAAAAATGAGCCCCTATATCTTCTCCTTGCATTATTATTTACCTGAAATACCTTATGAGTGGGTGTACCGGAAACATTTAAGCTGATGGGTATCTGCTCCTGATGTACGTTATTATCAAGAAATTATTGATATGATTAGGCTGGACTACTGCAACAGCCTCTTTCTCAATCTGCCGTCCTCTACTCTCTGCGCTCTGCAACTAATCCAGAACAGGACTGCAAGACGTATCCTTGGCCTCAAACCAAGGGACTGTATCTCTCCAGCTCTAAAAATTCTCCACTGGCTCCCAGTGGCTGCAAGGATCAAGTTCAAGACCCTCTGCATTGTCCACAAGGCTTTCTGGGGCTGGGGCCCGCAGTACATCCAACTCTCACTTACAAAATACCTTCCTTCTGGTGCCCTTCACTCAGCCACATCCAACTCTCAGAAGGTTAGACGTTTCTCCAGGCAGAGAGTGGGGGGTAGATTGCTCTCCTCTGTAGGTGCCTCCCTCTGGAATGGCCTTGCTTCCCCTCTCAAACTTGAGCCAGACCACCTAAAGTTCTGGAAGAAGCTCAAGACCCTCTTTTTCCCCTCTGGTTTCTCTCTCTCCCTCCCTGCTGTGCCGACTGGTTGCTTGGCTACCCTCAGGATCTCACTGGGTACCAGTCTCCTCCATGATCAGTCCCCCTTGCACTGCCTCCGGGCCTACCTGGCACTAAGGGGATGTAACTGTAAACCCTACAGTTCCATGCCTCCTTGTACTTACCCAGAGCCACTGTGCTCTGGCTGCACTTACTCAGAGCATTGCTGCCTTGCCTGCACTTCCCTTTTGCTTCTCCCTGGCACTTCCCCCTTCTCCCTTCCACTTGCACGATCGTAATGACACAAGGCCTAGTAAGATTATTTGTCTCGTCCTCCATCTGTCTTGTCGCACCTAGAAACACGTTTGTACAGACGTGTTATAAATGACATATATCATATCAGAAACAATACTCTGGTTCATAAATATCACTTTAAGTTAATTTCTATTTTCAATGCTTATACTTTTTGTACATTTTTTGCATAAGTAGTACGGAACAAAAAATATGACTTTGTGATCCTTGCATATAAAAGCGAGAAGATAATGTCGACATAATTAGCTATAGTGATTATTCCCTTGAAGAGCGTGGCACCAGTTTATGAATGTTTTTCTAGGAGACATTTGTTTGTGTTTTCATTTATTGGACTCATGATGCCCATTGGCTGGCTTTCAAAGAAAACTCCTTTTTCCTCCAACTATAATCATGCCATTGAGGCCAAAAGAGACCAAGCATCGCATACAGGCTCGTTATCAATGTTACTGTGAATTGCATGGAGGAGACCACATGAGTGTACTTCCAGGCATACAAGCCCCTCCATACAATATTGATTGTTTTAATACCAAAGGTGGTCATTTCATGTTTATGTCTGGGCAGGAACGACATTTCACCAAAATGCCAGGGGTAGTGGAAGTGACATCACACGACCCATGACCCCCTGATGATATCACAGGAAGTGATGTAATTTGACCCTGGCCCCAAGTAACATCCCAGGAAGTGACTGCAAATGGCCTTCAGATTTTTTAGATGCATCTAGCACCCGTGTTTCCAAGTGCTCTCATTTCAGCCAGATATAAGAACCGAGTCACAGAGGGAGGCATGATTTGTCCACAATTACACATTTGGGAAATGCCATTTTCCAGATTTGACGTGGGGTCTATATGTAAAACATACATAATGTAGAATTTCTAACAAGCTAACCGAAATCTGTAACACAGGCTACAGCTGGTGAATGAAACATCCATAGATCAATGGACACAGAAGTACATGTTATCTGTGTCGTTGCTGTGTACAAGCCAGGAAAAGAATGCTGCACGAGCAAGGCCTGGAAATTAAAACATTGACCAGGATTTAGTATCAACAACATTCTCTGGTTACAAATGTATATTGATTCAGCTAACACTAGGATAGAAGAAACCTATTAGACTGGTCTGCGTGCACAGAGGGGAGTGCACCTGATAATCTTATCTTTGCTGGAGTATAATAACTGGGAAAAGGTTCTTTCAATATACCCAAGATCCCCATAGTTTCTATTATCTAAGCGTAATACTGGGTGCCAGAATACTTTAGAAAAAACACCATTTCATGTAATATCATTGCTGCACACATAAATTCATAGCACCACACAGTTACTTAAAATTGAAAACACCCACAAGTTGCTTCTCACCCGGGGACTCACTGGCAGACTTCAAGGCACCGCACTGCACACTACCCCTTTATCAGACCAAGTGGTGCCTAATGGCGTAGTACAACATTTGGCAGCTCCCCTGCAAGTCATGCTGTGGGCCCCTCCAAGCTCCTTAACAAAGTCCAGGGCACGCAACACCCAAGGCCGGTCTGGACCACCAAGTGTGTGCAATGTACATGATGATTATGCCACTGCAGGGGCATGCACTACTGAAAGTGCAAGAAGTAAATACATGTTTCAATCAAAGCTTAAATCTTTAATGTAACATAGAGAGAACGGGGTGGTGCCTGGTCCACAAATATACCAGTCAGCAATGGTGGCTGGTGAGTTGTTTTTATGGTAGTTTAAATATTTGTCACAAGTATGTGATTGCGACTGCGCATAGCGAGGGTGCCCACATTAACGAAAATGCTTTGCGGGAGGAGCTGGGGGGATTCTTCTCCCTCCCTAGAGTAAATGTTTTGAATAATGGGTTAAAATGGTGAATTATACAGCAGACTTTCTAGGAAAATGTGGGTAAAAGGCCAACAATGTGGGTAAAAGGTCAACAATCAGTTTTGTAGGGTGCAGGGTAAATCATGAACAAAGTACTTTCTAGGAAAATGTGGGTAAAAGGCCAACAATGTGGGTAAAAGGGCAACAATCAGTTTTGTAGGGTGCAGGATAAATCATGAACAAAGTACAGTAGATGCAAATCACCAAAAGTGCACAGGGCATTTCTCAGTGCATTATCATGCCTTTCCCTGCAATATATGCCAGTATAAAAATCATGTGCATGCTGGAAGTGTCCATACATTTCCATGCTGGCTACACCAACATATGCTAGTATTCCCATATAAGACCATACTTATGTTCACTTTAAGATGTTTTTCTGTAGTATCATTACTGGCAATATATGCCAGTACTCCTATGTATGTACATACTTCCTTTGGTTTGGCCATTAAAAGTGACATGTCACAATAGGAAAACCTGTCCAAACTGGTTCTAATGTAAGTCCTTCTAGACCCATAAGAGCACTTATCTTACTTGATTCATCATAGATAATCAGTTAATGAAAAGTCATGCTACAGTGAGGAATATACAGGCTGCTACACCAAAACATCAGTCGAAGGAGGTAACATTACTTATCATGCTTGCTTTTTTAAAGATACTGAGTAATAAATGTCATGCCACAGTAAGCAATGGCTAGACTGACAGCACCAAACTGCCATTCTAGCCAGGGATGTGCACAAAGTAACTTGCCTTTGCCCAAAAATACCAGTAAAACATGTAAAGGCAATACGGGATGTGGCAAACATGCTCCAGTGATCCCCAGTCTCCTAGGGACTTACACATACATGCATCCTCTTTTACCCACCACTCACTCACACTGTATTCACCACACAGGCACACACCAAACCCCACCCAGAATATTCAAACACACACTACCACATGTATGCTCATTCACCCACCAGTCACTCACTCACGCCTTCTCTTACATGCACTCATTGTATTCTCTACACAGGCACACACCCACCCACTCAGAATATTCAAAAACAAGCCATCACATTTATACTCATTCACCCACCAGTCACTGAATCATACACCTTTCCTTACCTCCACCCATTGCATTTTCTACACAGGCACACACCCATGCAAACACCCACCCACCCAAAACATTCAAAAACACACCACCACATTCATACTCATTTACCCACCAGTCACTCACACACACACATTCTACATCCACTCATTACAGTCTCCACACAACACAGGCACACACCCATCCGCTCATTACATTCTCTACACAGGCACATGCCTACCCACCCAGACCATTCACAACACACATCACATCAATTCTCATTCTGTCACCAGTCACTCACAACTTCTCTTTCATCCACTCATTTCATTCTCTACAAAGGCACACACCCACCAAACCACCCACCCACCCACCCAGCACATTCAAAAACACACATCACATCACTTCTCATTCACCCACCAGTCACTCACACTTTCTCTTGCATTCACTCATTACATTCTCTTAACAGGCACAAACCCTCCCACTTAGAACATTCAAAAACACACATTACATCACTTCTCATTCACCCATCAGTCACTCACACCTTCTCTTACATCTACCCATTGCATGCTATACACAGGCACACACCCACCCACCCAGAACATTCAAAAACACACATCACATCACTTCTCATTCACCTACCAGTCACTCACACCTTCTCTTACATCCACTCATTGCATTCTCTACACAGACACACACCCACCTACCCAGAACACTCAAAAACACACATCACATCACATCACTTCTCATAAACCCACCCACCAGTCCCCCACACCTTCTCTTAAGCCCTTGGGCTTTCATAGGGCCATAATCCGCTGCGCTGCTTTGCGGAATTCGGCTCACAAGGACATTTTTTTTAAAAACCGATAAAAAACGAAAAAATCTTTTTTTTAAAGGGAAGACTGAAAAATGTAAAGATGGAATTTTGTTTGCTTCCCAGATTGATAGCATCACAGTTTTAGGGCACTTTGTGGCTGGGTTGCACTGTTTTGGCAGCATTGTCTGCCTTTCCAAGATGGCTCTCCCCTTTGCTTACGCACTGGAGTGCCTGGCCTTCTTGGTGGAAGGCTGTGACTGGGCCCCTCTCCTGCTTAGGCCCAATCAACAAGCTGGCAGGCTAATGCCAGCCCTTTTCCCAAGGCCCCCTCCAAAGGCTCCTGTCTATCACAGTCCGGGCCTGGCTGGGCGTTGTGGGCCCCCACTTTTCCTCCAACCCCTCATCATGTACATGGACGATGGTGACCATTTCCTGGCGCTCTCGGGCTATGTGATCACCCCCTCAGCAATCACGTAAGTGTGGACCTTTTTCTCTGCTGCTTGCATCATCATCCTCTGGACTTCGTACCACTCCTGACAATCTCTATTAACTATGCTCTGAAAACAATTTTCTTCTCACTTTTGTTTCAAAAACCTTATCACCCACATCATCCTGGACGTTTTACCACACTGCTACACCCCTGTGTTATCCTGCTTATATAACTGTTGACCTAAAATAGAACCATATCTTCTATAGCTGTGTGCACACCCTGATTGTCTTGCTGCTGCTTAAAGTCGAATTTAGAAGTGTGCACAACCTGATTGTTTTGCCGATGCAAAATTAGTTTTTTTATGTCCACATCCTGATGGTTTTGCTGATGCTTAAAGTCGAATTTAGCTGGATGCATAACCTGCTTTTCATGAGAATGTGGTGAGAAGTCCACCCCCTCTGTACTCTGTCTAGTCTGCTACCTGTTCCCTCACCCTCCCTCTGGTCCCATTTTCTCTATGTGCTGTTACTCCCCTCTGCCTTACACCTGCTACCCCCTTTCCTCTTAGTGTTCACTGTTTTCCTGTACATACTGGGCGCTAACCCAGTCGTTCCGATTGCTGACACCTACATCACTGCCTCTGCCAGAGAGGCTATCACCGACATACTCTTTGTTGTTCCACACCGACCTATGGACTCTTCATTTGATCGCTCTTCTCTCTCCTTTCTCTTCCTCACCCATCAATGGTGGCACCCGCTGGGTGGTCCTTCTTGCCCTCTCCACCTCCAGGGTCATCATCAATGTCTACTTCAATGGTACCATCATGGTACAGGGTCCTCAACCTAACCTTCTACTGTTTGATAGGCTCCTCCCCTCCCTTATCAACCTCCCTCCTCCTTCTGCACCAACTCCTTCAGCATCCCTGGCTCCCTTGCCTGCTGTGCCCACCGTGGCTCCCTTGCCACCTCCTATCCACCTTTCTACACTCGCCACAGCCTTCTTGCTGCCACCACACACATTGACAACTCGGTCAGCCTCCTCCTCTTTGCTTAACCTGCCACCCACTAACACCATATCTGGGGCAACCGTGCCCCCTGCAGCCCCTCCCACACTGGCTCCCTTCTGAACTACTACAGTCCCAGTTCCCTTGCTGGCCTTGGCTCCTCTTCCCCTTCAACCTCTATCCCTCAGGCACTCTCGCCACTTATGGAGGGGACCACTGACCCCTTCTCCCCCGTAAGTCTTTCACTGATGGCAATCTGCTCCACATTGCCTCGCTTAACACTCGCTCAGCTGTCAAACACTCCTCTGACATCTGCAACCTCCTTGAACTTCTGGATCTTTTAGGTTCTTGCCCTCACTGAAATCTAGGTCAAGGATAGCTCTGTCACAAGTTTTGACACACTTCTCCCAGAAGGCTACAAGATACTCTCTCTGCCTTGACCAAACAGACCAGGTGGGGGAGTAGCATTGATCTTCCCTGAGTGGATCACTGTGTCTGTCATTCCTACTCAGGCCACTCATCCTTTGAGTGCCTGGTCTGCAGATTCACCCTCTCTCCTAGCTCTCCACTCCTGCTGGCCACCTTCTATCAGCCACCAGGCCAGCCCTCCCCATTCCTTTCAGAATGGGCTGACCTGGCCTCCTCTCTCCTTTCCTCCTCTTCTCAACTCCTCCTACTGGGTGATCTCAACATCAATCTCGCCTCAGCTGATTCCTCAGGACCTTTCTGCAACCTTTGTAACTCACTCTCTCTTTCCATCTTACCATCTGTCCCAACGCACAGCGCTGGCCACACCTTGGATGCTCTCCTCTCAACTGACATTCCTTTATCTATCCCTTTCACTACTTCTCTCTCCTGGAGTGATCACTCTCTCCTCTCTTCGCACCTGAAAATCTCTTCTCCTCTTGCATCATTAAGCCAGGAACTGCATTCCATCATCAAGGTCATCTGACCCATGAAAAGAGTGTCAGTAGCTGCCTTTGCCTCCACCTACTTTGCTGATTCCACTCCTGCGGCTTACTCCCACCCTGATACAGCCCTCTTTTACTTTAACCTCTCTGTTTCCAACACTCTTTATATTCTTGCCCCTGTCATGAGGATACTACTGAAGCCTACCAAAAAGTGCAACCATTGGTACGACTCTGAACTGGCTGCCCTCAAACGCAAGTGCTGGGCAGCCAAACGGAAATGGGATTCCTCGGGTGCACCATCTGACAAACTGGCCTTTATTCAAGACTGCATCTCTGCAACATCCAATAACATGGCTGAACTTTTCAAAGTCTGCAAGGAACTCGCCAACCCTACCACCGCCTCCTGCAACATTGCACCCACCCAGTCCCTTTGCTCGCCCCTGGGTGCACACTTCACCTCAAAAACCCAGGATATCCTATCCTCTCTTCCTCCCCACCTCACACACCAACATATCTTGTACCACCCCTGTCACACCTGAGGAGGTCACTAGACAAGTCCGGTCTATGAAAGCCTCCTCCAAACATGTGGACCCCTGCCCTCCAAAACCATCAAGGACAACATTGACTCTCACCCCAGCCTTGGTCGACCTCTGCAACCTCTCCTTCATCACTGGAGTTTTCGACACTGCTCTTATGCACTCTCATGTGCACCCTTTCCTCAAAAAAACCTTCTGCTGACCCTTCCATTCTGCAAACTATCGCTCGATCTCTATCATTCCTCACCTGGGAAAACTCCTGGAGAAGCTGGCTATTTTCCAGCTAACCCTCCACACTGAATATGTTGTCTGCTTCCATGGCCACCAGTCTGGCTTTAGAGCATCAAGAGGCACGGAAACCACTCCTCTGAATACCTGTGAAGATCTGCTCTCAAATCTTGATTCTAACTCTCCATCTCATTCAACTTGACCTCTCCTCTGCCTTCGATACAGTGAACCACAAAACCCTGAGCACACATATTTGTGACACATTTTGCATCACTAATCAGGCCCTAGCAGGGCTAACCTCCTTTCTCTCCGACCGCCCATCCATGGTGGAACCGGGGTCTTTCCTCTCCCTTATCACTCTCTCTACCAGCGGTGCCCCCCAGGGATCTAACCTATCCCCATGGTTTTTCAATGGCTACATGGCCCCTCTGGCCCGTATGATACCCAGCTTCACCTCCAACTTTCAATGTTACACGGATGAGATGCAGCTCTCCTTCAGGCTACCCTCAGCCTCTTCCTCTTCCTCACTCATACCTGACTATGTCCACAATTCAGTCGTGGTGTGCTGCAAACGACCTCTGACCTAATGCCAGTAAGACAGAGATTGTCCTGATCGGGACCCCTGCTCTCGCCTTCCCTCTTTCTCTCTGGCCGGCCTCCTTTGGCCCTGCGCCTCCACCTACCAATGAGGCAAAAAACCTGGGGATCATCTTTGACTCCACTCTCTCCTTCTCGTCTCACATCACGGACATCTCTAAAAAGTCCCACTATCAACTGCACCTTCTCAGAGGTATTCTACCTTTTCTCACCTTCCAACAGAGGCTCAAACTCTCCAGAGCCCTGGTCCTCTCTAGGCTGGACTACTGCAAAAGCCTATTTCTCAACCTGCCCTCTTCTTTCCTCCCTCCATTATCTTCAACTCATCCAGAACAGAACAGAACCGCAAGACTTTTCCTTGTCCTCAAGCCCAGGGACTGCATCTCTCCGGCGCTGAAATCCCTTCACTGGCTCCCCAGGGCTGCAAGGATTAAGTTCAAGACCCTTTGCATTGTCCACAAGGCTTTCTGGGGTCTGGGACAACACTATCTGCAATGCTCTCTTCCTAAATACTCACCTTCCCGAGCCCTCCATTCATCTTCCTCCAACTCTCTGTGGGTGACCCGCTTCTCCAAGCAGAGGCTTGGGGGGAGATCTTCATCCTTTGCAGGTGCCTCCCTCTGGAACAGCCTCCTGCCTCTCTCTGTCTTGATCTGGATCTCTTTAAATTCCAGACAACTCCTCAAGGCTTTCCTCTTCACCTCCTCCTTCTCTCTACCCCAGCTCTGCTAACCACCTCTTTCTACTCTCGCTCTTCTACTTATGCCCAGTTTCACTGACTGGCTGCCTGGTATACCTTCAGAGCCTCACAGGTCGCAAGCTTTCCTCGCCAGTCTCCTGCAATTGCCCGTGGCCCTGTACTTGCCGCAGCACTATTGTACTTCGGTTCCAACCCATGAGAGTGGTATCTCTCTGCACTTAACCCATGTTCTGACTGGACTGAGCGCACTTGTCCCTATTCCCCCCACACACTTCTTTCTCTGTTCACCTGTGTAATCTGAATGTACCATGCCTCGTAAAATTGTTTGTCTTGTCTTCCCTATGTCTTCCCTTCCTATGGATGGTTGCACTTTAAAACGCTTGTGTATAAGCGCATAATACATAAGCAATCAATCAAACATCTTACATCCACTCATTACATTGTCTACACAGGCACAAACCCACCCACCCAGAACATTAAAAAAGTCACATCACATAACTTCTCATTGACCCACTAGTCACTCACACCTTCTCTTACATCCACCCATTGCATTCTCTACACAGGCATATACCCAGAACATTCAAAAACACACTTCTCATTCATTGACCATTCACATACATACATCTGACACGCACTTCACACTAGCAAAACACACATCATATTACAAAAAAAGCCTTCTTACCTTTTTCTTCCAGCTTCGGTTCGTATTTCCAGGCCCCCTCAGCTCCACTGTGCTGCTCACAAACAGGAACCTGTATGTGAGCTGCAAGGAAGCCAAGGGAGAAGGGGTTGGAGATGAACATGGCGTGTGACATATGCCACATGTCACGATCAGCTCCACCCCCTACTGAGTGCCTCCCCGGCCCAGCCTTCACCCTGGTGGGTGAGGACTGGGCTGGGGACCCACCAGACCTGATGTGGTAGGGCCCCCCATGATGCAGGAGTGCTATAACAGCAGCACCCGTTTTTTGTGCAAAATAAATATATATATTAAAAAAATATGTTTAAAAAATAAAAAGAAAAAATTGGGGCTGCAAGGGAGTCCCCAGGGGTTGCAACTGTGACCCCCAGGGGTTGGATTTGTGACCCCTGGTGACCCCCAAATGACATCCCTGTGTCTGGGGCTTCTAAATATGGCCTGTACACATAATGAATACACCATTAATGCATGCTCTTTACGCAACGCATCATTTGATTTTATTGAATTAATGAGTAGGAGAAGGGCGTGACTCATAATCTCTGATTATACCACCCGCATCCACTCCACCACAAATCCAACAGCATCTGCACCCGCATGTAATTTTGATGCAGGGGGTGGGGGTGCTGTGGATTCCCTGTGAATTTGCGTACAACTGAGTCGATGCAGAGGTGCAAAAATACAGGCAAACTCGGCACCACTCTGAGGTCTGTATATAATTCAAACATTGAGCACTAAATTGTTCATTATTGCATGAATGGGAATGTGTGCACACAAGTTTGGGCCTTCCCACTTTCAGCCCCTGTCTTTATTTTGACAACATTCTCTACACCTGATTACCTGACCACCAAATGCAAATATTACAAAAGTATAAAATGCATCCATCTGATTTCTTTTGGGCCTTAAAAACACCAATATGTACCGTCCCATCGCAGGAACCTTCATTAGCTGCTAAGCCATTCCAGGATACACTTTTACTGCTGCCATCCCTCATTTCAGCACCAAATCTGTAACACTGTTTGTCCCCATTGAGAAGTTCCATATTCCTGGACATAAAAGGCCTGATTTACAAAATTGTATTCAATGGGTCTTTCCCGTTTAAAAACATTTGTGTAAAGCAGGCTCAAAAAGTCTTTCTTTTCAATATGTTTGCCAGATTTTTGTAATTGGTTATTTATAACATGCTTAATCGAAGAGGTTTCTAAGCGTGGACCCGGAAACATTTAAAACTTGATAAGGGAGAAGGACCCTTTAATTCTTGGCATGAGATGGAGACATACTTGTCTGACACAGGTATTATAGCTCAGTGACAAAGCGAGTTGCCACTAAGCTATACTAGCCGTGTCAGATTAGTATGACTCCATCTCATGCCTAAAATTCAGATTTGGGATTTTACCGCTGTGAAAAACTATGAAAACATTGAACACTCATAACCCACAGATTTGTCCATTCTTCCCAGAAAAAACCGAATCTCATCACCATTTTCTGTTCCTATGTCCTACATATAGCAATATCCATAGGAGGACCCTGTAGGCAATGCCCAAGCCTCTGGAACACGATAGAGATGAGGCAGAAAGACTCTGTCAATTGACTAGCAAGCTAGATAGTATTGTAACAGTGGCTCAGTGCCTGGCATCCGCTTGGGCTGTAAGAATACAAAAGGTTGTAAGAATCAAGGAATGTCTTCATAATTATCCATTATCTGAATGGTTATATGTCCATGATTTAGGAGGATAAAGAAGATGAGCAATTGTGACAATACATTATTTTTAGGCACATTATGATTTTAACAGCAGTAGTATACTAAACAACATGGCAGCTATGGGTTATGCTTACACTTTAAAGAGAATTGAACCCTAGACGATTTTGGATTATGAGTAATTCAGATAATTAATGATTATCAGCCACTTCATGATTTTATACACATTTATTATTTCATAACTAAGGCATTTGCCTTTATTAAAGGAGTTGAATCTGATAGCCCAATGACAATTGTGGATTCTTAAGAACAGGAACTATTGATAGGCACAAAACGCTGACTGTATATTGTCCATACAGTATTTACATGATAGTAGCTATGGATCGGTGTATGCTCTTAAAGGATTTACATGTGTTACTTTCCGTTGAGGCCTATAGCTTAGACTTCTCAGGGACGACAACAAAGTTTTATCAGGAAGGATATTCATCAAAACCTTTGATAAAACAGTTTTTCTGGTCTTTAAACAATATGTAATTGATTAAATAAAATGTTAAAATGAGAGTAGCTTTGCCAAATTTGATGAAATATAACATATGAATAATCTACCACAATGAGTGCATAGTTATATATTTACATGCACAGTTGACAAAGAGGCCTCGCTTTCCTGTGACGCACACCCAAAGCACCTGATTGGCCAAATGCCATAGTCCCATTTCTATTGGCCAGTATGCTCACAAGCACAGAATATGGCACATGCCTTTCTCCAAGTACCACCAGGGCTGCAACCTAGTAAAACAGGAGAAGTCCTTCTACCTATTGGCATGATTTCCTCTGACCCTGAGCAGCACCTGATACGACAATCGCTACAGTCCCATTTCCATAGGCCAGCATGGTGAGGAGCGTTGAATGTGGCACGTGTGGGTCCCCAAGTAGGTCGAGGACCGGTCCCCAGTGCAGTAAGAGTCCCTCTTCCTATTGCCACACATCTTAACCAACTAATTGGACAATCCCCACAGTTCCATTTTTGTGGCCGCCACCTGCAAAATCCCTGCATGTGGCTTTCGTGCTGCGTGTGGTGATGTGGGAATAACTTTCAGCCAGGGCAGGGGGAGTTGGTAGTAAGGAGTCTGTTGTTTTTGTTTTGGTGTAGATCTTTCTGCAAAAACACCTTTGTCTGTTTTTAGTAGCTTTTCTGTTTTCTTATACGCACATTAGTTCAGCAAACTCTTCACCGCATCCTGTAGACGAGCAAACAAAACTGCTTTGCCAATGGATGAAAACAAAATGCCATTTTTTGGGAAAACTCTGCATTTCCACAAAGTAATAAGGTCATTGTAGCAGAAGACCATTCCACAAGCGGACAAAAAAGTGTATATGCTTCTGTTAATGAGACACCTTCCTTCACCTGGCTTGGAACAACATCCATGAGCATTAGGCCATACTCTTCGCGGTATTATAGATGAGAAAAGCACATTGGCAGTGGCAAAAAGCATCCTAATGACATCCAGCAACCTCCTCAGTCTCTGGAACAAATCTTAGCAAGGCAGGTAACCCATATGCATGAAGCCGTAATTAATTACGATAACATGTACTCCTGGAAACGTGGCATGGTCTTTGCAAAGTGCATGCATATCGAAGAAATTGCACTCATACACAGCGTTCCACAATACGTCCACTCCTTCCAAACCAAAATTGCTGTGAACGTTTCTTTGCCGGCATAGTGGTGCAGATCTATTACAAAGGGGTCACCTACAGTGAACACAATACGTTTTGCCATGTCAGCCACCCTCGGTACGCACAGTATAATGTGCAACCGTTTTACCTCCCCTTCCTGTTAACCACACCCACACTACCTGATTGGCTAATACTCACACTGCCATGGCAATTGGGCAAAGTGGTGTAAAGGACAGATTTTGTCACATGCGCCTCCCAAAGTAGCGCATGGGCCGCATCCCTGTAAAAGTGGAGCAGTCCTTCTTCCCTTTGCACTATCTTCTCTGTGGCTCTACTTCATTGGGTTACTAGTAAATAGGCACAAACGCATCCACCAATCGCATCGTAGCTGCCATCATCGAACACTGTCACTCCTGTACAACACTTGAAATGTACCATTACACATTTACCATACAAATGTCGTGCCATTCCAAAGCACGTCCACTACAAAGTTCAATGAAAGTATGTACGATTTCTCCATCCGCATACATCCACATAGCCACCCAGGATGTGGCATGTGCAATCCTGAAAGTACTGCGTAATCCACTACCTTTTCGTGATAGTGAAGGTGGTGGGGGGTGAGTGGTAAACAATATGAAACTGGGTAGGGGATTCAGTTTTCCAGCATATATGTATAAAGGTTTTTCTTTTTTTTGTTACGTGCGTGCAAACATTTTATTTTGGGTATTTTCTCTTTATTTAGGTTTCTGTTTGGCTCTCCACACATTTTTACAACATTCTGGTCAATGCTTCTTGCACAGTGTAAAAGAAAACGTCATTGCCAATGACGCTCAAATAAATGCCATTTCTATGAAACCACTACATATTTTGCGACCTTGTTATCTGATAGTGGGTAGAGGACATGACAGCAGTCTGCATAAACTGATGCATAATTCTGTTTATAACGCACCTCCGGACCTCTGGCTGGGGACAAATTACAACGTCATGGACCCACTGCTCTTGGTGTTATGCATGATTAAACCACCTCGGCAGTAGGAAAAATCTGCATCACTGCGGTCAGCAACCTCTTCAGGAGATGGATTAATCGTCCACATGACATGTAACCCAAATGTACACTTCCATAGTGCACCACGACACAGTTCATGTTTGTGACAGATGCCACATATCTGCAAAGGTGAACCATCCCGGCGAAACTTCTGTCACCCTGACAGGTCCAGAAAGCGTCCACTCCTTCCAACCAAACATTACCAGTAATGCCTCTTTGCACGCCTCACCTCTGCAGATGGCGCACAAAGGTATCACCGACGACAAGCACTGTGCATTTCTCCATGTCGACCACTCTCAAGACACAGTATTGTGACAAAATGGTACCGCCCCTTCCTATGAAACTCCTAATTGCCTGTTTCTCACAATTCCATTTCCATTTCCACCCTGCTCATAATGGGAGTATGTGCATGTGTGCCTTCCCATCTGCAGTGAAGGCCATGGCCCAGTAAAGCTCTGACAATACTTCTTTCCTTTGCATGGCCACTTTTTGCAGCACTCCCCCAATTGGGTGCTGTCACATTTCAAAACACACATGCAGCAATCACATACAAAACTTCTGCATTGCACACTGTCATTTCTATACACCACTCCTTATTTACAATTAAAAACTCTCAGTACACGTTCCGTTTGATTGCAAAGCCCCTCCACCAGAAACTTCTGCTAAAGAATGCACTATTGCAGCATCCACAAACATCTTAACACTCATCCAGTACACCTTTGGCTATGCACACAACATTGCTACCCTTTCCACACCACAACACTAAACATCCAAGGAAGCGACCATGTGGGCACCTAACATTAGGCATAAATGTTAGCTATGTAGCGGCAGTTCTACCCAACTCCCCCAAACCATGAAACACCTATTCACCAAAACGTGTCTCACTTAGCAGAAGCCACAAATATAATGCAGCCTGCACCACCCCTACGTACTACCATTCACACACTATTGTGTCACTGCCAACCTATGCACAACACCTTCATAACATTGGGCCTACTTCAATAAGTCTGCACACAGTAGAGTAACCAACCACATATAAGTTAGCCTTCAACCATACCCACTTCGATAGTCACATTACGTACGCACTGCACTCTGTGGCCACACTACACAACTTCTCACTGCACCATCTCCTGCCGCACACCAAATACTGTAGCATGTTCCAACTATCACCACAACCATAGAATGCACAATACATGCTTTGCAACTCACTTGTGCTGCTGCGGCACGTCGACAATGTGTTCCACACGCATTCTCCAAAGATCACCACCCTGTGCCTCATACACTGCCAAACCTGCATAGCTTCAGTGGATCTGCTCCTTGCACACATCCCTCTCACTGTAATTCAACAATTCAACTCAGCATATCACCAACTACCACTATGCACATATGCACCACTGGCACCAGCACTCCTAACCAATCTCAATACCGCAATGGACATGCACATCATTACCATCAACTGTTACCATAATGTATAAACATGACACTGTCTCCGGCACCCCTACGCCCTTTCATTCACATACTATTGTCTTACCCACTTCCACTCAGAAAGGATTGTTTCAGTGCCAATGTGACCACACCATGTTTACAACATTGCCCATACTGCAAGCATTGTGCACACAACACACTATGCAATCACATATACGCTGCCCTTCAACCATACCCTGTAACATACTGACAGTATACAAGCATTGCACCCAGTGCCCACACAGCGTGACTTTGCACTGCATCATCTCCAACCATAGGGCTCTGCCATGGAGCTATGAAGTAACAAATTACAACAGTTACCATAATGTAAAAACAAGACACTCTCTCCTGCATCCCTGTGCACTTTCAATCACATACTATGGGCGTACCCACTACCATTCACAAAGTATTGTGCCACTGCCAACCTACCCACAATCTGTTTTCAACAGTGACCTATAACGGCTTAAAAGTGCTCCACACCCACTACTTAAATGTCACCACCCTCTAACTGATGCACATTTAAAAATGCATTACTGCCGTGCATGTCCTCAAGGTCTGAGCTCTTGAATACATGGCCTGCGTCCTTCGGCCATGCATCAAATAGTCTAGGCCTTCAACACTCTCACAGCAACGTAATGCCACCATGCGTGTCTCCATATCAGTAACTGCGACAATCCAGATAGACACCACTGCCACCAACACTCCTACCTAACCTGTACATCGCCATGGCGCTACGCAACAACAAATGGCAACAGTTCACCTAATGGCCAAGTGGGCAGCTACCATTTTGCACAAACGTGCCACATGTAGGTAGCAACACTTCACCCCAACTCCCCCACACCATAAAACACCCAATCACGAACATAGGTCGCATTTACCAGAATGCACAAACATATCACATCCTCCACCAACTCTATCCACATCCATTCACAAAGTATTGTGTCACTAACCACAACATTTTCACAACATTTGGCCTACTTCAACAATTCTGCACACAGCATAGGTATTGAACACACCTAAAGCAATGTAATGCCACCATGCATGCCATCATTTCATCAACTACGACCATCCACATACACACCACTGCCACCAGCAGTCCTACCCAACCTGTGCAACACCATGTAGCTATACAGCAACAAATTGTAACAGTTAACACAATGTAGGAAAAAACACTCTCTCTTGCACCTCTATACAATTTAATTTATGTACTATGGACGTACCCCCTCCCATTCACAAAGGACTGTGTCACTGCCAACCTACCCACAATCAGTTTGCAGCACTTACGCTACTGCAACCACTCTGCACACACCGCACTATGCAAGCACCACCATGTACCGGATGCTGAGTCAAACATGCCTTTCTGCAGTGTGCATGTTGCAGCCCTACGCTCCTAGGTGCATGCCCTACAGCCTACGGGCTACGGGCTTTGGCCATGCAGCCAATAGTGTAATCCTTCCACAGACCAATTGCATCATCTATCACCCGTGCATGCCTCCATGTGCCCAACTACTGTATTCCATCTGCAGCGCACCGCCATCCGCGCTCCCACCCAACCTATGTCATGTGCAAATCACTCCCCATCTGCAAATGACCTGCCACCACTGACCACAAAAAGAGTTTGCTGCAAACAGGCCTCCAATCACCACAGAAAATACTCACCTACATGTCACATGAACCACTTCTCACTCCCCAGCCATTCCCTCCGTTATTGCCGCCAACACAATGCGTACAGTACATTTTTCAGACCCTTCCACCCCACTCCTGCCGCACATTTGGTGAAAATCCTTCCAGCCATTCAGGCTGTAGCCGTGCGCAAAGGTTTCCCCCATTCAGTCTATGGATTGATAGTTTTTAAGTTTTGTGTGTTTTTATGTGCTTTTAAGGCTTTTGTCAAAATTACGTTGATGATTGATTGATAGTCATTAGCAACCAGCTCAGGTGCAAGGAATCCCTTGTTTTGTTCTTCTGAAAGGCATTAGAGGTATGGAAGCTACAGACATATACTCTATCTTGGCCACCGAGTGCCCTGGGCTTGGTGCACTGAAGTGTGTAGTCCAACTTTTTGTTGCCATGTGTAACAAGCCCAAGTCTCTGAACTTGTCAAAGAGAGTTGAGAGCTCCTCTTCATCGGCCTTTGGAGGTGCAGGGGAATCCAGAACCAGTTTTCCCATATTGGGCAAGATCTGTTAAGCGGGCCTCAATTTTTTAATTTTTTTTATTGTTTGTGGTTCAAATAAACCTTTACAATTTACAATTTTAAAATGATTTAAAAATTCATTTTACATAAAAAACAATATCTTGCAACAATTGCCGATAAAACTGTTTGAGTTCTAGGTATACACATAAATAAGTTTTCCATCTGTTTCACATATATGAGCAATTCATATCCATGTCACTATAAGCTCGTTAGTCACTCATGGTTACAGTATAAGACACATGTAGTTTCTAGCATGATTTGTATTTTACCCCATCATTGTTGTAAATAATCTGTTGGTTAACACTCGCTAAAATAAGGAAGCTAGATATGACGATGCATGTCCCGCTATAGGAATGCACCAGGCCAGCTCAAACGTTTATGCGCTAATTTGCATATTGTATTTAACGTCACTTATACTCCATTAAATCTTTTTCAATGATTTTTAAAAACTGAACTAGAGCAAAGACAAGAGGTTTGTGCACTTCATCCATCATCCTGATCCATAAAGTCTCCAAAATGAATTACAACAAATGTCATTAATAGGCGTGTTCGCGTATAAGTGAAATGCGGACACTGCAGTACTAAATGCTTCAAAGTTTCCAAAGTACACTCACAATTTTGAAAACAACAGGACCCATTAGATTCATTGGATTCATGCTTTCCGCAATGCATACACCGCTCGCGGGTGTAAAATTGGTTGAATTTAAAGCACATATAATATGTTCTAGTATGCATACATGGAAAAATGTACAAGTGCTATGCGGCACCCTTATGCGTGCGGACGTCACATATTCTTGGTGCATACTATAATTGATAAGTTGCCCCAAAGTACATACCCAGTCTCTCTCAAAAAGTTTATGTTTGACATATCCTGGTCTTGCACATAGGTCTATAGTAGTGACCATTAAATCCTTGAGGATGCACTCCATTCTTTTTTAAACTGTTTAAATGAGCCTGTGCCATTAGCTAGCATTGTTGCTTGTAGCCCTTGTTATAATGAGTTGTTTGGGTGCTCTAAGAATTTCAAATAGTTTGCTAAGGCACGCCACTCTGCCCTGCACAATAGCCATATTAATCCAAACTCGTGGCGGGTAACACAAATCAAGTGTATAAAGTAGCACAGCTTCTGCTTTTAGTAGTAAGTAATCGCTCAAAGGTATTAGTGAGAATTTGCAAAGTTTCGCATATATGATCTTCGTCTGTGATTGTAGGGGCTCAGCCTTTAAATGTAAACGTTCGTTCCAGTATTTAATAGATGAGACATTGCTCATATGATACCCTAGATACAATATCTCTGTGCTTTCAATAATGCAGTCTCCCCTAAGTTTCCATTGATTGCTTTCTATTTTTTTCCCTGCATTAAATATCATTGTGCGTTTTTTAGTTGGATTTGAGCTGAGATTATTGGAATAATTAAAACACTCAAACTGATCTAATTTTGCCTGTAACCCGGATGGTGTAGGGTCTAGCAGAATAACATCGTAGGCGAATGCCAGCCAATCTAAGAGTAAGGAGCCAATCCTAACAGCGTACATCCCTTCTTTGTCCCATTGATGTTCAAGGTCACACAGATAAAGGTTGAAGAGTGTGACTGCTAGGTTACAACCCTGTTTGAGCCCTAGATATGTGTGTGCCCCTTCGTGAGTAAGCCTTACCCGGTAGTCTGTGTGATTATCTAACATTGCAATACGATATATCAAGGTCTGCGGGATGCCTAGTTTCCTCTTTTTGTCCCAGAGCACGTTCCTAACCACCGTATCAAAAGCCGCCGTCATGTCAATGCAGGCTAAGTATACGTGGCATGCTTCTTTTTTCTTAGTGCCTCCTAATAGAAGGGACATAATGGTTGCATTTAATACTGTGCTCATCCCAGACCTAAAACCAGTTTGCGACTTCGACAAAATGGAGTACATGTGCAGGTGTTTTTCTAATTCGTGAAGTAGCAAGATAGCAAAAATGTTGGCAGTGGCATTGATTAAGGAGATAGGATGATAATAAGAGGGCCTCAATTCAAATCCCCCTTGTTCAGTATGTCTTTGTCCAGACCAATGATATATGCAGCCTTGCCTCCAAGAACGAACAGAAACTTGTCAGTGTTATACTGTTGATTTCAGAACATCAAATGCAGAAGAAGAAAAGAGAACCAAATGATTGCCAGACTGCTACAGAGTCCTGCTCCAGAAAAGGAAAGAGAGAGAGATGTGCCACCAGAATGACAACGCAGACTGGGGGATACCAAAATCAGGTTAGAGAGAATTACCCAGGAAAACCGCTGCCAGAAACTGGGATAACCATGGGCAGCAATGTGAAAGCCAAACACAGCGGCCTCTGCCATATGGATCCGACCGAAGGAGCTTGCGGAGCTGCCAAGTAATCACTGCAAGCCCAAGCAACATGAAGGAGGACCCCTTGACCACCAGGGACCAAAAGGGGAGTTATACCCCCAAAGAACTTACTGAGAGATCAGGTGGAATCAAAGCCTGGAACAGAAACAGGAAAGCTTTCTTTCCTGGGCCGCCATCCCTGTTCTGCTTGAAGCCCACAAAGAGAAAGAGGGTTTGGCTCAGCTCTCTACTTAAGTCTTTGCACTTTACACACACACACCCCAGTGAAAGATTGTTCGGTAATGCTTCAGAGGGACAGAAGACTGGTAGGAGCAGCTTTGCAGAGGAATAACAGTAGGAGTAGAATGGAAGAGGAGAGAGTGTGCGTGGTAGGCCTGATCCTAGCAGTGTAATTGCAAGGCACCATCCCAACTCCCATTGGTACACCAACCAAGCGTTCGGCCTTTAGGTCCTCACTGCTAGAAGAAGACAGTATTAGACAGTTGGGAGTCAATCTATCTTTTGTACTTACTAACATGGAGTCAGGGGCGCCTCGGTTAGTATGGAGCTTCAACACTGGATGAGAAATCATGGGACGGACATAGACCCTAGTAACCTTTTAATAAAAACCCTTGAACCACTTCTTAGACTGGTATTGATCCTGGCACACCTGTGACACATAAAGCTGGGCAGAGCAGGTGCCCAGAGTGAAGAGGGAAAAAAAGTGAGTGGGCAAGGCGGTGAGGGTGCAGGGAAGAAAGTTGCTGCCTGGAGTAGTCGAAAGAATCCTATGAGCCAGCAGAATGAAGAGCTCCACCAGGAATTATTGCCAAGAAGGCATGGCTCCTGATTGCACTGCGGGATCTCACCATTCCACTCCGGGTGCCAATTGTGAACATTTGCCTGGGAAGTGGTGCTGCCCCAAAGTTGGATAGTTGCAAAAAGCACGAGATCTCACTGTGTCCCTCTGTGTGCAGCGTGAAGGCTATTGGTTGTTTTTCCTACCTGTCTCTCTGAGACCGAGGGCAAACAACGAATGCGCTGGACACTGATTAGCAGAATTCTGATTTGGATACACATAGTCCCACGGACTTAAAAATATGATATATTTGCCAGGCTGTGTATTGAAAGGGGGGATATAGTTAAAAGCAGAATATTAGAATCGTTTCATGAAAGGAAGCAGAACTCACAGCAAGGCTTACCTATAAATAGTGACTTTGAACGATGTAGCACAGGTTGTGGAAATGGAAGCCTTTTCCATCAGAAAACATCTTTTACAAACGTCTCTGACTTCTGTGATGAAGGGGCTGCCTGCTCATCATCACAAGGACATGGGAGCCAGGAAAGACACGTACAAACATAACCCAGGGGCAGGTTACCCAGACCAAATAATCAGATCTCCCAGAATTCACCTCTGTCACAAAGTGAACACCCGGAGTGGATCCGAGAAACTCATCTACAGATTGAAGGGAAGGAAAACTATGGGCAGACCCCAAACAGTCCACAGAAATAATGTCCTCTCTTTATAGCTGACCAAAGGCCCCCACAAAACATTGTGCCCTCCCAGAAGCACGTCTAAGCACAGAAACCTACTGATATGATGCGTGACGTTTTAAGACAGACTGAGCCTCCAGGAGGGAATTCGGTGCCTCACGTTGCATTTGGGCTTCACATGTGGGAGGTGCTAACAATGACGGGCATTTGGGATGACAGAATGACTCCTTATCTATCCGGTAAGGGTACATGTGCAATTAGAACCCACATGCCCTACAGTGATGTCACTTTTAAGAAGTTTACTGGGTCTTGTAAACCATGCATGAGGACTCTCCTAAATGAAGGTCAGGAAGATGCTGTAATGACCGGAAGCATGACTCCTCCAAATGGGGGCCCAGGAATGTATTCTTTATGTCCGGACTAACTGCTCACTTCTATGCAAGAGAAATCCTCTAAATACCCCAAATTTGAGCTTTTGCGATAAACAATGAACTCTCTGCAGCCATGGTGTTCTTGCCTTGGCCTGGCGGTTAATGCGCTCTTCAACCCCAAGTACAGGGAGGGAGCTCTTACCACTCCACTGCCCACAAGCCGACTGCAGAGGAGCACTAGGCAACCTGCAAATACAATACAATGTTAACTCTGTCTGCAACAGGAGATGAGCTACCCCAGTTTCTGCATTTCTGATGTAGACCCTACTGTTAGACAACATAAACCATAGAGGGTGTTGAGGGTCCTAGTGGGCTTCTTTTCTATTAAACGGAAAATCTGACCTCATAAGAGCACATCACTATCCTTTTTAATGAACCCTTTTTCCCCTGGACCCTGGCATAATTTCCGTATAGGGATCTCCCCTGGCCGGCCATCCCGCCAGGCTTATATGAAGCGACACACCCATAAAGAGGGCCCAGATGAATGTCCTGGTAGGCAGCCCTTCCACAAGGCATTCCTTGGCAGCGTGCCACATCCACCTACCCTACAACGCCAGGGCATCACCTTTTCCTACTTTTCCTAACAACCCCTCACACAAAACCCTAACCACAACACCTATATAACTAAATAAATAGATCATTATATACATAGCTAAATAAGTACACAAATGTTTCTGAAGGAAGAAATAGTCACATATAAATATGCGAAAAACTATATACAGCTGCATACTTATATACAGGAATGTAGCTGCTGTAGTCAGCCACAAACAAATTGCTCTTGAGGTCACACATTGTAAGCAAAGTACCGTGTGGTGTTGTCGTTTTCCGTAAAGGGCTGGGGCAAACCCGCCCTGCTGCTCCCACAGGGCCTGGCCTGCCCCAGGTCCTGCATTACTCCAGGGCCTTTCCATGACAAAGGTGGGACACCGCCATCACCGATATGCGACCCAGCACTTATTTAGTCTTCAAGCAGCACACACCATCACACGCCCTGGCATGTTGCTCTTCTACCAGCGGTGCCCCATTGCCTGGTGGTGCTCTGCATTCACTGCTGCTAAAAAGAGTTTGCTCTTTTTGACTGTGCTCCCATGGCCAAGGCTGTCAGTTGCTCCGGGCCGGGTGGCAGAGGCACCACAGGTCTCCACCTGGTCCCTGGCCACTGAGCGGCTCGAGACTTCGATCTCTCGCCATCCCACCCTGCTGACACTGGGCAGGGCAGTTCTCTTCACTGCACTCTAGCTGGCTCTCAGGCTGTTGCAGGATTACACAGCCCAGGAGCCTGGATCTTCTGGGGATTGGCTTCAGGGTGAACCGGATGGGGCATGGACATGCCGCCTGGTCCCAGGCTGCCCGACACACGTGGCTCGTGGGTAAGCGGCCCTGATCTTGTGCCAGACTACCCGACATACATGGCCTGGGTTTTCTTGCCGGGCACATACTGGTAGGCCTTGTGAGGGCCTGAGATGCATTGATTTAGCTGGGCCTCTGTTGGTATACAGTGCCCGTCATTTACAAGTGGTTTAATACTTGGGCGTTGCTTGAGGCCACAGCCCCCAAGGGGGAGCCATGTGAGAGGATGCCCTTTTTAATGGTGTAAATATGTTCTGCCTGCAAATACGTGCTCAGCATGTGATACATAAAAAGAAAAACAACACACATAAAAAGATTAAACCCAAAGTAATAGAAAAATAAATAAATGAAGACTTTGTTTTCTGCGTGGCGTTTGGGGAGCCTTTTAGCAAAGGAGTTGTGATTGTAAATGAGCTTGTATTAGACAGCAGGCTTCATGAAATGTGTAAATATTTATATCCACAGAGGTTTCTCGTGCCACCCAATATGGAGTGCGGGGAAGCACTATCAGGCAGAGCTGAGGTGGGTTGGTAAGAGAAATGCAAAGATTCTCAGGTGGTCATGTCATGTGCCCTTATGCTTTTCCCAATGTTAGTGCCATGCCCCTTCCAAAATAGTCACAGGGCCCTTTGTTTAGAATTGCCCCCACAAAGACCTGCTTCTATGGAAACAGAAACAATGGTTGTGTTATTTTAGTTTTATGTGAAAATGTCCAAAGGGAAAAAGTCGGCAGGCAGGTGATTTATTTTCCTGCACCCCTAAAAGCCTTCCCCCACATATTTTAGGATCGCTATGAATTACTATTCTAACTCCAGTCTTAGAACATTTGAGGAAAGTGCTTGATTTTCGTGGGAATGCAAATCTGGGGAGATGTCTCCTCCTGGTGACTTTTTCCCAGGCAAATGTATCACTGGATACCGTTAGTTCTAGTGCAAGTGGCCTGCTTGTACTAGAAATAAAAGTAATAGTTTCTTTATAGGACTAACACTCTCTGTACATCTGTTTTTAGCATGAGTATTAAATTTGTGCTGGAAATAAAAGTAATAGTTTCTTTACAGGACTAACACTCTCTGTACATCTGTTTATAGAATGAGTATTAAGCTTGCGCTGGAAATAAAAGTAATAGTTTCTTTACAGGACTAGCACTCCCTGTAAATCTGTTTTTAGCATGAGTATTAAGCTTGTGCTAGTAATAAAAGTAATAGTTCCTTTACAGGACTAGTAGTCCCTGTAAATCTGTTTTTCAGCATGAGTATTAAACTTGTGCCAGTAATAAAAGTAATAGGGTCTTTTCAGGACTAGCACTCCCTGTAAAACTGTTTTTAGCATGAGTATTAAGCTTGTGCTAGTAATAAAAGTAATAGTTTCTTTACAGGACTAGCAGTCCCTGTAAATCTGTTTTAGAATGAGTATTAAACTTGTGCTAGAAATAAAAGTAATAGTTTCTTTACAGGACTAACACTCTCTGTACATCTGTTTTTAGCATGAGTAGTAAACTTGTGCTGGAAATAAAAGTAATAGTTTCTTTACAGGACTAACACTCTCTGTACATCTGTTTATAGAATGAGTATTAAGCTTGCGCTGGAAATAAAAGTAATAGTTTCTTTACAGGACTAGCACTCCCTGTAAATCTGTTTTTAGCATGAGTATTAAGCTTGTGCTAGTAATAAAAGTAATAGTTTCTTTACAGGACTAGCAGTCCCTGTAAATCTGTTTTTCAGCATGAGTATTAAACTTGTGCCAGTAATAAAAGTAATAGGGTCTTTTCAGGACTAGCACTCCCTGTAAAACTGTTTTTAGCATGAGTATTAAGCTTGTGCTAGAAATAAAAGTAATAGTTTCTTTACAGGACTAACACTCTCTGTACAGCTGTTTTCAGCATGAGCATTGAGCTTGTGCCAGTAATAAAAGTAATAGTTTCTTTACAGGACTAGCACTCCCTGTAAAACTGTTTTAGCATGAGTATTAAGCTTGTGCTAGTAATACAAGTAATGCATAGTTTCTTTACAGGACTAGCACTCCCTGTAAATCTGTTTATAGAATGGGTATTAAGCTTGTGCTAGTAATAAAAGTAATAGTTTCTTTACAGGACTAGCACTCCCTGTAAATCTGTTTTTAGCATGATTATTAAGCTTGTGCTAGTAATAAAAGTAATAGTTTCTTTACAGTACTAGCACTCCCTGTACATCTGTTGTTTTTAGCATGAGTATTAAGCTTGTGCTAGTAATAAAAGTAATAGTTTCTTTACAGGACTAGCACTCCCTGTAAATCTGTTTGTAGAATGAGTATTAAGCTTGTGCTAGTAATAAAAGTAATAGTTTCTTTACAGGACTAGCACTCCCTGTAAATCTGTTTTTAGCAGGATTATTAAGCTTGTGCTAGTAAAAAAAATAATACTTTCTTTACAGTACTAGCACTCCCTGTACATCTGTCGTTTTTAGCATGAGTATTAAGCTTGTGCAAGTAATAAAAGTAATAGTTTCTTTACAGGACTAGCAGTCCCTGTAAATCTGTGTTTAGAATGAGTATTAAGCTTGTGCTAGAAATAAAAGTAACAGTTTCTTTACAGGACTAACACTCTCTGTACATCTGTTTTCAGCATGAGTATTAAGCTTGTGCCAGTAATAAAAGTAATAGTTTCTTTACAGGGCTAGCACCCCCTGTAAAACTATTTTTAGCATGAGTATTAAGCTTGTGCTGGTAATACAAGTAATAAATAGTTTCTTTACAGGACTAGCACTCCCTGTAAATCTATTTATAGAATGAGTATTAAGCTTGTGCTAGTAATAAAAGTAATAGTTTCTTTACAGGACTAGCACTCCCTGTAAATCTGTTTATAGAATGAGTATTAAGCTTGTGCTAGTAATAAAAGTAATAGTTTCTTTACAGGACTGGCACTCCCTGTAAATCTGTTTTAGCATGGTTATTAAGCTTGTACTAGTAATAAAAGTAATAGCTTCTTTACAGGATTAGCACTCTTTGTACATCTGTTTTTAGCATGAGTATTATGCTTGTGCTAGTAATAAAAGCAAAAGTTTCTTTACAGGACTAGCACTCCCTGTAAATCTGTTTTAGCATGAGTATTAAGCTTGTGCCAGTAATAAAAGTAATAGTTTCTTTACATGACTAGCACTCCCCGTAAAACTGTTTTTAGCATGAGTATTAAGCTTGTGCAAGTAATAAAAGTAATAGTTTCTTTACAGGACTAGCAGTCCCTGTAAATCTGTTTTTAGAATGAGTATTAAGCTTGTGCTAGAAATAAAAGTAATAGTTTCTTTACAGGACTAACACTCTCTGTAAATCTGTTTTCCACATGAGTATTAAGCTTGTGCCAGTAATAAAAGTAATAGTTTCTTTACAGGACTTGCACTCCATGTACATCTGTTGTTTTTAGCATGAGTATTATGCTTGTGCTAGTAATAAAAGTAATAGTTTCTTTACAGGACTAGCAGTCCCTGTAAATCTGTTTTTAGAATGAGTATTAAGCTTGTGCTAGAAATAAAAGTAATAGTTTCTTTACAGGACTAACACTCTCTGTAAATCTGTTTTCCACATGAGTATTAAGCTTGTGCCCGTAATAAAAGTAATAGTTTCTTTACAGGACTTGCACTCCCTGTAAAACTGTTTTTAGCATGAGAATTAAGCTTGTGCTAGTAATACAAGTAATAAATAGTTTCTTTACAGGACTAGCACTCCCTGTAAATCTGTTTATAGAATGAGTATTAAGCTTGTGCTAGTAATAAAAGTAATAGTTTCTTTACAGGACTAGCACTCCCTGTACATCTGTTGTTTTTAGCATGAGTATTAAGCTTGTGCTAGTAATAAAAGTAATAGTTTCTTTACAGGACTAGCACCCCATGTACATCTGTTGTTTTTAGCATGAGTATTACGCTTGTGCTAGTAATAAAAGTAATAGTTTCTTTACATGACTAACACTCTCTGTAAATCTGTTTTCCACATGAGTATTAAGCTTGTGCCAGTAATAAAAGTAATAGTTTCTTTACAGGACTTGCACTCCATGTACATCTGTTGTTTTTAGCATGAGTATTATGCTTGTGGTAGTAATAAAAGTAATAGTTTCTTTACAGGACTAGCAGTCCCTGTAAATCTGTTTTTAGAATGAGTATTAAGCTTGTGCTAGAAATAAAAGTAATAGTTTCTTTACAGGACTAACACTCTCTGTAAATCTGTTTTCCACATGAGTATTAAGCTTGTGCCCGTAATAAAAGTAATAGTTTCTTTACAGGACTTGCACTCCCTGTAAAACTGTTTTTAGCATGAGAATTAAGCTTGTGCTAGTAATACAAGTAATAAATAGTTTCTTTACAGGACTAGCACTCCCTGTAAATCTGTTTATAGAATGAGTATTAAGCTTGTGCTAGTAATAAAAGTAATAGTTTCTTTACAGGACTAGCACTCCCTGTACATCTGTTGTTTTTAGCATGAGTATTAAGCTTGTGCTAGTAATAAAAGTAATAGTTTCTTTACAGGACTAGCACCCCATGTACATCTGTTGTTTTTAGCATGAGTATTAAGCTTGTGCTAGTAATAAAAGTAATAGTTTCTTTACAGGACTAGCACCCCATGTACATCTGTTGTTTTTAGCATGAGTATTACGCTTGTGCTAGTAATAAAAGTAATAGTTTCTTTACAGGACAAACACTCCCTGTACATCTGTTTGTACATCTGTTTTTAGCATGAGTATTAAGCTTACCCTGGAAATAAAAGTAAGCGTTTCTTTACAGGACTAGCACTCTCTGTAATCTGTATTCACCATAAGTATTAAGCCTCCCCTAGAAATAGAAAACATTGTGTTTCTCCTTTTAGCACAAGTGAACCTGGTTGTACTGAGAACCAAAATACGTGTTTTCTACTAGCAGGGCAACCAGCGTATCTACATGTGGAAACATAGAAACCATGACTCTTCTATTTCTAGTGTGACCAGAGCTTAAAATGGAATAAGGAATCTATGGGGCCCCTAATGAGTCAGGAAACATTATTTTGGACAGGGCCTAATAAGTGCCTGGTGTGGCCTAAGAATTAGAACTTTAAAAAGCTGTGTGGCCTGTGTGACTAATGAAATGGCCTTACAAATGAGGTCAGATTTTCATACCAACCATACAAGTGACTATATGTATTTTAAAAGGGGTATTAAATATAATATACTCAATTGTCAGGCAAAAAAGCAACTAGAATACAAATATTCAAATATAAAAACTAAATCAAATCAAAACAGGTCAATGCTGGTTCCAAGCCTTAATTTCTTTTGAAACAAATCCATGAGATATTTCAGAGAAATGTGTTTAATCATTCTAATTATGTGCTTTCAATATTGCATATTAATGTGTTGAAAGAAAATAATAATGTATTCTGTGTATTATATTCTCCCTTCAAAGTATTTGAACACAAATAATCTAACTCCAATGATGGGTGGTAGTGACATCTACTGGAGAAGAGCAGTATTGTCAGTTAGGGTAGGGAAATCTGTAAAGGGAGCTCGGATTTAGACCCAGCTAAAAGGCATTTTTGGAGACTGGCCGGGCTGAGCCCAGGCTAGCCCCAGCCCACTGACAACCATGCGTGTGACTGCATTCCCGGGATACAAAGGCAAATAACTACTGATGCCACTTTGAGCTTGCGGCTACAAGTAGCATCGGGTACTAGGGAGAAGGTGAGGAAGGGCATTGCTGAGGTAGAGAAGGGGAGAAAAGAGAATGGATCGAAAGCTCAGGATATTTCAGCTTCTCTCTAGTAATTTGTGAACGCGGGTGACTTGACGAATTAGTTCGATCATACCTAAAAGAGAGCATTAACTTGGCTCAATTAATTCAAACAATGTGCAGCTGAAGCTCAAAATGATTTCAAAACATTGAAAATAAATCCTGGTATTAACCAGACTGCTGTTTCATCTCCAATACCCACCGTTATTGTAGTATGTTTTTTCAGTTAAGAACTTCTGATATTTTGATGCACTGTGCTCATTATTACTCTTTGTGCCCACTACGCGCCACATTCTTACTTGCATGAAGGCTCCTGTCTTCCCGACGGACAATACACCATGAAGAGCACACTTTTTTTTTTCTTATTCTCTTAGTAATAAAAAAAGCTCTCTCCTCCTTCCTCCTAATGTGCCCCCCCCCCAACCCGCAATTTGGTCTGCTTCAGGGGAGGAAGGAAGAGGATGGAGGCTATAAGGAATGTGGTTAGTTGTGGGGACAAAGAGTAGTGATGATTATCTGTCCATTCCTTACTTGCATGAAGACCAAGCAAGCAGTACACACTTGGCTAGCCCAATGAGAACACTTTTTTATATTACTCTTTATTGAACAAACACCAAAGATAAATGGTTTACCAGTCAGTTGTGAGTATGTATAATCCGAACTCTGTGAAAGGGAGCCATCCATCGACTGTCTATAATGCCGAATGAAAGTGGCAGGAGATGTCCGTGTGGCAGCCTCGCTTATGTCCCTTAAAGACACTCCATTCCATTCTGCCCAGGATCATGCATACCCCTCGTGGATCATCCATTCCTTGCGCTGCTCATGAAAGGGGATTTTAGCCATGTCACAGCAACTTCCAGTAACACTCCTGATCAAGAGACTCAAGTTTGCTTTCAATGACATCTTTCCTTTGGTATTCCCTCCAAATGTGATGAACTGGGAGTTAGAAGATCCCTTGCCACCACCAGACTATGGGGCTGCTGCTCCCCTGCCCGCCCATGCTCACATTTCAGAAACTGAAGAACCACCTCCTGATTCCACTGAAAATCTGAGTAGACTTTTGGAAGGAAGGTAAGACGAATCACCATCTCTGGTGTGAACGTCAGGAAGGGCTCATCAATCTGAAAAGCTCATATTTTCCCTAATCCTCCTGGCCGAAGTAATGGCCACCAAAAACAAGACCATCCATGATAGAAAAAGTATGTCGACCTCTTCTGTTGGTTTGAAAAGTGTCACCTGGAGATGTTATAAAACCAGTAAAAGGCCCCAAGATGGTAGAATCAACTTTCTCTTATCGGCAAAAGAAGTAGCACGTAGGGCTCCAGCTCTTCCCAGCAAGAACCTGGGAAGTGAAAAGGCCTTAATAGCTGCCTATTGAACATTCAACATGGAGGGAGAGGGGAAGATCCAAAACCTCTCATAAAGTAAGTCCACTATTGCTATTTCACCTCTGTACCAGGATGGTGTCCTCTCGCTGTGAACCAGGCCAAAAATGAAGACCAGTGATGTCTATAGGTGTGCAATGTTTATTGTCATCTGGGCCTTTCAAGCTCAAGTGCCATTTCTTTGGAAATTCCAATGGTCATGAGCACTTATAGTTCAGTCTCAAGGGCATTGTCTTCAGGCGCCTGATGGGCTCCTTGGACATGAGGGGAGATTGCAGCAGTGAAGGGTGAAGTTGCAGTTACACAGGCTCATCCATGCGCCTTAACTGGAGAAGGTGGAACCAAGTATTCTGTGTCCAGAAAGACACTATCACCACCACCTATAGTTTCGTGTGCCTGATCTTCCAGATGACTGGGTTTAGAGTCCGAAACAGGGATGAAGCAAAAAGATGCCTCAGATGCCAGGCACGAGCTAGTGCATCCACAATACACACTACGGGAACCTGCTGGACGGAAGCATGCCAGGGCAGCAGGGAATTCTCCTTTAATATAAACAGATCAAGTTAGGGATGACACCAGTGATCCACCAACCTATGGTGCACTGTCGGAGGCACACAGAAATGCTTTGGGCATGGAAACACCTAGCATAACAAGTCTTCTGTCTAATCCTGGGCTCCCAGGAGATAGGTTGCATTGGGTTGCTGGAGGTAAGCTTGTACCCATCTGAATAATCATGTGGCCATCAGTCCTACGTGAAGGCACCAGATTCCCCCCTGAAGTTTCACATTGGCCTTGGTGACCTGATTGTCTGTTCATAGAAGGACACTCTGTTCATGACCTGGCTTTGAAGTGCTTGAATGCTTTTTGGAACGCTGACAATTCCCTCCAATTAGATGACTACTGAGACTTACAACTGGTCCATCGACCCTGCACCTACAGACTTCGAAAGTCGCTGCCCAACCTATAATGCTGACATCTGTTCTGAGAAACACTGGAATGTCCGGGGCAGGATCACCCCTGTCGATAGTTTGTCAGGGTTTGCCCACCAATTGAGAAGGAGTTGAATGGAGGCTGACAGAGGCATGGACTTCTTGTACTTCCCTGATGCTGAGTACTAATCTGCCAACATTAAGTGAAGCAGGGGGTTAAAAAGTGCCTGAGCCCACACAGTTGCTGTGCACTCCGCCATATTCTCTTGCAGATCTAACCAGGTGCTTGACAAAACCTCCCTCGATGTGAGAACCTGGTCCAGATGATGCTGCAGGGCTCTGATCTGTGCAGTTGTTAAGAAGGATCTCCCTTTCAAGGTGTTAAAATTAACCAACATGACTATGCTGGGACCATATTGGATTTCCTCCCATTGATTAGGATTGGAGCACCTCACACACCCTGTTGCAACACGTCTGGCACATCAGGCATGCAGGAGACCCACAATCAGAGCCAGAATATTTGTGAACATCTTGGGGGGCAGTGGCAGATGTTAAACCCAACAGAAGGAACTGGAACTGGTATGGCGACTGCCCGACAGTGAACTGGAGAAGATTGGCTGAATTTGAATATTAACAGAGGTGTCCTCCAGGTCCAGAGAGGTCAACCAATCTCCAGACTGAATTGCTCTCGTTAGTTGTGGGTACTCCATTTGAATCAGGCTTCACACCACCAACTTGTTAAGTGCGTTGAGGTCCAGTGCTGGCCTGGAGTCTCCTGCCGGTTTCTTCATGAGGAAACTTAGTGAAGAAAATCCTTTCTTGAGTTCCTTCAGACACATTTCGATCAGTGCTTTATTGTGAAGCAAGTCTTGCACGCCTTTCAGCAAATCCATTCTTTGTCTGGATTCCAAAAGTTGGAGTCTGTATCAAGTTCAGAGTTTGTGTTTTTTCCCGGAACTCTAAGTAATACCCAGTATGTACTACCTCCAGGATCCATGCATCTGTCCCATGCTGCAAAGCCTGCAAAAACATGAGAGGACGGCCCCCCACTGGATGCTCGGGGTCTGTTGGATCAGCTGGTGCTGGTTCCATGTGATAATATCCCTGAAAAAATTTCGTCTGACAAAAATGCTGCCAACAAATTAGCTCCCACTCTCCTCAACCCCATATATACGGTCACCATATATAAAGTCGTCACAGTCTTTTCCCGGCGACCATATGTATGGCGACCATATATATGGGGATAATATTACTGGATACCCTGGTGCTGATGTTGGTGTCTTTCCTCTGGTGGTTGATCCACTGCCTCTACTCCTAAAGGAACCTCTGCCTGGGGAAGGATCTGGCACTGATGTACTCCCTGCCAATGATCTCCATGTGAAAGATTTTCTTCGAAACCTTTAACACAGTAAATGCTTTTGGCCATTAAATGTTTTTTTTTAAAACTAAGTCCAAATGAGTCCGACACAGGCAAGGTGCCAGAAAGAGTAGCTGTATTAATGCTGTTTTTTTGGCGGCTTCCACTTTTCAATGCAGGAGTCAGAGTTGTCTTCTGTCTGCGGTTGACGAGCTGCCTGCAGAACCTGCACCCCTCATTATATCAGATAGGTACTTGACCTGATGAATCCATGACCAAGAGTGACACAACATCTGGCCCATCCTGATTATCATAAAAATGTGTCTGGTAATTGAGTTATAAGCATTGGGATGCATATATGGAATATGCTCCAACTCAGAGAATAAGGTTGAGGGCTGAGTATGTCCTTCTTAAGAGCCCATCTATTGTTTGTCCATCTGATCAGCAAGTGTTGCTTCATTGGGTGTAAAAACTGTCTGCACAATCAGATCCACCAGCTGACCATGCAATGTAACCCAGTTACTTGGCATTGAAGGCCTGCATGAAATATCATTTAAATAAAATACTAGTAAAATAGGGCTTCTCCCTGTCCTTCTTTTTCTTTCAGGACATTTTTCATACTATCATGGCATGGAAAGAAGGCTGAAGGGAGACCTTTGAAATGCTGGGTAAGTTTATTTTCTGACAGTGGAGAGGGAATCTGGGAATTCCAAATTAAGCCAAATGGCCCTGTGTTCCAACAAACCTGTGAAACCATCTTTCTTGTTATATTTTGGTGCAAAAACTGCTTGTCCTCCTCCATGGGATCAGGCAACCCTACATTTGTGTCATCAAGCCCATCCTTATCTCGTGCAGCTCAAGGTACCACTGTGGTCACTGGCGCAGCCGTGGCAAGAGTGACAGTAGAGGGAGCCGCAATTGTCTCAGTCCTTTTGGCTTTTAAGGAGAAGCGTCACAATTTCTGCTTGCAACAAGGCTAATTTCTGCCTGTTTCTCCAGGATGATAGAGACCTGGAAGATGAAAAGCACCATGAGGAGATGTGGTGCTTCCTCTACGAGCTTGCGTTCCTGTGTTAGAGCATCCCTGTTTCTATCTAGAGATAGCTACAGGCAATTTTCCTGGCCACCTAAAAAAAAAACAGGCTCAACTAATTACCACCAATCAGTCGCAGGAAACTTTAATGTGCCTGTAAAACCCTTAAAATGGCCCACTTCTTCACCTGCAACTCAGTATTTACAAATCCATGAATAAACAGCCATGTGCACATAAAACGAAGGGCTCCTCTTCCCTGTTGCAGCACAGCTGTGTCTGCGGGGAAAACCTCCACCCTCTGCCACTCAGGAGATTCGTCCTGCACACCGGCCTGCAACGGTGCTGCCAGTCATTGTGTACCTGGCCTGTACATACCTTCTGTGTCCCAGGGGCAAGTCAACCCAAACTGCTTGGTCACATCTCTTCTGCATGAGACCACAAGAATCCCCAGACATGTTTTGGCCTTGTTAGGACTCATCAGTGAGGAGTAGCTTGGGTGTTGAGACCAAGCAGTCATGGGACCCACGTCTGGGAATACCCGTTCCGCTTGGGGAGTTGGTGACTACAGCAAAAAAAAAGAGGTGATAGCTGGAAGGTTTACAATTCATCTTAACCTCTGCATTGCTCTGGGCAACCCTCCAGACCATTGTTCTTCACCATAAAGTCATTACAAAAGGGGAAAGACCATTTGCAAATCAGGCTTCTTTCCACCCCAAAAGGGCCAGTCCAGCCCAAACTGCTGGATCACATCCTTTCTGCATGAGACCACAATCATCCCCAGAAATGTTTCGGCCTTGTTGGGCCTCGTCAGTAAGGAGTAGCTTTGACCTCTAGGCCTCTTTGGGCATTACCAATTTATATTAAGCAAGGACACATTAAAGTATAAAATAGTTTGATTTTCTCAGTTTATCTGGATTAGAGATAAGCCAAGCACGAGCAGACATCTACCCAACAAGTCCAGTTTATCTGGAGTGTATCTCCTTCTATATCTAAGACTTTACAAGTTTATTGAGGATCTCTATCATGTCTCTTCCCTTTCATCATATGCAACTTATCTAATTCAAAGAGGCATTTAGACTCTGGACTGATACACTCTTTTATGACCCGTTTTACTTTTTTATTTATTTATTTATTTTTTAATAGTTTTATTTACCATGCACAGGGTTACAGCATTTCAAATCATAATCAAACAGAAATAGGTTATCAGAACTTATATTATAATGCATACAGTACTTTCTTAATACAGGTTAATTGACCACATTGTTCGCCTCATGACGTGCCAGATACAGCCGCATGTCGCTCAAATGTTACGCGGGCGACCACCTTGTGCCTGTAAATTAACATATGTTTCTTCCACATCATTAGGCCACACCATGTCATATAAGCAATTATCATAGGTTGTGGTATATGTGGTATAATATACCACACCTAGGGCATCTACCCTCTGAGGAGGGAAACATTTTCATAAGCCGGGCTGGGGAAAAGTATGTGCAGATCGGAACCATGAACTGGATTAACCTATACCTCAAGTTCATTGATACCTGTTTCGTTAATCTGCATATGTGTAACCAATGAGTATCTGTGAAGGTAACGTTGAGATCCCTCTCCCCGGTGCCCCGTATATCTACCGCCTGTACACCCCAGGACATCTGAACAAGTTTGTATAATGCTGACATAGAGTTTTTGGTTTTTGGGTCTGATGACAGCACATATTGAAGACATGGATATGAGGCCATGAATGAGCGAATCCGAAAGTACTAGAGCCTACGGAGCAATGTATCACCAACATATACCTCAATCAGGTCCCATGTAACAAACGCTCCTTCCAAGAACAGGTCCCCCAAATATCTTAGGGCTTTTGATTAACCTAGCACAAGCCTTCTGCCTGCCGTCCACCGGGTCCAGCTTGTGAATTTGTTGATGTGTGTCCCCCATAATAGTATGTATCAATGTCCCTGGTAAGTCCCCTTGCCACTCAAGCCGCATACGTGCCAATTGCGGGCCGCCATCCACCCAGTACATTGCTTATTATGCTTGCGCGGCCAAGTAATACAATTCAAAATCAGGGGCTGCCACCGCCCCGAGTTTGTACATCAGTGTGAGTCATTGCCATTTAGCCCGGATAGGCCCCTTCCATACAAACGTAGAACACACCTGGGCTATTTTATCAAAAAAGATCTAACTGACCACAGCGTTATATTGCTAAACAAGTAGAAGGATTTGGGTAAAATTATCATTTTTATTAGTGTCATCCATCCCCTCAGTGAGATAGGAAGCTGGTTCCACTGTTACAGCTTGGTGCCTACTTTCGCGACCAGGGGATCATAGTTGAGTGATTTGATAAGAACAGGTGTGCGCGCAACCATTACACCTAGGTACCATATATGCGTAGACGTCCATCGCAACCCAAAGGTGTTACATAGTTCTTGTGTAGCATCTGTTAACGGAAGAATCTCTGACTTGCTGTGGTTTAAACAAAGGCCATAAAACTCCTAAACTCGCTGACCACCGCCAGTAGTCTCTCCAAATGCCTCCCCAGGTCCCTAACATACATCATTATATTGCCAGCTTACAGTGTGATAAATTCCATCCGACCAGCTATGGTAATCCCAGCACCCCTGTGGCGGGCCCAGGTAAGATCTGCAAATGGTTCTATCACTAAAGCAAATAACAGGGGCGACAATGGACAACCTTGCCTGGTGCCACCTTCCAGCACCAATACAGTTGAAAGCACCCCATTCACATACAGTTTGGCATACAGCTGTGTGTACAAAACGTTCACCCATTGTACAAAATTTGGCCCAAAACCGTACTTATGCAGTACCCTCAACAAAAAAGATAAGTATACCGTATTGAATACTTTTTGCATGTCCAATGAAACGGCAACTCCCTAGACATCATGTGGTATCTAATCTACCATGTTGAACATCCGGCATATGTTGGACGCTGTTGATCTTCCCCTTATAAATCATGCCTGGCATTAACAGGTTCAATCTAGATGCTAGAATTTTTCCAAAAACTTTGCATCAGTATTTGTTAGGGATAACGGGCAATATGACCCTCATTTATCTGAGCGCTTACCAGGTTTGAGTAATCCAATTATTACCGGCTCATGCATGGATTCTGCGAGAGTCCCAATCTCGAGGGCCTCTTTCTAAACCGAAAGCAAACAGGGGGAAAGTATATTCACAAATTCCTTGTAAAACTCCGCCCCCAGTCCATCTAACCTGGGAGCTTTCCCCTATGAATAGCTTCTTGCATTTTGACCAGGCTTATCGGCTCTTCCAGTGCGGTACGCGCTTCTGCAGATAAGAGCATTGTGTGAATTTTGGCTAGATATTCATCTATCTCCGCTGAAGATGCTTTGCCCTTAGGTGAGTATAGGTCCCTATAGAAGTCATAGATTACTGTATTCACTTCCTCGACCATATTGGCCACTGAGCCATCCAGCCGAATTATGCATGAGACATTAAAGCTACACTTGTCACTGCAAATTGTCTGTGCTAACAGTTTGCCGGGTCTATCTTGTTTCCTGTATCGGCCCACCGTTGCAGTTTATCAAAATACCTCAGCTCCCTATTGGCAGCATCACAGGAACTGTCCAGGGCCGTCTTATCGTCGTTTCTGATCTGGGGTGATGGGTCATTATCGTATCTCTGTTGCATCTGCGCGAGTGTCTCCTCATGCCTCTTCAATTCCCTCCTAATGTCACGGAGTACTCCAAACTCTGTGGACATAGTGATGCCCCTAATGTACACCTTAAACATCTGCAAGAGAGTGGCAGAGAGTGGCATGCATGCTTACCGACCCCTCATTAGTGTCAAAGTAGCTATCTACATGTTGTAATATGTTTGTCTTAAAGACCGGGTCCTCTAGTGAGGTGGGTTTAAAGTGGCATTGAGTTCTTGGTGTAGTGTTCCCAGGGATGTCTAGCGAGAGCAACACTGAGGAATTGTCCGACCGGGTTCTAGGCGGCAGCCAGCCCTCAGCCACCCAATTCAATATGTTGTGCGATACCAGTCATAAGTCAATGCGCCAATGCATGTTGTGCGCTGTCGAAGAAAAGGTGTATGCACGTTGGGTGTTACTGCGTGCACGCCACACGTCTCTCAACCCCAAATCTTCAGAATTCCTAATTATAATGCGAGCTGTGTTAGTTAACAACCGTGGTGAGGATGAGGTGTGGTCCAAATTGACATCCAATATGGTGTTATAGTCACCAACACAGATAATCAATGCAGTGGGGTACCTATGTTGGGTGTTCTGACCCACGTTTGGACTATTAGGCTACAACATTTGGTGCTGTGGGCTTAGGAAATCCAAGATGGCCGAAAAAGCCCACATGTGCGCCAGAATCGATGAAAACCGCGCAGTTGTGCACACTAAAATGGTTGCCTAACTTGCCACCGACCAGTGCGAGCAGGATGGGCCGGGGTGCCATGAGTGAAATGTGTGCCAAAGGAAAAACCGCACTTTAAAATCACCTTTTGTTTCTCTGAATGCCAGCTCAAAATGCCTATTTGCAACACATCCAAAAATCTCACTGAGCACCAGCGGACATCTGGCAGAATAAAGTCTTGTGGGCATACAAAATCTGGAAAGAGGATGAAAAGTTATATTCTGAAGTGACTTGAAGGTTTATAACAAGACTGGCTGAGCTGTGGATTTCAGCAGTTTAAGTAAATTTGGACTGAAAGACACTAAAAATCTAAATGTTTAAAAGAAATGAGTGACCTACTTTTGAGTGTCACATAGGCTGCAATTGTTTAAATGTCATAGTTTTAAACTTAGAATCAGCATTCTAGCTGCATATGTAAAAAATTGTTAGTTATTTGAATGCAGAAAACTGGGGAACAGAAATGACATGTGGCTAAAAACTGGCTTAAAGAGATTCCAATTTTGCCTGGCAACTACCCCATCAGGAGTGAAACTTGATTCACAAGTAACTTCCCAGGCCTGGCTGTTTCCTGCTGGCCACACTAAGGATATGCCATCTCTCTGATAATTGAATTAAGGGGAGCCCCCACAGAATACAGGAGCTCTGAACAATGCAACCCCCTTCACCCAGGCAGATGGTTTATTGCAGATGTCGTAAAACAGCTTCCTCTTGGCAGAAGCTGGGAGGGGCAGGGTCTCTGAGCTTGGCAGAAACTGGAAAGACTGGTTTCTGTACCATGTGACCTGAAAAGACACACCCCTGCCAGCCAGAATATGGGTTTAGAAAAAGATGAATAACTCATAGAGCGGACTTGTGAAAATTATTTAAATGATACCATAATTCTTGTGATTTTTCTGCCCACATTTTAAGACGTGTTAGGACCTGGTGGTATGTTCAGGGGGGTTGTAGCGGAAAAGAGGATATTACTCAAAATGTGTGCATGTGAAAAATCTGACACTTCATCAACTAATGTCCATACTCCTTGCGCACATGTGTGTAAATTTGGGTTAATGTCCGATATTGCGAAACCAGTTAAAAAGTGCAAATGTCGCCATTTCTGAATGCAAGCTCCCAGGAAGAGCAGAGTTTGAACAGGGGCTACCATCAGTAAATGCATGATGGGTGCATGTAATTTCAAACCACTGTGTATCTAGGAAATATGTCTTTTTGAGCAAATATAGATTGTGTGTAATTTGACAGGGGTGGGTTCTCTGTACCATAAACAGACCTCATCATGATGACACTTCATTTCATTCCCCCAATCAAGTGGAAGCGGATGAAGTGGCCAATGACAAGTGGAGAGGGGTAGAGCTAGTGATGCTGCACACACCCATTTTCAAAACACATAAAAGCAGACAGACAGGACAGATAGGGACCTTCATTTCCATCTGCTGCGGGACGCTCTGCCGGAAAATCCATACTTTAAATCCATCAATCTCCAGAATCCAGAGAGAGAGCAGACCCAGACCAGACCGCTGTTAGCAGAACCAGAGAGAGCTGACCCAGATCACTGTGAAGTGCAGAGACCAGACCAGAGTCCAGTCTAAAACCTGACCAGATTCGTGGCGAGGCCCATCTAATTCAAGAATATAGTGTGAGTACCTAGCAAGACTGTGCATAACCAATCTCTTAGTTAAAATAATATAATTCAATCTATTTTAATCTAAGTAGAACTGCCTCCTAACTGTCACTTGTCCTTTTCTAGTTGCTAGCTGTCACTTGTCTTTTTGAACTTTAACATTCCAAATCCGAAAAACAACCTTTATTTAATCGCTCATATCTCCGTGACCGTTTGTCCTAGAGACTTGCAGTAACTTTCATTTAGAAGCTGAGATCCTAGGCTGTCCTACGACCCCAAAACGATAGTGCTAGTCCCTATAGTTTTTCCGCAATCGGGAAAAACGCGCTCGCGAATTTGCCGCGATTTGCAAAATTTCTTCACGTGTGAAAACAGCAGTTTTCTTGCTTTCATTTGCCAAAAATTCGTTTAACCTGCTAGTTACTCCTAGATCCTTGCTAAAGTGAGCCTGAACTCATCCCAAGTATATTTCACTCACCCTGAACCTCTAGAGGGAATTAAAAGCATTTTAGCGTATTTTTCACTTCATTGCCAGCACATATAAAAGCATTTTGGGCCTGTGTTTAAAACTCCGATCTGTACTCTAAGCTTGCTGGGGTGAACTGAATTACATTTGATTGCATTTCTGAGAACTGTGTGCTTTCCTTCCAGTTCCTTGCATTGCATAAAGGGGGGAGGGGATTGCCAGAGAAAAGTGATTACATTGTTTTGTTGAAATCATATTGAGTATTTTCTGTATTGCATTTTCATTCAACATTACATCCATCTGAACTTATATAAAGCATTCTCTACCACCTTCTTCTTCTGTTCCTATTCACAAGTGTGCTAGTGCCAGATTCTCCGTTGTTAATCTTTATCATATCAGATTAAGTGTGATATCCAATTATTAATTTATTATCAAAGTGTGATATATCTATACATTGTTTAATTTTTTTCAAATAAATCTTCTAAATTTGCAAAACAAACCTACTTCTTGGCTCAGTGGGGTCAGGGGGATTCTAAGAGAGGGGTGTTATATAGGGGTAGTCATCCAGAACGCATGAACTGGAAATAAAGATATATCAATAAGGGTTTCCATTCAGTATCCCAGACTAGGCATTGACTTAGCTGTAGTGTTGAATTGAATCCTCTTACAAATTGGGGGCTCGTGCCGGACGTTTGGATTAGATTTATCACTTGTGCAGATTAATACAGCGTGCCAGCTGACCAGATACACATATCCGGTCGGATCACACGCTGTGTTACGCTGTAAAGCACTCCTCAAAGGAACGCTCTAAGGAAAAGGTCTGTTTTGCAAAAATAAAATACAAACTTCTGTAAGTCAGGAAGGAACTCAAATTCCAGAATGACGACCTTAGTAGACATGAAAATAGCCAGAGAGCACTTCTTACATAAGTTATTTGTGAGAGTTGAGTGGATTCACCAGGACCAGACGGTCTGGTTGCAGGCCATCATGCAACAGGTCACGGAAACAGGGTCAGATATATGGAGAGATCAGGGTCCCTTACATGTGGCCCTGAGTGAACTATACATGGCTCCTAAAGCTAAGGATGAACAAGACAAGATGGTTAGGATAGCGGCATACCTGTACCTATATATGGGAGACATGCAGGATAAATGTACTGAAAGCCAAGATCTGGCGAATAAGCGACAGATGGCGTTAGAGAAGGTCCAATCTGACCTGGTCTCTTCTGAGCAGAGGCTGCAGGGGAGCCAGGAGTCAGAAAATGAGAGTAGACAGCACATCATTAAAATAAAGAGGGATATGGACATCCTGCAACAGGAAAAGGCTGACCAGGATACCAGATTTCTGGCTTTGCAGAAGGAACGCCAAGACAGTTTGGACTCCCTACTGCAGAGCCAGAAAAAGCTGGAGCAACAGATCAATTTCAACAGGGCATGCACAGAGCAGGTAGCCACCCTGCAAATCCAACTAGACAGAGAGAAAGAGGAGAGCAATAAACTGATCCTGAAAGACCTGGATACCCAGGCAGAGTTTGATCAGGAGCGCCAGAAAGCTGGTGCCTTCCAAAGGCAAAGGGACGACCTGGCGTCACAAATTCAAGCTCTTGGTCAGGAAAGGGACACCTTAGGCCAGGAAGTCTGCCACTTAAGGAGAAAAATGGAAGAAAATCACCTGGCCCACCAGGGACTGGGTGACCTCCAAAAAGAACACCAGGACTTGCTAGAGCACACCAGGAGGGTGGAGGATGCTCTGGCAAGAAAGGAGCAGGCCAATAGGGACACAGCTCAGGAGGTAACCCTCCTGCAGCAAAGACTGGCCCAGTGCTCCAGGACCAATCAGGAAACGCAGAGAGAGAATGAGGCTCTCTGCCAGCACAATGATAGGCTCCAACAACAGGTAGCGATGCAGGAGAGACTGATAGAGTCTAGTAAGGCCTTAACTGAGGAACTGAAGGCGCAGGCTCTTGCATTGCAACAGGGAGCAGGGGCGGATAGAGATGAGGTTCGCTGGGAAAGAGAAACTCCTGAGCATAACCCCAGGAGCCCTAGTACCAGAGGCCTTTATTTCTCTCAGTCCCTGGACTCTGCCACCCCCATGTCCCCTGGCGCACATGAGCACAGGGCCACAGGGATGGCAGATTACTATCCAGCCAGAAGCATGGGGCTCATAGGCCAGTACCACCCAGGAATGGAGGGGCGGGCATCCGGGTATGGGCACCCAAGCCCAGTGCAATTTGATGGGGAACCCCAGGAGAGTAGGCCCATTAAGGGCATCCTGAAAACCTCTGCCCAGTTAGGTCAGTGGGGGGGTACCCATCAAATCCTGGCAGCAAGGAGGGATCTGAAGACTCCTCTGAGCGGTACAGGACACAGGAGACCAGGTCCCCACATTCTGCCAGCCATTCCCAGGCTCGCAGAATCCGGGAAAACCTGGAAGAACAGACGGGAACCTCTGGGAGCAGTGCCTCTGAGTCAGAAGATGAATGGACAAGGGTTACCCGAACCAAAAAGGCCAATAAGGCAAAAAGGGCCTTGATTAAGGACCCATTGAAACAGATTAAGGCAATCAGGAGTGTCATCACGCCTTATCATAAGAACGCCAAGTACTCTGTTTGGGAACACTTGGAGCTCTATGAGCAAATGATGGAGACTTTTCATTTGAGGGACAGCCAAAGCTGTATCCAATATGTAAAGTGGACATTCTCCCCAGAGTACTCCAGTTTCTTTGCAGGGCTGGAGGACCAAAATCATTCCAGGTGGTCCACCTATAGGGCGGCCATATTAAAACATTTTTCTGTTCACAGAAATCCCCAAGAGGCTCGCAAGGCAGCCTACAATTTGCAATGTGGGGAGGATCAGGCCCCACAAGAGTTTGTGCAAGAACTGAAACGTGCCTTTGCGCAGACCACCGGAAGGGTGCGCACAGACAGCAGAGAATTCGTCAATACATTTTTCCATGCCTTGCCCAAATATATAATGACCCAGCTCGTGAGAGATTTTCATGAGAAAAGATCTTTAGACTGGGTCATTGAACAGGCTACCCGGATCTATGAGGTGCAGAAGCCCATAGAAAATAAAAGCAATACCCAGAAAAATCCCAAAACCAACAGCACCCCTGCTGCTGCCAAGGTGGCAGAGGTAAAGGTCACCCCCGTTTTGGATTTGGAGATAGGGGGCCTAAAAACCTACCTGCACCTAATAATGCTAGGCCCAGAAGGTCCTCGGGCCAGGCACAGACAGGGAGCCAGGGAGGCAGCCCCACAAATGGGGTCCCTCGCTCTCCTGATTATGTAAGTCCCCGTTACAAGGGAAATCGACCCATCCTGGGTTATGTGTGGACTCCTCCAGCCCAAGGGGGGGATCCAGCCAAGCACCTAACCCAGGGAACTTCCCTCCTAACTTCCCACCGGAGGGCAGAAATTCTCCAAACCCTGGGCAGAACTTTTTCCCCAGATATCCACCCGACTTTCAGCCCCAAAACCATCCAACCTTCTTTCCCCAATTCCCTGAGCCCAGACCACTGAATCCGGGAGAGGGGAGGCCAAGGGTGGAGGGGTACCCAAATCTTCCCAACCCGGGGTATTACCAGAGGAGGGACAGCTACCCTTCCCGGGATCAGCCCAGGGGAGAAAACAGGGCCCCGTATCAGCCTGAGCGGGTTTCCCAGTTAGAGCGCCAGGTTCAAAACATGGCGCGGGATCTGGGTCACATACTGAGGGCTCAGCAGAACCCTCAGATTGGCATGCCGGCGCAGAACGCACCCAACTCTGGACCTGGTGATCCAGAACAATGATGGGGGCAGCACCCCGATAACTCACCGGTTCCCAGGGAGGAGGCACAAAGGGAAAGGGGGTGTAAAGCCTTGGAGGAAGCTTCCTTCCTCACTTGTAAACAGCCCCTGGAAACCCAGGAACCGGAAACAAAATCTCTTGCCCCTGAAAGTCTTCCTCCTAAGGAGCAGAGGGGGGGTAGGAGAAACAAAAGACCCAAACAGACTCAGTTTGAGGAGGAGGTACAGATCTTCCAATTTGAGGGAGAGGGATCCTCAGAGGATCCTGGGAAAAGGATCTTCTCCTTCAGAGAGGGGGGAACTCCTCCCAAAGAAAAATGGGTCCCTAGGGATGCAAATCCAGACTGGGGAGATGTGGAGACTGAGCTACCGCTGCCCACCATCTCATCCCAGAACCAACAGCAAGAAAATCCCCTGGTTCAAACCCATCCTGGTGACTGCCTCCAAAAAGGGGGGGGCGGCCCAGAACCGGAGCCAGGGGAACCCACAATGGCTCTGATCTCCAGTTGCCAATTTTTTCTTTCAGATTCCCAAGGCTCTCCACAGAATTCTGCCCAAATCTCTTCGCTAGCAATGTCCAAAACCAGAAAGTTAGCCCACCAGTTGTCCAAAAATGTGCATTATCTGTGCCCCCTGGAGGAGAAGGAGGGAAGATACTATGCCCCGGTACAAGTACAGGGGCAGGGTACGATTTTGGCACTGGTGGACACTGGATCTCAAGCTACCCTTCTGTCCAGAAGGGCCTTTGACGAACTGAATGCAGGAAGGGGAGAGAATTACCAAATTCCTCTCACCTCACTTCCTGGACAACTCCAGAACTTTGACGGGAAGGAAATTCCCGTCGAGGGGACGGCAGACTTGGACATTAAAATTGGGCGACACAAGTGTAAACACCCAGTCATAGTTGTGACTCCAGAGGGCACACCTTGTTTACTGGGGAATGACCTCCTGAGAAGGTTGTCACCCCTAATAGATTGTGTAAACAAGGTCCTCTGGACCCAGACTAGCCGACCAATAAAATTAAAACAGAGTGTCAACCATGTTAGTTTAAACGGCACCTGCCACATGGTTGAACAAAAACCTGACCAAGTAGAATTTCACTTCCAGAATAGCCAAATTCCAGACGTGACAGTAATAGCAGTAGGACAACAGACTGGTGATGGAGGGTCCTCTCTATTTCTGAAAATCAACCTTCCTTCCAGTTTAAAGTGGTACTCCACGCTGGAAGGAAACACTCTGAGATTCTATACTAATCCACAATCAGAAACTCCCACTCCAATAGTCCAGAAAGATGTGAAATCAGCTCAGAGCCTGGCTGAGATTCAGCACATTGGAGAGCAGTTGTTCATCCCTGTTCAGTTAAATGATGGGAAGGACTCTGTTCTCGCTCGAGTGTGTGTGAACAACGGTAAGAGCTTCATCAGCGAAGCCATGTTCCGCCAACTCCCAAAAGATCCAGCCATTCCCACCTTCAAACTGATAGACAAATGGGAAATGGACCTGGAAGCACCTAATTCCAAACATCTCCTGCCAAGCAGGTGTATGCTCAAAATCTCCATTGGCAACAAGAGCATAGTCCACAATTGTTGGGTCGTGCGAGACGTCCCTGCCGCCTTTTACTTAGGCAGTGACATTCTCAATCGCTTTGCCATTAGTTTGGACCTAATAAACTTCAAAGCTTGGTCCCGATTAGCGGATAATCCCATGGGCTTTGATGATCCAGAAAAAGCATTTAGGTCAGCTCAATTGCTACCTTATGCAGTTGAAATTCAGATCAAAGAGGAAGTCACCATCCCAGAAAGGACCCGACAATTCTCCCTGGAAGTGAAAGTTAAAAGAGGACAATATCTGCAAAACCCTGATGCTTACATACATCTAAATGCTTCTCTCCAACAGCAAGGGTTAGGGGTAAACCCAACACCATTAGTCAACATAGAACATGACACCATTCTAATAGAGGTGGATAACAGCGACTTAAAGAGTATTACTCTAGCCGCAGGCACCATTATTGGAATGGCAGTTGATGACCGACATTTTTCCATAGATTTAGGTAATGAACTGTTAGGGCCAATCCCCAAGGACCGCTTTGACAGTGACAGTGATGACAATACAACACCAGACAGGATTTTTACCCGGCATGGGGGGAACTTCCTGGGGTACACTTCTTGCCCTTATGGTAAGGAAGATGTGACTTGTGACTTCAGGAGGGATGAGGTGATTTTTCAGGTCCATGAGGGCTGCCTTTCCCACCTGAAGCCTCCGGTCCAAATCAGCACTCTGACCAGGGACTTCTCCACCCAGCTGGAGGAGGCCGCTGAAATAGCCAAACCAGAAGTCTTTCCAGGCTTCAGGCAGATGGTGGAAGAGAGAGTCAACCTAGCTGATGCCTGTGTGACTCTGGAACAAAAGCAAAAGTTGAAACAAGTTTTCTTGGATTTCCAAGATCTCTTTGCGGTAGACTCATATGACTGTGGCCGCACCGACATCCACACAACAACAATCCCCACGGACACTGGCATGACTCCAGTGTTTGTGAAGCAATATCGTTTGCCTCTCGCATCCATGGAGTCCCTTACTGAAATAATTAAGAACCTTGAGTCCCGGGGAATAATCCGTCCAGTCCACAGCACCTTCAATAATCCGGTGCTGGGAATATTGAAGCCAAACGGCCAGTGGAGACTCTGCGCTGACCTTAGGGAGCTCAACAAACGGGTCCATACTTCCCGATGGCCTCTGCCCTACATTGACCAAGGGCTGGCCCAGATCCAGGGGTCACAGGTATTCACTGCAATAGACCTGACCAATGGATACTGGACCGTGCCTGTCAGCAGGGAGGACCAATACAAACTGGCTTTTACCTTTGGGGGCCAGCAGTACACATGGACCCGGACTCCCTTCGGATACCTTAACTCCGGTAATGAGTTCAACATTTTCCTACATAAGGCCATGCCCGACCTGGGTGCGAGGGGTAACCTGGCTTATGTAGATGATGTCCTCATCAAAAGTTCATCTGTGGAGGAACACATAGCGGAGATCCGTTATGTTCTGACCCAGTTGAGGGCCGCCGGAGCAAAACTTTCCTTTCAGAAAGCACAGTGGTGTCGAACCCGTGTTAATTTCTTGGGGCATGAGATTACTCCTCAGGGTCTCTGTTCCCAGGAAAAGAAAGTGGAAGCCCTCCAAAAATTGAAAGACCCCACAACTCTGCGGGAACTAAGGAGCCTCCTTGGACTGACTAATTACAGCAGAAAGTTCATTGAGGGCTACGCAGAGATCACCAGACCCCTGATTCATCTCTTGAAGGGGGGGGTCAAGTGGGAATGGGGTCCAGAACAAGCCGAGGCAGTAAGTTCTTCCTGGAGACGGGGTTCTCTAATACGTGCTTGACGGCAGTATTATACCAAAAGCATGACAAGGTCAATAAAGTAATCTCCTATGCGAGCAAAACTTTATCCTCTGTGGAGGAAAAATTCAACGATTGTGAGAAGGCACTCCTGGCAACGGTGTGGGCATTGAAGAATTACTGCCCGTTCATCCAGGGGGAACACATCATAGTGGAGACTCCACACCAGCCTCTGCAATATCTCCAAAGTGACAGAATCCGGGCCGGAAATGTGAGTAATTCCAGAATTACTTCCTGGATTCTATCAATGCAAGGCTTTCCTGTGGAGGTCAGATATGGCCAAAACAAGAAGAGTCCCCTCGCGCAAGGTCTGGCTGACTTGCAAGATTGTGCCAGAGAAAACTGTCTCGAGGACGAAAGTCTAAAAATCAAGGACAACACGGAGGCATACCTTAATTCCCCACACAAAGTCTTTGAAGAGGACAAGTGTGAGGGAATGCCCACTGTGTATGTGGATGGATGCTCTTACCATGTTGACAACAACGGGGAGAAAGAACTGGTGGCCGGCGTAGGGAATGCATGGGTGAATGAGTCCCCAGAACCCTCCGCTGGATACAAAATTGGTCTCCGAAGTAGTCAGGTGGCAGAATTGATGGCTGTGCATCAGACCATCCTCACTGCTGTCCAGCATCAACTCCACGAACTGGTCATAATCACAGATTCGGATTATGTACGGAACGGGTTCGTGGAGCACCTGGTTAATTGGAAAACCAGAGGCATGTTATGTGCTAACAACAAACCCTTGAAACATGGGAAGTTGATCCAAAACATTGATGATCTGGTCACATCGAATGAGATGACCATCTATTGGAAAAAGATCAAGGGTCATTCCAAAGTAGAGGGACCAGACAAAACTGGAAATGACTTAGCTGATCAGCTGGCCAAAACCGGGGCCATCCAAGGGGATCTAACTGAGATCGAGTCCTTGTTGGGGGAAATCCAGGTCACTGCTATCACTAGGTCCCAGACAAATGCTCACAACGACCTTTCAATCGCACAATGGAGTAAGGAGACTCCTGATGCTGATTTGATTACCGCTCAGAAGGGGGATCCAATAATTGGTAAATTTTACCAGCACCTTGAGGACCCTGAGAACTTTCCCCTGACGGATACCGATTACACTGGGAAAGAGGACCTAAGAGTGTTGATGAAATGTCCAAAAATGTTCCGAATCCAAGACGGTTTGCTGGTAAGGAAATCCAAAGCTGGCCACGATCAGTGGGTGGTTCCTACCTCATTCCGAAGCCTGATGTTAAGTCACGCCCATGATGCGGCCACCGCCGGTCATAGGGGGTTTCACACAACATTGGAAATCTTAAGAGAGGTTGCATACTGGCCACACATGGGGCAGGACCTCGACCAATACTTGAAGTGGTGTCTTGTGTGTGCACAATTTCAGCCATCATCCCTCACACACCGGGCGCCTTTACAAAAGAGGGGGATGACACTGCCATGGTCAGATTTACAAATCGACTTTGTAGGCCCCGTGATTCGCTCTGCTAGGGGGAATAAGTACATGTTGACTGTGACATGCTTGTTTACCAAGTGGGTGGAATGTCTCCCAGCCCCAAATTGCAAGGCAGAAACCGCAGCTGCCCTGATGATTAACCACATCTTTTCCCGTTTTGGTCTACCTCAAAGGATTGAGTCAGACAGAGGTAGCCACTTCACCAGTGAAGTAATGACAAAGATGTGGGAGATACTGGGGGTCAAAAGGAAGTTACATATTGCTTACAGGCCAGCTTCTTCTGGAGCAGTGGAACGCTACAACCGGACAATTGTGAGCATCTTAAAAAAGTTTGTGGCAGATTCTGGGCCAAGTTGGGATATCCGATTACCTCTGGTCCTAATGGCCATCAGATCTACCCCTTCATCTGCAACCAAAATGTCACCATTTGAGTTGATGACTGGGCGCAAGATGGTGCTTCCGCAGCATTTGCTCTATAGGACCCAAGAGCAGACACTGATAAATGCCTCCACTACTCATGAGTATGTGGAGAATTTAAGGAAACACCTCCAACATGCTTTTGCTTACGCTCAGCGGAATCTAGAAAGATCGGCTGATAGCATGAAGACCCACTATGACCTGAAGACTTCCAGGAAGGAATATCAGGTGGGGGACCGGGTCTATCTATACAACTTCCAAAGAAACCAGGCAAAACAGCGGAAATTCTTGCCTACATGGAAGGGACCCTTTGAGATCATCAACAAGATCTCCCCTGTGGCCTACAAGATCCGCATCCCCAAAGGCGGTTTGGCAGAGGGGGAAGACATGTGGGTCCACATAAACCAGTTGAAATGTTGCCATCCCAGGCACACTCTGCAACAACTGGAGGAATCCTCTGGAATCCTAGCGGGTACTGTCTCAGACTAATTCAGTTCCAACCATAAAACATACCACATCTAGTCTCAAAAATATTGTGATTTGCATGAAACTGTCTCTTAGTTATAGTGTTTTTTTTCAAAATAAGAATGTAATGTTTCGTTATGATGAAATGCATATGCTGCCCCACTATCTCAATAGTGGTGGAAAGACATCTATGAGTAGGTATTGCCGCTCTTCCTTTGTCGTCCTAGGAGAAAGAAAACCTGGAGACCGGCAAAGGAGGATGATCCGGAGACTGGGAGGATGACGCAAGGGGCCCGGTGTACCGCCCAATATTCCCATCAGGACCGGCGAGGAGAACCGATCGATCAGTACCGGATGGAGGAAAAGATGCTGAACTGTGCCATTTGCAGAATTGGAAGAAGATTATGCGGACATACCAGTGCGTGGGTCAAAACCCTTGTGCACCCGACATCCCCTCGACTCAATCCAAGTGCCGTCGGGCGGGGGGGTTTGTTGGGTGTTCTGACCCACGTTTGGACTATTAGGCTACAACATTTGGTGCTGTGGGCTTAGGAAATCCAAGATGGCCGAAAAAGCCCACATGTGCGCCAGAATCTATGAAAACCGCGCAGTTGTGCACACTAAAATGGTTGCCTAACTTGCCACCGACCAGTGCGAGCAGGATGGGCCGGGGTGCCATGAGTGAAATGTGTGCCAAAGGAAAAACCGCACTTTAAAATCACCTTTTGTTTCTCTGAATGCCAGCTCAAAATGCCTATTTGCAACACATCCAAAAATCTCACTGAGCACCAGCAGACATCTGGCAGAATAAAGTCTTGTGGGCATACAAAATCTGGAAAGAGGATGAAAAGTTATATTCTGAAGTGACTTGAAGGTTTATAACAAGACTGGCTGAGCTGTGGATTTCAGCAGTTTAAGTAAATTTGGACTGAAAGACACTAAAAATCTAAATGTTTAAAAGAAATGAGTGACCTACTTTTGAGTGTCACATAGGCTGCAATTGTTTAAATGTCATAGTTTTAAACTTAGAATCAGCATTCTAGCTGCATATGTAAAAAATTGTTAGTTATTTGAATGCAGAAAACTGGGGAACAGAAATGACATGTGGCTAAAAACTGGCTTAAAGAGATTCCAATTTTGCCTGGCAACTACCCCATCAGGAGTGAAACTTGATTCACAAGTAACTTCCCAGGCCTGGCTGTTTCCTGCTGGCCACACTAAGGATATGCCATCTCTCTGATAATTGAATTAAGGGGAGCCTCCACAGAATACAGGAGCTCTGAACAATGCAACCCCCTTCACCCAGGCAGATGGTTTATTGCAGATGTCGTAAAACAGCTTCCTCTTGGCAGAAGCTGGGAGGGGCAGGGTCTCTGAGCTTGGCAGAAACTGGAAAGACTGGTTTCTGTACCATGTGACCTGAAAAGACACACCCCTGCCAGCCAGAATATGGGTTTAGAAAAAGATGAATAACTCATAGAGCGGACTTGTGAAAATTATTTAAATGATACCATAATTCTTGTGATTTTTCTGCCCACATTTTAAGACGTGTTAGGACCCGGTGGTATGTTCAGGGGGGTTGTAGCGGAAAAGAGGATATTACTCAAAATGTGTGCATGTGAAAAATCTGACACTTCATCAACTAATGTCCATACTCCTTGCGCACATGTGTGTAAATTTGGGTTAATGTCCGATATTGCGAAACCAGTTAAAAAGTGCAAATGTCGCCATTTCTGAATGCAAGCTCCCAGGAAGAGCAGAGTTTGAACAGGGGCTACCATCAGTGAATGCATGATGGGTGCATGTAATTTCAAACCACTGTGTATCTAGGAAATATGTCTTTTTGAGCAAATATAGATTGTGTGTAATTTGACAGGGGTGGGTTCTCTGTACCATAAACAGACCTCATCATGATGACACTTCATTTCATTCCCCCAATCAAGTGGAAGCGGATGAAGTGGCCAATGACAAGTGGAGAGGGGTAGAGCTAGTGATGCTGCACACACCCATTTTCAAAACACATAAAAGCAGACAGACAGGACAGATAGGGACCTTCATTTCCATCTGCTGCGGGACGCTCTGCCGGAAAATCCATACTTTAAATCCATCAATCTCCAGAATCCAGAGAGAGAGCAGACCCAGACCAGACCGCTGTTAGCAGAACCAGAGAGAGCTGACCCAGATTACTGTGAAGTGCAGAGACCAGACCAGAGTCCAGTCTAAAACCTGACCAGATTCGTGGCGAGGCCCATCTAATTCAAGAATATAGTGTGAGTACCTAGCAAGACTGTGCATAACCAATCTCTTAGTTAAAATAATATAATTCAATCTATTTTAATCTAAGTAGAACTGCCTCCTGTCACTTGTCCTTTTCTAGTTGCTAGCTGTCACTTGTCTTTTTGAACTTTAACATTCCAAATCCGAAAAACGACCTTTATTTAATCGCTCATATCTCCGTGACCGTTTGCCCTAGAGACTTGCAGTAACTTTCATTTGGAAGCTGAGATGCTAGGCTGTCCTAGGACCCCAAAATGATAGTGCTAGTCCCTATAGTTTTGCCGCAATCGGGAAAAACGCACTCGCGAATTTGCCGCGATTTGCAAAATTTCTTCACGTGTGAAAACAGCAGTTTTCTTGCTTTCATTTGCCAAAAATTCGTTTAACCTGCTAGTTACTCCTAGATCCTTGCTAAAGTGAGCCTGAACTCATCCCAAGTATATTTCACTCACCCTGAACCTCTAGAGGGAATTAAAAGCATTTTAGCGTATTTTTCACTTCATTGCCAGCACATATAAAAGCATTTTGGGCCTGTGTTTAAAACTCCGATCTGTACTCTAAGCTTGCTGGGGTGAACTGAATTACATTTGATTGCATTTCTGAGAACTGTGTGCTTTCCTTCCAGTTCCTTGCATTGCATAAAGGGGGGAGGGGATTGCCAGAGAAAAGTGATTACATTGTTTTGTTGAAATCATATTGAGTATTTTCTGTATTGCATTTTCATTCAACATTACATCCATCTGAACTTATATAAAGCATTCTCTACCACCTTCTTCTTCTGTTCCTATTCACAAGTGTGCTAGTGCCAGATTCTCTGTTGTTAATCTTTATCATATCAGATTAAGTGTGATATCCAATTATTAATTTATTATCAAAGTGTGATATATCTATACATTGTTTAATTTTTTTCAAATAAATCTTCTAAATTTGCAAAACAAACCTACTTCTTGGCTCAGTGGGGTCAGGGGGATTCTAAGAGAGGGGTGTTATATAGGGGTAGTCATCCAGAACGCATGAACTGGACATAAAGATATATCAATAAGGGTTTCCATTCAGTATCCCAGACTAGGCATTGACTTAGCTGTAGTGTTGAATTGAATCCTCTTACACCTAGCACATGTCTGGAATATTTTATCTGAAAACCCTGGATCAGCATTGGGGCCGTAAATATTTAGCAACAGAACTTCCAGATTTACCAACTTCCCATGGATGAACACAAACCTGCCACACTCATCACATACAGTTTCAAAATGGACAAAATGGCAAACCATGATCATAACCCCCCGAGTTCTAGTGGAATAGAACCTGTAGTATTGCAGGTCACCCCACCCTGGGGCCACTTTGCGAGCTTGGTAATCTAGCAGGTGGGTTTCTTGTAGAAACAAAAGATTAACCCCCAGCCTATTGACATATGCAACCACTTTGCTCACCTTATTAGGGGAACCCAGGCCACGCACGTTCCAGCTTAATAGCTTCTCATTTCCCACATCCTTCCCAACCATGATCACTGAAGTGTGTCACTATAGCCAACCTTTGCAAGTAATCTTTCAGAGGCAATCCATATTCAACAGCTTTTTCCATGTGCATTTTTATAACTTTTACACCCCAGCCCCATCAGAAAGCCCCCCACCCACATAGTACCCCAAACTTCGACTATGTTTGCCCTATCCCTTCTCCAACCCCCTCCCGCTCCCATCCTAACTGTCATATTCACTCGCATTGGGGGCTGCCGTTTCTGCAGCCAGTGAAGATCCACGGCAAACAGTGTTTCTCCTTGACTCATGAAAAAGAAAAAAACACAAACATTGCTATGAACACATTATTGTTGCATCATCGCAGGTAGGGCATTTAGCTTTGGCACTGTTTCACTTCACCCCTACCTATGGGGAGTGGGATGTTAGCCTCCAAAAATGATGCAGCCTCCTCAGGAAATGTGAAGAAGTATGTCTTATTGTTGAACTGCAGATGCAACCGGGCAGGATAGAGCATCCTGTAAGGTACACCCCGCTCCCTGAGCAGCCTTTTAATCCTGAAAAACATGCATCTCTCCTGTTGTACTGCCAAAGTATAGTCTGTAAATATACGGACATCACTAGATCCCAGCCTCAACTCCTGCTTCTCACATGCAGACTTTAGGACCAAGTCTTTGTTCCTATAGTTCATTAGGGGGGCAATTATGTGTCTGGGACACCCCCTGGCTTTGGCCAGGATCACCTAGCAACTCTTTCAGTAACTCCTCACTGCGGTTTCCATCGTACCTTTCAGGGACACATATAATACGGACATTGTTCTGTTTCAACCCTGCCTCCAATCTTCCCACTTAGCTTTGATGTTGCCCATATTCTTGGCAAGAGTTGTAACGTTACCCTGCAGTGTCGTTGTGGCATCCTCTGCCATGCCAATCTGTGGTTCGGCTTCCGTTAGCCGTTGTGTTGCGTTCTCAAGCTGGGCTCGTATTGTAGCAACATTAATTGTTAGACCGTCTATTTTGTCATTGATAGAGGTAAATCCCTGCTGCATTGCAGCCATGACCCACTGAAGATCTATTGTTGGCGAGGCCTGTGCCCCTGTCACCTGCATTTGACCACCTGCACCATCTTTCACCACTTCCAGAGACTTCATAGTGGGCTTTGCAAACATATCCATGATGCCGCCTTTTTTTGAGCCATCACCTTTAGGCATGGTATGGCACACTGCAGCCGCCGTGTCCTGATGTATGGTATGTCCGTGTATCAATCTCCAGCCACTGCACCCAGTATGGTGCTCCTTCACATCTGTATGGGTGTCCGGAGTAAGTGAGCAATGATAGTTGGCAAGGAGGGCCACAGCCGGTCCAGTGACGGCAATGCTGCCTCCCTGCACAGCACACGCACCTGGGCCTCTGGCGAGGAAAGTGCTCAGGTAGCTATTTATCAAACGTATAAATGCTGTGCCCAGATACAAATTCCCAGTCACTGTGTGCATTCCGACGCTCCCATGTGCCTGCCCAGACATCCAGACCAAAAGAAAAAACAGTGATGATCCACAAGAAGCCACAACCAGGGTGACAACAGCAGTGTCATCACCCTGCACACAGCACGTACCTGTGCTTGCAGCGCGGATGCCACCCTGGGAGCGATGTGTCTAGTTATCAAGTGCTTTGGCTCATTAGAATTATGCACAGCTGCAGGCAGACCAAGCACTGCACATCCCTCCACCCAGGGCACCTGGGGAGTACGCTTGCACGTGAAAGAGAGTGAAACCGTCGGCCCCGGCGTCCGGCAGCTCACTGCAGCATTCACATGCTCCGGTCCCCACAGCCAGCCAGCGACAGCACACAGTAGCCAACACTGCGCTTCCTTACCTCTCTCACAGAGTCATCCTGGCTCCTGCCGCAAGACCCATAAGAACACCATATGCCAACCTACTGCCTGTCCCAAGAATTAAACGTGCTAAAGGCAGTAGCGCGAGATTCCCCTTCATTGCCTCCAGGCACTGGAATTCCTTGCCTCATGCCATCAGAGTTGAACCCTCTCATCTCGCCTTTCGCAAGGCAATCAAAACTAGATTGTTTACCTAAAACTACACACACAACTAAGGCCTTACCCTCGACGGATATTTGTCAAAGGATAGCCACTGTATCAGGCTGACTGTGGGTTTTCCTAACCAAACAACTGTATCCTGTGCATGATTGCAGCTCAACAAGTAACCCTGCTGCCTCTCACACGTGTGCAACCAATGTAACTAAGCTTGCATACTGTAACCACTCATGCATACTGTAACCGAGGCAATGGTGAATGTAACCAAGCCACTTACCTAAAGAACTTTAAATAAGACAAGTACGTTGTGGGCTTATGTAACCTAACCGCCCACCTATGTTCTGCAGCTAAGAACCTTGTAACAGCACCTCAATGCCCCTGGGCTGCGTGAGCGCTTTATACATGGAAATAAATAAATACATTAATACAGCTGCTGTTTAAAATGAGAATTAAATTACAAACAATACTTCTGAAACTTATTGTCGCATCACTTGATGTTACATTTTATACGTTCTATATTTTGGTGAAAAAATATTTGTACTTTGTGTTTTTCAAACTTTTCTGGTAACGAACAAAAGAGGCAGTTCTTTCAAGAACCCGTCTATTTCAATTAATTTTGTTTGATTTCATTTGTCAATGTATCTGTTTAGCAGAAAGCTAGTGTTCCTGTTTTTACATATTTCAATTCACTCAAAACCACCAACTCCCAAATTTTCCAAAATGAGTGATATAAAATAATACATAGTTTAGAAGGAGAAAAAACTGTTTGCGTTCTTCGTCCAACCATGTGAGCGCCTAGAGCCTATGCCAATCGTGTGCAGTTTAAGACAACTTAACATAACATAACAATCAAGGTTGGTATGGACTGGAAATGTGTGAAGCAAAGCCTACCCCACAACATTTCTGAGATGTTGAGTTCACTCAAGTCCAAAATAAATGTGCCAATGATATCTTTTGCTGCTGGCGAACAATAATGTAGGCGTCAGAGCAGGTACATGGAAAAATTGTCAAAGGGCCCCCAAAAAACGGAATGTATTACAGTCTTCGAAAATATGAGGAGATATAGTAAAGTGGCGGTTTGGCCCCCGAGAGCACCACCTCCCCCACTGCCTCAGCATCTACCTCAGCATCTACTGCTCTCCTGGAAGCAGAGGTCAGATGTACTGTAAACACCCCAGGTCATTCCAATGCCACAGCTGAACATTCCATGAAGAATGTCCTCCCACCCAATATTCCTGAGCCATGGTTACATACTTTACAGAACAGACTACATATAACAGGAGAAGGCTTTTCCACAAGTAGTTTAGGTGCTTACCACATTTTTAGTAATTCCCTTGCCCTTGATAGAAGTCAAGTTCCTGAAAAGTACATTGCTAAACCTAATTTACTTATGGACGTTTTGCTATTTTGCCCCTCACATTAAATGTAATATAACCCTCAGAATCTTATGACAAAAGGATATGGAGACTGGAGAGTGTGTTCATTTGTTTGCTTCCGCACATCCATCAGATTTAACCAATTTCTGCATGGGCTCCACATGCCCACAGTTCACCATGCATTGCCAGGCTATGCCACAGTAGCATTGAAGAAAGTGACACAACATGGACTCACGACCTGCGATGCCAGGAAGAACACTCTTCCTAGAATTTTATGTATTGACTGAAGAATAGGAACTGCCCATTCTGGGGGAATCCAATGCATGAGGCTAATTTTAAGAAAATGAGTACATTGCAGAGGGGGATTACCTATGTTAGCAATTCTGTGCGAGATGGCCCTCTAAATGCAATGCTCATCATTGGCAAGATAAAGTGCCAAACAATTGTTAAAAGAGGTGAACTCACCTAAAAACGTATTTTTAGGACTTGCTGTAACAATTTACGCATGGCAGACCGCATTTACAATGAATTTGTGTGGAATCCAGCTTCTTTTTTGGGTGCAACATCTTTTTGCCGACACTAGTTTTTACAATGGATTTTTTGGCAGCAAAAATTAATTCACGTAACTCATTGAAATATGTATGGGGGGTGGGTAAGTGTATAAAAGGGGTAGGTAGGCGGTTGGGGTGGTGTTATAAACACAGAGAAAGAGGGTGTATTGGGGGACCACCACATTTTTTTACAAATAAATGTCAATTCGTTATTTCGGTAGAATATCCATCGAAAAAACTACCATTGGTAAAATGACATACAACCCTTTTATGTAGGTGCACAAAACTGTTGGATTCCATAGAAATGCATTCGTTTTAAGGCAGCATGAACATGTCCTGCTGGCCACAAATCATTCCATTTGTCCAGGAGGGGATGAATTGCAGACGTGTTCATTCTGTTCCATGATGCCACCCTGCCTGCTACAATGTTATAATTCCTGCTAAGTGCAAATGAATGTTTTAAACTAGGCCTGCCATGCCAGGTCTTTACACCTTTACTTATGGTCCGGAGGGTTGGGAACCAAGCACTTAAATGATTACCCAGTTTATGGAGTGCGGTCCTCTTGCTTTGCCAAGGAAGATGTGGTTCCAGTGCCCTCCAAGCTCTGCCCCGGCTCCTCTCTCTCCCCCTCCCTATCTTCCTCTTCTTTGCTCTCTTTTTTCCATCGCATCGTGAAGCTTTCTCATGGTTCTCCAATGCATTAGAACACACCAATAAATACATAAATAAATAGGTAATAAATAGACCTTTGAACATATGGTCTTTAGCTTTTTAGTTGTGCCTGAAGAAGTCGCCTACGTCGTCCTGAAAGTTTGCAAAACAGAAAGGAGGCAGTTTTCCAAAGAGCGTTATTTGCATGTAAGGGACCACCATGAATTGTGCTTATGAACACTTTGGTTCCCTTCATGAAAGAGGAAATGCAAACAAAGTGCTAAAACTGGCCAATTCAACTTTACACTTGTGTGTACTATGCTTTGCATAAAGCATAAATGCTGCCTTTATGCGTGGCAGACAACATTTACAATGTCTTCTGATTGAATCTACCTGCTTTTACCAGGTGCAAAGAAGGCGGATCCATTAGTTTTTAAACCTGCATGACAAGGTCATAATCTTGTAAACCCAGGTGGCTTTGCAGAAAGAGTGGGACTGCATTCGGTGAACATATTTCCTGTTCCGTGGCCACACTCTCCTTGCAAAAACAAAGACAATCCTACGAAGCATAAAACAAGTTTTACGGTGTAATATTTTTGCGCCTGATTTTGTTTGTACACTGTAGAACTTGGAAAATTAGCCCCAATATGTGTTTTGCTAATAAATGTTACTACTTTATTGATTACATTAACAGAGATATATGGTATTAAGGGTTCTATGTGATTTTGTAGAAAAGATTTTTATTGAATTCGATTTCATCAAATGTTTTGGTTTGTTTGTGGTAGATATTGTGGCAAATATATGCGGTGGGAGACCTCCGCACCCCCTCTCCATAAGCCCACTACATTATCTATTCACCTAAACCCACCCCCACATATATATTCTCCTGTAATAAGTACACCTCATCCTAAATTATGAGGATATTGCAGAGTCAGTCATCCAAGGCAATGCATGGCGAAATATGGGAATGAGACCGAGGTTCAGTTTCTTTATAAGGTCACAGAACTCCAAGGTATCTTTCAATATCCTTTTTACGTATGATAGGGGGTATTTTATTTCTTATAAAGCATGTTACACAATGTCACCCCCTTCTATTACTGACCTCTAGCTTAATCTAGTGGTATATACCTTCCAGTTGTTGAAACATATCACCAAAATAGAATCTGTTTGGGTTTTTTTTTTTGTTAACTAACAGGCAGATTTTAATATCTTGCAAAATAATGCTTAAGCCGGTCAATAGAATGCATCTAAATACCTTTGGTAGTTTAAAATATATAATAACATGCAGATATATTCTTGCTCTCCTGTTAAATTCAAGTAGCGCAAAAGATAAACACACTACCATAACCAGTTCCTTATGAATCAATGGATTTGTTAAAGTGAGCTATTTTAAAATAAACATATTTGAAAAGCTACTAAGGAACTTAATTAAGTGCTACAGCAACAACTGGGACTCTGCTTTTGGTTGGCTCAAGCAGCAGGCATTGTGGCATCACAACAACTGTAATAACTGATTACTTCTCCCGACGAAGCCGTTGGGAGAAGGCCAAATGAAAAAGGCCTTCCCCCCTCTCTGCAGCTCTGGTGCGTAGGAGTATCCAATCTACTGAAGATCGCCAGGAACTGTGTTCCAGCCCCTGCCTGTCACCATTGCTGCCCTCGTGTGCTGCCTGGAGTGCAAGCCATATGATGGCCGCTCCAGTTCCCCAGGCAACCTGCATCAACACACTGGAGCCAGGGAAAGTGCCCACGAAATGCACTGCCGTGGCCCAGGCCTGCTATTGGTCTCCTCTGCCTGCCAGCCCCTCCCCTCCTGCTTTAAAGAGAGTGGGAGGCGGCCACCAGGCGAAGCCGTCGGGAGAAGGCCAAGGGAAAAGGTCTTCCCCCCTCTCTGCAGCTCTGCTGCGTAGGAGTATCCAATCTACTAAAGATTGCCAGGAACTGTGTTCCAGCCCCTGCCTGCCACCATTGCTACCCTCGTGTGCTGCCTGGAGCGCAAGCCGTATGATGGCCGCTCCGGTTCCCCAGGCAACCAGCATCAACACACTGGAGCCCGGGAAAGTGCCCGCGAAATGCACTGCCGCGGCCCAGGCCTGCTATTGGTCTCTTCTGCCTGCCAGCCCCTCCCCTCCTGCTTTAAAGGGTCTGGGAGGCAGCCACAAGGCGAAGCCGTCGGGAGAAGGCCAAGGGAAAAGGCCTTCCCCCCTCTCTGCAGCTCCGCTGCGTAGGAGTATCCAATCTACTGAAGATCGCCAGGAACTGTGTTCCAGCCCCTGCCTGCCACCATTGCTGCCCTTGTGTGCTGCCTGGAGCGCAAGCCGTATGATGGCCGCTCTGGTTCCCCAGGCAACCAGCATCAACACACTGGAGCCCGGGAAAGTGCCTGCGAAATGAACTGCCGCGGCCCAGGCCCGCTATTGGTCTCCTCTGCCTGCCAGCCCCTCCCCTCCTGCTTTAAAGGGAGTGGGAGGCGGCCGCCAGGCGAAGCCGTCGGGAGAAGGCCAAGGGAAAAGGCCTTCCACCCTCTCTACAGCTCCGCTGCGTAGAAGTATCCAATCTACTGAAGATCGCCAGGAACTGTGTTCCAGCCCCTGCCTGCCACCATTGCTGCCCTTGTGTGCTGCCTGGAGCGCAAGCCGTATGATGGCCGCTCTGGTTCCCCAGGCAACCAGCATTAACACACTGGAGCCCGGGAAAGTGCCTGTGAAATGAACTGCCGCGGCCCAGGCCCGCTATTGGTCTCCTCTGCCTGCCAGCCCCTCCCCTCCTGCTTTAAAGGGAGTGGGAGGCGGCCGCCAGGCGAAGCCGTCGGGAGAAGGCCAAGGGAAAAGGCCTTCCACCCTCTCTACAGCTCCGCTGCGTAGGAGTATCCGATCTACTGAAGATCGCCAGGAACTGTGTTCCAGACCCTGCCTGCCACCATTGCTGCCCTCGTGTGCTGCCTGGAGCACAAGCCGTATGATGGCCGCTCCGGTTCCCCAGGCAACCAGCATCAACACACTGGGGCCCGGGAAAGTGCCTGCGAAATGCACCGCCGCGGCCCAGGCCCGCTATTGGTCTCCGCTGCCTGCCAGCCCCTCCCCTCCTGCTTTAAAGGGAGTGGGAGGCAGCCGCCAGGCAAAGCCGTTGGGAGAAGGCCAAGGGAAAAGTCCTTCCCCCCTCTCTGCAGCTCTCCGCTGCTCGATGCTGATGGATGCCATTGCAAACCGTTTAACCAAAGGTAAGGCTGTTAACTCGAGCCTCTTTATCTACATGCTCCTCCAAGAGCCACCCCCCACCACTACAAGGAACCTACGCCTATGCGCGCATAGTGCCTTTGCCCTCCCCCCATCCCACCAACCGCCTCTGCACTCTCGGAACTCTCGCCTCGGAGCAAGGACATGGCCCCGTGCTCAACACCACAAAGGAGCCCCAACCTCAGTCACCAGGCCTCACCCTCACGCCCCCTGCCATATGACACCTGCCGCTCTAAAAGTTCCACTCTGCCGCTCTTCAGAAACTCTCTGGCCAGTCGAGCACGAGCCGCGGGCCCCCTACGACACTATAGCACCCATGCCCATTGTTGCTGCCCCTACGGACACTGTTCTGTCTATGCATCCTGCACCTCCTGCTGCCTCCATGCCTCATGTACCTTGTGTTGCCACTATGCCTCATGCATCTAGTGCTGGGCTTCATGCACCTTGTGTTGCCACTGTGCCTCATGCACCTAGTGCTGGGCCTCATGCAACTTGTGTTGCCACTATGCCTCATGTACCTAGTGCTGTGCCTCATGTACCTTGTGTTGTCACTATGCCTCATGTACCTAGTGCTGTGCCTCATGTACCTTGTTTGCCACTATGCCTCATGTACCTAGTGCTGTGCCTCATGTACCTTATGTTGCCACTACGCCTCACGTACCTTGTGTTGCCACTACGCCTCACGTACCTTGTGTTGCCACTATGCCTCATGTACCTAGTGCTGTGCCTCATGCACCTTGTGTTGCCACTATGCATCATGTACCTAGTGCTGTGCCTCATGCACCTTGTGTTGCCACTACGCCTCATGCACCTTGTGTTGCCTCTATGCCTCACGTACCTTGTGTTGCCACTATGCCTCATGTACCTAGTGCTGTGCCTCATGCACCTTGTGTTGCCACTACGCCTCATGTACCTTGTGTTGCCACTATGCCTCATGTACCTAGTGCCTTGCCTCATGCACCTTGTGTTGCCACTATGCCTCATGTACCTAGTGCTGTGCCTCATACACCTTGTGTTGCCACTACTCCTCATGTACCTTGTGTTGCCACTATGCCTCATGTACCTAGTGTTGTGCCTCATGCACTTTGTGTTGCTACTATGCCTAATGCTGCTGCCCTTACGGCCATTGCCCTGCCTGTGCCCCAGTCACCCTGGGCTGCTACCACGCCTGCTGCCCCTATGCCAATCGCCACTGGCGCCTCAGCCCCTCCCCGAGCCCCTAAACCTGCACATCCCACTGCAGAAGCCACCTCGCTGAAATGTGGTCTTGTCAACGCCAGATCTATCCCAGCCCATGGCCTGGATATCCACGACCTCATTCTCAAGAACAAGCTAGACCTCCTCATCATCACTGAATCCTGGTTCAATGAAACTTCTGGCCCAGCCCTCACCCTGGCCATCCCAGATGGATACACCATCCACAGACAAGATCGACCCCTCACCAGGGGTGGCGGAGTATCCCTCATTGCCAAAGAAAGCCATACTGTCAGAAGAATAGAAGGCGACCTTGGCCTCTGCTGTGACTACCTCCCACTCAAAATCAACCTCTCTCCTAACATGACTCTGGCTCTCCACATCGTCTACCGCCCCCCTGGGCCTACCACAGACTTCCATGACTCCCTCATCCATTCCCTCTCCGCCAACCTGAAAAAGACTTCCAAAGTCTTACTCACTGGTGACCTCAATCTCGGCCTCAGTGACCCTAACGATGCCCACGCAGCCACCCTAGATAAAGCCCTATCCACCTTAGGATTCGCGCAAGCCATCGCCCACCCCACGCACTCCAAAGGACGCTCACTGGACTGGGTCTCCCATCACAACTGCCCAGTACACATTACTGAGAACTCTCCCATCCCGTGGTCCGACCACCACTACATCCAATTTGACCTTGACACATCCAAAGAGCCCCCCCCTCCTACAACCCACCTACCCCCTGGCCTCTCCAGAAGTTCCCGCCAGCTCACGGCTGAAAACATTACTCCTTTCCTTAAAGTACCTGCACTCCAGGCTCCTTTCTCGCAGGACCCTGATACCCTCGCCAGCGTCTTCAAGCTATCCATTACCCAAGCGGTCGACTCTATTGCTCCATTCACTCTCAGGAAAGCCAAGAAAGCCAAGCACACCAATGCCTGGTTCTCCCAGGATTTGCTCCAAATGCGTGCTAAAAAACGTGCCGCCCTAGCAACCTGGAAAGCCAAACCTAATGATACTACCAAACTAGCCTTCAAGACCATCTCCAAAGACTACAAATCTGCCATAACCAAAGCTAAAGCTAACTCCTTCAACACAAGGATAGCCAACTCCAAATATGGCACTAAGGAAATCTTTGCCATCTTTAGGGAGCTAGAAACACCATCCTCCCAGACACCCATCCTCTTGAAGGATGCAAAATGGTGTAATGACATCCAATCCGCCATGCTCAACAAACTCAATATCCTGCAAACAAAAATCCTAGCTCACCAAAAAGCCCTAACCCTCCCGATTGCTTCCCAAAATAGTCATCAGAACAAGGAGACTATAACTAACTCCTCTCCGGTATTCAACTTCAAGGACGTCACCGAATCCCAAGGTCATCACCCTCCTAAATACTATTAAACCATCCAACTGCAAGGGCGACGCCTGTCCCGCTCAGCTCATTAAGGACTGCAGTACCACCCTCGCCCCCTTCCTGATAGCCTTTATCAATGCCTCCTTCCAATCAGGCCTTGTCCTGTCCGACCTCAAAGAGGCCTGGGTTCGACCACTCCTCAAAAAACCATCCCTTGACCCTTCAGTACCAGGTAACTACAGCCTATTACCATGGTCCCCTTCCTGCTTAAAATTCTGGACAAACCAGCTTACCTGCAAGTCCAAAAATTCCTTGAGGACCACCACCTTCTGGGCCTTCGGCAGTCTGGTTTCAGGCCACGACATGGGACCGAAATGGCCTTACTTGACCTGGAAAATCAAATGGACGATATCAGAGACGCAGGGAAACCTGCGCTCCTTCTGCTCCTTGACTTATCCGCCGCAATCGACCTTGTCGACCACAATACACTCTGCCACCACCTCTCCATTGCAGCCAACTTCTCCCCTAAAGCGTGTGCGTGGATCACTTTGTTTCTGCACGAACGGGCCATGAAAGTCTTTTCCGACTCGGCGTGTGCCTCTTCCAGCAACATTAAATGTGGAGTACCACAGGGGTCCTGCATTGCTCCCACCCTCTACAACTTATATACGAGGCCTCTCTTCAACCTTCTCGACACCTTGGGCATCTCATACACCAACTACGCTGATGACACGCAGGTGCTCATCCCTCTCACAGGTGACTACGAGGCAGACAGGATCACCCTTAACTCAATTTACTGCACCATCCAAGCCTGGATGGCAGAAAATTGGCTTGCCTCAACAGCGACAAAACCGAACTCCTACTCATTGGGTCACCAACCATCCTGGGTAACCTTGACAAGAAATATCGCTCCTTCACCATCGATAACATACCCATCGAAGTGTCCCACACAGTTAAAACTCTCGGAGTCTACCTTGACTCAAACCTCACCATGAACAGGCAGGTCAACGCCATTCCATCCTCATCGGCCTACTACTCTAAACTGCTCAATGCAGTAAGACCCTTCCTAACCACGCAGAACTGCCTTACTATTGCCAGGGCCACCCTCGGTTCAAGACTGGACTATTGTAATGCTCTCCTCGGAGGCACATCCAGCAAAAACATTGCCAAACTCCAGCTTGTCCAACATAATGCACTTAGGGCCGCCACTGGACTTCCGAAAAAGGATCACATATCGGACCTTAGGAGACAGGTGCACTGGATTCCCGTTAAACAGAGAGTTATCTTCAAAATCCTCTCCATTACCCACAAATGCCTCCATGATCTAGTGCCCCTCCTACCTCTCCCAGCGCATCTCCATGCCCATCTCCACCAGGCTGCCTAGGCTAGCATACACCAACCTGATTACCAAGCCGAAAACATGCAGAGTGCGTGCTGGAGGTTCTAGTTTCCTAGCTATCGCTGCCGACCACTGGAACGCACTCCCCACTCACATCAGGGCTATCAACTCCCACTTGGCGTTCCGTAAAGCCATCAAAACCAGTCTGTTTGTCTGAAATGTTCGTGCCTAGTATTTGCTTGGTACTCAACTGAAATCTATGGGCCTCATTCCGGGTTTGAAGCTAACCATGGAGTAATTAGCTCCATGGTTGCCTCCGAAACCGTCCCAAATCTGGCATGGTGAATGGAGTAATTACCGGTCCATTCCAGGGTTGGAGGGACCGGTAATTCCCCATTCACCTTTTGCCCTTCCCCATTCCCATTTCTGCCCCATAGGGCTCAATGGGAATGGGGAAGGAGGTAATTACGGCACCGGAAATTACGGTACCGTAATTACCTCCGAAGTACCTTTGCGGGTCCCGTACTTTACTCCTGCTAAAAGCAGGAGGCAAGGAAGGACCCGCAAAGGAACCTCGGAATACGGAGGTAAGGGATTACCGGCATCGGTACCCTTACCGGTGCCGGTAATTCCTTACCTCCAACCTCGGAATGACCCCCTATGTCTGCTTAATGTACTTGCAACTGACCGCCTTATGATGTAACTAAGTAATCGCATGTTCCCAAGTCGTATTCTTGCCTACTTACACCTTCTTGAAAAAGCGCCTCAATGCCCGTGGGCTGTAGTGCGCTATACAAATGTAAAAAATAAACAAAAAATAAAACTGTGTAATGATGTCATGTTACTACTTGTCAGTACTGATGGCCAACTAACCTGTAATAAGAACATTATATACATGCTTTTATTTGAGTATTGAATACTGCCATGTGCTATAACTTTGATGAATACAATTATTGTATGTATTTCTTTAGTTCTATATCGCCGAAAGCCCGTGGGCGTAGGGGTGCCAATCAACAACACGCAGACGACATCAAAAGCACGGGACAACAAGCCAGGGTGGAGAATGAGATGTATTCATATAGAATGGGCTTCAGTTGTTTGCGAAAAGATCGGAGAGCTTCTTCTTGTCAGAGTGCCATGGGCATGGTAGACCAGGATGTAACAGCAGGGAAGGGGAAAGATCTACCATTACCTCAAACGTGCTTAAGCTTGAGACATACCAGTAACCAGTGGTTACTAGATATAAGTGTTCTCTGGGGATAAAAGTTCAGCGGTTTCTCTTTCAAGTAGGAGGGGGCTTTGCCATAGACACACCTATGTACCAGAGTTAGAATCTTAAAACGTACTATCGAGCTTACCGGGAGCCAGTGGAGACTTTTCCTGTGTTGAGAGATGTGTTCCCCCCGCCCCTCTTGTTAATGATGCGGACGGCCTCATTTTTGATTTTCTGGAGATTAGAGATATTACCTATAGTTGTGCCTCCTAAGAGTTGCCATCACGATGTCTGATGCTAAGAAGACCCATGTATCGGATCCTAGTCAGAAAAAGGCAAACTTCACTAATGTAGAGCTGACTGCATTGGCGGATGCAACATGCCGTGTTGTTTCCTTCCCCCTCTTCCCTTTTTGCAGTATAAGAAAAACTATTGGGACAGTCAAGTACCCATTAGAAGGGATTCCGTTTAAAAACGCTCTTTAAGCAGCTCCATGTAACATGGAACAGTGGGAGACAACCCATAGTAGTCACCGGAGGCGGCCCCATACTTAGGTAAGATTCCAACAGAAAGCGTGTGATTAACTCATTTATAACAACAGGAACGTCGCTCTTGCTCTGTAAGATTTACGATCGGGGCTGAACTAAACTCAAAGGGGTAGGATAAGCCATTCACATACCCCGCTTTCATGTCTCCCTAGATACTTAGAAAGCAAGAACAAGTTATCCGCCATGAAAACATAGGGCGCATTATAGACCCCGAGACACGAACATTGAGTTTGGTTGTATGAGAGCACCGTGCAACTATTGAAGAATCCACTTAGCTCCACGCGGAGAAGCCGTTGAAAATCACGACTAAGATCCCCTCATTGGTAAGGCAACTAGACGTTGTAACAACTGCGGCCCACAGATAATAGGAGAAATAATTCACCGCAACATACTCCAAATTTAACTCATGTCTTGTTTTTGTTGATTCTCAGCTCCCCATGATGACAAGCAACAAGGATAAACTCCAGACGTAATGACCAACGAGTGGACAATTTAAATCCCTGCCCAAGTACGGACGTTTGGACACGAATATGAGAAGGGTAAGAAACGGAGGGGTCGCCTTGTCTGTGTTTTCCTCAGCAGTATAAAACTGAATCGGTAGCAACTAGCCCACACACAACTGCCTTATTGGCGGTTAGCACTCCAAGGATATATTCTATATAGGTGGTGCTTCCACTGGGGACTCATAGTGAGAGGAACTGAGTAACAGCTAAACTTAAGTCAACTACTAAAATAACACTGACCCATGTAGTATAGAGTGTTGGACAGGAGAAAATGTTAGATTTAAAAGCTGAGCGGTGCAAAAAAATGACTATTTTGCACGAGATCCAGATTGATTTATCCAATATGGATGTTGTTTTAAGATTCAAACTTATGAAAATATGGACAATTGATATCCATTGTTGGATGTTTTCGTAATAAGGGAAGGTGTCCACATTCGTACAAGGAGCTGATTTGCTCAAGGATTGAGAACTTGGCCGTTAAATCGAACCAGAGCAAGAATCACAATTCATGTCTAGGCTGCTCTTAAAAAACCTAAGAGTTGTATTGTACAAAACTACTAGACCCTGATGAATTTCCCAAAACCTTGGACACCAAAAACTTTAAGGAAGGAAAAATGTTGGGCATATAACTGTGCTTTTTATGTATATGTTTACGAATTGAGACTGAATTCTGGTATGTTGAGAATCGTACGAAAGGTACGAAAGTTGATGGGTGCTTTTCGAATGAGGTATGGCTAGTGTGAAATCACACAGCACGAGTCACTTTAATAGGGAGTAATTAATTTCCTTATTTGCCAATGTGTTTTGTACGGACCACTCTTTTGGTATTATGTATCTTCACTAAATGTATGTCAATTATTGCCATGATTTTAATTGTGTTGTTAAACTATTAAAATATGTATTTTTTCAAACTCGATTTGGTAATGTGTTGTTAATGCCTATAGGAAGGCAGGAAATGTGAATGAAGGGATTAGTGGTATGTTTGCTTCCCTTCCACCTCCCTAAGTAGGATGTTGGATGCAGTGGTGCAACATCCGGATGCCCCTTTCGGGCACCATGCAGAGGAAATCCAGCCAGCAAAGAAAAACAGCAAACTGGCAAAGGTTCATGGAAAGGGTGACGGCCGTGGGCACTGTCTCCCGCACCATTAGGGATTGACACAAGCAGTGGGACGATCTAAAGTTGCGGGTATGCAGCCTCATTGCTCACTACAGGAGGGAGAGCACCACCACAGGAAGAAGAATGGTGCTACCCTTCTGCCTCATACCCTGGTAGGAGACATACAGTACCATACTCCACATGGAGGGCATTGAGGGAGTCAGGAGCACAGAGGCAGGAGCAGGGTCCCAAGGCGATGGCGATAAGTGCAACAGACCCCCATGTACAACCATGTACAACGAAATGTTGAGTCCAGATACATGCATCCGCCAGCAGAGAAGGATCAAATTGGCAAGGAAAGTGGTCCAACACTGTCAGTCACAGCAAATGTACAGATCACACACACATGCTAGGGTATGTGGGTATATGAAGCCGTGCACAAGCTCTGTAGCCGAATAGTGCAGCCCAACACATTGGACACCCAAGAAGCGCCCATGTGTGAAAAGGGTGTCCATGTCTCGAATTGATGGTCCACTGCACACAACAACAAGCCACCTTGCCAGGCCAACAGGCAATTTGCACTCCCACCAACCACATGCAGGAGCAGACATTGCAGCCAACACACCCAAGTAATCCTGATGAAATGAGCATGACAAATAGAATGTTGCATGATTGTGATGCAAGCCTGCAGATATGCCTGCGAGATGACTAATATCATGCCTATCTATTCCCAACAGGCACAAAGTCCACGGACAGCAACTGTTTACATCTGGGACAGCAGCTGCTTCTAGACTTGCTAAGGCTATAACCCTTTCCAGCAGGTCAGGGATACCAGCCCATGTGAGCCACCATCAGTACCGTGAGCCCCACCACCATCCGCACCAACAGCCACACCGTCATCAGCCCCACCACCATCAGCACCATGAGTCCCACCACCATGAGCCCCACTGCCATCAGTACCATCACCACCTCTGGCAACACCACCAATGCCACCTCCATCCACCACTGCAAGTGGCACACCAGCGATGCCTGTGGCTGCTGCCACTTCCAGGCCAGTAGCCAGTGGCCCCAACACCGGCCAGCGGGGAGTGACCACAGTTGCCAAAGCCACCTCTGCTTGGTCTGACCAAGCCCCTGTCAGGGGACACAGTGCTGCCATACATCCTGTGCCCACATCACCATCATGGGCACTGCAGCCATCAGGCCGTACTTGCAGGCCAGCAGTTTGAGGAGATGCGATTGAGGCATGAGTGCATACAGGGGTACAGCTGAAGGATGGCCCGGTCTCTTGGGCATGCCACTGCCACCCTGGTTACTCTTGCACACTGAGTGCAGGAGAACACTGATTCCACCTCGGCCACTGCTGAGGTGCTTAACCATTTGCTTCTGCTCACTCTGAAGCACATGCAGGACCTGGGGTCAGACCCCTCCACCTCTGCCACCCACACTGAGTTCCCAGATTAGAATCCCACATTGCCACTCTCAGCGCCTCCTATCTATAAATGAGCTGTCCAAGAGTCCCATGCACATGAGGCCACATAAGTGACACTTACACACTGCCAGGGTGACTCACTGGGTGTGTTTGGGGCGCTTGTTGTGAGGGTGCATGTTTGGGAAGGGTGTTGTGAGGGTGGGTGTTTGGGGAGGCTGTTATGAGGGTGGGTGTTTTGGGATTTGGGTATCTGTTGTGGTGTATGATCCCTCTAATTATTTTTCTCTATGTGCGGAAGTGGCTGGATTTTGTGCACACATTATTTTCCATGTACGCAACTGAATAATGAGGGTAAGCCTTTTTGTGAGCATGGGTAGATGGCACTTACGTGTTAAGCGCTCTATACATAAAATAAAATACAAATAGAAATATTGAGTTTTCATCTCTAAAGAGCATTTGGAGGAGAATTTCCCCCTCCCCAACCTCTGCAATTATGTACAAATCAGTGTAAAAGCTACCACTTACTGCACTTTTTTCCAAAGACATAGGGCCTCATTCCGGGTTTGGAGCTAACCATGGAGTAATTAGCTCCATGGTTGCCTCCGAAACCGTCCCAAATCCGGCATGGTGAATGGAGTAATTACCGGTCCATTCCAGGGTTGGAGGGACCGGAAATTCCCCGTTCACCTTTTGCCCTTCCCCATTCCCATTTCTGCCCCATAGGGCTCAATGGGAATGGGGAAGAAGGTAATTACGGCACCGTAAATTATGGTACTGTAATTACCTCCGAAGTACCTTTGCGGGTCCCGTACTTAACTCCTGCTAAAAGCAGGAGGTAAGGAAGGACCCGCAAAGGGGAATATCGAGGTAAGGGATTACCGGCATCTGTACCCTTACCGGTGCTGGTAATTCCTTACCTCCAACCTCGGAATGACCCCCGTAGGCTAAAAAAACATTTAGATGTGATTAAAAGAGAGTTCATCATCCAGTTCCCAATTTCAATATCTGCCACAGCACCTAGAATTGTATGCTCAGTATAAGAAACAATCTTAGTTGAGGCTATTTGTTGTTACTGCTCAGAGACAATGAAGAGTGTGTTGTATGCCCATGGAAAAGAAACACTTGTATATTATAGAAAAAAAAAGTCTAATCACAACTTATGTGACTGGCAAAAAATTCATTCATTAAACAACTGTAGCTAAAAGTTCTGTGCCAGAAAACATGCCAATAAGATGTTACATTTAATGAAGCAATTCACGGTCCAGGAGAGCATGCCTCTCATAATGTGTGTCAGGATGATAATTGCATCAGAATAACTATACCAAAGATTATGATGATCAGTATACCTTTGCCACTGGTTACTATCAACATCGCATTGGGCCTCATTACGAGACCGGCTGTAATCCGGTTGCCGCCAGACTTGCAACACTTTACCAGCGCCTGACATCCCGGTGCCACCGGGACATTACAAGTCCCAACGGATCCGGAGGCTCTGCACCGGAAAATGTTAGTCCCCATTCCCATGAAGTCGACTCTATGGGATTGGGGAGATGGAAGCATCAGCACCATTGCTAACGGTGCCGGTGCTTCTATGAAAACTCGGTGGGCGGGTGGAGCCAGAGTTGTAGTGTGGCAGTCCGAAAAGGGTGCCGGTACGGTGCGACCGGCACACTTATTTCCGGACCACCACACCTGCAATGAGGCCCAATATTGTCCTCTGAACAGAGCAGTGACAACACTTATTCAAAACCAGCTCTACAGATAAGAAGCATACATACCACCCAGTTGTACTCCTTAAAAACAGAACAGGGAGATGTGCCTAACAGAACATAGGGCCTCATTACATAGTAGGCAGTAACCATGGCGCTATTAGCGCCATGGTTGCCGCCGGTACCGTACCGAGTACCGCCATGGTGAATTGCGGAATTACCGCCAATTCCAAGGTGTGTGGGGGCGGTAATTCCCCATTCACCATGGCATTTCCCCATTCCCATTTGAGCCCCCAGAGGGCTCAATGGGAATGGGGAAGGCGGCAATTACGGTACTGCAAATTGCGGTACCGTAATTGCCTGCAAGGTCTCTTTGCGTGCCCGTTCCTTAACGGCTGGTAAAAACCAGCTGTTGAGGTCGGGTCCCGCAAAGGGAGCTCGTAGTAAGGCGGTAAGGGTTTACCGGTACCGGTACCCTTACCGATAACGGTAAACCCTTACTGCATTCTGTGTTATGAGGCCGATAGAACGTACAAATAAGCCCAACAAAACATGTCAAACCATGAACAAATCAGAGCTTACCCCCTGCTTCTATCCACAATGTGTCAGTGATATTTTCAAATCTGTGACCAGCTCACCTTTACCATAGGAAGGAGCTCTAATAATATTGATCGCATAAGGAATGGGAAAAGAACATCCTTAAAGCCTTTTAGAAGAACTAATTACTTTTTTACTCCCTAATAGATCATTTGATTCCACGTTTGGGGTAAAATCTGATCAGATCCCGGTTCGTAACCTTACATAAGATGTGAAATAACTGGGCACATAATACAGCCTGTACATTTTTTTTCTCACCTTTCCTCGCCCCAGTCTAGATGAAATTCAGTAGTAGCCTCACTGAGGTTTTCATGCAGCCCCTTTTAAGTTAATAATAGCAATGCTCAGTGGTACAACAGATGGAGAGCCTTCTCCTGCAACTAGGGGCCCATTTTCTGCAATACACTTATAAGTTAACAAGATGCATGAGGAGGCCAGAGGCGCTGAACACAGAAAACATGATTATTTTGAAAACCCCTCAGCAGCTCGACATGGAAAGAAACAGAAGGTGCAGTTTCCTACACTGTTACTACAGTTTACTATTAGGTGATTGTTGTGGCTCCAGATCTGCCCCCCCTGCATATCCATTCACAGGGAATTGGGCTTGGAATTTTTGGAGGACCAGTGGGCTCTGGCCCCGATAATCTTTTGGGTGCGTATATGGGCAAACGAATATGCCTCCCTCTGCCATACTAGTAGGTCAGCATTGGCAAGGGCGGGTTGGAGAAGAATTCTGTGGCTTAGCTACATAGATAAAGCCTTAGGAACGGTGAACATGAGAACCCTTATCCCCTAAGTGGCTCTTTTGACCAAAACACAGTTGGGAAGCTATAAACATGTATTGGGGGAAGCGTTTGACACAAAGAGAATATTCTCTGAGCATGAGAGAAACTCTGATAGAGCGCACGCAGTGATTATCCGGCCCAATGAGATTCAACCCTACCTAATTTGGGGTACCATCAAAAAAGACCACTAGCTAATCACAAAGGCAAGGTTTGACTGTCTTCTCCTGAGGGGTAACACAGCAGACTGGAAGGGCTATCCGGGTTCGGCTGGGTGCCCAGTGTGTGGGCACATTAAGGAAGACCTGACCCATTTGTTGCTGTTTTGCCCGGGGTACTTAGGGATTCGAAGAGTAACGTTATTACCAGTACTGAGGGTGGCCAATATCTGCCAACATAGAGCTGCGATTTTGTTTATTTTCAGCACTGACTCCGTTTTGGTTGCTTGGGCCTTACTCTCTTTCCTAAAAAGAGCAACATATTTCAGGAAGGGGCTACTGAGGTTACAGGGTGAATGGCGCGATGAGTCTCCCTTTGGGCTGTAATGGGAATGGTACCTGTATGTTGATGTTGAAGACTGTGGGCCTCATTACACGGACGGCGGTAACCATGGCGCTATTAGCGCCATGGTTGCCGCCGGTATTTTACTGAGTCTGCCATGGTGAATGGTGGAATTACCGCCCTATTCCAAGGTGAGTGGGGGCGGTAATTCTCCATTCACCATGGCACTTCCCCATTCCCATTTTCGCCCCCATAGGGCTCAATGGGAATGGGGAAGGCGGTAATTACGGTACCGCAAATTGCAGTACCGTAATTACCTCCAAGGTCCCTTTGCGAGTCCCATCCTTAATGGTTGGTAAAACCAGCTGTTAAGGTAGGGTCCCACAAAGGGAACTCGTAGTAAGGCAGTATGGGTTTACCGGCACTGGTACCCTTACCGGTACCGGTAAACCCTTACCACCATCCGTGTAATGAGGCCCTGTGTTTTTAACTTTGTGGATTTAATTGGATTGGATTTCATGTGTATTGTTTTATCTGATTGTTTTTGATATGTATTATGCAAGTTTTTGCCCTCTTATGGAAGCTCAAGCGAAGGGATTTTAATAATCAAGTGTAATTAGTGTTGTGTAATGTTTTATGTGTTTTATGGATTTTGAATCCGAAATAAACATTTGACCCACTGACTATCCTTTAATGCAAATAAAAAACACATTTCCTTCACAGTACTGTACTGCCCAAACATCTGACTTGGTTGCTGATTTGTTTTTCCACCACAGGAGTGTTCGCCTGTGCCCCATCCACCTTCACTCTCGGATCCTGTGCTGGCCTCCAATACTAGTTGACAGAGCACTGTAAAAAAAAATAACAAATATTTAAAGCCTCATTGTGATATTATGGGCCGTTTAAGAACATGTAATGAACATGCATACGCACATTTATATTGCAGTGTAAAGCAGATGGTTTGTAACCTCCCCTCATACTGTTGTATAGGATTACACATGTGCTCAGTGAAACCAGCAGAGCATTACCATAGCATTTGTTAAAGTCTATGCCCAATGGAACACCGAAAATCTAGAAAGCATGCAGGTTGTTTGAAAAGCAATGCTGTTGTTTACGTTTTCATTGCCCTAATGCTATGTATGACTAGTGCCAGGCATATTCCATACCCATAATCCCTTGTAGACTAAGTAGATTTGATTGCAATGTTGCTCTCCACCTATAGGGTAAGATTAGCACTGTTAAAGAAGAAGAGGCTGAGCATGATATTTGCCTGCTCAAAATCTTTAGAGGGCAAATTAACATTGGAGGCACCGCTTCAAAGTGCCTTTGTGACATATGTACAAAGAACAGGAATCATGCTATGAGGTTATACATCCAAGTAGCCTGCTTACTTACAATCAGTAACCAATATTTGAGCAGACAGTTAGGTTACATAGTGTGGGTGACTGTTTTGCTAAGGCACCATTGGCTATGGAAATTCTAGTGCTTTAACACAATTTAGAAGGAACACTTGGTGTAGGGCATATCTCAAGTCACGTTTGACCTAAACACATTTTCAGTTGAAGTAATAACAGGACATTCCTTTTCTCAAACAAGTGTTTTCTGTGATGGTGCAGGATTTCTAGAAAGTGGCATGGGGTGTGCAAAGTGGAGGGGACATTCAGAAAATGTTATCAAGCAGTTCTTGCCAGGCCATACATCCATCCCTGGCTTCCATGGCCTCAGTGCACACATGCATGCACCCAGCTGGTGCAGCTGCATCATTCTCTGGGGAAGGAATGTCCAGATCTGGGGGCAGGGGTATGTTGCACCTGATGCTGATATTTTGCAACATTGCACAGGCCAAAACTATCTGTCCCACCTTGTCTGGCATGTACATCAGTGCATCCCCAGACCGGTGCAGGCATCTGAGTCCGGGCTTCCAGAGGCTCAAAGCCTGCTCTATATTTATTCTGGTCCTTATATGGGCCCTGTTCTATACCGATTCCTGTGGTCTGGGGATTGCTCAGAGGGGTCATTAGCCACAGAAGTGTGGATTTCCAGAGACACCTACAAGGGGGAAAGATACAGATGTAACTCATGATGATCAGCAGTTGTAGTGCCTGTGATGGCTGCATCTCAATTGTCAGTTTTCTGCATGCATGTCCCATTTCACATTGCAGCACACTGTTTCACATTCCAGTCCATGCATTCAGATTGCACTTCTCGGGGTGGGGGGGGGGGGTGTAAAGACTGATGGGGGGTCTGTACCTCTGCTCTCTATATGGTAGAGGAGAGGCACAGAGGACCCCAGCCAAGATTCTCTATTACAGTAGCAATGGTGGAGCAATCAAGGCCTAGCCTCTCAGGAGGTGATGCAGGGTGGTTCTTAAGTACAGTGTAGTCCCCAAGCTCTCACAAAGGAATGTCCACACATTGTATTAGTTAAAACACAGTCTTTATATAATTAATATTCAAGGTTATGTACACTATCACAATAACTCACTTTGTGCTCAGAAAATCTACAATGGCAAATATATACAGTTCTAAAGTGGTACCACAATTATTATCAGATCTCATTAAAGTGCATCAACTATACTCTGGTCAAATGTCACACAGATCAAGGAATAAAATTAACCCACAATAGAGATAGGAGGAAAACAGTTGGTTAGAACAATGGGCAGAATATTGACCCCCACCAACTAGGCACAATTCTGTGTGGAGATCCCCCCACCTGGGCAACCTGTACATTAAATATATATCACAATCCCAGTCCATATATTGTTCTATAAGTCTTATTTCCTTCTACAAGGTTTCTACCCCCCAAATGTGCCTGGTAGAGCAGAGTTCTTGTAAGGAGGCGTCGATGGATCCTTCTTGAGCGGCTCCCTTTAAAGCAGGAGCCACGGATCGTTGAGAGGCGTCGAAAAAGGTGAACTTGGCGTCGACGGTGTCAATGAAAATTTCGATGGTGCCGAGACCACAGCGTCGATCCAGGTGATGCTCGCCGGCGACGTCCTGCGAGGATGAGGTGTGCCGGGGCACCTCATCATTTGATAGTTCAGGACCACAAAGAGTTTCTGAAAAACTGCGGCCCGACAAGGGCATCGAGTCGTCGAAGTCTTTGTGGTCTTCGGGTGGCAGGAAACCCACCGATGGATGCTCCTCGGCGTGTCGACGGCCTGGCCTTCTCCGGCGGGATAAGACGGGCGGCGGTGCGGACGAGCGCGTCCGTGAATCAAAAGTCTTAGGCAAAGGAGCGTCGGCGGCACGGCATCAAGTGGTCCCCTCTTCTGGGCAACACGGCTTCGACGGGCCTCGAGCAGTTACAGCGATACTCCGAACCCTGGTCGACAACAATGGACCTTGACGGCGTCGATGTCCAGGTGCTTTACTTCGTTCTCCTCGGCAGTCCCCGTCTCCGGTCGGCAGCCTTTCGAGGGTCTGGCAAAGGTAAGCAGTGCTCTATGGTCCCTCAGAGCATGGGAAGAGGGCGCCTAACCAGGTCCTCTCTCAGATCAGTCCTTGATGAACTTGACATCTTTCGAATCAGGTCGAAACAAATGCAGCAGCAGTTCTTCTTCTTCCAGCTGGGCGTCAAGGACAAGCAGTTCCAGTTACTCTTCAAGTGTCAACTCAGCTTCTGAACAATTTCTAGTGGTGAGAGGTCCCCAGATATACTATTCTGTCTCTCACCACACTGCTGAGTCACACTCAGCAGCCAATCATACAGACGGCATTCATGCAGCCAGTCAGGCAATCAGGCATACAGCCATACTCCTCCCTCTCAGACACTCACAAGAAGGAATGTGTATTGAGACAAGTAACCAGCCATTCACCACTGCACACTGCATTCATACCAGTTTCGGGCAGGGCTGTCTCAGTCATTGTGTCATACACCAGAAACCAGACATCCAGAACAAGAAGTGCATATTGGTCACACACTCCATTCACCCAGGTCCCACCCACAGGGTGTACCCACGCCATACAGTCACTGGGAAGGCTCCAGCCAGTCTTGCCTGGACATCACAACAACACCATACATGGAACTTCCACCCAACAGCCAGGGGGAAGGGACAAAATCAGGGCTTCCCAGGACTTTGGGAAAACAAGGTAACAGGCAATAGAAAGCAAGAGGCCATAGGTGCCATCTTGTTTCCTATCAGGAATGAACTGATTCCAATGGCAGGGCCTGGATATTCCAAAATGGAGGATACTCAGAGCACCTGTCAAATTCAGCATGGAGCTGCCACCAGCCCATACCCTGCTCTTTTGGCCACACACAGGTGCCCAAAAAGATACACTAGGGGCACAGGGTTGCACCCCCACCTATGGGTGCCATAAGGGTATCCCATGGGTCTGTATACCAAACCAAAAACAGGAAGAGGTGCACTGCCAGGAGTCCCATATAGACTCCTGGGCAGAAAACAATACAGAACACAAATGAAAAAGGACTACACGACAAGGACAGGGAGGCCCTGTCCCTCCAATGCATTTTCATCATCAAAGGGGGTCCAATCTGACATGGTACTACTTGCACACAGCTCACGGCCAACACTCATTGCTTTTTGGTATCTGACTGGAGGGCAGCCTGCCATGGGGGGAGTCTGGGCCTTTGCATTGCTGATAGCAAAAAGAGAGACCTAGGCTGGATAGCCTTCGGTGTGGGCTGCACACCCTAGTTACCACTCAAGTGGTTTTCCTGAGTTTTAATGCATTTTTTAATCATTCCCTTTTACTTAATAAAGGTCTTCAGTAGATGTCTGGTCAATGCCACAGGAATAATACACTTTTTAAAGTTTCCAAGAAAGATAGAAGTGGTTTAATTGCAGATGCATTTCAGACTATTAGAAGTCCTTCATCAGGCCTTTTTACTTCATTGGATCAATCCAAAAAGATACAATTTGATCCACATTTTCCAATGTGAATATGTGATTCAGTTGCCCCAACAATCATGACAAAACATGTTCGAGAAATTACAAAGAAACAGCAAAATAAATGTAAAATGAGAGAGAACAACATTACACCCATGCAAAATCATAACATTGATTGCATGCAGGCCACATGACAATGACAAGAAAAGTACACCAACATTTGGTAGAACATTTAAGACAAAGAGAGAGAAAAGAGAACAATATGTCAAAAGTCAGCCTGTTCTTATCTTTTGCAGAGAAAAGCATTACTTTCACTTCCATCCCTCTCATTTATGTGACTGAAAACTTCACATGCTTAGTGCCTTTAACAACTTTTAATGTCCCCATATTCTAAGAATTAGAATTGAGGCAAGTGAAGGTAGTGTCTGTCTACTGTAATGTACAACTGTTGTGATCGTGTGCAGGCTAACTTTTGTGCTGTCCCAACCGAGCTTGGGTGTTACCGGTATGATCTGTATCACATCTGTAATTTTTATTATCTAACTAGCATGCTGCTTACCTCTTGAGGTATACTGACCTTACTATTGCAATCCAATGCATTCCATGACGGACGATAATATGGTAATGACTAGAGTTTTGCAAAAAGTGAGGAATGCATGCTACTTTGCCGTAAAGTGGTGAGCCACCACAAATCGGTCGACGATGGATCTAATATTTCGGACTAGTTCATTGCTTACCTCCTATCATCAATGTCTTAGGAATTGCTCTCTCAATAGCTCTGATCCAGCCGTCGAACTGCGTGCAGCATTCAGACTGCTGTAGCAGCAGTCCCTTGTGCCTATTTCTGTGTATCTCGTACCAATAGCAATCGCACTAGACATAGAAGAGGTCAGGCGGATAAAAAGTACGAGCCAACCTGGTGGCCATCTTGGAAAGTAGTCAATGTATATGAGAATGCACTCAGAAAATTAACTCCTGATTTGTACCACCAATATTCTATGGGCTTGCGCGTAAGCTAAATAAACTCATAGTGCAAACTAACACATTCGCTACATGCGCACATTCAAAGATCAGTGGATCAATCATTCTAATATGTTACTTCACAATTGATACTCGAGTTATAGTATTCTCCTCTAAGACATTTTCGACTGTCTTCTTGCCACATCTAGTTCTCTTAGCACTAGAGTGTTACGGCTCTAAATTGCACCTAATGTCTAGTTTTACCTCAAACTGATTGCTTATCTGGACATAAGAGTAACTATATATGTGAGATAGACCAAAACAGTTGTGGTACATACATTTATTATCCAGATATAACTCAGAGAGGTATGTTATTTGCAATAAATCCCTCTTTCTTATGCTGTTTCTTAACAGAGTGTCAAAACAACACAGTGTTCAAGATCTGCTACCATCAAATCTGATGGCTCCAATGCATTGTAACTGCTTCACTTCAGAGGAAGCAGTTCAGATCCCACTCTTCATTGATTCCATAGGGAGTCAGGGCATCTAAACGGTCTATCCAGAAAGCTTCTCTCTTTGCACTTAACCTTTTATAGTCTCTTCTTTGACCTTTTGTGTTGATAGTTTCCAAAACCTGTAATTTTAATTGGGAGATGCTATGCCCTTTCTCGTTGAAGTGTCTTGCCACTGCTGATGTGGCATTTTTATTTCTTATGCATGATTTATGTTCATTTATGCTTACTCAGATCTTTCTTCCTGTATCGCCCACATAGTACCTGCTGCATGGACATCGAATGCAGTGTTTGACATTTTCTGTAAGGCAAGTTGCATAGGTCTTCAAAGATATTTTTTCACCTGTGCGTGGAAGAAATACCGCTGGTACTTTAAAGGGACAGTGCGCTCAAAAATGTTATTGTCCTGATTGTTCGGGCATGTGTTTTTCAGCATAGTGTGATCGATCGTAAAAAAAACATTCCTATGCATTTTACCTTAGTTTTCCTCACTTTTACACATGCAAAAAGAAGGGGTTGGGCGCGGCCATCTTCTGCTAATCTTATCCTTTGCTGCATCACTCTAAGGTCGAGTGCCCCTGCGGCACTAAATCTTATCCCCTGCCCCTGAAGCTGACATCACTAGACCTTTACGCCCCTTTTCACAAAGCCAATTCACGTCTCGTGTTAAGGTTCTCTGTGCGCAAGCTATTGACTTGTCTCCATGGAAATGGCTAGACACCTCTTTCCTCAATAAGTATAAACAGACCCCTTCTCCTCAGACAACATCACAGTTGCTTTTTCAATCGTTTCACTGTCTTTTTTTTATTGCCTGTGACTCGTTTCTGCTCTGTTCAGCTACTTTCTTAGCACAAAGCCCATATGAAGTGATACTTGCACTAGCATTACTATTGATTTAAATTGTAACTTGCGTTTTATTTAAAAATGTGTTGAATAATGGCAGCAATACAGCCGTACCAGTACAAGCCTGATTTTTCCAAGGAGGAACTCATTAAAAGAGAAAGATGCAGAAACAATGGGGAATCGAATGATAGTTGGGAAGATGAATCACCGGAGCATGAGCCTGAGCCTAGTTGCATGGAAGACGTTTCCACCTGGTGTACCTGCAATCACCGCAAGGCCATGCCAACCGAGGTGGAGAACTGCTGCTGCAAAGAAAACTCTGGATGCTTGGCCAACATATCAGAAGAAGACACACCTCCGCTATTTGTTACCGAGCTGCATGACTTCAGGGCGGCCTGCCTCAAAAGGTCTGTGTTAAGGATTATGATGGTGCTTATACCCGAACTTTGCGGCAAAGTTCGCCCTCGCAATCTATGTAACGAGTATGTTTACTCTCAGTGTGATGTCATTTTCACCACTGAGGCTGAATAATATTTCATGTTTGTCTCCTACATTGGGCCTCATTACGACCCAGGCGGTAAGGGATTACCTGTACCAGTAAGGGCACTGGTGCTGGTAATCCCTTACCGCCCAATTGCAATGTCCCTTTGCGGTCCCGACCATAACGACTGGTTTCACCAGCTGTTAAGGAAGGGACCCGCTAAGGGACCTAGGAGGTAATTAAGGTACCGCAATTTGCGGTACCATAATTACTGCCTTCCCCATTCCCATTGAGCCCTATGGGGCAAAAATGGGAATGGGGAAGGGCCAATGGTGATGGGGAATTACCGCCCCTCTAACCTTGGAATGGGGCGGTAATTCTGCCATTGACCATGGTGGATTCCGGTGTCAACCATGGCGCTAATGGCGCTATTGGTTATCGCCTGGGTCGTAATGACCCCCATTGTCGTAACTTTGATCGATCACTGATGAATCAATTTAGTCTTCAAATTGGATATAGTTCTATCGCTTTTTGCAAACCGGAGTGTTCATCGCTTGCGTGTGTTTCACTTTTAACTAAGAAACAATATTTCTCTGTGGCCCAACCTGTTATGTATTGAATGGGTGTTCACTTTTGTAATGTGTCGAGAATCCAAAGCCCAAGTTCATTTATCAATGAAGTAACGTTAGTAAGGGCAACTATGCCATAGAACTCAGGATGCATTTTCAAGTAAGGGTGGAACACTTATATGGATAACTCAATCACAGTATGTATATTTCTCTTCCACAGGTGGTGCAGGCTGGTGGCCTACTGTTCATTACATGGTGGCTTTATACGATGCTTGGATTCCGCGTTCGATGAGTAATACCTGCCTGTGTCGTTGGAGCCATTTGCGTCAAATTCCCCAATGACAGCACAGAGGATTTTCACACACTGTGCTGCAACCTCAAGTATACAATGTGTAGTTTGTTTGTGCAATCAACATCACCAAACTAAATATAATATAAATGAGCATACACGAATAGTTGTTTACATTTTTCAGTAAATCAAGAACACGCTCACTTGTTTATGAGCAACATGAAAGAATGGTTGCTGCCCTTTTGCGCTCACCTCATCCGCAACAATCCATTATACCCCACTCCAGTACTGGGTGGATGGGAACGCTGAAGGTGCCAAACACCATGTACACTTCAATAGGGAGACTATTCTCCATGGTGACTATTGTTCTCATGGCCTCCCCAGACCCAGTGTTTCCAGACACCCGTCTGCAACACCCTACCCCAGAAATCCACATAATTGTGTCTCCCTTCTGCAGTGTTCTGGGCCTTTTGTGCTCGCCTCATGCCCATCCATCCCCCCTCCAGTATCAATGGCAGTTTGCACATGTGGCCATGTGCTTGCAAGGGGGCAGGGAGAGTGGGAACGCTCAAGGTGCCAAACACCATTTACACTTCAAAAGGGATCTTCTGCACGGTGACCATTTTTCTCATGGCCTCCCCAGACCTAGTGTCTCCAGACTCCCCTCTGCAACACCCTGCCCCGGCAATCCACATAAGTGTGTCTCCCTTCTGCAGTGTTCCAGGCCTTTTGTGCTTGCCTCATGCCCATCCCTTCCCCCTCCAGTATCAATGGCAGTTTGCACATGTGGCCATGTGCTCGCAAGGGGGCAGGCAGAGTCGGAATGCTCAATTTGCCAAACACCATTTACACTTCAAAAGGGATCTTCTGCACGGTGACCATTGTTCTCATGGCCTCCCCAGACCCAGTGTCTCCAGACTCCCCTCTGCAACACCCTGCCCCGGCAATCCACATAAGTGTATCTCCCTTCTGCAGTGTTCCGGGCCTTTTGTGCTCGCCTCATGCCCATCCGTCCGCCCTCCAGTATCAATGCCAGTTCAAACCTGTGGCCATGCACTTGCAGGGGGGCAGGGAGGGTGCGAACGCTAAAGGTGCCAAACACCATTTACACTTCAAAAGGGATCTTCTGCACGGTGATCATTTTTCTCATGGCCTCACCAGACCCGATGTCTCCAGACTCCCCTCTGCAAGACCACGCAACAAACGCATTATACATCACACATTCACATACACGCCCACTTTTTGAATCCTTTATAAACACTTTGACATTTTACAGGAGAACATCTCTGTGCTTAGTAAGGTATCTGTTTGTCATGTAACATTTTTCCCGGATAGTTGCTCCCCCGCTTGCTGAATCCTCTTGTTTGTTCATCCAGGTAAGGGTGGTAGGTGACCGATTTACTTCTCTGTATTCATCAACTGCTGATCTCAATTTTTTTTCTATTTCCACCAATTGTTCAGGACATTGTAATGTTCATTTAGCCCAATGACTTCAACATTGTCTAATGTTTCAAGTATTTTGATCTCGAGAAATAGCACATTGCATCAATGTCCATTGTAACAGAATCAAATCTTTCAGGAGAGATGTTTGTAAGCATGTTTCCTTTTGATGCATGAAAGTACATTCAACAGACGAGTAACAGGTTACTATTTGTGGTATACCAATCATATCTGAAAGACAGTTGCTGCTGTGTTGATTCGACAAGCATAAACAGATTTTCCCTCTTTGACAAAAACAAATATTGCATAGAGAGCTGTAATCCAATTACATCAATCACATGTATACAGTATTTTTTAGAATTATTTATTTATTTTTATACAGGTCCAAGAGACATTTCAAGAATGCCGGCTTGTATGGTTCTCGGTTTCCCTTTTAAGAGCCATTCAAAAAGTCTGGGCGTGGTCCTGCATACATTCCCGAAGGATATTGATTTAATAAGAAAATGGGTTCTATATAGTGATTTTCCAGGGTACGAGATTGAAAGTAGAGCCCAGGATGTCTTGAGGGACGTTAGGGCCTATCGATTCCGCATCTGCAGCTGGCACTTTACCGACGATATGTCCGAACAATCTGAGTACACGAAAAAAACGTGGACTCCAAATTCTTCGTAAATTGCTTCTTCATGCAGTTCCAACCGAATGCATGTACATGCACACTCCAGTGACTCCTGCATGATGAATTAGCTATTTTGTTGTTATGTAGGACGATGGGCTGCATAAATAGCTGCATAAATAAATACTATCTATGATCTATCAATCTAATTCTGGTAGGGTACCGAAATTGTAACTTCATGAACGGCTTTGAACTTTCGGTGTATATTTACTTAAAAAGTGTCTTACTAAGGTTTCCATTGCTACAAGATTGTATTACATTTTTACTATACTATATTTCACAACACTACATCGGTCCCCGCTTTCCTGAGCCTCTAATAAATCTATTAATTATGACCATTATAAAACAATGCCATTCTGGCCTTTAAATTCACATTATGTTTTTGTAATCGGTTGCTTGACATGTCTCTTTTTTGGCATAAAGCACAGTGATGGATGCACAGACCCCCACAAGTGACGAAACCACTGACACGTCCAGCGTCCCAATAGTGAGTCCTACTGGCATGCACAAAGTGATATACTCGAGCGCTGGATCGGCCCTCATATCTAATACAACTTTAATTTTATGACAATGCTCGAAAAATGAAGGAACAAGATTCTGCATCAATTTCATTTCTCGAGTCAACATCAAGTTCGCTCGCCTATCAAGTAATTTTATTATCCTTGTCCTTTACGAGAATGTGTTATGCTTGCAATTTCAAATGAAATGAAAATGTTTATGTGTGCTATCGGTTAGCAACACTAAGTGGCATGTATGGGTGTCCCTAAATATGTACCATTGTCTGCATCTCATTGTCTCAGTTCCATTTCTCTGTTTTCTTCCGTACTAAAACAAGTACTGTGTTACAGGGGGATGCTGGAACTTTGGCTACAATCCTCTCCTCCTTTGCAACTGGTCCAGAGTATGAGGTATGCATACTTACAGTCCCCTGGCAAGAATGAAAGTAAATCCTACAAAGGATATTAATAGAGAGTGAAATGCATGTAACCTTGCACTGTTTCAAACTTTTCTGATTTCGGTTCTAATGTTACACTTCCTCCCTAATGTACAATACATTACAAAAAATTTAGGGAACATTACTATCAGTATGTTTTGCACAGTGATCTCTAATCAAGTTCTGGTATCATCTTGGAGGTTTATCAGGTGAAATGTGAAATGTATATTATGACTGTTTGTGAGGGTATGTTCATACACATGTTCTCTTGGTGTTGCGACAACAAACCTTGTAGTATACGTTTCTTATTAATTTAATACTACTTTCTGTGTAAGTGCTCTGTGTGATGAAAAATGTAAATTTCCAGTACGATTGACTTTTTATTTTTTTTAATGAATATTCTATTCAATGAATGAGGTGAACATAACTTAATATTGAATACAATAGGACATCACATTGCATTTGGAATACATTTTAATGTTGTACATTTTTCTATTCAATTAAGTTGGTTCTATTTGTAGATATGTACATATATGTGTTTGTGAGGAAATGAAATATGCTTGATGTACACCATATAAATGCGCAATTTTTTTCAACTTGCATGTGCAGTGGGAAAAAAGAAGCCTACGGTTTCAAAGAAAACAAAAAAAACATGGGTAAGGAACAAAGTTTGTTTTGTAGAAGTTTTTAGGCTGGTGTTTTATTCATATAATGTTTTTGCTTTTAAAGTGGCATCTGCTGTATGTTGGGTATGTTTCTTAACACATCTCTTAGAGGCCTAACAAGAAGAGAAGTATAAAGACACAGACAAGAAATGAAACAAAGATTTCGCTTGCCATACAGATTTCACAATGGAGCAACTACTATTTGGGGCGCAGCGTGGTCCAATCAATAATCAGACTTGTGATGCGTATGCCCAATGGCCCAATACGGATGGAATGTGACCCGTGATCCATGCAAAGTGTCCATGGATCATTGCTACCATGTAAAATCTCGACAAGTTGAGACTGAATGCAATGAATATGCATTGCAAATCCTCGCAGACCCCTTGACACAATCTACACCCGCCAAAAATGTTCCACCCAAGAAACATTCGATTTTATCTGTTCTCCAATTCGTGTGCAAATATCACAACCTGAAATAACAGAGACTGAAGCTTAAACGCAATTGATCGAAGAACTTGCTAAAGATCTCGACTTCAGTTTGCCTACTTTTGGCGATTTGTCCATCACAGCTGACTAGCAAACCACATTCATACTGGACGTTTGGCTATTGAAGGAGCAAAAATGCATTGCATTTGACAGCTGCCTGCTAGAGATTGTACAGATGCTGAAATGTGTCCATACATTAAGGGGGAACATATGCGGGGAGCCATTGGTGAATGTATCTCGTGTATTACAAGGCACTAACCTGAAAATTCAAGCCAGCTGTGACCACCTGCATAGTACATTTTCATGGTCCACTCAACCGATGCTGGGCAAACTGCCAGCTGGAAATCTACCATGTTCAGCAGCTTTACTTTTCAGCGAGCCTACTTTCGGTAAGATCTCCAGTTTCTGTCAATTTGTGGGAGTTGAGTTCTTTGCTAAAACCCAGTAGTTCAAATATCAAATTCTTATTCCCAACATTAGTGAAGCCTGGAAAATTGAACAGATGTCAATTGAAAGCACATTCTTGGGCAAACGTTTCCGGCTAGCTGGCGACCGACAGTGTGAGAGCCCAGGATTTTTGGCAAAGTACTGCACATACAACTTTCAAGACATGGAAAATAAAAAGAATGGTGAGTGCAGGTGTCCAAATGTACATTTTCTGTGGCCATGGAGAAATGTGGTTTCTTCAAATCCATCGAACATCTTCTATTGAAGGGAATGCATATAGAGCTGATAGCCACTGACCAGCATGTTTCGATTGCCAAGGCAATGCGAGTGCAGTTTCCACACATTCCTCATCAATTCGATGAATGGCGCGTTGCCAAATCACTCAATAAAAAAAATGGCAGCTGCTGTTAGAAAAAAGGGTTCTGAAGAATTCTTACAGTGGTGTCAGTCTATCAGCAACCATGTTTGGAGGAGCTCCAAAACTTGTGATGGGTCTGTCGAAATTCTACTTGGAAAATGGCATTCATTGATGCACCATTGTTCCAAAGTACACTCATAGACAGAAAACCAAACTTTTCAGGAATGCACACATGGAACTTTATTGGAGAGCAGAAATTCAAAAATAAGTGGTTGGTGCCATGTTCACCTCCGCACAAAGCTCTTGAGAAGATTGTGTACGATAAAACGCTTTCAAGAGACATGAAGGGACTCACAAAATTCTGCCATACTGAAAATGTGGGGGTGTTCCACAATATTTGCCTAAAGTACAGGCCCAAAAGGTTGCTTTTCGGCATAGACGGGATGAAGGCCAGAACAAGGATAACTGTACTTGTGCACAATGAGAACGATAGAAGGGAACAAGCGAAAACTGCAGGCCATTTCGGGATGCTTCGTTACCTCAAGGCCTTCACAAAACAAAGGAAACAGTGGGTGGCTAAGCCAAGATACTAGGAAATGAAATTCGAATTTTCAAAAGATTTGACATTGAATGTGTTGGCCATGCATACTCATAAAATCGATCCAGATTTTGTTCCTAGGACACATACAGTGCTACAAAACATTGCAAACAAGCAAGGTCCGCCTAAAGAGGTACTTGTGGAACATTTGACTTCCCGATATAAATAATTAGTAACTGTCTTCACAATCTGCTCACAATAACATTTTCAATATGTTCCCCAATGTTTGTACATTGTACATCAACAATTGAATGCTATTACACTCAAATTCAATGCTACAAAAGTATTAAATTCAATGCTACAAAAGTATTAAAAAGTATTCAATCATGCAGATTAAATTTGGTGTATGATTCATTAATGTATTTCTTTCACCTTCCCTTCATTGATGTTATGTTCCTCTAACGATAAGAAACATGTCTGTGATTGCTACCCGTGATATATTTGAAAATGGAATTGCCCTAGCACATCGTTGCTGCAATGCCCATTTCGGTTACTGAAATAATGATGGGCAAATGGATATTTTCCATGAGTCAACGGGACACTGGGACTTGGTGTATGTCAAACCCTAATTATAGACCCAAACCACATACACATATGCAGTGCTTGGCACTGGCATTGAAAGCCTATGGTGAATAAGATTTACATAGCAATGATCAATCGACGGACCTGTGTCAACCCCATAACTTCCAAAATTTTCTGCCTTAGCAGTTTTTTAAGTTTTTCAAACACCTTCGTGAGTGAGCCCCTTTCTACTCTCTCATAGACTATTTCAGTCTTTTTATGTGTGTGTTTTTTGTATTTCTCCATAGCTCTACATAGCACACCATTGCGCCCAAACTATCATTTTTCAATGTATTCTCTTTATCAACATTTATGCAATAAGTGCCTGTTGTTGCTAGGTTTCCATGAGTGTTTTGCTTTTCATGCACAATTCCCTGTGTACTTCCCTTGTGTTTTTCCCAGCCCCTTCCAACACCATTCCTCTTCTTCCCTCTTCCTACCAACTCCATGGTACTCTCTGTCTCTCCCATCTTTTGTAACTGTTTCTCTATTGGCTACCCTGCTCTTCTCACTAAATCTGGTAGGAAGAAGTTTACAAAGGACATCCTGGTCTCCAACCCAGACCTCCCTATAGATGATATCTATACCTGTGCTACCTCCAGGCAAACCCTCACCGACATTCTCTTTGTCGTTCCCTTGCCACACCTATGGACTCTACATATGGTCTCTGTGATCTCTACTTTCTCTTCTTCTCCCCTTAATGGTGGCACCCAATGGGAGGCCCTCTTGGCCTCCTTCCACTCTGTCCAAGGTCATCATTAATGTTTACTTAATGCCTCTTAATTAACAAGTCTCCTTTTTAAAGCCTCCTTCATGGAGACTTTAACATCCGACTGGATGCTTTGTGTACTTTCTCAGGACTCACAGAAAACTGCTCTCCTGAACATCCCTGAGGACATTCTCTCCAACCTTGACTTCTTCACCCTGTGTGCCCTTATCTTACTCGATCGCTACTCTTCCTTTGACATAGTGAACCCTACCATCCTTTTCAACCGTCTCCATGATAACCGGGGTATCACCGATCATGCCCTGGCTTGGCTGACGTTTTTACTCTCTGATCGACCCTCCATGTTCCAACTTGGGCCCTTCTTCTCCTCTATCTCTATCCGCTTTTCCTCCTCCTATCACCTGCTGATCTGCTGTCGGAAACTGAAACTGTGCTGGTTGCCAGGATACCGTCTGACATGGGTACCCATTGATCTCAGGCCCAGGTCCCCTTCCCACCAGTTGCCCACCTGCACTTCCCCACTGGCAACACCCACACTCAGGGACTGTTTCTGTATCCCTACAGACCCCTACCAACAATTGACACCTGCTGACTGCACTTACCCTTGCACTTTCCACCTGCTGGCCACGCTTTTTATTTATTGTCTTCATTTATTTACTTTGACTGTTTATCCTATGCACTCCACTGCTCCCTCCACCTTTCCCAAAGCACTTTTATCCTCCTCCCCTTTCCTTTTGCACTTTCCCGATATCAATGTCACCTTCCCTAGTAAGATATTTGTCTCTGTCTTCCCTCTGTCTCCCATCCCTTGCCTCGTCGCGCCTTGAAGCACTTGTGCATATGTGCGTTTTAAATGCCATATCATAACATCATATGATATTGGCCCTCATTACGACCCTGGCGGAGTGGGTTTACGCCAGCGGTATTCGCGGCGGACCCGTCCGCCCTACTACGAGATCCCGTAGCGCCATGGTGAGTTTTCCGCCCGGTTTTTCCGGGCGGAAAAATCCATGGCGCTACGGGACCTCGTCGTTAATTACGCCACCGTAATTTACGGTGGCGTAATTAACTCCTTCCCCACTCCCATTATACCCTATGGGGCAAAAATGGGAATGGGGAAGGGTAAAATGGGGATTGGGGATTTACCGCCCCGCCAAGGTCGGAATGGGGCGGTAAATCCGCCAACCCCCATGGCGGTATCGGCAGCTTTCCGCCGTGCTCCATGGTGCATATTGCACCACGATCTCCGCCAGGGTCGTAATGAGGGCCATTGTGGTCTGTTTTGTATAAACACAAAAGGAATCCTAGGTTGCACGAGACTTTGAGTGCCTTGTACTCTCGGTTTTACTTACTGTCAGTGTAAATGTTTTCAAAAACTATTTTGAAGTTATTGTTTCCCCTGCTCTGTGAAACAAAATGCAACTGTCACTGAATATTACACCTCAAGGTCCAACTCTCCTTCAATTCATAGTTTTATACCGTGCCTATTATAGACTATGTGATTTCTTTCTGAGATTCACAGTACAATGGATAGTCTACCAAAGGAATTCTATGTTGGTTGGGTTGGCCTTCCGTCACTGGCTGTTTTCAGATTTCAAAAACTGATCTGCCACGAAGGCCACACCCTACTGCAATAGTGGGAACCAATTCATGATCACCTCAGGCCCCTTCATGACTTGCTTCCCAAGAAGATACACTTTTCGCTTGACCGTCGCGATTGCGTGACTTCGCACACTACTGCAATGTTGAGCACAAGGCTACAGACTTCTCCGGTCCATGTTTGAAAATCAGGGAATGAATCCGAAAAATTGTACACACACGGTCGATTGAGACAAGGCCTAGTCGGATCATGAATACAACTAACTTGGTATGAGCAAGCAATGTGACCTGTCTTGCTTGAACTTAGACAGAGCTTCTTCAGATAGATAGTGTAAATGGCTGTCCCCTGTTATGCTCAAAACATAAGGAATACAAACCTCTCGTGAAATAAGCAAATAGATAGGTTTAAGGGTTTAACATGGTTAACTTTATTCCAAAAAAGCTCTTTGTAAACGTCTAGACTCCAGATGTAATGCGTTTGCCTATGGAAAGGCCACAGAATCGTGAATGACATAACATAACCCGCACTAGTGACGGGTGAGACAGTAATCAAGATCGCGCGGCATTGGTGGTTGCCAGCCAACAATTCGTGAATTTTTCTTGGGTTTTTTGAATGCCATGTGGGCCAGCTGTGCTCATTACTCCATGGAGTTTAGGTCACTTTGTGGGATGATGCTTGTGGTATAGAAGAAATTAATCAGTTCACACTGCGGCATCTTGTCCGGTATGTTTTAATATTGTGGCATTCATTAACGAAAACGAAACCTACCAAATATAGACGCTGAAAACAAACTTGGACCGAAGAGAGCAGTCACCAGGCTAGAAAGACAGAAGCTGTGGAATACCTGCAAAAATGTCACGATCCATGCCCCTGACCCCCTCAGGTATAACAGCCCCCTGGCAGCAGTGGGGCTAAAGCCCTTCACACTGGCCCCAAGGGCCTTAAAACTCCATCAGAAACATACATGGAGTCAGTCCTGGCGCCTTTGGTGCCAGGCTCATTATCAGGAATAAAGTAATACCAGTTTCAGACCTTAATCCAACATGGAGGCCTATTACACACCTCAGTTCTTTAGAACCAAGTCATGCGGTCTAGTGTTTTGGGTGTGGCTGGGCATGGAACTACTTGGCCTGGAACTACTTTACCTGGGCTATTTAAACCACATCCAAACATCAGAACACGCTTTGCGTTATTCTGCACTCCTGCATTGTAACGCTCACGGTGTCCAGCTCCTGCTCATCTGCTTCTTCGGGAGCCCGTTCCTGAAGCCCTAGATCCGGATTCCATTAATAACCTGGAAGAACAAGAACAGCATTAGCGAGCAAGAATACTTACCTGTGAATTAACCGGCCTTGAATCCATCCTGCACTTCGCTTACCTCGCCCATCTCCAGAGTTCGCCGCAACCTGCAAAGGTAAAGAAACAAGGACAGCATTAAAAACAATTCCTAACTGGGCAAGCAGCGAGTCCTGGCAGCACCCTGCGCTTCTCTTACCTCGCCCATCTCTGGGTTTCACCGCAACCTGCAAGGGAGAAGGAACAAGATCAGCATTAACAAAGCACCTACCTGAGCAAGCAGCGTTTCGATCGCTCATCACTCTGGAACATCACCGAAACCTGTACAAAAAGAGAAGAGAACAAAGATTAGCAATTAACACCAATAAATTGCGTAGCGCTCCGCACATCAATAACTCACAGTGGTCTTCCCCATTGGCGCGGCAATTCCAAGATTGCAACCATCCCTGTGAAAACAAAAGAGACATTGTTAGGGAACAGCATAGTGGAGCAAGACCCCGAGAAGACAGAGAAAACAAAGGGAAAGAAGAGACAGAATAAAGACAGAAAAGGCATTATAACTCACCTGGAAGACAGCAAGCAGAGTCAGAGTCACAGGTGGTCTGGACCCGACATAAGGGCACACGGACCAGTGAAGCAACTAGGTCCACGGAACGACTGCACCAACCACGTGCCCCTGCACAGAGACGCAGGATGGAGAGTTCAACGCACAAAAACCTAAGGTGAGCAGTAACTCCAAGGGAGGGGATTTGGACCAGAGGGAGGTGGGAGTCCACCGATCACAGAACCAGTATCTTAACCCTCCATTCTCCTGTTATAGGTGCTACCCAATGTCCTGCACATCACCAAACAGAGAGGGATCCGGAATAGCGCTTAGACCTCCATCCAGTATCGTGTGGCGCCCCCTTGGATACCAGGTGAGCGCTACAAAAATGATAACATTTGCTGTTATGAAAGTGGACATTGGAACATCTAGTTTCAATTTATGCAAACAGTTGTTCAAAGCGGACACTGTGCGTTAGGCCAAGAGAAATGAACTACCGAGCATAATGAGATGATATGATATGGCATTTGTAACGCGGCTATACACAAGTGTTTCAAGGCGCGACGAGGCAGGGAGGGGGGGACAAAGGGAAGACAGACAGCGATCCTACTAGGCCAAGTGTCATTCAGATCACGCAAGTGCATGGGTGGAGAGAAGGAAAAAGTGCAAGGGGACAGGGAGGAGGAAAGTGCAGTACAGGGAAGTAGAATAACAAATAAATAATAGGGCCAGCTAGTGGCAAGTGCAAGGTAAGTGCAAACAAGTGCTGGGAAGGCGGGCTGTAGGGATACAGAGAGAGTCCCGCAGTGCAGTGGTTGCCAGGGAGGCAGTGCAAGTGGAGAGTGGCTGGGCCAGGACTGAGATCGGTGAGAATGGCCCAGTTGCAGATTCAGTGCAGTTTCAGTCAAGAATTTAACAGGGGAGAGAGGGAGAGAAAGCAGAAGCAAAGAGGAAGGTTTTGAAGTGCTTCCGGTATGTAAGATGAACTATACATAATATTTTAGCGATGAAAAAAGGGGAAATTGTTCTGTTTGCCTATGGGAGAATTCAGTAACGTGCAAAAATGCCATTTGATGTAAATAGTGGACAGAATACATTATTCCGTATACCACGCCATATTTAAAAAACTTAGTGCGTAACTTGCGGTTCATTTATAAGTCTACTAACAATTGTTATTTGTGTTTAGTTTAAGTCGGAATGAGTAAAAGTTTGGATTTTTGGCCGGTGTTGATTATTGATATTGGGGGTCATTACAAGGTGGGCGGTAAGGGATACTGGGCACCGGTAAAGAGACCGGTGCCGGTAATCCCTTACCGCCCTATTCCAAGGTCCCTTGGCGGGGACGTAAGGAACATGTGGTCTGACCAAACGTCCCTTACGGGTCCTGCTAAGGGACCATGGCACTAATAAAGGGCTTGCAAGTCGCGAGCCTGTTATTAGCACCCTCCCCGTTCCCATTGAACCCTATAGGTGCTCAAATAGGAATGGGGAATGGCATGTTCAATGAAGACTTACCGGTCCCGCCAGGGTCGGACTACACCGGTAAGTCCCCATTGAACTACACCGGTGCCGGACCCGTTATTGGTGGCAGTCATGGCGCAAATAGCGCCATGACTACCACCAATCTCGGAATGAGGCCCATTGTTGTGGGTTGTTTGTTGGAGCATATTGTGTCAATTACTCATAGACGACCCGAAACCACAAGCTCTATGCAGGCTAGTGATATACAAACCACTTCGTCCCAAGAAATATCAGGGTTTTCAAATCAAAGTTTCATTATTGAAAGGGGCAGAACATTTTCCAAGGGCATTTGGTTCACTTTTCAATAGATAATATTCCCAGTTCCGTTACAATGCCATCTGTCTGTTGTCCCATTTCTGAGTCATTTTATCCATACCTTTGGCAGCTATACCGACTTCTCAGCGCTAACCTTTCATGCACATCGTAGTCTAAAATAGTCCCCCACATTGTCTGTGTGTGTTCATTGTGTGTGGTTTGTGTTCGTTATTCTGTTTCATCCGGTGCAGAAATGCAACATAAATTAGAATAAAGAACGGATACTAACATATATTTTTAATCTGTTATCTACACAGATACATTGTACCGTTCTGCGAATGCCATAGTTTTCAGCTGCCGTGGGAAGGCCTTATTCAACCAACAATGGCAGATATGCCTTACTGCATCGTTCAGCATCACCGTCATGTGGGACGATAGACCGGGACCGATATACTCTTTGGCGGTACCAGCGACAAAGAGCAACCTGTCATTGTTTACGATGTAGCAAGAATCTGATGCGTCCAATCCACATCTTCCCCTGAAAGGAACTCCATGTGCGTCATTTTAAACTTTTGCCACTCGAGCCTAAGGACACACAACTATTGGTCGTTCATCGCAATCAGTGGATCTTGATAATGTGGTTTTTGGAGCATTCTTTGATAAATAAAAGAACTTGCGAAATTGCAGATTATTGATGTTTTCTTAAAAAATGTTGGTAGCAAATTTGATTTGGGAAGCGCTGTGAGAGGATGTGTGTCTGTGTTGATCTTCCGGGTTCTGTGTTAACTGAGGTTATTACGTGGGTGATGACTGGGTGCGCTTGGCTATGCTGCCCACTAACGTCATGAAAATAGGTGGAGCCTATCGTTTGGAATAGTGATGTCGGCTTTTAGTGGTGGGGAATATGATTTAGTGCTGCAGGGGCACTCGATTTTAGAGCAATGCAGCAACGGATAGGATAAGCACAAGATGGCCGCATCCAACCCCTTGGTTTCGCATGTGTAAAAGTGAGGAAAACTAAGGTAAGATGCATAGGAAAGTTTTTATGATCGATCACACTATGCTGAAAAACATATGCCCGAACGATCGGGACAGTAACATTTTTGAGCGCACTATCCCTTAAATGATATTAATACAATTTCCACGGTTTAAGCATGGAAAAGTGCCTACTTTCTTTGTTATTGGTTGATGATTAGTGTTGGTTTTGTTATTGACGAGTAGGTTTCTTAAGTTGTTACTCCTTTGGTAGGCAAAGGTGGGTGGATTACTAAAAAGATCTTTTCTTGTCTCATCACTAGTAAGCATGTTCTGGTGTTTATTAATGCTTTTCCTGATTTGATGACTTTGGGTGGAGAATTTTGAAACATACACTACTGCCGGTGTAGTTCTTCCAGCTTTGTTTGTGAGTAAATCCTTGCATATTTTAGTGACGGTCTTGGTTATTGTTGTTGCCAAATCGTTTTCAAGGTACCCCCTTTCCCTCAGTTTGTGCATAAAGTGGCCAATTGCACATCACATTCCGATTGGTCGCTCATAATTCTTTTTATTCCCAGCATTTTTCCATAGGGTAAGATCTTGAGTGTTTGTTGTGAGTGAAAGTTCAATCTATGCAACAGATTGTTCCTATCGGTCGGTTTGGTGAACACTGTTGTCGATATTTTGCGATCTTGTACTTTGATTGATACACCCAGATAGTGTTTTCCGGGATTCCCAATTTCTGATGTGAATTGGATTCTGGGGTTGATGTTGTTAATATAGATGAACAATTCCTTAAACTGTTCCAGTTCCCCTTGCCAAACTCTGAATATATTGTCTATGTAACAAACTCTTTTTACAATATTCTTAGACCATACTAGATGATTGAGAATGTGCTGGATTTCAAATTTGTGCATAAAACTGTTGGCATAGACCGGTGCCATGGTCGCTCCCATGGCCGTGCCCAATGTAATGTTTGTATATAGAATGTGTCATTATGTTTGAAGCAGGAATTATTGGCAATTAATTGTAGAAGTATAATTATGAATTGTTTTGATGCTCCAACTGCTTCTACTTGAAGAGGAGCCATTCAACGGCTTCCTGGCCTTAGTCATGGGGAATACTGGTGTACAAATTGCACACATCTATTGTGAAGAGGATGTTCTTCTCATTCAGTTGTATTGTGTTGAGCATCTGTAGGAAATGTGTAATGTCTTTAATATACATGGGTTTTTTCTGTAGCAGAGGCTGTAGAAGAAATCATATAAGTACCTACTGGTTACACAATCCCTCCTGTTGCTGCTACTATTGGTCATCCTGGTGAGTTAGCTAGTATTTTATGTATTTTGGGCAACAAGAGTAAAAGTGAGGTATCTGTGGGTGCGTGGTAAAAAGAAAAGCCCTTGTTTTACTTGAGATCCATTCCATCTATTTGGCCAGTTTTAAAATAGTTCCAAAATCTTTCATGATTTCGTTTGTTGGATTTAGTTCAAGTTTAGCATAAATGGATCTGTCGTTCAGTTGTCTTTTCCATTCTTTGAGGTAATCTTCAGTGTTCAGAATCACTAGTGCTCCTCCTTAGTCTGCAGGACGCAAAAGTAATGTTGGAATATGAATATATCTTCCGGATAGCTGACCTCTGGTCAGGTTGTTGCATTTACCTTTTCCAAAATTGAGCTTTTTAAAGTCTGCTAGAACCATCTTTTCAAAAATGTCTATCAATGGTACGCTGAATGGAGCGGTGAATGTGCTTTTGGGTTTTAATTCGGTAAACTCTGGATTGGCAATACGACAATCCTCTGTGGAGTCCAATTCTGCAGAGAATACTTTTAGTTTAATTTTCTGAATCAGTTTGTGTATCTGGACTGTGGTACTAAAGATGTTGGCACTGTAAGTAGGTACAAACCTGAGGCATTTTTGTAGTATCCTGGTTTCCTGATCTGTAAGGGTTCTATTGGATAAATTCACCACTGCGTTTGTTGTTGTTGATATTGTGTCAGGATCCCTTGACTTTTTCCTCTTCCCCCTCCTTGCGTTATCTGCGTCATTTGCTTGTTCTTCTAAGATATTTGGTGGTTGTGGTAAATGAGAATTTGGTTTAGTTCTTCCTCCTGACGTGGTGTCAGGGTCTGAACTGCTATTGTCAGTTGATGGGTTATTTCTTCGGGGTTGTTGAAATTGGTATTTGTCAGCCTAAGTGTAGAGCTCGTCTTTCAAACAGTCAGAAGTGTCTCTTTTGAATTTTCTGATTTTTGTTCATTCCAGATCACTTTTATATGCCTTTGAGTGGTTGTTAATGTCGGCAAGAATATCATTGAAACTTTCTGCATCTGTTAATGCAGTAATTTCTGTCAAAAGCTCTTTAATTTCTTTCTCCAAAGTATCGATATTCACTGCTAGTTCCTTGATGGTCAATAATATTAGATCTAGCAAACATTTATTTAGGATTTGCTCTGATTTTTTTAACAAATTCTTTGCCCTCCTTGCACACGGTGGGTCTCAATGGTATTTGTAATCTCCGGGGAATCTGTGTGCTCGAAAATATTGACCTAGAGTGATCGCATGTAACTTTCTGTTGATTGCTTTGCTTATCACATGTTCAAGTTTGATCATTTTTTGTTGGTGTCCTTGTTGTGCTGATTGGTGGGTGTCTTTGATCAAATTTAGAATGCCATCTGCTTCTTCAGATGAGAATATGAGTGTCGTAGCTCTGTGTTCGGTGAGATGTTCAAGTCTTCATATGACATTTTTATCTATGCCTCCACTTGATGAGTTGCATGGAAGTAATAGGTATTTGCAAAAAAGAGAGAATAAGCGGGAACCCTTTGTGATTCTTTAGTAATCTTGTTAATAAATTCTTTAGTTCGTATAAATTCCAGACTGGGTTGCAACCCACGTTATCATGCCACCGTGCTGGGTGTGTGCAAAACTGATAGCAAAAAGAGAGACCTAGGCTGGCTAGCCTTCGGTGTGGGCCACACACCCTAGTTACCCCTCAAGTGGTTTTCCTGAGTTTTTATGTATTTATTAAATCATTCCCTTTTACTTAATAAAGGTCATCTGTATATGTCTGGTGAATTCCACCAAAATAATATACTCTTTAAAGTTTCAAAGAAAGATGTAAGTGATTTATTTGCAGATGCAAGCTAATTGCCAATGCATTTCTGACTATTAGAAGTCCTTCATCAGGGCGTTTTTACTTCATTGGATAGATCCAAAAGGATACAATTCGACCCACATTTTTCAATGTGAATATGTGATTCAGTTACCCCAACAATCAGTCAAAATATGTTTGAGCAATTACAAAGAAACAGCAAAAGAAATGTAAAATGAGAGAGAAAAACATTACAACTGTGCAAAATCATAACATTGATTGCATGCAGGCCACATGACAGTGACAAGAAAAGTACACCAACATTTGGTAGAACATTAAAGACAAAGAGAGAGAATAGAGAACAACATCTTAAAAATCAGTCTGTTCTTATCTTTTGAACAGAAAAGCATTACTTTCACTTCTATCCCTCTCGTTCATGTGAGCGAAAACTTCACATGCTTAGTGTCTTTAACAATCTTAAATGTCCCCAAAGTCTAAGAATTTGATTCGAGGCAAGTGAAGGTAGTGTCAGTCTGGTGTAAAGTACAACCACCGTGATCATGTGCAGGCTGACCTTTGTCCCAACTGACCGCTGGGCTTACCGGTATAATCTGAATCACCTCTGTGATTTATATAATCTAACTAGCATACTGCTTACCTATTGAGGTATACTGACCTTGCTATTGCAATCCGTGTATTCCAATACGGACGACAATACGGTAATGACTAGAGTTCTTCAAAAAGTGTTCAATGTGTGTTACTTTGCCGTAAAGTGGCGAGCCATCACAAATCGGTGGACGATGGGTCCAATATTTTGGACTAGTTCATTTCTAACCTCCTATCTTCAATGTCTCGGGAATCTCTCTCTCAATAGCTCTGATCAGCTATCGGACTGCCTGCAGCGTTCAGACTGCTGTTCCAGCAGTCCCTCATGCCTATTCCTGTGTATCTGATAACCATAGCAATGGCACTAGACATAGAAGATGTCTGGTGAAGAAAAAGTATGAGCCAACCTGGTGGCCATCTTGGAAAGTAGTCAATGTATATGAGAGTGCACTCTGAAAATGAGCTCCTGGTTTGCACTAATATTCTATAGGCTAGCACGTAAGCTAAATAAACTCACACATTCGCTAAATGCACCCATTCAAAGAGTAGTGGATCAATCGTTCTAAAATCTTACTTCACAATTGATCCTCGAGTTATATTATTCTCCTGTAAGATGTTTTCAACAGTCTTCTTGCCACGTCTATTTCTCTTAGCACTGGAGGGTTACGTCTCTAAATTGCACCTAACATATAGTGTTACATTGAACTGATTGCTTATATGGACATAAGAGTAACTAAATATGTGAGATTGATCAAAACAGTTGTGATACATGAATGCATTCTCCATATATAACTCAGAGAGGCATGTCATTTGCAACTAATCCTTCTTTCTTATGCTGTTTCTTAATAGAATATCGAAACAACACAGTGTTCAAGATCTGCTACCATCAAATCTGCTGGCTCCAATGTATTGTAACTGCTTCAGCAGCTCCATGTCATGTACAATGTGATGAGTAGCAGAATTGTTGTGTGGGAAAGTGTTCTTGGGGAGGTGTGGCCCTTTTGTACTCTTCCTGTGTGCATTGAATGTGCCTGGGTGGATTTGGTGCACCTGTGGCCTCATTTCCTTCACCTGTGTGCATTTACCGGTGGCTGTGAGGTGTAGCTATCCCGCCTTGATTTTGGCAGTATTACTGGCTGAACTAGCTGGTTTTACCGACAAATCCGAACTCTTACAATACCGGCAATACCGATATGCCGCTATTACCAGTTCTCGGTTAAGGTCCAGTTGGGAATTCCATTGCCAGTATTTTCATAACTGGCGATATCGTCACAGGTAATATCGGTAATGGTGTTTCCGCCAAATCGTACTTGGCCAGAACAGTAACATTTCCAGAAAACTGAATTACTTGCAGTTTTACCGTAGACCAGCAAACTCCATTTGTCTGTTGTGTGGCACTGAGTTGTCGGGCAGTTGAGGCATGTGGATCCTGTCATGAGAATGATGCCGCCAGCAGGATAGCCACGTTAAACATTTGCATCTCACCTTCTGCAGCTGGCCACCTGCCACTGCACATGCCTTTGCCAACATGTGACCTTGCATGTACCCATATCTACATCCCGTGGATGCAGCATTCAGCTCACCGCCCAGAGCTTCTCTGGCAGTATTTGGGGCTGTCTGCAGCAGCTTCAAAGGGGAAGAGTGGGCACCACCAGAATTATTATCATCAAGTTGAATTTATGATTGCTTAATTTCAATACAATATTTGATGCCCATATGAGGTGAGAACATGAAAAAAGGAATGTTCAGAAAACTGTTTTTGGACCTCATTTGATTTATGATTCATGTTATGGATGGTGAATTAGACAGTTATTGTGCTACCAGGGCGCACCCAGTACCAAGGCGGTTTTCCCTGGGCCTTTTTTAAATGTTTTCAGCGGTTGCTGCAACCACTGTGCCAGGTCCAGACCTTACCAATTTTGCAGTAGTTTAGGCTGGCACGCAGTTCAGCTTTCCTGGTCAGTCTGGAATAGCTCCCCAGGTCTTTGTGCTGGAGCTCCAAAGGTGCTACTCCCATAACAGTGAATCCAAATTCTGCTCCCAGAGGGGCAGCAAATGGTCACTGGGTCTTTGGCTTACAGAATGTGCAAGACAGAGTTGTGATGCCTTTTGCCTTTTTCATTGGCTCTCTTTGTGACTCACTGGCCCTGCAGATGAACACCAGTGAGTACAGACTTTTTGAGCCTCTTGTTCTTGCTCTGCCTCTTGCTCTGCTCCCAATTTAATCTGCCATGCATCTTTAACACAAAAGGATGTCCAAGTGAGTGGGCAGGATTAGCATTCTTAAATGTGAGAGAGGAGGTGATCGAGGATTGATAAAGACCTATGTCGAGAGGGCTCAATGACTTCTCAGGGACATAAGAGTGGGGCTCAATTTCCCCACATATCTGGTGCTAATAAATGTATCAGGTTCTAACATAATTTTCTTTCTCTGCATGCCTCCTACCACTGAACAAGTCCTCCACACCCAACCATGCCTCCTAACTTCTTAGCTTCTCCTACTCTTTCTTTCTTCAACTCCCAACCAACATAACATAGACAAGAGCCTGTGGGCTTTTTCCTAACTCCTCACCAACTCTGTTGAGTGAGTGCAGTTTCAGGTTCTACGGTTGTTCTACGGTGCTGGTGGTCAGAGACTAGAGATTGGTGGGCTGTGAGGAGAGGGACATGGTGACGTTGGGACGGATTCTCGAAAGCAGTTCAGAGAATGCACTCATTTCATTTGAGCTGCTTTGAGAAATGCTGAAGTCACCTTATTCACAATGGTGACCGGAGCATTTCAGGAGGAGCTGGACTGTAGTGCTGAGGTGTCCTGTCCAACCCCTGCACTCACGACACTAATGAATGGCAGGCTCCCCCAAAACTACACTGAGACTGTTCCTACTACAGCAAGATGGGCTGTTAAAGGGCCCTTCTTGGAGAAATACCTGTAAAAAAGAAAAGCATTTCCATTCCCATTTTAGGTAAGGAAATACTAGTGTGACAGCTGCAGTTTAACCCCCTTCTGTCACACCTCAAAGACAAATGATGATCACAGGGTCAGAGATGATGCTGCCATGATTTGCTCCTCCCCCTGTTCCGGTTTCAAAAGGTGCCGGGGATTGACCCACATTTAAAAGCGCATTCCAGTAGTGAATTTGGGATGCTCTTTTAAATGCCCTGAAATGCCCCCTTATTTGCTCAGAGGAGGGAAAAAGGGCATCTGAATGAGCACATCTAAGATGCAAATGAGTAAAGTGCAGAATGCAAAAGGGTATAGAATTACATTTTGTCTGAAAGCATTCCTGAATAAATAGATGACTAAGGTACATATGTGTGTGTAATGGAGAAGGGTGGTGAGGATGAATAGAGGTGAGTATGGTTTTCTTCTGTGAGAAATGCCTACACAGAAACTTGAATTAATAACGCAGTGGACACCAATTTGGAAGTCAGTTATATGTCAGACAGAGTGACATGCCCCTGCCGATGAGGCCTTGGAGGTACTTCATGCTGGGGAAGAAAATTTCTCCAGAGACCCTGTGGGACAGACTTCCAGACGAAATATAGAGAGATATGCGAGAAGTCTCTGCTTATGACGTACTAAAAGAGTTTAGCTCTCTTTGTAAAATCAGCATAAGGGGGGGTTGGCTCAAAGAAAGCATTTATACATTTCTGTGTGAGCTACAATGAAGGTTTGAAGCTCAATTTCCACCTAAGCTATCTTGGAACTAACACAAGATTGCAAAGCGAGTGATTGTTAGGCAGAATCATATGCAGTACCCTTTGGCAACACCACACACAATTAAGACTACAAGTGTAAGTACAAATTCACCTTTGGTACAAGCCCATACTACACAGTAAAGTGGTAGCGATGGCTGAGCAGCCAGACTTATCTCAAGAGTAAAGTGAGCAGTGACAGAAGTTACACAAAGGACAACAATTACTATGGTTCAAGCAAACACCAATTCAAGGTTTCTGAGTAAAAGAATATAAATTTATTTACACCATCAGTTATAAAACAGTTCACTAATATAGAGCAGCAGAACATCACAATCTTAATATACTACAATGACCCCCAATCAATTCTGGACAAGTTAGGCTCAAAATGAAATGTGAGCAAAAAGGCACTCCAGCAATTTAAAAGGGAGGAAAAGACAAGGTTATCAACAATCAAGCAGCACCAACAAGTAATAGGCAGGGCAAGCTAGAAAAGGCTTACTACAACTAGGATTCAAATCAATAGGCCTGGGCCAATGTTAATGGTTCAGAGTCTTTGCAGAGGATCACACAGTTCAGAGAAGTTTGTGGTTAAGTCTTTGCCAAGAGTTCAAAACGAAGTTGGTCGGAAGAAAGGTTATTCAAAGGAGAAGAGAAGAACAAGCCTTCGGAGAGGTGAAAGGTTTCAAACACTTTCACCGCGGTCGGACGGAACGAACGACCGAGTTTGCACAGTACCTTAAATTAAGAAGAATGCTGTGGCTGAGGCGGTTGTTCCTGGCAGTTCCTGCAGGCTCACAGTTCCTGAAGCGACTGTTGTGGTGACAAGAAGGAGGAAGAATGAAAGGTGCGCTCCTTAAAACACAAACATGTTCCATTCCTCCTGGCTATCCCGTTCACTGCAGCGAGGCACAGCAAATTCGACCAGGAGAGGAAGGCCGGCATTTGGTGTTTGGTGACCTGGTTGGTCCCACCAAGCTCAAGGGAAGAAGATTCCTTGCAGATCTTCTCTGTCGTCGGAGTTTCGGGTGGTTCGGACCTGCAGCAGGGCTTCACCGGGATGTCCAGTAGTTGCAGCAGTCATCTTCCTTCAGCTCCTCGTTGCTTCTCTCGTTCCAGTGGCGACTCTGCCTTCCAAGTCCCAGAGACCTGCTTTTAAGTAGTTTTCCCCCATTCACACAGCCTCGCTGTCAATCACACAGCAGGGTGGCTGTCCTGGCCAATCAAACTAGAGTGCAACTTGGGTCTCCACCACATCCTGTCCACCCAGACACTCAGGCATCTAAGGAGGGCTTCTGTGCAGAAGCCCGCCAAAGGACGGCGAACAAAGGAACCAAACCTGGTTTGGCGCACAGAGTAAAACACGAGAAAGACCTTTATAGAAAGAAATGGCGAATAAACCCGACCGGAACCAAATAAAATTAAATGGGGTCCAGCGGGTTAGAGTTTGAGGCTACCACCATAGCCTCTAACAATACTGAGGCTATTTTCATAGCTCGCGATAGAATAAAAATGGTAGACACCACTGTCACCAGCCAAATCCTGGAGAAAGGGGAACGAAATAATGTTCCATGAGAAACAGACAAAAATTGACAACTATTAACCCTTCCATTACTCTATAGAAAGATAGGTTGTACTGGGTCTGTAAGTTTAAAAAGACTAGTAAAGTCAATGGCAACTTTACATGTTCTGGGAGACAGTAGTCAGTCCCAGAAAATGGAGTTTAATAGTGGGAAGTTTAAAAAGACAATCCTGTGTCACTGCACTAAAGGTGCTGTGTGACACACAGTAAAAAGATGATGCCTATGGAGTAGGTGAGACTCCATAGTCCATGAGCACAAAATGTACAACACACAGCAAAACACATGTAAGAGTGGGAAAAAAGGCTCACACTCTTACCAGATGAAAAAAATAAATCCTAGAAATCCAGAAAAGCTGCTGAGGGACTCAACAGGTAAGGGAAATTAACCATTCTGGAGAATTCTCCCTAACAGTGATTTCCAGTGGTAATTGCTAATTGAAGTACCATTGTGCTCATTGCTATCTCAGGCTTTGCATTTGTGAAGCAGGCCCCTTTGAGTAACACTAGTATTGAACATGCAGTATTCTTCCACACATTTGGTCCCAGCCATGTTTGTTAACCTGTTCTTTTCTGGCTTATGTGCTTTAAAGATTAGATGTTGATTAAAATAAACAGAAATAAGTGAAACAATGGGAACACCATAAAATACTGCTTTCATTTGTTTCAAACAGTGTATTTTTCAAGTTTAGAATAGGATTTATTATATAAAACAACTTTTTGGTTTCATATTCGGTTTCAGCCGAATACCTGACATACTATTCAGTATTCCGACGAATGGTAAATATGCTATTTGGTACACTCCTACTTCACTGTGACAAAAAAAGGTAATTCAGTAAGTGAATGCCCCACAGAATGTCCCTCAGCCCAGAGAAGAAAGTAGGGAAATACCTCCACCCACTTCTAAAAGGGGCAGAACATAGGAAAACTAAAGTCAGTTTCTGTAGGGAACTGATTGTAGTTTCTGATGTTCTTGGCAATACTGGTTGCATACAGCACAATCTCTTCAGAAAACTGTGTTTTAATATGTCCCTTACTCTGCCTGCTTTGGTTGACTCAAGAGCTGCTGGCAGGTTCATGGATGACAAATTATCTGAAATTGTACGCATGCAAAATAGTTTGCTTTCTCAGCGACCAGCATTATCTGGGCTGTTGTATGGCTCTTTGCAGGGGAAAGATAAGGTCGGCTCCCTTGAGTAGTCATCTCGGCCTCTAGTAGTAACCCCAGGTGCTCAGACCCAGATGTAAGGAAAAACTCTGAATGGGGAAAACTCATGACACTACTGGGCGAGTGGCTGGAGTAACCAAAAGTGCAGGTTGTCTTACAGAAGGCTTCTATGAGTGAGTGCTGGAAGGTACCAGGAAGGTCCAGAAGGAACTGGAATCCAGGCAGAGAGAGAACCGAGCAGCTGAGTACAACAACAGGAGCACAGGGAAGCCAGGCGGGAGTGCAGAGGAAAAGGGAGGTGGGAAGGAATAGTACAGAAGCAAGGAAGGCCCACAAACAAGAAGGAAGATAAGGAGGGTCCTGGATGCCACGAAGACACAAGTATAAGGATCAGGGACAACATGTAGCGCTAGACCTCTTCGATGTGGATTGTGTCTCGCCATCTTGGCATGGGCACATTGCGTGCGTGTAATGTGATCCTAACCCTCTCTGATTGGGCCTGCTGTGCTTCCAGTGCTGCCACAACAAGCAGCACCTTGACTGGCAGTGATGAGATCTAAAATTGAAGAGCTGTGCATCAATGGTGCAGATGGACACCTTAAGTCTCTATGCTAGTTACAGAACAAGCTCCCTCTCTCTCTGCATATGGTTAGGGGCTTCACTAGTTTAATACATTTAGTTAAGTCTCTATTGATTTTAAGGCTTCCTTGGCACAGGTTAGACCCTAGTGCATGCACTGGTTCACATGCATACTGATTTTGGGACCAGAAAGCTGTGTCTCTCAATGCCGGCAAACCATTGTTGCAAACAATCAGGAAGACCGCAATGTGCAAATACAACCAAATTCAAGTACCACTATAGCTGACAAAAACATTGTAATACTTAAGTATCACACATTTCTTTACTTTGGTTTAGATCCTGAAGACAAAAAAATACCCACACATCAAAGCAGTGAATGTGTTATTGACATAACACCTAACGCCACTGTTGCATTCAGATGCATGTATATTGTTTCTTCTAAACTAGCAAAGAATGTTTTACACAAGTTCATTCAATTAAACTTAACGAATGGCGTTACAGCAGAATGGCAATCACCAGGTTAGCTTTGCTATTTTTCGTGTCCTTGAATGGCACTGAGAATTGCAGCAAGGGCTTGACTATAGCGTATTAAACAGAATAGCTATCGCCTCTCATTTCAGAACGCTCTGGGACGATATTTGCTAAATTCAAATTGTATGGGGTATGCAATCGGATTGAGATACATTCTGATAATGAGTGTTAAATTGCTATACGGATGCTCTTTAGACATTTTGATACCAGAGTAGCGTTATTTGGTGTCACCACATACCACTGAATACCAGCGATCGAAGGATTCCGTATGTGTAGACTTTCTAAAGAAGTAGGTAATCATCTATTTGGACTTTTCTATTTTTTTTCTCTCAGGCCAAACAGGTTCTTGAAGTTTTGCATCAGCCCCAACTTCATCAACTCTATGATAAACCTGAAAAATGTGACTTCAATTGCATACATGTTTTACATTCCATATCTATCTATCTATCTATCTATCTATCTATCTATCTATCTATCTATCTATCTATCTATCTATCTATCTAAACTCAAAATTACTTGGTAAAATTTCAGGATCAAAAACGAAGGAAATTGTACATGAAATTTCACTTGAATCTCTTCCAGACTCGAGAACGCCTAAATTTATGGGTGAATACTACTACTCCAACATCACTTTGTAGACTATGTAATGATAGCGAAGAAACCCTTAAACACTTAGTAATGCTATGCCCAAGTTTGACTAATGAACGTATGAAACACTTCGGTCATTTTATCCAAGCAAGATCGACCGTTTCAATTGAAGGCTGGTGGCAAGTTCTGTTTGATGAAACAGATCGGAAGTTAACAATAGCTTTAACTTTTTTTTGGAATGAGTCACTGCCTCTTTAGGTGATGTAACAGAGTCGATCTAGATAAATGTTACTTTGGGAATATTCCTGATCTAAATGTTTTAAATTGTGTATTTTAAAGGTTTGTAATAAACCAATAAAATAAAAAATAAAAAATAAAAAATCTATCTATCTATCTATCTATCTATCTATCTATCTATCTATCTGTCTGTCTGTCTGTCTGTCTGTCTGTCTGTCTGTCTGTCTGTCTGTCTGTCTGTCTGCCTGCCTGTCTATCTATCTATCTATCTATCTATCTATCTATCTATCTATCTATCTATCTATCTATCTATCTATCTATCTATCTATCTAAATCACCAAAGGCATCCAGGAGCTGACAGATGCAGGTAGGCAAGTACAGAATCTCCATATATTTAAGAAAACAGATGATTTTTTAAGTTTGTCCATAAATAGATCAAAGTCCGAAATGCATTGCAAATACAGTGGAAGGGCATTCCAGAGTTAAACAACTACCAATAAGGCCCTGCCGCCACATTGTTCCAACCAATAGGATGGAACCGCCATTAAAAAGGCAGAGGCATAACGCAGCATCAGTCCTGGTTGGTGGGGCAATCATTTTTCCTGCGGTGGCAGAGAGCCCTTTCCGTGGTAAGCTCGGTAAAAAATACATAATGAGTTAAACTGAATCCGCAATGCAATGGGAAGACAGCGAAGATCCTGCCGAGCTGATGAAACAGGATGGCAATCGGGACTACTCTTGCCTAGAGGAACTGCAGAATTTCACAATATTTGCAATCGGTTAAGAAGATAGACGGGTTGGACCGATCGGGTGGCATTACAGTAGTCCAAACTACCGTTAATAAAAACACCCATGATTGATGCATGAAAGTAATCTTGGATGAAAAGTAATATATTTTTAAGTTGCTTCAGTTTAAAAAAGCCTGCACTTCAGACAGCGTTAATCTGGGCCTCTGCAGAAAGCGGGGATGACATCTGTAGGCCTATTTTTTTTACAGTATTAACCGCAACTGGTAAAAGGTCCTACGAGGGTGGCCAAAAACCAGCCGTCCAGTGAACAGAAACCTCACGGGGCCCACAACCAAGACCTCTGTTTTCTTCCCATTGAGTTTAAGCCAATTTGAGGCCATCCATCCTGCCATGACTACAAGACAATCAAGTAACTGTGATACTGTTCCATCATGATCCAGATATGATATGATATAATGAGTCATTTATAACATGCCCACGTGTTTCTAGGCATGATGGTTGAAAGAGAAGCTGCATTTCATCAGCATAAGAAAAAAATTGGTAGCTGTTGGAGTGAACTTGGAGAAGGTATAGCACCAGATCAACAAAAGGCCCCTTGCCCTCAAGAATGGCCTTTACCTAATTCTGTCAAAGAAAATCTGGGCTATTTGGGCCAGGCTGGTTTATTACCAGATATGCATGCCAAGTACCTGTTCCAACCACCACATTATTCAAGAAAGGCACAACATGTCTCTTGACCCTGGAAGCCAAAATAGGATTTGTGACCTGAAAAACTGTTTATTGACCCTCCTCTACATTGTCAAACAAACGCCTTCAAAGTAGAGGCAAACTCTTTGAAGCAGTGTGAAGCCTGAAAAACCTGAAAAGGAAGAACATCCTATTGCAATCCTTTCAAGACAGTTAACAGAATGTGAAGTTAAATACAGTATTTTGCAAAGGCAGGCGAGCGGGGAGTACAACAGTGTATGTAATACTGTAAGGCTAAGCGGCTTGGTAACTATGAAGATGGGAGTTGAAGGGCTGCAGGGATGAACAAAAGCACTTGGCAGTGGGGTCAGACGTCAGAGCATTGTACCTGATGGAAGCAAAGGTGGGGGCCAGAAGATGGTTGGGGGAGGTGATGTAGGGGGGCCGCATTGGAAGCCCAGCTAGACCCACCCAATGAAAATGATTGGGACGGGCATTTGATGATCTGGGTTATATTGACAACCAGTAGGCATTGACCAGTGGGGCATTTATTGTTAATTAATGTCAAACATCATGTCCCGAGGATTTGTAAGTGATGGTCGGTAGGCATAGTCAGCAAAAAAATGGCAATCAATAAACACACATCCTGTGACAAAGTCCTCTGCCTAATGTGAGGAACCAGGAAGGAGACACAGACACAGAGACTTTATAGTTTTGGCAATAAGGGGTTTGAAAATGCCTCCCTGTCGCCACTCTAAGAGGTACTTTCCCTACTTAAACCAAAACTAAGGGTCTGTTCAATGTAAAGATGTCCAAATTAAAATGTCCTGTGTCTGAAATCCTATCCTAGCCATCACATTCTACAAAACAACTCTAATATTAGAAGGGTAATGTCTTTGGCCTTGTAAGTGCCCACATGTTCAAGTTAAAAAGAAACGAATATTTCTAGCACAAAAGTTCCCAATGGATAAAGATCACAGTTCCAGGGGACAAATCCCTTCCGCAGGTTTTCCTCTTGTAGATGTCCAAATTCCTAAGGGCAGGAGCCTTCCTTAGATTTCTCTGTTCAGCAAAAATCGTTTGTATGTTTAACAACTTAAGTCTTAACTTCGTAGGATACCTGGTGTGTTAACTTGCCAGGTTTCTTCTCCTCTTTATTATGGTACAACACAGTCTTTAGCTATATCTGATGTATCCTCATATTGGGACTGCCTTATGTGATCTACTTTATCCATTGACTTTGCCTGATATACTCTCCTGCAATGGCTTTCGCATATACTTTGCTTGACACACTTGCAAACTTGAATTTGCCTGGTATACTCTCCTGCCAGGGCTTTTTCATGTGCTTCACTTGACACACTTGCAAACTTGATTCTGCCTGCCATACTCTCCTGCCAGGGCTTTCTCGCGTGCTTCACTTGACACACCTGCACACTTAAATCTGCCTGGTATACTCTCTTGCCAGGGCTTTTTCTTTTGCTTCACTTGACATGCTTGCAAACTTGAATCTGCCTGGGATAGTCCCCTGCCAGGGCTTTCTCATGTGCTTCACTTGACACACGTGCAAACTTGACAATGGGACTCATTATGTTACCGGTAAGCTTAGCAGTACCATTGTATCGGACCGGCACGCTTGTGATGACCCCCAATGTCTTGTATTCATTCCATTACTTCTCTTTTGGAAATACCTAGTAACATATTATGTTTCTTTTGTTTGTATTTGCTTTCGGTAGGGTTGCCGAAACTCAGTGGTGTCCCAGCTTTCCTCTTGTAGACTCACTGGTTCTTTGTGGCTTGCTTCGGTTCTCCCCTGGTAAGGATGCAGCGGCTCTACGGCATCCCATTCCTTCTTCCCGGTTCGCCAACCTAGCTGTGTGGTTTCTGTGTCCCTTGTGGCTTCTGTTTGCCTGCTATGTAATCCTCTGTGCCCAAGTCGCATCAATGCTGCTCTACGGTACCTGTGTCTAATGGGAAATCATATTATACCCCTGGATCATATGTATATATATTGGCCTAGGTCAAGTCGCTCTGCGAGGAAATCCGCGTTGCAAGGTCCTGACCTTAGGTCTGTGTTAGCTGCCATTTTAGGTTCATCCGCCATTTTAGATTCTCACTCTAAAGTCACCCTGTGTTCTTAGATGGTGGACAGTGTCGTTTTGAATGTAACATGGCCGTCTTGACCTCTGTGTACAAGTTAATGTGTAAACTGCCCGCAGGCCAAATGTTAGGGTCATGTACTGAGACCTTGTCCTTCGTTGACCTGTGCATAGAGGATTACCTGTACCAACGAAACTAATCCATGAACATATATTGTTTGAGCATCTAATGTGAACACTTGTTTAACTATATTGTATAAATGTGTACGAAGGATCAATATGAAATCCAAAAACACACTGTTGCTATTGTAACTTGTTGGCGAATGTATTAAGGATAACCCCTAAATGTATAGATGCATAAATTAGAAGTGAACTCGGCACGAACCCTAGATCCGAGATTCATTAACTTACAAGTGGGTTGGACATCATGTTTTGGATTGTATAAAAGGTGCAACTATTCTGATGTACAGTCCCGCTCACTGAACACACCGAACAGGGCTGGTATTCGCTGTGTTGTACTGATGGCCCGATAGCTATCTGTTGCTTTGTCCTTTGAAACTGTTCAGTTGTAGAATAAAGATCTGTGTATCTTTTGAACCTGCATTTGGTGTATTTCCTTTTGGGGTTCTCAGCCTCGATATCTTCTTTTTGCTTTCACATATGAATGCCAGGAAGTCTTCCCCTCTCTTCCTCTCATAGCGTCCCCATGGTGGGGACTGACTCCTGCTGTCTTCCTTCCTTGGCCTTCTCCGTGAACCAGTTTGCTCCATGGATTTCCCAACAGCACATCAGTCCCTCAGTCAGCACCGAGAGGACTAGGTTCTGTCAGCTGGCATTTCCCTTTAGTCAGCTGGTTCAGTGTTTTAAATGTCCCGGCATCAATTATGCGCTCCCAACCTCTAGAGCACAGCTTGTACTTCTGATCATTATTGATCTTCATTACTCCCCTCAGCTTTCTCTTCACAGTACTTTTACATTAATGAAAAGGGAAGTGATTTGTTGGTGACCTGCATACAGGGAAGGTATTCTTAGCAGCTTCCATGGGTGAGTAAAGGGAGGCATGACAATATGCCATTAAGGCATGGGGAACGGAAAGGGTATCCCTAAAAGGAAAATGGGGATACCAAGTCTTGTCTGCTAATGTCGTATCACTCCCTTTAGGGTTGCCTCCCGATGTAATACTCAGTCATAAAACCGCCTCCAGTGTCAGGAATCAGATGGCATCTGCCATCCCCTGGCCCCCTGGGGAGAGGGCACTGCTGGAAGAGGTGTGATGACACCATTGGATTACTCACACTAACATTGGGGATAGACAGTGGGGTGATCAAGGGGGCCTGGTGCCACTCTGAGCTAGTGAATGTTTGGCCTGGAGAAGGTATTCAGGCGATCCCCCTACTAAACCCACTGGATACCAATAGTAAGGTAGGGGACAGTCACGAGAAGACAAATTCCCCCTCAACCCCACTGGTGGGCAGGACTGTGAGGAGGATAACTACAGGGATACCCACACCTCCTTCAACCCCTGCCCTCCACAATAACCAGGATAGGGAGAGCAGACTGTCCCAGGCTCTTGAAGGGAATCCTTTGCATTAACTGGTTCCAGAAAGCCAACCAGCCTAAGACAAAACCCCAAATCCCATGTGTTGAGGGAAGCCCCTGCAATGGAAGAAACAAGGTTACCACACCTAACAAACTATGATGAGGTGCCGAGTGAATCAGCTCCCATTAGAAATTATTCCTGTGTGACCTCACTGAAACAATGTTAGGGTGATTCCCACAGATGGGGTATAATCAGAGATAAACATTCAGCCCTTGTTACACATTGCAGGGTTTACACAGTTGAAAATTACTCTTGATGAAGGAGAACTAAATACAACACACCGCCTCCTTGGATTAGCTAGAGACATATTACTGTAGAATCGCACACCCGCAGAGAGTCAAACTCACAACGCAACTAAGTCAAGGACTTCCAGGTGAAGGTAGAGCAACTCCAAGCCTATCCATAGCCCTTCAGAAATCCACAATGGTGGCAGGCCCTCATGTAATATCAGGACATCCCCCTACCAAACCATGTAACCCAGTTACTGTCAAGCACAGCACACAATACACAGATGCACTTACTACCAGTAAGCACCACTCCAGGGGAGAAGGTATCCAATTATATAGTAAAGCAAGTTAACTCTGGCAGTGTGGGGTGTTCAAGTAGGAGCCAGAAGAAGGAGTTAGGAGGAGAGTGGTGTGAGAGAGGAGTATTGAGAGCAGAGCAGGAGAAGAGGGTTGAAGTTTTGAGGGAGAGTTTGGAGGAGCTCGGACGGAGAAATAAGTGTCATCACAATGAGGAGAACTGTTGGAGAGCACACAATGTTGGGAAGAGAGGGAGGTGTCATTAGGAGGAGGAGGAGAAGAATTTCTGTGGAATGGAATGGAGGAGGGAAACCATCAAAGGTAGCAGGAGAGAAAGACATAGGACAGAAGTGGAGTTAGCCCTACTGGAGATGAAAAGGGGGGAGTAAACACAGCCCTAGAAAGTATGATCAGGGAGGTTCCCGTGGGCAAATATGGTCCAGCAAATAATTTATCTAAGGTGGGGAGATATGAGTGAGTACAATCTCACCAAGGGCAAGGTAGCTTGCAAGGGTCAGTAGGGAAGAGTCTCAGGGTTCAGGACCTTAGTGCAGGGAAGTAGTCCACTGACAGAGGGTACCTCAGGCCCTTTCCCCAAAAACTGATGGAATTAGGCACTGCTGGAGAAAAGTAATAATTGCCTAGCTTTGTTGACCACCCAAGCCAAGAGAACACTAGCCATGAAAGGCCCAATGCAACATGCTTAATTGACCAGAGTTCAAGAACCCGAGAAAACCTGTAACCAGAAGACATAAACAAGGGTCATTACACAGATTGGACGACAGAGGTGAAAGGACTGCCCATGGACCGGTTGTAAGAGACTATTGTTTCAATACCTGAATGAAGCCCTTTTCTGTTTCTCTGTTTTTGTTGTTAATTTAATTCCTTATACTGCTACACAGGGATGGATGCAGTTGTGAGGGTGATGAGCAGAGATTACATAGAGATTGCTAACCATAGTGTAGTGTGTTTTAGTGGAGGAGGGAGTATCCATTGGCAAACTATTTTGTGAGGACATTGGGGCTCACTACGAGCTTGGTGGTATCTGGGTGGTATTACTGATGGATTACAAGTAGTGGTGGTGGAGTGAATCCCCATTTTCTTTAGTCCATAGCACTCAATGGGGCATTTTTGCTGGAACTACTGCTACCTGTGATTTTGCCGCTGTAAAACTGGTGACATTTGGCAGAAAGCTGTCATAGTCCAGGGCCACATTGACACCCTTGCTCCGGCCCTTGCTGATGTTTGCAACCACTCCTTTGCCTCAGGATCCTTTCCCTCCCCTCTGAAGAACTCCCTTGTGCATCCTCTTCTCAAAAACCCACAGCTGATCCTTCTTGTCTGGCTAAATATGGCCCAATTTCCATTACTCCCTTTCTGGGCAAACTCCTGGAAAAGTTGGCCATCTCTCAGCTGAACCTTCATTCCAATTCTGTTGGGTGTCTCCATGACCACCATTCTGGCTTCAGAGCTGCCAGAAGCATGGAAACTGCTCTCTTGAACATCCGTGAAGATCTGCTCTCCAGCCTTGACTCTAACATTCCCTCTGTCCTCATCCTTCTTGATCTCTCTTCTGCCTTTGACGCGGTCAACCATACCATCCTGCTCAACTGTCTCGGTGATAACCTGGGTATCACTGATCAGGCTCTGGCCTGACTGACCTCTTTCCTCTCTGATCGACCCTCCCAGGTCCAACTTGGGTCCTTCCTATCATCTATCTTCCTCTCTACCTGTGGTGTTCCCCAGGGGTCTATCCTCTCGCCCTGGCTTTTCAACCAATACCTGGCAACTCTCACCTCTCTCATCTCTGATTGCCTAACTGCCATTCAAGATTGGTGTGCCGCCAATGATCTTTTGTCTGAATGCCAGCAAGACGGAGATCCTCCTCATAGGCACACCTTCAACATCCTTTCCCCTCACTCTGTGGCCGGCCTCCCTTGGCCTTCCTCCTACTCCCACCTGCGAGGCTAAGAACCTCAGGGTCATCTTTGACTCCACACTTTCCTTCTCCACCCACATCTTTGATGTCTCTAAAAAGTCAAACTTCCTACTGCACCTCCTCAGAGGTACTCTGCCTTTCCTCTCCTTCCCCCAGAAGCTCATGGTCTCCCAAGCTCTGGTTCTCTCTAGGTTGGACTATTATAATAGCCTCTTTCTAAATTTACCTGCCTCTACTCTCCGCCCTCTGCAACTAATCCAGAACAGGACTGCGAGAATTGTCCTTGGCCTCAAGCCCTGGGATCGTATCTCTCCAGCTCTGAAATCTCTCCATTGCCTCCCAGTGGATGCAAGGATTAAGTTCAAAACCTTCTGCATTGTCCACAAGGCTTTCTGGGGCCTGGGTCCAAAATACCTTGAGCTATCCCTCTGCAAATACCTACCCTCTAAAGCTCTTTGCTCCTTTACCTCTAACTCCCTCAGGGTCAGTCATTTTCACAGAAACGGGCTGGGGGTAGATCTCTGTCTTCGGCTGGGGCCTCCCTCTGGAACAGCCTCCCTGCCACTCTAAAACTTGAGGAGAACCATCTCTGGTTCCGAAAGCACCACAAGACCTTCCTCTTTGCTTCTACCTTCGCTCCCCCTGCTGATCTGTTCTCTCTTGTCACTGTGCACTTGGTACCCTCTGTCCTCCAGGCCCAGATACCTGCTCACCCTGCCACCCTCCCACACTGCCTCCGGGCCACCCCTTGCACTGGGGTCTGTATCTGTACCCATACAGTACACCCTTTTTCTTCCTGCACTTATCAGACCTACCCTGTCTGCTGCCTTAAACCCAGCACTTGCCAGTTGCTGGCTGCACTACCACTGTTTGTTCCCTTCATTATTTATTTATTATTATTTATTTGTTTCTCCTTTGCTCTGCACTTTCCACTTCTCCCCCCTTCATGCACTTTTCCCCTCCCCCTCTCCCATGCACTTGTGCGTTCTCAATGTCACTGGGCCTAGTAAGATCATTGTTTCATTCTCCCCTGTTCCCCTCCCTTGCCTTCTTGCACTCTGAAACACTTGTGTACTAGCGCAAAATGAAATATCAATATCAATATCAATAGTTACCTCCAGCTCATAGCTGGAGGTGAATCCTCCAATTTTCTGGCAAAGTTATAGTTGTGTGGTGCGGTAATGCGCCGGTATAGGGTAATACAGCCGCATTTTACCTGCACTACCCAATTTGTAATGAACCTCAATTGTATCCCTTTTGAGGCAGAAGGGATGATGGACTAGATGTGACCAAAGGGGAAAAAGATGGGTTGGGGTCTTTTGGGGAAAGATCTGGGAGGTCAAAGGACCTCACAAAACCCGCTAGCTTGCCTGAGCTGCTGGAGTCTGAACTTTCCCATCTGCTATAAGAGACTCTAAGTAGTACACCTGAGGACAAATTTGGGCATCCCCAGTTCCAAGATCCAACCTTGAGAGCCTCCTTAGATAATGCTGTTTCTCCGGAATACTGCACCCTCTTTTCGTGAGCAGAAGGGCCTACTTTACAACATCACCATTAACGTGCAGGAAGAGGTCCCCACTTGCTATCAGTTACTAGTGGCCTTGCAATATGGAAGGTGGTTTTGGAGTGAGCATGTTTCGCCCGCTCCATTGGGTATCTGGTGGTATACAAGATGCAGGGCAATGTTCTCATCGGTTCTTATGCCCAGGGGTAACCCATGAGATTGAGTCAGTCTATGTCAGAAGATGTTAGCAAAGCAAACCTGCCAGCCCTACCTACTATTGATATAGCATTTGCACACATTTGGAACCAACACATTCTAGTTATTATGGATTATGCCATGAAGTATTCAGAAGCATTCCTCGGGTGAATCAACATTGTGAAAAACAAGTTCAAACATTGTATGCCGACTTCTATTGAGCAGGATTCCTTCCTTCATGTCTTGGGGTATGCAGACCTCAAGAACACCTTATAGACTGATACAATGCACACCTCTATTTGTCATCCCCCACCCCCAAACAGATGACCTTGTAAAAAGCTTTAATCAAACTCTAAATAATTTTCTTTAGAAATAGGTTGAAGAAGATACCAGGAAATGGGGTGAATTGATGCCCTTGGCCCTGTTTACTTCCTTAACAACATCACAAACCTTAACATATACTCACCTTTCCAGATTTGAGGTCAAGCAGGGAAGATGAGCAAAACAGGATCTAGCAGAGGAGAGGCAAGGAAGAAATTGAGGTGAAGAACAAAGAGAGTAGGAGGGTGAATGAAAGGTAATAAGGGAAGAAAGATAGGGAGGACCAGGACCACAGACACATGTATTTACAATAGACAGGTGGAAAGGAAAATGTAAGTCGAATGGAAAGAGGGGAGAGGTAACCTTGGGGGAGATTGAGGACAATGAGGTTATTGTAAATACATTCAGAAGGCAAAGATGAAGGTCGATTGGAGTGGTGAAATAACATAGGCAGGAAGAAAAAGTAGGAGCAGCAATCCAGGCAATCGAAGTAAGAAGAGTAACTAGATTACCAGGGTCACCGAAGCAGAGCCAGAAGCTTTTTATTATAGGTGTATGGGGGATGCAGACCATCAATCACTTGTCTCATGCCATAATATGAGTAAATGCATGTCTACAGATTGGGACCGCGTAGCCTCTTTGCTAGCTGAGCTTTCTCTGAGTGCCTGTATGCAGGTCAATGAGGGAAGGGGGTCTGAAGCCAAATCTACCCATTTAACAACCGCTCTTTAACATGAATTTGGATAATGTGAAATCAGTAGGTCTGTGAAGCACAGAAGATCAAGTCTCCTGCAGAACAATGGCTCAGTATCAAAGGCAAAAGCAAAAGGAACAAAGTAGTAACCAAATCAAACACCCTGCAATTCTATGTGAAACAACATATCAACACCATAGTCATGCCAGGAGTCAGTAAGGAGTACCGTTGCAGGGCTACTGCCTGAAAAACAACAGCAACCAGAATACAAACTTAGGGATAAGCTCAGAGAGGGCAGATCAGTGGCTGAAGGAGTAGGAGACACACAAGAGACCCACAGAGATGGATGCAAAGAGGCAGGGGCAGAGCCATGGGGAGTCAGAATGTGTATACTCAACCAAGATATCTTATTGAGAAAGTGAGAAAGAGTATACTTAACCAATCACAGTGACGGAAAGGGAATGTATGTGTAGGCAGGGCCTCTAAAACAGGGGAAGAGGCAAAGGGGATAGCAGGCGAGGAAGTAAGAGAACTGGCAGTGATCATGAGCAGCACACAAGGGGGCAAGAATCATGAGGCATATTGGAGAAGCCAATAGTTTATCTACAGGAGTCACCATCCTCCGGAAAGATTGCAGAGAGGGTTGAGGTCCAGCTGAGACCAAGTTTGGAGATCCCTGAAATGCCTGGATTAGCTAGTTTCCCAGTTGAGAAAAAGATTGGAGGTATACCTCAAGGCCTCGTCCCTTTTTTCAGCCTCAACCCGGAGCCTACACCTGTATGAGGAACACCATATCCATCCTTATGAGAAGTTAATGGTTTAGCCAAGATTTTTTTGCATCACAGGCCTGTAAAATAAGCATGTGTACCTATGACAGGGGCTCTTGCAAAAAAACGAGATACATTTATTTTATCAGGGCTTGCTTTTGCTGACCAGCAATGCCAACGTTTGTAATATTAAATGCTATTTTATACTTTCAAATAATTAAAAATACACTTTAACCAAATGCCCACTTCCTTTGTACAAGAACAATAAATAACGCAAGCCCACCAAAATGTCCTGAGTCTTATTGCTGTAGTTTCAAGACACACAACAAAAGAAACTGAATGGGTAATTCACTTGCTTGTAGTCATTGTTTTGAAAGGTCATGCAGTGTGTTGTTGGTTGTGTAACAAAACATAGGAAGTGCCATATAAAATGCAAGCCAACTTTGAGGTTTAACAAGCAGACATGATGGAAATAGACTAAGTTGGAGTTGTACTGAGTTGAGAGCAGTCACTGCAGTCATCAGTGTTTTTTTGCTCTCTACTGCAAAGGAGGAGCCAGGATATTTGAACTTTCATAGACTGCAGAGCAGTGTTGGACTGAGTAAAGAGCAGTCACCACAGTCACCACTGTTTTTTTGCTCTCTACTGCAAAGGAGGAGCCAGGATATATAAACTTTCAGAGACTGCAGAGCAGAGTTGGACTGAGTTCAGAGCACTCACTGTAGTACGAGCCGCGAGTCATGGTCATGTGAGCTCCTTCCTCACAGGGGCATATTTAAAATAAGAACGCTCATGTGTGGTGAGAGTGCTGCAGCACACTATTTCCTGTCCCAGATCTTGTGTGCCCACTTCTTGCGCCTTTCTTTCTCTCCACTTCGCAACGGCTGGTTCCTGTTACCCGGGACTCAAGGGGTTAACGCTCGTGAGCCCCCTCCGTTGGAAAGGCGGAGTTTGACTGGGCAAGGGGGTTATGGGGCACGTGCGCTGCGAGTGCCAGTTCCAGTTTGGTTGTGAAAGAATAAAGAAGTTCCTCTTATCTCTCTGTGTGTGCGTCCTTCATTTGGGCCTAGATCCCTAGGCAACATTTGGCGACGAGGATCTCTCCCGCGCACCGGAGTCCTCCTCCTACGGCAGTCCGCCTGTGGTGGCCGATCCAGCGAGCCCCCTCCTCCTGCTCCACCTCCGCGCAACACGGCACTCCGCCGAATCCGCCTTGCCGGACCTCCTCCGTCGAACCTCCGCGGAAGCGACCCCGCCCGCGCACCCGTGGGCCTTCTCTCCCAGGCGCCATGAGCACCTCCAACCCGGGGTCCAGCCAGGGCTCGCCTCAACTGCCACGGGTGGCGAAGTCGATTCAACTACGACTGCCCCCGCCGTTCACTATGACTCCTCAGGCCACCAAAGGCCCCAGATGGACCGACTGGATGGACGATTTTCGACACTTCGTGAGAGGTTCCGGCGACGGGGACTCCCCCAATATGAGAGACATTTTCCTTAACCTGGTAGGGGGAGAGATCAAAACGGTCGTCAAGGCCATTCCGCCCACAGACCAGGACACTTTTCCCAAGCTGATCGGCGCTTTGGACAAACTGCTTATCATCGAAGTCAATCGGGACTATGAAAGATACCTGTTCAATCAATGCACCCAACTCCCGCAAGAGACCGTCGACGAATTCATCACACGTCTACGGGTGAAAGGGGCGAACTGCCAATTTGATGCGTTCTCGTTAGAGGAAGCTATCCGGCTGAGGGTGATCGAGGGATGCCTCTCCCCCGCACTCAAGAAACAGCTCCTCAAGAAACCGCTCACCATGCCCGAGGTCAGTGAACTCGCCCGCATCCACGAGAGGGTGGATGCGCAGGCCTCAGCCATGGGCCATTCCAACAACGCGAAAGTGGACTCAGGGGAATTCGTGGCCGCCATACTGCCCCCCCGTCAAGGCGACAGGGGCCCTCAGCCATATAGACCACCGATTGCCCCGTCGATGTCAACCCCGCGTCTGCAAAGACAGTGCTACCGCTGCGGGATGTCCTTCCCCCACTCAGGGTCTTGCCCAGCCCTGTCCCAGCGATGTACCAACTGCGGGAGAGAAGGACACTTTCACTCCGTTTGCAGGGAGGGCGTACCATTTCCACCGATGCGGCCCCAGGCGGCCCCCAGAATGCCGTTCCGCCCGCAACCCCTGCAATACAGCCAGCCGAGACCATATCAACAGGGCCTCGGCCAGAGGCGTTACGTTCGTGCGATGGACGAATACCTAGCGGCAGGATATGCCCCTCCGTATGACCAGGCCGAACAGCCCAGACATTTCACAGACGAATACGACAACCCGCCTGCAGAATACAGGCCGGAAACCCTCTGCCAAGACGACCAGGCGGCGGCCTACTACGCGCCGCAGGACCACTACGACCAGGATGAGTTCGTGAACCTCATCCTCGACAACAAAGAGGCCAGGGAGGCCCCGCAGATCCCGCTCAAGATGGCGAATTGCCAATTTCAATTTATGATCGACTCTGGGGCCACAGTGAACATCATGGGTGAACAAGACTACGCCAGGATACCATGCCCGCCACAGCTCAGTCCGTCTCGCTCCAGAATCTTCCAGTGGGGTGCCGCCACCCCGCTCCAAACGGTGGGTCAATTCACCCAGTGCCTTCTCCTGAACGGGCGGCAAGTCGATGCGACCATTCACGTGATACGGTCCCTCGCCAAGAGCCGTTGCCTCCTTAGCTACTACACGGCGTCGCACCTCGGACTGATCGAAATTCACGTGAATGCGGGAGACGTGATCACTGCCGCAGCGGCCAAACCCGGCCAGGGGAACACGGTAGATGCGATTGCCTATCATCAAACTCAATCGCTCGTCTCACAAGAAGACATCGCGGAGGCCTTCCCCAAGCTCTGCGTGGGGCTAGGAAAACTACAGGGACCCCCCATCCGGCTCCACATTGACCCCAACGTGCGTCCAGTGCCGCAACATCCCAGAAGGGTCGGATTCCACCTTCAGGAGACAGTTTCGGAGGCGCTCCAGCAACTGCTCCGCGACGACATTATTGAACCGGCGACGGGGCCGACGCCGTGGGTGTCCCCCCTTGTGGTGGTACCCAAGGAAGGGGGTAAGATCCGCTTGTGTGTGGACATGCGGGTGGCCAACACGGCGATTCAACGGGAGCGACACCCGGGACCATGTATTGAGGACATGATTGTGCTGCTGAACAGTGCCCAAATGTTCTCCAAACTGGACTTAAATCAGGGATACCATCAGCTGGAGCTCCACCCTGATTCCCGGCCCATAACCACGTTTGCGACACACGATGGGCTCTTTAGATACCGGAGGCTGAACTTTGGAATCTCATCTGCCGCTGAGATCTTCCAGGAAACTATACGCCAGATCATCCGACCTATCAAGGGGGCTCTCAATTACAGCGACGACATTCTCGTCTTTGGATCGTCCAAGGAATCCCATGACAGGGCTCTACACGACACATGCGAAGCCCTTCAGAGTGCCGGCCTCACGCTCAACATATCAAAATGCCGGTTCAGCAGAACAAAACTCAAGTTCTTTGGACATATCTTCTCCAAGGACGGCATGCTGCCTGACCCTGAGAAGGTCGAGACGATCACCAACCTCGCCGAGCCCCGACAAGTGGCGGACGTCCGCTCGTTCCTTGGCATGGCAGGATACTGTGCGAGGTACATCCCCCACTATGCCTCCATCACAGACCCGCTGAGGAAACTGCTACAGAAGGAGTCGCCGTTTGAATGGACACAGGCCTGCCAACAGGCTTTCGCGGACATCAAGCAAGCCCTCGCCGAGGCTCATCGCCTCGCATATTTTAACCCACAGTGGCACACCGAGGTGGTAGTCGACGCCAGCCCCGTAGGCCTCGGCGCCATTCTGGCCCAAACCAGTGGCGCGGATGTTAACCCCAGACACGTGATTGCATACGCGAGCCGAGCGCTATCAACACCTGAACTAGCCTACTCCCAAGCCGAGAAGGAGAGCTTGGCAGCCGTCTGGGCGTGTGAGCATTTTCATAACTTTATAATCGGAAAGAAGTTTACGCTGATCACCGATCATCAGGCACTCCTCTCATTGTTTGGGAACCCGCATACCAAGATGCCACCGAGGATCGAGAGGTGGGGCATCCGCCTCCAGGAATATGATTACGATATCGTACACCGCCCGGGGGGCGACCTTAACCCCGCTGACTACCTCTCCCGACACCCAGTAGGGGCCCCGCTGGCACGGAAGGGTGACGTTGCGTATGTGCAATATGTGGCGGCTCAGGCGCTGCCCCCGGCACTATCACTTGAAAGGGTAGCGGCCGCATCGGCAGCCGATCCCACGACAGCCCTGGCGATCAGCCTCACGACGGCCAACAAGTGGAAAGATCACCAGAGAGCCACCCTAGCTCACCCGGGCGTGAACAAGCAAGAAATCGAACGGCTAGCCAGGGTCCATGGTGAACTGGCGGTAAAGGACGATAACATTCTGCTCAGAGGGTGCAGGATCGTCATCCCTGCCACACTCAGGAGCGAGGTGGTCAGCATAGCGCACGAAGGTCACAGGGGAGCGGAGAACACAAAGAAGCAGCTCAGATGCCATGTGTGGTTCCCCTTCCTGGACGCAGCTGTGGACGAGTGGGTGAAGAACTGCCACGCCTGTCAGTGCACAGCCCCTGCAGAACGTCCGCCCCCGCTCCAACACACTCAAATACCTGAGCACCCATGGGAACGAGTAGCCATGGATTTTTACGGGCCCACTGAAGCGGGCGACTACATTCTGCTCTTCGTGGATGAACACTCAAGATTCCCGATTGCCAAGAGAGTCAGTTCCACAGCGTTCTCTCAAGTTGCGGCAACGATAGAAGAGGTCTTTAGTGAGTGGGGGATCCCCAAGTGGGTCAAATCCGACAACGGACCACCGTTCTGTGGACACGAATTTGGGACATTGGCAGAGCACCTGGGGTTCAGGCACATGAAGATCACACCACGTCACCCCCAGGCTAATGGAATGGCGGAGCGATTTATGGGATCGATTAAGAAGACCATTCAGAGGGCACGGCTGGACGCCGTTGATACACACCAAGCGCTATGCCGCTTGTTAAGAGACTACAGGAACACTCCTCACGAGGTCACAAATAAGACGCCTGCAGAGCTCATGTTCAGATATGTGGTGCGAACTCGCATCCCGAGGAGTACGGTGCAGGCTGAGCCGGCCGACCAAGATCTGCTCCAGAGAGATGCGGTGGCAAAAGAGGTTGCGAGGCGTCGCACCGATGCACGAAGAGGAGCGGTGCTGCCGGAGCTCCAGGTGGGAGACGAAGTCCTGGTACAGCAGCCGGCAAGCAGGAAGACAGACCCGCGGTTTGCTCCAAGCCCCATGAGGATTGTTGCCATGAAAGGCACGATGGTGACGGCGGAAGATGAGAACAGGACCATCACCAGAAACTGTCAGCAGTTCAGGCCATATACAAGGAGAGAGCCCACGGAAGGAACCCAAAGGGCACTTTCACCGGAACCACGGATGCCGAGGGATGATGAGTGGTTTCCCCCGGAAGGGGACCCCCGGGACATGGCCCAGAGTGAAGTGATTGAAGAGGAGCCTGATCTGGGGACTCGAGGTGAGAGGCCGAGACGGCTCATAAAGAAGCCGATGAGACTTGTTGAAGAGTGTTGAGTTATTTGTTGAGACACAGCGTGTCAAGTTGATGTTTGGACATATTGTCCGGGGGTAGTGTTACCCGGGACTCAAGGGGTTAACGCTCGTGAGCCCCCTCCGTTGGAAAGGCGGAGTTTGACTGGGCAAGGGGGTTATGGGGCACGTGCGCTGCGAGTGCCAGTTCCAGTTTGGTTGTGAAAGAATAAAGAAGTTCCTCTTATCTCTCTGTGTGTGCGTCCTTCATTTGGGCCTAGATCCCTAGGCAACAGTTCCCGCCATTTTCCTCGTGACCTACCTGGTAATTGATCAATACCGCTCTGCACTAAAAGAGTTATTGTAATCTGATAATGTGCAACGGTGAGATTTACATCTGATGTATGTGCGAGAACTAGGCTTTAAGCCCTGACTGTGAAACCAGTAAACTTAGTGGCCATAAACTTTTTCCCGGGTCAGCTAAACAAGTATTAAACTATTTTAAAGGAAACAAGACACCAGGGTTTTCTACTTACTTTCTGCTTTGGGCGGTGACTGCGGGCTAATTGCCTTTGAGCCGTGCCACTACCATTCTTATGCAAACGGTGCCACAGTACCTGCCAATTGTGGAGGTATTGATAATTATTTGCCTTTTTTGCTTTGGGTGCTGAATGCGGGCAAATTGCCTTTGAGCCGTCCCACTACCATTTTTAGGCAAAACGGAGCCACGGTAGCTGCCAATTGTTGAAGTACTGATAATTATCTGCCGTTTTTTGCTTTGGGCGGCGACTACAGGCCAAGTGCCTTTGAGCCGTCCTATTAACATTCTTAGGCCAAACTGAGCCACGGCAGTTCTACAATGAGAAAGTATGGATAATCATCTACTTTAGAGCTGACTTATCGTCAAATTTAAGTAAATAACATCTATGTCTTATTCGTTTTAACTGTGTTTTAGATTGTGACCAATCTGATTTAAAAGCGTGTTGTAATTTGAATTTAATTTTGCATACCATCTTTTTGCATCTACAGCACTGTATAGCTTGTTAGAGAAGTGGTGATAAGGCCAACCAACTTACTCAATTGGAAAACAACGGGGTCAAAGCAACACCTTCAGAATAAGAAGGGGAAGCTGTGGACATGGAGCCTCTTGCGATCCGTCGAGCCTGCCGACATGGAGGTTTGAATCCCGGCATCGCCAAACTCAGCCTTTCATTCTTATGAGGTTGATAAATGAGCACCACACACCGTGGGTAATAATAAGTAGGGCTCAGATGCCTGAGGGTTCGTAGCGTGATATGAATGCAAATTATTATTATTATTTCCTTTTTTTAAATGGACAAACATTAGATGCAATCCTCCCTCAGTTTCCATCACTATTCACTTCTGAACCTTCGAGGTATAAGAATATGACACTAGTCCCAGATAGTTCCTTCCAAGGCTCGTTGCAAAACTTGGATAAGGACGGATAGCCTTCATCACATATGCCACCCCAGGAGATTCCAAATACACCGGGGACAGCCCTTCATGCCCTGAACTTAACGCTCTCCCAGATGGTCAATTCTTATGATTCAATCACAGAAGAATTTTGTGAGCAATGCTCCCTTCAAATGTAATGTCATGCAAGATGGCTGGCCTGGAGGGCTCTATTTATGGGAAAGTGCAGTGTTTGAGGGATTCCGAGCAACCCCAGCAGTCAGACTTTCCGGGCACTTAAGGGATCTCAATAGTTTCAAGTCTTCGAGAAACAAAAGATAAAACGGCCACAAAGAGTGTAACTCGTGGCCACGCCCAACCTTCGACAGCTGAAATGGCAACAAATACAGTGGCTGGTAAAAAATGTACAGCAGGAAAGAAAAAGACTACAAATATGAAAACTCCTTGTAAAAAGCAGTGAAATAGTTTGCACAGTTTTATGAGGAATCGCTGGCGTTCCCAGAGTGTGTCTCCTGCAATTGAGGAAGAACCGTTAAGCAGTGATCAGCCTAGGCAGAAAGAGCAAACAAGCCGCTCTAGCAAGGAGTCCTTGTTGACTGCCCGCAAAGCCAAAAGAAAGAGAATACATCTGGAAAAGCCAGAAAGTGCTGTCAAAATGGGTCCTATTGATAAATTCGTGAAAAAAAACTATGCAGCAACTGGAAAGCATATACCTCAGTATGTTGTCAGCATACTCAGAAATGGAAAGTGTAGGTGAACCAGCAGACATGAAGTTGACCGAATTGGAGGATCTTTCACCTACCTCGCTCCTGGTAAAGGTATTGAGTAGAACCCCTGAGAGAACATATGTGAGAGAGCTGAAAGGTGGCAATTCGGGGAGGGACACAAGCAGACCAAGTGAAATGATGCTGCCAGTGACTAAAAGCACACTTTCAAGAGATATGGGCCTGAATGGTCGTCAGACCATAACTGCGACAGGTGAAAACACGTACATAATATCATTGCTAAATGGGCAAGCAGAGGATTCATTAGCCCCTCTAAGAATGTCGAATCTGCAGCCTTTTTTTACTCCAGAGCAAAAAAAAACAAAGATCTTCTCAGCTGGCCAAGGTTGAGACGATCTTGGAGGAGCCCTGCAAGCTTATTGCCCGACAGCTCAGTCTTTTCATAGAGTAAATACTGCCAGGACCTTGACAACACAAAGGTCTGGGTTAAATGAGTGGGAAAATAAAGGGTATTTAGCTGTAGATCTATATCATAATAACGGTACATCAAAATTAAGATTAAATGGACCTGAAGAGTATAAGGAAACCCCTTCCCATCATCTCACTACGGGATGGGAAAAAGAACATTCACAGGGAAGTCACGAACAAGCGTTTAGCGGGGAACATTAACTTTTCAGAGGAGTACATATTAAGCCTGAGCGAGGTGTTTCCAAATAGAGACTTGCTTCCTCTAAATAGAGGCCAAAAGATGTCTTTCTTTTTGGAAATTCCTAGCTGACAGCTAATATTGTCTAGTGATATTGCATTGGTTCACTTTCCCATTTAAGGTAGATTGAATATGGCAAAACTATACATCCAATCATGTATGGTAAGGGCATTCGTGCTATCAGAATTGCAGTCCTTCCTAAGCATGGGTTATGATGTACTGCAAGCTTTGGATGAACTGAAGGGCTTACCTGCAACACATGCCACGGCCTTGAAGGGAACACTTGAATTAATAACTCGTTTTTCACTTTCAATTAATATAAACACTTTAGGTGTAGGGCAGAAAATAATTTATTGAGGAAAATCCATCAAAATTGTAGACGGTTTACGACTGGAATTCTATTCTATCAGCCCTGCATGCAGGCAGGAGCAAGCAGAGTAGCCAGAAGTGAATAGAATATTTTCAACTAGTTTCTTGGAATCTTAGAGGCCATAAGTTTTTGGACTTAGGCTTCCCCTCTCTTCCACAGTATTCTTTAATATGTCTCAGGAAACACGGCTAATGACTACTTCAATAATAGACGGATACAGTGTGTATACAGTGGAAGCTATTCAGGGACCTCAAGGACGACTGCAGTGTGGTCTCTTTTGTGCCCTTATGAATGGTGGGGGCCTCAGGATTCATAAAATAAATAACCACTGAATATATATCTTAGTTATATAAATGCTAGGGATGTATGAATAGTCTAAAAGCGAGCCCTGTTGCTATGTGTGTAATATTTATTTCAATCACAAATCTGGTCCGATGGAAACATTTCTAAAAGTGCTTTCAGCTCTTATCTCTGATTTGTTGGAGAGTGACGACGCAGAGATAATTCGTATTGGGGGACTTTAACAGTGAATGCTTGGACCCAAAATGGTACCAAGCAAAAAACCGGAGAGGGGTTTCAACTCTGGTGAGAATAAGAGGGAGACTTATAAAAATTGAATTGAGTAGCTGGGATTTAATCCTGGGAAATGGAAATCTTGAGAACTATAGGCCGCCAGAATTTGCATGGACTAGGGTCTCTCTGAGATCGACTCTGGATTATGTGTTTCTATCAAAATCGTTATTTTGCAAATGTGAGACTCTATAGGCTTCACTGATGCAATCAGTTGACCATCAGGTGATAGTTCTAACAATACAACATGAGTGGGCCTATACAAAAACTGTAAATTACCCATTGGCAGTGGATGGAATCCTAGGAATCAGGCTCTGAAATGGAAACCTGCACTTTCATTAACTTTTAATAAGTGTATTTTCACTATGGGGTGTAATGAGGAAAATCAGCTCTTGAATCCTAGTACGTGCGATAAGGCAACACAAAGGGCACTGGGTAGTTAATACTATCATAACTCCTATAGGCATAAGTATATCACCCTATCTGGGAAGAAGGGGGAACTGAACAAAGCCCTGAGGCAATTGAGAAAGTCATCACTCAATTACAGAGCAAAAATTAAGTCATTGAAACTTGCCTATAAAAACTGGGTTAGAGGCCATCGCTTTATGTTACATATAAACAATGCAGAAACAATGCTTAGCTCTATAATTCGTAAGAATACCTCCTTCCTTTGGAGAATGAACAAGGAACCTCTAGCTCAATGCCCTTTGCAATGTCAACCTATTGATAAAGGCTTATGGGAGGCCCAATTCTCTTCCTTGTATCGTGAAAATGAAGGGATAAAGGGATTTTCCATGAGCGATATTAGTTGGACGGGCCTGGTGAAGATAGACCTAGGGGCGATAAAAGGGTTAATTAAGAAAAGCAAAGTGCCAAACGCTCTGGGCCCGGGTGGTCTGGCAAATGCTACATTAAAATCAAACTCATGGAGAAGGGCAAACATTGTGGTAATTTACAAAAAAAGGGAGATAGGCAAAATCTATCCAATTATAAACCAATGTCCCTTTTAGATGCCTCCAGTAAGATCTTTGGTGCCATAATCCTGAAAAACTTGCCAGAGTGTGCAAATAAGAATGGCAGTATCGATACATTTCATTCGTGATTTCGAGGAGGTTTAACCACTGCTCACAATTGTTTTGTTATCAACCTCCTACAAACCCAAGCTATCCAAGAAAAAAAGGTTTATATGGTGCGTTCTTGGACGTTTCGCAGGCGTTTGATTGGATAAATGGCAAACGCCTATGGGAAATACTAATTGCGTTTGGGTGCCCCCCGGGACTGGTGGATGTTTTGATTGCGATGCACCCGATACTAAGGTGAGGGTGCACCTTGATCAGAAAGGAAATGACACAAGGTGGATTTACAATCGCTATGGGTTACCCCAGGGAATTTTTATTTAGCATGTATATTAGCGATTATGGAAACCTTTTTAAAAAACTTCAAATTTTTCTGCCGCTATTAGGAAACCTGCAAATCAGCTATCTGGTATACGTGGACAACATAGTCATATTTGATCGGACCCCTATTGGTCTTCAAAGAGCCTTGACAGCGACCTCTGCCTATTTTGCATCTTTAGATTTACAAATTAATGTTGATAAATCAAAAATGTTAATGATAAATTATGTTTAAAAAACTAAATTACATTTTAATTGGTGCATATTTAAGAACGCTTGGAAGTTGTCCAGAATTTTAAGTAACTAGGAATTGAGATCAGTTAAAAAAAAGTAAACACATGGAAAATGATTGGTTAGTCAAAAGAACCAGAATGAATATGTCAGAGTTATTGGCGGTTGATAGAAGGTTTGGCAGGTTTACGGCAATCCACATGATCAGGTTTTATCATCAAAAAGTGGTCCCTTGCTTACTATATGGAGCCGAAACTGGTCTTCTAGCGACCATTTGGGGGAGAGTGGAGTCTCTAATGTGGAAAAGGCTCCTCCCTATTCCCAGGGGGACACCATTGCCTGTGATCAGACATGAATTTGGCTTGTTCTCATTACAGGCATGTGTGGACTGGGGGCAGCTGCAATTTTTGAGAGCGCTACTACTACCTCCAGATAACTGTGTGTAGTCTGAATGATGCTCTTTGCTGTTCTATAATACCCCAAGGGTTTTGGTCAAGTGGTTCCAATCAACTTTAAAACTCCTGGCTGACTATGATCTGGACCTCGAGAGATTGCTTGCTCCATGCATAGATAAGAACATGCCCTATTTGAGCTTGACTGGACCAGAAACAAAGCATCAGCTATGAAGTATTATTTGTTTTATCATCTAGCATATGAAATGAGAGCATTTAATGTAATACCTTGCTATCTTAGGCGGCACCCATGTAGGAATCATCGATCCGAAATGCTCTGGTTTAAACTGAATGTATTACCTACCGGAGAGGTAACAGGAGTCAGACAAGTAATTGAACGCAATTTGCATCGCTGTAGATACTATTCCCTGCAAATAGAAACAAGTAGTCACCTTTTAATTCAGTGCCCAAAATTACATGAATCACGTACATATTACCTCAGGAAATTTGTCTTAGATGAATACTTATTTAATACTGAATGGTTTTGGTGAAGGATTTTAAATAGTTGTGAAACATCTTTGAATATATCAGTTTTAAAATGTTTAAATTGATGCTGTACCGATGAATTGATGTGATTGTTTTATCTGATGTTTTTATAGAACTTGACATGTCTATTGTTATTTGCTTGAAATTGTAATGTATTAACTTGAATGATATGAAATAATGTTATCTTAGATTGTTTTCTGTATTTCTTTTGCAAAGATTATTTGTTCATCATATGCAAATAAATAAATAAATAGAAATCCACTATGCAGTTTAAAAAGAATGAGGTTTTACTTGTGATGCTGTTTGTTCTCTTGGAAGATTAGATTTCTAACTGATATGGTTGGGCTTTGCGACCAGATGCACCCATTGCATTGCAATTTACTCAAACATTCAACTTAATAGGAAGATGTGTCACAGTCAATTGAATAAGCGCTGTACATATTGGTGAGGACAGTAGCTTCACAACATTTAAGGTTTCCAGCTGACTCCATCTGGGAAACCATGACCCACAGGTGGGCTTTCATTTCTTCAATAATTGCATTCTGGGTCATCAAGCCTTGAATCGTTTCAAATGAGTAAAATAGGCTTGCATACAACTAAATTAAAGGCAAAGACAATATGGTTTTCCCAGTGACAAGGACTCATCTAAAACCTTTCAACGTTTTAAATACTACATGTTAAAATTATCCAACTAAATGGTATTCATTTTATCGACTGTGTAAAGATGAAATAAAGTCAGCCCTGCCAGAATTTAAGGATGTGCATGTTTTTGGTTTTTCCATACAACAGTAAAATACATGCAAAGTCACTTCTAAATACGAAAATTCTAAAGCCTGCTAAATGTAGTAATGCAGAAAACCGCTATCCACATTTCTCATTTAATATCAATATTTCATGCATACTATCATTATTATTATTAGTTTTGGCTTTTAGGTGGCACTGAAAGCACAACCTTTAACCCCTTAACTGCCAGGCTATTATGCAAGTCTATGCAAAAAGGACAAGCATACTCATCCCTGGCACTCAATGTGCTGAGCTGATACGATTGTCATTAAAATAAGAGCTTGAAAATAGGAGCTTCAAATACGGGCTGTGAATGAGGGTCTGTAATGCTTTTCAATGGGGATGGCATATGTGGGTGGATACAGAAGCTTTTGGATATTGTTTGGTTATGTGTCCCCCCATTTAACACCCATTTCTAAGTGAAATCTATATGATTTTCCACCCTTTCCCACTCATCCCCACCCAAAATCACACCCCTTTTGCACTCTTTCCCTGTAGTTGTATTGTGTGCTGAATTTCGCAGCCATTTTTACTTCCAGAATGGTGACCGCTATATACTAATGTATCTAAAAAGATTTGTACTTGTTTAATTATTCAAAAAATATATACTACTGCTTTTAAGTTATGTAATATATTTTTCATTATTTTGTATTAAAAATGAACAACTTATTGTTATCGATATGTTTTGTTGCAAAATGTCTCTGAAAATGTCCATATACTTACTTGTGGGTGGTGGTCAGTGTTTTGTGATGTAAGCAGTACCTGATTGGATGTGCAGCATGTTAGTGATATCAGTATGATGTGATTGGGTCTAGAGTATGTGCTTTCTTCCACAATGTAGGCATTTTCTGTCACCAAATTCTTATTTGCAGCCGAGCAGGGATCTACAGGCTGTGGTGTGAGTGAACCTGATCTTTGAAAGAAGAGCCTAGCATATGGTTACCAGGAGAGGCTTGTGTGCTGTGCCGAGGAGCAGGATTGACTTATGCGGAAGGAGAGGCTCACACCAACCAGGGGCCTAGTGAGGGATCACTGGGAGAGGTTTGTCTCCATTTTGGCAGGGTGTGCCTGGTCTGCATCATATGGACAGAAAACAGGTGAAGACCAACTCTATATATTACTGTACAGTGAAATTGCTGGCATAAGTAATTCTGCTTCTCTCTTTATATAGGGATATTGTTTGCAGGGAAAATGTGTTTCATTCCAGAGCAGGGCCGGGCTTAACTCTGACTCACCCTTCTCTTAGGAATGATTAATGTTGCGGAGAACGCTGTTAAGGATTTCACCTGTGGCTCGACATCATGGTTGTATGCCAGGCAGGTTTGTGACCCAAGGATTTAGTATTTGTGGGCCAACCAAGTGGAACAATTTTGGATTAGTTTTCACATAGATGACCTTTTGTTCAAGAGAGTTGTGCAAGTATGAAGGCCATTCATAAATATTTACTCTGGAATATGGGGTGCATGTTCTGTGCCGGCAGGGACAGATGGTTAAGGAAGTTTTGCTTCTCCTGCTCGGTCATCATAGCAATCCTCATCTTATTGTTCACTGCTGAGGGCGATCGATTCCTGTTGGACATTTTATTACCAAAACACATATTTTTTACTACATTCGTTCGTTTCATGCTTATGAGGCCAGTCGGAGGAATCTGTTAATGGTACTTAATTCTAATTATGTTTTTGTGTCTGACCCCTCAATTCTGTCTTGCTACAAAGATCACTTCTTGCTCCCCAGCTGACCCGCTCTTCTTACCTGGCGACATCTCACTTCCAATGTACTTTTATGTAGCCTGTTTCACTAAGAAGAGCAGTTTAAGGGCAGTGACGACAGGTTATACACGATCAAAGGACAAGAAGCAGCAGGGAAGCATTGGTGGAAGCCAGAAAATAGAATTGTTATGTTGACAAATTTAACTCGCATGCGAGCCCAGCAAACATTGTTATCATTTCAATCCCCCCCAACCACACCCCTACATATACAGTTGATATTAACATGAGTGACAAAGGGAATTTAACATACACACAGCACAAAATAAAGCCTGTATGACTGTAATGCTTACATGCCATGCATTTTCTATGGGACTGTCCAGGAATTCCTGAAGCTCTGTGCAGCATAAGCTGTGCACACCACTTAAAAGACATAGGGCCTCATTCCGAGTATGGCGGTAAGGGATAGCGGCCACCGGTAACGAGACCGCTGGCGGTGATCTCTTACCGCCATACTCCGAGTTCTCTTTGCGCCCTCGCCCTTAACGCCTGCTTTGAGCAGGTGTTAAAGTCGAGGGCGCAAAGGGGCCTCCAAGCCAATAACGGTGACCGTAATGAACGGTCACCGTTATTTGCATCTTCCCCATTCCCATTGAGCCCTATGGGGGCTCATTTGGGAATGGGGAAGAGCCTTGGTGAATGGGGAATTACCGCCCCGCCAACCTTGGAATGGGGCGGTAATTCCGCCATCCACCAAGGCGCTGCCGGTCCGGGTACGGCGTCAACCAAGGCGTTAATAGCGCCATTGGTTAGCGCCGTACTCGGAATGAGGCCCATACATTCTACATCCTCAGAAGTGACAACACAGAAATAACACCACAATTACTTAATCTGCCTTGGATACTATAGTGCACCTTTGTGAAATTTAAAAAGGTTTCCATGTTGGTAAAATTAAAATACGTTTCCATATGTAAACCAGCTGCCAAATAACTGGGGTGGCCAGTATATGACAGGTCATTAATATTATATAGCTGTGCTACTGGTGAACTCTCTCCCCATGCACAGACTTTCTCTCTTCTTGCCCTGTCTCTCTCTGCCCTGTCTCACTCTCTCTGGGCTGTCTCACTTGCTCTCTTTGTGTGCTGGCACACACTCTCCCTCTGCGTTGCCACACACTCTCCTCGCACCCTTCCTACTTGTGCCCTTACTCTCCCCCTCATCCTGACACTCCTGAAGATATCCCCTATTGCATACTCATTGCATCTTTTCCAATTTTCATGATTCCTCACAGCCCTTATTTTGTCTTTCCTGCGGCCTTTCACACCCTCGCCTTTTCTATTACCCTCTCATCCTTTCTCATTTATATTTCCTCTTGCTTATCAATGGCACGCTCTCTAAATCACTTGGTCTATTCCCCTTTTAATTCTCTGGAAATACCCGCATCCCTTCTAGCATTATACCTTGAAACTTTGCACTCTCCTCCTTGCACCCTGGTGTCTATAAATGCAAAATACAAAGAATAGCAGTACACACCAAATCTATTGGCTTTGCAAATGCTCGTTATTATTATCATAGTATTTATTGAGTGCGGACCTAGCTCCGAGAGGTAATGGAGTGCTTTACAGAGGTATACAAAAATACAGATACACAACAGAGCGCTTTACAGGGGTATACAACAGTACAGATGCATAATGGAGTGCTTTTCAACAACAGAACAGATATACGGCCAGGGGTAGGATACAGAGGGGCACAGAGGAGGGATACAGCTGTGCAGAGTGGCGAGGAGGAGAGGACATATCTAGTGAGTCAGGGCGATGTGATGGAATAGGCATTGAGGAGGAGAGACTCCTTGAAGAGGTGGGTCTTCAGTTCTTTTCTGAAATATAGGTGCCTGGCGGGGAGTCTGATGCTGATGGCAGGAGTTTCCATAATCTTGGGGCGTAGGCAGAGAAGGCTTGTTTTCTGGTCCTTTCCTTTAGCAGCAATGGATTTCAAGTCTGCACGTGTCCTGGCTTCTGGTGGTGCGCTGTCCTATGGAAATGCTGAGTTTCTTTGCAAGGTAGCGGGGTGATTTGAGGGCGACTGTCTTATAGATGATGCAGCAAGACTTGAAGGTGATTTGTGTGTGCAGTGCGAGCCAGTGATGGTCGATGGGGGAACAGGGTGTTATGTGGTCATATTTGCGTAGACACCTGATGAGACATGCAGTCACGTGTAGGACACTTCTCAGGGGCACAAGGGCAGATAATGGAAGGTCTTCATCGAGGGCATTGCCCCCATCTAGGTGGGATAGGACCAGTGCTTGAATTTTGGATCTAAAGCTGTCCAGATGGAGGAAGGGCTTCCTGGGAGAGCTGATGCAAAGCTGTCTGAGTTTTCTTGGCTATGTTTGTCTTGAAGGAGAGGTTCTTGTTGATGTGGAACCCAAGGGACTTGGCGAAGGAGGGGAGCTTGGGTGTGCTCGGGTAAGCTTGGGTGTGAAGGCCTCAAGGTTCATGGTTGATTGTCAGGTCTGTGTGTCTGGGTGTTTGGTGTTGTTGGTGAGGAGTAGGAATTAGGTCTTGGAGGAGTTGAGCTTCAAATATGCACTGAAGGTCCAAGACTGGATCAGCAAGAGGCATGTTTTGAGCCTGTGGATGTCCTTGATGGAGTTGATCCTGAGGTATAGAAGTGTGTAATCAGTGTATTGGTGGGAGTGGATGTTGTGTGTGGCTAGGAGGGCAGAGGGCTCCAGGCAGCTCCATGTGTAGTTTGAAGATCACTAGGGGGAGGATGGAACCCTACAGACTCCACAGGTGACGGGTAGCATTGGAAATCTAGAGGAGTCCATCTGACAAACTGCTGGTGGTTGGCGAGGTAGGACTTGAACTAGTGTAGGACAAGGTCGCTGATCCCCATGCACTGATGTAGGATGTCTGTGAGCTCCTGGCCGTCCACTGTGTCGCAAGGGGCTGAGAGGTTGAGTAGAACCAGGAGGCAAGCATAGCCATCGTCAAGGATGTTGAGGGTGTCGTCAATCACCTGTATGGTTGCCGTCGCCACGCTGCATCTGGGTTTGAAATCGTATTAGTAGGTTGGGAGGAGATTGTTGGTGTTAATGTGTTGTAGCAGTTGCATGGCTACTGCTCTCTCGATGATCTTACCTAGGAAGGGAAGATGGGTGATGGGGCGATAGTTACCTTGGTTGTCAGGATCCAGAGTGGGTTTCTTTAGTAGAGGGAGGATTTGTCCTGTTTTTAGGGTCGATGGGAAGGTGCCTTGAGTAAGGGAGCAGTTAATGATTTTCATGTAGGAAAGCAGAACTTCTGCATGGAACGTCTTGAGGATGGATGCTGAGAGGATGGTGTCTGTATGTGATGTGTCCTTGAGGGTGGCCAGGGTTTCTATCAGGTCCTCTGTAGAGACTGTTTTGAATGTTGTCCAGGGTGTTGAGATTTCGAAAAGGAGGGATGTGAGGTCGGTCTGTGGATGCAGAGCTGGTGTCATATTTGCGTAGACCCCTGGAGAATTTTGCTGAATTTGTCGATGTAGAAAGTGTTGATGGCAGTAGATTTTTCTATGGAGTGGGGTATGGTAGGGTCGGGTAGCGGTTTGATGCAGTGTTTGACCTCTTTGAAGAGGGCTCTACTTTTGTTGTTGGCTTCTGCTATGGTGTTCCTTTAGGAAGAGGCCTTGGCTGTGTTGTTTAGTTGTTGGCGGGTTGCTCAGAGTTATTTGAAGAGCACCAGGTCGGATGCGGCACTGGAGCAGCGGCAGGCTTTCTCTTGTTTGCTGATGACTCTTTGTTGAAGTTGAGCTCTTGTGTGTACCAGTGTGCTGATAGTTTCGGTTTGCAGGTGCGTTGTTTCAGAGGTGCATGCTGATCGATGGAGGCTGAGAGGGTAGCGTTGAGTGCTTCTGGTAGAGAATCGCAGTTTGGTTTGAGATGTTCAGTCCTTGTCAGGTGGAGGTTGGCAAGGTCTTGCGTGAGGGCTTCCACTGGTAAATTCTTGAAGTACCTGAAGGTTTGTCTTGAGTGTTTCTTCTGGGATTGATTGACTGGCGTGTTGTGCAGGATGTTGAAAGGCATGGCCAGGTGGTCATACCAGTCAAGAGGGGGAGGAGAGCTATAGTGGAGGAAAGGCAGTGGAGTCATTATTAGGTCGAGACTGTTCCCTTTCTTATGCACTGGGTCTTAAGTGTGCTCTGTGAGGCTGAGGGTTCTGAGAAGGCCGAGGAGAGCTTCCTTCATCAGAAACTATTGTTTCTTGAAAGTATACTGAAACCGAGCTATCAAATAATTTTCTATAAGTCATGTTGTTTGGATTGCATGCTATTTTGTACTGCTGTAAATGTTATGAATGCATGACAACTTGTACCAGAATGCAGTATAAGAGCACCTGGAGAACATGCAAATGGATGTGGTGCATGGTATAAATCCATGTGACATAACCTGATATAAATTTTAGATCTCTGCAAACTGCTACATGCTGTACTTCTTTCAGACATAAACATAATTCAGAAGAGCCTTTGCCATAGTCACCTACTTTGCTCCTTGTGTGTCACATGCACCTAATCTGTTACTATGCATAATGTGCACAACATTTGTAATCTAAAAGATACATGTGTTAAAAGCCCTTTTAAAAGATGCCTAAGAAAACTGTCCAGCTTGGGTTTCAGTTGGGAATATTCAGCAATCATAGGGCTTTATTTTAATTCTTTATGACGAGTTCTGAGGACTGCACTGGTACGCTCAGGCCTTTTAACGAGAGCCTTGGGACTTAGAACTTGTCATTATGGCTCTTAGCATCCAGGGTTAACATCCTACGGTGCAAAGAAATGGGTTGTGATGATCACACTGTTGGAATTGAAATAATATTATGCCTCCTATCGCAGTAATTGAATGTGTATTGGCCTACGCCAAGTTGTCTAAAATATCATGTAAATAGACTCCGCGGCAAGGTCTTGACCTTAACGAAAAGTAATGTAAGTCGCCATCTTGGATTTAGCCGCCATTTTAGGTTCTCTTGTAATGTGGAAGTCACCCTGAACATCAAAATGGAGGCTGAATGACATTCTGAGTGAGATTCTGGCCCTTGTGACCTCCGCACACACGAATAATTAATATGCCTGCAGGCCACTTGTCGGGTCGCGAACTGAGACCTTGTCCTATTACTGACCTATGTGTAAATGAACAACTGTATCAGCGGAACTGATCAAAATGCATACATTATAGGATTGACCTGGCAAGGAACCCTAGGCCCGATCCCAAGAATGGTTAACCCGCGAGGGGGTTGGCCAAGGGCTGGATAAAGGATATAAAAGCCCAAGTATTCCAAATGTACGGTCTCTCTACTAATGCATCGAACCCTCGTTGAAGTTCGTTACGTTACTCTGAGAGCCGAATAGCTATCCGTTTGTCAATTGACTTTGGTAACTGTTGTAGCTTTTAAATAAAGCACTTGTATGTCCTTTGTAACCTGTGTTGGTGTGTTTATTTTGGGCTTCCCAGCCTCATAGCAATTTTTATGTTTTCACAGTTGGCGCCCGAATAGGGACCCTCAAGATTGATGCCGGATCATTGAAGGTTGACGCAGACTATCGAACCGGGATCGGACGGTGTGATTCTGCGGGCCCGACCGAGCGAGACGCGATACCTCGGCAGCGCTGCACGATCCGATCCTTGGACGATAGTCGTGTGGTCTGACACGGCATCTTGACGAGGGTCCATTTTTTGAGGCGGGCAGATTTGTTGAAACCACCAAACACAAGGTAAAATTCGTTAGATAAGTTCTTTGATAAACCGTACGGTCCTCCTTAGGTTTGGTCAGGTGCAGTCGTGACCCGGCTCTTAATTTAACCGTGACAATTTGAATTTGGCGTATTGTATCTGCAGACACAATTATTGACCAGGTAACACCAATTTTTTGTGAAATGCCTGGGAAATTGTCTAGCTGCTTTAGGGCTCTGTTCCGCAGCGATCGACAATCTTTGGAATTTAGCCGCCCGGCACCACAGGAGGGGTCGCCGGCATGTACTATGTACTGTAAGTATGGCATTGGTAGTATAGTATTTAATGATATTTGGCACAGACAGACCAGACAGGCCTCCGAATTTCAGTGGCCAATCAATGGCAGTTTTAAGATCTCCCGTATTGAATACCTAGAATCGGTCTTGCTAAAAAAGAAGGCTAGACCTGCAGCCTTTGATGTTTTACAGAATTGGAAAAAAGAAGCGTTACAGCAGCTTAAAAGTAGGGATAAACATGCATGCCGTCATAAAACAAATGCCAAAAAAGCGTTGTTATATGATAAAGAAAAACATTTAGAATCAGTTAAAAATATGGATAGGGCTTTTTCACTTGGAATCCAGAAAATGTACCCCTCTAAAGATTTTCATGTTTCCGAAGAATTTATTGAAAAATTGTTAAACGAACGCAGGCCTGGTGCCTTTGCGCCACCTCCGTATGATCCTTTCTTGGGCGCTCTGCCCATTCCTGCTGTTGTTCCTGCTGTTATTCCTGTTCCCCCTGTACAACCTATTGTTCCTATTCCTCTAGTTGTTGTTCCTCCACCTATCGCACCGCCCCTTCCTCCTGCGCGGATAGTTGCACCTTTATTAAATTTACCTGCACCTCCGCTCCCGAGTGGTCCCGTATTGATTGAAGTTGATCAAGGTGCGGGATCAAAGATCGTCACTCGTAATACTGTTTCTGCAGATAAGAAACAGGAATTGTTTGCATGGGCTAAGCACTGTATGGAGAAAGGTGATCAAGTTAATGTTTTTTCCACATTATCTAATTTGAAGAAAAATGTTTTTATCAAAGGTTTGGGGACTCATTTATGTGTGATGTGGGGTAGATTTCAAAATTCAGATCTTCCACAAGGGGTGAGAGATCTAAATGCTTTGGCACTTTTGAGGGACACAGAGCAGAAAGTATATGGTCATGTTGAAAGATTGTTTGAGTATAGGAAGGACTTTGAACGGTCACGAGATGAGGATGACGAAGACAATAGTATGTATGTACAGAAACGGTTCCTTCCGTGTCGTAGATCGGCACCTGAGGAAGTACGAATTTGTACCAAAGATGCGATTCGATGGATCTCTGATTCATCGATTCCGCCAGATGAAGTATATGACACGTATAGTCAGTATACAGTAGAAATGCAAAGAAAGGTAATTCAGGTAATGATACAGTACCTGCAAGAAGAATGTGTAAGAAAGAAGGTTAGTTGCCCCATAGAATTGTTGGGGATTTGTAAAAGGGCTATTTCGCCCGACACTTCTTCAGCTGCCTTAGCGCTCGACCTGGCTCTGTTGCTTAGTAAGCGGCCGGAGATACCTATATCTCAGTTGCCTATGAGAGAGGTTCCTCCGACCTTTCTCTCAAAGGTTGAGATTCCCGCCAACGCTGGGACTGGTGCACCCGCTGTGGATATCCCTGCACATTATGTATCGCAATTCGTTCACGTCCCGTTTTCACGACAGGAAGTGAACACTATTAGACAATCAGTTCCCGATATCAGGAAAAACCCGACGGGGTTTTACAAAGAGATAGAGTCCGTCTTGCAGTCCTCTGTGTTCACCTTAAGTGATATTAACTTGCTATTCCCTGTACTCCTACCCGTAGATGTATGGAAGCAGGTTCGGACAATAGACGATGTGCCAGGGTTGGGAGATACGTGGGCTAATATGATTAGGATTGATGGGGAAAGACCAGCAGGTGAGAAACCACCACAGGTAATACTTACTTTGCCTGATAGAATTGTCGCAAAATTAAAAACTATAATTCCAGAGAAAAGAATTATTTGGGACAAGCTTACGGCCTGTGTTCAAGGGAAAACTGAAGGCGCCACCAAATTCTTTAACAGATTCGAGCAGGTATTTTCTGACTTCAGTGGGCAGGATTTGGGTACAGAGTCTGGGAAAAGGTTGTTTGTGGACAAATTTGTACGTGGATTGTTGCCCGACATCCAGTCACAGATTATGTCCTCTGAGAGCGCTTGGCAGGCAAAATCTCAATCTGAGGTTTTGCACATGGCTCAGTATTATGAGAACCGTGTTAATAATGAGAAGGAGAAAATAGAAAAGAGGAAAGGAGATTTGAAAACCAAAGTATTATTACAACAAATTGTTGGAAACCCCAGAGGAGGCACGACACAGACTAGAGGTCAGTATCTCCCAAAAGGAAATGCTCCTTTGGGTTCTGTGAATATTAATCAATGTGCTTATTGCCGCCAGGAAAGTCATTGGCGAGCACAGTGCCCCGTCCTTCGACAAAGGTCAAACAGTGCGTTTGGGAGTATGGGTAGACGACCTAGGGGCCGCCCTGGAGCAGGGGGCCCTGATAGAGGCCAGTTTTTGCAAGATCCTCAGCAACCCTTTTCACGGGAAAATCAGACCTCGAGTGTGGACTCGAGGAACATATTTGATCACCCTTCTGCTGCCTACCTTTCTGAAGAGCTTCCTTCCGACGATACTCTATTTCATTAGGACTGCCCGAAGCAGGGTTTGGAACCTTCACCTATTCCCGTTAATCAGAAAGGCCCCTACGTTGAATTATTACTAAGGAATAGGAAACACCACTTTTTGATAGACACTGGAGCACAGAAGTGCTCCATTGATCATTCTCGGGTTCCAAACATTCCACTGTCAGGGCAAACGAATGTTTCCGTAGGGTGTTCTGGTATACCAATTGTCTGTCCGGTTTCTTCACCGGTGTCTGTTTCTTTGGGTCCCTTTACGGACCATTGCCCTTTCCTTTTGACTTCGAACTGTGGAGAAAATTTGCTGGGGTTGAATTTGTTAAAGAAATTGAATGCAGTAATTCATTGTTCCTCTGATGGAGTACGGGTGATGGTTTCACCACAGCAACTTCCTAATTCTCACTTTCTGATTCAACCTTTACCTCCTGAGTTTAGCATTGTTCCGGAATGTTTATGGGCGGTTGACGACAATGATGTCGGGGTACTACAGATTGAGCCCGTTAAAATAGTTTTGAAACATGGAGTTAAACTACCACGCATTCCGCAGTATAAAATATCAGTTGAGGGCGAGCGTGCTTTGAAATGCATTGTCTCCGATTTTGTGCATCGTGGGGTGATCGAGGAGATTACAGGTAGTTTGTGTAACAGTCCGATCTTGCCTGTATATAAGAAAGGCGACAATGCAATCCCATACCGGTTCATAATTGATCTTCGTGCTATTAACAGAGCAGTCGCCCCACAATTCCCAATCGTGCCTGATGTAACGACGATTTTGACAATGATCCCTGCTACGGCTATGCACTTCAGCATTGTGGATTAAAAAAATGCTTTCTTTAGCATTCCTATACATAAGGAAAGTAGATATTTGTTTGCGTTCACCTTGGGGGGATGCTCATTTACATTTACTAGGGCACCTCAAGGGTATACTGAAAGTCCAAGCATTTATAGTAGAGCTTTGAAAGAGCAGCTCGACACCCTTGAATTGCCACCTACTTGTACACTGCTTCAATATGTTGATGATTTGCTTTTGGCTGCAGACTCTGAAAGTGCTTGAAAGAAGGCACTGTACTGTTGCTTGTTCATCTAGCTAAAAATGGTCATAAAGCTTTGCTCAAAAAATGTCAATATTGTTGTCAGGAGGTCGCCTATTTAGGCTACCTCCTGTCAAAGGAGGGAAGAAGGTTGACACCTGAAAGAATAAAAAACATTTCTGGCATGTCTGCTCCAAATACACAGAAGGAAGTCAGAGCCTTAATAGGTATGGCTTCTTACTGTAGGTTGTGGATCCCGAACTTTTCGCTAGTGATAAAACCGATGTTGGCTTTGACGAAGAAGGGCATTTCTCTGCCACTGCCATGGAAATCAGAACATCAACGATCATTTGAGCTTCTCAAAACCGCGTTATGCTCTGTACCGGTTCTGGGTACTCCAAATTATGATAAGGCTTTTGTGTTGTTTGTGCATGAATGTGATGGATGTGCCTTGGCTGTGTTAACACAGGAACACGGAGGGAAGAATAGGCCGTGCGTCTACTACTCCTCCGCCCTTGATCCTGTCGCATGCGCTTTGCCAAGATGTTTGCGAGCTGTCGCTGCTGCTGCCGCGTCTGTAAAACCCTCTGTGAGGGAATGGTCCTAGGCCATGATTTGATTTTGATGGTACCTCACTCTGTAGATATCCTATTGAACAAAACCCAAACGCAACACCTCACCTCTGCACAGTTAACAAGGTATGAATTAATTCTGTTTGCCCCTCACATTCAAATTAAGAGGTGTTGTGTTCTTAATCCGACTGAACTCTTACCTTTCCCGCAAAACACTGTCTGCGGTGACGAAGAATTACATGACTGTCTGTATACCAGTGAGCAAGAAACGAAGGGAAGGATAGATCTTATAGATACTCCTTTGGACAATGCAGAAGGGGAGCTGTTTTGTGATGGCTCCTGCTTCAAACTTTCAGATGGTACATCTACAGCTGCTTACGCAGTTACTACATTGAGTAAGGTTGTTGAAACTAATAGAATTTTGCATAACTCCGCGCAGGCCGCAGAGATTATAGCATTGACCCGAGCTTGTGAACTCTCCGAAGGGCGTATAGTAAATATATATACTGATAGCCAGTACGCCTTTGGGGTGGCTCACAACTTTGGGAGGCTCTGGTCGGAAAGAGGGTTCCTGACCTCACATGGGACCAAGATTCAGCATGGCCCCTTGATAGTGCAATTGCTCTCGGCACTCTCGCTCCCTAGGCAGTTAGCGATCATGAAATGTGCAGCACATCGTAAGGTCATAGATGATGTGGGAAAAGGGAACGCCTTTGCGGACCTGATAGCCAGGCAAACGGCCACAGACCTTAGCACAGACATGTATGCGCTAAGAGAAACAAAAGATGCCTATGTAATGGATGAAGGTATTGGGTCTGTGCGGGATATTCAAACTGATGCTACAGTAGAAGAATCGAAAAGGTGGGCCGAAGGAATGGGGAAACTAGATGATGATGGGTGTTGGGTGGATACATCTGAAGGAAAATGGTTGCTCCCTGATTCATATGTACTGGCAATGGTTACGATGGCACACGGTCCTACACATGTGTGTGCTCAGCAGATCACGAAAATGTTAGAACAAGTTTGGGTGAATAACAAGATTCTGGAGACTGCAAAACGTCATGTTCGGAACTGCATGATCTGCTTACAGCACAATGTGGGAAGGGGACAGTAACTCCAAGGGGAAGCTTTGGGCCCCCTTCTGTTCCCTTCGAGGTCATTCACTTTGATTTTATTGAGATGGAACGTTGTAACAATCTGAAATATGTTCTTGTAATTATTTGTGCCTTTAGTAAATGGGTCGAGGCTTTCCCCGTTAAAGATGCTACCGCAATGGCCACTGCAAAGATTATGGTAAAAGAATTCTTTCCTCGATTTGGGCTCCCAAGGGTAATTTGGTCGGACAATGGTCCTCATTTTGTTGCAGCAGTAATTTTGCAGATATGCACAGCATTGCATATTGAGAAACGATTTCACTCAGCTAGACATCCTCAAAGTGCTGGGTTGGTGGAAAGACATAATGGTATCTTAAAGAATAAGCTTGCAAAAACATGTGCTGATACCAAACTGAAATGGCCAGATGCCTTACCTATTGTATTATTGGCTATGCGTACCACACCTCAAACTAAGACTGGGCTTTCTCCATTTGAGGTAGTGATGGGGAGACCTGCTAACATTTGGGGTCTCCCAAAACCTAAAGCCCTGAGAGAGGTGGAAAATGTAATGCCTGTAGACTACTGTAACCAGTTAACTAAAAACCTGTATTTCATTTATCACCAGGTATATTCAGCTTTACCTGTACGGTTCACGGGCCCAGGACACGATATACAGCCTGGAAGTTGGGTCCTAGTGAAGGCCTACGAAAGGTCTTCCTGTCTCGCTCCTCATTGGAAGGGACCCTACCAGGTGCTGTTGGTCACCCGGACAGCAGTGCGGGTGGCTGGGAAGAAACACTGGATCCACACGACGCATGTCAAGAAACTTCCTCACCCGACGCCACACGTTACAGAAGAAACAGATCCCCTCGCTGATGCTACAGTCTCTGATCTTGGAGTAGCAAACAGCGCTTTGAGTGCGTCGGAGAATTTCTCTGAGCCCGTGGAGCTTGGGGAATAGTCCATTTCATCTCCGCACTCTTTTGAAAAATCACTTCCGGAAAACACTGTTTCAAGTTCTGCAACTTCCGTCACCTTCGATACGTCGCTTCCCTCAGGAAGTGACGACACCTTATTTTCGGATCAAACAATCTTGGGTACCACCAGGTAAACCTTCGACGAAGAAAATAGAACTACGGCACAGGTTTTTCCATGCATTTGGAAAGAGAAGTGATTGAAAGTTTTCTTTTGTATAAGAAAGTTTCTGTTGAACAACAGGAAGAAAAAGGGATTCTGCTGGCTAGGGTTGGGAAGGACTAAGAAATCGCGCAACCGTAGTGTCGCCAGCAACGAACATTGGGGTCGTCGATTGAGGAACTACAATGCCTGCCACCGCCACTGCTGCTCCCCGCACTGGACTTGTGAAAAAGGGGGTGACCAACTTGGACAATGAACAATGTGCCTGGGCCCCGAAAACGTATTGCTGTGTTTTGATAATGATAATTGTTATTTTTGCAATTACTGCTGTTGGACTTTGGTACTTTGAAGAAATCTATCCACTAAAACCTCTACTACCGACAGAGATTGTACCAACTGCTTTGACTTCCTCTGTACACCTTCACGCTCTGTCCCCTAGAGACTCCCAACATAGACAAAAGTATCATAATAACACTCTAATGATAGTAATGAATGCAACGCATGCCATTTTTAATAAGAGTAATTGTTGGATTTGCACTCATTTACCGCAACATGGGAACAAGGGACTAGGATGGTATATTCACCCTTTACCTTTAACGACTGCTTGCTATGCCTCTCTTAGAGCACTATTCTTTGGCCGTTGGAATGATAGCATCAAAGGGAACTTTGATGGAACTAATTTGAATGATTTCGAGAAACATGAATTAACTCCCCTGGGATGCTCACTTTTTGCAAATAGAAGTAAACCTAATGTCGCTTCTATTAGGCCGTCTGATAAACTGTTTCTTCCTTTTCAAACTTTAATTTCCTTTAAAATGGCTCCGATAGGCAATAAGGACGCCGTGCCTCCTTCTTACTCTATAAATCATAGCCCTGATTCGGTCCCCTTTTGTGTACAAAGAAATGGCACTCGGCCAATGGGAGATTTTGAAGGTTGTATGAACATTGTAAATTTGACTGGAGAAAACAGGCCTCTGTATGTAGGGGGGCCTGTTTATTTTGTTTGTGGTAGTTTAGCATTTCCCTGGTTGCCCAAGGATTGGCAGGGAACCTGTTATTTAGGAATCCTGTTACCTGGGGTATTTGTAGCTAGTACATTGGAGGTTTCTAAGGCTCGCCCACGGCGGGACAAGAATGGAGATACCCCTGGGCAAGTATTGGGAGATATAGCAAAATCAGTTGTGCCCTTTTGGGGACAAATAACAAACTCTGAGAACATTAGGGGATTAGCAAGGGTACTGGAGAGAACGATCAACCGGACCACGGACATACTCTACAATATGACACTAGAACAAAAAGCAATAAGATTGGTAGCACTCCAAAATCGGATGGCATTAGATGTCATTCTGGCAGAACGAGGTGGAGTATGCAAATTGGTGGGGTCCGCTTGCTGTGTTTTCGTACCAGATTCTTCGCCGACAATTTTTAAAGCAATACAGAACTTGCATATCCTTAGTTCTGAAGTACATATCCCTGTAGGAGATTGGAATCTTAGCACCTGGTTCTGGGATTCTTTACGATCTTGGGGCTGGAAGGTGCTTTCTGTTATTCTGGTTATTTTGGGGATCCTGTTATTTCTTTGTTGCTGTTTTCAATGTCTTCCGAGTATATGTGGAATGCTAGGGGGATGTTGTGCCCAAGCAGTGAGCACAATAGGGCATAGAATATATGCCCCAGATACAGCATCCAAAGAGTTTGTGTTACAAGAGGTTCTGATGAACGACCTAATGGCTATAGATATTACACGGAGTGTAAAGTTCAGCAGAGAACAAGGAGTCAGGTACATCAATGCATGAAATCCAAGGGGGCTGATTTCATTCAAAAAGGGAGTAGGGGCATGACTAAAAAGGCATTTGAACTGAATTTAAGAGTAGAGGGTGTATTAGCGCCCCAAAGTCAATGCCCAATGGAGCCCAACATGCCCCCCACTAAGCTCCCTCCGTACCTAGCCCCCAGAAAGCCCTTGAAATGGCTGTTGCGCATGTTTTATAGTGATGAATTCGAATTACATTATGTCGAAAGACAATGGCCCTCATTAGGACCCTGGCGGATTTTTTCCGCCATCGACTGACTTTTCCGCCATGGCGTAAAGTCCGTTTACGCCATGGCGGATGGTGGACTTACCGCCCCATTCCGAGGTCGGCGGGGCGGTAAGTCCCCATTGACCCATTTACCCTTCCCCATTCCCATTTCGGCCCCATAGGGTATAATGGGAGTGGGGAAGGAGTTAATTACGCCACCGTAAATTACGGTGGCGTAATTAACACCAAGGTCCCATAGCGCCATGGATTTTTACGCCCGCAAAAAGCGGGCGGAAAAATGACCATGGCGCTCTGGGAACTCGGAATTGGCGGTAAGGGGTCGGCGCAGCTAACGCTAGCGTAAACCCCTTACCGCCAGGGTCCTAATGAGGGCCAATGTCTAAAAAAAAAAATCTAAAAAAAAATGTCGAATTTCTTTTTTTGGTTGCTTTTTGTTCGAAATGGGGGGGTTCCCCCAACCCCCTTTTTGTAATTTTTTTTTGTTTTATCCATTTTTTTTACCTCCGGAACCCAAATAAAACATGTAAATAAAAACATAAAGCATTTGACTTTTTTTTTCAACATTTTTTTATTCGACATTATGTCTTTTGACATAATGTTTTCGACTTATTCACTGCCCACCGTTGCGGATCAAGCCATCCCAGCAGACACGGACCTAAATTGTTTGCTTCTAGCACAGGTCCCTGATCAGATGAACTCTATGTTTCCGGGTGTTACAGGAATGATAAGAATAGTGCTGAAGGAGTATTAGGGAGGGGTCAGACCTCAGCACAATCAGCACTTCCAATTTTACGGATAGAAGAAGTCACAAATGAGGACCTGCTCCACAGTACATCCAGAATGAATACAGAGGAACCAACTTGCCTCACAAATATGTCAGAGGACTCCTCAGTTTTTTTTTTTTTTAACATATTTTTATTGTTTTCAAATACAACTCGGAGAGCATGAGCCTCTCCCAACTTCCCCTTACCCTCCCACCTCCCCGCCCGGAAGATTTCCAAATGTCTCTGTTGCACGTGTGATTGTCTATGATGAGAATATGTCCGAAATTCTTATATTGTGCGGGCACCATTGCTCCACATAGTCTGATTGTAGGTAGTTCAGGATCTCTCCCCATTCCTTTGTGAACAGTTATTGTGTTCCTTGTATTGTGTGTGTGAGCTTTTCCATGGTTAGTTGTGCCCATACTTTCTGGAGCCAAGTATAAATCAGTGGGTGTTCTTGTTTTTTCCAGTTTCGGGCTATTGACGCCCAGGCTGCTACGGGAAGCCCCATGAAGCCTCTCCATTGTGGTTTCCTGAATTTCCTTGCTGCCTGGTCTTTTATTCCGCATAGCCATACTTTCTCGTCTAGTTGATTGGCATCAGGGAATATCTTGATAATTTCCTTCTTTATTTCCGACCAGAAAGCCTTGATCCCCCCGCAGTCCCACCATATGTGTCTCCACGTGCCCACCTCTGAGCAGCCTCTCCAGCATGTGTTCGGAGTTTGGGGGTACATGGCGTGTAGCCTGTCTGGTGTAAGGTGCCATTGGGTCACCACTTTTAGCCACATTTCCCTTTTTTGGACTGATCGGGTAATTTTTGGTATGGTGCTCCATAGATCTTCCCATTGCTTTTTGTGGATTTCCTCCCCCAATGTCTTCGTCCACTTGACCATGTATGCCCATTTGAGTTCCTCCTCCTGGGAGTTGATGTAATAGTAGAGCGAGGAGACCAGTTTCCTTGATCCGGGGTTGGTTATTAGGAATTTCTGAAATGGTTTGAGTTCTCGTGTGGCTGCTGCTTGGATGTCCGGGGTTGCCAGCCAGTGCCGTAGCTGTTCATATTTATATCTGTCTGCGTCTGTTAAGCTCAATAATGATTTACAATCTTTGAACGGTCTTATTTTTTCATTTTGGTACATTTCGCCTATTTTTGTTAATCCTGCCGCCTCCCATTTCTCATAGGCGCCCTGCTCCATTCCCAGTGGGAACTGGGGGTTCCAGCATATGGGTGTGAAAGGGCCCTCCACTGTAGTCATGATGCCTCTCCTTGTTTGTTCGTCCCATGCCTCTAGGGTGGTTTTCATGATCTCACTAATTCGGAGATTGGGGTGTCTGTGTTGTTTGGCTATCCAAAGGGTACCCTCTAAGGGGGATCTAGTACCGCCTGGTCCTGTGACACCCATAGTGTTTGTAGATTATCCCCCAGCCATTCTCTCAGAATCCAGAGTTGTGCTGCCTGATAATATTTGCGAAAGTGTGGCAGGGACATTCCCCCTTTCTTTGTTGGAGCTGTAAGGGTCACTCTGGCTATCCTTGTTTTTTTTTTATTCCATAAATAGGATGAGGTTGCTTTGGAGAGTGCTTTAAAGAATGAATTAGGCACTTTGATCGGGAGAGCCTGGAAGTAATAGAGCATTTTAGGAAAGACATTCATCTTGACTGCTTGTATTCTACCCCACCATGACACCATCAGGGCATTCCAGCGCTCTAGGTCCCTCTTAACCCGTTCTAATAGGGGGGGGGGGTAGTTCCCATTGTAAAGTGCTTCTATCTTGTGTGTCAGGGTAATCCCCAGATATTTAATTCCCTTTTCAGCTATAGCCAAGTCTAGTGTTGCTGCTATTCTTTCCATTTCCGGCCTGTCCCCTGTTAAGAGTAACAGTTCTGATTTCTTCTTGTTTATTTTGAGGCCCGAGAGTGCCCCAAAGGTTTCGAGTTCTCTAATAGCGTGGGGTAAGGCCGTCCCTGGGTTGGTTAGGGCTAGGAGCATATCATCTGCGTATGCAATTACCTTATGATGTATACCTCCCATTTCTATCCCCGTTATGTCGCCGGATTCCCTTATTCTAGTCAGGAGATGTTCCAGGAAGATGGCGTATAAGAGGGGGGACAAGGGGCATCCTTGTTTGGTACCCCGTGTTATATCTATTTTGTCAGTGACCATCCCGTTTATAGCTATCCTGATTGTAGGGGAGGTGTAGTTAGCTTTCACCATTTTTATAAACTGGTCCCCAAATCCCATACGTTTTAAGGTGTTGAACAATATTGACCACTCCATCCTATCGAAAGCCTTTTCGGCGTCCAGTGAGAGCAGGACTGCCGGTGTGTGGGTAATCTCAGTTTTCTCCACTAGATGTATTATTCTTCTCAGGTTATCGTGTGTCATCCTCCCTGGGATAAATCCTGATTGGTCTGGAGTTATTAGGGACGGGAGGAGTGGGTATAGTCTGTTTGCCAGGATTTTGGTGTATATTTTGGCGTCTAGATTGATTAGCGCAATGGGGCGATATGAGGAGGGGAGGGAGGGGTCTTTTCCTGATTTGTGGAACACCAGGACCTTTGCTTCATTCATAGTGTGTGTCACATTGCCGGTTTGTTTGAAGGAGTTTAGGAGTCTAGTCAAGACCGGGATAAGTATATCTGCTTATTTGTTGTAAAAGGGTGCAGTAAAGCCATCCGGGCCTGGTGCCTTGTCATTTGGGAGTGCCGCTATTGCCTTTTTTACTTCCTCTTCCGTGATCGGGTTCTCTAGTGCCTCTCTGTCAGCCTCTGGGATTGTCGTAATGGGGAGGGATTGCAGATATGTGTCCTGTTCGGTTTCATTTGGGTGCTCTGTGGTATATAATGTTCGGTAGAATTCGCTAAAGACTTTGCCTATGTTCTGGGTCTGTGTATGAAGTTCCCCCTGCGAGTCCCGAATGTTCATTATGTTCGTATTCTTTTGTTTTTCTCGCAGCTGTCTTGCTAAGAGTCTGTCTGCCTTATTGGCTTTTATGTATAGCCATTGTTTAAGGAATTGGAGGGATCTCTCTGCCACTTTAGAGCAGAGCATTTCTAATTGTCCTTGTGTGTGTTTTAAGACTTTCTTTAGGGATCTAGAAGGGTGGGATATCAGTTCTTTTTGTGCGTCCGATATTTTTTTTTCAAGTTCTTTTTCCCAGTAATGTCTCTGAATTTCGTTAGTGGCTTTTAGTGCTATGAAGTGGCCGCGGGTTACCGCTTTGAATGCCTCCCAGATTGTGTTTATTGGGACCTCACTTGTGTCATTCTGTAAGAAGTATTCTGTTATCTTGTCCCTGACCGTTTCCCCCAAAACCGGGTCTTGGAGAATATCTAGAGGGAGCCGCCAGCACCACAGACCTCCCCCCTTTTCTGGGGTCTTTATTTCTAGCCAGAGCGGAGCGTGATCTGAAAGAGAAATCGATCCCTTTTCTATGTCCTGGATGTTCCCCATGAGGCCCACCGATACCCAGAAATAATCAATCCTTGACATTGTGTTGTATACGTGCGAATAGTACATGTAGCCTCGCTGTTGGCTCTTTAGTTGTGTCCATACATCACAGAGTGCCAATTGTTCCATCTTCTGTTTGAGAAGTTTGGATGGGGCGCCTTGGGTAGTGGGTCCCCCCGTACTTCTATCTGTTCGTGGATGCCATGCAAGATTTAGGTCTCCCCCAAAATTATTTCCCCTTTCGCAAAGCCCTCGAGCTTCTCTAGAGCGTCTCTGATGAAGCCGTCCTGTCCAGTGTTAGGTGCGTATATGGAAGCCAGGGTCAGGCGGCATCCGTCGAGCTGGGCATTAATGATCGCGAGCCTCCCTTCCTTATCCGTTAGCCTGTCTGTGAGGACTACATTCACTCCTTCTTTTATAGCAATCAGGACTCCTGCTTTTTTGTCTTTGGCATTAGATTGCGCCCATATGCGATATCCTCTGAGGTGTATTTTCTGTTTGTCCTGGGCTTTGATGTGTGTTTCTTGTAGTAGGAGAATGCTTGCCTTTTCTCTCTTCAGCAGGGACTTAACTTTTTTCCTCTTTAACAGGGAGTTCAGGCCTCTTATATTTTATGTTAGGATTCTAAGTCTCCCCATTGAGAATTACGGTGTGGGTCATTTCCTGTTTTTCGGTGCATTGAGATCTTATTGCTTCTTCGGGTGCGTTTCTCTCCCCCCCTCCCTCTCTGACTCCCCAACTTCCCCCCCATTACAAACTTTGAAACAATTAACTTCCCGAGGAGGGCCCGGGTACCTAGGGTTGCTAGAGTGTTGGGCCTATCGCTCCCGGCCCTCAATGTGCTCGGTATTAACATTGCAGGGGATCCTATACCCCGCATTTCCTCAGATCTTCCTGAGTTACAGTTCCAAGGGCTCCTCACCGGGCCGCCTGCCTGTGCTTGTCGTGGACATTTTGCTCTGACAACCTAATTGCCCATGTTGCTTCTTCTTTTGCCGTATCTCTTCCCATCCCCTCGGCCTTTTGTTGTACCCATAACCTGTTCTGTTGGGCATCCCCGACGGGTCCTCCTTTCGTACGCCCATCACCTGTAGGCCTTCGTCGCATGTGGTTACTCTTCTTTGTTTGCCTTCCCAGGTGAATAGGAGGCCGAACGGGAAAGTCCATTTGTAATGAATTTCTTTCGCCACCAGTTCCTTTACAAGTGGTGCCATATCTCTCCTTTTTTGCAGAGTGACCGCTGCCAGATCTTGATATAAATGGATGTCCGTCCCATTCATCCTGATGTGTTCCAGTTGTCGCGCCCTCCTCAGAATTTGTTCCTTTTGTGGGTATGAGGAGAGGGCTGCTAGGACATCTCTAGGTCTTTCTCTGGGCGCCCCTGTTTGTTTTGGGCCCACTCTGTGAACCCTGTCTATCCCTATGAGGTCCGCTTCCTGTTCCTCCAGAATGTCTCTGAACACTTCTTGGATCGCTTTTTTGAGGTCCTTATCGAGAACTGTCTCCGTGATATTTTTGATTCGAATGTTTGATCTCCTAGAGCGATTTTCTAAGTCTTCGCATTGGATCTCAAGGTTTTGGGTTAGGCGCGTCAATTGTTCCTGGGTCTCGCTGTATTGGCGGGTTTCATCATCAAGGTTTTGGACGATTCTCTCCATTATATCGGTCCTCTCTTCCAGTTTGGCTACATCCCTCTTGACTTCTTGCACCACTTGTTTTATTTCGTTTCTCAAGGATGAGAACTGGTCCTGGACAGTTGACATGAATTTATCCTGTAGCTCTGTGAACCACGTTTGCATATCCTCCCGTGACGGAGGTAGAGAGGTGGCGTTGGAGTGGATGCGGCCCTCTGGGGAGTCGTCCCGTGCCCTTCCTCTTGTTTGGACTTGTGATTCCGCCGACCACATTTGTACCACGTAAGCGTCTTCTTTAGCTGGGTGTGGGTTCGGGAGAGTCGAGTTCCCTCTCTCCTTTGCTTTCGACATTCCTTCCCTGTTGTATAACGTTCTCCTGTGGTTATCCGGAGGCCCTTTGTGCTTTTTGGATGTTGCCTTGTGGCTTTCCCCCTTAAAATGCGGGTCCCCGGGGGGGGTGTTGGTCTTCCTGTATGGTGGGGGGCAGTTACCCTAGAGGGGGCGGCTGTCTGCGGTATAGTCCTTCCTTGGTGCCCCCTCCTGCCGCTCTGCACCCCCCTCGAGCCCTGCTTAGGCCTCCGAGTGGTGGGGACTCAGTGAGTGTCCACCGGTAATCCCTGGTGTTGGGGGGGGCGCTCACCTTATGCGCCTACGGGCGACCGATGGCGTGCGCAGTGTTGCTCGGGCTGCTGGGCCTCCCCTTCTCCGCTCGGGGCCCCGCGCTTCTCTGGTGCCCTCTCCGCCTCTTCGGAGCTCGCTTGCCCTGCACGGATGCAGAGACGCTCCGATGGCGCAGGGGAACGGCCCCCGCCTCCTCGGGTGTTCTGCACTGCTTGCGGAGAGGAGCCGCGGCCTCCCGCGTCTCCCACTGGATCTCCACTCTCGCTGATGGTTCTGGCCGCGACTGATGGGGGAGGGGCAGCCGCTTCTCGCCGCGTCTGTGGTTCCGCGTCTCCCGGTCCTCACATATGTAGGGTCGGGACTCGCCTGTCAGATGGTGTCCTTAATATTCGGGTAGATTTTCGTAGCGATTCATGCGTTTCTGTCCTGCTTTATTGTGGTTTTGTTGGCGGGCGGGGAGAGATTTATGTGTGACTCCCTGTCCCAGCGGCCATCTTGGAATCCCTTCTCAGTTTTTTTGACACCTAGCATGACGGATGGCGACTCCGTGGGCCCGCAGTTAGTGACAACTAGTGTGGACCAAAGGGGCTCTGAGGGAAATCAACTCCAGTTAAATGAAGATCGGGATGCAGGGAGCCACCCAACATCATCTTTGAACCTGGTGCATGAAGGGGAGGGGGCTGAAGGACGGTTCAACAGGATTCTCCGAGACAAAGTCAGTAGAGAAGAAGACCCGTCCTTCACACCCAAAGGGATAAGAGCGGGGGAGGAGGACAGCAGAAAAAAGGACGTAGTTTTAGATTGGAGCTCAAAAAAGAGCACCCAGCCGGAGGAGAGCCAGGGGGATTCTTCCACCTCGGGCAAAATGGCACGTGATGTGTAAGGCACCAAAAATTCTTAAGAGAGCCCTATTCTCCGAATGACCCTCCCGGCAGCAGCCTGCAGGAAAAAATGAGGTGACTATGAGAGGGGCAGGCCCCTGTCCTGCCACAAAATTGAAAATGAGACTCTGGCCCTTGCCTGGATCCTCAGAAAAATGCCAAACAAGCTGCAGGATTCAAGATAAAAACAAAGAGGTGTCTCTACAGAATAATACAAAGACAAGGGACAGGTAAAGGAGGTGGATATCAAGATATTCCCCGGACTCTTCGGAATCAGATAGCACCTCCGCTTATGAGTAGAAATCAAGTCGAAGAAGGGCCACAAACCAGTCGGATGGACCCCAACCAAAATTACAAGCTGTGGACGCCCCACCGGCAAACCAAGACTGGGAAAATATCTCCACTCGTCAAATATTTCAGCTGTTACAATAACACTAGCACCTTATTTAAAATGAAATGAGACACTAAGTGACAACTACAGGGACCTATCAACTTTAATTGCCTTGATGAACTTTAAACTGATTTTTCTGGAAAATTTCATTGAATCAATTTGTGAGAAGAAAGGAAGAGAAACAGAGCTGGAGGGAGTGATCCTGAAATCCTTAATTGTCTTGCTCCAAGATGCAAAATCAGACAAGAGGATCTTTCTGGAAGGAGTAAGACACATTTCTTGGTCCAAACCCACCAGAAGAGAAACTAGGAACAGATCAGAGAGCCAAAATAAGGAAGGGGAATTCTCAGATGGAGTAACAGTGACCAATGTAGATGAGGGAGAAATCAATCTGGAATAAAAGGGACCTGCTGGTATAACAGAAGCAGGATCTCTGTCACGAAGGTTAGAGATGGAATCTGACCTCGTAATTAAGACCTAATTGGACCCCCAACTCAAATCATCAGTCATGGTAGTGAATGTAATGATCCATAGTGGAGACGACAACGAGGACGAAGGGGAAGACTAAACGGCTCTATCTGAAGGTGCAAAGTCAATAGCAAGGAGAGGAAGGGTAAATCCTGTATCCATCTTCAAACAGGGGTCTAAACCTACACAGGGTGGAACCCGAAGGTTCCCTAGGATCCAAATTAAAAGACCAAAAATATTTAAAAATGGGCAAAAAATAAATCATGTGGCTCACGAAGTTTCTTGAGGAATTTGAACATTATGGAAATGAACACTAAACACCGCCAGAACACCAGGAAGGGAAGGATCACTGATGAAGACCTGACTCCACAAATACAGGATAAGATGGTCCTGTTGGAGGCAGGCACAGCAGACAAATCACAGGGACTACTAGATGAGAGTGTGTTGGAGTTACTAGATCTATCTACTTATGATGATGAGCCCACCCTGAATTTCAGACCTCAGGAACGAGTTGTCTTGGTTAGTACTCTATGATGGACGATGATGGTCGACTAAATACTCTGATGGAGGTACTTGTAGAGAAATCTAAGAAGACAACTCGCACAATATGGACAGAACCCAAAGAAGATGTAGGGACCTCCTGTGGACAGAGAGATAAGAAAAAATCAGATTTCAGAGAAAGAAAGAAGTGGGAAGAGAGTTGAGAAGGAAGGATGAGCCTAACCTTGCAAAGAATCTTAAAAAATGATGATGGTTTGATACTAAACAGATCGAATGTAATGACTCTTTTCCATCATATTCCACAGCTGAGGGTGATTAGTAGAAACGATATTAAGATTGTTAGTTTCCCGGATGAGAGATTGAATGATAAAGTCACTCTTTTCATGAGCTCTTTAGCTCTGAGAACAACAATGATGAAAGCTAGAGACGACTTCCATGCCATTGGTTTTGATATAGAGCAGAATGATTTATTAGGGAAAACCCAGGTGGAACGGAAGAGAACGCCTCCTAAGAACAGAAAACTCCAAAGGGACGAGAAGAAATATCTCTCTAATCGCAAAGACAGTATCCCACTATTTGAAGATCAAAAGGGAAGGTCTTGTTCACCACTGACAAAAAATAAAGGAAGGAATGACGTCACGGGCCTAATAATTAAGGTAAAAAAACAACAACAAAAGATCACAATAACTGTTCAAGAAAATGGCCCCATGGCAGAAAAAGGGCTACTTGGAATCTTGAATGAAAGAGATGGCAAGCTGACCAGTGCCCACTCCTCCTGCAGCTGGCTGGCTGGGGCTTTATCAGTAAAACCAGTGGAATAATGCCAGAAGGAGTTGAACTCCAGACAATGGAAAATTGGGAGCTGGAACACCCGTGGCTCGGGGCACTTATTTAATGAAATGCACACACAACTTTTAGATTTGGATATAGTTTGCCTCCAAGAAACCTGGCTAAAAGAGCCCCTCCTTCTCAATGGCTACGGGGTATACTTGAATCCCGAGGAACCCGGGGAAGACCATCTTCGGGTTTATTGGTGTTGTTAAAAAACTGTCGAAATCTTAAGGTGGCTCAAGTAAATAACCTACATGCATATATACAGATGATCAGTATACAAAAACAAAAGGAACACCAGAGAGAGGAGGATCTACTCTTAATAAATCTATACTGGAATCCAGAAGCACTGGAAGATGACATATTTATAGAGGAAGTAAATCTAGAAGAGCAAGCCAACATACGAATTGTAGTCTGTGGAGACTTAAACTCAACTGTCTGGATGAGGGGGATCAAAGAAGCCAAAGAAGAAGTGAGAAAAGGAACCCGAAAGATCGTCAGGGTGCAGGTTGGGTTGGAGGAAATGGAATTAAGAGATATGCACCTCTTGAATGGAAAAATCAGCGGTGACATCCCGGCAGCCCCGACCTGGACTAATGGCACTAGCAGGGCCACCCTGGATTATTGTTTCGTCTCAAGAAACCTCATTGATGAGGTTTTAAACATAGTAGTGGAGAAAACAACACACAGTGACCACGATCCACTTATAGTGACAAACAGTGGAGTGATGTGTGAAAGCCGTGAGAGATGGGAACAAAGATTGGGGGTGGATGGCAGTCTTAAAACAGCCAAAGGATAACCGAAAATATCAAAAAACTTAAAAGAAAGGCTGACACAGGAGCCAGATGACGTGGAATATGGACAGACCCTGTTGGCCTTGAAACAACTAAGAGGGGGAACGTTAAAACCAAAATTCAAGCATTTACATTTGTATGACAAGGAAATAAAAGTGCAAAAGAAGTTATTACAGAAGGTCCTAAGGGGGTTAAACAAATAAATTAAATATGAAAAACAAGACAGAGCACATAAGGAAAAGAAAGCAAAGGTACAAGAACTGTCTAAGGCTTTAAAATTCTAATCTACTCCAAATGGATGCAGAAAGCATGCTGAGGGCACTTGTGAATTCAAATAGCAGGAACATCTGGAAACTTATGAAGGATAAAGGAGAGACAACGGGGTCCCTTCTGACAAATCCAATAGCAGAGAATATATGGGTGTCCCATTTCAGGTATCTATTTGAGAACATCAATTCGACAACGAAACATGCAGCGGAAAGGGAAGCCGAGTCAAACAGCTGTAACATAACAACAGAGAGAGAAGAGATAAACTAAAAACACTATAATAAAGAAGAAATAAATCCCGGTTCCCACAGGATGTTTGCAGGAATGCATATGTCACTCTAACGGCCATGTTGCCAAACTACACGGTAGCTTCAGTATTTTTATTTGTATTTATTGTGTTTATAGTAGAGATGCATGTTTGCACTATACATTGCAGCAGAGACCATTACGAAAAAGAGATCCGATTAGCAGATCTCACTTTCTCAGCTTGAACTCAAAGAAGCTCAGCCTAGAAATCCCTCTAAGATGGCAATCTGTCAAAGCAAGTAAATCCTTTCATGTGTGTATTGAACAGCTCAGTTTATGTATACGTATCTGGAAGGGCCCACCAGTGCTCCACCACCCAGGTAACTACTTTAAGTGTCCTGAGTAGAACACATATGTCGGGAATATTTAACTTACTCATAGACCATCATTACAAGTTGGCTGGTGCAGTATTAATGTGCCGGTATAACTGGATACTGGCATGTTATGGCACAGGCTAACTATGAGTTCACCTGTGAGGTGGCCGGAATGTGTAAAAGCTGGAGGTCGTTCCACCACCTTGCCATCACAAATCGCTGGTATTACAGGCACCAGACAGAGTGCTGGTAATGGTAATGGCACAGTATCCTGGCAGAATTACCGACAGGATACCGACAAACTCGTAATGAGGGCCATAGTTTCACACATGACATCACTCACTCTTTTTTTTTTTTTTTTATTTATTTTAAAGTGCTTTTGGTTAATTAAAACCTTATACACTACAAAATGTTTACATTAACCATACCTAGTTACATATTTCACATGGAAAAACATTAGCCAACACATTTAATAATAAATTCTAAGACACATTTACAAAATACATCCCATTACACGCTTCCAAATATAAAAGGCTGCCCCAATAAAAACCTTAATTTCTCCGTCATAAATAACTGACCAAAATTGGTCTGATTCAATTCTTTGCATGTCCCCTACTAAATTTGAGTACCCTTTAGTGTAGTATTCTTTTAAGTTTGGGCAGAAAGTTAAAATATGTCTTACTGTCTCCACCTCGATATTACAGTATCTACACAATCTTTCTGCACGAGGAATTTTTGTTCTTGCCCCGATAATTTCATTACACGGGAGAATGTTCAGCCGTAATTGAAGTATAAATGTTCTCATAGCTTTATTTCCCGTGTTAAGCAGATACTGTCTTGGTGTAGCAGGCTTGAGGCCTTGGAGAGCATAAAAGGAATATCTAGACTTTTTGTATAAGTAGGACTGGTTTTCGCATAAATCCCAGATAAAGGCCTTATCTTTAAGGCTTTTCTTAATGTACATAATGTTGTCTTTTCCCATATGTACATTATATCCTAGGACTTCAAGAAATGTTAGTACTATTTTTTGTAAACTTAAAAAATAAGGATTCTTAAATCTGCCTTCGCTTTTATTTCTACCTATAAGGTTGAGCATGTTACCTCACTCTGACCTCAGGCCTATATGCTCATATGCACACAGTCAAGGCACCAGGGAAAAGCCAGAGACCATATATTTGTTTTCTGGGTAGGCTTGCATAGATGGACATTTGCACGCAATATCATTCACTAACATGACCTGCCTCGTATAACTATCTCTCAGCTCCATGAGTCAGGGTCTGTGTCAGCAGCGCAAAGTCCCTTTTCAGCAGTACAAAGTCACTTTGAACCGTGCAAAAAATTCCATGAATCGTGCCCTTACAGCCAGACAGGTCCTTTTCCCTATGACCTCTTGAAACAGATTGTTCAAGATGAAATGCAAAGTCAATGGGGCTGTTAAAGACATTCAGCTCTGTGTCCAGCACTGACAGCTGCATCAAGATGGCCAGGCCCTTTTCTTACAAAGCCTGACAGATGGCCTGCTGTGAGTTCAAAACACCTCTATAATAGACACATACTACTTTTGCATTTTTGCCAGACAAAAGCAAGACCACTTTAACTGCATGCGTGCCCTATTTGGAACCTTGGGATAGTGAAATACTACACGCAAATTGCAGAAACCTTATTTAAGTATAGAACAGCCTTTCAGATGCGTTTTGATTTATTCAAGTTATTAAGCTGCACTTGGCAGCCGGGTCCCTAGGAGGCCTTAAGACTTTGAGGAGGATGACGGGGAGGGCTGGAAGTAAGGAGCGGGCGAGGGAGAAACTGCTCTTTAGATCACACAAATGATCCATCAGGTGCAGAGAGAATACTTCATATCTGATTCCCTTATACATACTGCAGAGAACAGAGGTGAGGTTAGCATTTAAATTGAGTCCTTCAGAAGCAAAACAACAAACTGTCAAAAGGGCAAACATAGTGGCTGCCATACGCTTTGCAAAGTTTTCCTTTCCTTCTTCAAGGTGCTTCAATGTTCAAAGTGACACATTTTTATGCACGCAGGTTCCTTTTCTAATTTCCGCGACCCGGGCAGTATCCACTTTGTGGCAGGTGACCTACAGTGACTAAGTTTTGATCACATGAGCACCAACATCAGCAATGGGACGGTTGCTTGGGCCACATGCTAAATTGTTGTGCAACATCTCTGCGGGTGATAGGGTTTGCTAATACAAGGCCTAGAAATAGAAAAGGGGCTACAAATCCCAATCCACTGTGTGAACAGGAGTGCAGCCATATTGGGTTTGGAACTACTGTATATACCTGGACCTCACTGTGCTTCAATGCTCATTATTCGGAAACTCGTTCTGATAAGCTGTACTTGTTCATGCTCTTTTTCATTTCCCCAGAGGCGATGGTATTGCCCACTTTCGCTGAATAACACTTTGGTTGAATTTCTTTTTCTGCATTAGTAAACCAATTTTTTTACCACAAAAATGCAGATAGTAAGTTGGGGTAAGGGATACAGAAGGGGGGTTGGGAGGACTAAGTGGGGGGAGCTGGTGATCTCCCTCTGCGTTTTGCAGTAAAAATGTGGGAACATCGGTTAAAGAAATTGGTGAAAGTGTAATTCCGCAAAAGAAAACCGTTCACATTAATAGATCTTAGGTGATGCGGTAAAGTGAGACAGCAGATGGTCCTGTGGCGAATGAGAACTGACACAGGAGTAATGTTTCCCCGCCCTCATAGAAGTGAAGTCTTGCAGTGCAGACACTGTATTGGCCTGTGCATCCTTCACAACCTTGCATCTCACAAACACTGGAAACCCTAATCCTGCTGATGGAGTTGAAGCACAGCCAAGGCCTTGATCACCAAACCCTGGCTCTTCTCTCACAAGCAACGCTGCTGCCATCAAGGACTACACGTCATCTTGGCCTAACATCGGAATAGATACAAAAAGAAAATAATTCCCCTCATGGACATGTTCCTCTTGGTTTAGGACCCTGCTTAATGGCTTGTTTGTCCTGTTCAAGCGCTCTCATGCCTCTGGGCAATGTCTCCAGCGCTATAGAAATAAAATAAATAAATAACCGCAAAACCAATCTAAACTAATACCTCAACCAATCAATAACTAGATGTTGACCCTAATGAAAGCACTCGCGTACAGCCATTAACATTATTGCAGTAAAATGTTTGCCTAGTTGTTTGTTCATGTTCATTAATTCTAATGAGAGTAGGGAACACAGTTACAGAAACAGCCTGATGCTGTGACAAGTGGTAACAGTGCAACAAAAAGGGGGGAGCAATGCTAGCCTATTAAAGAAGCCGCTCACGCGTGAAGTCTTGGAGCAGGGAGCAATAACCCTGGCAAGCCCTGTCTACCTCTATGCAGCCCACATCTCTCCACTGACACATACTCCCAAACTCTTTATGGTCATTCCAGCAAACTCTGCCCGTCAAGCAATACACCCCAACTTTCTTCACCCTTGGGGTGACCCAGGCAGTGCTTGTTCCACAGGTAATCACTTTGAGGCGTGGCCAGGTACATTCTTCACATATGAGATGAGTGCAGTCTTGGCAGAGTAGCAAACTCTCGTGTCTTACCTCACTGGAACTCGGCAACCTTGCATTCAATGAAATGTTAAACGCCCAACAATCACTTTGGACTTAAATTGTCCTTATTCTGAACATAAAGCCGGCAGGGGGCACTATCGACTGCCCTAACACATCACCTCAGGGTGCTGATCTTATACTTCACTTCATTCCCCCAATAACATGATACACCAGTAGACCTGGCCCAGCTCTGCATCTCTTTTTGCATCACATAACATGCAGGTAATACATGACCCCATTATATTACTACCAGAGTCAGAATAGTACCCTGTTGACCTTCCTAATGCAAAGTTAGATGTTTTTTTTTTGTTTTACCAGTGCTTCCGCTTTTCGGTGGAACCCTGGCTAGGACACTGTTCGTACTTTCAAACCGGGCGTCTGTGTGGCTGCTGGAACTAGGCCCATCATTTCGGAGGATGAGCTTGTCCTCTATGGGTGTGGTTATTTCTGTATGCAAGATGCATTCAACAGGTGCGCCACATTTCTCCTGGTCGATAGTAGACTTAATGCTGCTCCTTGATCAAGGAAGTAAACAGAAGCAATGTGACAATCGATTTCTCTTACCATGGCCACATCATGCCTACACAGTCCCACTTCATCAGAACCATAACAGATGCCACATGGGGGCGGGTGTTCAGATGGCCTATGAGTACCAAAGAAGAGAAAGAAAAGCCAAGAAAACACAGCCTGTGTCTTTATCTGTATAAACCTGGGGCATCATGCTTCAGAAGGTACCGAATGAGCAAATCCTGTGGGGAAGGCAAGATCATCTGACTAATGAAAGTGAGCAGTCGCCAAAATACAATACAAACTCCCCAATGAGAGTCAATAACGGACACACCCCAGGATGAAATGAGACCAGGACCAAGTGCGGGTGAAGTTAAGAGATAAAGTTTATCTAAATCAAATTGGGCATGCAGAGGACTCTGCACACTCCGAGAGCGCTCTGCCAAACAATACACTGTCAGTACATTTTAAAGGGTTACAGCGTCATTGATGACGATATACATATAGTACAAAAGTTACATTACAATTGGTGGGGCAGTTGACCCAGTATGGATATGTATTGACCGGCTCCATGTGATTGGATGATGGCTTGGCGGGACGTCGGACATCACGTGCATCAGCTGGGCTGGTCGGTGCGAGATGAAGGTCATGTTGGTTCTGGGTGAAACGGCTGGTTATAACTCTCTAATCTACACATTACTTCAAAGTATGCAATAAACAATCACCAGTTACATCTTGGCATTTAGGGAGAAAACCATATATTTCATATGTACACTTTTATTAGTTCACTGCAAGTCGTTGATCAAGTGAAAGGTGTGGGGTTCGGTTCTTTCAGGGGCATGGAAGCACGGACTCAGTGGAAGGATGAAAGAATACATTTGTAACATCGAGACATTCGTGGGACATGAGCTTAAGCAACACTGGCGAGGGAGGGGAAAAACATGGGGATTATCTGCGCTTGTATTGCACAGCGCTGCAGCGGGGAGAGGAGGCTTGGGCAAGACAATGAAATTGAAAATACACGTAATGGGTCTTAAGTAAGTTTTGCAAGTGCAATCTATACATAGGACCTGTGAGGGGTTTGGTTCAAGGTAAAGTTGTACTTTTACATGCATTAGTTACACAACCCTGGCCATGTCCACTTTACAGCAAGATACATTTTTGGTTGTTACCGCACTTTGGTCCATGTAATTTACATTATGTCACATGGTTCTTCTAACATCATACCTATGTGTACATTATGTTGACAGCAATTGACCTGGACTGCCCAAATCTCTTATCTTCTACAATCAATCAGCTAACATATTTATCAAGCATTCGTTTAGACCTCATGAAGGATACTTTATTATGGTTTTAGTACAAAGAAGGATATATGGTCACACACGGGATTAGTGATTGGGGTGAATCTGAGTGGCACACAGTCGTTGGGCAGGCATCCGTTACATCAAATGAGAGTTGCGGTTAGGGGTTGTGTGAGTAGTATATCCTCTGAGTGGGGTCTGCGAGTGCAGAGCAGGTTTGTGGTGATGGATGGCTTTTTTCCAAGACCAGGCCTTGGCTCGGTCATTCACAGGGCAGTGATGTAAGGAGGAAGGCGAGAGATACAGTGTTTTGTTTGTAGCCTTTTGTGCCCTTCTTTCCGTGAGAACAGGACAGTCCCAGAGACACCAGGGGGAGGTGGAGGGGGAGTAGTTGGATAACTGTGCGCGGACCCAGGGGAGAGGTGCGGGCCTGCAGGCTGGCATTTCTGTGAGGCCTACTAGAGCAGATATACAAAATGGAGTCGGTGTTCATACAAAATGGAGTCAGTAATCAGCCCTCTTGTAGATGTTGCCCCTGTATGTGTCGTCCCGAGGCTGTCCGGCACCTTTGGCCAGAGGCGCATGGCCAGCCGTGGAATGAGCATAGTGTGCGTGCGGGGACAGGAATGGAGGGGAGGGGGGCCTAAACGACCTTTCCTCCCATGCACTAGCAAACCCCATGCAGTGGCCCCAGTCCCCATACCACCCCCGATACTTGCATATTGATCGACCCCAATCCACGATTATGTCAGAACACCTCTTATTATTCCACAACGCAATGCTATTAGTCCCTATAGATTTGGGGGACACTGGTAACTTTTTGGTATCACATATAGCAAGCAGTTGAGTCTTCCAATCCAAGCTAAAGCACATATTGGCAAAACCAATTGAAGCTTTCCAATTAAAATCAGGTTGGTTTTGTCACTGGTAGGGCTGTAGCGGATAACATGTGGCGCCTATTTTTGTCAATTGAAAAAGGACACACTCAGTCAGTTGCCAATGCAGTGATCTCGCTGGATGCTGAGAAGGCATTCAATCGAGTGGAGTGGACCTTCTTGTTTTCGTGTCTGAAGAGAATGAAAGTTGGTCGGAACTTTCAACGATGGGTGCATTTGTTGTACAATGATCCGTCTGCGAGTGTTATCACAAATGGCCTCATCTCTGATAAATTCACGCTTCACAGAGGTACGAGACAGGGCTGCCCACTCTCACCTCTGTTGTTCATCTTGGCTCTGGAATCTCTAGCAATGTGCTTGAGAGCAGATGTCCATCTACAACCAATAATTGGTGGCAATCGTAACAATTTGATCTGGTTGTACGGAGATGATCTACTGATTGCCCTTCAAGAGCCAGCTACTTGCATTCCTCACTTAATAAGTGATATTCAGCAGTTTTCAAGAGTCTCCGGTTATAAAATCAACTGGGGTAAGTCTCAAATACTTCCAATCAACAATCTGTGTCAACAAGCCACTTGTGCACAATTTCAGTTCAGATGGTGTGTGGATAAAATGAAGTATCTGGGCATATGGATTAGTGGTGAGGTGATGAAATTACCAATGATACATTTTGGATTGCTCCTCCCCAAGATAAAATCAGATCTGGAAAGATGGGGCCTCTTGAAACTGTCCGTGTGGGGGAGAATAAACTGTTTAAAGATGAATCTAGCACCTCGGGTAAATTATATTCTGTCAATGTTACCAATCAGGATACCAGGGCACATTTTTAAAGAAATAGACAATGCTATGCAGAGATTCATCTGGGATGGGAAACGGCTAGGGCTGGCAATTTGGAAACTACAACTTCCCCTGCAACAGGGAGGGATGAATTTACCAAAATTTAGTGACTACCATCTATCTTTTTCTGTACGCCATCTGTGCAAGTTCATTGAATCTACTACTGAACAACCACACGATTCGGCGTGGGAGTGTGGTGTGGTGTTCCAGCTGGACCCGGAAGCTCTGTTGACCACTAAGAAATGTAAATCCAAAAAATCTAATCCTTTGACTAGTTTCTTACAGGATTGCTGGTGTGAAATATCCAAGCGTATGAATGCAGATACTTATCAGCACTTGAATACCTCCATTTGGCTCAACCCTGCCTTGAAATATCAGGGAAAAAGTTTTTTTAGGCCGGACTGGTTCCTGACGGCAATAAAGTACATCCATGATCTTATAGAAGTGGGGAATTGGATCTCGTACACACAACCTTGCCAATCTCACAACATGGCGGATTGTACATTCGCCGAATACCGGACATCGAGAGCTATTGTGTCAAATTGTCTTGAAGAACCTCAACTGAAAACTCAAAATGTCACCTGGTTGGCACTGCAGACATGTTCAAGTGCTTTCCACCCAGCTGCCACATTATATGGATTCACGAAGACATGCAGAATAGGGGATCTGAGATTGCCAATTGTCTGGGCAGAACAGCTAGGAGAGGATATTGATCAAAAATGTTCACAACACTGCTGCGAGAACATTCACTTGATGAGATTGGACTGGGGCCTTGGGGCATCACAAACGAAAATTCTCTTTAGAGCCTACTGGACACCAGTTAAGTTATTTCGGAGGCAACTCTTGGCGAACGATCTCTGCTGGAAATGCAAAGGTGCAAGTGGCTCCCTCAGTCATTTGTTGTGGTTTTGCCCGAAAACAAAAACATTTTGGGAATATGTATGTGAAAGATTAGGACTAGTTTTGAACTGTACAATCTCTCTATCTGGCTCCCTTCTGATTTTAGGTGACATATCTCAGCTGGACGATTCTACCTTTGGAAAGAAAACTTGGTTGCTACGGGTATGTATGATCGCCAAGAGGATGATACTGAGAATGTGGAAGTCAAGCAGCTCCTTTAACATTGATGAGTGGGTGGAAGAACTACTCACTGTTTCCACTTATGAGAAGGCCATTTACAAAGACGCAAGAGATGTTGAGAAATTTTGGGACATTTGGGGAAATTTCCTTGAGGTGTATGGCCAATGTATACCTAATTATTTGGTCTACTAGGTTTCTGGACTGTGAACTATAATACCACCATGGCTCACTCTTTGTCTTATTATCTGATGTTTTGTTAGCCATTAGCAATGCTCGAGTGTTTAATTATGTTTAGGCTCTTTATTCTTTGTTCTATTTTCTTTTTCTTTCTTCTTCTTTCTTCTCCTCCTTTATTTCTTATCCTTTTCAAATGACCTTGGTACTGGTATGATTTGATATGTTATTGTGCGTGTTAACATGTTTTAGATGCTTGTAGGATTCTTGTTATTATCATCTATTCAATTGTTGTGGTATTTTGTTTATTTGAAAATAAAAACTTTTAATTAGAAAACAAAAACGAATCTGGACCGGTTACGCAGCAGATGTGTGACATACATTTGGTATGCCAATAAATTCACCAGGAACATCTGTTAATTGTCTTAATTCACCTATTAACAGATGAACATTTCAAGATCATTTTGTACATTCCCTAATAAACTAGTCACAAGTTGTCATTGATTGGCAGCCTCGAACCATACATTTCCTCATGGTGTTCACATGGGCATAATCCCGACAGAATGTGACAATCTGGAAAAATACCTGGCAGGGGCCTCATCACGAGTTGGGTGGTTTCCCGACTGGGAGACTGCCCAACTTTATTTGCATTAACGCCCAGCCGTCCAGTGGTATTATCGCCTGGAACCAATGGGGAATTTTTGGGGCGCAATTACTGCATGGTAATTGCGCCGAATATTGAAATTTTTTCCGGCCTGTTTACCTCCAGCTCTGAACTGGGGGTAGAGATTGGGAAGACTCTTAAATGCGATGGTAACAGCATTACCGCCGCATTTAATGGCTACCGCCCAACTCGTGATGAGCCCCTCTATTTACGTCTTTTCTGCACTGTATGGGGAGAAGATGGCCTACTGGCTCAGCATCGGGCATTTCAAGAAGTCCTCAGTAAAGAGGAGGGAGGCAAACATATTGCAGCCAGACACATAGTTCATTTTGGTTGTCCTATTGTCTTAATCCCAGATATCCAGTTACCATAGTTGCCATGTGGCAGAATGTGCATGTTGACTGAAGGCCAAAATGAGACATTGCAAGAGTATACAGAAGAAAACCTGCAAAATGACTGTATTGATCACTCAGCATCACCGGTGCTCTTCCTACTATTTTCATTTCCAAGGAAACCAGAAACCTGAGGACATGCCTTGATTGCAGAGAGATGTGCGCTTCCTAGCGCCAAGATGACCCCGGGTGAAACTGTCCTTTATAAATTTAGCTAATAATAATAATTTAAAAACATAACTTTAAACAATCTGTACCCATGCCTCATCTCTCGGTCCTTATGGATCAGCACAGGTGAGAGCCTGTAGAAATGAAATGTGATCAAAAAAGGACATTGGCCCTCATTACGACCCTGGCGGAGATCGTGGTGCAATATGCACCATGGAGCACGGCGGAAAGCTGCCAATACCGCCATGGGGGTTGGCGGATTTACCGCCCCATTCCGACCTTGGCGGGGCGGTAAATCCCCAATCCCCATTTTACCCTTCCCCATTCCCATTTTTGCCCCATAGGGTATAATGGGAGTGGGGAAGGCGTTAATTACGCCACCGTAAAATACGGTGGCGTAATTAACAACAAGGTCCCGTAGCGCCATGGATTTCTCCGCCCGGAAAAACCAGGCGGAAAACGGCTCCATGGCGCTACGGGAACTCGTAGTAGGGCGGAAGGGTCCGCCGCGAATACCGCTGGCGTAAACCCACTCCGCCAGGGTCGTAATGAGGCCCATAGTACTTATTCAGAATATGGGCAAATCAGTGGGAAATGCTGCTAGGAGGCTGGTAAGCCTCTAGGCGCACAAAGTAAGTGTTTGATCTCTGCAATGCCCCGGCTGTTTTCTTGCATTTTATAGACAAAGGTTTTCAAGGGTATCCTGTAGATTTGTCTGTAGTTTATATATATGATGTCTTTACCTGCTCACAAAATGAGGCCCACATGTAGAGGGCATTCACATGTTTCTACAGTAGTTGTGTGATCACAATGTTTATGCTAAATTGGACACATGTTGATAGGTGGAGTGTTGGGTGGTATTAGTAACCCTGAGAGCAGTGGCACTGGTGCCATAGAAAGAGATGAACAAAGCTCATTATGACCTTGGCTTTTGACTTGCAGTCTTTTTGAGTTTGGTTACAAATGCGAACATGCACAGAGGAACAATGACCGCTTTCTCACAGAGCATAGCCACAGCTTCAATGCTGCTTACCAGCCTTCCCATGGGGCAGAGCTACATCCTCAAACATGTTTTCTTAACCACCACAGGGCAGAGTCACTCCTTCCAAACCTTTTAAAGATCTTTTCCATAAAAGTGCCACTCCATCAGAAATCGTATGGCTCTCCTGCACAGTTGAACCACCACCTCAAAATGTTCTTGCTTCTCCTTCAGAAAGCTGTCCATTTTCCCCTCATGACTGCTTCTACCCAATGCACATTCGCTTACGCGAGTGTGGGAGGGCTAGGGTGACCAGATTTAAAAAGCAGAAAACCAGCACTGGGTTTTATAACATCAAAGTCGGACTAACTCTTGAAAGTGGCTGTCCAGGCAGTAAACTTCAGTAGCAGTTGGAGAAGAAGGTTTAAGTGTTAATGTTCAAATAAACACATATTATAATTAACGTATCACTAATTTATCACAAGGTAACACTATCTTAAGTTGTAAAATGCAGCATTTCTTCTGTGCATTCCTGCCTGCCAGCTATCTAGACCAAAAACCGGTACCACTGCAGTTTCCAATGGAAATATAATCTTGACAAAGGGGGACAGAGATCCAAAATCCGGGAAAGTCCTGGCAAAACCGGGACCTATGGCCACCCTAGGGAGCGCTCAAGGATGTGGTTTTCTTTGCATCCGCGGCTCCCGCTCCCATTCATTGAGCAGTGCTTGACAATTCAAGCAAAATATTCCTCCATGGCATACCATCCTATCCAGCCAAATGGTATCACGGGCAAAACAACTTCCATTGGGGCATGGGACGCCTCACAGCCATGCATAGTAGCCAGCAGACCCTCCAGCGGCGTCCCTGAAGATTGTCCACTCTCCATTATTCCTATTAAATAATAGTAAAATAAAGCATAAATTAAAGAACAGTACACAATAAATAATGTCTGTACCTCCAACTGTGGATTAACAAGGCTACCTTCCCTCCAACCGCTCAGCAAACCTCACAAAATAACAAGTAGTGAGCAGGACCAGATATAGAGGCGGGGCATTGTTAAGAAGAGTTTGAGGTCTCTGATTCAAAACTCAAACTATTTCGAAATTTGAACTCTGACTCAAGATTCAAGAGGACATTTAAGCAGCGAAAAGAGCCTGCAGGATAGGCTGGATGTTCTTGGGGAGTTCCAGCTGGACTGCCATGGGGAAGCTCTTAGTGAGCATGGAACTCAATTCAATGACACCTGCAAGCTCCTATTTCCTCGTTATGAAAATAAGGGACTACAGAGAAAGCAAAATAAGCAACCAATATTAGTACCTTAGAGAACTAAATGGGAGCACAAATGGCAGTATATCTGTACATTTAATGATTTCATGGATTACATATTTGGGCCAGAAGTTATCCGAAGTCCCCAATTTAGTGGCATTTGGACTGTCTTCCTGTCTTAAAAAAATTAAGTTTGTACAGAAATCAGTATATATTTTCGGAATCCATTGTTATGTTTTAGATGTGAGATTAATCACACATCACCTTCCCACCGCAATAGCAGTCAAAATATATGCCAAATTATTAATTAGATTTGCAAACAATTATTTTTATTAAAACGCCAGGAGTGTTTACATGCAAGCACATATTTGGGATGCAGGCCTGAAAAGAGATTGAATGAAGTCCAGCAATTAACTAACATCTGGACGGTGCCATGAGACAGTTTTATTGCATTCTGGACTTTTTGAATCTGAGACATTCTGCCACAAACAAAGCTTCGGCGGGGAAAATAGAAATCAAGAGCAGTTTCGAAATGTCCTAGTCTCCAAATCATTGGTATTCAAATCTAGTTCATTTTAACTAGTGAGCCAGCCAAATGCACTGTGGTAATGAAGTTATGAACAAGTGAGTTACAGTTGTTTTGCGTAGTCCTTTTTTTCTCAAGCAAAAATATATTGTAAAGTTGTGAGATTTGAATACTGGGAGTTTTATTCAGTCTCATCAGAAGTTCATTTCGTTGGAACCTGACTCAAGATGATCCTGGATTTGAAGATTGCTGTGTCTTGAAGATTGATGCTTCTGAATCTGATGAAATAGGAGTACAGATCCAAGATGTCCGGAGGGCCTGCTTCAATCCAGAGATGTATCATGAAAGATTTCAGGATGTGAATCGGTATGACACAGAGTTGTATGCTGAGCGTTGTGAGGTATTTGATACAGACCTTGCATCATTCCCTAGAAATAATTGGTAGTGGGTATATGTTTGTTTCACTAAGATGCATATTTTGATGAGTATAGATGATCTTCAGATATATTTCAAGTATTTAAAAAGGCTGCTGGGAGTTGACTTCCTAGCATGTCTGCAGACATTGATATCTTGCAGATGAGGGGCTCCTATCAGAACCATTAATGGATTAGTGGGGTGCAGGAAGGTATGCGAACCTCGATTCCAACACCCCTTCTGCCCTTATCCTCCCAGATCTGTCCGCTGCCTTTGATGCAGTCAATCACTCCATCCTCATAAATTGACTGTGTGATACTCCCGGCATCATGGACCGGGCACTGGACTGGTTGACCTCATTCCTCTCAAATCGGCCATCTCAAGTGCAACTGGTCCCTTTTCTCTCCTCTACCTCATTCTCAACTTGTGGCATCCCTCAGGGATCTATCCTCTAGTCCTGGCCTTTCAATATTTACCTTGCCTTCCTGGTCCACTTGATTTCCACCTTCTCTCCTCATTTACAGTGTTATGCTGACGAGACACAGCTCTCCTTTAAGCTTCCCATCTCCCCCTCCTCTCCTTCCTCTCCTCTCATTCTGCTATTCAGGCATGGTGTTCTGCTAATGATATTTGCTTTAATCCCAGTAAAACTGAGATCCTTCTCATTGGGACTCCTACTCCCTCCTTCCCTCCTACACTCTGGCCGCCCTTCTTGGGCCCCCTCCCCTCACCCTCGTGTGTGGCAGAAAACGTGGATGTCATCTTCGACTCCTCTCTCTGCTTCTCTCCTCTTATCGCTGACCTTGCCAAGAAGGACCACTATCAGCTTCACCTCCTAAGAGGCATTCTCCCTTTCTGCACCTTCCCCTAGATCCTCAGTTTCTCCAGAGCACTGGTTCTCTCAAGGCTTTACTAATGTAACAGCCTGTTCCTCAATCTACCTCTCTCCTCACTTCGCCCTCTTCAACTAATCCAGAATAGGACTGCAAGACTTATCCTTGGCCTCAAACCCAGGGATCGCAGCTCTCCACCCCTAAAATCTCTCCACTGGCTCCCGGTGGTTGCAAGGATCAATTTCAAGACCCTTTGCATCACCCACAAGGCTTTATGGGGACTGGGACCCTGCTACATCATACTCTCTCTCCCAGAATACCTCCCTGCTAGAGTCCTTTGGTCCTCTAACTCCAACTCTTTGCAAATCAGATGTTTCACCAAGCAGAGAGTGGGGGTAGATCTCTTTGTTCAGCAGGAGCCTCCCTCTGGAACGGCCTCACTTGAGCCAGATCTCCTTAAGTTCCGGAATCTCCTCAAGACCTTCCTCTTCTCCTCCTCCTTCCATCTACCCTTCCCCTTCTAGACTCCCCTGCCACTGCAACTGATTGCCTTATGAGTCATACTGGAGTCAGGTTTTCCTTTGACCAGTCTTCCCATGCACCCCTTCCCACCAGCACTTGCGCTTGGGCACCCTTCCCTGTCCAGCCTACTCAGCCTGGACCAGCCCTGCCCTCACACTATGTATCCCCTGCCCCTGCTTCCCTCTGGCACTTGCGCTCCTCGGCGCCCCTTAGCACTTGCCTAGCTCCTGGGCCCCCTCCAGCCGGCACTTCTCCCTCATTACCCTCTCCCTATCCCATCCCTTCCCCCTGATTTCCCCCCCTGCACTTCTTGATACTGCACTTGCATGATTTGAATGTCACAAGGCCTACTAGGACCGTTATTGGTGTTATTTCCCCCTTATTTCCCCCCTTTTTTATCTTGTGGCACCTGGAAACACTATTGATGTATAGGCGCCATGCAAATGTTCAATAAATAAATTAATAAAATTCTGGCCCTGAAATTAGCTTCAGTTTATGTCTAATAGCTTTCTTCCTCCAAGCAAGTCTACCACTGTAAGGAAATGAGCCACAATTTTCTGTCAGACATAGACACTTGCAGAGGGGGTCACATCTGAAGCGGACTTCTTAATAATGAAGCTGACTGTAGGAGAGTTTAGCATCCCACGAAATCAGACTCCCATTTTAGATTGCCTTTTAGATCTTATGAGGGTTTATGGTGAAAGGGTCGAATGCAATTGTTTCGGATGCAGTAGTTTCGAACCAAAAGGACCAGATAAAAAAAAATCGAATGCACTTTTTTTTTCTTTTTTTCGGGGAGTTCTGCCCCAAACCCCTTTTTTTGGGGTAAAAACCAGCTTTTTTTCAAATACGAAAGCAAAAAAAAATACATTTAAAAAAAGGCATTCGACTTTTTTTTCCGGTCCTTTTGTTTCGAAACTATTGAATTTCAAAACAATATATTCGACCCTTTGACTGGACACCCTTATGAGCTCACCTGTTTCAACTATGACAATGACACATAACTCATTTACAGAATGATGGACGACAGAAACTCCAGCGCCACCCTCAGCAACTGCCTCATGCAAATAAGCAAATTGATGTGTTGCTAGTAGGCCAAACGCAAGATGGGTGCCTATTTTAATAGCTCTGTACAACTCCCCGACATCCTTTCATTTACATCCGTGTGGAGAGGTCCAAGTGCCTTACATTAAGCTGGATAAGCACACCCTGGTCGGTTCCCTAACAAAGAAGGATGCTGCTATCTGCTGACTGTGGCGCATGGCAAGTGAGCTGCTAGGACGTGTCAAATCCCTCAGCTACACGCAGAGATCCATTGTCTGAGCTCGCTTGGCACAGAGAAATCAAGCTGTAAGCCTTGTCAGCTGCTCTCTGGCAGAAGTAATTATAATGTATTTTTTATATTGTGCTATATACGCATAGGTCTCAGAGCGCTGAAGTAACAGAAGACATTATTATCGCCCTGTGTGGTACTCAATTGATCGACCTCGGAAGGATGAATTGACCTTGCTGGGATTCGAGCCTGCAGCAGCAGGCTGCACACAGATATTAGGGGCGAGCGCTTAGCTCACCGTGCTATCTGTCTGGCAAGTGCTTCAATTAACTGCTCCTGCTGCATGCACTGTGTTGCTTGATGATACTCCAGGGTCTGGATGACATTTTTAATCACAAATGGAGGAAGGGAGCTGGTGGAGCCGTAGTCTGGATGACATTTTTAATCACAATGGAGGAAGGGAGCTGGTGGAGCCGGAGTGAATCCAGCGGGGAAGAGAGGCCTCACTCTGTAGCCAAGAGGAACAGTATACCTGGTGTGACAGCTTGTGTGTACAGCATGCGAGGTGGCCAAATTTTCAGGGAGTGGGACTTTTCTGGACTGCTCGGGTGCACTTTGCTGAGATGGGTAATCCCGAGCACCTCTTGCGAAGGAGCCCAAAGAAGTACTGCAATCCAAGGAGTGAATGGAGCAAACCAGCAGCATCTAGAGGCTGCGCGCTGTGCTTAATATCATTACAATCCTCCTTCAAGAGTGCTGCTCTGTAACCAGGGTACTTCCGTTCCCTCAGTTTGCTGGAATTTCTATTAAAAAGGGGGGCACAAAGAGGTACTAAATTAACCTGCCTGATAAAACTTAGCCTGCTTAGAGACTCCCCCACAGAAGGCTCTTGGTCTCCTGGTTATACCTACTTGAACTGACTATGTCCAGATTGCACAATCATAAGAGACAACCCAAGTTCGACAGCTACATAGTTAAAGAAGGAGGGAAGGCAGACTCGCAGCAGGATTCCACACCGCTGAGCTCATCATCTCTTGCTTGCTTAGATGCACCTTGTGAAGTCCTTATTGCACAAGGTCAAGTGTGCACTGCTGGTAATGAATCAGAAACTGGACTCCATGACAATCAAGATGGAGGTCCTTCAGCACAAATTTCAACACATGCATGGCAGTCACTTGGGTGGAGGAAAGAACAGGCCTAGTGGAAGACAAGTCGGCATGAAACTGACATTAATGAGATTAAGAAAACTCTTGAACTTGTCAGGGTGAAGTTTTAGAATTATGTTCTAGGTGTAATAATATCCGCATGCTGGGCTGCCAGAGTAAGCTGTGCATGGCCTCATGGACCTGTTTCTAGAAAGATCCCTGCCTGAAATCCTTGGTATACCCGTATTATCATGACACTTCATGATGGAGAGGGCACATCACTCCGTGGGACCTAACCAGAACCAGGCCAAACACCTAGACTGATCATTGCTTGATTTTTACTTTTTAGAGACCACAAACCTATCCTGAGGGCATCTAGAAAAGTCACCATCATACGCTACAACAACACCACATTCCAAATATACTCAGACTTCAGCCCTGCACAGCTGGCAGCATGGAAAACCTTCCTGGGGGTTGCTAAGGCACTGCAACAAAAAAGGGGTCCCAGCACCAGATGCTATTTCCATCCAAGTGCATCCAAGCTCCAAGGACTACATCGAGGCAAACCACACTCTGCAAGAAAGAAAACATTTTGGGGAAACTCAAATAAAAAGAGGCGCCTCCCTTGAGGAAGAGACATCAGGGCTGGCTCCTTGGAACTATCTCAGATGATAGTTTCAGAAATAGTGCAGGCCTGCCCTACCTACGTGAAATGATGATGTTAGTGAAAGAGGAGCCCCTGTCATAGTTCTCCTTTTGGCCTTACTTCCATGCGTTCCACACACTGTACTTGTGCATTTTGTTTATTCATGTTGGGGGAGTTGGGGGTGGGGGGCGAGTTGGTGTAATTCCAGTAACATCTGCAGATATGTTGTCAAAGGGGTTATGGTAGGCTTTTTGTTGGAATTGTTTAATTTGCAGGACAAAATGTCTTCACAACTGTTGCAGAGTGTTACTAATATGTTGCTATACACATATGGCTATGGTTGTGACCCACCACCTATTGCACCAGAAAATCCTATGGTAGTACATGACAAACCTTAGTTAGATTTTCTTCTTGGAATGTACAGGAGATTAAAATGGCGATCAGGGTGAGGAAAGTACTCACCTATTGTTGAAGATTGGGGAACAATGTGCTATATTTGCAAGAAACACACCCACAAGCATGCATCAATTGGTAAGGAATGGGGAGCCAATCAATGGTATTCATGGAATACGGATCGCTCAAGAGGTCTGCTCATCCTCTTACATAAGAGTCTGCTCTTCATACTTCATCATGTTCCGTGCACATTTCTGTCTGTGTTCTCCAATGTGCCCATTAGGCTTTGGAAATAAACACAGCCGCATCGCTAGTTGTGCGGTAGACCTTAAATGCAGCGGTAACGCTATTACTGCCGCATTTAAGGGTCCGCCCAAACATGAATATACAGCGCCGGAAAAATGCTGATTTTCGGCTCAAATATCATGTGGTAATACCGCTGGCGGTAATTGCGGCAGAAATTCACCATGGACCCAATGGGGAATGTGGAATTAAGGTTACCGCTCAACCCGTGATCCGGTGGTAATACCGTTGGATGGGTGAGTGGTAACGCAAATACAGTTGGGTGGTATCCCAATCAGGATACCACCCAACTCGTGATGAGGCCCTTAGAACAGATGCATGAACCAGTTGGTAAACTGGTCTGTGGGGCGTAACAGCGCAGAATGAGCTGGCCCTTAATACTACTACGTGTAGGGGCAGGGGGCTAGGAGTGCCAGATTTAGAAATGTATGATTTTGCTACTCAGTGCTTGTTACTAGTACTTAGATAGCTTAAAGCCAACATATGCACGTATTGAGTGAGGGCTTGGTTGATCCAGCAGCTTTGCAAGAACATTGAATGATGGATCTCGGGAGTACATATCACAAAGTGAGACATTTAGGCATGACCACATACGCTCTCTGGAAGATGCACAGAAGAATGAATCTTGGTAGATGCCTCTCAGTGGGGCTGTTCCCGGATACAATAGAGGGCCGACCAATTACCTGTGAGGCAGCATGTGTGAGAAGCGTTGGAGAGCTTGGGCTTCTAAGTCAGGAGGTTCTCTTCTGGGGTGGCACCTTTATCGGATATGACAAAATCGAAGAGCTGGGGGAGCAACCCCTAAATATACACTATGGTATATGAGACTTAATCATCCATGAGGGCATTTCTTTTGACATTCACAGAGATCCTTAACGATAGTCCAATACTCAACTTCACAATGATTTGTAGCATAAATACTGGGCCGCTCTCCTCTATGCAATCCCTTATTGTGAAGCTTAGACCACGGATTGCATCAACTAGGAGAAAATGGGAAGGAGCCCAGGGCAGCACGTCAAAGAAGTATGGTTAACATAAACCCATAAATTAACTGAGTTCAAATTTCTGTACCAATAATACTATACACCTACTTCACTGTCGAGATTCAATGAGGCAGACACTGGGAAGTGTATTAAATGCAGCTTTGCGGCTCGCAATTTCCTACCTATGGCATTCTCGTGCCTGCCGATACAGTCCCTTTGGAATGAGGTCTGAGAAGTAATTCAGGAAATCCTGGAGGAGCTTACTCTGTTGCTTGCTATCATGGGAATGATGGGTCATGTAAATAAGAGATGTAGGCCTTTTATGAGCATTGTGTGGCTAATTGTGAAGACTTTGATAGCCAACAACATATGGGCAATGTCTTGTTACCCTTTTGCAAAAGTGATGATTATATATACAACAAAAACAAAATAAATAAGTCAATGGATGACGGCCAACTACCTAAAATTCATCGCAGACAAAAAGGAGATAATACTAGTCTCACTGCACGCTGCACCTGAAACACCTCTACCATGACCTTTGGAAATGGGTAACGGCCCTAAACCATCTAAAATTATCAAGAACCTAGGCCTATAAATAGACAATGGACTGCCACTGGAACCTCAAGGCAACACCACAGTCAAAAAGTACTTATACCATCCCCACTCAGACCGATTCTGCCCTGCCTCTCTTTTGCACGCTGGCAGGCATCTCCCTGATTCTTTCAAGAATCGACTGCACAAACAGCCTTTACATAGGCATGCTACCTCACAAAAAAACGTCAACATATCCAACACGCAGCATCTTGAGTACAACTCTGATTCAAAATGCTCTCAGAGCTCTCCGCTGCCTACCAATCCAAAAAAGGATCCAGTTCAAGGCCCTCTGCATTGCCCACAGAGCACTTGAAGGTCAAGGAGCAGATTTCCTCCATAACAAATTCTCTCTCTGCCTATCATCCAGAGACCTGAGATCAAAAATTGACAGACAACTGAAAACCTGATGATTTTGCAGAGAAAAGCACAACAGCTCTGCCTTTTCCACTATGGTGGTCAAACACTGGATCACACTACCAAGTGAAATCAGCATCCTCCAGGACCACCTGAAAATCAGGAAAAGTTAAGACTCTGGCTCTTTAATGCTTAATAGACAGAATGTTCAACCTACACCCATCAAACAGAGGCAACCCCACTCCTCAAAAGTTGCCTAGAACACAAGGTGCAACACGCAGGCGTCTATAACAACTACAAGACATCACATTCAAGCACCACCCAAATCACAAGAGATTGTCTTCCCTATCTCCCAGAACATCTAAACCTTAACACAGGACATCTTCACGCATAAACCACTAAATACAAATAAATCTCACCATAGCGTAACCAACAGCAATACCAATACTTTGGAAGTCTATGGAAACCCCAAGAACACTTCCCACAGTTTGACTAACATTCAATTTCTCCCCACCTTACTTACCACACACAAATGAGTTTGGGGAAGGTTCAGTCTGTCGCAACTGTAGCGAGCTACCTTGGTTTTAGGATATTTTTTAAATATGTTTTTTGTTGGACTATTTGTTTGTTGCATGTGGAGCTTGAGACATTGCGACTGACCAATGTCAGAAATAACATGTAGAAGGAAGAAAAAAAAACACAGAGACTCCACTTTTGCGCTCCAAATATAAATTGTATTCAAGAAAAGACTTTTTCAGAATTACTTCATTCCTATTTTACACTTTTTTCCATTTGCAGATTCTTGAAAATTAAAGATTCATTTTCATTCCCATTTTTTTGCTCTTAGAGTAGAAAAAGATACACAGGCTTTGTTTGCATACGATTCTGTTGCTGATAAAGTAGAAAGAGATACATAGGTTTTGTTTGCATGCAATTTTATTGCTGATTGTTTGAACTACTAGCATCCTCTACACGTGTTTCCCCATACTTTGGTTAGCATGGTTCTTCAGGAGGGAATTGCTTATGTCTGTAAAAGACACTGTTTGTATTGCCAATTCTGTAGTTTAGTTGTGCTATGCTTCCTTATATATTTGTACTTCTTGAATTAATTTCTTGGATGTCTGCATAGCCAGGTGCCACTGCTTTAGCGGTGTACCATAGGGTCTCTGATTTGTAATGTGCTTGTTTATTCCTCATTTGCGGCTCGATTTTTGAGAGATGCATCCGATACGATTGTCCCACACAAATGAGAGCCAGTCACTGGCACACACAGTTTTCCCAAAGTTCAAACATCACAAACGTGCACCTCTATCTACAGCCGACAGACTCGGCCCGTGGTCAGCACATGCCCATACTAGAAGCATGTGGGTGCCCCTCTGGACACAAAGCCTTCAATGCCTCCTGCAATTCTCACTTAGAAAGCTTGAAGGCATGTGTAGATTAGGCTACTTCCAAACTTCAACCTAAACACAAAGCACTGCAATGCTCTTTCCCTCTCAACTAACCAGACTAACTCACTCTCTTACAGATCCACCAGTGTGCCTAGAGGGCATGCAAATGGCAGTATTATGTGCTACAAATCTGAGTAACATATCATAAAAATATATCTTTGCAATATTAAAGAGCAAAGAGATGTGTTGTCTTTTCATCAGCCAATAGATGGTGGCATGAGCGGCTGCATTGTGTAACCTTTTGCAGCCTTCTAATTGGGTTCGTGGGTAGTCCTGCATAGCTACTGTCTCCTTAAGAACGGAGGATAGTACAGGGGCAACGTGCTGGTCTTGAAAGCAAGGCCAAGCAGAGTAACAGGGGTTTGAATCCCGGACCCGAACTCAGGTGCGGTGTTAGGCACGTCATAAAAAACAATAAAACAAACGAAAACTATTCAATGCAGGAGTAGATGGGCACACCAACAGGCATTGTGAGGCATATGAGAGGTTCTGTTTCAGGAGCTTCAGCTATTAGAAGACTTCCACGCTGCACCTTCTTGTGAGTTAGTTCTGGGCTTAAGTAACATGCCGGAGAACTGGGACATTTTTGACTTTTTTGCTTGAACCTGTTCAAAAAATAATCTGAAAGGGGCAGTTGATGTGTATATTGTCAAGAAGGTATTTGATACCAAAGATCAGGATTGTACTCAATTGCTTTTGATGATAGATCAGAATAGAAATACCAGCTGCATTTGGTGTAGGAGATCAATAAAGGCCCCTATGTACACACTTGTTCAACAGCAGGGGGATAGTACACATTCTTAAAGTGATTTCACAAGTGTATCCTCTGGTTTGGAAGGTCATGTTTCAGTGTCTTACCATTCGCTGTGTCTCTGTGGGGATGTACAGGAACCACTGGGTGCACAACCTGGACAGGTGATGGGTCAATATATGAGAATTGCAGTGTCAAAAACTGCCCAGAGGCCTAGTAGTGCCAGCACATAGAGTGTGTTCGTGTCTAACCTCTGTGCCGTGATGGGGGTAGAAGCAAGAATGTCATTTGTCTAGAACATGACTCTGTTGGAAGTTTTAGTTAAGTGGTGGCTGCATTCTGAAGGATGCTTGCTGTCCAGTCCTGTAGTTGCTGACATCTGGGTCATGAGATTGTTTTGTTTTTGCGAGAAAGTTCAGGATCACCAGCTTTTTATGGCTTTGGCAGGATCCCATGTAGGAGAGAGGGATGTTGAATACGGTTCTGGGGGGGAGAGGTGACATTCTCTGGGAGGGAAGCAGCTATGCCTGTCGGGAAAGGGTTACAAGATTCTTTAAATGCCCTGATACCATTCAGTAGTGGAAAGAACATGTTTTCAGTCACTGGGCCGAATGGGGATGACTGTGGTCTGTGAGGTGGGAGGTTTGCTGCTGTGGTTCGTGTGTTAATTTAGGTAATGGCGATTTTTTTTTTTTAACTTTGTCATAGACGAATTAGGATGCATACAACCACACTTTTTATATTTCTGAGAGCTAGCGGTGGCAATGTGTTGTACTACTTTGTACACCTCCGCAAGGTTGTTGTAAACTTTACATAAAAAGTAGTCCGCGTTTGTAATGTGCTGGGAGTCCCAAAGCAGAGTTCCTCGTTCGTGATGTGGGTCTGCGCGTACGGCCATTCCTGGATGGCGATTATTTTGATGTATGGGTGTGAGTTCCTCATTGGGCACGTTTTTGTTAGTGGAACTGTATTTCATTGTTGTGGGTGCCAACATTGCCCTCCTGTCAGATAATTTCAGTGAGTAGACTGTGCACACGTCACACAGTACATGGAGGTGGAGGATAGGGAAGGTGGCTGAGAGAAAGTGCTACCTGGAGGGTCAGGAGCCAATCAGGTGGACAATATGACGGGACCCGGAAAGAATCTCAAAATTCCTGACATTCAAGGAACTTTTCCGGAGACTCGGAGAAATGCTTGAAATTCCAGAGTCTCCGGAAAAATTCCAAAGGTTATGCAGGTATGTCAGGAGGTCGCATTCGGACTGGGAGGAGAACCAATGAAACGTGTGCTAGCTAATGGTATTCTGGCAAACATCTGTGTTGTGCTACAGGGATCTACATATCACTTTGTAGTTACCGTAGCTATTGAAGGGGCCATTTCTGATGGAGGGTTTACAGCCCTCTTTCAGAATATCATGCCAAGAAGAAGGTTGGAGGTCAAACACTGTTGTGCTAGGAGGGTTGACGTGTTCTCCATAATGTTGCAGGAGAGACTCGGGGCGGAAGCAGGTCATGCTTTATAAGTAGGTAGAGGGTTGATGTGGACTGGAGTTCCATTTATTGCAGGAGAGTTATTAAAAGAGGGGGGAGCACAGTGAGTATTTCTTTGGATGATAGCGACTTCAACGGCAGCGACTCCAACATCGCATCTTGCTTGTCTGTGGAGCAATGCAGGCGTGACATCAGAGAGTGCACGCTGTGTGAAGATGGGGGTCTGTTGCAGGTGAAAAAACAGAGGACGACCTTAAGGGAGAAGCGTCCTTAAGGATAACAGGGAAAGGGGACTGTACGGGAAGAAGGGAGGAAGAGGAGGGGCTGATGTGGTGGTGAACCATAGGTCTTAAATACATGACAATGCAGCTGTCAACAATCACTTCATGCATTTTGCAGACATGCAGTGTAGTGGAACGTCTCACTCGTTAGGACACATTTCAGTCGTTTACAGTTGTTTGATGCATGGTGTTTGATGAGTGCAGATTGGAGCTGCAGGGGTAGAGTTTGGTCGCCGATCAGGTAGCGGGCCTGATCGGCGACCAAAAGACACAATATGAGTTGCTCTTACCCTGTGTGGAACTTGGCATAAGCTTCATGGGCGGACCCCATAGTGTTCGTCCTGAGGAGAGACAGGGAAAACATGGCCGTCAATGTATATACACTGTTGCAAAGGTGGAGGTTGTTCTCTGTGTCATTGGCAGCTCTGTGACCCCGCCAGTGGAGCTTAAATCTAAAATGAGGTAGTGCATATATTAAGGCAAATTGAATACAAAGTAACAAACTCTGTCACACAAACGTGTTCCTTTTAGAAAACATACAAGGGGCAGCAAAAACATCTAAGCACTAGGCCCAAACGTGCACCATCCTGTCTCTCAGGGGTGTTTCAGTCATAATGTTAAAACAGACAGAAGCAGATAACATACCCCCTTCGCCATAGTTTGGCAAAGTGGGGAAGAGGACATGCTTTGCTCTGCATACATGTGAAGGAGAATCATAAGATTCTAAACACCGATTGTTTGTAATGCCAAGTAAGGCCCTATAAAAATAAAGTATTTACTTAGGCACAAAAAACAATTAAAAACACTAACACCCGTCCCTGCAAAGGAAACACACATTAAATGCAGACCGATTAGCTGCTGTAAGCAGCCTGATTCTGATCACTACTGCAGGCAGCAACAACATTGAAATGGTTTAAAAAAGGGGCAACAAATCAAAAACAGTTCCTACATTTTTTGGGATAACACAGGGAATTGGTAATGTAACCAGTCCTTACATCCCAGGATAAGGGCGGAGAGAGGAGCAATCCGTTTCCCAGTTCTGTTTTTTGCTTTATCCCAGGATAAGGCCAGAGGGGGTCACAGTACATAGAATGCCTGAGAATTACTGATATCTCTCCCTCACCCTTCTCTTAAAGGCTCGACAGCATTGACCTGTCTTCGAGGCATTTTCCATGCATTCTAACTGAGGCTCAAAGGTGTTGCGCTGTTGTGGCGGTGTATGAGCACCATGGCATGTATCAACAATGGGAAACCTGATGGTCTGGCCACGTTGGCGTACTGCAATAATTTGTTGGGAGTCAACACAGCTCAGTGATCTTGATTGGTGGCTTGATCACACAGGAATTAGAAGCTTTGGTATAGATGTCTTGAACTTGGGAAGCAGTTCTAAGATGCTCATTTTCAGCACTGATGTTTTCAAACCAAATGGCTCAACCAGCTTTCTTTTAGCATTTATACAGGCGGAGCAGTAGCTCAAAGTTCAAATGGCAGCCTGAGTTGCATGATGTGTTTTGCAGCTCAATCTAAGTTCAACTTAGCTCAACACATAAAAAAATGAATGAAAGTCATTTATTCTCATACTTTGCTGAGCAACATCAGGTGGCCGAGGTAATGTCTCTGGACATCGGGCTATAGAGAGACCCACAGAGAGCTAGAGCCCTCTTCTACAATGTTCCGCTCAGGTTGATGTGTACTGAGGCCTCTCCAGCCATACAGTTTCCTTCTGGGTACCTATGCGTCCTGCGCTCTTGGTCCTTAGTGGTAGGGAGGCTTTCAGTTTCTTCAAGCAGATGTCCCATATGTGCACCCAGGATGTTAGGGGATGCACTTTTCACTTCTTGGATCAAGTGTCTTCACATCTATGGAGGGGGACTGAACTTTAAACAGCAACACCATAATCAATCGAAGGGTGGACCACATACTTCATTTATTATTGAACCCTCTCAAGGGATTGGTGGCTTCAAAGTCTCCTGATAAGATTGAATCAGGAGCTCTGCCTAGAGGAGTGCCCACCATCTTGTGCAGGAATTCCCAGAGCACCTTGCTCTGAGTTTGGCCACTAATCATGTAGGGAGAATGCAGAATTGTAGAAAGGATGTTTCCTGTGCCACAGCTTCCCTGCTTCCATAGATCCACCCATGTCCAGCCCCCCTCACCAGGACCAATGTCTCTGCTCCAAACATCTTTTCTTGCCTCGATTTACCCCTGTTTAACAGATTCCAGGGGTTTGTGATGGGTTCAGCCCAATGTAATTATGTAGGTTTGTTTTTGGATCACTTATATAGCACACTACTAGCTAGAAAGCAAACATGTGCTGCACAACAAAGGGAGTGCAACATAGTGGGAGGGAAGGATCTTTTTATTGGTCTATGGTCTTCATTTGTCGGAGAATGGTTCCTTGAGGAGCTGGGTATTCTGATCTTTTCTGGACTGCAGAAGGGAAGGAGCCATCGTGATGTTGGAAGAAGGTTTCTCCAGAGCATGCAAGCATAGCAGGTGCATACTTGCTTTCTGTTTTTCTACTTCTAGAATTTTTTGGATTCCAGTCTGATGATATCTAAGCTCCTGGTGTTCAGCTGACCACCATAGATGTTCATATTTTTAGCTAAGTATGATGTCTTGGACATTAAAGCTTTGTAGGTGATGAAGGCTGTCTTGAAGGTGACTTAAGCAAAACAAAAAGGTGTTGGCTGGAAGGTTTTGAATTAATCATAAGTGTGGGCACAGCTCTGGGCAACCCTCCTGACCATCTTTTTCAGCCTGCCAAGCCATTAAAGAAGGGAAAACACCATATGAAAATCAGGCTTGGTCTCACCCAAAAAAGGGGCAGTCCAGCCCAAACTGCTAGGTCATATCCCTTCTGCACGAGACCACAAGCATCCCCAGACATGTTTCTGTCTTGTTGGCTGTCATCAGTGAGGAGTAGCTTGGGTCTTTAGGTCTAGCAGGCTCGGGACACATCTCTCGGCTTACCAGTCCCACTCAGGGCGACTTAAGTAAAACAAAGAGGTGATGGCTGGAAGGTTTTGAATTAATCATAAGTACTGGCACAGCTATGGGCAACCATCCAGACCATTGTTTTTCATCCTGCAAAGTCATTACAGAAGGGGAAATACCATATGAAAATCAGGCTTGGTTCCACCCCTAAAGGGGCAGTCCATCCCGAACTGCTATGTCACATCCCTTCTGCACAAGACCACAAGCATCCCTAGACATGTTTCGGGCTTGTTGGGTGTCATCAGTGAGGAGCATCTTGGGTCTCTAGGCCCAGCAGGCTCAGAACCCATGTCTGGTCTTACCAGTCCCGCTCGGGTTGACTTAAGCAAAACAAAAGGTGATGTCTGGAAGGTTTTGAATTAATCATAACCATGGGCACGGCTTTGGGCAATTCTCCTGACCATCACTTTTCAGCCTGCCAACCCATTGCAGAAGGTGAAAGACCATATGCAAATCAGGCTTGGCCCCACCTCAAAAGGGGCAGTACAGACCAAACTGCTAGGTCACATCTCTTCTGCACGAGACCACAAGCATCCCCAGACATGTTTCGGCCTTGTTGGGCGTCATAACTGAGGAGCAGCTTGGGTCTCTGGGCCCAGCAGACTCGGGACCCATGTCTGGGCTTACCTGTCCCGCTCGGGTTGACTTAAGCAAAACAAAAGGTGATGGCTGGAAAGTTTTGAATTAATCATAACAATGGGCACAGCTCTGGTCAACCCTCCTGACCATCATTTTTCAGCCTGCCAACCCATTTCAGAAGGTGAAAGACTATATGCAAATCAGGTTTGGTCCCACCCCAAAAGTGGCAGTCCAGACTGAACTGCTAGTTCACATCCCTTCTGCACGAGACCACAAGCATCCTCAGATAAGTTTCACGCAGAAGACCATGTAATTCCCTGAGAGTGGGAGAAATGTGGTTGAATTTCTTAAGTCCTGATCTGAGGCATGCTGCATTATGCTGGACAGCTTTCAATGGGGCCACAATAGTGGTTAGGGCACACCAGTGCCTGGATGACAGATCTGAAGTCTTGGGCAAGGATGAAGGGTTTGATTTGGCTCAGGAGTAAGAGCCAGTACAATGCTATGTGTGTCTTCCGGGCAATGTGTGCTTTGAAGGATAGGATGCAATCAAAAGTGAAGCTGAGGGTCTTTGCATTTAAGGGTGAGTTGGGGTGCAAAGGTATCAAGATCTGCTAGGTGAGCCATTCTTGAACATGTGTGCATATGGTGGCACGCCCTGAGGAGGATGAACTCTTTTTTCGTAGGGCTGAGTTTCAGGTAGGCCCTTGACAACTAGGCATGCATGGTGCAGAGGCAGTGATTCAATTGTGAATATCGTCGAGGAAACTGACAATCAGATATAGCTGTGTCATCAGCATACTGGTGTATTGTGCTGTTGTATTTGATCAAGAGGGTCCCAATGGCCCCACGTAGAGATTAAAGATGATAGGGAAGAGGATGGAGTCTTGTTGGTCTCTGCAGGTCACTGGGCATTGTTGGGATAAACGGGTGTCCATCTGGACGAGTTGGTGTCTGTTGGTTAGGTAGGAGTCAAGCTATCATATAAGGACTGTGGCCCTGTTGGAAGACATGGGGCCTCATTACGGGTTTGGAGGTAGCCGTGCCGTTTTTAGCGGCATGGTACCCCCAAACCGGTTACCGGGTCTGGGTCCTGCAAAAGGGGAATTACCAGGTCATTCCGACCTTGGAGGGCCCGGTAATTCCCTTTTGCCGGACCCATACCCGGTACATCCCCATATGGCTCAATGGGAATGGGGAGAATGCTAACAACGGGCCCATTAATGACAGGCCCGTTGTTAGCATCCTGGTCTGCTAGCGGGTCCCGCTCTGCACGTCTAGTCTGGCCAGGTGTCCAGAGCGGGACCTGCTGCAGAACTCGGAATGAGGCAGCCCGGTATGAACGGTGCAGGTCGCTTACCGGCACCGTTCATACCGTGGCCACCCTCGTTGTAATGAGGCCCATGGTGTTGAATAGTGCTTTGTGGTTGATCGTGTTGAATGTGGCAGAGAGGTCAAGAAGGATCATTAAGCATGGATTGCCTTTGTCCATGATGAGGGGTGGCTCGTTGATGACCTGGACGGTGGCTGACTCTATGCTTTATCTTTCTCAGAAGCCAGACTAGTATTCTTGAAATAAGATCGGCTGTGTGAACTTTTTGTGAAGTTGGAATGTGAATGTCATGTCCATGATCTTTCCAATGAAGAATATATGTGTGATGGGGCAGTAGATTGCCTGGTCATTCGGTTCAAGTGTTGGCTTCTTTTGTATGGGTTGGATATGGCTAGTGTTCAATCTATCAGGGAAGATGCCTTGCATCAATGAGGCATTGATTGTGTGGAGGAGAGGAGTAAGAGCCTTTCTTGTGATGTTCTTTGGAACAGAGGCCGGGATAACGTAGTCCTCATAGGTGGTGGCCTTGAGTATGCAAAGATGCTTGTGAATTCTTCCAGAGTTAGGGGCTTTAATTCAGACCTTCTTCAGTCATTGCATTGTGGAATGGCAGGGGTGTCTATAGTGGGATTTTGTCTGTGAGGAACACATGATTGCATTGCATCTCTCCATGGATTCAGGTTCTGTGAGGGTCACGAGGGGCTGATGCAGTGTTTGACTGCCTTGAAGAGGTCTCTGCTCTTGATGGAGACTTCAGCTACGGATGTTGTGTAGTAATAGTTCCAATCTTTAGAAGTCTGCATACGTTGTTAATGGGAAAGAAAGTCAGTTGGGATCACAAAGGGCTTTGCAGAATGGTCTGAATCCATCTGGAATCGTTTCTAAAGAAATGAAGCATTATCAGTAAATGCCCCTTTGCTCTTGAGAACCAGTGACTGCAATTCAAGTTTAGTAACTTCATTCCTCTTCAAGCCGCCATGACTATAACTTTGTTTCAAAACATACCACCACATTCTTCTATTGGCGAATGTAGATTTACCTTAATTTGTATTGTTATTTCACATCCAATTTGCAGGGTACTGGGAACATGCCAGAAGGTTTGATAGAACATTGGAAATACCCAACAGTTCTAAAATAGGACCCTATGACTTAAAATAAAACATCATTGCTGCTAGGCAGTTTGGGCATTATCAGACATTACCTTGGCACTTAAAGGGTCTTTGGTGCCCAAATACATTTACATGATGTTGGTCCATCTTTTTAGCACCAGCACAATCTCAAAAGAGGGTAACACGAAAAAGAACCAAACCATTTCTATTGTGTGCATGTGAAGCTACATTCAACTATTGTTTTCAAAATTATTTCATGAAAGGAGCAGTTATTGTGTTTACATAATAGAAATTACACGGACAACAATGCATTTTTGCCACAAAAATGATTACAAAACCATTGATTTACAGAACAGTGGACCAGTGCCCTTAAAAATGTGTGAGAGAATGTGGCTATAAGACCAGATGATACAGGAGAGGTAGAAACATGAACAAGGTACAAGGAGAGTGGAGCATGATATAGGAATGGGGTAGTGGAGGTTTTAGGATGAAGAGGTGAGGGATACGTGTTCTTGGGTTGTCATAGAGAGACGAGGGAGAGGAGAAATGGGAGCTTTGGTGGCATAAACTGCTAGCAAGAAATTCTTCAGAGAGGGGGAGAGCTAGGAAATTGGATATAAATAGAGATAGCAAGGGAGTAGTACGGAGAGGAAGAGCATTCCAGAGTAAGGGAGTGAGGAGAGGAAAATCGAGAAAATGAGAGGGAATGCAAGGGACACACAAGGTGGCAAGGAGATGAGCCTAGGATGATCATAGGGACAGCGGGAGACAGTAGGGAATGAGAAGGGCTGATAGGTATGATGGGGCAAGTCTGTGTATAGTTTTGAAGATGATGAGAATTAGTTTATACTTTGCTCTCTGCCTCACAGATCACCAGCCTGACGATGGGATGGGGAGGTGGAGGAGAAGCAGGGAAGGCTGAAGAGTGTACTGACAGCAAGGTTGAGGACTTTGTTGAGATGTTAAAAGGCATAGTTGAGAAGGCCATAGAGTAGAGTGGCACAATAGTCAGATGGAGAGAGTACTAAAGAGGGGATAAGAAGCTTTGCAGTGTTGAAGGGAAGAAGATGTCTTATTTTTCTGATGTTGAGGAGATTAAGTCTGGCCGCAGTGGCAGATTTGGAGACAAAAACGAGTTGTGATATTTGGGAAGTTAGTTAGGAGAGAATAATAGAAGAGTGGCCGTGGAAGAGATAGCCTGCTTGGAACGGAAGAAGAGAACTTCAGTATTAGGGCCTCATCAGGAGTCTGTAGGTATGCCAGCGGTAATACCACCAGGATACTGCCAGCACAAATCGTGTTAATGCTACTCGGTGTGGAGCCATTATCGCCAGATCTCGAGTAGTGGTACAGCGGTAAGTTCCCATTCTCCATTGGGTCTGTTGGACCTCATGGGGTTGGGGGGCGGTACAAGCAGTAATTATGTTGGTGGTAATAGCTCCAAAAACAGGCAGAAAGCAGGATTTTGAACTTTTAGCAAAAAGCTGGGGGGAAAACTCCAAACTTTTCGCCCAACTCATATTAGGGCAAGCCCTTAAATGTGGCAGTAATAGCGTTAACACCTCATTGAATGGCTAACATCCAACTTGTGAAGAGTTCCTCAGTGGAGTTAAGCATGAGCGAGTGAAATGCAATCCCTTATTTGGCAAAGAAACATTTCGAAATGTTTGGCTGTAGTTCATCAGATGAGGAGGGAAAGGAGAAGATCTGAGTGTCATCAGCAAAGAGTTGATTGGAGAATCCCTAAGAGGATATCAAGGTGCTAACAGCAGAGTTATAGAGTGTGAAGGCAAGTGGACTCAGGACTGAACCTAGGGGAACACCAAAGCAAGGGGGGTGAGTGGGGAGGTAGATCTGTTCCAGGACACCTGGAAAAGTCTGGGGACGAGATATGAAGCAAACCAAGTGAGGGCCTTGTCCCTGATGCCTAGGACAGATAGTGCTCAGAGAAGGACAGAATGGTTGATGGTATCTAAGGCAGCAGAGAGGTTGAGAAGAATAGATGAATGGTTTGCATGACGAGCAGAAGAGAAGTACTTGATGACATTGTGGAGAGCTGATTAGTGAAGAAGTCAGAAGCCAGATTTAAGAGGGTCCTAGAGGTTGTGTGTGTCAAGGAACTCAGTGAGTCGATTGAAAACAACACGCTCTAGGATTTTGGACTAGTGAGGTAGAAGAGAGACAGGGCAAAAGTTGGCAGGACATTTAGGATCGAGCCATGGTTTCTTAAGGATAGGAATGACAGTAGCTGACTGGTAGGATGATGGAAAAGTGACTCTGTCAAGATAGGAGTTGAAGAGGGAAGTAAGATATGGAGCAACACTGGGAGCTATGAGCTTCACTAAATGTGGGGATATAGAGTCGATGGGGGCACATGAAGGGTTAAACCTGAGGAGAATGCCAAGAACCTCATTAGAGTTAGTGGTAGCAGAGGATGGCATTATCGCAGGAGAGGAGAGTAGAGGTGGTGGAGAACAATGAGCAGGTGGGTGTATAGAAGGTACTTTACAAGGGTATTTTGAATGTTGGACAATTTTGAAGCAAAGTAGAGAGCTAGATCATTAGCAGAAAGAGCAGATGAGATGAAGGAGGGTTTAGGAGGTGAGGGAATTGAGTTGAGAGATTTTTGGAGGTGCCTAGGTTGAGAGGATTGAGACAAAATGAGAGATAGAAGTCACATCTGGCAGAGTTAAGAGCAGAGGAGTAGTTTTGAAGAGCAGTCAGATAGAGTTGGGGATCTGAGGAGTGTCTAGATCTTTGCCAAGTGCAAAGATTTTTCATCATTGTCATTTTCAAGGTGTGGATGGTTGGTGTAATTCAAGGCCGTGGAGGGGAGAGTGTAGGTATTAATGTAGTAATAGGGAAGTGAGAGGAAAAGGGAGCGTTAAGAGCAGCGTTAACTTTAGAGAAGGATTTATCAGTGGATGGAACAGCAAATTTTGCATTGGAAGAGACAGTGGTCTTGGTCAGAAAAGTAGATAGGGAATTTGAAGGAGGAAAATGTGCACTGGGTAATGGAAGTGGTAGATGGAGAGCGTGGGGTGGAAGTAAGAATGGAGACTGAGGTTAAGACAATGGAATGATCAGAGGGAGAAAGAGCAGTGGAGATATTAGAGGCACCGAGTTGAGAGGAGATGTGATTAGGGTCAAGGAGCTTACCATTTGAATGGGTGAGCAGAGAGTGGACAGAAGAGATTGAGTGGTTAAGGAGAAGAGAGTTAAAGTCAGTGGATAGATGAGTGCAGAGAGAGGAGAGGTTAAAGCCACCAGGGACAATGATGGGGAGAAAGGGCCTGAATCAGTTGGGAGAGGTGGTCAATAAATTGACCAGCAGGTCAATGAGGCTGATAGTGAGATATAATATGAATGCTGTAGGGTGCAGGGATTGTGTGCATTTAACAGAGGTAGAAATAGCGGGAGATATGCACAGCCTTGACATCTCATTTCACCACTAAAACTCATTACATCATGTTCGCTCTATCGTCCTCTACCTCCTCTTCCTCTCTACCTTTCCTGGTCCCTCTCTGGCCGGTTCTCCTCTTCCTTTCTCCTCCTTTCCCCAGTTCATTCCTGATGATGTTTCTAGACAAGTCCGATATTTGAAAGTCTCATCAAAGAAGGTGCTCCCCTGCTCTGACAGAACCTTCAAGGAACATATCAGTACCCTTGCCTAGCCTTGGTCGATTTCTGCAATCACTCTTTTGCAACTGGAATCTTCTCATATCCCCTTAAGCACCCCCTTCTTAAGAAGGCTTCTCCTGATCCGTCCTCTCCGGCAAACTATCGCCCGATCTCCATCACTCCATTCCTGTACAAACTCCTGTTAAAGATGGCCATCTTAGAGCTTAATCTACATACTGAATCTGTTGGTTGTCTCTGTGACTACCAGTCTGGCTTCAGAGCAGCCAGAAGCACGGAAACTGCTCTCCTGAACACCTGTGAAGGCTTGCTCTCCAATCTTGACTTTAGCCTTCCATCTGTCCTCATTCTCCTTGACCTATCCTCTGCTTTTGACACGGTCAACCATGCCACCCTGCTCAATTGTCTCAGAGACAACCTGGGTATCTCTGGTCAGGCCCTTGCCTGGTTGACCTCCTTTCTCAGTGATCAACCCTCCCAAGTCCAACTTGGGTCTTTCCTCTCTTCTATCACTCACTCTACTTGCGACGTTCCCCAGGGGTCTAACCTATCTCCATGGCTATTTAATGACTACCTGGCACCTCTGGCCCACTGCATCTCTACCTTCTGCTCTAACTTTCATTGCTATGTGGATGACACCCAGATCTCCTTCAGGCTTCTCCCAGTATCTACTGCTCCTTCTCTCATATAAGACTGTCTGTCCACTATTCAGGAATGGTGTGCCTCCATCAATCTCTGCCTTAATGCCAGCAAGACAGAGATCCCCCTGATTGGGACTCCTGCTCTCTCCTTCCCTCTCTCACTTTGGCTGCCTGCCCTGGGTCCTCTACCTGCTCCTTCTAGTGAGGCTCAGAACCTTGGGGTCTCCTTCTCTGGTCACGTCTCTAAGAAGTCACGCTATCAAGCTGCACCTCCTCAGAGGTAGTCTTCCTTTTCTCACTTTCCCCCAGAAGCTCACTATCTCAGGAGCCATGGTCCTCTCTAGGCTGGACTACTGCAACAGCCTCTTTCTAAATCTACCTCACTCTACTCTTTGCCCTCTTCAACTTATCCAGAACAGGACCGTGAGTCTTGTCTTTGGCATCAAGCTCAGAGACCGTATCTCTCCAGCCCTGAAATCTCTCCACTGGCTCCCTGTGGCTTCAAGGATCAAGGTCAAGACCCTCTGCATCATCCACAAGGCTTTCTGGGGCCAGGGACCACACTACATCCAACTTTCTCCTCCTAAGCATCTTCCTTCTTGAGCCCTCCGCTCATCCACATCCAACTCTCTGAGGGTCAGATGCTTCTCCAGGCAGAGAGTGGGGAGCAGCCTCCCTGCCTCTGTCAAACTTGAGCAGGACCACCTAAGGTTCCAGAAGCAGCTCAAGACCTTCCTTTTCGCTTCCACTTTCTCTATCCCTCTCCCTTGCTGATGTCCCTGTCTGCTGCGCATACCGGTTACCTGGCCACCCTCTGAACTTACGGGACCAGGCTCCTGCACAACCGGTTGCCCTTGCACTGTCTCCAGTGCTCCCAAACACTTAAGGGACTGTATCTGGAACTCTACAGTCCCCTGATTCTCTGCACTTATGAGCCACCTCCTGGCTGCACTTACTAGTTACTTGCACTCTCCCCACCCCCCTGGCACTTCTCCCCCTCCGTCCCCCCTGCACTTGCGAGATCTGAATGACACAAGGCCTAGTAAAATTGTTGTTTTGTCCTCCCTTCCTTTTCTTGTCACGCCTAGAAACACGTGTGTGCAGGTGCGTTATAAATGACTTATCATATCATATCATATATCATAGAGGAGTAGGAGAGATAGCACGTTTGAAAGATGTGAACAGTCCTACACAACCACCCCTATCAGTTGGGGTTGCAGAGTTTGACAGAGAAATCCAAGTTTCTGTAAGAGTAATAAGGTCAAGAGGGGGAGAATGGGAAAGAAGGAAGTCAGAGGTAAAGAAAGTCTTGTTACAGACAGATTGTGCATTCCAAAGAGCAATATAAAGACAGTGAGATGTAGAAGCATACTGACGTTGAGTCTGTGAAGTAGGGATGTGCTGCAGGTAGATGCAAGAAGAGGAAATGAGAGGAATGTTAGGGTTTTGTGATTAGAGAGAGTAGGTGAGTGACACAAGGAGTAGCATCGAGGAAAATACATGATAGGGATAGGAAGAGAGTTGAAATGGTTTTGAGCAGAGGAGAATGAAGAAAGAAATAGAAGAGAAAGGAAGATATAGTAAGAGCAGTGCTTGGGGAGGACGTGGCTGAGCAAATACATAATTGATACAAGCAAGTAGCAGGACACAGAAAAGCAATAGCTCAAAGGCAAAGAGGCAAAGAGGCTGGAGGAAAGCTTGGGGGTTGGCCCTTAGCTGTTTGCCCTTTGCTGGTTTGCCCGAGTCTGAGTTGCCCCAAGCCAAACAAAGGAGTCAAGTACTGGAAGTGTTGAGGGGCATCCAATGTTCGGAAGGGGAGGCGGGACCACCAGAGCAGGGCAGGCTGGGAGATGGTGTCCTCGCCTGGGTGCCCTGTTTCTTGCTTGATGGTGGTGCAGGTGGCTGAGGGGAGTGGGCTGGATGGAGGATACCACACTCAGATTAGCAGCAGGAGCCAGTAAGTGGGCCAGGCCGCCTCTGCAGCCACCTCTGCAGACAGCCTCAGGAAGATGGAATGAGTACTTCTGGTGCTGTTTGGATGAGCTCTATGTTGCTCTCAGCCCGCTGACATGTGTCCACTATCACTATGTTTTACAAAAACACAATCTGTATATAATACATCTTTGCAAAATTAATTCTGGCACAATTACATTTACTTTATGAATATCTCATCAAGTTCTGGGAGGAGCAGACTCAGTTGGCAACCAGGCTTTTCATCAGAATGTTTTTATTTTATGTGGACAATTACAATGGCCCTCATTACGACCCTGGCGGAAAGTGACTGACCGGAGCGCCCCAGCGTAAATAGCGTTTCCGCCATTGCACGAAGGAGCAAAGTGCGGCCCATTCCGACCCATCGGGCACGAGCACCACGCCACGGCGGAAGTGCAAAGTCCGCGATGGCGGAAATGACCCCAAAACGGCCCACACCGCCGCCGTACGGCGCCCTAGGTGCAATACCGCCACCCCTCTTAGCGGTCACCGCAGTGTGCGCCTACCGGAAAGTACGGTGACCGGAAATATACGGAAACGGAAGTAAAAACATGGGCCCGGAACGGGAAACATCCCGGCGTACACCTATAAAACCACTAAAACCACACAACCACTAAAATCACTACCCTGAAACACACCCCAACCCGTCACCCACCCTAGCGAAACCAAGACAAATGGGAAAAGTAGCGAAGAAAGCGTGCGACCGCAAGCGGCAGGTCCACTTCTCCCGCGAGGAACTCACCGTGCTAACCGAGACCCTCCAGGAGAATGCTGCCGTCGTCTTCTCCACGCAAATGACCAGAACGGCACTTGCAAACAAGAAGACCATATGGGCTCTGGTGGCACAGCGGGTAAGTGCGGTGGGGACCGCACCCCGCACCCCACAGCAATGCCGCAAGCGATGGGACGACCTGCGGATACGCGTCCGCAGCATACTCTCTGCCAACCGCAACATTGCCACAGCCACCGGGGGAGGTCCTGAATCACCCATCAAGTTGACCCCCTGGGAAGAAATCTGTGCCTCCACCATCGGAATGGAGAGCATAGAGGGAGTCGGAGGGATGGAGAAAGGAGTGCAGACATCCGAAGATTCAGGTAGGTGTACCAGATAAAACAATGCCAAATCCACACAGTCCATCCATGTGAAGTACCATGCGTCCACATAGTGCAACAGAAACACATGTCCAGGAGAACGGCCACACACATCGGCCTGATAGCGCACGTAAAAACCCACAATAAATACATAAATAATTAAAAACCCCTAATACACGCACTACACGTGCAGCAGGCACACCCTAACTGCAGGCTGCCAAACAACTGCACCCTCACTCCACACACAAATCAAAGCACCTCCAAGGACCCGACCCAAATCACCCTCAGGTACCACCCCAGAGCATGTGATACAATGCCATTCCAATTCCCACAGACCCATCATTAACCCTCGCCCTCCTTTACTCCACCACAGGGTCCGATCCAAACGACGAGCTACAGGACACCCCTACCAGCACACCTGCAAAGAGGGCCAAGACCAACGGCCAGAGACCCTCCACCTCAGCTGCACGCATCAAGACACGGCAGCAGCACAAATCAGGTGGCAGCACAGAGGAGGGAACATCAACAGGCACCCCAGCAGCCAGCATGCCCACAACACCACCACCACAGGTCCCCCCAATGGATGCCACAGAAGGCACTGCCTCTGGTGGCAGCAGCACCATAGGTGACACCCCATTGATGGCAGCATGCTCCGACACAGAAAACGGGGATGTCGAAGTCAGATCCATCCATGACCTGTCCCAATCCCCCTGTCTGTCCCATCCCGTACAACATGAGGATACCACGCAGGGGCACCCACAAGACAACGACTGGCCATCCCCCACAAGCCCTGTGGCAAGGCAACATGAGGACAACAGCCCCTCTGTGACACCCCCGCAAATGGGCATGGCCCAGCAGAGGCAACAGTCCCTCGACCAGTTAATCGTGCAACAGCAGCAAATGGCCACGCTCCTCAAGGACCATGCCGATGAATGTGGGGGCACTAAGGCAGACATAGAAACATCAACTGAGACACTTAGGGCAGAAATGGAGAGAGGCACAGAGACGCTAAGGGCACAAATGGAGAGTAGCACCGAGAGCCTGAGAGTCCAAATGGAGAGAAGCACCGAGAGCCTGAGGGGGGAACTGCATGCGACGTCCAAAGACGTATGTGCCGAACTTGCCGCAGTGCGCCGTGTGCTCACTGAGCTCTCGCAAACCCTTAGGGACATGCATGGACGTGAGCAGGCAGACACATCATCCGTTGCAAGTTCCGTCCAGGGCAGCCCCCAACGTAGATCTGGAAGGAACCTGCGCTCCACAGGCAGGGGTGCCCCTGATACCCGCAGAGGGGGCTTGCAATAGCGACAGCCCACTGACAATGAGCATCTTTGGACACTGGGGTTCGGGGGGGAGGTAGGAGGGTGGAGGGGGTGTGTTGGGCTCACTTGGGTGGCGGGTCGATAGGGTGTTCAACATGACATCACATATGCCATAAAAAGTGCACGATCAACCAATGAGATGTGTGGACATTGATTTTTGTGTACTAGGCCATCATAGGCGTACAGTCCATATTGTGCATGTCCCAGACACGCACAGTGCCACGAGTCCCGTGTCCATGTATCAGCCACCAGGCGTGAGTGCTAGAAGCATACATCAATGAGATGCTGACGAATGTCACGGGCCTCCGGTGCCTCGCAGACTCCATGAGGTGCTGCCACATCCCCACCCTCATCATGACCATCATCAGGTGCTTGCAGTTCTGCGTCAGGGGGCATGGGCACATTTCTACGTACGCACATGTTGTGGAGCATGACACATGCCATCACCATCTTTGCAACCTTCTCATGGCGGTACAGGAGTGCCCCGCCAGACCTGCTGAGGCAGCGGAAACGAGTCTTCAGTAGGCCGAATGCCTGTTCAATGACTACACGGGTACGTGAGTGGGCATGGTTGTAGTCCTCCTCATGCTGGTCCCGTGGGTTCCGGACTGGTGTGAGGAGCCATCTCTTCAGTGGATATCCAGCATCACCTGTATGTGGACGAGAAACGTATGATGTGGAATGCCATTGCTACGTACGCACACCCCCCCCCTTCCTGCCAGGTCATTGCCAAATCACATTCCCCACATAATCATGCATGTAATGAGACTCACCGAGTAGCCAGGATCTGTTCCCTGCGTGTCGCTCCATGTAGCGTGGTATTGTAGAGTTCCTCAAGACCATAGAATCATGGGTTGATCCAGGGAATCGGGCACAACAATGTGTAATGATCCTGTTGGAGTCACACACCATTTGTACATTCAGGGAATGAAATTGTTTTCGGTTGCGGTACTGGGCCTCCATGGCATGTGGGACGACCAATTCCACATGGGTGCAGTCGATGGCACCAATGCAACCCGGTATGCCGCCAAGTGCATGGAATCCCACTTTTGTGTTGGTAATTTCCTGCTCCGAGCGTGGTAGAGAGATGTAGTCGTCTGCGTGCTGCAGGAGGGCATCGAGCACTTGCAATAGTGTCCGTGAGAACAGTGGCTGAGAAATGCCATGCAACTGTCCGACTGTGTGCTGGTAGGTGCCTGTGGCCAGGAAGTGGAGTACAGACACCACCTTCAGTAGGGGTGGGATGGCGGTTGGGCTATCTATCATGCTGACAAGGTCAGCCTGTGTCATGTCCACAATGGCGGCTATGGTGTCCCGGTCCAGACGGTAGAGGGTGTGGATCTGCTCATCAGTGAGGTTGAACGGATGTGCTCGGAGGCGTGGGATTGCGGGCTGCCTGCGTGGTGGTAGTGGCTGTGCTGGCGGCCCTTGCTGGCCCTGCCTTGGCCTCCTCCTCCTCCTGCGTCTCCTTCGTGCGGCCGGTTGCAGTTGGTGTTCGTCTTCTTCTTGGAGTTGGAGTACTTGCAGTGCTATCAGGTCCCCCAGGGCCAACATCGCGAGTCCTGCCGGTAGCATTTCGGTGTGGTTGTGGGAGGAGACTGGCTGTGCAATTTATGTGTTTTCAGGCTGTATGGCCTCCACCTGTGGTGATTAATTCCACCTGTGCAAACTGCTCTCCCCTTTGGCCGAGCACGTCCCGCGCACAACGCTGCAAATCGGGGAATGGCATCTTGCTATTGCAATCATGTATTTGTACCCGATGGCCGTGTAACATTGGTTGACATGTTCATTCTGCTGTGGTCCCATTGTTGCACATACTATCTGTGCAGTCGCGAACAGACTTGTGAAGGGTCAGTGGAACGTAGTACGCGAGTAACGGTGGGCCCTCATGCATCACTGTACCGAGTTGCAATGACGGGCGGGGCGTCCCATTTGTGGGTGAAGGCAGTTGCCATTTTCACACACAGCCGCACTAGATGGATTAATTAGTGATTTCAAACGGCCACAGATGCCTCTTCGACGTGATGTTGCAAATGTGGAATGCGAAGGGCGGCGCTTTCGGTTTCCAGCTAGCGGCGAGGAGATGCCCACAGGTCTGACTGCAAATATAACGTTCTGTTGTTCAATGTCCTTGAGACAGGGCCCATGGCGAGGAAGCAATGATTGATATGAATAGTTTGGGATGCGCAATTGCTACGTGGGCGATGAGGCCGGCCGTTCCCAAATACATGTTACTTCACAACACTGGAATTACGGGCTGGGGCACTGTGGATTTTGCAGGCTGCATAACGCACAGACTCAATGGATGTTTCTAATGTTATGTGAGTAATTATTCAGGCGTTTTGATTCCGGGATGAGGGAATGATGCATGGATGCATGGGCAGGTGATTTGATACAGAGTTTGCCATGTACAGGGCTTCTTGGGATCTATCCGCCTCCCCTACGCTATGTGATGCAGGGCTGCCATGGTGGGACCATCGTCTATCTGGCCTTGTTGAGCCCTCCCTGTCTCGACACGCCCTCAGTCACTTGTGTCCATGCACATTAACATTCCCATCTGATGGATTCTGTTTTGACAGACGCATGCACAGGTACACTCGTTTGTGATGGTGTTTGCACCTCGATATAGATGGTTAGGAGTCGCAAGTGGTTTTGGGGTGGTGATGATCCTTTGGAGTGGGCTAGCATGCATATGGCTGTGGATTTCGTGTGATCATTGAAGTGAGTTGTTGGAATGTAGTTCTGATGGCCATTCTGTTCTTTTTCTTTTCTTTTGGTTGACAGGTATCTCCTCCCCTTTTGCCAATGCCATCTGTATGCCACTCCTGCAGATGGGTTTTACTCCCGACACCTGCTGCTTCGTGTTAATCAGTGGAGCAGCATTACGATCTTATGGGACGATCGCCAATGGCCCACATGCCCTTACGCAGTACTGGTGGCTCGGAGCAACATTTCGGCCTTTCAGCTGGACTAGTGCCTCCCCATTGGGACGGCCCTGCGGTTCTGTGCGCTTCCGTGTTGCCTTTTCGTACGTGAATGTGGCTCTGTGTACCATGAGGGAACAGGACGACACACAAGTAGTGGCTGGTCATTTCTTGCGGATGCAGCCCACAATGGTGATTGGTGTTTAGGAGTTCATGGCCTGATGGCTGTATGGGCTTGGTGACTTTGATGTGCATTAAATTTCTATTCTGATTTGGCCCGTGTAGCGTTTTTCTTTGCAAGTGATGTGGCATATGCCTATTTGGGGGGCGATGTATTGTGAGGAGATCTGCATTGGGTTCCAGCTTCGGAGTTTAGTTGCGTGGTACTGTACTGGGCGCGTTTGCCTACTAAGCCCGTGAGGTCAGGGATGGGGGCTGCCAATATGACAGTTTGAATGTTGTCATGCTCAGGGGCGGGGGATTGGGTTTTGTGTAACAGATGCCGGTCAGCCAGGTGGACTGGTGGAATGATGTGATTCTCGGAATATGGCTGGTCACAGGTGCCTGTGTTTGCGTGCGTTTCTTGGTGGGGGACTGTGGTCATGTCCATTGGGATGGCTTCTGTATTCGTGCCATCTGTGCCCTGCAGCTCCCATTGGCCCCTCTTGTGTTTCTTTTGTTCGTTGCCATGCATGGGTGACTTGTACATTTCAATGGTTGCATTGTGGCTTCATTGCACCTACGGGGAGTTGTACTTTGTGGGCAGGGAGCGGTGTACAGGCACTCAGTGGGGCCGTTTACGGTTGATTCGCGATGCCGTACTTCTCACCATGGCGGAATGGTACATTACGCCATGCCTGATGGCGTTAGGTACATGTCCGCTAGGGTCGGAATTGGCGTACCGTTGCGCCATGGTGGTGTTTGCGGTTTCGCATGGCGCGCGCGCGCGTGCTTGGTGCAGTTAGCGTTGGCGTTCACTACGGTGTCGCTAATGGCTTCGTACTTTGCGGTGACGGGTCATAGTCGCACCGAGCGCTATTCGATGGCGGTATTGCATTTCCGCCATCGTTTTCCGATTTCCGCAAGGGTCGTAATGAGGGCCAATGACTTATAATGATCTTTGTCATTTTTATCTCTCAGGATATGCCTTTTATGGCTTAGCATGCATTTGTGTGACTTGTTATGCCATTTCATGCCTTTCTTTATCAGGCTATGCCTTGTTAGGGAATAATATGCAACAACAGCCTATATCATTCTATGGTAGGCCACGGTATGTGGGACCAAACTCAGGGCCTTCAGATTGTAGTCAGTTTGGATGTGCCCCCCTATTGACTGCCAGATGTCATCTCACAAATATTCAAACTGCAATGACACTCATTCTTTAATGGGTTAAGGATACAATGTTGCTAGACACACACATTCTACAGCAAACCAAGCACCCCATTACAAATCCATTGTTACCTTTCTGGCAGATACAGGTACGGGACAGCCTCTCATATTCTCACTCGTTACTATGCATATAATGTGATGGTAATGCACCTTTACAAATAATATATGTGGACCAAATGGCAACCATTCTGCAGTATCTTACTAAGGGACACTGCAGCCAAGAACTCACTCTTACCAACTGGCACACTCACACACACCACTGTGTTCCTTTGCAGAGCTGGGGTTCCCCGCAAGTATCCTCGCCCGCATTTGACACCAATAGACAGGACCTCACTCCTGCGCACATACATTACCTCAAAACCCAGACTGAAACGGGATGGAAAGGCCCTATAGTTCTATGACCACCTGCCAGGACCATCCTTTCAAAAACGCACATTGGAAGGTGGGGTGGAGGTCCGCAGGGTTTATTTTCCCCATGCCAGGACCGTTAGGTCTACACTACTAGAGAAGCTCAGGGATTCCATGATCACACTAGAAGATCATCAGCACTACAAAGTTGCTTAAATGACAGATATATATATATATATATATATATATATATATATATATATATATATATATACAAATCCCAAATAAAAAAATAAAAAAACACATAACATATTGAATCGCTCTTCTGATGGATCGACTCGGACTTGAAACCGCCCTCTTTTTATTGAAGGTAAATAACCAGAGACACTTTGCATAACTACTGAAGTACTTAAAGCAAAGTGCTATCAAGTGGCATGAAACAACAGAACCTCAAGAAGTTAATAACACAATAAATCATATGGGAATAGCAGCTCGAAGATTGCTTTCAAGTAATAATTATTGTTTACTGCAAAACGTTGCCAGTTTAATTTCATAATAATTATTTCAATTACTTCACTAAACACTACGCTGTGAATCACATCACAATAAATACAATTCAGAAATGTACTTGCTTTGAGAATTTTTAGTTTATGGCATTCAATAGATAATCCTCAAAATCCTAATATTCTTTCAGCATTTTATTTTTTTAAAGGTCACATTTGCTCATAAAATGAGAGTGATGTAATATGTAATTAAATACCCTAAAGGTAAAGACCCACATTCAAAAATTAAAATAAGAAATAACTGCGCCAGAGTGGGTTTCCTTTAGGATGTTCCATACAAATATAACATGCATTAAAGTGCAGTGAGGGATTACATTGTCTGAATGCAGCATTAAAGTTAAGAGAAATGGATAATACAACCAATGATAGCTACTTCTGTTAAACTCCGGTAGGAAAAGCACTTTTTGGGTGGCTTGCAGCTTTTGAACCATTCAGCGAATCTGCACAAAACATTGTTTTGGGAAATATTGATGTTGCTACTCAAGGGTGACAGCATTGTAGTGAAAGGCTTAATGCTGACATTTTCACATTAATTCTCTATTAACAAATGATTGCTCTTCTCTGCAGCCCAAACCGCTGGACAGATTTGTGACACACCTCCGTGAGGAATGAAAATCTGGTCTCTAAACCTTGCTTTTGCAAATGTGGTGGCCCTTACACTCGCCCTCCTGCCTAGAGACCTTCATTAGGGTCAAGTGGCACATTTCTGGGGCTCTGGAGGTACTGAATATGATATGCGGACACAGTGGCCAGTTGTCATGCCCATCGGTTATGGTCATTGGCCACTTTGGAAGTCTGCGGGGGGACACAGTGGCCAGTTGTCATGCCCATCGGTTATGGTCATTGGCCGCTTTGGAAGTCTGCGGGGGGACACAGTGGCCAGTTGTCATGCCCATCGGTTATGGTCATTGGCCGCTTTGGAAGTCTGCGGGGGGACACAGTGGCCAGTTGTCATGCCCATCGGTTATGGTCATTGGCCGCTTTGGAAGTCTGCGGGGGGACACAGTGGCCAGTTGTCATGCCCATCGGTTATGGTCATTGGCCGCTTTGGAAGTCTGCGGGGGGACACAGTGGCCAGTTGTCATGCCCATCGGTTATGGTCATTGCCCGCTTTGGAAGTCTGCGGGGGGACACAGTGGCCAGTTGTCATGCCCAGCGGTTATGGTCATTGGCCACTTTGGAAGTCTGCGGGGGGACACAGTGGCCAGTTGTCATGCCCATCGGTTATGGTCATTGGCCACTTTGGAAGTCTGCGGGGGGACACAGTGGCCAGTTGTCATGCCCAGCGGTTATGGTCATTGGCCACTTTGGAAGTCTGCGGGGGGACACAGTGGCCAGTTGTCATGCCCATCGGTTATGGTCATTGGCCACTTTGGAAGTCTGCGGGGGGACACAGTGGCCAGTTGTCATGCCCATCGGTTATGGTCATTGGCCACTTTGGAAGTCTGCGGGGGGACACAGTGGCCAGTTGTCATGCCCAGCAGTTATGGTCATTGGCCACTTTGGAAGTCTGCGGGCGGACACAGTGGCCAGTTGTCATGCCCAGCGGTTATGGTCATTGGCCACTTTGGAAGTCTGCGGGGGGACACAGTGGCCAGTTGTCATGCCCAGCGGTTATGGTCATTGGCCACTTTGGAAGTCTGCGGGGGGACACAGTGGCCAGTTGTCATGCCCATCGGTTATGGTCATTGGCCACTTTGGAAGTCTGCGGGGGGACACAGTGGCCAGTTGTCATGCCCATCGGTTATGGTCATTGGCCACTTTGGAAGTCTGCGGGGGTCACAGTGGCCAGTTGTCATGCCCAGCAGTTATGGTCATTGGCCACTTTGGAAGTCTGCGCGGGGACACATTGGCCAGTTGTCATGCCCAGAAGTTATGGTCATTGGCCACTTTGGAAGTCTGCGGGGGGACACAGTGGCCAGTTGTCATGCCCATCGGTTATGGTCATTGGCCACTTTGGAAGTCTGCGGGGGGACACAGTGGCCAGTTGTCATGCCCATCGGTTATGGTCATTGGCCACTTTGGAAGTCTGCGGGGGGACACAGTGGCCAGTTGTCATGCCCAGCGGTTATGGTCATTGGCCACTTTGGAAGTCTGCGGGGGGACACAGTGGCCAGTTGTCATGCCCAGCGGTTATGGTCATTGGCCACTTTGGAAGTCTGCGGGGGGACACAGTGGCCAGTTGTCATGCCCATCGGTTATGGTCATTGGCCACTTTGGAAGTCTGCGGGGGGACACAGTGGCCAGTTGTCATGCCCAGCAGTTATGGTCATTGGCCACTTTGGAAGTCTGCGGGGGGACACAGTGGCCAGTTGTCATGCCCAGCAGTTATGGTCATTGGCCACTTTGGAAGTCTGCACGAGACCCTTGGGATGCTGGCTGCTGGCCTTGGCTGAAGGCAAAGCCTAGGGCCACTCTGGAGGCATGTGAGCCACCAGCCATGACCGCAGCCCAAGACCAGTGGAGTCTTTAAGAGGCAAGGAGGGGCATCGGACCAGTCGGAAGGCTATACCCACCATTGCAGCCTTGGCCATTTGCCACTTTGTGAAGAATTAGAACACTGGCCATGACATGCAGCCAGTGTCCATCCTGCGACAATTTGTAAAGTCTGCAGGTCACATCAATTGAGTGCATTGGGTGGCTTTGGGTTTTCTGGGGCAGGGCCGAGTCCTGCTGAAAGTAGATGCTGAGCATCGGTGCAGGCCAGTCTCAATGATCCTACTGGATTGCTAATGTAGTCCTGTGGTAGGTCTGTAGACCCTGTCCAGGTCAATGGAGTGTTTCTGCACTGCTCCATTCAAAGCACACACTGGGTACTCAGGAGGTTTAGGGCAAAAGTGCTAAAAAGCCTTCACTCTGGATTAGCTTAATAGTGCACTAGGAGGTCCAGTGATACATGTGGCATGCCATTAGGCCATGCACATCTCAAAGTAGGCATTAAACATAGGTGTAGGGCATACCCATTGGGCGTCTTGGGTGTTTGGCAGTTCCATACCCAATGGCTACTTTCTCTGGGGCAAGGCCAGTGACTGGCTATGGCTGCAAGACCATTGTGTGCCTCTGGGGTTCCTTTGGCAAAGCCTTTTGCCCTTCCCTAGTCAAAGTGTTGTTCTTGACCTACCTCAGTCCAAGTAGGCATTCATCCATGGCCAGTGGGCCAACTGTGTGTAGTTATGGGGTTCCCTTTATAGTGCCAAAGCCTAACCTTTGCCAAATGAGCCACTCGGCATGGGTTCAGGTAATTATTCATGGTCCTATCTGGTGACTTGGGGACCCTCAGGGCATGGCTGCAGGCCATTCTGCAGGCAAAGTAGTCTCTTGGCACAAACAAAAGCCATGCTCAGTGGGTCTCTTGGGTGACCGGAGAATGGCCAAAAGCAGTGTCCAGTGCAAAGTGCCCACCAGGCATGACCAAAAGTCATGCTTGCTGTGTATTCTACAGATGATACACTTCATCATTAAAAACATTGAAATTAATTGAAGAAACTCAGATTAAAGTGACACTATGTGATTTCTCTTAAAAAGCATAGAGATGTGTTGAAAAAATATCCTTGAGCGAGCAGTGAAAGTCAGTGGATGAGATACGGTTGGGTGAAGATGGCGGTGATACTCTTACGGTTGCTTTGGAAACCATAAACTCGTAACTTGAAAAATTGTTTCTTTTTTTGTCTTGTGCTTAAACTATAATATCCTTCAAAAAATGTTTTTACGCTGATTTTCGATATATACATATGCACAGAAAATCAGCATATATATCAGTATATATAATATATATGATGAGTATATTAGTTTAAACAAATTACGAAGTGTTAAGGTTTAGGGATGTATGGGGATTGTAATTAGTACATAATGAGCATTATACCTGGAAAGCAAGGGGTTTTACATCAATAATCAACTACATTTTTCTTTTGGCAGAATTGAGCAATAGTAGCTCTAAGTATGAGGTTAAAGAGGCCTCTGTTAGCGACCACTGTATGCTACCCGTGAAATTGCAGTTAAGATCCACAAACAAAGATCTAGTCTTTATAATGAAGGTGTTTTCATTACCCCAAAAGGCAACCAAATCAAATGGACATTCAATAAAACACAGAAGTTTACCTCTACTATGATAAAGGAATACAATGGGTCCCCTTTGAGTCAACGTCCAAGCAGATACTCAGTAAATACCTTTGCATCATATATTGGTAAAAATATCCAGGCTGTGGAGGGTCATAGGGATTCTAGGCGTTTGTAAAAAAAAAACAATAGCCATTTTACTGATACCGAAGTTCATGAACAGAAAACCCAAATGCAAAAAGTATTACAGAGACTCCGTAAACAGGGAAGGTATGACCCCAAGACTTTGAATAGGAGCAAAAAAATCAAACAGTATTACAAAAATCGGTTGACTAACCATCGGAGTAGAAGAGCACAATTAGATGGAGAAAAGATGTTGAACTCATTAAGGGGCATGAATTCAGCAAACTTTTGGAATCTTATTAATAGCACAGAGTGCTCCCAGAAAGATTTGGCTCTGAATCCGATTTGCGAGGAGGTTTGGTTGGGACACTTTTCTAGTATTTACAAAGGCGGGAACATACTGACAAACCATCCTTGGATGTTAATTTCCTATGGTCAATTAGTAACTACGTAGATAGTGAGGGTCTTTATTAACAAATCAAAAAACTCGGGAGCACCTGGCCCCAGCAATCTCTCCAACAAAAGTCTAAAGTCTACTACTCTGTATTGGCCCAGAAAACTGGGTATACTGTTTAATGATGTATTGTTAACTAAGATCATTCTCCAATCATGGAGGATTTCCCTCGTTTTACCAATTTTTAAAAAAGTTTCTCGTATGTGCCCTAAAAGCTACAGACCTATAGCTATTGCAGACCCTGAATCTAAAATTTTCGCTTCCATCGTATTAGTTGACATTCAGGAGTGGATTTCTACTAACAACATTTTGGATGTCAAACAAATCGGCTTCAAAGAAAAGTGTGGAACCGGTTGTGGGGGTCTTATACTACAATGTCTACAAAGCCAATCAATGAGAAAGAGAGCAAGGCCAACCTTTTGTTGCATTAATGGACCTTAGTATGGCGTTTGACTTGGTAGATAGACCAACCTTATGGAAAAAGCTGAGAGTACTTGGTATGCCAAAACATCTGCTTGATATTGTAATTACTCTATACTCAGACACAAGGCTTTTAGTACGTTTAAACTCGAAGGGGTTGTTATCTTCCGAGATAGCTATTCCTAATGGCCTACTACAAGGCTGCATGCTAGCACCTACGATCTTAAATCTTTACGTTAGTGGTGCAGAAGGGGCTTTGGCCAATAAAGGTTTGGTATCTCCTAAACTGTGTAATGTCTGCATTCCCTGGCTCTAATATGCGGACAACTTTGTGTTACTGGATAACACAAAGGTGGGTTTACAACGTTTCATTAATGAATTTGAAAATTTTATTTCACAGTTACATTTAAAGTTCAACCCAACTAAAACTATTATTATTTGTATGGATAAATACAACAATTGTCAAAGCTCCTATACAAATATCTTGGCTATTGTTTTTCGGGTTCAGGCTCACACTCTTTAATTAAAAATCAGCTGAATGTAAAAAAGGAAGGAGCTCTACGGCAAATGCGTTCAATTGAAAAGACATTTGGAAAGTTTTCAATTAAACCATTGAAGGAATTTTATACTATGAAAATGCTGCCGAGGCTTATTTATAGTTTGGAATTTTTTGTCTCAGATTTTACGGATTATTTAAAGGTGCTGGGAGGCAGACTATGGAGGGGTATTTTGTTTTTTCTACCTAAATGCATACCTATTGAAGTAATAGATGTGAATATGGTCTTCAATCATTGCATTCACTCGTAACTGGGAAAAGACTTCTATTATGGAGAAAATGTGTATTGTCTAGGGAGAATGATTGTATGTATGAGCTCGAAGGGATACATCATGTGTGTTTATGAACAAATTGAATATAGAGGGTGAAAATGCATTAAGTAATTTGGGTATGGCATGCTGCACTTTGATTCACAAACCCAATAAAATTAAACAAATTATTAGGGGAGAATGATTGGTCAGATACAATTAGTATAGTATAATATTCAAAGTATAATCAGACATATTCATTTTGGAAATTTTTCCCAGAAATGGAAAGTTACTTGATGAAGACCCATCTAGGATAATTTGCAATGAATTCATGTGTTTTAGGATGAATGTGATGCAGACTAACCAAATTATTTATATCAGAAGCAAAACAGGGCAAGGCTGGAAATGAGGTAGATTCTGTAAAAAGGAGGGTGTGGAAGAAACACTTTAACACATTCTGCTTATCTGTCCTGCACTCTTAGGTCACCAAATTCATTATTTTGTCCAATTTGTTGATTCACTTGCTTCTGTGAATACAGAATTGATTTGGTACAGAATGATGCATGAAAATTCAACAACTTTGATTATACGTGTAACAGCTTTTTTGAAAAACATCTGTGATCTCTGTTAATGTGCTTGTTTGGTAGGTAGAGCTAGTCGTGGATGGTTATGTATGTGTATTTTAGATATACAAAATAATTGGATGTTTTATTTACGCTAGGTCTTTTGATTTAGTAAGAATTTCCTAGTTGTGATGTGCTCATTTTGACATTTAGTAGTCAAAGGTGAAAATCAGAAGACTTTGTTATTTTAATGAAATGGTTACTCATGCGATACTATGATATGTAAATGTAATATGTTATTCTTTCTTTTGTATTCTAGTGTGAAATTTTGTAAGGGTTTATAATAAACCAAAACAAGTAAATACAAATTAAAAAAGATAAAAGTTGTATTTTATCATTGTTGAAATACACATTTTGTTCACCTGGAAGATGAACTTGAAGTCTTATTGTTGTATGCGTGAGGCAACATCTCATTCTAGTGGTGATAACAGGTGAAGCTGGCAGGACGGCTTTGGACAAACAGACATCTGGCCTTCTATTGTACAGTCTGATTGCAACATTGAATTGCAAGAATTACAAAAATATCCCAAAAAGTTAAATTATTTATACTTATGTGCACCTCAAAATTGTTGTGGGTATCAATCTGAAAAAAAAGTCAGAAATTGAGGAAGTATGGAAATGTATATTAATATGTGTACATTTACTATATTGTAATTACTATTTACTGTTTCACCCTAGGTTACCCTGGGTGATCCAGAAGTGGACCCCTTGCTCACTGTGCTTAGAGAGGCACAGCTCCAACTCACTGATGAGGCCTAACAAAGCGGAACATATGTGTCTGGGGTTGCCGTTGGCACTCTTGTTTAGAGGAGAGTTGCCTCACATTTCAGTGCTGGACTGCCCAAGTGGGTGGGACCAGACTGATATGCAAGTGAGTATTTTTCCTCTGTGAAAAGTACAGTGAGCTAAAACGTGGTTATCGGCTCTCCCGAGTGGGGCTCTCTACCCATAGAACAGGTGTTTTGACCATGTTTGTTCTCGGTATAGGGGCTGCCAGATATTTTTGTAGATGTAAATGATACTTTATTGGCTTTAAAAAGTTAATTACAATCTTTGGAAATGTTTACTTGTTTCATACAATACTTTGATGTTCACATTAAAACTTTAACACGCTGTTGCCATTTCTAATAATATTATGTATGTGTCTTTTAAATTCCTTTATTTTATGGTTATTTGCTGATCATTACATTAAAACCAGGAAGAATGATACCTTTCATATATCATGTAGTGTCCACTGTTTGTAGTGGTTATGTGGAATTAAAGAAATCCTAAGGGGATATTCCATTGCATGCAATTTTCATCACTCTCAATGCAGAGTGGAAAGGTGTAACTGTTCTCTTCACCTTTACTCTTAATTTTTACTCCCAGTTTTTAGAGATATAAAAAATTGTCTTCAAATCATGCTTTGGAGTTGGTGTTTTATACTGAGTTTGAGGTGAAACCAGCCTGTTATTAGCAGGTGTTAAACCAATGTGTATTCCTTTGAAATCTTTGGATTCATGCCTGCATGAAAATCTCATGCATTCAGAGACAGAGGAGGAAAGCAAAGTGGATGCTGTTTCCACTTTTCTGCCCTTTTACACTTCAGGGTAAGAGCAAAACAAGCTGGAGCAGAACATGCAAGTGTAAAAGCAATGTTATGCTTCCATTTTCTGCACCACTCGTTATTCAATGACCACCTTAATGACTTATTATGTGCCCAACAAGTAGTCATTTGAGAATGTGTGTAATTTGTCATAAAAGTGTTCAGTTTTACACCATGTGCTATGTATCTTATTGAAATCACAATTCGGTAATCTGAATGCTGTCTAACTTGAATTATTGGTTTAATTTGTTGTTGACATCATGTAAAAGTGTTTTCTCTTATAGTGTTATTAAACTGGCCTTTACATATAATCTTTGGTATGTCAGAAATGTGTAATGACAGAACATTTTTATCATTAATATGTTTCTGTTCTGAACATGTACAAGAAATGTGCCTTTTTTACATGTATAATTTATACCAATACTAAAAACTTTTAGGGGGTAATTCATAGAATTCAGCGCACAAGTGGCGCACGCGGCTGGCGCACAGTGTGCGCGTGCGAATCCCTGCGCCAGCCGCGTGCGCTAAAATCCATTTCCGCGCACAGCGTATTCATGGATTCCAGACACCAAAACCAGCCGTGGCGCACAGTGGCTCAGCGACCCTGCAGCAGCGCCAGTTACGCCCCCAAGAACGCCTCTCGCGCAGGGAAAATCCATCAATATACCCAATCCAGCGCAAAGGGCTGCGCTAACCCTGTACCAGCACGGCAAGCGGGCTACGTGTATCACTGGGGTGCGCGGGAAGTACCTCACGCGATTGGCCCTGTGCGAGCAGGGTACGCGTATTTCAGGGGTGCGCGGGAAGTTCCACACGCTATTACCACAGGGTACGTGTATTTCAGGGGTGCGCGAGAAGTTCCACACGCGATTCCAGCAGGGTACTGTATTCCAGGGGCGCGCGGGAAGTTCCACACGCGATTCCATCAGGGTACGTGTATTTCAGGGGTGTGCAGGAATTTCCACATGCGATTGGGCCTGTACGAGCAGGGTACGCGTATCTCAGGGGTGCGCGGGAACTGCCACACGCGATTTCAGCAGGGTACGTGTATTTCGGGGTGCGGGGCAAGTTTCACACGCGATTTCAGCAGGGTACGTGTATTCCAGGGGTGCGCGGGAAGTTCCACACTCAATTCCATCAGGGTATGTGTATTTCAGGGGTGCGCGGGAATTTCCACACGCAATTGGGCCCGTGCAAGCAGGGTACGCGTATTTCAGGGGTGCGCGGGAAGTTCCACACGCGATTCCATCAGGCTACGTGTATTACAGGGGTGCGCGGGGAGCACCACACGTGAATTGCACAGGGGCCTACCCTGCACATGTCCTGCAGGCACCCCATCCACCATGGCCATGCCCCCCAGCCAACCCACATGTCAACTTGCACTACTGCCCACCAACGCATGTCCCCCTGCACCCCCAGCCACCAGGGGCACCCTCCACCAGGCCCCCACCCATGTCTCCCACCCCCCCACCCCCCAGCACTGTGGGGCACCTGCCAGCAGGCCCCCACCCATGTCTCCCAGCACCCCCACCCCCCAGCCACCAGGGGCACCCTCCACCAGGCCCCCACCCATGTCTCCCACCCCCCCAGCACTGTGGGGCACCTGCCAGCAGGCCCCCACCCATGTCCAACTCATGTTCCCCACCCCCCCACCCCCCAGCCACCAGGGGCACCCTCCACCAGGCCCCCACCCATGTCTCCCACCCCCCCGACCCCCCAGCCACCAGGGCAGCCTCCACCAGGCCCCCACCCATGTCCAACTCATGTTCCCCACCACCCCCACCCCCCAGCACTGTGGGGCACCTGCCAGCAGGCCCCACCCATGTCCAACGCATGTTCCCCACCACCCCCACCCCCCAACAGTGCAGGGGCAGCCACCACCAGGCCCCCACCCATGTCTCAAAGCACCCCCACCCTCCAGCCACCAGGGGCAGCCTCCACCAGGCCCCCACCCATGTCTCCCAGCACCCCCACCCCCCAGCCACCCGGGGCAGCCTCCACCAGGCCCCCACCCATGTCCAACTCATGTTCCCCACCCCCCACCCCCCCAGCACTGTGGGGCACCTGCCACCAGGCCCCCACCCATGTCCAACTCATGTTCCCCACCCCCCACCCCCCAGCACTGTGGGGCACCTGCCAGCAGGCCCCCACCCATGTGCAACTCATGTTCCCCAGCCAACATGTCATCACAATCTAGATCCCTGGTCCCTATGGTCAGCCTCCAAATGCAAAACACCCACCCGAGTATTGCATCCACCCACTCAGAATTTGCAATTACATCACAGAACACCAATTGCAAGTTCCGAAACAAACACATTTCCCTCACATACACCCAATGGGTGTCAGTGAATCTCAAAACACATATCATGAAATGCATGAAACCAATGAGATACCACACATTGAAGTACACCAAAGAAAATATGTATTAAAGGAAACATAAATAGAAGAAAAAATGAACAGAAACGTGAATGTACAAAAATGAAAAGAAGCATGTCCGTTAAAAAAAGCAAAATCAAAAATAAAATTCCAAAGTAATGTTGTACAAAGTCAATGTCCACAAACCAAAATCCAATGGGAAATAAAAAAGAAAGCCATTGCTCCATGGTTAAAAAGTGAAAAAAAAATACAATCCAACTCTGAACTATGTACATGGGAACAAGCCAGGGTCCATTATCCCAACAAAATAAAGGAAACCTATCTAACTACACTAACTAATAAAATAAACTATATACAAAAATGTGGCCAATGTCCGAAAGGTTCAAATAAAATAAAAACAAAAATGAAACCTAACACTACCTACATAACTATGTACAAGGGCAGCGGGCTAGTTCCACGGCTCACTTGTGGATGTCCCGGGCCAGGGCATCATCGAACTCCTCCTCAATGTCCCGGAGGCGGTCCTCCTCCATGGCCCCGAGGATCCGCAGGGCCGTCGACGTCTCCACCTCCAAACCCCTGCAGATTGCCTCGAGGCACTCGGCCCGCCTCAGGGCCCACCGCATGGAGTTCTCCGCCCTGACCATTGTGAGCCGTGCCTCTTCCGCCCGCTGCTGCTCCGCATCTATGGCGTGGCCCAACTGCTGCCACACGGAAGACATTCTCTGTCCTGGGTCCTCCTGCCCTCCGGCCGATGCCTGCCCCTCCGATGTTGAAGGCCCCGAGCCTTCATGGCTCCCACCACGTTGCTGCTGCTGCTGTGCCTCTGCCCGTGCACTGCCTCCTGCTGCCTGCACATCCTCCGCCGGCTGGGGTGCAGTCGTTGATGTGACCACCCCTGCTGGACGTCCGACTCCCGACTGTGGCAGGGATGCCTCCTCCACCAGCCTGGCCGCACCGTCAGAGGCAGCTCCACAGGGCACCCAGGTGACTGATGGGTGGGAAGATGGCACAGAGGACGACTGGCGCGTAGGGGGTCCAGTTGAGGAGGGGGTCGGAGCAAGCCCCATCAGACGGAGGAATCCGGCCTGAGTGACCTCTCCCAGCAGGCTGACGTGGTCAACGAGCCATTCGAGATGACTTGCAGTCTCTTCATGAAAAGACTGCAGGTCACCTCACATGGCCCGTTGACGCAACGCCACACCAGCCAGGACAGGCTCAACCCGGACCTGGATAGCCACGTCCGCAGGCAGAGGAAGGCCAGTTGACGTGAGCTCATCCCCTGCCTGAAAACGGGTCTGGACGTAGGCATCCCTGCTGGTGCAAGATGATGCAGGGACAGGATCAGGGACAGGATTGCACACAGGCACCTCCGCGGCGGCCTGTGCTGCCTCCTGTACCTGGTCCTGTACTGCACCACTAGCACCAGTGGGATCCCCACCTCCAGACCCCGTCTCTGGTGCTTGCACGGCCTCCTCCTCCACCAAACCCCCCACCAACCTGGATGACTCCGTGCCATCTTCCCCTGTTGGGCCCTGTGGGGTCCCAGCTGCCCCTTCTGCTGCCGAGGAGTCCAACTCCAACCTCCGCCTCTTGGACCTCCCCCCGGCAGCTGCGGCCTGGGATGCGGCACCGGACTCCTCACTCCCCGACGAGATGACAACATGGGAGGGGAGCCGGGTCTTGCGTCTCCGGCTGGCAGTGGGATCCCCGCCGCTGTGCTCCACAGCACCTTCTCCGCCCTCTTCATCAGTTGACGCTGCAGACAGGGAGAAACAAAACACAGGCATCAGGGCACTGTACAATGGACACATACACACATGACAGTTGTACATGAGTGGCACTGGCAAACCTCAGACATGTCATCACAATCCCCAACACACATGTCATTACAACTCGCACACATGAGCCATACCACAGCCATATCGCAACTGCCACCACCATCCATACACATACAACAGCATGAGAAGCCAAAGGTGAGCCAGACATCACATGCAACACAGGAAGTGCACCACACATGTACACACACCACCACACTTGCATGCATGTGTACACCTCTGCCAAGTGTCGCAGTGTTCAGACGGGCATCCATGTCACATCTGCCAATCAGGCTTCCACATACCGCTGTCACATGCATCCATGTTGCATCACTGTTGCACTCTTGTCAAATACACACACATGCACATGTACACAGTGCTGATACATGCAGCCAAAAACAACATACATGCGTGACATCACGGACATGTCTACTTACATACACATTCATCCAAACATGTGTGCCCACACAACTGCATTTGGCATGCAAGCCTGCACACACAAGCACCATCCATGTCTCACACATTACAGCCCTCGCATGTGTCAGCCCCACGGCCCTGTACACCTCTACCCATACTCGACCCCATACAAACAGATGTGCAACCTGCACACTACTGAATAATCACCACACGCACTGCTCACAATCAGGATGCATGTACACTCACCGCTCGACTCCAGACGGGTCTGCTTCTCAAGGACCTGGACGTGGAGCACTGGGGATATGCGTTCCAGGACCCTCATCTGTTCTTCCGACAAGTGGCCCCGGCACCCCTTGGCATCCGCTGCCTTCAAGAGGCGCCGGGCCTTGTTCAGGGTCCTGGACCTGAAGTCCTCCCAGCGCTCCTTGACATGTTGTAAATCGCGGACTGCCACCCCCTCCGCGTTGATGGCAGTCACAATGTCAGTCCAGATCCAAGTCCGTCCTTCCTTGTCGGCGCGGGAACTTCCGAAGAGGGCATCATACTGCCCCAGGACTTGCTCCACCAGGACACCAACTTCGGTGGCACTGAAGCTGGTGCCCCTCTGCCTCTCTGGCCGGGGGTTGTCAGTGGTCACAGATGGTGTTTGCCCCGACATGACAACCCTGGGGCAGGAGTGGGTGGGCAGCTGGGTCCTGGGGCTGGGCTGTGGAGCGATGGAATCCCAGTCGGGAGTCTTCGGTTCCAGCAGGGGTGGTCACAGCAACAGCACCCTGGCTGATGTGCAGGCAGCAAATGGCAGGGCACGTGGGCAGCAGGCAGTCAGGCAGCAGCAGATGGCAGGTGGGAGCGTGCTCGGGGCTATGGGGGGCAGTAGTTCGGCCTTCTGGGCAGGAGCGTGGTCTTCCGTGTGCTTACGCGTGGCCAGCTTGATACGGAGTGATTTGGCACGTGAAAAATCTGCACGTCAGCGTGTTATTCGAGGAAAGGCCCTTAGCGCGTAAGCGCGTCTGCACGCATATGCGATTTCATTGGACCAAAGGCCCTTAGCGCGTGAGCGCGTCTGTGACGTGACGTGCGCAGGTGTTTCCCTCATTGCACGTGATGACAGAACACACGTGGATTTCCACCAATCGCGTGTGAAAGTTCCCGGCACCCCGGAACACACGTACCCAGGCTAATCGCGTGTGGAACTTCCCGCGCACCCCGAAACACACGTACCCAGGCCAGTTGCGTGTACGCTCACTCCCCTCCGATCACACGCGATGACACTCGGACCGTATCCGAATACGGGAAACACGCGCACGGCAGAAGACGTGCACAGGCGTCAACGCGTCCGCCCACACGAAAGCAGGCGGAGCCGTCCCCGCGCACAGCATAAAAGTGCGCGCTAACAACAAACGCCTATATACAGCTACGATGAATGCCCCATTTGTCGCTGCACTGATCGTGGGACACCTCAGGAGGAGGAGAATAGCCAGGGCACGCATTTTCGCACCACGGACAAGCCTTTTTGGGATGCCTGACGACCAGGTCTATGGCAGGTATAGGTTTCCACCCCATATCATCCTAGACCTGGTCAGGGAGTGGGAAGATGACCTCACATCCCCCACCCTTTGCTCCCAAGCATTGAGCCCCTTGGAGAAGCTGCTCAATGTCCTGCATTTTTTGGCCACTGGGTCATTTCAGCGGACCACTGCCATAGTGGGGGGTCTCACAGGCCACGCAGTCACGCTGCCTACACCAAGTACTGGCAATCATGACAGCGCGCCCCTCAGTCTGCAGGCACATATACATGCCCAGAACACCCGCAGAAAGGCAGGCCGTTGTCCTGGATAAATGTAATATGTTATTCTTTCTTTTGTATTCTAGTGTGAAATTTTGTAAGGGTTTATAATAAACCAAAACAAGTAAATAAAAATTAAAAAAGATAAAAGTTGTATTTTATCATTGTTGAAATACACATTTTGTTCACCTGGAAGATGAACTTGAAGTCTTATTGTTGTATGCGTGAGGCAACATCTCATTCTAGCGGTGATAACAGGTGAAGCTGGCAGGACGGCTTTGGACAAACAGACATCTGGCCTTCTATTGTACAGTCTGATTGCAACATTGAATTGCAAGAATTACAAAAATATCCCAAAAAGTTAAATTATTTATACTTATGTGCACCTCAAAATTGTTGTGGGTATCAATCTGAAAAAAAAGTCAGAAATTGAGGAAGTATGGAAATGTATATTAATATGTGTACATTTACTATATTGTAATTACTATTTACTGTTTCACCCTAGGTTACCCTGGGTAATCCAGAAGTGGACCCCTTGCTCACTGTGCTTAGAGAGGCACAGCTCCGACTCACTGATGAGGCCTAACAAAGCGGAACATATGTGTCTGGGGTTGCCGTTGGCACTCTTGTTTAGAGGAGAGTTGCCTCACATTTCAGTGCTGGACTGCCCAAGTGGGTGGGACCAGACTGATATGCAAGTGAGTATTTTTCCTCTGTGAAAAGTACAGTGAGCTAAAACGTGGTTATCGGCTCTCCCGAGTGGGGCTCTCTACCCATAGAACAGGTGTTTTGACCATGTTTGTTCTCGGTATAGGGGCTGCCAGATATTTTTGTAGATGTAAATTATACTTTATTGGCTTTAAAAAGTTAATTACAATCTTTGGAAATGTTTACTTGTTTCATACAATACTTTGATGTTCACATTAAAACTTTAACGCGCTGTTGCCATTTCTAATAATATTATGTATGTGTCTTTTAAATTCCTTTATTTTATGGTTATTTGCTGATCATTACATTAAAACCAGGAAGAATGATACCTTTCATATATCATGTAGTGTCCACTGTTTGTAGTGGTTATGTGGAATTAAAGAAATCCTAAGGGGATATTCCATAGCATGCAATTTTCATCACTCTCAATGCAGAGTGGAAAGGTGTAACTGTTCTCTTCACCTTTACTCTTAATTTTTACTCCCAGTTTTTAGAGATATAAAAAATTGTCTTCAAATCATGCTTTGGAGTTGGTGTTTTATACTGAGTTTGAGGTGAAACCAGCTTGTTATTAGCAGGTGTTAAACCAATGTGTATTCCTTTGAAATCTTTGGATTCATGCCTGCATGAAAATCTCATGCATTCAGAGACAGAGGAGGAAAGCAAAGTGGATGCTGTTTCCACTTTTCTGCCCTTTTACAATTCAGGGTAAGAGCAAAACAAACTGGAGCAGAACATGCAAGTGTAAAAGCAATGTTATGCTTCCATTTTCTGCACCACTCGTTATTCAATGACCACCTTAATGACTTATTATGTGCCCAACAAGTAGTCATTTGAGAATGTGTGTAATTTGTCATAAAAGTGTTCAGTTTTACCCCATGTGCCCTGTATCTTATTGAAATCACAATTCGGTAATCTGAATGCTGTCTAACTTGAATTATTGGTTTAATTTGTTGTTGACATCATGTAAAAGTGTTTTCTCTTATAGTGTTATTAAACTGGCCTTTACATATAATCTTTGGTATGTCAGAAATGTGTAATGACAGAACATTTTCATTATTAATATGTTTCTGTTCTGAACATGTACAAGAAATGTGCCTTTTTTACATGTATAATTTATACCAATACTAAAAACTTTTAGGGGGTAATTCATAGAATTCAGCGCACAAGTGGCGCACGCGGCTGGCGCACAGTGTGCGCGTGCGAATCCCTGCGCCAGCCGCGTGCGCTAAAATCCATTTCCGCGCACAGCGTATTCATGGATTCCAGCCACCAAAACCAGCCGTGGCGCACAGTGGCTTAGCGACCCTGCAGCAGCGCCAGTTACGCCCCCAAGAACGCCTCTCGCGCAGGGAAAAGCCATCAATATACCCAATCCAGCGCAAAGGGCTGCGCTAACCCTGTACCAGCACGGCAAGCGGGCTACGTGTATCACTGGGGTGTGCGGGAAGTACCTCACGCGATTGGCCCTGTGCAAGCAGGGTACGCGTATTTCAGGGGTGCGCGGGAAGTTCCACACGCTATTACCACAGGGTACGTGTATTTCAGGGGTGCGCGAAAAGTTCCACACGCGATTCCAGCAGGGTACTGTATTCCAGGGGCGCGCGGGAAGTTCCACACGCGATTCCATCAGGGTACGTGTATTTCAGGGGTGCGCAGGAATTTCCACACGCGATTGGGCCTGTGCGAGCAGGGTACTTGTATCTCAGGGGTGCGCCGGAAGTGCCACACGCGATTTCAGCAGGGTACGTGTATTTTGGGGTGCGGGGGAAGTTCCACACGCGATTCCAGCATGGTACGTGTATTTCAGGGGTGCGCGGGAATTTCCACACGCGATTGGGCCCGTGCGAGCAGGGTACGCGTATCTCAGGGGTGCGCGGGAACTGCCACACGCGATTTCAGCAGGGTACGTGTATTTCGGGGTGCGGGGCAAGTTTCACACGCGATTTCAGCAGGGTACGTGTATTTTGGGGTGCGCGGGAAGTTCCACACGCGATTCCATCAGGGTACGTGTATTTCAGGGGTGCGCAGGAATTTCCACACGCGATTGGGCCTGTACGAGCAGGGTACGCGTATCTCAGGGGTGCGCGGGAACTGCCACACGCGATTTCAGCAGGGTACGTGTATTTCGGGGTGCGGGGCAAGTTTCACACGCGATTTCAGCAGGGTACGTGTATTCCAGGGGTGCGCGGGAAGTTCCACACGCAATTCCATCAGGGTACGTGTATTTCAGGGGTGCGCGGGAATTTCCACACGCAATTGGGCCCGTGCGAGCAGGGTACGCGTATTTCAGGGGTGCACGGGAAGTTCCACACGCGGTTCCATCAGGCTACGTGTATTACAGGGGTGCGCGGGGAGCACCACACGTGAATTGCACAGGGGCCTACCCTGCACATGTCCTGCAGGCACCCCATCCACCATGGCCATGCCCCCCAGCCAACCCACATGTCAACTTGCACTACTGCCCACCAACGCATGTCCCCCTGCACCCCCAGCCACCAGGGGCACCCTCCACCAGGCCCCCACCCATGTCTCCCACCCCCCCACCCCCCAGCACTGTGGGGCACCTGCCAGCAGGCCCCCACCCATGTCTCCCAGCACCCCCACCCCCCAGCCATCAGGGGCACCCTCCACCAGGCCCCCACCCATGTCTCCCACCCCCCCAGCACTGTGGGGCACATGCCAGCAGGCCCCCACCCATGTCCAACTCATGTTCCCCACCCCCCCACCCCCCAGCCACCAGGGGCACCCTCCACCAGGCCCCCACCCATGTCTCCCACCCCCCCGACCCCCCAGCACTGTGGGGCACCTGCCAGCAGGCCCCCACCCATGTCCAACTCATGTTCCCCACCACCCCCACCCCCCAGCACTGTGGGGCACCTGCCAGCAGGCCCCCACCCATGTCCAACTCATGTTCCCCACCACCCCCACCCCCCAGCAGTGCAGGGGCAGCCACCACCAGGCCCCCACCCATGTCTCCCAGCACCCCCACCCCCCAGTCACCAGGGCAGCCTCCACCAGGCCCCCACCCATGTCCAACTCATGTTCCCCACCACCCCCACCCCCCAGCACTGTGGGGCACCTGCCAGCAGGCCCCACCCATGTCCAACGCATGTTCCCCACCACCCCCACCCCCCAGCAGTGCAGGGGCAGCCACCACCAGGCCCCCACCCATGTCTCAAAGCACCCCCATCCCCCAGCCACCAGGGGCAGCCTCCACCAGGCCCCCACCCATGTCTCCCAGCACCCCCACCCCCCCCAGTCACCAGGGGCAGCCTCCACCAGGTCCCCACCAATGTCTCCCACCCCCCCACCCCCCAGCACTGTGGGGCACCTGCTAGCAGGCCCCACCCATGTCCAACGCATGTTCCCCACCCCCCCATCCCCCAGCCACCAGGGGCACCCTCCACCAGGCCCCCACCCATGTCTCCCACCCCCCCCACCCCTCAGCACTGTGGGGCACCTGCCAGCAGGCCCCCACCCATGTCCAACTCATGTTCCGCACCACCGCCACCCCCAGCCACCAGGGGCAGCCTCCACCAGGCCCCCACCCATGTCTCCCAGCACCCCCACCCCCCAGTCACCAGGGGCAGCCTCCACCAGGCCCCCACCCATGTCCAACTCATGTTCCCCTCCCCCCAGCACTGTGGGGCACCTGCCAGCAGGCCCCCACCCATGTCCAACTCATGTTCCCCACCACCCCCACCCCCCAGCACTGTGGGGCACCTGCCACCAGGCCCCCACCCATGTCCAACTCATGTTCCCCACCCCCCCACCCCCCAGCACTGTGGGGCACCTGCCAGCAGGCCCCCACCCATGTCCAACTCATGTTCCCCACCACCCCCACCCCCCAGCACTGTGGGGCACCTGCCACCAGGCCCCCACCCATGTCCAACTCATGTTCCCCCCCCCAGCACTGTGGGGCACCTGCCAGCAGGCCCCCACCCATGTCCAACTCACGTTCCCCACCACCCCCACCCCCCAGCAGTGCAGGGGCAGCCACCACCAGGCCCCCACCCATGTCTCCCAGCACCCCCACCCCCCATCCACCAGGGGCAGCCTCCACCAGGCCCCCACCCATGTCTACCAGCACCCCCACCCCCCCCAGTCACCAGGGGCAGCCTCCACCAGGCCCCCACCCATGTCCAACTCATGTTCCCCACCACCCCCACCCCCCAGCACTGTGGGGCACCTGCCAGCAGGCCCCACCCATGTCCAACGCATGTTCCCCACCACCCCCACCCCCCAGCAGTGCAGGGGCAGCCACCACCAGGCCCCCACCCATGTCTCAAAGCACCCCCATCCCCCAGCCACCAGGGGCAGCCTCCACCAGGCCCCCACCCATGTCTCCCAGCACCCCCACCCCCCCAGTCACCAGGGGCAGCCTCCACCAGGTCCCCACCCATGTCTCCCACCCCCCCACCCCCCAGCACTGTGGGGCACCTGCTAGCAGGCCCCACCCATGTCCAACGCATGTTCCCCACCCCCTCATCCCCCAGCCACCAGGGGCACCCTCCACCAGGCCCCCACCCATGTCTCCCACCCCCCCACCCCTCAGCACTGTGGGGCACCTGCCAGCAGGTCCCCACCCATGTCCAACTCATGTTCCCCACCACCGCCACCCCCAGCCACCAGGGGCAGCCTCCACCAGGCCCCCACCCATGTCTCCCAGCACCCCCACCCCCCCAGTCACCAGGGGCAGCCTCCACCAGGCCCCCACCCATGTCCAACTCATGTTCCCCTCCCCCCAGCACTGTGGGGCACCTGCCAGCAGGCCCCCACCCATGTCCAACTCATGTTCCCCACCACCCCCACCCCCCAGCACTGTGGGGCACCTGCCACCAGGCCCCCACCCATGTCCAACTCATGTTCCCCACCCCCCCACCCCCCAGCACTGTGGGGCACCTGCCAGCAGGCCCCCACCCATGTCCAACTCATGTTCCCCACCACCCCCACCCCCCAGCACTGTGGGGCACCTGCCACCAGGCCCCCACCCATGTCCAACTCATGTCCCCCCCCCCAGCACTGTGGGGCACCTGCCAGCAGGCCCCCACCCATGTCCAACTCACGTTCCCCACCACCCCCACCCCCCAGCAGTGCAGGGGCAGCCACCACCAGGCCCCCACCCATGTCTCCCAGCACCCCCACCCCCCAGCCACCAGGGGCAGCCTCCACCAGGCCCCCACCCATGTCTACCAGCACCCCCACCCCCCCAGTCACCAGGGGCAGCCTCCACCAGGCCCCCACCCATGTTTCCCAGCACCCCCACCCCCCCAGTCACCAGGGGCAGCCTCCACCAGGCCCCCACCCATGTCCAACTCATGTTCCCCACCCCCCACCCCCCCCAGCACTGTGGGGCACCTGCCAGCAGGCCCCCACCCATGTCCAACTAATGTTCCCCCCCTCGACCCCCCAGCCACCAGGGGCACCCTCCACCAGGCCCCCACCCATGTCTCCCACCCCCCCACCCCCCAGCACTGTGGGGCACCTGCCAGCAGGCCCCCACCCATGTCCAACTCATGTTCCCCACCCCCCCACCCCCCAGCCACCAGGGGCAGCCACCACCAGGCCCCCACCCATGTCTCCCACCCCCCTCCCATCCCCCAGCCACCAGGGGCAGCCTCCACCAGGCCCCCACCCATGTTTCCCACCACCCCCACCCCTCAGTCACCAGGGGCAGCCTCCACCAGGCCCCCACCCATGTCTCCCACCACCCCCACCCCCCCAGTCACCAGGGGCAGCCTCCACCAGGCCCCCACCCATGTCTCCCACCATCCCACCCCCCCAGTCACCAGGGGAAGCCTCCACCAGGCCCCCACCCATGTCTCCCAGCACCCCCACCCCCCCAGTCACCAGGGGCAGGGGCAGCCTCCACCAGGCCCCCACCCATGTCTCCCACCACCCCCACCCCCCCAGTCACCAGGGGCAGCCTCCACCAGGCCCCCAACCATGTCTCCCACCACCCCCACCCCCCCAGTCACCAGGGGCAGCCTCCACCAGGCCCCCACCCATGTCCAACTCATGTTCCCCACCACCCCCACCCCCCAGCACTGTGGGGCACCTGCCAGCAGGCCCCCACCCATGTCCAACTCATGTTCCCCACCACCCCCACCCCTCAGCAGTGCAGTGGCACCCACCACCAGGCCCCCACCCATGTCTCCCACCCCCCACCCCCCAGCACTGTGGGGCACCTGCCACCAGGCCCCACCCATGTCTCCCACCACCTCCACCCCCCAGCAGTGCAGGGGCAGCCTCCACCAGGCCCCCACCCATGTCTCCCAGCACCCCCACCCCCCAGCACTGTGGGGCACCTGCCAGCAGGCCCCCACCCATGTCTCCCAGCACCCCCACCCCCCAGCCACCAGGGGCAGCCTCCACCAGGCCCCCACCCATGTCTCCCACCACCCCCACCCCCCCAGTCACCAGGGGCAGCCTCCACTAGGCCCCCACCCATGTCTCCCACCACCCCCACCCCCCCAGTCACCAGGGGCAGCCTCCACCAGGCCCCCACCCATGTCTCCCACCACCCCCACCCCCAGCACTGTGGGGCACCTGCCACCAGGCCCCCACCCATGTCCAACTCATGTTCCCCACCACCCCCGCCCCCAGCACTGTGGGGCACCTGCCAGCAGGCCCCCACCCATGTCCAACTCATGTTCCCCACCACCCCCACCCCCCAGCAGTGCAGGGGCAGCCACCACCAGGCCCCCACCCATGTCTCCCAGCACCCCCACCCCCCAGCCACCAGGGGCAGCCTCCACCAGGCCCCCACCCATGTCTCCCAGCACCCCCACCCCCCCAGTCACCAGGGGCAGCCTCCACCAGGCCGCCACCCATGTCTCCCAGCACCCCCACCCCCCAGCCACCAGGGGCAGCCTCCACCAGGCCCCCACCCACGTCCAACTCATGTTCCCCACCCCCCACCCCCCCAGCACTGTGGGGCACCTGCCACCAGGCCCCCACCCATGTACAACTCATGTTCCCCACCCCCCACCCCCCAGCACTGTGGGGCACCTGCCAGCAGGCCCCCACCCATGTGCAACTCATGTTCCCCAGCCAACATGTCATCACAATATAGATCCCTGGTCCCTATGGTCAGCCTCCAAATGCAAAACACCCACCCGAGTATTGCATCCACCCACTCAGAATTTGCAATTACATCACAGAACACCAATTGCAAGTTCCGAAACAAACACATTTCCCTCACATACACCCAATGGGTGTCAGTGAATCTCAAAACACATATCATGAAATGCATGAAACCAATGAGATACCACACATTGAAGTACACCAAAGAAAATATGTATTAAAGGAAACATAAATAGAAGAAAAAATGAACAGAAACGTGAATGTACAAAAATGAAAAGAAGCATGTCCGTTAAAAAAAGCAAAATCAAAAATAAAATTCCAAAGTAATGTTGTACAAAATCAATGTCCACAAACCAAAATCCAATGGGAAATAAAAAAGAAAGCCATTGCTCCATGATTAAAAAGTGAAAAAAAAATACAATCCAACTCTGAACTATGTACATGGGAACAAGCCAGGGTCCATTATCCCAACAAAATAAAGGAAACCTATCTAACTACACTAACTAATAAAATAAACTATATACAAAAATGTGGCCAATGTCCGAAAGGTTCAAATAAAATAAAAACAAAAATGAAACCTAACACTACCTACATAATTATGTACAAGGGCAGCGGGCTAGTTCCACGGCTCACTTGTGGATGTCCCGGGCCAGGGCATCATCGAACTCCTCCTCAATGTCCCGGAGGCGGTCCTCCTCCATGGCCCCGAGGATCCGCAGGGCCGTCGACGTCTCCACCTCCAAACCCCTGCAGATTGCCTCGAGGCACTCGGCCCGCCTCAGGGCCCACCGCATGGAGTTCTCCGCCCTGACCATTGTGAGCCGTGCCTCTTCCGCCCGCTGCCGCTCCGCATCTATGGCGTGGCCCAACCGCTGCCACACGGAAGACATTCTCTGTCCTGGGTCCTCCTGCCCTCCGGCCGATGCCTGCCCCTCCGATGTTGAAGGCCCCGAGCCTTCATGGCTCCCACCACGTTGCTGCTGCTGCTGTGCCTCTGCCCGTGCACTGCCTCCTGCTGCCTGCACATCCTCCGCCGGCTGGGGTGCAGTCGTTGATGTGACCACCCCTGCTGGACGTCCGACTCCCGACTGTGGCAGGGATGCCTCCTCCACCAGCCTGGCCGCACCGTCAGAGGCAGCTCCACAGGGCACCCAGGTGACTGATGGGTGGGAAGATGGCACAGAGGACGACTGGCGCGTAGGGGGTCCAGTTGAGGAGGGGGTCGGAGCAAGCCCCATCAGACGGAGGAATCCGGCCTGGGTGACCTCTCCCAGCAGGCTGACGTGGTCAACGAGCCATTCGAGATGACTTGCAGTCTCTTCATGAAAAGACTGCAGGTCACCTCACATGGCCCGTTGACGCAACGCCACACCAGCCAGGACAGGCTCAACCCGGACCTGGATAGCCACGTCCGCAGGCAGAGGAAGGCCAGTTGACGTGAGCTCATCCCCTGCCTGAAAACGGGTCTGGACGTAGGCATCCCTGCTGGTGCAAGATGATGCAGGGACAGGATCAGGGACAGGATTGCACACAGGCACCTCCGCGGCGGCCTGTGCTGCCTCCTGTACCTGGTCCTGTACTGCACCACTAGCACCAGTGGGATCCCCACCTCCAGACCCCGTCTCTGGTGCTTGCACGGCCTCCTCCTCCACCAAACCCCCCACCAACCTGGATGACTCCGTGACATCTTCCCCTGTTGGGCCCTGTGGGGTCCCAGCTGCCCCTTCTGCTGCCGAGGAGTCCAACTCCAACCTCCGCCTCTTGGACCTCCCCCCGGCAGCTGCGGCCTGGGATGCGGCACCGGACTCCTCACTCCCCGACGAGATGACAACATGGGAGGGGAGCCGGGTCTTGCGTCTCCGGCTGGCGGTGGGATCCCCGCCGCTGTGCTCCACAGCACCTTCTCCGCCCTCTTCATCAGTTGACGCTGCAGACAGGGAGAAACAAAACACAGGCATCAGTGCACTGTACAATGGACACATACACACATGACAGTTGTACATGAGTGGCATTGGCAAACCTCAGACATGTCATCACAATCCCCAACACACATGTCATTACAACTCGCACACATGAGCCATACAACAGCCATATCGCAACTGCCACCACCATCCATACACATACAACAGCATGAGCAGCCAAAGGTGAGCCAGACATCACATGTAACACAGGAAGTGCACCACACATGTACACACACCACCACACTTGCATGCATGTGTACACCTCTGCCAAGTGTCGCAGTGTTCAGACGGGCATCCATGTCACATCTGCCAATCAGGCTTCCACATACCGCTGTCACATGCATCCATGTTGCATCACTGTTGCACTCTTGTCAAATACACACACATGCACATGTACACAGTGCTGATACATGCAGCCAAAAACAACATACATGCGTGACATCACGGACATGTCTACTTACATACACATTCATCCAAACATGTGTGCCCACACAACTGCATTTGGCATGCAAGCCTACACACACAAGCACCATCCATGTCTCACACATTACAGCCCTCGCATGTGTCAGCCCCACGGCCCTGTACACCCCTACCCATACTCGACCCCATACAAACAGATGTGCAACCTGCACACTACTGAATAATCACCACACGCACTGCTCACAATCAGGATGCATGTACACTCACCGCTCAACTCCAGACGGGTCTGCTTCTCAAGGACCTGGACGTGGAGCGCTGGGGATATGCATTCCAGGACCCTCATCTGTTCTTCCGACAAGTGGCCCCGGCACCCCTTGGCATCCGCTGCCTTCAAGAGGCGCCGGGCCTTGTTCAGGGTCCTGGACCTGAAGTCCTCCCAGCGCTTCTTGACATGTTGTAAGTCGCGGACTGCCACCCCCTCCGCGTTGATGGCAGTCACAATGTCAGTCCAGATCCGAGTCCGTCCTTCCTTGTCGGCGCGGGAACTTCCGAAGAGGGCATCATACTGCCCCAGGACTTGCTCCACCAGGACACCAACTTCGGTGGCACTGAAGCTGGTGCCCCTCTGCCTCTCTGGCCGGGGGTTGTCAGTGGTCACAGATGGTGTTTGCCCCGACATGACAACCCCAGAGGCAGGAGTGGGTGGGCAACTGGGTCCTGGGGCTGGGCTGTGGAGCGATGGAATCCCAGTCGGGAGTCTTCGGTTCCAGCAGGGGTGGTCACAGCAACAGCACCCCTGGCTGATGTGCAGGCAGCAAATGGCAGGGCACGTGGGCAGCAGGCAGTCAGGCAGCAGCAGATGGCAGGTGGGAGCGTGCTCGGGGCTCTGGGGGGCAGTAGTTCGGCCTTCTGGGCAGGAGCATGGTCTTCCGTGTGCTTACGCGTGGCCAGCTTGATACGGAGTGATTTGGCACGTGAAAAATCTGCACGTCAGCGTGTTATTCGAGGAAAGGCCCTTAGCGCGTAAGCACGTCTGCACGCATATGCGATTTCATTGGACCAAAGGCCCTTAGCGCGTGAGCGCGTCTGTGACGTGACGTGCGCAGGTGTTTCCCTCATTGCACGTGATGACAGAACACAAGTGGATTTCCACCAATCGCGTGTGAAAGTTCCCGGCACCCCGGAACACACGTACCCAGGCTAATCGCATGTGGAACTTCCCGCGCACCCCGAAACACACGTACCCAGGCCAGTTGCGTGTACGCTCACTCCCCTCCGATCACACGCGATGACACTCGGACCGTATCCGAATACGGGAAACACGCGCACGGCAGAAGACGTGCACAGGCGTCAACGCGTCCGCCCACACGAAGGCAGGCGGAGCCGTCCCCGCGCACAGCATAAAAGTGCGCGCTAACAACAAACGCGTATATACAGCTACGATGAATGCCCCATTTGTCGCTGCACTGATCGTGGGACACCTCAGGAGGAGGAGAATAGCCAGGGCACGCATTTTCGCACCACGGACAAGCCTTTTTGGGATGCCTGACGACCAGGTCTATGGCAGGTATAGGTTTCCACCCCATATCATCCTAGACCTGGTCAGGGAGTGGGAAGATGACCTCACATCCCCCACCCTTTGCTCCCAAGCATTGAGCCCCTTGGAGAAGCTGCTCAATGTCCTGCATTTTTTGGCCACTGGGTCATTTCAGCGGACCACTGCCATAGTGGGGGGGGTCTCACAGGCCACGCAGTCACGCTGCCTACACCAGGTACTGGCAATCATGACAGCGCGCCCCTCAGTCCGCAGGCACATATACATGCCCAGAACACCCGCAGAAAGGCAGGCCGTTGTCCTGGATTTTTTCAGGGTGGCACACTTCCCCAAAGTGCTCGGTGCCATAGATTGAACCCATGTGGCCCTACGTCCACCTAGGGCCATTGAGCACATCTACCGAAACCGCAAGCACTGGCATTCCATCAATGTACAGGTGGTATGTGATGCAAAGGGAATCATCACCTCTCTCTATGCAAACTACCCTGGCTCCACCCATGACAGTTTCATATACAGAATGTCTGCCCTGAGCCGGGCCCTGGAAGCTGGGCAGCATGGCGACACATGGCTCCTAGGTCAGTACAAATGCCCTTGCACATGCATGCAAGTCACACACAGACAAATATCCAAACCCTAATAATCTCAACTATTATCACCTCCCCAGGGGACAGTGCCTACCCTCTGAGCAACCACATGATGACGCCAATCCGGAACCCCTCCACACCACCCCAGGTAAGATACAACGCCGCCCATATTGCAACCAGGGGCATAGTGGAGCGCACATTCGGAGTGCTCAAGTCACGTTTCCGCTCCCTTGACCGCTCTGGTGGGCAACTACTCTATGCACCACCAGTAGTGTGCAGGATCATTGTGGCAGCATGTGTCCGGCACAATGTTGCAACACGGCAGGGCGTCCCGGTGGACATGGTGGTGCCCCCACATCCCCAACCACAGGCGCTGCCCATGGGAGGGGACAGGGCACGTGGCGAGGAAGCCCGGACCCAGCTTGTGGCCACATTTTTCACCTAAACTCCCACCCCTGCGGAGTGCACACAGGCCCAAGGTATCGAAGTATACCTTGCAGGCGTCCAAGAATTCCTACCAGGTGACAATCGATGATGACAAAGAGACAGTCAACTGTCACAACCCTACCACCCTGAGATAGTTGCCATGGAAGTGCCACATCGTCTGCATTCCTAGCTACTTAAACACAAGCTATCCTGTGTGACCAAAAGGCACACATATGACATATGACATGATATGGGCCATACACAAGTATTCCAAGGCGCAATGAGGCAGGGAGGGGGGAACAAGGGAACACAGAGAACGGTACTACTAGGCCGGGTGTCATTGAGATCGTGCAAGTGCAGGGGTAGGGGGAATGGGAAAAGTGCAAGGGGAAGGGTGGGGGGGAGTCCAGTACAGGGGAAGTAGCCCAAGAAAATAATACATAGGTCGCCTGGTGGCAACTGCAAAGGTAAGTGCAGACAAGTGCTGGGAAGGGAGGGCTGTAGGGATAGAGAGACAGTACTGCAGTGCAGGGGTTGCCAGGGAGGCAGTGCAAGTGGAGAGTGGCTGGGCCAGGGACCGAGGTCGGTGAGAGTGGCCCAGTTGCAGCTCCTGTGCAGTTCCAGTGGAGAATTCTGCAAGGGAGAGGCAGACAGTAAGCAGAAGCAAAGAGGAAGGTCTTGAGGTGCTGACAGAACTGGAGATGGTTCCCCTCAAGTTCAAGTCAGGCCGGAAGTCTGTTCCAGGGGGAGGGCCCTGCTGCGGAGAGAAATCTACCCCCAGCTAGTTGCTCTGAGAAGCGGATGACCCGGACATGCAAGGTGTGCATCACACACACCTGCAAAACAGGCCATGGCCATCACTGTCATGTCACTCAAACCCTCCCAAACATCAACATGACATGGCAAGCAATACCCATACACCAATGCAGTAAGGATAAGGTACACATTGCCATGTCCAAAATGTACAGTGGCATCGGACACTGCTGCCTGACCCCGAATCAGATAAAATGACAGATCAACAAAATCTCCCACCAAAATTAGTCATTTCCAAATGCATTACAACAGTCGTAGACGTAACATCACAATGAATGCCTGTCTACATGCACATTATGCATTGCAAAATCAACACTGCAGCTCATGTGTGCAGTGTCCTACTCCTGCATCACACTGCTCAGCGCACAGCACAGTGAACAGCCATTGTGTGTGATGCACACCCTGAGCATCACATCTAAGTGACAGACCACGTCAAACATCAAATTAGGCATGTACTGGATCCATGATCGGTCACAGAACATGTGCTGCCGGGACACAGTGGGCACCAGAAGGCAAACAGTGTACACGTGGATATGCAAGGTGGGAGTACATGTAGTGCATCAGAGTGCAAGTGTGTGGTTCTGCAAGGACATGCACTCCACATATGCATGTGCACTCAAGTGACCATCAGTGTTCCCTACACATCACATGTGAACATCCACCATGTGTACACCCCAGCATGTCAAACCACAACTATCCCCTCGCACCTGAAAGGAAAACACAACACATGAACAGGCATTGATCAGCAGAACACAACATGTACATAGGATACCACCATTACTATGTCAGAGTTCCCATCACACTGCAGGGCAAGGCAACTATCAACAACAACCCCCTCCTCCCTCACAAATGACCATGACCCACTGAACAACTGCACCTGGGTCATGGAGCCTCCAAACCTCAATTCCACCTGGCCACAGGATCACCTTCACCCTTCGTCACCATCTCCCACCCTGTGTGTAAAAAGATGCCTGAACCCTCAGAATCCACACTCATTTCCAAAATCACAAAATGCAAGGCATAAAAACGAACCCGAACACCCTCCAGTAGATGACTTGACGTAGCAGTACCTCACAAAGGCCAAGTACTACCACAATGATGCAACAACCAAGGTAGCACAGGATGTGAGACATGTGTGGTACATGACATAGGATGATGCACCATGAATGGATGTGTACTGTCACAGGTCCCCTGTACAGGCGCGGGAGTGTCACGAAACAACCACCCCCACCATGTCCCGGGTGCCTGCAAGGTCAAACTCACACAGGCCCCTGAGATCCTGGTGGGGAATGAGGTTCAGGGATATGCAGTCGGGACAGGTGTTGACACACTGGATGACTGGAATGAGTGGCAGGAGAGGGGAGGAGGAATGACACATGAAACTAGGGAATGCACGAAAATGTACAACCTGCATGAACACATACACTATCCAAACAAACTTGGACATCATTGTCATGGCCTTCTGTAGCCCAGGCTCAGGAGTGGTACGAACCAACCACCCCCTCTAGGGTTTTGGCGCCTGCAAGTTCGGGGCTTACACAGGCATCCGCAACCCCAGTGGGGAAAGAGGGTCAGGGAACGTTGCTTGGATAGGCACGGGAAGCAGGAACACCGGGTAGAGGGTACAGGTTTCAAAATTGCATAGGATCACGGGTGATTAGGGAGAAAAAAACATACCAAATTGAACCACACAGACATCCATGCTTCAGTACACTCCCCAGCAAGCCTATGCAGAGCAGTTCGTAAGAAAAACAACAAGACACTTAGCTCTGGTTTTGAGTGCTGCCTCCTGCCTGCGCACTCTCAGGTCCGGTTACAGGAGCACTGCAATGCTGCAAAGAGAGCCACAGTCAACAACCTGTACGTGCCAATTACACAAAAACACAACACCAAACATGCCCCATAGCAACAAACTACTCTACAAACAGACAATCTGTGGTTGATGCTTCGTACACATATATAACATCACCCCTGTGACGGGTCATACACAGTCAATGCAGTAAGGCAGCCGCTGGTGGGTGCGTGGCAAATGGAACACCAATGTGTCACAATTCACACAACATGCAATGTTCCCTGGGTAAGCAGACAGACCCATATAGCAAGCCATGACTACAGAGCAAGTTGCGTACCACCATGACCAGAACTGTCAGACTCCGGTCCCACCTCCCCTATCTCCTCACCGGATTCTTCAGAGGATAGATCCTTGAGAGGATTCTTTTTCTTTGGAAGCTTCTTCTTCTTGTTACTAGATGACTTGTCCTTAGAAATCCGGACCTTCTTTTCGCGGAGATAAGGTCTATCCCCTCCAGAGGCCACCGTGACAGTAGTGGGAACCTGTCTTGGGTGCCTCCAGTGGGGCCAGCCTCACTTTCAGGGAAAAAGCCAAAGCAGAAAAAACCCTGTAGGTCTTGGTGGTAGGAGGTGAGGTAGTCCTTGATATCCCAGGCCGTTGGAAGAAAGGTGGATAGCGAAGGCTGACTGGAAGTAACCAGATGTCCGCGACCAGTTTTCCCAGACAGAGCTCGGAATAAGACCTGCAGGTAGAATCCTTCGATAGCAACAAGGAAATCGTAAGTAGTAGCAGGATTAATGACGAAAAAGAGGAAAGGAAAGGAGAATAAATGGCCTAAGAAGGAAACCCGAAATGCAATACCCAGAGAAAGGAATAGATGGCAGATACCGCCGAGTAATCAATAAACCAGATACCGGAAGAGAGTGCCGCAAAGTTTGAAGTACCGGAAAGGAAATGTAAGTAGCAAACCGTGCAAACAGTGCCGCGCACAGAGAAGGCTGCAGGCAGCAGGAAAGGAACGGTGAGAAGTCAAGCAGGGGAGTAGGAGGAGCCAAGTACCCAGGTAAGCAAGACAGCAGTCACCGAAGCGGTGAAACAGCGGAGTACACGCTGTGAACCCTAAGAATACGAAAGAAGGAAATGCAGCAAGAAACAAAGGTTGTACAAGATTTGGGTATAGTTGGAAAACTAAGGCGGCTAAGGAAGCCCAATGGAAGGGAAAAAACTAGAGAACAACGGAGCGTTAGAGTGCGAGAAGCAAACACAGATACAACGCACCGCACAGGGAGGCGGAGTCAGTACTTATAGAGTCCTCCGCCATATTGGATGAGGACTAGAGCGAGGTAACCGCTAGCTAGGGCCGCCAGCGGTTCCATAACTTCCACCCCTGATTCCTGACAGTATACCCCCTCTTTCTCGGGGATCCCCCTGGTTTGCTCGGGTGTAACTGATGGAATCTTCTTACCAGAATGGGAGCATGAAGATGGCTCTTAGGTTCCCAAGACCTCTCAGCTATCGGATAGCCTTTCCAATGTACCAGGTATTGTAACCTGCCCTGGTGATACCTGGAATCGTTTAGCCGAGCCACCTCGTATTCTTCTGGAATCTCCTCCACCTGAGCAAGTCTCCGACGGGCTGGTCTTTGAAAGGGGTCTTCCTTATGCTCTTTGAGTAAGGAGACATGGAACACAGGATGCACCCTTTTGAGAGATATAGGGAGCTTTATCGTGTAAACCACCGGGTTAATCTGTTGAATGATGGTGAAGGGCGCAATAAAACGTGGGGAAAACTTCCCGGTATGGACCCATTTTGGGAGAAATCTGGTGGACAACCAGACTAATTGTCCCGTCTTCCAGCCTGGGTTAGATCGTCTGCTTCTATCTGCCCACCTCTTTTGTGTAAGACGGCTCGCCAGGAGAGCCTTCTTGGCTAGATCATGTACCTCATGCAGGTCTTTAAATGTACCATCTAAAGCAGGGATCTTGGTAGTTGGTGGAACTACCGGGGGTAGATGGTGTGGGTGGAATCCATAAGTACAAAGAAAAGGACTCATCTGAATCGACGTGTGCAAAGTGTTGTTATAAGCAAACTCTGCTTGCGAGAGGAATTGAAACCATTCCTTCTGTTGATGACTACAGAAACATCTTAAATATTGCTCTAGGCTGGCGTTGAGTCTTTCCGCCTGGCCATTGCTTTCTGGATGGTAACCAGAGGAAAGAGCTCTTTGTATGCTCAAAACACGGCAGAGGGTAGCCCAGAGTCGGGAGGTGAATTGAGATCCTCTATCCGACACTATAGTCCTGGGTAATCCATGTAAACGGACAATGTCTCTAAGGAAGGCAACTGCCGTATCAGGGGCGGATGGAACTTGTTTAAATGCAGTGAAGTGTGCCAATTTACTGTAGGAATCCACAGTCACCATGATTACAGTCATATCATAGGACTGGGGGAGATCCACAATAAAGTCCATGGATATGTGTTCCCAAGGGCGTTCCGGAAGAGACGGTTGTTGCAATAATCCAAATGGTTTGCCCGTCTGGTATTTACTGGAGGCACAAACCGCACAAGTCGACACATAATGGTATACATCTTCTCTAAGCCTTGGCCACCAAAAGTTCCTCTTCAGTAGTTCACAAGTCTTTCTAATTCCTGGATGGCCAGTCAAAGGGGTGTCATGGCACCAGGAAAGAACCTTGCTTTGAAGCTTCTTGGTAGGGATGAATAACGCCTTCTCATGATAGAACAACCCATCGTCTCCTTGAACCACAGTTGAAGGAAGCTCAGTGCAGGTTTGATAATTAGGTATCAATTCTTCTAGAAATGAGGTGGTGGAAGCCAGAATGTTTATTCCAGGTAACATCAAGTCTTGTCTTTGACAGTACTCCGATCCTTCTCCGAGACTTCGTGATAATGCATCTGCTTTCTTGTTTTCTGTCCCAGGAATGTAAGTAATTACAAAATCATATTGCAAAAAGAAGAAGGCCCATCGTGCATGTCTTGCGTTGGAGCATTCCATCTGCTGTAGGACCCTGAGATTACGATAATCCGTGCGGATAATAAAGCAGTGAGTGGCCCCTTGTAAGAGATGACGCCATTCTTGGCAAGCCAATTTGATGGCCAATAACTCTCTTTCCAAGACAGAGTAGTTCCTTTCACTACTGGTCAGAGTCTTGGAAAAATAGGCTACTGGATGTTCATAGCCATCGTCCGAACATTGTAGTAAAATTGCTCCTACCGCTCCTACAGAAGCGTCAGTTTCTAGGATGAACTGTCTTGACTGATCTGGTTGAGCTAAAATGGGTGCGGTGGAGAACTTCTCTTTGAGAAAAAGGAAAGCCTCTCTGGGTTCCTTGTCGAAGGCGAACTTAACTCCCTTCTTAAGCAATGAAGTTAGTGGGAGTATCATTCTAGAAAAGTTGGGAATAAACCTCCTGTAAAAGTTGGCTAATCCGAGGAAGCTCTGTAGTTCTTTAACGTTAGTAGGTTCCCTCCAATCCATGATTGCCTTGACCTTATTGGGATCCATCTTGATGCCTTCTTGTGATAGGATGAATCCTAGATAGGACACTGAGGTTACTTCGAATTGGCATTTTTCAGGTTTGACCAACAGTTGATGGAACTGTAGTCGGTGCAAAACCTCCTTGACTTGCTGCCGGTGATCGGCTAATTCTTCAGTATAAATCAGGATGTCGTCTAGATAGACTACGACTGACAAGAATAACTTGTCTGCAAACACCTTGTCCATATATCTTTGAAAAACTGCTGGAGCGTTCACAAGGCCAAACGGCATTACCCTGTATTCATACAACCCAAAAGGGGTCCGGAATGCCGTCTTCCATTCATCTCCGTGTCTTATTCTCAGGAGGTGATAGGCACCCCTTAAATCGAGTTTGGTGAAGTACCTTGCACCCTGCACCGCCTCCAGGATGTCACTTATAAGGGGCTTAGGGTATCTGTCTCGGATGGTTATCTTGTTGAGACCTCTGTAGTCTATGCATGGACGTAGCTCAGTGGTGTCCTTCTTTGGTATAAAGAATAAAGAGGCCCCACAAGATGATCTTGATTCTTGGATTAATCCGTTTTGGAGATGGGCATCGAGATAGATTCTGAGAGCTCCTCGTTCGGGAAGGGACAAGGGGTACATTCGACCAAAGGGCACCGTAGAGTTGGGTAACAGGTCAATACAACAGTCTTCGGCCCTGTGTGGAGGTAGGCTTTTAGGAAGGGTATCCAGGAACACCTCAGAATATTCCTGATACTGAGTTGGGACCGTTGACACGATTACAGGCCCGATGACCCTAGTCTCTTCTTTGGCTACTTCCTTGATGGCAAAAGGGTCCATACAATTTGTCTTACAGAACTGGGAGTCAAAGCTGACCCTATTTGCGGTCCAATCTATATGAGGGTTATGCTTCCTTAACCAGGGAATGCCTAATACCAACGGAAAATGTGCCGCTCTGATCTGGTCAAAAACCAGAACCTCTTGGTGGTGGTCCAGTGCCATTCGTAGGGGAATTGTCTCACTTACTATAGGTCCTGAGGACAAAGGTGTCCCATCAACACCTTCTACGGGAATGGCCCTAGACTTCGGTTTCGTGGGAACAAGGTTTTCCTTAGCCCAGTGTAGGTCCATGAAGTTTCCTGCGGCACCGCAGTCCAACATTGCCAACACTTCGACTTGTTTAGAATACGATATCCATAGTGAGACCTTGAACACCATAAGACTATTTACTTCTGTGTCCCCTATTGTTCCTGCATGGTAGCAAGGGTCTTTGGCAAATCCCCCGACACTTCCCTTGCCACAGTTCGGGGGTTGTAGTTTTCCTTCCGCCTGGGAGGAACTTCTGGACAATTCCGTAAAAAATGTTTTGAAGATCTGCAATACATGCATAAACCTGCCTCCTTACGGCGTCTTCTCTCTTCCGGAGTAAGAGGACCACGAGTAGCCCCAATCTGCATGGGTTCCTCTGTTAAGGGAGGCGTTCTCTGAACCGGAGCTTGGGTTGGTAAACCAGTCACCTGCTGGTTTCCGCGAAACCGTCTTCTTTCCTGACGACGTTCATGTAATCGGAATTCTATCTGGAGGGCTAAGGTCATCAGGTCTCGAAAAGAAGAAGGACGAGCTACTCGAGCTAGCTCGTCTTTAATTTCGTCTTGAAGACCTCGTCGAAAGATCGTTTGCTGTGCTGAGTCCGGCCAATCCACCTTGACCGCAAGACTCAGGAATCGGGAAATGTATGTTTGGACGTCTGTGTTTCCCTGGCGGACGTCCAGGATAGCTTCCAAGGAAGAGTACAAAACTTCAGGTCTGTCAAACCTGTCCTTAAATGCAGCTACAAATTGGTCAAAGTTATTCAATGCCGGATCTTCGTTTGTGACTAACGGGGTAGCCCAAGACAAGGCGTTTCCGTGAAGATTGGCTATGATGAATCCGACTCTAGATCGATCGGTTCCATAGGCATAAGGTCTGAAGGTGAAGTATACCTTGCAGGCGTCCAAGAATTCCTTAAGTCCTCTCGGATGGCCATCATATTTGCCAAAAGAGAGTGGCATAGTAGGTAAATCCCCATGATCATCTCGGTGCAGTACGACCTGCTGTCGAAGGGCGAGATTCTCTGTTCTCAAAGACTGGACTTCCGCAGTAAGATTCTGCATGGCTGCGACCAGCTCTTGGTACTGCTCCAAGGACGCCATGGGTAATGTTGGGCGTTGTATTCTGTCAGACTCCGGTCCCACCTCCCCTATCTCCTCACCGGATTCTTCAGAGGATAGATCCTTGAGAGGATTCTTTTTCTTTGGAAGCTTCTTCTTCTTGTTGCTAGATGACTTGTCCTTAGAAATCCGGACCTTCTTTTCGCGGAGATAAGGTCTATCCCCTCCAGAGGCCACCGTGACAGTAGTGGGAACCTGTCTTGGGTGCCTCCAGTGGGGCCAGCCTCACTTTCAGGGAAAAAGCCAAAGCAGAAAAAACCCTGTAGGTCTTGGTGGTAGGAGGTGAGGTAGTCCTTGATATCCCAGGCCGTTGGAAGAAAGGTGGATAGCGAAGGCTGACTGGAAGTAACCAGATGTCCGCGACCAGTTTTCCCAGACAGAGCTCGGAATAAGACCTGCAGGTAGAATCCTTCGATAGCAACAAGGAAATCGTAAGTAGTAGCAGGATTAATGACGAAAAAGAGGAAAGGAAAGGAGAATAAATGGCCTAAGAAGGAAACCCGAAATGCAATACCCAGAGAAAGGAATAGATGGCAGATACCGCCGAGTAATCAATAAACCAGATACCGGAAGAGAGTGCCGCAAAGTTTGAAGTCCCGGAAAGGAAATGTAAGTAGCAAACCGTGCAAACAGTGCCGCGCACAGAGAAGGCTGCAGGCAGCAGGGAAGGAACGGTGAGAAGTCAAGCAGGGGAGTAGGAGGAGCCAAGTACCCAGGTAAGCAAGACAGCAGTCACCGAAGCGGTGAAACAGCGGAGTACACGCCGTGAACCCTAAGAATACGAAAGAAGGAAATGCAGCAAGAAACAAAGGTTGTACAAGATTTGGGTATAGTTGGAAAACTAAGGCGGCTAAGGAAGCCCAATGGAAGGGAAAAAACTAGAGAGCAACGGAGCGTTAGAGTGCGAGAAGCAAACACAGATACAACGCACCGCACAGGGAGGCGGAGTCAGTACTTATAGAGTCCTCCGCCATATTGGATGAGGACAAGAGCGAGGTAACCGCTAGCTAGTGCCGCCAGCGGTTCCATAACTTCCACCCCTGATTCCTGACAAGAACAAAGTTGGCAGTGCATTTATCATGAAGTACGTGGAAAAGACATGCACTGCACCCGAGTATGTCACTTGCTGTATGTCCCTGTGAGCTGCCCCTTTCCATGTCTCGGAAGGCTACATGGTTGATACAAGTGCCTCAATGGACCTTGGTGTACCGGAGGGTATGTGCCACTGCCCCTGCATGTGTCCCAGACAACCCTACTATCAACAGCCATCAGTCCACAAACACATCTGAGCTGCATTGTGTGCTTCAACACCAATATTCGTCTAAGCTCACCCTCAGTGCTGTGACTAAGCCTGCATGTGCAACTCGCCTGGTGCAAGCTTTGCTGTGTCGTGGCCCCCCTGTGATGCTCACCTTGCCTGGAGTTCCTTGGAACATGTCAGCAGTTCTAGGATGTGGGTCTGCAATCACTGTGCCTCTGCTTGTGCACACATGTGCATGTGGGCACCAACAAACGGGTCCAGAATTCCATCGTCCAATGGGCCATGTCTGCTGGCAAAGGTGCCCTGGAGGCTCATCCTCCTGCAGAAAGGGCATGAAACACATGATTAATGCTTCAAAGTCATCTGTGTGTGTCTCATCAGGCATCTCATTACTTGACCATGTCAGAGAGTCACATCACAAATCACACCATCAGTCCGTCTTTCACCTCCAAAGTGTGGAACACTATCTACAGCATGAATTGCAACAAGCACATGTACAGGAAAGATATGAAACATACTACACAATGCATAGCAATCAATGTCCACATCAATCATGACACACCCCATCTAGCAAAAGCTGAACAGTGGGCAATGACACCTAAATCATCCCCACTAGGGGTGTCAACACAAGTCACACAGCACCAGACATGCCACAGATATGACAGTCCAGAGCCCTTGTGTAAAATGCTGTAACACCGAACCATCCTTGCGAGCCCATGGATAAGGGAGGCAGGAGTGGCATATGTGAGTCAAGGACCCCAAGCAGCAAACACATACACAAGACAACCATGAAGGGCCCAGCTGGAACAGACAGTGGATGCCTTCAAAAGCCACAAAGCACCGCACCGTCACATGAAAGCACAATAGACTAGCAATTTTAAACTAAATCAACTATTAACTAATTACACTAACTATGGAAAACCTACATTCCTATTTAAACTAACTATCAAACAGAAACTTAACTAACTAAACTAAAAGAAAAATCAAAAATGGCCACATATGACCTGGGGGGGAGGGGAGGCACCCAGGAGGGGGGAGGTACAGGGTGCTGCTCAACATCCACATGCGATGATGCTGAGCCAAAAAAAAATCCTCCATGGGCTCAACGCCTGCACAGCACGACCTATGTGGGAGATAGATGGTCGTCCGAGTCTGGCTCATCCTGGAAAGGAGGACGTGGCACAGTAGCCTGACCACGCCTAGCCGCAGCTTGCCCCTCGTCGGCAGCAAGTCTGCCGGACGGGTGAGCCTGGTTCTGTGTGGCGATGTGACGTAGGTCTGCATGCAGAACCTCACGTGATACAAGTGCTTCCTCTTGCAAGGTAGCACGTGTAACACGGAGTTCCTCCTGCAAGGCCTGGCTGGACAACCGCTGCACCTCCCGGCAAGCCTGTAGCTCAGCCGAGATGGTACGCTCAAGCTGTGCAAACCTCTCCTCTGCCTGCTGCATCTGGGACATCATAAGGACACCCAGAGTGGATCTGAGGGAAGCATACTCCTCCCTCAGGGAATCCATGTGCGCCTCTGCGTGAGCAGCAATTGCTTGACGCAGAGACGACATTTCAGCCTGGCGTGCCCTGTCTGAGGCCGCCATGCCCACCCTGAGCGAGCGGGCCGTGGACCGTGCCGCCTGCTGCTGGAGAAGCACCTGCCTAGCAGGGGGGAGCACAGATCGGGCCACACGCTCCATGCTCTCAGCGATGTTCTCCATTGCTGCCCCCTGCCGTTCGGAATTGGCAGTCATGTCTTGCTCCCACTCAGTATACAGCGGTTGCGCGCTGCGACCGCGTTGCCGGGCTTGACCCCTGCGGGACCCAAGGACCGGGGGTCCTCGCTGTGTTGGCACCGCCTGCGGCTGCACAACTACATGCCCCCGTCGATGTGATGTCCCAGGCACATCAGTGACTGGTGTGGAGGGTGACCCTGCGTCCCGATCCACCACGGGCAGAGGAACCAAGACTGTCTGATCCCTCAGTGCAGGTGTCGCAGACAAAGGAGTGTCCACATCAGAATCACACACCCCTGAAACATGGACTTGATGTTCATCCAACTCAACATGGACGTCAGAGTCGTCATCAAGGCTGGACTCATAGGCAGCCAGAGAAAAGATGGACTGCAGCACTTGGGGGTTTTCGTGGCCTACCACCCCACGACCCCCACTAGTGCTGGGTTGATGTGGTGTTACCAACCCTGTGTCTGGCATGACAACACCATCCTCCGCCTCCATTGTGTCATCACCTGAAAAATAGAGAGAAAAAGGTCAATACACATGTCAGAAGCACACGACACACACACACCGACAGCAAAGGCATCCAGCAGACATGTGACACACAACATATGACCTGGCATGCATGCTGGGTATACTTTGAATAGCTTCTGCGATCAGACCTGTTGAAAGGTGGCAGTTTCCATGGAAGTGGGTCTATGCAGTGCAGAAAATGTGTACACCACTCACTACCTACATGTATAAGCACTACATGGTGTGTGCCAGGAAATGTGAAGGCAGTGCAATGTCAAATTCAGACATCACATGCATTGTGCATTCAATGTGTACCATGTCTAGAAGCCAAGCACCCCTCCACCCCAGTACCAAAGCAGGGATGCCTAGCATGGTATCAAAAGGCTGACCATACACCTGTGTATTGACAGGCAGTGTTGACTGGCATCAACAGCTTAATGTGATTCAAATTACAACACTGCAAATGATGCTGGGACAGTGGGCAGGACACATGATGGAAACTCCGGAGGCCGCCCACGTGTGAAGAAGACACAACAAGAGTTGGACAGAGTCATTGGCCATTGAACAGGCTGAGGCCTGTGAGCCACACAGATTGTCAGAGCCTAAACATGTGTGTAACGCAGGACTGAGCCACAGTTGACATTGGAAGGCTGATGAGATGGCAGGCAATGTATGTAACCAAGGACTTATATTACAGTGATCATCCAGTCAAGGACACATAGGGGCATGCGTGCAATGCACATGGAGCATGAATGGGCACTCATGTCCCTGCGGGACATCTGACCCATGCACAGTACAAGTGAGATACCCTGCATCGAGTACTAAGGCTGTACCACACGGCATATGTCTGGCAGATTCTACGCTGGAAGTTAGCATCTACACAGGACTCATGAACAAGAAAGTACACATTGGCAAGATTGAAGCAGACCAGTGCAAAGGTGAAACTGGGGTGCAGAGTGGCGGAGGAGGGGCAAGGGAGCATGCCTACATGGAGTCCCGCATGCAGGCAGAGGAGACATGCATGACGGTAGCATTGCATTACTTACACATCAGAACCATGTACACGTCACATGTAGCAGCAATCATGCACAACACATCCCACAAGTGAAACACACACGTCCTCAACAAACACGCATCAACACTCACTGGACTGGGCATCAAAGTCCAGCTTCTCTCCCACTCCTTTAACCAATTCAGGTGGTATGAACTCCGCAACGAGAGCCTCATGCGGAGTGAGTTCTTCCTCCTCTGGTGCAGGCCCACCGCCAGTCACCAGAGTCAAGTTGTAATTTGAGGCACGCTTGGCCTTAGTGCTGCGCTTGATGTCATTCCAACGCTTTTTGCACTCCTGCGCCGTGCATACCTCATGGCCGAATGAACTGATATGTTCCGCAACATGCTTCCAGTGGGTGTCACGTTGGGCAGCCGTAGTCTGACTATTGGCACCCACTAGCATGTCACGGCTGTGGCCCCGCACGAAGTCCAGTTCCTGCTTACAGAAAGGCTTCTTCCTCGACGTGCAGGAGGTTGTGGCTGTGTGTGGGGTCCCAGCCTGAGCTGCAGGTGCAACCCTCCTCCTCTTGGACTGTGGCGCAGACCCTGGCTGGCTAATGCCGCCCTGACCAGTATGGCCAGTGGGTTCGGTGGATTGAGCCAAGGGAGTGGCAGGTGGAGGGATGACCAAAGGCCTGACTTGTGTCAGTGGCAGCTGGGTGCCCACTAATGGACCCTGCGCAGCAACATCAGCTGTGGCAGGGTCATTGACCGCAACGGTCCTGGTTGGCAGACTCACAACCGGGGTGCTGTTGGGTGCATTTGCCCCTGCACTTGCCAACACCCGGCTGTTCGGGGCAGCAGATGACATGACTGCCCCAGGGACACGTGTCTTGGTCTGAGCAGCCCGGCCTGCCCCTATGGTTTCCCCCCTGGCCTGTTGGAGATCTACCAAGGGCTCTTCAAGTGCCAACGCAGCCTGCGCTGACAGACCCTGAGCCTGGGTGGCGGTGTCCACAGCTGCACCTGCAGCTACCACTACCCTTGGGCCCGTGGCAGTCGATGGAACGGACTGCCGGGTCATATGGGTGCCAGTGCCAGATGCAGGAGCTGCATCCCCCGGAACCACAGGGGGTGGTGGCATGGCTGCACCGACACATGGGACAACATTGTGCTCAAGTGGCGCACCCCTGCCTCTTCCCCCTCTGTGGCTGCCCTGGACACCCTGGAGTCCCCCTACTCCCTGGTCACCACGGCCACGTCCCCGACCACGCTCGCCACGAGGAGTACGCCCAGCTGAGGCGCCCCTCACCTTTGGTGGCCTCCCAACCATGGCACAGATGTAGTAGTGCTGGCACAGATGGAGTGGTGCCAATGGGAGGTGTACACCACAATTGACCTGGGCAATTGGGTTGAAGGGGGTGGGAAGCAAGATGTTAACAGCCCCCCTGCACCTGCAAGGCTGTATGTGACACCGGTGATGTGGTGACGGGTCACGCAACGCTCAGGCACCCCAAAACTGCAGTAAAACCGTGCACGCAACCCTGCAGCCTACGTGCGTGGATTCAACCTCCCGCAGTACGCGGTGGCACCCAGTAACATGAATAACGCGTACGCGTGGGACACACAGGCTACTATGACATCGAAAATGGGTGCGATACACAGGGGCACCCGCAGTGGGACAAAGAGCGTGTGCGACTCACCGTCTGACTAGCGCGATGCAGAAAAACACGCGTAGCCAATACCCCCGCCAAAAGAAGAGATACGTCCTTGATAGCTGTGAAGTTGTGATGGTGCGCGAAACAACAGGAAGCAGCAACACACGTTGGTCTCCACGAAAGGCACGTACAGCGAACTGCTGGGCCCGCTCACCTTTAACCCGTGCTGAGGGAAACGCACGCGCGTCACGTCACTTACGCGCATGGGCCCTTTCCTCGTATTACATGCGGATGTGCAGTTTTTCACGCGCGCTTACGCGCATGGGCCCTTTCCTCGTATTACACGCGGACGTGCAGTTTCCACGCGCGCTTATGCGCATGGGCCCTTTCCTCGTATTACACGCGGACGTGCAGTTTTTCACGTGCGCTGTAATGCCCATGCACGTCTGTACGCGTCACGTCACACGGGCGCTCGCGCTTGAGGGGCCTTCTGACCAATGAAAATGCATATGCGTGCAGACGCGCTTACGCGCTAAGGGCCTTTCCTCGAATTACACGCTGACGTGCAGATTTTTCACGTGCCAAATCACTCCGTATCAAGCTGGCCACGCGTAAGCACACGGAAGACCACGCTCCTGCCCAGAAGGCCGAACTACTGCCCCCCAGAGCCCCGAGCACGCTCCCACCTGCCATCTGCTGCTGCCTGACTGCCTGCTGCCCACGTGCCCTGCCATTTGCTGCCTGCACATCAGCCAGGGGTGCTGTTGCTGTGACCACCCCTGCTGGAACCGAAGACTCCCGACTGGGATTCCATCGCTCCACAGCCCAGCCCCAGGACCCAGTTGCCCACCCACTCCTGCCTCTGGGGTTGTCATGTCGGGGCAAACACCATCTGTGACCACTGACAACCCCCGGCCAGAGAGGCAGAGGGGCACCAGCTTCAGTGCCACCGAAGTTGGTGTCCTGGTGGAGCAAGTCCTGGGGCAGTATGATGCCCTCTTCAGAAGTTCCCGCGCCGACAAGGAAGGACGGACTCGGATCTGGACTGACATCGTGACTGCCATCAACGCGGAAGGGGTGGCAGTCCGCGACTTACAACATGTCAAGAAGCGCTGGGAGGACTTCAGGTCCAGGACCCTGAACAAGGCCCGGCGCCTCTTGAAGGCAGCGGATGCCAAGGGGTGCCGGGGCCACTTGTCGGAAGAACAGATGAGGGTCCTGGAATGCATATCCCCAGCGCTCCACGTCCAGGTCCTTGAGAAGCAGACCCGTCTGGAGTCGAGCGGTGAGTGTACATGCATCCTGATTGTGAGCAGTGCGTGTGGTGATTATTCAGTAGTGTGCAGGTTGCACATCTGTTTGTATGGGGTCGAGTATGGGTGGGGGTGTACAGGGCCGTGGGGCTGACACATGCGAGGGCTGTAATGTGTGAGACCTAGATGGTGCTTGTGTGTGTAGGCTTGCATGCCAAATGCAGTTGTGTGGACACACATGTTTGGATGAATGTGTATGCAAGTAGACATGTCTGTGATGTCACGCATGTATGTTGTTTTTGGCTGCATGTATCAGCACTGTGTACATGTGCATGTGTGTGTATTTGACAAGAGTGCAACAGTGATGCAACATGGATGCATGTGACAGCGGTATGTGGAAGCCTGATTGGCAGATGTGACATGGATGCCCGTCTGAACACTGCGACACTTGGCAGAGGTGTACACATGCATGCAAGTGTGGTGGTGTGTGTACATGTGTGGTGCACTTCCTGTGTTGCATGTGATGTCTGGCTCACCTTTGGCTGCTCATGCTGTTGTATGTGTATGGATGGTGGTGGCAGTTGCGATATGGCTGTGGTATGGCTCATGTGTGCGAGTTGTAATGACATGTGTGTTGGGGATTGTGATGACATGTCTGAGGTTTGCCAATGCCACTCATGTACAACTGTCATGTGTGTATGTGTCCATTGTACAGTGCCCTGATGCCTGTGTTTTGTTTCTCCCTGTCTGCAGCGTCAACTGATGAAGAGGGCAGAGAAGGTGCTGTGGAGCACAGCGGTGGGGATCCCACCGCCAGCCGGAGACGCAAGGCCCGGCTCCCCTCCCATGTTGTCATCTCGTCGGGGAGTGAGGAGTCCGGTGCCGCATCCCAGGCCGCAGCTGCCGGGGGGAGGTCCAAGAGGCGGAGGTTGGAGTTGGACTCCTCGGCAGCAGAAGGGGCAGCTGGGACCCCACAGGGCCCAACAGGGGAAGATGGCACGGAGTCATCCAGGTTGGTGGGGGGTTTGGTGGAGGAGGAGGCCGTGCAAGCACCAGAGACGGGGTCTGGAGGTGGGGATCCCACTGGTGCTAATGGTGCAGTGCAGGACCAGGGACAGGAGGCACCACAGGCCGCCGCGGAGGTGCCTGTGTGCAATCCTGTCCCTGCATCATTTGCACCAGCAGGGATGCCTACGTCCAGACCCGTTTTCAGGCAGGGGATGAGCTCACGTCAACTGGCCTTCCTCTGCCTGCGGACGTGGCTATCCAGGTCCGGGTTGAGCCTGTCCTGGCTGGTGTGGCGTTGCGTCAACGGGCCATGCGAGGTGACCTGCAGTCTTTTCATGAAGAGACTGCACATCATCTCGAATGGCTCGTTGACCACGTCAGCCTGCTGGGACAGGTCACCCAGGCCGGATTCCTCCGTCTGATGGGGCTTGCTCCGACCCCCTCCTCAACTGGACCCCCTACGCGCCAGTCGTCCTCTGTGCCATCTTCCCACCCATCAGTCACCTGGGTGCCCTGTGGAGCTGCCTCTGACGGTGCGGCCAGGCTGGTGGAGGAGGCATCCCTGCCACAGTCGGGAGTCAGACGTCCAGCAGGGGTGGTCACATCAACGACTGCACCCCAGCCGGCGGAGGATGTGCAGGCAGCAGGAGGCAGTGCACGGGCAGAGGCACAGCAGCAGCAGCAACGTGGTGGGAGCCATGAAGGCTCGGGGCCTTCAACATCGGAGGGGCAGGCATCGGCCGGAGGGCAGGAGGACCCAGGACAGAGAATGTCTTCCGTGTGGCAGTGGTTGGGCCACGCCATAGATGCGGAGCGGCAGCGGGCGGAAGAGGCACGGCTCACAATGGTCAGGGCGGAGAACTCCATGCGGTGGGCCCTGAGGCGGGCCGAGTGCCTCGAGGCAATCCGCAGGGGTTTGGAGGTGGAGACGTCGATGGCCCTGCGGACCCTCGGGGCCATGGAGGAGGACCGCCTCTGGGACATTGAGGAGGAGTTCGATGATGCCCTGGCCCGGGACATCCACAAGTGAGCCGTGAAACTAGCCCGCTGCCCTTGTACATAGTTATGTAGGTAGTGTTAGGTTTAATTTTTGCTTTTATTTTATTTGGACCTTTCGGACATTGGCCACATTTTTGTATATAGTTTATTTTATTAGTTAGTGTAGTTAGATAGGTTTCCTTTATTTTGTTGGGATAATGGACCCTGGCTTGTTCCCAGGTACATAGTTCAGAGTTGGATTGTATTTTTTTTTCACTTTTTAACCATGGAGCAATGGCTTTCTTTTTTATTTCCCATTGGATTTTGGTTTGTGGACATTGACTTTGTACAACATTACTTTGGTATTTTATTTTTGATTTTGCTTTTTTTAACATTCACGTTTCTGTTCATTTTTTATTCTATTTATGTTTCCTTTAATACATATTTTTTTTGGTGTACTTCAATGTGTGGTATCTCATTGGTTTCATGCATTACATGATATGTGTTTTGAGATTCACTGACACCCATTGGGTGTATGTGAGGGAAATGTGTTTGTTTCGGAACTTGCAATTGGTGTTCTGTGATGTAATTGCAAATTCTGAGTGGGTGGATGCAATACTCGGGTGGGTGTTTTGCATTTGGAGGCTGACCATAGGGACCAGGGATCTAGATTGTGATGACATGTTGGCTGGGGAACATGAGTTGCACATGGGTGGGGGCCTGCTGGCAGGTGCCCCACAGTGCTGGGGAGTGGGGGTGGGGAACATGAGTTGGACATGGGTGGGGGCCTGGTGGCAGGTGCCCCACAGTGCTGGGGGGGTGGGGGGTGGGGAACATGAGTTGGACGTGGGTGGGGGCCTGGTGGAGGCTGCCCCTGGTGGCTGGGGGGTGGGGGTGCTGGGAGACATGGGTGGGGGCCTGGTGGAGGCTGCCCCTGGTGACTGGGGGCGTGGGGGTGCTGGGAGACATGGGTGGGGGCCTGGTGGAGGCTGCCCGTGGTGGCTGGGGGGGTGGGGGTGCTGGGAGACATGGGTGGGGGCCTGGTGGTGGCTGCCCCTGCACTGCTGGGGGGTGGGGGTGGTGGGGAACATGAGTTGGACATGGGTGGGGGCCTGCTGGCAGGTGCCCCACAGTGCTGGGGGCGGGGGGTGGTGGGGAACATGAGTTGGACATGGGTGGGGGCCTGGTGGCAGGTGCCCCACAGTGCTGGGGGGTGGGGGTGGTGGGGTACATGAGTTGGACATGGGTGGGGGCCTGCTGGCAGGTGCCCCACAGTGCTGGGGGTGGGGGGGGTGGGGAACATGATTTGGACATGGGTGGGGGCCTGGTGGCAGGTGCCCAACAGTGCTGGGGGGTGGGGTGGTGGGGAACATGAGTTGGACATGGGTGGGGGCCTGCTGGCAGGTGCCCCACAGTGCTGGGGGGGTGGGGAACATGAGTTGGACATGGGTGGGGGCCTGGTGGAGGCTGCCCCTGGTGACTGGGGGGGTGGGGGTGCTGGGAGACATGGGTGGGGCCCTGGTGGAGGCTGCCCCTGGTGGCTGGGGGGTGGGGGCGCTGGGAGACATGGGTGGGGGCCTGGTGGTGGCTGCCCCTGCACTGCTGGGCGGTGGGGGTGGTGGGGAACATGAGTTGGACATGGGTGGGGCCTGCTGGCAGGTGCCCCACAGTGCTGGGGGGTGGGGGTGGTGGGGAACATGAGTTGGACATGGGTGGGGGCCTGGTGGAGGCTGCCCCTGGTGACTGGGGGGGTGGGGGTGGTGGGAAACATGGGTGGGGGCCTGGTGGAGGCTGCCCCTGGTGGCTGGGGTGTGGGGGGTGGGAGACATGGGTGGGGGCCTGGGGGTGGCTCTCCCTGGTGGCTGGCGGGTGGGGGGGGTGGTGAACATGAGTTGGACATGGGTGGGGGCCTGCTGGCAGGTGCCCCACAGTGCTGGGGGGTGGGGGGTGGGAGACATGGGTGGGGGCCTGGTGGAGGGTGCCCCTGGTGTCTGGGGGGTGGGGGGGTGGGGAACATTAGTTGGACATGGGTGGGGGCCTGCTGGCAGGTTCCCCACAGTGCTGGGGGGGTGGGGGGTGGGGAAAATGAGTTGGACATGGGTGGGGGCCTGGTGGAGGCTGCCCCTGGTGACTGGGGGGGGTGGGGTGCTGGGAAACATGGGTGGGGGCCTGGTGGAGGCTGCCCCTGGTGACTGGGGGGGTGTGGGTGCTGGGAGACATGGGTGGGGGCCTGGTGGAGGCTGCCCCTGGTTGCTGGGGGGTGGGGGTGCTGGGAGACATGGGTGGGGGCCTGGTGGAGGCTGCCCCTGGTGACTGGGGGGGTGGGGGTGTTGAGAGACATGGGTGGGGGCCTGGTGGTGGCTGCACCTGGTGGCTGGGGGGTGGGGGGGTGGGGAACATGAGTTGGACATGGGTGGGGGCCTGCTGGCAGGTGCCCCACAGTGCTGGGAGGTGGGGGGGTGGGAGACATGGATGGGGGCCTGGTGGAAGGTGCCCCTGGTGGCTGGGGGGTGGGGGGGTGTGGAACATTAGTTGGACATGGGTGGGGGCCTGCTGGCAGGTGCCCCACAGTGCTGGGGGGGGAACATGATTTGGACATGGGTGGGGGCCTGGTGGCAGGTGCCCCACAGTGCTGGGGGGAGGGGGTGGTGGGGAACATGAGTTGGACATGGGTGGGGGCCTGCTGGCAAGTGCCCCACAGTGCTGGGGGGTGGGGGGGTGGGGAACATGAGTTGGACATGGGTGGGGGCCTGGTGGCAGGTGCCCCACAGTGCTGGGGGGTGGGGGTGGTGGGGGTGGTGGGGAACATGAGTTGGACATGGGTGGGGGCCTGCTGGCAGGTGCCCCACAGTGCTGGGGGGTGGGGGGGTGGGAGACATGGGTGGGGGCCTGGTGGAGGGTGCCCCTGGTGGCTGGGGGGGTGGGGGGGTGGGGAACATGCGTTGGACATGGGTGGGGCCTGCTGGCAGGTGCCCCACAGTGCTGGGGGGTGGGGGGGGTGGGAGACATGGGTGGGGGCCTGGTGGAGGCTGCCCCTGGTGACTGGGGGGGGTGGGGGTGCTGGGAGACATGGGTGGGGGCCTGGTGGTGGCTGCCCCTGCACTGCTGGGGGGTGGGGGTGGTGGGGAACATGAGTTGGACATGGGTGGGGGCCTGCTGGCAGGTGCCCCACAGTGCTGGGGGGTGGGGGGGTGGGAGACATGGGTGGGGGCCTGGTGGAGGGTGCCCCTGGTGTCTGGGGGTGGGTGGGTGGGGAACATTAGTTGGACATGGGTGGGGGCCTGCTGGCAGGTGCCCCACAGTGCTGGGGGGGGTGGGGGGTGGGGAAAATGAGTTGGACATGGGTGGGGGCCTGGTGGAGGCTGCCCCTGGTGACTGGGGGGGGTGGGGTGCTGGGAAACATGGGTGGGGGCCTGGTGGAGGCTGCCCCTGGTGACTGGGGGGTGGGGGTGCTGGGAGACATGGGTGGGGCCTGGTGGAGGCTGCCCCTGGTTGCTGGGGGGTGGGGGTGCTGGGAGACATGGGTGGGGGCCTGGTGGAGGCTGCCCCTGGTGACTGGGGGGGTGGGGGTGCTGAGAGACATGGGTGGGGGCCTGGTGGTGGCTGCCCCTGGTGGCTGGGGGGTGGGGGGGTGGGGAACATGAGTTGGACATGGGTGGGGGCCTGCTGGCAGGTGCCCCACAGTGCTGGGAGGTGGGGGGGTGGGAGACATGGATGGGGGCCTGGTGGAAGGTGCCCCTGGTGGCTGGGGGGCGGGGGGGTGGGGAACATTAGTTGGACATGGGTGGGGGCCTGCTGGCAGGTGGCCCACAGTGCTGGGGGGGGAACATGAGTTGGACATGGGTGGGGGCCTGGTGGCAGGTGCCCCACAGTGCTGGGGGGAGGGGGTGGTGGGGAACATGAGTTGGACATGGGTGGGGGCCTGCTGGCAAGTGCCCCACAGTGCTGGGGGGTGGGGGGTGGGGAACATGAGTTGGACATGGGTGGGGGCCTGGTGGCAGGTGCCCCACAGTGCTGGGGGGTGGGGGTGGTGGGGGTGGTGGGGAACATGAGTTGGACATGGGTGGGGGCCTGCTGGCAGGTGCCCCACAGTGCCGGGGGGAGGGTGGGTGGGAGACATGGGTGGGGGCCTGGTGGAGGGTGCCCCTGGTGGCTGGGGGGTGGGGGGGTGGGGAACATGCGTTGGACATGGGTGGGGCCTGCTGGCAGGTGCCCCACAGTGCTGGGGGGTGGGGGGGGTGGGAGACATGGGTGGGGGCCTGGTGGAGGCTGCCCCTGGTGACTGGGGGGGGGTGGGGGTGCTGGGAGACATGGGTGGGGGCCTGGTGGTGGCTGCCCCTGCACTGCTGGGGGGTGGGGGTGGTGGGGAACATGAGTAGCACATGGGTGGGGCCTGCTGGCAGGTGCCCCACAGTGCTGGGGGGTGGGGGTGGTGGGGAACATGAGTAGCACATGGGTGGGGCCTGCTGGTTGGTGCCCCACAGTGCTGGGGGGTGGGGGTGGTGGGGAACATGAGTTGCACATGGGTGGGGGCCTAGTGGCAGGTGCCCCACAGTGCTGGGGGGTGGGGGGGGGTGGGGAACATGAGTTGGACATGGGTGGGGGCCTGCTGGCAGGTGCCCCACAGTGCTGGGGGGTGGGGGCGGTGGTGAACATGAGTTGGACATGGGTGGGGGCCTGGTGGAGGCTGCCCCTGGTGACTGGGGGGATGGGGGTGGTGGGAGACATGGGTGGGGGCCTGGTGGAAACTGCCCCTGGTGACTGGGGGGTGGGAGTGGTGGGAGACATGGGTGGGGGCCTGGTGGAGGCTGCCCCTGGTGACTGGGGGCGTGGGGGTGGTGGGAGACATGGGTGGGGGCCTGGTGGAGGCTGCCCCTGGTGACTGTGGGGGTGGGGGTGGTGGGAGACATGGGTGGGGGCCTGGTGGAGGCTGCCCCTGGTGACTGGGGAGGTGGGGGTGCTGGGAGACATAGGTGGGGGCCTGGTGGAGGCTGCCCCTGGTGGCTGGGGGGTGGGGGTCCTGGGAGACATGGGTGGGGGCCTGGTGGTGGCTGCCCCTGCACTGCTGGGGGGTGGGGGTGGTGGGGAACATGAGTTGGACATGGGTGGGGGCCTGCTGGCAGGTGCCCCACAGTGCTGGGGGGTGGGGTGGTGGGGAACATGAGTTGGACATGGGTGGGGGCCTGCTGGCAGTTGCCCCACAGTGCTGGGGGTGGGGGTGGTGGGGAACATGAGTTGCACATGGGTGGGGGCCTGCTGGCAGGTGCCCCACAGTGCTGGGGGGTGGGGGGGTGGGGAACATGAGTTGGACATGGGTGGGGGCCTGGTGGCAGGTGCCCCACAGTGCTGGGGGGTGGGGGTGGTGGGGAACATGAGTTGGACATGGTTGGGGGCCTGCTGGCAGGTGCCCCACAGTGCTGGGGGGTGGTGGTGGTGGGGAACATGAGTTGCACATGGCTGGGGGCCTGCTGGCAGGTGCCCCACAGTGCTGGGGGGTGGGGGTGGTGGGGAACATGAGTTGGACATGGGTGGGGGCCTGCTGGCAGGTGCCCCACAGTGCTGGGGGGTGGGGGTGGTGGGGAACATGAGTTGGACATGGGTGGGGGCCTGGTGGAGGCTGCCCCTGGTGACTGGGGGGGTGGGGGTGGTGGGAGACATGGGTGGGGGCCTGGTGGAGGCTGCCCCTGGTGTCTGGGTGGTGGGGGTGCTAGGAGACATGGGTGGGGGCCTGGTGGTGGCTGCCCCTGCACTGCTGGGGGGTGGGGGTGGTGGGGAACATGAGTTGGACATGGGTGGGGGCCTGCAGGCAGGTGCCCCACAGTGCTGGGGGGTGGGGGTGGTGGGAAACATGAGTTGCACATGGGTGGGGGCCTGCTGGCAGGTGCCCCACAGTGCTGGGGGGTGGGGGTGGTGGGAAACATGAGTTGCACATGGGTGGGGGCCTGCTGGCAGGTGCCCCACAGTGGTGGGGGGTGGGGAACATGAGTTGGCCATGGGTGGGGGCCTGGTGGCAGGTGCCCCACAGTGCTGGGGGGTGGGGGTGGTGGGGAACATGAGTTGGACATGGGTGGGGGCCTGCTGGCAGGTGCCCCACAGTGCTGGGGGGTGGGGGTGGTGGGGAACATGAGTTGGACATGGGTGGGGGCCTGCTGGCAGGTGCCCCACAGTGTTGGGGGGTGGGGGTGGTGGGGAACATGAGTTGGACATGGGTGGGGGCCTGGTGCAGGCTGCCCCTGGTGACTGGGGGGGTGGGGGTGGTGGGAGACATGGGTGGGGGCCTGGTGGAGGCTGCCCCTGGTGACTGGGTGGGTGGGGGTGGTGGGAGACATGGGTGGGGGCCTGGTGGTGGCTGCCCCTGGTGACTGGGGGGGTGGGGGTGGTGGGAGACATGGGTGGGGGCCTGGTGGAGGCTGCCCCTGGTGGCTGGGGGGTGGGGGTGCTGGGAGACATGGGTGGGGGCCTGGTGGTGGCTGCCCCTGCACTGCTGGGGGGTGGGGGTGGTGGGGAACATGAGTTGGACATGGGTGGGGCCTGCTGGCAGGTGCCGCACAGTGCTGGGGGGTGGGGGTGGTGGGGAACATGAGTTGGACATGGGTGGGGGCCTGGTGGAGGCTGCCCCTGGTGACTGGGGGGGTGGGGGTGGTGGGAAACATGGGTGGGGGCCTGGTGGAGGCTGCCCCTGGTGGCTGGGGTGTGGGGGGTGGGAGACATGGGTGGGGGCCTGGTGGTGGCTGCCCCTGGTGGCTGGGGGATGGGGGGGTGGGGAACATGAGTTGGACATGGGTGGGGGCCTGCTGGCAGGTGCCCCACAGTGCTGGGGGGTGGGGGGGGGGTGGGAGACATGGGTTGGGGCCTGGTGGAGGGTGCCCCTGGTGGCTGGGGGGTGGGGGGGTGGGGAACATTAGTTGGACATGGGTGGGGGCCTGCTGGCAGGTGCCCCACAGTGCTGGGGGGGGTGGGGGGTGGGGAAAATGAGTTGGACATGGGTGGGGGCCTGGTGGAGGCTGCCCCTGGTGACTGGGGGGGTGGGGTGCTGGGAAACATGGGTGGGGGCCTGGTGGAGGCTGCCCCTGGTGACTGGGGGGGTGGGGGTGCTGGGAGACATGGGTGGGGGCCTGGTGGAGGCTGCCCCTGGTTGCTGGGGGGTGGGGGTGCTGGGAGACATGGGTGGGGGCCTGGTGGAGGCTGCCCCTGGTGACTGGGGGGGTGGGGGTGCTGAGAGACATGGGTGGGGGCCTGGTGGTGGCTGCCCCTGGTGGCTGGGGGGTGGGGGGGTGGGGAACATGAGTTGGACATGGGTGCGGGCCTGCTGGCAGGTGCCCCACAGTGCTGGGAGGTGGGGGGGTGGGAGACATGGATGGGGGCCTGGTGGAAGGTGCCCCTGGTGGCTGGGGGGTGGGGGGGTGGGGAACATTAGTTGGACATGGGTGGGGGCCTGCTGGCAGGTGCCCCACAGTGCTGGGGGGGGAACATGAGTTGGACATGGGTGGGGGCCTGGTGGCAGGTGCCCCACAGTGCTGGGGGGTGGGGGTGGTAGGGAACATGAGTTGGACATGGGTGGGGGCCTGCTGGCAGGTGCCCAACAGTGCTGGGGGGTGGGGGGGTGGGGAACATGAGTTGGACATGGGTGGGGGCCTGGTGGCAGGTGCCCCACAGTGCTGGGGGGTGGGGGGGTGGGGAACATGAGTTGGACATGGGTGGGGGCCTTCTGGCAGGTGCCCCACAGTGCTGGGGGGCTGGGGGGGTGGGAGACATGGGTGGGGCCCTGGTGGAGGGTGCCCCTGGTGGCTGGGGGGTGGGGAACATGCTTTGGACATGGGTGGGGCCTGCTGGCAGGTGCCCCACAGTGCTGGGGGGTGGGGGGGTGGGAGACATGGGTGGGGGCCTGGTGGAGGCTGCCCCTGGTGACTGGGGGGGGTGGGGGTGCTGGGAGACATGGGTGGGGGCCTGGTGGAGGCTGCCCCTGGTGGCTGGGGGGTGGGGGTGCTGGGAGACATGGGTGGGGGCCTGGTGGTGGCTGCCCCTGCACTGCTGGGGGGTGGGGGTGGTGGGGAACATGCGTTGGACATGGGTGGGGCCTGCTGGCAGGTGCCCCACAGTGCTGGGGGGTGGGGGTGGTGGGGAACATGAGTAGCACATGGGTGGGGCCTGCTGGTTGGTGCCCCACAGTGCTGGGGGGTGGGGGTGGTGGGGAACATGAGTTGCACATGGGTGGGGGCCTGGTGTCAGGTGCCCCACAGTGCTGGGGGGTGGGGGTGGTGGGGAACATGAGTTAGACATGGGTGGGGGCCTGCTGGCAGGTGCCCCACAGTGCTGGGGGGTGGGGGCGGTGGTGAACATGAGTTGGACATGGGTGGGGGCCTGGTGGAGGCTGCCCCTGGTGACTGGGGGGGTGGGGGTGGTGGGAGACATGGGTGGGGGCCTGGTGGAGGCTGCCCCTGGTGACTGGGGGGTGGGGGTGGTGGGAGACATGGGTGGGGACCTGGTGGAGGCTGCCCCTGGTGACTGGGGGGGTGGGGGTGGTGGGAGACATGGGTGGGGGCCTGGTGGAGGCTGCCCCTGGTGACTGGGGGGTGGGGGTGGTGGGAGACATGGGTGGGGACCTGGTGGAGGCTGCCCCTGGTGACTGGGGGGGTGGGGGTGGTGGGAGACATGGGTGGGGGCCTGGTGGAGGCTGCCCCTGGTGACTTTGGGGGTGGGGGTGGTGGGAGACATGGGTGGGGGCCTGGTGGAGGCTGCCCCTGGTGACTGGGGAGGAGGGGGTGCTGGGAGACATGGGTGGGGGCCTGGTGGTGGCTGTCCCTGCACTGCTGGGGGGTGGGGGTGGTGGGGAACATGAGTTGGACATGGGTGGGGGCCTGCTGGCAGGTGCCCCACAGTGCTGGGGGGTGGGGTGGTGGGGAACATGAGTTGGACATGGGTGTGGGCCTGCTGGCAGTTGCCCCACAGTGCTGGGGGGTGGGGGTGGTGGGGAACATGAGTTGCACATGGGTGGGGGCCTGCTGGCAGGTGCCCCACAGTGCTGGGGGGTGGGGGGGTGGGGAACATGAGTTGGACATGGGTGGGGGCCTGGTGGCAGGTGCCCCACAGTGCTGGGGGGTGGGGGTGGTGGGGAACATGAGTTGGACATGGGTGGGGGCCTGCTGGCAGGTGCCCCACAGTGCTGGGGGGTGGGGGGGTGGGGAACATGAGTTGGACATGGGTGGGGGCCTGGTGGAGGCTGCCCCTGGTGACTGGGGGGGTGGGGGTGGTGGGAGACATGGGTGGGGGCCTGGTGGAGGCTGCCCCTGGTGACTGGGGGGTGGGGGTGGTGGGAGACATGGGTGGGGACCTGGTGGAGGCTGCCCCTGGTGACTGGGGGGGTGGGGGTGGTGGGAGACATGGGTGGGGGCCTGGTGGAGGCTGCCCCTGGTGACTGGGGGGTGGGGGTGGTGGGAGACATGGGTGGGGACCTGGTGGAGGCTGCCCCTGGTGACTGGGGGGGTGGGGGTGGTGGGATACATGGGTGGGGGCCTGGTGGAGGCTGCCCCTGGTGACTTTGGGGGTGGGGGTGGTGGGAGACATGGGTGGGGGCCTGGTGGAGGCTGCCCCTGGTGACTGGGGAGGAGGGGGTGCTGGGAGACATGGGTGGGGGCCTGGTGGTGGCTGTCCCTGCACTGCTGGGGGGTGGGGGTGGTGGGGAACATGAGTTGGACATGGGTGGGGGCCTGCTGGCAGGTGCCCCACAGTGCTGGGGGGTGGGGTGGTGGGGAACATGAGTTGGACATGGGTGTGGGCCTGCTGGCAGTTGCCCCACAGTGCTGGGGGGTGGGGGTGGTGGGGAACATGAGTTGCACATGGGTGGGGGCCTGCTGGCAGGTGCCCCACAGTGCTGGGGGGTGGGGGGGTGGGGAACATGAGTTGGACATGGGTGGGGGCCTGGTGGCAGGTGCCCCACAGTGCTGGGGGGTGGGGGTGGTGGGGAACATGAGTTGGACATGGGTGGGGGCCTGCTGGCAGGTGCCCCACAGTGCTGGGGGGTGGGGGTGGTGGGGAACATGAGTTGCACATGGGTGGGGGCCTGCTGGCAGGTGCCCCACAGTGCTGGGGGGTGGGGGGGTGGGGAACATGAGTTGGACATGGGTGGGGGCCTGCTGGCAGGTGCCCCACAGTGCTGGGGGGTGGGGGTGGTGGGGAACATGAGTTGGACATGGGTGGGGGCCTGGTGGAGGCTGCCCCTGGTGACTGGGGGGTGGGGGTGGTGGGAGACATGGGTGGGGGCCTGGTGGAGGCTGCCCCTGGTGGCTAGGGGGTGGGGGTGCTGGGAGACATGGGTGGGGGCCTGGTGGTGGCTGCCCCTGCACTGCTGGGGGCTGGGGGTGGTGGGGAACATGAGTTGGACATGGGTGGGGGCCTGCAGGCAGGTGCCCCACAGTGCTGGGGGGTGGGGTGGTGGGGAACATGAGTTGGACATGGGTGGGGGCCTGCTGGCAGGTGCCCCACAGTGCTGGGGGGTTGGGGGTGGTGGGGTACATGAGTTGCACATGGGTGGGGGCCTGCTGGCAGGTGCCCCACAGTGCTGGGGGGTGGGGGTGGTGGGGAACATGAGTTGGACATGGGTGGGGGCCTGCTGGCAGGTGCCCCACAGTGCTGGGGGGTGGGGGTGGTGGGGAACATGAGTTGGACATGGGTGGGGGCCTGGTGCAGGCTGCCCCTGGTGACTGGGGGGGTGGGGGTGGTGGGAGACATGGGTGGGGGCCTGGTGGAGGCTGCCCCTGGTGACTGGGGGGGTGGGGGTGGTGGGAGACATGGGGGGGGCCTGGTGGAGGCTGCCCCTGGTGACTGGGGGGTGGGGGTGGTGGGAGACATGGGTGGGGGCCTGGTGGAGGCTGCCCCTGGTGGCTGGGGGGTGGGGGTGCTGGGAGACATGGGTGGGGGCCTGCTGGCAGGTGCCCCACAGTGCTGGGGGGTGGGGGTGGTGGGGAACATGAGTTGGATATGGGTGGGGGCCTGGTGGTGGGTGCCCCTGGTGCCTGGGGGTGCAGGGGGACATGCGTTGGTGGGCAGTAGTGCAAGTTGACATGTGGGTTGGCTGGTGGGCATGGCCATGGTGGATGGGGTGCCTGCAGGACATGTGCTGGGTAGGCCCCTGTGGTGTGAGCCACCTGCAGGGGCCGTGGAGGGTGTAGAGGGAACACCTGGGAGGACCCACACGTGCAATTCACGTGTGCTGCTCCCGGCGCACCCCTGTAATACACGTACCCTGATGAGATCGCGTGTGGAACTTCCCGCGCACCCCTGGAATACACGTACCCCGCTCAATCGCGTGTGTAACTTCCCGCGCACCCCCGAAATACACGTACCCCGCTCAATCGCGTGTGTGACTTCCCGCGCACCCCCGAAATACACATACCCCGCTCAATCGCGTGTGTAACTTCCCGCGCACCCCCAAAATACACGTACCCCGCTCAATCGCATGTGTAACTTCCCGCGCGCCCCCGAAATACACGTACCCCGCTCGCACAGGCCCAATTGCTGTATGTTGCCACTTTTGTGATGCGCTGGGACTCTACCGCCTGCCTTCGTGTGGCGGACGTGTTTCAGCTTGTGCGTGTCTTTGGCTGTGCGTGACTTTGCCCTATTCAATTCCATGAATACGTGTGGTTCGAGTGCGTGTGGGCGTTCCGTCTGCTTCCCTGCAGTACATCCCCAGTTACGCCCTTATTTTCACGCGTTGTTCCCCATTCCGCGCGTTACGCCCCGTGTCCCGCCCACTTTCTGGTGTATGCGCTGAGGTTGTGCGCTTTCACTGTGCGCGTCGCGCACGCCTTTCGGGATGTTGCAGTGACTTGTGCGCCATGCACGGGTTTGGCGCACATCCCGAGGTGTACACGCGCAGGGACTTCCATGAATCGCACGCGTGCGCGTGCGCCTGTTTTTTTCCGCTTGCGCCTGCTTGCGCAAGCTTGCACCTGCTTGCGCGAATATTTTTGGCGCACGTTTGTTCCATGAATCGGCCCCTTCGTCTAAAGTCTACTAATAAAATAATATAGACAACAAGAACTCATAAGGATCCTGTTGGATATAATTGGTGAAATAAGTTTGATATAATTGTTTATCTATTGCCATAAGCATTATTGTACAATTATGCATGTGTGTCGGATTTTGACGGATATTTGCAATGAATGATTTTAGGGATAACATGAACAAATTATTACTTTAATTGTGTATTTTAATAATGAAAGGATTAATATGTAACAGCATGGGTGAAGTTACATATGTGGAACAATTAACTCTTGTTTTGTTAATAAAACCTTGATGAGTATTCTAATTATGAATTGTAGTGTTTGTTGTAATTACACTTAGAGCTTTAAATGTTTCAATATTTTTATACAACTGCAGCACTATTATATTTTGCTTGAGTGTTTTGTATTTAAGGTTAGAACATACTTGTTATTTATGGGGAGCTTCATTGCTTGGTAAATTGTTAGCATAGACAATTTGAAATCGTTTGTATTCTTTAATGTATTGAATAATTCATGTGTATTAAATGTAATCACCTATTGTTTGATTTCATCCATGTTTATTAAATTTAATCCATCTATTGTTTGATTTAAGGTTTGGCTTCAAAGCTCATTCAATCTGTAAAAATGTTTGATCCTACAACAACTAATGCTTTGTCTAAAACTAAGCCGTGGGATTTATGGATTGTAGTCACAAATGCAGGAGTTATTGGACATTGTTTACCTGTTACGTAAACTTCACTCAAAAGTTGAAAATGGACTTACTCTTTTTATTTGCTACACTGTTTCACCATGATCAAACCTTATTAAAATATATTCAATAAATATGCTGCTGACGTGATTTTTAAAACCAAGTGTATAACTTGTTGCTCCATTAACTAAACCTTGTTCTACGTTTACATTTCCTTTAAAACTAATCCTTGTTTGACAAAAACATTTAAAGTACTTTCAAGGTCAGCTGTTTTTGATACACTATATTTTAAGTCTTCTAACCTTTCTTAGCACTTTCTTGCATCTTTTTACTTAATCCATTTTGATATACTTCTTCTACTATTTGCAGTGTAATTATGTTTTAATTTTCTTTAAGAGTCATTTCAGTATTGAACATTTCACAGTCGTCCAAAGTGGACATTAGACATACTGTTTGTTTTCCTTTTACAATAAATAATTCAATAAATACGTATATCTCTGTTACCTTCTGTCTGTTACATTCTGTGTATATAATAAACCAATTAGTCTTATTTGTAACAATTTAATAGAGTTTGTGTTAACTATTCCAATTCTAATTTCTTACAGTATTACATTGACCAGCAAGACACCGACCACAGCTTCTTGTCATGTCTGGCAGTGGCTGACTAGCTAATCAAGCTGGTCTACTGTCTACATGTGAGCCAGGTCAATGGAAGGTGACGAGCGGCAATGAATTGCTCATTGAAAAATGTGGGCAAGTGAAGGGGGTGCAAGAGACATAAGTGAAGTGAGTTAAGGGTTAAGGGATGTTGCAACAGGGGAAAGTTATTTGCAAGGAAGTGGGTGAACTGGCATCAAACATATGGAGCGAAGGAAGAAAACCAGAGGGTGATGTGTAAGTAAAATAGGGTAAGCACCACAGAGGTACAAATGTGGAAAGGTAGGACATCTATTTGAGTACATGTTACTGAGATCTATGAATAATCTGCAGCATGCCAGTACACCTGATTGTGGCACTGGCTCAACCCCTTTCTATGCAAGTGATGTATAATTGTTTTCTGAGCATGTTTCAATTAGGACTTTGCTTATATTTTATCAGGATGTTTTACATTCAATTTGGTGCTTTGAAAGGCAGATTTATTGAAATGTGTACTAGTTTGGCCTTTGAATAACAACTTCACAGACAGCGTTTTGCTGGTTCTAATATTTAAGATGGAACAGGAGAAGACAAATTTTCCTCTGCTGTCTGCATTTGAAACCAGGAAAGTAGGGCTTAAATCCTGCCTTCTACAATGAAAACATTGGAGCTCATTTAGAATGCAGCGTAAAATCTGCCAAAAGTCTGCCACTGTATGCTTCCGTCATCCGCTGACGTGGGCTGACAGTATACTCCCGTATCATGGCCTTTGCACTAGTGCGGCAGCATAATGGCATAAACATTGATGGCAGATCTGTGTCCGATGTCAGCCAGACCGATACAAATGACGTAAGTCTGGCACCGCTGTTGGAATATGTGGCAATCTGACCGCTGACAAAAGTGATGCCAAACCCTTTCAGGAGACGTAGATTGACAAAGTGCAATTAGGCACATTCCCATGCATTGGAAATGGCAAGTGCAAGGGCCCCACTGTTCACAGGCACTGAATTGTAGGTGCTGGTGGACAGCAAGATGCCAGAATAGGCACAACTTCATGTCGCAGATATGCACATCTCAAGTGGCAGAGAGAAGAGGGACATGTAGATGTAACTAGTCGCTACAGTAAACATTGTGTCCACTGTTCCACGAGAGATGGAAAAGCTACACAAAAGGTGGAATGACATTAAGCGTGCTCTGCACGAAATATATTAAAGCCACAAAGAAGCCAAGGACAGCACCGGTGAGAGGGGACCAGAGACCATATCATGGACTGCCTGGGAGTAGACACTGCTCCCACTGATTGATGTGGAGATTGTGATGGGTTTAAAGGAGGGACATGACACAGATGAGTGGTCACCAACACATCCCGCCATACATATATGAACCATGCACACACATACATGCACAATCATATGGGTGCTATCTATATGTACACATGTAATGCATTGTAATGTAATGTAATTTAACAGAATTGGTCATTGTATTGTTGGGACAAACTCCCAGGTATGCCAGAGGGGTATGCCTACAAAATATCCCCACCAAAAATATCGGCATACATATGGCCGTTTGTCTTGCCATAGGTGATATTTTTGGGGGGGATAATTTGTGGGACCGGGGATCGTAGGGGTGGCCCCCGCACATTTTAAAATAATGCAGGGGTTGCGGGGGTGTCCCCGCAGGGTCCATGGGTCAATATCGCTACAAAAATATGGCAATATTTTTGTATCGCAATATTTTTGTGGGGATATTAACACATGGAACCGCCAGAGGGCCGCTAGGAGTTTGCGGACCTTCGCAAAGCCCAACACCTTCCACACGAGGAACGTAAGACTCAGTCCAATGGCAAGTTCAAACTGCAGTTTATTACAGCAACAACCAACAGGGATCAGGACAAGGACAAAAGAAATCCCTGGATGTCTCAACATTTCCTGGCTCGCAGGCCAGATTTGACCTGAAATTGTGTCAGAGTGATGTCACAATCTGAGCCCCTCTCCAGAAAACCTATTGGACTACTGGATTGGCTGTCAATAGCCTAATTACCTATATGATCTCCTATATGTGTTAGTCTACTACCTCTCGCATGTCAGGTGGCTGGCCTGTCCATCCCCAAGTCACTATCTGTAACAATGGTGCAGTGGGAGGGTCTTACCATTGGTTCTTGCCCATTGCTCCCCACCCCTAGGATACTAAACTGTGATTGGCTATAGCTGACGTTCCCAGGCCTGGGATCCGCAAAGCTTCTCAGCCTTTGGTGTACCTTCTCAATAAGAATGACTATGTGTCTGCATTGTAACTTGTGTGTACCAACTTAGTCTATGAGAGTGCTCCTTTGCTCAGTGCAACACTTGTCTCACATTGTAACATCTTTGTTGCAAGATTCTGTCTGGCGGTGTGAGATCGGCTCCCTTTCCCAGTGCTGGTTGCTGTCAATTGTCTAAATCGGCCAGGTCATGTGTTCGGAAACCATGATTTGGAGCTTGGAATTATGAGGAATTATTTGTATTTACTGCAGCTGGGGCTACTGTTATTCAGGGACTGGAATGTCATCCATATCTGGTGGCCTCGGCAGCGGGTCCTATTTCACATGTTTGCTCTCTGTGCAGCCTAAATCCAGCTCAGCTTGGTCCTCTCTGAGAGGTCTGTGGCCTGCTGTAATTTCCTAAGCCATAATGTTTGTGCGATTCTATATTCTCCATAGGTTAATAAAACTTGGTTCTTTCAGGTCCCATAGGTGCTCCTACAGCTCCATAAGGTTATTTGCATGTACGCATCTGCAAGCTTTACTCAGGATCTTTTGCTTCTTGTGGTGTCAACTTTGCTGCGTTTAGCTAATGGCAAAATAATAAAAGCAATGACAGTATGTATATGTATCTGTCCTCTAACTATAGAACTGTATAATTGTGTTCTTAGTGTATTCGAGTGCATGTTTATGTCCCGAAGTGCGGATGGCACGTGTGCTTCATGTCTACTAAGTCTTGTTGTCTCCAACAACGTCAGCAATATGGCTTCTTGGTGCTTTAATCAATACTGTCAATTGAGGTGTCTTTGGTTGCAGCCTGGGGCTCCTCATCCACTCTGGGGTAGACCTGTACCACCCCTGGCCTGTAGGGTTGACTGAGGGGGTACCTCTCGACATACTTATTGATCATTGGAGCACTAGGAATTGGTCCAAAATAGTATTGGTCGCTCACAGTGTCTCCTGGCTTTCTTCCATGTCACATATCTTATAGGAGGAGGAGGAGGAGGGGGAGAACTTCCCCATCCCTCTTCAGTCCCATCTCTGGTCGACCTGTCGGCCGTATTCTTATATGACGTCCCTTTGCTCTGGGCTGCCATATCTTCTTTTTTCCCTCCAAGGTGTTCATAGTAGTTTGTGTGGTCGTCGAATGACCAGTGAATATAAGCATGTAACAGCATATTCCTTTTGGGTTGCACCAAACCAACTTCCCTTCATAGAACTTTGGATCATGTGGATTGTCGAGCTTTATGGACTCTGCTGGAAATAGTTCACACTACGCAATCTTTGATCGGAACTTGTCTCACTCTGCAACAATCTCATTGTTTTTTCCTCCTATGTTCACATCCATCAGGATCTGCATTCCAATAACCTCTTCTGCTGTTTTCTTGCATCTTGCCATGCATATTTTGATCCCACACACAGATGCTGCCCCAAGCACGAGGGCTCCTGCTATCACTTTAGTCCGTCGGACAGCCATGATGGTATCCATGACCATATATACGCTGGCCAGATTTTGTCCTTCCTGGTTCCTCATGCTTCATTTTCCATTTTCACATGCATCTGGACCAATTGTGTTACTGCATCTGGGAGAGTTCTGTTATCTTAGTTGTTAGCTGTTATAAAATGTGCAACAGGAACTCCCTATCTTTGCGTAAACTCCTCCTTCCATAGCCGTGAGGAGATCCAGAACATATCTATTCTGGAGTGCCACCAACCTTATTGCTCAGAGCTCTTCCTTTATAGCATTGACCCCATTTACTTTAGAGTTAATTGTTACCATCAGCTCCCAACGAGTGATATGTAACCGCATGGCATTTGTGTACATCTGTATTCCTGGTATTACTGATGCAAAGAACATCTGTGTACTGCTAAACAGTCTGAGCTCTGCTGGGATCTCGTACAGTGCCATTTCTGATGTCTCCGACAAGTGATTCCCCCTCTTTTCACTCTGCTCATTCCTTCCAGCTTCTCCGCCGTCTCTACCTGGGCTTTTGGTGCCACCTCGATCAATCTCTTCCTTATTTTGTTGTTGTTCATCTTCGGGAATTCATCGAGCTTTACATCCTTCTTGGGTACAACCAACAAAGGCATGTTGATGTGTACCAGTGAGCAAACTCCTCCCCATTCAGGTTGCAGCTTTTCATACGCCTTCGATCCACACTCGAACTGCTGTTCCTGCTCTCATTACTGTGAGTTGTTCAATTGTCTTGCATCCTACATTCTCGCCAACTTCAACATCGCAATTGTTCTTATAGCACAGGGCTGGTGTCTTCAGAAGGATTATTGGCATCGGTCCAGCTTAATTTTCCACCCACGTCAGCAACTTTGCGCTTGCATCCCATCCCTTCAGGCACTTGTCATTTTATTCCTGCACCTTGCTCACTGCCAACTGGGCTAGTGTCAGGGCCTTGCCTCCCGCCACTCAATCTTGCCATCCATCGTTAGTCTATACTCGTCCATACACTAATATCTGTGGCCTTTCCCAGCATCCAGGCTCTCCACCTATCTCCTTCACTCTGGTCCAGGGACATGGCAATTCCTTCAGTGTGATAGTCTTTGTTTCTACTTTCTCAGGTCGGTCAGTTATATACTGTAAACCTTCATCTGGCTGCCAATAATTGTTCATCATGTCTAATGTTTTCATGTAATTGTCTTCATATGGGAATGTCCCTTTGGACATCCATCTCAATCTTGCTGTCTTCCCTTGGAATATTCCTCGCGTTTGCACCATCACGTGATACATCAGGTACTGTGCTCTTGCTGCTGGTATTTCAGTTGCTATGAACATTCTAGAGACATTTATGGAATAGGGGATTAAAGTGCATACATAACAGCTCTCCCTGGTGGTTTCCTTACTTACTTTTGTCATATGTTTGTACCACATGTTATTAGACACTCCAACAGTGTCAGTGAGATAAATGTCTATTCCCTTCATGTCTGCGTCAACACTGCCCTTACCTCTCTTTACCTTATCAGCAGTGTCTTCTCGCCCACCTGACATGATCGTCTCACCTGCTTGAGTTGGGTGAATGTTAGTATAGGGTGAAGCAGTAGTGGTAACAACAACATATAATTGCCAGAATATGAATCCCATCAAGCCACTGGAAATTAATAAACACAACATAATAATAATGTTCTTTATTGTTTCTTTCATATCCACTTACGCTGCTTGATCCTTTCAGCTTAGTGATAAAGTTGCCAGCCTGAAAGGCACAGAAGAGGCGTTAGTATTTGTCAGTACCCTCAAGCTCCATGAACCAAATAATCACTGATTGCAAAGCCAAAGACCTCCTCCCTGACATTTCTTACTCAATACTTCACGTCGGAAGCGGCCAGATCACGGATGCTCTGCTTGGTGAACGTGGTGAACGTGAGTTCCGAAATCTGGTGCGGCTTGACGTGCAGGAGAGGTCCCGCCTAGGACCTTTCCTCTAATCGCACGAAGGAGAAGGCCCGGCTGTGGAACCTGCCTGACGAGCCGAGCTGAGAAAAACTGCCTCGCGGGAAAGCGGCGAGTGCCGCTACCTTTGGTACGCCGGGGCCTCGTACTGTTTGGGAAGCGTGGGAGACGCAACCTTGAACATCCGCAGCCCGCCTTTCCCTGCCTTGCCTTGCCTGCCTGTTGCTGCCTACTCCATATGGGCTCGAGTGTTGCCGCACCCTGAGAAAGCCACTAACTTCTAATCAGGTAATTGGCAGCTGACAACTGCCGGCTGGCAGATTGAGGGTTTAGTAGGCAGGCTGGTTCACGAAGAGGCGGGAATACAGGGGACTGCAGTACGAAAAGGGGGTAGGAGGTTTTTCCTGTCTACCTCTATTCTGAAATTGCCGCATTACCTCCACTGCTCCCATTTGTACCATTTGGTAGTAGAGTATTGTCTAACATTGAATGAGCGCTCATTATACGTCGGCATCGGAAGCGGCCTCTGCGTAGTACGACAGCAGTCAGTCGTACGGCAGTCACATGAGGTGCGGCTTGATGCTAGGTCCTTCCCTTTGATTGTCGGACCTGAATGCGGAACGCGGACGCTAATTGAGCAGCGCTCCAGCTCCAGCGCGCTCGGCCACGGGCTACGGGCAGCCTTATAGTTTCTGGGGGCGTACTGGAGTATTGGATGCAACACCTATGCCCTCTTGCCACGTGTACAGGGGGCGGCACCGCGGGATCTGAAGAGAACACCAGCGTTCCTATAAAACATTAAGATATAATTTGACGCTGAATCCGGATGATTGGGGACAATATCTGGTGAATTAAAATATTGCCTCTCTTCCCCCGAAATTTGTCTCAACTATATCTATTGTTCTTACATAGTGTCTATACCCTTGAACGGATGGCACCCTCTAAAAAACCTTCCATTTCCAAATACAATCTAAGGGAAAAGAAACAGGAGGCAGCCCTGGGATCTATAATGAAAGAAAATAAAAGTAAGAGAAATAAAGTCAAGAAGGGAATCCCTGTTGGTCAGGGAAAGATCACAGGTTTCTTCCCTTTAAATGTGCCAGTGGACATTAATTCCACTGCCCTGCAGACACCTATGGAACCGGTGGTCAGCATCTCTAATTTGGGCAGTTCGCTCAACTTTGAAGACATCGACAATAACTCTCTTTTAGATTTGTGTCTGAATATCCAGAGAGGCATGACTCCCCAGACAATAGCCCCTCTGGAAAATGGGAACCTCTCAAGGCCTGAGAGCCAAGCTAAAGAAGATGGCAAACTGCCGCCTCATGATGGGTCATCGGTGAGATTATCAGCCTCACCTAATCTAGTTATAGACACATCATTGGCAACTGGCACAGAGAAAACCAACAGTAATTTCCTGTTAGTGCCAGAAATTGCGGAACTACAGGCATCTGTGGCATCCTTACAATTTGCATTAAAAATATTTCTGCGGATGTCTGGGCGAATATTGGCAAATACAGATGCTTTGATCAGTGACCAAGTGCATAGACAGAACCTGGCTGAGGAGGCGGAAAATAACTTAACTGAAGCCATCTCAATAGCAAATGAGCTGCATGAGCCACAAACCTTAGCTCCAAGCATAGAAACATCCGAACATCCAGAGATATTGCCAGAGACACTGCCTCCACGCAAGCAGCGTAAACAACGCAAGAGGGATAAGATAGCATCCTGCGGGGCTAGAACCAGTAGTCAGGGGGTGTCACCTAAGGAGATGGGGAAGCCCATTCATCGCTCAAAAAAAGCAAAAAAAAAGAGCTGCTCGGGCAAAGAAACGGAAAGTTCTAGGCAATGGCCGACTAACGAGCTGGTTGATCGCTGGGGATACAGAAGCCCCGGACGGGGTAGACGAACTTGAAAATACAACGAACGAGTCTTTATTTGAGGACGACATCGTTCCAATAATATCCCAAAAACAGCTAGCAAACATGGAAGTCCACATTGCTCTGTATTTTCAATATCAGATTCTATAAAAGAAAATGATGCCGTTTGGGGCAACCGTACCTGTATTATAAAAAATCTGTATCAATCTGATAAATGTACCTGGCTCTCTCGCTCTGAATTTTTGAAGAGATTGTTTTCTGTCCCTCAATTAAGAGTTTTACAATCTGAGGACTTTCAATTTTTAGAGCCTTTGACTGGTACATATCCCAAGGTATCAGCTTTACATTGTAAATTTATATCCACTGCTCAATTATTAAGGACTTTTAAAAAAGAATTGACAATGGTGGATATTGAGATTGATGCTGAACTGATGTATAATGAGCCAGGTGGTCCTGAATCGGAAGCTGCGATCGATAGTTCGGCCGTTGCTTGTCTTAATATACCAATTGGAAAGAAGGTCGACATGACAGAAGTACAGTCTGTTTTGAGATGGCTGACAGAGGCTCTCCCCAAGGTCTCAGCCGGTCATTGAAAATTATTGCTGGCTTCATGGAACTGCAGGGGCTTTGCCCATCTCCTAAACGAAGATGGGCCGATTGCACAACTATCTCATTACAATTGTATCTGTCTTCAAGAGACTTTGGCAATGAATCCTCTATACTTGGATGGTTATAATGGCCATCAGGTATCAGCCAAAAGAGGAGAAAGAGGACGGCCCTATGGAGGGCTATGGATTGGGGTAGCTAATTGGCTTGGTTCTAGAAAGCTGGACGTGAATCAAGATGAACAATTGCTAGCAGTTGAAATAGTATATAAAAATAAGGAGAACTCTGGTAAACTGCTAGTTGTCTGTCTGTACAACCCTCCGAGGGCAGGGTATAGAGAGTCCTTACAGGAAGCATTGCATGAGCTATTAGCCAGTTGGTTAACCATTGAAGGGAACGTGGATGTTTGTGTAGTAGGAGATTTTAATACCCATATGTTAGGAGGTGAACAGAGAACGGCCAACCTAAAGATATATCCTAAATGTGCTATGGAACATCAGAAAGTAGAGAGTGAAGGATTAGATTGGGTATATTTTTTTCGCAAATGGGATCTTGAGATACTAAATGGTCATACCAAAAGTGACCATCCGGGCAGACATACTTGGAGGAATGGAGCAATGGTTAGCACTTTGGACTATATTTTCGTCTCTCCAAGCATGCTTCTATTAGTCGAAGATATGATAGTAATTCCTAATAATTGGAGCGACCATGCAATTTTAGCATGCTCATTTGACAATATAGAAGTTCGTACCCAATTTTGTACGGTAGGGCATTTAAAAATTAATCACGCAGGGACCTGCATTCGCTGGTCGGATAGGAACTTACTACTTGCTACAGAATCTCTAAATAAAAACTGCTACCCCAATACAGAAGAATTCACAAAGATGTCTATTGATGATGTAGAGAACTGGATTTACCAGTTCTCGGATAAACATGCTGCAACTGCTACAGGTGGTATGATCAGCGACCAAACGAAATATCCCATTTACGACAGATACATCCGAGATACTAAAAGAACATTGAGAGCTAATCTAAGACGAGCCAAGAAAACTAGTTTAACTTGGGAGATATATACTTTAATATCTAAGAAATTAAGGAATAAATATAGGGCAGACATTAAGGCAAAGAGAAGCCTTGATAGAAATAGGTCCTGGCAAAGGCTGGTGCAGACTATTTGCTCTCGGAAATCCAGTAGCATATGGTCACTCCTTAATGAAGCCAGGGGGAACAAGGCTCGGCAGTTAGCAAACCCAATATCTAGCGCAGAGTGGACCAGGTTTCTGGAAAAGCGTAATGTAGAATCTAAATATGATGAGATGACTGAGATAGGTAAAATTCCATCTGACCCTTCTATAGACATCTCCTATGAATCCATCTTGTCTACGATTAAATCATTGAAATCCTCCAGAGCACCTGGCCCAAATGGACTGGCCAATATTGTAATAAAGAGCAACCCGGAGTTTTGGTCTGTATTAATGAACATTCTGTTCACAAAAATTCTGAGCACAGGAAAAATTCCAAGCTCTTGGCAATCGGCCATTCTAATTCCTATATTTAAAAAAGGAAACAGATTGGATCCCAACAACTATAGATTACTTTCTATGTTAGACAGTACAAGCAAAATATTCGCCTCACTTTTATTGGGAAAACTCCAGCAATGGGTTGATCAGGCCAATATATTGTGTAAATTCCAATGCGGCTTTAGAACGGGGTATTCCACTACCCACAACGTTTTGGTTGTGGATTATATGCGTAGCAGGGCCCTACAAGGTGGGCAACCCCCCCTCTATGCTCTCTTTGTAGATTTCAAAGCCGCATTCGACTCTATCCCACGAGAAAAACTCTGGACGAAGCTACGAAAATTAGGATGTCCGGTTGATCTTTTGTATTACCTTAGGCTGCTACATCAGAACACTAAGGTGAAATTAAAATTAGACCAGGACGGTCATGTGTCGGAGGAAGTACTACAGAATAGAGGGGTTAAACAGGGATGCGTGACTGCTCCACTTGTATATAATCTATATGTTCACGACATCCCTTTGAAAATAGCTACTGCAAAAAATTGCCCTCCCAGCATAGGTAAAACCCCTTGTTTGGTTCTCGCATATGCGGATGATATAGTTATATTTGATCATACTATCAGTGGATTACGACGTTCGGCAATAGCCCTCTGGGAATATTCTGCACATAACAGGCTCACTATTAATGCGGAGAAGACACAAGTGATGAGATACACAAGTAAAAGATCTTCACGTGTACTACTTCGCATTGATAGTGTTGTAATCTCATATGCCCCGGTATATAAATATCTTGGGATAGAGCTAGATAGACTATTCTACATGTAAACGCCACCGAAAAACAAGAGCAGCACAAATTACTGCCCTTTTCAAAAGCTTTACAACTAAACAGGGAGGCTTTACTCTATGGGGAACCGTCATCTTTATATCCAGGTTTTTTCCCCCATGATAGTTTATGGCCTTGAATCCTTGATTAAAATGGATCTGGATTGGCTACAAATTGTGGAGGGAAAATTTTGGCGAAGGATCCTGGGACTTCCAGCTTGTATACCTATGTCGCTACTAAGATTGGAGCTGGGGCTTATATCGTTAAAAGCGCAGGTATTGAAAAAGAGGATGGGATTTTATCTAAAAATGGTGAACGGCAAGGGTAATGCCCTACTAATGTCATTCTCTTTGAAAAGTAACAATGAGGGTCCCATTAGAGAATTTAAAGATCAAATGGAACAATTACTCAAAGACATCTGCTGGAGACATCGTGAAGGGCTATATACTGAAGCAATGCAATCTCTCATGGGGAGACGGTTAGAGTTGTGGGACTGGCTTGAAAATGTTGACCATCTACGCAAGCTAAAAAGATATAGCTTTGTGCAAAATAGATTATACACATTTAAGAAGCCGCAGACATATCTGTCGCTATGCCCATCCCTTAGGCTCAGGAGATTTATACTGCTACTAAGAATTGAATATCTTCCCATAAAGATGACTACAGGGGCGATAGATAAGCTACCCAAAGATCAACGCTATTGCCGTCTCTGTAAGAATTTGGAATATCTTGAGACAGTTAAGCATGTACTCACGGAATGTTTGGCAATGATAGAGGATATAACTACTCATCTGGGAAAGCATGTACATAATAGGGAAACCATAGGGGACATGCTTTTCTGGAATCATTGTATCAACACCAATAGCATAAGCTTGTTAAAAGCACTCTATTCTATCTGTTTAAGGGTAGAAGTTAAGTTGGGTATATCTATATAATGCTTGCTGGGAGTCGGCCAGGCTGTGCTCCTATATGGAAATTGTGATATTGCTAAGTGAATCATAATGTAGGTGATTATGCCCATGACTATGAGGCAAAAAATGATTAGTACCTTTGGTTTATATGGTCGATGATGAATTATAGAGACAGTGAACGAATCATAACTCTGCATTGTTTGAATTTGAATTTTTTTTAATGTATATATATTGTATTGTATTGGAACTTTATTCAATGTATGGTTTTATTGTATAGATTAATATGTGTAAAGTTTATTATTTAAACTATGTCACATTAAAAATTATTATTATTATTATTATTTCCTACTCAATGTAGCCAACACTGGGAGTCCACCGTGTTCAAGTTGTGGGTATGTGTGGACCAAGTACTCTACAAAAACAAGATAATATACTGCTGGGGATCATACTCTCAATCGTCTGGGTCTCCTTATATAATGCACAAACTGGTTAGACAAGGCTTCGAGGTGATGGTGGAAGGTAGAATCAGGACAACAAACTATACAATCCCCACAACATTCACATAGACCTGTGTGTGCAAAATGGAAAATAACAACCAAACAGCATGTCTTTAGTCGATTTGGACAAGTATTCCAGTTGCTGGCTCTGCTGCTTGGGATCGTGTGACCATGTGGTGTCCGGGTCTCCCTAACTGGGTGAGGTCCACATGCACTTGTAGTTCATCGAGGTCCTGAACGTTGGGCCTGTCGGTCCTGGAAACTCTGCTGCCAGGTGAGGCCACAGCTTTGTAGGGCTTGATGTCTTCAAGCTGATTCCAGACTGCTTTACCTACTAGCTTAACAGCTCTGTCTGCTAGAGCCTCAGCCATGCAGGGTCCAGTGAACGTAGGCGCAATCCAGCACCTCACAAAATTATGCAAGAGAACAATATCTGCCACTTTCACAGATGTTTCAGTTCACAGACTTGTAGTGCATTTTCACAGCCGATCTCTTCGCCGTCTTCTGGACCCCCCTGGATCCGCTATATCTGGTGAGAGATAAAAGAGGCACTAGCAACCAAAGAAGTAATGTAACCATACGTCTCCTGTCCTAACACATCTGCACTGTTCTCACAATCCTTCAATGCTATTGTCGGAGGAGCCATGGGAAGATCCATGCGCCGTCCTGTCACCACCTCATGGGGTGTTAAATGGTGGTCGGACCCTGGCTTATTGCGCAATTCAAACACGGCTAGAGGTAAACAATGCAGCCAGCTTTTCCTGGTGCTCTGCTGATTCTTGGCTATGCACTCCTTTAGGAGTCCATTCAGGCATACACACAGCCCATTTGCTTGGGGGTGGTCCGCACAGGCACATTTATACTTAATGCCTAGCACGGTTGTGATGTATTGAAATACTTAATTGGTGAAGTGAGTGCTGATTTTCAGACTGCAGGACCTCCCACACGGCCAATCTCGGGAAAACTTCCCTGACCAGAAACTTGGCCCCTCTGAGGTTGTCAGCATGTGAACAGGGTCCTACCTCTATCCACCTAGAGAATAGGCAGACAGCCACTATCATATAGCGGTATCCTTTCCAAACTTGGATCATATCCACGTAGTCTACATGGAGGTGCATAAATGGACCTGCGGTATGGCTCTTCTCACAACTCTCAAAGTATGTCCTGCTGTAAACTGCTGGCATGTCAAGCAATTACTAACAAAATCAGGTACATGTTAATTCAAATTTGGGCAAAACCACGTTTCTCCAATGCGTGTATCAATGACCTCCTTCCCAGTGTATGTTGGATAGTGAAATTGTGCCAAGGCTGTCTTCAACAATGCTAGTGGCATGACCACTTTTCCTGTATTGTTCTGTCACCATAAGGCATCTGTCGGAGACATGGAGCATCCTCTTTTATCCACAGCTCCTTCTCCTCTAGGGGTGCAGCTCCCTGCAGCTCCATAATCTGTGTCTCCGGTAGTGCATTATAACCTTCCTTCATCACCATGTTCCTTACTCTTCCCTTAACCTTTTGTCTCACTTTCAGTTCACACAATTGCCCAAAATATGCTGCCCATTTTGCCTCAATATGCTGCTTCGTTTCTTCTTGAGATAGGGTCTTCCCCTTTGGTGTGTGCCTGACATTTCACTAGTGCTACCTGTTTTGGATATGCAATTACCTTGATCCATTTGCCCAATAATAGAGCATGCTGCACTGGGGTCATGTCTGCTCTCCTGAACCCTCTCCTGAGCCATCGCACTAGTCCTGAGTGTACTGTTGGCATCACGTAAATTGAGTCCAAATAAATTGTCACCTCATTCTCTATGCTGTCTTCTAGTGATAATATGAGAGCCACTAGTTCTGCTGCTTGTGCTGAATAATGGGATGGTAGTTGCACGCTTACAACCACCTCGCTTGTGGCGTCCTCCTTCAGTCTTACTAGGGCAGTCCCAGTACGTCTAATTCCATCAGTTTGATCAATTGTTGATGGACCGTCAATGTACATCACGTCTCCCCACTCAAGTGCGTCCTCCTCTACTGTGCGTGTCTCACTGAACATCTGTATGTTCTTTGTGCAGCCATGTGCATAGTCTCCTGCCTTGAGGACATCTGCTAAAAATGTTGCTGCTTTACAATCTTGCATCTTACTATCTTCAGTCCTACATTTGATAGTATCACCTCATACCCTGATGCTCTCTGTGTCATCAATGTGCTCTTTGGCTTATGCAGTATCGCAAAGAGGACGTGCTCCACGTACAAGGTGGTGTGCACCCCATTGTTACTGTTGATGACTTCTCCACGGCGAAGGCTGCAGCTGCCAAAGATTGTTCGCACAGATAAAATGTCCTCTCACCACTGGGTCAAGTTGTCCACTATAATAAGCAAATGGCTTATGGCCCATACTTGTCTTCTTTGTCAGTACCACCTTCATCACAGCACTGTCAGTGTGTGAGAATAAGAATAATTCCTTTTTATAATCTGTAGTCCGTAATTGGAGCAGTGATTATGATTTCCTTCAGTTCCTCAAAAACCTCAGTCATCTCTGTGGTCCATGTCAGTGGGATTCATTATGAGGATGGAGGTAATGGAAAAACGATGCCGGTAAAGGATTATCGGCATCGCATATCGCTCCAGGCTACTCCGACCCAAGACCCCTGTATTAGAGGCACCGCTAATAACGGTGCCTCTAATAGTGGCAAGGGCACGGAAACGCGGCCCTTCAGCCTGACAATACTGGTATGCCGCTAATGGGGGGACATCACAAGTCAGGCGGACATGCAAATACCGGAATCATGAAGGCACTAATAAGGGAGACCGGCATGCCGGTAATACTGGCATCGTGAACCAACCGTAAAATGCTATGTGCAGTGTTCCCAACTGCCACAGGTGCACACAATCAGCACAGATGGAGGCAATGGCGTCTGGGCCAGCACAAAAGGAGCACACCCACACACCACACCCCTTTCCCCACCAAAATGATTCCACTAGTAGTTGCAATACTGGGGATGGAGGACATGCTTGCATTGCTACACCAGCAACAACAACAACAACAACTGCAGGCACCACAGAGGAGATGTAGGAGGAGAAGGAGGGTGAGACAGGCCCAGCATTCCCCACCAGTGCAGCCAGTGGTACAACGCAGGCAGCCCCTAATCCCTCGCATCAGAACCAGACCATTCAACCTAACCCCTGAGCAGATCCACACACTGTACCATCTGGACCAGGACACTATCACCACTATTGTGGACATGATACACAATGACATTGTCAGCCTCATTGAAATACGCACCACCATCCCCCCTCTACTCAAGGGAGTGTCGGTGCTCCACCAGCACACAGTGGGGCACATGCATGGCATATCACAACCCTTATTCTTTTGCATGCTGAACCAAGTACCGAATGCTCTCCTGAAGCACACAAGGGACTACATATCCCTACCACGGACTCCCCAGGAGATTTTTGATACAAAAGTTGGCTTCCATGCACTGGCAGGCATGCCGAATTGTATAGGTGCCCTTGACTGCACCCACATGGAGTTGGTGGTCCCGCATGCCATGGAGGTGGTGTAGCGCAACTGCAAGCAATACCACTCCATCAATGTGAAGATGGTATGTGATGCCAGCAAGATCATCACACATTGTTGTGCCCGATATCCCGGATCAACTCATGATTCAATGGCCCTGCGGAACTCCACGCTACCACACTACATGGAGCGACATGAAGGACGACGTGCCTGTCTGCTTGGTAAGGGGAATGCTTGGAATGACATATAACTTTTATTGCCTCTCATGTAGGTGATAGTGGCTATCCCTTGAAGCCGTGGCTCCTCACCCCTGTCTGAACCCCACAGAACAGGCATGAGGAGGACTACAGTCGTTCCCATGCCCGTACCCGTGTGGTCATCGAGCAGACCTTTGGCCTGTTGAAGGCACGGTTTCGCTGCTTTAGCTGGTCGGGTGGGGCACTCCACTACAGGCATGAGAAGGTGGCCAAGATCATCATGGTATGTGTCATGCTACACAACATGTGTATCTGACGGAACGTGCCCTTACCCCTGACATTGAACTGCTACCACCTGGTGATGATGAAGGGGATGAAGATGTGGGTGCACATCATCGTGGTGCTGATGCAGAGGAGGGACATGCTGTGCATCAGTCAGTGATTGCACAATATTTCTGACACACATGGGTGCAGAGGCTGACATGAAAGTCGGATGAGGGTACTGGGTGTGGGAGTACATGTACAATATGCACTGTATATCAATGAATGACACATATGCAATAAGGAATGTCCACTCAAGATTTTTTTTTCACACAACGGGTGTATTTAACTGTCCAAAAAATATTAAAGTGATGAAACCCTCCACCTCACACACACTCACCCCCCTCCCCGTCCCCCTGCAACTCCCCCACTCACCCTCCCCCCTACCCCCACAACTCCCCCACACACCCTCACCCCCCTCCCGCTCCTCCCACAACTCCCCACACACTCTCACCCCCTCTAACTCCCCCCACAACTCCCCCACACACCCTCACCCCCTTCCCCCTCCCCCACAACTCCCCCACACACCCTCACTGCCCTCCTACTCCCCCCACAACTCCCCCACACATGGTGTCCAAGCAATTGTCTATTGCCTTCATCAGCTACCCCGTCTACATCCTGCCACTCCCTGCACCAGGTGGCGGCATGTCCGAGCGGCGCAGGGTGTGCACTGACCTGCGTAGGGGGCTGGTTTCCGTGGAACTTGAGGAAGATGGGGTGGCCGCCTGCTCCATTCTGGGGGCTTGACGCTCAGCCTCCATTGAATCAGCAATGCGAGTGAGGACCTGTCTCAGGGCAGACACCTCCTCAAACAATCTATTTGTGCTTTCCAAGATGATCTCCCTCAGGGAGGTGGTGTTGTCACGCCCCTCCTGCCTTGCGTGGGCACTGTCTGTGACGAACTGTCTCACCATGGCAGTGAGTTCCTCCTGCCGCTGCGCAGCGTGTCCTGCCTGCTGCACCCCCGCCGGTACACCAGTGGAGGTGGAGGGTGCATGTGTTACATGGCAACTGCATTTGGGTCCTCTATGGGACTCATGCTCCCTTGTATGGACTCCCCCCCCCAGACTGCTCCGGGGTGGTGTCATGGTATGAGTCGACAGGTGTGAGCTGGGGGGATGGGGCCGGACTTGGTGTAGCAGGTAGGTCGGAGGAGACGTCCTCGACAGGCACACACACCTGTCCCTGCACATCGTCATCTGTGAGGGGTGTTGTAGCTGCCGCATCCCAAACAGAGCTGTTCTCTGCAGATTGTGGCCTTTCAACTGTCTCCTCTGCAGGTGCCACAGGTATTGTGGGTACTGTGGTGATGGGCCTTGGTGGCACCAGTGCTGTGGCATCCAGGGCTGGTTTGGTCTTTGGTGCTTGTCGTGGCTTGTGTGGGGCTTTGGAAGTAGAAGGCATGTTGCCTTCATCCCTGGGCCTCTTCTGGTGTATATTCGCCTGTGGTGGTGAGTCCTGGGCTTCGCTGTCAGGATCTGAGCCTGTGGGGGATGAAGAGAGGGACGGCATGAGTGAAGGTTTGACAAGCATCATGCAAACATTTGTATTATTGCTCATCTACACATTAGAGGGCAATAGGCAGTGGAGTTTTGATGATCCAGTTGCTTGCTATATGGGTGGATCATGCAGGCATTCGTCAGGGTCACTCATGTTGGGGCAGCCTTATGCTATGTGACATGCATTTCTGTTGTGGCCTGCGAGCAGTGTGACTTATGCCATTTTCATATTTGTGTGGTGTGTGTCAGGTATGGCATTGCCATGCTGTAGACATGTGCATGTGTCTGTGCTGCAGACGGCAACTAGGCTGGGAATGTGTATGTATTGGGCCATGCCTTGCCTCTTTAGACAGACAAATTGGTGGACTGTCATCAGACTTTGCATTTCAGTGATTTCTTAGGCAACTCACCTCCCTCCGCTGATGACGTGGCGCTACACTCCATATCGCCCACGCCTTGGATGGCCTCTATGCCAATTGTGCTGGCACAGATCTCCTCCCACCGGCTCAGCTTTGTTGGTGAGCTTGCTCCTCCACTAGTAGCCATGCCTGGCTCCAGTTTGCGGACAGGATGTTCCTGACTCACAGGTGCAGGTCATCCCATCTCTTACGATATGATATGATTTGATAGGTTATTTATAACGCTGTCCAGAGGTTTCTAAGCACGGCCCCAGGGGTCAGAACCTCTGGTGCTCTGTTTTGTCTTGCTTCCAAGGCGAGCACGTTGCCCCTGAGCTATCCTCCTGAGACAATTTATAAGGTGGCAGTATCTTACACAGGTGCTGAAGGGGAGTAGTCCCTTCACTGTTACCTTGATACATATCAATACATTTTACCTGATCTCAAGTCGACGGTTTCGATAATAAAAGTCAAAATGCAATAATAATATTTTCCAGTTTCTAAGAGCCTCTCTGGCTTTCCAACTTATTAGGCGTGCTCTGCACACTACCTCTCCTTCACAATCGCTGCCTCCTCAGGCACACAACCACAATCCTGTGCATGCCCCTTCCGTGCACTGCCATTGGTTCACCTCATCTGCCAATCCCAAGCTCTCAATACAAGCTCCTCACTGTCTCAAGCTCCCCGCATCTTATATGCAAACCTAAGGGTGACTTCACCAAGCTACCAGAACGACATAGGTAAATAAAATATTGCTCACACACTGTCATAACCCGTTACTCCCAACCCACACAAAAACCCCACAGATTTTTCCTGCACTCCGGACAAAGTATACCAATATTCTCTTGTGATCGAACTGCACCGTTGCGTCACCTAATGTGTGAAATGCCTCACTCCAGGACGCTTCACAAGCTGACTCACCTTCCACAATCTAGGCTAGCTCCCTTGCTAACCCTCAAAGGGATACCATCATCTATGACCCAAGTTAAAACAACTAACCCTCAGGAATACCCTATTTACATAACTTTTGTCATCCAAGCCCTTGAGTATATAGTCTAGGTTATTTACCAGAACCTTTTACCCCTAACATCGAATGTGCCCTAGACATAGAAAAGGGATTTCTACCTCCACTCCTCTCCCTATTCACTACAACAATACTAATCAATACTTCATCAGTACTTTGACAATACTAAACAATACTTCACAATACTCAGTACTTTCCCTCACACCCACAGTTGGGTCAATGCTTATGTTCTGTGTTGTGCTAGCACTGTTCGGCCACCGGCTCCCTGTTAAGATGCTTGCCTCCCCGTCCTGGTCTGCCTGGACAACTCATTGACCTCAGGCAGGATTATTCACAAGGGGCTCCTGATGACCTATAAACGGGCATGCATTTTCCTGCCTTCTCAAAATATCAGAGGGTCATCCTCTGTGCTACCAACTTGTTTGGACAAACTCCCAGGTATGCCAGAGGGCCGCTAGGAGTTAGCGGACTCTCGGAAGGCCCAACATCTTCCACAGGAGGAATTTAAGACTCAGTCAAACGGCAAATTCAAACTGCGATTTATTACAGCAAAAAAACAACAGGGATCAGCAAAAGGACAGAAGAAATCCATGGATGTCACAATATCTCCTGGCTCGCCACAACCTGGGCCCCTCTCCAGAAAACCCATCAGACTACTGGATCACCCATCAAGAGCCTAATAACGTATATGATCGCCTATATGTGTTACTCTACTGGCTCTCGCATTTCAGGTGGCTGGCCTGGTCCATCCCCAAGTCACTATCTATAACAATGTTGCAGTTTAAGGGTCTTACCATTGGTTCTTGCCCATTGATACCCACCCCTAGGATACTGTGATTGGCTAGAGCTGACGTCCCCAGGCCTGGGAGCCGCAAATGTTCTCAGCCCTTGCTGTACGTTCTCAAGGTAATAAGAACGACTATGTGGCTGCATTGTAACTTGTGAGTACCACCTTAGTCTATGAGAGTGCTCTTTTGCTCAGTGCAACACTTGTCATGCCAAACATCATTCCCCATGCCAAGTGCACAACCACTCACCATCCGGCAACACCCATTAGACATGCATCTACAACACTACAGATACAGAGAAACAAGCAGACCACAAGCTGATGCCATGAATGTATGCTTTGCCCCATGCAGACAACACATCACAACAGACTCGTGGCCACAAAGCTGCACATGCCAAATGGCTGAGAACGAGTAGCAAGAATCAGTGTGCTACAATACCAGAACACATGGCAAGCACCTTTGGTAACACTCCACATGAAAGTGACAGCAGTGAAGACCCAGTAGAGACAGCCACAGTGAATCATGTTAGCAGTACTGCTATCACCTGGCCAATCCCAGTATATCCAACCAACACTGCAGTGCCATGTCACAGGTGGTTACAGTTGAGGAGAAGGAAAAGGAAGAGGTTGCAGCTGATGACTTCTGGGTCAGGTGCTGATACTGAAAAAGGGACGATGAAGAGGTGCATTGTGGCATGCATGAATACTCAGGCGACCAAGCAGGAGTTTGGACTAACACCCTGCCTTAGATGTCTACTGCATGGCACACCCACTACATATGACGATGTGGAGATCCATGACTAGACATCCCTGTTGGTTGCAGGCCAGCGCAACCTAGTCAACTAGGCCAGGGGGGCCTTTGATGCATCTGGAAAACAGCTGGATGTCCAGAAAAGGATCCTGCAACTCCTCACATGTCTGAATGAAATTCAGGCATCACTGAAGGAATCCCTTGAGAAACACACATCATCCATCATAGGTCTCCATGACAAGGCAAGAGGGGAGCAAGTACAGTCCACAAAAAGCAGGAGGAGGCTTGAGTGAAGCAATGCTGGACTAGCAGCACCAAACAGGGGATTTCCACATGCTGTTTGCACTGTTGGTATCCTGCAGCATTGCATGCATCTAGACATGGTTTGGTCCCACAACTGAGCTTGATACACAGCAACAATCACTTCAACTGGCCCTTTTACAGCTGCAGCAGGTACAGTCGTCCATGTCACATGCATCCAGCATGACATCCCATTAGACAAACAGTCCCACCCTGCACACATAGGTGCTCCATTCCAACATCACCATCAGAAAGTATTCTACAGGGCTAGGAAGCACATGCAAAAAACAGCCGGAGTAAATTAACTGACCACTGAATTCGCATCATAATGTTCTTTATAGTTCATAGAGACTTTTGCATTGCACACATAGGTGAGGGAGCACATGTGCTGCTTTGACCCATAGCCTAGTTGGGCAATATACTTTGCAAGGAAGTGGCATGTGAGGTAACTTGTCTGCAATTGGACCCATAGCCCAGTTTGGCAATGTACATTCCAAAGAGGTGGCAGGTGAGGAAGCGTGTGTGGGGTGCATCTGACCGCACTCTGATATATGAGGTGTCCCTAGATGACACTCCTGGATACGAACATGCCGGTACCAGGGGTAAGTTCACATGCCTTGTTCATATATCCCCTGTAACTTATTTTGTCTTTCTGTATGGTAAGCAATGTGCATGTAATATAACGGTGCACACATCACTACACACTGGGTGGGGGGCATTGGGATGGGATGGTGTTGCCCGCCACCAATGGGTTAACTTGCTTAGCCCCTGCCGTTGGAGAGACAGAGTTTATAACGGGGAGTTGGGGAACGAGGGGAGTTCTGGGTAAGGCGCGAGAAGCGCCAGTATTCGTTTGTGAAGGTGTAATAAAGAGGTGTTGAGAAAACCCTCCGTGTGCGCGTCCTCCTTTCAGGCCTCGTCAGAGGCAACACTGGCGGCGAAGGCTGTCCTTGCGCACAACGGAGTCCTCCTTTGGCAATCCGCCCTACCCTCTCTCGGATGTCCGCCGGGTCTCCTCCTACTCCTCCTCCTCCAGTACGAATAACGGCAATCCGCCGCGTGCGCGTGGGCGTTTTCGCCAAACTCCTCTCCTCCTCCATCGTCACGCCTGGGACGGCGTTCCAGACAGCTGCATGAACACTGGGAAGTGCGCATCTGGTCCTGGCAGTCCTGGCACATGAGATAAATGCACTCCCCATGACTTTCTAGATCAACCCAGTGCTCTACATAATTTTCTGGGTCTGGTGGGGGTGAAGTCAAGGTCTCAGGAGGATCTATAGGCCGTTTTACTCTCACCATGCATTGCCTTTTTGAATCATCTAATTGGTCAGGCCTGTTCTTTGTAATAGGAGGAACTATCCTTGCACTAATCGAGACCCTCATCATGGCACTGTTTGGGATTGCCTATACACAGCACCAGAGTATCATTTGGCACATGCAGAACATCACCAGCAAGAGCACCACCATAGGGACAAATATCTTCACCACTGCTCTGAGTCATGTTGGCACACATGATGACAGTGTATCAAATCAATTTTCTGCTCCCATTCCTTCTTCAGTTTTCCTGCCCGTCTTTAGCTTGTGGAGGGCCCCTATGATGTGTGACGGACCCGTTTTCTGTATCGTTTGGGAAGGAAGTAGGTGCAACATGATAGCCCAATTTCTTTGCACACAGCCCCTTCCAAGGGCGTCAACAGATCGCAGATATGATGTTTCTGAAGAGTCCACAAACCGGATCACGCACAGCTCAGTCTTGATCGAGTTCAGTGGAGGAACGTGATTTTACCAAAATGCCAAGGGTAGTAGAAGTGACATCACACGACCCTTGACCTCAGATGAAATCACATGAAGTGGTGTTATTTGACCCCACCCCCAAAAGTGGCATCACAGGAATTGATGAAATATGACCCCTCGCCCCTTGACGAACCAGGAAGTGGCATCACATAGCATTGTTCCTAAGTACACTACAAAAATATGATTACGTTATCACTAATGTGATATCCCTTTCAGACAAGAATGGACCATCCTATGTACCATTAATATCAGTGTGTATAGGCCCATATTGCCATATTACTGTGAATGTAAGCAGACATCCAAGGCCAAATGATAATGATGTGTTATTACATAGCACTTATGCTTAAGCGATTTATCTAGAACAAATATACACACAATATCACCCAGCCTGTGTTGGTACTCATTTATTCACCTCAGAAGGATGAAAGGCTGAGTTGGACTTGCAGGGATTTGCACCTGCAACCAGCAGATCACGCACACATTGCAGGACCAAGTACTCAACCCACTGAGCTATCTTACCAGCTATAGTAATATGAGCAATTACACATGCCTGAATGTTCTCAAAGTCAGAAAGAAAATTACACTCTGTAGTGGATACCATTAAACTGCCAACTGATATTTAACAGCAGGCCAGTTCACCTACAGGTCTGGTGAAAAGTTGTCAGCATGTGTGGATCTACTTTTCAGGCTTCAGAGGTTGGCAAAATAGGGAAAAGTAGCACACTCACATGACATCCCATACTCATTACCTCATATATGCAAACAAACATCCCGAACAGCATACCAGGGAAATGGGAAAGATAGACACATTACAACAAATCATTAATTGTGGCACAGTGCAATCAATGGCCACTTGATGTTCTATGGTCAAATATTTCTACACTGTGCACAAGCTTTTAGGCACAAGGATTTTGTCAAGTGATGAGGACACCGAGATGGAATGTCTTGTGATGAAAACGGCAGAAAAAATATGCTATAACTGCAACTTTCGAAAATCAAAATACATGCTTATTCTACTCTAAATGCTTATTGGAAGTTGTTATCTGCATTGTGAATTTGTGGTGTTTAAGAACAGAACAAATCAGTGACTCACCCCCTGAAATATTCCTGAAATAAACCTTTAATGAGTCTAGCAATTATTGTATAGAATTCCAGAAAGACAAATTATTTCTTATTCCTATTCTTTCTTATTTAGGGTTACTGTTCAAAGTGTTACACTTGTGGAACCCCCTGTTTTTTTAAGAGACCTGAACAAGAATGCCAGCCACTCCAGAAACAAAGAGCCACATGGCGTTGGCCACAGCCCAAGAACTTCAATACTTCAATACAAACGACCCTTAACAACCCCCAAATGACCTCCCTGGTTCAGCGCTTGCTCTGTATCATTCACCAACTGGATAATTTCTCACATAACAATCTGTAGCCACTTGGCGTTGGCTGCAGCCTGGAGCGTTAGTAGCAGGAGGGAGAAGACCACCTCTGTTTTTGGTGTACAAATGGTATTTGTCGGGGATATCTTTCACCAACTTTGAGGAACCTTCAGACAAATAATTTGCTCTCTTCTGCTGTCTTTTCACTAAGCGCTTCTTTCTCCTCTTTTGTGGGGTTTGGGATGAGGTGTGGTATGGGGGCTGGTTTAACTGTGCTGTGAAAGACCTCTGTGATATGTTCAGGTGGGTTTCAGGAACTATGAGGATGGCTGAATGCAAGGTCATTTACCCCTCCATGATGGTGGTTGATGCATGTATTCCCTATGACCGCACACCCAGAAGATGTCCATAAGGGCTGCTGTGCAATTGCTGAAATCAGGGATGAACAACATCTTATTGCAATTGCTGTTGGTTCCCACTGGAACTGTTCCATGTCCTTGAAAACAGAATTTGTATTCTGCCATGATTTGCACTTTCAACTTGAACTTCTTTGGTTTCAATCCATGTTAATTTTGAAACATACATGGACCATATAGGAACACAGTTCTTGTTGATGGCCCATACCACTTTTTCTGTGAACCTCACCAACCCCCCTGCTGTGCAGCTCACTACTGCCTGCTCGCATCTGTTTGACATACCTGTATAACCTGTTCTGGTAAGCATATACACAGACCTAAAAGAAAAATACACACACCAGTACTTTAATTACACAAAGCTTGTGATGAGACATCCACCAGGGGTGAGAAGAACCGGTTAAAAATACAGTATTGGATTCAACTTAATTGTTTTGGTTAACTGACACAAATATATTTTAAACTCATCCTTAGAATGGACAAAGACCTTTGAGCATCAGAAGCACTACATGTGGGAGAAAGTGATGTGTGCATGCAACACCCTGTCACTATTTTGTGAGAGGTGAGGTGATGGGCCTTGCACAGCTTTGTTTGTAAACTGAATAGGGTCAAGGGCAAATAGTGGACCCAATTATTTTTCATGGAAGAGCGTGATTTCGAAAATTTCGCTCTAGGGGCCATTCATCTGCTCAAGAATACCGTTTGCTTGAGGATGATAAATTGAACACATCTTAAGCTTGATTCCTAAGAGAGCTGTTATCTCGTTAAATAGCTTGTTAAAGAAGTGGGTGCCATTTTCAGATTTAAGTACCTTGCACACTCCTTAGTGGAGAAACACTTCTTGCAATAAAAATGTGACCACTGACTTAGCGTCTGGATGTGCACTAGGTCCAGCATCACCCAGCGGGAGAAGGGTAACACGACAACAATAAGGAATTGATAAGTGATGGCGTAGTCAATATGCAATTCATGGAATGGTCCTCTGGGGTGTGGTAGTATGCCTTGCAGCATCCGCAATGCTTGCCCAGTGTTGTATGTCTGACAATTGGTGCATTTAGAAATAAACACATTCACCAATTCTTGGAGATTGGGCACATACCAATCCTCCTGTATGTCTGCAGTGATGTGCTGCTTCAATACATGGAAGGGGTAGTGCCACTGCTCAAAGGCCACCATCACCAACTCCTGAGGCATTACCATGTTACCTGTGATAACCTTCCTTCATATCAGATCAGTGGGAGATTGTTTCACACCCCATTTTCTGCCGAGCAACTTTTTATCCTGAGGTACCTGCCCCAGCAACTCAATAATTTGGGTGACTGGTACCGCAGTATAGGGAACCTCCAATTGTAGCTGCATGCTAGCTATTTGTGGTTACTCTGCAATGTCTGGTACTGGGAGGTGTTAGGGATTCCAATTGGGCATCACAGACTGGACACTGACACTTGGTCTTGACCTGAGATGTGGTGCTCAATAGGAATGTTTTTTCTTTAATTTAATTGAATTCAAATTGAGCCGGTATCCGACCCGTCTCACGCCCACTTTTACAAATACCCTGGATCACAATGGCCCATGAAACAAGCCAGTTGGTGAAAATCCAATATTTATTCACAAAGATCACACACATTTTAATATGGGGTAGCAATCACCAATAGGGTGATAATGACAATGGAAATGTAAGCAATGCACCTGGTTAAACTTCTAGTAGAACATATACAAAGCACAATTGAATAGGAGCACTTTTTGAATTAGGATAGATAGCACCCAAGGTAAGGTTTCCCTCTGCAAGGTTCCCTCAACGAACAAATAATCCAATTCTGAGCAGATAGAACAGAAGCAGCAGGTAGTCAGGAATAAGAGGCAGCAAACAGATTCAAAATCCGACCTTCCCTCACAAAATGAGAGGCGATCTTAAACCCTTTTCAATAGCATGAAATGACACTCGGAAATTAACAAATAAATCAATTAATGTGCGGTTAAATCCTTGAGGCACATCTGATTTCTTACACTAGCATGAATGCATAACCACTAATAATCACAAGGCAAGGGATCAACAAGAAGCATACAAGAAGCATACAATTTGAAAACAAGTGGAAACTTAAAAAAAGCTGCAGCCGAATGACACGTTGGAAAGTTGCATTTATTTTCAATACCCGTTTAAAATGACATAAACGGTTTCTATGAAAAATGGGTGAAATACTTTGATTTGGAGTGCACTTATTGGGTTAGGGGATAGATGAATATCACAGGGACAATATGGAGGTGAAAAGTGGTCTCTAGCTACGAGACTGGATTAGATATGCAAGATATAAAAAGGTATGATTTGAGTAAAATGAAGCTGTGAAATAGGAAAGAAAATCAGCTGAGACAACAGCGGGTTTACTTTTAAACTAGAGTATTTAGATAAACTGCCAAAGAGGGACACGATAAGCCCCAAGGTTGATTTGTGATGTGAACCTTGTCACCCCAGCGCTCAACCTTATGCGGAAACCAGTCTGACCACTCAAAATATGAATAATGGCTTAGGATTCAAAATTAATAAAGAGATGGTGCTAGCACTTAGAAATTAAGGACAGGGTGCACAGAGAATTCTAACAGTTTTAACAAGTTACCAGGGTAAGATAGGATTGCTTAGAGAGTAGGATAAAGACAAAAGGGTCAAGATAAGGTTGGCTATGTGTTTCTATGGGGTGGTGATTTATACTCACAGTCCACGCTTAAGCCTAGGGATTTTGGACAGTTAACAGGTTCTGGTCACAAAAGATTCTGGTCACCGGATGCAGACTCTCCTGGCAAAAGACAGCTGGGCAAGATCTGGTCGCCGGATGCTAAGGGTCAGTGGGCATGCAGGTAGTGGCAAGAAGCCGGTCTGGTTTCAGGATGCTTAAGATACCACAGCTTTCCCCTTTTTAATGGGATTCAGTGGGTTTTTCTGGATCAGTGGTCTTGCTGGGAGGAAATCAGCTATGCTTTGGCTTTGCTGGAGTAGGACTCAGCTATGCTTTGGCTTTGTAGTGAAATCTAGAATCAGAAATATGAATGTAGCAGATCAGGAATGCAGCACAGGAATTCAGGAGAGAGTGTGTCTTGAGCTCTGTCAACCACTCTTATTTATAGAGCATGGTGACATCACAGAATTATTGGTGGGCAGAACTGAGCTAGGCCTACCTCCAAGAAGCGTATAGGACAATCAATGTTGGTTGCCTCCTCGAGGAGGAGTCCCAGTTTATGAGGTTGAATTTTATGAGGTAAAAAGCCATTCCACAGTCCTTTTTGCCAAAAATCAGTCATAACAGAATTTACACATTTGTACAGTTGTGGCACGGTAACAAATCACATGGGCAGATTACATATTATAGGTAGAGCATAGCAGTCCAATCCTCAAGGTTGTGGGACCTTGTTTCGCCCTTCTACCAGTTTTTCACGCTTTTCAATGAGAATAATATTACTTAAAATTCTATAACTTCATAGATGGGTGGGGATTATCATTAAGCATGTAAGTATTAAAATTTGCAATGGCATCATGGGTACTTTCCTTATAATATCCAATTCTCTGCCATTTCTATTCCCCATGTGTCAGTGAAGTCTATGACATCTTAAATGAAAGCCCATAAAATCACATTTAAACTGTTAATTTTTCAAATTTTTGCAATGTCCTGTGGCAAAGATAAAAGTCTTACAAGTTTTATTTATAAAATAGTCTTTGGAAACAATTGTTCAGTATTGTATGTTCCCCATACACGGGCATAGCTTCCAAGCTAACCCCCTAAGTCCAGGGTTTGTCATGGAGTTTCCCTTTGAAGCTTCTGGTAAAAGTCACGAGGAAGTGTGATTTTTCACTTCGCACATCCGTGTCCTAGAAGTTCCATTGTAAGATGGCTCAGCCCAGACCCAAGTCTGATTAATATGTGAAGTTTCTTTGTCCTGGCCAGTCAAAGTTTTCCAACCTAGCAATTATCACTTTTGTGACCTGGAAGTTTATGGTGGCTCCATTTCGGGGAAGCCTTAGCTCTGACCAACTGGGATATCCTGATTGGGAGTTGCAAAATTCAGCCAATGCAGCTTAATTCCTTTTATTTTATTTTCTTTTGTCCTGGATCAAAACAAACCTGTTGGATAAAACATCCCCTACATGTTTCCCCAGCAACAAACCTCCGTTACATTGCTAGACACAGACAAGTTTTTGTTCAACATGGTAATTTTTAAAACAGGCATTTTTTTTTCTGGTTGGCACAAGCCCATTTTGACACAAGGTAAATGTTGCTGGAATTTCTCTTCCATCTACTTCCCAATATTGTTCTGGCTCTGTGGCCAGCTTACTCTACACAACAGTCTGTACAAGGCAAAGGTCTCCTGAAATTGACATGTGCACAGAAAGCTATGATTTTCTTTTTAAGCAGTGATTTTACACATTTTGTAGCAAAACCTTAGCATTTCCTGTGTAGCTGAAGGAAAGCTTTTGTTGATTTTCTCAGGTTTGGCTGGCACAGCCTGCCATTCAGGAATAAGGCTCTTTTCTGATGGAGCACAATGTGAATATGGCTGGACATGACAGGGTCATTTTGATAAAGGTAGTGTGGTGAAGAACAGGGACAAATAGCATCAGAGTTCAATCGTTTAAAGGTGAAATATTCCCTTTTTCAATGTGAATTTTGGGCTTGCAGCAAAACAACGCTGCTTTTTCACTCCATTTCTTTAAGACAAACAAGAACACACCCTAGTAGCCTTTCTCGGAGTTCTTCCTGTTCCATCTTACCCAATGGCGTTTGGCAAAACAGTTCAGCCCTCCTTTTGTCACTGCAAAATGCAGTTTTGGTGTGAGGCAATGGTGCTCACAGGAGCAAGCATAGCCTTTTTGCTGTTTTTGCTTAAATGCAGCTTGGTGATGTGGGGGAAGTACTGCTGAGTGGGTAAATATATCCTACAGAGGTAGACAGCTAATTTGGCAGCCTAGTCTGCTGCTTCATTACCAAGAGATATTGGGTCTGTGTTGTTAGTGTGAGCATCGCGACAAGTGTAGGCCACGAGAGGGCATATATTATTCTTTCTAACAGAGCAGCACCAGGGATCCATCTGCTCTTCAAAACCCCCTCCTCTACCATCATAATAGCCCTGAGTGAATGGTAGTGTTGACTTATGCTGAATAAGAGTAAATCGTAACTCAGCACCCTTGGGTGCTTCTAATGCTTTGATCAGAGCGATAAGCTCTGCAGCTTGGCCGAACAGTGCATGTGTAATCTTTTTTTTACCAGTACTTCATATTCTCCATCCACTAGATAGAGCACTGTAACACGTGTGTGCCACTTACCTGGCTCCTGGGTAATGATTGCTGAACCAATAATACTTTGCCATCCTCAAGAGCAGAATCCCTTGCCTTTGGTATGTCATTGCCAGGCCCTTTATATGTGACACAGTCATGCACATCATCCGCATCAGTGATTAGTTCAGTTATCAGAGTGGCTGGGTTCACTGTCTCACACATTACAATATGAATGGGTAGACTGAACAGTATTCGCTCATAAGCCAATGCCCACTGTGTCGTCAGTGTTGATTTGGACCTTTTTAGGATGCAAATACTGCATTCTCTACAATAAATGTCACTGAACATCCCACCGTATAGAAGCAGACATTCTCGATGGCAAAACTGTCCTTGCACCAACATGCTGCTGTAATATGATAGGGTTTGTGGTCTATAGTACTCTGTCAGGACAGCTGTCACAATTTGCCTATATGAGTCTGCAAACAGATAAACTCTTGTGTATAGTCAGGGATTGCTACCACCGGGGCAATAGCAATTCCATCCTAACATTCTTGGAAACCAGTGATCATCTCTTCTGTCCATGCAAGGGTACTTTTAGTATTTTTGGCTTCTTTAAGTGCTTGCATTAATGGTTGTGTTTAGGTCACCTAGTTGAATATCCAGGCCCTACAGTAATTACATAACCCCAGAAACCTCTGCATGCCTTTAGCTGTCACTGGTCACTGTGTGCTATGCACTGCTGTGGCACGCTGTGGAGTTACTTTTTTACCATTAACAGAAATTATCTTGCCTAAATACAGTACTTCTTGTTGACAGTACTGAATCTTGGCTCTGTATACTTTGTAACCTTTGCCGGCCAGTAATCTCAACAACTTGATGGAGTCTTCCCTACACTGCTGCTCATTGGTGCTGTATATTAGCAAATCATCAACATACTGAATGATGGTACTCGACAAATATATGTTCCCCAAATCCTCATGCAAAACACTGTTGAAAAATACTGGGAGACTCACAGTACCCTTGTAGGAGCCTCATGTGCTGGAATGACCTCCTGTCATATTTAAACACAGTGAGGTATTGAGAGTCAGGGTGCAATGGGACAGAGAAAAAAGGATTCTTCAAATCAATCACTGTGAAATGTGATGTTGCGGTGGGTATGTTATATAATATTGTTGCGGGGTTGGGCACAAAGGGAAACTCATCCTGTACTATATTGTTTAGAGGATGCAGATCCTGAATCATCCTCCAACTGGATACCTTTGATTTCTTTACAGGGTATACAGCCATATTACAGCTAGAAATGGATGGCACAATAATATATTGGAACCCGCAACATGTTCCTGGGGCTGGGCTGGTCTGAAAAATAACTCAGATGGCACTCTCCATGACTGGTTGACTACACTCAATACTGCATTCAGCAATACTGTAGCCCTGTACATTAACAGGTCTGGGTTCACTGGTATTCCCCTAGTTGATGCTTCAGTCCCCAGTGCATGTATGACCATCATTGCACTTACATAACATATGCCTGTGGTGGAACACACACCCCTCTCTCAGTGAGCAGGATGGTCAAATTCAGTTTACTGAGCACATCCCTCCCAAACAGATTGATAGGAGATGCCATGGAAAACAGCAATGGTGCTCATAACACCATGTTATGTACCTTGATAGGCTGTTCTCTGTAAACAGAACCAATTTGATTGCCCCATTGAACCCAGTGGTGTCCATTATTTCATCTTACAAAGGGAAATGCCCCGCCTTGATACATGATTTTGTGGCACCTTTGTCTACCATAAAGATAAATGGCTTGTTTCCTATCTCCATGTCCACCAATGGTTCCTCTTCTGGGCTGGCAGTGACTGATAGGACTGGGCACACAAAGGTTCTCTGTGGGCTGTGCTAATCTGGATATGTATTTGTTCCAGGAAAGACGTAAGGATTTCCTCTGATCAAACTGGCCCCTTGATAGTGTGTCACTGCGCCATGAGGCACAGCTTTACTGTTGGGCACTTGAGGAGCCTGTGGCTGTGCAGGATGTGCTGCATAGGCCGTGTGGCACTAGGTGCCCGTAGCTGCAGAAACTGGGGTAGATGAGTAGGAAGGGCCGTGGGCGGTGGTGCACCAATACAGGACACTTGGGGGTACTTGGGCATAGGGCTGTGGGTACTGGGAGGGAGCTCCTTGCATGTAACGGGGCATTTGATGGTTGTATTTAGCTGCTTTTCTGCTCCTACACTCTTGTGAGAATTCACCCACTCCTCCACAGGTCCAGCATTGCCCCATGTACCCCCCTCTTGGGCCCATTCCTCCAAAGCCCCTCTTACTCCATCGTAGGCTGTATACTGCCTCTGTTTCTGGGTTATCCTCCCGGGGGCCATCCCTGATACTGTGGCTGATACCCACCATTCCAACCAGTTCGACCTCTCCATGTAGGGGCTGCCTGCATCTCATCCAAAATCTGTCTTTCCTTTTGCACTAATCTTGCTTTCTCTGTCATTAACCTCTGCACTGTCTTCTTCTCTTTTTCTTTCAACTGCTTGCAATGGTGCAAAATTATTGACTGTATTTCCACCCTCTCCTTCGCTTCAATCCACACTATCTTATGAAGTGCCTTCTGCACCTTTTTGAAGAGTCCTTTCTTGACCACAAAATAGAAAAATACAATTGACCGATCCCGTGGCTCACCTGTTTCTTCCCTCCCTTGTATTTTTAAAATGTACTGAGCTGGATCCACATCATTCTGCACTGTATGTTGAATTACTGACTGAAGATCGGGTGTATCGAGGTATATGCACTGCAGCACTGCCCACACCTGGGCCCTAATATCATTAAAATGGGCACTGTCATGAATATTATTTCCTAATCCCACCCGATACCCAGATTTAGCGCAAATGGCATCCACCTGATCTCCCAAAATTGTGATGAACACACTCTTCACGGCACTGCTTGTGAAAAGTGGCAGTAACCCACAGAAATTGAGACTCAATTTATATCAGTTTATCTTACTTTATCAGCTGAGTTGGGCTGGATGATATTTGAAACAGCGGCATGATGATCATACGTACATACAGCATTTAACTGGCCTGTGCGTTAGTAGGGCAGTGCCTAGAGCGACGTAACATCTTGCTAGAGTGTGAAATTCTGGAACAATTAAGTACATCAAGGCAATGAGCAGCTGTTTCCATTAATGTTTCACGTTATCCCACATGGCAGATTAAATGCATGCATATGGCACCAGAACAGCACCTCCATTGCTGACTACACTGAGTTGATATCTTCTATACTGCTAAAACCAATGGAAAGAGCAGAAGAAATTGGGAATTATTTGCCGATGTAACGTATGACGCATGCAGGTATCACTTGGTGCACAATTTGTAATGGAAATTCAGAACAAATGTAGACTCCCTTAGGACTTAAGGGGTTAAAGCTAGTAGCTAATTTTGGAAAGTATTAACACTGAGACCTTTTATTAGCCATTGGAGACACTGCTAGATAATCACCACATGTAGTCGCATTGCCAACCAGCAGGTGAGATTAGGCTGGTGTAGGCATCTGGGTCAATAGGGCAATGAACAAAATGCAGGGGCAATATGCTAGTGGGGGATTTGGTTATGGTCAAAGTCATCTATGTTGATGAGATACCGTGTAACCACAACATTTGACCATTTTCAATGAACACATGTCCATATACATTCCCAATCAGAACAACCGTTTCCAACCAAATCCAGATAAGGCACTACTAAGAAGCCTCTGTCAAAAATAATGAATTGACATTTGCAAGTGTGGGACACTATTTAATTGTAGACTGGCCAGTTTTAAATTTCACAGTCAAAGCTTTGGTAATACTCCAACACATTTTAAACTAATTGCAATTTACAAGCAGGCATAGTAAAGTCAGATCCATTCGTATTACAGGTGAGAATTGATCTATGGACGTCAAATGTGACACATGTAGGATATGGGTTAGTAGCATAACACATAGTTACATCGAACAGTCTACAGCAAGTATGTTTTAATACCATATGGGGTAATGTACCCCCTACCATATTTTATAAGGATATTGAAAGTCACAGAGTAGTTTTGTGACTATTTAGAAGAGCGAGGACGATGGGCAAAGTCCTTTACAAGGTCACGGAACTCCAAGGTGACTTGCAATATTTTTATGAATGGTAGGGGTTATTGTGTTCCTTATAATAGACAGTCACACGCTGTCATTGTTTTTAATACCTTGTCTCTTACTTAATATAATGTAAGAGATCTTCCATTTGCTGATCCATTACATAGCCTCGTTAGTGGCCATGTAGTTATGGTTAAGTTGCTGTTTCCATAGGAAGAGCACTTTTTGGGCGGCTTATAACTCTGCTCCCCCTGGATGAATCTTCACCAAACTTTGGAAAAAATGTATATGGGCCACTTATATTTTTTTTAAAAAGTTTGGCGAGAATTCGTTCAGGGGGAGCGGAGTTATATGGGGGGTCCCAAAACGTCTGAATGGGAGAAAAACTTTGCAGACGGCTACTGGTGAAACCGCTGGACGGATTTTGACAAAATCTGCGGCAGTTAGAGGGGCTTGGTCCAGAAAGCATGCTTTTGTAAATTTGGACACTATACGTGCAGTATGTTGCTTTATAATTATAAAAAAGTATGTCTGAAATAATTAGTGATATCTATGTTCGCTCCGCGGTCACATGTCCCTGTTCGGTCGACGAACAAGAAACAGATTGGCTAAGGGGCTGCCGCCATGACCGCGTACACGCGATGTCTCTGCCCATTGGCTGTTGCGAGACGTCTTCTGCGTCAGATGGTTTGGATGTGCCCAACATCTTGGATCCGCGGAAAGCGCAGCGACAACCAGCGTACACATGCTTTTCTCATTAACATATTTTGCTGTGTCACAGAGCATTGGGAAAGGTTCAGACAGTAAGAAATGGATGATCTATGCATTTGTTCTTCGGGCGTCATGATGTAATTTCTATGGACACCTTATATGTACAGTAAATGTGGGGGATAATAATGATAGCACTTCAGTCCATGTAGTGGGCAGGAAATGTGTAACACTTTAGTCCTTGTAGTGGACATGAAATTTGTAACTGTTGAAAGCACACGGGTATAGGTAGGCAACATTGAAATTGACAACATGCTGTGAACGTATTATTTTTTCCAATGGTTATTATTATATTCATTAGTACGCCGCCATGGGTGGCACATGCTACGGTGGTTGTGGCCAGGGGCTACAGTCTTAAGATATGGGTGATTAATGCACTTGTTCTGGGGGTCACTCGTCATGATGTAATGTCTATGAACATCTTGTACGCACAGTACACTTATACCTAATTAATGATATATGTCCTGTGGCCTCCTTGTACGCACAGAAAATGAGGGGTCCAATAAGGACAATATTTCAGCCCGTGCAGTGCACATGGGAGTTGTTAGATTTGTAAGGACACGTGTGGTGTTAGGGAACATTGAAATTAACAACATGCCGTGAATTAATTATTTTTTCAAATGGCTATCATTATATTCATTAGTACGCCGCCATGGGTGGCACATGCTTTGGTGGTTGTGGCCGGGGCCTAGAGTCTTGGACGCAGGCCTTACTTACAAGATTGTAGGCTCTGGCCACAACCACCGCCGCATGTGGTAGCCATGCACACACCCTTAGTGTTGCATTTTGATTGGCAAGTTGTGGGGAGTGCGTGGAGTCTTGGGTGCATGGCCAAAAGCCATGCACCAAGAACAAATTGGTAAGTCCTAGACTTGGAAGACACTGCACACCCATCCCATGTAAGATCTACAGACATACACCTAGGAGGGAAGCCTCTGGGCAGAGGTACTGAAAGATAACACACCTATAGAATAACCCCCACTACCACACATCACAAAGGTGGTTGTGGGGAGACCCTGCACTCTTGGGTGCATGGCTAAAGCAGTCATAAGCAGTGGAATTACAAGTCAATATGGGTGTGGTGGATTGTGGTCGTTGTGCTGATGCCCTAGTGTCTTAACTTCATGGCTGCAGACGATGGTCCGAAAAGTAAATTTATAAGCAGCTAATTTACAAGGACCATGTTTTACATATGCAGGGATGGTTGTGGATAGGAAATGTACTCTTTGAAACTTGGTTGTAAGGCATAGGTGGTAGGTTACTCACCGAAGATGAAAGGGAAGCCTACAGGCACTGCAGCATATTAGTACCATAGATTAGACGAGTAGATTCCCATGTGTAGAAAATGCCTGCCAATATACTTACTCCTTACTTTGTTCACAATCCATAAACTTTTTTTGAATTGGTTATCGTACTTGGCAGAAGTATCACTTTTTCCATTTCTGTGATGAAAGAAAAAGGTGTGTTAGTGTTTGCAGTTTTTCCACATTTACCACATTGCATAATAGACAGTTCACTTTTTTTTGGACCCTCATACTTAGTTTACAAACCAGTGTACTGTGCATTGCGCTCAGTTTCTGTGTTTGCTTTTCTAATCCTTGGGTCTGGGGAAAAAAATCCTTGTCAGATAAAAAAAAAACCTTCATTTGTTATGGTACTAAGTACTTCATTGTTTCCTTTCAGTGTTTTCTTCATTTTTCTGATCAATGTTAAATTGTCGTTTAATACGTCCATTTTCTGCACTATCTTTTTTAGCCTGTCTTCTTCTGTCTCGTTTGTTGCCCTTTCTTCTTTTCTTCCTGGTCTGTTAAAAAAAAAAATAAAAACATAAGTTGAATGTCTCTAAAATACTGGTTACCATTTTGTATATGCAGAGCAATGTGCACCATTATTGTTGCTGTCTTCTGACGTTTCCCCATGCGGAAAATGCTCCTCCAACCACTGCAAAGTACTAGCCATTCCTGAGTCAAAACAACAGAAAGAAATTATTATTTCTGCACCACATACCACACAAAAAACATCACCCATACAAAAAATGACCTGCACTCACTCTTTTGCTGTAATGTCCCTTCGTCCTACTGCGTCCGTCCACTGTCGTTCCAGGCTGCCGAGTTTCTGTGAAGTGATTACGCTGGAGGCATCCTTTCTTTTTTATGGCACCCTCCACTTTATTCTGCATGTTTATAAAATGTGTCCTATTCTTTTCCCAACTTCAGGTTTACATATTTACTTATTACTACTTATAATATCTTTATGTCCTTCTTCTACGTTGCACATTTTTTGTGTAAGACAATAGTACATTTTCAGATACCCCCTGCATCTTTGGCTAATGTTGATCCTGTCCAACCCCGTGAGCGAACAGGCGCTCAGTCCGTCCCTTTCCAATATCAATAGGGAGTGGGTTCTGTATGTTCTATGTTAAATGTATGTCAAGTACGTACATTACACTACATATCTCTCAAAATCACATGATTACAATCTATCTTCTGATCAACGACTTCATTGCCACAATTTCATGCTTAAGTTCCACCTTCCAAAAACCTACTCAATTCCCTACCAAAAAAACATTGTTATGGGGACATTACGGTTAAGTTGCCCTCCCAAAAACCAGTGAAATTCACTACAAAAAAAACTTTGTTGAGGGGACGTCATGGTTAAGTTGCCTTAACAAAAACCAGTACACTTCACTAAAAATGTGCAGTGGTGTTTGGTTGCACTGTGAAGTATAACATTCTTTTAGGGAAATCTTTTTACCGAATGCACATATATATGTATGGCAGGGAAGGAAAAGGGGCTAAACAAGTGATGTCATCATTGATGTCATCATTGACATTTGAGATGACATCTTTCATGGTCTGGGTGTTAGTGTTAGCAGTGCACAGGGGCGGTGGCAGGGTTGGGGGCTCAGGTTACCATAACTGGCGAATTTCAAGGGTTTTTCGGTTTTAATTTGAAGCATAAAGGGGAGGAGAAAAGTTTTTTTTTAGTGAAGTGTACTGGTTTTTCTTAGGGCAACTTAACCATAACGTCCCCTCAACAAAGTTTTTTTTGTAGTGAATATAATTAACATTGAATCTGTTTGGTTTTTATTTTAAAAAGTAGAAATACAGCTCATCATGTGTTGCAGAAAAGTAGTTCAAGCAGTTTAATAAAATGTATGGAAACAACATTCAATTTGCGCTTTAAAATAAGTAATAACAGGCTTGCTCACATGAGATAAATTCCAGCAGTACACAAATGAAGAGTTCCTTATACAATTACCGGCTGCAATGTGTCACAGAAAACTACACTGCAAGCAAGGAATTTGAAACGCTTTCCAAAGCTTTAATTACGTGCTGCCGTGACAGCTGCCTTTCTCTCTGCTGGCTCAAGCAGGAGGCATTACGACGTCACAAATGAAGTATAGTAACTGATTACAGAGCAGTTATGATGTCATTTTCTTATTACAGGTCAGTTGGGCTGTCCATGCTTTTAAACAGATATTGCAGGATGCCATGCATTTTACTTGTTATTAATGTCATGCAATGCTCACCCATTAGTTGGGACTCAGGGTTGAACAGTGCCCCGCAGCTCATGCATCAATGTTATAAGCAACAAAGATTCTAAACGGTAGAACATGATGCCCTTAAGTCCTTCTGGGTGATGTTCTTCTGAAAGGTAGACCCTACAATTTGAAGGCGTTTGACAATGTGGACATCTGTTTACACCACTGGCACTGGTATGAAGAGGATAAATCATCCATATGAGTTAGTTGAATTTCATTAAACTCATCGTTGCTGTCACTGCCTTGCACCCAGGAGTTCTTGCCTTTGTTTTGAGTCCAATACTCAGGATCGAATTATAAGGTGTGCAAAAAATGCATTATAGATTTTAAAGAGGGAGGGGAAAAAGAAAATTGCTAGTGTTGATGACCAACCTTCACAGAAAAGTATACATACACCATCTATTAACCAAAGAAAATGATAATGGATAGTAAAATGTTAATCAAACTGTAAATGTTCAAAAACATATTTTTACTTAACTCATGTTCATCAACTGAGTTCAACCTATTAGTCAAAAATCACATCAGAGAACTCCTTCTCCTTTCAGTAGACCCAAACATTAGTTCTACATGTTTATTTCGAATGCAGTTACTTTGACCTCTGTTTGGGTGAATCTTTTAGCTAGAACAAAATCTTTTTTTTTTAAATGGGAAGTCCACTTGTACCTCCCTCCCTCCCTCATCCCCCTCATCACCCATTCCCAGCCCAGAGGCACACTATACACGCTTTTATGCATCTACGTCCACTGTCCATGTTGTCCCAAATATTAAAACACACTGAAGGACTGAGCCGGCGGCCTCAGGGACCATTAGCCATGGCCTTTGGCTGAATCCGCCTAGATTCTTGGGTGCATGGCTGAAGACCGTAGGCCGAAGGCCATGCACCCACAACTCTAGGCCCTGGCCACAACCACTGCAGCATAAGTCTACAATGCTACCAAACATTTTGATTGTGGTATGTGGGCTGCTTAGGGGATATGTTTTCAAAAATGTGAGTACTACTGATTGGTAGTAGTGTAATAGTGTTTATAGGATAGTGAGATGATGTGTGTTTGTTTGTTGGATTGTGTTCAGATTGTTGGTATTGAAGACTCTAGGCATTTTGGGTTGTATTTATTGGTGAGGTGTTTGTTTGCTTGTCTGTGTTATGTTGCAGTGTTTGTAAGTTTAATAATTATATACTTACTGTTTCCTTTGTTGTGGCTGTATGAAGAGTTTTGGCCAGGCATGCAGTCAAGATTGTAGTGTTTGGCCACAAGCGCTGCAGCATAAGATACCCATGGAAGCAAACATTTTGGATTGTGGTTTATGGTCAGGTGTTTGCTTGAATGGGTGTGTTATGCTGTGGTATTTGTGAGTCCAATCATTATATACGTACAGTTTTACTTTTTGTGGCTGTATGCAGTTTTTTCATGACATGGGTAGTTGGAACACATATTCTTTTTCAATCACTGTGATAAAAGAAAAAATCACATGTTAGTGTAGGTAGTTTATAATGAGTATTGCATTGCATAGTAGACATTTGTGGACCCTCATAGTTAGTACTTTAGAAGTACTATAGTTCAAACCAGTGTACTGTGCAATTTGCTCAGTTCCTATGTTTCTTGATTAAATCATTGGGTCTGTGGGAAAAAAAATCCATGCTGGATTTAAAAAAAACATTCTACGTTGTGGTACAATACTTCAATATATTTCTTTTATTGATTTCAATGGGTGGAATTGAATAGGTGTATGGTTTTTCAGTTGGAAGTGGTGGTAGTATTGTTGCAATTAGATAGCAGTTGGTGTATTCTGTTTGTTTATTTCTTTTTCCTTTTTAGTGGTATTCATCTGTCTATTGGCTTGTTGCAGATTTTTGGGTCAGTTAGATATTCTAACTGTTTATTTCTTGTTTAATGTTAGTGGTATTCATTTATCTGTTTCTTTGTTGCAGATTCTTGGGACAGTTAGATACCTGTTGGCGTATTCTAACTGGTCATAGATTTGAAGTTCTAGTTTTGTTTATGTTCATGCACAGATTAGTTATTACATTTTGGCTTTAAGAATATTAAGTAAGCGTTTACAAGATTTGCTGGTAATCTCTGCTTTAGAGTAATGGTACTATCGTTACATTCGAACCATCCACAATTCTTTTTTATATATATAGTGTAGTGACCTGCATTGGTTGTGGCTCCTGCGTGGTAGATTATACCTATTGTTGTGAATGTTTTCTTACCAAGTGATACTTGACCATATGTGAATCCAGTCAGCTTGCAGTTGTTTTTGGTACCATCTGCATTATAACGTAAAAACATTACTATTACATATTTACTGTGGGCCTCATTACGACCCTGGCGCTAATGGTTTAACGGTGCCGTGAAGAGCATCAGCGCCGTTAAACCATTAGCGCCTGATTACAAGGTCCCTTAGCGGGTTGGAGGCTTTAACGCCTGCTTTTTGCAAGCGTTAAAATCCAACCCGCTAAGGGACCTTGGAGCTAATTACGGCAACCGTAATTTACGGTGCCGTAATTAGCGCCTTCCCCATCCCCATTATGCCCTATGGGGCAAAATGGGAATGGGGAAGGGCAAATGGTGAATGGGGAATTACTGCCCCCGCCAACCTTGTGATGGGGGCAGTAATTCCGCCATCCAACATGCTGGAGACCGGCATGGACCATGGTGCTAATAGCACCATGGTCCAGCGCCTGGGTCGTAATGAGGCCCTGTGTGTCTATTTGTAAGGTGGAACGATTATCGGATTTTCAGGTAATACATAATTTGCCATGGTTTGCATTTTGTACAAGTTGCTGAAATGGAATGGATTCACAGTTAGGTATGGATACATTCACAAAGCGTTCATTAGGAACTTCTTCTTGTACTACATGCCTGCAGAGAGTGCATGTATGTTTCTACATGTATGAAATCTGGAAGATTTCATTTATAGGTATGTTTTTGTTTTCTAGTACTTGTAGTAAGTACATTAGAAATTCTTGTGGATCTTCTTGTGAGTTTATAGTGAATTTGACCATTCCAGCACAGTAGTCAAATTCCTGTCATATTCCATGAACACTGTAAGTGTTGTCAGGATTGTTGGTTGCATTTCTATTTTGGACTAACATTTGCAAACACAATTGGTCTGTACCGTGTAAGTAAATGTTGTCAATAATTGGTGGCAATTGGAATAGACTATTTATTGCTACATTTGCATAGCAATTTACACCAGTTGTATTTGAAAATTTGAATGGACTTGACAGTTCTGTGTCCAAGTCATTTGTTGTGAGTGTGCGTTGCTTCTTTGAAGAGGTAGTTGAGTTACTTTGAGCAGTAAATTCTTCTTTGGTTGTGGTCCTTGATGAAGTGTTACCTTCTTTTACTTTCTTTGGAGGAATTGCTGTGAGTTTCTGCATAAATTGGGTCTCATTACACGGACGGCGGTGGACCAAGGTGCTATTAGGCAAAATACCGGCACCGCCTTGGAGGAAAGGGGAATTACCGCCCTATTCCAAGGTTGGTGGGGCGGTAATTCCCCCTTCCCCCATTGCCCTTCCCCATTCCCATTTTTGCCCCATAGGGCATAATGGGAATGGGGAAGGTGCTAATTACGGCACCGCAAATTGCGGTACCGTAATTAGCTCCCTGGTTCCTTTGCGGGTTGGTTTTTACCACCTGCAAAAAGCAGGCGTTAAAGTCTCCAACCCACAAAGGGACCTTATAGTAAGGCGGTAGGGGTTAACGGTCACCGGTACCATTAACGGTGACCATTACCCTTTACTGCCATCCGTGTAATGAGGCCCATTGAGTCTGAAGTAGTTTTCTTTTACAATGTTTTGCTTTTTGCGGAACATGATAGGTTTTTAGATGGGGGTGTAGAGTGAACTCAGTCTATTGTATTCTAGAATGCAAGAAATATCAGCATTTACTTTACTTGCATCGAAGTTGATTAGAAATAGTCCGTCAAGTGTACGTAAGCGTGATAGTGCTACATAACTCATGACTTCTTTAAAGACTGTGCTACCAATATCTATCAATCCTTTATCTAGGGTAACAGCTTGTGATTTGTGAATGGTGACTGCATATGCCAGAGTTAGAGAAAATTGTTCTCTGCGTACATACATGTCTTTGAAAAGAAGCAAATGGGCAGTTGAGCGTCCTATCCTTTTAACTTCAGATAGTTTGTCAGAAAGAATATTGACAAATTGAATATTGTTGTCACATGGGTATGTTTGAAAGCCAACAACTGTACCAAGTGCTCCATTAACTAGTCCTTGGTCCACATCAAGGTTAAGTTTAAGCATTACTCTACAGTTTAAAGATCATTTTAATATTTTCTCCAAACCAGCTGTGTTAGAGATAGAGTTTTCAAAGGTGTTTAGCCTTGTTGTGGCTTGATGACACATCGGTAGTGTCATACCATGTACGTCCAGTTTGCCTGTGGAGGCAATTTGAACTATTGGTTGCATTTCTTTTTGTAACATTGTTTCATTAAATTTTGAACAGCTTGCAAGAGTTGGCATCAAGGACCTACAATTGACATTTGTGTGTGCTAATTGTTCCATGACATCAGTAGCACATGAGTTAAGGCCATAGAGTGTATGGATGTGCCTGGTTTTTAATATAGTTTGTGCTTCTTGAGATGGTACACCAACTCTAATACTTTTTAAAATGTTGGCGAATGTCAGGTCTGCAGACTGCCGCATATTTTCAGTTCATTCTCTGTATTGGAAATGTTGCCAAAGGTTAGCATTTCCTATGCTGCCAAGAGTTTTACAGCACCGTTTGTGTCCTAAGGTTTTAAGAATAGGTTCACCTTTCACTGGTGTTAATTGAAGATCTCTGAAAACAATAATGTGATTTCCTCCAAAGAGCTCTTCGTAGTCTGTTTTGAGGACCTCTTGTAGTCTGAGGTGAATTAAAGGCAACATTAGGTTGGAGACCATGCTCACCTAATCTATTAGCAGCATTTTCATTTGTTTGAAACCTCTGTGTAGTTCCATTGCTGCTTCTGTAGAAAGTTTGCAATAGTCTAATTTGTTTTGATGTTCTAGTGGAAGGAGTAGTAATCGGTGTAATGTGACACCGCCTATGTTGTAGGCAACTAAACCTGTGGGGGCAGTTACAATAGCTGACAGTTTGTTGCTTTTCAATTGTTGAAGGAACTTGCTGATGATTTTGATTAAGAATGTTTTGCCTGAACCAGCTTGACCACTCACGTATAGCAGTATTGGTTTGTAATCTTGGCAGGTACAGTTTTTATTTTCATGCTGCACACCATGTTCAATTTGTTTTTTTATTTCTTGGAAAATGCTACGCTGCTCAGTGTTTAGTTGTGATTTCAGAACAGCAAAGTCTTCTATAGATTTCTCATACTGACACATGGTTTTGTTCTACTTCTGTCATGGCTAATTCTGTCTCACTTGCTATTAGTGGCTGTCCAAGTGGTTCTTGGCTTCCTGCTACAGAAGGTTGACTACTGTCAGGAGTGTCCACATCTAGTTGGGCATGGAGTTCTTCTTCCTGTTGCTGTTCATTGTGCAACATTGTTTGGTACTGTGTAAAGTTTATGTTTCTTATAGTGCTTTCATTTGCTTTGAAAGTGTCTTCATAGGAGTCATACATGTCCAGTAACTCTTCTTCTTTTCTCCATGGTTTAAAAAGTTGTAGCAGGGACATGTAATACAGATCTTTATGTTGAGAAGTTTTAATGACAATGTGATATGATTAATTAAGTTGCGTTTGGTAAGTTTCAAAAAAGCTGCCTTCACAATTTGCCACTCTGTATCTACCTTGCTTTTCATCTGGTTTAACATTATTTTTGTATGCAAAGTTTTGGGCTACGGGGTAGAGACACATGGTTTCCAAGGTGGTACTCCTGTTTGGGTAGTATGTGTCTAGTAAATTGTTTTTCAAAATGTCTTGGCTGTTGGGATCAGTTTTGGCTATTGTTTCTATGTCCTCATATGATTTGAGAACCCTTTTTCTAGATTTAGCAGGACCAAGACTTACTATATTGTCAGATTTTCTATACAAGGTAGTACCGGTTAAACAGTCTGCAGCTTCATAGCAGCCACAATCTCTATGAGAGAGCATTTTTATACCTAAGCTGTACAATTTCTGTGATAGTGTTTTGTCAGATGATATGTCATCCCAGAGGTCCTGAAGCTTTGTTTTCTCTCCTTTGGTTAAGTAGGCTGTGACATATCGGGCAACTGCAGTGGAATTGTCTGCAATGTACTGCACATCTATGTTTGCATTCCATAGAAGGGCAATGATTGCATTGTAATCATTGATGTATTTTGATTCTTCTGTTCTTTTTATGTAATATGTGTTCTTAGGTGATTTACCTTTGACACTATGTCTAACTGAAGGCATGAAGTTGTTTACTTGACCTGTTGTTGAAACTGGCCTAGGGAAACCAAAGCAGCATTTGATGTAGTATTTCCCTTTGTTTTTATATTTGCGATGACAATATTTTCCACATTTGTGTCTTTGAAATTGTAAAATGTGTGCATGAAGGTCACTATGTGTTGTTTGTGAAGGGATTTCACAAGTGATATATTTTTTGATGAACTGCAAAACAGTGGCATCACTATCCTGACCAGATTTAGGAGCATCTTTAATCCACAAAAGCATTTGGATGTGTGGTGCTCCTCGGGATTGGTATTCTTTTCTCCAAAAGAAGTGTTGCACTTCTCCGAGGGGAGGAACAGTTTTATTACAAATGAAGTGTAGCATAGCAATGAAGCGATGATAGAAATATCCTGATACATTCACAGGATCTAGAGAGCAGAGTTCTCCTGGTGTTTTTATATCTATGATTCTTTAGTTTTTTGTTTGCTTGTGTTGGAAATCGTGTAAATCTTCCCATGCATATTCTGCACAAGCTAATGTCACAAAACAAGTGGGTGGGCCAAGGTTTCTTATCATACAGCATACATCTCTGTGATGTCAAAACCAGTATTCTTTTGTACCAGGCATGTTTGCTAAAAGATTTGTAACGCTTGACTATAAAATATCATCTTTTTCTTGCACTTTTTGTAGTAATTCTGTAGCTGACATATTTTGAAAATGGGTACCTGATTTCGATGTGTGTGCAACTCTGTAGCATAGAGTTGCTAGTTCACTTTCAAAGCGAAGGTGGAATAGGTATTCCACATTTTGTCTGAATCTGGGGTCTTCAGAATACTTTCATAAAGAGCGGTATTCTGATGCTGTTATTTGTGTGGGTCTGTCATCGTACTTTCCTCCTTTTCCAGTAGGAAAGAGTAGAGGAAAGGCACGTGCTTCTATACTTTTTTCCCATATGCTGATTGGAGATCCCTTGGCTTGCCGCATTTGGTACGTTTCTAGTGCATCATCTATGGTGACTTTAGAGTGTAATGGGTGAACTGTATAATGGTCTAACATATTGGATTCTGTAGCAGGATCTAGAAGTTGAAATTGACCAGTGTCTGATGAATCTTGAATTATTTCAGGGGTTACTCTCAGGTTTTCTCCATTATTAACTCTGTAGTATTCATTGTTTTATTTTAAATATTGCAGGGCTTCTCTAACATCAAGTAAGTCCACGAGTGGTTGCCAAATGTTTTTGTCTTTTGTAGGTATGCCATTTACTAAGATAATTAAAGATTGATCTATTGGATGTTGCACTCCCAGAGTGTGTACATTTTCTTTGAGATGTAATGGCAAATAAACTACTTTGCCACAAATGCCTTTCACTAATTCAGAGGAAGATAGTTTTGCTGTTTTTGGTTGAAGGCGTATTATTGCTTGAAATGGGTGCACTGTTTGAATTTTGATGCTCTCATATAAGTTGAGTTGTTGCAGCGGTTTTGGTAATAGGAATAATTCCAAATTATTTGTGATAGCACGTGAAGGAGTTTGGTTGTTGTCAAGTTTTGTAGTGCAGTAACTGCAAAGTATTAAGGGGTCAGGAATCTCGTATTGGTTTTCTGCTATAAGATAGAGAGCTAATTGGAACCACTTGGAATCTTCATTGTCTTCTATTTTGTACATTATGTTTTTGTGCTATTTTTATTTTAAAAAGTCCTGCGGCAACACACACAGACATGGTTTGGTACTTCTGCAGATGTACTTTTAAACTTTAATATTTCTTTTTTGTATGTGTGTAAAAGAACGTTGCCATCTGTACAGTTGTTGCTAGTCTGTTGTAAATCTATTGCATTTTGTAAGTGGCTTTCAATTCCAAAATATCTGTGGATATTCTCTATTTCTTCGAGTAGTTGTTTGGCTGTACCATGTAGAAGATTGTTACTTAAATTGGCTAGTGCTAAAGCAGGACTTTTGGCATAGTACACTTTATGGACCAGATTTCTTATAGTTGAATGATGTGTTGCTATCATTTTGATATGGTGGAGGGTGCTTTTGCAAATAGGTCCACAAATGCAGGCTAATGAATGTCCTTGTAGTCCTGTGCATTTGCGCACTGGACAGGGGTCCATATTTTGTAGTAGTTTAATTTTGAATTTGTCTTTGCCTTTCACATACTGATTGAGGAACTGGCGTACAGATTTGAAAGATTGTTTGGCAAAGTTAAACATTGATGTGCACGGCCATTTGTAGACTGGAGGTATTGGTTGAGTGGAATGGACAGGTGATGCTGAGTTTTCTGGGGATATTTGTGTGAGCAGCGTTTCTTGTTTCATAATTGTATCATTAAGTGTTTCATACCCTCGTCCACTGCTATGTATGGAAATTGGGTTTGTTTGCTTTTGTTTTTATGCTTCTTCATTGAAATATGTTCTGTGCTCGTGGTGTGACTCCATTCACCTCCACAGATGTTTGTCAAGTTATCTTTGCTGATATTCTGTTTATAGAGAAGTCTTTTTTATAATTTAGTACTTAGTTTTGTTAGTGGTTTCATTCTGTTTAAAACTAAAATAAATAATTTCTTTTTGAGAAGGATTGCACTGTCTATGAGAGCTTCTAGGATTAATTTTCTACGGTATGGTTTAAGGGTTGTGTGTGATTTCTCTCCTGTTTTTATAAGGTTCTGAAGGACTCTGTGGCAGAACATTTTTTGTAAAATATTTTTTTTGGTATGCTTACTTGCCGCTACATCAAAATTTATAGGTGCAGTGTTAGCACTAGTGGTAGCTGCTGTCTTGTTAATCACTTTCTGTTTTGTTTTACATTTTGAAAGAGGAGGCAAAGTTTCTATACTGGGAGATTGTTTTTTTTCGTTTAATCACTGTATTTGCTGTTTTGTATGAACCATTTGTACAAATTCTGCTAGAGGTGGATGCTTATTGTGGAGAGTTTTAGTTTGATTTCGTTTACTTTTACGTTGCTTTCTACAGAGCTGCTTTTTGGTAGGCATTCTTTGGGTTCTGTTGGAGAAAAAAAGAAAGTGTGGGTGGGATTTTGTGCTGTGTTTGTGTGCTTTGTTCATAGCATCGCTTACCATAACTGGAGAATTTCAGGGGGTTTTCGGTTTTACTTGGAACCATAACGTCCCTTTAACAAAGTTTTTTCACTGAATTTCATAGGTTTTTAGTAGCACAACTTAACAATAACATCCCTTTAACAACTTTTTTTCACTGAACATATATTATTTCGAAATAATAACTCTGACTTGCGCAGTGGAAGATTGCCAAGATGTAGCAAGTGATCTGGTAAAGTAAAATTGTTGAAAGAACATTTCAATCAGGGAGAGCAAGTCAGGAGACACAAAGTGGATAGTAAAGTCACAACTGAGAAGAGCTGTGCTACTATGCATTGCAGGAGATAATGCTTTCTGCATGTCCATGCTGACACCTGATTGTGGAAATGTCTTCATGTAAAATTACATTTTGTAGAGTGCTTTTCTCGGCCATCTGCAGGCATCAGCATGTAGGGTGCTTGGTCTGGTTTGTCCACCACAGCATGTGAACTTAACCACATCTGACTGTCCGTTACCACAATATTGCCATGGCAATCAGTTGCAGGTTGCAGCGTTAAGGGCATGGACATGTAAGTGATACTCAGTAGAAAAGTACAGTTATAATAAATCTCTGTAGGGTGAGCTGAGCAGCGGGTGTGCTGATGATTCTTGGAAATGCAGTGCAAGGCATGACCATTACTAAAATCCCATGCATTAAAAGACTGCTAGATCATTCCTTGCATTTCTTAACAACCTCTACCTAGAGTCCAGATAAATACATGGCTGTGCCAAATCGGTGGTGCGGGGATTTCAATTGGTGGCATACCAATACCCAAACTGGTATAGTTTGCCAACTAGAAACCTGATTGGGGCCACCCAGAACATCTTTAAATGGCGCAATGTCAATATGTCATATTTCAGACAGTGCAGATTCATGCTGAGGCATTGTGATCTCCCTCCATCAATCAGTATTGATGACTGAACTCACTCCAAGGGAAATCCTCTTCTCTCTACGACACTCATCAGATCAGATATAATTGTGCCTGAATATGCTCTATTAACAAGTATTACTACTTGTCACCATGCAGTACGTTGTGTGCACACGAGCATCCCCCCAACCAGAAGCTAGGATGGGATGAAAGGTCCCCTTTTAGCAAACATTATGCAATTGTATTTGGCGTTGTGCAACCCATATTGGCCCATTTTGCACGACAGAGTCCTCCATCAAAACGTACTGAATGACAACATCTGCCTGAAATCACTACTTTGCACTGGACTCCCAACAAGTTGACATCAAATCCTCAGCCTTCAGTCGTCATCTTGTGTTTGAGACCAGGCCACCAACATAAACTGGTTGAGCCGCAATTGCGTGGTCTGATCCCTTGGTCCGAAGCTACAGGGGTTCCCCATCTGGGGGCTCACACAGAGTACCTCCTTGTTAAGGAAACACAACCCCAGCCTATCAGTACCCCAACAAGCAAACCCATACAACCCTTTACCATATCCACGAGGAATCCCCATACCCAAGAAGCCTACCTCAATTACACAATACTCCCAACCCACCATCATATCTTCAAGGCTATCCCTCTTAGGTCCCAGACAACAAGTTCCAGATTAATGCTAGATCACCATCCAGAAATACCATCAAACACACCAGCTCTCCCACACTGTACACCTTGTACTTTCAGACCCAAATGCCATCCCATCCAATACACTGCCTGCACCCATTGATGAAGTGGTGTGTTATCATGCCATCATGTGCATTGAGGAACTATCAGTAGAGGTTTCTTGATGCCTTTCCTATTTATTTATTTATTTATTTAGTTATTTGTTTATTTATTTATTTATTTATAACATTTGTGTAACACCCAAACACAGGGGTGTCGAAGCATTAGTACAGAAGCAACATGTATAAACGATGAGAACAAGAATAGCGTAAGGGAGCAATTCACTGTTATTAAGGAGTGTCATTAATCATATTGATTGAAAAGTTAAGTTTTGACTAGATTGTTGAAGGTAATGTAGGAGCGTCCATCTCAGATGTGTGGGGGTAGAGGGTTCCAGTGTGTAGGGGGAATGACAGTGAAACTAACATCTCCAGGGCTAGACTTTTTGAAGTGAGCTACTCTTGGCAGAATGGAGAGCACACGGACAGTGTTTCTGGCGGATACTCTCGTTAAGGTAGAGTTAGAGCAGGGCATCATTGCAGGTATATCGATGTGCCTGTTGGTTCATTGTGGCTTGCTAGGATGGAAGAGAATTACATCTATGTTTCCTGTGTAGCAACAATGCATTTTAGGTAGCTAAAATGATTATAGGTATACTTGATTGTAATGATTGAAGGCGCTTTGCTGAATTGTACCCAAATAAACCCACAGGAAGCAGACAAAATTAGTGCTGCCAATAGGGTGAGTCTGGAATGATGTACATTACATTACTGTCATAAAAAAAGTATTTGTTTTATGTTGGTCACATCTACACTCTTAAGTAATTGCTCATGCAGGAATGCTTTTAGGCCAGGGAGGGTTTGTTCTTTGAACAGTGATAGGTTTTTGGCCCGAAATGTTAGGGACAGCAGATCCCCAGTTTGAAACATTAATCAGACCCTGAAGTTCAAGGACTCCAATATAGTCAAAAAAGGTTGGCAATGGACTATTAGCAAGAGACCTTTGAAGTCTTTTTTTTGTGCAATTTAAGTTCATTAAATCATTCACAGCAACAGTGTTATCATTACAATTCCGGTGCTTTACACTGTCTATTATTGCAACAAGAGTATTTTTGAGCCATAGAAACCGATCTGACAACTCTGCTCCCCCATTCTGAACAAACTGCTTTTCTGCTGCCCCAAAGACAAAGGCCTGTGTGAAACACTGGCCAAAGCACAAGATCCTTTTCCAGGGAATTCCTTGCCTTAGTACCTGCAACAAGGGGCGGACAGTCATCAAGACACACCTTTACCTTCTGTGTATAGAAAACGTGCCCATTCTGATAATCTCTGCCCTTGGGATACATAGAAATGAACGAAGAGGCACCACTCTGACCTGTCTATGAATTATTATACAATAATATAATCTATCGATAGCCCCTATCGTGATTTACAGTTTTTTCGGCCATTGTATCTCCTACTCCAGGGCTCAGAAGTTGCCATCTTGGTGGTATATAGTTCTATGCAAATAAAATTATTATAGTAATTAAATTGTTCTGACCAAGATGTTTGTTGTCAGGAGTATGATTTTGCTCTTGGAAGAGTAATCATAACGAGAAAAATAACTGATCTATAGAATTTGAAAAGACATTGATCTCGGTTGCCTTTCAAATACAGAATTCCAAATAAGCAAAAATTTTACATTTTTTCAGCCTGCAACTAATACATTCCATTTTAGCAACTCCGGTATATTCTATATTCCGATACGTTAAGCTTGAAGATGCAAAAACCCTGTCTTTTAAAATGTAGGGTTGGCATTTGGTAGGCTTAACTCAGAAAAACCCAAAGCTTTTCTTTATTAAGAACTGCTGGGTCGATTGCCGAGCTAATAAGTAAGTAAAACTTAACAAGAATGCATCAAAACATTGAGAAAGGTCACACAAGTACATTCTAACAGCGGAATAAAATGTATATCCTACAATATCAAATAATAAGTAACCAACATTCCTTATTGCAAGAATTATACTTGGCCTCAGTCCCAGGGATCGTATCTCTCCAGCCCTGAAATCTCTACACTGGCTCCCGGTAGCTGCAAGGATCAAGTTCTAGACCCTCTGCATTGTCCACAAGGCTTTCTGGGGCCGGGGCACGCACTACATCCAACTGCGTCACCTTTCTTCTCTGAGGGTCAGAAGGTTCTCCAGGCAGAGAGTGGAGGTAGATCTCTCTCCTCTGCAGGTGCCTCCCTCTGGAATGGCTTCCCTGACCCTATCAAACGTGAGCCAGACCACCTGATGTTCCAGAAGCAGCTCAAGACCTTCCTTTTCTCTTCTGCTTTCACTCTCTCACTCCCATGCTCACCACCTGTCTTCGGCGCCAACTGGTTGCGTGGCTACCCTCAGAATCATACTGGATACAAGGCACCTCCAGGTACCGGGTACTATTTGCACCCTCTTCTTAAGAAACCCTCTGCCGACCCGTCCCGCCCGGCTAACTAATACCCAATCTCCATCACTCCTTTCCATGGCAAACTCCTGGAAAAGCTGGCCATCTCCCAGCTTAATCTTCACACTGAATCTGTTGGTTGTCTACAGGAACTTCTCTCCTGAACATCTGCGAAGACCTGCTCTCTATCCTCGATTCCAAAACCCCTTGTGTCCACATTCTACTTGATCTCTCTTCTGCCTTTGACACAGTCAATCATGCCAGCCTGCTCAACCGTCTCTCTGATAACCTGGGTATCACCGAACTGGCCCTGGCTTGGCTGACTTCTTTCCTCTCTGCTCGACCCTCCCAGGTCCAAGTTGGGGCCTTCCTCTCCTCTATCTCTATCTCTACCTGTGGTGTCACCTAGGGGTCTAAGCTCTCTCCCTGGCTGTTCAACCAATACCTGCCACTTCTTTCCAACCACATTGGCACTCTATGCCCCAACTTTCAGCGCTATGAGGATGACACTTAGCTCATTTTCAGGCCCGTTTCAGCCACCTCTTCTCCTTCTCTCATCTCTGACTATCTGCTGTCCAGAAGTGGTGTGCCATCAATGACCTCTGCCTTAATGTCAGTAAGACTGAGATTCTCCACATCAGCACACCCGCTCCCTCCTTTCTTGTCACTCTCTGGCTGGCCTCTCATTGCCTTCTTCCTGCTCCCATCTGTGAGGCTAAAAACAGTGGGGCATCTTTGACTGCACACTCTCCTTCTCTCCTCACATCTCTAAGAATTCACACTACCGGCTGCACCTCTTCAGAGGTATTCTTCCTTTCTGCTCCTTCCCCCAGAAGCTCGCTGTCTCTGGAGCTCTGGTTCTCTCTAAACTGGATTACTGCAACAGCCTTGTTCTAAATATGCCTGCCTCTACTCTCCGCCCTCTGCAACTCATTCAAAACAGAACTGCAAGACTTGTCCTTGGCCTGAAGCCCAGGGATCGTACCTCTCCAGGACTGAAATCCTGGCACTGTCTCCCAGTGGCTGCGAGGATTAACTTCAAAACCCTTTGCATTGTCCACAAGGCCTTCTGGGCCCTGTGGCCTCAATACCTCAACTCTCTCTTCCTAAATATCTTCCTTCTCAAGCTCTTCGCTCATCCACCTCCAAATCTCTCAGGGTCAGTCGCTTCTCCAAGCAACAAGTTGGTGGTAGATCTCTTTCTTCAGCTGGGGCCTCCCTCTGGAACAGCCTCCCTGCCTCTATGAAAATTGAGGAGAACCATCTCTGGTTCTGAAGGACCTCAAGACCTTCCTCTTTGCTTCTGCTTTCTCTCCTCCTCTCCCCTGCTGAACTACTGGCTCAATCTGATACTGCACTGGTTACCTGGCTACCCTCTGTTCTTGGACCCAGGTCCCCTCCCTGCCAGTTGCACATGTGCACTGCCCCCCGATAACCCTTGCACTCTGAGGCTGTATCCCTACAGCCCCCTACCAGCACTTGACACCTGATGTCTGCACTTACCCTTGCACCTGCCACCAGCGGGCCGCACTTCTTGTTTATTGTTTTTATTTATTGTTTTTATTTGATTTATTTCTGTTATCCTATGTTCTGCACCTCCCCTCCCTCTTTCCTCTCTCACTTTTTCCCTTCTCCTCTCCCATGCACTTGTGCGATCTCAATGTCAGCTGGCCTAGTAAGATCATTGTCTCTGTCTTCCCTCTGTTCCCCTCCCTTGCCTCCTCGCGCCTTGAAACACTTGTGTATAGGCACATTATAAATGCCATATTATATCATATAACATCATATCATATCAGTCTCCCCTGCACTGCCCCGGGCCTTCCGTGCACTTAGGGGCTGTAACTGTAACCTCTACGGTCCCCTGGCCCTTTGCACTTACCCAGAGCTGTGCTGCCCTGGCTGCACTTACTCAGAGTAATGCTGCTGTGATTGCACTTCATCCTTCCATCTCCCTGACATTCCCTCCCTTGTCTTGTCGCACCCAGAAACACTTGTGTACAGGCGCGTTAAACATGACTCATCATATCATATCATATTGGAATGCTTAAGCAATTGCAAGACTTAGATAATCCCCCTTTGAACCTGACCCTTCACCTATGCTGGAATCTTCACAACTGAGATATTTGCGGAGGAGATGGGGGTCTGACAGGCATGGCAAGCCAAAGCAGTAATCCAAAGTGTGAAAAAGCCTTTGAATGCATGGCTCTCGGAACCTGGTAACCGTGGAAGAATGTACATATGGTCTTGTGGGATAAACCTGTTTGCAAGCCTGGTGCCTAAATTGTGTTTGATTACTATCACAGTGGGTCTGAGAGACCTCAATTAATAAATATCATGACTTTGTATGACATATGCAAGTAGATCCAAACATACAAATCAGTTTTCATAAGAATGTTTTACATACAGTACATGTGTTAGATGTTTATCCTAAGTGTGGACCATGCCAGCATATGCTCCATGTCTTAGTATGCTTTATCAAGGTAACATGAAGGACATGTGTGTATTTGAGTGTTCGTTTCTGGAAATCCCACCCACCAGGGGCCAAAACATGAGAAGTATGAGGCCCAGTGTGTGAGCAATTCAACATATCACTAACTTCTTTTTGCCTTTAAAGATTTTATTGAATGAAAATAGGTATATAAGGCTGATAATACACACATCATATATCAAGAATATCAGCATAAGTAAAACCAGACAAACAAGATATAATAAAGATTAATAATTAGATGAGCCTAGTATCCTTATAACATGAAGATTCAAAACAGTATTGATGATTTTTAAATATTGAGGGGGGTAAGCAATACAAACACTGAGACAGAACGCCAACTGGACAAAAACAAATACAAGAGGAAGAAAGGAGGGAGGGGGATGAAGAGTAGGGTAAAAAATCAAACAATACTTATCACAGGATAATGATTCGCTGAATACCAGTATGAATTTACATGGATAGATAATGATTGAATGATTGCCATTTCAAACAATACTTATATAGCAGGTCAGGTGTGGATGCATTACAGCCTTCCAATCTGTGAATATTGCATATAGAATTCCACCAGAATGTATAATGAATTTGATTTCGGTTTTTCCAATTAGTCGTAATATTTTGCATTGCCACCATTAAGTATAAGCCAAACAGATATCTAGCATGTTTGTTGATTGATTTGTTATGTAGCAAGGAGCTGCCTAAGATAAGGAAATCAAAACAAAAATCCATAGTGAGGTTAAAAATACATTTGATGTTATTCCACGTAGAGTTCCAAAATGATTTGACATATTGGCATTCTATAAACATGTGTTTAAAAGAACCTTGAACTTTTAAGCAGCTCCAGCAATTATCATTAGGTGATAAACCACATTTGAAAAGGTATACAGGGGTGATAAAGGCTCTGTGGTGAAAAAAGAATAAGGTTTGTATAAGACTTGCAGAAGTGGTAATTTTAGAAATACACTGCCATTGGAGGGGCCAGCAAAACTAATGATCCAACAGTGTGGAGTCTCTTCTCCAGTCATTGTGAAGACAATCAATCCCCTGGGTATACAAAGTATTTCATAATATGTTATAGTAGGTAGATGCTGTCGTATCAGAATTGAGTATATGAAACAGGCTTAGCACATCAGGATTATTGGAACTATACAGCAGTGTCTCTAAATGTTCTACTATTGCTGCAATAATTGTAAGAAATTGCATCAGGGAAGAGCCAGGCATATGGAATTTGACAATAAATTAATCGAATGTAATGGGTATACCACATTTAAATAACTGATTACAGAGTTTGATGCCCTTAGAAAGCCATGGCTTCCAGAAAATGGATATACCCTTGATTTTAATCAAGGGGTTGTACCAAATGAAAGAGGATGTGAATGAGGAATGCTTAGCTATAGATGGGTGCATAATTATCGTAAGGGAAAGGATAGACTGACGAAAACAGGAGTGCTTAGTACATTTATTTTTCCCTTTAATAAGGTAAAGGTCAGCAAGGGACATTGGGGAAGCCATAGCTCTCTCCAGGCATACCCACCTAGGCACTTGAGATGATACACCCTGAGAAAACCACCACTGTGTTTGCTTAACAGTGAAAGCTAAATGATATTTTTTGAAATCGGAGAATCCTACCCCTCCTTGGGAACATGGTTTTTTGAGCTTACTAAGTGAAATTCTATGTTTCTTTCACTCCATAAATATTTGGTGAGATAGAAATCTATAGATTTGAAGAAGGAAGGGGAAAGCGGAATAGGCAGCATATAGAGGAGATATAGTATAATGGGGGAAATCATCATCTTAATCGATTCCAGCCAGCCCCACTAGGAGAGATAAAGGGGGGACCAAGAGGAAACTAGCTCTTGGACTCTAGCCAATGTACTATCTGAATTATGTTTATGAATACTGCTAATGGAAGCAGAAATATGGATACCTAAATATTTGAATCCTAGGGGACACCAATTCATGCCTAAAGTATTTGTGTGGGACGGGGTGCAATGGATATTAAGTGGAAGGATCTCTGATTTGTCAGTATTAAGTTTGTAGCCGGACGCATCTGAAAATCTAGATATAATATTAAGTAGATGTTGGGCGCACTGCTGAGGGTTTTTTAAGAATAAAAGTACATTGTCGGCATAAGCCGCTGTTTTGATATGCAAATTGTCAAATGAAATTCCCAGAATATTATCATTTTGTCTTATGGCTTCAAGAAAAGGTTCCAATGCAAGAATAAAGAGAATAGGGGTTAGTGGACAGCCCTGGCGTGTTTCCCTAGATAAGGGAAAGAATGAGGATAGTTGACCATTTACAAAGACAGCGGTTTTGAGGTTAGAATATAGAACTTTGATTATACATAGAAAAGGGGGACCAAAACCACGCCATTTGAGCGCTTGGAAAATAAAATCACATTCTACTCTATCAAAAGCTTTTTCAGCATCAAGAGCTATCACTGCAAAGCAGTCCTTTGATTTTAAAATGTAATGATGTCTAAAAAAAGTCTAATATGAGAGGAGGACACTACCTTTTACATATCTAACTTAGTCTTGCTTAAGGAGATTGGGTAGGAAGGGGAGAAGTCTATTGGCAAGAATTTTGCATACATTTTACAGTCAGAATTAATAAGGGAAATTGGACAGTGGTTTTGGGGATCTTTATTAGGTTTTGGAAATACTATTAGCATAGCTTCTGAAAATGAACCTTGGTCATGTTATTCGAAATGAAATGAGAATAGAGTTTATTGAGTTTAGGGACTAGAAGATTGGAAAAATGGGCAATGTAATCAATGGGAAAGCCATCTGATCCTGGGGCTTTACCCTTTTTAAGGTTTTTAATAGCAAGATGAATTTAATGGGGAGTAATTGGAGCATTAAGTGAAGAGTGGTCGATTTGAGGATAGGAATTACGAGGTATGTTGTATAAGAAGTCATTAATAGCGTGGTTGTTGGGAGGGGCTTTGGAAGTGTAAAGATTGAAATAGAATTTTTTATAGGCCTTTACAATTTCTTTATCAGAAAATATCCTATTCCCTAAGTGATCTTTAATAACAACAATTTGTGTTTTCTCTTTCTTAAGTTTAAGGTAAGAAGCAAATGTTTTACTGGTTTTATTAGAAAATGTATATATTTTGGCTTTATATTTAAGCAAATTAGAACATGAATATTGTGTGATAATTTTATTATATTGAAATATAAGTTTCAAAATGTCCTTAAGAATTGCAGAAGAGTTAGTACGGGCGAATTGCATGTCTGGTGGTTTAAGTTGTTTGAGAATGGATTCAGATTCAAATTTAAGGTTTTTCTTTTTGTTAGCTACAAAAGAAATAATATGACCTCTGCGGACTGCTTTACAGCAGTCCCAATTATTGGGGATAGATGTATCCTGCTCTTTATTATCAGCAAAAAAGTTTTTGTGGTGTTGTGTAATATATTGTGTGAAGGATACATCATTTAATAAGCTAGTATTAAATCTCCATTTGCACTTATTATAAAAGGTTATTGGGGAAGCAATTTGAATATACACTGGAGCATGATCAGAGATGGTGATGGATTCTATCTGGGCATCGAGTAGAAGGTTAACCATCGAATTGTGGATGAAAATATAATCAAGCCGTGAAAAAGAGTTGTGGGGTGAAGAATAGAAGGTAAATTCCGAGTCGGTAGGATGTAGAATACGCCATGCATGACTAAGGCCTAATTCAGATATAAAGTTAATAAATTGTGTATGGAAAGTAGAGTTAGTATACCTCATCTCAGATTTCCTGTCTGAAAAAGGGGCAATGACTTGATTACAATCACCACATGCAATCAAATCAAGGGGGTTGCAGAGTAGTATATAACTTCTGAGTTGTTTCCAAAAGGAGGGATCCGCAGAGGTAGGTCCATGTACATTAAGAATTGTATATGTAGTAGATTCAACTACTATCTTAAGGATAACCCATCTTCCTGACTGATCAGAATCCGAAGATATAATTTTGCATTTGAGGGTTTTATTAATGAGTGTGGTTACTCTTTTCTTCTTTCCATTAGCAGCTCTGGAAAAAACCTGACCTACCCAATGCCTCTTAAGTTTTGCTGCTTCATCAGCTGAAAGATGTGATTCCTGTATGCAAGCTATAGAGTGTTTCAATCTGTTGAGGTGCGAAAGTACTTTTTGTCACTTAATGGGATTGTGCAATCCTTTAACATTCCAGGATACAATATTTAGAGGCATCACTCAAAGCAAAACAAAGGATTAGCATATATTAACATAATCAGCAATTTAAATAAAAAAGTAGTTTTAAGGCATAAAATCCTGTAAGCAAGTTTAAAGATACTAGTACTCATCATGGCGAAGGAACACATGTATGGAATAACACATAAGGGAAGGGGTGAGACAAAAAATAAAGACATGAACATTGGTAAAAAATGAGTTATAGTCAAAAAAGTTCAACAGAGCGGTGGCGAATGTCACAGGTTTCCCCCCTTCTCACCTGTCTGTGTTGCCTGATGTCCTCTTTAGGCGGAGTCTTCTTTTGTATGGTTCGGGACTTAAATAGGCCCGCTCGGCCGTCCTCGGCCTCCAGATTACGTTCAGTTTCGATGTCCAGGATCAAGGGAAAACTCCAGGAAATTTCAGGAAGGAGTAGGGGGACACGCGGGAGTGGCGCAGGGATTCTGGGAAGACTGGATAAGAAGGAAGAAAGTCAGAAGAAGGGAATCCAGGGGCCAGTGAATAGCAAGTAGCACAAGGGAAAGTAGGGAGCACACATCCGATCACAGCTGGCAGCAGCGTTGAGATGCGCGGGGCCGCGGGGGTGTGGTTTCTCTATAGAGTACGCTGCGTAGAACGTGAAATCTGTAAGCAGCGTTCTGAGCTTGCCGCCATGTTGGTAGTATTATGGAGTGTAAGGCCCGACATGTCAGGGACCAGGAGGCCCAGAAGGAGCGAGTTTGATGGTTCATGACAGCATGCCTCCTCCGGAAACCCGTTCCACTGGGTTTGGCCAGGTGTATGAGATGGAACCTTCTGAGTAACCTGGGGGTTTTTAAATTTGAGATAGGTTCCCAAGTGCGTTCACTGGGGGGATATCCTTTCCATTCCACCAGGTACTGGAGTTTGCCACGTCTAAATCTAAAATCGCAAATCCTGGAGACCTCATACTCCAGTTGGTCATTGACGAGCACTGGTTTGGGCCGAAGGTTAGTTCGAGAGGTCTGGACATATGGCTTTATTAAGGACGTGTGAAAGACTGGGTGGATTTTCTTCCAGGAGTCTGGTAACTTGAGTCGGTAGGCCACTGGGTTGATGATTTCCTTTATAAGGAATGGCCCATAATATAGAGGAGCCAATTTATTTGCTCGCAGATGCCGTGGCAGCATCTTCGAGGATAGCCAAACCTTATCCCCTATTGTGTAGGAGGGGCTTGGTCTTCGTTTCGAGTCCGCATACAGTTTGGTCTGGGTCCTGGCCTTCTCTAATTGTTCTTTGGCTTCTCTTTGAACATTAATTAGTGTTTCAATCCAGGAGTCGACTGTGGGAACTGGTGTAGGATGTGGAAGGACGGAGGGTAGAACCGAAGGGTGGAATCCTTGGCTACAGAAAAAAGGACTGGTCTTAACAGCCGAGTGGTCCGAATTATTATAGGCGAATTCAGCCACTGGTATTAAAAGGGACCAATCGTCCTGGACCTTGGTAGTGAAGCAACAGAGATATTGTTCCAAGGTTTGATTTACGCGCTCTGTGGCTCCGTTGGTTTGGGGATGATATCCTGAGGAAAGAGCGCATTGGATTCCTAGTATTTGGCAAAGATGTTTCCAGAACTGAGAAATGTATTGGGGCCCTCTGTCCGATATGATCTTGGAAGGAAGTCCATGTAGTCGGAATATGTGTTCCAGGAAAATTCCAGCAAGTTCTGACGAGGATGGCAGTTTATACAGAGGTGTAAAATGGGCCACATGAGTGAACAAATCAATGGTGACCATGATGGTTGTGTATCCCCTGGAAGGTGGTAATTCCACAATGAAGTCTGTCGCTACGAATTCCCGAGGCCTTGTTAGAAGTGGAGGTTGCTGCAGTAGACACGCTGGTCTTTTGTTGTTATGTTTGTTTTGATTACAGACAGAGCATGCCTGAATATACAGTTGTACGTCAGCTTTCATTCCAGGCCACCAAAATTGCCTTTGTATTAATCGGAGGGTATTGGTAATACCACGATGTCCGGAGTAAAGAGTATCGTGACAGAGATTTATTATCCTTTGCTGTAGTTTTTGTGTTGGGATGACCAAGGCATTGTCTTTGAACAAGTATCCATGTTTGGTCTTCAATTCCAACTGGTTCTTGTCCGAGATATCTTTCCAGAGCTCCGAGGATTGAGTCTGAATGCGGACTTCATCTAGGAGGCTGGTCGCCTGAGCTACAAATATTGTGTGGGGAAACATCTTGGGAAATGTTCGGTCTTCAGGAGGTTCATAGTCAGGGTGCCGAGACAAGGCGTCAGCGATTATGTTTGGTGTTCCCGGAACATGGTGAATCTGGAACTGGTATTGGGCAAAGAAGAACGCCCAAGGGGCCTGATGGCTCTTCCTGCATTCCAGGGCCTGTAACACTTGGAGATTTCGATGGTCCGTTCGAACCTGGACAGGATGTTTAGCTCCTAGAAGTAAATGACGCCACTCGGTGAAGGCTTGACGGATGGCTAGAAGTTCCTTTTCTAAGACTGAGTAATGAGTTTCACTGGAGGTCAATGTCCGTGAAAGATAGGCAATAGGATGTTCCAGTCCGTCATCGAGTTCCTGTTTCAGAACTGCTCCGATGGCATAGTTAGAGGCGTCTGTTTCCACTAGGAATGGTCGATTTATATCAGGTTGAGCCAGGATGGGGGCTTGTGTAAACTCTGTTTTCAGGCGTTGGAAGGCCTTCTCCTGGGCTGAGGTCCAATGATAGGGAGTATCTTTCTTCAACAAGGAGATAATCGGTTGAACAATCTCGGAGAAGGATGGTATAAACTTCTGATAGAAATTGGCCAAGGCCAGGAAAGATTGGATCTGTTTTACGGTGGTCGGAGTTGGCCAGGATAGTATGGCCTTAACCTTGGATTGATCCTTTCGTATGCCATCTGGACTAAGGACAAATCCTAGATAGTGAACAGTGGAAACATGAAAAAGGCATTTCTCAGGTTTTGCTAGAAGCTTGTGTTCACGTAGCCGTTGTAACACTGCTTTAACATGTTCTTCATGCTTAAGAGGATCCTTAGAGAATAACAAAATATCGTCCAAGTAGACGATGACGAAAAGAAATAGCATATCTGAAAACAACCGATCCATAAAGCGTTGGAAGATTGCCGGAGCATTAGAGAGTCCAAAGGGCATGACCAAGTATTCATAATGACCAAAGGGTGTTCTGAAGGCTGTCTTCCATTCGTCTCCTTCTCTAATATGAATCAAATGATAAGCACCCCTGAGATCCAATTTGGTAAATATCACGGCTCCTGTTAAGGCTTCCAGGATATCTGAGATCAAGGGTAATGGATAACAATCCTTCCTTAAGGGTGCACTGATTAAGACCTTGATAATCAAGACAAGGTCTGAGCTCCTTGGTGTCTTTTTTAGGAACAAAAAATAATGAGGCTCCAGCCGGAGACTTGGATGGGCGTATGGTGCCGTTTTCTAGGTTAGTATCTAGGTATTCATGAAGAGCCTTTTTCTCGGGTTCAGACAGAATAAACATCCTTCCAAAAGGAATCACAGCTGAAGGTTCGGTTTCAACAGCACAGTCCTCAGGCCTATAGGGTGGTAAGGCTTGGACAATAGCTGAAGAGAACACATCGGCGTATTCCTGGTAGGCTTTAGGAACCTGGATGATGTTGGAGACCATAAGAGGACCTTGCTGAGTTGTTGTACGTTCTTCTGATGTTGTGTGATAAGGATCCAGGAGCAGACAATGGGACATGCAAAATTCGGAACCTAGGAACAGGGAACCTGCTGTCCAATTGATGTATGGTTTGTGTTTTTGTAGCCAGGGCATTCCCAATACCATTGGGTAATGGGCAGATTTTATGATGTCAAACTTTATTTTTTCTCGTGATGGTTTATAGCAAGCTCAATTTCCTTAGTCTGAAGGGTTATGGGTCCAGAAGAGAGAGGTCTTCCATCAATTGCTTCTACAGGTGGTAAGACATTCTGGGATTCGTAGGGAATATGATGTTTAAGGACCCATTCCTGATCTATGAATATTCCCATGGCCCCACAGTCCACTAGTGCCAAAATGGGGTAGGATTCCTTTTTGGATGACGATAGGAAGGCCTGTAAGGTTACCAGGGAGTTTTGTCCAGGAGAGTTCAAGGATGGTATAGATGTGGAGCCTGCATATCTCTCCCGAAACTGAGCTCCGTCTAGGATCGGGAGCTGGCGTTTCCCGAACGCCATGGAGGGGCTAAAGGACATTCTCTGACTAAATGCTTGTCCGAGGCACAGTACATGCATAAGCCAGTATGGATCCTTCTCTACCTTTCTTGGGGGGATATAGGTCCACGGAAAGCCCCTAGCTGCATGGGTTCGGGTTTGTTTGTAGGAACAGGAGAATCTTCGGATTTTGAGGGGCCCACAAGAGGATTTTTCTGGAAGGGTGACTTGGTCTTCCTTTTCTCTGCCCTTCTTTCCTGGATGCGAAAATCAATCTGTAGAGCAAGATCCATAAGTGCCTGGTAAGAACTAGGACGTGTTACCCTGGCTAATTCATCCTTAATATCTTCATTTAGCCCTCTTCGAAAGAGGGTGAAGCAAGCTTCAGAAGGCCAACCAGCTTCTTTAGCCAATTGCTTGAATCGAGTTACGTAGGTGAGCATGTCCTGAGAGCCTTGCTGGAAATCAAGTAAACATTGTTGAGGACGGTCAAACAACTGGGCGGTTCTGGGCGGTCAAACATGGTTTTAAGTATTTCAATGAATCTATCATAATCATCCAAGAGGGGATCTCCGGTGTTAACTAATGGTGTGGCCCAGGCTAAGGCATTCCCGGAAAGGTGAGAAATAATAAAGCCCACTTTAGCCCTGGGGGTGGAAAATAATAAGGTTTAAAGGTAAAGTGGACCAAACAAGAATCCAGGAATCCCCGGAGGGTTTTGCACAGCCATCATATTTGTCAACAATGCCGCCCAATAGCACACTGTCCTTTCTGGCAGAGTCACGTGAAAGTACCAATTGTTTTAGAGCAGCGTTTTCCGCTTTTAAGTTCTGTACTTCGGTCGTTAGTTCTTGCATGCCACGCATAAGATCCTGGATGGCCACCTCCATGTCTATATCGACTTCGGTCAGGTGGCGTCTCAATCTGTCACAGGTTTCCCCCCTTCTCACCTGTCTGTGTTGCCTGATGTCCTCTTTAGGCGGAGTCGTCTTTCGTATGGTTCGGGACTTAAATAAGCCCGCTCGGCCGTCCTAGGCTTCCAGATTACGTTCAGCTTCGATGTCCAGGATCAAGGGAAAACTCCGGGAAATTTCAGGAAGGAGTAGGGGGGCACGTGGGAGCAGCACAGGGATTCCGGGAAGACTGGATAAGAAGGAAGAAAGTCGGAAGAAGGGAATCCAGCGGCCAGGGAATAGCAAGTAGCACAAGGGAAAGTACGGAGCACACGTCCAATCACAGCTAGCAGCAGCGATGAGACGCGCGGAGCCGCGGGGGTGTGGCTTCTTTATAGAGTACGCTGCGTAGAACGTGAAATCTGTGAGCAGCGTTCTGAGCTTGCCGCCATGTTGGTAGTATTATGGAGTGTAAGGCCCGACGTGTCAGGGACCAGGAGGCCCAGAAGGGGCGAGTTCGATGGTTCATGACAGCGAACAGGAACCAGCCACCCCAATCCATGTCTAAAGAAGAAGTAATGGGGGGAGGAGAGCCAAATAAAAGAAGGAAATATGCTCACCCAACCCAACAGTGGAGAATTCAAACATAAAAGCAATTAGCTTGGCTGAGGAAACTAACATCTTTCAAGTGGTAGGATTTGATGTATCCATATAATTTCTTTTATGGGATTGAATAAATTGAATACATTGCCTCAAGTCTCCTGTGTTCTGAAAGGTTGAAGTATGGCCATTTAAGGTAACTTTTAAGGTGGCTGGGTGAATAGTGTGATATCTGGCATTCAACTGTTTAAGGGGTGGTCTGAAAGTTAGGAGCTGCTTCCTTCTTGCTGCCGTTTCCTTGGATACGTCTTGGGTGATGAAAATTATTTTTCCTTCCCAGGTCAGAAGTTTGATTTCTTTAACCTTTGCCATGATAAGAGTCACATGAGTAAAGTCTAGGAGAGCAAGTATGAGGGCCTATTTGAGTCATGTGAGATTCAGGAAGATCGAATCGGTCCTATTCGATGCGCTCTTTATATATTTAGTTGCAGAGACATTGGTAGGCTTAGGATTCAAGGCAGGAACTCATAAACAAAAGTGATAGGGTTATCCCTTTCAATTCCTTCCGGAAGATCAATGATGCGAAGATTGTTTCTTCTATTCCTGTTTGCAAGATTCTCAACTTGTTGTTTTATAATAGCAACTGTAATTTATAGGTTGGTGACTTTATTCGAGACATCTTCTGCATTTCCAACTCTTCTTTCCACTTCATTCATTCTAGCATCAAATATATTCCACTTGCTATCCAGTTGTTGCAATTTGGCATTGGTATCCTCCATGAAGGGCTTGAGGGCTCTTATCTCTGATAATATAGTTTGCATAACAGGGTTTGTGACATCTTCTTAAGGTGTAGGAGATTCGCTAGTAGTCGGGATGACAAGGGTATCTCTTTAGTTTGATTCTTTTTTGAGGCCATAATGTAATTAGAGACAGTGTGAATATAATGTAATACGTTTTTTCTTCACTTCTTATATTCTCTGTTCTTTCCTTTCTTTATAACCTCCCTTTAAAAAAAAACTGTGCTCTTTTATCCTCTTCTTTACTCTTCTTTATCCTTCCTTCTTTCTTTCTTTATTTCTTTCTTGTCTTTCTATTTCTTTAACATGTCTCCTTTTCTTTTTCTTGTTTATTCTATTCATTTTCTGATTGCTTGGGGTTAGTTTCTGTCGGAATCAACAAACTCATAAAGTTTTATAGCTATGCCTTAAAATCCTTCAAATTTCAGAAACATCCTGGTTTTGGACATTACGTTTATTCACTGTGCCAGTAATGTGCAAGAAAAGTGTTACCATACACATTTGCGGGCTTCCTACATCGCCACGGCCGCGCAGCTGACAGGAGCCGCAGGCCGCGCCTACTGCGGGATGAGGCGGCTTTTAGGTCCAGCCTCTGGAACTTTCACTTTTAGGAGGTGCGGCCGCGGCGTGATAAGGTGAAGCTCTTCCAAATACTAAACAGGTCCAGCGGAATGCTGACGAAGACGGTGGAGGCCAGATAGGCGGTAGGACAGGAGTAAAAAGTAATTAATCTCCACCGGAGCGGAACGCAAAGGTTAGGCCGCCATTCCTCCCAGCACCAAGCCACGCCCCCCATATCACTAACTTCTAATGTTAGAGTTTGGAGAATTTGCCAAGCTATGCAGTTTGGGATGTATGCTTGTGGATGTTGATGTTTTTTAAAGATTAGTTTTGAGATGAGAAATGATACCATTAGGCTGGTGAACCACCTCACTGACCCCCAATAGCATAGCAGTGATATTGCTCATCACTAAATGAATGGGATTAAAGTGAGGGTCTGGCCCTCAACGCTTGGGTGCATTTGCACCCATTCAATGGGGATCGAAAAAAGTGTAAGGGTTAAGGGTTTGAAAATTGAGCTATGCAAGGGAAAGTTTACATTAAGGGCCTCATCACAAGTTGAACCGTAACCCTTAAATCCGGTGGAAACAGTAGTAGCGCCGCTCCGCCGGATCACAACTGTAAATCCTACCGGTGCTATTACAAAGCAATCACAAGTCCAGCGTTGGTGCTCTTAACGCTAGAAAACCGGCTTTAAAACTGCAAAAAATACCGCTGGCCAAATGCTCGAGGTAAAAGAACACATGAGACAGCAATATGGGCCCAGGTGAAAGCAATGCACACCAGAGGCCTACAGAAGACCTACCCATTCACAACACACCCTTCCCAACATCATTTCACCATCAGGAGCAGGGAGGAGACAGCAATAAGGGCCCAGGTGAAAACAATGCACACCAGAGACCTACAAAAGGCCCACCCATGCACAACACACCCTCCCCAACACCATTTCACCATCAGGAGCAGGGAGGAGATAGCAATAAGGGCCCATGTGAAAGCAATGCACACCGGAGGACTACAAAAGACCCACCCATGCACAACACACCCTTCCCAACACCATGTTGCCATTTCGAGCCGGGAGTCTTGATGTGGACATGTACTTGCTGCGCTAGGAGCTACAGAGGCCTGCCAACCAGCCCAGGGCCCTGGGAGCACAGGGGGTGGTGGGGATAAGGAGAAGGAGGAGGAGGAGTCCAGCAAGGCGGCCAGCCATCCCCAGGGTCAGGCCAACACCATGGGCCCTGACTGATGGGCAGCTGGTGACTGAGTACTGGCTGGACAGGGCAACCATCACCCAGTTGCTGGACACAATCCAGGCTGACATAGGCAGCCATATAGCCATCAGCACTGCTGTGCCCCCACTTGCGAAGCATGTGTCCGTTCTACAGTACCTCAGGACTGGCAGTTTCCAACACACTGTTGCCATGATGCATGGTATGGCCCAGTCCACCTTCTGTGCCGTGCTGGGACAGGTGCTGAATGCGCTACTGCTCCATGTCAATGAGCACATTGCATTTCCAGCCGCACAGGCACAGGTCAACCAGCTCAAGACACTGTTCCATCACTTTGCCCAAGTCCCGAACGTCATAGCAGCCCTAGACTGCACATTTGTAGTACAAGTAGCACGCCGGGAAAATGAGGCAGCCTACACAAACCTAAGAGTTACCATTCCATGAACAAGCAGATGACATGTAGCTCCGACCTAACCTTCACCCACTGCTGTGCCCGCTACCCAGGAACCACCCACGACTCCATGGTCCTGCGCAACAGTACCCTGCCAGCCTACATGGAGAGGCAGAGAGGCCAAAACACATGGATGTTAGGTGAGCACAAATCTAGTCTGAAATGCATGCCAAATTACACCTGTTGGAGGGCATACACACAGGAATCCCTGCATGCCAGAAGGAGACACAGGCAGCACTAGCATATCACCATTTCCATGCACGTGCCTCATACAAGAACCCTTGCACACGTTCCACACAGCAGAACATACCCAGTCTGAATGGCACACACCTGTGTGAAAGCACAGTCACAAATGTAAGCCCAACTACCACAAAGCATCTTGTGTGTGTTGCAGTGCTGCTCCTCACCCTCACACAGAAGAGATATCCCACCCTGGCCACTGGAGTCCTAATGTAGGCACATCCACATACTGACCTAGGATTGGCCAATCACATGCCTGGCCAAACGTACATGATTGGACCAAGTAACAAACGCAACACCAGCCACCATAGCGAATGCCACAACACATGGCCTAACAACATCTTACCCGAACATTCAGCTATAAGGGTACCCTCATCCAGAAATAAGGTACAGAGTACTGTGGCATTTAGACACAGGAGTGGTTCATGCAGTAAGTAGTCCATTGATTGAATGCTGCACCTTGCACAGCACACACCACAATCAAAGTAGCTATATGAAAAACAGCGGACATGTAGTACATGTACTACATGAGTGTGGCACACATAAGCATTAACATATTAATTGATACACTGCTGTATGTAAACTTCAGCCTATGCATGTCCCGGAAGGCAAAGGATGTATGCCAACATTGCACTGATATGGCATGAACCTTTTCACACATACTTGATTTTGCTCCCAGTGTCACTGATGTTTGTGCCTTGTACACCCATTGAACCAATCTTTGCCTAATGTCCGCATTCTCTCCCCTGCAGGTGATTCTGGATAACCGCAGTACACATGGCTCATGACCCCTGTGCGTAATCCACACACTCCAGCTGAGCTTGCATATTGCCCATGGGCGTACACGCATCTGTGTGTAAAGGGCATTTGGATTGCTGAAGGCACGCTTCCGGTGCCTAGACCGTACGGGAGGGGCATTGATGTATGCACCAGAGAAAGTTGGCAAAATCGGACTTACCTGTGCCATGCTGCACAACATTTGCTGTCGCAGGCTTGTGCCACTGCCCCCGATGCTGATGGCCAGCCACCTGGGTATTGGAGTGATGATGAAAATGTGCCCAAAGCCGAGACATGTGCACACAGTGATGGGGTGAGGGAGGGGAGGTTGGCCAGACAGGACTTGATTGACAATTATTTTTGATCCGGTGGATAGGTACATGTAACACATTTCACAAAATATAGAGCACTTTAACACAATCGTGAATGTCCATGCTTTGTATGCATAATGAACAGTATTTATTATTAGTTGAACACCCAGCACACAATCCCTCCTCCTCACTGTGAGCTCCCAGCACACAATCCCCGCTCCCACCCTCAGAACTCCCCAAAACCGTGCAAATGGGTCCATGTGCCCAGGGCTCGGCACAACTGTGCTACGTCCATCTAGGATGGTCGTGGGTGCTTCCTACGTCTGGGTCTTTCTGGAGCGGCGTGGGAGATTGCGCAGGGAACGGCACCTGGGCGAAGCCTCCAGGGATCCCTCTGTGGGTTTAGCAGAGGTAGATGAAACAGCTCCTAAAAACTGCAGCTGCTGGCGCAGCAGATTGTTTGCCGCCCGCATCTGCTCAGCATGTGCAGATTGGCCCTCACACAGCTCGCATACTCTGTCCAAATCCGGTCAGGGCTGCTGTAAAGCCCTCCACCACTCTATGGGTGCGCGCATTATCATGTGACATGGCCTTGCCAGCATTGCGTATGGCACAGCTTATTGACTTGATGTGGCAGTTGTGCTCAGAGGACATGGCCTCAATTCTCAGCTGTCGAGCCTATATCACACCCAGCCGTCCCTTTACAGCAGGTCGTGTGGCGATGGGTTTGTCAGGTGTGCTGTTGATTGGACGGATGGGTCTGCACGCAGTGGCAGGGGAGATGTTGGCGGACATGGCGGCATCTATGATGGGGCAGCTGCGGTTGGAGGGGCTGCCTTCAGGGGAACCATAAGAAGGTGTGTCCACATCAGGCATGGGTGTGCGGGCACGACGTACATGCCCAGGTACATGGGGAGTGTGTGCTTCCACCAGCACCTGCTTTGGGCTCCCTTGGGGTGTGCCCATCTCATATGTGGCACTGTGGCTGGATGAGGACACCAATGCAGTGTGTCGTACCGCAGTGGATGTGTGGCCATCATCTGAGTTAGACCCACTGGTGGCTCCCTCCACATACCGAATGCCCATGGTGGCTCCCGGCGTTTGAGGCGCTGACGCCCTGCGGCCTTGTGGACGTTGTGCCAGTCTGAGTGGACTCTGGTGGGGTGACCTAGGATGTGTCCTGCGTCTTGCCTTCTCATGCTGGTCCCTTAAAGTGGCTTTAAATTGCAGCTGGTCTGATCGGCGACTCCCTATTCCGTCTTCCAATTTTACTCTTCAAAAGGCTTATTTTTACTAGTTATGTCTCGTATGTATAAGCACTTAGTTGTCACGCCTCCACAGGGTTTTGCGGCGTAAAGCTAAACACCGCCAAAAATGTGGACTAAATTAAGAACTCCTGGACGTCTGCACCGTTAGTTTCACAAATGTTTAATTAGCATCGATAAAAATGTCATTCATAAAAGCAAGATGCCCCTCATTAACACGTTTCGGCAATGTGCCTTTCTCAAAAATTGGCATTTACTAGATATCGACATTGTTATTTGCACATAGTCACACATTTTAAATGAATGTGCGATCGCAAATACAATATGAATTGCAACGTAAATAACCACAAACACATGGTATAAGTGAAACAAAGCAATTCAGCAAGCATTAATGTTTCCATAGTGTATTTTTAAGATAGACAGAGATTACAGGTAGGTATAGGGGAGGATTTTTGAGGTTGGAGAGAGGGAAAAAAGAGTATTTTGTCAATGTCACCATAGGCTGTGCAAACTTATGTTTTCATCATGCAATTCTTTCATTATATTGCGTGATAGATAAGTTCAAAATTCATAATTCATTGCACACCCATGTGTGTATGGCAAGTAAAATACTTCTTGCCATGGTCATTGTTCACTGCAAATTATTGATGAAGTGTTCGATAGTCATGGGTCAGATCCCTATGCTGATGGAAGAAAAACATACAGATACCTTAGAAATGTGTTTATCATTGTGCCCAAACATTCTTCTATTTCGATATTATCTGTTTATGTGAAAATGCAGTCCCTCATTATAAATGCTAGTCAACATCTCTTTGTACTCGTAGAAGACAATTTGTTCAATTAGAACTATTGCCTCAGTAGGTTATTGTAACCTTTAACACATATTATATCATGACATGCAGCTTCTTTCTCCACATGCGTCTTGCATAGCGTTTACTAAAATTTTCCATAAATGCAACCGAAAACTAATAACAACGTGTTATATCACTGGTAGTCTCAAAGGGCATTGCTACCGTTTTGTTTACCCTCTCCCACGGTTCCTGTCCAAAACATATGCAATACAATCGCTAGCATGACTTAATTCCTACTCTCTCTTTGTAGTTAAATTGTTGTGGAGCATCTTACCTTGTGTGCTTGCACAATCCTGCTCATCGGCTGTTCCCTCAAGGAAGGCCGGCGCTATGTTGCCTATGTGTTTATCCGTCGTCAAGGTGACCGGCTAGTGTTGTCACTGGTCGTCCTGGTAACCGGACGGACGATTCCCATTCAGCACATTCTGTTATTATAAACAGGACTGCCATTTTGGAAGGTCCTGAGTGTATCTGACTAAGCCACATTTAATACTTTATTGGGGTAAATGTTTGCATTAAAAGCATATGTGTTGGACTATTTTATATATACATTGGTGCAATATGTATTATGTGCATTTCTACGTGATCTTTTTAACTTTCTTCAACGACGTAATGTAATGACCAATCATAATGTTTAAATATGTTACCTTGTCTTGTTCAAATTTTGACTTGTAATATTGTTTTGATCACTATATAAAATGCATACAAATGTAAATACAAAACAGATATGAGAGTAAATTACCTATCTCCATGAACTTTCTTCCATCGAGTTTACGTCCTGATGTCTTGGAACATCATAGTGTTAGAATAAGTTACCTGGTGTTAAAGGAATTCTTACTTAGCTCTTCTGCATTGACCTTGTGATGATGTTTTACTCATTATTTACAACATGTCCATTATTTCACATTACATTATTTGTCTGCACACATATGTTTCTTCCATTTCTATTCTATTTTCAGGCCTATTAAGTAGCTAATTCTAACTGATAATATATGTCCTTGTTGTAAGATCTTGCGTTTATAGTTGTTCTAGTGATACTGTTTCAATCCATCAGTGTGTTCATCATCTTCTTCTCATGTAGTTGCAGGTTCATAGGAAGGATTCCATTTCGTTATCCAAATTTAAGCCATTAACTGTAGAGTTTAGTTGGCAAATTAGTCTTTCCTCTGCTTGTCTCAACCTCTTAACTCTGCCGCTGCCTTTTCTTCCAATGTCTAATCTTTGTAGTCCTATAAATTTGATAGAGGATTTGTTATCCATTTGATGTTCGAACTGCCAATGGTAGGCTATTGGGAACTTTGGATCCTGGCTTCCAATTTTCGCTAAAATACTAGAATCCTGACTCTCAATTCTCTCTTTGTGCTCCCAATATATCATTTCTCACATTTACAAATGATAACAGAGATGACAAATTTGGTTCTGCAGTTAATTTCTTCCTTAATCATTACTGTCTTACCATTAATATCTGTGAATGTATTGGTTTTCTCATGTGCATAGCGGCACATTGTGCAAATTCCGCACTTCCTGAAACCTCTCCGGTCCAATTGAAGCTATGTGGCATCCATTGGGTTTGACACATTTGGTAATAGTGATGGACTTTTTAACATTTTTGCTCATTTGAAAATCATCTTAGGTTTATCCCTATATATTCTTTAATATTCTCATCTGATTGTAATAGGTGCCAGTGGTTCCTTAGTACCCTTGTTATTACATGCTGGTTGGTGCTGTATTTCGTTATAAAGCCGATCTTATTTTGTTCCAATGAGTCATGCCTGTTGGTGGGTTGAAGTGTTTGATCCTGAGCCAGTTGTCTCGTCTGTTTGTCTGCTTCTTTTACACTCTTGTTTGAGTACCCCCTTTGGTAAAAGCGTTTTTGGAATAGGTTGCATTCTTCATCAAATTTGTCCTGTTTTTGACAGTTGCGTCTGACACAAATAAATTCTCCAATGGGGATATTGTTAATCGTTGGTTTGTGATGGCAACGTGTCGCATGCAATGTTGAATTGACCTTTGTTTCCTTTCTGAATTTCTAGGTTTCCAACTGCTGGTCATCTGCTTTAATCGTAAGAGCAAAAAGGTTAATTTAGTTGTTGTCACAGGTACCTGTAAATTCTATTCCGTAATGATTCCTGTTGATCCTGTTGGTAAATTTTTCAAATTGGTCAGTTGTGCCTTTCCAGATAAGAAAGACATTGTCAATGTAACAAGTCCATAGTACTATCTTGCTGTCAAAGTCATGGTCTGTAGATTAGGGCACAGTGTGCATCATGCTTGCCCATTGCATATCAGTCAGTCAACATGTTGTGATTGGTGGAACGTGATACAGGCGAGGGACACTGCTTGGACATGTTGCTGTGACATCTTCAGACATCTGTTGTGAATGCACAGCTCCCATTTTGCTGTGCGTGGAGGGTTTGCTACGCACCCACATATTACGTTGCTGTGCCATGCCCATGGATGCCTTTCCCTTGGGGCTTGGGTTGATACATTTTAGGTACTTATGGTACCAGCGGGCGCTAAGGTCTGGTGATACGAGGGGGCACTAATGGATGGCTGTGGTGCGTCACACACATTGCAAACACATACCGGGATTGAAGGGGTTGGCCTAACATGATTATACAGATGTACTCACCTTCCGCCTCCTGGGTACTGGTGCCTGCCTTCCACTTCACCGACTCCCTCAATTGTGCCCATGTCTATCAGGGTGGTTATCTGCTCCTCCCAGGTTGTTGTCAACTCAGGTGGTGGTGGTGGTGCTGACCCTCCTCCAGTCCCCATGCTCTTGCTCTGGTGCTTGGCCAGGAGACCATGGACACAGACCTGCAAGTCATTCAGCCGCTTGCAGCAATCCTCCCCATCCCTGCGCACACGGCCCACCGCTGACACCTATTGGCTCACTTGCCTCCAGATCTGTGCTCACCGCTGTGCACTTGTCTTGCACTGGTGGGGGCCATACAGCTCTTCTTGAGGTCCCAAAACCTCCTCAACAAGTATGGCAAGCTCCTGGTCTGTGAACTTGGATTCCCGCACCCTGTCTAAGGCTGACTTGCCTGTGGTACGTTCCTGTGACATTTTCCAAGCTTTAGAGGTGTGGATAGCTTCCAGGGGCTGTGATTTTCGGTGGATTTTGATTTCCAAGATGGACACCGCTTTATTTTCCATTACGGCGGTGACTCTTATCACCCAAATTAACAGTACTCAATCAATCAGTCTTGGAAGGAATAACCTTTTATTGCTCTTTATTTGCTCTTTATGTGGGATTGCATTTGGATCTTGCAGGTTGCACCAAGACCTCAACGGCTGACAGGCAACTCACTGGGCTTTCTGACTGCAACCATCTCATTTAACCCTGCCAGAAACTAAAGAAACCAGGAAATTATCCATTTATTTATTTAGTATTTATATAGTGCTGAGCACAGACAATAAGCCCAGAGGCATCAGGGCGCTAATATACAGAAAAAACAGAAACACAAACAAAAACTAACTCAACAAAGTCAAAAAACAGCAAATCCCAGGTACAATTTTAGTTATAAAAGGCAACCCAAACTTAGGCTAATAAGTATGTTTTCAAGGCTTGTTTGATAATATCCAGAGATGTACAACCCCTAAGGTCCGGGGGCAGTGTGTTCCAAAGCTTGGGTGCTGCACAGTAATACGCATTGCAGCCAACCAGAGACAATTCTGCCCTGGGCACCGAGAGTAAATTGGTATTATTCGATCTCAGGATCCTACGGCAGGGTAGCCATGAAAGCCTTTCAAAAAGGTAGTCAGGGCTGATGCCAAATAGGCATTTATGGCTAAGAGTCAAGAGCCGAAAATTATTTTTGCTTCAATTGGGAGCCAATGCAATTCCCTTCTAGCTTGGTCACATGTTCTCGACTGCCTAGCCCTTCCACCGCATGCACTCAGCTGTTTTGGATGACTTGTATCTTGGAGATATTTCCCTTACCAGTGCTATAAGGAAGACTGCCACAATAACCTAGCTTAGTGCCAGTAATGGCTCTCGCAATAGTGGCATAGTTCTTCTTGGTAACAAAAGGGAGCAATTGAGAGTGCAGTTTGATGCAATACGCAGATGTAGACACAAGATGTTAACCTGCGCCTTCATATTCATTTGTTGGTCGAAAAAGACCCCCAGGGCTTTCACCTTTGTTAAGGAAGCTGCTACCTTACCGCCCGCTATAACAAAGATATGATGTTCCAGTGCAAGCTTTCTTAACCTGCATGCTGTACCTGCAAACATTAGTTCTGTTTTTTCCAAACTTTACTGCCAGTAAAGTATGCAAAGACATGTTCAACCAACCAGTGATGGACAAAGGAGTAAACCCGATTTATATCTTCAGCATCCTTCAAGTAATCACATGACAGGGGGATTAGGCACTGCTTATCATTCACACACTTGGGATAGCTAAACCCCCCTGTTGTCACAAAGTTGAAACGATGGTTTAGTAAAGATGTTAATCAAGAAGATTGTATTAAAAATGGGAGGACTGTATAGCTCAGGCATAAGCATGGCACTTCTCACAAATTAGACATTATGGAGCTGATTTTCAATGGGGTGTAACGTTAAAGGAAGGCGTAAAAGCCTTCCTTAAGGCTTTTACGCCTTCCATTAACGTTACACCCCATTTTCATTCATTTGTATGGTGGAGAGGAGGGGCATAACACAACTTTCCTTTCCTCCACATCCCTTCCTCTCCACCATATAAATGCCCCAGCATTTGCACCGACATGCATTTTCAATCCATGCAAATGTTGGAATCCATATAGAGCCTGCTGTCTTTTTGTGCAGGCATAAAGCAGGACGGCTCCATAGGGATCCAGTGCACTGTCTGTCATGCGCGCATGGCAGGTAGCGTTTACCATTAAACACTGCCTGCCATACCTGCATGGCAGGCAGCATTTGAAATTACAATTAAACGCTGCCTTCCAAGCGTACATAGAATGCAGCGTTCAATTGTAATTGTAAATGCTGCATGCCATGCAACCATGGCAGGCAGCGTTTACTCATTTTCACAGCAAAGCATGCTTGTAGGCAGCCTTTTGCCCTGCACATTTGCACTAGTTTAGACAAATGACCAAACTGTTGTGGCAGGGTGTATATCTGCACGTAAAGGCTCCCCACTGCCAACTTACGGCTGGAAGCAAAATTAGCTCCTATGTAATTATTTGAGTCCTCTCAAAGATGGCTTGGAATGTCAAAACTCCTTCATCCCTTATCCGCACACTACGCTTCTCTTCATCTTGAATTCAAATTCATCTGAATAAGTTTTGAATGACATGCAGCACTAGCGGAGTGTATCCTATCTATAGCAGGCTCTGGAATACCACTTGTACCAATCTTTCTGTATTATCGCATTAAAGGCAGGAAATAGCAAGAAATCTACAAGTAACATTTGGGTTCAATTTGTAAAATGCAAATGAATGAACTACAGTGATTTAACGGTTACTAAATAATTGTGTGCTTTTTTGTCAAATGCCTGCTTTTAACTATTCGTAAGAAACAGGCAATCATAAATATATTTGGTCGAACATCTGGGTTTGAGCCGAATTTCAACCGAATATTGATAAAGAGCTAAGCTTCAGTGCACACGCTCACATATAGATACACTATACATTAATGTTTAATAAACAGATACAAGTTATAACATCCTCAGGCTCTTACAAAAGGGTGAATAGTATGGATATGTGTAGAGATACCAGGTACTGTGTTCTTGTGTACAACATATAGAATTATATAGAGGGGAGGCTATCAACAGTGGGGACGCCGCACATGGCTTCCACGGGTCGTCTGGTAGACAGAGAGAGAGAAGCTTGAGTTGTCTTTGATGCCTCTTGGGACTCCAATGTGGAGTACACCCTATGGTTGAAAGCTACCCATCCAAAATAGTATGTTGTCTTAACCCCCTTGCATTCCATTACCACCCCATAGACGAGCATTTCAGGGAGTGTAGAGGGATCTATCAACAACAACACAAATAACAGTTCCCTCTTGCCTCGCCCCACAGCAACCTAAAAAGAAGGAGACAAATACCTTGCTTTATCCCCCTGATGTCATGTCATGGCATTGGACTATGAACTCCATCATCCTCTGCCATGGAGTCAAGGGTGAGGGAGGATACAGCATTCAGAAAGAGAAACAGTTGCTAATGGATTCCTATGGAAGCAACACACATCATAACTGCTCAAGCTGTCATCAGCAGCTACACCAACAATGCTAACATACAAGCTCTGTTTCTGCTTATTTTGCACTTCCGGTCTTAGAAAAGAAAGAAGAATAAAGGTCTACAGAGCCTGGAAATACAGGTGGAGTGTAATTGTACAAACACAATTCCCTCTGTTTTCTTCTTCTCCATCACAGAGTGATCGGTTGTCTGTCGGTAGCAATGCGATAGGATCTGGGACCCCGTACACCTGCACCTCATTATGGTGGAAAATAATGAGATGGGATTGGGGAGAAGGTATTGATGTAACTCTTAACTGCATATAGAAATTCTGTCCAAACCCCCACTTTTCCGTATTTATTTGGCTTGCTGGCTTTTTTATACGACTCGCTATGCGAGCCCATAACAAGGTAAGATGTTACAGGGCACAAATGAGAGGTAGGGAATGCACTGACAAGATGACATTATAATCGCTTAGAAGAAAAAAAAAACTTCAAGCAGAGCAAAGAATTGAAAACAATCCCTCCAGGTTTCTTAGTGCTCTAATGAAAAGAATACATCAATTGTTTCCATTGAATGCCGCAAAGCGGGGACCAATGCGCACACACACTAAACAGTCTGAACCATCGAATAATTCCTTTAGACACTAAAGTGTCACAGACAAGAACATCAAGTCTGTTTGTGCTTAAGACAGGCAATCACCACTGCCAGGGTCAGCCAGTAATGAGAAAAAGACAAAAACAGCTCGTATTTATAACGTTCCTGGTATCACAAATCAATCACCTGGAGAGGAAAAACTAGGCAAGCTTTCTTTGCAAAGTGATGTATCTGTCGATGCAGAAACTACATTCAAAAGACCTAGAGGTAGACAGAGATATACTAGAAGGAAGCGACTATGCACATGGTGCCTTTTACAACATTCACTATTCGCCAACGGCTTTGGGGTTCTCTGCTGACGGGCGACACACTTTTTTTATATTGGTCTAGCTCAAATTTACTGTTCAGAGGTACACCACATCAAATGCATGGTGGTGATCACATGGAGTGTGGCGGAGTACTCAAATCATTGTGCGAAAACCAACACATGTTGCCATCTTTATCAAATTAACACTCTGGCAAGTGGCAAACCATATGCCCACATCAGTGTATGTTAGGGACTTAGGGTGACCAGATGTTTAATATCAAAACCGTGTCGAGCCACTGGCACAGAAGTAGGACTACAGTGTCAGCGGACATAAACACAAAAGAAGGACTACAATACACATAGAACTCCAATGAAACTGTAGTTCTACTTCTATGTCGGTGCCCTTTTCCACACGAAAGATGTGTTTATTAAAAGCTCATTAGAGGCGAGAAGCCACGGAGGAAGGGGCAGGGTGTGAAACCCAATCAAACAGAATCACAAAGAGCCATGCCTGACCGGATTGTGCTATTTATTCAAGGACTTCTGACAAAAACCGGGACATAAGACCACCATCCCTCAAATCCCGGGACACAGTTTTAAACCAGCCAATCGTGGATGGCAGAAAACTGGTTGTGCCTCAATAGTGAGAAGATCGAATTTCTGTTAATTGGATCCCCGTCCACCTTGGGTAAATTGGATGAACAATATTGCTCCTTCACAGTCGATAACATCCCTATTGCTGTCTCCCAAGTCATTAAAACGCTGGGCGTTTATATTGAACCTGACTTAACCATGAATAGAAAGGTTAATGCAATAGCTTCCTCCTCAGCGTACCATTCCAAACTTTTTAATGCAGCCAGTCCTTTCCTTTCCCAACAGAACTGCCTCACCATTGCCAGGGCAATAATTGGGTCAAGGCTGGACTACTGCAATGCCCTTTTTGTAGGGACCTCCCACAAAAATGTGTCCAAACTTCAACTAGCCCAAAATAATGTTCTGAGGGCTGCAACTGGCATCTCCAGAAGGGACCACATTTCTGAGGTCAGGAGGAAGGTCCACTGGCTCCCAATCAAGGAAAGGATTGTCTTCAAGATATTAGCCATGACGCACAAATGTCTTCACGGTCTGGCTCCTCCATACCTAGCTCAAAGAATTGCCCTCCACACCCAATTCGAACCCACCAGAGCTGCTTACTCCAACAGAATCACTGTACCCTTTACCCGCAGAGTGAGTGCAGGTGGCACTAGGTTTCCAAATATGGCTGCCACTTTCTGGCATTCCCTCTCCCCTCAGATAAGTTTGATTGACTCCCATGCAGCCTTCAGGAAAGCTATCAAATCTAGGCTCTTTGTTTGACAATCCCCTTGTTCTATTTGTTGCTTCATTATTTTTGTCTGCATGTTTCTATGTAGTTGTAACGGAGCATATACTGTACTAAGTATTTCTGTTTGGGCCACATTCTTGTAACCCTGAATCAAGCCTGCTTACGTTCCCTCTTAGCGCCTCGATGCCCATGGGCTGTCGTGCGCTCCATAAATACAAAAAATAAAATAAATAAATAAAAGTTAAAAAAGTCTCTGGATGTCGGGACCAAGGGTAAAATACCAGGATGGAACCGGCAAAACCGGGACGTCTGGTCACCCTAGTGTATGTGCTTGCCCAAAATATAATCAGATATGTAAAAAAAAACAAAAAAGTTTTAAATTGCTAATTTTGCTACTCTACTGAAAGGGATCACTCTCTATCAAGCGAATTATCAATGTTTTACATTCGACTGAATGATGTGCACGTGTTTGACTTTGATTGAAGGGAGCATCACTGCTGACTCTACACGTCATCTCTACTTGCTGGCATATTTTGCAGCAGAATGCATTAACAGCTGCTGAACTCGGTGTGCATTGCTTGGTGTTGGTGCTGGGGAACATCTCACATCAAGGTATGTATCGGAAAATGTACCATAGCAGGGCTAAATAAATCATCACCCTGTACTCAGTCAGCCACTAAGAAACACGTAGGGCCTGATTCACAGCACGTTTTCCTATGGGATTGTGCCATTATAAAACGCTGTTGTTATTCAGGCCCGTTGTCCCATTGTTAGAATAATACTTCTGTTGTCTTTATGCTTTTGTCAATATGTTATTCAGATTTTCACATGGTGTTTGGCTGTGTGGCCAAGACTGCATTCTTTGTGAATTACATCAGTTTTGAAACTGTAACATGCATTAAAAAGATTTGTATTATTTACAATAAACATGTGCCTAATTAAGGTGTTTGGTGGCAGTTCACCAAAAAACACCTTGATCACCACCTTCTAAAAGGCCCATCTGCTGTTCAGTGAGCAGGGACAGGAAATACAGTTGTAAATCGCATAGACGTGAATTAAACTCCCATACCTAAACATAGACAAAGGTCATTGCTACACCTCCTTTTCAGTGACTAACCATAAAGAAAATACTAGCAAAGAAACCCCCCTAATAATGAATAGCTGGCACATCCTGCTTGTTCTCACTTATGTTATGTAATGTGGAGGTTTTATAAAAACCGCAACATCTATTGTTAAACCTATATACTCCACCCCATTGCCTCTTTACGGCATCTCAGGCCAATTGTTAGTCGATTATATAAACCCTGCCAGCCATTCAGAATGTGTTGGATGTTGTTGCATGGTGAAATGTCTGTATTGTGTTATATACTCATTTGCTTAAAAGGGTTTGCTGATTCACCTATGTACTAAAGGTTGCACAGGGATAGTATAGCAAAAACTATACATTGGGCCTCCTTACAACTCTGGCGTTAGCCGTGCCGTTAAAAACGGCATGGCTGCCACCGGAGTTGCATTATTTCCGGCACCCGCGAATGGGCAAGAACTGGGTCATGCCGAGCTCGGTGGACATGGTAATTGCCCATTTGCGAGTGCCGGAATCAAGGGCATCCCGATCCCCATTCTGCCCCATAGGGTCGAATGAGGATGAGGACGTCGGATGCCCCGGCACATTCAGAGTTGTGCCGGTGCATTCGACGTGCTCTGCTCGCGGGTGCCGTTACACCCACCAGGAAAAACCTGCTGGGTGAGATGGCATCTGCAAGCAGAGCTCGTAGTATGGCGGTCCGGGGACTACGGTACCAACATGCTTAACGGTACTGTAGTTCCCAGACCGCTATGCTCGTAATGAGGCCCATTGTGTCAATCATTGTCGTATAGTGATGTATTTGGACCAGTTCGCCTGATTGAGGATGTTCCAATGTTTCTACCTTAAATACGTGATTGCAAACTGAGCAACATGGACATGGGAAAGTATCCCTTTCCTGATTTTTCAAATAACCTGAGTTTGTCTTGGGGATTTGAAACATCAGATTTCACTAGCATGTCCATTCGATTTCTCGTTTGTTAACACAAAATATTCGTAGTGATTTTGTAATGATTGACATGCCATTATTCAGCCGCAATATTGCCAAATATGTGTTTATACAGTGGGGAATGCCCATGGCATTCCCAGAGTGAGTGTTGGTTGTAGAGTCTGGGGGTATTAGCTTGGGATGTTGTCTCTGGGCTTGTTCTGAAACACCACTTTAAAGAAAATGATGGCCTTTCATCCTGGTATCTACCAGGAGAACAAGGATGGAGTCACATCATGTTGGCCTTCAGGGGTGCGGAGAAGGTTCATCGGATAACATGAAAACCACGTTCCTCATCACTTACTCAACATCTACAGCTCAGGTTCTTCCGGACAATCAATGAGGCAAGGTTGGGTTGGGTGACAGTACACTTGCAGGTTTGCTTACACAACTCAACACAACACAACTCGGAAAAGTAATTTTGTTTGCTCCATCACAATCATCTCTTGCCGATTGAAGGGCAGAATTTGTAAACTGAGCCAGGCTAGTCAGTGCCACAGTGATAGCATGTGGATACACTTGTGCAGTTGTCTTGGCTTTTGAGTTGCACCCTCCCGTTCAATCATCATTTGGGTTCAACACTGCTGGCAGCAGAGACCCCAGATGGGCAAGAGAGCAGAATGGTTTCTGTCTTCTCCTCAGTGATGATGTTGCATAGGACCATTGAATGCAACACCACCTTGATCTTGGTAATGGCTTGATCAAATGTTGTATCAGATGCTGACCATCACTTCCCCTATCCTGATCTACGCTCATATGCTCCATTAGTTGACCCCTTAAAGATGCATAAAGAAATGCTCATAAGTTGCAGGTTGCGCTGTCGTGTCTAAGGCATTGATCAACACTCCTAGTTATTGGAGCTAAGTGTCTTTCTAGAGTCCCACTTGATTTGGAGAGGTAGTACTTAATTAACAAGGCAAATAAACTTTCTAATGTGTCTTCATCCCCCCCGTAGAAGGTATCTTTCTGGAAATCTCTTGTCCACTGGAGCAAAGGCAAACCACTAGGGTGGCTGGCATCTTCATCCTCTCTTGTCTTTAAGTAGACAACAAAGTCAGTTTTCAAGTGTTTTTTTTATGGGATTTGTAGTAAGCCTGATCATCGGAAAAGCGTTGTTGGTGCTTCTCTGTCTTGCAACACCACTGCTGACAGTACAGCACATGAGCTCAGCAGGCACGGGACATGCGGGGAAAGGGCCACAGCCAATGTGGCGGAGGAGAGATTTAATTTAGGGACACGTAGGTGTGAGGGCAGTAAGTACCGTGCTTCTATCTACATGGATCTTGCCATGGCTGGAGTGGCGACCTTGCCTCTGTTGTGTGCCATCGAGCAGGTGTTTGCAATTCTGTTGCATGTATAACTCCCTTGGGGAAGTGTTAGTCTGTGCTGTGTGCCGTCCAATCCGTAGGCTGGCTAGCCACATCGGTCAGCCTCCATTGACCTTTCTAGTGCACTATGGGTTGTCACACTTTGTTTGACTACTGTCACTTTCTGGATGGAGCTGATGCCCCTAAGTGCCTGGATGTCTAGTTTCCTTCCCCCAATCTTGGGTGCACCAGGTTCATTGGAAAAGGCACGTATGAAAGATAATACAGGTTTAGAAGTGGTCAAGCAGACATCCTTCAAGACATATAATCTCAAGAGCACTACGTATGGCCAATTACAAACTGCTGCAGATTCTCCATCTTGCGTAGATGTCAGTGAGGTCTCTTTCTTCTCAACTTGTCAGCTATTTTTAATATGTTGGATCATTTATTCAATAGTTCATTTGCAGATGATGAGCAGTGCAGACTTCTCCTGATCCAGCCAATAATATCATTTCCAGAGTTGGCGGGGAAAGAGAAGGGGGCCATGAGTTGTTGCCTAGTAGCAAGACACTGCAGGATCATCATATAAGTGATGCTGGATTTTCCAGGCAATGATAGTGTGGTTCTTTGGTCACATTCCTGAAATAGGAACCGGGTGCATGATAGAGAATGTTTTCAGCCCATGTGTGGGATCATTCTGGGTATTGAAAAGGCGAATGAGGCTGTGAGGCATCATGCAACCTGCATGTGTGTTGTGGGGTCGATAAGGATTAGCCACCACCAGATTAGAGGTTGTGGGGCAAGCAGCTCCGTAGAGAAGACCTCAGCAGTGGAACCCACATGTTAGTGGGACACAGAGCACAAGGCAGGCAACTATCCGTAGGGTGCAGCAGAGGGAGGATGAGTGACTGTATGGGAACAGCTTGGCACTATAATCTGGATACAGGCACAGGTTTACTCCCACCAGCTCTACACCAGAGGCATGGGCAAGAGATGGAATAGAACTGGAGGCACTTCATCACTTTAGAGTAGGACCAACATACATGTGGCTTAGGGGACTAGCTGCTGGTATGGCATGGGAGTGGGGCATACATGTTGGTGAGATACAGGTAGGTGCCTTCATTTCCAACTGTAAACGAAAAGCACGGGAGAACATCATTTATTTTTATTTTTATTGGTTATTTATAATTCACTTAATACCCAGAGGTTTCTAAGGGCAGACCTGGGTATCGAACCGGTGTTTCTGAGCATAATCTTGCTTCCAAGGCGAACCCGTTGCCCCTGAGCTAGCCTTCCATGACAAAAGGAGGACGGTGCAAAAGGATTGCAAGGGGTCAAGGAATGGGTAACACATGTGCACACAGCTGGAAGGGAATGTACAAGGAGGGGGCAACAGAGAATCTGGGAGGTGTGCAGTGGTGAGCATGCATGGCTGAGTGGAGGGGCTTAAAGGATCAACGCAAGGAGAGACCGGGCAAGCGGTCAGGTTGCTGGACGAGTAGACAAGGAAGTGGAGTGGGGAGTGGGGTGTGTGGCGATGTCACCCTGAATCACGTGCATCCAGATTGCTGCAGGAAAATGAAGAAAGACAGGGGGAGGGGAATGGGATTTCAGAGGTACCCCCTGTATTACTGCAACACACGGGTTGAAAAGAAGCAGATAGTGGACATTGGACAGTGCAAGAACACTGGTATTGCGAAGAGCTGCTTCCAGAATGGAGTCCTTGAAAAGACTTCTGCACAATGGGAAAGGGGTGAAAAGAACAGAAAGGACTATGGACAACAGCCAGCCTCTCTCTGCGATGTCCATCTCTCTGATATCCCTGACCAGTTAGCTTGGAAACGCCCCTCCCACAAGCACACCACGTCAGGAGGTGGACAGGCATCTCTACAGGATCAGACTGTGACACTAATCATCCAAAGATACTGGAGGTGATGGAAACAAGTGCAGCCAGGCCTGTTCATTTGGCAAGTCATTGAGAGAGTGCTATTAATGTCAAGTCTAGGTTCTCCAAAGGTGCAACTGTGAAGGGTCACACTTGCATCACAGCAGGCCAGAAGGAAGGATCCAAGCAATCATCACTGCCCTCACTCCCAGAATCCCTCTAGTCATGGAGTTCCGTTTCACTCCCTTTCCACCCATCAACTCATCAATGGCCAGAAAGCTCTCACGGTGTTCACTGCAGATACGCAATCGCCATCCATACACCGAAGAATCTGAGTGTCAAGAAGCGTGATTGTCAAAGTAACACATGAGGCTAAAGAAGTGGACACGTGTGGCTACTCAGTGAACAAACACCTTGCGTAGGATTGGGAAAGCGCCATGTAGCACCCCCAATGAAGGAGGAAAAGACCAAAGCTGAAAAGATGCATCAAAATGTGCTCCATAGCAGTCTAAAAGAAAGGAACGGGACCCCTGATGTGCTGTTCTTGGGACATCAACCTGCAGATGCCTGGCAAGCGGAAGGACACTTGGGACAGCGGCCAATGCAGTCAACAGGTTCCACACCACCAGTGCTGGAACTCTGCCTCCATCAGCTGCCAGAAGGAGATCAACTAGAGCACCAGCAAGAAACAGATGCTGAGCAAAAAAATAGGGCTAAAATGACCAGACCCGCAAGGATTCAGTTTTGGCCTCTTCAAAAATGGAAGAGGAAGCTTAAGGGAATCATTTGCTTGTGTAAATGTGGAGTGAACAATGTTAGAGGCAAGAGAAGAGTCATTAGTGCGGGTAATGGAGGGCATCGATCTTTCCCTGGGCAGGCATGGATCCAGAAGAAGGGATCAAACATGCGATTGACTGGAAGATCATTAAACGTGGGTGCAAAGGCAGTCAAAGAGTGGTGAAAAGAAGTTGAGAACATTGGAGTGGCATGCACACGGTTCAGGAGAACAAGGTATTACAAAACTCCAGCCAGGGGAAAACCACACTGCATGTAGCTGTGACGAATCAATTTCCAGGGCAGCAGTAGTCCACGGATGAATATCTGTTCCTAAACCATCAATCAGCCCCACACCCCTAGTACACCAGAAGGGATCCTAAGAGATTGGAAACACAAGCAAATTATAAACTTACGTGTCCAATTTGGGTACAAAAGGCTTATCTCCGAAAGGTCATGGATCGTTGGTTAGTTGCAACACAACAAAAATACAATTATTACCCAAAGATATAAGGGACTGTCCAGTCACGATTGTATACAAATATCTGCAATTAATACAAAAGACGGTTCTAACAACACTACAAAATACAACCCAACCTGTAACGGAATGCAGAGGACAAACAGTTTCAAAGAAGGAAAGGGGATGCTCTCCGGATACTGACAGTTGGGTGTCAGTGCAGTAAATATTCTCAACAGTTCAAGGATACTTGGCTTCAGCACAAATGAAGCAACGGGCCTTTTTATGAATTTGCTGGTCTGGGAACTATGATACCAGTAAGCTTGCCGGTACCGTAGCTCCCAGACCGGCAAACTACGAGTTGTACTTGCAGGTGCCTTTCTGTCCGTCAGGTCGGACCTGTGGCCCTGTCTGAAGTATACTCTATTAGTATATTAGTATGTTAATCACTGCCATCAATTGCAGGGCCCAATAAAAGGACAGGGATGATCCATGGAGCCATTGGAGATGCATCATGTATTCCTCCTGGCATATACCAACTAAATATGACACTCACTGTTTCCAACTCTTGTACATACTATGCACTGGCAAGGAGAGATTACAAATCTTTGTCGCAAGGAGTCCCTGGAGAGGCTTTCTTTCTTGCCCCTTACAGCAGCACTAATAGATTTCAAGCCCTTGCATCAGGCTCTATTGTGTCCTAGTGACCTTCCTTCCCTTTAGAGGCCCTCGCCTTCAGTTCTGTACACTGACTTGGACCTCAGTCACCTACCACACAATAGAACCCTCTGGTGTGGTCCCTAAAGCCTAACACTTCCCTTGTGTTTCTGTCTGGTGACAATATTCTTTAAAACAGTTAAACTAACGAAACCACTGGCTGAGCACTGTGGTCCATACAAAGACAATGTGTCACAGACTACACAGCACACTACACACTGTTCCCTGTGTACTGTGCGCAGGGACACCGTACGGGCCTTTCAGGTTTTTCAATTGAAATTAAATGTCCCTTGTTAATCTATATTTCACACACGCCCTGCATTGCTTCATTTAAGATTTTGCCACATAATCAAGGTACAAGCTGAAGCTGTAGGCATCCACGAATTCACTAAGAAAGACACAATCTTAACATTATGTTGACACTATGAGTGGTGTAATACAGAAAGGGAAAATTGAAAAGTGCATTGGAGTATTAGAAACAAAGCAGATAATTTGTCAACAAATCATTTTTATTCCTTAATATATTGATTGATTGATATGACACATTTATATCGCGCACTGAGCAAACCAGGCGCAGATTGGAAACACTAAATCAAAAGACACTGAGGGAAAATCATAATTAGAAGCAGTCAATACAATCAGAAAAACCCTGACCCCAATTGAAGTTACCGCCCATCTTGAACAAGTAGGTTTTTAAAGCCTTACGGAATTGAAGAAGGGATTTCAGGACATGAATCTCCATTGGAAGACAATTCCACAATTTGGGCCCATAGACTCCAAATCTTGGGTCACCCCTAAAAACACAGTTGGAAGGGGGAATTGCCAACAGTAATTTGTCCCCTGACTGCAACCGACGAGTGGGTTGATAGCTGCAGATCTTATTTGACAGGTATAGTGGAGCCAGGCAGTTTAAACATTTGAAGGTTAAACAAAGGACTTTAACATCGATTCAGTCCTTTACAGTAATCCAGTGTAAAGACTGCCCTAGACTTGAGATAGGAGAGGACTTCCCTACTCTAAATATCAGTCTCACTGCGGCATTCTGCACTCTTTGCAAACGTTGACCTTGTTTTGATGGAATACCCGCAATATATAGTCATTATGTAATTATATAAGTACATTTGGATACAAAATTGCATCACTTGAAGTTGCTTGTGCGCCCCAAAAGTATATACTATTTTTACACTGCCCAATTGCGTTTGAAAACCTTAAACTACCCCACATCCATGCATTTTTGCTGCTTATATATGGAGGCAGTGTTTCCCAGCAGAAGATAAGTTGCCTCCCAGGCATTATTTTGAAACAGGCTCAGTGAATCTTCAGTCGGCCATAAAAGTGAGAGTTACAACACAAATGTTTCAGGCTTTGGGTCCATCTACTTCCAAGGGAGGACTGGTAATTTTTGGCCAGAGTGGAAGGACAGTTCAGCTGCCCATTTTGCAGTCAAACAGCAGTCCCCTATTATGTGTCGCCCTTCCTGGGAGCTTGGTATCTCCCAGGGCTCGTGCTGTTAGTAACCACGTGACCTAGATAATAAAAGCAATGAGCGGCTTCCCACTCTTCAGTCTTCAGAGTAACTGAACATGGTCTCCTGTGTCATCATTCTGTAGCACAATGCTGGTGCTGCGTAGCTGGCTGAGTTTCAGTTTTGGCTCATGAGGAGACATTCATCCGACAGTGTTTCTCTCTTTAGAGACTGATACATTGAGCCAGCAATTAACTGTTCAAATTGTCAACCTTATTCCATTGCAGAGTACCTGTGATGGCCTTAGATTGCATATTACCATAATTACAGCGCATAATTACAGCACCTACTTTCAGTTTTAGCTCATGAGGAGGATTCGTCCTTCAGCGTTTCACTCTTTAGAGACTGAAACGTTGAGCCGGCCATTGACTACCCATTAACACTGGAATTGCCGTGCCCTGTGTGAAGAGAAGTGGGCTTGAAAAAAAGTAACTTGAAAAGATTCTGAATGTTTGCAATAGTGGAAGGTGAAGGTGACCTTGTACAACCGTGCAGTTTGCCATTTGGACAGCAGAGGGCAACCTAACACTGTTGCATCAGCTGAGCACGAAAACATACTGAAGCATTTTATATATCAAGTCAAGTCAAATATAAAAATAGAGTTTTCACCAAAACACGTTACGCAAAACACTGAAATTATTGTTACCCTGCAACCAAAATTATTACTCATTTGTCAATTTCAGAAAGATACAAGGTTGAGTATATCTTGGTAGGATGCAAATCCATGACTTTTAGATCAAACATGTATTCCAACAGTGAGAACTAAACATATTGAGCTATCCGACCAGCCATTTCTACTTCTATATTCATACACAGCATTTGTTAATGCATTGGCTCTGCGGTTGCATTTCTTATTGGAGGAACACTTATTATTAGAGTGCTTAGAAGCTGGAGGAATATGTCATGGCCCACTACTAAACATGAAAATCAAAATGACAATCAGAAATAAAAAAGGACTGGAAGGGACAGTACAGGATAGTGCATAGGTACCATAATAAATGTTTCTTTTGAACTGCATAGTTCATTAACAGCATAATTGTGTCACAATTGGATAGCTCAGTAAGTTAAAAGTTCAGCTCTGACATGTTCCCGCCTCCACTTTCTAGGTTTATATTTCAGCAGGGCTGAATCAGCCATTCATCCTTCTGAGGTTGATAAAATAAGTATCATTACATTTGGTAGTGTGATGATACTCCCAAAGCAAGGGACTGTGCATTGACAGAGGGTGAGACACTTTTCATTGACGGGTTGTCCACAAATGATCAAGAGAATGGACAGAGACAAACAGGGGCAGGGGCGGGAGTACAAGACGGTGGTCATGAAAAGGTTGTCTACACACTATTCTTCACAAGCGGCAGAACTTATGGCGCTCATTGAAGCAATGTGAGCGTCACAAGCGTGCCATTTCATAATACATTCTGACTCGGCGTACGTTACAACAAAGGTACATGCCGGTCTCTCCCACTGGAAGAGGAGGGGGTTTAGAAGGGCGGATGATATGATATGATATGGCATTTGTAACGTGCCTATACACAAGTGTTTCAAGGCGCGACGCGGTAAGGAAAAGGGAACAGAGGGAGGACAGAGACAACGATCTTACTAGACCAAGTGATATTGAGATTGCGCAAGTGCAGGGGAGGGGTGAGGGGCAAGAGGAGGAGGCACTGTTGTACATGGTATCAAAACAATAACAAGAAGTGCTGCCATCAGGTGGAAGGTGCAAGGGTAAGTGCAGCCAGCAGGTGTCCAAAAGTGCAGGTAGGGGGGCTGTAGGGTTACAGATACAGACCCAAGTGCAAGGGTTTCGGGAGGCAGTGCAGGAGTGTAACTGGGCAGTCAGGGACCTGGGCCCGAAATCAGAGGGTAGCCAGGTGACCAGTGCAGTATCAGACAGGAAATCCGCAGGGGAGAGGAAGACAAGGCAGAAGCAAAGAGTAAGGTCTTGAGATGCTTTGGGAACCGGAGGTGGTTCTCCTTAAGTTTCAGAGAGACAGGGAGGCTGTTCCAGAGGGAGGTCCCAGCCGAAGAAAGAGATCTACCACAAACTCGTTGCTTGGAGAAGCGACTGACCCTGAGAGAGTTGGAGGTGGAGGAGTGAAGAGCTTGAGTAAGAAGGTATTTATGAAGAGAGAGTTGAATGTATGGAAGACTCCGGCCCCAGAAGGCCATGTGGACAATGCAGAGGATCATGAACTTAATCCTTGCGGCCACTGGGAGTCAATGAAGAGATTTCAGTGCTGGAGAGATACAATCCCTGGATGTGAGGCCAAGGACAAGTCTCGCAGTCCTGTTCTTGATGAGTTGCTGAGGTCAGAGAGTAGAAGCAGGCAGATTTAGAAAGAGGCTGTTGCAGTAGTCCAGCCTAGAGAGAACCAGAGCTCTAAAGACAGTGAGCTGCTGGTGAACGGAGAGGAAATGAAGAATACTTCTGAGGAGGTGCAGTTGGTAATTCGACTTCTTAGAGATGTCATAGATGTGCGGAGAAAAGGAGAGTGTGTAGTTGAAGATGATCCAGAGGTTCTTAGCATCACAGGTGGGAGCAGGAAGAGGGCCAAGGGAGGCCGGCCAGAGAGTGACAAGAAAGGTTGATGCAGGTGTGCCGATGTGGAGAATCTCTGTCTTACTGGCATTAAGGCAGAGAAGGTTGGTGGCACACCACTCCCGAATAGCAGACAGACAGTCAGAAGGAAAAGAGGTAAATAACAAGGGGGGTCCTGGGAGACTCTCTGCCAGACATTAGTCCAGGTTACAAGAGCCTTACCCAGAGGCTTTAGCTCACTACCTTTCACAGAGAAGAAATATCCGAAAAATATCAGTCTTTGTCCTGCCCTGGGGCAGTCCAGCACCGAAATGCTAGGCAATTCTCCTCTGAACAAGAGAACCAACAGTAACCCCAGACACGTGTTTCGGTCTGGTTGAACCTCATCAGTAGGGTGTAGCTGTGACTCTCTACGAATAGTGAGCAATGGGTCCACGTCTGGATTTCCCTAGTAACTAGGGTGAGACCCAAAGTTACTTGAAATATGCAAATAACAAGGGGGGTCCTGGGAGACTCTATGCCAGACATGAGTCCTGGTTACAAGAGCCTTACCCAGAGTCTTTAGCTCACTATCTTTCACAGAGGAGAAATATCCTAAACATATCAGTCTTTGTCCTGCCCTGAAGGAAAAGAGGTGGCAGAGGGGAGCCTGAAAATGAGCTGAGTGTCATCCGCATAGCATTGAAAGGTGGAGCAGAGAACAGCAATACGGTGTGGGAGAGGTGCCAGGTATTGATTGAACAGCCAGGGAGAGAGGTTAGACCCCTGGGGAACACCACAGGTAGAGAGATAGATAGAGGAAAGGAAGGACCCAAGTTGGACCTGGGAGGGTCGATCAGAGAGGAACGAGATCAGCCAGGCCAGGGCCTGATCAGTGATACCCAGGTTATCACGGAGACGATTGAGCAGGATGGCATGGTGTTAAAGGCAGAAGAGAGATCGAATAAGAATGAGGACAGAGGGGAGATTAGAATCAAGGTTAGAGAGCAGGTCTTCACGGATGTCCAGGAGAGCAGTTTCTGTGCTTCTGGCTGCTCTGAAGTCAAACTGAAGGTCATGGAGACAACCAACAAATTCAGTGTGAAGGTTAAGCTGGGAGATGGCCAGCTTTTCCAACAGTTTGCCCAGGAATGGAGTGATGGAGATCGGGCGATAGTTACCTAGGGAGGAGGGGTTGCTGAGGTTTTCTTGAGAAGAGGGTGCACAAGAGCGTGCTTCAGGAGGTAGGGGAAGGCTACAGTGGCAAAGGTGTGGCTGCAGAAGTCAGCCAGGGCAGGAGCAAGGGTGTCACTGTGGTCCTTGATGGTTTCGGAAGAACAGGGAAGAACCTGCTTTGCTGAGACTTTCATAGATTGGACTTCTCCAGATACCTTGTCAGGGGAGAACAGAGGAGAGGAAGAGAAAGAGGGAGAAGAGGTGGCCACAGGGGGACCAGAGGTAGAGGAGAGAGTAGAGGGAGGAGGAGGAGAGGACGAGAGGGTGGACAGGATGTTTTGCATTTTAGAGATGAAATGAGAAGCCAGGGCTGTGCAGATGGCCTGGGAGGGGACATGATGTGCGAGAAGCTAGTCATTTCCACTCAGCCACCCTGCACTTGCGTTTAAGGTTGACAAGGTCATAGTCATACCAGGAGTTGCACTTGGCTTTGGGCTTAAAGCGTATCCTCATGACAGGGGCAAGAACATCAAGAGTATCAGAGATAGAAGAGTGGAGCATGGAAAGGGCTGTGTCAGGATTTGAGTCAGCCAGAGGAGGGGGAGGGGGAGGGAAAGTGGCGGTGAAAGCCTCAACTGACACACGCTTCATTGGTTGGATGACCGAGAAGGTATGTGGCAGTGCTGGAGTTGGCTTGGCCTGAGGGGTAGAGATGGAGGGATGGGAGGAAAGGAGAAAGTGATCACTCCAGGAGAGAGGAGTGGTGAGAGGGATAGAGAGGGGGAGGTCTGAGGAGATCAGAACATCCAGAGTGTGCCCTGCAGAGCGCGTCGGGCCAGAGGGGAGAATAGAATGAGAGAGAGAGTCACAGAGGTTGCGAAAGAGTCCAGAAGTGGAAGCATCCAGGTGGATGTTAAAGCCTCCAAGAAGGAGGAGTTGAGTGGTTGAGGCCAAGAAGGAGGATGAGAGGTCTACCCACTCAGAGAGGAAGGAGGTGATCTGACGAGGTGGTCAATAGATAGAAACCATGGTAAGAGAGTGGCCAGGAGAGATAGAGAGAGCCTGCAGACAAGGTATTTGAAAGAGGAGTAGGCCTGCATAGGAATGACAGAGGCAGGAATCGACTCTGGGAAGATCAAAGCTACACCCCCTCTGGAACAGTTGGATCTGGGCGCAGAGAGGATCCTCTAGCCATCAGGGAGGAGAGTGTCAAAGCTCATGACAGAGCTGGCCGTGAACCATGTCTAGTTGCGACCGAGGACATCGAGACCAAGTTCTGTCAGAGGAGTGTTTGACAGCTGAGCAAGAGTTGAGAGTGGCAATATGGAGAAGGTTGCCAACCTTGAAAGACTTATGGGGAGGGGTACAAATCAGATGTATGCCCTACGGAGGTGTAGAAGGAGCCAGGGGGGCAGAAGAGGAAGGAAGACAAGGCAAGGTAGCCAAGGAGGAGGTAGAGGTGGAGGCAAGGAAGCGGAAGAAGAGAGAGAAGGGACAGCAGGTGAAGAAAGGAAATTGATGAGACGCAGGAAGTGTCTATTAAAGAGGAGAAAGTTGGCCTGGGGGCCTTGGACCAAGACGGTGCCATTCAGGTAAACATTAATGATGACCTTAGAGGAGTGGAAAGGGGCCAGGAGGGCCTCCCACCGGGTGCCACTATTAATGGGAGAAGAAAAATGAGTGAGAACACAGACCATATGAAGTATCCATAGGTCTGGCGAGGGAATGACAAAGAGGATGTCGATGAGGGTCTGTCTGTAAGAAGCACTGGTATAGGTGTCAGTGATATGGAGGCCTGTGTTGGAGACCAGGATATCCTTTTTGAACTTCTACCTACCAGACTTAGTGATGAGAGCAGGATGGTCGATAGAGAAGCAGTTTGAAAATATAGGACAGACAGAGAGCACCATAGAGTAGGTGGGGTAAGAGGAGAGAGGAAAGAGGGGTGGAGGGGAAAGGTGGGGGGAGACACTAGGGAAGTACACAAGGGTGGGTGCAGGCAGACAGATCCCCGTTGTAGCCTGCAGTGCTGCTAGGCATGCTGATAGGATCATTATCGCAGCCATCTGTTGTGTTGGTCATGAATTGTGCCCCCCCATACTAATGGGACAGACAAGCTATTGAGGGGGAATGCAGCCGCCGAGGCAGCATCAAAAATGGTGACGTATCTGCCAAATGAAATACCCGCTAAGTACGTTGTTACTATCCCACTGGAAAACACACATCTAGTGCCTTACAAAGCATTGCCCATCTCCCAGATTATTGAACTACAAGGAAGAGCACCTGAGAGGGATAAGCAGTTGTGGTTGCGGAGAGGGTGATCTGGTATGTAGGCAGAAGAGCTCTGGGAAGACAGTAATGCCTCAGGAGCTGATAGCAGTAGCATTTAAACAATTAAACTACCCATCTCACCTCTTGAAGTAACGCATAGCAGGAGACATACAAGAGGACTGGTTCACACCAAACATCCAGGAAAGCATTACAGAAATGGTCATACATTGCACCACATGTCAACGTTTTAGTGCAGGAATGACACTACGAACGTTACAGGGCACCTTGCCATGCCCTATTGGGACGTCCTGTGAATTACACGTAGACTACGCTAATATGGCTGAGCGTTGTAATGGATCTTGGTACCTCATTGTGGTGGTCTATCCTTTCTCAAGGTGGGTGGAAACAGGGCCATGTGCGCACCCGCATGCCAAGTGTGCTGCAAGGTTTCTAGTGCAGAAGGTTTTCCTGCGCTTCATTGTGTGTGTGAGGTTTTAAGGTCAGATAATGGCACAAACTTCCTCAATGCGTTATTCCAACCCATTACAGCACTACTTGGCATCAAGTATTGGATGTGTTTGATTTATCACCCACAGGCCATTTGCTTTGTGGAGAGAATAAATGACCTTCTTAAGAGCGAGTTATCCAAATGGTGCACAACGTTGAAGAAAACCTAGGTGCACTGTTTGCCTCTGGTCCTTTTCAGTTTACACACGCAGCCAAGTAAAGATCACCATCTGTAACCACACGAGCTGGTCAATGGCTGGCGTATGCATACTCCCATATCTCCTCTAAAAAGGACTTCTGATGCACATAGGGCTGCAGCAGTGTTAGGAGAGGAATTCAAAGAATATCTGACAACACTAACTCAGGCCATTAAATGTCTCTCCGGACAGATTACACCGCCCAGGATTGTGACAACAGAGACGACAGATGCTGAACATACTACAGTAACAGATGCGCAGCATACAACCACAAGACCACTGCTGCTTGGGGACTATATATACATTCGTAATTTTGTACGCAGATGAAACAACCCTTGTTTCCAAGGTCTTGTGCTTTGTACTCCCCTTGCAGTTAAAGTGAAGGAATTATGTTACTGGGTCCACCTCTCTGACGTTCATAGGGCACCTCTAGAGAGCACAGTGGTGCATCAGGCTGTCCATCGGTAATCCATTTGTTGGACTCTCAAGTTAGGATGCTAAAAAGTTGCATGGGTGCATCTCGGGCAGGACAGGTAGTGCTGCCTCCATCCAGCCTCTCTGGCACCGGCAGGTTCAGGCTGACATCTGGGTGGATGACAGCTGTCATTGAATTGTGTCGGTGGATCGCTTGGCTTACGTGTTATTTAAGAACGCAGCTGGCTGTTTTTTATGAGTGTGATTTGTGGGACACATTGATCATCGTCACTTGGATCTCACCTTTCAGCTCTGGGTTCCTCCTGAGACTATGCCTTTCTGAGGGTCACTTCAACATCAATTTCTCCAGGGTTCTCCCTGGGGTGCAACTGGGGCTGTTCCATGGTCCCTGTTCCCTTTGTACCCCTAAGGGCAGACCCCAATCAGCACTGTGCCTGGATCCATGGACAGGGTGCAGTTACTTGTTTGCAGCGCCTCCTTGCCTCCCCGTTTCACACCTTCTGGGGTCAGGTGAGCCATGTACAGAGCATGTACCTAGTTGTGGTGGTGGTGTTGGTGGGCTGAACTCCCCAGCTCACATTCCCCTGCCCCAGCTAGCTGAGCCACATGTGGATGTCTGTGGTGTTACATAGCTGCCCGCACAGGACGGGCTTGTAGTGCAGGCCTCACAACCATGTATATTGGGCAAACACTGCTCAGGTGGTCTTAGTTGCAGATCGGGACAGCACACACTTGATGACACTGAAGGTGCCATGCTGAGCCAACACCCAAAATGGCCTGAACCCAATCCCAGCCACTCGAGTTTCGGCTCCTCCAGTATGGATTCATATCAGATGTGGCAAGCCGCTGAATGTCAGCATCTCACTAGGCGGAGGTGAAGTAACTAACCAGGATTCCATCTGTAACACACATGTAGAGGGAAGAGCTCAGTGCTGCATCCACACCAGCAACACGTGCAGGAAATGTGGCGTACAGCAGACCGACTCCCAGCATCACTCAGGGGGCCCAAGTCATTCTCTTCAGGGCACACCACATGGATGGTGTCAGGCTGGGGCTTTCCCCATCCTGGCGGAATCAGGTCTTCTCTGAGTCAGGTACTTTGGAATGCAACACAAAGCAGTGGTTGACTCCATTCAAGAATGAGTGTGATGATGAGACTGACAGCCAACAAATATTGTAAGTGAAAGATGAAGTGTACTTTGACGAGTGAGCTGAAGAGGGCATGATACCATCGAAAGGAAAACCAGAAGCGATTATACACAGTGGGCAGTTTGGTCAGCCTAAACAGCAGATCCCCTTGGAGGACCGTCATGCAGGCACATCCGCACCACATACGGAACATTATCTCCATAGTGATGCACCTCAACTGGCTCCAGGTCAGCTGGGAATGTCCCAGGGGCAGGTGGCTGTACACTCTAGTGAAGAGTGTTACTGACCCCTGGATACAGTTTCAACATGTCCATATGGCCGAGGGAGATTGATCACCAGCGTGCCCTCCTCTGGCACTTGTCGGAGCATCTCTTGGGGATCACCGGGGGAGAAACATGGAACAAAGCCCCCTACTCCCAGTGCAACTGTCAACTGGATTGGACTGTCCTCTGTGTACCCAAACCATGTTGCACGGCTAGGCTGGAAGGCCCACAAAGGGTGCCAGGGGTCTGCAGTGATGTTAGTTACCCACCCAGCCCATCCCGTAACACAGACCAATGTGTACGAGTTGGAGACCCAAAACAAAACATGTGGCATTATGGAGTTGAGAGCCGGCATACACTAGCTGAGGTGTGATCCCATTGCACCATGATCACTGCTAGCACCTATCGTCCACTCTGTTGGGGAGGTGTTACATGAGCATGTGTGATACGACCCGAGACATGGTGCAGTATGCCTGTGTAGGGTGAAGCCAGAGGGTACTGTGGCGGAGGTCCATAGTGGTCCTGCCATGCAAATCATTTATCCAATATGGGTCTAGGGGCAGATGGACAATCAAACCATATAGTGTCGGGTTCCCTCTGACGTTTCACTCAGTATAGCTGCTGGTCGGATACTCCACTGTGTAGACCATAGCTGTCAAGTTTCCTTGTTCCATACAAGATACCTAAAGGTTGTCCAGTAGTTTTTGTTTCATGCACTGCTTGTATGTGCAAGCTGACAAGGAGATTTAGAAAGCCCTGATGAAAATGTGATCCAGGTGAGTAATTTCTTTGACTTGTTCCATAGTACTCAGGGCATCATATGGTATGGTGATGTTGTGAGTGGGGATGTAGTCACTGTTTGGGGTGTTTTTCAGTGAATTGGCCTGGGGAGCAGGGCCAGCCGCAATGGTGCTGATGGTGACTTGATGAAGAAGTGCGCCAGGTGAATCATTTATTTGACTTGTTGCATCGTGGCACTCAGGGCAGCACACAATATGGTGTAATTGGGTGCAGGGATATGATACCTGCTCTAACCTTGTGTTTTGCTTTCTTCTGATGCATTCTACAAGGGGAAAGAGTTGCTGCTGAGCAAGGTCATAGGGCTGTGGAATGCCTACACACCACACCTCAGGCAGTCTGGATTGGTTCCGGCCCCTCTAGAGAAGTGCACTGCTACATGACTGAAAACAGCTGGAGCATGCTCTCAAAGATAAATGCTGCCACATGATGATGACCTTCTTGTTTAGTGCAACTTCCACTTTTCTCTGTCTGTATCGCTCCTTATATGGAGATATGATTTATGAGATGTATTATTGGCAGAGAATGGAGTACCCACTCCACCTGTATATTAGGGTGAGACACCGCTAGGGTGGGAAAAGCAGTCCTCCCAGGGGTTGGTTCCTGGTTACATTATATGCTGTGACCTTCTACTACTGGCCTCCTGTGTCTTATTGGGTGTCTGAGTGCACAATTATTGGTGGAGAGCAGGACAGACTGGTACCAGGATGTTTTAATTGTGTTGGGTGATTTTGTGTCAGTGACAAGGATAGAGTTGTCTCCACTTGCGATGACTGTGTCTGGGGTTTGTGCACTTGATTTGATGGTTATGGACACACACAGTTTTCCTCTCCCAGATGCACATTCTCAGGGTGTTGTTATGGGTGAGGTGGATTAGCCATATTTCATCAGTGAAGGGCATCAGGGATGTGACTTCACTTTGTGTGCTTCACAGGGGCTGCAATTCATGAGAAGAATCTTTGTACTACCTGATGGTGTGTCTCCTGTCCCTGTGGCACTTGGCCTGCAAAGGGGATGGGTGTTGCTTGTGGATGGGGGCGTTGAGGGCTCCTGCAGCTCTACTGCTGTGCCACAACATGTGGCAATTTTGTGCAGGACACAACATGCCACGATGATCTGGCATACTACTGGCGGGGCATATAGTAGTACGCTAACTGAGTGGTCAAGGAAGAGGAAGCATGACTTAAGGACCCTGAAGGTGCACTCCACTATGCCGCTGGTGGCTATGTGTGCTGCATTGTACCCTGCCTCACCTGGGGTGGCAGGATTCCTGAAAGCTGTGAGCAGGAATGGTGAGGGCAGATAATGTGAGAAACCTGAGGTCCTCACATCATTTCCCCTTGGATCCTCTGCACAGGTGGCCAAGGAATGGCCATCGCTTTTAAATCCTGAACCTGGGGGTTGAGAAGCAAGGGAGGATCACCTGGGTGGAGGTTTCTTGGGGCAGGCGAAAGAAGGGACCTCAGGGGAGATGCAGTATTTCCCCTTTCCATTTCGTGATAAACCCTTATTCCCAGAAACCTTTGTGTGATGTTGTCACCCCATTCCCTTTTGTCAGGAAAGCATTAGGAAAAATGACAATTCTTGAAGACCCAGAAGGAGGATGAGAAAGAGTGAGATGTCTGTGGGACAGACAGAGTATCCACCTTTCCCTATTAAGAACCAACCCAACCCTTCTCCAACATTCATGGGTGTCAGAACTTTGAAGGATTCCTGATTGAGTTCTGCTCTGGCAGTTGAACCCGTCGTGTAGCCGACGAGTTCTTTCTGCCAATGTACTACTCAGGGATGTTAAAACAATCGTCTGAGGAGTTAATTGACCCAAAGATGGATGGACGCCACAGGATACCGCTGACCTGTAAAGGAAGGTCAAGATTAATACCAAAGTATGCACTTGAATAATTGACAGGGCAAGATCAATGAATTAGTACCTTTGAGTTAGCAGGTAATGTTCCAATAATAAGATCTATGTTCCTGAAGATGAGTAACAGGCGTATCCTATGAAATGATAACAAAATAATCAATGGGTAGTATTAACCAAGGAAATTAGCAGTATGACATAACAAGACAATGGGCCTCATTATGAGGTTGGAGGGAGCCATGGCGCTATTAGCGCCATGGCTGCCTCCAAACTCGTTCCGACTCCCGCCCTGGTGAATGGAGCAATTACCACTCCATTCCAAGGTTGGCGGGACCGGTAATTCCCCATTCACCAGGGCCATTCCCCATTCCCATTTGAGCCCCAATAGGGCTCAATGGGAATGGGGAAGGTGCTAATAACGGTACCGCAAATTGCGGTACCGTTATTAGCTCTAGAGTCCTTTTGCGGGTCCCGTCCTTAACGTCTGAAAAAAACAGGCGTTAAGGAAGGACCCGCAAAGGGAACTCATAGTAGGGAGGTAAGGGATTACCGGCACGGGTGCCCTTACCAGTGCCGGTATTCCCTTACTGCCCATCTCGTAATGAGGCCCAATGCCTCTTACCATATGTCCAAGGGTGGGGCACTGTAGGTAGAAGAAGGCTTGGAGAGGAATGGAAGATGGTGAGACCTAACCTCTGTTACACAGTCCTTGTACCAATGATTTGAAGAAGGCTCCTCCTAACACCCGCCAGCACGAGTATGCCTAGCAGAGTTCCCAGGAAGCGGTCCAAGTTCCAGTGAAGAAATGCTCCTCCTAACACACGCCGGCACGAGACGCCTAGCAGAGTTCCCAAGAAGCAGTCTAGGTTCTAGCAAAGAAATGCTCCTCCTAACACCTGCTGGCACAAGGACGCCTAATGTATTTCCTGAAGCAGTCCAAGTACATGCGCGCAAGAGAGTTACAAGGTAAGGTAGCGCGGGGGTAGTTATTGGATGAGTGCATGGACAGCACGCTGAGTGGGCAGGAAGAAATGGTCAAGAGTTCCGGGTCAATATCCGTGCGGGCAAAAGAAGAATCGACTCAGCAGGCATAGTGGGTCAAAAAGCGTTCCAAGGTCATAAACTGAAATTCGAGTACAGACAGACAGGGAGCAAGACAAGAAGAATCCGTGGGGCGTAGCCGGGTAGGTAATCAAGAAAGCAGTTCTAAAACAAAGTTCAATGGCCGTAGAAAACAAATTCAGAAGCAGTGATTCCAGGATAGGCAGGGCATAAGTAGGAGCCATGAATCATGTGACAGGGGGAAACAAGGTTCAATGTGAAAAGACACGTGACTGAATGAACACGGAAGGACCTCATTTCCATGGTAACTTCCAACGCCGTTTCAGTGCTAAATGGTGGATGTTCATGGAGTTAGGAGTACTTGGCGCAGTTAACTGAACGCGCAGACCAGAGGAGGAGTTATGGCTAGGAAATCTAGCCCGTAAATTAGTTATATTTTTGCCCACGTGTCGGGACCGAAGCAGTTTCCTGACAATGGGCTGTTATAAGCCTGTTTCCTTCATTTCTTCCCAATTGACATTTGACAGTACTGGGATGAAGAAGAGGCAACCAAGAGCAATGAAGAATATGCTCTTTTATCACTCTGGTAGTGGTACAAGGAAGATGCCTGTTAAGAGATGTGAGAGTCAGGCATGTCCCCTTAAGCAGGGTCAGGCAGGTGTATAATGGTAAAAGAAGACAGCCAAACAGTGAGAGGGCGTGCAAGGTGAGATCAGAAGCAGCAAGGAGGCCAACGCAAGCGTTGGGGAACCAGATGGGAGCAGGAGGCCGAGACTCTAGGAACCACAGAAAAAGGTGGTTCATGGAAGTGTATCGTGAGAGCTGCAAATCCCCTCAGCCAACTGAGCGAGCCGAAGGGAGCAAGGCAGAGAGCTGTCCCCTTCCTCTCTGCTCGAGGTACGCATTCCCCAGTGTTGTAGGAGCAACACTAGAGTGTCTGAGGAGTTGGAGGTGGAGTCCTGACACTGAAGACATAAGACTGTTATCCACGCTGCAGCCTGAACTGTCAAAGCAACCAGTGAGTTTCTAATGAAGGTGAAACCCGGTGCGTGAGTGTGTGAAGTCGGTTAATCAGGAATACTGTATATCTGAGTGGTCGCGTGTCTCAACCAAGCATGTTTTCAAAGGTCGTCGGTCCTTTTGTTGTCTATTCCCAAGATATGAAGAATACTATGTATCAGAGTGGTTGCATGTGTCAAGAAACACGTTTTCGAAGGTCTCCGAACAACAGGCATGTCAATTTAAGTGAAACAATCAAATATTGAACAATTGATAAAACGAAATTGAACCACAAATGAAATCTGTAATTATTTAATACCAAACTGAAACAAAGCTTTCTAAACAATGAGAATGGAATATCAAAAATAGGCTAATCCTCACACGTTGATACTCAAAGAAAAGAATCTAACTTTAAAGAACACTTAAATTAAAGTATATGGAGTTCTGGAGTGAATTCAACTTCAAAATATAAAGCAAAACAAAGGTGTTGAAACTTGTTTACAGTGGAACTTAAAATTTAAATAACAGAAAGAAGCATTGATATTAAGTTGTGTGAAAGCTACAAAAAGTAATATTTGCAAGCAGAAATCTAAAATTAAGAAGCCAAAGATACTTTCCTTTTTTGAATTGTGGTGCTCAACAAAATTAACGCTCGGGGAAGGGAACTCTTGAGATTTGAGAAATGTTTGCTTGCGTGAGAACAGAGTCTCAAAGTTGCTTTGTGTTTGAACTATTGTGCTTGAAACTTGGAGAAAGGTCCCCAGAGTCTTGATTGAGACCATATTATCTTCAGTCCAGTGATGGTAACTCTGTGTTGTTTTGTGGAACTATTTTATGCTTGGGGAAGGGAGCTAAAAGTAAGTTGTGAGCTTGAAGAAGCTCAGGACTTTAAGTTGAACCCTATTTCTTTTGACTTTGACATCCCTACACATTTGTTAACTGTAGTTGTGGAGCAAGGATAGGTTTTGGACACAGACAGACTTTTAAGTTGTAATATTTGACTCAGACTTACCTTAGTTTGATTTAGGTAGGGAAACTTACCTTGGTATAGGACAGGTTAGGCTTTCAACCATCTTGACATTTAAGTCAATCAAGTATTTTATTTTGAACTCTGAATCTGTTATCTGTGCCCTGCTTGATGGTGCCTTCACAGTAGGCACTGTCCCCTGTGTCATGGGTACAGGCCTGATTAGCACTACCAAGTCACCTCCATCCTTAATTCATGATGGCATAGGGGGAAAACAGGCAGGAACAATGTGGGTGAGAGGATAGGCAGAACACAAAGCCTACCTTAAACCACCTCTGTCTGAGCGATGGAGACCTCGGAGGTAGATCAGCTGTCACAGTTATTGGGGGAATTGTGGGCAGAGGTACATGCAGCTCGTGCAGAGACAAACTACTTGAGGCGTGAATTGGTAGTGAACAGGGACAAAACAGATGAGATTGCCCATCAATTATTACAGACCCAAGCAGGATTGGCCCTGTTGCCGGGGGGGGGGGCACGGCAACACCATCATTATCACCTCAGCCCATTGCAGCACCAGTACAAGCAGTTATTCCAGGCAACATACCATTGGCACCACCTGAGAGGTTCTTAGGAGAACCAAAACGGTTTGGGACTTTCATGAACCAGTGTCATTTACATTTTCTGTGCAAGCCGGGGATGTTTCCTATAGACCAATCAAAAGTGGCCTTTGTGTTGTCATACTTGGGGGGTCATGCAGCAGACTGGTTGGTGCCGTTAGTAAACAGGGACGACCCCTTACTGCGGAATTATACTGGTTTCCAGCGTGAGTTGGAGAACCTCTTTGCCCGCAGTACACAAGGACAAGCCTTGGATGACGAGTTGTTGTCCCTCCAACAAGGAAGTCAGGACCTCCTGGCTTATGAAGCAACTTTAAATAACCTGGTAGCCAAAGCAAACTGGCCAGAGGAAGAACAAAGAACTTTGTTCTACAGAGGCCTACGAGGAGAGCTCAAGGACGTCCTGGCACAAGTCGTCAATCCCCCAGATGGTTGTGCGGAATACATTGACTTGGCAATCCAGCTCTATCATTGACTACAAACCTGGAGGGCCGACCATGCACGTTCAGAGGGCAGAACGTCCTACGTGCGGCCCAAGATGACATCTGTTCGTCAGTCCGTGGAAGCACATCCTGAACCCATGCAATTGGGTGGAGTCTGAGGTCCACTCCCCAAGGCAGAACGAGAAAGAAGAGGGCAAGAGCAGTTGTGCTTGTACTATGGACAATCTGGTAATTTCCTCTGTAACTGCCCAGCTAATCCCCCTCGAAAAACAGTTGGACTATAGACGGGGGAAGGAAGCAACCGAGAGGGAAAACTCCAATGCCCGACAAACATAGACGTCGGTTTGTCGAGCGCATCTAAGATTTACCTGACCTCTCATTTCACCATCCCGGTAATCATCGTGGACCAACAATATCCTTCCAAGTTACACACTCTTGAAGCATTTGTGGATAGTGGAGCCATCGGAAATTACATGACTTGGAAATGGCGGACAGGATTGGGTTACCAGTTTGCTCAAAGGATACCGTAGACAATGTAACTGCAGTCGACGGAACTCAGCTACTTTCAGGCCCTGTAACCCATTGTACAGCAAAGGCTACCCTGCTCTGTCAAGACAGACACAAGGAAGACATCTCATTTGACCTTATTTCGGCTCCACAAATCAAGATGATGCTTGGCATACCTTAGCTCGAGAAACACAATCCGCTCATAGATTGGCGTAACAAATCGCTAACCTTTCCCAGTGACTGCAGCCACTGTTATGAGACAGGCCAGACATAAGAACACCAATACCCGCATCCCCAAAGACACTACCAGTATTGGGGATATTAGGAGTTCTATCCACCGAATACCTGGAGTGTCATGACCACTGCTCCCAAGGAGTCAGGACCAACCCAACACCCTTGGAAGCAGGCTCATAACATATACCATCGGCGCCAGCCAGTCCCAATGGGGACCTTTTGGACCCTGTCCTGGCACCGGTGGTGCCAGGCTCATAAAATGGACCAGTCCCGGCACAGGAAGCGCCGGGCTCATAACAAGTGTGAAAGTGCTTGGGTGGACCTACCTGCAGCAGACCATGCTGCTTACTTACCAGCAGAATGATGTTTCATTCTCTTCTGGCAGGGACTACTTTTTCTTCTGGGTGGAGCAGGCACCACTCCCTGGATCATTGATGCTGGAACCCTTCTGGAAGCAGGAACTCTTTTTTCCTGGGCGAGGCTGTGGAAGGAGACACCTAAGCACTCCTGTGGGCTATTTAAACCACACCCGATTGGTGCAACGTGCTTCGCGTTATTCTGCATCTGCAGCAGGACGCTCACCGTGTCAGCTCCAGGGAATCTTCAGCTCCGGATCCTGTGAATAAGAAAATTACCTGCTGGAACCAATCTGCAGTCTTCAGCAACTCCTGCAAAAACAAAAGGCACAGGTTAGGCAAAAGCAAGGTTGGCGCTTCAACTTACCCGATCCATCGGCAGCATCCAAGGCGTTTTTTTTTCTGCATTTCTCGTCCGGCATCGGGCCTGCAAAGACAAAGAACATTGGTTACTAACGCTTAGTTGCAAAACGACTTACCTGCGTTACGCTCGCCCCAACGCTGCTCGCGCCGCATTCCATCACCTGTAAAGACAACAAGAGACATTAAGGTGCATTCTACAGCCCTAGAGCAGCCTTTCTTCTTACGTGCCATCCTATTCTCCATCTTCTTGCTTCGTTCATTGCCACGAACCGGGAGGGCATCTTCTTTGGCACCGGCAGCAACTGAAAAGGAAAAAGACATAGACATTAAAAGAGAGCAATCTAAAAAGAACTTTAATACTTACAAGTCACGCTCGTGCAGCAAACGGCGGCATCGCTCTCAAATCACCCTCTGCAATCAAGAGGCTGAACTCGAATCCAGTGAAGTAACTGGACCCAGCGCCCCTGCACAAGACGCAGGATGGAGAGCCCGGCATTCACCTATTTAAGGTGAGCGCGACTACAACCCAGTACCACGGGGAGAGAGGGGCTTGGAACTTCTCCCAACCTTCCAGCCACTAATACCTAGATTTTCTACTTGCAGACACCTCACCCTTCGTGTCAAATTTTCAGTGAAGAAGGGGCCTAATCCGGGAACCAAACGAATCCTACGCCTAACGCTGAAGACGGTTTCACCGCCCAGTCAAGACCCGCGCCTCCGAGGGAATCAGGTGAGCGTTACAGAACGCGAAGCCTTACCACATATTTCCCGCCCAGGCGCAATGGAAACTTCAGACACAGACCAATTGGCCCAGTTACTTGGGGAGTTGAGGGCAGAAGTACACGCAGCACGCCAGGAAACGAATGCCTTAAGGAGGGAGTTAGTGGTCTCTAAGGAACGAACAGACGACTTGGCTAGACAATTGCTGCAAGCCCAAGCGGGACAAACTCCTCTGCCTACTCCTAGTGGGAGTCATGCTCCAACGACTTCTACCAATCCGGTGCACATTAACCTACCAGGAAATGTACCTTTGGCTCCGCCCGAGCGCTTTTCAGGTGATCCGAAAAGATTTGCTGTGTTCATCAATCAGTGTCGCTTGCATTTTTTATGCAGACCCGCCGCTTTCCCAACGGACCAGGCTAAGGTGGCCTTCGTGCTCTCATATCTTAGTGGCAGCGCCGCAGATTGGTCTATTCCTTTAGTGACTCGAGATGACCCTGTTCTTCATAACTTCCAGGATTTCCAAGCTAGTATGGAAAAATTGTTTGCAAGACACTCGCAAGGACAGGCCCTGGACAATGAACTTCTTTCACTACGACAGGGCAATCAAGATCTTCTGGCCTACATTGCATCGTTCAACAGATTAGTGGTTGAAACCGGATGGCCTGAGGACAAGAGAATCACCCTTTTCTACAGAGGACTGCGTGGAGAACTTAAAGACGTTCTGGCTCAGGTGGTGAACCCTCCACAAGACTGTTCCGAATACATCGACCTGGTGGTTCAATTGGATCATAGAATACAGAATCGGAAGGCCGATCGTTCCAGATTTGAAACTCGAGTTTTTTCTAGACCACAGAGTTCAGCTAAAGGAAATGATACCGTGGAACCCATGCAGATTGGGGTTGTGAAAGGACCTCTAACCCAAAAGGAAAGGGAAAGAAGAAGACAATTGCAATTGTGCCTTTATTGCGGAAACTCGGGACACTTCCTTCGAGATTGCCCAGTGAAACCAAGGAAGAAGATAGTAGGAGCTTCTGATAAAGGTGCCGAAGGTTCTGAGTCGGAAAACGACCTCGCCCGACAAGTGTAGAGGTCCGCTTGCCGAGCGTTAAAACCAGTTCTTTGACCTCGCATTTCATCATGCCCATGGTCCTCGTGAGTCCAGAACAACCTAATCGTATGCATGCCCTTAAAGCATACATTGATAGTGGCGCAATCGGCAATTACGTGGACTGTGAATTGGCCGCCAGGATGAATCTATCTCTTTGTCCTAAGACGGTGAAAGACGTCATCACCACCGTGGATGGTACGGAAATAGCTTCCGGACCAGTAACTCACACCACCATGGAAGTGACGTTGATAAGCCAAGATGGACATCAAGAGAAGATCGTGTTTGACGTGATCAAGGCTCCGCAGTTTCAAGTTATCCTGGGAATCCCTTGGTTGGAGAAGCACAATCCTCAAATTGATTGGCGAGCAAAGACAATCCGGTTTCCAGAATGCGCTCCTACCTGTTATCCTCAGCCCCTTACTAAGCTGGCAGCAACTACTTTTGAGAACTCTCAACTGCCTCCAGAATACCGGGAATTTCAAGATGTCTTTCAGAAAGATCAAGCTAATTCTCTGCCTCCTCACAGATCCTACGACTGCCAGATAGACTTGATTCCGGGATCCACCCCTCCGTGCAGTCGAATTTATGCCCTCACAGAACCTGAAAATCTTCACCTGAGGCAGTATTTGGACCAGTACCTGGCTAATGGATTTATCCGTCCTTCGAAGTCCCCAGCCTCCTCAGCTCTGTTCTTCGTTCCAAAAAAAGAGGGAGACCTAAGAACATGTATAGATTATCGTGCCCTAAACCAGATTACGATTAAGAACAGGTATCCGTTACCATTGATCCCTGAACTTCTTGACCAAGTTAAAAGTGCCTGTATCTACACAAAGCTGGACCTCAGAGGAGCTTACCATTTGGTGCGAATAAAAGAGGGCGATGAATGGAAGACGGCCTTTCGTACTAAATATGGACTGTTCGAGTATCAAGTAATGCCCTTTGGATTATGCAACGCACCGGCTGCCTTTCAGTATTTTATGAATGACGTCCTCAGAGAGCTCATTGACGTGTGTGTAGTTGTCTATATAGATGACATTCTGGTCTACTCGTCCTCTGAGGCGGAACATCGAAAACATGTCACAGCAGTACTGGAGAGGCTCCGTAAACACAGACTTTTTGCAAAGCTGGAGAAATGCGTTTTTCATGTCACTGAGGTCGAATTTTTAGGATTTATTTTGTCACCTAATGGAGTCCACATGGACTCAAGGAAAGTGGACGCTATCATTAAGTGGCCCTCACCAACATCTGTGAAAGGTGTTCAAAGCATGTTGGGCTTCGCCAACTTTTATCGTAGGTTCATTCCAGATTTCTCTCGAGTAGTCCAACCCATTACAGCCCTCCTTAGAAAAAATAAACGTTTCGAGTGGTCGACAGAGGCTGAACAAGCTTTTCAAGAACTAAAAACAAAATTCACCTTGGCTCCGGTTTTAAAACATCCTCGTCCGGAACTCCCCTATATCGTTGAGACCGATGCTTCCAGTCTCGCAATGGGAGCAGTGCTTTCGCAAAGGGACCCAGAGACAAACCAGTTACACCCAGTGGCATTTTGGTCCCGCAAATTTTCGGCTCCCGAAATCAAATATACCGTTACAGATAAGGAACTTTTGGCTATTAAGTCCGCCTTTAAAGCCTGGCGGCATTATCTCCTGGGAGCCCGACACACAGTCACCGTCATTACGGATCATCGTAATTTACAGTACCTTAAATCAGCCAAAGCTCAATCCTCTAGACAACTTCGCTGGGCACTATTTTTCGCCGAATTCGACTTTGTGATAACCTACCGACCTGGCAACAAGAATGGTAAAGCTGATGCCCTCTCCCGAATTGGAGTAGATGAACTCACGACCAATCCTGAACCCGTGCCCATAATTCCGTAACAGAGAATCCTGGGTTTGGTTAATGCACAATCCATTGAAGACATTGAAGTTACAGTTAAAAAACTTCTGACTCCAGCAGAGGTGCAAGACTGGCAACTCAAGGGAAAAGACTTCACTACGGATAAGAACTTACTATACTTTCGAGGAAGGTTATATCTACCTTGTACCGATTTACAAAAACAGGTGATCTCATGTTACCATGACTCCTTAATGGAAGGACATCCAGGTATTGCCAAAACGTCAGAAAAGATAAAAAGGCATTTTTGGTGGCCGTCATGGAGAAAGGACATTAAGGATTTCATAAATTCCTGTGGTGTGTGCACCCAAAGCAAAAGCCAGAAGGAGAAACCAGCAGGCCTCTTACAACCCCTAGACATTCCTCCACACCCGTGGCATACTCTCTCCATGGACTTCATCACGGATTTACCACCATGCTCCGGATTTAATACAATTTTAGTAATTGTGGACCTATTCTCGAAAATGGCTCATTTTATCCCATTGAAAGGGTTACCCACAGCTTCAATTCTGGCCCGAGAGTTCCTCGAAAACATCGTTCGGTTGCACAGCTTTCCTTCAGTTTTAATCTCAGACAGAGGAAGTCAATTTATTTCCCACTTCTGGCGGAGTTGTTGTCGCCTAGCCCAAATTGATGTAAGGCTTTCAACCAGCCATCATCCCCAGACCGACGGGCAGACCGAGAGGACCAACCAAACCCTGGAACAATATTTGCGCTGCATGTTACAACAATCGGAGAGTACTTGGAAAGACATTCTCTGGATTGCGGAGTACGCTTATAATAATTCAGTCCATGCTGGAACCGGAAAGACTCCTTTTTTTCTTTTATATGGAAGCCACCCCCGCACCTCAAATCTTGATCCACCTCAGACTCTTGGGACCCCAGCTGTAGATCATCTGCATTCTACAATCACTCAAGCCTTTAAAGAGGCCACGTCTCACCTTAAGCGAGCCAAGGAACAATACAAGAAGTGTGCAGACCTACGTCGAAAGGAGGCCCCTCAATATCTTGTGGGAGATCAAGTCTGGCTATCAACCAAACATTTACCTCTCAAAGGACCACGTACTTTCAATCCACGATACCTGGGACCTTACCCAATCACTGCCATAATAAATCCAGTGGCAGTTAAATTGGGTCTACCTGCCCATATGAAAATACACCAGTTTTCCACGTTTCTCTACTGAAGCCCATGCAACCTGGAACCCGTTTGACGAAATCTCCAGACCCTATTCTTGTGGACGGAGAACTGGAATTCGAAATACAAGACATCCTAGACTCCAAGATTTCCAAATCAAAACTATACTATCTGATTGACTGGAAAGGTTATGGCCCTCAGGAAAGATCTTGGGAACCGTCGGAACATGTTCATGCACCCCGTCTGGTTAAGAAGTTTCATCGAACTTTTCCTGATAAACCAAAACCCCCGGGGAAGACGAATTTGGGAGGGGCCTTGAGGGGGGGTGCTGTCATGACCACTGCTCCCAAGGAGTCAGGACCAACCCAACACCCTTGGAAGCAGGCTCATAACATATACCATCGGCGCCAGCCAGTCCCAATGGGGACCTTTTAGACCCTGTCCTGGCACCGGTGGTGCCAGGCTCATAAAATGGACCAGTCCCGGCACAGGAAGCGCCGGGCTCATAACAAGTGTGAAAGTGCTTGGGTGGACCTACCTGCAGCAGACCATGCTGCTTACTTACCAGCAGAATGATGTTTCATTCTCTTCTGGCAGGGACTACTTTTTCTTCTGGGTGGGGCAGGCACCACTCCCTGGATCATTGATGCTGGAACCCTTCTGGAAGCAGGAACTCTTTTTTCCTGGGCGAGGCTGTGGAAGGAGACACCTAAGCACTCCTGTGGGCTATTTAAACCACACCCGATTGGTGCAACGTGCTTCGCGTTATTCTGCATCTGCAGCAGGACGCTCACCGTGTCAGCTCCAGGGAATCTTCAGCTCCGGATCCTGTGAATAAGAAAATTACCTGCTGGAACCAATCTGCAGTCTTCAGCAACTCCTGCAAAAACAAAAGGCACAGGTTAGGCAAAAGCAAGGTTGGCGCTTCAACTTACCCGATCCATCGGCAGCATCCAAGGCGTTTTTTTTTCTGCATTTCTCGTCCGGCATCGGGCCTGCAAAGACGAAGAACATTGGTTACTAACGCTTAGTTGCAAAACGACTTACCTGCGTTACGCTCGCCCCAACGCTGCTCGCGCCGCATTCCATCACCTGTAAAGACAAAAAGAGACATTAAGGTGCATTCTACAGCCCTAGAGCAGCCTTTCTTCTTACGTGCCATCCTATTCTCCATCTTCTTGCTTCGTTCATTGCCACGAACCGGGAGGGTATCTTCTTTGGCACCGGCAGCAACTGAAAAGGAAAAAGACATAGACATTAAAAGAGAGCAATCTAAAAAGAACTTTAATACTTACAAGTCACGCTCGTGCAGCAAACGGCGGCATCGCTCTCAAATCACCCTCTGCAATCAAGAGGCTGAACTCGAATCCAGTGAAGTAACTGGACCCAGCGCCCCTGCACAAGACGCAGGATGGAGAGCCCGGCATTCACCTATTTAAGGTGAGCGCGACTACAACCCAGTACCACGGGGAGAGAGGGAGAGAGGGGCTTGGAACTTCTCCCAACCTTCCAGCCACTAATACCTAGATTTTCTACTTGCAGACACCTCACCCTTCGGGTCAAATTTTCAGTGAAGAAGGGGCCTAATCCGGGAACCAAACGAATCCTACGCCTAACGCTGAAGACGGTTTCACCGCCCAGTCAAGACCAGCGCCTCCGAGGGAATCAGGTGAGCGTTACATGGAGTTCCAAGATGTGATCACCAAGGAACAAGCCAACACACTACCCCCGCATCGTTCTTACGACTGCCAAATCAACCTGGTACCGGGGCAAAAGTTCCTTGCAGCCGCATTTACGCCCTGACGGAAGGGGAGAACGCTCATCTAAAAACATACTTAGACCAATACCTTGCAAATGGTTTCATCCGCCCATCTAAGTCTCCCGTGGCCTCTCCCCTCTTCTTTGTCCCCAAGAAGGAGGGGGACCTAAGAACATGCATTGATTATCAAGCATTAAACCAGGTCATGGTAAAGAACAGGTACCCGTTACCTCTGATCCCGTGTTGCTCAATCAAGTGAGATAAGCGCAAGTATTAACAAAACTGGACCTCCGAGGAGCCTACCACCTGGTGCACGTAAAAGAGGGTGATGATTGGAAGACCGTGTTTTGCACCAGGTATGGCCTCTATGAATATCAGGTAATGCCGTTTGGGCTATGTAATGTGCCGGTGGCATTCCAACACTTCATAAATGATGTCCAGCGAGAACTGCTAGATGTATGTGCTGTAGTATACATCAACGACATCCTCATCTACTCGGCCACTGTACAAGAACATGTGTCGCATGTGCGGGCCGTTCTCCACAAGTTACGCGAAAACTTGAAAAATGCTCCTTCCATGTCACCGAACTGGAGTTTCTAAGATTCGTATTGTCACCACAAGGCATCCGAATGGACAACAGGAAAGTAGAGGCTATTCTCACCTGGCCATCACCCTTGTCCCTAAAGGGAGTATAGAGCTTTCCTGGCTTTGGAAACTTTTACCAACGCTTAATACCCGGTTTTTCGCACATGGAACACCCTATTACTTTCCTCCTACACAAGCACCAAAATTTTGAATGAACCCCCAAAGCAGAAGAGGCTTTCCATGCTCTAAAAAACAAATTCACGTCAGCCCCAGTGTTACAACACCCACAACCGGATCTCCCATACATCGTTGAGACTGACGCTTCAAGTGTAGCCATGGGGGCGGTCCTATCCCAACGGAATCCCGATACTGGTCACCTGCACCCTGTGGCTTTCTGGTCAAAGAAGTTTTCCCCAGCAGAATCAAATTATGTAGTTACGGATAAGGAACTGATCGCAATCAAAGAAGCCCTCAAGGAATGGAGGCTCTACTTACTCAGAGCCAAGCATACAATTACGATTATAACTGACCATCGAAACCTCCAGTACTTGTGCTCGGCTAAAGTGCAATCATCCCGACAACTCCCTTCGGCTCTGTTCCTATCGGAGCATGATTTTGTGATTAATTACCGACCTGGAGTAAAAAACGGCAGGGCAGACGCATTATCACTAATCGGCAAATGGGAACAAGCTTACAACATTTCTGACCCGGTAGACATCATTCCAGGCGACAAAATCCTAGGTCTCTGTGGAGATGATTATTCTTCATGGGAGGCATTCAAGCAAAAGGTATAAAACAACCTGCCCGCAAGGGAACTACGAACATGGAGCAACAAAGGAACCAACTTTTCCATCAAAAACGGCCTACCATATTACCGAGATCGTCTTTATCTTCTGACATGTGCTTTGCAGGAAGAAATACTTGCCAATTACCACAATTCGCCAATTGAAGGGCACCCTGGAGTGGCAAAGACTGCAGAAAAGGTTGAAAGATCCTACTGGTGGCCAACTTGGCGACAAGACACCAATGAATTTGTCAACTCATATGGCACATGTGCTCAAAGCAAGGCCTCAAGACAAAGACCAGCCGGCTTATTACAACCACTGGCGGTACCGCCTACTCCCTGGCACACCGTCTCAATGGATTTTGTCACGGACCTGCCTCCCAGCTCCGTATTTAACACCATCATTGTGGTGGTGGATCTATTCAGCAAGATGGCCCACTTCATAGCCTTAAAAGGCATCCCATCTACCTATGTGAGTCTAGAAATTACCCTCCCATAGCATGGGCAATGTATTTTGTTGGCCAAAACCCAACCACATCATGTATTCCGCATCGGTAGTACAGACTCATGAGCATGACAGAGTGCGTCCATTTTGATGGAATAGAATTCACCATTTTGTCTAATTTTCGCTTCTTGCTTTCTGTTCAATCTGCTTTGCTGTAAGCTTATTCTATTCCGCTATTTCATTGTTGCTCATGCATAGAGCAAGGCCACAAGATACATGTTGAAACACAACGCAGGCAATCCAGACAGCAATGCCCGGTCACCTCTCTCACAAGTCCTTGGAAGTAAGCAACAAGGCATTTAATCACTACGCAGGTGCCAGATACTGATGTGGTAGAAATGGTAGGAACGAACAATTAATGGCTTGAATTATGCTCTCTAAACTAGAAGATAGCAAGGCCTGGAATGTGCCTCTCCCCTGCACGCAGCTTGCTTGAAAGAACAAGAGCAGTGTATTCCCTAAAACAAAGAATCATGTCTGCAAGTCTGCAGATTGCAAACTGTTGCTAAATGAATGTCTGAAGGTGTCATATGTGTCCCAATTGTCAATCATTGAATCCTTTTTAAAGGAAATACATTATGGGCGGTATTGAACATGTCATTACTGATAGTGAGCTGTTCGTTTTTGTATATATGTAACTGTTGTATAATGCTCGCTCTCTTGCGTCCCTCAGGGTCTGGAGACACACGTTGCGGGACGTGAGACCCAGTTGGCCAACTGAGACTATTTGCTTTGCAATAAACCCTAGCTTTTGGGAATTGAACCTCGTGTCTGGCGTATCAGTTTGTGTGTGGTGATTGTGCCTTGTTTCCATACGTGAGGGTCCCCTAGGGGCCCCATCACCCAGGCCTTGGGCCAAGTTCTTTTCAACAACATTGTGAAGTTGCATGTGTCTCCATCCGTACTAATTTCCGACAGGCGCAGTCAGTTCTTGTCACGGTTCTGGAAACAATGTTGTGCCTTGGCTGGGGTAGAAATCCGGTCGTCCACCAGCCATCATCCACAAACAGACAAGCAAACAGAGCCCACAAACCAAACTCTGGAACAATAACTCCATTGCCTTTTGCACCAAACAGAACGCTCTTGGGAGGAGATCCTGCGGATGGCCGAATACGCATACAATAACTCAATACACGCCTCTACACATACGACTCCTTTCTACACTCTTTATGGACGCAACCCAAGGACATCAACATATGACCCACCAGAGGCGATCGAATAGCCAGCCATCAAGACTTTACATCAAAGGATCACTAAAGCAACCAAAGATGTAGCGGCTAAGGCTACAGAAAAGAGGTATGCCGATCGTCACCGGAAAAAGGCCCCAGACTACCAGGTAGCGGATTCGGTGTGGTTAGCATCTAAGTATATAGCACTAAAAGGAGCCAGGAAATTCCAACCCAGGTTCTTAGGTCTTTTCACAATAGAAATTGTGATCACTCCTGTGGCCATGAGGTTGACCTTACCTCCACAAATGCGCATACACCCGGTTTTCCATGTTTCTTTGTTGAAACCTGTACACCCTGGGACTAGAAAACTAACACCACCAGCCCCCATGGTAGTAGAAGGTGGCGAACCAGAGTACGAAGTCAAACAAACACTAGATTCCAAAATGGTAAGAAACATCAAAAAGGTGCCCGAATAGGGACCCTCCCCGACTTGTTCCATCGTGTACGTTGTAATATAAAGAAGGCGAGCAGAGAAAACGAAGCGAGGACGACACGGTCGAGCCAGGACTAAGAGGTGTTCGGGGCGCCCCTGTGAATGTGATGAGAGACTCCTTTGCAGATCTGTACACAGCTGATCCCTGATCGATGTGTCCGGCCAGAGAACAAGGAGGCGAGGGTTCCGAAACCAGGCAGAGTGGGCCAAGATATGCAGACACAATGATTTTTGGTTGCATCTGTATACGGACGAATTGCGTCTTGAAAGAAGGAATTGGTTGATCAGGTGAGTCGTGCCCCGATTCTAAATAACCCTTATATTGGTTGAGCGTTGGTTTTGTAAAATCAAACGGCCAGGGTAAGGTTAAAATTAACCAAGGGTAAGGTTAAACATGCCTGGGGTATTGTCTTCCTGCCTTGTGGGTTTATTCCACTGCGGTAGACAATCTTTGGAAACTGGCAAGGCCGCGCCACCCGTGGGGTCGCCGGTGTATGAAATGTATGTAAAGTATGGTGTTGGGGCGGTAATGTTTTGTGAAATTTGGCATAGGCAAACCAGGCACGAAGAAGTTTTACAATGGCCAAAACACGGGAGTTATGAGATTGCGAGGATAGATTATTTGGAAAAAGTATTGCTGCAAAAAAAAACATGCCCTGCGGCATTTGACGTCATTAGAGATTGGAGGAAGGAAGCCATGTTTCGTTGGAAAAGCAGGGAGAAAAATGCGTGCAGGCACAAGTCAAAAACAGAAAGAGTGAAAGAGCAGGATGAAAAGAAATGGGATGATAATTTGAGAAAGTCAGAGAGATGTGGTCAGTTGGGGGTAGACAAAATATATCCTCAATGAGAATTGCATTCATCAGATGAGTTAATAAATAAAATATTAACTGAGACAAGGCAAGAGCGCCCAAAAAGAGAGACTAAGAGGATTGCACCAGTGCCTATTGCTCAATACCCTTCAGTTGCCCAGCACCTTCCAGCTGCTCAGATCCCAGTACAGCCACAGTTCATACAGCCAGCTTCGCCGAGGTCCGCAACTCCAGCGCCGCAGCAGCCACTCCCCGTTCCCGGTCCAGTTCCATCCGCACCTACCTCCTAAGATATTCCCCTTGTCCCTCCGCCCATTGAACTTGAATTCACTGTAATAAGAGAAGACAATAGAGGGAGAGAGGGGACGGCACAAAGTGAGTGCACTAGAGTAACCTGTAGTGCGGTCAGCAAGGAGAGAAAACGGGAGTTGAAAGAACAGGCAGAGATGTATATAGACATAAATGATGAAATATCAACGCTGGAATCGATGTATGATTTCAGAAAGACTGGTGGAAAACAGGTACTGTTGGAATACATGGAAGAATATTTAATGGAGAGATGGAAGCAGTTTATTGGAATGGTACCGCCGCTGAAGTTGCGGGATTTGAATGCTTTGGCATGATGTAGAGAGAGAGAGGAAGATATAAAAGAACATGTGGACAGGCTTTTTGAATTTAAAAATGAACTTGATGATGCATATGCTGAAATGTTTGCCATGCCGGGGTATATGGGCAAAGATATAAGAAGGGATAGGAAAGAGGCGGTACCATATGTGCAGCAGCGATTTCTTCTGCCGTCAAAACAGGCGAGTGGAAAATTCAAAATATGTATACGGGAGGTGCTAAAATGGATTACTGATCCTAGTATTCCCACGATGGAAGTGCATGAAATATTTGATCAATACACATTGCCAATGAAGAGAAAAGCATTGCAGGTGATGGTTGAATATTTGCAGGACAGAGACATAGACTACAAACAAGCTAGCCCCCCCAATTTGATGGCAATATATAAAAGAGCAATAGAACGCAGAACGGGAGAAGGGAGGGAGGAGGAACAGTAAGTGCAGTATTTCCTATGAGGGAAGTCCCACCTACTTTTGTGCCGAAAGTAGAAATTCCTGCATCAGGTAATCAACCATCACAGGTAACGGAAGCGCATTATACAGCACAGTATGTACATGTCCCGTTCTACAGACAAGAGGTGAATAATAAAAAACAAACGATTCCTGATTTGAGGAAGAATCCGGCAGGATTCTATAAGGAAATAAGTCCTATTTGAGATCGTCCATTTTTACCATGAATGATATAGACTTAATGTTCCCAGTAATTTTGCCAGCGTATATATGAAGCAAATAAGGAAAGTAGATCGTGATATTGATGCCTACGGTGCCACATGGGAAAATCTAGCAAAAGAGGATAAGGATAGAAAAGCAGGCGAGAAACCATCGCCAAATATGGCAGCGCTACCAGGACGAATATTACAAAAACTGAAAACAATCGTTCCAGAAAAAAGAATTGTATGGGACAAATTAACTGCATGTGTTCAAAACAAAGATGAATTATCTACAGATTATTTTAATAGATTTGAGGAAGTGTTTACAGATTTTAGTGGACAGGATGTAAGCACGGAGGCAGGTAAAAGGGTATTTGTTGTTAAGTATGTGAGAGGATTAATACCTCCAATTCAAAACTTAATAATGGCATCGGAAAGTGCATGGCAAGCAAAATCATTGAGTGAAGTATTGCATATGGCCCAGTATTATGAAAATAGGGTGAACACAGAGAAAGAGAAAGAGGCAAAGGACAGGGTAAATTTGAAAACGAGGGTGTTACTTCAGCCGGTGACTGGACACAATAGAGGGAGAGGGAATGCGCAAGGGAGAAGTAATTCTAACATGCATGCATGGAGGGCCTCTGGGATTAAATCAGTGTGCATATTGTAGAGAAGAGGGTCATTGGAGAGCGCAATGTCCACACTTGCAAAATAGGAATGGGCTTGGTCAGGGAAGACCGCACAGGGGACACCCGGGAACAAATGGACAGAGTAGAAATAATAATATACAGCAACACCAGAATAATCAAGGAAATGGCACTCAGAATCAGAGCCAAGAACAGAGTCAGGTTCCTTATAACCGAAATAAGAGTGGGCAAAATCAAGGCAGAAGTGGAAACATTTTTGACACACAACACAATACATATTACTGTGGCGATGACACATCGAATGATGTGTTGTTTCCCCAATATTCCCAATAGGACAGCCCAAGACAGGGGTCGGAACCAGTGTCTATTCCCGTGAATCAAAAAGGACCCTGCGTAGAAATGAAAGTCAGGAATAGAGAGCACAACTTTCTCGTAGACACAGGTGCGCAAAAATGCTCAATAGACCACCACTTGGTTCCGGAAATACCGCTGTCAGGGCAAAGTAATATTTCAGTAGGGTTCGCAGGTACTCCAGTAATCAATCCAGTGTCCCAATCAGTACCAGTAACATTAGGTCCATTTAATGAATATTGTCCATTTCTCTTAACAGAAAATTGTGGGGAGAATCTTTTAGGATTAAATTTGTTGAAAAAACTGAGCGCAGTTATCCATTGCACTCCTGATGGAGTGTTCTTGACAATTTCGCCACAGAATATACCAGTGTCCGAATTTTTGTCCAAACCTTTGCCGGGGGAGTTGAGTGAAGTACCAGCTTGCATATGGGCAATGAATGACAATGATGTGGGATGCTTGAAAATAGAGCCAGTAAAAATTGTTTTGAAGGAGGGAGTAACATTGCCACGTATTCCTCAATACAAGATTTCTTTTTTTTTAAACATCTTTTTATTGAAGGTCTCAGCAGTTACATCAGCACTTAATTAACATATCATATGGTCCATTTACAGAAATAGCATCATCACATGTTAATCAGTTCCGTTATCCGAAAGCATGTCACATAGGTATGTCCTATTTATGCTGGGTTGGGTGAGCACGTATTGTTCCTCGCCTTGATTGATGTATGTCAGTTCACGCAGGAAAGTGTCCATGGTAGGGGGTTTTGGGCTTTTCCATGCTTGCAATATACATTTCTTGGCAATAACACATGATACATTGAACAGTCTTCTGATTTTTTCCGAACATTTACCGATGTCCCCGAACAGATATTTTTGGGGAGACAAATGCGGGGGGATCTGTGTGCCCTCATTCAGCATGGCAGTCACCCTCTCCCAGAACTGTGCCACTTCCGGGCACTCCCAATACATATGATATGATCCTGCTTGCGGAATCCCACATTTGGGACAATCACCCGACTCGTCTGGTGTGAATTTTGCAACTTTAGCAGGTGTGTAGTGTAACCTGTTAAGAATTTTGAATTGTATTTGGCGTAGTCCCGCATTGAGGGATACCTTTTTCGTGAGTGCACAATATCTGTCCCATTTGTCATCGGGTATTTGCATTTTCATATCTGTTTCCCATTTCTCTTTCACCCGGTTGGCCGTGGGAGTGTGGGTCTGTATTGTCTTATACAATTTGGAGATTCCCAGCCCGTCCTGTGTTGTGACTAGTTGTATGCAAGGGTGTGAGGTGGGTTCGTCAGGGAATGACGGCCATCATGCTTGGTATGCAGATCTCATTCTATAATACTGTAGTGTGCGGAGTGGGCTTCCTCCTATGCCTCTTGTGAATACAGCAAGGGTTGCGAACTTCCCCTCTCTATACATGTCTCCCACCTTCATCTCTCTGGCGGGGTCCCAGGCCTCCTGTATACTGGTGTCAAATGTAGGGGGGATGTTTGGATAGTTCCAAAGGGCAGTCTCAGGGTTGTATGGGATCTCTATATCCAGTCTTTTAAATATCGCCCCCCAGTTACTCACGGTGCAACTCACAGGGTCAAATTCACATGTGTCTCTGTGTCTTGTATCATAAATGACTGATCTGACATCTGCGGGTGCAGTGGTGTACTCCTCTATCCAGGTGTGTGGCGAGTTGTCTGCATCATCATACCAGTGCCTTGCGAACTGCGCCTGCGCCACTGAGTAATAGAGCTCGAAGTCTGGCGCCGCTATTCCCCATGTTTCATATGGTTCTATCATCTTTCCTTAGCTAATCCTGGCCACCACCCTACCCCCGTTCCAGAGAAATTACCTGAGCCTGGAGAAGAAATGCTTTCCCGGCCATATGGGAATATTCACAAATAGGTATAGCAGTTTTGGGAGCACAATAATTTTAGGGATTGCGATTCTACCGTGCAATGAAATTGCAAGCTGCCTCCAGACCTGCAGTTTGGTATTCATTGTTTGCAGCACCTGGTCATGGTATCTGTATAAAGGGTCTGCTTATTGCCTGAAACCAACACCCCCAGGTATCTAATGTTCCGGCCTGCCAACTTGAGGCCGCATGTCAGAACTAGGCTTTTCGTGAAGGGGGTGAGCGGGAATATTTCTGACTTGGAGTTATTTATCGTGTACCCGAAATACTGTGAAAATTCGTTAATGTCTGCCATGATGGGGTCAATGTTTTTATCCAGTTCGTGGACATATAGCAGCGTGTTGTCCGTGTATAGAGATATTATTTGGGTGGCTCCTTTCAGTTTTATACCCCTGTTGTTATGTCTCAACCGAACTGCAGCTGCCATGGGTTCTATTGTTAATGCGAAGATAATGGGGGAGAAGGGAGTTCGAACAGCTCAGACATGGTTCTATTTGTGTATACTTTCGCCCCCGGGGGCAGTGTATAGCAATCTGACATATTTGATAAAGTAGGGACCCACCCCGAACGCCTCAAGAACCAAGAAGAGGTATTCCCAGGAGACTGAGTCGAACGCTTTCTCTGCGTCAAGGTCTGCATGTACCAGCGTGGGTGTGAAGGGTAGCGTGCGGTTCACCAATACCTTCGCGAAGATCTTAGCGTCCACGTTGATTAGGGATAAGGGCCTATACTATGCCATATCTTGTGCCGGGCGTCTCGGTTTAGGCAATACCGTAATTATAGCCTCTCGTATTGTCGGGGGCAGTATTAGCTTTCCCAAGGCCTCCTCCCACATTTCCAACATTACAGGGACCAGTTCCTCTCGAAACTCTTTATAAAATTCAGCACTCAGTCCATCTGAGCCCGGTGCTTTACCAGATGTGAGCTCCTTGATTGCCTCGGTGAGCTCCTCTGCCGTAACGGTCTGCTCTAATACCAGTTTGCTCTCCTCTGGGAGTTTGGGGAGGTCTAGCGTAGCGAGGTAGTCTCTAATCTCAGTGGGGGATTTCCTATCTCTATTCGCATAGAGATTTTTGTAATATTTAACAAATTCGTCATTGATTCCTTGCTCGCTTGTGATTATTTCATTTTGTGTCGTTTGGATCGCAGTGATTGGGGTTGATTGTTTTTCCTGTTTAACCAAGTTGGCCAACATTTTCCCTGCTTTGTTACCCTCACCATATCTGCGCGCCCGGGCTGGGGCTGCCATGTATTGTATTTCCCGCACTGCCAACCTATCGAAATCTCTAAGAAGTTTGTGTATTTTAGCCAGTGTGTCCCCGCTATGTGTGTGTCTGTAAGTTTCTTCCAATTCATTCAACTTCCTCTCCACCCCCTCCAGTTCTATACGTATGCCTTTTAGGAGACCAGTGGTTTTGTATATCACGGCCCCTCTTGCCCAGACTTTAAAGGCTTCCCACACTGTTGATATTTGGGCTACCGACCCAATGTTGTCTGTGAAGAAGTTAGCAATTTCATCGTGTAGGGTTTCGACAACATTTGGGTCCTTAAGTACATCTCAAGGCATTCTCGGCGTTGGCCTAGGGGCATCTTTCATAATAATCTCCAACATAACTGGGGAGTGGTCCAATAGCGTGCGGGGCAGAATATCGCAATTTCGTAGTGCAGGTGCAATGTCTGAGGACACGAACCAATAATCTATACGTGACTCACTGTCATGCACAGAGGAATAGAATGTATACCGTTTGCTGGTTGGGTGGAGTACTCTCCAGGCATCAATTAGGGACAATTGCGAAAGGATTTGTTTCAAGGTCAAGGCCACTCTGGGAGGTGGCCTGTTCCCTTTGGAGGATCTAAACAGGGCCTGGTCTAGAGCGACGTTAAGGTCTCCCCCCCATATAACATTTGTCGCGTCATGTTTAGTGAGGATCTCCAGCATATGTAGGTAGAAGCCAGGGTCATCTAATTTGGGGCCATAGGTGTTCACCAAGGTTATTTGTTTCCATGCTATTTCCCCCCAAACCAGTACATATCTACCCACTGGGCCCGCCAAGTGGCCCTTTGCAAGAAAGCCCAGAGAGTGGTGTATGAGGGTGCAAACGCCTCTGGACTGCAAAGAGTAGTTGGTATAGTATCGCAGTTTGCCCCACTTAGCCAGTAAGTTTTCATTAACCAATTTCTGTGTGTGTGTTTCTTGCAGCATCAGAATGTGTGGCCCATGCCTGGTGACATAGCTGCCTACCTTTCTGGCCTTCATTGGATTGTTTAGGTCTCGGACATTCCATGACATTAATCTTATCTTTAACCCATCACCCATTTTTTATGCGAACATATTGTAGTATACTTTAGCTACCTTGATTATGCAAAATATCAACATTTGAGTGGCGTTGCCGCCTGCGAGACCATATTTCAGTTAACCCACAACTTTCAACCGTTCGTGCTGTTCCCCAAGACTCAAACTCGTCTGGTTGGTTGCAATAATACAAAACATCCCCGCTTTCCCTAACCCCCCCTCCACCCACATCATCTGCCGCAACTTGACGATGGACCCTGACAACTGTTAGGAACATTCCTGAGGGTGCTTCATTGAATCACGAGGCTACCCGACCAGCTCACGGCCCGCTTCTGAATAGAAGGATACTTGCATGCGTCGGGTTACTCATCTAGGTTTCAGTCTGCATCTGCAGGTGGATGTCTCCCGTTTTGGTCTGGTCCGTGACCTTTAGGGGGTAGCGGGATGGCAGCCTCCACATAGGCCTGGGCTGCAGCAGGAGTCTCGAAGAAGTGTGCCCTTCCTCCGTATTGGATTTGTAACTTGGCTGGGAATATTAGTGCTTATGGCACTTGTCTTGCTCATAAAAGTTTTTTAACTGGCTCATATGACCTACGACTTGCCTGAACTCCGGTGGCAAAATCCGGGCAAATGTGTATACGGGTTTCTTCGTAGTGTAGTGTCCCATGTTCCCGTGCCAGTCGAAGGATCGTGTCTCTGTCCCTATAATTGAGCATTCTTGCAATTATTGTGCGGGCGGTGCCCCAGGTTTCGGCACCGGGGCCAGTGTGCGGTGTGCACGTTCAATTAGGAAGTGTTCGGAGAGGGAGTTTGCTCCAAAAAGGGTTTTGAGGAGTGTTTCAACTCTTGTTTCCATTTTGTCTTTGCCGAATGACTCCGGAACCCCAACTATGCGTATGTTGTTCCCCCACCTCCTGTCTAAATGGATAGTAAGAGCTTATGGTATGAGCAGCTGTTCAGATTTGCACTTATTATCCCAGACTTCACTGACCTGTGGTCTCGGGTGTTCAGGCAGCCCCGGTATTGTAAGGCCCACACGTGTAGCTTCAAAACGCAGCCAAGTCTCAATGGCCTGGCTTCAGCCCAGTGCTGTAGCTCGTGGCGTTTCACATACACTGGGCCGCTCAGCCGCTGGTGTAGGCGCTGGTCAGATATATGGCTCTGCTGCTTCACCCCGTCCCATCAACGTGTCCACTTCACAGGCCAGCCGTCTGCGCAAAGTTCGTAGGGAGAACTTGGAGGGAGAGAAAGCATTGAAAAGTATTGTTTCAGATTTGGTAAAATTGAAGGTAATTGAAGAAATTACAGGTATCACATGTAACAGCCCCATTCTCCCGGTGTATAAGAAAGGAGTTAATGAGATACTGTATCGTTTCATAATTGATCTGTGCGCATTGAACAAAGTGGTTGACCCTCAATTCCCATTGGTCCCAGACGTCACCACGATTTTGACAATGATACCCGCCATGGCAGTATATTTTAGTATGATAGACCTTAAAAATGCTTTTTTCAGCATTCCAGTACACAAAGATAGCAGATACCTGTTTGCTTTCACTTTAGTAGGGTGGTCATTCACATTCACACGTATTCCACAAGGCTATACAGAGAGTCTGAGTATTTATAGCAATGCATTGAAAGAACAGCTAGATATGTTAGAACTACGGGCAGGTTGCGTATTATTACAATATATAGATCATTTATTAATTGCTGCGAATACAGAATTTGTAAACGAAGTACCGTCTTGTTATTGTCACACTTAGCAGCACATGTTCATAAAGCTAGTTTGAAGAAATTCCAGTATTGTCGAAAGGAGGTGGCTTATTTGGCATACCTACTGACTGACAGACTGACTGACTGACACCAGAAAGAATAGAGAGTATCGCTGGTATGCCTATTCCAAAAACACAGAAAGGAGTCAGAGCCATAATAGGCATGGCTTCCTATTGCCGTCAGTGGATAGTAAACTTTGCAATGATTGTGAAACCAATGGTGGCATTGACAAAAAAGGATGCTGTGATGCCTTTGCAATGGAATGAAGCATGCCAGAAAGCATTTGATCTGCTCAAAACTGCATTGTGCTCCACCCCAGTTTTGGGCACACCAAACTATGAAAACTTTTTCAGATTGTTTGTGCATGAGAATGAAGGTGACGCTTCGGCTGTTTTGACACAGGAGCAAGGTGGAAGAAATAGACCATGCGGTTATTTTTCTTCCGCGCTGGACCCTGTCGCTTGCGCGTTACCACGTTGTTTGCGAGCTGTTGCAGCGGCTGCTGCGTCAGTGAAACAAACTGAAGGAATGGTGCTGGGGCACAGCTTAATTTTAATGGTGCCACATGCCATAGACGTTCTATTAAATAGAACGCAGACGCAACACCTCACGTCCGCTAGATTGACTAGATATGAAATTGTCCTATTTGCACCACACATCCAAATTATAAGGTGTAGCGCTTTGAATCCTGCAGAATTAATGCCACTGCCCAATGGAGAACTAGGTGAGAGTGAATCACCTCACCATGATTGTTTAATGGTTACTGAGGAAGAAACGAAAGGAAGAATTGATTTAACAGACACCCCACAGAAAGAGCCAGATGGAGAACTGTTTTGTGATGGCTCCTGCTTCAAATTACCTGATGGCACATCAACTGCTGCCTATGCTATTACGACACAGAAAAGTATTGTAGAAAGTAAAAGAATCCCCTACAACTCCGCACAAGCCGCAGACATAATAGCATTAACCAGAGCATGTGAAATTTCTGAAAATCTGAGTGTAAACATATATACTGACAGCCAATACGCCTTTGGGGTGGTACGTAACTTTGGCCGACTCTGGGCTGAGAGGGGTTTCTTGACATCACATGGAACCAGAATTCAACATGGGCCTTTGATTGTATGATTGCTTTCTGCACTTACATGTCCAAAGCTCCTAGCAATAGTGAAATGCGAGGCGCATAAAAAAGTAACATGTAAAGTGGGAGAGGGACACGCATTTGCAGACAGGATTGTGAAGCAAACTGACACTGAATTGAATACCAAGATGTTAACAGTACAGTCAGAGGAAGTGCCTTGCATGATAGAGAATGGGATTGCAACTGTTAAAGAGATGCAGGCAGAATCCGCTGCTGATGAAATACAGGAATGGGCTGAGGGCTCTGCAGAATTAGATCTAGAAGGTTGCTGGGTGGACAAGAAAAGTAGAAATTGGATGCTGCCCAACTCCTATGTATGGTCACAATGGCCCACAGTCCCACACACATTTTTGCAAAAAAGATAGTCCAGCACTTTGCCACAGTATGGCAAAACACACACATAAAGAAAAATGCAGAAAGACTGGTCCAGAATTGCATTACATGTCTGCAACACAATGTGGGGAAGGGGACAGCAACTCCAACAGGTAGTTTTGACCCACCTTCTATGCCATTCGAGTTAATCCACTTTGATTTCATAGAAATGGAAAGGTGTCAAAACTTGAAATACGTTCTAGTGGTTGTATGTGCGTTCAGTAAGTGGGTGGAAGCATATCCATTGAAGGACTGCACTGCTATGAGTAATGCAAAAGTGATGTTGAAGGAGTACTTTTCACGGTTTGGCCTGCCCCGGGTCACATGGTCAGATAATGGCCCGCATTTTGTGGGCGCAGTGGTACTACAGATTTGCCCAGGTCTCCGGATTGACAAACGATTCCATTGCACCAGACATCCCATGAGTGCTGGCTTTGTTGAGCGCCAGAACGGCATATTAAAAGCCAAAATTAGCAAAATCTGTGCCGGGAATAAGTTGTGTTGGACAGAAGAATTGCCCCTAGCGTTATTGTGCATGTGCACATCTGTGCAGGCAAGGACTGGGCTCTCCCCTTACGAGATTGTGATGGGGAGGGCAGCGAATGTTTGGTGTGCACCTGAGCCAAGGCGATTGAAAGAAGTCGACTATTCTGTGCTCAGTATATATTGTAACATGTTAATACAGAAATTGCGTTTGATTCATCAGCAGGTGCAGGAGGCTCTTCCCATCCGATATACTGGTCCGGGGCATTCGCTGCAGCCATGGGAATGGGTTCTGTTGAAGAACTTTGAGAGAAAGTCATCGCTCGCACCCAGGTGGCGTCGACCCTACCAAATCCTTTTGGCAACACAGACTACAATCGTGTGGACGGTAGAAAGGTGTGGATACATGCAACACATGTGAAGAAGGTCCCATCGCCATTGAAAGAATTGACCGATCCAGACGACAAAAGAGACACAGCGGCCCCAGAAACTAAAGAAATTAATGCCAGCTCTTTGTCACAAAATCTGTCTGATAGTGAAACACAGGAAGAGAAATGAGTGGGCACCACTTGATAATAGATCGGCGAGTATCAACTTTCAAAAATTGTAAACAAAATGGTCGATTTGTTCAAATATTTGTTATCCAAATTTTCAAAAAGGAGCTGGCTGTGATGAATTCGGAGACACCCAAATCCATAATACATGTGCAGCAGAAGAAGACCAAGTGAGATACGAGGTCACACAGCCGCTCTCACAGGAACCCAATCCGGGTTTATAAGTAGACAAAAATCATTTCAAATTCAATTAGTTAGTAAAAAATATATGTTGTTGATTGAAGAATGACAACGTTGTGGTTCAGTTGTATTTCAACATTATTTTATCAAAGAAAGGAATCTCTTATGTGAGAAGTCACTAATACACTCTTAGTGAGGAAGAAATTGCCACATAAAGTTTTTCAATCAGACCAAAAAATTGCCAATGCATTTCGGAATAACATTTCCTTCAACAGGGCAGGTCTATAAATAATGTATACCAAACCATCAAATAAAGTTAACCATCATCATGTGACAAAACACATTAACACATATCAGTGTCATATGTATATATGAGAATGTAAAGAACATACCATTTGGTTGAAGTAACAGAAGTGGATGGTAAAGATGAGGGAGCAAATTTGAGAAAAAGAAAATAGAAAATGATGAGGCTCTATACGGTATGAGTTAAGGACAGTGAGGTAAATAAAGAAAGTATTTTACCTGAAATAGCAAAATGCGTGCGCTGTGTGTGGCATTGTAAGCTATTTAGAATTCAAAACTGCCTGATGTAAAATCAGCGCAGAAGAACATCCTTCAGCAGTATGGCTGTAATCAGCAAGCATATGTGTTGGTAAGCGGGTGAAATCCGTGTATGGGAAACAGAATGTAAACGTTAAGACAAGCTTACCGTGCGGGACACGGGGAACTGTGGTGCTCCCGTTGCCTGCTTGTGAAACACTGCGGCTGTAGCATCGAGGCGTCGCTAGGGCAACGCTTCCTTTAAGAGACACGTGACCGCAAGGCAGCCCAAAATTGGCACGCGGTCGAAAATGGGAGGCTGCATTCAGACCTTAGAGTTTATTTAGGACAAATATGAATATTTGTCTGACCTCATGGCTATAGATGAGGAATTGTGGAGTATTAAAAAATGGAAAACCAAAATTGAAAAAAATGATAGAAATAAAAGAAATACTATGCTAATGTCGAAATCAAAAGAGCCATAAATACAGTTAGTATAAATGTCAGCCTGGCCGTGCCAAGGGCTGATGACCCCAGGTAAGTGGTGTGCAGTAAAAACATTAATGACATAGAAAGGGCAACAATTAGGTTCACACATTAGCATATATATATTGTGTTATGGGTGGGGACGTCCAAGGGGGACCCCTTTAGGTCCATAGGGTACCAGGCATGATGCAGTGGCATTTGACATACCTAGAAGAAAACTTAACTGCATGGTTATATACTGTAACGCTTTCAATTTACATGTCTAGACCCCTGCTACGATTGGTGTTGTCAAAAGGCGGCACCTTGGGTCCCAGACAATTTGTCCAGGAAATGCAGCAGGGTAACTTATAGGTCCACATTCATTGGGTACAAAGAACATATCAATCAAAACAGTTGAAATTACGGATCATAAGAAGCAGTGGTAATTGATTTCTTTGTTGATTCCATTCGGGGCCAGACTACCAAGTTTGTCGATCCAGAAAGTCTCTCTGCGGATCAACCGCTGGTTCAAGTCCTCGTGTGGATTGTTTCTCGTGATTACTTCCAAAATCACGAATCTTATTTGAGTCAGATTGTGTCCATTTTCAATCCAATGGCGTGCTACAGCTGAATTCATGTTTGCATTCCGGATGCAAGACCAGTGTTCGTTCCATCTTGTTTTGGCCATTCTTGTGGATTGGCCACATAGAACTTTCCACATGGGCATTTGATGCCATAAATAATGTTTATGCTGTCACAGGTTCCGTAGGTTTTTAGGAGAACCTTTCTTCCTGGTCTTGGGTGGTTGATTACATTTCCCTTGATTATTGAGTTACAGTTACTACAATGAAGACAAGGGAATGTACCAGTTCTCTGAGTTATGGGTTCTTTAAGAGGCGGTCTAGTATGTACCAATTCGTCTCTGCGATTCTTGCTGCGCTGGTATGCAAACACTGGTAATTCACTAAATAAATTCTGCACCCTGGTGTCATTTTTCAAGATCCCCCATTGTTTGCTGATGGTTTTCTTAATTTTATTGCTTTGGATTGAGAATTTGGAAATATACACAGGTGACTTAAGTTCTCTTTTGGTTTTAGGATTTTGGGTTGATATTAGAGTTTTGCGTGCCATGGCGCTCACCCTGGCAGATGCCAAGTCGAGTTCCTGCTGTTTATAACCACGTGCCAAAAACTTTTCTTTCATCAAAAGCTGTTGAGCTGTGCAGTACTCTGGGTCACTTACAATTTTCTTTACCCGTAACAGTTGGCTATATGGAAGATTTCTGAGCAAACTAGGCTGATGAAAGCTCAAACGATGTAGAAGGTTATTGCGGTCAGTTGGTTTGCGGAACAGAGAGGTGCTGTAGCCGGTAGTTTGCTTTTTGATGAGGACGTCCAGAAAAGTAATAGTGTCGTGTGAGATTTCCCTCGTCAACTGAATACGTTGATCGATGTTATTAAGGTATTCAAAAAAAGAGTCAAAATCGGCCCTCGTGCCTCTCCACACGCCAAAAATGTCATCAATATAACGCGTCCATAAGTGGATGTCTTTATTCCACATCTTTTTGTTGAGTACATTGTCCGTTTCAAATTTAAACATAAAGCAGTTAGCATATGTGGGTGCCATAGTGACCCCCATAGATGTTCCTGAAGTCTGTAGATAGAACTGGTTACGGTAGTGAAAGTAAGAATTTTCTGAAATGAACTGTAAAAGTGCCAGTATAAACTCCTTCTGTGCACGGATTTATGATGCTTGTAATAATAGCCATTCAACTGATTCGATGCCCAGGTCATGTGGTATGGATGTGTAAAGGCTTCTGTCATCAATGGTGAACATCAGGTCATCCTGTTGAAAAGTGGTGGAGCGAAGTTTCTGAAGGAAATTAGTGGTATCACGAGTGTATGTGGAGGTTTTTTGTATGAGAGGCTGTAAGAAGAAATATATGTAAATACCCAATGGTTGGTTGATGCTTTCCATACCCGCAACTATAGGTCTCCCTGGTGGTTTAATGGTGTCCTTGTGGATCTTGGGTAATGTATAAAAGTTCAGGATCCTAGGGTGGTTATTGAACAAAAATTTGTGTGTGTGTGTTCATTGATCCATTCTAGCTCAAGAGCTTTATCAGTAGAGTCTTCAGATTCAGTCTGATTGCAGTGGTTGGATCATGGTCCAAGGTAATATATATTGTTCTATCTTGAAGTTGTCTGATACATTCTATTTCATAATCCACTGTGTTTTGAATAACTAATGCGCCCCCTTTGTCGGCTGGGCGAATAGTCACACTCTTGTCACTGTAAAGATCCTTAATTAGTCTCATTTCATGAGGTTTCAAATTCCTATGTGGAGGAGTTTTATAGCTGATCCTCTCTAGGTCACGGGTCACTAGTTTCTGAAAAATGTCAATAGAAGGAACTGTAATAGGTGGAACAAACCCGCTTTTTGCTCTGAATTCCTGGAAGTCTGGACCTTCAGTTGGTTTATCTTGGACTTCAAGTTCTTCAAAGAAGACTTTAAGTTTCAATTTTCTGATGAATTTATATAATTCAATCTTTGTGTCGAACAGGGTGGTCCCATAAATTGGTACGAAACTCAGATCTTTTTGTAAAGTGTCCTCCTCTGACTTGCTCAAAGTTCGGCTAGATATGTTAATGACTAAGTTTTCTTTTGCTGTAGTCTTTTTGCGGTTTGTTCCTTAGGTTTCCTCCTCCCCCTGCGGGTTCTTTTGGGTGGGCGCCTAAAAAAGCCGATGAGGAGGGTGTTAGTGCCACAGGACCAGTTGTTTGACAATGATGGTCACATGATGATGGTTAACTTTATTTGATGGTTTGGTATACATTATTTATAGACCTGCCCTGATGAAGGAAATCAAATAAAGTTAACCATCATCATGTGACAATGATGGTCACATGATGATGGTTAACTTTATTTGATGGTTTGGTATACATTATTTATAGACCTGCCCTGATGAAGGAAAAGTTATTCCGAAATGCATTGGCAATTTTTTGGTCTGATTGAAAAACTTTATGTGGCAATTTCTTCCTCACTAAGAGTGTATTAGTGACTTCTCACATAAGAGATTCCTTTCTTTGATAAAATAATGTTGAAATACAACTGAACCACAACGTTGTCATTCTTCAATCAACAACATATATTTTTTACTTAATAATTGAACTTGAAATTATTTTTGTCTACTTATAAACCGGGATTGGGTTCCTGTGAGAGCGGCTGTGTGACCTCGTATCTCACTTGGTCTTCTTCTGCTGCACATGTATTTTGGATTTGGGTGTCTCCGAATTCATCACAGCCAGCTCCTGTTTGAAAATTTGGATAAGAAATATTTGAACAAATTGACCCTTTTGTTTACAATTTTTGAAAGTTGATACTCGCCGATCTATTATCAAGTGGTGCCCACTCATTTCTCTTCTTGCTCTTTTTCTCCCCCATTTTTTGGTGAGACACACTGCAGTGGAGGCACACATTTTTTGGAAGCATCTCAATAATATAGCATCACACAAACTATTATGTCGTTTGAGGATATCGAAGGATTATCAAATAAATGTGCGGAAAACCTAGGGTTTTCAACTGAGGAAGCAACTGCCATTCTAGAACTTATTAGCGACACATCAATTGGCACACATGGAACTACGCTCAAAGATCCAGCCAAACGGATCAGGCAGTTAGAATATCTTACACGTAAAGAAATTAACAGGAAATTACATGCAATAACCTTGGGGCGCTACTTGAAGAACCAACGGATCCCGCGAGGCCTACGTATACAACTTCGGCCGACCCTGTGTAAGGAAAGTAAGGAGTTTGTTCGTAAGTGGGAGGCGATCCTGAACAAATGTTCTTTAGATCTCATCTTGCTAACTATTCAAGAACTCTCTAAAAACTTGATAACGCTGAAAACAGAGATTCAGGATATAGAAAAGGAGCTGGTGGGCTCACTAGGCAAGGAGGAATACGATGTAATTCTGTCAGACATCAACACTAAACTGGAAGAGTACAAAACTGAGCTTGAACAAAAGAAGGTTAGGAAATTGAAGCGTGATACCTACGACTATATCAATGACGAAGTTTACACATGGATGGAGAGATATGGTCCAGTAGCACCGAAAAAGCTTTTCAAATATACATGAGATAACACTAGCAGCTCTGACTCAGAGGCCCAGAGAGATTCGGAAACACCTACAGAACAAACAACAGATAATGTAAACCAATCAACTGGTCCTGTGGCACTAACACCCTCCTTGTCGGCTTTTTTAAGGGCCCGCCCAAAAGAACCCACAGGGGGAGGAGGACACCTAAGGAACAAACCGCAAACAAGACTACAGCAAAAGAAAACTTAGTCATTAACATATCTAGCCGAACTTTGAGCAAGTCAGAGGAGGACACTTTACAAAAAGGTCTGAGTTTCGTACCAATTTATGGGACCACCCTATTCGACACAAAGATTGAATTATATAAATTCATCAGAAAATTGAAACTTAAATTCTTCTTTGAAGAACTTGAAGTCCAAGATAAACCAACTGAAGGTCCAGACTTCCAGGAATTCAGAGCAAAAAGCGGGTTTGTTCCACCTATTAGAGTTCCATCTATTGACATTTTTCAGAAACTAGTGACCCTTGACCTAGAGAGGATCAGTTATAAAACTTCCCCACATAGGAATTTGAAACCTCATGAAATGAGACTGATTAAGGATCTTTACAGTGACAAGAGTGTGACTATTCGCCCAGCCGACAAAGGGGGCGCATTAGTTATTCAAAACACAGTGGATTATGAAATAGAATGTATCAGACAACTTCAAGATAGAACAATATATACTACCTTGGACCATGATCCAACCACTGCAATCAGACTGAATCTGAAGACTCTACTGGATAAAGCTCTTGAGCTAGAATGGATCAATGAACACACACACAAGTTTTTGTTCAATAACCACCCTAGGATCCCGAACTTTTATACATTACCCAAGATCCACAAGGACACCATTAAACCACCAGGGAGACCTATAGTTGCGGGTATGGAAAGCATCAACCAACCATTGGGTATTTACATAGATTTCTTCTTACAGCCTCTCATACAAAAAACCTCCACATACACTCGTGATACCACTCATTTCCTTCAGAAACTTCGCTCCACCACTTTTCAACAGGATGACCTGATGTTCACCATTGATGTCAGAAGCCTTTACACATCCATACCACATGACCTGGGCATCGAATCAGTTGAATGGCTATTATTACAAGCATCATAAATCCGTGCACAGAAGGAGTTTATACTGGCACTTTTACAGTTCATTTCAGAAAATTCTTACATTCACTACCGTAACCAGTTCTATCTACAGACTTCAGGAACATCTATGGGGGTCACTATGGCACCCACATATGCTAACTGCTTTATGTTTAAATTTGAAACGGACAATGTACTCAACAAACAGATGTGGAATAAGGACATCCACTTATGGACGCGTTACATTGATGACATTTCCGGCGTGTGGAGAGGCACGAGGGCCGATTTTGACTCTTTTTTTGAATACCTTAATAACATCTATCAACGTATTCAGTTCACAAGGGAAATCTCACACGACACTATTACTTTTCTGGACGTCCTCATCAAAAAGCAAACTACCGGCTACAGCACCTCTCTTTTCCGCAAACCATCTGACCGCAATAACCTTCTACATCGTTTGAGCTTTCATCAGCCTAGTTTGCTCAGAAATCTTCCATATAGCCAACTGTTACGGGTAAAGAAAATTGTAAGTGACCCAGAGGACTGCACAGCTCAACAGCTTGTGATGAAAGAAAAGTTTTTGGCACGTGGTTATAAACAGAAGGAACTCGACTTGGCGTCTGCCAGGGTGAGCGCCATGGCACGCGAAACTCTGATATCAACCCAAAATCCTAAAACCAAAAGAGAACTTAAGTCACCTGTGTATGTTTCCAAATTCTCAATCCAAAGCAATAAAATTAAGAAAACCATCAGCAAACACTGGGGGATCTTGAAAAATGACACCAGGGTACAGAATTTATTTAGTGAATTACTGGTGTTTGCATACCAGCGCAGCAAGAATCTCAGAGACAAACTGGTATACACTAGACCGCCTCTTAAAGAACCCATAACTCAGAGAACTGGTACATTCCCTTGTCTTCATTGTAGTAACTGTAACTCAATAATCAAGGGAAATGTCATCAACCACCCAAGACCAGGAAGAAAGATTCTCCTAAAAACCTACGGAACCTGTGACAGCATAAACATTATTTACGGCATCAAATGCCCATGTGGAAAGTTCTATGTGAGCCAATCCACAAGAATGGCCAAAACAAGATGGAACGAACACCGGTCTTGCATCCGGAATGCAAACATGAATTCAGCTGTAGCACGCCATTGTATTAAAAATGGACACAATCTGACTCAAATAAGATTCGTGATTTTGGAAGTAATCGCGAGAAACAATCCAAACGAGGACTTGAAGCAGCGGTTGAACCGCAGAGAGACTTTCTGGATCGACAAACTTGGTAGTCTGGCCCCGAATGGAATCAATGAAGAAATCAATTACCACTGCTTCTTATGATCCGTAATTTCAACTGTTTTGATTGATATGTTCTTCGTACCCAATGAATGTGGACCTATAAATTATACTGCTGCATTTCCTGGACAAATTGTCTGGGACCCAAGGTGCCGCCTTTTGACGACACCAATCGTAGCAGGGGTCTAGACATGTAAATTGAAAGCGTTACAGTATATAACCATGTAGTTAAGTTTTCTTCTAGGTATGTCAAATGCCACTGCATCATGTCTGGTACCCTATGCACTTAAAGGGGTCCCCCTTGGATGTCCCCACACATAACACAATATATATATGCTAATATGTGAACCTAATTGTTGCCCTTTCTATGTCACTAATGTTTTTACTGCACACCACTTACCTGGGTTCATCAGCCCTTGGCACGGCCAGGCTGACATTTATACTAACTGTATTTATGGCTCTTTTGATTTCGACTTTAGCATAGTATTTCTTTTATTTCTATCATTTTTTTCAATTTTGGTTTTCCATTTTTTAATACTCCACAATTCCTCATCTATAGCCATGAGGTTAGACAAATATTCATATTTGTCCTAAATAAACCCTAAGGTCTGAATGCAGCCTCCCATTTTTGACTGCGCACCAATTTGGGCTGCCTTGCGGTCACGTGGCTCTTAAAGGAAGTGTTGCCCTAGCGACGCCTCGATGCTACAGCCGCAGTGTTTCACGAGCAGGCAACGGGAGCACCACAGTTCCCCGTGTCCCGCACGGTAAGCTTGTCTTAACGCTTACATTCTGTTTCCCATACACGGATTTCACCCGCTTACCAACACATATGCTTGCTGATTACAGCCATACTGCTGAAGGATGTTCTTCTGCGCTGATTTTACATCAGGAAGTTTTGAATTCTAAATAGCTTACAAGCCACACACAGCGCACGCATTTTGCTATTTCAGGTAAAATACTTTCTTTATTTACCTCACTGTCCTTAACTCATACCGCATAGAGCCTCATCATTTTCTATTTTCTTTTTCTCAAATTTGCTCCCTCATCTTTACCATCCACTTCTGTTACTTCAACCAAATGGTATGTTCTTTACATTCTCATATATATATATGACGCTGATATGTGTTAATGTGTTTTGTCACATGTTGATGGTTAACTTTATTTGATGGTTTTGTATACATTATTTATAGACCTGCCCATATTGAAAAACTTTATGTTGCAATTTCTTCCTCACTAAGAGTGTATTAGTGACTTCTCACATAAGAGATTCCTTTCTTTGATAAAATAATTTTGAAATACAACTGAACCACAAAGTTTCAATCAACAACACATATTTTTTACTTACTAATTGAACTTGAAATGATTTTTGTCTACTTATAAACCCGGATTTGGTTCCTGTGAGAGCGGCTGTGTGACCTTGTATCTCACTTGGTCTTCTTCTGCTGCACATGATAGTAATACACAACCAGCCTTGATATGGAGTGGACCAGGCGAGTAATTGGAAATGATAATGTTGATTACTTTTGTCCTCAATCTTGTTGGTGCTGCCTACACCGGTGTTTGTTAGCTCCCAAGGCTGCAGAGAGCTTTAAACATCACAATAAAGAAAGAATTCAAACACTGTTTGACAGGCGCTCCAACATGAATCTTTTATTAGTCTTTTGTTGTAGAAAAATGTCTGTACTGTTTGTACAGAATTAGAAGGAATAATTTTTGCTTTTTTTTGCCCTCCTCAGTTCGTCTGATACAGCTTGTTCAAATAGGTCTATTGCATTCTCACTGTATAGATGTGGATAGAAAGTTGATTTTGGTTTCAAATTTGTTGTTTCACTGAGTTCCATGGTGATTCCCAGATCCTCCGTGAAGATTTACAAAGTGTGAATATTTTCATCTTCCGTGAGATTAAGTAGATTAACTGTTTGTAATGAATGATCAATGGTTAGATCTGAAGGGACAGGTTCCTCTTCTGATCTGGTTTGATGTTGTTTAAAGCTTGTAGCAAAATATTTTTTTAATTTAAGGTTTCTGCTGAACTTGAATAAATCTACTCTAGTTTGGAAATAATCCATTTTGTTTGTGGGACAAAAGGATAGACCTTTTTTAAGAGCAGAGCATAATTTGGCTGAACATGTTTTGTTGGATAGGTTTAGAATCAGTTCTTTCTTTTCCTTTGTTCTTTCAATCTTGTTTTGACTCTGTTGAATGGTTCGTCTTCTTCTAATGCTGCCTCATCTACCCCCCAATCCACAAACAGCTAAAAATACCCAGTCATCACAATCCTCAGAAACAGAACAAAGCAGTGAAGGAGAGCAGGATCTGCCAAATACAGCCAGTGAAAACGAAACATCAGAAACTACACCATATTCTTTTTTAGAAGAATATCGCAAGCGAAGACAATGGAAAACCAACTATCGTCAAAGCAAAACAAATCTTTCCACAAATGGAGGCCCATCAAAAGGGGTAGAGCAATCTTTTCAGGCTTTGTTTCACCCTGAAACAAAGCCTGGAAAGATTGCTATAAAGGAGAAAGGGCTAAGAGTGCCCCAACGTTGCCCAGCAGAATCTGCATCACTGCTGGCTGACTCCGAGCACGCATCAACACTTTGGCACCCGCCACTTATTGTTGCGCCGCAGGCTGGCACTGAGCCTGAGTCCGGAAGTGCACCTGCACTATTCATTGATCACACAGTACCAGGAGTAACGCAGTATAATTTACGGCCTCGACACAAGGAGTGATCAAATCTTCGTTTTATTGATCTTTGTTTTCTCTGTTTCCCATCACGGATGAAGTGGGAACCGGAGGCCTAGGGGAGGGAGGCGTGGGAGTTGTGCAAATCTGACAGCTCAAGAACGCGGCTCGCCGGTGCTATCTTTGAAAAATCCATGTGTAGATCACCCCTCACGGACAAGAGGGGCTCATATGGTATGAAGGCAATTGATAACTGCTCTGGAGTTCTTTGAGCGATGTGCAGAAGCACGATAAATCTTTCCCAACGTATAGCAATCCAGGCTACTGAGAACTGGCAAAACACTTTGTTGACATTCCTGAACTTACTAATATTCGAATGAGTGCAACAGTAAGAGGTTTTCACGACAAACATTGTTGGAGAAGAAGAATCAAGTTAAATGCCTGCACCAGCTTCTGCCCCCTCCTGCACCAATGCTGATAATGTAGTAAATATGGAGACTGTAAGAATGCCGAAAAAACAGTGCCGAAAGAAATGTATGCTGATCTTAACCATAGTCATGTGTGTTATGAGTATAATAGCACCGGTAATGACAGTATTGGTATTATAGTATTTAGAAGAAATACACCCATTAGAAGTGTTCTTGCCAATTAGAAATATTTCCGCTACTGAAAGCCCGGTCCATGTAATTACTTATACTCTGTCCCCAATGGAAAAGAGACATAGGGAAGGATATGGAAATAACACACTACTGCTAATAATGAATATGACACACTCAATTCTGAGAAAAAACAATTGTTGGGTGTGTGCTCACTTACCACAGCATGGTGGTAAGGGAATAGGTTGGTATGTGCAGCCATTGCCATTAAATTCTGCATGTTACGCATCCTTAAGTGCATTGTACTATGGGAAATGGAATAAGCATGAAACGGGTCAATTAGATAGAACAAATATGGATGAATTTGAGGAGGCGGTAATGAAACCTGTAGGTTGCTCTAAATTTACCAAAGCAAGATTAATAAGACCAGCAGTCACACCAAAAGATAGAGTATATGTGCCATATAAATCATCTATAATTACGTTTCATATGAACCTAGAAGGAAATAAAGATACAGTACCCCCCTCCTATGCAGTAAATTACAGTCCACGCTCTGTTCCATTTTGTTTAAAGAAAAAAGGCTCCTATTCAGTAGGGACATACACCCGGTGTATGAACATTGCAATCCTTGAGAGAGAGGAAGAACCAGTGTATATATGTGATCCTGTCTATTTCATATGTGGAGAAAAAGCTTATCCCTTGTTGCCTAGAAATTGGGGAGATACTTGTTATTTAGGGATTCTGTTTCCAGGGGTGTTTCCTTCAAAAACAGCCGACATGGCCAAACTATCCAGATCAAGACCACGACGAGACCACGATGAGACGAGGAGGGAGGATTCATTGCAGAGGACATAGTAAAATCATTTATACCATTTTGGGGCCAAGCAATAATCTCCTGTAATATAAAACAACTGTCCATAAACTGTCCAGAATATTAGAGAAAACGATAAATGGGACAACAGACATATTATACAACATGACATTGGAGGAAAAAGGGATTAGATTGATGACACTCCAAAATAGGATGGCTCTTGACATAATTTTGGCTGATTGTGGGATCATCATGTTGATTATTTGTAAGTGACTCATCTCCTACGATTTTTGAAGCAATAAAAAAGTTGCACGTATTGAGTTCCGACCTCCATCCCCCAGAAGGTAGTTGGGAATTAAACATAAGCTCCTGGTTTTGGGAAATATTATGCTCATGGGGAAGGAAACTAGTTGCAATCCTATTAGCAGTGCTAGGAATATTTATGACATGTTGTTGTTGCATACACTGTTTACCAATAATTTTCACTGAAATAAGTGAGGAGTGTGTGGGTTGGATACTCAAATGAATCATGAAATGAAGACAGTGAAAGAATTCATGTCAATCAATATTGATGACAATGATGACAATTATAGTAGTATGCAAAGTTCGGAATCAGATACTTGGTCAGAAGAGGATGAAATGTCTGGATGATTCGTTTGGCTTACGGCCAAGAGGAGGGTTTGTGAGTCTAGAAGTTACCCTCTCATAGCATAGGCGATGTATTTTGTTGGCCGAAAACCAACCACATCATGTATTCAGAATCGGTAGTACAGACTCATGAGCATGACCAAGGTGCGTCCATTTTGATGGAATAGAATTTGCCAGTTTGTCTTATTTTCGCTTCTTGCTTTCTTTCAATCTGCTTTGCTGTAAGCTTATTCTATTCCGCTATTCCATTGTTGCTCATGCATAGAGCAAGGCCACAAGATACATGTTGAAACACAACACAGGCAATCCAGACAGCAATGCCCAGTCTCCTCCCTCACAAGTCCTTGGAAGTAAGCAACAAGGCATTTAATCACTACGCAGGGGCCAGCAAGTCTCACTGATTTGGTAGAAATGGTAGGAACGAACAATTAATGGCTTGAATTATGCTCTCTTTTACAGCCCCCCTTCACTGAGCCCTGTAGAGCGACTTGACCACTAGCACACAAATAGAAACTAGAAGATAGCAAGGCCTGGAATGTGTCTCTCCCCTGCACGCAGCTTGCTTGAAAAAACAAGAGCAGTGTGTTCCCTAAAACAAACAATCATGTCTGCAAGTCTGCAGATTGCAAACTGTTGCTAAATGAATGTCTGAAGGTGTCATATTTGTCACAATTGTCAATCATTGAATCCATTTCAAAGGAAATACATTATGTGCGGTATTCGACATGTCATTATTGATAGTGAGATGTTTGTTTTGTATATATGTAACTGTTGTATAATGCTCGCTCTATTGCGTCCCTCGGGGTCTGGAGACACACGTTGCGGGACATGAGACCTAGTTGGCCAACTGAGACTATTTGCTTTGCAATAAACCCTAGCTTTTGGGAATTGAACCTTGTGTCTGGCGTATCAGTTTGTGTGTGGTGTTTGTGCCTTGTTTCCATACGTGAGGGTCCCATTGGGGCCCCATCACCTAGTCCTTGGTCCAAGTTTTTTTCAACAATATTGTGAAATTGCATGGGTTCCCATCCGTACTAATTTCCGACAGGCGCAGTCAGTTCGTGTCACGGTTCTGGAAACAATGTTGCACCTTGGCTGGGATAGAAATCCGGCCGTCCACCAGCCATCATCCACAAACAGACGAGCAAACAGAGCCCACAAACCAAACTCTGGAACAATAACTCCATTGCCTTTTGCACCAAACAGAACGCTCTTGGGAGGAGATCCTGCGGATGGCCGAATACGCATACAATAACTCAATACACGTATGACTCCTTTCTACACTCTGTATGGATGCAACCTAAGGACATCAACATATGACCCACCAGAGGCGATCGAAATGCCAGCCATCAAGACTTTACATCAAAGGAGCACTCAAGCAACCAAAGATGTAGCGGATAAGGCTACACAAAAGAGGTATGCCGATCTTCACCGGAAAAAGGCCCCAGACTACCAGGTAGCGGATTTGGTGTGGTTAGCATCTAAGTATATAGCACTAAAAGGAGCCAGGAAATTCCAACCCAGGTTCTTAGGTCTCTTCACAATAGAAATTGTGATCACTCCTGTGGCCATGAGGTTGACCTTACCTCCACAAATGCGCATACACCCGGTTTTCCATGTTTCTTTGTTGAAACCTGTACACCCTGGGACTAGAAAACTAACACCACCAGCCCCCATAGTAGTAGAAGGTGGCGAACCAGAGTACGAAGTCAAACAAATACTAGATTCCAAAGTGGTAAGAAACACCCTGTATTACCTAGTGGATTGGAAGGGATATGGGACCCAGGATAGATCATGGGAACCAAGCGAGAACATCCATGCCCCTCGGTTATTACACAAATTCCATCGAAACAATCCCACCAAGCCAGGTCCAGGGAGCCCACCATTGGGTGAGGCCTTGAGGGGGAGGACTGTCATGGGTACCGGCCTGATTAGAACTGCCAAGTAACCTCCATCCTTAATTCATGATGGCAGAGGGGAAAAACAGGCAGGGCCAATGTGGGTGAGAGCCTGGCGAGCAAGAAATAGGTTAACATCCATTTCACCCATTGGAATTCCCCACACCCATAGAATAACATGAGACTTCCTGTTTCCACCAAAATTGATCCTTATGTGCCAGTTCAGAACTATGTTGCACGCTCTAGTCTTCGGGCGTGGCTGTCTATAAAAGCCACGCCCAATATACAAACCATGCTTCATGTGCATTCTGTAAGCTTCAGGCACACGCTTACCTGTTCCTGAGTTTTCTGCAGCATTTTCGCAGCGCTTGCGGGCCGGCCAGCCACTCCTCTGCTCTGCGAACTCTTGCGCCTGAAAGAAGAAGGAAAGAAGACGTTAGATCCGCTGCTAAATCCAGCTGTTTACACTTACCTCTCCCATGGCCGCTTTCGGAACACGACTCTCGGAGACTCCCGCAGTTCTCACTTGAACTCTCGGACCGGTGAGTCGCTCCCGCTTTGCCTTCTCTTCAGCCACCTTCAGGCATCCTTCCCCACAGCAACTCTCCGAAATCCTGCAAAAGATAAAAGCCGAGAAAAAAGGTTAGAACTTGGAGCGCACCGTTAAGTAGCAATACCGTAGACCTTTATATTATGTACCTGAATAATTCACGTGCCCTAACCCAGTGAGGCAACTGGGGGACCGCAGGGTACTACACTTAACTGAATCCGAATTCAGTGATCTAGTTGTGTTCATCTGCCTATCCGGCAGCTCAGAGGATCCAGTGAAGTTCTGGCTCCGGGGACATTTATCAGGAGAACCACAGAACTCCTCCAAACCAGCACATTATCTCTACATTGGCCACTTCACCGCAACCAAACAGAGTGCTTTACACCGCAGTGCAACCGCGACAGCAAGCAAAACCTGCACCAAGTCAGAGCACAGTATTCCAGCACACAGGGAACTAGGTGAAGAGGGCTCCCAGTGTCTTATTAACACCACTCGCTAACCCGTTATTCTCCTTACAGGCAGACTTCTCATTACCCCGGGTGGAGTGGAAAAGCAGGTCAGAGATCGGCAGGGCAGGGCAGAGATCGGCAGATTCCATCACTCCTACAGAGATTCAGGGGAGCGTGACACCTGCATAGGTGGAAATGGTTATTGTTAGCATTGTCATGGCTTGTTTTTCTGTGTGTTAAATGACTACTTGCATGTCCATGATAGTTGATACTCACTGATGAGCCAAGTGTTCCCAAAGGTTCCCAAAGCCATGGCCTGGTATAGGGGAGAACAGCAGTAAATGTAGTTATCATGCATGCTTCCCGGGTAATTGACATTCACATGCATAATGTGGCCTGTGGCATCACAAATGACCTGCGCATTAATGGAGTGCCAATGTTTCCTGTTGCGGAAGATGTGCTCGATCTCTCAGGGTTGGGTGGAACGCTACATGGTTGCAGTCATTGGCTCCCAGGACCCATGGAAACTGTGCAATTGCAAATAACTCCTGGCACACTCTCTACCTTACCTGCAGTGTGCTGCCTACGCAGATGTGCCTATGCACATGTGCCATTATGCAGCGCAATACCTGATGTAAGCACCGTGATTGAGTGGACTGCGATATGCCACCCACAATAGCTGAGGTGCACTGGAATGGTCCTGATCAAAGGAAATGTAGGGCTGTTAGCAACTTCTCCACTGGTGTCAGTGCATGAGCGCAGATGGTGGTTAATGCAAATTCATTCCCCCACACCCTGACCAGGTCAAGGATGACATAGGGAGGAAATCTGTGTCTTGCATACACCTCCTCTTCTGGCATACCAAATAATGATGTTCGAGGGTAAAAGATTCAGACCATCCTCATCATCCTCCTCCTCCTTCTTCCATGATGTATGATCACTGGTTCTACAGTGGGGTTCGACATCAGTGGTAGTCCTATTTTGAATGGGGTTGCATTGAGTGATTTTATACTTAAGTATTCTTTGCACTTTGTACTTTGCAACACGTAGCATGTGTGTTCTCCTTTGGACTCTGGGAAATTCCGAAATTAAATCCATGTATTTGGTAAGGCGTGTTTGGTGCTTGCGTGGTGCATCCCTCAACATGCCCACGTTATTCCTCATTATTCTTAATTTTGCACAAACAATGGGGAATATGCATGTTTTGCCCCCTATTTATTTCTTTGCTCTGGCCATTCCTACGCTTTGCACTCAGCACAGTGCAAAGTAGGTAAAGACCAATGCAAATCTGATCCATGAACCAGCAACATAACTTGCAAAGTGTACTTTTTCCCTTTGCACCACGCAAAACTTTCTATGAGTTGCAACAAAATGCATCACCTCAAAGTAGCCACATCAGAACTCAGTATGGATCACAAGATGCAGTCATTCGTGTGTGTCTAGCACTTTTCATCTACAAATCATTGTAAGCAAATCTCCTTTGTTTTTAGAATTTTGATTTCATTAAGTTTTTTTAACATTGTACAATACATAACCCAGAAGAATTATGACACATTTAATTCACCTATAATACAAGAAAAAAGAAAAGGTATTTGGAACACAGCTCGTAAAATACACACACATGTTCGCTCATATTTTTTTTAATACTTTTGCACTGCTGTTTATTAACCTGTCTTTGCAAAGATCAGTTTGAATGCATGTTGACTACTTCATTTCATCAACCTATTGCACCCACTACTCTTCACAGATATCACAGGGCTACAAGCAGTATTATATTTGAAAGTGCACTTTCACTTCAACACTTACCCTGATCCTGTATCCCTATTCTCAGATACCCAGTATGCTTATCCCCCCAATATTGTCAATTATAGTACCTATTACTGCCTCTCTATACTTGTATGAGCCTTTCATCTATCTCCACTAAGACATGCCTCAGTGAAAATATGAGAGAAACATTGTTCTCCTCTTTCCTTAAACATGGTGAAAACGGAGACACTGGCACGCGTATACCGTAAGACTCCATTGTGTCCACACCTTTTGACTACTTGCCATTTTCAATTGTTCTCTAGAACGATATTCTTCATCTTATTTTCTATGTTGTTTTATATGTTCATCCGTGCACAGATTGTTACTAAAAATATGAGCACCTCGGAATGTTGAAGACTCCTGAAGAAGTGCATTTAAACCTCAAACATGTGTTGAGTCAGGTGAACTTGATTGATTCATTTGTTATGTAAGGAAGGCGTCGTATCAACAGTACAACACAAGTAACCACAGTCCAAGGGTGTTTATTGACTTTTAAAAAGGGTCTGATAAATGCCTGTCTAATCCTAAATCTACAGATGGGAGCAAGCTACAAACATCAAGTAATAATAACACAGACCTAGTGGTGTCTTATCAAAATAAAAAGGGCCTATACTAATGAACCTATTGCCAATCCTTACCTCGAAATGTCAGAATACGAGTCCTTGGATTCGTGACTCACCTGTTTGCTTCTTGAGGATTTCTTCCTTGAGTTCACAGGTTTCTTTTTCCTGGACGAGCATGCCTTATAAAGGTAAGCTCTAGAGCAATCTGAATCCAGGCTGCTGGGCTTCGGTGAGCGCGCAGGTCAGTGACTCCCGGTCACGGCGGCGCAGGGCTCGGGATACGTTCAATGTTCCAGGAAGGGTCCAGGACAGAACCAGGATGAGAAAGACAGGGCAACTAGGTTCCGAATACAGCACGCGAAAGGAGTAGGAAAGGGGGACCAGGAAGGAAGAGTGGATGGTTACCAGGATAAGCGAAGAAAAGGGGGGCTATGTACTAGAACACAACTTGCCGGGCGAGGCACAGGCAAGCAAGCGTTGAGACGCATGGAGGCACGGGGCGTGTCTGTTTTCAAGAGAGCATGTGATCCACACAGAAGACTAGACCGCACCGAAGACATGGCGTCGGCCATGTTGAAGGTGAACGGAGTAGTGGTTATTGACTGAGGGACCAGGCAGACCAGAAGGGTCGATATCACAGATTCATGACAGCATGCCTCCTCCTAAACTCCAGTCCACCCGGCTTGCCTGGATGAGCCCCACGAAAACGTTGCAATAGGCGTGGTGCATTCATATTGGAGACTGGTTCCCAAGTTCGTTTGCTAGGTGGATAGCCCTTCCATTCAACCAAATATTGGAGATGACCTCTTCTGTATCTGGAATCACAGATCCGGGACACTTCAAACTCGTTTTGACTGTCAACAAGGAGTGGAGGAGGTCGAGGACTTGGCTTGGTTGACTGGTGGAAGGGTTTCAGCAGTGATGTATGAAAAACAGGGTGGATCTTTTTCCAAGTGGCGGGTACTTGGAGTCAAAAGGCGACTGGGTTGATAATCTCTATTACTGTGAAGGGTCCGTAGAAATGAGGACCCAACTTGTTGGGTCTCAGATGTCTGGGTAGATAACGCAATGAGAGCCAAACTTTATCTCCGACAGTGTAAGAAGGCCTGGGACGCCTTTTAGTATCCGCAAACCTCTTTATGTCCATCCTGGCCTTTTCTAGATGTTCCTTAACTTGCTTGTGAATGGAGATTAGTTGAGCAATCCAAGCGTCTACTGAAGGAGTCAATGTGGGTGGTGGCAAGAGTGTGGGTAATACTGAAGGGTGGAACCCTTGGCTACACAGAAATGGACTGATCCTTGTCATGGAATGATCTGAATTATTGTAGGCAAACTCAGCTACAGGAATCAGGAGCGACCAGTGATCTTGTACCTTAGATGCGAAACAACGTAGATACTGTTCCAGGGTTTGGTTTACTCTGTCAGTAATTCCATTTGTTTGTGGATGGTAACCTGATGACAATGCACGTTGAATACCCAAATGCCGACAAAGATGCTTCCAGAACCTGGAAACATATTGTGATCCGCGATCAGAGATGATTTTGGAGGGTAGTCCATGCAACCGGAATATGTGAGTGACAAAGATGGTGCTAGTCACCGAAATGCATTGGCAAGAGCTGTGATTTTTTGTAGAGGAATTGGGAAAACGCCTAATGTATTGTGTGATTTGAACACAAATACCCGAGTAAAAACTTTGATAAATGAAGTGGCTGAAATCACTCTTTCTGAAAGAATCAAGTTTAATGATTATGCTGAAGTTCAAGAATTATGTAACTCAACTAACAATTGAATATAGCTTCAAGTACTGAATTTAACCTCCAGACAGGAGGCAAGCAGTGAGCACTGGGTGTTATGGGGTGGTCTCCACTCCGTTTTACATACCACTATAGTTGTTAAGGTCCGGATGTCATTGGACCTTTTTTGACCCAGTAAGCTCCATTGAAAAACAAATTCCCATTTGAACAATACTAATAATTGAGATTTATTTGAAAAGAGAAGTATTCACAAGTGATGCCCACCTGACCTCCATTGCACTGTAGTTTCTTTCTCGACATAAAGAAGGTGGAGGCACACACATACCTAACATTTGAAAATTCAAAAACTCAAGATATTATCAGCACGCCTGCAAAAACTGAGGCATAACCGCTATGTTTTTTGCAGATATTGAAGCACTAACAACTAATAAAGCAGATACGTTGGGGTTCTCGGCCGAGGAGGCCAACAGAATTTTAGGTCTGATTACTGATTCCTCTCTTGGCACTAGCTCAAATGCCGGACAGGATCTGGCCAGAAAAACTAAACAGTTAGAATAATGAATCAGAAAGGAAATCAACCGCAAGCTTCATGCAATCACCCTTCGCAGATATTACAAAAACCAGAGGATACCACGTGGGCTGCGAATGCAATTACTCCCCACGTTATGCAAAGAGAGCAAAGAATTTGTAAGGAACTGGGAGGCAATTCTAAATAAATGCTCACTCGACTTAATTCTATTAACTATACAAGAACTGGCAAATAACTTGACGACACTACGTGGGGAAATTGAAGAAATTGAAAAAGAACTGGTGAAAACTCTAAACGAAGAAGAGATCCAAACTATTCTGGATGACATAAACAATAAACTTTCAGAATACAAATCAGAATTGGAAGCAAAGAAAGTGAGGAAGTTCTGCAGGGACACATATGACTATCTAAACGGAGAGGTATATACTTGGATGGAAAGATATGGACCCTCGGTAGGTAAACCTAAACCGAAACCCAGGTCTGGCAACAACAGTGAAACATCTAGCTCCGGAACCGAGAGTAATCCTGCGCAACCAGAAGAAGAAGAGGAATCAACAACAGGAACCACTAGCCGCACATGAAGACCAACCACATCCACGAGTGGAGCTTCAGCTTCTTTTTTTTAGAGAAAGGCCCAAAAGAACGAAGAGAACCAGGAGGGGGAAGAGGAAAACCAAGAGAAGGGCCAGAGACATGACAGAAACAGAGAAAAGTTTAATACTGAATCTTTCATCCAGGATACTAACTGAACAAGAAATTAAGACATTGCATAAAGGACTCAGCTTTGTGCCTACCCATAATAGCTCACTGTTCGACACTAGAGTGGAATTGTTCAAACTGGTGACAAAGATTAAGCTAAAAGTGTTTTTTAATGAATTAGAGATACCAGAAGGAAGAGAAAGGGATGAGGAAGAACTGAAAGAGTTTAGAACAAAAAGTGGATTAATTCCACCGATCAATGTACCTTCCATAAACATTTTTCAGAAACAAACCATTAGAGATCTGGAGAAAATCAACGTTAAATCCAAATAACGAATGAACATGAAACCTCACGAATGGGAGCTAATCAAAAAACTGTACAGCGATGAAGAACTCACCATACGCAGTGCCGATAAGGGAGGAGCACTGGTACTTCTTAACACGAAAGATTATAATGTCGAATGTATGAGGCAATTAGACGACGGTAGCACATATGCTAAACTCGACAAAGACCCTACGATCATGATCAAACAGAACTTAGAAGAATTACTTACCAAAGCAGAAGAATTAAGTTGGATCAACGATCATACAAAAAGATTTTTGACGAACAATTACCCGAAGATACCACATTTGTACACATTACCCAAAGTGCAGAAAGGTTTGGTCAACCTGCATGGCAGACCCATTGTGGCAGGCACCAACAGTATTCTGCAACCCTTAGGAGTGTACATTAATTACTTCCTACAACCACTGATACAAAAAACTAGTACATATGTCAAAGACACAACACATTTCTTGAAATATCTGAAAGAAGCAACCTATACAGAAACAGATATACTTTTCACAATAGATGTGAAAAGTCTGTAGACCTCGATTCCACCTGGACCAAGGAAGAGCGGCTGTGGAATGGCTACTGTTACAAGAAGGGGACATCCCAGCTCAGAAAGAATTTATCATGGCTTTGTTGGAGTTCATTAGTGAAAATTCATATTTCCAAAATAAAGGAATGTTCTTTCTACAAACAGCAGGAAGCTCCATGGGTGCCAAAATGGCACCGTCATATGCCAACGCTTTTATGCACAAATTTGAGGTAGACAATGTACTAGAAAATGAGAGATGGAGAAGCAAGATCAGCTTATGGGTCAGATACATAGACAACATTTTTGGGATATGGCACGACACAGAGGAACAACTGAAAAGATTTTTGGAGTATCTCAACAATATAGATAAATGGATCCAGTTTACATCTGAAAACTCAATCGAAACAATAGACTTCCTGGATGTCAAGGTAACCAAGGAACAGACGGGTTACAGAACTAACATATATCAGAAACCGACAGATAGGAATAACATTCTACACAAATTGAGTTTCCACCAGCCAAGTTTGATTAAGAATGTACCCTACAGTCAGATGTTGAGAGTTAAAAGGATAGTTAGTGATCCAGAGGACTATGAAGAAGCAATCAACATGATGGGAAATACATTTTTGACACAAGGATATGATAGATCAGAAATTGAGGAAGCAGAAGAAAGACTTAAAGACAAAAGCAAAGAAGAATTATTAAAACCCAAATTGAATCATGAAGAAGCACCCTCAATAGTATTCGTATCCAAGTACTCTAAACAGAGCAAACGGATCAAGAATATAATCAAAAAGAACTGGAACATACTGACTCTAGATGAAAGAGTGGAGCCTTTATTCAAAGAATTGCCAACATTTGCATACAAAAGGAGTCAGAATTTGAAAGACAAGCTGGTGAGAACAAGAAGCTGGAAGAAGAAAAAAGAGGGAACAACCAAAACCGGAACTTATCCATGCTTGAGTTGTTCTAATTGTGGATATATATTGAAAGGTAATACAGTAAACCATCCACACACTGGAGAAAAGATCAAATTGAAACATTTTGGGACATGCAATTCTGTCAATACAATTTACTCAATGAAATGCCTTTGAGGGTTATACTATTTAGGGCAGTCAACAAGAGCAGCCAAGACAAGATGGAACGAACATCGCTCATGTATCCGTACACACAATAAAACTTCAGCGGTGGCACGAGACTGGGATCACAAAAAATATAATTTATCCCAGACAAGGTTTCAAATCTTAGAGGTGGTCCAGAAAGAAGAACCTCATATGAACTTGCAACAAAGACTTGATCAAAGAGAATCATTTTGGATAGACCGCCTGGGAACGCTCACACCGAAAGGACTCAATGAAGAAATTAACTTTGCTTGCTTGCTTTAAAGAAATGTATATACAGAATGGAATAACCCGTTTGGTTTAGACTATTGGCAAATTGTTTTTTTACCCCTATTATATTTTCTTGTTTTCAGTAAGATGTAATTGCCCTGTGGGTATGATGTGTGTTAGACACAGCGGTTGAAGGAGAAGTATATAGGTACTAACAGATCCACCTTGGATCGAGATAGTTATTTATTCTTTAAGATTGTTAAAAGTACCGACGCGCTGATTGAAAAAGATATTTACATCACGGTAACTTTTCATACAATATGAGAATAGGACTAGAGTGATATACAGTGATGGACGCTGGGATATGTGTCAGTTCGCGGTTCCTCTGCTCTCCGCACATGCTTGAATGCCGGGGATCCCGGCTTGTTTGAATGCGGGCGGGAGTGCGAGCACCGTGGCGATGCATATCTTTTCAAATAAACTCTGACATTTAGGAAGCACGGAGAGAATTTACACTAACTGCCTCATGTGGCAGAGTCACGAAGGGTTACCAAGGAGATAGTCCCACCCCACGCTCACGCAAGGAGGTGGGACGAGAGGCACACCTGTCCTGTCCTATCCCGGATGACGGGCGGTGCCATCAGCTCCTTGGTTACGTTGTTACTAGGCCATGCACGGGAACGCGCAGCTGCAGCCCGTTCTACGAGCAGTTCACTCGCGAGCAGAGTCAAGGTAAGAGGTTCTGCCGAGTCACGGCATTCCACGGAAGCAGTTAAGGTCACTGAATGAGCTAGAGAGCTCATAGTCTTTCTCTCTTTCTTAACAGAGACACTGCATTGATGTATCAACTTTTATGAGGCGTTTACGAATTTACGAGACAGCTAAGGTAATGAAATTCACACACGGCTGAGTTCACACGTTTACTAAAGATAAATGGTAATGACGTCTGCACGTATAATGGCACTAACGTTCACATTGCACCTTTTCTCTTTTGTATTTCTTTTATGTGATGAAACCAATCTCCTTGCTGGTATGTACATTTAACATTTATGATCCAAAATTTATACACATGTGTTACGTGATGAAATTTATGTTGCAATTTAGCCCTGAAGATGGTGCTAATCACCGAAATGCATTGGCAAGAGCTGTGATTTTTTGTAGAGGAATTGTGAAAACGCCTAATGTATTGTGTGATTTGAACACAAATACCCGAGTAAAAACTTTGATAAATGAAGTGGCTGAAATCACTCTTTCTGAAAGAATCAAGTTTAATGATTATGCTGAAGTTCAAGAATTATCTAACTCAACTAACAATTGAATATAGCTTCAAGTACTGAATTTAGCCTCCAGACAGGAGGCAAGCAGTGAGCACTGGGTGTTATGGGCTGGTCTCCACTCCGTTTTTCATTCCACTATAGTTGTTAAGGTCCGGATGTCATTGGACCTATTTTTGACCCAGTAAGCTCCATTGAAAAACAAATACCCATTGGAACAATACTAATAATTGAGATTTATTTGAAAAGAGAAGTATTCACAAGTGGTGCGCACCTGACCTCCATTGCAGTGACAAAGATCCCTGCCATCTCGGGCAGTGTAGGTAGTTTGGTTAAAGGGGTAAAATGAGCCATGTGGGAAAAGAGGTCTATTGTGACCATTATGGTGGTAAATCCTCTGGAGGGAGGAAGGTCCACAACAAAGTCTGTGGCAATGATTTCCCAGGGTCGAGATGGTAATTCTGGTTGATGACGCAAACCTACTGGCTTCCTGTTGTCGATCTTGTTCTGGTTGCAGACTGAACAGGCTTGTACATAGGCACGTATATCAGAGTGCATCTGAGGCCACCAGAAGTTTCTTCTGATTGTCTGATAAGTGGCCGTGATGCCACATTGCCCGGAATGAAATGTGTCATGACAGAGACTCATAATATTGGATTGAACTTTCTGGGTAGGAACAACCAAACACTTTTCCTTAAAGAGGTATCCATCCTTGATTGAGAGAGTCCAGGGATTGTCTATAATATACTCCTTCCAAATGTCCAATGTTGCAGTCTCTTCACGCATCGTTTCTAAGAGTGAGTTAACCTGTGCTATGAACACCTTGTCGGGAAACATCTTGGGAAGGAGTGGTACAACCTCTTTTATATAATCCGATCTTCGGGAACGAGTTGAATGCTGAATTGATATTGGGCAAGAAAGTAGGCCCATCTTGCCTGGCGACTGTTTCGGTATTCCATGGCCTGTAAAACCTGGAGATTCCGATGGTCGGTCCTTACCACGACCAGATATCTTGCGCCCAAAAGGAGATGACGCCAATCTGAATCTGTGAAGGCTTGTCTGATGGCGAGTAGTTCTTTCTCCAGAACTGAGAAATGAGTTTCGCTAGGCTGTAATGTTCGCGACAAATAAGCAATTGGGTGTTCCAATCTGTCTTCGGTTTCTTGCTTAAGGACTGCCCCGATAGCATGTTCGGAATCATCACTTTCTACCAGGAAGGGTTTGGTAGTGTCTGGTTGGGCCAGGATGGGTTCGCTAATAAACAGATGTTTGAGTTTCTGAAAGGCAGTTTCTTGGTTGGCAGTCCATTGGAAGAGAGTATCTTTCTTTAGCAGATGGACAATGGGTTGAAAAATAGCTGAGAACAAAGGGATGAATTTCCTGTAGAAATTAGCAAGCCCTAGGAATGACTGCACCTGTTTCACTGTGGCTGGGGCCGGCCAAGAAAGGATTGCTTCCACTTTAGATGGATCCATGGCTATCCCTTGAGGACATAATACAAACCCTAAGTATTTGACTGTGGATACGTGGAAAATACACTTCTCGGGTTTGGCCAACAGATGGTATTCACGCAATCGTTGTAGGACCATAGAGATGTGTTTCTGATGCAAGGTCGGGTCTTGTGAATAAATCAAGATATCATCTAAGTAGACGATGATGAAAAGAAACAACATGTCAGAAAAAACCCGATCCATGAAGCGCTGGAATACGGCAGGAGCATTTGCTAAACCGAATGGCATCACCAGATATTCATAGTGACCAAAGGGGGTCCGAAAGGCCGTCTTCCATTCGTCACCCTCCTTTATGCGAATCAGATGGTAAGCCCCTATTAAATCCAACTTAGTGAAGATCACGGCTCCACGTAGGGCCTCCAGGATGTCTGAAATGAGTGGCAAGGGTTATCTGTCTTTCAAGGTACATTTATTCAAACCCCGGTAGTCCAAGCATGGACGGAGTTCCTTAGTATCCTTTTTAGGTACAAAAAATAGAGAGGCGCCGGATGGGGACTTGGATGGATGAATGGTTCCGTTGGAGAGGTTGGTGTCTAGATACTCTCGCAAGGCAATTTTCTCGGGTTCTGACAGAATAAACATCCTTCCAAATGGAATAGCTGCATTCTCTTCTGTGTCAATTGCACAATCTTCAGGACGATGAGGAGGGAGTGATTGAACAATGGCAGAAGAAAATACATCTGAAAATTGACGGTACACCTCGAGATCGTGGGGTGTTGTGGTTGAGGAAGTTTCACTCCAGCAGACTGTTTGGGTTCCCCAGATAGACAATGAGTGAGACAGAACTCGGAACCCAAGAAAAAGGATCCAGCTACCCAGTTGATATACGGATTATGTTTCCACAACCATGGCATGCCAAGCACTATGGGATAGTGAGATGCTCTGATTATGTCAAAACGCAATATTTCTTGGTGATTGTGAATAGAGAGCATAAGCTCAGAAGTTTGTTGATTTATGGGACCGGAGGATAAGGGTTTCTTGTTGATTCCTTACACTGGCTGGAAGACTTCCTTGGCTTCTCAGGGAATATGATGTCTCTGTGCCCATTCGTCATCCCAAAAAAGACCCATGGCACCGCAACCCACCAGGGCTAGTATAGGATGTATTTCTTTGTTGTGTGTTGAAAGGTTCACTTGGAGTAGCACCAAGGTGCTGCTTAAAGGACAGTCTTGTGAAGGTGAAATGTCGGGCAAGATTCCTTTTCCCGAAACTGGGCTCCGTTCAGGATCGGGAGCTGGCGTTTCCCGAGCGTCGTGGAGGGGCAATCGGGCAATTACGCACTAAATGTTTATCCAATGCACAGTACATGCAAAGACCGCTATTGATCCTTCGTGTTCTTTCCTGGGTAGAGATGGGGCATCTCAAGGACCCAGGCTGCATGGGTTCAGGTTCAGATTGACCTTGGATTGAGGTTTCCTGTTCCCCAGGACTGTTATATTCAGGCAGAGGTTTGGGTGGCAGGTTCCGTGTATTCTTCTTCTTTGCCTTTCTCTCTTGTATCCTGAAATCTATATGCAAGGACAGATCTAAGAGGGCCTGATAGGAGGCTGGGCGGGCTACTCTGGCTAAATCATCCTTGACTTCTTCACTTAATCCGCGTCTGAGCAAGGTAAAACAGGCTTCTGGAGTCCAGTTAGCATCCTTAGCCAATTGTTTGAAATGGGTAACATATGTCAACATATCCTGATTTCCCTGCTGGAATTCTAACAATTTTTCCTGGGCGGAAAACACCTGTTCGGGGCGGTCGAACATGGCCTTGAGGGCAGAAACAAATTCATCATAACTGTCAAGTACCGAATCCCCAGCGGAGACTAACGGAGTAGCCCAGGCCTGTGCGTTGCCGGATAGATGAGAGATCATGAACCCCACCTTAGCTCTGGGAGTAGAGAAGTACTATGGTTTGAAGGTTAAATGAACCAAGCAAGAGTCCAGGAAAGAACGCAAGGTTTTTGTATTCCCATCATACTGGTCCACAATGCCTCCTACCGATGCACTTTCCTGATATGCTGAGTCCCTGGATAAAACAAGCTGTTTTAAGGCAGCATTTTCAGCCTAAAGATTCTGCACTTCAGTAGTGAGGTTCTGCATACCTCTCATTAGGTCTTGAACGGCTGCCTCCATGGCGGAAACAGTTGTAGTCTGTTGGCGTCTCAAACTGTCAGAATCCGAGTCCTCGGATTCGTGACTCACCTGTTTGCTTCTTGACGATTTCTTCCTTGAGTTCACGGGTTTCTTTTTCCTGGACGAGCGTGCCTTATAAAGGTAAGCTCTAGAGCCTTCTGAATCCAGTCTTCTGGGCTTCGGTGAGCACGCATGTCAGTGACTCCCGGTCGTGGCAGCGCCAGGGCTCGGGATACGTTCGATTTTCCAGGAAGGGTCCAGCACGAAACTAGAATAAGGAAGACAGGGCAACTAGGTTCCGAATAGAGCACGCGAAAGGAGTAGGAAAGGGGGACCAGGAAGGAAGGATGGATGGTTACCAGGATTCGCAAAGAAAAGGGGGGCTAGGTACTAGAACACAACTTGCCGGGTGAGGCAAAGGCAAGCAAGCGTTGAGACGCATGGAGGCGCGGGGGTTGTGTCTGTTTTCAAGGAAACATGTGATCCACACAGAAGACTAGACCGCACCGAAGACATGGCGCCGGCCATGTTAAAGGTGAACGGAGTAGTGGTTATTGACTGAGGGACCAGGCAGACAAGAAGGGTCGATATCGCTGATTCATGACACTAAAAATGATATGTCAGAATGTTCAGGCCATTGGCCTCCTTTCCCACATTTTCAGCATGGGACAAGGCAGTTCACTTGAGCGCAGCACAGTCTCTCACTTCTTTAACACAAGGATACAGTTCGATAATTAGCATCAGGGCCTTCTGTGCGCAAGTCTCTTTGCTTCTCAAAGGCTCTTCATTCAGAGGGCCTGATGCATCCAAATAAAATTATTGTTCCTCTTTGGATTTTCACAGATATTCACTTTAGGTGATTCACTATTCACACCGGATCCTCCTCAGTCGGGCTCAGATCCCTTTAGCACAATGTTCGCCCCTTGGATCACCCTTTTCCAAGCTCAGATCCTTGTTTAACACAATTTGTCTCCCTCAGCCGGGCTCGGGCCAATTTTTCAATTTACATCAAGTATCGAAGACTTTCAAATGTGCACAGAGCTTGGCTTGACCCGTTGCAGGACCTCTTCCATTTCACAATTCCTTTCCTCTAACATTTGTCACCTTTTGGTTGGATACCTAACAGAGACTTTTGAATGAGCACCTATGTCGGGCCAGACCACTCTGTTTACGGTATTGTATCTCAGCTTCCAAATTCATTCACTCATCTGCTGTTTTAATTATATTTGCTTTGCTTGCCACATACGCTTCATACACTGTTCTCTTCAATTTCCCTTATACAATGTTGCCGCTTGCAACCTTGTTTTCCACACAGACTGGTCTGGTTTCAGTCTCCCCAACCGGCTGTGCTGACTTCACTAGTGCTGCTTTGTTGTAGGAACCAAGGACAGTACCACAGCGGCAAATGATTCTCCCCTCCATGACTATCGACGTGGGAGAGCCCTCGGTAACTCCAACACACAATGCAGGATTCTTCAGCTTTGATTCCAGGTCTTACGTTTCCTATTCTCGAAGGCTCATAAAAGTTACGGTCTTTCTGTCAAAAGGTCAAGGGCACCTCCCTCCTTGCAATTCTCTTTGGCCTTGCCATCTTTCACCTTGTATTAAACTACTATCTTGGAACTGTTGCTTCCTTGTGTGCTTTGCCTTTCTCAGAGTGTGCTTTCGTGCTCCACCTTTTATCCGTGTGGGGAAGTGTGATGGAAGTCAGGTGTGTGTAATTGTCAGTAATTGCCTCACCATGCCTTACCATTGTATTGGGACACGTCAGGTATACTGCTCGGGTGTTTTCCCTCACAGTGAGCTGTCCATGAGAAAGTGTTTGCGTTGGAAAAGGTGGGGGGTTGAGTTCCTAAGTATCGTACCTGGTAGGATGGAGTAGAGGTGTTACAGGGAAGGAGATACTGCATCACGCCATCCGGTTTCCCACTTACAATCCCAAAAGACGCCTCATCCCCAAAGACCCCTCATCCAGGTGATCCTCCCGCACTGGTACACCCCAGGAACTGGATCAAAAAGCAATTGCTATTTCTTGGCCACCTGGATGACAGATCCCCAAAGACTAGCAGATCAGACACCTTCAGGTTTCTCACAGTTAACACCAACACTACATTTGTTTGCAAAAACATGAAATGACTTCCCAAATGAGTTTTCCATCAGCAGGAAACGAAATGCATGTCTTTCTGTTTCTAACACCGGAAATTCATCAGAGAGACAAAGGGTCACACAGTAATGGCTTCTCAACATTTAAATATCTACATACTGCCCTATATCATTTGTCAATGAGTGAAGCTTGCACAGCTGCTGCTTGTTCTTCTCATGCTTTGGGTTATTTTATAGGTGATAGGGAAGCTTGCACTACAGTCATTTATTGTCTGAACATTGTTACTTTCAGGAGAAAGCTTGCATCAATGCCACTTGTTCTCTGTGTTTTAAAATAATTGCCCTTAAGAAAGCATTAACAGAGAGTCAGAAAACGTTTTAGTGCCAGGAAACCGCTTTGGCAGTAAACGCAAACAATGGAAATAGAGTAGCTTTGTTACTTCGGTTGTTTGTGACTGGTACAGATTGCTATTACTGTAAATTGATGTTTTTTTAGAAAACCACTTAGCTGCACTCTCCCTAGCAGCATTTAGTGCTTGTCTGCCCTTTTTGCCAATAACTAATTTCCACTTTTATAAAGTTAAGCTGCGTGGGACACTTAAGACACATGCTACCAAGTTACCATTGATGTTTCTATTGTAGGGCAGAGCTTTTAAAGAGTGTATATGATTCAGATAAATATGTGGATGATCCTATAAGTAAAATGAATAAAAAGATAACACCGCAATGTATAGTATTTAGAGACCTATGCTGCTTCAAGACTGTGGCACTATTGTAGGGGTCTGCATACTTTGGCTCGCCGGATGTTTAGGACTACAACTCCCATCATCCCTATCCAGCACAGTCAATAGCCAGAGATAATAATAATAATAATTTGGCATTTATATAGCGCTACGAACCCTCAGGTATCTGAGTGCTGCTTATTATTACCCACGGTGTGTGGTGCTCATTTATCGACCTCGGAAGGATGAAAGGCTGAGTTTGGCCCTGCCGGGATTCGAACCTGCGTTAGCAGGCTCTGCACGGGTGTCAAAGCGAGCGCTCTACTCATGGGAATTGTAGTCTGAAACGGTTCATAGTGACTGTTTCAACAGTCACAGTTTCGAATGACAAAAGTTCCAACACAAAAGTATTGAAAAAAAAGTTTCAATTTTTTTTTTTATATAATGGAGGGTCCCCCCCAAAACCCCTGTTTTTTTTAAAACCCTTATTTTACTGTACAAACTTAAAATAAACCCTTTAATATTAAAAAAAAACACATTCAAAACTTTTTTTTTCAACACTTTTGTTTCGGAACTTTTGTCATTCGAAACTATTGTTTTGAAACTTTGACTGGACAGCGTCTGAAACATCTGGAGGGCCAAATGTTGAAGACCCCTGCAGTATTGTTTAAAAAGGAAAGTGCACATTACAGTCAATGGCCCTCATTACGACCCTTGCGGAAAGTGACTGACCGGACCGCCACAGCGTAAATAGCGTTTCCGCCATTGCACGATGGAGCAAAGTGCGGCCCATTCCGACCCATCCGGCACGAGCACCACGCCATGGCGGAAGTGCAAAGTCCGCGATGGCGGAAATGACCCCAAAACGGCCCACACCGCCGCCGTACGGCGCCCTAGGTGCAATACCGCCACCCATCATAGCGGACACCGCAGTGAGCGCCAACCGGAAAGTACGGCGACCGTAAATATACGGAAACGGAAGTAAAAACATGGGCCCGGAACGGGAAACAACACCCCGTACACCTATAAAACCACAAAATACACACAACCACTAAAAACACCACCCTGAGACACATCCCAACCCGTCATCCACCCTAGTGAAACCAAGAAAAATGGGAAAAGTAGCGAAGAAAGCGTGCGACCGCAAGCGGCAGGTCCACTTCTCCCGTGAGGAACTCACCGTGCTTACAGAGACCCTCCAGGAGAATGCCGCCGCCGTCTTCTCCACGCAAATGACCAGGACGGCACTTGCGAACAAGAAGGCCATATGGGCCCTGGTGGCACAGCGGGTAAGTGCGGTGGGGACCGCACCCCGCAACCCACAGCAATGCAGGAAGCGGTGGGACGACCTGCGGATACGCGTCCGTAGCATACTTTCTGCCAACCGCAACATTGCCACAGCCACCGGGGGAGGGTCGGAATCACCCATCAAGTTGACCCCCTGGGAAGAAATCTGTGCCTCCACCATTGGAATGGAGAGCATAGAGGGAGTCGGAGGGATGGAGAAAGGAGTGCAGACATCCGGAGAATCAGGTAGGTGGCCCAAATAAAACCATGCCAAATCCACAATGTCCAATCATGTGACTCACATGTGTCCACATAGCGCAACAGCAACACATGGCCAGGAGAACGTCCACACACATTGGCCTGATAGCGCACTTTAAAACACACAATAAATACATAAATAAGTAAAAACCCCAAAAACACCCACTACACGTGCAGCAGGCACACCCTAACTGCAGGCTGCCAAACAACTGCACCCTCACTCCACACACAAATGAAAGCACCTCCAAGGCCCCGACCCAAATCACCCTCAGGTACCACCCCAATGCATGTGATACATTGCCATTCCAATTCCCACAGACCCATTAATAACGCTCGCCCTCCTTTACTCCACCACAGGGTCCGATCCAAACGACGAGCTCCAGGACACCCCTACCAGCACACCTGCAAAGAGGGCCAAGACCGACGGCCAAAGACCCTCCACCTCAGCTGCACGCATCAAGACACGGCAGCAGCACATATCAAGTGGCAGCACACAGGAGGGAACATCAACAGGCACCCCAGCAGCCAGCATGCCCACAACAGCACCACCACAGGTCCCCCCAATGGATGCCACAGAAGGTACTGCCTCTGGTGGCAGCAGCACCATAGGTGACACCCCATTAATGGCAGCATGCTCCGACACAGAAGACGGGGATGTCGAAGTCAGATCCATCCATGACCTGTCCCAATCCCCCTGTCTGTTCCATCCCGTACACCATGAGGATACCACGCAGGGGCACCCACAAGACGACGACTGGCCATCCCCCACAAGCCCTGTGGCAGGGCAACATGAGGCGAACAGCCCCTCTGTGACACCACCGCAAATGGCCATGGCCCAGCAGAGGCAACAGTCCCTCGACCAGTTAATCGTGCAACAGCAGCAACTGGCCACGCTCCTCAAGGACCATGCCGATGGATGTGGGGGCACTAAGGCAGACATAGAAACATCAACTGAGACACTTAGGGCACAAATGGAGAGTAGCACCGAGAGCCTGAGAGTCCAAATGGAGAGTAGCACCGAGAGCCTGAGAGTCCAAATGGAGAGAAGCACCGAGAGCCTGAGGGGGGAACTGCATGCGACGTCCAAAGACGTATGTGCCGAACTTGCCGCAGTGCGCCGTGTGCTCACTGAGCTCTCACAAACCCTTAGGGACATGCATGGACGTGAGCAGGCAGAGACATCATCCGTTGCAAGTTCCGTCCAGGGCAGCCCCCAACGTAGATCTGGGAGGAACCTGCGCTCCACAGGCAGGGGTGCCCCTGATACCCGCAGAGGGGGCTTGCAATAGCGACTGCCCACTGACAATGAGCATCTTTGGACACTGGTGTTCGGGGGGGAGGTGGGAGGGTGGAGGGGGTGTGTTGGGCTCACTTGGGTGGCGGGTCGATAGGGTGTTCCACAATGCACGATCAAACAATGAGATGTGTGGACAATGATCTTTGTGTACTAGGCCATCATAGGCGTACAGTCCATATTGTGCATGTACCAGACACACACAGTGCCACGAGTCCCGTGTCCATGTATCAGCCACCAGGCGTGAGTGCTAGAAGCATGCATCTATGAGATGCTGACGAATTTCACGGCCCTCCTGTGCCTCGCAGACTCCTTGAGGTGCTGCCACATCCCCACCCTCATCATGACCATCTTCAGGTGCTTGCAGTTCTGCGTCAGGGGGCATGGGCACATTTCTACGTACGCACATGTTGTGGAGCATGACACATGCCATCACCATCTTTGCAACCTTCTCATGGCGGTACAGGAGTGCCCCGCCAGACCTGCTGAGGCACCGGAAACGAGTCTTCAGTAGGCCGAATGCCTGTTCAATGACTACACGGGTACGTGAGTGGGCATGGTTGTAGTCCTCCTCATGCTGGTCCCGTGGGTTCCGGACTGGTGTGAGGAGCCATCTCTTCAGTGGATATCCGGCATCACCTGTATGTGGACGATAAACGAATTATGTGGAATGCCATTGCTACGTACGCACCCCCCCCCTTCCTGCCAGGTCATTGCCGCATCACATACCCCACATCATCATGCATGAAATGAGACTCACCGAGTAGCCAGGATCTGTTCCCTGCGTGTCGCTCCATGTAGCGTGGTATTGTAGAGTTCCTCAAGACCATAGAATCATGGGTTGATCCAGGGAATCGGGCACAACAATGTGTAATGATCCTGTTGGAGTCACACACCATTTGTACATTCAGTGAATGAAATTGTTTTCGGTTGCGGTACTGGGCCTCCATGGCATGTGGGACGACCAATTCCACATGGGTGCAGTCGATGGCACCAATGCAACCCGGTATGCCGCCAAGTGCATGGAATCCCACTTTTGTGTTGGTAATTTCCTGCTCCGAGCGTGGTAGAGAGATGTAGTCGTCTGCGTGCTGCAGGAGGGCATCGAGCACTTGCAATAGTGTCCGTGAGAACAGTGGCTGAGAAATGCCATGCAACTGTCCGACTGTGTGCTGGTAGGTGCCTGTGGCCAGGAAGTGGAGTACAGACACCACCTTCAGTAGGGGTGGGATGGCGGTTGGGCTATCTATCATGCTGACAAGGTCAGCCTGTGTCATGTCCACAATGGCGGCTATGGTGTCCCGGTCCAAACGGTAGAGGGTGTGGATCTGCTCATCAGTGAGGTTGAACGGATGTGCTCGGAGGCGTGGGATTGCGGGCTGCCTGCGTGGTGGTAGTGGCTGTGCTGGCAGCCCTTGCTGGCCCTGCCTTGCCCTCCTCCTCCTCCTGCGTCTCCTCCGTGCGGCCGGTTGTAGTTGGTGTTCGTCTTCTTCTTGGAGTTGGAGTACTTGCAGTGCTATCAGGTCCCCCAGGGCCAACATCGCGAGTCCTGCCGGTAGCATTTCGGAGTGGTTGTGGGAGGAGACTGGGCGTGCAATTTATGTGTTTTCAGGCTGTATGGCCTCCACCTGTGGTGATTCATTCCACCTGTGCAAGCTGCTCTCCCCTTTGGGCGAGCACGTCCCGCACACAACGCTGCAATTCGAGGAATGGCATCTTGCTATTACAATCATGTATTAGTACCCGATGGCCGTGTAACATTGGTTGATATGTTCATTCGGCTATGGTCCCATTGTTTCACATGCATTCTTTGCAGTCGCGAACAGACTTGTGAAGGGTCAGTGGAACGTAGTACTCGAGTAACGGTGGGCCCTCATGCATCACTGTACCGAGTTGCACCGACGGGCGGGGCGTCCCATTTGTGGGTGAAGGCAGTTGCCATTTTCACACACAGCCGCACTAGATGGATTAATTTGTGATTTCAAGCGGCCACAGATGCCTTTTCGACGTGATGTTGCAAATGAGGAATTCGAAGGGCGGCGCTTTCGGTCTTCAGCTAGCGGCGAGGAGATGCCCACAGGTCTGACTGCAAATATAACGTTCTATTGTTCAGTGTCCTTGGGACAGGGGCCATGGCGAGGATGCAATGATTGATATGAATAGTTTGGGATGCGCAATAGCGAAGTGGATGATGAGGCCGGACGTTCCCAAATACATGTTACTTCACAACACTGGAATTACGGGCTGGGGCACAGTGGATTTTGCAGGCTGCATAACGCACAGACTCAATGGAATTCTCACATGTTATGTGAGTATGGAAACAGGCGTTATCATTACGGGATGAGGGAATGATGAATGGATGCATGGGCAGATGATTTGATACGGTGTTTGCCATGTACAGGGCTTCTTGGAATCTGTCCGCCTCCCCTGCGCTATGTGATGCAGGGCTGCCATAGTGGGACCATCGTCTATCTGGCCTTGTTGAGCCCTCCCTGTCTCGACGCGCCTTCAGACACTTGTGTCCGTGCACGTTACCAATCCCATCTGATGGATTCTGTTTTCACAGACGCATGCACAGGTACACTCGTTTGTGATGGTGTTTTCACCTCGATATGGATAGTTATGAGTCGCAAGTGGTTTTGGGGTGGTGATGATCCTTTGGAGTGGGCTAGCATGCATATGGCTGTGGATCTAGTGTGATCATTGAAGTGAGTTGTTCGAATGTAGTTCTGATGGCCATTCTTTTCTTTTTCTTTTCTTTTGGTTGACAGGTATCTCCTCCCCTTTTGCCACTGCCATCTGTATGCCACTCCTGCAGATGGGTTTTACTCCCGACACCTGCTGCTTCGTGTTAATCAGTGGAGCAGCATTACGATCTTATGGGACGATCGCCAATGGGCCACATGCCCTTACGCAGTACTAGTGGCTAGGAGCAACATTTCGGCCTTTCAGCTGGACTAGTGCCTCCCTATTGGGACGGCCCTGCGGTTCTAGGCGCTTCCATGTTGCCTTTTCGTACGAGAATGTAGCCCCTGTGTACCATGAAGGAACAGGGCGTCACACAAGAAGTAGCTGGTCATTTATTGCGGATGCAGCCCACAATGGTGAAATGTGTTTTGGAGTTCATGGCCTAATGGCTGTATGGGCTTGGTGAATTTGTTGTGCATTAAATTTCTATTCTGATATGGGCCGTGTAGCGTTCTTCTTTGCAAGTGATGTGGCATATTCCTATTTGGGGAGCGATGTATTGTGAGGAGATCTGCATTGGGTTCCAGCTTCGGAGTATAGTTGCGTGGTACTGTGCTGGGCGCGTTTGCCTACGAAGCCCAGTGAGGTCAGGGGTGAGGGCTGCCAATATGACTGTTTGGATGATGTCATGCTCAGGGGCGGGGGATTAGGTTTTGTGTAACAGATGCCGGTCAGCCAGGTGGATTGGTGGAATGATGTGATTATCGGAATGTTGCTGGTCACAGGTGCCTGTGTTTGCGTGCGTTTCTTGGTGGGAGACTGGGGTCATGTCCATTGGTATAGCTTCTGTATTCGTGCCATCTGTGCCCTGCAGCTCCCATTGGCCCCTCTTGTGATTCTTTTGTTCGTTGGCATGCATGGGTGACTTGTACATTTCACTGGTTGCATTGTGACTTCGTTGCACCTACGGGGAGTTGTACTATGTGGCCAGGGAGCGGTGTACAGGCACTCAGTGGGGCCGTTTACGGTTGATTCGCGATGCCGTACTTCTCACCATGGCGGAATGGTACTTTCCGCCGTGCTTGATGGCGTTAAGTACATGTCCGCTAGGGTCGGAATTCGCGTACCCTTGCGCCATGGTGCTAATTACGGTTTGGCATGGCGCGCGCGCGCGTACTTGGTGCAGTTAGCGTTGGCGTTCACTACGGTGTCGCTAATGGCATCGTACTTTACGGTGACGGGTCATAATCGCACCGAGCGCTATTCGATGGCGGTATTGCATTTCCGCCATCGTTTTTCGATTTCCGCCAGGGTCGTAATGAGGGCCAATGAAAGTCTTTCAGGTTGAAGTTTTGTATAGTTGTATGCATTGATGCTTGTTCTATATTTGAGTTCTCAATGGAAAGGTTCAGAAGGATCGATCTGTCTTTTTGTACTTATGTGGGATTTAGAGCACCCAGCAGACAGGCGAGGAGCAGAGAGTGTGAGAATGTGCCCCCAAACTCATATACTATGGACAAAATGATCCGCCATTAATGTATATGTATAATATATGGAGGCATGCAAAATCTGTTTTACAAATCGTCAATTTTTCGTTTTATTACAGTTTAGCTGGGACATCACTAATCACCTACAATTAAAGGGATGGTCTAGTAAAAAATTTTATTTAAAAAATAGATAGGCAACATAAAAAAAAAAATACTAGCATTCTCCTTTTTAAAACTTCCTATGTAAAATTTTGAGCTATTCAAGCTCAAAATTCGCAAAAGCAAGCACATGGGCGCATCCATTTTGTGAAATGGAGGCCCTCCTGTGCTGGCTTTTGCTTTTACGGCACTAATGAAGGAAAAGCCAGTCAGCTGTAGTAAACAAAGGCTACCGCTGGGTGGCTTTCCCTTCATTAGTGCTGTAGGCGGAGGACGGGGACCGGAGACCAGAGCAGGAAAGCTGCAGCTGAATCTCGGTAAGTGCTATTTATTTATTTTTTTAAAATAAGCACTAGCTGCTTTTTTTTTCTAAGTTTTCCGGGCTGGAGGAGCCTGGAAAACTTAGAAATAAAACCGCAGCTTTAAAAACGTTGTATTTATGTTTGCGGTCGCTTTTGAAGCGGCAGACACACAAGCACAGCAGGCAGAAACACACGTGGTTATGTTTACATGCCGCGTAGTGTTTCTACCTGCTGCGTTGTCTACCTAAATCTGCTTTCCCATTCGGGGAGCCCGAGAGCCCCAAATGGGAAAGCAGATTCAGGCAGAAACAACGCAGTTGTTTTCCGCAATGCCGCGTTGTTTCTGCCTGAATCTGCTTTACCATTTGGGGCTCTCGGGCTCCCCGTGGGGAGCCCGAGAGCCCCAAATGGGAAAGCAGATTCAGGTAGAAACAACGCGGTTGTTTTCCGCAATGCCGCGTTGTTTCTGCCTGAATCTGCTTTACCATTTGGGGCTCTCGGGCTCCCCGTGGGGAGCCCGAGAGCCCTAAATGGGAAAGCAGATTCAGGTAGAAACAACGCGGTTGTTTTCCGCAATACCGCGTTGTTTCTGCCTGAATCTGCTTTACCATTTGGGGCTCTCGGGGGGAGTCCGAGAGCCCCAAATGGTAAAGCAGATTCAGGCAGAAACAACGCGGTTGTGTTGGAAAACGCTGCGGTTTTTCTTTCCGAGTTTCTCAGGCTCCTCCGAGCCGGAGGAGCCTGAGAAACTCGGAAAGAAAAACCGCAGCGTTTTCCAACACAACGTTGTATTTATGTTTGCGGTCGCTTCAAAAGCGACCGCAAACATAAATACAACGTTTTTAAAGCTGCGGTTTTATTTCTAAGTTTTCCGGGCTCCTCCAGCCCGGAAAACTTAGAAAAAAAACCACAGCTAGTGCTTATTTAAAAATAAAAAAATAAATAGCACTTACCGAGATTCAGCTGCAGCTTTCCTGCTCTGGTCTCCGGTCCCCGTCCTCCGCCTACAGCACTAATGAAGGGAAAGCCACCCAGCGGTAGCCTTTGTTTACTACAGCTGGCTGGTTTTTTCTTCATCAGTGCCGCAAAAGCAAAAGCCAGCACAGGAGGGCCTCCATTTCACAAAATGGATGCGCCCATGTGCTTGCTTTTGCGAATTTTGAGCTTGAATAGCTCAAAATTTTACATAGGAAGTTTTAAAACGGAGAATGCTAGTATTTTTTTTTATGTTGCCTATCTATTTTTTAAATAAAATTTTTTACTAGACCATCCCTTTAACCAATAATCATCCATTTCATGATTTGTACCAGGAGAAAACAGCCGGGGGCCCAAGTTAGTAGGCCAAAATGCATCAAGTGCCTTTAACAAAGGTCTCTGGGTTGTTACCACTGGGTACAGACTGAAGAATTGACGTTTATGGGTGCTTGCACTCTCAGTATGCTAACTGGAATAATTATGACAATTTTTGGGTCTCTGATAAGAGGAGTCAGCAGCAAGTTTGTAATGCGATTTGTGTTCGTTTTGATTGATTTTTTGTAATTGACTTGTGTTTTCTTTTTGTTGAAAAACCAATAAACATAAATGAACAACAACAAAAAACCTCACGAATGGTGGCTGCCATATAAATGGAAGGCAGAACCCAGTGCCAAACCCTGCCCCCATTTCCATCATTGGCTTTGGAGGCTGCAGCGTGGGGAAATGGTGAGATGATGGCAGAGGGGAAGTGGGGCTGGCATATTGGTGGGTCTGTAATGGCAGGAAGGAGGCAGTGGAAAACTCTGGGTGGGTTGGTGGCCGATTAGTCAGGAAGGCGGGCAGATACGAGCACTGCACAGTTCACGCAGAACCCAGGCTCGGAATGTTAAACACAGCCTGGGTTTTGAACAATTTGATAAGCTACTCCACCCACCTAGGGCATTTATACTGCTGAAGGAAATAACGTATTATGGCTGGTCCTTGTTGGGGGCCTGCTCCGGATCACCGGGCAGGCCCCATTCTCATGTCGGGATCACCCGACGGGTCCTACTGTGCAGCGATCACACCGTGGATAATGCAGTGGGGATCACCCCACTGCGCTCCAGGTCATTGGAGCCCACATGTGGCTGGGGGCACCCAGCACACGACGGCCCCGGCTCCGGGGGCACCCAGGCCGGGGTCGCCTCAACCAGCCATGGTCACATGGCAAAGGAATCACCCGGGGACAGCGTTGCCCAGCAGGGGCCCAGCTAACACGGTGCAGCACCATCATGGTGCTAACAAAAAACAACACCGGAGCCTCTTGATGGAGTGACTGACGAGCCGGAAGCGGCTCGTTACTTTTATTATATTGGTCACGTGGCTACTGCCATGTGACCCATGACAACATCCTGGGAGCTACCATGCTCTCAGGGAGGTTACTATGCAGCACCACTCCATGTTTTAATAATAACCAAACAAACTTGCGCCACTATACACGACTGGTCCTATAACCACTCTACTAATTGTTCACCACTTTATTAACCTGGGTGAGTGATTCTACTATAACAAAATAACTCTCAGAGGTACTCGCACCACGTTACATTGCCCACTACCAGGGTTACTATTTTACACCAGTCCGTCTCTGCAGGCCCGGAGTCTTCATCGAGTTCGGCGGTGACAATGTCCATTTCTCCGCACTCCTGGAATTGCAGGACGCCAGCCTGTGTCTTCCCCACTGATCAGATCGGACAGCCACACCAAAGTCAACACAGCCCAGGGGCCACATCGGCCAAGTCCATGGTCTGATGGAGGTCACAGCCCAACCTCCTTTGGCAACTTTTAAGGGCAGTTCAGCGTTCACCGGCCGGCAGGACCACATCTGGGGGCACTAGGGTCCATGTCTCCCCATGAAGTGGGTCGGTAGGCTCCAAGCTGCAGGGGCCTGGCCGACTGGCCACTCCATACGCTTCCCCTCCTGGGGCAGGTGGCGGGAAACATACCGGTAGCAGGGTGCCTGAGTTGCAAGGCGGGGAAGGCGCACCAGCACTTGCTGCGCCCCTCTCTGTATATTCTTGTAGCAGGCAGCCCTCCTCGCATGGCTGTCCTCTTCCTACATTGCGACCCCGATCAGGCACCCTGAAGCAGTGACAGACTGTTTTCGCCCTGCCCTCAGCCGATGACTGTTGTGAGCGGCATGAGGACTGCTGCGGCCCCCCTTGCTTCCCTTTGCATTGTGGGGGCGCTCTCTGGCTATGAGCCCTACAGCAGCCTCCACAGTCATTGCTCTATCTTGCTGCTGCAGGTCCAGATGGCAATGGGCAACCCACAACCCATGTTTTTTTTTGTTTTTTTACTCTCACCTTTGTGGGCTCGGTGATCATTGGCCCTCCCCTTTTCTTTGTTAGGTCGTGGCCGCCGCGGGACTCCGTGGTTTCACTTTTTTTTTTGTTTTTGGCTCCAGTCAGAGCATTTTCCATGCTTTTTTTTTTTTCTCAGCCGCCGCGGCAGGCCCGGGTCTTAGATGGGCTGATGCGGGCATGTGTCCCGTTTTTTTTTCATGCAGCAATCGCCGGTCTTCATTTTCCCGGCCCACGTGTGGGGCGTGTCCTGTGCGGGCCAGCGCAGACCGCGATGTCAGTGGGGGACAGCAGCATCTCACACGGCGGACGCCGCTCTCCCTCTCCCACAGGCCCAGTTGTACTTGGGCCCGCTTCTCGTGGGGGCCACGTCAGCTGTTGGCAGCCAGCGCGTGTAGGGGAGGGCCAGGCAGCCCACCTCCTTATTGCGGCCACCACCGCTCGGCTCGCGGTGCTGACGGGCATACTGGGGGAGGGGCAGCTCATTCCCCCATGCGGCGGATGCCGCGTGCAGCTGTATTCTGTTCGCTGCTCGGTGAGGGGAAGGGCAGCGCCTCCCCATTGCGGGGCAGCCACCACACCGCGCCTGCGGGGAAAGGACGGGCGACTCACCATCCCTTCAGTCCTTGCGGGCCCAGTTTGAGACAGCCCGCTTCCATACTTTTCTTCTGGTGCCCACCGCCACTCCTCAGATCCAAACTCCCTGGGGGCAGCGTCAGCTGTTAGGCGGCCCCAACATGGTGGAAGTGCTGTGGCCGACGCCGCTCGTGAGTCGGGGCCACCTCAGCTGTTTGGCGGCCCCCCACCAGCAGCAGACACACTCCTACCTCCACACAGGGGGGCAGCCGCACCTCCCCCGGGGCCACAACCTCTCCCCCATGCGGCGCAGATGCTGACTTGTTCCATCTCCTGCAGGGGACAGGCCCCATTTTTATGTCGGGATCACCCGACGGGTCCTATTGTGCGGCGATCACACCGCGGATAATGCAGTGGGGATCACCCCACTGCGCTCCAGGTCACTGGAGCCCCAATGTGGTTGGGGGCACCCAGCACACGACGGCTCCGGCTCTGGGGGTACCAAGGCCGGGGTCGCCTCAACCAGCCATGGTCACATGGCAAAGGGATCACCCTGGGACAGTGTTGCCCAGCAGGGACGCCGTCCTTGTGCTGGGCCCCGTCCTTGGGCCCAGCTAACACGGTGCAGCACCAACATGGTGCTAACAAAGAACGACACCGGAGCCTCTTGATGGAGTGACTGACGAGCCCGAAGCGGCTCGTTACTTTTATTATATTGGTCATGTGGCTACTGCCACGTGACCATGACAACATCCTGGGAGCTACCATGCTCCCAGGGAGGTTACTATGCAACACCCGTGATGCCACAATAATGCCGCCAGAGATGGGACACAGCAGAACTCCAGCTGTCACGAGAACATTTTATTAAAGGTGTTCCAAGCTTTTATGTTTGCTTTCTTTGAATTGTCTATGAAAACGTATACACATTAGTTTTTAAAGTGGACATGCATGGCAGTATGTTTATATAATGCAATGCTGGCGTTACATACCTAGGAACTTTCAACTACATGTTAACATTTACTTTAAAGAATAAAACGGCTTTTATATGTAATTTATTACATCTGCTTAGAATATTTGCTTGGAACACCTTGCAAGTTGTGTTTTGGAGTTTACTTTGCCAACCTAACTCGTTATACATGCATTCTATATATGGACAATTGGAGGACATCTTGCATCAACGTAATTACGAGATGAAGTATTTTATGTGTACAGTGAATCTGACCTATTTCATAACCAAATCACTGGTATGTAGATGCTTCCCTATAAATGAGCAACCTGTAGTTGAACAAGATAATGTTCATGCACCTTACAGCACCATGTGATTGCGTTACGAATCCTGGGGATGGAAATAATAACACCCAGCATGAGCCACAGGGGTTGGTTTAGTATCTCCAAGTGAGAGAGTATAGGATCAGCTTCCAGGCCTCCTTTACCTGTATAAAGTGAAAATAACTTGGTACCTGTTTCCTGACCAGTATCACAACACAGCAGGCAGGGCAGTTTCTATATATTAAATATGTATTGTAAACATACAGCAGACATGGATTTTATTAAAAATACCTCTTTGCACCACAGTATGATACACAACTTCATAACGCATACATTGCTACATGACACAGGTAACAGCTGTCTGATGGATAAATAGATAAATATTGGTGCTTTACACACATTAACAGATGGCCTTGGTAACAGATGTCTTAAGAATAAATAGATGAATATAAGTGCTTTACATACGTAATCAGATGGCCCTGGTAACAGATGGCTTATGTAAAAATTGCTCAATATTAATGCTTTGCATACATTTACGGATGGCCCTGCTAACAGATGCCTTATGGATACATAGATGAACATTAGTGCTTTGCATACATTAGCTTCTTATCAAAAGAACTGAGTGACCAGTGTAATGGAGAACCCAAGTTCATAGCTTCAAATACATAGCCCTCATTTCGAGGTGGCCGCTAACCCGCCAGTGCTACCGGTGGGTTGCCGGCAACCTCGTATTACAGTAACTGACACGTGACATCATGGTGCTGCTGGGATATCACAGGCAGCAGTACGGTAAGTACCCATTCCCATGGAGTCCATTGGAATCCATGGAAATGGGAATCCTGAAGCACTGGCACTGTTAGTAATGGTGCTGGTGCTTCAGTGAAAAACCTGCCAGTAGGGGTCTGAACTGCCGGATGTTCAGTGGCCCTACCAGCAGACTCAAAGTGAGCCGGTCCAGAAAAGGAGCCAGTAACTTGTTAATGGTACCTTTATTTCCAGACTGGTTCACTTATAATGAGGCCCATTTTCTTCCCATTAAAAGTACTGAGTGACAAGTGTCATGGATAACACAAGTTCACAGCTTTAAATACATTGGGCCTCCATACGAGATTCGCGGTAAGTCAAAAATGAAGGCGGAATGGTAATAACGACATCGACTACCGGTCCGGGCCATTATGAGTTGACAACCCGGCTTTAACGCCACCACCTGAACCGTGCCCCTCCATACCTGCATGTGCGTGTACTCGCACCCTTCGTGGCAGCAATACCGGGACGCCGCTATCAGGAGGATATCACAAGTCAGGCAGGCATGCACCTACCAGCATCCTGAAGGCGGTAAATAGGATCACCACGATGCCGGTATTACAGGCATCGTGGATCACCCGTAAATAGCAATCTGCTGTGTTCCCAACTGCCACAGGTGCACACAATCACTACAGGTGGAGGCAATGGAGTCTGTCCCAGCACATAAGGAGCACACCCACACACCACACCCCTTCCCACACCAAAATGATGCCACTTGCTGTTGTAGTCTTGGGGCTGGAGGGCATGCCTGCATTTCTACACCATTAACAACAACAACAACAGGCACTACAGAGGAGACGCAGGAGGAGAAGGAGGGTGAGACAGGCCCATCAAGTTCCACCAGTGCAGCCAGTGGTACCACGTAGCCAACCACCAATCCCTTGCATCATAGCCAGTCCTTTCAACCTAACCCCTGTGCAGATCCACACCCTGTACCGCCCGGACCGGGACACCATCCCCACCATTGTGAACATGAAACACAACGACATTGTCAGCCTGATTGAAATCCGCACTGTCACCCCCCCTCTACTGAAGGTAGTGTCTGTGCTCCACTTCCTGGTCACAGGCGCCTACCAGCGCACAGTGGGGCAGCTGCATGGCATATCACAACCCTTCTTTTCACGCATGCTGAACCAAGTGCTGGAGGCCTTCCTGAAGCACGCAAGCAACTACATATCCCTACCACGGACCGCCCAGGAGCTCTTTGACACTAAAGTTGGCTTCCATGCACTGGCAGGCATGCCCAATTGCATCGGTGCCCTCGACTGCACCTATGATGAATTGGTGGTCCCTCATGCCATGGAGGTGGTGTACCGCAATCATAAGCTATACCACTCCATCAATGTGCAGATGTTTTGTGACTCCAGCAAGATGATTACACATTGTTGTGCCCAATTTCCCGGATCTACTCATGATGCAATGGTGCTGCAGAACTCCTCACTACCCCGCTACATGGAGCGACATGCTGGATGACGTGCCTGGCTGCTCGGTAAGTCGCCTGACAGGGCCATGGCAGTGTAATGGGGGTGGGGGGATGCATACTCCACTTGGGAGAGATTGGGGGGGAGATGCATACTCCACCTGGGTGAGATGGGGGGGTGCATACTCCCGCTGGGTGAGATGGGGGAGATGCATACTCCACCTGGATGAGATTGGGGGGGGAGATGCATACTCCACCTGGGCGATTTGGGGTGGTGACTGGACAATGCACATATAGCAAAACACTGTGGCCCAAAACATCCCAACTTGAACATGACACATCAATGTCATACAAAAGATCAATGCTGCACACCAATGCTTGCAAGCAGGCCACATCCCTCAACACGTCGACTGCACATCATCTGAGCGTACCCTCTACAACACAATTCAGCAACATGCAGTGAGTATGCATAACGAACATGACTGCAGCAAAGCACAACACAGGACATGCACCCATGAGTGCCCACAAATAAATCCCACCAAGGGAATACACTGATTGTCACTGGCCCTCCACCACAGTCGTGCTGCATGCCACCATGGAAAAACCAACCGATAAATGACAAATCATGATAAAACTTGTGCCAATGCTGCTAGTAGAAATACATACAGAGTAGTATACATCACCTATTTGAGAGCAAATACAGTGGTACGCATCCACAGTACTTCTGCAAAAGCATGCAAGTGAACACCCTGCATCACCTGGATAACGCAATCCACACCTGTAGACCATAGTACAGTACACACTGTGGCAAATAAACATGTGTGCAGACATCCAGGAACATGTGCATTTCAACACCAAATAGCTGCAGGCATGAGAGTGATAAGTACAGGTGTCATGTCAGAAATTGCCTCACACATACCTCATTGTGCTCCCATGCAGGTGATGCTGGCTATCCCTTGAAGCCGTGGCTCCTTACCCCTGTTCGGAACCTGCAGAACAGGCATGAAGAGGACTACAATCAGGCTCATACCTGTACCCGTGGTGTGATCAAGCAGACCTTTGGACTGTTGAAGGCACAGTTCCACTGCCTCAGCAGGTCTGGTGGCACACTCCTTTACGGGCCTGAGAAGGTGGGAAAGATCACCATGGCCTGTGGTGATCTTTCCCACCTTCTCACTGATGTGCATACAGAGAAACGTACCACTGCCACCTGACACTGACCTGCATGCACTGGGTGAGGTTGAAGATGATGAGGGAGGAGAAGCAGCACCCCTGCCAGGTCACGACGCAAAAGATGGCCTTGCTGTGGGGAGTTGGGCACTGTGCACTGTCATGAATTGAATAAACACGCGCAAAATAAACTATGTCCAATCATGATATGATTTTGCACACAACGGGTGTATTGAAAAGTCAACATCATTGTGAATGAACCCTTCACCTCACACACAAACTCCCACCTCCCCCCAACACCCCCAACACCCCATACCACCTCCCCCAAAACCCCCAACGCCCCATACCCTCTCCCACCAACACCCCCAACACCCCATACCACCTCCCCCATTACCATCCCACACATGATGTGCTATAAATGTTTTTGCATCAAACTGCAGTCAGCACGTGCAGGGTGGCCCTGCTAGTGGCGGCCTCTCTTATGTTCTGGGGGCTGCATAGCAGTGTGGCGTGCGCTGTGCCTGGTCAACCACACAGGGCTGGTTTAAGCCGAGCTGGCAGGTGTGCCGGATGAAGTCGACATGCCTGCTTGTGCATCTGTTGGTGCAGGACGCTGCTGCTGGAAGTGATCAGCAATCCTGCCCAGGACCTGGGTCACTGCTCCTAGAGCCTCATGTATCAGCATTGTGTTAGTGTTCATGGCCACAATGAGTGCAGCATTGGTCTCACGGAGTTTGCGGCGAGTCAATTCTCCCTCCGCAACGTACTGCTTGACCAGCTCAATCATCTGATCCTGGCGGGCCTCCATCCTTGTCATGCGGCCCTCCATGTCACAGGTGGCTGTGGAGGTGGACGGGGCACTTGCAGGGGGGCCCAATGCAGGGCTGTCCTCTGATGGGGACCAAAGATTTGGACTCCCCAGTCCTCCGGACTGGTGTTGATGGGTGCTGACTGGGGTGCCCTGTGTGGTGTGCTGGGGGGGCGGGCTGGGGGCTTGGCATATGTGCCCCATCCCCATGCAGGTAGCCGTCCATGTCTGATTGGTGATCACCGTGGCCCTCTCCCGCTGCCTCCCCGATTGAGCTGGTGGCACCAGACTGTGTCCCATCCGCCTCTACTTCCACCACAGTGGACAAGTCCAGTGTAGCTGTGTAATCAGCTGGTGTCTCGGATTGGTGTTTGGCTGTCCTGTGGCCTGCCCTGTATTGGTGGTGCTGCTCTATGTGGCAGCCTGGGCATTTATATTTCCCTAGAGGTTGATGGTCTGGTGACTTCATGGCTGGGCCTGGGTTCCTTGGCGGGTGTCGTGGCCTGTGCGGCAGCCTCCTGGACATCACTGTCAGCATCCCTGCCTGTGGGGGACCAAGCGAGGCAGGGCATCAGTGATGGTGGTACGTGCATGATGCATACATTGGTGTTGTTTAGTTGTTCCCATTTGATGCATTGCATACTTGGAGGTGTGGTGGACAGGGTGCTTGCAATAGGGGGGGTATATCGGCATACGTTGGGTACTCACATTTTAGCACTGGTGTCTGCTGTGTGGCCTACCGCTGTATTGCAGTTTGCGTGATGTGTGACGTGCTGTTTTGCTGTGTGTTGGGTGTCTATTGGTTATGGGATTGGCATGCAGCTTGCATATCAATGTGCTAGTGTTTGGGCTACCATATGGGCCTGGATATGTTAATGTGTGTATGATAGGCTGTGCATTGCCTTACTTCACTATCACATTAGTTGGGCTACATCATTCTTTGGTTATCTGTGGTTTGTGGGGACACTCACCTCCATCTGCCGATGACGGCACTCCCAACTCCACATCTCCAAATCCCTCGATTGACTCCATGCTAATGGTGCTGCTGCAAGTTTCCTCCCACCTTGTCAGTTTTGTGGGGGAGTGGTCCCCGCCGCCTGTTGCCAGCCCCTCCCTGCAGTTGGCCTACATGATGTTTCAGACGCAGATACGTAGGTCGTCCCACCTTTTCTTCACGTCTTTCACAGTGCGGTTGATGCAGACGACCACATTGACCTTCCTCGCCACTTCCTCCCAAATTTCTTTCTTGCACATTTGGGCTGGGCACCTTAGGACTGCAGCGAACACTAAGCGTGGTCAACAAATGTGTCGGCCAACATGTTTAGCTCGTCATCAGAAAACCTCTTCTTGCGCAGGCGGGGCGGATTTCCTGGTAGCTTTCGACATTCTCAGGTGATTTGGGCTGCTCTCGAGTCGGTACCAGTACTGTGTTCAGAGGATTTCGATGGATTGTGTTTTTTAAGATGGCCGCCGGCGCATTTCCCGTTCCGGCACGATGACGTTACTTCCGGGTCCGTTATTACGGACCCGGTATTAACTTGATGGTATTGCGGGTGCGTTATTTAGGAGTTGCTCATGGGCGGAAGCAGTATCAGCAGGTTTCATGATGCCGTTATCGGAGGGTTGGGGGGGTCTTTAACGGCATGGCAGTGCAGCCATTACCAGCATGGAGGTATGCGCGAGCACGCGCTCTCGTAATCAACTGCTATTTGCGGCGTCGAGGGAACACGGACACATTAGTACCGCGATGCCGGTAATGACTGTGTTTTTACCGCGATTCTCGTAATGAGGCCCATTGGCTTCTTATTAGAGAACTGAGTAAACAGTGTTAACAGTGTCATGGATAACCGAGTTTGCAGCCTTAAATACATTGTTAGATTAAACAAATTGAAGACTGCAACCCTAACGTGGTGCATGCATATAGTATATTTTTATATACTGTGACAACAACCAAACCCAGAACATAGCAACTGCTACAGAAATTCCATTCTTGCCTAAGGAATATATCTCCGGTTTTGTTGCCTTCCCCTATGACTCATGTGTGCCAAGAATCCCTTCACTTGAACATAAGGGAATGTGAGAGTACACATTACTGAAAGACACCCCCGCCCGTCTTCTTGTGGTGAACTGACCCAGGACACAAGTGTTTACCCCTGGTGGGAGACATTGGGTGGTTTGGAGCAGCACTACGCAATTTACCAAAGTGCAAAAATCTCTTACGGTTTTGCACGTTACCCTGTGCTTAGACTCAATTAGCCTTAATATAGTGTGGAACACTGCATCACACACCGTCTTTGTATGTGAAACCAAAGATACGTGAGAAACCTGGAGGGCCTCCAAATAAGAATACCTAACAAATACCTGTGTCAGTCAAACATATCCCCAACAGTGAGGAAAGAAGTCTACCTTTTTTCTCAGAACCAACTATACCGGAACAACGATAACCGTTTAACTTCATTACTGGGCTATTGACTTGAACATGGTTGTCTCACACTTAATTTACTTCCCCCTCCTACCTTTCTGTAGCGGCTGGATCAGAGTGCTACGGGACTGCCTTAAAAAAGACAGTGACCTCTGAACAGAAAACCGCAGCCTGTTTCTTGTCCTCAATTTAGTTACTTTACCCCGTCACCCATCAACTTCTCCCTGTCAGGAAATGACAAAGCAAACTGGTCTGGCAGACCTGTCCGAACTGGATGGCCCTCATCAAGGGTCTCTGCTCCCTCTAAGTAATCTCTCTCAAGGGAAGAGAGAAAATCTCAGGCTGGGATCGCCTGTTTCCCCTCTCTTGCTCCCTCAGTCCGAAAAGCATGGGCTTCCCAAACATACAGGGCCATACTGTCAGGGGTGTTGCTAGGTCTGGAAAAGATCTGGGGCTACGCTTATGTTGGAACTCTCAGAACTCTGGGCTTGCTAGCCTTTTGGCTGTAGAACCTGAGATTCTATCCAGGGCTACAACCAAGAGACCCGGGGCTATAGCCCGCTCAGCCACCCCCTAGCAATGCCTCTGCATACCATCATAACCAATTCAACAGGGGGAAACAGTATTGGAGTATCCTGAGATCTCCACAGGACAATGTCAGTCCACCCTGTGGGTGACACATTTACTTGCTCCACCTACAGGCCCCATGAGTGGAATGAAGATAATATAGCCGTAATGCAAAATCGTAGGCATAATATGTCTATGATGATTGATTTGTAAACTGCATTACTTTCCCCGTGAGTAGAAACCAAGCCATACAACCAGCATTTCACAATTTCTGCTGTGCACATACCATGAAATCCCCACACTATGAATAGGTAGTTTTACAAAAAATGACAGCTACATGTCACACACAGCACATATTCAGCACACTCAGTTTGCAGCACATAAGGTGTGGTTTATATTTGGCCACCTGCTCCTCTGCAACTACTGACGTGTCTGTAAATACTATAACTATGAAATACTGTGGACCTGTGTCAAAGTTGCCATTCTGAGAAGAGTTACAACCTAACTCATTCTATGGCATGACAGGAGGCTTCATATTATGCAATCTTTACTTCTGAAACCACAGCAGCAAAGAAAAAACTTTAACAAACAAAAAAGTTTCAATAGCAGAACTAAATAGAGTTCAATGTCAATGTAAGAGGGACTCCCCAATCCATCATGGAAGACAGGTCATGCCCTGCAGGAGACCAAGGAGCAGCGACCCTCCTCTACATATGTCACTTCCTCTAAACTCAACTCCTCTTTCTTTGCTCCTGATGCCACAGCTAAGTCACTCCTTCTAGTCCTTTCATACTGTGTTGCCTTTGCTATTTTGTTTCAGTGTGTTACTTTCTCTGGTGGAACGTTCGCTTAGTATAGCGTCCTCTTGTGAGAGAGTGTACTATTGTTAATAAAAAATGTTGTCAGGAAGTCTTTATTTGTTTAAGCGCACCCGCACTGTTACCTCAGAGCTTCTGTTCCTCTCAGCTGCCCGCCGCGCATGCCGTGCCTTTGAAGCCCTTGTTTCAGGCAGTCACGGGCGGGTATTGTTAGCTTGCTTCCCGCGAATAGCAGGGCCCTGTTAGAACACTCGGCCCAGCTTGTTCTTGATAGGCCGCGCCCGTCACTGATAAAAATGGTAACCCAAGGAAAACAAACACACGAGCAGCATGCAATAAATTCACTTTCAAAATTACAGTGACCCGCTGCGGGCCTGAAGCGTAGCTTCTTGACAGGCCGCGCGCGTCACTGATAATGAGGGAAACCTAAGGAAAACAAACAGGCGAGCAGCATGCAATAAATTCACTTACAAAAATTACAGTATTGGCAGGCTGCGGGATCGAAAATACAAACACGCAAGCAGTGTGCAAGAATTCCACTGACGCTTTGTGCTGATAGGAAACAAAACGAAAAAGAACACGCTGGGTGGAGTGTTCTAACAGGGGCCTGCTATTCGCCTATCAAGAAGCTAGGCTTCAGGCCCGCAGCGCGTCAATTTATTGCAATCTGCTCGCGTGTTTGTTTATATTAGCTTGCTTTCCCTCATTTTCAGTGATGTGCATTGGAGAGGGGGCATATTAACACACACACATATATATATATATTACACGGCCACAGTAGTGGCCCTGTAGTTATGGTTAAGTTGCTTTTTCCATAGGAAGAGCACTTTTTGGGCGGCCTATAACTCCGCTCCCCCTGGACGAATCCTCACCAAACTTAGCAAATAAAGTATATGGGGTACTCTGAATTCTTATGCACATTATGGTGATGTTTGGTGCAGGGGGGCAAAAGTTATGAGGGGGTCCCAAAATGTATTTTTTTCCCATAGACTGAATGGGGGAAAAACTTTGCGCACACCTACAGGTCAAACCGTTGGACGGGTTTTCACCAAATTTGGGCCTGGGGCAGGGCTTGGACCCGAAAGCGTGCTTTTGTAAATTTGGTGACAATCCGTCCTGTAGTTTCCTTTAAAACGACCAAAAAATATGTCTAAAAAAATGTGTGATATCTATGTCCGCCCCGCAGTCACACTTCCTTGTTCTCTCCGCGGACAAGATACTGATTGGCCAGGGGGTGGCGTCATGACCGCAGACACGCGACATCTTCGCCGAATGGCTGCAGCGAGCCGTGATATGAGTCAGAATGTGTGGATGCGCCCGACATCTTGGATCCGAAGACAGCGTGGTTGCCACCAGAGGCAAAATGCTGTTTAGGAATCTATTTTGATCTACTACAGTGCTTTGGGAGGTTCAAAGAGTAAGAGATGGGTGAAATACTGTACTTGTTTGGGCGGCAGGTTTTAATTATGTATTCTCTATGGCCACCTTGTTTGGGATGTTTGTACATGTATAGAAAATGAGGGGTCTAATAAGGGTAGTATTTCAGTCCGTGCTGTGTACAGGTACCTTGAAACTGTTGTAAGTACACGCGTGGTGTTAGCCACCATTACAAATGCGCACATGTCGTTATTACTTTATTTTTCCTATGGGTGTGCTATTAATTAGTACGCCGCCATGGGTGTGACATGCTGTGGTGATTGTGGCTAGGGCCTAGAGTCTTGGATGCATGGCCGTAGGCCGTAGACCGAAGGCCATACTTCCAAGACTGTAGGCCCTGGCCACAACCACAGCAGCATGTCACACCCATGGATACACCTGTAGTATTGATTATTGATTAGATGGTTGTGGGGAGTGTGTACAGTCTTGGGTGCATGGCCATGCACCCAAGAACAAAGTTATAAGCACTGAAACATCACATTGCAGCAATGCATACAGCGTACTATAGTTTAGCAGTCAGATGGTTCTGGTGAGTGTGTACAGCCTTGGGTACATGGCCAAAGGCCATGCACCCAGGAACGACCTTATAAGCAGTGGAGTTATAAGCCAATGTACACCCATACATTCAAATATTTATGGACCTACATCCACATCGCTAGGTCCTGCCCACAACCACTGCAGCATATTAGACAGGTATGTTAGTGGCTGTGTTGTTATGGTGAAGTTGCTGTTTGCATAGGAAGAGCACTTTTTGTGTGCCTTATAACTGTGCTCCACTTGAACGCTTTCAAAAGTTTGCAAAAAAAATATATCAGACACTCTGAATTTCTTTGGACAGTTTGGTGATGTTTAGTGCAGGGGGGAAGTTATAAGGCGGGGGGTTTCTCAAAACGTCTCTTTTCCCCTTAGACTGAATGGGGGAAAGGTTTGTGCCCGCAAACATGTGGTGCTTTGCCTGATTGGTTGTGGAACAGCGTTAAGTACGTTACATTTCTTCGGTGCTCCCCCTGTCTTTTAAGTTTGTGCTCACTGTACCATTACGAATTAGTGCGTGTGGGTTAAAATGTTTTTGGAATAATATTGCCGTCAGACTGGCGTCCTAAGTTTTCAAAACTAAGGCCACCATCTGCACTCTTTGCTGGGAACAGCGATTCTGGAGGTGTATGGGAGTAGCGGTTTTCATAATTGAATTTCAAAATGTTGATGCAAAGTAAGAATGTATTTGGCTTCTGAGTGAAGGTCATATGAGTTGCTTTTTTGGTTGAACGCTCAATACGGCCGTGCATCCGAGTGAACGTATAAGGGGCAATTGTTTTTTGACCTTGAGCGAAAAGGAAACCTTTGAAGAAATTCACGGAATGAAAGGGTAAAAAAAAATAGCAATTGATAAGGTTATGTTTTAAAAAGTTTGTAAGGGACATGTAATATCAGTCTAGAAAAATTCTTCGATGCGAACACATTGGTGTCTGACTTGCAGAAAAAGAATGGAGGCAATAAATATTATGTAAGTTTACTTTTGCCCACTCTACAGCGACCCGCCCTTTATTTATACATTACCGAAAATCTAATTGTGCCAATATAACTGACGTATTATCTTTTCGCACTGTTACATTTTTCCCGCACTATTGTAGAGTGCACAGGTTCCACATTTGTAGAGTATGACTACACTCATCCTTTCTTAGCATTAATCTTTTTGTTTGAAACATTGGGCCTCATTTCGGGTTTGGAGCTAACCATGGAGTAATTAGCTCCATGGTTGCCTCCGAAACCGTCCCAAATCCGGCATGGTGAATGGAGTAATTACCGGTCCATTCCAGGGTTGGAGGGACAGGTAATTCCCCATTCACCTTTTGCCCTTCCCCATTCCCATTTCTGCCCCATAGGGCTCAATGGGAATGGGGAAGGAGGTAATTACGGCACTGTAAATTACGGTACCGTAATTACCTCCAAAGTACCTTTGCGGGTCCCGTACTTTACTCCTGCTAAAAGCAGGAGGTAAGGAAGGACCCGCAAAGGGACCTCGGAATACGGAGGTAAGGGATTACCGGCATCGGCACCCTTACCGGTGCCGGTAATTCCTTACCTCCAACCTCGGAATGACCCCCATTATGTTTGCCCACATAGCTTTGTGTATCAGTTTGCACGTTATTTTGGTTTTCTTTGCAATCACGAGACGTAATATTTTTTTATTTGTCCATTCATTTTGTTTTCTTAACTGCATTATCGTCTTCCTGTGTAGTTGGCATTTTTATTCTCTTACGGTGCATGCAGAATCTCGGCGTTTGTAGCCTGTTACGACAGTTACACATGGTCATTAGTAACATTTCAGTAAAATGTCATGTTTGCCCACTTACATTTCTGTATTACTTTGCACATTTTTTGTGTCTTTTTTATATTTTTTTGGTAGAGGTTGGTTACTGACACGTATTTTCTGTTACGTTTCCCGCATAGGTACATCTTGCCATATTGTCCGTGCCATGGTTTCCAGCTGCCGAGTGTGGGCTTTTTTGGCCGGCAAATACAACTGCTTGTGAGCGGTTGCCTGTCCATAACAATTATGTGGGATTACACCCTAAGCCCGCTCTGTCCATACGCTGAACTCGCTATTCGAAGCAACATCACATAATTTATGGTGCTGTAGGCTCAAGGTCATGGCGCCTTCTTGGAAATCACTGTGTGAAGAAAGCGGCTGCTTTAACCAAGAACTGATTTTTTTTTTATGCGAAACAACCAACATGTTCTTCTTCTTCAACATTTTCAATGTCGCCCTTACAACCATTGTTATCATTGCATTGAAAATGGGATTACTCCGATGCTCTCTGACCGTTTGTTGTTAAATAAACCTACTTTATGAACTCTAAAATGTTCACGTTTTCTTTTACAGCCGTCTATTATTTCGAAATGTAAGTTATTAGGTTGTACGTCGCTGTATGTTTTATTTTAGTAGCACATGTTACTGCTTTACACATTTAGACTATTACTGGCAAAGATTATTACATCTATGTATTTTACCGATAAATATGCAGTACTTGAAGTGTATGCCATTTTAAAAAAATGTTTTTTACACTGTGAACGATCGTTATTAACGCATTATTAACTTTGTTTACGGGTGACTTTATTTTTTGGTACGGCAGGTAATAAGGCCATTTGCAAACGGCAATGAGCAAAGAGGCAACAAACGGTAACATGGGTCAGTACATGAATGGTGACAAATTTTGTGCGTTTGTTATTTGCAAGGTAGCGGCACTGTTTCTCATGCTTCTTCATCACAGCAATGCTACTGTTTCTTAGGGAGGAAGGATGCCTTTAGCTGATGTCACTTTCAGATAAGTACAACTTTAGCTAAAGATAAATAATGTGTAGTGCATTGGTAATCTCTGCATGCCAATACGTGTTGGCGTTCTGTAAGGGAAATGTTGATGGTGCACGTACCTACATCAATATAAAATCTATTTCCACACTGTCCACGAGGCATACATCTTACTGTTAAATGTGTACTGATTCTGGAACATCGCTGCATACCAATACGTGTTGGCGTTGTGTAAGGGAAATGGTGAAGATGGACATTCCTAAATCAATACCAAATGTATTTCCACTTGTACACGAGGGATACATCTTCCTGTTAAGTGTGTACTGATTCTTGGACATGTTACCGTGCTGTATGCCTGCATATTGTCATGTGGCTTCTTCGCAAGGTCTATACTGTTTTGCAAAAGACCCTTGCTAAAGGAACGTTATGGTTACGTTGCCCTACTGAAAATCTGTGGCATTCAGTACAACATTTTTTTATTAACAAGACGTTATACTTACATTGACCTACTAAAAACCAGTACACTTCACTAAAAAACTTTTTCAAACGTGCCATTATGGTTCAAGTAAAACCGTAAAACCCCTGAAATGCGCCAGTTATGGTTGGCTAAGCATCCAACCATAACTTCCAGTTATGGTTGGCTAAGCATCCACACCTGCCATCTTCCTATGGGAATAGCAACTTAACCATAACTACACAGCCACTATTGTGGCTGTGTAATTACACGGCCACGCTAGTGGCCGTGTAGTTATGGTTAAGTTGCTGTTTCCATAGGAAGAGCACTTTTTGGGCGGCTTATAACTCCGCTCCCCCTGGACGAATCCACACCAAACTTTGCAAAAAAAGTATATGGTCCACTCTGGTTTGGCCCGGGGGGGGCAAAGTTCTAGGGGGGGTCCCAAAATGTCTTTTTTTCCCATAGACTAAATGGGGAAAAAACTTTGCTCACGCCTACAGTCCAAACCGCTGGACGGATTTTCACCAAATGTGTGGCAGGAGCAGTGGCTTGGTCCCAAAAGCGTGCTTTTGTAAATTTGGTGAAAATCCATACAGTAGTTTTTTTAAAAATGACCAAAAAGTAGGTCACAAAAAATTACTGATATCTATGTCCGCTCCGCGGATACACTTCCCTGTTCGCTGCATGGACAGTGTCCTGATTGGCTGAGAAACTTGCGTCATGTCCACGGACATGCAACGTGTTCACTGATTGGATCGTTAAGAGCGTGGAGTGCGTCAGATTTTTGGGAACGCCCACCATCTTGTATCCGCGGACATTCGCGGACAGCGCGGTGACAAATGGTGGACAAATACAATTTTGGCAAGTGTGTTGGCATGTAAGACTGTTTGGGGAGGGTGGGGGAGTAAGAGATAGGTCAAATGTTGCATTTATATAGGTGGCAGGCACCCCTGTTGTGTTTGTTGTGTCCGCGGACAGCTGTGCTGTCCTTGATGTCCATAATTGATCAAAATGGGGTGTCCTAAGGACATGGTACCTGCCCGTACTGTTCGCAGGCAAGTTGAAACTGTTCTAAGAACACGCACGCTGTCCGGGATGTCCGTGATTAAACAAAAATGGAGGTGTCCTAAGGACACTATACCTGTCCCTACTGTTCGCAGGCAAGGTGAAACTGTTCTAAGAACACACATGGGATCTGGGATGTCCGTAATTAAACAAAAATGGAGGTGTCCTAAGGACAGTATACCTGTCCGTGTTGTCTGCAGGCAAGTTGAAACTGTTCTAAGAACACACACGGTGTCGGGGAGGTCCGTAATTAAACAAAAATTGAGGTGTCCTAAGGCCACTATACCTGTCTGTGATGTCTGCAGGCAAGTTGAAACTTTTCTAAGAACACTTGCAGTGTCTGTGGACATAAAAAATGACCATATGGCATCGTTAAAATGTTTGATTCTATGGGTGTGATATGCTATGGTGGTTATGGCCAGGGCCTAGATTCTTGGGTGCATGCAGTGGTTGTGGTCAGGGCCTAGAGTCTTGGGTGCATGGCCAAAGGCCATGCACCCAAGATCGAAGTTATAAGCACTGAAAATATAAGTCACCATGGGTGTGATATGCTGCGGTGGTTGTGGCCAGGGCCTAGAGTCTTGGGTGCATGGCTGAAGACCGAAGTTATATGCACTGTTTGCTTCAATGGTTGTGTTATGGAGCAGTATTTATGAGTTGTACTTATTGTAATATACTTACTGTTTTGTTTGGTAACTGGAGTCCATATATTCTTTGTCAATTTCTGTGATAAAAGAAAAGATCATGTTAGTATTGGTAGTTTGTAAGGACTTATAACATTGAATAATAGACATTCTTTATTCATTTCAACCCTCATATTTAGTAGATTACAAACCAGTGTACTGTGCAATTTGCTGAGTTTCTGTGTTTGTTTTTCAAATCATTGGGTCTGTGGGAAAAAGAAAATCAATGTCGGGTTAAAAAAAAAACTTTTTTGGTTATGCTACAGTCTATTTGTTTGTTTGTTTTCAGTGTTCACTTGTTGTTTCTGGCTAATGTTCTATCTGTTGGATTGTTGCAGATTTTTGGAGCAGTTAGATACCTGTTGGCGTATTCTAACTGTCTATTTTTTGTTATAATTTAGTGGTATTGATTTATCTGTTTGGATATTGCAAAATCTGGGGGTAGTTAGATACCTGTTGGCGTATTCTAACTGTTTATTTCTTGTTATAATTTAGTGGTATTCATTTATCTGTTTGGTTGTTATAGAATCTTGGGGCAGTTAGATACCTGTTGCGTATTCTAACAGTTTATAGTTTTTTAATTGAAGTTTTGTTAATGTTTAAGTACAGATTAGTTATTAAATTTTGGTTTTAAGAAGATTTAATAAGCGTTTGTAAGATTTGCTGGTAATCTCTGCTTTAGAGTAATGGTACTATCATTATATTCGAACCATCCACATTTCTTTTTAATATATGCAGTGTAGTGATCTGCATTGGTTGTGGCTCCTGCGTGGTAGATTATACCTATTGTTGTGAAGGATTTCTTACTAAGTGATACTTGACCATGTGTGAATCCAGTCAGCTTGCAGTTGTTATTGGTACCATCTGCATTGTAACGTAGAAGCATTAGTATTACGTATTTTCTATGTGTTTGTATTAGTAAGGTGGAGTGATTATCTGAATTGCATGTAGTACATAATCTACCATGGTTTGCATTTTGTACAAGTTGCTGAAATGGAATGGATTCACAATCAGGTATGGATACATACACAAAGTGCTCATTAGGGATGTGTTCCTGTGTCACATTGTTGCAGAGAGTGCATGTATGTTTCCACATGTATGAAATCTGGAAGATTTCATTTATAGGTTTGTTTTTGTTTTCCAGTACTTGTAGTAAGTACATTAGAAATTCTTGTGGATGTTCTTGTGATTTTCTAGTGAATTTCACCATTCCATCACAGTAGTCCAATTCTTGTCTTATTCCATGAACACTATACGTGTTGTCAGGATTGTTGGTTGCATTTCTATGAAGGACTAACATTTGCAAACACAATTGGTCTGTACTGTGCAAGTAAATGTTGTCAAACTGGTGGCAATTGAAATAGAATATTCATTGCTACATTTGCGTAGCAACTTACACCAGTTATATTTGAAAATTTGAATGGACCAGATAGGTCTGTGTCCAAGTCATTTTTCGGAGTGTGTGTTGCCTCTTTGAAGAAGTACCTGAGTTACTTTGAGTAATAGGTTCTTCTTTGGTTGTGGTAATTGATGAAGTATTAGCTTCTTTTCCTCTCTTTGGAGGATTTGCAGTCAGATCCTGTTGCATTTCTGTTTGAATTAGTTTTCTTTTACAACATATTCCTTTTTGTGGAACAGGATGTTTTTAGATGGGGGGTGTATAGTGAACGTAGTCTTTTGTATTAAAAAATGCAAGGAATATCAGCGTGTAAAAGCAAAAGGAAATATCAAGGCTGAGTACCACAAAAGGAAATACACCAAACACGTGCTATAAAGATTTGCTGATCTATATTCTACTGTACAGTTACAAAGAAACAGAAACGCAGATAGCTATCTGGTTCTCAATACATCACAATGAGTACCAGCTCGTCAGAGTGAGGAGAGAGAGGTACTGGACATCTAGAAACTTGCATATTTATACAATTTAGTAATAATGTCCAGCCCCTCTGCAGGTTAATAATCTGTGGTCTAGAGTTCTTGCCGAGTTATTTTATGGCTCATACAACAATATGCACACGGATAACTTCGGTTTGCATTACAAACAAGTTACAATGGCAAAGTGTATTCCTGGATTTAGCAGTAAGCCTTAGCACATATCCTTTCACAATGCAGTTCTGCCAGTGTCCACGCTCGACATTTACACAGTATTGTCTTTGATGTGTATTCGTGGATGAAGCTTGTTAGTGCAGACAATCCTTAGACCACAAGTCATGTTCGGGTCAAGGTCTCATTACCTAGTCTAAACATTCGGCCCTCGGACAGTCTATCCATTAACTAGGCACAGAGGTCGGGAAGGCTCGGTTACAAGTTCGAAACACAGTCCACCATTTTAGAACACAGAATCATATGTGAACAGAAATCAAAATGGCGGATGATCCTAAAATGGCGGCGAAGTTGATCTAAAAATGGAAGCGATTGGGCTTAGGCCAATATATATACTAGAAGGAGGCACGATATGATTTCCCATTTAACAAACCCTCCTTTTGGCCTAAGCCAAGCGCTAAACTACTTCTAGTCACTTTACGAGTAACTCCACGTCTCAATGTCTATACACCCTGAATCACAATCATAGGAGATATCGATCGCCATAAGGTCTGTAACAGAAATTTCCTTTTACACAAATTCATTGGTCATTCTTTCTGGTGTGAATACCTTTTGTCCTAATGTTCCCATAGTCTGTGCACAAAACATCCTCCTAACACTGAAAATATGACAGGAAGACATTGTATACAGCAACAGCAGAACAACAGATACCCAGAATAATCAATAAGACTGAAAGTAGCTTCCATCCCCAGGATCGTAAGAAGTCCCAGAACCAAGCGCTAAGATCCCAATTTCCCTTGGGAGCATGCACTTCTGAACTATGGACGTGCAGATTTTGTATAGCCTTAAAGATGGTTGGGGAGGAATCTGGCACAAAAATGCAACAAGTGGACCCCACTAATTTACATACTCCACCACGCTCAGCCAGGATGACGTCTAATGCCATCCAGTTCTATAGGGCCACTAACCTTATCGCTTTCTGTTCTATAGTCATGTTTTAGAGTATGTCAGTGGTCCGGTTGATGGTCCTCTCCAGTACTCTCGCTAGTCTTCTGATATCTTCAGAGTTCAATATTTGTCCCCAAAAAGGTACAAAAGATTTCGCTACGTCACCCAGAACTTGTGATGAAGTTCGCCATTCTCGTCCCGCCTTGGATGAGCTTTAGAGATTCCTATGGTGCTTGCTATGAATACCCCTGGTAACAGAATTCCTAAATAACAGGTTCCCTGCCAATTCCTAGGTAGCCATGGGAAGGCGTCATTACCGCAAACGAAGTAGACAGGTTCGCCAACATACAAAGGTCTGTCCTCACTGGTTAAGTTCGCAACGTTGGTGCAGCCCTTGAAATCGCCCATTGACTGAGTACCATTCCTCTGTATACAGAAAGAAACTGAATCGGGGCTGTGGTTAACAGTGCAGGAAGGTGGCGTGGCATCCCTATTGCCTATAGGAGCCATCTTGAAAGAGATTAGAGATTGAAAAGGTCAGGACAGTCTATCAGAAGGCCTAATGGAGGCAACATTAAGCTTGCTCCTATTTGGGAAAAGTGAGCATCCCAGGGGCATTATAACTTGTTTCTCAAAATCATTCGAATTCGTTCCATCAAAGTTCCCCGAGATGCTATCATTCCATCGGCCAAAGAATAGTGCCCATAAAGAAGCATAACATGTAGTAGTCAGAGGCAAAGGATAAATAAACCAGCCCAACCCCTTATCTCCATGTTGCGGTAAATTCGAGCAGACCCAACAATTAGATTTGTAAAAATGGCATGTGTTGCATTCATGATGAGTAGTAAAGTGTTATTGTGGTAACTCTGTCTGTACTGAGAGTCTTTAGGAGATAGAGTGTGCAGATGCACAAAAGGTGTAGAAACAGTGGTACATTCTCAGTGAGCAAAAGAATTTCAGGCGGATGTACTTCTTCTAAATACCAAAATACCAAGGCAATTACTATTGTGAAGCAGGTTAACATAATTACAAAACAACAATACGTTTTAAGAGACCATGCATTTGATTGTCCATTGTTTCGATTGGCCACACAGTCACTTATTTGTTCCGTACGAGTGAGAGCGATTGCAGGCATTGTTTCTTCAAAACGAAAAACTCCAGAGTTTATTTGCTGGCGATCTCCTGATCGCGTATTTTCTTAGTCCTTCCCTATCCCTAGCCAACAGATTTCTTTGAATGCAAAAGAATAGGGCCAAAAGGCAAGCCCTATGATGATTTATCCATTGGCACAGCCGAACCGTGCAGTCTAGCTCCGTGGATGCAGATCGTACCTTGTGACTCCTGGTACGGCGTGATCTGCGAACAACGTGTCGTTGCTTCCTGATGGAAGTGGTGGATTTGTAACAGAACCTAACGGTGATGAAAAAGGATCTGTAGGAGAGGGTGGAAATAAAGCGACTGTTTCCCCAGGCCCCACAGGCTCAGGTAGAGTCTCCAAAGCACTCTTGATGCTGCTCAATGCTGAATGATCACTGGGAGCAGAACAGGTACGATTTTCTGTATCTTCTGTATTGTGTGACAAAGGGAAGGGAATCCTCTTGACATGCGACGTGTGGATCCAGTGTTTTCGTCCAGTCACTTGTACTGAAGTCTGTGTGGCCAGTAGGACCTGATGAGGGCCCCTCCAACGCGATGCGAGACAGGATGCTCTTTCGAATGCTTTTACTAGCACCCAGCTACCAGGCCGAATACTGTGACCTGGTCCCTCGTATTTAACTGGGAGGGCTTCTCGCACCTGCTGATAAATCAAATATAGATTTTTAGTTAACCGGGCACAGTAATCAGAAAGAAGTACATCTTCAATATCCTGCAGGGATTTTTGGCTTAGGCAAATTCCAAATATTAGCTGGCCTACCCATAACCACCTCAAAAGTGGAGAGCCCAGTCCTAGTCTGTGGTGTTGTTCTTATTGACAATAACACAATCAGTAAGGCATCCGACCATTTCAGTTTGGTGCCGGCACACGTCTTAGCGAGCTTGTTCTTTATAATTCCGTTGTGTCTCTCTACCAATCCAGCACTTTGAGCATGTTTAGCCAAATGGAACCGTTTATCGATCTGTAATCCCGCGCATATCTGCAGAATTACAGCAGCGATAAAATGTGGACCGTTGTCCGACCAGATGACCCTTGGCAGACCAAACCTAGGAAAATATTCCTTAAGCATGGTTTTCGCCGTTGTCATTGCTGTGGCATCTTTAACAGGAAAGGCTTCGACCCATTTACTAAAGGCGCAAATAAAAACCAAAACATACTTATAGTTATTGCAAAGTGGATGACTTCAAAGGGGACACAAGGTGGGCCAAAACTACCCCTAGGAGTCGATGTGCCCTTTCCCATATTATGCTGTAGACAGATCATACAACCCTGAACAAAACGTTCAGCTGTTTTCGAGATGTTATCCTTCACCCAGACATTTTGTAACATTTTGGAAACCTTCCCTGCAGAGATGTGGGTGGGCCCATGAGCCATTGCGACCATCATTGTAATGCACGCATCTGGCAGCAACCATTTTCCTTCTAACTTGTCCACCCAACACCCGTCATCCTCCAATTTTGCAAAACCCTCAGCCCATTGTTTAATTTCTTCTGATGTGGCATCGGCTTGGATATTCTTTACAGATTCAATACCCTCATCCATAGTACCAACATTTGTGGCTTCCCTTGAAGTGTACATTTCTGAATAGAAATCAGTGGCAGTTTGTCTGGCTATCTGATCAGCGAAAGCGTTCCCTTTTCCTACGTCATCTATTATTTTCTGATGTGCTGCGCATTTCATGATTGTTAGCTGAGTGTGGAGTGCAAGCGCTGAAAGTAACCGTACTATCAAGGAGCCATATTGGATCTTTGTTCCATGTGAGGTCAAGAAACCTCGTTCTGCCCAAGGTCTACCGAAGTTGTGAACCACCTCAAAAGCATACTGGCTATCAGTATATATATTTACTCTAAGCCATTTAGAAAGTTCACAAGCTCGAGTCAATGCTATAATTCTCTTGGTTTCCACAATCGTGCTCAATGTGGTGATTGCATAAGCAGCCGTGGATGTGCCATCCGGAAGTTTGAAACAGGAGCCATCACAAAACAGCTCCCCTTGTGGGTTGTTCAAAGGAGTATCTTTCAGGTCGATCCTGCCTTTAGCCTCTTGCTCTGTGGTGTAGAGGCAGTCATGTAACATTTCGTCACTACAAGCGGTATCTTGCGGGAAAGGTAAAAGTTCAGCCGGATTCAATACACACCTCTGAATTTTGATGTGCGGTGCAAACAAGATCAATTCATATCTCGTTAATTGTGCGGAGGTGAGGTGTTGCGTTTGTGTTCTGTTTAATAGAACATCTACAGAGTGAGGTACCATCAGGGTTAAAGCATGGCCTAGGACCATACTCTCACTCTGTTTTACAGATGCAGCAGCAGCAACAGCTCTCAAACATCTTGGCAAAGCGCATGCAACAGGATCAAGGGCGGAAGAAAAGTAGCCGCACAGTCTATTCTTCCCTCCATGTTCCTGCATTAATACAGCCAAAGCACATCCATCACGTTCATGCACATACAACACGAAGGCCTTTTCATAATTTGGTGTGCCCAAAACTGGTGCTGAACACAGTGCAGTCTTGAGCAGATCAAACGCTTGCTGGTGTTCCAAGTTCCACGGCAATGTCAAACACATGCCCTTCTTTGTCAAAGCAAACATTGGTTTAATCGTTAACAAGAAGTTCGGGATCCACTGCCTACAGTAAGAAGCCATTCCTATCAAGGCTCTGACTTCCTTCTGCGTATTTGGGACAGACATACCAGAAATGATTTTAATCCATTCAGGCATCAACCTTCTTCCCTCCTTTTACAGGAGATAGCCTAAATAGGCGACTTCCTGTCGACAATATAGAACATTTTTCTGTGAAGCTTTATGTCCATGCTTTGCTAGGTGAATAAGCAATAACACGGTGCCCTCCTTGCAGGCACTTTCTGAATCTGCAGCTAAAAGAAGATCGTCAACATACTGGAGCAATGTACAAGTAACAGGCAACTCGAGTGTATCAAGATGCTCTTTCAAAGCCCTTGTGTAAATGCTTGGACATTCCGTGTACCCTTGTGGCACACGGGTGAATGTAAACGAGCGTCCCCCTAGGGTGAACGCAAACAGGTATCTGCTATCTTTGTGTATAGGAATGCTAAAGAAGGCATTGTTAAGATCTACAACACTAAAATGAGTAGCAGAAGCTGGAATCATCGTTATCAATGTCACATCAGGCACAATAGGAAATTGTGGAGCGACGATCTTATTGATAGCGCGTAAATCGATAATAAAATTAAAGGGAATTGCATTATCCACTTTCTTATACACTGGTAAAATCAGACTATTGCACAAACTACCTGCAAGTTCTTCAATTACCCCACGGTGTACAAAATTGGAAACTATACACTTCAAAGCTTGCTCACCATCAATCGAAATCTTATACTGCGAAATACGTGGCAACTTTACTCCTTGTTTCAAGACAATTTCAACAGGCTCAATTTGTAAAACACCAACATCATTGTCATCCATTGCCCATAAACACTCCGTAACATCACTTAATTCCGGCGGCAAAGGTCTAGTCAGTAACTGTGAGGCAGAAAATTGCTGTGTTGAAATCATCAAATGCACTCCATCCGAAGAACAATGAATTACTGCATTTAATTCCTTCAACAGATTCAACCCCAGCAAATTCTTGCCTCAGTTTGATGTCAAAAGAAACAGACAGTGATTTGTGAATGGACCCAGTGAAATCGGTACCGGCAAAGAAACCGGACTAACCACTGGCGTACCAGAAAACCCTACAGAAACATTAGTTTGCCCTGACAGTGGAATGTCTGGAACCCATCAATGGTTAATGGAACACTTATGTGCTCCTGTATCTATTAAAATGTGATGTTTCCTATTTCCCACCATCATCTCAATGTAGGGACCTTTCTGATTAACCGGAATAGGTATAGGTTCCAAACCTTGCTTCGGGCAATCCTAGCGAAACAATATATCATCGAAAGGAAGGTCTTCAGAGAGATATGCAGTAGAAGGATGATCAAAAATGTTTCTATTATCCACACTCAGTGGCTGATTATCTTTTGAAAAAGTCTGAGGATTCTGAGAAAACTGACTTCTACCAGGACCCCCTGCCCCAGGGCGGCCTCTGGATCGTCTACCCATGATGCCAAATGTGTTATTCGACCTCTGCTGGAGGATCGGGCATTGTGCTCGCCAATGACCCTCTTGTCTGCAATAAGCACATTGGCTTGGTGTACAGGACACAACGGCATACTACCTTGTGGAACATACTGTCCCCTAAACTGTGTACTACCCCTCTGGGATCTCTAACGATCTGTTGTAACAACACCTTAGTTTTCAAGTCTCCCTTTTTCTTTTCAATCCTTTCTTTCTCATTATTGACTCGGTTTTCGTAATACTGAGCCATATGCAACACCTCAAACTGAGACTTAGCTTGCCATGCGCTCTCAGAAGTCATAATTTGTGACTGGATGTCGGGCAACAATCCACGTACAAATTTGTCTACAAATAATTATTTTCCAGACTCTGTGCTTAAATCTTGTTCACTGAAATCTGAAAATACTTGTTCGAAACCGATTAAAGAATTCGGTAGCACCCTCAGACTTTCCCTGGATACAAGCAGTAAGTTTGTCCCAGACAATCCTTCTCTCAGGAATTAAGGCTTTCAATTTTGTCACTATTCTAGCAGGCAAAGTCAGTATTATCTGCGGTGGTCTCTCACTAGCTGGTCTATCTCTATTTTGCCTAGCCAAATGATCCCATGTGTCCCCTATCCCTGGTACATCGTCTACTGTCCTAATCTGTTTCCACAAGTCAGCAGGTAGGAGCACAGGAAATAGCAAATCTATATCACCCAGAGTAAATACTGACGACTGCAAGACAGATTATATCTCTTTATAGATCCCTGTCAGATTCTTTCTAATATCTGGAATAGATTGTCTAATGGTGTTTACTTCCTGTCTTGAGAACGGGACGTGAACAAACTGTGATACATAATGTGCATCAATGTCATAGGTGCCAACGCCTGTTGCAGCATTAGCCAGAACCTCGACTTTAGGGACAAATGTCGGAGGAACCTCTCTCATAGGCAACTGAGAAGTAGGCAACTCCGAACGCTTATTGAGTAACAGAGCCAAATCGAGCGCTAAAGCAGCTGAAGGAGTGTCAGACGAAAAACCTCTCTTGTAGATATTCAATAATTCTGCGGGACAACAAATCTTTACTTTTATACATTCATCCTGCAGGTATTCTACCATTACCTGTATCACTTTCCTCTGCATTTCTGGCGTATACTGACTATACGTGTCATATACTTCTACGGGAGATATCGACATATCTGAAATCCATCTACGGGCATCTCTCGTGCAAATCGCGTTTCTTCACTCATCGATTTAATAAGAGGAAGGAACCGCTTCTGTACAAAAATAGCGCCCAAACTATCAACATCTATTTCTTCATTGCGAAACTTTTCTAACTCCCTTCTATACTCAAAAACCCTCTTGACGTGCTCATATACTTTCTCCGCAGTATCTCTTGAATATGCTAAAACATTCAGATCCCTCAACCCTTGTGGGATATCTATATCATTCAATCTGTTACGGATACATTAATTCCCAGTCCTTCAATAAACACAGTTTTCTCAGGAAAAGTATCCAAATTAGAAAGTGTAGCAAAAACATCAGATTGCTCACCCTTCTCCATGCACTGTCTAGTCCATGCATTCAAATCTCGCTTTCTTTCTTTGGAAACTGTATTACGAGTTATAATCTTCGATCCCGTTCCCTTATCAACTACAAGCAGAGCCGAACCGCTTGGAAAAGAAATGGTAGACAAATCCTGTACAACAGGCAGTGGAGATGCTATTACTGGAACCAAAGACATATCTACTGGGACCACAACAGTCGGTAAAGGTGGAGGCACAGGTGGAGGAACAACAATAGGAAATGGAGCAATGACTGGAGGAAGAGCAGCAATAGGAGGAACAATAGGAGGAGCAGGAATTATTACGGGAGGAAGAACAACAGCAGGAAGAGGTAAAGCAACAGGAATAGGTACATACGGAGGTGGCGCAGTGGCACCAGGCCTTCGTTCATTTAAAAGCTTGTCAATTAATTCATCTGACGCATGAAAATCTTTTGACGGGTATATTTTCTGTATACCAAGTTGAAAAGCCCTATCCATATTTCTGGCTGACTCTGATTGTTTTTGTTGATCATACAATAAAGCTTTCTCAGCGTTCGACATATGTCATCGCGCACGTTTCTCTCTACTTTTAAGCTGCTGAATAGCTTCTTTTTTCCAATTTTGGAATACATCAAATGCTGCAGGTCTAGCTTTTTTCTTCAATAATATAGATTCTAAATATTCTATACAAAAAATCTCAAAGCTACCATTGATTGGCCACTGAAGTTCGGAAGCATGTCTGGTTTGTCTGTGCCAAATATCATTAAATACTATACTACCAATGCCGTGCTTACAGTACATAGTATACGCCGGTGACCCCTCCTGTGGTGCTGGATGGCGAAATTCCAAAGATTGTCTGTCTCTGCGGAATAATGCCCTGAAACAGGCAGACAATTTCTCAGGCATATCAGGTTTCTGGTGTTACCTGGTCAATAATTTCTCTCCCGAGGACAATACGCCAAATCAAATTATCAGGATACTTAGGAATCGGGGCACGACTCTCATCTGATCGAAGAACTAAGGGAGGTCCAGTCGGACAACAAAGGACCCTCGTGGTTGGTGATTTTGGCAAAACTGCCCGACTCGATATATGGACCCTTGTCAAGATGCCGTCTTGGATCACGTGCTCAGTGTCTGGGGATTGGGTCGTGCAGTACTGTTGAGGTATTGCATCTCATCCAAGAAGGGGCCCCCTTTCTCACCCTCCGATCCCGGTCCGATAGCCGTGTCAACTCTTCAATGAGGTGGCATCAATCTTGAGGGTCCCTATTCGGGTGCCATCTGTTAAAGCAAAAGGAAATATCGAGGCTGAGTACCACAAATTGAAATACACCAAACATGGGCTATAAAGATTCACAGATCTTTATTCTACTGTACACTTTACAAAGAAACATAGAAACAGATAGCTATCTGGCTCTCAACACACCACAACGAGTACCAGCCCCTCAAAGAGAGGAGAGAGAGTGCTGGACATTTGAACCTTCACGCTTTTTATACATTTCAACAATATTGTCCAGCCCCTCTACATGCTAATAATCTGCGGTCTAGAGTTTGTGCCGAGTTCACCTACAGCTTATACAATAATATGCAGAAGGATTACATGAGTTTGTATTTCCATCAAGTTACAATGGCGATGCATATTCTCGGATCCCACAGTAAGCCTTAGTCTATATCCCAACACAATGTAGTTCAGCCTGTGTCCACGCTTGGCATTTGCCTTTCATTGTCGCCGATGTGTATTCGTGGATGAGGCTTGTTAGCGTAGACAATACTAAGAGGACAGTTCATTCATAGTATAAGGTCTCATTACCTAGTCTAAACAGTCGGCCCGCGGACAGTCTAACCATTAACAGAACTCAAAGGTCGGGAGGCTTGGTTGCAAGTTAGAAACACAGTCCACCATTTTGGAACAGAGAATCATACGAACAGAAATCGAAATGGCGGATGATTCTAAAATGGCTGCGAAGTTGATCAGAAATCGGAACTTTGCAACGTGGTTTTCTTCACAGAGCAACTAGGCTTAGGCCATTATAAGTCAAAAGGAGGCATAATACGATTTCCGTTTAACAAAACCATTTGGAATCTTCATGGTCTTCTATTTTGTATGTTATGTCTATAGTTTTTGGGTTACTTTTATAAAAAGTTCTGCGGCAACACACACACACATGGTTTGGTACTTCAGCGTATGTACTTTTGAATTTTAGTATTTCTTTTTTGTATGTGTGTAGTAGAAGGTTGCCATGTGCAGAATTGTTGTTAGCTTGTTGTAAAGCTATTGCGTTTTGTAAGTGGTTTTCACTTCCAAAATATTTCCTATGGATATGTTTGATTTCTTCCAGTAGGTCTTTGGCTGTACCATGTAGAAGATTGTTATTTAAATTGGCTAGTGCTAAAGCAGGACTTTTAGCATAGTACAGTTCATAGACTAGATTTCTTATAGTTGAATGATGTGTTGATATCATTTTGATATGATGGAAGCTGCTTTTACAAATAGGTCCTGAAATGCAGGCCAATGAATGTCCTTGCAGTCCTGTGTATTTGCGCACTGGACACGTATCCATATTTTGCAGTAGTTTTATTTTGATTTTGTCTTTGCCTTTCACATATTGATTGAGGAACTGGCGTAAAGATTTGAAAGTTTTTTTGGAAATGTTACACATTGACGTGCATGGCCATTTGTATACTGGACGTTCTGGTTTAGTCGAATGGAGAATTGATACTAAGTTTTCTGGGGATAGTTTTGTAAGCAGTATTTCTTGTTCTATTATGGTATTATTACGTTTTTCATAACCTTGTCCGCTGCTATGGATGGCAATTATGTTTGTTTGATTTTGTTTATATGCTTCTTCATTGAAATAGTTATTTTTGTTGACATTCCATTCATTGAGAAGCCTTTTTTGTAATTTAGTACTTAATTTTGTTAGTGGTTTCATTCTGTTTAACACTAAAATAAATAACTTTCTTTTGAGAAGGATTGCACTATCAAAACTTCTAAGATTAATTTTCTACAGTAGTTTTTAAGGGTTGTGCATGATTTGTCTCCTGTTTTTATAAGATTCTAAAGGACTCTGTGGCGGAACATTTTTGATAATACACTTATTTTGGTATGGTTACTTCCTACTATATCAAGATTTATAGGAGCAGTTTTAGCAGTAGTGGTAGCTGCATTTCTGTTAATCATTTTCTGTTTTCTTTTACATTTTGATAGAGGAGGCAAAGTTTATGTAGTAGAAGATTGTTTTGTTTTGCTAAATGACTGTATTACCTGTTTTGTTTGAACTTTTTGTACAAACTGCTAGAGATGGATGCTTATTGTGGACATTATTGTGGACATTTTTATTTTCATTTGCTCTATTTCTGCGTTGCTTTCTACGGACTTGCTTTCTGGTAGCCATTCTGTGGGGTCTGTTGAAACAAAAAATAGAAAGTATGAGTTAGGCTGTTGTGCAATGTTTGTGTGCTGTATGCATGAGTGTCTGAGTACGATGGTAAAGATCTATCTGGTGGTGTGTGATTGTGCATTGGGCAGCTACAATTAGTTTGGAAGGCTATTCTTCTATTTGTGCGTTACTATACTGCAGTTCAGATGACAGTAGAAAGTGAGCTAGTGGTGAGGATAAGCACTAATAGTAAATCAAATGGTATAAAATTAAAACAATTCTTTTTTTGTAATACTAATATTCTAGGGGCTGAGTTATGTCATTTGTGCTCCGAAAAATGGGGATTTGTGTGCCATTCTGCGTGCTAATCCCTGTTTAATAAATGGTGATTTGTGGGCAGAATGGTGCACACATCTTCGTTTTTTTGGTGCATAAATTACATGAATCACCCGCACAGTGTGTTTGAGTAACACATTTTAACAACAAGAGGATACATATAATAATTAACATTATAACAGTAACAGTGGAAGCAATTTAAAATTGAGAATCAGACCAAGAAAACAGTAAGTAGAGCAATTAAACTGAAGGGGAGAAGGAGTGTAGTGCAGTATAAGTGAGAGAGAGGGAGGGGTGGGGAAGAGGAGGAGGAGGGAAATGGATGGGGTTAAGGGTGAGAATGGGGGTGAGGGGCAAGAGGAGGGAGATGATTAAGGAGATAAGGCAAGGGGGCAGGGGGAAAGAAGGTGGGAGGTGTTTCATGGTGGGGAATGGAGAAGGAGACATTTGAGGAAAGTGCAGAATGAGGAAAAGGTATAAATAGAGCAGAGTGAGAGAGGTAAGGAGTTCCAGTGCAGGGGGGCTAGGAGATGGAAGCAGCGGAAACAGGATATGGCACAAGGGGAAGGAGGAACAGTGAGAAGAAAGTGGTCAGCAAAGTGAAGGGAGTGGGAGGGAGTGTAGAAAGAGAGGAGAGAGGAGAGATAAGGGGGCGCAAGATTGTGGAGAGATTTAAAGACTAGGCAGAGAAACTAAGGTAGTATTGTACTTACTCTTTTTTTGTGGAATGAGCAGGTTTCTTTGTAGTTGGTGTTTGTAGTTCAGATGTTGGTGTTTTCCATGAGAGTGGTCTTCACTGCAATTGTAAAAGAAAGAAGAGAGTAATTTTGTGTGTTTATAGCAGTGATGTTAATTGAGAGGTTCATTTTTATGTCTTTATAGTAGTATTCTTGTTTGATTTATGAACATAGTGTATGCATGCAGTTTCATTTGACTATGTGCAGCCTTTATAATTTTTTTATATTATGTTTGTTCAACATGCTTTGTAAATGAGTAGAATATTAAGTGTATGGAATTCACTTGGTTTTTTAGAGCTGTGTTATAGAATGTTAGGAGAAAGAAGAAATAATGTTATATTTATTTTGCAATTTTTATAAGGTAAATGGCGGAAACTGTATAGAAAAGCATGAAATATATGTATTTGTGAAGCTGTGGGTAAGGAAGTAGAAGGATGTGATTCACAGGTAGTGGTGTTATTGCAGCTAGGAGCATTTCCATGAAAGTGTCTATGTGTGTGAGTGTATGAAGATACATGAAATTTTACTGGCTGTGTGTAATTTTATGATACACTACTGTGTTTTTTCCACAATTATATTGTTATTTCCTCCATCTTCTAATATTATAATTTTTTAGATAGGTGTGTGTGTGTAAAAAGAAAATTAGATAGCAGGCAGGTTTGGAAGTGACAGTTGATTATAGCAGATGGAAAAAATGACAATAAGTTCATTTTATAGGTTATACAGGTTAGGTGGCAGTTACTCTGTTTATATGTATTTTTAAGAGTTGTACATGTACTGTGCAGATAATATGCATACCTGTAGTTTGTATTCATGCATGTGCTATATATGCAGCTGCAAGTAGAAATCTTGGAGACTTGTAGAGTAGTTTGTGTAGTATGGGCTTTCCAATGATATGAGACTTGTATACTCAGAGTGATCAACAGTACATTTGAAGTGCTGAACTCTGATGATGGAGTTAGATGTAGAGGTCTTGGATGTTATTGGTGGATGGTTGTGTGACTGCTTAGCTGTATCCAATGAGGGAATGGCACAGAAAGTGATGTGAAAAGGGTAGAAGGGCTGCCTAAGAGTTACACGGTCTGCAGACACTGCATGCTGTCAGAAAACAGATTGTCTGGATTTTGGGAGACTCATGGATACATTGGTTGGAGGTGCATGCAGAATGCTGTGGAGTAGCTGCAGATCTTGGATTCCCTCATGTGGAAGTGCACTGGCATGGAGTGCGTGGAATGAAGTGGCTGAACTTGGTACCTCTCTGTGCTAGTTTGGAGACAGAGCTTCATCCAGACATAATTATAATTCATTGTGGAGGGAACAGTTTAGGATATATGTCAGGAATTTCTTTGCAATTTGCGACGAAAGAAGGACTTGGGAAGGTCATGGACATGTTTCCAAATTCCCAAGTAATATTTTCTCGTATTGCGCAGAGACAAATGTGGCTGCGTTCTTCTTCATTTGGTCCACAAATGGAGAAAGCAAGGCTGAATGTTAATAAGACTGTTTGTGCCTTTCTAAGAGATGTTGGTATGTCCTCTTTCCACAATGAAAATATTATGTTTCGTAGCACATACGTTTTTCGCAGAGATGGAGTTCATCTTATTATGCTGGTAATCAGATTTTTCTGAGAAATGTACAAAAATGCATTGCGACCTTTTGTGGAATTACAGCCATCCATTTTGCAGTAGGTGCTACTATTTCAAGTTTTTGAAACACAAATAAACACCACCAAAAGGCTCTTTTCAGAGCCGCCACTTCCTCCCAGAGAAAAGTGCAATTGTTTTGATAGGGCAGCAGCCCAAAATTTTAGATGTCCGCAGACTGTCCGCAGACTTCTAATAAATGCACAGGGCCCTCCTCCATTTATTTGTCACTTCTATTTTTAGACTGTGAAAGGCGGCTATGAAAAGGGCCTTTTTTGGGGGGATTTTTGTTGTTTTATTTATTTTTTATTTTTTACACACAACACACTAGGAGAGGAGGGGAAAGGAGGGTAAGGGGGGACACCAACCACAGGGATAAGAAAGGGCAGGTGGAGAGAGGAAGATGTAGGGTGGGCCTTATTTAGGTAGGGGCAGGTCTTCTCGTGCTCTGAGACTGCAGTCTCAAAAGCACTTCAAAATCTCTCCCACCTGCAGAGTACTGCGACCCTCGAAAGGTAAGGGTCATCAGCATCGTGAATGGCCTGTGAGGCAGCTGGAGGGATGCGCTCTCCCACAGGAGTGTCTCTTGTGGTGAGAGGAGCGGAAACCGAGGATGTAGAAGAGGAACTCAACCTACTACATTCCTCACAAGGTACAACCTTGCGAACGGCCCCACCGTGGAACGACCCTAGGTGTTGCTTCATAGTTGTCGTACTAAAGCTGTACGAACCAGTCCTCCCGCGACTCAGCACTATATTGCACTGGTTACAGGTGACCTTGTTCGACACGCCTTGTCTACGTTACCATGAATGGTAAATAACCGCCACACCCAAGACACAGCGAGTGCTGGTAGTAGGGACTTCCACTACCTCATCCTCGTCATCCTCTTCATCCTCCTCCTCTACATCCTCACACATGTTCCCCTCTTCAGGCCCTTGGGAGGTGGTGGTGGTCTAGGGGGTGGGAGTGGTGCTGAGCCAGATGTAGCACCAGCTGGAGCAGCAAGCATTGATGGAAAGCAGCAGCAAGAGCAGCAAAATACCAGCCAAAGTAGACAATGCTTTGTCAAATAGCCAAAAGCACAATGAGGATGACCTCTGGTGTGTGGCCTTTTATAGGGGTGCGTGTGCATGCTTCGCGGACACCCGCGTTGTCCGCCGAAAGATCAAACACCCAAAAAAGGCTCAAAAAGTATGTAGAAAGTCAGGGTCATTGTCTGGGACATGTGCTATGGTGAATTTCTACTATAAAATACTGTGGATTGCCTGAAAAGGTACTTTTAAAATGTTTGGGGACCCGGACAGTGTCCGCAATTCAGAACACACGCTCAGCGTGGGTGGTGTCACATGATGGCATCGCGAACATGTCCGGAAAGGGAACGGGTGTCCGCAGGACACCAAATGCACGGGAATGGTTGTGTGCATGCGGGCAGGAGTTCTACGGACAGTGTTCGGGTCCTGAAACTAATTAAAAGTGTGACACAAGTGAGATGGACAGTTACGGACATGCGCAATGTTTTTAGGACTTATGGGTGTGGTGCGCATGTGCGTAGATGTTCTTCAGGCAGTACGGACAGGTATAGTGTTCTCAGGACACCCCCATGTTCTTTAATTACGCACATACCCGGACACTGCGTGTGTTCTTACAACAGTTTCAACTTTACTGCGGACAACACGGACAGGTATAGTGTCCTTAGGACACCCCCATTTTGTTTAATTATGGAAATCCCCAGACACTGAGTGTGTTCTTAGAACAGTCCCAACTTGCCTGCGGATAACACAGACAGGTAGAGTGTCCTTAGGACACCCCATTCTGTTTATTTACGGACATCCCAGACACCGCGTGTGTTCTTAGAACAGTTTCAATTTGACTGCGGACATTACGGACAGGTATAGTGTCCTTAGGACACCCCCATTTTGTTTAATTACAAACATCCCCGGACACCGCGTGTGTTCTTAGAACAGTTTCACCTTGCCTACAAACAGTACGGACAGGCATAGTGTCCTCAGGACACCCCATTCTGTTTATTTACGGACATCCCAGACACCGCGTGTGTTCTTAGAACAGTTTCAATTTGACTGCGGACATTACGGACAGGTATAGTGTCCTTAGGACACCCCCATTTTGTTTATTTACAGATATTCCCGGACACCCGCGCTGTCCACAGACACCCCAACTGCCTTTTTAAAAAATAAAAAATAAAAATTCTGAATTAAAACACACATAATATTTTTTTTAATTATATATAAATGTACAATTTGAAAGAGAAAAGCAAACAGAAACTGACACAAACACAGGGGAATTGGGGGTGTCAAGAGGATGGATAGGAGGAGATGAAGGGATGGAAGTCTCATCAAAACGTTGTTCTTCGTGGAGAGGGTTTGGGGATAATTGACTGGGATATGGAGAGGGGGGACAGGTACATGTGGGACACTGGTATTTAATTTTTTCTTTTAAGTGGTCCTCCATAATAAATTTCAAATAGTTGAAATTTGCCATGAGCATGTCAATTTTTTCTTCCATGCGCTGGAGAGTCTTTTCCAATGTATCTTTTGGTGTACTATTTTCAATGTTTGTATGGTCTGTTAAAAAAAAAAAAAAAAAATATATATATATATATATATATATATATATATATATTACAATGCCACGGTAGTGGCCATGTAGTTCATGTAGTTATGGTTAAGTTGCTGTTTCCATAGGAAGAGCACTTTTTGGGTGGATTATAACTTCGCTCTCCCTGGACGGATCCTCACCAAACTTTGCAAAAAAAGTATTTGGGTCACTCTGAATTCTTTTGCAAAGTTTGGGGAGGATTCGTCCAGGGGGGGCAAAGTTATAGGGGGGTCCCAAAACTTTTTTTTTTCCCATAGACTGAATGGGAAAAAAATGTTGCTCGCGCCTACAGCCCAAACCGCTGGATGGATTTCCACCAAATTTGGACCAGGAGCAGCGGCTTGGTCCCGAAAGCGTGCTTTTGCAAATTTGGTGAAAATCCGTCCAGTAGTTTTTTTTAAAATGACCAAAAAGTAGGTAAAAAAAAAATTAGTGATATCTGTGTTCGGTTCGCGGACACACTTCCCTGTTCGCTCCGCGGACAGTGTCCTGATTGGCCAATCGTATTGCGTGATGTTCGCGGACATGCAACGTGTTCGCTGATTGGACGGCGTGGAGCGTGAAGCGCGTCAGATTTTTCGGTAGTGCCCGCCATCTTGGATTCGCGGACGTCCGCGGATAGCGCGGTGAAACTTTGTTCAAAATGTGTATTTAGTAGAGTGTGTTGGTGTGTAGGAGTGTTTGGGGAGGGTGGGAGTGTATGAGATAGGATGAAAGTTGTGTTTTTTATGTGTTAGACGTTCTTTTTGTGTTCGATTTGTTTGCGGACATCACAGGTGTTCTGAAATGTTCTAAATAAACTGACTGGGGGGTGTTCTAAGGACTCAATATGTGTCTGTTTTGTTCGCAAGCAAAGTGAAACTGTTCTAAGAACACTCGCGGTGTCCGGGGAGTGTTCGTAGGGGGTGTCCTGAGGACGCTGTCCGTATTGTTCTCTGTCAAGTTGAATGTGTTCTAAGAACACCTGCGGTGTCCTGAAATGTTCGCAAATAAACAAAATGGGGGTGTTCTGAAGACGTTTTTGAGAACACTCCCGGTGTCCTGAAATGTTCGTAGGGGGTGTCCTGAGGACGCTGTCCGTATTGTTCTCTGTCAAGTTGAATGTGTTCTAAGAACACCCGCGGTGTCCTGAAATGTTCGCAAATAAACAAAATGGGGGTGTTCTCAAGACGCTTCTAAGAACACTCGCGGTGTCCGGGGAGTGTTCGTAGGGGGTGTCCTGAGGACGCTGTCCGTATTGTTCTCTCTCAAAGTTGAATGTGTCCTAAGAACACTCGCGGTGTCCTGAAATGTTCGCAAATAAACAAAATGGGGGTGTTCTGAAGACGCTTCTAAGAACACTTGCGGTGTCCGGGGAGTGTTCGTAGGGGGTGTCCTGAGGACGCTGTCCGTATTGTTTTCTGTCAAGTTGAATGTGTGCTAAGAACACTCGCGGTGTCCTGAAATGTTCGCAAATAAACAAGATGGTGGTGTTCTGAAGACGCTTCTAAGAACACTCCCGGTGTCCTGGAATGTTCGTAGGGGGTGTCCTGAGGACACTGTCCGTATTGTTCTCTGTCAAGTTGAATGTGTACTAAGAACACCCGCGGTGTCCTGAAAAGTTCGCAAATAAACAAAATGGGGGTGTTCTGAAGACGCTTCTAAGAACATCGCGGTGTCTGGGGAGTGTTCGTAGGGGGTGTCCTGAGGACGCTGTCCGTATTGTTCTCTGTCAAGTTGAATGTGTCCTAAGAACACTCGCGGTGTCCTTAAATGTTCGCAAATAAACAAGATGGTGGTGTTCTGAAGACGCTTCTAAGAACACTCCCGGTGTCCTAGAATGTTCGTAGGGGGTGTCCTGAGGACACTGTCCGTATTGTTCTCTGTCAAGTTGAATGTGTCCTAAGAACACTCGCGGTGTCCTGAAATGTTCGCAAATAAACAAGATGGTGGTGTTCTGAAGACGCTTCTAAGAACACTTGCGGTGTCCGGGGAGTGTTCGTAGGGGGTGTCCTGAGGACGCTGTCCGTATTGTTCTCTGTCAAGTTGAATGTGTTCTAAGAACACCCGCGGTGTCCTGAAATGTTCGCAAATAAACAAAATGGGGGTGTTCTGAAGACGTTTTTGAGAACACTCCCGGTGTCCTGGAATGTTCGTAGGGGGTGTCCTTAGGACGCTGTCCGTATTGTTCGTTGTTAAGTTGAAAGTGTTCTAAGAACTATCGCGTTGTTCTGAAATGTTCGTAGGGGGTGTCCTGAAAACGGTGTCCGTCTTGTTAGCTGGCAAGTTCAAAGTGTTCTAAGAACACTCACATTGTTCGCGGACATTAAAAGTTTCCCATAGATCATAGTTGAAATGTTTGACTCTATGGATGTGATATGCTGGGGTGGTTGTTGCCAGGGCATAGAGTCTTGGGTGCATGGCCATTTGGCCATGCACCCAAGACTGTATGCCCTGGCAACAACCACCCCAGCATATCACATTCATATTTGCTTATAACTTTGGGTGAAAAACAAATGTATGGTTCTCTGTCAAGTTGAATGTGTCCTAAGAACACTCGCGGTGTCCTGAAATGTTCGCAAATAAACAAGATGGTGGTGTTCTGAAGACGCTTCTAAGAACACTCGCGGTGTCCGGGGAGTGTTCGTAGGGGGTGTCCTGAGGACGCTGTCTGTATTGTTCTCTGTCAAGTTGAATGTGTCCTAAGAACACTCGCGGTGTCCTGAAATGTTCGCAAATAAACAAGATGGTGGTGTTCTGAAGAAGCTTCTAAGAACACTCTCGGTGTCCTGGAATGTTCGTAGGGGGTGTCCTGAGGACGCTGTCCGTATTGTTCTCTGTCAAGTTGAATGTGTCCTAAGAACACTCGCGGTGTCCTGAAATGTTCGCAAATAAACAAGATGGTGGTGTTCTGAAGACGCTTCTAAGAACACTTGCGGTGTCCGGGGAGTGTTCGTAGGGGGTGTCCTGAGGACGCTGTCCGTATTGTTCTCTGTCAAGTTGAATGTGTTCTAAGAACACCCGCGGTGTCCTGAAATGTTTGCAAATAAACAAAATGGGGGTGTTCTGAAGACGTTTTTGAGAACACTCCCGGTGTCCTGGAATGTTCGTAGGGGGTGTCCTTAGGACGCTGTCCGTATTGTTCGTTGTTAAGTTGAAAGTGTTCTAAGAACTATCGCGTTGTTCTGAAATGTTCGTAGGGGGTGTCCTGAAAACGGTGTCCGTATTGTTCGCTGGCAAGTTCAAAGTGTTCTAAGAACACTCACATTGTTCGCGGACATTAAAAGTTTCCCATAGATCATAGTTGAAATGTTTGACTCTATGGATGTGATATGCTGGGGCCATTTGGCCATGCACCCAAGACTGTATGCCCTGGCAACAACAACCGCAGCATATCACATTCATATTTGCTTATAACTTTGGGTGAAAAACAAATGTATGGTTCTCTGTCAAGTTGAATGTGTCCTAAGAACACTCGCGGTGTCCTGAAATGTTCGCAAATAAACAAGATGGTGGTGTTCTGAAGACGCTTCTAAGAACATTTGCGGTGTCCGGGGAGTGTTCGTAGGGGGTGTCCTGAGGACGCTGTCTGTATTGTTCTCTGTCAAGTTGAATGTGTCCTAAGAACACTCGCGGTGTCCTGAAATGTTCGCAAATAAACAAGATGGTGGTGTTCTGAAGAAGCTTCTAAGAACACTCTCGGTGTCCTGGAATGTTCGTAGGGGGTGTCCTGAGGACGCTGTCCGTATTGTTCTCTGTCAAGTTGAATGTGTCCTAAGAACACTCGCGGTGTCCTGAAATGTTCGCAAATAAACAAGATGGTGGTGTTCTGAAGACGCTTCTAAGAACACTTGCGGTGTCCGGGGAGTGTTCGTAGGGGGTGTCCTGAGGACGCTGTCCGTATTGTTCTCTGTCAAGTTGAATGTGTTCTAAGAACACCCGCGGTGTCCTGAAATGTTCGCAAATAAACAAAATGGGGGTGTTCTGAAGACGTTTTTGAGAACACTCCCGGTGTCCTGGAATGTTCGTAGGGGGTGTCCTTAGGACGCTGTCCGTATTGTTCGTTGTTAAGTTGAAAGTGTTCTAAGAACTATCGCGTTGTTCTGAAATGTTCGTAGGGGGTGTCCTGAAAACGGTGTCCGTATTGTTCGCTGGCAAGTTCAAAGTGTTCTAAGAACACTCACATTGTTCGCAGACATTAAAAGTTTCCCATAGATCATAGTTGAAATGTTTGACTCTATGGATGTGATATGCTGGGGTGGTTGTTGCCAGGGCATAGAGTCTTGGGTGCATGGCCATTTGGCCATTTGGCCATGCACCCAAGACTGTATGCCCTGGCAACAACCACCGCAGCATATCACATTCATATTTGCTTATAACTTTGGGTGAAAAACAAATGTATGGTTCTCTGTCAAGTTGAATGTGTCCTAAGAACACTCGCGGTGTCCTGAAATGTTCGCAAATAAACAAGCTGGTGGTGTTCTGAAGACGCTTCTAAGAACACTCGCGGTGTCCGGGGAGTGTTCGTAGGGGGTGTCCTGAGGACGCTGTCTGTATTGTTCTCTGTCAAGTTGAATGTGTCCTAAGAACACTCGCGGTGTCCTGAAATGTTCGCAAATAAACAAGATGGTGGTGTTCTGAAGAAGCTTCTAAGAACACTCTCGGTGTCCTGGAATGTTCGTAGGGGGTGTCCTGAGGACGCTGTCCGTATTGTTCTCTGTCAAGTTGAATGTGTCCTAAGAACACTCGCGGTGTCCTGAAATGTTCGCAAATAAACAAGATGGTGGTGTTCTGAAGACGCTTCTAAGAACACTCGCGGTGTCCGGGGAGTGTTCGTAGGGGGTGTCCTGAGGACGCTGTCCGTATTGTTCTCTGTCAAGTTGAATGTGTTCTAAGAACACCCGCGGTGTCCTGAAATGTTCGCAAATAAACAAAATGGGGGTGTTCTGAAGACGTTTTTGAGAACACTCCCGGTGTCCTGGAATGTTCGTAGGGGGTGTCCTTAGGACGCTGTCCATATTGTTCGTTGTTAAGTTGAAAGTGTTCTAAGAACTATCGCGTTGTTCTGAAATGTTCGTAGGGGGTGTCCTGAAAACGGTGTCCATATTGTTCGCTGGCAAGTTCAAAGTGTTCTAAGAACACTCACATTGTTCGCGGACATTAAAAGTTTCCCATAGATCATAGTTGAAATGTTTGACTCTATGGATGTCATATGCTGCGGTGGTTGTTGCCAGGGCATAGAGTCTTGGGTGCATGGCCATTTGGCCATGCACCCAAGACTGTATGCCCTGGCAACAACCACCGCAGCATATCACATTCATATTTGCTTATAACTTTGGGCGAAAAACAAAGGTATAAGGAACAAAGGTATTAGATACTATGGATGTGATATGCTGCTATGGTTGTCCTTATTATTGTATACTTACTGTTTGGTCTAGTAATGGGAGTCCATGTTTTTCTTCTTCATTTCTGTGATAAAAGAAAATAGCATGTTAGTATTAGTATTTTGTAATGACTTATTACATTGTATAAGCAATATACTTTTATTTTTTTTCGACCCTCATATTTAGTAGAGTACAAATCAGAGTACTGTGCAATTTGCTCAGTTTCTGTATTTGTTGCTAAAATCATTGGGTCTGTGGGAGAAAAAAAAATCCATGTTGGATTAAAAAAAAAACCTTTTTCTGTTATGCTACAGTTTATTTGTTTGTTTGTTTTCAGTGTTCACTTGTTGTTTCTGGCTAATGCTTTATACTTTGCTTTGTTGTATTTTTTTTGGAGCAGTAACAGATTCTTCATTTGTTTTGATATTATAAAAGTTTGGAGCAGTTAAATACCAATTGGCGTATTCTAACTGTCTATTTTTTTAATATATTTTAGTGGTTTTGATTTATCCATTCGGATATTGTTAAATTTTGGGACAGTTAGATACCAATTGGCGTATTCTAACTGTGTATTTTTTGGCCTAATTTAGTGGTATTCATTTATCTGATTAGTTGTTGTAGAATCTTTGAGCTGTTAGATAGCTTTTGGAGTATTCTAACAGTTTATATTATTTTCACACAAATTTATAATTTTGGGACAGTTAGATACCAATTGGCGTATTCTAATTGTGTATTTTTTGGTCTAATTTAGTGGAAACAAAGCAACATCCAGACATAATTGTAATTCATTGTGGAGGGAACAGTTTAGGACATGTGACTGGAATTTTTTTGCAATTTGCTATGAAAGAAGGACTTAGGAAGGTTATGGACATGTTTCCTAATTCTCAAGTGATATTTTCACGGATTGCGCAGAGACTAATGTGGCTTCGTTCTTCTTCATTTGGTCCACAAATGGAAAAAGCAAGGCGCAATGTTAATAAGGCTGTTTGTGCCTTTCTAAGAGATTTTGGCATGTCTTCTTTTCACAATGAAAATATTATGTTTTGTAGTACATACATTTTTCGCAGAGATGGAGTCCATCTTACTTATGCTGGCAATTAGATTTTTCTGAGAAATGTACAAAATGCATTGCGACCTTTTTTGGAATTACAACAACGATTTTGAAGTAGATGTTAAGCATTTACAATTTTTGACTTACAAACACCACCCAAAGGCGCTTTTCAGAGCCACCACTTCTTTCCAGAGAAAATTACAATGTTTGTGATGGAGTAGCAACCCAATTTTTTTAATGTTCGCGAACTGTCCGCGGACTTCTAAAAAATACAAAGAGCCCTGCTTCATTTATTTTCACTTCTATTTTTTAACTGGGAAAGGCGGCTCTGAAAAGAGCCTTATTTTTTTTTGATTTTTGTAATTTTGTATATTTTTTGGTTTTTCAGACACGACACACTAGGAGAGGAGGGTAAAGGAGGGTAAAGGGGGGGGACACCAACCACAGGGATAAGAAAGGGCGAGCTAAGAGAGGAAGATGTAGAGTGGGTTTTATTTTGGTAGTGAGCAGGTCTTCTCGTGCTCTGAGACGATAGTCTCAAAAGCACTCCGAAGTCGCTCCCCCTGCAGAGTACTGTGTCACAGTACATACATACAACTGTGACCCTCGAAAGGTAAGGGTCATCAGCATTCTGTATGGCCTGTGAGGCAGCTTGAGGAAGACGCTGTCCCACAGAGGTGGTCCTTGTGGTGACAGGATCAGAAACAGAGGATGAAGTAGAGGAAATCAACCTGCTACGTTCTTCACAAGGTACAACCCTGCGAATAGCCCCAGAGTGAAATGACCTCAGGTGTCGCTTCATAGTAGTGGTCCCAAAGCTGTACTTACCGTGCTTCCCGCGACTGAGTATCATTTTGCACTCATTGCAGGTAACACGGTTCGCACGAGCCTTAGGAACATTACCATGAATGGTAAATAACCGCCACACCCAAGACTCATGCCTAGTGCGGGTAGTAGGGTTTTCCTCTACCTCATTCTCATCATCCTCTTCTTCCTCCTCCGCATCCTCACTCCTGTTCCCCTCTTCAGGCCCTTGGGGAGGTGGTGGTGGTGGAGGGGGTGGGGGTGGTGCTGAAGCAGGTGCAGCACCAAGTGGCAGTTCAGCAGCCAAGGATGCCATCTCGATGATGGTGTAGTCTGCAGGTGGCAGCAAAAATCACTGTGTTCTGAAGAATAGCCAGAAACACAATGGGAATAAGCTCTTGGGCGTGGTCTTTTATAGGGGTGCTTGTGCGCGGTTCGCGGACATGCGCACTGTCTGCGGACAGATCGAACACAAAAAAAGGATCGGAAAGTTGTGCCATGGTGAGATTTTATTGAAAAATATTATGGATTAACTGAAAATGTACTTTTAAATTGTTCGGGGACACGAACAGTGTCCGCATTTCAGGACGCACGATGAGCGTGGGCGCGGTCATATGATCCGTTCGCGAACTAGTCTGCGAAGGAAGCGCCTGTCCGCAGGACACCAAGTGCACGGAGATTGGTTAGCGCATGCGCATTGATGTCCTACGGACACTGTTCGGGTCTGAAGTAATTAAAAGTGCATCACACGTGAAACGAACATTTCAGGACACCGCGTGTGTTCTTAGAACAGTTTAAACTTGGTAGCGAACAGTAAGGACAGATATAGTGTTCTTCAGGACACGTGTAATTTCGTTTATGTACGAACATTTCAGGAGACCAATTGTGTTCTTAGAACAGTTTCAATTGGGTAGCGAACACTACGAACAGGTATAGTGTTCTTCAGGACACCTTCATTTTCGTTTACGTACGAACATTTCAGGACACCAATAGCGTTCTTAGAACAGTTTGAACTTGCTAGCGAACAGTACCGGACAGGTATAGTGTTCTTTAGGACACTTTAATGTTTGTTTGTTTACGAACAATTCAGGACACCGCGTGTGTTCTTAGTACAGTTTCATGTTGCTAGCGAACACTACGAACAGTTGTACTGTTGTTCAGGACACATCATTTTCGTTTATTTACGAACATTTCAGGACACCAATTGTGTTCTTAGGACAGTTTTAAGTTGATAGCGAACATAACGGACAGATATAGTGTTCTTTAGAACACTTTAATTTTTGTTTCTTTACGAACATTTCAGGACACCACGTGTGTTCTTAGAACATTTTCAACTTGCTAGCGAACAGTACGAACAGGTGTGGTGTTCTTCAGGACACCTCCATTTTCGTTTATGTACGAACATTTCAGAACACTCGCACTGTCCGCGGACACTTTTATTGTTTTTTTTAAAAAAAACGGAAACTATTCACAATACAATATAAAAATGTAACTTTATTTAACATATATTAATAATTTATGACAGAGAAGGTGAGGCAGAAACAAAAACAAAAACAGGAGAATTTGGGGTTTCAACATGATTGGTATTAGGTGAAGAAGGGATGGAAGTCTCATCAAAACGTTTTGGATTATGGAGAGGGTTTGGGGATAATTGACTGGGATATGGTGAGGAGGGACAAGTACATGTGGGGCAATGGTACGAGGTTTTTGGTTTGAAATGATTTTCTACAAAAGTTTTTTAATTATTAAAATTAGCCAACAATACATCCATTTTTTCTTCTATATTGTGAAGACTGTTATCCATAACAGGGTTTTCTGAAGTTTTTTCTATTTTGGTATGCTCTGTACAAAAAAATAATATATATGTTAAATGTATATATATATAAAAAAAAAATGGTTTATATTATAAAGTGTTTACCATTAGTTTCACTATCTTGTGACATTTCTTCATGTGGGAAATTGTCCTCTAGCCATTCCAGAGTACTAGACATTTCTGTGAGAAAAAAAAAAAAAAGATAATATATTTTTTAATCTAATACAGAAAGTTTATAAATATATGAGTAAAATGAAGTACACTTACTATTTCTGGTAAGATAAGTCCTATGTATTCAGTGGGTCTGGTCTTGTTCTCAGTTCTGTTGTGTCTGTGAGGTAATTATGTTGGAAGCCAATTTATCTTCTTGTGGTATATTCCATTTCAGAACATATTGTATTTAAATGAATGGTTAGTGTGTTACATACATGGGTTACATTTCTTATGTATTACTATATATAATGTGTTAGTGTGCTGCTTTTTGAATTTGTTAAATGTTCCTATATTATGATATAACAATCAAACATACCCCCCCAACCCCCCCACAGTTTTTAGGTAGTGGTACTGTTCTCCGAACATGTCCGCGAACATTAAATAAGTTCGCGGACATCAAGTTCATAAGAAGAGATCTAGTCAGTTCCATATGACATGTATATAAAGTCAAAGTCATTATTGTTAAGTTGTGCTACTAAAAAACTATGAAATTCAGTGAAAAAACGTTGTTAAAGGGACGTTATGGTTTAGTTGCGCTACTAAAAACCTATGAAATTCAGTGATAAAAACTTTGTTAGGTACGGCAGGTAGCCAACTGTTCTTGATGGAATTTTTCTGGGGCAAATAACTGGAAACCAGTCTGTCCTTCAATGAGGGTGCCTGCTTGTAAGTTAAAGTAGGGCATTTAGGAAGTAGTGGACCAAGGTCTTTATCCAACCTAAGGATATGCCAGTGTTTTGCAACAATCTTACGGACGTCACATGAGGCCTTATTGAATGTAATAATAAGGCGTGGTTCGTCCTGATCCTGATTTTTTATCCTACTGGAGGAATTGTGTAGTAACATTTCTCTAGAGAGTGACCGTGCTTTCAAAAAGGCCATCTCAATAATCTTTTTTTGGTATCCTTGAAGTAGGAAATCAGCTGCAGCCACCTTGCAACAATGATCAAATTCCTTAATGTCTGTGCAATTATATAATGAATTTTAGGAAGTGGTTAGGGAGCTGGGACTGATATCACGAGGACTTGAGTTTGAATTATCCGTGGAGCATCTTAATATTAATAGGTTATATTAATTTATTTATTTAATTTCACGTTTACCACCCTCCCCTGCCCAGGTGCAAGCCTTTCAGAAGCCTTGCTTCAGGTTTTGCACATGGGCGGTGGGGGACGGTTCTAAGGGCGACATTAGTTCTTGGAAGCAAGACCACACAGTACGACGGGGGTGGATATACCGTACCCGCGCTTAGAAACCCAAATGGTATGGGTATTAAACGTGTTTTAAGGAGATAATAAATGTATTTATATCATTATGGCATTTTCTTGCTGGAAGATATCAGCAAAGCCGGTTCGCCTTGCTATAGGCATACCACAACCTGCTCGGCTTCAGGCTTTGCTTGAATTATAGTACAAGGTTACCCCCTTGTGTGCTGCTGAGTGCCACACCATGCTAGGGTGAGCATCTTGGTTGTGCGCTTGCGCAGTATGTTTCTGGCTATGTTTTTCTCTGTTACGAGAATATGAGCCGTGTTGAGGAACATTAACCCTTACCTGCTAGGTTTTTGGTTATATATTAAGTGCAAATAATAGCATTTTGTCCTTCTAATAAAAGTGAGAGTTAGGATACCACTCATTGGTACCACAGTAAGTTTTCATTGGACTGTTTGGTCAATCCTTATTTTCCTCACTAGTCTCAGCTTTAGGGGCCTATACAAGAGACCTTCCAATTAGGATGTTCTTCTTTCCAGATCAAGCTCCCTTTAGGTGCATTAGTATATCCAATCATGTTACAGGACAACTCAGTCCGTCCCTCCTCCTTTCCTCTTCTCCCACACCCCCGGGCCCTCCATTGAGAAGCAGTAGATAAGGCCTTGAGGAGTTATTAAGGCAAGTTATTGAATGTGTTGAGTCAAGTCACCCAGACTTTAGTACTGGCTTTGCCTGTTGATGTGCGAGTCTTGTGGGGCTGGACTCTGGGAACAGTTTTCCTACTTGGAATCACTAAACTCCTTCATTTCTACAGAATGGCATAAATTCTTTCCCATGTGTCTCAATCCCAATTGGTATCCCCAAGGGTTGCAGTAAGTTTAGAGGGTTCATTTTGAGTATTTCCTCTCTTTGTCCGTTATCCCTTGCCTTCTTCCCCAGTGTTCAGTAAGACAAGCAGAATTTGGTAGTGTGGAGGTCAGAAACCTAATTTTTGGAAGGGACGGTTGTACCAGCGTCCCTCACGGTTTCTCAATTGTGAATGCAATAACTCTGCTCCTGCTACATGGGGGGGGGGGTTTCGCTCAAGAATTAACTTGCAAGTTCTAACATCTATTTGTTGCATCTTCAAAATAGAAGGGTTTATTATACTCATTGGCTCCCTTCTCCCGGCGGATTGTATGATCATGTTAGACCTCAAGGTTGAGTGCCGGGTGGTTTCTGTTTTTTCCTCCTCATCAGGAGTTTCCTCTTCAGTTCCACTGATGGGCTTGCACTTATCAATGTCCCTCCCTTTCGGTTTGGCCTTTCCCATCAGCCCCTGGTGCTTCACCAAGTTAATGAAGCTGGTGATAACTCACCTCAGTTCCAAGGGGTTTTGGATAATAGTTTTTCTCTGACAACAGTTAGCGGTGTCCCTTTTACAATCATGGGGTTGTTTTTTGTTATAAATACAAGAGATTAAAGCTCTGCATCTTTATCCTTCAGGATCACAGACTCTCCTTAGTAATTAATCCGTCTTCTTCACTTGAAAGGGAAGTTTCCCTCAGTTAGGTAACCTGGATGAGCAGATGGTCAGTTCCATTTGAGTCATCGTTCCAAACATCCTTCACGAGAATCTGTCTTTCTCGCAGTTAGGTTTCTTTTCCCTGAGGTTACATTTGAGCTCAGCCTCAGGATTGTCTGGAATGGCACGGCTCTTTTCCTTTCACTCTCCGGAGGTCTTTCCAGGGTCAGATACCAGAAGATTGGACTGATGATGCTAAGCTAGGAGGTCTTTCACAGGCAGAGGTGGTCCGCTTTAGTGAAGAAACTGCAGGTCAACCTTTTTGGAATTGTTAGTGAACTCTCTTGCAGTCAAGAGCCTTTCTCTAGGATCAGTGCCAGATATCTCCAAGACATGAGCAACATAATGTCGGATAGGACTCTCTCTTTGCCAAGTTCTTGTACTTTTGGGTTCTGATTTAGTCGTCTGTGTTCCCTTGTGCCTTATATGCCAAGTTCCCGGACTCTACAGTTAGAGTGTGGATCCCAGTGCACTGCCTTCAGACTGTTTCCTCCGGGATTGGTCAATTTCTTTTGTGTGTGTTTTCCTCCTTTGCCATGATGGCAAGAGTTTTGGGTTCTGCTGCGCAAGCAGTCGACAAAGTTAGTGTTGGCCTTATCGGGGGTGGTTCCCAACCCTATAGGATTTTACGGTGGATGTTACTAATATCGTCCCTCTCTACTCTTGGCCTGTCTCTGTCCCAACTGTTTTTTCTCTTTTGAACGGTCCCTTCAGGGGTTCCTCTCTTTTATTCATTAGAATATTTTTCATCTCTTCCTGGGGCTTCCGAGGATTTTTCGCAGGACTCTATCTGTGTCATCAAGGACTTTGGGGCAGTCCTTAATAAGTCAGGGTTCCTTTCAGCTTACATCTGCTGGGTTAGTAGGTGTGTGGCTCAATTTTTTCACTTCTGTTCCTCCCTTATAGTAGTGATAGGTAGTTTCGGGTGGAATTGTTTCGAAAGGGTAGCATTGCATGTCAATAATTGCACTTAACTGCCACTATCTCATCGAGACATGGTGTCTGTAAAGGTGGAAACAATGGATAGCAGTGCTTGGTGTGCAGGACCTTCAAGTCCATTGGCATTGGGGTTCTACCTGAGCTAGGTGTTGTTTCTTACAGGGCGTTTTCATCGTATTGGATTAGTGTGTTTTTTGTCTTTCTAATGAAGGACTGTCTGTGCTATAATTGTTTTTTCAAGTTATCCATGTGGCCTTTTCTTTCCTGTTAAGATGTTTTTTCCGGTATCAGACCATTAGATATGGACAGTTTTAAGGTTTTCCCCCTAGAGGGTATGGGGGGGTCACTATCTTTGTTGCCAGAAGGGGTAAGCACATGGTTTCCTCCATCTATTATCCAGGTTTTTCCAGGACATTTTAATGTATGAGGTGTTATAAAAATGTTTAAGTTGGAATACAGAGGCTTTTAGCCTCCTAATACCTCTCAGCTGCGATTCCAGTGGGAACTCTATTGCGGGGTCCCTTTCCCCCTTTGACCAAATGGATTAAGTAAGTTATGCGGAAAGAGGGAGTTAATTACTCCTTTGGTCCTTCAGTTAAGGTGCTATGGTGTTTATGACGTTCACCTAGGGGGAACAATTATCAAAGGAGCTGATTGGTCAAGGGAATAATAATTGTAATCATTTTATTTTTATCACAAGTATATTGATCATGTTGAGGTTAATGTGATGCAAAGGCTTCAAACGTGCATAATATGAAGCCTCCTGAATGGTTAATCCCCATCACTAATGTGACAGGGGGTTTAGATACTATTAAAGACAGGAGGTGAGTATTAGGCCACCCACCCACCCTTTTTTCTGTTTTCTTATTCAGCCCACCCACCCTGTTCTGTTTCATATTGTTTCAGCTTTCAGGTGAGAGGTGCTATGCAGAAGAGCTTCGAATTTGTGTAAAATTCAGTGTTTTTGAAAAGGGTGATTTTTTTTTTTTTTAAAACGATATGGACCCATATTATGCCACAATGTTTAATAATCTTGCCATGCTGTTGTTGATGTGCGCAGATGAGCTAAGTGCTATCTATGTACGTTTGTGAAGAAAATGCATGTAAATACTATTCAAAACGTTTATACAAATAAAATGACATTTAAATACTGTGCCATGACATTGCATAGGTACAAATGTTTATAATATGAAACGTATTCTAGGAGAAATATTTTATTAAAATAACATCTTCCCCGACATGTTCCATGTTATGTTTTCAGTCCATTCTCCAAACTTGCGAGGCCTGCCTTGTCCAATTGATTTCTGAGGGGACCAGGGTTAACGCAGTTCCATAACGCGCGGTGTCGTGTCTGCCTGGAGCCCCTGGTAATCACAGGCCTGGCAAATTGAATCCATTTGCACTGAGCTGTTTCCTCACAGTTCACGGGACTTGGAGAAAACCCTGTGTTTGGCTTTATTGTATTTCCCCTCGCGCAGGTTTTACTGCGCGAGCGCTGCAGCCCGCCCTGACGTAATCTTGTTTTGTGCCTGAGGGGAATGCAGCTGCTCAATGAAAAGCATTCACCCGAACTGGCTTTCGGGCCGATAAACGAAACCTTTATTTATAATCCCACTCTTGAAGTTCACAATGGGATAAGCCTACGTGGGTGATAAGAAGAGGATCGAACGTAATTCACCGGCTTTATAAAAACGGTGTGTGGGGGCCCCGCCAGGACTCACTCCGAGCGGCGCCTTACTCTTGCTTCTCTGTGACATATGCACAAAGAAAATGGGAGTTCATTAAAACGGGGTAAAAGGTGCTATCTCATTTTGTACAGCAGCACTTCGTCACCATGGATCATTAAGATAAATGCCGCCCCTGTCTCCTTTCTGCTTACGCAACGTAGGAGCTGCTCGTGCAGAACCCGTTTACTGTGCGCGTGCTGACTAAGCACCTGGAAGCCTCCACGGTCTCGTTTTAAATCGAAGTGGATGCTAATGCCTGAGGTTGAAAACGCGCACTTTCAGTAATCAAGGAATAGGGTAATTTTTTATTTGCGTCACTGACTGACCGATGCATTCGTTTCATTAAAAACTCGCACCATACACATTTATTTTTAGAGCATGTACTGTTTCAGCATGGCCATTGGATGGCAACAATCTATAATAATGACCAACAGGCTGCCTTGACCTGCGAGGCGCTGCCTTTGTTTGATTGACAAATCGTTCCCTTCCGTGCAGGTCAAAGGGAAACGGATGAATGAAGGGACAGGCGGAAGCGTTGATGGATTTACCACTCTAACGAGCAGGAAATGTTAGCAGTGTAATTGGTGTGACACAAAATGGGGAACCCCTGGCGAGCTCTGCTGAGGGCACCCCCCCCCCCCCCAGTTCCTCATGAAGGCCTCCACTCATGCCTTATGATTCGGATGACCATGATGGCTCAGGGCATGATGCTGACTGCACTAGTCCAAAGGTAGAAGGTTCCACACCTAACAACTGTTCCAGTCACCACTGTATGAGGCCAGTACCATTATTATGCACAGGGCCGTTGTGAAGGCAGCTTTTGATGCAAGGAGGTTTGGGGGCTCCTGAGGGGGCACTGCATTATGAACGATTCAAGGTCGACCTTAGCAAGTGAAAATCTTTAGTACAGGGGCATTGACATCTTCCATGAATTAGCCCAAGCAAGCAAGTATAGGAAAACAGCCTTAAGTTATGAGAAATTGGGTGCTTCTTCCGTGAATTTCTTTAAAATAACCTGTTAAAATAGTGCTTTTTACAGCATATTTTTTTAGAAAGATGGGTAAAAAAATATTACAATGTACAATAGGTTCTCTAGGATAATGCTTGAAAACATCTAGTAGATGTCATGTCACCAACAGTACACAGGATCATTTGACAACAAGTTGATGATGACTAGATCACAACGTATGCCAGTATTTCCTTTGGTAGTCATTTTTATGTAGCCGTGCACACAATGTATCCCAGCATTGCCACTGTAAGTCATTTAATGAAGCTGAATGCATAATAAATGCCAGTATTCCTAGCGTGAAGCTTTTTGATTATGTGGCCACAATCTATTCCATTATGGTCTCTGCAAATTACTTTTTAGAATCTGCGAATAAATCTAGGCTTGTACGGTCATTGTAAATCCCTTTGATGAAGCTGCTGCTACAATCTATGCAAGTATGGTCACTGTAAATCATGTCGATGAAGCTGCAGTCACTATCTATTCCAACATTTTCAATATAGCAAAATGGATGATGTTGCACAGACACTATAAGCCAGCATTCTCACTATCAAAAATGTCCATGATGCCCCCCCCTTGCTCCAAACGAGGCCATGTCAGCACTAGTAACCTAGGGAGTGGGGGGGGATGGATGTCACTCTAATCATTCATCAGTAACCGCACAGACTTAGTTCTGAGAGCCTGAATTGCAGGAGGCCAAGCCAGGATTTGTTTTCTTGCCCTAGACAATGATTTATGACCCACAGCCATAAAAGTAAGACTGACCAGGGAGATGGAGGCCCAGTCACACCTCTAAGTTAGGTAGCACTTATTCAAGCAGGCTGCCTACAACTATTTTCTCAAATCTAAAATCACAATGTTGGTTTCCGTAATTTAAAGTATGTTTATTTTTTGGGGAATATAATGTTTTTTTACATCATGCTTAATAAAATGGTTAACTATATCAAACAATAAATGACAGGTAAAGTTGCTTGAACACAGATTTCTGCAGAAGGTGAGTCAACTGACTGGGGGCCCTTACAAATTCCATTCAAAATATATATTCTGCTGCATTAACTACTTGAGTATAAGTGAAACGATAGGGTTGGTAGTAACAAAAATGTAAAAAAAAGGCTTTGAATTAAACATTTCCACTACTGTTACCCTTTGCAACATTCCATGCCATAATTCTGTAGTATGTCTGTGCGATTAGAGAAGGGGATAAGCCATCAGCAAATTACTTTTGGTGCTGCCACCAAAAGGTGCAGTTCAATCTGAATTGCTAGGCCATGTTCCCTCTCCACTGGAACACAAGCAACCACATGCATTTTAGGCCCTGTGGTCTAGCAGTTTGGGAAGGGCTTCTGACATTAGTGACAGGTCTATGGCTGATATGCAAACAATGGTATGGAAGGCTGGCCAGAGCAATGACGGGGGTTCTAATTGATTCAAAGACGTTTTACCTATTAGATACAACCAGAACACAGATAGGGTGGCAATAAAATGTGAGGAGAAACACACATCCTATGGGTGTGACTGGTCATTTACCCACCTAACGACTAGCCATGGCTATGTCAATGCCTCACCACCAAAACCTAACCTAACTCTTTGAGTAAGCTCTATCACAAAGTAACACCAAACGTGTTGCTGTATAGGGCCTGTCAGTGTTATATCTAAACATTCTTTTGAGTGTTTAATTACTTAATTGCCTCTGTAAATGAGCTCCTGATGTAGTACAATTCTCTTGATGTTTTCAGCTGGTTGATTTTATAAGCAATATATTTGTCAATGCCTCTGTGACTTGCACTGAAGTCCTGTTTTAAACACGCAATCACAGACCCAGCAGTGTTGGCTTGCGTATAGGTATTAGACATTTGCCAGGAAATGCCATCATATGCCCCGTTACTGGCACCATTTTCCTGCTGTTCCCATTTCATGGCCAGGTGGTACCCTTATGGCAGTGCTTGGAAAATGCCTATCCATGCCTAATCAAAAGCCCAAGCTGTGGGCTTTGCCAATGCATGCTGGCTTCTGTTTGTCTCCGTAAGTGAATGTGTATATGCCCAGATGTGGGTGTCTTGCTTGCTACGCCTAGGAAATCAAGCCGCACCTCACTGAGCTGGTGCAACAAGGTCCTTCCTGAAAATAAGGCTAGGCTTGTAAGTATTGACCAGTTTCAGATCTTCTCATGCATACTTACCAGTGGGGCTCTGACCTAAATAGAATGTATCTTGGTTTGGAAGCCTAGTCTACTCTGACTGAACATTTCATGATTCAAACTGATAAGTACTAACTTGATAACCTCATTCTGTTTGAGTAACTTTACAGAGTTTGCATGCAAACAGAATATGTCATGTGTGTTGTGGGAATTGTTTGCAAAGTATGATGTAAATCATGGGTGCTGGGTGTTTAGGCACTGCCAGAAATAAAACATGAACACCCGTAAAATAACAACAACAAAAAAAGGAGCGTTTTCTATAATGTTGCGGTCAAAGTATAAAATGTGTACATCTTTTATTACTAAAAAGCAGTATTTAAATATTTTCTAAAGAGTGCAATCAGAGGTGGATTTAACATTTAGACAAGGGAAAAATGCCAATCCCCCCACCCCCTGCTCTACTCTCTCCCCTCAAATACAAACAGCAGGGCTGATCAGGCCCTACCAGTGAGATCTTATCTTTTTAACGTGTCTCAGAGACAGATTATTTGCAACAGGAAATGATTAGAGATGGGAAAACGTAAAAAGGCAGTGACCATTGCTGTGGCACTTTAAAAAAACAATTATATAGGTTTTTAAGAAGCTATTTTAGTGTGATTGTTGGGTGATTAGTAAGTAAGGGGATACAGAACAAGCTCTGTGAAACAATAACCTTGTCATGCATTTCATTTCACTTTGTGTCTGTATAAGATTTTTTGTAAGTTCTCATTAATTGCTGTGCTGGAGCTTGTAGGCTTCCATTCAGGATGGGGGAAATAAAGTTACAGTAATAGGGGATAATTTTCCAGGTCAAGCGGAGTGGAAGAAGTGGCGCTAAATGCATATAGCTCCACTTTTTATGAGATGCAGGATTTTGTATGATTTGACAGGTGAAGTTGGAGAGCAGATCGGACTTAGAAAAGGTCCCCCTACCAAATCAGATTGGTATTCCACCAGTATGTATTTTTACGTTGGCAGAAAACCAATAGGTTCCTATGGGACCTGCCTGACTGTTACACCTGGAATGAAAGCAGGCAGAGTCCAAAAGAATCCATTGTGGATGGCTCCCACAATCGTTAATTGTGGAAGTGATTTATACTTTTCCAGACACGTAGTGGTAAATTAAAGAGCAAAGGCGATTTTCGCCTGTGTTTTACTCTTTACTCGTCCAGCACTTGGTGGAAACAATTAAAATGAATGAATGGCTCCTTTTGCAAAAAAGTGCAAACAGGCAAATTCTGATCTGTGCAATTTAGGATTCAAAACAAAATGCCCCCCATCCCTTAATCTTTTCATCAATATGTTTCTACAATGATGAATACATTGTCAGGTTGGTGTATCATGTGACTTGTGCATTTATTAAAGTAACCTGTATAAAATGTAGTATTATTTTAGCTATTCAAAGCCAAACTTACTTCAACACATATTTGTACCAACTTGAGTTTGGAAGATGTGTGGTCAAGTAGCTACATTTCCGGCTAGGCTAAAATTGTGGCTTTACCACTTGACCAAAATGTGTGATCCTGGGCATATTTTTTAATTTCACTATGCCTTATCTGTTAAAATTAGGTTCCACTAGAAGTGATTCAGTTCTCATTATAAGCTATTCTAAAAAGCCTCACTCATGGTTTAATAGATGGGCAGCACAGGGATTAGGACACACACACACATCCAACTTTGAAAATACCCGGGCCCCATTTATTGAACAAATTTGTGTCATTCAATAGGAAATCAAAGTAAACACATCAAACAAAGAGTCATCATAGACAATTGCATATTATATAACCAGTATGTAAACAGTATGAGCCTCATTACAAAGTATGCGGTAACCATGGCGCTATTAGCGCCATGGTTGCCGCCTGTATTTTACCGTGTCCACCTTGGTGGATGGTGGAATTACCAGCCTACTCCAAGGTGAGCGGGGCCAGTAATTCCCCATTCACCAAGGCACTTCCCCATTCCCATTTTTGCCCCCATAGGGCTCAATGGGAATGGGGAAGGAGGTAATTACAGTACTGCAAATTGCGGTACCGTAATTAGCACCAAGGTCCCTTTGCGGGCCCGTTCCTTAACGGCTGGTAAAACCAGCCGTTGAGGTTGGGTCCGGCAAAGGGACCTCGTAGTAAGGCGGTAAGGGTTTACCGGTACCGGTGCCCTTACCGGTACCGGTAAACCCTTACTGCATACCGTGTAATGAGGCCCTATGTACCAAACAATGATGTACAGGGGCACGCCACACCAGGAGCGATACCAGGAGGCCACAAACCCCTCAACCAGCACTGTCTGCCCCCTGATGCAGCCCTTACATTCCTAGCACTCCCTTGCACTCTCAACTCAATTAAAATGTGCTGCAAAAATGCAACAGAAAATAACATTTTGTGTTTAACATGTAATTTTGGACATGAACCATTGATGGGAGACATTCAGAGTGAGACTACTGTAGGGGTTCAGCTGGAAAGGAGGGGGTTGTGGAATGGGTGAGTGAAGGGTGGATTGAATACATGTGTATGTTATTGGAGGATATGTAGTTGTGCTCGAAATAATTGTTAAGATCCACAATGCTACCTGTATTGATTGGACATGGTATGTTCTGTTCTTGAAATGTAAAGAAGTTTGAAAAGAAATGTTATTTTGTGGGAAACAAAATCTCCTACTCCTTGCTTCAGTATTCTGGGTCGGGGGTCACAACAAGATGGAGGGACCACAAGCATCTCTTCTGGGGCCTGCTGTGAGTATCCACAGTGCTCAGGAAGATATTGTTGGGCGGACACCATCTGAGATGGTACAAAGACTGGGGACCTCACTGCTCATCCCTCTCGGAGGAGGAGAAGGAATAGGAGTAGGAGGAGGAGTTGGCATCACCCTCAATTCTCCCAAGCCAGTCCATGAATGGCATGCTGAGTGCTGGTGTGAATGGGTGGGAGGGGAAGTAAATGAGAACGTGGTTAGGGCAACTGAAGGAAGGTGACTGGACGGTGAAAGGTGAAGGAGGATCAGATATAACAGAAAGGGGAGAGCAGATGGGAAGGGAACATAGGTAGATTGATGTTGTAACACTATTTTCCTTGCTTCTCTTTTGATATGTACAGTTTATCTGGGAAGACATTTTTTGCTGGATCACGGATCTGGGAAATCTGGATGAACAGCAGCACTTTGTTGAGGGTATTCCTAGACCCACATCCAATGAAATGTGGGCCCACCTAATCACAACCCTGGCCCACCCATATGAAAATTCCTAGAGCCGGGCCTGACATGGACCCATTGCGCACACCCACACATCACCCACACACACTACTCACACCCTCCCCACATGCAAACATCACTCACATAATAAATCAGAAGCAAGGACATGTGCAGACTTGAAATCCACGGGTGCAGGAAGGAAAGTACCAGAAACAGCGCTGACTCTGACATCTCCTCCCTGTCAATACCAGATGGGCCCACTTACCACAACCACTGCCACCCACCCTTTTATTTAACTATTTATTGTTTGCTTGTTAGGCATGTATACAATAGGAAAACACTGTCTAAAAGTGCCCACAGTGCAGGGAGGGAGCGAAGGTAGGAAATACATTACAAAGCAATATTTAAGAGCAGAGGGAGAGGGACAAACCTACTATGCCTTGTGAGTATTCAGAACATGCAATTACAGAAAGGAAGAGGGAAGAGGGGGTAAGTGCTGGGGAGTCCGAGCTCCTGGCTGAGCATTAGACAAAGTGTTGGGAATGTTAAGTGCTAAATAGCCTGGGCCACAGGAGGCGTACGTGAGAGCCTCCAGAGTGGAAGCTGTGCAGATGCCAAGTGCTGTGGATAGAAAGGAGCTGGGAGGAATTGGTGTGGAAGGTCAAGGACCCGAGGATACATAAGGGCCAAAGACACAGATTCAGCAACTGCGGGATTAGCAGAGGAGAGAAGGAGGGAAGGAGGAGGAAAAGAGGAAAGTCTTAAGGAGCTTCGGAATTTGATCGCTCAAGGTGCAGGGGGGGGGTTCCAAAGGAGGGAGCTTACAGAGGAAAGTGAGTGACCCCCTGCCCTTTGTTTAGCAAAATGCTTACACACAAAGAGTCGGTGCCAGAGGAATGACCCTTGATGGTTGTGGGCCTCAACTCTCAACTTAACCTGTGACTGGGAAATCTGCTCCTCCGCCTTCCTCCCCTGGTTACTTGTAGAGCCCTTGGTGCAAATTGCCCGCTCTTCCATTTCCCCATTGTTAGCCCCCCGCTCACTGTGTGCTTTCCCCTATGACTTGTAAAGCAGTTTGTTACATCATGAAACCTAGGTCTACACTCAATTAATTCCCCAATAGTAGGAATATTAATAATAATAATAATAATAATTATAATAATAACTCGTGAGGCTCTGCAAACATGTATTTTGGGTTGCTCAGTATGATCCCGGGTGGTCTTCTTTGAATTCAGTCTGCATACTGTAAATACATTTTCCTTGCTCAGTTATTAGATACATGTTTTTTTAAATAAATAAGATACCTTCTCACTCTGTAAAGAAACAATTCCATACGTGAGTAAATATCCCCTCTTCAGTAAATAAATCTTCCATGGTAGAGGGTTTGAGGATAAATGGCACATTAATTCCTGGCTGCCTATCTATTGATCTATCTATCTATGTTCTTGTATTGCGCCACTAACCCTGAGGCCTCAGGGCGCACACAGGAGAAGGGGAAAAAAGACAGACAAGAACAAAAAAAACAAAAGAGACAAAGAAGAAAAGGCAGAAATCATGCTACATGCCAACAAGAAAAAAAAGAGATAATTTGATGTTACACATAAGTGGCGATGTAGAGATGAGTATCAGGACATAAGACAAGGGGGGATTACCCATAGGACAGGAGCCCAAGAATTGAAATTAGCCCCTCCAAATCTCTTCAGAATGGACAGAGGTTGGACCAAAGAAATATTACAACTAGATCATAATAGATGACCAACGGGTTTCTTTTTGTTCCTAGCAGTAAGATATGATGGGGCATCGCCCTGCAAGCATTTGCACACAATAGACAGCCCCTTATGCTGCAACCGCTGTTGGACAGGCAGCCAGTGCAGGCTACGCCTAGCCTCGGAAATGTGCATATTGCGCTTCAGACCAAGCACAGGTAGCACTGCACTATTCTGGATCACCAGCAATGTTTTGAGATTAGCCAGGGACGTACCAATTAGGAGGCTATTACAGTAGTCCAGTTTACAATTCACAATTGCAGCTGCAATCAATGCAAGATTTTCTTTTGGCAGGTAGGGCCATATCTTCCAGAGGAGCCGGACGTAAAAATGGCAGGAGGATTTTAGATAGTTAGTCTGCCGAGTAAAAAACTGTTGAGGGTCGAAAGATACCCTGAGAGGTTTTACAGTTTTTGATACGTGAATAACATGTTGACTAATGAAAAAGTTCTCCTTTTTCACATCCAGCTTCTTCAGCCTCTGCTGAGTGCCCAAAACAAGCAACTTGGTTTTGGTATTATTAAGAGCCAGTGAAATCAAGGCCATCCAATCCTGGATTTCTGCAAAAATGTGGTTGATACTCTCTAAGTCTTTATGATACTCACCGGTGAGTTTGGTGACAATCTGCGTATCGTCGGCATATTTGGCAAAATATATGCCCATGGCCGACAGAAGAGCACAAAGGAGTTGTGAATAAATATTGAAAAGTAGGGGCAAAAGACACGACCCCTGAGGAATACCACATAATAATGTAGAGACAATGAAAAAAGCATTGTCCTTAGTTACTCTCATATTTCGTGGACCCAGAAAGGATTTGAACCAGACCATCGCCTCTTTGGTGCATTTGCCAACTGAGATTAATCGGTCTGCCAAGTTGATGATCAACAAGATCAAACACGGTGGACAGATCCAAGAGCAACAACAAAGCTGTGTTACCCTCACTGACAATGCCAGCAATGTATGATTTCAAATCTGACAGTGCAGTCTCAGTCCCGTGACTTGGTCGGAAGCCGGACTGCTGAGTGGCTAATATATCTTGTTCTTCAACAAAAGTTTGATATTGGCAATAGGCAATTTTATCCAAAATTTTTAGGATAAAAGGATCATTTGTAATTGGACGATAGTTCCCAGACTCTGCAGGATCTAGATTTTCCTTCTTCTGTAGAGGTGTAACCCATGCTTCCTTTATTTTTTCAGGGACATATGACTCATGGAAGGATTGGTTAATGAAAGTAGTCACCGATGGGGCAAGAGTTGAGATGTATTCTTTAAATAAGGTTGCAGGAAATACATCCCCTTTACACAAAGTGGGTTTGAGCTTAGAGACTGTATCAATAACCTCTTCTATGGAGACTGCATTAAAGGAAAAGACAGGGGAATCCCTGACACATTCTGTGCTGCTTATTGTAGAAGTCATATGGTTGAAGATTAATTTGACCTGAGTATTAATGCTTTTCTGGTGAGTAAGGGTTTTGTTAATGAAGCTGTTATGGATATTTTGGCACCACGAGCTATCAACATGAGATACGGGGGCTATAGTGCAATCCTACAATTCCTGAAGGATAGTAAAAAGCTCCTATGAGCTAGATTTTGCCTTAGAGATCATAGAATTTAGGTGTAGTTCTTTAGTATGATAAATAAGGGCTTTATAGCATCTGACAGCAAGCCTTTAGGAAGTAGGTTTTGCCTTAGAAAGATGTTTTCGCCATAATCGTTCCAGTTGGCGTTTTTGCGCACGAGGTTCAATTATCTCAAAATTGAAAGAGATATAGGATGGATTAGTTCCTTTTTTTTACGGAAGATTACAGAAGTACATCAAATGCTTCATCGACTGCAGACCTTATGTTAGCTACAAAAGAACCAAGAGGCATAGGTTCTTCAAGTGATGGTACCAATGGGAGAACTGCAGCATGAAAAGCATCTTGCATAATTTTCCGTACATTCCTGGTCATGCAGGGTATGGGTGATTGCTTACCAGTAGAGATGATATTATGGTGATCCATCTCAAAACATACTAGATGATGATCTAACCAGATACATTTATCTACCTTGATGTGTGTGATGGAAACATTTGTTGATAGAACCCAGTCTAAAACGTTCCAACCTATATGAGTAGGAGACTTAATACGCTGAACAAAAAGTAATGATGATAAAGACTCAGAAAGGGAAATGGAGATTCCATCAGATGAATAATTAGCCCAGAGGTTGATATCACCTAAAATAATAGTGCACGAATGTGACTTGCAAGAGTTGCCAACAAAAGCCAAAGATCATTTTGGAAACTTAAAAATGGACATATAATTATATATTTAACACAGATGCCTGTGATAATGATATGACCTTAGTGAAACACACATGTCTGTAAATTAAATGAATTATCAATGTGATTGTTTTGGCTTTGCTCTTCCAGGACCCATTTATGTAATTCTGGGCTCTGGTCAGCCTTCCCCTCTGCCCCCTCTCATTGCCTCTGTAAAACCCTGCCCTTTTCTCCATACTCTGCTATCGAGACATTCATGGTATGACTTATAATATAAAGGCTTTCCATCTAGGATGGAAACTGGCCCTGGCCCTGGGTTTATGAATTTTAATATTAATTAAATGATGCAGGTAATCTATTTTGGATGGGTGGTCTGCTAAAGCAAAGAGCATGTTCAAAGGTCACAGGTGTCCCGCTTGACAGCTGATGTGACACTAAAGTCACTGCAGACAGAGGTTGCATTTAAATGTGCACCTCTGATTCAAAACCATAATAATTGTGCAGACTATCCGTCTGGTGGCTAATCTCTAAGAAAAAGCCATACGTAGGTGTTGGTACAGTCACTGTTAGTACACACATTTATTAAACATATGTATCATTCTCATTTCAACCCTGTGAGCTCAGACCAGCCATGGAAAGGCTATGCAGATTTGTACCTGGACTGCCTGTCTCTGCTACAGCCATCAGGACAATCAAAACAAAAGAGGGGCTGGCTGGAAGGTTTGCTCTGGGCAACCCTCTAGACCATCGTTCTCCACCTGTCAAGCCATTACAAAAGGGGAAAGACTGTATGCAAATCAGGCTTGGTTCCACCCCAAAAGGGGCAGTGCAGTCTGAACTGTTTGGTCACATTCCTCTGCACAAGAAAAAGCCATACGTAGGTGTTGGTACAGTCACTGTTAGTACACACATTTATTAAACATATGTATCATTCTCATTTCAACCCTGTGAGCTCAGACCAGCCATGGAAAGGCTATGCAGATTTGTACCTGGACTGCCTGTCTCTGCTACAGCCATCAGGACAATCAAAACAAAAGAGGGGCTGGCTGGAAGGTTTGCTCTGGGCAACCCTCTAGACCATCGTTCTCCACCTGCCAAGCCATTACAAAAGGGGAAAGACTGTATGCAAATCAGGCTTGGTTCCACCCCAAAAGGGGCAGTGCAGTCTGAACTGTTTGGTCACATTCCTCTGCACAAGACCATACACATCCCCAAACATGTTTTGGCCTTGTCAGGCCTCATCAGTGAGGAGTAGCTTGGGTCTCTAGGACAAACAGGCAAGGGACCCACGTCTGGGCATACCCGTGCCACTCTGGGTGACCATAGCAAAACAAAAGAAGGTGATGGCTGGAAGGTTTGGGATGAATCCTAACCTCTGGCATTGCTCTGCGCAATCCTCCAGACCATTGTTCTTCACCTGCCAAGCCATCACAAAAGGGGAAAGACCATATGCAAATCAGGCTTGGTCCCACCTGAAAATGAGCTGTCCAGCACAACTGTTTGGCAGCATCCCTTCTGCATGAGACCACAAACATACACAAACCGGTATGAAACCTGTCTGTCTTTATTATTTTATATTGTGTCTAAATTCCCTGATTAGGAGCAGTACCATTCACATTTTGCTCATGTACGTAGTTTGAAAATGACAGTCATCAAATTTGTTAGTTGTAACCATCATTTGTATCAGTGCTGTAATGTGTTATGCTCTCCTAAGTGACCTACCAAAGGAAGGTCAAGTCTAGTGGGAACCTCCTCTGTATTTGGAGTGAAACCTCATTTTGGCCTCTGCCTCTAAATTCTTGGACTCACTGTAAAGGATATAATTTTCCTGAATGAGGTGCCACCTTAGTAGGCACCTCAGTGGCCACAGAGCCCTCTTTTGCAGGAGTAGGCGCCTCTGAAGCCTTAGGATCTGGACTGGGTACTACCAGAGTCTCCAGTCTTTCATGATCTCCAGTTGGAAGAGCCTATGCTCCCGTGGCATCAAGTGCGCCTTCCAGTGCTGCTTCCTCTGACCAGATCTAGTCACTAGGACAATATTGTCAGCATGGGGCAGGCCATTCCCTAACAGACTGTCCACTGGAATTGCACCCTTGATAGTGACACAGTGCTGAGAGGTTTCCCCTCTCCAACAAAACTCCATTATTGCAAATGGGCATTTTGTAAGGCCATCAAACCTCCTGACTAACTTCTATGAACCAGGAAAGATCTGATTGTCTTGCACCCACCGTCGCTGGACAGTGCTGGTATTCGCACAAGTATTTTACTGCTAGTGCATTGCTCCCGTTTATGAAGCCATGTTCTAAAGATATCTGAGCATTCGTTCTTAAGATATCTGAGCATTCGTGGGAACCAGGGCCTCTGCTAGAGACACAATACCTTTGCCATTGAAAGTCACCAGAGAACATTCAGTCATGCCCTGGGCTTGTGTGAATTCAATGTCTAAGGTGGTCACACTGACTATGGCCTCCTCTTCCATGAGGCCAGAAATAATTGTGGCCCACTGGGGTATAACCTTACATGCTGGGTTTCCCCTGCTCTGTGTCAAATCATCACATAGGAAGCAGCCTCTGTTGGGTGAGGGTTGACATTTCAATGTGTGTTAAATACTTCTGTGTAAGGTCAACTCTCCATTGACTAAGTAATAACAGTTCCTATTGTGCATAAATTGTTCCCAGGCTCTTGGGCCCCTAACTTTATATGAGCACACATAATAGGAACAACAATGGTAGGGATTCCGGAAAGTCTATTAAGCCCATCAACTCTTCTGATCTAATTGCAAATTAAATATAATTCTTCCATTGCGGTAGAGAAAAATGTACCACCTGCTGATAGATCTTGAAACAAGCAGGCTGTGGGATACAGACATACATTACTGATGAGTCATGATAGCAATCGATGGTTCAGAAATGGTTAGCAGAGAGCAATTTGAAGTGTACACCCTCGGCTCCAGTGGCACTGCTACAGTCTCCAGAACATACAGCATAGCATGGAATTGAGCCAATACATCATAACTACTGGTTCAACAAACAAACCAAACAACCAGACCCAAGACCAGTAGTTCTTCTTCTTGGTCATTTCTATAGAAGCACTTGAGAAGGATCTCCACAGTTGGTGGTTGCTCTTCTGTTGCATAAACATTTTTTTAGAAAATGCTTCTTTATGACCAAATGACCCCCAGTCATCACAACCACAATGACAGCCATTCTAGGGAAAAATAGAAATAATTTGTCAAAAGACACATTTCAAACTTTAAATGCATAGGGTGTATCATTATGTCAAGAGTTGAAACCTAAGCGATTTCTTAATCTGCGTAATTGATGAGGTCACTGTGACAAAACTGTTTGCCCTACAACAGTATTCCACCTGCAGTTGCTATGCAACATCATCTTGACGGAACTATCCCAATGGAGATAACAACTGTACTTCAACAGCAGTAGACCAGCGCTAGTTGTAGCCTTAACCCATGTTCTACTGGATCAGCCCACTAGCCTAACTCTGGTGTCCCGACATGTGCCAAGCAGCTCTTGCGCTGTAATACAACTCCTGCTATATTGCACCATCTGGTATAGTTCTGATCCTGCTGTTCTATACTGCCTGAAAGTTTGCTCTATCGGCAGAAGCTGGTAGAATAGTCACTCTATCTGACTAAGAGTTGTATTGCTTTCCAGCCTTTTATCACTACTGGCGCTCTCCAATATATGTTTTTTGTATTATGAGGTAAGTTGCACTCTGGGTTTGGCTCAGAGATAGGCCTGGGATATAACATGCATTGATTAATGAATAGGCCTGAGTTGCGCTTGTCCATTAAATGATACAATGCACTCCGTTGTGATCACACAATTATTTTATTGCAATGATTTTTCTTTTTGAGAGAGCTGTTAAGTTGCAGAGATTCTCTTCCTATATCATTATGTCTTGAAGTTCAAATGAAAAAATTGAATTCAATTTAAATTCACTGATAATGTATTCAGTTTTAAATTCACTGATAGTTTTCGAATTCTAGTGTCTTTCCTTGAAACGTGTTTCCCTGCATTTAAGTATCAGCGGTTCCTCAGGAGGTGTTATGACACTTGTGCGTTAGATTTTAAAATAATATATATTCCTTTTAAGCTGCATAATTGGGTACTGTCCTAAAAACCAGAGACAGAACAGAGCTGTAGACTATGTGCATTACGTGATTAAATTACAATAAGCTGGTCTAAATTTGTACTTACTGGTGAGTATTTCTTAGTATTGGTATTTTGCATTTGCAGATGCCATAGCAAGGTGTTGAGAACCTTGGTAAGGGTTACACCTGGTATTCCTAAAATTAAGCTTCACGTTTTTCGGAGCGTTGTCCTGGATAGTGGTTCTGTGGGAAGCCTTACACACAGGGCACCTGAGTGATATGAAGTCCTATCTCGTGACCGCATCGGGCTCCGGCACGGAAGTTGCCCAGCAGTCCTCCAGTACCACCTCCTGTTGATCTCCGTGCAGCAGTCGGTACACATCCAAGTACAGGGTCTGGGGGGCAGTCTCAGCAGGGCCAGGTCCTCAGCAGAGTAGAACTTGTTGTAAGAACCATCTTTTGCCAGTCGTAGCTGCAGATTGAGAGCATGCCGGTCAACTCTCCTCACGGTGTTTGTAGAAAATTAATACTGGGCTGGATTAAAATGAGTGCCTATGGCACTAGAGTTACTAGATGTTAGTTGGGTATATTTCAAATAACCAACTAGTAAATGCTCATCTGGTCTTTTGCTGAAGATTATGTAACCAACACTGATTTCGCGATCCAATTGGCAAAGTATTTAAAAAAATTGCCACTTTAAGTAATGTGCGATGATGTTATCGCATACGACAACACGACGATGTCACGCACACACGAGCGGCGACCATCTTAAGTTGGGAAAAATATGCCTCAACTGAATTTCTATGCCAAAGTAATGTTGTGGTACTGAACCTAAGAATTCCTGAAAGATTTGCAGCTCGAATATTTTGTATTAATCAGTCTTAAGTCTGTTCTGTCCTTGCTCTTGGTAAATCCCAAATTATTTTTTGATTGGCTTTAATGGACACCCAAATGGTCATAACTGTCCAACTTGTGTAAATGAAACAATGTGTCAGCTGAACTTCTTACTTTTAAAATAATATATCATTAGCATGTGAACAAGATATATTAATATTGGTGACATCAAACAAGAACATTCATCATTTTGCTATTGGGAAACAGTGAAGTCCTGATAAAAATGATTGTACTACTGTTGTTTGATGGTCATAAAAAATGAAATAGCTCCTGGTCATGGTTGAGGCCTGAGTGGCAGGTGTCCAGATTACAAATCCAATTTGCTTCTTGTTTCCTTAAAAGTTGTTCTAGGTTGCCTCCTCTGGGGGGGAGAGGCATAGTTTTTCAATTCAATTCTAAAGAACCTTAATTTGCTAAGTTGTCCTCTAATATGTTCTCCAATTATTGCTTTGAGCGATCTGATTGTGCTCCCTACTTATATGAGGTTGCATGGACATGTTATTCCATAAATTGTATTTTTGCTGTTGCAGTTGATCAGTTGCTGGATGTTTACTTGTGTTCTGTTAGGTATTGAAATGGTGGTTTTTCCATTGTCCAAGTATTTACAAATTATACATTGACCACATTTATAATTGCCACATGGTTGTGGTTTCAGCCACATAGTTGCTGGTATTTGTTTTTTTGTTTTTTTGATCTGAGAATGTGATGGGCTTAGTTTGTCTGTTAAGTTCTTGGCTTTGTGAAAGGTAATAGTGGGATGATAATCTATTATTATATTGATATCCAAATCTGTTTTCAGAGTCCTTTTGATAATTTGTTTGTTTGTGCTGTATGTCGTAATGAAACATATTTTGTGTTTTGAGCTCCCAGTTGCTGGTGGCTGTCTTTTATTGTGTACAAGTTGTGCTCTTTTCTTTTGAGAGTTTTTTGATAACTTTTGGTAATGAGGTTTTGACTTTATCCTCTTACCTTGAAATTATGCATTGTCTGAGATACATGTTGTTTGAATTCCTCATTGGTGGTGCAGTTCCTCTTGATCCTTAACATTTCTCCATAAGGAATATTATTAACAACATGTTTAGGGTGGTTGCTGGTCGCGTGGAGTGTGCTGTTACCGGCAGTAGGTTTGATGTTTAAGGTAGTGTAAATCATGTTGTCTTGGATATACAGGTTGATGTCCAGAAAATTGATTTCAGATTGGCTATACTGTGTGGTGAGTTTCAAATTATAAGTATTTGTATTGAGGTGATCAAAATAATCCTGAAGTTGAGGTAATGTACCATTCCAGATCATGATGATGTCATCGATGTAGCGTCCCCAAAAAATAACATTATTGTTGTCCATGAATGATGGGTGCCGCCATGCGTGCTCCAGTTCGTAATGCCCCATATATAAGTTAGCATATGATGGGGCATACTTGGCACCCATGGCAGTTCCTTGGATTTGTTTGTATAGTTCTTTATTGAATGTAAATATGTTGTTGTGCATGGTGAAGTATAACATCTCCAAGATCATCTGGTTCTGATCGTGATAAGATATGGATCTGGTCTTTAGGAAATAATCCATTGTTTGAAGTCCTTTGCTATGGAGGATGGAAGTATATAGCACTGAAACATCCATGGTGACTAGCCAATAGTTTGTTTCCCAATGTATGGTTTCTAGCTGTTGAATAATGTGTGCGGTGTCTCTTATATAGGAGGATAATGATGTCGCTAGAGGCTGGAGTTTGTGGTCAATATATTCTGATATGCGTTCTGTGAGAAATCCAATGCTATTGATAATCGGTCGACATGATGGTAATTCACTGTATGATTTGTGTGTTTTGGGTACAAATTAATTGTCAAGATGATGGGAAAAGGTATGTTCATGTACTGGTACTCTTCATCTGTTAACAATGCTTTGTCCCTCCAGTATTTGCTCATTGTCCTCCAATCTTCTTGAAGTTGTGGGAGTGGATTTGTGTGTAGCAGCTCATAACATTCGGCATCTTGCAGATGTAACATTGGCATTTTGACATAGTCTTCTGTTTGGAGTAATACTATGTTGCCTCCTTTGTCTGGTGATCTGACTGTTATGTCAGGATTGTTTTGAAGTGCCTTAAGTGTTTGATTTTCAGAGTAGCTAAGATTGCAGTTGGTCACTTTCTTATTTCTGGTCCCCTTGAGATACATGGTTGCGAATTCATTTTGAGTTGCTTTGAAAAATATGTCGATTGCATTGTCTGCTGGTAGGTTTGGCACAAATGTTGACTTTGGGTTGAGTCTGGTGGTTTCTGAGAGTCCTACATCAATTTGCTGTTCTGTTGTGAATGACTCCATGGTGTATTGGTCGTCAGGATCCGGTATGTTTAATAGATCTAACGTTAGTTCTACTTGTTCAACTGTTAGGTCTGATGGAACCTCTTGTATGGTACGATGTTTTAGAGTGTCTATATTTGCAAAAAAATCTTTTAGTTTTAATTTCCTGCAAAGTTGGAATACATCTACAGTTGTTGAAAAATAGTCAAAATGATTAGTGGGACAGAAACGTATTGCTTTGTTGAGTGCCGTTATTAGATGGGGTGAGAGATCTGTATTGGTGAGGTTAACCACAACATTTTGCACCATGGTAGAGGACTCTGGGAACGAGTCCGTACTCCTGCTTTTGACTTTTGAGTTTTTCATTTTGGATTTGGATCTTCTGCCTCTCCTGCCCCTCGGGGTCCTGGATTTGGTGTTCTGGTATTGCCTCTGTTTGTTTGCAGTCTGGGATAGTTTCTTATTTGTTTTTGTTGGATGAATTCTTCTAAAAAAGATGTAGTTGCAGATTGGGGAGAAGTTGGATACTCTTTTGGTTGGGAGACTGGTGTTGCTGGTGGTCCTTCTATGTCAGTATCACTGACAATGTCAGTATCTGATGTTGATGGTGTGGACGATGGTGGCACTGTTACTTGTTATGTTAATTTGGTTGTTTGGTCCTTAGATTGAACTGTTTATTGAAAGTATGTACTCCTTTGAACTTGTAATCAAGTTCCGCACGTAGAAATTGTCTTTGTTTTTTTATCTTGATTTGTACTGAGTATTGATCTATTATATGTTGTTGTACGCGATGACATCATTGCGCATTACTTAAAGCAGCAATTTTTTGAAACACTATGACAATCGGACCGCAAAATCAGCGTTGGTTACATAATCTTCAGCAAAAGACCAGGTGAGCATTTACTTGTTGGTTATTTTAAATATACCCAACTAACATCTAGTAACTCCAGTGCCATAGGCATTCATGTTAATCCAGCCGAGTATACATTTTCTACATACACATGTGCTTCATTTTAGGAATACCAGGTGTAACCCGTACCAAGGTTCTCAACACCTCGCTATGGCATATGCAAAATACCAATACTAAGAAAATACTCATCAGTAAGTACAAATTTAGACCAGCTAATTGTAATTTAATCACGTAATGCACATGGTCTACAGCTCTGTTCTGTCTTTTGTTTTTAGGACAGTACCCATTTATGCAGCTTAAACGGAATATATATTATTTGAATAATCTAACGCACAAGTGTCATAACACCTCCTGAGGAACCGCTGATACTTAAAAGCAGGGAAACACATGTCGAGGAAAGACACTAGAATTCGAAAACTATCAGCGACTTTATAACTGAATATACTATCAGTGAATTTAAACTGAATTTAATTTTTTCATTTGAACTTCAAGCCATAATGATATATGAAGAGAATCTCTGCAACTTAACAGCTCGCTCAACAAAAAAAAGAATTACAATAAAATAATTGTGTGATCACAACGGAGTGCATTGTATCATTTAAAGGACAAGCACAACTCAGGACTATTCATTATTCAAAACTGTATCTGACTAAAACCTCTAAAGCCACCAGGGAGTTTGAGGAGTTAGCAACTTCAAAAGATACCTTTCAGCAGGTAGAATGGCAGGAGGAATGCCCGGATCAAGCCACTGCTCTGCGTGACAATGTGCCTTATCAATCACAGGGATTGTGCAATACAAACACAGTGCAATTCATCTTGAAAATGCAGAGAGATGGTCATTTTCCTCCTAAACTGCTCTTCTGCCCCAGACCCTGCCCGAAATGTGAAAGTGAAGCATAAAGATCCTTTGCGGCACTTTCACGTCTTATCAGAAGGAAACACAAAATGCTAAATTGCAGCAAAAGGCAATCAGCACCACTTTAAATGACAGTGACCACCCTTTCGCACCATCAGAATTGGGACTTCACTCCAAAATAACCCATCAGGAAAATGGAAAGGCATGTCATACATTTCAACTGGGCTGAAAAATGAATATACAGACCTATGTAATGTTGTGCTACGTTAATGGGCATTTGCATATCGCCTTTCACCACTGGAATGGTCTCAACGCGCTGTAAGTTAAATGCCCTCGGGGACCGCAGTCCAGTTAAGTGTTAATGGTCAGAGAAATAAATAATGCGTGTGTGCAGTAGGTGTCTGTGCGGCGTGCGGCTAGGTTGGATTTATTGTGGGCGATAGTGGAATTCTAAGACTGGAGGTGGTGTGCAGAGTATGCGAGAAAGGTAGTATGTGTACAGCTAGGCCAAATATGTCATGGGGGGCAGCTGCATTCTAATGAATGTGGTGCTGTGCAGTGAGCAGGGTATGTGAGATTATGTGTGCAGCTAGCCTGGAGATCACTTGTGAAGTATGGCCCCACAGCATCACGTCTGGGCTGGAGAGTGTAAATACTCAAAGATAGTGGGCCTCATTGCGAGGCAGGCGCTCCCGTTCATTACAGGATGCCTGATTACGAGGTCCCCAAGCGGGACCCGGAAAAGACGTCTGGCAAAACCAGACGTCCTTTCCGGGTCCCGCGAGGAGACCAAGGAGCTAATAACGGGCCCGTTGTTAATGGGCCCGTTATTAGCTCCATCCCCACTGAGTCCTATGGGGGCTCGAATGGGAATGGGGAATGGTCTTGTGAATGAGGAATTACCAGGGCCTCCAAGGTTGGAATGACCCGGTAATTCCTCATTCACAGACCACGGACCCGGACACAATTTTGGAGGCAGCCATGGCACTAATAGCACCATGGCTACCTCCAAACTCGTAATGAGGCCCAGTGACTTTCTTACACCTGCTATACACAGTACTGCAAAATAGCAAATCTGGCCTACAAGGTGAAGTAACCATTATTGTTGTGTATGGCTTCCATAGAAAGCCATTAGCAACTATTTCCCTTTCTAATTCCTGTATCCGCTATTGTGTTGTCATAGACGGGGATTATGGAATTCATAATCAACTGGCATGACATCATGGATATGGTATTTGCTTAGCCAAGATAATCTTTTCCATGGTGCGTTGCTATTGGCTGAGAGGAAAGTGAACCGGTATGTACGTTGCTTAAGCCTCCCCACTCCATGCTCTGCAATGAGGACAACACAGAGGGCCTCATTCTAAGTTTGCCGGTCCAGAATTAACGTGCAGGTGATTCCATTTACCGGCAAGTTTTCCATTTACCAGCAAACTGCTGATTTACCTCCAGCCTAGAGTTGGAGGTAAGTGAGGCACCCCACCACAAAGAACAGTCGGTATTAACGGCAATCCCCTATGGAGTCCTATGTAACTCCATGGAATGGTGATTAACCTACCCTTACTGGAACTCGGAATATGCTGGTAATTCTGGCAGACCGAGTGCAGGTAACTGTAATTCCGGCTGGTGGTATCCCGCCGGATTTACCGGCAGGATACCACCAGACTTAGAATGAGGCCCAGAGAGTGGAAAAGATGTTTGAAAGGGGCCATAAACAAAATAAATTATAGATCAGTGGCTTTCGACCACAAGTTAACACACCTCAGAGTTGCGAGTAACATCATAGACAACTCGCGCTTACCTGTCCTTATCTATCAGATGTCCTTGGGAAGTCCTTTGCAGACTTTGTCCCAGTAGTTGATAGCTACCCAGCTATAGTTCTCTGTGTTATTATTAACAGGAAAAATGCTTCAACACACATGTACTACTATTCCTGCATATCCCCATCAGTGCAACTCCTTGTGACTCTCTCAGGCATGCCTGCCACATATTTCTCGTCAGGTGTTGAATCTGACTGGCCAAACGTAGTACACAGCAGAAGTGCTGGAAAGCAAGCCATCCAAATCAGAAAGAAACAGAAAACTTTAAAATACCCTATCCTGAGCACAGCCAATAGGGACGAGTGAAGGTCAGTCCCTGCTGGTGGCAGTAATAGTGATCCTCATTAAAACCGTTGTTATATAATCGGTTTTTATCCTGTGTTCTGTTGCCATTTGCATGGTGTGTTCGTGCTATGGGCCCTGAAAAATCTGAGGGCTGGATTTGGTTAGTGGAGACGGAGGGAAATGCAAGAGTTTTTCGTTTCTATTGATGTTGATGTAATCGGGTACTGTGTGCAGGCCTGTTTGCAGGTGTTCATATCAAAAGCACTTGAGGTCAGAGGTGTTGCTTGGGGATTTTAGGGGGCTATAGCCCTGGGTCTTTTGGCTGTAGCCCCCGATAGAAGCTCAGGAGCTATAAACAAAAGGCTAGCTAGCCCCAAGTCCTGACAGTTCCAAAATTAGCATAGCCCTGGATCTTTTCCAGATCTAGCAACACACCTGACTTGAGGTATCTCTGTGGAGAGCAGGGACTCTTGTACCTGGGACGTGAGGCTGCATTATTTGGAGAGGTTCAGAATTCTAATGTGTGATGAGTTTTGGGGGATAGCGTTCCATTGCCATGTGTGGGCAGCTTAGTGGACATGCGTCTTATGCACCGGGAAGCAGCGGTCAGAGTGCAGCAGCTGTTCATAGGTCACATAGCAGAAAAACAGCTAAAGAACCCCCACAAGGAGATAGCAGTTGGTATTAAGTAACAGTGGAGCGAGATAGCAGCCATTCATATCTAGGAGTAGCCAACAGTGGTGTAAAGTCACAGAAAAGTGAGATAACACTGGCAAACACCCAGGAGTAGAAAGCAGTGAGTGAATCACAATGGTCACTCAATGCAAAATGGGGCTCCTGGTACACAACCCTGATACACCAGGTATCACAAAGAAAAGACACAAAGCACACACTTTGGTGCTGGATAAAAATTGTTAATGTGTGTCTAAAAGCAAGACGTCTAATTCATCACAAGTTATCGCAAAATACCAGTTCTCAAACAGATATTTCTATCAGATTATTTCATGATTTGGAGGCAAGTAAAAACATTGCCAATATCTCAAAACCATGATCTCCTTTCTTACATATGTACAGCCACATTCCTATGTGCCTCCAAAGTGACACATGCATGTGCTAAAACAGGCAGACTCAATATACAGTAGGAACACTCAGGTGGCTGTGACAAATTTACTTCTGCCCTGCAAGAGTACAAAGATGGGTAGAGGCTAAAGTGCCTACTCAGCACTCTCATACAAACCAAGATCCAACACAGTCATAAAGGATAAACAGGCATAGTTAAGAGATACACCTCCTTTGCCTTTTGTGGTAACGTGGGCCAAGGGAAGACTATACTCTCACGAGGGGTGTGAATGTGATTTGGTAGCCACCCAAACAGCAAAATAGAACAGTCGAAAATAACGTAATGTCCAATCAAGATTCTATACAAATATATATTTAAATTAAACAAACCATATGAAATAATAACTAAATAGAAAGCACCACACAAAAACCCACCCACGAGGAAAGAAAACAGATTAAGCAAGCAAAGATAGCAAGATGCAGCACTCTGAGTAATGAATGAAAGGCGAAAGGCAAAGTCACACTGTTCTTTAAAAGGATATGTTCTTGGGTGCAAAAATGGTAAAAGTAACCTAACCAGTACATGGGGCCCATAAATGGACAAAGGGAGCAGTTAGTCGTCAATGGTAACCTTGTGCTGTTCATGGAACTTCAACAGCATCAAACTGGCTTCAATCTGTTGTGCGAGCCATTTGACCCAAGTTCGGGTTCAGCAAGTTGTGCTGATCCAAGCGGCGAGCTGGTGTTGAGCTGGGGTGAACACAGAGCTTAGGGCGGTTTTAAAGATGGTGTTCCAGCGACGCAGGTTGTAGCGCTTATCAGGATCGGTTTGAGGTCAAACTGGTTTGATTCTGGGTTGTGACCTCTGGGTAGGGTCAGTGAGTTATGCTCCTGTGGTTCAAGTCGAGAGTCAGCGACGGTTCAAAGCAATGAAACTGATTCTCCAGTGTGCGGTTTGATTAAAGCAGAAGTTTGATGTCGAGCTACGTCAGTTAGTTTGTGCAACAGCTGCTTCAAGTCAGCGAGTGACACTCAAGCAGTTCGAGTCAGGATCTGGCGTTAAGCAGTTGATTCAAGCCGAGGAGGTGATGGGCTCCATGAGGCACGATGCAACGTCAAGCTGGTTTGAGATGCAGGCATGGTGGTTCAGAGTTTGGTTGAGTGCCAAAGGCAGTACCACCGCGTCCTGTGACTCTAAATGCGATGAACCCAGTTTGAAAGCAGTTTGACCTGCTCAATGCAATGAGCAGAGATCCTGGCTGTCTTGGCTCTCAGGATGATATGAATCCCAATCCAGGGATTCCAAGAGCATTGTGGTCCTAATTCTCAGGCTCCCAAACAAGGTGGAGGCAGACACAGGCACACAACTGCAGTGCTCTTTCAACACAGTGAGGTCCTGGGTAGTGTTGCAGCTGGCAGAGAGGCAGGTCTTATTCCAACAGCAGTTCACTCTGAATGTTCCCTGAATATGGGTAGGGGATGGAGCTTCCCTCTGCCTTGGACACTCAGTCTTCACCTCATTTGGAAAGAGCAACTCTCCCAACAGAGGTCCAATGAACGTCTTCTTAAGTGTTTCTCCGAAAGTGAATTAAGGAAGGAGTGGGAGACCCCTTCTTTTAAATGCGAGCACCTACAGGTGATTGGACTATAGCTAGCCTACTTTAGGCGGCCCAATCCCTGTTCTTAGAACAAGTTGACTTTGCCTTCTGACATCACACCCAAAGAGCTTTGTGCCACAGGAAGTGGAAGTGACAGGAAGGAACGATAGTGGTACCTTCCTCCAGCTGTAAAGAGCTCCCTCTCTCTACCCGAGCCTCAACCCGTTCCCTTCTCAATAGAATCAAAGGCCATTAGATTTGATGCAACCTGGTGTGAGGCTTTTCCTGTTGTTAATGGGTGTGCCCTTTGTTTCCTGTTCCCAGGACAACTTCCCGTGAAGTGACTGTATTTCTTTTTTCTGGGGAGGGCATTATCTGACCTCAAAAAGGAACACAGAGAGGCAATCCCAAGGCTGCAGTCCTGCCAACAGTGGCAAGGCCCAGCCTGTCTGTGGAAAATACACATACTCCTTTTACAGGTGAGCTGAGCTCACAGGGTTGATGCATGTGTGACATCAAATTGCTGCGGCTGTAATAATTATGAGAAATACCATCCACCATACAATAACTCAAGTATGCCTTATATTTAAAGATGTATCTGCCACCAGGACAGTATACTCATAATTATAGGGTTTTGGTAAAGGGATGCATACCTTAAATGCAGCCCCTGTACTGTAGAGACGTGGCTGTCACTGCTACAGCTCAGGATACTGATGAAGTAGGGCACATTTCCACACTATGCTTTTGGCATGGAGCTTATGAAAGGTGAATATGATCAGCAAATTACCCTTTCAGAGATGGTATTACCCACATCATTGTATTTATACAAATAAAAAAAAAATCTTCTACACCCTTTCCAAATGGCAATTCCTCACATAAAGTGGTAATTACTTTGCCCAATTGATAATTTAATAAAATGACCTTTATCAGGATGAGCACAATTCCAACCTAGCCCATGTTATCCCACCGAACTATCTCGTGTGCTGAGACTTGCCCGATTCCAGATGAGGCATGTCCCTTATATGTGCTTGTTCATGTTATATTCAGAATATATGGCAGATGTGTCATTAGCTTCCATCTCACTCAATAGTTACTCTTTTGCAGGCATCTGAGATTCATTATCCTGGAATGAAATGTGTTCTCTGGACTATTAAGAAGGAATGTCACACATGCAATCTTTTCTTCTCAGAAAGAAAACAGGCACACTATTATTATTATTATTATTATTATTATTATTATTATTATTATTATTATTATTATTATTATTATTATGGTATGTATTGAGCACAGATCTAGCTCCAGGAAGAAACAAAGCACTTTACAATCATCATTGGGGGAAGAACAGGGTTACAAAGCAGAGAGTCAAGGGAGTGGGGATCTAACAACAGGGGATTGGGGAGGGGCGGGCAATTGTCAGCAACAGATCTAAAGGTAACCAGGGGAGAAAACAGTGGGGATCAGATCACCCAGTCTCAGGTATAATGGGGAGTTTGATGTATGGTCCTAGGTGTTAGGGAGTAGCCATTCTTAGTAGAAGGAGGGTCTTGAGCTCCTTCCTGAACTGTAGAAGCAAGGTTGTGATTCAGATGTTGAAAGGGAGGAGGTTTCAGAGTCTTGGGATGTAGACAAAGAAAGGCTGTCTTCAGTTGTTTTCCTTCCTGCACCAGAGGAGTTCAAGTCTACACATGTCCTTACTTCTGGTGGATTGATGGCCCCCAGAAATGATGATTTTCTCAGTGAAGTAGCTTGGGGACTTGAGGGTGACCGCCCTTTAGATGATGCAGCAGGATTTGGAGAGGATACAGGCTTGCAGCCGGAGCCAGTGCAGTTCGATGAGGGTCGGTGGTCATTGATGTTTCCCAAAGAAATGCTTGAAGTTATATCTCATTTACTGGGAGTGATCTAAATCTGAAAAACACGCTGGAACCGATCGCCACATTTTAATCTCAAAGGCTGCATGTGAGATGTATTCTAAGAAAACGATTTAAATTCGCCCTGTGCAACTTCCCATCCACTGTAGAGTATTCAACAAAAACTCCTGCTAGATTGAATGACTGTGTTTCCCATAAACTAGCAGTGCTAAAACAGACAGCTTCTCCATTATAAGTCATTGGGCAATCATTATGCAATTAATGTACATGCCCGTTACTGTTCATTTAATGACATTATGGATTCCGATGTCAAGTGGATGTCTTCACTACCTTGTCTGCAGCAACCTTTTATCTGCAGCAGATGCAATCAGTTGTTGAGAGAATAACACGCTTCGTATTATTTCAGGACACTGTGCTTTTTTGGACATGCAGCCCGCATGGACTACATAAGCGAAAGGTGCTCATAATCCATGTGCCCATTGGAGTAGTGGTTGTATTGGACTCCATTAAAGGATTTACCCCAAGTTACGGTTAGAATAACACCATTTGGTGACAGAAGGCTGCGGGAAGGCGCTTTGCTAGCTTAGAAAAGACTCCATTTGATGGCATAGGGCTACTGGAAGGTGTATATTTAGGGCTCGTTACAGATACCTTTGTCTCTCTCACTGACCTATTGTTTTTACAGTTATTGAAAATGAATTTGTTGCTCGTTATAGCTATTGCTTTGTGACTGCGAAATTACACCTGGCGGAGTCTTGCCAATCAGAGGCAGTCTGGCTCTTCAGAGGGCTGGAAGTGATTGCAAAATGTATCATTGACCACCCCTATTATCTCTGCCACCCAAGTGCCTCCACTGGCTGTCTGACATTTCCCACCCACTCTTGGCCCCTAAGGAATTCCACGCTGTCCACCCCAACCCTCCCGACTCCACCCCAATTACCTGCTCCTCATGGGACCCTCGTCTTAATGCCACCCGTGGTCCCTTGCCATCACTGCCACCATGGAAATAATAAAGGGACTTACTTACCTTTCTATTTCGCATGGCGGGGCAATCATAGTTACCTTCTTTTATGGGAAATTGGGCTTGTACAATATGCACGGAGCCCATTTCCCATTAAAAAAAAATCCTTTAGAAGTATTTGCACCCCAAAGAGAGCTCCGGGAAGTGAATTTGATCACCCTCACTTCTCTTGGGTCTATCTTAAGCTTGAGCTGGTGGGTCGTTACTGACCATTTACACTCCCAAAAGCAGCGGTGATATGCCATATTGGCACCTGGATGTATGATAGGGACAATTGGATGTCACACTGTGTGGGCACATCTATTAAAGACACAAGGTGTGAAACATGATGTGTCGATGGATCCAGGCTAAAAGTACTCAAATCATGTCTCCAGGGAGTAAATTGCAGCAACACTTTAGTGTCTGTCTCTATGCAGGGGAGAGCCCAAGTAACTACCTGTGCAGATATACCAGGGCGGGTGCTTTTCTGGAAGATGGGGGTGTATGAGCAGTAGGGAGGTTGGAGTGTTGCACAGCCATGCAGAGAAAGCTCTCCATGTCTCTGCTTTTGTAAGTGTGCGTATGGGGGAGTTAGCAGGCATTAGGCTGCAGCGTGCATTGGGATTCTTGTATGTAGCATAACGTTCAAAATATTGGAAATCTGAGTAGGTTAGCGGAGGGTGTGGGTGGGTCCTGTAGTGACATTAAAGAACAGGATGATAGTTGAGTGCTGGTAGTTTGGGAGTATTCCAGTTCCCACATGCCTGCCGTATGGGTGCTACTGGGGGAGGTCTGAAGAAGTCCAATGACCTTCGTTGATGGGTGGGACTGACCCAGTAGGTCTTCAACCAATAGGTGGGCATAACAGTGATTTTGCGATATAAGACAGGACTTTTCTGTCTATGCCCCATGAATCTCGAACCTCCTCCCCATCAACATCAGACTCGCCCCTCGCTTTTACAGTTCAGGAAGGAGCTCAAGACCATCCTCCTCAAGGAATAACTCCTCCCTATCCCCTAGGTCCACACACCTTTCACTCCCCACCATACCTAGGACTGGCTGATCTGCTCCACACTTTTTCCTCCCCTAGTTGCTTGTAGATCCCTTGATGCCAAATTGCCTGCTCTCCCCCTCTCAGGTTCTTAGCTCCCTGATCCCTCGTTTCTCTAATTTCTGCACTGTGTTTTTCCCTCTATGATTGTAGAGCACTCTTTTGGTTCCTGAAGCTAGATACACACTCAATAATTACCTGAATAATAATAATAAAAGACATGACTTAAACTCCTGTTTCCAATTTGAATGGTGCTTGAGTGGGATGGAGTGGATTTCAATGGTCTCTCTGTTATGGTGGTCCTAAGCCCAGGATGGCCCTGTGCTTGGGGTGGATTTGATGTCCTGTGTCTGTGATGATAGCGAGTAGGCGTGGTCTACCTGATTGAGTCAGGCCTTGAGAGTGATTATTTTTGTGGTGTGTGCTCTGGGGATGTTTAGACCTAAACCCATAATCTTACAGCAAGCACTCGAGAAAATTGCTAATTGTTCAAAAGAGTCCATAAACTGCCTATCATCTTTCCTGGAAAACAGAATATCCAGAGTACACTGGGGTGACAAATTCTCATCCGAGTTTAACATCTTTTGTGTGGTACCACAGGGAGCCAGTTTGTCCCCTTTGCTCTTTAACCTATACATTCACTTCCTATGTGAGCTACTACAAAAACTCCAGGTATATTTTACCAATTATGCTGACAATACTCAGCTGGTTCTAGAACTGAGTGGGGATCATACTAAAGATAGTAGGACCCTTAACACATTATATGAAAACATCGAAGATTGGATGGACAACAACTGGATGTGGCTTAACGGCAATAAAACCGAATTAATGGTTTTTGGTTCCATTCAGGCTCGTGCTAAACTCTCTGCTGATTATAAGGCATTCCAAATTAAAGAAACCCAAATTCCAGTGGCAGACAAAGTCAAAACACCAGGCATGACACTGGAAGCCTCCCTCAACTCGATGCTCAGGCTATGTACGTTAGCAAAAACTGTAACTATTACATTAGGCTTCTTAGAGCTATCAGACACCTATTGAGCGAGAAAAACTACGCCACAATAGCAAGAGCTACCATCATGTCGCGTTTGGACTACAGTAATGACCTCCTGGTAGGAGCTAGCAAGCAAAGTATCCGAAAACTCCAGCTGATCCAAACTAATGCGATTAGAATGGTAAAAAAGAAAGCAAGAAGTGAACACATTAGTGAAGCCAGACGTGATCTTCATTGGCTGAAAATAGAGGATCGCATTAAATTCAAAACCATGTGTCTAACTCACAAGTGCTTATACGGTAAGGCCCCTGCCTATCTGAAGTTCAAACTTACCTTCTACCATCCCCCCATGGCATTAAGATCAGAAGCAAATGGACTTATGACCCCCCAGAAATACAAGAAGGAACTCGGCATGGGTAGAGCTTTCCCCAACCGTGCGGCAGCCAATTGGAACAAATTGCTGAAGTACATTAGATTGGAGCCAAACCTTATGGCATTCCGTAAAAAGCTCAAAACCGAGCTTTTTAAGTAACCATCTGTCTAGACCCACTTAATTTTAGGTTACCAGTATTTTCGTACCAGTCCTGTTGCATCACATTAGGCTCCCTCTGAGTCATTGTCCTCTGTCTTCATGTGAGCGCCCCGATGCCCGCGGGCGGTTGGCGCTATACAAATAAAAAAATAAAAAAATAAAAAAATAAAATAATGGTACGTGTGCAGCTGCTTTCAGTCTTCAGAGTGTTCAGACCAATGCTGGTATGTCTGGTGAACAGCCAAGTATCAAGTGATTTTCTAAAGGTCGGGTAGTCCTTCAATACACAAAGATGTCTGGACACGTATTCCATAGGTTGGTGCCATAAATGAGGAAGGGGACCATTCTTGGTTTGCAGATGCAATCTCTCAATGTTACTACAGTTGCGTTGCTGAATTGGAACATTCTGATAAAAGTATATTGGGTGAACGTCTTATTTGCGGACTCTGGGCCCTTGCCATTGAAGGAATGGGTTTTGATGCGCAGAGTTTTTAAATGGATTCTGCATTTTACTGCAAGCCAGTGGGATGTCCTGTGAACTAGGGTCATTTTGTTTTTCATTTTGAAAAGTAATGGTGAGAGGCTGGACTCTTCACCTAGCGCACAGGTGATTTGAAGGGTGCTGCATAGGCGGTCTCTGTCCTGCCTGAGAGGAGCAACATTATTTAGTGTAGTATGGCACCCTCCAATATGAAGTCCACAAGTCTTTTTAGGAGGCATGTTTGGCTGTTTGTGTAGAAGGCATATGAGTTGTGCGGGAAGATGTGGGACCTTGGTGCATCGACCTATGCATTATGTTTAATGTGTTGCATGTAAATGAGTGAGTTAATGCAGTTCCTCTCATCTGTCAGAATCCATGTTGTGATTCATGTGTGATTTTATTTGTCTTTACATGATCTCGAAGTTGTTGGTGAATTAACTTCTGTTGGAGGTTTAGGGTGAAAGCAGTGCTAGCTTGCAACGCTGCCAGAACATGCGTTCATTTCACATACGTTTTGGAGAGTATGCTTTTTACTATCTTCTGCAATGTTCACACAAGCAATTGTACAAAATAACATATTTTTCAATTTTAAAATGACATAACAACAAGGTTTATTTAATAGACAAAAGAAAGCAACGTCACGCCTCTTTCTTTCCCCAATGAAGTACTCTAAAACACATGATGTTTTAGAGATACGTGATTTTAGCAGGACTTGTGAATATACATTTGTTGACATGCCATCAATGAAGAGTGTGTACATAGTTTAGAGACTGCCAAAACATGTCCACATTTATGTTTGCATTTTATAACTTATCACAATAATATTTTGCTTCCTGGACAACTGTAGCCATCGTGGTGGCCACTATATGTGTTCAATGTTAGCCCCACATTAGCATCAACAGGCATGCACCATAGAAGAAACTTTCTGCAGTCCTTCACCCTAACATGTGTTGTATAATGGGCAATTTGTGCAACAGTCATCACTTTCCCACTTCCCTCTTTCACCACCTGGGTGTGACGTGGTTGCTGCTTCCTTTAGCCCTCACCCCTAACCTTAGAGTGAATAACATATCCTGCCACCAACTGTATGCAGAAGCCTTTTGCAATGTGTTTTCAAGATGCCTGTGCATAAACTATATGGCATGATTGCCATAGTAAAAACTGTGGTGAAACCGATGGTGTCATCACTGCTTCCCCAGGAGTGGCTTCTTCCCATGTGGCCAGGGGACAGCAGCCGTTGCCTGATCCAGACCCTGGAGGTGGTTGTATGAGGGAGGATCACATGGTAGGAGGTCTCATGACACTATCGGTAGAGACATGGGCCCTCATTACGAGTCTGCTGGTAACCCACTGGTGCTACCAGCGGGTTACTGGCAGAACCGTCTCATCATTTCCAGCACACGATATCCCAGTATTACTGGGATATTATGGGCAGCGGAGGAGCGGTAAGTTCACATTCACATGGAGTCCGATAGTACTCCATGGGAATAGGAACATTAAGCACCGGCACCGTTAGTGATGGTGCCGTACTTCAGTGAATAATCTGCTGGCAGGGGCCAGAACTACTGACAGTTCAGGCCTGCTGGTAGTTCACAGACCCTGCTGGCTGACGTATAGTTTGCCGGACCGGAAAAGGTGTCAGTAACTGTTGTTACCAGCACTTTTTTCTGGACCGGAAAACTTGTTATGAGGGATATGGTATTCCTCCCCTTCCTTTTGAGGATGTCCTTTCTATTCCTCATGCCCTGATGTCATGCTGTCAGAGCTTTCCTCACCCTCCCCTTAAACCTATTAAAGGCATCTCCTCAAACTATAAAATAGCACAAGTTGACTTTCCTGTTTCCAATTCTGCAACCACTGCCACAAGGAAGATGAGCCGAGTAATGAAGATCACGAAAGGCAAGCAACGCACGCTGCACTCTAGTTGTTGTGAACACTTGACTGAAGGCAGGACATTTAAACAGAGAGGTCAGCTGAGTTAAGAGACCTGCATGGAAGACGTTGATCCACTCGGAACTGACAAAGGGACTAGAAGCCAGAATCTGGGTTATAATATAGAGGTGATCTTAATCCAGATGGTACACCAGATCTCAGATAATGGCACCCAAAAGCCATAAATGAATGGTGTTGGAAATTGCTCACTGTCATTTACCAGGTGACGATTTGTGAACTGCTAAGACCCAACCACAAATATGAAGCTGTTTCTATAGGCACAGAATTTAGAAAGGAGTGAACCACTTTGTGCTTACTTGTGCTCTGTGTCAAAAGACCAGTTCCCAAGTACCCAGTCTAGCCTACTACCACCTTTGCCTATTATTGATGGGCCCTTTTCCCATATAGGCATGGATGTAGTTGGACCCCTTGTACCCTCTAGGTTAGGAAACCAGTATATATTATTAATTGTGCATTATGCAAAGAGATATTCTGAAGCATTTCCATTACACAATAATACAACCCAGCATATTTTAACATATTTAATCCTGTTCTTTTCACGGGTTGGGCTCCCGAAGGAGATCCTAATCGACCAAAGGACTACATTCATGAGTCGGTTAATGGCCGAGGTCTTCCATTTATCACCCGCAAACTGGCGGTGTAGTGGAACAGTTTAACCAAACACAGAAACATGTCCTAAAGAAATTAGTTGAGACAGACAGCAAAAACAGGGACATCATGATAACTTTGGTGCTTTTTGGCGTCTGGACAACACCACCGTCTTCAACAGGGTTTTCCCCATTTGAACTGTTATATGGTAGAGAGACACATGACATCCTCAATATGTTAAGGGAGACCTGGGAGGAATGGGAGGAAGCCATTTTACCCCTCTGCCAAACAGCCCAGCATGTGAAGAAACATATAGCTACGGTAAGATCCATAGTCCAAGCTCACTTAGTGACGGCACAGGAAGGCCAAAAGATCTCTTACGATAAGAGAGCACTACTGATATCTTTTTCTATTGGATAAAAAGTTCTGGTTCTCCTCCCAACATATCAGCACAATATGTTGTCCAATGTCACAGTCCTTACGAGGTATTGGAACAAATAGGACCACACAAATTGTGTCTCTCAACCTGTTTGACAAATTAAGACCCATATCTATCATGTGAATCTCTTCAAGGAATGGAGAAAAGATCCTGTGGTATTACCTAGTCTATTATCTGATGAAACCGATAAAAAACATCTTAATTCCTCCCTACTTATCCCATAACCAAAGATAAGATTTACTGGAATTGGTAGAACTATTTCCTGATGTCTTTAGGTCTGAGCCAGGAAGATTGAAGGGAGTTCCCCACCATAAACGTATCCCCCTATGAAAGCCAGACAAGGCAGAAAAAGCCAGAAAAAGGAATAGTCATAGAGGAGGTGTAGAATATGCTGGAGGCTGACATTATTGAGCCATTTCAGAGTCCTTAGTCATCCCCAATTGTGCTTTTTGCCAAACCAGATCAGCCTTGGAGGTTCTGTATTGATTTCAGAAAGGTGAACACAATATCCCTATTCCACAGTTATCCCATGCACAGGCTAGATGATCTGATTGATCGATTAGTGCCTGCTGTCCTTCTTTCCACAATTGATCTGAGGACAGAATCCTGGAAAGTACCCGTTAATCCAGAGGACAAAGCAAAGACATCCTTCTCCACACCGATTGGGCTATTCCAGTTCAAGATATTACCTTTTTGACTGCACAGGGCCTCCACCACCTTCCAGAGATTGATGGACTAAGTCTTACGCTATTATTCATCTTTTTAAGTGGCTTATAGTGATGATATAATCATTCATAGTAACACATGGCAATAGCACATGCATCATCTGTATCTGGTACCAGAGCCTTGAGAAAAGCCGGGCTCACAGCCAACCCGAAGAACTGTCACTTGGCCCGGTCAGCAGTCAAATACCTCTGGTTTTTCATGGGTAATGGGCTGGTTCAACCCCAAAGTGAGAAGGTGACAGCTGTTCAGGACACTCCAGTACCTAAAACTAAGAAAGATTTAAAAGCCTTTCTGGGCCTACTGGGATATTATAGATGATTCATCCCTAACTATTCTCGAATTACATCCTGTCTCACAGATAAGCTTACAAATGTGGAACCTCAAAGGATAAGTGGAGGGATGAAGATCAGAATTGCTTTGATAAACTCAAGAATATCCTGTGCAGTGAGCCAGTCTTAAAAGTGGCTTATTTTAACAAGGGGTTTATCCTACAGACTGATGCTTCCCATGTGGGGTTAGGGGCTGTTCTTTCACAAAGTCAAGACCGCATAGTACACCCAATACTTTATGTCAGTAGAAAGTTGTTCCCCGAGAAAAGAACTATGCCAATATAGAGTTGGAGGCCTGTAATGCGTGTGCGAAAATAAGCTAAAACATTGCGCCGGTGCGCAGCCATTTTGGACATTCACATTCAAACTGCAATGAAAGTCTACATTTCTGTGAACTCAGTTAGAAGGCAGACATGAATTTTGCAATGGTTGCAATAATATATTGTGAAACCGAGGCGCTCACTATGAAGGATAGTTGTTGTATTGTTCGCTTAAGGGCATGCAGAGAAGGGAGGCAGAGATGTGCAGGTGCATTGATAAGGGGTGCTGGGAACGAGCGCGCATTGGAGAAAAGTTGGGTTTTTCCACTACTGTCTGGATTTTTCCACTCTTTGTCTCCCATGCTTGCTGCCTTGTCCTTCGGCGAGGGGCAGTTTGCAACCTACGAGGGGCGGGGATTTGTCCCCCATAAGGAGAGAGGTATCCTGATGAGGAGACAGATGATTGGAACACCAGGTGATGAAGTCTCGCTGAGAGGGAGGGCGCTCCGCTCCAGGCCCTGTTAGTACATGTGATCTCTCTGCCTACCTGCCTTGGGACTGGACAGTGTCATTGTGGCTGAGATGACGTTTTCTCCTACAACTGCACTAACGGTGATGTAGACCTTTTGTAACTATCCTTGTTTGTGTGTCTACGTATAACCAATTGCCTTTATTCCAATTGTTATTGGTATGCTTATAATTTGTGTGAATAAAGGGTATGTAAAGAGCCAATTATTTTCCAATTGTTGATCTAGGTGTGTATTATTGCCTTCCTGAGTCCAATAACGTTTGGTACGTTTAATAGGGTGAGTAGTTCTGAGGTCATAACACAAGTCCGAAAAGCAAAGCATAATGGTGCTGTGAGCAGGCTCTTTGTGCTGCAATTGATGCCATATACCAAATTAATCTGAATCTTGGATAGAGAAAGGCAATTTCTTTACGTTTGTGAAGTGTAGGTGTGTGTAAGGCATTGTTGATAGGGACGCAAAACATTAATTGATACCATGAGTTCCCTATTTTGGAAAAAAGGAAGCTTTGCAGGCAGAGATTGTCCTGAAGTAACAATCCCAGGGTGGACAAAGAGTCTATATGTTATGTTATGTTATGTTATTTTGCATTTGTATAGCGCCTTATGTATCATTGGTATGATCTCAAGGCGCTGGTAGGTTGAACGCCCTCGGGAACCGCAGTTCAAGTCAGTTGAGAGAGAGAGAGTCATAAAGTGCGTGGGCGCACCAGGTATGTGTGCAGCTGGTGTGGTTGTTGCATGATAGCTGCTTGAATGTCTTCAGTCTGGAGGGTGGACATCCAGACTGAGTTGTGGCTGTGTTAGGCCTGAGGAGACGCCTAAACTAGCTGGTATGTGCTAGCTAGCTGTGTTTTATTAGGATGATGGGTAGTTTGATGAGTCATGTTAGTATGGGAACAGCTTTACCGATTGTGTCATAGTACTGCTGTGTTCTAGTTGAATGGTGGTGTATAGGAGAGAGTAAGCGTAGTAGTGTGATATTGTGGTAATCAGTAAAGTGTATGCAACCAGGCACACTCAATGATGTTCGTAATACCATCTTAATTCAATTCTAATATAGTGACACTATTAGGGCACACTTTCTTAGTTCAACGTTAACACAGTGACGCTATTAGGGCACACTCAATGATGTTGGGAATACCTTCTAGATTCAATATTAGCACAGTGACGCTATTAGGGCACGCTTTCTAAGTTCAGATTTAACATGGTGACGCAATTAGGGCACACTTTCTAAGTTCAGCTTTAACACAGTGACATTATTGGGGCACACTTTCTAAGTTCAACTTTAACACAGTGACGCTATTAGGGAACACTTTCTAAGTTCAATGTTAACACAGTGACGCAATTAGGGCACACTTTCTAAGTTCAACTTTAACACAGCAATGCTATTTTGGGCACACTTTCTAAGTTCAACGTTATCTCAGTGATGCCATTACGGCACACTCAGTGATGCTGGTATGAAAAACTGGCACAGACTTGGGCTTGTGGTGCAGGTTTGAATGAGACCTGGGATACGGGTATAGGAGAGGCGAGTCCGGGCGAGGTGGAGGCTTGCTTGCACCAGGTACTTGTAGAAAAGGGAAAGGAGTGCTCAGCTTTAGGCAGGCGGGGTTGGATTTTGTTGCATGCGTTCAGAAAGGTGCCTCAGCAGAATGTAGAATTGCAGGTGAGTGTCTTGAAATTGGAAAAGGAGCTGGCTGCTGAGAAATAGATTGCATTAATGCGGCAGCTTCAGATGAAATTGTATCATGATAAGGCTAATAAGTGTCAAGCAGTAGCCGAGCGAGTTGCTGTAAAATTTGCCTGATACAAATATCGAAAGAGAAGAGGGAGAGTGAATACCTGCAAGGTGGCAACAGTGATTGCCTCTGCAGGGGTTGATTGGGACCCCGACCAATGGGACGGGAATTTATTCGACAGTACTAGTTCAGAGAGTGGTTCGGATAGGGAGGTACCATCCAAACCAGAGCCTGACAGGAAAGAGGTGACCGCTAAACCAGTCACGCCTAGATGAGCTGGGTCACATCCGAATAATCCTGGAGGTGGTTTAGTGGATTTGACAACATTGGAGGATTATTCTCAACAAGAGGTTGGGGAAATAATTAACCAATTGAAACAGAGGATTGGTGAGCCTCTGTTAACATGGATGGTCAGATTATTTGACAGAGATGCAGCAGGTCTTCTTGTAGATTCAACCGATTCTCCAAGGTTCCTGCCATTGTCCCATGAAACCCATATTCAAGAATTATTACACGCCGGTCTGCCTCATGATGGTCAAGGGAGAGATTTGCAAGTGTCTTTGTTACAGTTAGCTGCTCAAGGATGTAATTGTAAGTATATGATTACATCGGACTGGCCTAGCGATGAGAAGAAGTGGTACACACTGAGACAGGCAATTCATATTCTTAGGGAGCATGCCATGAAAGAACCCATCCATATTGAAGATCCAGAACATATGGTGGTAGTGGCATTATCGGTCTCAGAACAAAACACAATCATTCGGACTGCTCCACCGGCATACAAAAATGTCATTATGACACTTCTGGCGGGTATGACCGGTAAACTAACAGATGAGGTGGTGGATGTTACAGAGAGTTAGCAAACCTAGGGGAATGGGACAAGACGGAAGAAAGGCCCAGAGAGAGAGAGAGGGGCGAAGTAATAAACTGACCCCTGGAAAGAGGTTCGATAGTAGAGACTCACGTGTATCCAGAAAATACATGTTTTTGGCTCTGCTAAAAGATGGAGTGCCACACGAAGATATTGATGGAATGGAAACTCGCAAAATGTATCAGCAGTATAAAAAGCGAGGGCTTGAAGGGAAAGAGCGGTATAAACAAGTGAAAAGGCAGGGTGTGAATGGCTCCATGGGGATGCCTTCACCATATCAGCCGACTTATGCTGATTTATGAAAGGTTGTGAGTGCGATGTTGGAGACAGAGTCCAAATACACGCACTCGAAATACAAAGAGGATTGTGGTCAAACTCTGGTAGCATCTGACCGGATTAAGGTAGACAGACGACCTCATATGAATGTGAAATTATTCTGCAATCAGGAAATACGCAAGAGGTTCGAGCTTTGATTGATACTGGGGCAGAGGCCTCATTATTTCATGGGAATCCTTCAATATTTAATGGCAGACATTTTACCATTACAGGACTGGGAGGGAAAGAGATCCACGCAGTCCAAACAAGAGTTGACATGAAAATTGGTAATTTAAAATGAGTAAATACCAAATGTTAATTGTTCCCATATGCAAATATATTATGGGTTTTGACATTCTGCAAGGATTGACTTTAGGAATAGGAGGTAAAACGTATCAGTTAGAGGTGAGTTAATTGATGTATACCTCCATCATTGTGGGAAAATTGAAAATGCCCCTGTGCAGGTTCCCTTATCCCCAAAACGGGTATCTATGAAACAATATCGTATTCCTGCGGGGCAGAAGGAGATGTCAGACACCATTAATGAATATGCTGAAGCAGGCGTGCTACGTCCTGTAACCATGGCTTGGAACAATCCGGTCTGGCCGATTAAGAAGCTGGACGAAAGCGTTAGGATGACTGTAGATTATCGTGAGTTGAATAAGTACACACCTCCGTTAATACCTGCAGTCCCAGATGCAGTTACTTGGATCAAAAATATGCAAAAGCTCGAGGGAACTTGGTATGCAGTGATAGAATTGGCAGTTTGCATTTTCCTGGAATGGGAGGCAGTGTACGTTTCAATGTTTGCCCATGGGGTACATGCATAGTGCGATCATTTGTCACCGGCTGGTGGCGGAAAAAACATTTGGATAAGATCAAGTGCAAACCAGATGTACGGATTTCGCACTACATTGATGACATTTTGATACAAGGAAAGGATGTGCAGAATGTGGGAACGTACCTAGACACCATTATTGAGGGTTTGAAAAGAAGGATGGGCAATTAATGAGATAAAAACCCAAGGTCCAGCAGAGACCATGATTTTTCTGGGAATTCAGTGGCATAATGGGAATCATGAGATTGTGCCAAAGGCTAAACAAAAGATCCTTGAGTTTACTACAGCTGTGAATAAGAAACAAGCCCACCAGTTCATTAGGTTGTTTGGGTTTCTGGAGACAACATATACCACACTTGGGGCAGATTTTAGAACCTCTCTACAAAATAACACGGAAGAAATCCAACTTCCAGTAGGGCGAGGAGCAAGAGAAAGCATTTCAGCTGGCAAAAGATACGGTCCAGAGAATGCTGGATTTATGGCCTTTGAGGGCAGGGGAAGTTGAATTGAATTTGTCTGTACATGGAAATTATGCAATTTGGAGTTTGTGTCAAAAACAGAACATGAAGTGTGTTCCTTTGGGAAGCTGGTGACCAATATACTCCCTTTGAAAAGCAATTGTTGTCATGCTATTGGGCTCTTGTGGATACAGAGTAGATGACGGTGAGTCATGACTTATTGATCCGACCAGAAATTCTAATCATGCAATGGGTACTGAGCTCTCCTAAAACACATTGAATAGGACATGCTCAAGAGGCTAGCATCATTAAATGGAAGTGGTACATTCAAGATTGTGCCAAAACAGGGAAGGGTGGAATTGTGAAATTACATGAGCAAATGGCTGGTGTTCCGTTGGTTGATTTGGAACCCTTAGAGGGGACCCAAGTCTGTGAATCTCCTGTAAAATGGGGAGTCCCTTAAGGGAATCTGACGAGTAAGCAAATGGAACATGCTTTTTTCACTTATGGTTCAGCTAAATATGCAGGGATTGAACGAAACTGGAAGGGAGTGGTGTATAATCCCAAAATGAAGAAAATGTTGACAACATCGGGGAAAGGGAAGTGTAGTCAATTTGCATACATGTGTGCAGTGTATGAGGCACTGAAGTAAGAAGCACCTGGCTGTTGTTAATTATACACTCACTCATGGTCTGTAGCGAAGGGACTAGCTGTTTGGCTGCCAACTTGGCAGAAGAATGAATGGAAGATTCATGCAAAAGAATTACGGGGAAACAAACTGTGGCAAGATATTGCCAAAATGTTGATGCATAGTAGAGTGACCATGTATCATGTAGATGCACACTGTGCGACAGACTCATTAGAACATTGGTTCAATTCTGTTGCAGATGATCATGCCAAAATTGCAGCTATGGATACGAGGTGTGAGGAAGGTGATCTGGAGGGGATTGCTAAGTGGGCACACCAGAAAAGTGGGCTTCTTGGAGAAAAGGCACTATCAGGCGGGCACAAGATCGAGGAATTAGCATTCCGTTAGAAATAGTGAAAACCGTAATTTTGCAATGTCCAGTGTGTCATCATCAGATACACATATCTATTCCACATGTCATTCGTGGTACACTGAAATGAGGTACTTTACCTGGACACATTTGGCAAATCGATTATATCGGTTTGATGCCAATCAGCAGAGGATGTCAGTATGGCTGCACGATTGTGGACACGTATTCACGATATTTGATAGTTCTACCATGCAAGAGAGCCACGCAATTGAATACTACCAAATTGTTAGATCAAGTGGCAGTATATTATGGAATACCTTTAAAGATTCTGAGTGACTAAAAGAAAATTGATTCAAGATTACGGTCAGGAAAAGGGCGGTGAATTGATTTTTCACGTCCCTTATCCCCCTGAGTCTTAGGGATTGATTGAGAGAAGGAATGGTTTGTTGAAAGAACAGTTGCAGAAAACTGGTGTATGTAATCTGAAAGGGTGGCGTGGGCACGTTTTAGATGCGTTGCAATTGTTAAATAACAGACCAATCACCAATAGTGAGAGCCCATTGATGCCTATGTTATCACCCCTGGATCTGGATTGGCATTGAGAGGAATCCAGGTATTGGGAGGAATTGTTGATGCTGACTATCAAGGAGACATAAAAGAGATCCTAATCAGTGGTGGAGAGAACATGCTACCTATCCATAAAGGCGATAGGGTGGCGCGGTTAATTATTGTACCTGTAAAGTTGTCTGTGGTAAAGAAGGGAGAGCTACCCACTGTTGGCAAATCGATTATATCAGTCCGATGCCAATCAGCAGAGAATGTCAGTATGCTTGCACCATTGTGGACACATATTCAGGATATTTGATGGTTCTACCATGCAAGAGAGCCACGCAATTGAATACTATCAAATTGTTAGATCAAGTGGCAGTATATTATGGAATACCTGACAGATTCAGAGTGACAATGGGTCACATTTTAAAGGAAAATGGATTCAAGGTTATTGTCAGGAAAAGGGCGTTGAATGGATTTTTCACGTCCCTTATCACCTTGAGGCTTCGGGACTGATTGAGAGAATAAATGGTTTGTTGAAAGAACAGTTGCAGAAAACTGGTGAAGGTAATCTGAAAGGGTGGCGTGAGCGTGTTTTGGATGCGGTGGAAGTGCTAAATAACAGACTAATCGCCAATGGTGAGACTCCATTGATGCGTATGTTAAAGCCAGCATTACAAATGATGCCGAACCGAGCATTTTAAACATTGATGTGCTGGGAAATGTCATTTGGAAAGTTACCTCCTTGTCAAGCAACACCAGAGTCTGCAGGGGTGGATTTACATGCGAGGGAATAGATTAGACTTGAACCCAGAGGAATCAGTGTTATCGAGTGCAAATTCCATCAGAACATATGGGATTAATTGCCCTTGGATCTGGATCTGGATTGTCATCGAGAGGAATCCAGGTATTGAGAGGAATTGTTGATGCTGACTATCAAGGAGAGATAAAAGTGATCCTAATCAATAGTGGGGAGAACATGCTACCTATCCATAAGGGCAATGGCAAAGGGTGGCACAGTTAATTATTGTACCTGTAAAGTTATCTTTGGTAAAAAGGGAGAGCCACCAACTGTGATAACTACACATGGGGATAAATGTTTTGGCTCATCAGACAGAATGGATCCGGAAGCGAAAGTTTGGGTTGAGAAACCTAGTGGTCCGCTGGTTCCAGCAGATGTAATTGCAGGAGGGGAGGACCAAGTTGTTCTTGTAATGGACACAGGGAATAGAAAATTGAGTCATGTTCCTGCTGGCAAATGTTATTTACATGAGTGATGTACTTCACTGATATCTTGTTTTTTCTGAAAACATTTTTTCCAGCCCCTGTGTGTGATGTTTGCGCTGTGGCTTTGTGATTCCATTCGGGAGGGTCGGGGGACATATGTGAAGATGTGGCATATGTCTCCATCTTGCAACTGAATTAGATGATCTGGATGACGACTAACAGCCTTGATGTTACCGCCTTGCCTGATGCCGGATCAACAGCATCGTATTGTGGCTTCTTGAGCATGATGTTTTTCGTCCTTCAGCGACTTCCATGTCTTTTGTGCGGCATGGGAATGCTGCAGTTGTCGAGCAGTTTGAGAATGTATGGGTTTTCCTAGCCCGTTGTGTGTTGAACATCTCGCACATCTGCTTGGCTGATGTTCATGATGCTGCATACTTAATTTCGACGTGCCTTGTGACTGTACCAACATCGGCCCCTGTGTTGTGGCACGTTTTTGGAGTACTGCATAAGGTTTTAATCACATCTAACATGTTTTTTTAGCCCATATCTTTGGAAAAAAGTGCAGTAAGGGGTAGCTTTTACACTGATTTGTAAATAATTGCAGAGGTTGAGGAGGGGCAAGTTCCCCTCCAAATGCTCTTCAGAGATGATAACTCACTATTTGTATTTTATTTTATTTTTACAGAGCTTAACACCTAAGTGCCATCTACTCATGCTCACAAAAAGGCTTACCCTCATTATTCAGTTGCACACATGGAAAATAATGTGCACACGAAAGCCAAGCACTTCCGCACATAGAGAAAAATAATTAGATGCAACTTTGCTGATGTGTCTAATGATATGTTTTGTAATTTTACTGTTTTGGCTGCCAGTCATCTTTGACATGTCAAACTTCCTCCTGGTTGACTGTTTTCCTGTGGTAACTTTACTTACTTATATTCCTGCTAACATTTCTGGTGGCCCCTTTGCTTTGACACACCTTAGTTTCATGATGTTTCCCTTGCAGCCTGCTATTCGTCTTTCTACATGTTCTGTTCATCATATTGGCCTGTCACCTGACTGTGATTCTAATGTGCATTTGCTGTCTGAACCTGAGGTGTTGACGCTTGCATTTTCCTAAGTGGGTGTTTGGGGTTTGGCTACATGAGGCTATACATCCTTAATTAGATTGGCCTGCGTGGTAGTTAAAGGTCTTAATGAAACCTCTCAAGCTTTGACTGAACTGTTGTTAGACAACAGGAATTTTAGGAAGCCTATTTTGCAGAGCAGGGCTGCTAGTGATTATTTGTTTTGCAATGCCGTGGAAGGGATGTGCTGTTTTGATCTGGATGACCATTTCCGTTCTATTGAGAAGCACATTGGTGGTTTGAGGGACCGGATTTCCCAAGTCACTCAGGACCAGGGTGAGAACTGGTGGGATCAATTGTTTTCATGGATTCTGGAGACATTGTGTTGTGTTTCTATTTGCATTTTTGCTGTGTTTTTTGTTTTGGTTGTTTGTTGTTACATATCTTGTATTCCCAAATTGGTGAAGATGTTTCATCAATTTCAATAACCGTCTCTTGTTTCATCGGGATATGGCAGTTGATTGTCCAAGTGGTGGAGTGTAATACATGCGCGAAAATGAGCAAAAACATGGCGCCTATGGACGGCCATTCTGGACCTTCACTTCCAAACCGCAATGAAAGTCTACATTTCTGTGAGTTCAATTAGAAGGCAGACATGAATTCTGCAACGGTTGCAATATTATATTGTGAAACCGAGGAGCTCACTATGAAGGATAGTTGTTGTATTGTTTGATCAAGGACAAGCCGAGAAGAGAGACAGAGATGTGCAAGTTCATTGATAAGTGATGCTGGGAACAAGCGTGCAGGGGACAAACTGGGTTTTTGTACTACTGTCTGGATTTATCTGCTCTTTGCCTCCCTTGCTTTCTGTATGTCCTTCGGCCGGGGGCAGTTTGCAACCTATGAGAGGCAGGGATTTGTCCCCCATAAAAAGAGAAGTATCCTGACGAGGAGACAGAGGATTGGTACGCCAGGTAATGAAGTCTTGCTGAGAGGGAAGACGCTCCTCTCCAGACCCCGTTAATATGTGTGATCTCTCTGCCTACCTGCCTTGGGACTGGATAGTGTTGTCGTGGCTGAGATGAAGTTTTTGCCTACAACCGCACTAACAGTGATGTAGACTTTGTAACTTTCCTTGTTTGTGTGTCTATCTATAACCAATTGCCTTTATTCCAATAGTTATTGGTATGCTTAACATGTGTGTGATTAAAGGGCCTGTAAAGAGCCGATTGTATTCCAATTGTTAGTCTAGGTATGTATTATTGCCTTCCTGAGTCCAATAACATTTGGTCCGTGTAATAGGGTGAGTAGTTCTGAGGTCATCACACATGTCCGAAAAGCAAAACAAGGCCTTAGCCATAAAGTGGGCAGTTTCAGATCTTAAATATTATCTTACCAGCACAAAATTCAAGTTGATTACTGATCGCGCTAAATTAACATGGATGAGCCTCCGTAAAGATACCAATACAAGGGTCATGTGCTAGTTCTTAGATATGCATCCCTATTGTTTTATGGTAGAACATCGGAAAGGAAGAGAACAGGGAAATGTAGACTTCCTCACCCATTTTCCAATAGGACCTGAGAGAGCCAGCGGCATTAGAGGAAGGGTATGTGATGAATCGGATGCTGTCATTACTGCTTCCACAGGAGCAGCTTCTTCCCATGTGCCAGGGGCAGCAACTGCTGCCTGATCCAGACCTTGAGGGTGGTTGTATGAGGGAGGATAACATGCAGGGAGGTAACTCGTGGAGAGGTTTAATGACACTATTGTGGGAGAAATTCCCATCTTCCTTTGATGAAGTCCCTACCATGCCCATGCCCTGAAGGCATGCTGTTATAACTATCCTCACGCTCCCCTTAAACCTGTATAACACAAGTAGACTTCCCTATTTCTAATGCTGTAACCGCTACCACAAGGAAGATGAGCCGAGTAATGAAGATCACGAAAGGCAAGCAACACACAATGTGTTCTAGTTGTTGTGAACACCTGACTGCAGGCAGGATATTTAAACTGAGATAAACTGAGTAGAGAGACATGTTAGGACTGTTGGGTTTCATTGGTCTCTCTGGAGACACTGGAGGCGAATTGGTGTGACAATTTACAGTACCTCCAAGATGGTGCCCGTGAGTGCCAGCAGCTTTCTAGCATCTGCCTCCCTTCCGTGATGGGCTCCACCCACTACACTTCTACCTCAGAGCTGTGATGAGGTCCTGGATGCCCGATATCCTCGTGTCACTACTTCCTACAGAGGACGCTCCGTAAGTTCACTCACTAGGCATGCTTCCACTGTCCTTTTGTATCTATCATCTCTGTGTGATTTTACTGCCTCGATTCTAATTACAGAATGCCAACACTTGCTTTCACGGCCCTCCTCGCGGAACCTTTCTCGCTGCTCCTTTTTCTAGGAATGCGGCTTTGTTGCCCAGCAATGGTATGAACTTGTGTAAAGTCTATGTCCACAGTAGCGTTTCATTCCTCCCGGATATTTCATGACATTTATTCATCCTAGATCAAAGCCCTTGCTGTCACAATTACTATTCCTTAGCCGAAGAGAAATTACAGACCATAGCTGTTTCGATCCTGCTGCTTAGCAACGCTACGACTTTCCTCTCACACTCTTCGGTTCACAGCTCGACCAGCTGTCCAAATTGTGACATATTCATTCTTATTAGTCTGTAGGAATTACAGTGCACAACCCAACGCTCGCCAGGCAGACAAAAGGGATCATTCTTTTGGACCTCCACATAATTACGAAGGTAGCAATCTCGCATTGCTCGTTATAGTTTCCTGTGGAGCTTTTTCTCTCTTACTCACTATATCTATCTACGAAGACCTCCACTCTCCAACCTTTCCAGACGGATACTGCATTATAGGAGCTTGCAAGAAAACCATTGGTACTCATTCTCTCATACCTCACGCTCATACCACTTTATTCAGCACACACTTTCTAAATCTTACATTTTCAACACTCCAGGTATTCGCCATTGCTAAGGACCTCTCCCGTATCTGGAACCTGACTGCCAGCTCAACGGATCCAAAGACTACAGCTTTCCAGGGTTTTCTTCCCCAGAGTGTTTCCCTGAGGGGCCTGTGTTTTCTGGTGCTTTTTTATCAGCGGTGGGGACTCAGAGGCCTCTTCAATAACGTCAGTCTGCTCCTTCTGATACAGTTTAGTGACTTTAGCTTTATTACAGAGCTTCAGATTATAACAAGACCTGCAAGAAAATGCATCATTAAGCCTCTGTCATTTTGTGGCTGAAGGTTAGTTAGGGTGTGGAAAAATCAGAGACTCGGTAAATCAGTCGCTAAACTAGCCACAATGGAAAACTACATTTACTGGCCTAGTAACCAAGAGGAATTTTCTAATCAGGAAAGCATTCATAGAGTGACAGATTCAGTTATGTTCATTTTGATCGGTAAAATAAAATGTATGAATGAGTCAATGGGGGTCATTACGACCCAGGCGCTAATTGTGCCAACTTTACCACCATGGTGTAAACTATGTTTACACCATGGTGGATGGCGGATTTACCGCCCCATTCCAAGGTGAGTGGGGCGGTAAATCCCCATTTCCCATTTTCCCTTCCCCATTCCCATTTTTGCCCCATAGGGCATAATGGGAGTGGGGAAGGCGCTAATTACGCCACCGTAAATTACGGTGGCGTAATTAGCATCATGGCAGGTTAGCGCCATGGATTTTAACGGCTGCTAAGAGCAGCCGATAAAATCAGAATAGGCGTTAAGGATTAACGACGGCGTTAACCCTTACGCCTGGGTCGTAATGAGGCCCAATGCATTTCTCTTCTTCAGCACTAGCACTGGCACCTCTGCTTGCGCACACATTGTCACAGTGGTCACATGTTTGTATCAGCTAGTATATAAGAAAGAAATAGTCCCTCTACTGCAAGTGAAATTATTTGAGTGTGTAAAGAAAAACTGTAAGTTATGTGATGAGATCCCCTGCTTAGCACTGGTGTCCGATAGGGTGGTGCCGGGGATCATTATTCTTCAGGGTGGAGACCCGAGAGGCAGTACATGGGGATGCACTGTGGCACTGTTTTGTGACCCCCACATGGCTCACTTGAAAGAAACAGCTCCACATAAGAGCATCTCACCCTCAACTAGCCTGGAAAGATTTGAAGAGGACACTATCACTCCCAGAATTCCTCACTGAAACAAAGTCAAAATTTGGACTGGATCCTAGGGCAGCGAGGGACACAGGAGAGAGGGACCACCACATGGAATGTAAAGCAAAGCCTCAGAAAGCCAATAGAACAGTAGGGAATACTTGCCCAATCCTTGGAACCCAGGGGGAGAACTACAACTTCCATAATTCCAGTGGATTACTGAAGGAAAAGCCGGACCGGAAAGCCACACTCATGGTTTCTTGATCGGTAGAACTGAGGGGAGAGCTTGCCAACCCACAGAGGTGCTTTTTAATACCCAGGGAAGTTAATACTGGGTAACCTGCACACCTTGCTCACAATAGGGCAGAAAAGCAATCCCAACCCTTCTTAAAAACAAAGGGGCGAAACATATTTTATAGGTCTCAAGCTCTCCACAAAGGAGCTTATTAAATTCAGACTGACCTGCTGGAGACAGTTGAAAAACAGCTCCGGGGGCACAAACCTTGACAGACAGGAGTGACAGCTGTAGGAGATAGAGAAGGGTAGGTCAGAATAGTGAAAACCAAGATAGCTGACACACCTCTTATAGCCTCTGTATCACTAAGCTCAACCACCAATGTGTAAAGGAAGGAAGTGGCCACAGCTAATCAGAGTGGTGTCACAGTGGAGCCCTCCCTTACAGTCAAAGCTGGATCTTATTGCCTTGGAGACCAGCTGAGGGAAGGGGCCAGAACAGTATAAATGCAGCTTCAAACAGCAACAGTGTGTGGGCTGTTGGAGAGGAGGACAGATGGCATGTGGAGAAAGTTGACAAACAAGCACTTTCGAGCAGAGAAGAGGTAATTGAAGGTGCAAACTGTGGTGGAGGGCTGGCAATATCTTAGAGGGGAGTAGAAGGTGGCAAAGGAATTGTGTAAGGTTGGAGGGGGAATGGATTGTGGGAAGGATTGCCATCTGAAGAAAAGGAGGTTGGAGAGTTTAAGGAGGAGGTTTGGAGAGTTTAGGAGGAGGTGGCAGTATTGTTGGTGGGATTTGGCAGATTCAAGAAGATTAAGAGGTTGTTGGTGGAGGCTGACAAGTTGAAGGCAAAGTTAAAGATGGTGGTATGTAAAATCTGGTAGTGGAAGAAGTCATAGAGAAGGGGGAAGGTGGTGACAAGATCAGTGAGGTGTAAGGAGTTGGAGTGAAGGATATTGGTTGGAGGAAGTGGGTTATGGAAGGATCCCTGATCTGAAGGGAAGTAGCCCATGATGGCATGATGTAGGAGCACATGGCGTGTAACAAGCACGGCAGGACATGCTGAGATGCCAGGGAACTCCTGAGGTGGAGGAGGGACCCTGGCCACCAAGGGGTGAAAAAGGGCCTGACAGCCAACCGCACTCTCTTCTGACCTTGCTCCCAGTTACCCAGCTACCCTCAGATGAGCCAACAATTCGGGAGAATCTCAGCAGAAACCAACTAAGGTCTTAAATTAACACCTAAAGTCTTATCCTGACCAATGTATTTTACAGAGCTGGTGTATACAATAGGGATGGACTGAGTATGGGATTAAGTACTCACCAAAGCAACCCCATAACGAGAGAGTTATTGTGGAGAAAGACTGTGGAGAGCCTTCCTTTGAGCCCTTTAAACCATACCCAATCAGTTAACTTTAAGGGATTATGCACAGGAGTTGTGATTTACCCCATTCCTGTGAAGTCAAAGTTATCCCTTAATGTTTTTGTGACCATAAAAACCCTTGAACTGCATCTTTGAGTCATTCTCATCTGTTAATCCCGGTGGCTGTTTTGACACTAACCCAACAAACGTTCAAGGTCAGGCAAGTCACCAAAACCTGCAAAACTATATGGAGGTTTATCTGAACACTTTTTTTCCTTTGCTCCTACATATTTATATATATATATATTCTAATGCAATGATATGCACTGTCTTCATCCTTGTGCAGTGTAGTGCGCAAAGACAAATAAGTAAAATGTGTGATCTAAAGGAATGACATCTACAATCCACAAGATAGAAACATGTTGATGAATAGAATAGATAATCATATCGATGACACAGGAGACCAGAGAACATCCTGTTGGTTTCAAGTACGATTTCATAAAGGAGTGATGTGTTTGTTACCTGTTCTCTGGTTTTGCAAACATATTACTGCAGAATAGGAGTGGTATTAAAAAAAGACTAGTGAAAGTAAGACAATAATATTTTTAAAACAATCATCATTGTATAACTATACAACTTAAATAAAGAAGGAAATTACCTTATTTTAGAAGTATTTCTACATTATTCAATGGCCCCTATGCCAGCCAAACAACTAACTATTAGACATTCCAGTCGTGGTGGCCTTACATAAATGCACAATCAAATTCTTCTGTATCACCTGACATAGAAGAATTTTTCGAAAGATCACTAAAAACTGAACACAGTGCTCTATTTTGAAAATTTCTGCAAAAAGTGATTGTGAATGTTGGGAAAGCTAGAGGGATTAATGGTTGTGTAGCTCTGAAAAGAATCCCCAGGTTGGTTGCTAGTCTTGTGCAAAGATACAGGCTCTCTCTTCGTGTTATGCTAGTTAAGCTAGTCCATGTTCACGCTTACAGGGATTGAAATCATCAGGATGTGAAGTTACATAGGGAATCATGAGTGAAAATGATAGAAAATTGCTATAAGAAATGTGGTGTCAATAAAATAAAAGACATGACATTAGAATAAATACAACTATGATATGGTCATTTATAACGCGCCTGTACACAAGTGTTTTGAGGTGTGACAAGATAAGGGAGGAAAGACAGAGGAGGACAAAACAAATGATCTCAGTAGGCCTTTTGTCATTTAGATCGTGCAAGTGCGAAACTATAAGTATTTTAGATGGCAGTCACGTTGCTAGTGTTGTTGCATAACTGTCTCACTTCCCATTTGTCTTCGACCAGCCTTCCATGTGCAAACTTCAGTATACTGAGTGCACCCCTCTACCTGATGCCTCATTTCACTAACGCCGTTGTGTATACTCTGGCATGCTTTTGCACTCACTGCTCCTTCGTGCCTCATTGTTACAGTCTGCCATGTAGACTATGCCATACACCGAGCATAGTCTCTGACCCATCAATCATGCAAACCATATACAGTGACTGCCCCATTTCTCATTCCTACAAATTATTGTGCAAGTGCACTTCTCTTTGCACATTCCCACAGTCCTGCACAGTCTCTTACATGCTGATAAGTGAGAGCACATACTGATCTATTCATATTCCCAAATACCCTAATATGTAGATGTGTGCACATTGGTTTCATGCCTCACCCAAGTGTGGGACGTTTCTTACACTGAGTGCACTCACTGTTCTTGTCTCATCCACTTCATGAATCAGGATCAGTGATGAATCATCTACTACACACCTTGAGGAAGCAGTCAGAGGATTCTCGCGCTACTCATATTGGATATGCCGGTGTCTCTTCGACTCTATAAACACTTCTTTTTCATCAGTCAATGTATTTATCACAAGAAGCATAGATATAAACACCTACACTAAAATTCCAAAACAGGTTCGCATACAAAAATATTCATTCGAGAGGGGTTAGTAAGTGCATCATTCCAAAGTAATGTTCTTTACAACTTAAATACAAAAATCACAGCAATTACATTCACTCTCTTTTCAGCAGACCGGAACCCCTGCTATATTAAAACATTCCATTGCTGTCTAATCGGACATGGGTAGTAACATGACAACATGCTCGTCATGGAAGCAAGACACACAGAGCAATACAGGTTCAAATCCTGGGTCGGGCTCGGTAATAAGCCTGTTATAAATGACCAATTATACATACATAATCTAGTTGTGGTAACAAGGGCAAACACTAGATGCTAGTCATTGGATTGTGCTTAGCCAGCTTGTCAGGAATATTCTATCTGTCAACAGACTGTTGTTTCGGGTACAATCGAACATATGCTGTCCCAATCAATCATCTCTGGCCTTCATCAGGACATATACAAATATGAAATGCCACATGTGCACCCTTCTCTTCTTCTTGTTCTCTAAAATGTTATTGAACTTGATCACCTGTAAAAACATTTATATAAACTAGTAAACACACAATGTCATACGTCACACCCTCATAAGAATGCATATCAATCGATCCATTAACCCAATAATTTGCCAAACAATGCAACAGTTAGCTATGAGTATCAAACTCACTTCACAATTTCTTGTCTCCTAGCAATTAAAAGCATTGCTTTATAATCAATTGAGCTTCTCTGAGGGATTCCTCCCGCCTTACATGCATTTTCTTTTGTCTGAATCATTCTAGAAATGAATCATAAACAACTTACATTTTTTGTGTGATCTCTTGATAATTCACAATCCTCTCTATTTCATCTTTCATCTTGTATTAAATTCACATTCTGTAGACAATTATTCAGCACGGTCTGATTAACATCTGTCTTTCATACCCACACAGTTCAACTTATGCATGTCAGGCTTTGTTTTGTAATCTGGCCCATGTGCAAACACATCACCACTACTACAATGTCTCATGTTTAAGTAATATACATTGCTATTCATCCCCCAGATCAGCAGCTCTAGGCATAGTGCTCGGGGATCAATTTATACAACTTTAGTGTGTCCCGGGCATCCCATTCACTCGCAGCTGAAAATGCTGCAATAGCCAGCTCCAAAAATATAACTCTCTTCTTGCCATGCCTGGAACTGTTTAGTCAAAGTCTGTCCCTGATCCAACAGCGTGCTGCTGTCTCATCTGTGTTTTGGGGCTCGGTCACCCAACCATTGCTCCCGTCTCTTGAGCCACGTTAATGCCATCTCAGTTATGTCGTTTTGTTGATGCACCGAACACTATAACGTCAAAGTGTGTGTTCCACTGGAGTCCATGATGGGTCCTCCATCTTGGAATGACTTCCTCTTTAAAGAACAGCGGTAAAATACACTGAACTGTGGGATGAAGTAATAAAAGCTCACAGCCTTTTCACCTTAATTACCAACTCATGTGTCAGCTGCACAGAAAACAGAGGTCTCGATGATTCCATTTTTAAATTAAACAATGAGAGATCCCCACTCTATACGCATCTTGAGCCCTTGAACAACCATGTTAAATCGTCTGATCAATCTTTGTTTAACCTTTGTGAGGATAGTCTTAGTATTGCCCCCTCTTTAATTGATTTTTACTTGCTATATCACAAACCAAAAGATGTAATTTACCCCATGATTTTTCTGAGTACAATTTTCAATAACGGGTTTGTCCTGCGCTGTTCTTCACACATGATCAGTGTTCGCAGATCTGTACGCGTATTCATCTCTTTGGGCCTCATTACACGGAAGGCGGTAATGGTTAATGGCCACCGTTAATGGTAATGGTGACCGTTAACCATTACCACCTTACTACGAGGTCCCTTAGCGGGTTGGTGCTTTAACGCCTGCTTTTTGCAGGCGTTAAAAACCAACCCGCTAAGGGACCTCGGAGCTAATTACCGCACCGCAAAATTGCGGTGCCGTAATTAGCGCCTTCCCCATTCCCATAGAGCCCTATGGGGCAGAAATGGGAATGGGGAAGGGCAATGGCGGAAGGGGGATTTACCGCCCCACCAACCTTGGAATGGGGCGGTAAATCCCCTTTCCGCCAAGGCGGTGCCGGTATTTTACCGGCATGAGCCATGGCGCTAATAGCGCCATTGCTCACCGCCTTCCGTGTAATGAGGCCCTTTGTCTTGCCTTTATACAACAAGTTGCAAGGTCATTTGATCCCATAGGTAATGTTTTTGCTCTTACAATTTGTGTACTGTTGCAGTTACCACATAGTGTAATTTAATTCCACTGTCTTAAGATTTTTCGTCAGGGAACAAACAGGGCATTGATCATATTTAACGTGACCAATCGCTGGTGCAAGACCCAAAGGGATGCCCGCTGTTGGTGTTGTCTTTGGTTTGTAGGAAGGTTTGTGTTAGGTTTTTACTGCGCTTGAATGCAAAAAGAGGTTTGGGGAACATGAAATCTGTACTTTTTTTTTTTTTTTATTCAAACCGTTGTTTTATTAGTTCGATCAACAAACTTTTACAACATTTATAAAAATAAATTTTTTTTTTTCATTTTACATTTGAGATTTTTCATTTTTGTGTCAATTAGACAAAATCAGTCCGCAAACTTTCGTATATACAATATGTTAAAAGTTTTTGAAAACAGTTTTTACATATATCGAGACAAATTAAATATATTGATATCTATTAGTACTCTCAACACAAATTTTTACAGCATATTGGTTAGATGTTACTGATATGGCGAGGAGGGTTCCACTCATGTTCAAATTTTCGTACACAGTACATAACATTAAAAAGTTGATAGAGTTTACAATATTAAAGGAATGGAATTGCATGTTTCTTGTATTACCTGCTCACCTGAGGTTCGCTCGTTCGAAACCTCATCTCAAGGTCGGTGTTTATAATCCTTAGAAATCTGCATAGAGCTAATATAAAACTCGTTCGCGTTCCCCACATCGAGGCCAGCCAAAGCCATTCCCTGTTGCCCTCAGTTAGCACACCATTAGATGCGATTGTTAGTGCACGCGTTGTTTCAAAATAAGGGCACCGTGTGACTAGATGTTTTAATGTTTCTTTGGCTGGGCAGTCATTGCAGAACCTACATCCTGCATCTGCAATAGCCTTCCAATACGGACTCCAGCCACCAATTCGTTCTAAAGTGAGACATTGATTCAATTTAAAGCGAAGATAAGTTTCCCTGGCTTTATTACAGGGAAACTGAATTAAGTAAGGTTTATGCGGTCTTCTGGTAGAGCAGAAACGGGCTGCTTCCTTGTAACTCTTTAATGATTCAATTTCCATTACTGTTCTACACCAGTCATTCTCTATAAGACGAAGCTTCACATACCCCTGTCGGAATTCTAAGTCAGCTGGTAAAAGTGCAATTCCATCCAGTATCTGCACCATTTGAGTGTAGTAGGTTGTGAAAGACGAGCGTTCTGGCGCAATCATTAACTGTCCCAAGACTTCATATAAGCAGTTGGGAGGAGGATATAACATTCTAGCGAAGTTAGCTAATAAACGCCAATTACGGCGTGCAGATAAGGCAGTGATGCCAAGTTCCTGCCTTAATAGACTATTCGGTGTCGATTTGGCCAATCTTAAGGCACCTTTCCACATACACCCTTGTATTTGATCCAGATAGTAGTTGATGTCCACTAAACACATATCTAAAGCATAAAGGATGATAGCTTCCACTTTTAAGATATAAAATTGAAGTAGTGGTAGCAGTGAGAATTTGCAAAACTTTAGATATACCAGCCGCATCTGTGTGGCAAGAGGTGCCGCTTTCTTGTGTAATACGTCGCACCACATAGCCACAGAGTTGCAGTCGGATATAATATAGCCAAGGTATCGGATTTCCGGCACTGTGGTTATAGAAAAGCTTTCGATCTTCCAATTGCGTGTAAGATTCTTTCTCTTGTGGTTTCTAAACACTACTATATTTGACTTTTCCACATTACATTTTAGGTTGTGGGTCAGGCAGTAAGATGCAAATAGATCTAATTTAATTTGCATCCCTTTGGGCGTACGATCAAATAAGACGATGTCATCAGCAAAGGCTAGCCATTGTATTTTAAGATGGCCAAGCCTTGAAATCTGTACTTTTTATAAGGTGACAGTACTTCCTGATCACTTTTCTCGATTGATGATACGGCTAAAGGTGGTGATGCAAACCAGACTTTCTTTTTTCTGTTGTGTATGATTCTGAAGGAAGACTTTGCGGCACAAATTCACAGCCCTCTTTTTGACCTGTCTGATAGTCTTGTGTGTATAATATTTCCCCTCTAGATTCCTCTCTAAGAAACTGGCTTATTCTTTGAAGTCAGTTTTCTTGGAACAGTTTTGTCTGATTCATGTGAATTGGCCGTTTGGGAAATTCTCTTTGAGAGCCCGTGCATGAAAGCTGTCATAATGCAAAAGACTGTTCTTATCAGTCGGTTTTCTATAACATGATGTAATTAACCTACCATTATATTTGATAATCCAAATGTCAAGAAAAGGAATCTGTGTTGCATTATGCAATATTGTGAATTTTAGATTATCATCTTTGTTGTTCAGCCATCGTGCAAATTTGTCTAACTCAGAGCAAGTTCTTCTCCAGGCCATGAAGATGTTGTCGATATATATTGATGCCAAACATTCATGTTGGTATCAAAAATATTCAATTCAATTAAGATAAACTCAAAGTCCTCAAAGTCTCCAACATATAAGTTAACGATGTCAGACGTGAATGTTGCCCCCATATTCGTTCCTTTAATTTGTTTAAAGAGATGAATCTTGTACAAATGCAAACATTCACCAAGCGCCAATCTCATGCACTTCTCAATGAACTCTATGTTTTTTTTTATTCCCTTTGCAGAGGGGTTTGTATATTTTATTGTTTATACTTGTATGTGTTAACCCTCAAATTGTAGCTTCTTTTTCACTCTCTCAGCTGCTCGCTGCATCTGTCGAAGTGCATGGCTTTCAATTGGCCTACCCTCTGGCTCTTCCACAACGCTTGGTAGTTTGTCATCGTGTACCCCAATATGTCAGAGCCACCCCGGGTGGGAGAGCTAGGAAGGTGGACAAGGTTTCACATATTTTGGTAGTATTTAGAGCAGACAAACTCATCAGCAGAGAGAGAGAGACGAGGAAATAGAGTTTTTATTAAGGGGGAAACATGGTCTGAGGAGTCATGGATAATTTGGGTGGGTGTGAGCAGAGAGAGGAAACTAGATTAGAGCAGTAGGAGGATTTAGATCAGTGAAGAGTGGTGGGAAGCAGAGTGTCTTTGTGTCGGTTTTTGCGCTGGTCAAATAGCACAGTGAGCTGAGCTCTCATTCTGACATCTGTCGCAGCCTGCTGATGCAGGTTTGAATCCCGGCAGGGCCAACCCAGCCTTTCATCCTTCCGAGGTTGCTAAATTGAGTACAATGCTCTGGGATAGTAATATCAACAGTTATTTAAGTACTTGGATACCAGTGTGTTTGTAGTGCTATATAATTATATTTGTTGACTGACAGGAGAGTGGGGGATCGAACTTTCCACCAGTGGCATAGGCAGTGATGCATGTTTGTCTGCAGCAGTTGGATGGCTTGGGAGATTAATGGTTGTGGGCAGATTAGTAATCAATAGGGGGTAGACAGTGGTCCTCATTATAAGCCTGGTGGCCTAGAAATAAGGGTGCCGGTAGCAGTGTACCGGCACCCTTTCCGCACCGCCAGGCTTCAAGTACCTCTGCAGGGACCGTTGCTCCTGGCAGGTCTGAACTGCCGGGAGCACCGGCCCCTACAGGCATGGTTTTCACGGAAGCACCGGCACCATTAGCAACGGTGCCAGTGCTTTCATGTCCCCATTCCTGTGGAGTCCTATGTGACTTTTTGCCGCCTGACTTCCTGGGCCACCAGGACTTGTGTCCCGGTCTCACCAGGATATCCAGGTTCAGCGACAACCCGCCGGTAGCACCGGTGGCTTACCAGCAAACTTGTAATCAGGCCCACTGAGTGTGTAGTACATTCCCTACAAAGGAGGCGAATAACGAAAATAGAAGGAGACGCTACCAGCAGAGAAGACGGTGGACGGCAGAAGAGCAGGGAAAGCCAAAATTTGAAACCTGGAGAGAGCAGGAAGACAATAGGAATTAAAGAAAAATATACATGGATGGCCCCCTCCATAGACACTGTGAGAGGACTCGACCCGGCCAGCAAAAAGACATACTGCGGGATCTGTCAATAAACTCCAAGAACAGGGACCTGCTAAATAAGATCACTAGGGACATATCTAAGTGGTCCATTACATCATATATGAAGAAGAGCTTTTCCTTTGAGACATCAGAGCAATCTGGAGACGTGAACATAGAATCGGAGGGGCCACACAAAGACGAAAGGAAATAAGAAGTGAGCATTATAAAGTTATATATGAGAATCTAATGGTTACTAATCATATATAAAAAGGAACAACCACGAATGGAGTTGTGGAAGCAAATGACCGAGTGAACATAGTGTATTGTTAAACAAGTGTTTTTGTAGAGGGCTGTTCACAAGTGGTCGTTGAAAATATTACCTCTGGTCTCTCTAAGTTAGTTGTGAGTACATTCCCTAAAGGCACTTTCCATGGAGTGAGCAAGTGGAGGGTAGAAATATTGGAGGGACATGGCCATAGTGTGGGCCATGAATTCAGGATTGAATTTGCCTTAGGTGATAGATGAGGGAGGTGGGAGCAAATGTAGTGAGGGAACAAAGATGGCCTCATGACTAGGGAATTTTTCTAGAGAGTTGGGATCGATAGTGAGATCACAGAATCATGGGTAAAAGACATTTTCATAGCGGGATTCAAGGAGTTACCATGGTGATGGATGGGAAGGCTGTCTAGATTGACTGGTGAGTTGTTTAAAATGGTGAAGTCAAATGGGAGCAGATGGGCCTTGGTAATATTGGAGAGGTTATGAGGTTAACACTGTCTGTTATGCTGATAGAGACACGAGCTGGGAGTGTTTCATGTAAGAAGGAAACATCACAGGAGAAGAGGTTAAGGAGTCCAGGAAAGTGGTTGAGGAGGAGTATAGTGAAAGGGTGTGGAAGTGAGGAGTTGAAAAGGGATATATGTGAATAGAGAGGAACTGAAGTCAGAAAGAGGAAGACGGCTGATGGTGTGTCCTTTTTGATCATTAGACCATTGCCATTCCCTTTTCAAGAGAGATGGGGAGAGTGAACGAAAGAAGCAAAATCAATGTGCAGATCTTCCAGAGTGGTGTTGTCATGGGGGGATGCAGGTTATGGTGAAGGCCATAACCAAGCGTTTGGGACAATGGATATCAAATCGATTAGTGATTACTGAGAAAGGAGATCTTTCTGAAAATAGAGTAGGCATTTCAGAGGCCCATGGTTAGTTCATTAGGCAAGGCAGGATTTTCTGAGGTACTAGCAGGAGTAGCTGAAGGGACACAGATGGGGTAAATGACGTTGGGTTTGGTGGTATGGGGATAGAGAAGTGGTTGATGTGGCGATTAGGAGGAGAGTGAAGGATGGGGATGAGGAGACACAATGAGGAAGATACGGGGTGCTGGGATGAGAGGGGGTGAGTAATGACCATGAAAGTTAAGGAATGGACAATAAGGAAGAGGAGTAGGATAGATAATAGCATCTTGGCTATTAAGACGTATCTCTTCCGGTAACACAAATACCTCCTTGCTCCCTCTTTAAACCTTTGGAAAAGAGCTTCTGTTATTATGACCTGCACCTAAATGCAGTTAATTCTGTCTGGTTGCACGATATAAATTAAAATGAATACATATACAAACCCAAAATTGCCCGTCATACAGTGGGAGACGGTGTCAGGGAGGGGAACACAGGTACCAGCATGCAGTTAAAAACAATGAATTACAATGGCCAGCATGTAAAATAGACCAATGAATGCAATAGCCTAAATGCAGTGAGAGCAATGAATTTCATTGACAAAGAAGCATTTGAATGTACAGAACCATACTGAACTACATAGATCAAGAAGCAGTTGAACCCCCAGAGTTACATTGGGGAAAATGCAGTTAAGGCAATAGGCTACCCAATAGGCTACCGTGTCAAAAATGCAGTAAAAGAATCAAATTACAATTATCAAATGCAATTAAGCAATTAATTACTGTGGTCAAAGCATAGTTAAATGCAATTATTAAGTGCTTTGAGGGTGTAGAAGTAGGATACGGACACAGGTGGCATGATTTTGGCTATAGGCTTTTATTAGTGACCAAATAAAAGCGAAATCCCTATCTGACTCAACCAAGTACTAAGGAGTCTGTCAGGATGTCCGTCTAAATCAGAGTGCACCGTTCTGTTTCCAAACCTATTTTCAAGCCTTACACTATAAACTAAACTTAAGGAAAAAGGATGGTCTTCTTGGTCCAGAAGAATGACTCCCTTCTTCTGGGTGACAGCCCTAAATTCACTTCTGGATAATGCAAATGAAATGTTCTTCTCAAAGGGTACAAATCACAAAGTCTCAAACGGTTCCTTGGATTGGGGATCCAGCAAGGCACATAGAAAGAAGGTATTGTATCTTCATAGTGGTAGGGAGATGACTCCCTTCCCTTGAACCTTCTCAGGTTTCTTAGTGGTTTTCCTAACGCCAGCACCCGTTTCTCCCCTTTCCTGGCCTTTATAGTGTGTTTCACAATGCCAAGAGAAAGACCCATTTCTCTTGGCTTCTTTCACAATTTTCCTCAAACACCAGGTGGCATGCCTCCATTCCCCAGGTCATTCAAGCTCTTCACAGTGCTAAGAGCGTGACTCTCTTCACAATGTTCATCAACACAGGGGGTATGCCTCCCTTCCCCTGGCCTTTCTTAAGTCATTCAAGCTCTTCACAGTGCTAAGAGAGTGACTCCCTTCACAATGTTCATCAACACCAGGGGGTATGCCTCCCTTCCCCTGGTCTTTCTCAAGGTCTTCCCAGTGCCCAGAGAGTGACTCCCTTCTCTTGTCCATCCCAGTACTGATCTTGAGGACACCTAGTGAGTCAAGTGGTCTCTTCTTTATCTCAATACATACGGGATATAGGTCCCTTGAGGACCTATACCACTTCCAGTACTTCCTACCTTACTGGTTGTAAGGCAGCAGATAGGAATACTAGGTATGGTGTTGTAGGGCGTTGTTGAGGAAGGTGGGTTAAGGTAAGGTGGGCCATGGGGATAGCATGTTCTCCCCAGGTTGTCACTAATTCCATAGGGGTCTTCCCTCCCCCATGAAATTCACCCACTGAGTCCCACTCCCAGGGGGACTATGGGCTAGCGGGCACACCTCCCTGGCCTCATGAGAAGTGACGACATACAGGGATTCACAGTGTTTGAATGCAGTTGAATGCATAGAATCACAGTGTCTACAATAAAGCCAAGAGCTCTGAAACAAGCAGTGAAAATATAGATGAATTACAGTGACTACGGTGTCCAAATTGATGTATAAAAGTATGAAACAATGAGGACGAAAGAGAGATTTCAAATGCCATTGGGCCCAACAATGAGCAGCGGAACTCCAATTGTAGATCATCATGAATAAATGTTGAATAGCAAATGCACAGGGAGATAGAGTAGAGAGAATGACCTGAGGACACACCAGACCCAAATTTGGTTAAATAGACCTTACACTTTGTTGTGAAGCCATTGGCTAGGATGTCTGGCAATGAATGCCCACAGACTGGGTAGAAGAGGGAGGGTCATGTGACCAAAGCAGCCAATCAGTGTGACACACCCCATGTTTGTGCATGTCACTATATCAGTGTGACTGTGTATCTGCCTTAGTGTCTGCATACACTGGTTCTGTGTTGATGTATAAGTGTATGTGCATGTATGTATAGTTGTACATGTGGATATTTTATCATTTGTTAGTGCTGTGGTGGAGAGTAACTGCATGGAACCGTAAGATGGCCTGTGGCTTCTAAGGTCAGGAGAGGCTACACAATCTGTGAGGCAACACCTGGAGGTGCTACACAGGGGATCCCTCAAAGCTCCCCTCACTGGACCCTCATCCCAGGAGATAACGTCACCTGGATGCATGAAGAAACCTAGATTGATCCAACAGAAGATGTCCCTTATCAGATGTGGGGGGGAGGTGGTCATTGTTAACATTACATGAGTGGATGCAGCTTTGGGGGTAGAAACTCTGTGAAAATTAGGCTCAGAACACAGTTTCCATAAGTGATTTTCCTGTAACTAACTAGCAAGGGGGTTTGGCCCCTAAAAGTGAAATAACTGCTAGAGTTATGAGATACTGGGCCTCATTACATGGAAGGCGGTAAGGGTTAACGGTCACCGGTAATGGTACCGGTGAACGTTAACCCTTACCGCCTGATTATGAGTTCCCTTTGCGGGTTGGTACTTTAACACCTTCTTTTTGCAGGCGTTAAAAAACAACCCGCAAAGGGACCAGGGTGCTAATTACGGTACCGCAATTTGCGGTACCGTAATTAGCACCTTCTCCATTCCCATTATCCCCTATGGGGCAAAAATGGGAATGGGGAAGGGCAATGGGGGAAGGGGGAATTACCACCCCGCCAACCTTGGAATAGGGCGGTAATTCCCCTTTCCTCCAAGGCGGTGCCGGTATTTTACCGGCATGGACCAAGGTGCTACCTTGGTCCACCGCCTACCGTGTAATGAGGCCCACTGTGTTATTGAGATTTATCCAGCACATCAATGCCATTTTCATGGCCTCCAAGTGCTGAGCGGGGTCTGAAAAGAAAGTAGGGTTGAAAAGTGTTAGTTAGTGGGATGGAGAAGGACAGCACAAGAGACATTATTCCTGTGCTGTTGGTAGTTTGAGTTCTGAAAACATGATCACTGTGTACTGGGGTTTATTCTAGATGATATGGGTTGGGTGTTGTGTTCATGTGTGGGCCTATATGGGATTGTTTTGTGTGCCTGGAGATTTAAGGGCCTCATCACGAGTCGGTCGGTATCCCGGCAGTAAATGCCCCGGGATACCGCACAATGCTATTAGTGTTTTCGCAACTCAGTCTGGTGCAATTTGTGCTGGATTCTGAGTTGCAGTGGTGCTGTTAATCCCCATTTATTCTGAGTCCATAGGACTCTACAGGACCTTTCTTCACTATTACCGCTGGCAGTAATAGTACTGGCAGTAATAGCACTGAAAATGGGTGCAAAGGGGAGGTTTTGACATCCAGCAAAAAGCTGGAGGTAAGCCTCCCACTTTCCGCCCAAACTCGGGATTGGGCAGGGTGGGATTGCTGCGGTAACAGCTTTACCACTGCATTTCTTCCGCTCTGCCCAACCCCTTTTGTTGGGAGAGGGTGTGCTATTTGCTGTGTGATTTCTGGTTTGTGTGCTGTAGGGGTATGTGTGTATTTGGCAGTTCAGTGGTACATTTGTAGGAAAGTTGAATGTTTTTAGCAGGGTTAGTGGTGAGGGGTGACTGTGTTCGTGCTGCATTGCTTTGATTAAGCTAAATTCTTAATTTCGTAGTTGGTGATATTATGCTTTCATTTCGTTGGGGCAGTCCAGCTAGTTTTAATTCAATTTGGTTTTACAAAGGTTTGTTGTGCCTTCCCTATTTTCGCTCTCAGGTTTATTTCTCAGTAGTGCTTCCTGTTTTGGTGGGTGAGTTAAAAAACAAGTTTTTAAGAGTTTTCTGATTTGTCTGTGTTCTTCTGTTGTTTATAGTCCTTTGAGGACTGAGTTACAAAGTTTTACTGAGATGCAAGAGAACGCTGATCCACCATATTTCAGTTGTGAGTATTGTTTTGGTTCGAGGCATGTGTCATTGCTGGAACAAGGGCCTCATTACATGGTAGGCGGTGGACCAAGGTGCTAATAGCACCTTGGTCCATGCCGGTAAAATACTGGCACCGCCTTGGTGGAAAGGGGAATTACCGCCCTATTCCAAGGTTGGCGGGGCGGTAATTCCCCCTTCCACCATTGCCCTTCCCCATTCCCATTTTTGCCCCATAGGGCATAATGGGAATGTGGAAGGTGCTAATTACGGTACTGCAAATTTGCAATGCCGTAATTAGCACCAAGGTCCCTTAGCGGGTTGGTTTTTAACGCCTGCAAGCAGGCGTTAAAGTACCAACCCGCTAAGGGACCTCGTAGTAAGGCGGTAAGGGTTAACGGTCACCGGTACCATTACCGGTGACAGTTAACCCTTACCGGCTTCCGTGTAATGAGGCCCTTAGTGTCCATTTTGGTCTGTAGATGGAGATTTTTTCCAGTATGAATTCTGCTCCTTGGCCGTGTATTGCCCTGTGTGCTATGCAACGGTTTTGAATTTAAAGCCTTTTTTTTTTTTACAGGTAGCCAGTGGACGGTTGTCAGTGCTGGTGTGATGGGTTCTCTTTTGTTGAGTTTGAGGATAGTCTTGCTGCTTTGTTCTGTATTCACTGTAGTTATTTGGTGAGTTAATCCAGCATTTCAAGGTAGATTTTGTTGGCATGGACTATTCTTGACATGACAAAGGAGATGACGGCGAGTGTTCTGTGTGGGAAAGTGAGGAAACCTAGAATCCATATGATTGTGCGTAGATGGAAGAAGCCTTTCTTCATGAGTGCGTTGACTTGTGATTGCAGTGCTAAGTTGTTCTCCATTCATTCATATTCAGAGATTTTTAACTACTTTTGAAGGTTCTGGTCAGCTTCCCATTTTGCTAGGCCATGGAATGTCATTTTGGTCCAAAGGATTGTTGGGTGTGATCATGATTTTTGTTTTGTCCGGGGGGAGTTTAAGGCTGTTGATGCTCATCCATTTGTTTATTTTTGTGAGGCAGTCGGTGAGGGCTTGGTCTTGTTCTCCATTAGCACTATTTGTATAGATGATGTGTGTATCGTATACATAGTGGTAGCTGCTGAGTTCATGGGGGTCATTACAGTTCTGCCTATCTGAAAAAAGTGCTGGTAAACTTGCTGGTAATTCCGGCCCTGGCAATTCTACCAGAACGGCAAAACACAAGTTTGCCAGTGGGGGGCACTGATTTACTTCCTGCACTGAGTTGCTGAATTACCTCGATGGAGACTACATGGAATGGGGATTTACTGGCGTTTCCGACACCTGGAATATCCCAGTGATAGCGGGATATCAGGCGGTGGAAACGGTAGGGTCAATTTGCTGGAATCACACTGGAATTACTGGCGGGATACTTGCAAACTCATAATGACCCCTATGTCTTTTTATGAGGTTGATGAATGGGGTCATGTAGATGTTGAAGAGTACGGCGAGAGTCATGATCCTTGTAGGACCCCGCAGGTTGGTGTGTGTGGTGCAGATGTAGGCAGGTTGTTTCTGTTCTTTCTGTTAGGAAGCGGTTTACTCATAGAAAGGCTTTGTCATTAATCCCTATTTCTTGTACTCGTTTGATGAGCGTTTTGTGGTCGGCTGTGTCAAAAGCTGCTGAAAGGTCTAGTAGTATTAGCATTGAGGTCATACTGGAGTCAACGTTAGTTTTTTAGATCGTCCCAAATGGATATTGGTGCTATTTCCGTTCCTCACACGGATCTGAAACCTATTTGTGACTGGTCAAGTAACTGATTGCTTTCTACATTTTGCAGGATTTTTTTCATATACGTAGGTTTCTAGGAGTTTCTCCAGTTAAGGGATGTTTGAGATGGGTCAGCAGTTGGTTAGGCCTTCAATATTTTCCAAGGGATCCTTGAGGACTGGTTTAATATATTGCGCTTTGAAGCTTCTTCATACAATTCCTGTTGCCAGAGGGTGGTTCATGAGGTTCTAGAAGTATTCTAGAGGTGTCTCTTGGGTGAGCATGATCTTGTAGATGTCTAGTGGACAAGGGTCTGCTGAAGATCCTGTTTTGTTGCTTTGATTCACTAGGCAGGTAAACATTTCTTTTGAGATCCTGCAAAGTAGTTTAGTCTTGTAGTTAGTTCTTGAGTTGGGTGGTTATTGAAATTGTTGTTTGTATTCCTGGGTATTCTCTTAATGACTTGCTGGATGCTTAGGATTTTGTGTTTGAAGTGGTTTGGAAGGTTGTCACACAATTTGTGGAAGGGAGTGGGTGTTGCAGGCTGTCAGGTTTCTTAGCACGTTCATGATTATGAACAACTCTCTGGGTGTTTGCTTTTGCAATGCTTTTGTTGCATTATAGTTTTTTTGCTATGTTTCCATTTTATATAGTCATATCTGTCTCAGGTATTTAAGTTTCTCTGTTGTTTGTAGTTTTTCCTCCATGCTTGTTCCAGTTTCTTGTTTGTTTTCTTCAGGTTTCTGAGTTGGGGTGTGAACCATTCCGCCGTGTCTCTAGGATGGCACTCAGTGGTTTTGTGCATTCTAGTCTGGTGTTGAGATCCATGGTGTTTAGGCATTTGCAGTTTCTTTTCTGAGTTGTAGGGATTTTCAGAAGGTCAGATTCCCAAACTTGTTATCTCACCAGTTTTTTGTGATGAACGGTGTGTTGTAGTCGCTTGGTTCAGTTACATTTCTTCTGTCTGTCTCAGGTCTCTCCCTTTTGGTTCCCTCATTCTTGCTTGTGTTGTTGTAGCGATTATGGATGACTGGTTGTTGAGGTGTTCTTTCGAAAGGGTTTTCTTCCCCTAAGTGGTTTAATGTAATATTTCTTGGTGTTCGCTGGTTCCTTTTTGTGGTTGGTTGAGATGACTGATCTACATACGCCGGTAAGATAGCACAGCGGGTTGAGCACTTGCTGCTGCAATCTGTGTGTGATCTACAGGTCGCAGAATCAAATCCCAGCAAGGCAAAGTCAGTCTTACATCCTTCTGAGGTAAATAAATGAGTACCAACTTCAGTTGGGTGATATTGTATGTAAATATATTCTATTTAAAGCACTTTGGAGAAAGTGCTATATTCAAGACTTATCAATGCCATTATCTTCTTCGGTCTGTTTTGTTCTTTTATGGAATCTTCTTGTGTGTCAGTATTCCCTGGTTCTTGTCATTTTTATATGTTTTTTTGTTGGGTTGTGGGCTTGCTAGTCAGTTGTCCATTCCTTCTTTGGATTTGATGTGTATTGATTGGGTTAATGTTCTGTATTTGGTTGTCTGGATCCCAAAAAATGTAATTGTGTGTTGTTCAGTCACAGAGTATTTATCGGCGATAGGTTTGGTGCCGCCGGGCAAGATACTGTAGGGAAAGAAAATACTTCTGGGAAGAGTATTGGAGGGGCGTGGTGGCGTGGTACCTCAGGGTTTGGAAGTCACAGTGGGTGGAAACAGCAGGGTCTGTGTACTACAGGGGCTGGCTACTGGATTGACTGGATATTGCAGGGGCTAGATGTAGCAGGAGTGGGATAGTGTTGCATGTGGAGGATATTGCAGGGAGGGTTACTGCAAGGCACAGTATCTCAGTGGCACAGTATGGGGGCACTGTGTGGAATGGTCTAAGTGTCTCATGGGCACAGTGTCATAGGTGCACGAGGGTAAAGCAAACACAACTTTGGTTGGTGTTGGTGCCACCTGGGTAACAGATCAGATTGTAATATCAGGGGCGCAGAAAAGCTTCCCACTGGCAAAGGTTCATGCCACTATGGTCTCGTAGTGTTCGAGTCTTAGATTGATATGATCTCAAAGTGGCAGAGCCTCACAATGGCATATGCACAGCATAAAGTTCCCAATAGAAGATACTGAAAGTGGTGAAGCTTCACAGGTTTAATTCGTTACATGGGCTTAATCTCAGAGGGCCAACGCCTTATAGTGGTATGGCCTCACACTGGCACAGTCTCTAAGTGGTACAGCCTTATTCTGGAGAGACCTAAAAAACCTCCCAGTGGTGGATTCTCCCAATGGCAAATACTCACCGCAGGAGAGACTTACAATAGCAAGGACTCTCATTGGCAAAGGCTTACAATGGCAAAGACTCACAATAGCAAAGGCTCAAAGTGGCAAAGGCTCACAATGGCAAGGACTCAGAATGGCAAGGACTCACAATGGGGGTGATTCTTGTGGCAGTGACTCACATTGGCATTGATTCACAATAGCAGAAATTCTCAATGGCAGAAGACTCACAGTGGGAAAGATTCATAATGGCAGAAGACTCACAATGGGAAAGACTCATAATGGCAGAGGCTTACAATAACGAAGACTAGAAATGGCAAAGACTCACAGAGGTAGAGCTACACAATGGCAACTCCTCATCGTGGCAGAGCCACACTATGCCAGAGTTTTACAGTGCTGGGTTTCAAAGTGGCAGAATTTCCACCGTGGCAAAGCTTTTGCACATTGGCAGGATTTCGCAGATTAGGTTGCAGAACTACACAGTGGCTGAAACACAATGGCAGTCATTTTACAGTAGCCAAGTTATTTGGTAGACAAACCTCACAGAGGAAAACTCCCTGTGTTAAAACCCTTTCACTTGGAAGGTTTCACTATGTTTAAATTTGACAGTTGTTGGACCAATCAGCGGGCAGGGCCTACAGTGTAACAACTAACTGTGATAAAATCCCACATTAGCACATTCTCTATGGAAAATCTGGTAATGGCAAAAATGACAGTGAAAAAAACAGCAATTCTTAGTGGCTTAGTCAGACAATGGCAATTACTGGTGGTAGTGAAACTGATAGTGGCAAAACCTGATAGTGGAAAAAACTGATAGTGGTATAGTCTCACATTAAAACAATCTCAGTGGCACAATCTGATAATGGCTGTGACAAATGGACTACTTTCCTGCAGGAGTATAAGGATGAGTAGAGGCTAGAGCCAACACAATCATAAAGGTAAAACAGGCCCATTTTAGAGATATACCACCTTCGAATTATGTGGTAACGTGGGCCGAGAGAAGGCTATACTCTCAGGAGGGGTGTGATTGTGGTTCAGAGGAACCCCAATAAGCAAAGTATAACAGTCCAAAATAAAGGAATCTCCAATGAAGGTTCAATAAAACGATTTACTTTAATCAAACACACCATGTTGTCAGAGTCTTGAGGGCAGAGTCATGCCCACAAAGCTGAGGGGAGAATAGTGCACAAGAGACAGGAATTTAAGGAGTCCTGTAGAAAAAGAAGGACAGGCAATAACCACAGACATTTCAAAAAAGGTAGCAGGTGCTCCTCTCCAGAAAGAACATGGCATGATAACCTGTTCTGAGATGAGAGTTTGCAGCACACGTTTTTTGCTCATCGTACCTTTCACAGATGGGAAATATCCATTTGCATATCAGTCTTTGTCCCGCCCACATGGGCAGTCCTGCACCCAGGGATGTCACAAGATGTGGTGAGGCCCGGGGCAAAACATTTGGTGAGGCCCCCTTACAATCTTTTGCACTGGGCCAGCAGCATCACCTCTGCAAACAGGAGACTCAAGAAATCTCCCCTTGAGTTTGTGTCCAGGATCCCAAATATGGTTTATTACTACAACTGCAAATCAACTAGAGCAAAGTTAGATTTTTCTACTGAAGGAAGGTTTATGCCAGACTACTTTTGTATCATATGCATGAATATATGTAGGATAGCATGAGCTCTCCACTTCGTCACTTCCAACTCTCTGAGGGTCAGTCGCTTTTCCAAGCAAAGAGTTGGGGGAAGATCTCTTTCTTCGACTGGGGCCTCACCTCTGCAACAGGGCTCCCTGTCACTCTGAAACTTGAGCAGAACTATCTGCGGTTCCAGAAGCAACTCAAGACCTTTCTCTTTCCTTCTGCCTTATCTCTTCCACTCCCTTGCTGATCACCTTCTTGATCCATTCACTGGTCACCCTCTGAATTCAGGCCTAGATCCCTGCCTGTCCAGTTGCTCTTGGCTCCCCTGCACTTGTGGTCTGCATTTGTAATCGTACAGTCCCCTCTCTTGCACTTATTCTCCACCCGTTGGCTGCACTTATGAGTACCCACACTTGCAACCCATTGGCTGCACTCTTGTTTATCCTTTGTTCCTGTACTTTTCCATCCTAGGCTCTTCTCCCCTCCCCCCTTCCATGCTCTTACACAATGTGAATGACAAAAGGCCTAGTAAGATCGTTGTTTTGTCTTCCTTTTTTTTCCCCCTCCTTGCCTTGTCACGCCTATAAGCATTTGTGTACAGGCGCGTTATAAATGCCATGTCATATCATTAAGGAGCACCCTGCCTCTGTGTGCGCATTAAAGCACACATCATACACAGTGACAGATAGATGATGTACAGTGGAGGCTGGTACATTTCTGACCTTAAGAGGCTTAAATGTTTGTGCCAATTATGCAGGATCAACAGAACACATTGAGGGATCCCAAACCAAACAAGGGTTGCTTGTGGCGGGTTATCACTCCCAAGAAAATGTTTGAAACACTGTGTTAAAAATATGCATTTTACAGCACTTTCCTTGAAAAATTAGGTAGAAATCCGTACAGTTTGCAATTGGTTATGTATGTATGGAAGCACATGGAAAAGTCCAATAGTTGCAAATCACAAACCGTACACAGCAACATTTTGCAATACATTTCATACCGCCTTTCCACAGAACATATGCTAGTATAAAAATATATTCATGCTGGTTGCTCCCATGTATGTACATGCAGGTTGCATCAATACATGCCATTATTACCATGTACAGACTCCCAGCCAGTAAAAATGTCATGCCACAGAAAGTATGTCCAGGCTGACTGTGCCCCAGGGCAGGACAAAGACTGATATGTTTTGGAAATGTTTCCTCTGTGAAAGATAGTGAGCTAAAGAATCTGGGTAAGGCTATTGCAACCAGGACTAATGTCTGGCAGAGAGACTCCCAGGACCCCCCTTGTTAATTGGCATAATTTAAGTAGCTTTGGGTCTCACCCTAAATTACTTGGGGAATCCAGACGTGGACCCCTTGCTCACTATTCTTAGAGAGGCACAGCTCCACCCTACTGATGAGGTCCAACCAGACTGAAACACTTGTCTGGGGTTGCTGTTGGTACTCTTGTTCAGAGAAGAATGCTGGTTGTTCCCATGTATGTCCATGCAGGCTGCATCAATATATGCCATTATTACCATGTACAGACTTCCAGCCAGTAAAAATGCCATGCTACAGAAAGTATGTCCAGGCTGACTGTGCCCCAGGGCAGGACAAAGACTGATATGTTTTGGAAATATCTTCTCTGTGAATGAAAGTGTGCTGAAGAATCTGGGTAAGGCTCTTGCAACCAGGACTAATGTCTGGCAGAGAGACTCCCAGGACCCCCCTTGTTAATTTGCAGGCTGACTGTTTACCATAAGTGTAATTACTGGCTAGATTGGCCTTAATTCAATGTGGGCCAATTTAGCCAAGTAGTATGTTTGCTTTAACCTTGATGCATAGTCCTATGCATCAAGGATAAAGCAAAAAGATAATTTGCAATGCTAACAGTTTGGTCTTTTATGTAGGCATGGGAAAGGTACTTCTGTATTGGTATTAGATGGCCGTTGATGGTGTCAGGTGAAAATTGGTTTGAGTGCCTGAGCAGCTAATAGCAGTGCCTGTCAAATGCCTAATACTTATGCACAAGCCAAAACTGTTGGCTTTGCCAATGCTCGTTTTTAACAGAACTTCATTGAAAGACACGCATGGTGCTTTTAAATTGAGTGGCCGAAGGCAGACCTAATCAATAATTTTTTATTACACCAGTTCCGTGCTTACAACTCCAATGAAGTCATTAACGTGGTCATTCATGGAATAAATGTGCACCGAAATCAGTGGCGCAAGCTGGCACAAGCGTGAAAAAGCCAGCGCACGAAAAAAGGAAGGCCCTGCGTGTGTATTTTCCGAGATGTGCGCCAAATCAACGGGTGGCGCATACCGGCGCACACGTCACTTCCACATCCCAAATGCTGTGCGCGATGCGCACAACGAAAGCGCATGTCAGCGCACACATTAAAAAGGGTGCGGAATGGGGAACAACGCATGAAAATAAGGGTGTAACTGGGGAAGTACCGCTGGGAAGTACACGGAACGCCCACACGCACGCGAACTACACGTATTCATGGAATGGAATAGGGAAAACCATGCACGTCAAATCACACGCACACGCACAATTACATCCACCACACGAAAGCAGGCGGAAGCACCCTCGCACAGCATAAAAGTGCGCGCAAACAACAAACAAGCATATACAGCTACAATTAATGTCCCGTTCCTCGCAGCAGTGATCGTGGGACACCGCAGGAGGAGGAGAATAGCCAGGCCCGCATTTTTTTACCCAGGAAGAGCCTTTTTGGGATGCCTGATGACCATATCTATGGCAGGTATAGGTTTCCACCTCGTATCATCCTAGAGCTGGTCAGGGAGTGGGAAGATGAACTCACATCACCCACCCTGTGCTCCCAAGCATTGAGCCCCTTGGAAAAGGTGCTCAATGTACTGCATTTTTTGGCCACTGGGTCACTTCAGCGAACAACTGCCATAGAGGGGGGTGTCTCACAGGCCACGCAGTCACGTTGCCTACACCAGGTATTGACAATCATCACTGCGCGCCCCTCAGTCCGCAGGCACATAAACATGCCCAGAACACCTGCAGAAAGGCAGGCCGTGGTCCTGGACTTCTACAGGGTGGCACACTTCCCCAAAGTGCTCGGTGCCATAGATTGCACCCTTGTGGCCCTACGTCCACCTAGGGCCACTGAGCACATCTATCAAAACTGCAAGCACTGGCATTCTATCAATGTGCAGGTGGTATGCGATGCCAAGGGAATCATCACCTCTGTCTACCCAAACTATCCTGGGTCCACCCACGATAGTTTCATATTCAGAATGTCCTCCCTGAGCCGGGCCCTGGAAGCTGGGAAGCATGGCGACACATGGCTCCTAGGTGAGTACAAATGCCTGTGCACATGCATACATGTCACACACAGACAAATACACAAGCCCAACTAGTGACAACTATTATCACCTTACCGGGGGACAGTGCCTACCCTCTGAGCACCTACATGATGACGCCCATACGGAACCCCACCACACCACCCCAGGTAAGATACAACGCAGCCCATATTGCAACCAGGGCCATAGTTGAGCACACATTCGTAGTGCTCAAGTCACGCTTCCGCTCCCTTGACCGCTCTGGTGGACAGCTACTATATGCACCCCCAGTAGTGTGCAGGATCATTGTGGCAGCATGTGTCCTGCACAATGTTGCAACACGGAATGGCATACCGGTGGACATGGTGGTGCCCCCACATCCCCAACCACACGCACGCCCGCTGCGCATGGGAGGGGAAAGGGCATGTGGCGAGGCAGCCCGTACCCAGCTTGTGGCCACATTTTTCACCTAAACTCCAACCCCTGCGGAGTGCATACAGGCCTGGCACATACCAGCTCACAATCGATGATGAGAAAGGGACAGTCAACTGTCACTACCTTTCCACCCATGTTGACTCGGAAGTGAACATGGATTGTCGTGACACTGCATGCTTGAGAAGGCAATCTGGGTGCACGCGTTTGCATGGTGTCAATGTAGTTGGGGGGGTGTTGCCTAAGTGTATTTGTCCGTATGGACATGCCTAGAATACATGCATGTGAAATGAAGTGAATGCCAGTGTCCCGTACACAGCACATGTGAACATAGCACCAAGGACCCCCCTGTGTGTCAAACCACACCCATCCCCTGACACCTCAAAAGAAAGCACTACAGTGCATCAGCCACTGACCACCAGAACATATCATATACAGAGTACCCCACATCGGCAATGGCAGACAGTGATCCATTACTGAATCATAGAAATCCATAATATGACCTACACACAAACTTCATCAAAGCGCATCAATGAGGGAGGGAACAAGGGAGAAGAACAGTACATTCCTACATGTCCTTCAAACAGTCCACAGTGTGATAATGAACTGGAAAAGCAAAGTACATATTACAATTGTCTGGACCAATAAGGGAGAGTCTGGGGAGGGAATGTTGGATGACATAACTAGCATCAACATTCCTATGCCTGACGGCAATAGTCGCAGTGCAGGAGTCACATAAGGAGGTGAATGATGGAAGAGGAGGGAAGAGGTGAGGAGAGTAACAAAACTAGTGACAAACTGTGGTAGGTCTACAAAGAATCAAGATAATGCTGGGGGGGAGAAGAAAGACAGAAGGGAAAGGGGGAAGAGATGACCTGTAATCAGTGGTGGAGGGACTAATGATCAAATTAACTGGCAAAGCTATACTTAAAATGGCGAAGGTGGGTGTGGAAGGACGGAGGCAGAAGGACAAATGTCTGCAAAGAACAAGCGCCTATGTATCACCATGGCCGATGGCAATTGGGGTAGTGGTTGAAAATGACAGCCAGAGTACAAGGAGGAGGCTAAAGGGTGGTGGAGAGGGAGAGGGAGGAGAGAAGGGAGGAGGGGGGCAAGCTCCAAGTGACTAATGGGGAAGATGGTGAAAGAAAGCACACAGGGGGCAGAAGGAAACCTGACGGTGCAGGAGAGTAGGGGATGTGATGATGAAGGCGGGGAGACAGAGAGACACTGACAGATGCAGGGGAGGCAGGGGGGCATTCAAGTGATTGAGAAGGCATGTGGACAGGTCTAGACAGGTCCACCTTTGTGGGCTTTTGGTAGTGGTGGCAGGCTCAAGCATCCTGGTTGGCCAGATTGTCACAAGGGCCAAGTGCAAACAGTGGGAGGGGGGGGAGCAGGTCCAGGACACAAACAGGAAATTTAAATCGCGAACAATGTAGTCATAACTCATATGTCACATCCAAACACCAGCCAGGGCTGGGAAATGTCCAAAGTGCTGCTAGCAAGGAATGGGTGGTTGTTGAAATGTGTGGTGACAGGGGTAACTCAGCGTGAAGCCTTCATGTGGCATATCAACATCACTGTGGGGAAACTGTCCCAATTCAACATTCTCAGCACATGGACCCCTCCCACCATCAGTGTGTTGTATGCAGCCAAAGGGTACCAGCTACAGCAGGAAGTGCATCAACATAGACAGTCAATACATAACAAACATCTCAAGCAACATGATGAAATGCACAGTCAGCATAATACTCACCAAAGTGAAGTACAGATATGCATTGGAGAAACCATCTGGAAAACCCACAAGGGGTGTACACACAAGTAGAACTGCAGGCTGGCCACAGATATGACGGAACCCCAATGCCCATGTGTGATATGCTGTTACACCGAGCCATCCTTGCGAGCCCATGGAAAAGGGAAGCAGGAGTAGCATATGTGTCAGGACCCCAAGCAAAACACATACACAAGACAAGCCTGAATGGGCCCAGCTGGAACACACAGTGGATGCCTTCCGATGCAACAAAGCACCACACTGTCACATGTATGCACAATAGACAAAATAAAATTGAAAAAAAAAATCAATAGAAAATATAAATTAAATCAAATAATCAATTGAAATAAAAAAATTAAAAGAGTAATGAAAGAAACAAAAGCTAAATCAATAAAATTGAAGAAAACCAGAACAAAAACATAACAAATAAAAAGCAAAGTGAAATCATTGAAAAAGAACAACAAAATAAATAAAATAAAAAGATAACATACTTACCAAATACCATACAATTTGGATGAAATTCAAAAATATTTTTAGAAAAAAACCTGATGGAAAAAAAATCAAAAATTTGCAGGAAAAAAATCTAATATAAAATGCCTATATATGACCCGGGAGTGGGGGGGGGCACAGAGGAGGGGGGAGGTACATGTGTAGATGTCGAGGTAATAAAAAACCCCTCACTGGGCTCAGCGCCTGCACGGCCTGACCTATGTGGGAGATAGGTTGTCATCATCACCCTCTGGTTCTGAATCAGAAGGTGGACGTGGTGCAGTTGACTCACCATGCCTAGCCGCGCCTTGCCCCTCAATGGCAGCAAGTATGCAGGTCTGGTAAGCCAGGTCCTGGCAGGCAATGAGACTGAGGTCAGCATGCATTACCTCACGTGTCACACGTGCCTCCTCCTGCAGGGTCTGATGTGTGAGACGGAGTTCTGCTTGCATGGCCTCACATGACAAACAGAGTGACTCCCGGCTTGCATGGAATTCAGCGGAGATGGTTATTTCAAGCTGTACCATCCTGTCTTCTGTGCACCTACCCTGATCCATCATGAGGTCAGCTAGAGTAGATCGGAGGGCTTGTTGTTCCCTCCTCAGGGCCTCACGGTGTGCCTCTGCTTGAGCATTAAGTGTTTCACGCAGAGCCACCATTTCAGCCCGGCACACCCTGTCATACGCCATCATGCCCAGCCTGAGTGAGCGGCACGTGGACTGCGTAGCCTGCTGATGGAGCACCATTTGCCTTACAGAGGGGAGGATGGATTGGGCCACACTTTCCATACCTTGAGCAATCATCTCAACTGCTCCCCCCTGTTGCTGTGCTATGGCAATCATGGAACACTCCCACTCAGTTGACCCCCGTGGCACACGGCCACTGCGTTACTGGACACCACACCTGCTGGGCCCAAGGATCCGTTGTCCTTGCTGGGTTGGTGCCACCCGCGGCTGCAGGACTGCATCCCTCCGTCGACCTGATGCCCCAGGAACATGGCCAACTGGTGTCGAGAGTCACTGTGCACCCGTAACCACCACAGGCGGACATTCCAACCCTTACCTGGCCCCCTACTGCAGGTGTTGCAGACAGAAGACCATCCAACACAGGATCACCTACCGGCGACGACACGTCATGATGCAGATCCAGCTCAACATAGTGGTCAGAGGATACATCAGAGCCTGACTCAGAGTCAGCTCTGGACACGATGGCCTGGAGCACCTGTGGGTTCTCGTGGGCTGCCACCCCACGACCACCACTGGTGCTTGGTTGATCATCTGAACTGACCACCGTGTCTGGGATGACATCTTCATCCTCTGCCGCCAGAGCAAACACCTACAACATAAGGAAAAGAAACAAGAACACGCATGTCAGTAGCACATATCACACACATACAGTTCACAACATTGACAGCCAAATAATGAAACAGCCATGTCACAGGCAACTCAAACCCTGACATGCATCCATTGGCATTGAAATGCAGGGCCATCCCAAAAGCCGAAAAGGATGTGTGCAAAATGTGAATGCAACACATGTATCGCATGTTGCACATCACCTGCATCACACACAACCTCTAGAAGGCATATATCCAATGCCAAAATGAGAGATGGGAACAAATAGTCAGCACCTAGCATAAGCATGTGTTAACACACAAATAGACACAGCTAGAAATGTAACCAAACACACCATGATACATGTAACATGCATGTTCATGTGCAGCACTCAACTACAATCAACTATGCACAGTACATGTGTAATAGGAGGCACCTACACTAGTGCATTTCCATACTGTGAGAGGAGGGACATGAGTACATACATGTCAGGTCAACATCACACAGCACCATCATGATTGCATGTTGAAGGGCTTAACTTGGCACAGGAGTGGGTGTGTGTGTTGCAGTACATGTGTAGCCCCTCAACTTACAACATCAAGACGTACGTTGTGATGACAATACTCAAACATTATGGCAGTGTAACAGCAATTGCAGCCATCATGTGCAAATGGCATGCACCAGGTAGCATGGTTTCCGTGAAACACCCGCCCTCTGGCCAATAGCAGGGAGGTACTGCATGGCAATGACATGTTTCACGCAGAACTATGCATTGCAAGACAGTGTAGGCGTGTGTTTATTGCATTTTGTCAGTTAAATGTCACTACAGCCAATGAGAAGTAGACATGATGGAGGAGAAGTGAGGAACCATCCATAGTACATCCATGCATGTAGAAGACAACACCAGTTGAAAAGTGGTCATGGGCCTGTAACTGGGGGAGCCATGGCCATGATACAGATGTGCACAGCCTAAAGTCGTGCGTGAGGACACACAGACCTACAGTGAGCATGACATGGCTGTCCAAATGAGATGACACTTGGATCATCCTGGACAAATACAACAATGAGCAGGTGATCAAGGACCCCTAAAGGGCATACATGGAATGCACATGTAACATGATCCTGCACATATGTGCAGAGGGAGCCACTGCCATCAGCACACTTAGAGTGAGCCACACTGCACCAACGACAAAGGATGCGTATGACATGATGTGACATCTCATCAAGATTGCACTAGTACACAAGTGGCTCAGAGCGCAAACAAGCAAAGGGAGCGGAACAAGGGGGAAAAGGAATTCAAAACAACTATCATACTGGGCACAGTGTGTTAGGGAGAATTCTCATTTTATGGCTAATTTCCCTTACCTATAGAGTCCCCCAGCAGCTTTGCTGGATTTGAAGGGTTTGTTTCTTTTTACCTACTAAGAGTGAGACTCTTTTTCCCCACTCTTAGGCATTTTTATATGTGTGTTCTAGGCTATTTTTGTGTGTTGAATGCCTATGGGGTTTTCTCTCCCCCATAGGAACCATCTTTATGCACATGTGTTACACAGCACCCTCCATGCAGTGACACAGGGGTGTCATAGGCGAACCCCAAACATAGACTCCATACCCTGGGACTGACTACTGTCTCCCAGAGCATGTAAAGTCTCCATTGACTTTACTAGTCAAATCTTACGAACTTAACCAGTACAACCCATCTTACTATGGAGGTACTGGAAAGGGTTCATAGTTTTTCCCTTAGGTTCATTTTCGAGGGGGTACCTTAAAGTCTTGCTCTCTAAAGTTTCTGGTTGGTGGCAGTGGTTACTACTGAAAATATTCAACGGCAAATATTTTCCTATGGGATTTTCCCATTGTTCGAGGCTAATACTTTTACTGACAGCCTCTAACATACCGCCGGTTTATTTTATTATTAACTTTACTCCGGTAGGTTTTATTTACCAGAACTTTAATATAACTTCTTTCTCGAGTCTTACTCCATACTCCTAATCCAGGTCAGGGATCCTTTGTTCGCTCTTTTGGCGGGCTTCTGCCAAGAAGCCCTTCTTTCGGCGTCTCTGAGTCTGGGGTGGGTTTGTTGTTTAGAACCCCTGGACAGAGTTGCCACAGTAACTCAGGTCGCACTCTAACCTGATAGGCTGGAGGGTCTCGCGCCAAGAAGACCACTCCACTGTGTGAGTGACAGCTAGGCTGTATGAATGGGTCTCTTTCTGCATAAAAGCAGGGTCCTAAGGACTGGAAGAGCAAGACATCGCCATTGGAACTACGGAACCGAAGGGGAGAGAAGCCACAGACATCTTCAGAATCTACACCACCGGTGAAGCCCTGCCGGATCGTCTCACCACTTTTCTTCCACACGACGAGAGGAGATCTTCATCGAAAGAGCCTTCTTCCCTTGAGCTGGCGGGGACAACCAGTTCACCCATCGCTTCTCCGGACCTGCCTCGGTCGAATCGAGAGTGCACCGCACTTGGAGACCGGATAGCCAGGCACCTATCGACCCTGGTTTCATCCCTGGGTAGTGCAACGACTCGAACCTTCCTCGACGACGAGAGCCTCTCTTCCTCTGCTGGACCCCTCGAACTGCAGGAACTACCAGGAACAACTGCCACCGCAGGAGACACTTCTTCACGTTTAAGGTACATTGTTCCGCCAGGGCTCCCTTTTCCCGTGGTAGCCCTAAAGGTATTTTAAATCCTTTATCTACTTGTTGGGTTAGCCGCCCTCTCTCTTAACATTGTCTTTCGCTTCGCATCTACCTCTTCAATATTTTTCTACTAAAGACTTGACTGCAGCTACAAGAACATTTTTGCTCCTAAGCTCTTGGTACTGTACCACTGACTCTGGCTCAGGCCTATTGACTCTGGCTTATTTGTTAGATCTGCTCTCACTAGATTGGTTTTCAATGAGAAATGTGTTGATGCACCTAAATCTTCTAAACCCCTCTTCCTTCCTACTGTTTTAACTTGTGGAGTGCCATTTTGCTCAGTTTTCATTCACTTATCTTTCTGCTAAAGTGTCACTGTGCATTACTTGCTCACAAAACTACAGGGAAGTGTTGCTAGGGGGTGTCTGAAGATATTTTGGTTTAACTTGTGCTTTCTCTCCCTTTCGGTAAATTGTTAGAGTGCCATTTGTAGTTGGTTTTCACTGTGCTGTTTTTCTCAGTTTTCACTTACCGCGAACTTGTCTACAATTGAATAGGGAGTTGTATATACTTTTCCTTGACTAAACTGAACTACTTTATTAACTGTGATTCATACGTTGAACTAGATGTGTATAGAACAAATATATTGGGCCTCATTACGACCCTGGCGTTAAGGGTTTAACGGCGCCGTGTTGGAGCCGTTAAACCCTTAACGCCTGATTATGAGGTCCCTTTGCGGGACCCGACCTTAACGGCTGGTTTTAAAGTAGGGTGCCACAAAGGGACCTTGGTGCTAAGTACGGTGCCGCAATTTGCGGCACCGTACTTAGCGCCTTCCCCATTCCCATTGAGCCCTATGGGGCAAAAATGGGAATGGGGAAGGGCCCATGGTGAATGGGGAATTACCGCCCCGCCAACCTTGGAATGGGGCGGTAATTCCACCATTCACCATGGCGGACCCCGGCATGGACCAGCGCCGGGGTCGTAATGAGGCCCATTCTCTTTGTGATACAAAGCTTTGGTCAGTGTTTCCTTGTTCCATAGTGCTGTGATACGTATTGTGTAAACCCTGAATACTGCTCATCTCCCTCTTGAGATAAGTCTGACTGCTTAGCCACAGCTACCAACTAAATCTTTGTGGTACAGACTGATACCAAAGGGAATGTATTGCTCTCACCTGTAGTCCTAATCTGGTGTAGTGCTCCCTAATGGAACTGCACTGGATTCTGCCTAACACAGTGACATACAGAACACGCTAGTGCATGGAGAAGGGATAAAGGGTTGAAGACCCAGGAAGGGGGAGAAGGGGAACGTGCCAAACAGAGGAGACCAAAGAATGAAAATGAAGTGCAATGATAGCATGTCCATTCAAAAAGGGTAGTACAGCCAGCAAGTCGCAAGTGCAAGATGATTTGGACAGGGCAAATCTGATGAGTGCAGACAAAGAGTGCTGGACTGCATGGGGACACGCACTGGACCCATTGATATGGGAGGCCTGTAGGCAGTGCAGCAGGGAGGCAGGGTGAGCAGGTACCTGATCCGATGGACAGAGTGTGTGAAGGGCCACAGTGCCAACAGAGGAAACTGTTCAGCTGGGTAGAAGAGGGGCTAATGCAGGAGTCCAGCCCAGGGAGGACGCCCAACTTTGCCAGGAAGGTGTTGAGGTGCTTCCAGAAGCAGATATATCTCTCCTCAAGATTCAACGTGGCCAGTTGGCTGTTCAAAAGTGAGCTCCCAGCTGTACACACAGATCTGCTCCTACCTTATTTACTAAATTAACAGCTGACCTTGAGGGAGTGTGGGGTAGGGGAGCAAAGGACGTAAGAGGGGAGGAATTGGAAGAGGGATTGTTGAAGGTATTTTCTACCCAGTCCCAAAAAACCCTTGCGCACAATGCAGAGGGTCTGAAGTAACATCCTTGCATCCACTGGTAGCTAATGAAGGGGTCAGAGAGCTGGAAAGATGGGATCCCAGGGCTTCAGGCCAAGGACAAATCTTGCAGTCCTGTACTAGATTAGTGGTGTAGGGTGGAGGCAGGGCGAATATTGAAAGAGACTGTCAAGGTACCCGAACCTTGAGTAAACCAGAGCTTGACAGACTCTGAGCATGCAGGAGAATGTTAAGAAAGGCACAGTACCCTTGAGGAGGTGGAGCAAGAAGTTAATCCATCTCAAGGTACGTCACAAATGTGTGTGTAAAAGGGATGTGTTGAGTGAAAGGTGACCCTGAGGTTCTTGGCCTTGCAGGTGGAGGCAGGAGGAGGGCCAAGAGGGGCTGGCCAGAGATTGATGGCAAAGGATGGCAAAGGTGTATCGATGAGGAGGATGTCAGTCTTGCTGGCATTCCAACAGAGACCGTTGGTAGTACACCAAAAGCAAATGGCAATGAGGCTATCAGAAATAAGGGAGGGACAAGAGTTGGCCAAGGGCAGCCAGGAAATGAGTTGGTTGTCATCACCATAGCACCGGAACTTGTACAAAAAATTGATAATGCAGTAGTCAAGAGCTGCCACTTGCTCTCCATGAATTGGGGCTGAGAGGTCAGACCCCTGGTGAACAACACAGGTGGTGAGGGAGATTGAAGATAGGAAAGAGCCAACTTGTAGCTGGGTGGGTCACACATGCCAAACACACATGTCATTGAGTTACACGCATCAATACTCACCAGATGATGCATCATAATCCATCCTCTCTCACACTCCACGGATTTGTTCTTCCGGGATGAACTCTGAAGCGATCTCAAGTTGAGTGAGTTCATCCTCCTCTGGTGGTGGCCCACCACCAGTCACCAGAGACATGGTGTAATTGAAGGCATGCTTTTGCTTAGCACTGCGTCTGAGGTCATTCCAGCGCTTGTAGCAGTCCTGAGCTGTGTGCACCTGGAATCCCATGGATGCCACACCATCCGCAACATGCTGCCAGCGGACCCAATGCTGGTGATGTGTTTGATTGGCACTGTGGGCCCACAAGCATATCGCTTTGGTGTTCCGACACATAGTCCACAAGGAAGTCCAGTTTCTGATTGCAGAAAGGCTTCTTCCTTGACGCGCCGGAGGCTGGAGCCGTGTCTGGGGTCCAAGCCTCTTGTGCAGGGGCACGCTTCTTCCTTTTGGACGGTGGTACTGACCCTGAGGGGGCAATGTGGCCCTGATCAGTGGGGGCAGTGGTGCTGGTGGACTGGACCAAGGCAGTGGGTGTTGGTATGAGGACAGAAGGTCTGGCCTGGGTCTGAGTCACTGCTGGGGTAGTGTTGGCTGCATCTGCACATGCAGTTACCACCACCCGGCTGCTTGGGGCAGCAGATGTCATAACTGCCCCAGATATGTGTGCCACAGTCACAGCCACAGTGGACGCACATGAGCCCACCCTCCGGACAAGATGGAAATCATCCTGGGAGTCCTTGTCACACAATGCAACATGCGCTGCCTGAACCACAGCCCGGGTGGAGGTGTCCATAGCTGCACCTGCAGCTACCACCACCGTTGGGCCTGTGACAGCAGATGTAAATTGCTGTTGGGTGATGCAACAGCTGCATCACCAGGAACCACAGGGGGTGGTGGCATGTCTGCACTAGCACGTGGCTGGGCATCCCATCCCGGAGGGTCACCCCTGCCTCTTCCGCCCTTGTAGCCACCCTGGCCACCCTGGACTCCCCGTCCTCCCTTGCCCCCACGCCCACATTCCCGACCACGTCCAGCCCAGGGAGGACTCCCAGCTTTGCCACCCTTAGCCTTTGGCGGCCTCCCAACCATGGCACCGATGGAAAATGGGCTATGGGAGGTTCGCTCAACAATTGTCCTGGACAATTGGCTAGAAGGGGGCAGGGTACTTGATGGAATAGGTACCCCAGTACCCCTACAAGTCTGTGACCCATGGGAAAAAAATGATGGGTCACGCAACGCTCAGACACCCCCAAAAATAAAATAAAAAAATAAACAAATGAAAAAAAATAATCATTTAAGCACAGGAAATTGGAATAAAAATAAAATCGTGCACGCGACCTCGGTAGCCCAAGTGCTTGAATATTACCTCCAGCAGTACGGTGTGGCACCCAGGAACACAAAAAACATGTATGCGTAGAACACACGGGCTACTATGACCTCTAAACGGTACGCATGCACAGAGGGAACCACAGAGGGAAAAAAAGCGTACGCGACTCACCGTCTGCCTTGCGTGGAAAAAATTACCAAAAACACATGTGCTTGTGCGCATAGGCAACACCCCACCAAAAGAAGAGATACGGACTTCAGACGCTGTGAAGTAATCGCGTGTGATTCCAGCAGAGTAAACACACGCGTCGGTCTCCACGAACAGCACGTACAGTGTTTTGCTGGCCCGCGCTCACCTTTAACCTGTGCTGAAGGCAACACCCACGTGCATAATGTCACTTACGCGCTAAGGGCCTTTCCTCGAATTACGCATCGACACACGGACGTGATTTTTTTGCATGTGCCGAATCACCATGCACACGTGACAAGGGAAACGCCCGCGTGTATCACGTCACATACACGCTTACGCGCTATGGGCCTTTCCTCGAATTACACGCTGACGTGCTGTTCTTTCACATGCCAAATCACTCCGTATCAAGCTGGCCATGCGACAACACACGGAAGACCACGCTCCTGCCCAGAAGGCCATTTTCCTTCCCCCCAGAACCCTGAGCAGACGGCCACCTGCCATCTGCTGCTGCCTGCCTGCCTGCTGGCCACGTGCCCTGCCATTTGGTGCCTGCACGTCAGCCATCTGCAGGGGTCCAGTTGCTGTGACCACCCCTGCTGGAACAGAAGACTCCCGACTGAAGTTCCATTGCTCCACAGCCCAGCACCAGGACCCAGTTGCACACCCACACCTGCCTCGAGGGTTGCCATGTCGGGGGAAACAACATCCGAGACTATTGGCAACCCCCAGCCAGAGAGGCAGAGGGCTACCAGCTTCAGTGCCACAAAAGTTGGTATCCTGGTGGAGCAAGTGCTGGTGCATTATGATGCCCTCTTGGGAAGACCATGCGCCGACAATGAAAGACGGAAGAGGATCTGGAAGAACATTGTGGCTGCCATCAACGTGGAGGGGGTGGCAGCCCGCGACATAGCACACGTCCGGAAGCGCTGGGAGGACTTCAGGTCCAGGACCCTCAGCAAGGCCCGGCACCTCTTGGAGGCAGCGCATGCAGAGGGGTGCCGGGTCCGCCTTACCGACAACCAGATGAGGGTCCTGGAACGTATACGCCCATCGCTCCACCTCCAGGTTCTTGAGAGGCAGTCCCGTCTGGAGTCGAGCAGTAAGTGTCCATGTGTACTGATTGGACGCAGTTAATGCTGAAGTGTGCCAGGAGTGTGCAACTTGGACATATGTCTGGAAAGGCCCATGTATGGTTGTGTATGTGCAGGGACATGAGCCTGCCACATGTGAGTCCAGTCATGTGTGAGGCACATCAATGGTGTATGTGTTAAAATGCATGATGCACGAATGCATGTGGGGATCCACACATGTTAGCATTTCTGTGTATGTACTGTGGCATGGTTGTGGTGTGACACATGGATGCTGCTTCCACCTTCATGTACGTGTACGGCATACATGTACGTGGGTGTGTTTGACATGTGTGTGAATGTGATACGCCATGGATGCATGTGACACAGACATGTGGGAACCCGATTGGCAGATGTGACTTAGTTTCCGATGATTACACTGTGACAGGTGGTGGAGATGTACAGATGCATATATGTCTGGTGGCCTGTGTGCATGTGTTCAGCACTCCCCCTGTTGCATGTGACGTCAGGCTAACCTTCGGATGTTCATGATGTTGTATGTGTATGGATGCTGCTGCCTGCTGCAACATTCCTGTTTATTTGTGCATGTGTGTGGGTTCAAATGATATGTGTGATGCCATCTGTGAAGTTTGACACTGCCACTCATGTGCAAATGTCATGTGTGTATCCGACCATTCTACAGTGCCCTGATGCCTGTGTTCTGTCTCTCCCTGTCTTCAGCGTCAACTGATGAAGAGGGAGGAGACTATGCTGTGGAGCACAGTGGCAGGGATCCCACCGCCAGCCAGAGACACAAGGCCCAGCTCCCCTCCAAGGTTGTCATCTCTTCGGGGAGTGAGGAGTCTGGTGCCGTGTCCACAGCCGCAGCTGCCGAGGGAAGGTCCAAGAGGCGGAGGTCGGAGGTGGACTCCTCAGCAGCACAAGGGGCAGCTGAGCCCCCACAGGGGGCTATGGAGGTAGATGGCACAAAGTCATCCATGTTGGTGGGGGGGTTCGGTTGAGGAGGAGGCCGTGGAAGGCTCACGCACAGGGCTGGAGGGGGGATTCCAGTGGTGCTAGTGGTGCAGTCCAGGGGCAGGGACAGGAGGCAGAACAGGCTGCCGCGGAGGAGCCTGTGTGTAATCCTGTACCCAATCCTGTGACTTCATCTTCCCGCACCAGCAGGGATGCCTTCGTCCAGACCCGTTCTCAGGGAGAGGATGTGCAAACAACAACTGGCCTTCCTCTCCCTGCAGACGTGGCAATCTGTGACCGGGTTGAGCCTGTCCTAGCTTGGGTGGCATTTCGTCAACGTGGCATTCGGGATGACGTGCAGACTTCTCCTAAGGAGAATGCACGTCATTTCGAATACCTCATTGATTGCGTCGACCTACTAGGATGGGTCACCGGCGCTGGGTTCCTCCGTGTGCTGGATCTTCTACCGACCCCCTCCTCAACTGTACCCCCTATGCGCCAGTCATCCTCTGTGCCATCTACCTGCCCAAGAATCACCTGGGCACCCTGTGGAGCTGCCCCTGACCCAGCAGCCAGGCTGGTGGAGGACACATCCCTGCCACAGCCAGGAGTTGGAGGTACAGCAGGGTTGGCCACACCAACAACTGGACCCCAGCAAGAGCAGGACGTGCAGGCATCGATAGGCAGGGCACATGCACGGCAGCAGCAGGCTCAAGGTGGGAGCAATGATAGCTCGGGCCATCAACATCACAGGGGCAGGAATCGGCCGGAGAGCAGGAGGACCCTGGATTGGGAGTGTCTTCAGTGTGGCAGCAGTTGGGCCAGTGGATAGATGTGGATCGGCGGCGGCCAGAGGAGACTGGGCTCACTATGGTCAGGGCGGAAAACTCCATGCGCAGGGCGTTGAGGCGGTTTGAGTGCCTCAAGGCAACTCCCAGGGAGTTGGAGGCCGCCATGACTACATCCCTGCGAGACCTCAAGGCCAGGGAAGAGGCCCGCCTCCAGGACATTGAAAAGCAGTTCGATGATGCCCTGGCCCGGGACATCAAAGAGTGAGCCATAGGACTTGCCCGCTGCCTTTGTACATAGTTCTTTAATGTTAGGTTTCCTTTGTTTTTTCTTTTGTTTTGGAGTTAATGGACTTTGCTGCACTTCATGTATATAGTTTTTTTTTTCCTAGGACTTTTTGGTAGGTTTCATTTATTTTTGAGATCATGGACCCTTTGGACTTTGTTTGTATATAGTTGAGGACTTGTACATACTTTTTTTATGGACAATTCCCATGGATCAATGGTTTCATTTTTTTAAAATTATTTTATTCTTATTGACATTGCCGATGGGCCACTTTTCTTTTTTCATGCTGTGGATTTTTGTTTTTCATTGGATTTTCTTTACTTTTCGTTAATATCTGTCATTGTTTATTGAATTTCACGTTTGATTTTCTTTCTGTATTTTCATTGGGTTTTTAATGCATTCATTCTGATTTCATGATTGGTGTTGTGTACTATCATTGCTTTTGTGCATGTCTCAAGTAACATTGCCTCAGTCATGTGAGTGGCTCTGTTGTGCATTTATGCATGGCATGGTGGTTCTTTTAAGACTATCATGGCATGGGTAATTTGGGAGTGGGTGCAGTGGATGGTTGCATGCTTGTACTGGGGGGCAAGGGGAATTTGGGTTGGCATTAGGGCCATGGGTCTGTTTTGTTAGGACATGTTGTTTGGTTGCCCATGTGTCGGGGCCTGCTGGCAGGTGCCCGTCAATGGGGGTGGGTGGGGGGACATGAGTCCGGGCCTGCTGGCAGGTGCCTATCAATGGGGGTGGGTGGGGGGTGGGGGGACATGAGTCAGGGCCTGCTGGCAGGTGCCCTTCAATGGGGGCGGGTGGGGGGACATGCGTCGGGGCTTGCCTGGCAGGTACCCATCAATGGGGGTGGGTGGGGGGTTTTTAATGCATTCATTCTGATTTCATGATTGGTGTTGTGTACTATCATTGCTTTTGTGCATGTCTCAAGTAACATTGCCTCAGTCATGTGAGTGGCTCTGTTGTGCATTTATGCATGGCATGGTGGTTCTTTTAAGACTATCATGGCATGGGTAATTTGGGAGTGGGTGCAGTGGATGGTTGCATGCTTGTACTGGGGGGCAAGGGGAATTTGGGTTGGCATTAGGGCCATGGGTCTGTTTTGTTAGGACATGTTGTTTGGTTGCCCATGTGTCGGGGCCTGCTGGCAGGTGCCCGTCAATGGGGGTGGGTGGGGGGACATGAGTCCGGGCCTGCTGGCAGGTGCCTATCAATGGGGGTGGGTGGGGGGTGGGGGGACATGAGTCAGGGCCTGCTGGCAGGTGCCCTTCAATGGGGGCGGGTGGGGGGACATGCGTCGGGGCTTGCCTGGCAGGTACCCATCAATGGGGGTGGGTGGGGGGACAAGAGTCAGGGCCTGCTGGCAGGTGCCTGTCAATTCAATGGGGGTGGGCGGGGTGGGTGGGGTGACATGAGTCGGGGTCTGCTGGCAGGTGCCGTCAATGAGGGTGGGTGCGGGGACATGAGTCGGGGCCTGCTGGAAGGTACCCGTCAATGGGCGTGGGTTGGTTGGTGGGGGGACATGAGTTGGGGCCTGCTGGCAGGTGCCTGTCAATGGGGGTCGGTGGGGGGTGGGGGGACATGAGTCGGGGCCTGCTGACAGGTTCCCATCAATGGGGGTGGGTGGGGGGCATGAGTCGGGGCCTGCTGGCAGGTGCCCGTCAAGGGTCTGTTTTGTTAGGACATGTTGTTTGGTGGCCCATGTGTCGGGGCCTGCTGGCAGGTGCCCGTCAATGGGGGTGGGTGGGGGTACATGAGTCCGGGCCTGCTGGCAGGTGCCTATCAATGGGGGTGGGCAGGGGGTGGGGGGACATGAGTCGGGGCCTGCTGCCTGGTGCCCGTCAATGGGGGTGGGTGGGGGTTGTGGGGACATGAGTCGGGGCCTGCTGGCAGGTGCCCGTCAATGCGAGTCGGTGGGGTGGGTGGGGAACATGAGTCGGGGCCTGCTGGCAGGTTCCCATCAATGGAGGTGGGTGGGGGGACATGAGTCGAGGCCTGCTGGCAGGTGCCCGTCAATGGGTGTGGGTGGGGTGGGTGGGGGCACATGAGTCGGGGCCTGCTGGCAGGTTCCTGTCAATGGGGGTGGGTGGGGGGACATGAGTCGGGGCCTGCTGGCAGGTGCCTGTCAATGGGGGTGGGTGGGGGGTGGGAGGACATGAGTTGGGCCTCCCAAGTGCATGGTGCCATGTGGCCTGCCTGCAGGGCATGGGCAAGGGTGATGGGCTGCCTGTGGGGCATGCTCAGGGGTGATGGGCTGCCTGCGGGGCATGGACTGAGGTGGGACCTGGTCCCCTGTGGTGTGGGCTGCCAGCGGGGCATGGGGAGGGGGGGCACACCCGGGAGGGCACACACTGCCAGATTGCATGTAAAACTCCCTGTGGACCCCTCAGAATACGCATACCCCGCTCGAGCCAGGCCTATCACGTATGAAACTCCAGGCGCACCCCCGAAATACATATACCCCGCACGCGCCAAGCCTAACGCGTGTGAAACTCCACACGCACCCCCGAAATACACGTACCTCGCTCGTGCCAGGCCTATCACGTGTGAAGGTCCATGCACACCCCCGAAATACACGTACCGAGCTTGCGCCAGGCCTATCACGTGTAAAACTCCCTGCGTACCCCCGGAATACACGCAGGCAGCCCATCCACCCTGGCCATGCCCCACAGGTAGCCCGTCCACCCTGGGTATGGCCCACAGGCAGCCCACACCACAGGGGGGACTTTTTCCATGCAATTTGCCTGGCGCGAGTGGGGTACGTGTATTCCGGGGATGCGCCTGGAGTTTTACACGCGATTTCGCTAGCGCGAGCGGGGTACGTGGATTACGGGGGTGTGCCTGGAGTTTTACACGCGATTTCGGTAGCGGGAACGGGGTACGTGTATTCCGGTGGTGCGCGGGGACTTTTAAACAGATTAGGCCTGGCGTGAGCAGGGTACATGTATTCCGGGGCTGTGCCTGGAGTTTTACATGCAATTTTGCTAGCGCGAACGGGGTACGTGTATTCCGCGGGTGCGAGCGAGGTACGTTTATTCCGAGGGGTGAGCAGGGAGTTTTACACGCGTTTTCGTGGTTGGGGGACTTTATGCTGGTCCACTGGCCTTTGCACCATGTACTGGATTTGTGCAATGTTTTTGTTGCACGGGGCAGGGTTGGGGGCGTAACTGGCGCTGGTGCAGGGTCGCTGCACCACTCTGCACCACGGCTGCTTATGGATGTATAAATCCATGAATACACTGTGCACCTAAATGGGTTTTGGCGCACGCGGCTGGCGCAGACTGCCGCACGCGCACTCTGTGCGCCAGCCGCGTGCGCCACTTGTGTGCCGAATTCTATGAATTACCCCCTAACTCTCAGAAGACTCCTTTTAGAAAACACTTGCAGGCACGTTCAGGGCAAAGTTTGATGGTACGGCTTGTTTAAAGCTAGCTCAAAGAGTTCTTATGAGGAGGTGTTTTGGGTGAGGAGGGCAGGAACTGGGTGAGAATTTCCATAGGGATTAGCATGGCCATGAGAAGTCAATGGGTGGGCAAATAACTACACAACATCTACAAGCTTTTTGTCCATCCTCATATGCAATTTCGTCCTATATCTACTCAATGCTGTCAATGGGATGGATCTTCTCAGTTCTAGGATCTGGTAAATAATTACTCGCCAGATCTCGGATACAGCTCCACAATCTGGGAAATCTATGTGCACTATGTGCACTATATGTTTCTTTTAGAATGCTGTGGTGTGTTCGTGCTTTAAACTATGTTGGGCAGGGATTTGAACCGTGGTCACTAGGTTCCAAAGTGAGACGCTTCCCCACAAGAACAGTTGAGGGCCTGAGCGGGAGACCTGTGAAATCCCTTGTCAATGTTGCACTGTACTGGAAATATTGATGTGCATTTTTTATGTTTAAAAGGGCTGCAGATTTTGAACTTTACTGACGATAAATCCTGAGGGGAAGAGGCAAATGTTCATGGGGGTGACTAAAAATACCTGCCCTACACCCGCCTAATCCTCCCGTCACTGGACCCTCTTTCACTGCAGGAGGAGGGATGCCCCAGAAGAAAAGTCTATTTCCACCACTGTCCGTTCGCTAAAGCAATAGTTTTGGCTTATTGGTGGCACACTTAATAACCCAAACAAAAAGAATGCCATGCAGTGGTGCAACACTATTGAACAAATTGAGCTCTAGCTCCCTCCTGAAATTTTGCGCTTTGTTGACTCTACGTGGCTGCATGGGTAGTGCCAGCCCCTTGCCACTTTTAGGCAGAAGGTCTCTTTCAATGTGTCGCCAGCCCATAGCACTTGTTAAGGAGCAGCATCAGCATCAAACATGCAGAGCACAAAAACCTTTCCATGCGATATCAACAGACTCACTTTGATAAAACAAAAGTCTTATCTTCTGGTATCAGCTTTTAGATAGCCCACCTCTCTCCAGAGATTAGCATAGCATTATGAAAGTAACCCGCCTCTGAATTGGGGTGAAAGGTACGACTAGTGGCCAAAGGGAAGGTGCAATAGTTATTCGGCTTCCTAGCTGGGCTCAGGGAATTGGGGGGGGGAAACGGGAGAAGGCCTGGCTGAAGATTTGTCAGGGCAGTGGGGGCCCATTTCTTTTTGATGTTTGGGGCACCCCTTGCCTTACTGATTGAAAAAATAGTCCAAGGCACCGGTGCAGTGCTTAAATCAATAATGAAGTCAAAACAATGCAGCAAGGTGGTTAAAAGCTGCAGATTATCAGTGGGTGTCTGTGCCATAAGACTGCCAGCATTGGGGCAGCTGCTTGGGAGCCCATTTCAACTGTAAAAGCTGAAAGGCCCATATGCCATCCCTAAGTGAGGAGACCAACAGTGCAATGGGTTTATTGGCCCCACTCACTATCCGTTTTCAAAACTGTCATCCAGCCCCTGCCGGGCTGACCAACAGAGCCGTGGTCAGACGAAACAGGACACAAACGTTAAATGGTCTCGGGGCTTAGCTGTTAACAAAGGCGCTGCAATTACTAACATAAAATATTTCACTGTTAGCACCTGCATTCATATGCATACATTTTTAGGTAATTGTAAACGTGATGTACTTGCATGCCAGGGGAGTGATTAGAAGGGAAGTGGTGACATGAGACCTTTCGTTCTCACAGCAGTCCTTAAGTGTGACGTTTCAGAAATGAAGTTGAGAGTTAGCTGCTTGTAACATTGAAGCTTCACCAGAATAGACTCATTCGAATCTGGAAAGATAGTAGATGCCCCCAAACAAGTAAGTTTTCCCCACCCTCGCAGCATCCGAGGTTAGCGCCTCTCCCAACATTTGAAGTGTTAGTCCCCTCCCACGCCCGGCATTTTAGCCTAGGTGCACCTCTGATGTTGTGAGCCCACCCCTTAATGAAGTGGTCCCAGGGCACTGAATTTAGGGGTGGGGCTGAACACACACTCACAAACAACACTTTGACCCATGCATTCATCCACCAGTTACACAACTCCTTACATGAATGCACACATAAAACCAAACACAGCATTGACACAAACATAAACACCAACATGCACTCATGCATTAATACACATATAAAAATGTATTTAAATACACATATATACACATTTAATTTGAAATAAAAAACACTTACCTTACCTCCATGCACCCCTCCAAAGCATCCACGCGGCCGACAAGTAGACATGCTGCCTGACAGGAGAGAACTCCTCTCCCATCAGTCAGCGTGGTCATGCTGAGCAACATGAACACACTGACTGACAGGAGATGAATTCTCTCTTGTCATTCAGCATGTCTACGTTGTCATCTGAATAACGGGAGACAGCAGAGCTCACTTCTGAGCCCTGCTGTCTCCCCTTATTTTGCTGTTTGTTGCACAGCCAAACGGCTTCGCAACAAACAGCTAAATCGTTTCAGTGGCAGAGAGCAGACAGCACAGTCCCCCGTGTGAATAATGGACAAGGGTGGACTGTGCTGCCTTCTACTGAGGAGAGCAGTGCTGTGAGGCCCCCCACAAGCACGAGGCCCGGTGCAGTTTGCCCCTCCTGCCCCCCCCTCGTGAGGGCCCTGCCAGCACTGAAATGCTATGTCAATTCCTCTCTGAGACAACCAACAAAGGCAGTGAACAGAAGGGGCAGGGAATGCAACCAAGAGAAACATGTTAGGTTCCCACTTGAGGTGTATGCAGAATGAGGAAAGAGTTTCCCACAAGTCATGGGAAATGCTAACCATCTGTTGAGCTAGTTGTTATTTCTTTTTTTATTGTGTTTATGGTTTATTTTAATCCTTACACACATGAGAAAAGACAAAGACAAGACAAAACATACATTGTACGTTTCTATGAAAGCCACTGAAAAACATCAATCTCATTGGTATACAATTTGAACACTCCTCTGTTGGTTGATTTCTGCAAACAAACAAACCCACCCCCTGGGTTGCCAGTGGGAATGCTAGACAGTGATTCTACCAATACAGGTATTCCGGATCCTAAAATTGTCGATCAGTGATTTAAGACCTCAGACTGCAGCAACCAGACAAGTGGTTCCCTCAGTTATTGGTGACTCCAGAAGTGGCATCCTCAAGGAGAGAGGAGAGAGGGATGCCTGTTGAGATGAGAGCATCCAAGCAGTGTCCATCAGAGTAGGTTGGGCCAGAAGGAAGGATAGAGAGGGAAAGTGTGTCACAGAGGTCACCTAAGAGAACAGTGGCAACATCAAGAGAGTCGAGATGGATGCTGTATCCCCCAAGGAAGATATGTTTGGGGGAGGAGGCAAGAAGAGAGGAGGACAGGTCGGCCCATTCAGAGAAGAAGAGGAAGGATGGTCAAGGCGGTTTGTATATGGTAGTGAGAGTAGGAGAGAAAGTAGGTGAGACAGACAGCCTGCAGACAAGGCTTTCAAAGGATGAGTAGGTTTGAGTGGGGATGATGGAGGCAGGAGCCCGCTCACAGAAGATCAGAGCCACTCCACCACCTGGCCGGGAGGTCCTGGGATTGGAGTGCCTCTTGTAGCCCTTAGGGAGTAGAGTGTCAAAAGCAGTGACAGTGAAGGCCTTGAACCACGTCTCAGTGAGGGCAAGGATATCAAGGTCAAGGTCTTTGAGGAGATTACAGATTGCAGTGTTTCACTTGAGGACTGCCCTCATGATTCCCACTATCACCCCAAGAAACCACCTCCAACGAAAACCATAGTTGACACTTGACTAAGTCTTCTGCTCCTCCTTCAGATACTTTACATTCAAAACCTGGCTACTTTGCCGATAGATTGACAGCAAATCATCACTGTCAACACTTTCAATAGAGGATGGTGTTCATTTGGTAAAAAGAAACTCCCTTTCCACTGCTCTCCACTCACACAGCTGGTGATTCTTACCAATGCTCATAATAAGCTTGCATCAGAAACAGTGAAGGGTGTCAGGACTTCGAATTAACCGCTCTCAGCTACACCTGTTCTGTATTAAGAGTGCCAGGATTCTTTAACTAACTCTCTGCCTATTGGGGATACCTCACTTTGAGACTTGTTAGAATCTGTATGTGACTCCATTAAACAAGGACGCAATAACTTTTCTGCTCTTTACTTTGTACAGACGTCACTAATCAAACTTTACAGCAACATTTACACCATACTAAATTGTCACACATCCATTTTAACTGAGCTTGAGCAACAATAGAAGCACTAGGATAATCATATCCCACTGGCTTAACCCTTGTGCCATGTTGAACTTGACCTCAGTCGGGAAGATTCAGTTCTAGAGTTTCACTTTCCGTCTTTTAGAGAAACCCCCAGACTTCAGCACAAGTAGAATGCACTACTAGACACTCTTTCCCTGCCAGGGTCTTTGATCGGCAGGCAGGTGTACCAAATGTAATGAATCATTGGTCGCCATGTGATTTCGGAGTTAAGGAATGGTTCCAATGTCTTTTACACCTTCATCTGGATTGGTCTTGTATTGCAAGAGTAAACATGTGACCTAGTAGACGTGCTGTAAGATTATTGGTGCTCATAGTACCTGTCCAATCGATTCATTCCATTACTGGAAAAAAACTTCAAAATGGCCACTGAACAACCATAATAGAATCACATTGAACCATTTCCATTGGAAACTGAAAATGGACTAGTGTTTTCTTACTTTCGCAACGTGCAAGGGTTCTCCTCTCCCAATGCAAGTTCTAAGCCAGTGTCTGTCATTGGCAAAACACAGAGAACTTTTGGTGCGATGACCACTGACTCCTATGATGACCAGATGCTGCATTCTTTGCTATATCCTCTCCATGCACAAAAAAAGGACGAGGCATGGACATGAGGCAAGTAGGATTCTTCTCATTTACACACAGTTTTTTTTTTATGTGATACGCAGGTTTATCGCCAAATTTGGTGACTACAATCTACTGAGAGATGGAATTCCCCAATGCATTGAGAGCATGATGCTGGGTGAGTGTTCAGCACAGTCATAGGGCCTCATTACCCGGTAGGCGGTGAGCCATGGCGCTATTAGCGCCATGGCTCATGCCGGTAAAATACCGGCACCGCCTTGGCGGAAAGGGGATTTACCGCCCCATTCCAAGGTTGGAGGGGCGGTAAATCCCCCTTCCGCCATTGCCCTTCCCCATTCCCATTTCTGCCCCATAGGGCTCTATGGGAATGGGGAAGGCGCTAATTACGGCACCGCAATTTTGCGGTGCCGTAATTAGCTCCGAGGTCCCTTAGCGGGTTGGATTTTAACGCCTGCAAAAAGCAGGCTTTAAATCCCCCAACCCGCAAAGGGACCTCGTAGTAAGGCGGTAGGGATTTACCGGTACCGGTATTTTACCGGTACCGGTAAATCCCTACCTCCATCCGTGTAATGAGGCCCATAGTGTGATTCACTTAACACACAGGGTTCTTCCATGTGGAATTTCTGTTCCATTGCACATGTGATGGTGAAGGTTTGTTATAACTGGAGTCTGATTATGCACCTTTTTGTGCATCTCTTTTCTTTAGGTAGGAAATCTTGCCTACAAGTATGTCCAGTGCACTATAACTTTGAGAAGACCGTTCTACATTAATGCTCAAAGGTAGTGGGGTTCTCCTTTCAGTCCTATTTAATTTACTTTGCTTGTAAGACTGTTTTAATGAAATAATTTTTGGGTCTTTCGGCACAGATTGGGTGTGCACTCAATGATAAACTACACGCAAGGTAAACTGTGAATATCAATGTAATGGTCGTTTTGAACACAGTCCCTGTACACATCCTGATGTAAGTGTTCATGCCAAAAGGCTCACACATTTGGGACTAGTTGAAAACTTGGTGACAATGACCAGTGGGTAAAGTCACATATACTGAGACGTGTTTTCAGAATGTAAATATGTAATTTAAAATATCCAGGATTCCTTTGTCCAATACACTCTGTGGTAGTTGTGTGTTGAATATTATAGTGGGCTGTGAAAAAACTCACAATTTTGTGTGAGAACCTTTTTAAGTTTTCAGGGGTGTAAAATATAATTTTTGTTCATTCTAAATCCATAATGTAGACCATTCCAAACAAGAATTGTGTTCAATATTATTACTTGAGAACTGTCGAATTTAATTTGGATTTTTTAACAACATGAATTAATTAATTATGAATAAACTGGTTGTTTTCATAAATCAAGGCATGGTGTATTAGAAATACTGTAGGACCCTTAGTACTCTGAAAGATCAAAAGATACAGGTCAATATTTAGTTTTTCTGTTGTTAGAGTCCGCGGGTGGCCTGTACCTCTTGCACGTCATTGTTAGACTGTGTTCTTTTCACAGTTTTCTCTGTGTGGATCAATAACCACACATTCTCCTCCTATATAGATTTTACATTGTCCTTGTCAAGCCTATTTTGGATGTGTACTTACTTTGAAGTAGTACACTCTTAACTTAGTAATCACAATTGTCGTTATGCTTCGATAGACATGGGCTTGCACATCTATTGTGCATCCACACAAGAAAACCATATTGCATGGCACAACAAAAACATTATTAAATATAACTCTGGAGTAAGCCAGGTTATGATTGGTCTGACTGGTCGAGAGCTAAGCAATCTACTTCCCCTTTGTTTTATCATAAATTAATTAACGAAACAACATTCTCTATCCACTGATCAAATGTTAGCACTAGCAATTTGACAAGCAACAGAAGACTTCATTGTTAGGATGAAACTGTTGCTCTAAAGGAATCACACCTTGTGCCATGATTAGGAAGCTGAAGAAATCCCACTCTGGTGACTCCTGTTATAATAATGGAGTGACCCGACACAAGCAACAATACTATAATTGACTTGTGAGACATACTTTCTCAATGTTCAATATAGATAGCCAATTCATGCTCAGTATAATAATCGCCAAGCAATCAGCTGAGTTTTGGGCCTTAAAAACAATGAAACCGGAAATCAGCAGATTCACAAGTAAATCCAATAATGGAAGAGCCTTAGCGTACTAATTTATTGTGTTTCTATGCATTGCCTAGCGTCAACATGTTTCAACCAAGTGCTTCTCCAACTCTTTGTTGGTTGTTACCAGTAGACCTCAAGGCTCTTTGTTAAGAAATCAAAGCACTACCGGGCTTCAGGCCCTGATGATGTGCCTCTCAGTACAGCGGATCCCACACTCCTTTGTAACTTTGTAAAACTTGGGATTTCACCCTAAGTAACCAATGATAATCCAGACATGGACCCCTTGCTCACTGTGTCTTAGAGAGGTTCAGCTCCACCTCACGGATGTGGCCCGACTAGGCCAAAACACTTTTTTGGGGTTGCTGATGGTACTTTTGTTCAGAAGAGATTTGCCTAGCATTTTGGTGCTGGATCGCCCTTGTGGGTGGGGCAAAGACTGATATGCAAATGGATAGTTCTCCTCTGTGAAGAATACAATGAGCTAAAATGTGGTTGTAGACCGTCCTGAGTGGAAGAAATTCCACAGAACATGGTATTTGACCCTTGTTTGTTCTCAGTGGAGGAGCTCCTACACTCCTTTGTAGCCTGATGATGTGCCTAACTGTGTTATGATATCCTCCATAGGTCTATGGGCGGAGATCCTCTTTACACTATTTAATAAGATTCCCCTCACTCAGACGTTTCCTCCTTCACTGTCAGAAGCACATGTCATTCCAAATTTCAAAAAGGGCAGCAGGTTATCTCCTTCTGTTGTCCTATTGCACTGTTAGACACAAGCAGTAAGATATTTGCTTTTCTAATCCTGAGAGACCTTGAACATTGGGTTCTAATGTCTCAAAGACTTGAGAGGTTTCAAACGGGTTTCATAAAAGCTGTTGGAACCCAACTAAATGGTTATTATCTTAGCCTGCCTACAGAAACAAGCTTGGCACAAGGATTCTTCAGATCTGTTTATTGCCAGTATTGATTTGTCTGCAGCTTTCAACTACTTTAAGACTGTGAAATAAGTTATCAATGTGGGGACTCCCTGAGGGACTTTTGAATCTGATTGTGCAATTACATACAAACTCAGCAATCAAAATAAGATTGCACTGACATGCGGGGTCATTACAAGTTGGGCGGTAAGGGATACTGGGCACCGGTAAGGAGACCGGTGCCGGTAATCCCTTACCGCCCAATTTCGAGGTCCCTTAGCGGGAACCGCAAGGGAAGTGTGGTCGGACCACACGTCCTTCACGGGTCCCGTTAGGGGACCAGGGCGCTAATTACGGGCCTGCTATTAGCAGGCACGTAATTAGCGACTTCCACTTTCCCATTGAGCCCTATGGGGGCTCAAATGGGAATGGGGAATGGCATTTGGAATGGGGACTTACCCGGTCCGCATAGGGCAGAATGTCCCAGTAAATCCCCACTCCACCAGACCGGACCCGGACACGATTTTGGAGGCAGCCATGGTGCAAATAGCGCCATGGCTATCTCCAAAGTCGTAATGAGGCCCAAGGTGTGTTAAGGATTTCAATCAGGCACACACCCGGGTCTCGTCTAGTGCACAAATGAAATACTCATTTTTATGTGTCTATAAGTTCAATATTCTGGATGATATACCACTCATATCACACCCATCTCAAAATACACCCCAGGTCAAACTGGACCGAAATCAGGCTAGTTTGTAAAGGTAAAGATGTATTTATTTTTTTAAAATTCAAATCACACATACATTTTAATATATATATATATATATATATATATATATATATATATATATATATATATATATATATATATATATATATATATGGGGCAGCAATCCCCATGAGGTGACAATACAATTCAACAATAAGTAAAGCACTTATAATAATGCAGAACAAAAAACACAGGAAAAAGAACAGTTTTGGTTTGTGAACAGATAGCGTTTAGGTTAATATTTCCCCCTGCAAAGTTCTTAAGGCCCAAATGAGCAATCCTACACAGATGTCAGTAATCAACAGGTATTCAGGAATGAAAGACAATGTCTAGAGTTTGAATGCAATCTTCCCTCCCCAAACAAGAGAGAAAACCGTTTTTGGAAACTGACACTTTTAAAATGACAGGTGAAAATGACTTTGTGAAACAATGCAAAAAGGGTAAAAATGCTTAAATTGCTAGAAATTCCTATGGGAGCAACACTAGACAGGTCCTAACACACATGAGCTACAAGATAAACAACAGTACACACTTTAGATCAGAATGGGAGTGAAGAAACACTTTGAATTGGAAAAAGACACGTGGGAACCTTTTGAAAATGTAAATTCGTGGCAAAATTTCACTATGTGATTTTTGATAAAAACTGGTCAAATACACTGCGGTTTTTAGTTGTGGATGTAGCTAAGACAGTTTAAATTACATTTATATCTCTAAAACTGAAGAAGTTATAGAAGTTTTAGTGAGAGGCGTTTTTGAAAAAATAGGCGCAGAGAAAAGCAGAAATTCGGTTTTAAAAATGACAGATTGGTTTTATTACACTATATTTATGACTAAGAAAAAGAGAATGCCATGCATGAATCTCCACAGTTACTCACGGCCGCTCGTATCTCTTCACGTGTGATACTCTAGTTTCAGTTTGGTATGGGAATTACTTTACTTAATCCAAATCACTAATGGGTTATAGTTTAAAACACAGATGAGAGAAAAATCAGCGCAAGAATGGTTCTGACAATTTTAGGGTTCTGAAGTTAAAAGATGGGATCGGTTGAAATTGGGATAGGACAAAACAAATATACTATGGGTCACTTTTCTTCCTATTGATACTTACAGTCCATTGTCATTAAGATTGAACCGTCAGGGTTATGGTCATCGGATCGGGTCAGATCTACCGGCAGCAGGGCACTTCTGGAGGGATCGGTCAGCTGGGTGGTTCTGGTCAATTTGGACGGCACCTCAACTGGATTTGGAATGGATGGCCCTTCTGGTCAGTGGACACGGCAGATTAGCAGGATGCGAGTTTCAGCAGGCACGCCTTAATGGTAGCAAGCCAGACTGGATCAGAATTAAATTTTCTTAAGTTTGGGATGGTTGAATTTGGGCCTAGCTAACAAGAGTTCAGCAAATGCTAAGGCCTGGATTCTGCAACGAAGTCTAGAGTCAGCTGTGAGATGAAGAGTTCTGGAACAAAGCGCTGCGCGGAAATATGGATGTGTGTCTATGTGTGGTGAAGTTCCTATATTTATCCTACCAAATTACATCACAAAGTTTATGGTGTGGGCAGACTTTCAAAACACATCCCCACGGCTGTGAGTGGCCAAAGGCACTTGCCTTGTTCTGGTTGGCAGTCAGAACAGAGCTGTCATCTTTATGATGGGATTTAGGAACTCCCACATTGCTTTTGACCAAAACTTAACTTTTGCACAAATGCACATTTCTAAAATTATGTCCCCTAATAAAATCGGATACATACATTGCATATTTGCTGGGTTATTCTGGCGTCCAATTCCCATCTCTGAAAGAGCTGTCTTTGTCATTCTGTGGAATTTTATCAATTTTAATCATAACGGTTTGGCCTAACAATTTCTAATTCAATGCATATTTGGGCGATGACCCCTAAAACATGGATATACAATATAATATTTGCAACATTAATAGTTTTGCCACAGTAAGTGTTTTGGTGTATCTTTGGTTCCTTATGTAGTAAGAACTCCTACCAAATCTTCAACTCTCTAGCATGAGTTCAGATTTATAAGTATGTATGTTTCACTTGTCTACTTATTTCGGCTGTCATGTTAAATGGTATAAATTTCTGAGGCAAAATAAGTAATTTCCATTAAAAATCCAGGGCAGGTTTTTTTTTCTTACTTCCCAAGTGAGCAAATGCCCAGTCCTTTGAAGTTCACTGAGAAATCTCCTCTACATCCTGCCCCTCCTTTAGGAGGATGGGTGTCCAAGCCTTCCCTTGTCCTTGGGTCAGCCAAAGACGCATGGCTAATGAGGTCTTTGTTCTAAATATATGGGAAACTCCAGGACCCATTAGCCTTATTGGGAGCAGCTTAATGTCAACATGAAGTGTCATCTTTCCCAGGCTGGGCACTGTCCAGTCAGAATTAACCAGTTAACTCCAGCTTGGTTACTTTAAGATTCACCTCCAATCTTTCATTTAAAAGATATAAAATGAACAGAGTTTATATGTGATGTTGACAATTAAAGGAGTTAAGCCCTTCACGAAAAACATGCTTCAAACAGGCACATTTTGCACTTCTTCAGAGAAAAAACACATTTAAACTGAGCCTTTTACATTAGAGTTTCCTTTGCAGCATACACACATTTAACTCAGTATTATTCTGTCTTTGAGTGCTGGGATTTGTTTTGCATGAAATACATTTCTTAGTTGCTGTCAGTCAGTGAGGCCCGGTTTCTTCTGACTGCACTGGATGATCTGTGTTTTCAGCACACTTTTCATTTGAATAGTTCACTTGGAAAATGACTGAATTTAGCGACAAAACAGCACTTTGAAGGTTGCAAATTGATTGGGAAAGCTGCATTTTAAAGACATTTTCGGGATTTTTGGCCCACTTATGTGGCCTTGCTTCAGGTGACATGTAACAGTACCCACTGGCATTCTTCTTCAGTGAGTTCTGTTTTTAGACCAACTTTGACTGTGCAGCAGGGGTGTGCAGCCTTTTGTGATTTATGAACCATGCGAGTTTTGCAGATTTGGTGCACACAGGTGTTAGCGTGTCCATTTTTGGCTGATTCTTCCCCCCATTGGCAAAGGGGTGCAGTGGGGCGCATTGGCATGGGTAAAAATGTCCCACAGGTGCCTAGACTAAAAGGATTCCACCCTTTAGAAGAATAACACAGGGTTGTGTGCTCACTCCCTGTCTCTTCAATCTTTAGATTTCAGATCTGAGCTCAGCTTATATTACGACTGACTTTATCATGCCAAAGCTCAGAAACTAACTTATATAGTGTCTCGCCTATGCGGACGACATTTTTCTACTTGACCAAATCTGAGTGGGCTTACAGAGTGCACTTACTTCCTTATTCTCTTATCTACTGGACAACAGACTTGAATTAACATCTCTAAGTCTAAGAAATTATGTGAAGCCATCATTGTGGTCATTCGCTGCGCAACAGAGTGCGCAATGATATGGTGGACTTGCTTCAAATGCGAATGCTGAGTTTCAAGGGTTTTCTTGCACTAAATTTGATCAGCATAACTCTCTCTAAATAGAGTTTTTTTCACTGATTTTCAAAGGTTTTGTTGCTGTTTTTTTAACGTTAAATTTGATCACCTTAACGCTCTCTTAACTAAAGTTTTTTCAAAGAATTTCAAGGGTTTTGTTATAACATACTTTCTTTGGAGCCCACTAGCCCTGGCCTTCAGCTGTGTTGCACCAATAGGTTTGGCCACTGTACATGATTTACCAATTGGTTTCTTTGGGGTCCACTAGCCATGGCCTTCCGCCAAGGCCATTGTACATGTTGCACCAATAGCTTTCTTTGGGGCTCACGCCGTTGGCCATGGCCACTGTTCGTGTTGCACCAATAGGTGTCTTTGGAGTGCACTAGCCCTGGCTTTCCTGTCAAATATTTTAAAAACTACTCAACGTAATAACCCCAAATGGAACGTGCCCATTTCCTCACAGATCAGTTTGTTCGAGGCCCACTTGTTCTTAAATCTTTTACCACATTTCACTGCAAATGTAGATGCAGGGTAGGGTTTCGGTACTTAGAAAGGTGGAGGGGAATGGGGGTGAAGTTGGGGGGTCTTTGCAGTGAAATGTGGTAAAGAAAACGCAAATAAATGTGCTTCAAGCAAATGGCTGTAAGGGAACATTATAGATGCACCACAAACATGTCCTGGAAATTAAGTCAATGCTTCGTGCCCAAGTTGTTTCTTATTTGGTTCATTTCCATCCAGCAGTTTTTGCACTTCACACGTCTTTATCCAATTTGATCTTTTTCTCCATGGGAAAATGAATGGGAATAGGTCGAAAAGAGATGTGTTTCTTTCTTAGTAACATTTTCATTTTTTAACAAATCTTTCCCAAAATTGCCAGTCTGGGGGCAGATGGCATGTGACAAACTTTTAGTTTGGAAAATATCAGCCATATTCGATCTGCAAATCAAAAGTTACTAGCAATAGAATTTTTGGATTTCCTATGGCGCAAGGCTATCATCTTAACTATATACATATTCAATGCACGCCATGTTAAGCCGGCCCGAGTTCCCTAATGGGTTGTATTTCAGAGGTTTTGTTGCAAAACATTTCTTACCTTAACTGATCATTCATTTTTTCCATTGAATTTCAAGGGTTTTGTTATTCTATAGATGTTTCCCTCACCACTGCCATGGCTTTCAGCCACTAGGTGTCCACCACCCCTTCTAGTTAAGTATGAGGTGTCCAACATCACTACTAACTGCACCACTAGGTAGCGAACACTACTTCTGGTTGTGGTATTAGGTTTCTAGCACCTGTTCTAAATGCACCAATAGGTGTCCCACACCACTTCTGGATGTGGTGATAGGTGTCCACACTTCCCCTAAATGCACTACTTGGTGGCCAACCCTCTTCTGCTTGTAGTAGTAGGTGTACAACACCTCTTCTAAATTTAACAGGTGTCCAACACCCCAAAATGGAATGGGTTTCAAAGCAACACAAAATGACACGTGTGTCCAGCACCCCTAAAATGGCTCGCCTCAGTAAGTGTATTTCAGCAATTATGAGTGATGGTGTACCAGTGGTCTAGGGATTAATATCGGTTTCTGAACCATCAATCAACCCCACACCTATAGTACACCAGAAGGTATCCAAACAGATTGGAAACACAAGCAAAGTATAAACCTCCATGTCCAATTTTGGTAATGTGGACGGAACGGCAGGCTTATCTCTCTGAAAGGTTGTGGATCATTGGTTAGTTGTAACACAGCAAAAACACAATTATTACCCAGTGGTAAAAAGGACTGTCCAGTTAAGGTTGCATAAAAAATATCTACTTTATTATTATCGCAACAGACAGTTCTAACACATTATGAAATACAACCCACCCTGTAAAGGAGTGCAGAGGACAGACCGTTTCAAAGAAGGAAAAGGGATGCACTGTGGATGCTGACAGGAGGGAAGTCGGTATAGTAAATACAACAGTTCAAGGATACTTGGTTTCAGCACAAAGGGAGAAATGGGTCATAAAATGTCACTAGGAGTCTTCCGAGAAGGACCAGGGGGACAGAGCCAAACTGTAACTTGTGCTGTAGGAGTTCTTGGTACTCGACAGGGTTGAGTCCGTTTCAGGGTGCTTTGCAGTTTCTGTGACAGAGTTCAAGATGGGAGAAAGCTGCTGGTATCAGGTGGCAGGCAGTTCAGCGAGGGAAGCTGGATGGGTGGCTGCAGGCTGGCCTACGGAGCAGCTTGGGGTCAGGAATCATGGTCTCAGTGCTGGTTCTGGAGCACTGGTCGAGTCACATCGGATGGCTTTAGCGACTGCGGCGTAACAACAGCCAGAGGTGCAGTTAGTTGCAGCTTGAGGTGCTCGACTGGCTCGAAAATGTCCTTTAAGGCAGACGTCGGTAGGTGCCTGTCAAGGCACTTCTCCTAGCTTCTTCACTGTGCATGTGTCGACCCAAATCTGAGGGGTGTGTTGCAGGCAGCTGCCTTGTCCTTGGTTTCTGGTTTAGAGACTCTCTGGCACTTCACACCTAGGAAGCTTGCTGCAGAGCCTAGCGGGGGTACCGGTTCTGGAGCTACTGGAGGGTCCTCTGGATTCGGTATCTCCCTCTGTTCTCTCAGAGATGTTTATGGGAGGGATCTTGCTTCCCACTTGGAGGTCCTGGCCTTCCTTCACTAGCGGAATATGTAAGGCAGACTGTTCCTTCAGCCAGGGTCCAATGATGAGTTCTTATTTCTGCTTCTTGCAAAGTCTTCAGATGATCTGCCAAAAAGGTGATTAGCCCTCTTTTAAAGCCAAATGGACCACAGGGATTGGTGTAGGCTAAGCCTACCTTACTGAACCAAGCCTGGCTCCCCACCAACAATCTCCTGTATGTGTGAGGTCATAAGATAAGTGCTTTACAATAGAAAAGGTAAAGGGGTGAAAACCTGTAATAATATGTACCACCCATCTTCCTGTCTGTTGTGGATCACAGGGTCCCTCTGGTTAATGAAGCTCTCTGCGGTTCCTGATTGAAGCAGCAGGGCTCCTTTGAAGCTGCGGCAAGACTCGACTTTCTGGCTCCATCAAACCATATACTCCTACCTTCTGAATGGGGTCCTCCTGCAGGGATGGCTACTGTAAACACGCAGTCCAAGACATGACATTTCTCTGTCAATCGAATCTGAGAGCGGGAGCTGGCATCAGGTTGACACAGTTGTATATGAAAGGTTGTTGGGGTTTCCTGTCTTCTTTGGTAGCCTTTCTAGCCAGGCCCCATGTGGGCCTGTTTGAATTACAACCTGATTAGTACACAAATTGCTGCCACCAGCTGCATGGCCAAACAAAAGGACAGAGCAGATCAATGGAGCTTTGAGTGTGCATTCGGATTGGAAAGAAAATTGAAGCCCATAATGCTGAATATGGGGATCAGGACTTGCAGGAGTATCCCCCGCTGGCCCAGTTCGGCATTATGAGCTTGGGAGTTGCAGGGGTTTCCCCCCTTCATGACATTGGAAGAGGGAGACAATAAAGAAAGAAAAAACTGAAAAAGGGACCCTGCAGCGCCAACTCCAACCCACGTCAGTGGGAGGGAACTCACACTGCACGGAAAGAGGAGAGTCGACAGCACACTTCTGTGTGTGTGCAACCGCAAAGGTAAGTGGCAGAGGGGTGGAAGGATGCAGGGATGCTGTGAAAGTGATCTATGTGATCAATACGCAGAGTGATTTTGGAATTCAATATTTTCAGATTCGCAATTTTGTTTTGCATTTGTATAGATTGTAGCAGATGGTGCAGATTGTTGGGGTGGTGATAGTGTGATATGTCTTATGTTCCGAAGGCTATGCATTTTTTTGTCATGTTCACATTCTGTCCTACGGTATTGATGTGGATGTTAGGTATTGATGTAGTTGGTGTGGAATGTGGGAGAATGGGGTCTATCATTTTGGAGTGTGCACTTTCTGGGAATGTGTTTTGTTGTAGATGGCTGTGGATTATGGGAGAAGGTGCATATTGTGGTAGAGGGAATTGCGTACTATATTACATGGATACAGACTGTTGTATGGGTGTGCTTTGGAATGCACTGCAGATTGATGTTTTGGTGTGACTGTTACCTGTGAGAGGCACACAGAGGCTAACAGATGGGCAGGTTTCAGTGACAAAAGATGGTTTATTCTAGTCACCACAACAATAAAGGAATAGTCAGGTAATACCTTTGTCATCAAGCATAAATAAAGTCTCTTACAACAGTCCCATAAAGGTGGTCCTTCCACCCTGGCTTGACTGTCTGATAATTAAATCCTGGTCTTTGTCTACAGCCTGTGGGTTGTCTGTATTCCCGAATCCTTAATGGTTGAGTCCAGTGCTAGGCCGCCTAAAGCCAATACGCTCCAGGCTTCAACAAGACATCAGTTTTCCTCCAGCAAGTCACGGTACTGAGTGAGTCTTCTCAGGACTCTTAAAGACTCTTGTGGTGGGGTCTGAGATGCTCTGTGCGGTGTGCGAGCAGTGTGTGTTTGGTATTTAACAGTGGCAGAAGTCTGTTCTGAAGCTCCCCATAATCCTCAACTGCGGCAGTGTTACAGAGGCTGAATCCATGGAAGTCCTCTCTCTATTGCCATTAACTGAGGACCCGTTTTCCTACAAACACAATGTGCATGCGCGGAGCGCTACGCAGTGTCCGAGCAGTGCATGTTCAGTGTTTAACTTTGGCAGGAGTCTGTTCTGAAGCTCCCCATAATCCTCAACTACTGAAGTGTTACGGAGGCTGAAGCCCTGGAAGTCCTCTCTCTATTGCCATTAACTGAGGACCCGTTTTCCTACAAACGCATCGCGCATGCACGGGGCGCTGCACGGTGTGCGAGCAGTGTGTGTTTGGTTTTGGAAAGTTTCATGAGCCGACATATGTCTTACTAACCCGCTGATGACTGCAGATATTTTTATCCTTGAACCATCTGGAAATCTGTCTGATCTAAATATCTTTTAATTTCTTCTGCCTATCTATGAAGCATTATTGGAGTGATCATAAAGCTTATCCTCTCTGTATCTTATGCTTCCTTAGGTTACTAGGGATTCACCTTTGAGTTGGAAGTATCTAACTTACAGTATTGTTTACGGAAACGGTCTGAATTTGTTTGAATCTTTTTGCTGTGTTGTAACTAAAAAAATGAAACTAAGGATCAAAGTTAAAGGCAACACAAATAATAGATGTGTCTTGCAGAAGCAGACACAGCTGAAATAAATATCCAAACTACCTCTCGAAAAGAAAAGAAGATTACAGATTTGTTTGGTAAACAAGTAGCTGTGGTGGAAATCCATGCTGAGCCTGAAAGCTCTGGTCTACCTTTTAATGAGATTGCTTGGACCTCAGCCAAATTTGACAATAACAATTCACTACTAAATCTATGCTATAGTTTAGAAGGTCAAATTGCCAATATTGAGTGGAGAAATACAGAAGCGCATTGTGCCGAAGACAGAAATATGTCTGCCCCTGACCTGATTGACTCTCCTGCTCTCCACGTGTCACTGGCTTGGCGCATGGTTCTACTGATATGAATGTGGAACCACTTGACACTGTCCCCCCAAGCATTAACCTTGAATGTGGCAACTGTAACATTGACACTAGGCTCAAAGAATTTGATGCGCATCATAAAGTAATCCGTTTTGCTTTGAAAATGTTGCTAAAGTTATGCCACAATATTGCATGTAAAGTGAGAAATAATGTTGAAATGTTTAAAACTAATCAAAAGGAGAACATAGCAGTAGGATCTGAGGCCGCTAAAGTATTGAAAGATGCTATTCCTCTGAAACCTACTACAGGCAACATGGGTATTGCTAACCTGGAGTCCACATTAGTTGAGGTTATGGCTGGGAGTGACTGTGAGAGCATGGATGGATGCCATCTGTCAAAAAGAGAGAGGAGAAGAAAGCAGAAACGGCTACCCAAATCTATGAATCCCGTAGAGGTATTGGAAGGTGTAAATGAGGGAACAAGTGAACCCATAACGAAACAACCTCTGTCTAGACGTGGAAGAAAGAGGGCTGCTAGAATGTCCAAAAGACTTGCCCTTAAAACGAATAATCTGACAACATGGCTGCTTGCATCTAAAAATGGCCAAAAGTCTAAGAATATCCCTACACTGCCTGAGGTGGTAAGTGTATCTGAAGAATCCAGCACCAGTTCTATGGATACTACAGATGGTACGCTTAACAGCAGTGTCGAGTCTGTGGAAGCCGTTGTATCTAAAAAGAAGCCTAAAGTAAAGTGCAGAACTCCGAATCAGGAAGTGCATAAGATACCTTTGAACAAGTCTAAGAGAGGTTTGGCGTATGATAAACATAGTGGGAAACAAAATGAACATCTCCCCAGCAGAGAGTTCACTATCTCAGCACTTGCTAAGAAAAACAGAAAGCCTATAAACAAAAGCCAGATTTTGGAAATCCTCACTTCGCAATTGGCGCTGAGGATTATAAAAAATGGGGACTTTAAATTTGTGGAACAGTGTCCCGATCATATAACTAAGGTTCATTGTTTCTCTGAAGCAGTGGTATGTCTTATTTGGGATTGTAGTGATGAATTGAAAAGGAGTGGATATGTGCTGGATCTTGGCTGTGATAAGAAGGATGTAGTTGGGACCAATAATAGGCATATTAAAGCTGGTATGATGGATCCTGGAAAACTTCCTATTTTTGCCTTTTTGCCACTTATCAACAATGGCAAGTGAGCTGAACTTGCTATAGTATCATGGAATACCCGATTCCATTTTATGACGGAATCAAGCTCCTATGATTTCTTTAATAAGGCTCAGATCGTCTTTCTACATGAGACCTGGTTTATGCCATATTGGTATCAAACGCCTTTGACTCTACCGAATGTATAATGGTGTTGAGGAATCCTAATATATTAATTGTTGAAGTCTGAGTGAAAGATGTTAGCAAAATCATGTTGGTCAACATATATGATCCCCGGGTGATGGTGATACTGTTGCCATTCAATTGGACATATTTGACTGTCTTTTTGAGAATTATACAACTGAGGTCGACATTATCATGGGAGGTGATCTAAATGTTAATGTCATATTGTCTGAGGATCTAACTACCACACATGAGATGGCTACGACTAAGGCAAAAAAGGTGAAAATCCTTTATAATAGATATGGAACTTCAGGTGGCTAATGGGTTTGGGCCTAACATTCCAAAATGACTCCTACATGGACCAATGACAAACACTCATCGACACTTGATTATATCTGTCTTAACGATAAACTGTATGCACATGTGGCTAATTTCCAAATATTGGCGAATCAATTTAGTGATCATGCCTTGCTGGTCTGTACCATTAGGCTGAACATAAAATTGCTGCAATGTGACAGAATTGGGAGGTTGACACCAACAGCAAAGGTAACAGACTAGGATGGTCAGATGCTAATCTTGCTAAGGCAAAAGTATGGAGCCAAGGATTACAGGTTGAACACCTGGCTATACGATCATCTGATGAAATTGTGGGTTGGATTTCCCTATGCATGCATGATATGATGCCTATAGGCAGAAAGTTACGACCATATAAACATGGTCATGATAATCTGAGACTTTATGATAAGGTTATACGTGGTATGAAACCTAAATTGCTTAGAAATTTCAGAATGTGTGACCAAAGTGGTCTTAATCCTGAGTTGCTACATATAGCTAAACGCCGGATTAAGAATAATCACAGAAACGGGATTAGATGCTATTTGGTCTCTGATAGTAACATTAATTGGCAAAATATGGTTCGGATGTTGTTAGATGGTGATACCAAGAAGTTCTGGGCCAGATTTAAATCTATTGGTAATGGTGGTAAACATGAGCTGGTGATCCCTATTGCTAGCTCCACCTGGTCTAAGATTCTTCTGGACAAATTTAAAGGTGTTGTAAATATTCTAGATAAAAACCCATATCAAATTTGACTATTTGCAGAGATGATATCATCATAATAATTAAGATTCTGAAATCCTCCAGAGGCCCTGGGCCCGATGGGCTATGTAACATTATAATTAAGGATAATCCAGAAATATGGGCAGACATACTGCTAACAATATATAAAAAGGTGATTAATACTGGAACCATGCCTAATTTATGGAAAATGTCCAACATTAGCCCAGTGTATAAGAGTGGCCCTTGCAGTCTACCAGAGAATTATCGTCTCTTGGCGCTCATGGATGTAGCTAGCAAGATCTTTTATACATTAATACTCAGTGAGATTAATAAATGAATAGATAGTGAGCACATTCTGGACAAGGCCCAAACAGGATTTCAAAAAGGATGTTCGACCATCGACAACATATTCATAGTTAATACACTAGTTGAACAAGCTAAGGCCACTGATATGCTACCTCTTTATATGTTGTTTGTAGATTTCTCCTCTGCGTTCGATACAGTTGATCGTGTGAAGCTATGGAATAAACTGGAAACTTTCGGTATGCCGGAACACTTGATCTATGTGTGTAGGATGATATACAAATGAGTAAAGCCAGAATTCGATTAGATAATATGGGATTAATGTCTGACCACATAACAATTGAAAAGGGTGTCAGACAGGTTGTGCCCTTGCTCCTACCTTATACAATCTGTTTATGGCCAATTTTGGTAGAATATTTAAAGAAAAAATGAATGCATTACCAAAATTAGGAACCTGTAAGATTGGATCGATAAGTTATGTGGATGATATAATTGTGTTTGACAACACCTATATTGGCATATGCAACAGTGCTAGGGCCATTTGTGACTATGCAGCAAATAATGGTCTAAAAATGTACCTATCAAAAACTCAATGCATGGTTGTAGGCCATAAGTGCAGCAAAAATTCCTATAGTTCCTGCCCACTTGGTAAGATACAAAAAGTAAAGTGCTATAAATATCTTGGCCATGAGGTTTGTGGAGATAGGATAAAAACTAATACTAGGGTCCAACAAAGTAAAAAATTAAAAGTACTGTCCTTTTTTCAAGAAGCGGCTGCATATAGCCTATTAGGCACCATCAACATCTATAAACAGATGTCACTGAGGGGATCATACGGAGAAGATTATTGGGGATCACAAACTACACCCCAGTCCAGGCAGTCTGCCTGGAACTGGGACTTACATCCCTATCATCACGCATTGAATTCAACTGAGCTAAGTTATAGCTTAAGATCAAATGTGAACGGTCTGATACCCTTCTGTCGATCCTTCGGGATGGTTTGGAGGGAGAAAAAGTGGAAGCGCTGAATACATTTCAGGAAACAATCCTGCTATTCATTGTTAAGATAGGGTGGGCCCCTAACTGGGAGTGCGGTAAAGCAGCTCTGATAAAATCCCTTAAGGATCATACAGAGAAGTGGGATTGGGTCATTAGCAATGATAAGGTGGCTAATATGAGATCACTAAGCTCTTTTGCTAAGATGCCTTTTGAATACAAAAACCGCAAAGGTACCTAAAACTGCTGCCGTCACCTGCTACTCGCAGAATATTTTTAGATATTAGGCTCAACCATCTGAATGTTCTAGAAATAAGGGGGGCATGGACCGGTATTCCGGCTGAGATGAGAAAATGTGGACTATGTCTGGATGGTAATACCATAGAATCGGCTAGACATGTACTCACATGCTGCCCCAAAATGAGTCCTATATATAATAAATATTTTGCAAAATTTGAGTTTGCAGAGGATTATACTACTAGTGAAACCTTCTGGCTAAAATGTTTGTCTGGATTCAATAAAGGTTTGATAATCGCCATCACCCAGATCTGGAAAAGCGCCAATGAATATCTGTGTACATTTGAAGAGGATTTGAAACTACTAACTGACCTTGAATTTTCAATATGATAGTTGTTATCAAATGCTATTGCTGTTACAATATATGGAATGTCATCAGTTTGCAATATCTCTGAATGCATAATATATATAGGTTTTGATGGACTTAGCCGACCACCTGATTTGGAGGTCCGTCATATATGTTCTTGCCTCTAATTTTGTTGTGATATGTGCCTCTTTTGTTCCTTTTTAAATCTAAGGTTTGATATATATTCTATTGATATTTTATCATTATTGTAACAAGTTTGTCTTTGTTATTTTAAGTCCTATTTTCCACTGCTTTTTATGTTATATTATATTTGTCTACATATGTGAATTTGTGTAAAAGTTTATAACTATATACCCAATAAAAAAATATTAAAAAATGATGCACTTCACTGATTGTCCACATCTGCTCTAAGATCCTGGTCCCTGAGACACCTCTTTGTTGACCAACCCTAGCATAAGCTCAGTGGCCTTTGACAAGATTACACCTTGTTGTACCTCCTTTCACCCCCTCTAGGAGTGACCTAGTCCATCATAACATCCCTACTCTTCCTTTAAGGTGTGCTAATTCTTCCACCTCCTCGGGTATGTTAGTGGTATCTCCGCCTCTACCTCTTTTCTCTCAATCATCAAGGTTAGGGGGTTTTCTACCTCATTCAACCTCCTGGATGTTTGGTCTCCTCATGGTACTTCCCTCTAACCTCTTTGCAAGTTGATAACCTCCCTGCTCTAGGGCACTGGTCTCTGAGACACATCCTTTCTGACCCCAAGTAGCATAATATCCTTGTTCTCTGGTGAGAGTGCACCATCTCATACCTCCTCCCACCTTCTCTAGTTTCTGACCTTCACCGATCTGGCCGGACAGAAACCACAAATCTCCAATAGTTTCTCTGCTGGACTGACCTGATCTATTAGAACCTCCCTGATCTCTCTTTCAAGAAGGGGTACCTGTTCTCCTCCCATCTCATCTGGTAAATTAGTGGTATTTCCCCTCTAGCTCTTTTCTCTCTGCCAGCGATGTTACGGACTTCAACCACCAGCTCTCTAATGGATGGTTGGCCTTCTGATGATATTTCTCTTCCAACCTCCCTACACTCACCCTCTTTAGATGGTATCAATTCTCCTCCAACCTTCTCACAACTCTCTCTTCCAATGATAATCCACCTCCTCTACTACACTGGGGGTGGGTGAAATGTTCACCCGTGAAGTGAACATTTTTTAATTCTCCCTGAAATCCGATTCTGGTTGTGCCACCAAGTAAACTTCACCTGGATTTGTGCAGATTATGCATGGAGCATGGTGTTTCATGTATCTAGATGAGAAACTTTGCACAGGCCTTTTTTTTTATCAGTGCTAGTTCCATGCAGCAACACGAGAAACCTTGTGCAGGTTTTTATGAACCGTGCTAGGTTCATGCATCAACACGAGAAACTTTGTGCAGTTCTTTTAACAAACCGTGCAAGTTTTGCGCAGTGACAAGAGAAACTTTGCGTGGGCCTTTTTCCAATTTGTAATAGTTTCACACTTCGCACAAGAAATTTTGTACAAGTTTTTCGATCTGCTGTAGGTTTGCAGAGCGGCACAAGATACTTTGCACAGTTTATGTTTCAATTTGGAATAGGTTTGCAAAGCGGTATGAGAATCTTTGTGCTTCTCTTTTTGATTTGTGCGAGGTTTGCACAGCACACAAGAAACTTTGATTCCTACTAGGTTCACGCAACGGTGGGTAAAACTTCTGGTGGCTTTTTTTTGGATTCATGTAAGGTTCACATGAGGGCTTAAGAAACTTTGTGCGGCTCTCTGGAGTTCACGTAGTGGAACGATAAACTTCATGGGCCTCATTACGACCCTTGCGCTCCCAGAATGAAGGGGCGGGTACGGGACCGGCCCCCTTCATTCTGGGAGCGCGTATTACGAGGTTCCCTTCGCGGGACCCGGATAAGACGTCTCGTAAAACCAGACGTCTTTTCCGGGTCCCGCAAGGGGAATAGGGAGGTAACAACGGGACACTTATAATGTGCCCGTTGTTACCTCCATCCCCATTCCCATTGAGCCCTATGGGGGCTCAAATGGGAATGGGGAATGGTTCCTGCAAGGAGGATTTACTGGGTCCTCCTATGTCAGAATGACCCAGTAAATCCCCATTGCAGGAACCCGGTAAAGGAGCCCGGTTTGGAGGCAGCCATGGAGCTAATAGCTCCATGGCTGCCTCCAAACTTGTAATGAGGCCCCATGTCTTTTTTTGGTTCACGCATCGGTACGAGAATCTTTATGAAGCTCTTTTCGATATGCGGGGCTGGCAGAATGGCAGATTGAGGTGATTGGACCAAAATTGAACAGATGTTGCTATTGCAGATGGTGCAACAAAATGTAACCATTTCTCCCAGCCCTAGTCCACACTTACTGTCCTGCCTCTGACACCTGTCCCTTCCTAAATCCACCACCAGTCTCTTCTTCCAACTTCTAGTTCTCTCCTCCTACTGTCAGGCTTTATGACTGGCGAAACCCTCAGTGAGGTGTTCTTTCCTCCCAACTGCGCCAAAGAGTGAATTGACAACACAAATTTCAGGCAGGATTAGGTAGAAAGTATTGGAGAAATATGCCTGGCTCTCTTCCGGCTGACAAGGAAAACACAAGCGATTAACGCCAATAAAAATTCCAAAGCCTGCCCTGTCTCCTTACCCGTGGCTGAAGATCATACAATACTTGAAGAAATCAATCTGTAGGCAGGAAACTTAGAGAATGTGGGAGAGGATAGCAGGTCTTCAAGTAAGGGGCAATTTGGGTCCCTAGTTCCACAAGTCAGTCCGCAAAGAAATCCATGGAGGAAAACTAGAATCCACAAGCAAAAGATCCAAAAAGACAAAGAAAAACCCCAAAGTTCCAAAACCAACCCAAGAAGAATCCAAGGGAGAGTAAGAGGAGTCCATGCAAGTCCCACGAAAGCTCAGCTGATAAAAAGAGAGGAATCCAAAAACACAGTCCAAGTTCCAAAGAGCCAAGAAAAACCAGGAGATCCAATGAAGGAATTAGGAAACTGAGCGTGGCAAGACAGGAAAACTGAAGGCAGCTGAAAAGTCCAGAGCTGCGGCTCCCTAAGTCTTTTATTTACTGATAAGGATAGGGCGTTTTGTGATCTTTCAGCCTGCAAACATGAGCCCGCAGCTTGCGGCGTAGCCATAAGGTGGCATATTGACTCCAATCGCTGTCACACCAGCACGCACCAAGTCTCCACCAGAGTTTACATTCGTATGTGTGGTGCCGGTGGTGAATGGGGACTGCAGCTGTCTGACTCTGACAAGTGCTGACACCTACTCTCCTCTCATTACTCCTCTCTCTTGCAACTCTTTGCCAAACTGCCAAACGTTCTTCCAATTCCTACTAGAATTTCACCACTGACAGGTTACACTATCTCCTTTTAATAGTACAGTCCCTTTTCACATTGGGGGGTACTTAATGATGAGGGCTTTGTCATTTTGTGAATGACCATTGAGTTGATGGTCATGTGGCTTGAAAGAAAGCTGGCTTGCGGTTTCCTGAAGGCCTACTGTCATCTTGGATTTCAGAGTGGCCATGCGCAGGTATGTAGTGTCCCGCTCTCCTAGTAGTCCTACTATCATTGCCTATGTTAGTCTGAGTGTCTCTGTTCCCCTAGTGTGTAAATCTAGAGTTATACAATCTTTGGGTAAGTATTGGAGGCTGTCTGCCACATTTATACTCCCTTCATCGTAGGGAATTTGCTAGTTGTTGGAAGAATTTCGTTTTTTCTTTGTTTGTTCATACTGTACGAATTAGTTCCTCACTTTTTCAGCGCAACCTTGTCAACTACCAAACTGCCCTGGGCTTCACGAGTGTGAGTCTCAATGTGAAACGGCTCCTCTGGCATTAGTGCTGAAGAAACCATTAATTTCTTCGCTCATCGGGAAATGTGGAATGTTGCAGCATTGTTTCCTTAAAGGGAGAGGCTTCATTTCCCACGCTAAATGTGCGGGTCTAGCTAGGGAGGATGACTATCTCCCTTAGTGTGCTCACCTTATGGGGAGAAGTATCACTGAGGATTATAGCCACCCCCTGACACTCTGGTGGTTCCCTCATAGGGTTAGGGTCATGCGGGTAAGGAGGCCCCTATCACCTTTGTGGTGTTGCATATGAGTATAAGCAGTGTGGTTATGAATGCTCCTGTGTCTACCTCCTTGGCAGCCCTGCATATATGTAGGGGTGAAAGGAGGCTGGACCCTCCTGTGCTGTACAGGGGGGACTCAGTGAGGGTGGTCTGGGGATCGGTCGCATTCCTAATCCGGGTCCGGCATCCACAAACCAGATGTTACACCCGGCTCCGCTGACCACTGCACTGTGTGTTCCCAAAGTTAGGCAGGAGACTTTGTCACATGAGGTAAAGAGTTATATGGGCTATGTTTGGATGGGTGTGCATTGTGTTGCAGGGTGGGAATGTGCTAAAGGGTACAGAAGAGGTTAGGCCGGGGTTGTGGGAGAGGGTGTGAATTGTGGGGGAGGGTATGGAGTATTATGAGGCACTGTGAATGCAGACAGGCTGTTCTGTGGGTGCAGAGTGTGGAATAATTATCTCAGAATTATAGATAAAGCTCTATATTTTGAAAATAAATAGCTCAAGTTTGCATGATGCAATTTTCGAAAGTGCTGTGGCATGCAATGCTTTGTTAATTTCTAAGTGTGTGTCGCGAAAATGTTGGAAATGGAAGCAGATCATTTCAACTTGTCACGTTAAAAATTGTTTATTTTTTCCTGTACTAAACAGCGCGTTGAAATTAAAGTTACAAAATTGGTGGTTTTCAACTTACTAGAGCTTTGGAAGTCGCATATTCATTTTCACTGAATATGCAATGTCTGCTCATATTTGGGTTAATCGGTCCTTGTCTGTCAGATTTGATGTAGATCCAGACCAGACTGCACAAGTACAGGGATGCCAAAAAGAAATATGCCTTGTTATGGGACATTGTAAAGTCCAAACACGAGGGACGAGATGAGTAAATTGGGGAAATATATTTATTTCATTATAAGGTGCCAAAACTGTGCAAAGTCCCAAATTGCTTGCATCATTTGTGATAACTGTATTTCTTTGCTGCTTGTAGTTATGCAATGCTGGAGCTTCTGCCAGTGCTTCCTTATGTAGGCACATTCCTTCTCCCAGTGAGCATCCCATTCAAACACTACTCCCATTCAAACAAGGTTCCTCATTGCAGCTGTGTGTTTGGCGAAGTCTTGGATAAACTTTGAGTAGTATTTTGCCATTCCCCAAAATGTCTGTATTTGATCTTTGTTAAGTGGGATGGACGTCTTGTCAATAGTCTCTATTAAGTCTTTTTTGGGACCTCTCCCAGAGATGACATGTCCTAGATTCTCAATTTCCCGTCTATTTATTTGCATTTTTTCCTGCTTAAGAGTATTCCATCGAGCCTCCTGTTATATTCTCTGCGTACAGCAGGATATCATCCTGGAAAAACACAAAGCCATCATCACCATCAAAGATCCTGTACATCATTTTCTGGCACACAGAGGCCTCGCAGACAAGCCCAAATGGCATTCTCTGGTATTGATACTACCCCATCCAGTGTTATGAACGTTGTGAGATACCCAGCTTCTTCCTGGAGCGTCACTTGGTGGTAGGCAGAGGAGAGATCAAGAGTGGAGAACACCTTAGCTGGTCCCATTGCCCATATGAGTTCTTGAATATTTGGTAGAGGATATCTCTCTGGAATGACCCATTTGACGAGTTCTCTCAGGTCAATGCAAATTCACAATTTCACAGAGTTCTTTGTCACCACCACCAAAGCAGCGACACCCACTCTGAAGCATTGACACTTTCTATGATTCCTTGCTGTTCAGATTTCTTCAGTTTAATTTTTACCTCATTCCTCCTGGAGATCTTAATGTTCTGCAGTATCTGGGCAAACGGTCTACAACCCTACTTCAATTTAATTTGGTGCATAAATCCTTGCAAACAACCTATGTTATCTAGAAATACTCGTTCCTGCATTCTTTGCATATCTTGTTGGACATTCCCTACTGAAAGTACAGTATCCTCCGCATTCGGGTTGACTTTCACTTCCTGTTTCTTTTGATGAAGCCATTTCAAAAGTGGCATAGATCCTTTTTTAACACGTATTTTTCCAGTTGCTTTTCTCCCTTTAATTCGCAGTGTTGCTTGAAATCAACCTACCGGCTCTATCTGCACCCCACCAAATGAGTTTGGATTTATGTTGACCTCATGTAGGTATTTGTGTCATAATATACCCTTCCATGCCACTTCCAGTCGCAATGTGTATTTTAATCCGGAGTTAATCATTATCACAGTTGGCACTTTGTCGATGATAACTGTAGTTTTTGGACTTTCCAAATCTTATTCCTCACTATGGATATATTATATATTATATATTCTATTATCACAAATGGGGAATAATATCAGGGTACTTATGCGCTCTGGATCCACTAGTCAAAGGTCTGAACGATCAGAAGCAATCTAGATAAGATAGGTGATGCCACACACCTATTCTGAAAACAGAAAACTATATATCCTTAACAGAAATGATTGCGCTTGGCCATAATCTGATTATTGTCTTACATATTTATTCACACTTTAAAGATAGCATCATGTAGTTTTAGCAGTCAATCCAAGCACATTTCTTGCTCTTCCGCCCTTGAAAGATATAGTCAACACATGTTTCGACCCATCGGTCTTTATTGGCTGTTTTATTCGCGGCACGCCAAGAACGCTACACCCTAGCAAGAGTAGCGGTACTTTAATGAAAGAAAGAATACAGTTACTATTGACAACTTACATTTGAGCAACAGGACAAACTTCAAGTCTATGGATTCAACTCATTAAAATATGTAAGACAACCAAGTTACGGACACATGAGGGACAAGACGTGTAAGTTGGGGAAATATATTTATTTCATTATAAGGGGTATGCAATGTAAAGTAATATTAATTAGTATCCGAGCCATCCTCTCTGCTGTCCTTTTCTCTCGCTTCCTCCCAACCATCTCCTTTCCTTTCTGTCTTCCAGATTCCATGTCACGATACTACAGACATGCAAGGAAGCCTTCTTGCTACTGCCACAACACAGAAATATATATTCAGTGAAAAATCTTTAGTTAAAGTGACGTTCAGATGATCGTTTAACATAACAGAACACTTGAAATTCCGAAAATGTTGGAAACAACATCACCTTTACTCTGAGCCCCACTGTTGTGCAGCTCCAAATCACACTGAGTACATCAAAGATGTCTACATCATCGATGAAATCACTGGAAACTAGAGCACAATGATGTATTACTCTAACAGGTAGTTTCCCTTGATATCCTATGTGAGACATCAGTGTCATCTGCAGTGTCATCATTAGCCCTCTTCAGAGATACCCCGTGCCTCATCAAGGCACCCAAATGAGCTTCTGGGTGTATTTCTTGGCCAGACTCAGTGGCCACTTTACCACAATAATGGGCCTATTAGATAATGGCCATGGCCTGTGACCCAGCAAGTCATCCAAAGTAGCCAAAGTCGCCACTAAGTCTAGCCTGTTCCCAGGCCCAATTGCCACTTTATCTACATAGTGAGCTCAGACGCCATCAACCATGGCCTTAGGCTTGGCCACTGGGGACACTGTCACCAAGGCACCCAAAGCTCCTAAGGCCAATTAAGGCACCCAAAGAAGGCACTGGATCTTGCCTATATCCAGGTCCAGTAGCCACCTGGCTCCATGAGTATTTTACCTCTCTGATACCATGCAATACACTTACTACACATTCACCTATAGAACAGAAAAGGTGTATGGTGGGATTGCCGGTTAATGAGCGTTCTGTTGGTAATTCAAAGATAGAGCCAAATTATTACAGAACGGTGGTCTGCCGCACTCCCATACAAGTGCAGGTGAATCTCAACCTGCAGAATTGCACTAAAACTGAGCTAGTATGTATAGGATGTTCGCTGAACTCACAGTTTAATGAAAAGACTAATAATCAACTCTCAATCATAACTGACAACTGTAACAATGACGTTGATATAGATCACACAACTTCAAATTGAGCCCGAACTGGGCGGGTATTTAATACAGCACAATTGTTCATAGAGATAACTCTAATATAGCCACAAATCATAACGCAGGCCCTATTTGTTGCCAACACCTGTTTCTACCTGCTTAGGTCTTTTTCAGGGCGAGGCCATAGATAACAGATACAATTGTAATAACTCCTGTTCCCAAGTCAGCATGATGCGCAATCACTATTATTCGTTGAGACCCTGAGGGTGTGCCAATTTTTTTTTTATAATTGTAGTATCGCTTCCAGTTAAGGTTTGAAACAATATGTCATGCTTCGTCAATTTTGAGAATGTCAACTTGCTTCATGTGTCAGCACCTTAGCAGTTTCACAATTGCCTCAGTGGGTAAAAACCACATTGCGCCCCATGTATCCGGAGCTTTGCATTTCCGTGGTGGAATTGGTCTTCCGAATTGCCAAAATGTAAACAATTTGTGTGTCCATATACCAGGTATCCCCTCATGAGACAAACGTACAACAAATCTCGGCTCCAATGCCCAAATACGTCTCTCTTAACCGAGAATGCTAGTTACTGCAGGGATATTTGACATATTCCTCAGAGACTTCCCATGGTTAGTGCCCATTTTCTGATAATTAGACATTGGGTCAAATGGGCGTGCTAGTAGTGATAACCCCAGCCATCTGGGGAAGATATAGGTAGTGTCCCTGAGCCCTCACTAAGGCTCTTGCTTTTTTGGGGCCCGGCTTAGGTTTAGACCAGTGGGCCTCAACTGGCCCCTGAATGAGAGGGTTCTCACAACAATGAGATACATCTCTCAACACTGTAGCGAATTTGCGCTGAACTTTAAAAATAAGATCCCAGTGCCCTTCTCAATAATAGTTTGCATTCAGTTGTAGGTAAGGGTGGGATCTCTGGAGAAAGGAATATTGTAGAACCCACTAGATGCAGAGGTGGTCAAGACAGATGACAGCTGGTTGGGATCAGATGCCATTTTGTGGTCACTTGTGGTTCAAGGAAAATGGTGACTAGTCCACATAAAACAGTCATCCGATTAAACGAAGCTATATGCATTGTACCTGTGTCTGCTGCACTTTGAACAGCATATGAGTACTGAAATGGATGCACAAGAGTCCAGTCCTTCAGAATGATATCAGCCCAGACAACACGCTGGGCAAAGAAACATATAGACTGCTCACAAGCCATTCACATCCAATGGGCCCTCAGTGGTACAGCAGATCATATAATCTGTGTCCTTTGAACCTTACAAGAAATGGAGAGAAACTTCAGAATTATTTTAAGTCCCAGCCACAGACCTGGACTGAAGTCGTTCTCCAAGATCCACCTCTATTGGCCCTGATTCTGTGCCCCAGAGGCATGGACAATGAATATTATTTCAATAAGTTGGGTAACACTCCTCTATGCATTCCCTCCCATTCTGCTGATACCCAAGGTCTTGATAAAATTCAGACTGGAAAAGTCAGGTTTAATTCTGGTAGCCCCTCTTTGGACTAATTGGCCCTGTTTCTTGATTTTACTGAAGTCGCCCCTAGCCCTAACTTGGGTGTTTGATCTGATTCCATCTCCATTTATGATCCTGGAGCTATCCCTTAAGAAGCTATATCACCTCAAGGTAGTAATGTCGAGATTGAAAGGCAGGGATTAAGACATATATGCCTCTTGAAACAGGAAACTGAGACAGTACTTTAGCCTAAATGTCTTTCCACAAAACAATTGTATTCTACAAATTGCGTTTGGTACCAATATTGGTGTGGAGGAAGAGTGTTGCGACCCTTGTTTTCATTACTTGCCTTAATTCTGGATTTCCTTTTGGAAGGACTTCGGAAAGGTGAGAGTATATTTACACCTAAGATCAAATGCTCTACTATCAAAGCATTCAGTTTACCTTAAGGGCACTTGGTCAGGTCAATTACATGGTTTGGAGATTATTGAAAGCTCACTCTCTGCTTACCAACCCTATGAGATCTGCCTTGTGCCTTAGGATCATCCTTTGGTTTTAATGGCATTTACCCCGTTCAAGACATTATTGAAGTCCAACATTGAGCCACTGCCTGGAACAAATCTGTTTTAGTGGCCATCATCTCCATCAAACACCTGGGTGATTTTGGGGTGCTAGCCTGCGACCCTCCTTCTTTTTGGGTCCTCCCAAATGCTTTAGTAACCCGACCACGGCTAGGATTTCTTCTTAAAATATGTTCCCATTTCAGTTTGTCTCAGGAAGTAGTACTACCTCTCATACTTCCCTAATTTCTCACTGGCCGGCCTCCCTTGGCCCTGCACACCCACCTGCTAGTGAGGCAGAAAATCTGGGGGTAATTTTCAACTCCACTCTCTCCTTCACTTCTCACCTCTCAGACATCTTCAAAAAGTCCCACTACCAGCTGCACCTCCTCAGGGGTATTCAACCTTTTCTCACCTTCCCCCAAAGGCTCAGCATCGCCAGAGCCCTGGATCTCTCTAGGCTGGACTACTGCAACAGCCTTCCTACTTCTACTCTCTGTCCGCTACAACTCATCCAGAACAGAGCCGCTACACTTAACCTTGGCCTCAAGCCTAAAGGACTGCAGCTCTCCAGCTCTGAAATCCTTCCACTGGCTCCACGTGGCTGCTGGGATCAAGTTCAAGACACTCTACATAGTCTGCAAGGCTTTCTGGTGCCGGAGCCCTCACTATCTACAACGCTCTCTTCCTAAGTACTCTCCTTCCAGAGCCCTCCGCTTGTCTTCCTCCACCTCTTTGTGGGTGAGTTGTTTTTCCAAGCAGAGGGGTAGATCTTTATCCTCTGCAGTTGCCTCCCTCTGGAACTGCCTCTCTGCCTTGAGCCGGAGCCCCTTAAATTCCAGACACTCCTCAAGACCTTCGTCTTCTCTTCCTTTTTCTCTCTCCCTCTCTCCCTCTCCCCTGCTAACCTCCTCTCTTGTTCTCTCTGCCTCACTCCTCCATCTAACTCCCCTAACTCTGTTCAGCTTTTGCTGACTGGTCTCAAGGCTCACCTCCACAGCCTCACAGGTCCCACGCTCCACTGCCAGTCTTTGCACTTGCCTCTGGCCCTCTGCACTATGCTCAACACTTCTGCACTTTCAGCATCCGTTCCATCAGAGGGGTAACCTATCTGCACTTAACCTAGGGCCCAGGCGAACTAGGCACACTTTTTCCACCTCCCCCTCCCTTGCACTTCCGTCTGTCCACTTGCATATCTGGAATTTACTGGGCCTAGTAGGTCCTGTCTTTGTCTCCCCTCCATAATCTGGTTGGGCCTGAAACACTTCATGCACTTGCTCTAGGAGAAATGCCCTCAGGCCTAGTACGCTAGTTACTTTTTTGTTAGATCATTTGGAAACCTCAAGGCCTAAGAATGACTACTGTATTCCCGTGCTCCCTTCCAGTTTTGAAGTGCTTTGAAGCACTTCACTTGTGTATAAGCGCTGTACAAATAAACAATTACAATTTACAAATAAACAATTACAATACAGTCAGATAATTCTCTATAGGAGGTTTACTGTATGAATATATTGGAATGTCCATAGGGCAGTGTTGATATACAAGGAGAGGACATCAGCGTTTTGAAAAATGGACCAATTTGTTTGTCACATGTAGGTAACGTTGAAGAGAATAGAAACCATCCTAGTGACGAAAATGACTACTGCTCTACAGGAGTGTAAGGATGAGTAGTGTTTTCTAAACTCCTAATCGCCCCTGCATAACTATTAAACCAGCAGTGATTTAAATCCTAAAGGTGAAACAGGGATAACAGGAATTGTACACCTCCTTTAACTTTTGAGGTTAGCATAGCAGGCTATTATCGTTCATGAGGGGTGTGAGCCAGCAAAGAAGCATCCAAACAACAATAGTACTGTGGCACCAAAATACACCAAAATGTTCTATCAATGTTTCATTATATAATAGGAGTTTTTGATTAAACTAAAAATGTAAACACGCTATTAAATACACTAACAACCCATCCCTGTAAAGACACACACAGGATATGCAGACTTTTGAATAAAAGGAGGCACACTCTGGGTATGACAGGGGTATGGAGACAATTTTTTTAAGCAAAGTTCATGTTCAAATGTATGTTTCATGAAAATATTTCGAGTGGGGTTTTAATTGTCACTAAGACCCTTAACCCTGGCCAGGGGAAAAGTACCACTGTGGAATGCCTTTAAATCTTCTTCAAGAGGCTCAACTATGTTGAGCCGGGCATCTGAGAGCTTTCCGCAGGGTTGAGTCAGTGCCATTATGGTCAAGTTTGCTCGACCGGAGGCAAACACTGTGCACATCAAGAAGCAGCAATCAGTTTTAGACTTGAATGAAGCTTGGAAATAGGCAAAGTGTGCATGCCCACAGTTTGACGGCTCATAGGTGTCTCGACATGTTGATCCAACTAAAGTGGTGAACTGGTTTGAGTGGTAACAATGCAGTACGGTTTGACAACGCCGATTATATCAAAGGCACTGGCGGGCGAGGTTAACTCGATGGCTCTAGGCAGGTGGAAGCGGTTCAAATAGCATAAAATGTCAAAGGCAGCTCCAGTGGGTCTTGTAGTGGCTCAAAAATGACATGACTTGAGAGTGGTTGAGTGGGCTTGAATCTAATTTGAAGTCAGAAACAGAGCCCAAGGTTGGATTGCTTTTGGATGGGCCTAGTATAGGCTCTCAAAGGAAATGCAAGTCCTTTTTATGCCCTTCTCAATCAGAATGTTTGCTAGAGAACACATGTAGGTGTTCCAATGACAGTAGGAAGTGTCCTGGGTACCAGTGTTTCAGCAGCAGGTCACTCCAAATGCTCCTCAGAAGTGCTTTAGGGAAGGTTCTACTCTTTTCTTGGAAACCCTTATCTTCACCCCAAGGGAAGAGGGCTTTGGGCAGACTGATACCCCAATAGGTTTCCAGTGAAATCCTTCACCTTGTTATTGAGTCTGCAGATGGGCGCAGTGGAGTAACTTTGCTGAAAAGGTTGGGAGGGGGACATGACATCTGAAGAAAACGTGCCCCAGCCAAATGAATGGGGACAAAATGGTGTGCCATGAAAGTCGGGGGGGACAAACACCCCTGTCCCCCCTAAAATTACGCCCAGGGATGGGCTTGGGGGGTTTCCCCTACTTTTATAGTACATTTGTCACAGTTGATTGGTACAATTCAAGCCTTCAGTGAGGGGCCAATCACAGCTGTTGCAACACAGGTTTACCTGTTGATATCTTCTCCCATGGTGCATTCCCGAAAGAAGGTGCATAAGGGGGCAGGAAGGAAAGGTATCCAAGTATTTCCAAGATGGCATGGCCCATTGTGGGTTCAGTTCCTCTCCTGAACTTCCCTATACTTCTCCTGCCTATACCTGCCTGAGACTTCAGTATCTGTCCCATTGTGTGACTTCCCCATTGTGTTGCCATAGCTTCATTTGAAGCACTGACTCCGACTGGCTTCCCTGTGGGTATGTCCCATTCATCTGGGAATGTGTCAAGTATTCCCAGCAAAAAACAAAAGGAGCCTTCAGGGCTATGTTCAGCAACCTGTTGTGGATGAACCCTATCACCAGGCAGTAATTCACAAAATCTCTGACAAGAGTAGGGGTCTCAGGAAACTAGTTTCTAGGAAAAATGACATCAGATGGTTTTGGCAATGAACATCTGCATTTCCTTGTAGGCCATTGTTTCAAACTGAATCCTTCTTTATATGCGTATTTAACTAATTTGCCACCAGGTCTTCTGGATGCACAGTTATTTATATTTTCAACCGTGGGTGCCCACAGTTAAGGACTGCCCATGGCTGTTGGAATTAATTTGGATTCCAGCAAGCTGTTGTCTGCAGTTTTGCAAAACCACTTGTCAGCTGCTGGTGTCGCAGTGGACAGGGCCCATGGGAGATACACTTGTGCTATTGCATGGGACAAAAGGCGGTCGGGTTAGCAGAGAGCACTTTCTGAGAGAGAAGATCATTTTGAAAAAATCGAGCTTGCACACCAGTTTAGATGGAATTTCCTCATAGTTGTTCCCTTGAAGCTGGATATGGTTGATAAAAACCAAATCGTATGAGACTCAAATTGTTCCACTTCCTCTCTTCATTCGGGGTAGGTCAACAATAGGTGCTTGTGCATTCTGGGCCAGAGTCATGATAGTGCCTCTTATTGATGTTTGCAGGGAAATCACAAGGGCTTCCCCTACTACATGCCCCCATCACTGCAAGGTTGATATGGGCCTCTGTGAAGAGATGCCAGTGGGCAAAACAGTCCTGAAATCAACTAGATCATTTTAAGTTTGCATCATGGAAGATACTTCATTAAACTTGGTATTTGTTTTATAGAGCAGTGACGAGGGAGGACGCCATTGGGTAATGCCTAGATGATCTGCTAATAGGGTTTAGCATATGTATTTACTAAATATGGACCATGCCCATACATTCATTAATTCAGTACATCTTGCAGCAAGTAGATTCGTGTACTTGCTGCTAACCACCACTTTGTTTAAATATATTTGATCTGAACGTGTTTTATTGGACAGGCCTTACTTTTACTCCAGTGCTTTTTAAATGCATTGTGTGTTTGATTTAACTGTGTCACTTATCTTCATATTGTTGAACATTTTAGTTTGTCTAGTCTCTGCATTATATATCTTGATGTGCGAGTTGAATCAGAAGCCGGTAGAGGCTCTGCACGCACGGTATCACTTGCGAACTCAAATACCTACCGGTATTGTAGTTCCCAGGCTGCTTATTTTTGCACCTCAGGCGCGAACGTTAGAAGCCGGTTGGTGCTGGATCATGTAAGGGAGGGTAAGAGGACATACACTGGGTCTCCAGCCAGGTTAGTGTCTTTCCCTTACACTTTTCTTCCATCTTGCACATTCTATATCAGGTATCCAGGCTAAAATGTCACGCAATGAACTCATTAGGCGTATTCAACTCAATCAGCAAATCAGACTGCAAGCCGAAATACGCGACCGCTCTCCAAACCCTTCTCCCATGCCTGTTAGCCTGGATGCTAACACACCCACAGGGAAATCTCCTCTATTAAATACAGGTCTGAACAGATTCGGCGGAGGTTGTCGACAATGTTTTGCACATTTCTGAGGTTGTGAGGTGCTATCCTAGTACAAGAACACCACTGAAAATAGTGTTATTAAAAACATGTTAATTAGCCGGTCATGCTACCGAAGTAGCAGATTATGTTCTGTCAGTTGATGTGGATATGATACTTTTGACAGCGACCTGGCTGTGTGAAGCTAACTTACACACACTACAGCTAGTCCTTCAGGTTACAGAGCCCTCTATGCAGACCGTGTCGGACAAAAGGGTGGGGTGTAGCTATAATTTTTAAAGATAAACTTAATTTTTTCATATCTAGCATACCAACATTGAATGGCTGCGACGGCTTACTAGTTAAACTTTATTTTAGCCCTAATTCAACCCTCAGCCTCTTTGTTCTTTATCAACACTTGTGTATAGGCGCGTTACAAATGCCATATCATATCATATCCCCCAGCTACTCTGCCAGACTTCCAGGAACAATTTTTGGCACTCTTGGGCCCTCACATAAAACCACAGACCCCATTTATAGTAGCAGGAGACTTTAACCTGGGGGCTAAAAACCCCACAGATACAGAGGCAGGCTCACTGCTGAACCTTTTGGAAAGCGTGACCGTCAAACAATGTGTTCATGTCTCTACTCAGCAAGGTGGCAATATACTATACTGGATACTGTCTAGAAATCAAACCATTTCACCCATAGACCTTAAAACCTGTTGTTGGTCTGACCACCATTTTATCTCCTTATTTCTTCTGAGACCAGATTCACTCGTAACGTCTCCTATGAGGCTTTTGCAGCTATTGCCTCTCCCCAACTTTTGGCGATTGAAGAAAATAGCTCATTGGACTCTTATACCGCCAGATTACGTAATATCTTGAATTCAAATTTTGACAAGTTCGCAGCACTTAAACTCCATCACAGAAAAAGAGGTACATTCTAGTGCCAGTCAGTGGTTTTCTTCTGACGTCCTGGCAGCTAGACAGCTCAAACGAGCAGCTGAAAGTGGTTGGAGGAAGTTCCCTAATATTCACAATTTGGGCCTTTATAAAGAGGCAGCTAAACACTGCAAGGATGTCATTTTGGGAGCGAAAAATTCTAAATTGGAGAAGCGCATTCTGGGAGCTAGCTCTAGCACCAAATAGCTGTTTCACATCTTGGAAGACCTCAAGGGGAAAACCCAGGAATCCCAGCTACATTTGAATGATGCATGGTGTCAGGAAATTCACAATAGCTTTGTGCATAAGGTTAAACAGCACCAAAGGTCATTATTGTCAAATTCCAATAACCAGCATGCGACTAGTAAAGCATTTGGTGTAAAGGCTATGACTGTCAGTAGTGATGAGCAAAACCATGATGATGTTTTCTCCTTCAGGCAGGTCACAGTTGAAGAAATATATTGTCAACTGTTGAAAATCTTAAACCCACCTCCTGTCAGGGTGACATATTTCCTGCAGCTTTGTTTAAAAAAATGATTTCCTAGCATTGCTGTTTCAGTGACATTCGTCATAAACCATTCTTTCGGGAAGGAGTAGTGACAGAATGCATAAAGGAAGCGTAGATCTCCCCCCCTTCTGAAAAAGGACGGGCTAGACCCACCAGAACCATTAAATTATCACCCATAACCAATGTCCCCTTTCCCCTCAAGATTATTGACAAAGTTGCCTACAGACAATATGACACTTTTGTTGAGGAGATGGGCATGTTATCGAATAGACAATCCGGTTTCTGGAAAAATCATGGAACGGAGACAGCGCTGGTAGATGTTAAATCCTTGTTAACTGGTATTGTCGATAAAGGCAAAGTGGCTATGTTGCTACTTTTAAACCTGCCTGCCGCTTTCGATCTTGTTGATCATTATAGGCTGTCGGACAGGCTCATTCAGGTGGGCAGATGCGCAAAACCAGCAGCAAACAGGTTCAGATTGTTTTTGGGACCCAGGAGAGCTAAGGTAGCTCATGGAGACTTTAAGACAGAACAAACAGTCCTTGGCTGTGGTGTTCCTCAGGGTTCTAGTATGTCCCTGTAGTTTATAACATTTACTCTAGACTCTGTTTTGACCTCTTGGACGATCTGGGTGTGAAATACACAAATTACGCAGAAAACACCCAGATTGTCTTGGAACTAACAGGCTCTTATGAGGTGGACTCCTTGCTGGTCACCAGAATTTACAACGCTATTAAAGTCTGGATGAGAGACAATTTCTTGGCACTGAATGGCAAGAAGACAGTGATTCTGATTGTAGGCAGCGCGGTTAAACTCAAGACTTTAGAGCCCCAATCTGGATCATTCAATGTTGGGGGTCACTGTACAGGTCTTTAGCCAAGTCAAGACGCTTGGAGTGGTCTTTGACCTCAACCTAAACTTAGATAAACATGTTGCCCTTGTAAGCTCCAGTTGCTTGCATACAATCCATCTTCTGTGGCAGATCAGACCTTATGTTTCAGAGGTCAACAGAGCACTTATAACCACAGCGACTATTAACTCGAAGCTGGATTACTGCAACAGCTTACTGGTTGGCACTACAAAGGCTAATGTCAAGAAGTTGCAAACTTTCCAGAACGGAGTAGTAAGAGCAGTTTGCAGCATAGGACAGAGGGACCATGTATCCAGCGCCCAGAGGATCCAGTTCAAGACCTTATGCCTGGTATATACGTGTCTCACAGGCACTGCACTTGGGTATCTTCAATCACGTATTTTGAGACTGCCATGTAGGCAAACCCTGCGTTCTAATGACAAGGAGTTTTTACTTCAAGCAAGTTCCAAACTAAAGACATATGGTGACCTGAGCTTTAATGCCTGGGGACCAAGGGTCTGGAACAACCTCCCTCTTTCTGTCAGGAAGTTACCATCAGCCGCCCAATTTAAGAGAGCCCTCAAAACTCATCTGTTTGATGGAGGTGGTAGATAGACTGGTACTTTCGACTCCACCTACTAACCATGGACTGTACGGCTTTCCAGTGCTTTCCTTTTCCATTCCAGCTATCTGTTTTTTGTTGTATTGTCTGTGAGCGCTCTGAGGGCTGCGGGCGAGCTGGTGCTTTATAAAAATCAAATAAATAGAATAGAATAGTTTAAACATAAAGATCTTGTAGATATTTTACCGTTGTTAGGTTTGCTCAAATTATGTGTAGGCTGCTAACTCCTAATGAAGGTATTATTTGCAGGATCAACTATCCTCATGGTTCGGGCAAGTAGGACTCAGGGTGGCAGAGTATCTCAGGGTTCTGGGACAAGGCCACAGAGTACCAATGTCGGGAGGGGAAGAGGCACAGTGCCATGGGGGAGAATCACAATTACTGTACCCTGTGTGCTGACAGGCTATTTATTATTTATTTAATGCTGTTTCATAATGCAACAAGGCACAACAATGCAGAATAGAGAGAAATAATACAATCGTTTATATGAGCCACAAAGGACAGGAGACACGTCCTGTGACAAGTATCATCTTTGTCAAAACGTGTTTTTAAAAAAAAAATTCTAACACGGTATTACCACTACTTTAAAACAATGGAATCGGTGTAAGCCTCAAAACAATGGAATCGGTGTGTAAACCAACGCAGGCGCAAATTGTAAATTTTGGGGATGACCAACATGCTGCTTTGCAACGACACACAGGCTAACAATGTTCAAACCAATTTTTGTCCTTGAAGAAACGTGTATGTGTATACGTGATTAGAAAACTACAAACTGTTAGGAATTTGTAAAAAGGACTTTTAAACTGTTCATTGTCAACATGTAGGTAGTGACGCATCGCGCCTGTAGGGGGCAGTGTTGTGCAGATAACGGCAAAGGAACACTGTGCTCGTGCGCGTGGAATGCTTGCACATATCACTTGATAAGTTGTTCCACCCAACGCACGAACGACACATTTCTTTTGACGGAGCAGGGTTCTCCACCAATTTCTGTAATTAAAACTGGCGCTGTGCCCACCCTGGCTGGAGTTGCCGCAGAGGGCAGAAATAAACAAAGAGTGCTTCCTCCAAACCGCAGCGTTAGGCGGTCCAGCTGAAATGCAGCGCTGCGAGCTGGTCTGCTATCAAAGACGTCAACAGAAGTAGAGACCGTACAGCAGTTCTGTTATATCTAAAAAATAATAAAACTAGCCCATTATGCCACTGATGTCATTCTCAGAATGAGGCGACAGAATAAATAGCTCTTCAGTGGCATTTCTAAATTAGCAGATCTACAAGGCTTTCACATGATAACATCCCTCCCAAAATGGGTTCAAAATAACAACAATAATGTAAGCAAAGATAATACCGTTGCCATGCCAACTATCCATATTTGTTTTCTGTTCCAGCTACAGTTTGCTTCTGTTTGTCCCCATTTGGTTACCGTATGTTTGAAATACATGCATCTTGTCTGAACACTTGCCTCCGAAATACTTTAATTGTTGGTTTATTTTATTTATTTTTTTTTAAAACGACCTCTAAAATGAAACAGAGGCTAGGACAAACAATGTGTTGCTTACATTTGCATTCTACACTGTAGGTTGGACGCTGACAACAAATGTGCTTTAGAACATGCCACTTTCTTTCAAAATGTAAAATTGCTGCATAGTGTCTGTCTGCGCAACAGGGGATGTCTGGAACTACTCATGATGCCAAAAAGGCACTCCAAAGCAGACCGAGACAAACAGAGAAATCAATAATCTACTGCAAATGTCAACGATTATACTTCGGGGACAACATCCAAGTGTCATTGGTCTTTCATTATAACTAAGTTATTTAGGTTCCTATACATCTACTTGCAAGGCCAAAACTCTTGCTTTCCCAGCCTTCATTCACGCAGTAGGGCATTGGCTTAGATGTCCTGCCCAAATCTAAACTGGGCTTGGTTATTCAAATGTACAGTGATTGCGAACAATTGAATTTGTGTTTATTTTATGCCATGTTATTGTGTTTTATGTAGCGCAGTTGCTGCCATTTTGTAGGGTATGTTAAGTTAAGCTTCTGGATGTTTCCAGCACGCTGCCTGGTGAGGCTTGGCTTGAGTGTGCCTTGAGATAGAATCATTTGTTGTTTATCTAGCCAATGCCTCTAATGCTACCATGAAGAAGTGGGATTGTGTGGGGCGATTTGTGGGCAAGTGTCTTTGGTTTAAACCTAGGTTTGTGTGGGGAGCTGCATTATTCATCCATTTTGGGTCTGCTCTTTGTGGTGGTTCTGGCCATTGCATTTAGGTAGCATGTGGTCTGATGAGATGTGATGGCAGTTATGGTGGGAGACTCAAGGATAGTAGGTTGAAGTTTAGGTCACTTACTAAGATTTTCAACACATTTTGATTGGATATAATCAGTAGAAAATACCCACTGAATAAGCACTACATTGTGAGCTCCACTGTATAAATAAATTGGTGGCAGTTGTTATTCTAAATTAGTACCCTACGGGGGAGGAGGTGGCAGCCTCTCAGCCAATGAGGAGGCGCGGAACGGGGGAATTACCAGGGATAATCCCTGCGCTCCGAGACGCCTCACGGCTGGAGGCCGCCATCTTCCCCTGCCGGGGAACGAGGTAAGTATGGTCCTCCCCCTCTCTCCTCCCACATCCCCCATCCACAGAATTCTCTCCCCGCATCCCACCCCACTCTTTTCAGTCCATTTCGGGAGCAGACGCTCTGGGAACACTTCTCTCCCCAGCGCGTCCTATCCTGATCTGCAACAGGCCATCATGGAAAGGAAGAAGGGACTAAATGTAGTCCCTTCTCCCCTTTCCATGGCGGGCATTTTTTTTGTTTACTTTTTTAATGGGCAACATGGAAAGAGAGAAGGGACCACGTGTAGAGCCTTCTTCCGTTTCTATTGGCGCCCATTTTTTTGTTGACTTGTTTCAATGCCCGCCAGGGAAAGAGAAAACGGACTTCGTTTTCCCGTTCCCAGCGGACATTTGTTTTTTATATGTTTTGTTTCTGTTCTGAAATGCAGTCGCATTTCAGAACAGAAACAAAAATGCTTTTAGAATCCTGGTCATACCCTGGTCATATGGGCTGGGGTACTAATAGCAATAAGCCCCTCGCAGGGGGGGCATTGCCACTTCAGTTAACCATGCACCCCGGGGCATTACCTGAAGTGGTAATTCCCCTCTGCTCTGGGCTTATTGTATAAATGATAAATAGCTGCCTGATGGAGAACTTAAATCTGCAGTAAGAAGGCCATTAGAGGAGGGCATCAATATGAAGAATTAAGGTGGGCTGCTGATGAACTGTTGGAGTTTTCCACTGAGACTAGAAAGAGAACAGAAGACCATCCCAGGATAAGCCTCAATCTATATCCTCACAATCTATGCAGAAGAACAGCTGCAAACAGAGGCATAATTGCTCACTCTAGACATGCCTCACAACATGAAGGCAGATTCCAAATCATGAGAGGCCAAAACAGAATTAGCACAAGTCTTATAGTTATGTTTTTATGGAGCAAATCCACCAGAAAGCAACTGAAAACACAGGTGGAGTTGCTCACTCCAGATAGACCTTGAAAGATCTGCATAAAACCCTTGGCGTAGGACAAGCCCCAGCAATATCAGCAATGTCTTCAGGTATGTAAAACAGAGATTCCCTCACAGCGAGACTCTGGACTCACCATCAGTAGGCCAGTAGGTTGTGTAGCATGGTCTCAGGCGAAAGTGATTTAAAAGTACTCTTCCTAACAGCCACCTGATTCCCACATGCCCATTAGATACCTAATTGTGGCCAAAGTCAGCTTTATTGGCAACAACAAAGTTATAGCAATTGCCACTTAAGAGTTGGTGTTATTTGTTTAGTAGATTACGTTTAAAACTGTGAATACAAATAAGACAAATGGAACTCAAGGCTTTTTCCCTAAAGTAAACTGATCCCAAAAAACTGCAAATTGTGCTGCTTCTTCCAAATATGAGCAAAACAAAAAAGGTGATGGCTGGAAGGTTTAGAATTAATATTTACCTATGGTATTGCCCTGGCAACCTCCAGACCATCGTTCTTCGCCTGCCAAGGAATTACAAAAGGGGAAAGACCATATTTAAATCAGGCTTAGTCCCACCCCAAAATAGACAGTCCAGCACAAACTGCTTGGTCACATCCGTCTGCACAAGACTGCAAGGATCCCCAAACATGTTTCGAACTTGTTCGGCGTCAGCAGTGAGGAGTAGCTTGGGTCTCTATGCCTTGCTGGCACAGGACCCACATTTCGGCATACCCGTCCTACTTGAGGTGACTACAGCAAAACAAAAGAGGTGATGGCTAGATGGTTTAGAATTAATCTTAACCACTGGCATTGCCCTGGGAAACCTTCCAGACCATTGTTCTTCACCTGGCAGGCCATTACAAAAGGGGAAAGACTATATGCAAATCAGACTAGGCCGGGCTATAAAACGGTGGTGTGGAAGGTATCCCATAGCATTGCCAGTGATTCATATTAATTCAAAACTGTTAAGCGGCTTCACTTCAACACTACAGCTAAGTCAATGCCTAGTCTGGGATGCTGAGGGAAACCCTTATTGATATATTTTTAGGTCCAGTTCATGTACTCTGGATGACAACCCTTATATAACTCCCCCTGACCCCACTGAGCCAAGAAGTAGGTCTGTTTTGCAAATTTAAAAGGTTTATTTGAGAAATATAACAATATATATCTATCACACTTTTATAATTAATTAATATTGGATATCACACTTAAAATATGACAGTGATCAACAATGGATAATGTTCTACTGGTAAATTGATTTGGTTACTTAGAAGTAGTATAGAGGATGAGGTAGCTGAAATGCTTTATGGTTTCAAGGAAATGCAAGGTGGAATAAATGCAGTACAGAAAATAAACTGATATGGTTTCACAAGAGATAATATGTTCACTTTTCCCCTGGTGGCAATTCACCTTCCCCTTATATGCAATGCAAGGAGATGGAAGTAACACACACAGTCTTCAGGAATACAATCAAATACAATATGGAATTCAGTCCCCAACCCAGCAAGTTTAGACAACAGGTATGCTTTTTAAAACACGGGCAAGAGTGCTTTGTAATGTGGTGGCAAGGAAGTGAAAAATGCTAAAATTGCTTTTAATTCCCTCTAGAGATTCAGGGTGGGTGATATCTAGTTTATATTAGTTCAGGCTCACTTTAGCAATGCTCTATGAATGATTGTCAGGTTGCACACGAATTTCAGCAAGCAAAGCAAGGACAAATATTTTTACACGTGGCTGAAATTGAGCAAAATGTCAAATCGCGGTAAAATTCGCGAGTGCGTGAATCGTGATTGCGGCAAAAGTATAAGGAGTAGCAAATCGGTTCTAGGCTTGTTTCAGAAGAAAGTTAAATCTCGTTTCTAGGACAAACGGTTCCAGAGATACGGACGATTTAGTGAAGGTAGTTTTTCAGATTTAAAGTAAACTCAAAATGACAGGTGACAGCTTGCAGCTGCAGAATCGACAGGTGACAGTTGTAGGCTTTAAAAATGACAGATGACACGATTTCTAGGAGGCTGTTCTAATTAGGTTAAAATAGTTTGGATTAGATTATTTTAACTAAGAGATTGGGTTTCGCACAGTTCTGATACTCACTCCTAATTTTGAAATGAATGGGCCTCGTCACAGATCTGGTCAACACGTCCAGCAGCAGTTCTCTCTGCTCGGCGGGTCAATCAGGCACCGGTTCTGCTCACAGCGATCCAGATCTCTGGTTCTGCTCACAGCGGTCTGGGTCTGGTCTGCAGTTCCGGCAAAAGTTCTTGGCAAGGAATTCATACAGCTCGCCCGGCTGTTGAATAGTTTGGTTAGGTTTGCTGGATTCTGAAGGCCTGCTGAGAATACATTTGCTTGCAGTGGGCCTTCTAGGTTCAAAGTTCTGTAGTCTATGGGTCCCTGGTTCTGGTCTCTGTCTGGATGGGATGTCGGCCGTCAAAATGCTCCGCAGAAATGGAAAATGAATGTCTCTACCTTTCCCAGCAGTCTCTTTTTATGTGTTTTGGAAGTGGGTGTGTGCGTGGCATAACTGAGCCTGCCCCTCTCTTGATTTGATAGGTCAATAGATTCTTTGGTCCCTGATTTGGGAAGGGATAGTGTGTCAGAGTGATGTCATTTTTATGACCTACAGAAATGACACTCCCCTGGTCAATGTGCACACAAATCTATTTCTGATCCAAATACATATTTCCCAGGTACACAAGTGGTTGACATTACATGTACATATTACACATTGCTTCGGGTAGTCTCTGTCCCGACTCTGGCATTTCTAGGAGCTTGCATTTAAAAATGGCAACTTATTTTCGATTTTAGTGGGTTTTGCAACATGGGATTTTCATCAAAAATTGTACAAAGGTACATTTCCCTTCCACATATATCCCAGTAACTTTCCGTGTCCCTAGCTTAAATACAGTGTCTACAATATTCATAATTAGCGGGGTTTTGTCCCAGACATGGTACAAATTGGAGTTTGGACTCAAATCGTGAGGGCATTTTCCATACTAAGACTCTCAAAGTTGTACATTCCTGTCCTTTGGTTACAATAAGTTATCACTGTTTCTATAAAATATATATTTGTTGCAATTCAACTCCCCAAAGTGTTTGGGTCCGCCTCCAGAAGTCTGGGTGGGTCAGTGATCACATGTCTCTCCTTGCTGGCAGAGGGCTGTTGACAGGGAACACTCAAAATTAACATACCCCATTCAACTGAAAGGGGCTATTGTCTCTCTCCTCCAGGCTGAAGGGGAGACCCCCTCCCTCTCACGCAGAAGGGCCATGTGATATCCTGCCTCCTGTTGTGAGTCTCTGGGGTGTTCTCAGCCTCTTGGCCTCTGGGAACAGCAGGTGGCTAAGATTTTTTAATTAACCCACATGCTTTGAAGTCCAGTTGACTCAGGTCCCTTTGTCAGCCAGTTCTCCTGTCAGAGTTTAGACTGCTAGCGCCGCCATGTGGAATTTGTCGGTACTGCATCCATTTTTGAGTTGTCTTGAATTTGACAGGAGACTTTTGGTATTATTTTGATAGGCATCCTTACATTAGAGTGGTTATGTGGAACCCCCCCCACAAGAAGGTTGAATCTTTAGAGTGGTCTTGTGCCCATGATTTCAGCAACTTTTTGACATCAGTAAAACTGATTTTTGAACAAAGGTCTCCGGTATTAGCTATCTTGCAATGTTTGAACTTGACATTTGGAGCTTGCCCTCAATTAAACAGAGGTGATTTAAAAGCGCTTTTGCTCTGACAGGTGCTGCTATTTTTCCTTTGGCACCACCTTTCACCCCTGGCGCTTTTGGTATGCGCACAACTGCGTGGTTTTCCTGGACTCTGGGATGGAATGATGGGCGGCGACAGCTCATCCCCACATCTACCCAGTCTATTGATTCAGCATGGGTCAAAACCCTTCACAAAACGTTCCACCCATCATTTTTTTGGTTTTCTTCCAAACATGAGGCAGATGGTTTATTGTGTGGAGAAATTGAGAAATGATGAGTTTATCAAGTTTAAGTGATAGAGGGGCCAGAAAAATAAAACAGTTTATTCAAGGTTTTCGCCTGTCACTAGCTACCATGACGAGGGTGCACCAGTGGAATACAAGTAGTCACCTACATACCTGAGAGGCGGCGCTTGACAGATGGTGTGGACTGTGCCGCAAACTAAACCATCTCAAGAAAAACATTGGGCCTTGAGTATATTTCGGCCCAAATACTGAGTTTCAATAAGTAAAAACACTCTCTGTATTCATGGAGAACAGTACATGCCGCACTGGATCTGTACATCCAACAATACCAAGGTCCCAAATGTGTGAAACCTATAATTATGCTAACCAGAGAACATGTCATGTGTTACAGAAATCTTCATTTTGTAGTGAATTTTCCCTGCGTAACTGAAAAATTAAGTCAAAATGAATAATAACTGTATTTGTTTTGTCTAATGTAACAGTGTATTGATTTCTCCCTAACTGTCATATTATTGTACAAAGTTTACAACGATATAGTGTACCTAAAATAACATCTTACAACATAAATGAGTAGAAAATCAATGGTTTTTGTATTGGTTTGAATTACATTGGTATTCATTTCAACAGCCTATATTCTGCTGACGTTGACTGGGGTTTCAACCCCAGAGCAAACCAGTTCCACCTTTGGGAGTAACTTCCAGAGGATTCTAAAAAAATAAGCGAAAATGACCAAAAACTGCAGATTTTCAGTTTGGATGGCGATTACCATCTAAATTGGTCAGATGTTTGGAGCCCATTCCTTTTTCGTTGCCTGCCCCAAAAGAAAATGTTTCCATTAGCTGGCTTCTTTTGAACTCTCCATACCAATACAAGTGGTCATTTGCTAGGCTAATGCAGTAGAAGAAAGCAGGCCGACCCCTCATTTCAAATAAATCATTCACTGAACCCATTACTCATTGTGAATCATGTACTGAGCATGAGGCCTTAGCCCACAGGCAAATACAGGGTTTAATTCAAATATTACATTGTGTATGGAAATCATTTTGTCTGATAACTGTGGGACCATATGACATAGAAACATGGGAGTGGATGTATTTCGAAGTTAAGAGCCCCTTCTTTAATTGGATACCTGCCTACCATTAAAACAGATTAATATTCATAAAGGTAGGAACATTTTTTATACAAAGTAATGTCACATAGGCAGTTGTATTTGTCTGTGATGACAAAACACAGAGTGTGTGTGTGTGTGTGTGTGTGTGAGCACAAAAATGCTGCAGGAATGAACACCACCTATTCCATTTGGATGGATGAATTAATCAGAGACACACTTAAGGGCTGCAGATGGGGGAGATTCCTATTCTAAATCATTAGGAATGCGTTAGGCCATACAAACCTTGTGGTAGCAGACTAGGAGGGGCTTTGCTGACTGTGAGATTTCCAATCTTAGAGGGTCTCTGCTTGCTCAATGCCATTAAAGATCAATTCAACATGAGTGTCTGAACTCCCTAATAGAAATGATAGATGCTCTAGTATAGAACTATTCTCTTGTTAGGTCCCAGAAAGGGGGTGGTTTGGGAATGTGATATCAAAATACATTGATTTCATGGTAACTATATAGTGCAGTCACACTGCATTTAAAAGTGAGATGTAATTTCAGCCCAAATCAAAATACATGTTTGTGTTGTGTGAGCAAAAATGCAGATAATCCTTCCCCTCTGTGCAGGACGCACACAGCTTGTTGTATATTGAAATTCCATTGATTTGAATCCAAAGTGTTTTTACAGAAATAGTTAACATTAAAGATGTCCATATGCAGCCTAAGGAAGATCTGCTTGATAATGTGTGTTCCCTGAAGGCTATAGCTATTTAACACGGAATTGGAAATAAGAGAAAGTTTAATATAATTTCCACCCTTATAAAAATTATGCAAATATAAATCCCATAGACACCCCATTCTTGAAAATGTATAGTGGTACTCTATTTGTGAGGTGAACGAGTAGGGGCACATACCATTTAACCAAATCCTTGTGCATTCTGAACTGATAATATTGCTTTCCAAATCAAAACCTGCAGAATTCTGATCCAATTAATTATCTTATTTTAAACTGCACATGCATATTAACAAACCCCAGCACAATGGTTACATGGGAAAAGTGAGACCTGATAAAATGTAACACTTACCTGGGACTCTGTGGGAGCATAATGCCTTTTCAGCTAGAGGATCTGTTATCTGGGCTCTTATTCTGTGAAAAAAACAATAATAACAATAGAACTACTGTAATTTTTATTGGTGGGAAAAACTGTATTGCAGTGTGACTTTGATAAATCCCTCCCTCCTCACCTGTGCTTATGTTTTGTGGTGCTCTCCACCCAGTATTATACAGGAGCGCATTGGTTTGAAATTTTTAACTTGAGAAGCTGCGGTGTTCAAAAGATTCTTGTCAGAATAATGTCCTTGCCTCTTTTTAGAGTTATCTTGAGTGGTTTCTTTGGTGAAGAAATGTACATGGTTCTCCAGATTCTGAGCAGTCCCTACGTTGGAGAGATCTCTCTTTCTAAATGTTCCCCTTTTATTTTGCAGGTTCTTGGTTCTCAGAAAAGGTTAGATGCTGTGGTATGGATGCGACTGTACTTGGTTTGAGGAAATGTTTAATAAACATGAGTTCATCTTAACTGAGTAATTGCAGCCTTCAGAGACAAGCGCGGTAATAACTAAGAGAAGAATAACTTGCTGGGACTTCAGGTAAGCAACATATGTAAAACTTCTTCTTTCGTATTCACAAAGTTCATTCATTAACGAAAATACCTTTTGTTTTGCAGGTTTTCGGAAAACTTTAGCTGAAGTACCTTCAGGTGATGCAGAGACTGCTGAGGAAAACTTCTGAATTAAGGCACTGCAGCCACAAACGAAGACTACTGTGAGGAAGATGCTGCGGTTGCGACAGAACTTCTGACAGAAGATGCAGAGACTAGAAAATAAACAGCTGACTGAGGAAACACTTTGGAAATACTTCAGTTCGGTAAGTCTTTTCAGTAACTATAGGATTCTGTTGATTTTCTGTGGAAACTAATATCTCTTATCTTCTTATCTTCTTTTTTCCTTTGACAGGTTCTGTCAGGAGATCGCTGGTAGCGTTAACTGCTGTCAGCGGAGAAGACGCGAAGCGAGCACTCCAGCATAGGCAGGGCTTAAGAGTCTCCCTCTGCAATAGGTGTAGTATGTGCTGTGAGTTTAAAATGGACTTGGCAGCAGCCATGTTGAGCGTAGGAAAAACCAATGTAAGCGCTATGTGAGCCTTTGAGTGCAATGCTATGAATGAGACAAATACCTTTTGTGACAGGCTTGAAGCCACTGTTGACCCACTGACTGATATGCAGTTCCTTGCTTCACTGGTACTTCTGAATGGAAATGGTGCTCCTTTGCTGGGATCATGACAAATACTTCTTTCAGTCTAAAATGTACTGGTGTAATGGGGAAAGCAAAAGTACTATGTATGCACTTTCGGGAGTAAGGATATAGCTCAGGGGCAACACGTTTGTCTTGGAAGCAAGACGATGCAGCCCAACACAGGTTAGAATCACGATCTCATGATTACAAACCACTCATTGGTATGAAGCGCCTTATAAAAGAACAATTATAATTATATATCATTAACAAATGTATCTTTATGTGTAATCTGGTGTTAACTGACAAGTGGCAGAATTGAAATTAGAAGGCCTGTTGTTATTCAGAACATTACATATGTTGGCTACGTAAGTGGATGCATGTGTGTGAGATTTAAGCAGGCAGGTTGTTTTCCTTTTTGTGATCAAGTTGCCTGTGATTGTGTAGTATTGTGATGACTTCCCCTGCATGATGCTTGGGGACCACCTTTGATTCAGCTATTTAAATACATTTTTGATCAAACTACATGTTTCTTGTCCTGAATTGTGGGGTGGGACTGTACATTAGGGATATTAGATCAGGGGGGGCCTGATTAGTGTAGAAGCTATACATTAACCAACATATCTTACAGAAAGTATGCAAACAAAATGAATTTGCTCCAAAATGGACACCCATGTTCATGTATAGGCAAATCATTATCAATAAGTGTTATAGTGGGGAGATGAGATGTATTTGTTACACACAAATTAAAGTCTCAGACATTACAAAATGTTGCGTACACGGCCGTATTTTGCAGGCATAGTAAAACTTTGCATATGTACTTTTCTCTCTCTCTCTCTCTCTCTCTCTCTCTCTCTCTCTCTCTCTCTCTCTTTCACTCTTTCTCTTCTTTTCATATAGGCACATTGTAAACATTGTATATCAAGAATCAGGTACTGGAAGGTGAAGGAAGGGCTAACAGCCTGGGAACTGCCCTCTGTTCTCTAAGTGCCTAAGGGTTCTGGGAGGCAAAACAGATATACCAAGCAGATCTACATTTAACAAACACCCTGGGATTCTCTGTAGAACCCTGAAGTTACCTGATCTGTGTACCTGGGCCCCATCTGCATCTCCTGCAACCAGACCTTTTTCATTGGCAACCAGACATCTGCATCACACCTCAGCATCAGGACACCTAGTCTCCAGCCAGGTATCAATGTTGGGAGCTCCATGGTCGACCTGCATGTGTGAAGGTCTTCCTATTCAGCACAGAACTCTAGACTGTGACTAGTGAAGTTTGACATACAGAACTTTTCAGAAAGTTTTAACAGCTTCCGGTTCATGTACTCTTACTACAGAACCCTTCACTTTAAACTGCTAATATTGGGCTTTGTGGGAGATGTGTATTTCCTTTAATGCTGTTGACAATTCTCTCAGGGATTGATCCGTGGGTGGATTAGCTACTAACCTCTATAATTGAAGAGAGCCACCTGCCATCATGGGGAATGGGCTCTAAAAACAATTGAGTACGCCGGGCCCCTTTTCCTTGACACCTATAGGTGATGTACTGTTATTGGCCAATATATGTTCAGTTTTCTCGTTGTCACATATTAGCACCTTGGTGTTCAATAAACATCCTGGCTGAACTAACCAAAATGCTCCGAATGGGGTATATAGCTCCTGATAAAGAGCACATGTTTCCCCACCCTGCATTTAGCACTGCAGTCATGCCGATACCATCGTTGGCTCTTCTTCTCTGCTCTCAGCCTCCTCAAACACATTATTTTCTTTCACGAAAATGAGATGGTTGATCCCCTGAACCATGGTTGCCAACCACCATTTTCTTGGTGGTCACCTTTCAATTCCCGTTTTTTTTATTGATCCAGCTCGAAGCATCATTTGTTGATGCCCATCTTTGACTGCGATGATTTTTTCTTTAACCCTTCATTGTTCTCCTTTAAGACTTTGGAAAGTGTCCTGATCTCTTTAGAAAATGAGCCTTCACAATGGACTGCCTTCTGGTTCGTATAACTTTGGTTGGGCTACTATCACATAGTCATGACCCTTCCCTCGGTGTATATGGCTTAATTAAACATAAACCAACCTGGCTCTTAACCACCCCATTTGGTTATATGCTACATACACCTGATGTTCCCATGTACGCCTTTTCTTTCTACTTGGTTGACGTAATCTCTTTTGCATTATCTCTTTGTTTCATCCCGATCACCAAGTGTTATATTTCCATGCTACAATGTTACTATTCTTGTGCAATAGCTTGTAAATCTATTTGGTTGTAACATTCCTTATTTTGGCTTAAATATACTTCGAATAAAATAACAGGATATAGAAAATTATTGCTGTAGGAAATGTGACTGGGCATTATTTATCCTATTACACAATCATACATTGCATTAGTACCCGGTGTGCCGATGCTACGGGAAACACTGAATGTGGATTGGTTCAATTGCAAGCCTTACCACAGTGTAATCCCTTTTACGTATTGGCGTGCATCTCGCGCCGGTTCCCCTACCTTGCTCACTCGCCGTCATCCGCCACCATATCCTGCAAAGAACCTGCGTAACCTGCAAGCCCGGGCCAGCGTGCTGAAGCTTCCCAAATTGCCTTTGCTCACTCCCGAACGTCATCCACCAAAAATGTATTAAAGGGATTGAAACTCTCAGACCTTTATTCAGCCTTTTTTGTTTTTTTCTTTTTTCTTCACTGTCACATCCATAGAATGCTGTCTCATAGTCTGCTTGCATATATATATATATTATAACATATCACTACATTATCTCCCAATTCATTTCTAAACTGACCCAAAATGGCACGGTGTTGATCCGTAGTAATGAAGCAGTATGCGCGTTCTAGTCTTTCCGGAGCTGACGCGTACTGCAGCTGCTGCCTTTGCAACAGCACATACAAATGCTGAATGAAAAAAAACAACACCATTAGTATCCCGGGGCTTTAAACCCTGGAATACTAATGGCAATAAGCCCCTTGCCGGCAGGCCATTGCAGCCTAATGGTAATGTCGACAGAGCCTTTGTTAACTATGGGTCCCGGGGGCATTACCTTAGACGGTAATGGCGCGCCAGCTCAGGGTGCATTGCCAAAATAAGGAGACAGTTCAAAATGGACCTCAGCCAGATTCTCAAGGAATGTGTGGACACACAATGTGAGGTGGAAGAGCATGCGCATTGTGCATGCAGAGGCTCGAATATGCAAGACCTTTGTTTTTGCAGGGTTTCCTTAGAACCTTCATTCGGCCCTCCAATTACGCCACACACCCTAAAAGCATATACGGTGACAGGCCATTAAAAAGTCACAGTACGTTTTTGTTGACATTCCGAGGTCTGCCTGGGAGCTAGCTCACAATCGAAAAATGAATATAAAAACACATGCTGAGGATAAATTAATGTTTCGATCCAGTCAGAATCCTGACACCAATGAGCTTTTCTATGCAACTGTGATGTGACATGGGATCACAGACATACGGGAAAGTGGTGCATAGCATGTGCATTTGGAAGAGTACCCACGTGAGAATCGTAACACGCTTTCAAGTGCACCTATGACAGGACAATACCTGTGCTCACAGGGCTGCACATATTGGGCCCTGTATACCAAAACTGCATCTGTAGCACACACATTCATGTTTGTGTTGCATGTGCAGTTCTCCAAATTTCGGGTCATGGAGTTGGCGAGAATTGGGTGCACCTGCACATGCGACACACACCCTCAGGTGGAGAGAACGCCTTTGTTATCCACCGACTAAAAGAGATATTTAGTCACAGGCCGACTTACATTTGTTTTGGAACAAATTACGGGTGCCCTCCGCAAACCACTATGATTTGTGCTGGATGTAAAACATCTGGGCATTTTATTTCCTGAGGTGCACTTCGGTTGGTGCTTTTCGGTTGCTCCACTTCATGACGTGGATTACGTTCCTGCACATAAGGAGACACGTGATCTTGCCATTCATGCATCGCGTCTGCGCATTTGACAAGACAGGTGAAAATAGACAACACGCACATATACATATGCACAGAGTGTGACATATAAGAGTTACTGCTATGAAGTTAAATTCATGGAACTGTGCTTATTCAATAACCCGTATGTGACCTACTAGGAAAGGTAAATTAGTGAATTGTGCCTGCAATTCTTTGATAAAGTTGTCATGACTCAGTTGTGTGTGGTGACATAAAGGCATTGTTTTGGAAATATATCACAATTTGGGGCAAATGTGCACATTTCCAGAGGGGGTGATGAGAACAAAATACAAGTATCCCTCAAGCCCAGCCTGAGCCATTGGGATCTTTGCTCGTGCTGCTCAGCCAGCAGCAATCAGCGGGGATGGATTGCAACATGATCCTTTTCTGGGAAAGTGGCTATATTTTCCTATACAGTGCTTATTTCTGGGTCATTATGAGAAATGTAATATAATGTAAAGTGGTCTTGTGTGATGGCCTTCTGCTATCAATATGTCTTCACTGCGCATGACTGTAGGTAAAATGGAAGGGGAAGAGTTAGTGGGATAGAGGATGAGGCACATGTGAAATCTGCGGTGCAGGCTTGACGTAGCAGAGTCTTGGGAGCCCCTCCGAGTCTATGTGTTTAGCGCTGATGCTTGGGCATGTATCGGGAGGGCAGGATATAACTTCAGATTAGCACTACGTGTGCGTTAGCTGCTGATGTCATGGCGGTTATAGGACTAGCGAGGGAAGCTTTCTTGTAACTCAATTATTGCGAATGGGGTAGATGAAAGGTCTAAATTAAGTGTATGTGGGCATGAGGGGGATTACGTATCTAGTGTAAGGTGGTGGGAGATTATAGAGGGAGAAATAGTAAGGGAGAGCGGGTGGGCGCATGAGGAATACAAGTGATGGGGAAGAGGACGTCAGCTCCCGTTTGAGAATTAAGTAGTTGAGTGCCATCCTGGGAGAGGTTTAGGGTCGTCAGTTGGATGTTGAGAAGGCATTTGATTGGTTTTATTTTGGCTGTGGGGTCTTGCCCAGAGCAGTCTATTATCGTTAGTTCTTGTTGGTATTGTTGGTGATTAGGGTGTGGGTTCCAGGAGTGTTCATATACTTTTTGGGTGGAATTTCATTGGGGCCACCTGGTCATGAAAGTGTGAGTAAAGTCAGATTAATATCTAGGACTCAAAGTTGTCAGTTGAAAAAACAGGTTTTGAGTTGTTTACGGAAGGTTAGGTGATTTTCTTCTTTGTGCAGGTGTTTGGACAGGAAGTTCCAGAGCTTGTTTGAGTGCAAGGAAAATGATGACCATCCATGCTGTCTCCCAATTTAACTTGGAACTGCTAGGCCTTGCTGCTGGATCAAAGTGCTCTCAATGGCTGGTAGTGAGGGGGTTTCCTGGAGATGGATTTGGGACCCCTGCCATGGAGGAGACATGTGCTATGCTGTTTCATAATGCAACAAGGCACAACAATGCAGAATAGAGAGAAATAATACAATCGTTTATATGAGCCACAAAGGACAGGAGACACGTCCTGTGACAAGTATCATCTTTGTCAAAACGTGTTTTTAAAAAAAAAATTCTAACACGGTATTACCACTACTTTAAAACAATGGAATCGGTGTAAGCCTCAAAACAATGGAATCGGTGTGTAAACCAACGCAGGCGCAAATTGTAAATTTTGGGGATGACCAACATGCTGCTTTGCAACGACACACAGGCTAACAATGTTCAAACCAATTTTTGTCCTTGAAGAAACGTGTATGTGTATACGTGATTAGAAAACTACAAACTGTTAGGAATTTGTAAAAAGGACTTTTAAACTGTTCATTGTCAACATGTAGGTAGTGACGCATCGCGCCTGTAGGGGGCAGTGTTGTGCAGATAACGGCAAAGGAACACTGTGCTCGTGCGCGTGGAATGCTTGCACATATCACTTGATAAGTTGTTCCACCCAACGCACGAACGACACATTTCTTTTGACGGAGCAGGGTTCTCCACCAATTTCTGTAATTAAAACTGGCGCTGTGCCCACCCTGGCTGGAGTTGCCGCAGAGGGCAGAAATAAACAAAGAGTGCTTCCTCCAAACCGCAGCGTTAGGCGGTCCAGCTGAAATGCAGCGCTGCGAGCTGGTCTGCTATCAAAGACGTCAACAGAAGTAGAGACCGTACAGCAGTTCTGTTATATCTAAAAAATAATAAAACTAGCCCATTATGCCACTGATGTCATTCTCAGAATGAGGCGACAGAATAAATAGCTCTTCAGTGGCATTTCTAAATTAGCAGATCTACAAGGCTTTCACATGATAACATCCCTCCCAAAATGGGTTCAAAATAACAACAATAATGTAAGCAAAGATAATACCGTTGCCATGCCAACTATCCATATTTGTTTTCTGTTCCAGCTACAGTTTGCTTCTGTTTGTCCCCATTTGGTTACCGTATGTTTGAAATACATGCATCTTGTCTGAACACTTGCCTCCGAAATACTTTAATTGTTGGTTTATTTTATTTATTTTTTTTTAAAACGACCTCTAAAATGAAACAGAGGCTAGGACAAACAATGTGTTGCTTACATTTGCATTCTACACTGTAGGTTGGACGCTGACAACAAATGTGCTTTAGAACATGCCACTTTCTTTCAAAATGTAAAATTGCTGCATAGTGTCTGTCTGCGCAACAGGGGATGTCTGGAACTACTCATGATGCCAAAAAGGCACTCCAAAGCAGACCGAGACAAACAGAGAAATCAATAATCTACTGCAAATGTCAACGATTATACTTCGGGGACAACATCCAAGTGTCATTGGTCTTTCATTATAACTAAGTTATTTAGGTTCCTATACATCTACTTGCAAGGCCAAAACTCTTGCTTTCCCAGCCTTCATTCACGCAGTAGGGCATTGGCTTAGATGTCCTGCCCAAATCTAAACTGGGCTTGGTTATTCAAATGTACAGTGATTGCGAACAATTGAATTTGTGTTTATTTTATGCCATGTTATTGTGTTTTATGTAGCGCAGTTGCTGCCATTTTGTAGGGTATGTTAAGTTAAGCTTCTGGATGTTTCCAGCACGCTGCCTGGTGAGGCTTGGCTTGAGTGTGCCTTGAGATAGAATCATTTGTTGTTTATCTAGCCAATGCCTCTAATGCTACCATGAAGAAGTGGGATTGTGTGGGGCGATTTGTGGGCAAGTGTCTTTGGTTTAAACCTAGGTTTGTGTGGGGAGCTGCATTATTCATCCATTTTGGGTCTGCTCTTTGTGGTGGTTCTGGCCATTGCATTTAGGTAGCATGTGGTCTGATGAGATGTGATGGCAGTTATGGTGGGAGACTCAAGGATAGTAGGTTGAAGTTTAGGTCACTTACTAAGATTTTCAACACATTTTGATTGGATATAATCAGTAGAAAATACCCACTGAATAAGCACTACATTGTGAGCTCCACTGTATAAATAAATTGGTGGCAGTTGTTATTCTAAATTAGTACCCTACGGGGGAGGAGGTGGCAGCCTCTCAGCCAATGAGGAGGCGCGGAACGGGGGAATTACCAGGGATAATCCCTGCGCTCCGAGACGCCTCACGGCTGGAGGCCGCCATCTTCCCCTGCCGGGGAACGAGGTAAGTATGGTCCTCCCCCTCTCTCCTCCCACATCCCCCATCCACAGAATTCTCTCCCCGCATCCCACCCCACTCTTTTCAGTCCATTTCGGGAGCAGACGCTCTAGGAACACTTCTCTCCCCAGCGCGTCCTATCCTGATCTGCAACAGGCCATCATGGAAAGGAAGAAGGGACTAAATGTAGTCCCTTCTCCCCTTTCCATGGCGGGCATTTTTTTTGTTTACTTTTTTAATGGGCAACATGGAAAGAGAGAAGGGACCACGTGTAGAGCCTTCTTCCGTTTCTATTGGCGCCCATTTTTTTGTTGACTTGTTTCAATGCCCGCCAGGGAAAGAGAAAACGGACTTCGTTTTCCCGTTCCCAGCGGACATTTGTTTTTTATATGTTTTGTTTCTGTTCTGAAATGCAGTCGCATTTCAGAACAGAAACAAAAATGCTTTTAGAATCCTGGTCATACCCTGGTCATATGGGCTGGGGTACTAATAGCAATAAGCCCCTCGCAGGGGGGGCATTGCCACTTCAGTTAACCATGCACCCCGGGGCATTACCTGAAGTGGTAATTCCCCTCTGCTCTGGGCTTATTGTATAAATGATAAATAGCTGCCTGATGGAGAACTTAAATCTGCAGTAAGAAGGCCATTAGAGGAGGGCATCAATATGAAGAATTAAGGTGGGCTGCTGATGAACTGTTGGAGTTTTCCACTGAGACTAGAAAGAGAACAGAAGACCATCCCAGGATAAGCCTCAATCTATATCCTCACAATCTATGCAGAAGAACAGCTGCAAACAGAGGCATAATTGCTCACTCTAGACATGCCTCACAACATGAAGGCAGATTCCAAATCATGAGAGGCCAAAACAGAATTAGCACAAGTCTTATAGTTATGTTTTTATGGAGCAAATCCACCAGAAAGCAACTGAAAACACAGGTGGAGTTGCTCACTCCAGATAGACCTTGAAAGATCTGCATAAAACCCTTGGCGTAGGACAAGCCCCAGCAATATCAGCAATGTCTTCAGGTATGTAAAACAGAGATTCCCTCACAGCGAGACTCTGGACTCACCATCAGTAGGCCAGTAGGTTGTGTAGCATGGTCTCAGGCGAAAGTGATTTAAAAGTACTCTTCCTAACAGCCACCTGATTCCCACATGCCCATTAGATACCTAATTGTGGCCAAAGTCAGCTTTATTGGCAACAACAAAGTTATAGCAATTGCCACTTAAGAGTTGGTGTTATTTGTTTAGTAGATTACGTTTAAAACTGTGAATACAAATAAGACAAATGGAACTCAAGGCTTTTTCCCTAAAGTAAACTGATCCCAAAAAACTGCAAATTGTGCTGCTTCTTCCAAATATGAGCAAAACAAAAAAGGTGATGGCTGGAAGGTTTAGAATTAATATTTACCTATGGTATTGCCCTGGCAACCTCCAGACCATCGTTCTTCGCCTGCCAAGGAATTACAAAAGGGGAAAGACCATATTTAAATCAGGCTTAGTCCCACCCCAAAATAGACAGTCCAGCACAAACTGCTTGGTCACATCCGTCTGCACAAGACTGCAAGGATCCCCAAACATGTTTCGAACTTGTTCGGCGTCAGCAGTGAGGAGTAGCTTGGGTCTCTATGCCTTGCTGGCACAGGACCCACATTTCGGCATACCCGTCCTACTTGAGGTGACTACAGCAAAACAAAAGAGGTGATGGCTAGATGGTTTAGAATTAATCTTAACCACTGGCATTGCCCTGGGAAACCTTCCAGACCATTGTTCTTCACCTGGCAGGCCATTACAAAAGGGGAAAGACTATATGCAAATCAGACTAGGCCGGGCTATAAAACGGTGGTGTGGAAGGTATCCCATAGCATTGCCAGTGATTCATATTAATTCAAAACTGTTAAGCGGCTTCACTTCAACACTACAGCTAAGTCAATGCCTAGTCTGGGATGCTGAGGGAAACCCTTATTGATATATTTTTAGGTCCAGTTCATGTACTCTGGATGACAACCCTTATATAACTCCCCCTGACCCCACTGAGCCAAGAAGTAGGTCTGTTTTGCAAATTTAAAAGGTTTATTTGAGAAATATAACAATATATATCTATCACACTTTTATAATTAATTAATATTGGATATCACACTTAAAATATGACAGTGATCAACAATGGATAATGTTCTACTGGTAAATTGATTTGGTTACTTAGAAGTAGTATAGAGGATGAGGTAGCTGAAATGCTTTATGGTTTCAAGGAAATGCAAGGTGGAATAAATGCAGTACAGAAAATAAACTGATATGGTTTCACAAGAGATAATATGTTCACTTTTCCCCTGGTGGCAATTCACCTTCCCCTTATATGCAATGCAAGGAGATGGAAGTAACACACACAGTCTTCAGGAATACAATCAAATACAATATGGAATTCAGTCCCCAACCCAGCAAGTTTAGACAACAGGTATGCTTTTTAAAACACGGGCAAGAGTGCTTTGTAATGTGGTGGCAAGGAAGTGAAAAATGCTAAAATTGCTTTTAATTCCCTCTAGAGATTCAGGGTGGGTGATATCTAGTTTATATTAGTTCAGGCTCACTTTAGCAATGCTCTATGAATGATTGTCAGGTTGCACACGAATTTCAGCAAGCAAAGCAAGGACAAATATTTTTACACGTGGCTGAAATTGAGCAAAATGTCAAATCGCGGTAAAATTCGCGAGTGCGTGAATCGTGATTGCGGCAAAAGTATAAGGAGTAGCAAATCGGTTCTAGGCTTGTTTCAGAAGAAAGTTAAATCTCGTTTCTAGGACAAACGGTTCCAGAGATACGGACGATTTAGTGAAGGTAGTTTTTCAGATTTAAAGTAAACTCAAAATGACAGGTGACAGCTTGCAGCTGCAGAATCGACAGGTGACAGTTGTAGGCTTTAAAAATGACAGATGACACGATTTCTAGGAGGCTGTTCTAATTAGGTTAAAATAGTTTGGATTAGATTATTTTAACTAAGAGATTGGGTTTCGCACAGTTCTGATACTCACTCCTAATTTTGAAATGAATGGGCCTCGTCACAGATCTGGTCAACACGTCCAGCAGCAGTTCTCTCTGCTCGGCGGGTCAATCAGGCACCGGTTCTGCTCACAGCGATCCAGATCTCTGGTTCTGCTCACAGCGGTCTGGGTCTGGTCTGCAGTTCCGGCAAAAGTTCTTGGCAAGGAATTCATACAGCTCGCCCGGCTGTTGAATAGTTTGGTTAGGTTTGCTGGATTCTGAAGGCCTGCTGAGAATACATTTGCTTGCAGTGGGCCTTCTAGGTTCAAAGTTCTGTAGTCTATGGGTCCCTGGTTCTGGTCTCTGTCTGGATGGGATGTCGGCCGTCAAAATGCTCCGCAGAAATGGAAAATGAATGTCTCTACCTTTCCCAGCAGTCTCTTTTTATGTGTTTTGGAAGTGGGTGTGTGCGTGGCATAACTGAGCCTGCCCCTCTCTTGATTTGATAGGTCAATAGATTCTTTGGTCCCTGATTTGGGAAGGGATAGTGTGTCAGAGTGATGTCATTTTTATGACCTACAGAAATGACACTCCCCTGGTCAATGTGCACACAAATCTATTTCTGATCCAAATACATATTTCCCAGGTACACAAGTGGTTGACATTACATGTACATATTACACATTGCTTCGGGTAGTCTCTGTCCCGACTCTGGCATTTCTAGGAGCTTGCATTTAAAAATGGCAACTTATTTTCGATTTTAGTGGGTTTTGCAACATGGGATTTTCATCAAAAATTGTACAAAGGTACATTTCCCTTCCACATATATCCCAGTAACTTTCCGTGTCCCTAGCTTAAATACAGTGTCTACAATATTCATAATTAGCGGGGTTTTGTCCCAGACATGGTACAAATTGGAGTTTGGACTCAAATCGTGAGGGCATTTTCCATACTAAGACTCTCAAAGTTGTACATTCCTGTCCTTTGGTTACAATAAGTTATCACTGTTTCTATAAAATATATATTTGTTGCAATTCAACTCCCCAAAGTGTTTGGGTCCGCCTCCAGAAGTCTGGGTGGGTCAGTGATCACATGTCTCTCCTTGCTGGCAGAGGGCTGTTGACAGGGAACACTCAAAATTAACATACCCCATTCAACTGAAAGGGGCTATTGTCTCTCTCCTCCAGGCTGAAGGGGAGACCCCCTCCCTCTCACGCAGAAGGGCCATGTGATATCCTGCCTCCTGTTGTGAGTCTCTGGGGTGTTCTCAGCCTCTTGGCCTCTGGGAACAGCAGGTGGCTAAGATTTTTTAATTAACCCACATGCTTTGAAGTCCAGTTGACTCAGGTCCCTTTGTCAGCCAGTTCTCCTGTCAGAGTTTAGACTGCTAGCGCCGCCATGTGGAATTTGTCGGTACTGCATCCATTTTTGAGTTGTCTTGAATTTGACAGGAGACTTTTGGTATTATTTTGATAGGCATCCTTACATTAGAGTGGTTATGTGGAACCCCCCCCACAAGAAGGTTGAATCTTTAGAGTGGTCTTGTGCCCATGATTTCAGCAACTTTTTGACATCAGTAAAACTGATTTTTGAACAAAGGTCTCCGGTATTAGCTATCTTGCAATGTTTGAACTTGACATTTGGAGCTTGCCCTCAATTAAACAGAGGTGATTTAAAAGCGCTTTTGCTCTGACAGGTGCTGCTATTTTTCCTTTGGCACCACCTTTCACCCCTGGCGCTTTTGGTATGCGCACATCTGCGCGGTTTTCCTGGACTCTGGGATGGAATGATGGGCGGCGACAGCTCATCCCCACATCTACCCAGTCTATTGATTCAGCATGGGTCAAAACCCTTCACAAAACGTTCCACCCATCATTTTTTTGGTTTTCTTCCAAACATGAGGCAGATGGTTTATTGTGTGGAGAAATTGAGAAATGATGAGTTTATCAAGTTTAAGTGATAGAGGGGCCAGAAAAATAAAACAGTTTATTCAAGGTTTTCGCCTGTCACTAGCTACCATGACGAGGGTGCACCAGTGGAATACAAGTAGTCACCTACATACCTGAGAGGCGGCGCTTGACAGATGGTGTGGACTGTGCCGCAAACTAAACCATCTCAAGAAAAACATTGGGCCTTGAGTATATTTCGGCCCAAATACTGAGTTTCAATAAGTAAAAACACTCTCTGTATTCATGGAGAACAGTACATGCCGCACTGGATCTGTACATCCAACAATACCAAGGTCCCAAATGTGTGAAACCTATAATTATGCTAACCAGAGAACATGTCATGTGTTACAGAAATCTTCATTTTGTAGTGAATTTTCCCTGCGTAACTGAAAAATTAAGTCAAAATGAATAATAACTGTATTTGTTTTGTCTAATGTAACAGTGTATTGATTTCTCCCTAACTGTCATATTATTGTACAAAGTTTACAACGATATAGTGTACCTAAAATAACATCTTACAACATAAATGAGTAGAAAATCAATGGTTTTTGTATTGGTTTGAATTACATTGGTATTCATTTCAACAGCCTATATTCTGCTGACGTTGACTGGGGTTTCAACCCCAGAGCAAACCAGTTCCACCTTTGGGAGTAACTTCCAGAGGATTCTAAAAAAATAAGCGAAAATGACCAAAAACTGCAGATTTTCAGTTTGGATGGCGATTACCATCTAAATTGGTCAGATGTTTGGAGCCCATTCCTTTTTCGTTGCCTGCCCCAAAAGAAAATGTTTCCATTAGCTGGCTTCTTTTGAACTCTCCATACCAATACAAGTGGTCATTTGCTAGGCTAATGCAGTAGAAGAAAGCAGGCCGACCCCTCATTTCAAATAAATCATTCACTGAACCCATTACTCATTGTGAATCATGTACTGAGCATGAGGCCTTAGCCCACAGGCAAATACAGGGTTTAATTCAAATATTACATTGTGTATGGAAATCATTTTGTCTGATAACTGTGGGACCATATGACATAGAAACATGGGAGTGGATGTATTTCGAAGTTAAGAGCCCCTTCTTTAATTGGATACCTGCCTACCATTAAAACAGATTAATATTCATAAAGGTAGGAACATTTTTTATACAAAGTAATGTCACATAGGCAGTTGTATTTGTCTGTGATGACAAAACACAGAGTGTGTGTGTGTGTGTGTGTGTGAGCACAAAAATGCTGCAGGAATGAACACCACCTATTCCATTTGGATGGATGAATTAATCAGAGACACACTTAAGGGCTGCAGATGGGGGAGATTCCTATTCTAAATCATTAGGAATGCGTTAGGCCATACAAACCTTGTGGTAGCAGACTAGGAGGGGCTTTGCTGACTGTGAGATTTCCAATCTTAGAGGGTCTCTGCTTGCTCAATGCCATTAAAGATCAATTCAACATGAGTGTCTGAACTCCCTAATAGAAATGATAGATGCTCTAGTATAGAACTATTCTCTTGTTAGGTCCCAGAAAGGGGGTGGTTTGGGAATGTGATATCAAAATACATTGATTTCATGGTAACTATATAGTGCAGTCACACTGCATTTAAAAGTGAGATGTAATTTCAGCCCAAATCAAAATACATGTTTGTGTTGTGTGAGCAAAAATGCAGATAATCCTTCCCCTCTGTGCAGGACGCACACAGCTTGTTGTATATTGAAATTCCATTGATTTGAATCCAAAGTGTTTTTACAGAAATAGTTAACATTAAAGATGTCCATATGCAGCCTAAGGAAGATCTGCTTGATAATGTGTGTTCCCTGAAGGCTATAGCTATTTAACACGGAATTGGAAATAAGAGAAAGTTTAATATCATTTCCACCCTTATAAAAATTATGCAAATATAAATCCCATAGACACCCCATTCTTGAAAATGTATAGTGGTACTCTATTTGTGAGGTGAACGAGTAGGGGCACATACCATTTAACCAAATCCTTGTGCATTCTGAACTGATAATATTGCTTTCCAAATCAAAACCTGCAGAATTCTGATCCAATTAATTATCTTATTTTAAACTGCACATGCATATTAACAAACCCCAGCACAATGGTTACATGGGAAAAGTGAGACCTGATAAAATGTAACACTTACCTGGGACTCTGTGGGAGCATAATGCCTTTTCAGCTAGAGGATCTGTTATCTGGGCTCTTATTCTGTGAAAAAAACAATAATAACAATAGAACTACTGTAATTTTTATTGGTGGGAAAAACTGTATTGCAGTGTGACTTTGATAAATCCCTCCCTCCTCACCTGTGCTTATGTTTTGTGGTGCTCTCCACCCAGTATTATACAGGAGCGCATTGGTTTGAAATTTTTAACTTGAGAAGCTGCGGTGTTCAAAAGATTCTTGTCAGAATAATGTCCTTGCCTCTTTTTAGAGTTATCTTGAGTGGTTTCTTTGGTGAAGAAATGTACATGGTTCTCCAGATTCTGAGCAGTCCCTACGTTGGAGAGATCTCTCTTTCTAAATGTTCCCCTTTTATTTTGCAGGTTCTTGGTTCTCAGAAAAGGTTAGATGCTGTGGTATGGATGCGACTGTACTTGGTTTGAGGAAATGTTTAATAAACATGAGTTCATCTTAACTGAGTAATTGCAGCCTTCAGAGACAAGCGCGGTAATAACTAAGAGAAGAATAACTTGCTGGGACTTCAGGTAAGCAACATATGTAAAACTTCTTCTTTCGTATTCACAAAGTTCATTCATTAACGAAAATACCTTTTGTTTTGCAGGTTTTCGGAAAACTTTAGCTGAAGTACCTTCAGGTGATGCAGAGACTGCTGAGGAAAACTTCTGAATTAAGGCACTGCAGCCACAAACGAAGACTACTGTGAGGAAGATGCTGCGGTTGCGACAGAACTTCTGACAGAAGATGCAGAGACTAGAAAATAAACAGCTGACTGAGGAAACACTTTGGAAATACTTCAGTTCGGTAAGTCTTTTCAGTAACTATAGGATTCTGTTGATTTTCTGTGGAAACTAATATCTCTTATCTTCTTATCTTCTTTTTTCCTTTGACAGGTTCTGTCAGGAGATCGCTGGTAGCGTTAACTGCTGTCAGCGGAGAAGACGCGAAGCGAGCACTCCAGCATAGGCAGGGCTTAAGAGTCTCCCTCTGCAATAGGTGTAGTATGTGCTGTGAGTTTAAAATGGACTTGGCAGCAGCCATGTTGAGCGTAGGAAAAACCAATGTAAGCGCTATGTGAGCCTTTGAGTGCAATGCTATGAATGAGACAAATACCTTTTGTGACAGGCTTGAAGCCACTGTTGACCCACTGACTGATATGCAGTTCCTTGCTTCACTGGTACTTCTGAATGGAAATGGTGCTCCTTTGCTGGGATCATGACAAATACTTCTTTCAGTCTAAAATGTACTGGTGTAATGGGGAAAGCAAAAGTACTATGTATGCACTTTCGGGAGTAAGGATATAGCTCAGGGGCAACACGTTTGTCTTGGAAGCAAGACGATGCAGCCCAACACAGGTTAGAATCACGATCTCATGATTACAAACCACTCATTGGTATGAAGCGCCTTATAAAAGAACAATTATAATTATATATCATTAACAAATGTATCTTTATGTGTAATCTGGTGTTAACTGACAAGTGGCAGAATTGAAATTAGAAGGCCTGTTGTTATTCAGAACATTACATATGTTGGCTACGTAAGTGGATGCATGTGTGTGAGATTTAAGCAGGCAGGTTGTTTTCCTTTTTGTGATCAAGTTGCCTGTGATTGTGTAGTATTGTGATGACTTCCCCTGCATGATGCTTGGGGACCACCTTTGATTCAGCTATTTAAATACATTTTTGATCAAACTACATGTTTCTTGTCCTGAATTGTGGGGTGGGACTGTACATTAGGGATATTAGATCAGGGGGGGCCTGATTAGTGTAGAAGCTATACATTAACCAACATATCTTACAGAAAGTATGCAAACAAAATGAATTTGCTCCAAAATGGACACCCATGTTCATGTATAGGCAAATCATTATCAATAAGTGTTATAGTGGGGAGATGAGATGTATTTGTTACACACAAATTAAAGTCTCAGACATTACAAAATGTTGCGTACACGGCCGTATTTTGCAGGCATAGTAAAACTTTGCATATGTACTTTTCTCTCTCTCTCTCTCTCTCTCTCTCTCTCTCTCTCTCTCTCTCTCTCTCTCTTTCACTCTTTCTCTTCTTTTCATATAGGCACATTGTAAACATTGTATATCAAGAATCAGGTACTGGAAGGTGAAGGAAGGGCTAACAGCCTGGGAACTGCCCTCTGTTCTCTAAGTGCCTAAGGGTTCTGGGAGGCAAAACAGATATACCAAGCAGATCTACATTTAACAAACACCCTGGGATTCTCTGTAGAACCCTGAAGTTACCTGATCTGTGTACCTGGGCCCCATCTGCATCTCCTGCAACCAGACCTTTTTCATTGGCAACCAGACATCTGCATCACACCTCAGCATCAGGACACCTAGTCTCCAGCCAGGTATCAATGTTGGGAGCTCCATGGTCGACCTGCATGTGTGAAGGTCTTCCTATTCAGCACAGAACTCTAGACTGTGACTAGTGAAGTTTGACATACAGAACTTTTCAGAAAGTTTTAACAGCTTCCGGTTCATGTACTCTTACTACAGAACCCTTCACTTTAAACTGCTAATATTGGGCTTTGTGGGAGATGTGTATTTCCTTTAATGCTGTTGACAATTCTCTCAGGGATTGATCCGTGGGTGGATTAGCTACTAACCTCTATAATTGAAGAGAGCCACCTGCCATCATGGGGAATGGGCTCTAAAAACAATTGAGTACGCCGGGCCCCTTTTCCTTGACACCTATAGGTGATGTACTGTTATTGGCCAATATATGTTCAGTTTTCTCGTTGTCACATATTAGCACCTTGGTGTTCAATAAACATCCTGGCTGAACTAACCAAAATGCTCCGAATGGGGTATATAGCTCCTGATAAAGAGCACATGTTTCCCCACCCTGCATTTAGCACTGCAGTCATGCCGATACCATCGTTGGCTCTTCTTCTCTGCTCTCAGCCTCCTCAAACACATTATTTTCTTTCACGAAAATGAGATGGTTGATCCCCTGAACCATGGTTGCCAACCACCATTTTCTTGGTGGTCACCTTTCAATTCCCGTTTTTTTTATTGATCCAGCTCGAAGCATCATTTGTTGATGCCCATCTTTGACTGCGATGATTTTTTCTTTAACCCTTCATTGTTCTCCTTTAAGACTTTGGAAAGTGTCCTGATCTCTTTAGAAAATGAGCCTTCACAATGGACTGCCTTCTGGTTCGTATAACTTTGGTTGGGCTACTATCACATAGTCATGACCCTTCCCTCGGTGTATATGGCTTAATTAAACATAAACCAACCTGGCTCTTAACCACCCCATTTGGTTATATGCTACATACACCTGATGTTCCCATGTACGCCTTTTCTTTCTACTTGGTTGACGTAATCTCTTTTGCATTATCTCTTTGTTTCATCCCGATCACCAAGTGTTATATTTCCATGCTACAATGTTACTATTCTTGTGCAATAGCTTGTAAATCTATTTGGTTGTAACATTCCTTATTTTGGCTTAAATATACTTCGAATAAAATAACAGGATATAGAAAATTATTGCTGTAGGAAATGTGACTGGGCATTATTTATCCTATTACACAATCATACATTGCATTAGTACCCGGTGTGCCGATGCTACGGGAAACACTGAATGTGGATTGGTTCAATTGCAAGCCTTACCACAGTGTAATCCCTTTTACGTATTGGCGTGCATCTCGCGCCGGTTCCCCTACCTTGCTCACTCGCCGTCATCCGCCACCATATCCTGCAAAGAACCTGCGTAACCTGCAAGCCCGGGCCAGCGTGCTGAAGCTTCCCAAATTGCCTTTGCTCACTCCCGAACGTCATCCACCAAAAATGTATTAAAGGGATTGAAACTCTCAGACCTTTATTCAGCCTTTTTTGTTTTTTTCTTTTTTCTTCACTGTCACATCCATAGAATGCTGTCTCATAGTCTGCTTGCATATATATATATATTATAACATATCACTACATTATCTCCCAATTCATTTCTAAACTGACCCAAAATGGCACGGTGTTGATCCGTAGTAATGAAGCAGTATGCGCGTTCTAGTCTTTCCGGAGCTGACGCGTACTGCAGCTGCTGCCTTTGCAACAGCACATACAAATGCTGAATGAAAAAAAACAACACCATTAGTATCCCGGGGCTTTAAACCCTGGAATACTAATGGCAATAAGCCCCTTGCCGGCAGGCCATTGCAGCCTAATGGTAATGTCGACAGAGCCTTTGTTAACTATGGGTCCCGGGGGCATTACCTTAGACGGTAATGGCGCGCCAGCTCAGGGTGCATTGCCAAAATAAGGAGACAGTTCAAAATGGACCTCAGCCAGATTCTCAAGGAATGTGTGGACACACAATGTGAGGTGGAAGAGCATGCGCATTGTGCATGCAGAGGCTCGAATATGCAAGACCTTTGTTTTTGCAGGGTTTCCTTAGAACCTTCATTCGGCCCTCCAATTACGCCACACACCCTAAAAGCATATACGGTGACAGGCCATTAAAAAGTCACAGTACGTTTTTGTTGACATTCCGAGGTCTGCCTGGGAGCTAGCTCACAATCGAAAAATGAATATAAAAACACATGCTGAGGATAAATTAATGTTTCGATCCAGTCAGAATCCTGACACCAATGAGCTTTTCTATGCAACTGTGATGTGACATGGGATCACAGACATACGGGAAAGTGGTGCATAGCATGTGCATTTGGAAGAGTACCCACGTGAGAATCGTAACACGCTTTCAAGTGCACCTATGACAGGACAATACCTGTGCTCACAGGGCTGCACATATTGGGCCCTGTATACCAAAACTGCATCTGTAGCACACACATTCATGTTTGTGTTGCATGTGCAGTTCTCCAAATTTCGGGTCATGGAGTTGGCGAGAATTGGGTGCACCTGCACATGCGACACACACCCTCAGGTGGAGAGAACGCCTTTGTTATCCACCGACTAAAAGAGATATTTAGTCACAGGCCGACTTACATTTGTTTTGGAACAAATTACGGGTGCCCTCCGCAAACCACTATGATTTGTGCTGGATGTAAAACATCTGGGCATTTTATTTCCTGAGGTGCACTTCGGTTGGTGCTTTTCGGTTGCTCCACTTCATGACGTGGATTACGTTCCTGCACATAAGGAGACACGTGATCTTGCCATTCATGCATCGCGTCTGCGCATTTGACAAGACAGGTGAAAATAGACAACACGCACATATACATATGCACAGAGTGTGACATATAAGAGTTACTGCTATGAAGTTAAATTCATGGAACTGTGCTTATTCAATAACCCGTATGTGACCTACTAGGAAAGGTAAATTAGTGAATTGTGCCTGCAATTCTTTGATAAAGTTGTCATGACTCAGTTGTGTGTGGTGACATAAAGGCATTGTTTTGGAAATATATCACAATTTGGGGCAAATGTGCACATTTCCAGAGGGGGTGATGAGAACAAAATACAAGTATCCCTCAAGCCCAGCCTGAGCCATTGGGATCTTTGCTCGTGCTGCTCAGCCAGCAGCAATCAGCGGGGATGGATTGCAACATGATCCTTTTCTGGGAAAGTGGCTATATTTTCCTATACAGTGCTTATTTCTGGGTCATTATGAGAAATGTAATATAATGTAAAGTGGTCTTGTGTGATGGCCTTCTGCTATCAATATGTCTTCACTGCGCATGACTGTAGGTAAAATGGAAGGGGAAGAGTTAGTGGGATAGAGGATGAGGCACATGTGAAATCTGCGGTGCAGGCTTGACGTAGCAGAGTCTTGGGAGCCCCTCCGAGTCTATGTGTTTAGCGCTGATGCTTGGGCATGTATCGGGAGGGCAGGATATAACTTCAGATTAGCACTACGTGTGCGTTAGCTGCTGATGTCATGGCGGTTATAGGACTAGCGAGGGAAGCTTTCTTGTAACTCAATTATTGCGAATGGGGTAGATGAAAGGTCTAAATTAAGTGTATGTGGGCATGAGGGGGATTACGTATCTAGTGTAAGGTGGTGGGAGATTATAGAGGGAGAAATAGTAAGGGAGAGCGGGTGGGCGCATGAGGAATACAAGTGATGGGGAAGAGGACGTCAGCTCCCGTTTGAGAATTAAGTAGTTGAGTGCCATCCTGGGAGAGGTTTAGGGTCGTCAGTTGGATGTTGAGAAGGCATTTGATTGGTTTTATTTTGGCTGTGGGGTCTTGCCCAGAGCAGTCTATTATCGTTAGTTCTTGTTGGTATTGTTGGTGATTAGGGTGTGGGTTCCAGGAGTGTTCATATACTTTTTGGGTGGAATTTCATTGGGGCCACCTGGTCATGAAAGTGTGAGTAAAGTCAGATTAATATCTAGGACTCAAAGTTGTCAGTTGAAAAAACAGGTTTTGAGTTGTTTACGGAAGGTTAGGTGATTTTCTTCTTTGTGCAGGTGTTTGGACAGGAAGTTCCAGAGCTTGTTTGAGTGCAAGGAAAATGATGACCATCCATGCTGTCTCCCAATTTAACTTGGAACTGCTAGGCCTTGCTGCTGGATCAAAGTGCTCTCAATGGCTGGTAGTGAGGGAGTTTCCTGGAGATGGATTTGGGACCCCTGCCATGGAGGAGACATGTGCTATGCAAAGAATTTTGAAGTGAGGTATTTATTTGATCAGGAGCCAGTGGATCCAGCATAGGGCTGACGTGATGTGGCCATCGTTTTCATCTGAGGAACAGTCTTTTTGCCATATTTTGGACTGTTTGCGGTCTGCAGAGTAGCTATTTTGGGAATCCAAGGTAGAAACTGTTGTCGTAGCCTAGTGCTGAGAGTACTAGTGCAGTAAATGCTAAGGTCCTGTTTGTGAAGTTCAGATAGAGCATGCTCGATCCGATTGTACGGATCTGAAAAACAGCTTCTTACAAAGATTTAAACCCAGGATTCCAGAGTAAGGCTGCTCTCCATCACTCTGTTGTTTTTGTCACTTCTCGTGTGTAGTGGGCAGGTCCCCATTTCATCCAGCTAGAGGATTTGAGTAGGGGTTGTTGGAGTTGTGCCAGAGTTCATAAATTCTGTTTAGGTTGGGACGAGTTTGAATATGTGTGTGGTCATCCAAGAGTCCACACGTGCAAGGCATACGCTGAGCTACGCTGGGGTCTTTGTAGATTAATTTGTGAGCTTGTAATGTATATCACTGCAGAGTTAAAACATTTGAGTCCTGCATTGCTGATAAATTCCATGATTGAAGCCATGTAGATGTTAAAGAGTAGGGTAGAGGGATTCAATCATTGGAGTGCTATGTATGTCAACTTGCAGAGATTTGAACTGAAAGGGACCCTATGTGTTGGTTTCGGTCATCCTGTTCACAAATTAATTGATCCGGCATACAGCAATAGCCCTTACTATAATCTCCTCTGGTAGAATCACTTAAGTGATAGTGTCACAAGCCACAGAGATGGCTATCAGAATGGGTGTGCTGGATGAGGTGTTGTCCGTGTTGTTTGTTGGAATCCCACATTGAGTCATGGGTGGATTTTGTTTCTGTTGTTGGCCTGAATTTATTTTGTGTTTTGTGTTTAGTGGAGGAGATTGTTGCTTTTGATATATTCTCATAGTTGTTGGTAAATTACTGTATCTAAGAGTTTGGTGGTGAAAGTTGTATTACTATTACTAAGCAGTTTGTAGAGCCATTTAGGCCAGTGGTTGGCTTTTAAGTAATGGTTTGATAACGTATTCTATGAATCATGAAGAAGGATCCCTTGTTTAACTGAAGAGTTGTGTAGGGTCGGAAGATTTGAGCTAGTTGTGAATGCTTATTTATTGCTGTGTATATTCCAGGTTTGCATGGTTTTTCCGATGAACCTGCCGGATTGTTGCCCGTTCACCGTGGTGAGGAAGTCCTCAGTGGAAAAAGGCAAAAAGCTGCTATTGTTGTTGTAGTAAGTAGCTATTGCTATTGTAGTAAGTTTTGCCCATGTTTTTATCCATATTAGAAAGGCTGGATTTGTATCAACAAGCTGCATGCTGGCTTATTTTCAAAAATGATAAAAGAAGGAGAACTTGTCTTGAAAATACAACCCAAAGAAGGGTTTACAGATTTCTTAAGATTTCTGTGTAATGTGTAAATAGCGCAAACTGGAGATGTCAAATGAATGTGTGTGAGTGAGCGTTGGAGTGAGTGTGAGTAAGTGTGATCACTTATATAGCTAACACTGCAATGTAATCTCCCCTTAGTTGTTGTCATCACTTCAGCGACTGTAAAAGGGGGCATGTTTACAACTTACTTTTGAAAGGGAAGGTGTTGAATAAAGCAAGACATTTAAAATGTTTTTGTTCCAGCCTACAATTGAGCGGGAAAGTGTTCTTAAGAGTCAGACCACAAACATAGAACCAACAGCCTCTGTGAGTAACCCAGCAGGATTTGTTAATAATCAGGATGCCCAAGTGTGAAGCTTTCTTACCCAGTTAAGCAGAGACAGTACTCCAAAAGAATTTATGGGCAAGACAAAGGGGTTTAAAGTAAATTCCCTTTGTGAGATAGATTGTCCAACAGCTGAGCTGTGGTACATTTTGTGAAGGTTCAGAATAAATGTAACACAGCGTTTTGTGCCGACTGAAGATGGGACAAGGTAGTGGCAGGTAGACCTCAGTATAGGGCTTTGCAGTAGTCAAGGTAAACATGTATCATAGACTATTGTTCCAAGATCAGGGGGCATGAAAGACAGAATGAGTTAAAGTAGTTATGCTCCTGACATTGAGACTATGCAACAAGATAGACATAAAGGAGACATAGAGGGAAGAATAGAGAAGAGAAAGGAGGGTAGCGGTGAAGGGAGAGGAACGTTGACAATGCTGCACTTGGGACCTAGTATTATAAGTTCAGTTTTATTTTGGGTAATCTGTAGCCAACTCTGGGACATCAGTTTTTGGAAAGCATCAGGGAAGAGGCCAGACTGAAGGGATTGGTTAGGTGAGGTAGAGGGATGAATATAGTGTTGCTATCATCTGCCTAGGAGTGACATCTGAAGTTAAACTGTCCGAGGACCCCACAGAGAGCACTGATATAAATGTTAAATAGTAAAAGGGATAAGGGAGAATCCTGGGAAACATAACAGGAAATTGGGGTGATCAATGATCCGAAGGGACAAGATACTATCTGATGGGTCCTGTCTGTATGAAAAGACTGCAGTCATTGGGTTTACTCCCCATCTGTTTGACCAGAATGTTATGATTAACTCTGTCAAAGGGAGCCTGGAAGTCCAACATGCAAATTGCAGAAAGTCTCCCAGCATCAGCTTCTTCCCAGGCATCATCCCAAACAGAAGGGAAAGGGAATTCTGTCCCATCACTACGGTGAGAACCAGATTGGAAGATGTCCAGATTGTTACTGTTGGAGAGAAGGTCTTGCAATTTCTGCAAGAAATGAACTAAAATTAATGGGCAACCAAAACCTCATTAATACAGCATCTAGAAGCCGGATTCTGTCATGAAGCGCTATGGGACCACACGTTATAATTATTCTTCATGAAGTCACATATTAACAGTGGAAAAACTGGGGAAATTAAAAACGTTGTTTTCTTGCACATGGTCCTCCAGTTTAATAATGCCTTGTAAGCAGGGGTCAAGTCCTACAAAAACAGTGGGGTGGGGGAGGCTCATTAACATACCAATGGAATGTGACGTCACCAGAAATTAGCAAATCACGGTGGAATGTGCACACTTCATTCACTTCGCCTTGCGTAACCATACAAATTGAATAGGATGGATGGCATTTGCCTTCATAAAATCAACACACGCAAAAACCAAGGCAGGATATTTTCTTTTAAAAGTGTTTTGAGAATGTTAAAAGGTGTGCATGTGTTAAACTCCAAGAACCAATGCCAATGTTTTCCCTGGAACAAGCATTCCCGAATTGTGGCATTTCACCTTTAGTTGTGTGCTTTATTGCATGAGGTTATGTGGTGCAGTGGTGAAGTGCCTGGCCTGTGAACTTGGTGACTGCGGTTCTAGTTCCGAAGTCTGTGTAAAAAAGAAGTCAGTGTTTCTCATTTTACACACCCTTCTGAACAAACTGGGGGGACACCGTCCACCATATGGGAATACTGGGGAGACTGCGTGTATGATAGGTTATTTTTAACGCGCTTAATACCCAGAGGTTTCTAAGCGCGGACCCGGGGATAGAACCTGTGGTGCTTCCTGTCATCTTGCTTCCAAGGCGAGCACTTTGCTGCTGAGCTATCCTACCCTCAACTTTAGCCCTGATTGTAAGATTGTTACAAATAGCTTATAAGACATTGTGAGAAACTTGTGGTATTTTGGGGAAAAAAATAGGAACTTTATTAAAAATTAGGAAAAAGTACCTGTTCTCTGTATGGGTTCGGTAGACAGACATGATAACACTCTCATCGATTGTTGAAAATCAATGATCCTGCAGGTCGCTGTTCCAAGTCGATTATCACTTGATGTGCTTTGCACACGGCAATGAACAACACTGAGAATGGGCACATGTGGCTGGCTGACATACCCCGGGAGTAGACGTGGAGTGGAGGCAAGAGTTGGCATGGAGCAGCATCCTGGGACCTTCATGGCGCTCTCCACACCTGTCACCTCAACCTGGTCCCATGCAGTCCTTTGGGGTGCAAATATCACAGAAACAGTGCATACGAGGGGCTTGAAACATGGATTTTGAGGTCCCATAGGCACCTTCAAGTATTGTTCAACGCTTTGAGACACTTACAATGAGTTTGTCCGGTCCTCCTATGACCACATTGATGTTTTGCAGATTTCCGGCGACCGTCTCACATGTGAAGGGGCTGAAATTCCAGGGAAAGGGAGGGGTGTCCAAATGTCATGCAGCCAGTAATTTCCATAGAGTCCTAACAGGTAACTATGCAAAATATGGTGCAGATTGGTGCCCCTCTGCTCCGTACAAATTAATTAAATAATGGCATGAAGTGAAATAATGCCTAAGATGTTTAAGCATACATTTTCCGTTTGATTTTTGCTGTAGGCCATAATGAACATGAGCTCCCATGAGGCTGTACTCCCAATGTGATAGGCCAAATAAATACAATAGAACGCATCATGCGAGGAGGGAGATTCCCGGAAAAGGGAACAAATTTGACGACACATCCCAAAAGGGCGTTCAAACGTGAAAATAAATGTACCTAATGACTGAGCAAGTACATTTGTTTCTCATTGAATATAAGGGATTTTATCAGTGTTGAAACAGATGTGCATGGAAGAAAACCCCAAAACGAGAATGAGGGGGAGAAGCCCTGTCAGTGCTTCTTGTGGTAGTGTGGTGTACTTGGAATTGAAGTCTTCCATTGTACTTGGAAAGCAGGGGGTGACCTACTCTTTGGAGGATAAACTTTCTCGATCAAACAGATTAGCCAAATTCTCAAGATAGACCTGTCCTACCCAACAATTATGCACTCTATTAGAAAGGGGAATCCCTCCATCTCAATCATCAAAGGGCTCTAAGTGCAGAGGGTCCCTAACATGTGTATATGTAAACAATCTGGAAAAAATATCTACTGTGTGCCTTTGACAATCTAGACACCTTCAGTATACTTGCTCATTTCATCGGAACTGATGATGTTGCACTGTGGAACTCTTCTTAAATAGCAATAAGGAAAAAACATCTCCCATGTGTACTTCAGTTTGTGTAGTTCCATACAATTCTTGCCCACCCCAAATCTTCCTTGCCTGCACCATGTGGCTAGTAGTTTTGACCAGTGTTACTGAATAAATATTCTTTAAATTGCACAATTGACATCACATTTTATCAAACACCTCCCCCTTGGGTTCTAATCAAACTATCTGTCACAAAAGGAATAAATTGACATTTGCAACTGATCACTGCTCTTTGTGACATGTGCACTGTGTTAGGAAAACAAATATTTGTTTAGTTTTTACTGTTCTCCCCCAGTTCCCCAAACAACTCTTAACGAGTAAAAAGGCTGTGTCAATCACTGAGGTTGGAAGCATTGGGAGTAAAGGTAAAGTCAAACAGGGAAGTGCCACATCCTTTGAAATACACACTTTGCCATGCATAATCAGGCAGGGGAAACAAGAGAAGATATTACGTTCCACATGTGGAGCCAGCAATTGACTAAGTTGGTTCAAAAAAATATCTGGCAAAGAAATCATCTGTCCGGAAGCAACAGCAATAGCAGGATTGAAAAGGTAAAAAAGTGAAGCCCTTGGAAACCCTTTCTTGGTACAAATAGATCTAACATCTCTGTACAGAGAAAGTCCTTAATAATCTGAGCAAATTGAGAAAGTTTGCTTGATACTGTTTGAAAACACTTGGGACTAGTGATAACTCCTCCCACATGAAAGGAAGGAGTGAGTCACCACCCAGATCCTTCTGAGAAGAACATATCCTCTATGCAAATGAGGCTCAAATACAGGGCACAGGTCCATTCATCCTATTTGGGGACCATCTTCAACAATGTCCCTACACCGAGGGGAAACATTGGTGTGACTATTGGTGCTTGTAAGTGATTTCAATCCAGCACTCCAACTAAGTCAATGCCTAGTATGGGATGCCCAATGGAAACCCTTATTTATATATTATTATGTCAAAAGTTCTTTTAATTCTGGATGATGTACCCTTATATAATGCCCCTCTCTTTGAATTCCCCTGGTCTCACTGAACCAAGAAATAGATTTGTTTTGCAAATTAAAAGATTTATTTGAAGAATCGAGCAATATATATATCACACTTTTATAAATATGGATAATATCTGAATATCACACTTATGAATATGATCAATGATCAGCAATGGGTAATCTGACAATATTAACAATCTCTTTAATCAATTAGGAGTAGGAATAGGAAGACTAATGTAGCAGAGAATAACTTTGTGTGGTTCAAGGAAATGCAATGGTAGGAAAGAATGCAACACAGAAGAAACTTGATATGAATTCAACCAAAGACAATATAATCACTGCTTCCCCCTGTTGTTACTCACTCCCCCCAATATGCAATATGAAGAGATGAACGAGGGCACACAGGTATCAGGAAGATCAATCAACAATTGCAGTTTCAATCCCGATTCCCCCAGCAAGCTTAGAGAGAACAGGAATGATTTTAAAACAGGTCAATTGCTTTTAAATGTGGTTTGAATTGATTGGGAAAAATGCTAAAATTGATTTTAATTCGCTAAATGGGATTCAGAACTAGTGAGAGTTGATTTGGATTGGCTCAGGTAAACACTAGCAATGATTGTAGGATCATTAGCAGATAGAAAATGAAATTCAGAAGTTGAAATCAAGAAATAGCTGTTTTACATGGAAGGAAATTGAGCCAAATGCGAAATCGTGGCAACTTTTCCGCGTGCGGGAACCCCGATTGCGGAAAAACAATAAGGAATTGGAATGTCATTTTGGGTTTGTTTGAAAGCTGAGGATGTAAATTTCGTTTCGAGGACGTACAGTTCAAGGTTACAGAGGTTTTTGTGAAGGTAGATTTTTCAGAAACAGAGTCAAGATTCAAAATGAAAGATGCGCTTTAAAGATTAGGAACCAAGATGGATTTATACTAAGGAGCTATGAAAGTACAAGATACCCAACGGGACAACCATCAGAACAGGGCGCCTTGCGCTCTGATTGCTGTACGCCAGGACACTTGACTTTCTTCAAAAATATCAGCGCACAGATGATTTTCGCTACAATTATCACAGACTATATAATGAGAAGAATTCAGGATGGGCACAAGATTCTATAATGCAGGTCTGGATAGGTTGGAATGGATTGAATATGATTACTTTAAACTAAGAGATGACTATGGACAGTTTTATACTAAATACTCAGTCCTATGGCTTTGAATTGGAATGGGCCTGTCAAATATCTGGTCAAGAGTTTGGCTGGGATTCTCTCACCACTGGACAGATCTCAGGTACTGGGTTCTGCTCTCAGCAAGGCCCTCTGGTCTGCGTAGATTCCTGGACTGGATCTGATGGGTTGGTTCTGGGTACAGCTCTGCTCTATGGGTCTGGATCTTGGTTCTAGCACGAGGTTCTTAGCAAGAACTGCAAAACAGCTCAGCCAGGCTGTTGGATTTTGTGGTGCCCCTTGTAGTTTAGGGGTTAGGATCAGCTTGCTAGATTTTAAAGGCCTGCTGAAAAGGGTTCAGCTTTTTGGATTGGGCCTTTCGGCTTCAAAGTTCTAGAGTCTGGATTCTGGGTCTGTTTCTAGAGTCTGGATCTTCCTGCAGGGTGCTTCGCCAGTGGATTGGTTGATGAGAGAGAGTGTGTGTCCTTCTGGGTCCTCAACAGTCCCTATTTATCCGTTTTCCAAAGTGGGTGGGGAGGCTGATTGTCTATGCCCAACCCTCTAAGGATCTGATAGGTCAGCGATTTCCCTGTCCCCTGATTTGAGAAAGGAACTGTGTGTCATCATGAGTCAGGGTGATGCTGCCATTTACAATCTACGGAAGAACCTCCCCTTTGCTTTTACCCAGAAAATCTATTTTTCCCAAAAAACATATTTCCAATATGCACAATTTGTTAATATTACATATACACATCACAGATTAATTAAGGCACGCCTCTGTTCAAGTCCCATGTTCCTACGAGTTTCGGTTAACAAATGACAGTTTTTTTCACGCTTTTGGTTGGTTATACATTTTCGGATCTGTACAATTTTTTACATATACCTGCACATACCATCTGGTCATACTTCTGTAATTTTTCATGTTCCTAGCACAACCACAACAGCTACCATTTTAAAAACTTCTGTGGTTCAGTCTCAGAACATCGCACAGATTCCAGATTAGTTTTAAACTGTGAGCAAATTTTTCATTTTAATAATCTCTAAGTTTCATATTTTTGTCACTACGGTACAATTTGTTATAAGTCTTTTCCTTAAACATATATTTAGTCCAGTTTTAATCCACATTTTCAGTCTGGCCTGCCTCCAAGGTCTTGACTGAGTCAGAGAGTCACATGGCCTTCTTCCTGCCAAGGCAGTTTTAATTGACGCCCCAAATTAGCATCTCCATTCAGCTCAAGGGAGCCCTTTGTCTGCACTCAGAGCAATAGGCCAGGGTACCCCTCCCAGTTCCTTTTCACACCAGCCTGCCAGTTTCTTAGCAGAGCACAGGAGAAAAGATTCCTTTGTTTAAGGAGGAGGTGTGGCATGTGTTTGAAGCCCAGTGTGGGAAACTTTACTTTTAAACACAATGGGCCTCATTACACGGTAGGCGGTAAGGGTTTACCGGTACCGGTATTTTACCGGTACCGGTAAACCCTTACCGCCTTACTACGAGGTCCTTTTGCGGGTTGGAGAATTTAACGCCTGCTTTTTGCAGGTGTTAAAAACAAACCCGCAAAGGGACCAGGGAGCTAATTATGGTACCGAAATTTGCGGTGCCGTAATTACCACCTTCCCCATTCCCATTATGCCCTATGGGGAAAAAATGGGAAAGGGGAAGGGCAATGGGGGAAGGGGGAATTACCGCCCCACCAACCTTGGAATAGGGCGGTAATTCCCCTTTCCACCAAGGCGGTGCCGGTATTTTACCGGCATGGACCAAGGTGCTAATAGCACCTTGGTCCACCGCCGTCCGTGTAATGAGGCCCAATGTCTGAAATTGTCTTGTCTTAAAATATAACTTACATTTTTAACAAATACATCAACCAATTTCTTACTTCAAGCCTTTTTAGAATATAGTTTTGAATTGTATCCACCTCTTAGGCTTCTGATAGCAAGTCTTTCTTTGGCATAGTTGAATTCAATGTACAGCTCTGTGTTTCTTTTGCAATGATTTTGCTCTGTGGGCAACCAGTCGTCTCCTGTGTTCCCACTGACATAGGCAAAAGTGGATGACAGCCTATTTTTCAGATTTTTACTGCGCACATTCTGCTGATTTTTAGCGAGCAGCATGCTTTCCGGCAGCCATTCTGATGTTTCTGCTGCAAGCAATGCACAGTAATGTTGCAGAGCCTGGACTAGTGGGTTGAAACATCCCACAAGCTGGAGAAGGAAAGACTATACTGCTCTCTTGCCGGATAGTAGTTGAAACTAACATGATCATGTGAACTCAGGGAAAAGAGTGAACTCTCTGCAAGATGTCCATGGGGGGAGTCTGAGGATGTAACATTGAATACATGCTAACACCTAACCTCCTGCACAGGAGGTGGGTATACGGTGAAGGTCGCATATCCTTTACTTAGGGAAGAGGCCCCTGGGCTCTAACTCCTATGTCTCTTAACAGGTACAGCATTGGGAGAAGTACAGAACAGTAAATGCTACTTTGAACCCAACCCTGAAGTGTTGGCCGGGCAGGGGTTGTGGGGGGATTGTTGAGGGGGAACAGTCAATTATCGAGTATTCTCTGTCCACCCAGTCCATATTGTCAAAGGAGACAGTGGGCTGAACAGTTGTTGTGAATGCACCATAGAGTTTTGAAACTGGTTTGGAATGCTCAGATGAACCTTAACATATGGTAAAGGGAAGAGGGGTAGGGGAAAAGTCCTCTCATTAGAGCACAATGAACAGCTTCTTGCTCCCTTGTCATACAAAGTGGACAACCAAAGGGAAAGTTGTAATGTCACTTTTCTTAGCAAAACCCTTTCGGCCATTCCACACAAGAGCTTTGAGGATGTTAACAACGGCAGTTGGCATTCCAATTTGCCTTACAGTGTTGCAGAGGCAGACTCCATGCAGATCTGGCCTTCATGTACCTTAGTCAGGTTTATGATGACTTTCAATAACTTGATCTTTTCTTCAGATCTTCCTTCGCTTCAAGTTTAGTAGATGTACACTTACTATTTTATCATTATTCTCTTCTACATGTCTTTTTCTACTCATCGTAGATCATCAGGAGGAATAGTGTAGATTTATAACTTTGATAACATGTTGAAAATGTTGGTAGATCTTATTAGAGTAGATTTTCAATGCTTCTTAGTTTGCTAATCTTGTATAGTGTCGTCCTCGCTCCCTATTTCTTCTTGTTTCAAAGTCAGAGTGTCTCTGATCTGTGTGTGCCCGTTGGTACGCTAATAATGCAAGCGACAAAATAATAACAATACTTGCACTTTTCTTGAAGCTAAACACAAAATCACAGGAAAATCAAGTTATTAAAAGTCAGAAAAAAACGGATATTGAGTATGTGAAATTGATCAATGGAATTACAAAATTGCGAGGACAACGTTGATATCTAAAGGACGCTTGAACTATTGACTTCATTAAAAGCGGGCACAACTAATGCAATCATACATGGACTAAAATGCAAGACAAATGATATCAAATTTTCAAAAATGTAGGTATGGTTTATTTTGTTTTGCTTGATTAATAGTAGCAACCAAATAATTCTTATACAAAGTTTTCAAACAAAAATATATTTTTAGATCTTACAAGTGAAAGAGTATTGCCATATTTCTTTACTAAATCTTAGATATAGTTTTATTATAGGTGTTCTATTGTAAAAAGCTTACTGTTGGCATTCTGGCTGTGACACCAATCATAGTTTTGCATTTTCTGCTTCACACTTTGGATAAAAGTCACCCCTCCTCACTTCTCAGAGTCACAGCCAACTCCCAGGATAATTTTTCACCATTGTTGGTGCTACTTAGGTGAAGAAGCAACAATGAGGATTGTGCATTATGTGAAAGGTTCGGGAACTGGACCCAGTCACGGGGGAACAGGGACCCGTGCCTACATGAGGTAGGGGACTCCCAAGGCAAAAGCAAAAGCCACCCCTGTCCCAAAGTGGAAAGTGGGTGTTGGGAGGGGGGTGGTGGTCTCTAAAACCTCCTCCTCTGCCATGATTGCCACTACCATGATCACCTTATGTCACACAGTGCCTCCCAGCCCTTGTTCTGGCCATTGGTGCCTCCTTTCTGTGTTCAGGACCACAAGAAACAGCCCTTGCAGCAGCAAATGAAAAAAAAACAGATAAACTATGTGCAGACATGGAGGGTAAAACCCTACTAAGAATCAACTCCCAACATGACAACGAAGCAAAAAAGTCAATGTGGCTAAAGAAAAACGAACCTCTCAGCCCACAACATGCCGGAGAAACATCAATGACTTCAGCTAGACTTGGGCAGGGGAAGGGGTGCGGCTCAGAGGGCATGATAATGCTATGCATATGTGTAGCCCAGCTCCTGGGGAAATAATAGACACGGATTGGACCAGTCAGGTGAGAACTGGAAACAATGGAAGGAGATACATAACTAAGGAGAGAACCGTATACAAGAGATAGCGTGTGGGTTGTATTGGAGAGGTCAGGAGGAATGACGTCAGTGTGAAAGACCAGGTGTTGAAGAGTTGGTGGCAGACTTGCTGTAGAGTGCAGGTTAGGTATAGTTGTAAGAGAGAGTGGTACCATGTTTGTAAGTTGTAAGCAGAGAATGTGGGAGTGGATGTGAGAGTGATTGTAGTAAGACATATAAGGTGGGGGGTGTGAGAGAGGAGAGGGTTATGGGGAGGTTAGAAAATGGGTTTGTAGAGAGGTGAGGCGGAGGTTGATGAGAGGGATGAGGAAAGCAGTGTGTAGAGAGGTCAGGAGTGGGGTGATGTGAGAGGTCAGGAGAGTGGTGAAGAAAGAGGATATAAGTGGTGAGAGTGACGAGAAGAGGGGTGTGTAGAGAGGTGCACACATCGGAGGGAGAGAAGAGGAGAGGAGAGGGCAAGAGTAGAGGAAGAAGACTGGAGGACGTGAGAAATGGCAGAGGAGGGAGAGGGAAAAGAAAGTGTGAGAGGAGTGTGGAAGGAGTAGTGAGATCAAAGAAAGAAGTGAGGGAAGGAGAGGGTGTGTAAGAGATAGGACCAGGGTGTCTGTTACCTGCACAACAAAAACATTATTCATATTGAGCAATCCTGGGGAGTGTTGGTTTAGGCACCCCTTAGAAGTACCCCAGAGGGAGCTATATAGATAAGGCTTTGGCCTTTCGTCCCTCGCCTAGAGCTAGCTTTTAGATAGTGCGGGTTACCAATGGCAAGTTTCCAAACCTGGCGTTAGGTAAGCCTGGGATATGGAAGTGCTAGCCAATAGGAGGTTGAAGATAAAAGGCCTTAGAACCATTATTACTATTTTCAGAATGAAGAGCATTGGACAATCTTTTGGAGTATGGGAGTTATTCAGCCCGTCCGCGACAATTATGAACTTTTACTGATAGTGACATTTTCTGTAGTTTGGCTTATGTTAATAAATAGGTTAGGCCACATTCTAATCTAGGGGCTGCACAAGTCATGTAATGCCTTAACTTTAGCAAGGATCTCCAAATATAGATCATAGTGTCTGTGGTTGCATATAGACTTTGTGCTCTGCTCCTTTCCTCAAAAAACCTATCAGGTCTCAGCCATGAATCCCTTTTTCTTCCCATGTATGAACATTCTGTTCGATCAAGAAGGACCATCGGATCAGCTGAGACGACCACTACCATTTGCCTTGAAAACACTACAACAAACACTAGCTCCTGAGGTTGAAAGAACAATGGAACAAGTGTCTATCAGTTTATCAGTAGATATACTCCCTGCATCTGTGCCATAAAAACTTAAAACTTAAAATCATAACATTAAGGTAGGTATTTCTATAACGGCACAGAGGCTGTGTATTATGCCTCTTCAAAGCTGGGCTAAAACTGCAGCCAACGCATGAACAATCACTTTACAATAAAAAGCTCAGAAAATATAATTGGACCAATTCACTAACCTGTGGCTATCCTCATGTTGCGCTACTAAGAAAAAGGTCTTAGATGCCATGGCATCCCAGACGTAATGTGGTCCAAATACTGTGTTATCTGCCCTATTTAGGTACTTAACCCATCTAAAATTGCAAGTCACTTTAGGTGAAGAATCTGAATGAATGGGGCTCCCAAAGTGCAGGAAAGGTTGGGAAGAAGATCCCCTCAGGTGTTTGGAATGATTTGCATAGCATTTGAGATATCTGGCAGCACACAATTAAAGGCACTCTGCAAAGGTAGGATAGTCTACAAACCTGGAATTAGAGATAGACCTGGGAGAAATGACAGATCTCACCCTCCACGGAAGGTAAGACCTACCCTCTAGATCAAGCCGTCTAACACACAAGACCCTTCCATTCGCCCATATACAAGGAGATGCATAGGAATACAATTGGCTGAAGCATAGTCATCTACAATGACTCATTCGTCAATTGTTGTGTCTACTTTCATATTAAAATTTCCAGGTACTATGAAGCAATCCCAAATAAAAGCAATGTTGGGAGTGAGTTCTTAGTATTCCCAAGCAGTTCCTTAAACTCAGAGTGGACAGAGCTTTTCCCTGTGTAAATGACTGGAATTATAAAAATGTCTGATAATAATGCATTTGTCAGGAGACCTAGAAAATGTAATTTCTAACAATGTACTAGATGATTATAGAATCTTGTGATTCACAAACTTTAATTCACAGATCATCATGTTATAAGCCCAATGCTTATATCCATTGATGCATTAATTGCTTTTGTCTTATGTAGTTCTCAGATTCAAGATCTACTGAGTACGCAGCCCAGGTTTTCTGTGGCATTGCAATGTCCCCTGGTTGAGAGGCAAGTGCATTCTTCATTTTAGAGTGTATCTCTTTGATATTTCCTATATTTCAACGTAGGATGTTTAGGTAATTAGTTCCTTGCCTTTCTTGAATCTTGGGAGCAGGTCCAGGTACTCCATGTTAATTATTATCCTCCAGGATGTTAAGTATTTCAAAATGATTCTTGCATTCTGTTGCATGCTTCCTGGAGGAGTACTCCTTTCATGGCAATATCCATATTTCTCTAATGAAAAGGATGGTTGATATGTTGCTTAACTAATTGATATTGTATTCAGCTTCCCCAGTGCTGTCCAGTTGCTTATTGCCCAGGGGTCTTATTCTTGTATCATTTGCGCTCAGTGATCAATAGAAGTATCCTCGGGGATAGCTTTCATGTGTTTCCGTTCTCATTATAGATTATTCCCTATCTCATTCGCAGACATACCCAAAAGTTCATCCTGGAATGGAAGAATCACACACTCTCAATCATACTTCTAGTTTGCAGTTCGTACTCAATACCACCTTCTTGTCATCAGCCAATACCCGATGAAAAATTGGTCAAAGATGTCCTAGATATGAGCCAAAAAAAGTGCCTTATTCATTAAAAAGGGTGTGCCCTCCATTTGCACACTTATAATGTCTTTGTCCAATAAGGTCAGCATTGACAATAGTAGAATCTGACCGTGGTCAGATTGCACTCTAAAAATACATTTCTGTTGGTTGTGTCCAGCAAGGCCAGTCCTTCCACTGTGTGGACACCCTCAAGTTGTCTTTGCACAAAAACTACAGTATTAATAACATAAGGTTTCATTTGTTGCTGGCTTTTTTCCATTGAGCAATATTATACAAAAATATGGACCTCAGTAATGAGGATGGATAAACAAAATTCACAATTATATTCAATGTAACACCATCAATGTATTGCACAAAGTATCAAACTATTAAAAACCATACAAATTATACATCAATAAATCATACATTTGACATCTAATTATTACCACCTTTCATACCCATACGTTCTCCATTAAGGCCAGTACGTCCACTGTAAAAATAGACCTGTATTGGCTTACCCAAAAAGATGACTGCCTTTGTTGGAATAGTCTTGAATTGGTTTTATTTAATAATACCAGGACAGCAGTGCCAGTATAACAATGCCCCACTATGCATACATAGGCAATATGCCCATGTGCTGGAAATCACATTGCCAACCACTATTTAATCCTCACCCCAGCATACACAAATGCTCACACATGCACATTACACACTTACATATACATACACAAATGCATACACCAACGCTCACCTACATATGCTCACATCCACGCAGGCACACATTCACACAATACTCACATGCAAATACTTAAATCCACAAAGGCACCTCTCATCGTCTTGGAGCTCGGCAGAAACAAGAAGTAGGAGCAAGGAAGCGAAGTAGATTTGACACTTTCCTTCCTGAGTCCCACCTCCTGCATTGCCCAAAGAAAGACATGACCAGAGCATTCAAAATAGATGCTGTGACAACATCCCCTGCCTAATCTTGGAAACTGACAGTAAGGTGATTAAAAGGGCTAGAGGTCACCACGGTCTAGTGGATGCTAAACTGTGAGGCGGTATACAGGGGACCGCCAGAACACCCTCAATGTCCTGTACTAAGGAAGCTGACAGTCACAGGTAGACTGCCAAGGGACAGCGAGGAACTATCCCCCCGGATTGATAGAGTCTAAAGCTCAATTTAGGCAGACCCAAAAACACTTTGAGGTAAAAGCTTCCTTCCCCTTTAAGGAAAAGCAATCATGGCTGCCCGGTGTCCAGAAACATTGTTGTCAGTTTTGTCAGGAGATCAGACATACTTGGGGGAAGCTTCTTTGTAAAATTGGAGCACAGCCGCAGAGAATGCAGAACTCAGGTGAAAACTTTCTCAGTGGCCTGAAATATCAGAAAGAGATGTCACAGACTACAGCTATCAATGGGCCTCATTACGACTTTGGCGGTAGACATGCCCTTAACAAGGGTATGGCTGCCACCAAAACCGGGTCCGGGTGCCCTGAATGGGGAATTACCGGGCCATTCCGAGTTTGGAGGGCCCGGTAATTCCTCCTACAGGAAACCTGGGCCCAGACCTTCCCCATTCCCATTTGAGCCCCCATGGGGCTCAATGGGAATGGGTGCGGGTGCAAACAACGGGCCGATTACGACTGACCCGTTGTTAGCTCCCTGGTTCCCTCGCGGTATCCGCTATGGATGTCTGGTAAAACCAGACGTCCACATCGGGTCCCGCGAGGGAACCTCGTAATCTTGCGGAATGGGTTTAACGGGTCCGCCACCATTAGCGGCGCCCTTTAACCCATTCCGAAAAGGTTATAATGAGGCCCAATGAGTTTCATGAGCAAAGGTGTGCAGGTGAGACAAAGTTGCTACAGCTACATGCTGCAGTTTTTCTCAATGCAAATGTATTGCCTCTCTGGCCAATTTTGTTTGCTCCTGCTTCTTTTTTCTGGGAGGCCTGGGGGTACTCGACACTACTCCAAGAGCCTTCAAGTCATTCCCCAACAGGACTCTCTGTGGCATTTCATTTTGTAAACTAACAGGGATCGTAGCAGTCATGTTATTGCACTGGATGAGAGCTGGCAGAATAGGAACCATTTGTATAGGGCGTCCTGGAAGTTTAAAGGGACATTTGGATGCCTTATCTACATCCTCAGGTTAGAAAAAACAAACATTCATCAACCACTGTAATGCTTGCCCGAGTGTCTTTTATGGCATGAGTCTGCTGACCATTTACAAGAACATGTTCCTTATAATATTCTTTGGTGTTATCGGTAGTGATGTTATAAACATCCACATTCTGTTGTTTCTACTGACCCAGGGACACAAAAGATACACTGGCTTAATTCCAATGGGGTCTTCAGCCAGTAGTTGAAAGTGTGCACTTGCCATTTGTGCTTCTTCCTCGGGGATGAAGGCTAAGGAGGCAGTGTGGACCCCTGAAGGCTTACCCTTACATCTGGGATCCACTTTCACATGGTCTGCATACAAAACATTTTCCAAATGTTCTCTGGAATGGTTGTTTCTGTTGACCTCCCTCTGGTTTGGCACCAAAGGGATCACTTTTTCACCTGCGATGACCCAGGTTAGTTGAGTGCTGTCCTGACCCTCCTGGGCCCTGTGCTTGCATTTTTCTTTCTTGAGGTCCCCCCAATGGCCGCGTTAGGTTCTGTTGTCTCACCAACCCCTTCCTCGTGTAATTCCTTCCGTCTCCCTCCTCTCGCCTCCCAACCCTCCCCTGATTGGTTGATTGCCTGCTCTGTTGTGTGTGCCTATTCCGGCACTGCTGGCGTTGTCCCCACTTTTCACCCGTGGTGACCCAGGTTAGTTGTGTGCTGTCCTGACACTCCTGGGCCCTGTGCTTGCATTTTTCTTTCTTGAGGTCCCCCCCAGGGCCGAGTTAGGTGCTGTTGTCTCCCCAACCACTTCCTCGTGTAATTCCCTCCCCCTAGCTCCTCCCGCCTCCCAACCCTCCCCTGATTCGTTGATTACCTGTCTGTTGTGTGTGCCTATTCCGGCACTGCTGGCGTCGTCCCCACTTTTCACCCGTGGTGACACAGGTTAGTTGTGTGCTGTCCTGACCTTCCTACGCCCTCTGCTTCCATTTTTCTTTCTTGAGGTCCCCCCCAGGGCCGCGTTAGGTGCCTTTGTCTCTCTGAACCCTTCCTCGTGTAATTCCCTCCCACTCCCTCCTCCCGCCTCCAAACCCTCCCCTGATTAGTTCATTCTCAGGTCTTTACTATCGTCCTAGGGCAGCCCTCTGCCCGGCAGCCGCTGCAGCAAAGGGGCCCCAGGCTAAGGGCAGCTCCCTTTAGGCGGCTCCAGGTTGTGTCTGCAGGTGTCCGTAGGGGACGCCAGTTGCCAGTCATCACCCTCCCTGCCCACTCCTTCCACCTAGCAGACTCACAAACATAAATAGGTTATTTTCTTTTTCTCCTATCTATTTATAATTGCATCACTTCAATATTCAAAATGTGCACCATCTTAGTATTTAAAATTGAATTGTGAAACCTAGGCCTTTCTCCCTCTATTCAGGATTCTCAAATTTAGGTGTGTTTTTCTCCTGTTATAATATGCACTGTCTCAATATTTAAAATTGCATTGTGAAACCTAGACCTTTCTCCCTCTATTCAGATTCTCAAAAATGTAGGTGTGTTTTTTCTCCAGTCTTAAAATGTGCATTTTTGTATGCTCTTAATCCTGAGTGTAGTCATCCTGCCCTTTTGTTCAACTTGCTTGGCTCTAGCTGTCTTCTGCCTACTCAAGTGTCCTTCTCCAGTCTCTTCCTTCCACCTCTCTCCTCTCCCACCTAATCTATGGTGCTCGCCGTATCTCTTATCTTTTCTAACTCCTTCTCTATTGACTATCCTGCTCTCCTCACTAAATCTGGTAGGAAGAAGTTTAAAAAGGACATCCTGGTCTCTAACCCAGGCCTCCCTATCGCTGACACCTACACCAGTGCCTCCTCCAAGGAAACTCTCACCAACATCCTCTTTGTCGTTCCTTTGCCAGAACAATGGACCCTTCATATGGTCTCTGTGCTTTCTCCTTTCTCCTCTTCTCCCATTAACAGTGGCACCCGTTGGGATGCCCCCCTGGCCTCCTTCCATTCCTCTAAGGTCATCATTAATGTTTACTTGAATGGGACCATCTTGGTCCAAGACGCTCAGGCCAACCTTCACCTCTTTGATAGACACTGCCTCATCAATTTCCTTTCTTCTCCTGCTGTCCCCTCCCCCCTTTCCGTGGCTACCTCACCTCCCCCTTCTGCCTCCTCCTTGGCTACCTTGCCTTCACCTCCCCTCTCTGCCCCCGCTCGGGCTCCTTCTACACCTCCGAAGGGTGTACCTCTGATCTGTACCCCTCCCTGGAAGTCCTTCAAGGATGGCAACCTTCTCCATATTGCCACTGTAAACTCTCGCTCTGCTGTCAAACACTCCTCTGATATCTGGCGCCTCCTGGAAGAACTTGACCTCAATGTTCTTGGTCTCACCGAGACATGGTTCACGGCCAGCTCTGTCACCAGCTTTGACACGCTCCTACCTGATGGCTACAAGATCCTCTCCGCGCCCAGGTCCAACCGCTCTCGAGGGAGTGTAGCCCTGATCTTCCCTGAGTGGATTCCTGCCCCTGTCACTCCTACGCAGCCCTACTCCTCCTTTGAATGCCTCGTCTGCAGGCTCTATCTCTCCCCTAGCCATTCCCTTACTGTGGCTACTATCTATCGGCTACCTGGTCAGATCTCCTCCTTCCTCTCTGAGTGGGCGGACTGCTCCTCCTCACTCCTGGCCTCAACCACTCAACTCCTCCTTCTTGGAACTTCAACATCCACCTGGCTGCCTTCAGTCCTCCCTCTGGACTCTTTCGCGACCTCTGTGACTCTCTCTCTCACTCACTATTCTCCCCACTGGCCTATCTCACTCTGCAGAACACACGCTGGATGTTCTGATCTCCCAGAGAGAGGGACCCTTTCTGTCCCTCTCTCCACTCCTCTCTCCTGGAGTGATCACTTTATCCTCTCCTCCCACCTCACCCTTCCTACCCCTCAGGCCAAGCCACTTCCAGCACTGACACCCACCTTCTCGCTCATCTGACCCATGAAGCGCGTGTCAGTTGAGGCTTTCACCGCCACATTCTCACCCCATCTTCCCCCTTTGGCTGACTCTCACCCTTACACAGTCCTCTCCATGCTCCACTCTGCTATGTCTGATACTCTTGATATCCTTGCCCCTGTCATGAGAATCCGCCTGAAGCCCAAAGCCAAATGCAACTCATGGTACGACTCGGACCTCGTCACCCTAAAACGCAAGTGCAGGGTGGCTGAGAGGAAATGGAGTGCTTTGTGTACATACTCCGACAAAATGGCCTATCACGTGCTCCAAAGACAATACTGGGTCTCTGTACTTACCAAGAAGAGAGCTCATATCCAAGCCTGCGTTTCTGCAGCATCTAACAACTTGGCTGACCTCTTTAAAATCTGCAAGGAACTGGCCAATCCTGCCGCAGTCTCTATCTCTCCTGTCCCTTCCCAGGCCCTCTGCACAGCACTGGCTTCTCACTTCATCTCTAAAACTCAGGACATTCTGTCCTCACTCTCCTCCTATCCCCTCTCTCCCTCTTCTCCCCGCTCTTCCTCTAGCCCTTCTGCAGCCAATCCTCCTCCCTCCTTCTCTGCCTTTCCCCTGTTCTCTGCAGACGAGGTTTCTAGACAAGTCCGATCTATGAAAGTCTTGTCGAAACAGGTTCACCCCTGTTCCTCGAAAACTATCAAGGACCACATCGACTCCCTGGCTCCTGCCCTGGCTGATTTCTGCAATCACTCCTTCACCACTGGAGTCTTCCCATCCCCCCGAAGCACTCCCTTGTGAACTCTCTTCTTAAGAAACCCTCTGCCGACCTTTCCTGCCCAGCTAACTATCGCCCAATCTCCATCACTCTCTTCCTGGGCAAGCTCCTAGAGAAACTGGCCATCTCCAGCTTAATCTCCACACTGAATCTGTTGGTTGTCTTCATGATCATCAGTCTGGCTTCAGAGCTGCCAGAAGCACAGAAACTGCTCTCCTGAACATCCGTGAAGACCTGCTCTCCAACCTTGACTCTAACACCCCTTGCATCCTCATCCTGCTTGATCTCTCTTCTGCCTTTGACACTGTCAACCATGCCATCATGCTCAACCGTCTCTATGAGAAACTGGGTATCACTGGTCAGGCTCAGGCGTGGCTGACTTCTTTCCTCTCTGACCGACCCTCTCAGGTCCAACTTGGGTCCTTCGTCTCTGCTATCTTTTACTCTACCTGTGGTGTCCCCCAGGGCTCTAACCTCTCTCCCTGGCTGTTCAACCAATACCTGGCACTCCTTTCCCATTGCACTGCCGCTCTCTGCCCCAACTTTCAGTGCTATGGGGATGACGCCCAGCTCAATTTCAGGCTACCCTTGGCTTCCTTCGCTCCTTCCCTCATCTCTGACTGTCTGTCTGCTATCGAGGAGTGGTGTGCCACCAATGGCCTCTGCCTTAATACCGGTAAGACTGAGATTCTCCTCATCGGCACACCCGCTCCCTCCTTTCCTGCAGCTCTCTGGCCGGCCTTTCTTGGCCCTCTTCCTGCTCCCACCTGCAAGGCCGAAAACCTTGGGGTCATCTTCGACTTCACACTCTCCTTCGCCCCTCACATCACTGACGTCTCTAAGAAGTCACACTATCAGCTGCACCTCCTCAGAAGTATTCTTCCTTTCCTCTCCTTCCCCCAGAAGCTCACTGTCTCCAGAGCTCTGGTTCTATCTAGGCTGGATTATTGTAACAGCCTCTTTCTAAATCTGCATGCTTCTACTCTCCGTCCTCTGCAACTTATCTAGAACAGGACTGCGAGACTTGTCCTTGGCATCAAGCCCAGGGATCGTATCTCTCCAGGACTAAAATCTCTGCACTGGCTCCCAGTGGCTGCGAGGAGTACGTTCAAAACCCTCCGCATCGTCCACAAGGCCTTCCGGAGCCTGAGGCCTCAATACCTTCAACTCTCTCTCCCTAAATATCTTCCTTCTCGAGCTCTCCGCTCATCCGCCTCCAACTCCCTCAGGGTCAGTCGCTTCTCCAAGCAACGAGTTGGTGGTAGATCACTTTCTTCACTGTTACCTCCCTCTGGAAAAGCCTCCCTGCCTCTCTTAAACTTGAGGAGAACCATCTCCGTTCCGGAAGCACCTCAAAACCTTTCTCTTTGCTTCTTCTTTTTCTCCTCCTCTCCTCTGCTGACCTCCTGGTTGTAACCGGAACTGCACCGCCCACCTGGACACCCTCTGATCTCGGGACCAGGTTCCCCCCCACCAGCATCACACACCTGCACTGCCCACCTGGCAACCCCCGTAATGGGGGACTGTTTCTGTATCCCTACAGTCCCCCCTACCAGCCCTTGACACCTGATGTCTGCACTTACCCATGCACTTGCAACAAACTGGCTGTTACTTACTTATTGTTATCTTTCCCATGTACTGCACTGTCCCTGCCCCCCTCCCATGCACTTCCGTGATCCGAATGACACCTGACCTAGTAGGATCATTGTCTGTCCTCCCTTAGTTCCCCTCCCTTGCCTCGTCGTGCCTTGAAACACTTGTGTGTAGGCGTGTTATAAATGCCATATCATATCACAAGACCTACTAGGTTTCCCATGAAATTTACCCTTGTTATGTTTGTGGCTCTCTTTTGGATGGTCGGAATTAGAATTCTCTTTACCCCCTTTCTTGTGCTGCTTCCCTCCATCCTTTTTGTGAGGAGCCCCAAAGTCTTTATGAGTGGCCCTGTTGGCTATCCATAAATCAGCAGCTGTCAGCAGCTTGTGCTAGCTTTTTAGGATCAATTCCCTTGGAGTCATCAAAGTGCTGTCTCAGCTCAGGAGAGCAGGCATCAAAAATAGATTCAATCAAAAAAAGATTTTTCATTCCTTCAAAGGAGTTTACTGTGTACCCCTTAACCAAACCATCTAAGTTCTACAAACATTCACATACCCAGGTAGCCCAAGGGGTACCATCAGTCTTTTTGAGGGTCCTAAAACTCTAAAGGTACTGGGAAGGAGTCTTCCCAAATTTGGCTATTAATGGCAGCTTAATTGACTCTTAATCCTTTCTTTCACTGGCACCCAACTCCATAACAGTATCACAACGTGTGGGAGCCTAGTCATGAGCCATGGAATCAAATCATTCCCATGTATTCCTTGCAGACGATAGGTGTATTCAAACATACCCAGCCAATCCAACACATCAAGTTTAGGTTCATAAAAGCTCACTGCTTCTTTGGGCAGGCAAGACCTCTTGGGACTAGTAGACCTAGAAGACCCTGAAAGGGAAGCAAAATCAAGGGACATTTTTCTCATTTTCATTTCATGCTGCATTTCTCTTTCTCTTAGTTTCACCTCTTGATGTTTGTTTTCAGATTGCACATCCAGTTTCTTGAACTCCAACTCTAATCTTCGTCTCTCAAGTGAAAGATATTCTGCGCTTAAATTTGGACTTTGTGGAGTCACAATGGGTAGTGACTGAGGTACAAGGGCAGGCTGTGGAAGAGGATGGCTTCTTTCTGGAGACTTCTCTCCCTCCTCTGACTCTTCTTGCTGATTGGAGTTCTACTCTTAATTAGCATCCTCATCATTGTCTTCCACATCATTTTGGTCAGTATGTGTTACAGGCCTACTACCCACGCTTTGGTGATTTAACATCTTTACAATCAATTCACGTGTTTTTCCTTTCAGAGTCAGACCACTACGTTTACACATATCTTTCAGTTGTTCTACTGTCAGGCAAGTCAGGGATGACTCATTAAAGTTATCCATATTTGGCATATTATAGTTGCTTCTTGGTGGAGCTTAGCCTTGTAGCTGCTTTAGTTGGGCACAAGTACAACAAATAGTTAATGTAACTACTCTATGCCAATCCCACCGCCTGCCACCAGTGTAAGGTAAGAATTGGTGCAGTCACACTGTGTGAGACTACACAACACTTTTCTTGGTATTAGGTAACCCACCTGTTGGTATATGTCTGTACTACACAAGTTGGTAGTGTGACTCAGCAGCCATGCCTATCTCAAGAGGGGTAAATGTGAGCTGCAGAGCTGTAAAAATGAAATTCGTGAATACAAGTAGCCAAGTAACACTTAAACTCAAGGTTTCAGTTATGAATATTTATTTATTTAATTAACATTCATTTTTAAATAAGCGTTCTTTAAAGGGGTGCAGAGAATGTGCTTGTTTCATTTGTGTTGCTTTCAGAAATGATCATGTCACCTTATTCAAAAAAGTGACTTGAGCAGCTCAGTGGGGCTGGACAGTGGTGCAAAAATGCGCTGCTCAGCCCCATTGCATACATTAGGGTCGGGAGCGCACACCCGGCACCAATGTATGACAGGCTGCCAGCACCCGTGTGGTTACTCGGAGCGCATTTCATCAGGACAGGCTGTCAAGAGCCCATCTTGGTAAAAAATAAAGCATTTCCGTCCCTGTTAAACTGCAGTTGTCACACTTAAAAAATAAATGTTCGTCTTCTGAAACAGGCACAGGGGGACAGTCATTTCAGGGCATTCAAAATTGCTTCCCGCTTGTGAATTCAGATTTGCTTTTAAATGCATAGAAACACCCATTATTGCACAAATAAGCTGAACCTATTCACATGCACTTTGTGAATTGGGCTGCTTCTTTTTTGGCACAAGTAAGGAGATGCACTAGAGCATCTGACTTACTTATGCCAAAAAATGTTTTGCAAATCTTGCTAATGGATAATTAAACCACTCTAGGTACAATATACTGTATTATACAGCTTTCCAATGCTATTTGTTCTATTTGATGTATATAGATATGCACCTCGGTCTAATTTTGTACTCTTTTTTCAAGTCATTTGTACTGGTTCTTCAAGCACCAATGCACCTTCCTTGCTATACGGAAACTATATTTAATTTGAATGGTCCCCTTTCGTAAAAAAGAATATATAAAATAAAAACCTGTGCTGTCAAAGATGATGCTGTTAACGAGTCAATGCCAGAAAAGTTGCCATTTTGGAAAATAACCCCACCACTAGCAATACAGTCATGTTCTGTGTGACAGTGGCGATTTAGTAACAACATCCAGATACACTGTGAGAAAATGTTTTCTGGGTTTGCCAAGGGCATCATCAGTCCGTACATTTTTTTTGTATCCAGTGGAGTGTTATTTTACTTGTCAGCAGAGCAGTCTTTGCAAAGAAGACATGTCTTTCTTTGAACTGAATGTCCCACTGCAGCTACATCATGACACCATTGTAGCATAAATGTGTTGTTGCTCTGCAATTGGGACCCATAGCTCCCATGCTAAAAAAAAATAAGCCTTCAGTTGACCAATGGATGTTTTTGCAAATGATTTCCCCATACTCACTCTTATGAAAAATACGACCCCCCACCCTCAACTAACTTGTCTTCTGAAACAAAAGGAATCCATTCCCGACCATCCATTTCACCTTCTTCAAACATTAGTGAAAAGGCATCCGCTTCAGTTTGTAAACTTCCAGGTCCATACGCAACTAGGAAGTAAAATCTTGGAAAATTACCTTTTTTGGTTGCTGCAGATTATGCAGCAGGCTGTTTTAAAGACTATCAAATTTGGATAATCTGTAACGACTGTCGTCTCTAGGTGACATCTTTAAACTAAAAAGGCATCATTAGTAGCTAATAACTCCTTTTGCATATTAGTCTGGTCCGACCCACATGGGCAGTCCATCACCCAAATGCAAGGCAATTCTCCTCTGAACAAAAGTGCCTTCAGCTACCCCAAACACGTGTTTCAGCCTTGTTGTGCTTCCTCAGTGAGGTGAAGATGTGCCTCTCTAAGGCACAGGAAGCAGGCAATTCTCCTTTGAACAAGTGTACCATCAGCAATCCCCAGACACACATTTCAGCCTTGTTGGGCCTCCTCAATGAGGTGAAGCTGAGCCCCAGTGAGCAAGTGGTGCACGTCACGATTACACTTGGTTACTTAGGGTGTAACAAGAGTGTGGGAGGCCGTCAACTAAGGAGGACCATGGTTCAAATAACCTGTTCCATGGATCTCCTCCTAGCATGCTTTCATGCCTAGGCAATCTTCAGGGAGGCTGATTGGATGCAGGTGTGCAGGTTTGAATACCTTTGGTATGTACCAGGCAATGGCAGCAGGGAATTATTCTGATAACTGTAGTGTAGAGCCAGCTAGGATCCAACTCTCCTCTATTTGCAAGGTTATCACTAAGTGGGGGGTCACCATCATTATGACACTCAAATTAGGCAAGAGTAGCCCAGGTGCAGCCACTCTGGATCCCCAGTCTCCAGTTAGATGTGCAACCAGAACTTGAGTGATGGCAGTACTCTGGGTCCCAGCTGCAGTAAGCTCAAACAGTCCAAAGTTGGTCTCCTCCGAGTGCGCGTTCATGCCTCAGCAATCTTCAGGGTGGCTGATTGGATGCAGGTTTGGAGGGTTGAATTGCTCTGGTATGTACCAGACAGTGGCAGCAAGGAATTCTGATAACTGTAGTGTAGAGCCAGCCAGGATCCAACACTCCCTCATTTTCAATGATAGCCCTCAGTAGGGAGTAACCATCTGTATGGCACTCCAGGGTTAGGCAAGAGTAGAACAGGTGCAGCCCTCTGGAGCCCCAGTCTCCAGTGAGATGTGCAAACAAAACCGGAGGGGTGGCAGGGGTGCTAATTGTTAGGAAAGATTCCCATTTATGTGTACTTTTCCCTGCAGTTGTGTACCCGCCAACTTTTTGCTGATGCTTAACACTATAGTCTGACTTTTCCAGAGGAGTCCAGCCTTCTGTGCTCTGGGCTTTTTGCTCACTTCTTATGGAGAAACGGATATGCCCTTAAAACAGTCAGCACTGGGAGACCGTGTTTCCCTTAGTCCTTTCCAATGTTGCAACATTTCTGGAACATGTAACAAGTGTACAATGTACCCTCCAGTACAGTACACTTGGGTCTATTAGTCATTTCCAAAGGCCCTAGATACTCTCAAAGGATTTTTTAGGAGAAGTGCAGATGTGCCTCAGACAGAGGTGGTGGCAGCTTATTTCGTATATTTGTAACCCTTTCCTGCCCGGTAAACCGTGATTACAGCATTTGGCACAAATAGGGGCCCTGGCTCCAAAATGACCATGCCACTAGGGTCTTTGTCTTGTCCTTTGGCCATCTTGCCCCTTCACCTTCCCCAGTTCGAGCACACTCGGGTCAGTCCTTATTTGGGCATGCATTCTCCCATGAAACGCCAAGCTTTTGCCGGCTTCTGCATGCCTTGTGTGTGTGCTTCCAGGATGTGGGCTGGAACGTCTGGTTCCAATCCACATCCTGGGTGCCAGAGAGTCTGGAGTGATGTGAATGTCTGGGACCACCATAGTCCGTGATTGGTCCACGTATGGTATGCCTGTATGTGAGCAGATCTCCCATTGGGTCCTCTTTGTTTTGGCACAAAGGAGATTCTGGATAAGAGAAGGCCCCAAACACCCATACCATGTCGATCTCTGGAGTTCTCACTGAACAAAGGATAGGATCCAAGTATCCTGAAACTAAGAAGCCGAGTCGAGGAACCGCTGGTGACCCACTGGAAGGTTTGGCACCCTGAGCCTGCTGTCGTCCCGTGGGACACCTGTGCATCTGGTTGTGCTATAAGGTCTGCGAAGACGCTTCGAACCATTGGAATAGTGGGACCAACTATTCTCGGCACCTTCATCAAAACCTGCAAGTAAGCCTTCTCGGAAGTGTCCCTGGGCCAATCAGTGGGCTGACCAGCCTACGCAGACTCTTTGCCCTGATACCGCCTCCCTTATGAGGAGGACCTCGAAACTTGGTTATTGCTAGTTCTGTGTTCACGGCACTCTCATACTGAATTTCATACACTTGGCGTTCCCCGGTCTGAAGTGAAACAAGTGCGCCAGAACCAAAGTATACACGGTTACGGTGTCGCTCAGCCACAGTGATGACCTTTGCAGGTGCACTGCATTTGTGCCCCTCTTGCCCCTGAAGCCTGCTGCAGTGAAACTGGCCTGATCCATCCAACAGAAATGGAGAAATCACCACTGTCCTGTTTGGGAATCATCGCTGTATCCTCGTCGCTGAAAGCCGCAGAGCCTCCAAATTGCTGCACTTGAACCTGCAACCAAAGTTGACTCGACTGACGAAGTTTAGTCCGGAGTGCGCCGGGGGTCGGTGAGTAATCGCAACTGTAACCGGTGGCCCGTAGCGGCTCCATCCATTTTTACGCACAAGTGGCCCTTGGGGGCCACTCTCCTTACCACTGCTAGTGCGAACTAGCAAACTATTCCAAACTCATGGAATCGACTCTGCCCTCAAGTGGAGGCTCTCCTCGAATTTGGGAACCTATTCTTCATCGCCTCACCCACCTTCCTGACTTGCTACAGACCCTTGAAGAGTCCCCGTTTTGCCCATTTGAACCACCGCGTGCATTGACATCGCATGGACATTTGAGCATTAGGCTCCACTCTTCTTAGGGATTGGACTGCCTCTTAGTTAGGAGTGTGTTGGATGCAGAAGGGACTAAAGACTATTTGCATTGCCTGTTTCCTTTCCCTTTTAGGTTGTGGACCCATTTTGTGCATTAATCCTTTAGATCCATATGGTCTTGTATATATGTATTTAGATAGGATTGTGTTGGCTTAATAGTATTACTGTGATTTTATTTGTGTGTTGAAACTCAAAGGCCTTGAAATAACTGTATATGTATTTTTAATATATCTACACCTGACTGGGAGTGATTTTTAAGTGTTACTCTGTGTGCTCATTGAGGTCTTTCAGTCACCCTCACCCCTCCAAAGACCTAGTCTTGACCGCCGCCAAGCTACCTTGATTGGTCTGGCTTGTCCAGAAGGCTACCCTGTTCCAAGAAACTAGGCTGGCCTCCTGAACCACTGCCCATCAGGTCAGAGTTCAGAAATCCATCTTAACAAATTGGTGTACAGCGGTGGGATAGGACTGAAGGTATCAAGTTATTCCTATCCAGGACACATAGTGACTTTGTAGTGATAACTGTAAAGGCCATAGACCTATATAATATAATGGAAACAAGTACCTTTATAACCTTACATGCTTCTAGATCAGAAACATTGAGAAAGATGTATACTGAGAGGGGTTTACCTGCTCAAGGTACAAAATTGGAAATGATTCAGAAAATCATGGAATGGCAAGAGTTGCAACTCAGTGCCATAGCCTTAGATAAGGGTCCAGAAGGAGGTGGAGCAGCTTCCACTGGTAGAACTGACAGTTCTGTTGCTGGCCTCATCAGTGGTGCCCATGATGACAGGGAAGATGCTATGTCTAGTGGTTCCTCTGCAAGCTCTGATTCTGAGGCCATGTTGGAAGGAATTCAAAAAGCAAGAGCTGCTGTTTAAGCAGAAGGAGCTTGAATTTCACATGGCTACGCTGAAGGTAGACCAGGCAGTAAAACAGAAAGACAGGCATCACCAAATGGAACTGGCCAAGCTTCAAGTTTCACCAGGATCCAGGGGATCTGGACATGGGTCTGGGTCCTTCTCTCATCCTAGATTTCCTAACGATCTCCTCAGTGTGTATGATGAGAAGAATGACATTATGGATTGGTTGAATGCATTTGAGTATGCATAGGAAGTTCAAGTGGTTGGAAATGATGATAAGAATGCATGGTTGCTCAGCAGACGACTCCTGCCCAATACTTTAAAAGGTTTAGAGAGTGCAAGAAAGAAAGAAGCAAGTACTTGGGTGTCATATGTGACTGATTCTTTAAAAAACTTGACTGGCTGGGTTGAGGGCTATAAGGTCTCCACCTTTGAGGGTACGATATGTCTTGTCATGCTTGAACATATTTTTGCATCTTGTTGCCCCGAGCTTAAGCAGCACTTGGCAGATTCAAAGGAGTTAGAACTTAAGAAGCTGCCCATTGCAGCAGATTTGTGGGAGTCACATAGAGTGCCCCATAAGAACAAGACTCATCCTGGTTAGCAGGAGGAGAGGGAAAAGCCCAAAGATAAAGAGGGTGGGGATCTGATAAAACCTCCTCCCAGAAGTGCCACAAAAAAAAATAAGGGTAAGTCACAAGAGAACACACAGGGTAGTGGAGGTTATCCTCCAAAACAGAACTCCGGTTACAATAAGCCTCCCTATGTCCACAGACCCAGTGGATCTTGTGTGGCTTTTGGAGCAAGTGACCACATGAAGGGGGACCCCAGATGCAGGGGTGTTGCTAGGTCTGGAAAAGACCCGGGACTACGCTGATGTCAGAACTGTTGGCTTCAGAAGGCCCACTTTACTATAAAGGCCAGGAAATGCCAGATTGGACAAGACTAAGTGGTCTACCTTGGAAATGAAGTAGGTGGGAGGGAGGATACAGCCTGTAAAGTGCAAGCAGTACAAGACTGGCCTACCCCCACTACTCAGACCCAAGTGAGAGCCTTTTTAGGACTCACTGGGTACTACAGGAATTTCATGGCAGACTATGGCACCATAGCTGCCACTCTGACTGCTTTCACCACTCCTAAGAAACCCAAGAAGGTAACCTGTTCTGAACAGTTTGAGGAGGCCTTCAATGGCTTAAAAGACTCATTGTGCCAGGCCCCTGTTCTCAGGACCCCTGATTACCAAAGACCTTTTATTGTGCAGACAGATGCCTCTGACACTGGGATAGGAGCTCTACTATCACAAGTAGATGAGAAGGGTAAGGAACACCCTATTGGCTTCATTAGTCGCCAGCTTAAGGACAGAGAGCTCAGATGGTCGACAGTAGAGAAAGAGTGTTTCTCTGTTGTGTGGGCCCTAAGGAAGCTGTGGCCCCACCTCTATGAGACCCACTTCACTGTGCACACTGACCATAAGCCCTTAAAGTGGCTAATGAACATGAAGGGAGAGAATCCAAAGTTGCTCAGGTGGTCCATAAGTCTGCAAGGCTTTGACTTCACTATTGAGCATAGGCCAGGTGTCCAACATAGCAATGCTGATGGGTTGTCCAGAATGTTTAACCGACCTGAACATGAAACTCATCCAGGGGTGGATTAATTCCCCCTGTCCTTGGTCTGGAAGAGGCAAGTGTTAGGAAAGATTCCCATTTATGTGTAATTTTCCCTCCAGTTGTGTACCCCCCAACCTTTTGCTGATGCTTAACACCATAGTCTGACTTTACCAGAGGAGTCCAGCCTTTTGCTGCTGTCATGATGCCTGCCCCCGGGAAACGAGACCAGGCCCAGCAACCCCAGAAGCAGGCATCATGCCATTTGGAGCAAGCCCAAAAACCCCAGCTAGGGGCTGTTTGGGTGCAGTCCTGGCGCCTATGGCGCCAGGCTCATAAGAATAGAGTCAGTCCTGGCGCCATGGGCGCCAGGCTCATAGTAGAAAACCTACCTGATGCAGACCATGCTGCAAACTTACCTGATGCAGACCATGCTGCAAGAGGCCACAAGCCAAATGAAGCTTAGGAGGGACTATTTTACCTAAGGGACTACTTTTTACTCGGGTGGGGCTGTGGAAGAATACTTACCTGGAACTACTTCCAAGGCTATTCAAACCACGCCCGGACAGCAGCACACGCTTCGCGTTATTCTGCATCCAGCAGCGTAACGCTCACCGTGCCTGCAGCAGCTTCCAGTCTTCAGCCACGCCCGCCTCGAGACCGAAACTCCTGGAAACAAGAAGAAAGAAGGAGGAAAGGTCAGAACAGGAGTTTTACCTTTAATCCTTACCTGAATCCTGATCCATCACGCCACGGAGCTGGAGAAGAAGTCTTTAAAAACGCCTTACTTCGCATCCTGCAGCGCCGTGCTGTTCTCACCTGCCTTGCAGCACTTCAGCATTCCATCACGCACTTCTCCATCTCGCGGCCGCTCTCCGACACCTAAGGAGACAAAAACAGCAAGGTGAGCCAAGGGGACAAGCTACCCCCCAGGACTTACCTGATTTACCACAGGGGTACTTACCTCATTTCGGGTCGGCGCAGCCTCCGCTGCATCTCCGCCGTGCCCCGGACCCTATGGGGAAACAACAGAACAGCAAGGCGCAATAAGGGGAAACCGATTTTTTCCCAATAGACTTACCAGGTTTTACCGCTGGAGGCATCAATCCCCAAGACCTCATACCACATCAGCGCCTGAATGGGGGAAAAGCCACATGTTATACATTGACACCATTTTATCGAACTGAACCGAATAATATAAACCCTTACCTGCATCTTACCAGTTGCCACGTGGAACTCTTCATAAGGGCAATACAGCAACCTAAAAGGAATTGGACAGAGTGAAGGTCAGACGTGTTTTGAACTCTTACGAACTACAGACTTACGGAGTCTCTCCGGCATTCTTTGAGTCAATACCGTTCTGGAACTCCCCAACTCCTCCACGCCAGTGAAGATACTGGTCATCTATGCGCCCCTGCGCTCGAAGCAGGATGGAGAGCTCATCTTTCCAAACCATCAGGTGAGAGCATAGAGGGAATCCAAAAGTGACCCGTGGGAAGAACTACGGGAGAGGGGAAGGTGGGGTTAGCGCTCGAACTCCACAGGTGGTTAATTCCCTTTCTCCCTTACAGAAGGATATTCCTACGAGTCAAACAAACGAAGCTGGGTGGGCCAGTCCAGGCCATCATCTCGGCACTACGTGTCTCACTGGTGGAAACAACAGCTGGCCAGTTCAGATCGAAGCCCCCGTGGGAGCCAGGTGAGCGTAACAGCTGCACTCCAGTGGGATTTTTTCGCTCACTTCTTATGGGGAAACTGACATGCCCTTAAGACAGTCAGTACTGGGAGACTTTGTTTCCCTTAGTCCTTTCCAATATTGCACCTTTTCTGCAACATGTAACAAGTGTACTATGTACCTTCCAGTACACTACACTTGGGTCAGTCATTTCCAAAGACCCTAGATACTCTCAAAGGATTTTTTAGGAGAAGCGCAGATGTGCCTCGGGCTGTCATGAACCGTCACCTGCGTCCATCCTGGACTTCGTGGTCCCTGACCCATAGAGGACTGAATGCAGGAATCCTCCCAACATGGCCGCCTGATACGGAACGCAGCCTGCCAGTCTTTGCGCTCCACGCCTGGCACACTACTAAACAGACACGCCTCCGCGGTGCTCCGCATCTCAACGCTACCGCTCGCTGTAGTTTGACGTTTGTTGCCGGAGTTCGCTCGGGGGTTTTTCCTCACTCCTGTTTTCCAGTTCCTTGAATCCCCCTCCTTCCTTCCTTCCCTCTAACTTACCTCCTAACTTCCTGGATTTTTGCCCGCGCTTGAGTCACAGCGTTCCATGCCTCCGAGCCCGGACACTATTCCTTCCTGTTCCGCCCTGGACTTCTGAACGTATCCTGGAATTGAAACATCTTTCTCACACTGGAATCCGAAGACCAGCACACGGGCTTATATGAATCCCAGACCGTGCAGAAGAAGTCACCAAAGAAGGTCACAAGCAAACAAAAAACAGGTGAGAAGGGGAGAGGCTTGTGACAGATTGAGACGCCAAAAGAACCATACAGATACAGAGATGGAAGCGCGGTCCAAGATCTCATGCGAGGCATGCAGGAACTCACCACAGAAGTTCAAGATCTTAAGGTAGAGAATGCTGCTTTAAAGCAGCTAGTCCTGTCTGGTGATTCTGCTACTAATGAAAGTGTCTTGTTGGGTGGAGTAGTGGACAAATATGATGGTTCTCCAAAGACTCTTCGGGCCTTCCTTGATTCATTTTTGGTACATTTCACCTTCAAGCCCTACTACTTTTCCACTCCTAGAGCAAAAGTGGGGTTTATGATATCACACCTCACTGGAAATGCCTTGACCTGGGCAACCCCCCTAGTCAATTCGGACAACGCCCTCCTGGATGATTACAATGGGTTTTTGGAAGCCCTAAAAGCCATGTTTGATCGCCCTGAACAGGTTTACAGCGCTCAAGAACATCTACTTGATTTTCGACAAGGATCCCAGGATATGCTTACATATGTGACTCGTTTCAAACAACTTATGAAGGAAGCTGATTGGTTCCAAGAGGCCAGCTTCACCCCCTTCGAAGAGGCCTGAATGAAGAAATAAAGGCCGAGTTAGCCAGGGTAGCTTGCCCAAATTCCTTCCATGCCCTTTTGGACCTTTCCCTGCAAATCGACTTTCGAATCCAGGAAAGAAGGGCGGAGAAAAAGAAGTCTAAATCTTAATTCCAAAAAACTGCCATAGACCATCCTTCTAATCCAGAGCCCGCAGTCTCTCCGACCTCGGATTCAGAACCCCTGCAACTGGGGGCCTTCCGTGGACCCATTACCCCACTAGAAAGGATGCGCCGTATTCACACTGGTCTCTGCATGCATTGCGCCTCTGATAAACATCTTGTGAGAGAGTGCCCTATCGCTCCCCCACGGCGTTCGGGAAACGCCAGCTCGAGATCCTAGATGGGGCACAGTTTCGGGAGAGTGGTGTCTGCTCCACATCAATTCCTTCCTTGAACTCTCCTGGACAAAACAACCTTGTGATTCTACAGGCATTCCTATCGCCTTCCAAGAGAGAATCCTACCCCATCATGGCATTAGTGGTTTGTGGAGCCATGGGCATATTCATAGATCATGATTGGGTCACTACTCATCACATTCCATACGAAACACGAGAGACTGTGCAGCCTGTTGAAGCTATCGATGGAAGACCCCTGTCTTCAGGACCCATAACCCTTCAAACGCTTCTTCGTTCCATTAACCACCACCAACAGAGGATTAAATTTGATATTATAAGAACTGCCCACTATCCTATGGTTGTAGGTATGCCCTGGTTACAGAAGCACAACCCCTACATCAATTGGACAGCAGGCTCTTTGTTCCTTGGTTCGGAACATTGCATGCCCCACTGTTTGTCCCTAAACACCTTACCAAATCCCCCTGATGACTTCCAAGGAACTCAGCAAGCGCCAGTCACCGTTTCTAATGTCATTCAGATTCCCAGGGCCTACCAGGCTTACGCAGATATGTTCTCCACAGCCATTGTTCAAGCCTTACCACCCCACAGACCTGAGGATTGGGCCATTGATACTGAACCTTCGGCAGTTATTCCTTTCGGAAGAGTGTTTATTTTGTCAGAACCTGAAAAAAGGGCCCTCCGGGAATACCTGGATACCAATTTGGAAAATGGAACTATTCACCCGTCCAAATCCCCGGCAGGCGCTTCTCTGTTTCTTGTTCCCAAGAAGGATTCCAAGGAGCTTAGGCCATGCCCGGATTACCGAGGCCTTAACCAATGCACTCTCAAGGACTGTTATCCATTGCCTCTCATCTCGGACATCCTGGAAGCGGTCAGAGGTGCATTCATCTTCACAAAATTAGATCTCAGGGGCGCCTACCATCTTATTTGTATAAAGGAGGGTGATGAATGGAAAACAGCCTTTAGAACACCCTTCGGCCATTTTGAATACCTGGTTATGCCCTTTGGACTTGCTAATGCCCCAGCAGTCTTCCAACGTTTTATGGATCGGGTATTTTCTGACATGCTGTTCCTCTTCGTCATTGTGTATCTAGACAACATACTAATCTACTCCAAGGACCATACAAAACATGAAAAGCATGCAAGGGCAGTCTTACAACGTCTTCATGAACACAAACTCCTGGCCAAACCCGAGAAGTGCCTTTTCCATGTATCTACTGTTCACTACCTCGGATTCGTTCTTAGCCAAAAGGGGATTAGAATGGACTCTTTGAAGGTTAATTCCATTCTTTATTGGCCTGTTCCCACTACTGTAAAGCAAATTCAATCCTTCCTGGGGCTTGCTAACTTCTACAGAAAATGAATTCCAACTTTTTTTGAGATTGTGCATCCTATAGTTACATTACTAAAGAAAGACACTCCTTTTCAGTGGACCTCAGCCCAAGATTTGGCGTTTCAACGGTTGAAGTCAGAGTTTACACAAGCTCCCATCCTTGCTCAACCCGACACTGACCGACCCTTCATTGTTGAAACTGATGCCTCCAACTACGCCATTGGGGCAGTTCTGAAACAGGAACTTGCTGACAAGTTAGAACACCCCATCGCCTATCTTTCCCGCATCTTGACTCACAGTGAAACTCATTATTCCGTCCTGGAGAAGGAATTGTTAGCCATCCGTCAGGCATTCACTGATTGGCGTCATCTCCTTCTAGGAGCCAAACATCCAGTACAAGTCAGCACGGACCATCGGAAGCTTCAAGTCCTACAATCCCTAGAATGCAGAAACAGTCGCCAAGCCTGTTGGGCTTTCTTTTTTGCCCAATACCAATTTCAAATCCACCATTGCCCTGGAACACATAACATTATAGCTGATGCCTTGTCCAGACGTCCTGATTATGAAACCCTTAAAGCTGGACCTTTCCTAAGATGTTTCCCAACACTATATTTGTTGCTCAAGCAATTACTCTCCTGGAGGATATCCGAATCCAAACTCAGTCCTCTGAACCTTGGAAGGAGTTTAGGAGAAACAACCGATGGAAACTCAAAACAAAAGACGATATCTATTCAAGGATAATTGATTGGTTATCCCCACTCCTGGATTGAGACAAAAGATAACAAGCTTATGTCATGATACCTTCCATTCAGGACACCGTGGCATCACCCACACCCTACATCTAATACAAAGACAGTTTTGGTGGCCAAGGATGAAGGACGATATCAAGATCCACGTCCAGAATTGTGCAGTCTATAACCAGAACAAACATGACAATAAAAGACCAGCAGGTCTCCTGTTCCAACCGTCAATACCAACAAGACCCTGGGAAATCATCGCCACGCATTTAATCGTGGAACTACCGTCTTCCAGAGGCTGCACAACCATAATGGTTACCATAGATCTGTTCACACATATGGCTCATTTTACGCCTTTAAACAAGCTACCATCCTCATCTGAACTTGCTGGAATTTTCCTAGAACACATATTCCGGCTTCATGGACTACCTTCCAAGATCATTTCTGACCAAGGACCCCAGTACATATCCCAGTTCTGGAAACAGTTATGTCGTATACTGGGAATCCAATGTGCTTTGTCTTCCGGTTATCACCCATAGACCAATGGAGTTACTGAACGAGTAAACCAAACCCTGGAGCAATATCTTCATTGCTTCACCACCAAGGTCCAAGATAATTGGTCACTCCTAATGCCTGTGGCCGAGTTCGCATACAACAATTCAGATCATTCAGCTATCAAGACTAGTCCTTTCTTCTGTAGTCAAGGATTTCATCCTTGAGTACTGCCGTCCATTCTTCCTCACCCTACCCCAGTTCCCGCAGTTGATTCCTGGATTGGGACATTAATCAATGTGCACAAGGAAGCTAAAGAACACCTAAAAAGGCCCGAAGAGACGTTAAACATTATGCCGACTCCAAAAGAAGACCAGGACCTTCCTATTCAATAGGCGATAAGGTCTGGTTATCCTCAAAACTCCTACCACGTCACCTACGGCCAAATAAATTAGCTCCCAGGTTTTCTATAAAATAAATTGTCAATCCAGTGGCCTTTCGACTCCGTCTACCAGAATCATGGAAGAGGATCCATCCAGTCTTCCACACTTCTCTGTTGAAACCATATGTTCAGCCCTCTCGAACTGCTCCAAGATCTACCCCAGTGATTGTCAATGACCAACTCGAATACAAGGTCTCCAGAATTTGTGACTCTAGGTACCGACGCAGTGAACTGCAATATTTGGTCAAATGGAAAGGGTATCCTCCTAGTGAAGGCACCTGGGAACCCATGTCAAACATGAATGCCCCCAGGCCGATTCGAAGATACCATCTTATCCATCCAGGCAAACCCGGAGAAGCTGGGCTTCAGAGGAGGCATACTGTCATGAACCGTCGCCTGCGTCCATTCTGGACTTCGTGGTCTCTGACCCATAGAGGACTGAATGCAGTAATCCTCCCAACATGGCCGCCTGATACGGAACACAGCCTGCCAATCTTTGCGATCCATGCCTTGCACACTACTAAACAGACATGCCCCTGCGGCGCTCCGCGTCTCAACGCTACCGCTCACTGTAGTTGGACGTGTGTTGCCGGAGTTCGCTCAGGGCTTTTTCCTCACTCCTGTTTTCCAGTTCCTTGAATCCCCCTCCTTCCTTCCTTCCCTCTAACTTACCTCCGAACTTCCTGGATTTTCACCCGTGCTCGAGTCACGGCGTTCCATGCCTCTGAGCCCAGACACTATTCCTTCCTGGTTCAGTCCTGGACTTCTGAACGTATCCTGGAATTGAAACATCTTTCTGGAATCCGAAGACCAGCACACTGGCTTATATAAATCCCGGACCGTGCGAAAGAAGTCACCAAAGAAGGTCACAAGCAAACAAGAAAAACAGGTGAGAAGGGGAGAGACTTGTGACACGGGCAGGGCTGGTGGCAGTTTATCGTTTCCTATATTCTTAACCTTTTCCTGCCAGGTAAACCGCGATTACTGCGTTTGGCTCGAATAGGTGGCCTGGCTCCAAAATGGCCACGCCACAAGGTTCTTTGTCCTGTCCTTTGGCCATCTTGCCCCTTCACCTTCCCCAGGTCGAGCAGACCCGGGTCAGTCCTTATTTGGCATGCATTCTCCCACAAAACGCCAAGCTTTTTCCGGCTTCTGCATGCCTTGTGTGTGTGCCTCCAGGATGTGGGCTGGAACGTCTGATTCCAATCCACATCCTGGGTGCCAGAGAGTCTGGAGTGCTGTGAATGTCGGGGACCACCATGGTCCGTGATTGGTCCACTTATGGTATGCCTGTATGTGAGCAGATCTCCCATTGAGTACTCTTTGTTTTGGCGCAAAGGAGATTCTGGGTAAGAGAAGGCCCAAAACACCCATACCATGTCGACTTCTGGAGTTCTCACTGAACAAAGGATAGGATCCAGGTATCCTGAAACTAAGAAGCTGAGTCGAGGAACCGCTGGTGACCCGCTGGAAGGTTTGGCACCCTCAGCTGCTGTCGTCCTGTGAGACCCCTCTGCATCTGGTCATTCTAGAAGGTCTGGGAAGATGCTTTGACCCATTGGAATAGTGAGACCAACTCTTCTCGACTACCTTCATCAAAACCTGCAAGACAGCCTTCTCAGAAATGTCCGTGGACCAACCAGTAGGCTAACCAGCTTACACAGACTCTTTGCCCTGATACTGTCGCCGTTTTGAGGAGGCCCTCGAAACTTGGTATATCGTTAGCTCTGTGTACCCTCACACCGAATTTCATACACTTGCCATTCCCAGGACTGAAGTGAGACGAGTGTGCCAGAACCGCAGTATTTGCGGTTACAGTGTGTTGCCCAGCTGTGGTGACGACCTTTGCAGGTGTGCTGAATTTGTGCCCCTCTTGCCCCTGAAGCCTGCCGCAGTGAAACTGACCTGATCCATCCACCAGGAGCGGAGAAATCGTCACTGTCCCATTTGGGAATCATCACTGTATCTTTGTCGCTGAAAGCTGCAGAGCCGCTAAATTGCAGCACTTGAACCTGCAACCAAAGTAGACTTGATTGTCGAAGTTTGGTCGGGAGTGCACCGGGGGTCAGCAAGTAATTGCAACCCGAACCGGTGGCCTCTAGCGCCTCCATCCATTTTTAAGCACGAGTGGCCCCTGGGGTCCCCTCTCCTTTCCGCTGCTAGTGCGACCTAGTGAACTATTCCAACTCTTGGAATCAACCCTGTCCTCAAGTGGAGACCCTCCCTGAATAATGGGAACCTATTCTTCATCAACTCACCCACCTTTCTGAGTTGCTACAGACCCTTGAAGAGACCTCGTTTTGCCCATTTGAACTACGTGTGCGCTTGCATTGCATGTACATTTGAGCATTAGGCTCCAATCTTCTTAGGGATTGGATTGCCTCTTAGTTAGGAGTGTGTTGGATGCAGAAGGGACTAAAAACTATTTGCACTGCCTGTTTCCTTCCCCTTTTAAGTTGTGGACCCATTTTGTGCATTAACTCTTTAGACCCAAATGGTCTTGTATATATGTATTTAGATAGGATTGTGTTGGCTTAATAGTATTACTGTGATTTGATTTGTGTGTTGAAACTCAAAGGCCTTGGAAATAAATGTATATGTATTTTTAATATATCTACACCTTACTGGGACTGATTTGTAAGTGTCCTTTACTCTGTGTGCTCATTGAGGTCTTTCAGTCACCCTCTCCCCTCATGAGGCCTAGTCTTGACCGCCACCTAGCTATCTTGATTGGCCTGGCTAGTCCTGAAGGTTACCCTGTACCAAGGAACTAGGCTGGCCTCCTGAACCTCTGCCCACCAGGTCAGAGTTCAGAAATCCATCTTACCACTACTCTGGGTCCCAGCTGCAGTAAGCTCTAACAGTCCGTTCTCCTCTTAGCGTGCTCTCATGCCTCAGCAATATTCAGGGAGGTTGATTCTATGCCAGTGTTCAGCGTTCAATTCCTCTGGTATGTACCAGGCAGTGGCAGCAGGAGATTCCAGAAACTGTAGTGTAGAGCCAACAAACAAAGGATGAGGTCCAATATATGAACTCTCCCATCGCCTGCACACTTTCAAATGCTGTGCAAAACTGCCAGTTCTTAGAGACAAAAAGCCATACACATTCCTAAAGGATTTAAATTAAACAATATCAAACATAATAGTTTAAAATATTGTGGCTGATTAATTACTTCAACTTCTTCTTGAAATCAGGCAGTCTTAACAAAACAAAGCTGATGCATTTTGGGGTCAACGCCCCTTCTTCTAGAGCAATCCAGACTGTAAGGAAACACCAAGACACACTTTTAAGTCCTGTACACTAATATCAAACTAATAGATCTAAAAATAACTAACTTGCAAATCCGTGAAAACTCATGTGCTATTCATGCCATGGTTATATGTACACATTTATGTTCCAAGTGAACCAAATGAAATCCAAAGAGCCAGCTGGATGTAACCAAGTGATACAGAGAAAACATGTGCAGAAAACACCTCATAGTCAACTCGCTGGTGTAATATGCTGGATACATGCAACATGTAAATGCCCAAGAATAGGATAAAGATGGTACGCTCATGGACATACCTGGCCAGAGAGCAGCTCATTAAGTAAATATAAACACAGATTCAAGGCCCACCAGACCTATTGACATACTGCAGTGATAAAGCGAAACAACCACCAATCAGAGGCAGCTATTAGTGTACGAAGTACCTAAAGTGAAAGGCATAGTAAGCACTAACCTAGTGTTTTAATCGATGAAGTAAAAGCCTTTGAAAACTAGCTCGACCTGAGCAGGCTGATACCCAGGTGTAATTCAATGGCTAATGCAAATCATCCAGGTCCTCGAACATGTGTGAGCAAATCTACAAAAAGTGTGAGGGCATCATGTTATTACAAAAGCTCATCAAAATAATCTAACCACCACTATTTCCCAAGATGCAGTATATCCTGCTACACTCAGTAGGAAGCTTACTCTCTAGAGAGGAGAGGTACACGTCCCTGAATGGCGCGTAGACTTAAATTTAAATCCACCCGAATACTCAGTCAAGCTCTCCATAGAGTGGTATACTGATCAATACAGGACTTCCAACGCGTGTGTATGCATGAAACTAAAGAAAAACACATTAAGTCACATTGTTGACCCGAAGTGACCACAACTCAACTATGAGACAAATTGTATGCACTCAAACAAGTGCAAATGCTTACCAGGAAATATTAGCAGGCACAATCCCCTGTGTGGCGTGTAAGTAGTCTATTAGCTGTGAACCCTTCATACCTACAGTGATACACTGACGTGCGTATAAACACTTGTGGAGAAAATAGAAAGCGGACTACCTATAAGGTCAGAGGCCCTGGGGGCCATCTGTACAGACAGTTAGGTGCGAAGATCAAAAACGGACCAGCCGCAGGCCACCCATATGTAGCGACCATTAAACGGCATAACACCGCTAAACTCAGGGCTCAAATGGTGAGCCTTACATCAAGGGAAAAAAATCATTAACACGTGTCTGAACAAACATAAAGTCAAACAGAATGATAATACAAATTGCTAAAGAAGGAAAGAATGGGGGAAACACTTTAACATGGGTTAAACACCCAATTGGCTCATTTGGTTACATGTACAATCTCAATGGGGCACAGTCAAGCAGTTTATAACTACAAAGTGGTAACCACAAAAGTAGCAAATATAAAGAGTCATCATTAGGTAGGGTCTTCTCGGTCTATAGCCAGACATAATGTGCAGTCCACATAATTGAAGTTAACATCGAACAAGCATATTATGAATTAAAACAACCGATGATTTATGGATAGAGAGCCTTTACACAGTCATGACAACCAATCCAGTCAAACCAAATGTTTAGAGGAAGAAATGTTTGTCTAGCACCATCTTACCATTCAACAAGTAATGCATTGGGCATAAGAAAACATTACACAGTTGCCATACATTAATAAAGTGATCAGGATGAATAGCCCCATAAGGACGTGTATATAGAAAAAGTATTGCCAAAGGTGGCAAGATGTAGATATTAATATTCAACACTCCTGAATGTTATGTTAACAGAAAAGTATGTACAACAGACCTGTTCCAGACAATTATAAAAAGCAGTTTAGACAAAATTCCTCATTAAGCCCCCTTGGTTGTACAGTGTCTAAAAGATGTATCCAAAACATCTATCTCTGAAGTAGGCATGAATTATAGTTAACCCCCCTCCCTGGTGGTTTAACAACTTCCAATACCTGGAATTTCTTTTCAGACACCGTATGGTGCTGTTCTTGAAAGTGTGTTGCCAATGGTGATTTCAGATTGTTACACCTCACATTCGATGTGTTCTCTGTCAACCATTATTCTTTAGCAGGTCTTGATGTTTGGCCCACATAAAGATGTCCACATGGACATTTAATGGGATAGATTTCTCCTGGTGTGAAGCAGGTAGCATAATCCCTAAGGTTGATTTTTTTTTTACCCATGTGTGGATGAGAAATGGTTTACCTTTAATGATGTTATTACAGTGACTACACGCAAGAAAGGGGAATGCACCCTTCCTGCGTGTGTTCAGAATCAGTTGTTTTTTCTTTTGCGGTCGTTCTGCCCTCACTAGTTTGTCTTAAAAGCTATTACCCCTTTTAAAAGCCATCATCCGTGGTTTAGGGAAGAGGTTGTGCAGTACCGGGTCATGTTGTAACAAGTTCCAATGTGTTTTAATTATTTTACTTATCTGAAAACTTTGTCTTGAGAACTTGGACACAAACAGAAGTGGGACTTCTCGAGTCTGTTCTTTGGGCTAATGCAATTGTTCTTGTGGGACCTCTGTGGATCTAGACTTAGCATCATCCAAACTTTGGCCGAGTAACCCTATCACATTCAACACTGACTGACTGTATGTCGGTAATATCTGTGTCCACAAACCCCTCCTCCTCACCTGTATCTTCCGATGAAGTCTTGTGTCTGAGTACATTCCTTCTAGTCATTTTCTTTTTTGTGAAGAGGTAAGGTCTTCCACGGTAAGAAGCCACCCTGGCAACCTGTAGAGACAGGGAAGCAGAGGACCCCCTTCCGCACAGACCGGTTTGAGAGGAAAAAAGCAACAGCTAAAAAAACACTCTCTTGGATATGACGTCTTGAAAGAGGAGTAGTTCGGAGGAATATCCAGGATAGGTAAGAAGGTCGATGGTCGGGTCCTTAGAATAGTGATGCCGATGCAGGAAGCAGTCCTTATCAGAGAATGACCCCGGGAAGTATGAATTCTTGCGGATGATCGCCAATATTCAGGAGCGCAGTGGAAGGACCCTGTTCAGCAAAGGAGCGTTAAGAAAACAGAAAGAAGGAAGGTAAAGCAAGATGGAGACAGAAGCGAGGGCGGAGCAGGACAGGACAGAGTACCAAAGGAAACAGGTAAGAAAGAGACACGAAAGGGAGAGATCAGGAGAGAGGCAGAGATGGTAAGACAGAAGGTGGCCGGAGCCGTACCAGGAATAACGGAAACGAAGCGGAAGGACAAAAATAAGGTAATAGAAGACCAGAGAAGCGAAGGATGGCAGACGGCCGACTAGCGGAGAATGAAAACAAAAAAGGCGGAGGAAAGACGGGGAAAACAACCCCCCGTAGGAAGTAAACAGAAGGCGAGCACAGAACAGAAAGCGGTGCGTACAGCAGAAAGTTGCAACGCGCCGAGCCCAACACGAGGCGTGGCTAAATATGGAAACTAAAGACAGGCAGAGACAGAAAGACTAGAACGGCCGCCAGAAAGTGAAAGGCAGAAACGGAACATCCTAATGGCAAAGCCAGCGCCATGTATTCCATAGCCGCCAGTGATGTCTGCAAGAAGGCGGCATGACAGTATTCCCCCTCCCAAGGGGCACACCCCCCGGTTTACCAGGGAATAAGCGGTGGAATCTCTAGACAAGACTGGGAGCATGAATGTGGGAAACGGGTTCCCATGAATCTTCAGGCTGGGAATAGCATTTCCAATGGACCAGATACTCCAGCCGGCCTCTTCTGTAACGGGAGTCTCGAATAGAGGCAACCTCGTACTCCTCCGGAGGGATGTCTGTAGGCACTGACCTTCGGGGTGGACTACGGTGGTAAGTATCTTCTTTATATTCTTTCAGCAGGGAGGAATGAAACACAGGGTGAATGCGTCTCAATTACCTTGGCAACTGGAGGCGGTAGGCCACTGGGTTCATTCTGTTGAGTATAGTGAATGGGCCCAAATACCGTGAGGTAAGTTTTGAAGGGTGTAACAAGCAGGGAAGGTACTTGGTAGCTAACCAAACCTTGGTTCCCTTCTGCCAACATGAAGAAGGAAGGCGCTTCGGATTACTATGGAAGCCGTAGCGAAGTCTGCTGACCTGAAGACTCTCAACAGCTATCCTGTGCGCCTCCGAGATGTTGGACAACAAGTGGTCCACAGAAGGAGTACCAGAAGGGGGAAAGGACATAGACGGTATAAAGCTGGGATGGTAGCCATAGGAACGAAAAAAGGGACTAAGTTTTGTAGCACTGTGTGTAGAATTGTTATAGGCAAATTCCGCGGTGGGTAGCAAGGTTACCCAGTTGTCCTGCTGACTGTTGACAAAACATCAAAGATATTGTTCCAGGGAGGCATTGGTCCTTTTGGTCAGGCCATTAGTTTGCGGGTGGAACCCTGAAGACATAGCTCTTTCTATACCCAACCTCTCACAAAGCTCTTTCCAGAAACGAGAGGCATATTGGGCGCCTCTATCCGATCTAATCTTGTCTGGGATTCCATGTAGACGGAAGATTTCTTTGGCAAAGGCTGAAGCCATTTCTGCAGCATTGGGTAAACCAGCCAAGGTTGTAAAGTGAGCCATCTTAGTAAAACAGTCCACTGTCACCATAATGCAGGAGCAACCCTTGGAAGATGGTAACTCAATAATGAAGTCGGTAGTGATAATGCTCCAGGGTCTCTTGGGCACACTCTCCTGCTGAAGATACCCTATAGGCCTCCGTGTACTATATTTAGAACAACAGCAGGCAGGACAAGTAAGGACATAATTGGAAACCTCTTTAGCCATACCAGGCCACCAAAACTGGCGTCTAAGCAGATCAAGGTTGTTTTTTATCCCTCTATGCCCTGCTACCGGATCATCATGACACCATTTTAATGCATTTCGTCCGAATCTGGCGTCAGGTAAGTATAAGCGTTGTTTGTGGAAACACAATCCGTCTTGCATGATTAGGTCTTCTGGATGACAGCCCGACTGAGGAACCTCGGAAATGTGGGTGGCTCTGCGAACCTCTTCCAGGAAAGAGTTGATGGAACAGATGACCTTTTTGTCAGGTAACATAAGGCTTAGTTGCTGTTCCTGGGATTGCCCAGGTATAGGTCTTCTTGAGCGGGCGTCTGCGAGTAGGTTCTTTGAGCCAGGCAGATATGTCAACACAAAGTCATACTGAGAGAAAAAATAAGCCCATCGCGCTTGACGTGAATTAATGTACTCCATACTCTGAATAACCTTGAGATTCTTATGGTAGGTTCTTAACTCAAAGGGATGAATTACTCCTTGCAGATGATGTTGCTACTCTTCACAAGCTGATTTCATTGCGAGTAATTCTTTTTCGATCACAGAATAGTGAGTTTGAATGGTATTCAAGGTCTTGGACATGTATGCCACGGGGTACTCGATGCCATCATGTTTTTGTAGCAGAGCGGCTCCTAAAGCCGCTGTAGAGGCACCAGTCTCTACAATAAACAATCGTCCTTGGTCCGGCTGGTGTAGCACAGGAGCCGAACAAAAGTTTTCTTTTAATTGTTGAAATGCCCGGTCAGCCTCGTTAGACTAAAAGAAAGGGGTAGATGTTGTATTTAACAATTTGGTGATGGGCAGAACTCTATTGGAAAACCCTGCTATGAACTTGCGATAAAAATAGGCTAGCCCTAAGATCCTTTGGATGTCCTTAAACGAACCGGGAGTGGGGCATTGCAATATAGTATCAACTTTAATGGGATCCATCTGGATACCTTCGGGTGATAGAATAAACCCTAGGTAGGGAACCACAGTAGCTTGAAAGACACATTTGTCAGGATTGGCCTTTAAGTGATTGTCCTTTAGTCTTTGCAATACCTGGTGCAGATGAATGGAATGGGGTTGGTGGTTCTTGGAGAATACCAGTATGTCATCAAGGTATACAATGGTGCATTGGAATAAACGATCTGAGAAGGTGCGTTCCATGAACCGTTGGAAGACTGATGAAGCGTTAACCAAGCCGAAGGGCATGACTCGGTATTCAAAGTGCCCAAAAGGTGTTCTAAATGCGGTTTTTCACTCATCCCCGGATCGAATGCGTAACAGGTGATAAGCTCTTCGGAGATCGATTTTGGAGAATATCTTGGCTCCCTGTACAGCTTCTAAGACACCTTTGATCAGAGGCGTAGGGTACCGGTCCCTAATGGTGACCTGATTGAAGCCCCGGTAGTCTATGTAAGGTCTAAGTTCACTGGAATCCTTCTTGGGGACGAAAAACAGTGAAGCCCCAGCCGGGGAGTGCAAAGGTTGGATTAGACCGTTGTGTAAGTTAGAGTCCAGGTATTTCCTGAGTACCTCCTTTTCTTTGAGTGAGAGGGAAAACATACACCCAAACGGAACCATAGCCTCGGGCAATAAGTTGATGGCGCAGTCTTCGGGCCGATGGGGAGGTAGTTCTTGTGGTTCGTTGTCCTGAAAAACCTCCATGTACTGACTAAGCTCAGCCGGGATGCTGTTTATTCTCAAAATTCTTGTTCCTTGTGATGGTTCAGGAAGTGTCTGGATGGTGGCGTAATTGGTTACTGGAAGGCAGGTCTCGCGGCAGTATTCGGAGGCGAATTACATCTGATTGTTTTTCCAGTCTATGGTAGGGTTGTGCTTCCGTAACCAGGACACCCCCAGTATGACTGGGAAGTGAGCAGCTCTGATGAGGTCAAACTGAATAGTTTCAGTATGTTGTAGCAACTTCATGACCATTAGGGGGGAAGTGTGTGTCATTAAGCCTAAGCTTAAGGGTTTGCCGTCAACTCTTTCCAGTTTTTGATCTTCCTCCTTCTCCAGACCGCCAATACCTGTCTTGTCGGCCCACACAATGTCCATGAAACATCCTGCTGCACTGCAATCCAGCAACGCCAGTACATCAAAGGTCTGTTGAGGAAGACTCCGTTGAATAGCTACCACCATGAGACGGTTGTCTTCGGTAGAGTTGATAGGAGTTATTGACAAAGAAATGTAGGGACCAGGAAATCCCCCTTGGTAACTTGTCCCTGCTAGTTCCGAGGAAGCGCGTTTCCCGACCTCCGTGGTGGCACATCTGGACCGTCTCTTAGAAGATGTTGGTTGGACCCACAGTGCATACATAGGTTATTATCTCTTCTTCTCTTGCATTCATCTGGGGTAAGAGGACCTCGGGTAGCACCAATCTGCATGGGTTCCTCCTTTTTCAGGTGGGTTGGAGAGGGGATGGACACACAAGGTTCGGATACAGCAGAAAAACCATGGTTCTTTCGACGTTCTGAACATCTTTCAGAAAGACGAAAATTCAACTGAAGGACCATAGACCATAGTTCGGACTGAGTTGCCGGCCTGGGTACCCGTGCTAGTTCATCCTTCAGGTCTTCTCTGAGACCTCGCTGAAATATGGTTTACTGGGCATTTTCTTGCCAAGCGGTCTCAGCTGCTACTCGTTTGAATCGGGATATGTAGGACAACAGATCAGCGTTGCCCTGCCGTATGTCCAACAACTGTTCACTAGCAACCAGCGCGGTCTCTTGCCTTTCTAACGACAACTTGAACTGGGCTGTAAACCCACTATAGTCCTGCAATAAGGGGCTGGCACTGGTTACTAATGGGGTAGCCCAGGCTAAGGCGTTCCCAGTTAGATTAGATATCAGGAAACTTATACGGGCTTGATTAGAGGCATAGGTTTGGGGTCTGAAGGTGAAATGAATGATGCATGACTCCATGAATTCTTTAAACTTATGTGGAGAGCCGTCGTATTTGCCACAGGCTAGAGACATAGGAGGGAGTTCACTGCAGGCTCTTTCCTGACTGTCAATTCTCTGCTTAACGGCAGCATTCTCTGCCTTGACGGCTTGCAGTTCCTGTGTTAAATTGTGCACAGCAGTAAGTAGTTCCTGGATTTGTTCAGCCGAAGCCATTGGGGGTACTTTTTGGCATTGCAAACTATCACATTCAACACTGACTGACTGTATGTCGGTAATATCCGTGTCCACAACCCCCTCCTCCTCACCTGTATCTTCCGATGAAATCTTGTGTCTGAGTACTTTTCTTCTAGTTGTTTTCTTTTTTGTGAAGAGGTAAGGTCTTCCGTGGTAAGAAGCCACCCTGGCACCCTGTTGAGACAGGGAAGCAGAGGACCCCCTTCCGCAGAGACCGGTTTGGAGGAAAAAAGCAATAGCTAAAAAAAATCCTCTTGAATGTGACGTCTTGAAAGATGAGTAGTTAGCAGGAATATCCAGGACAGGTAAGAAGGTCGATGGTCGGGTCTTTAGAATAGTGATGCCAATGCAGGAAGCAGTCCTTATCAGAGAATGACCCCAGGAAGTATGAATTCTTGCGGATGATCGCCAATATTCAGGAGCACGGTGGAAGGACCCTGTATCAGCAAAGGAGCGTTAAGAAAACAGAAAGAAGGAAGGTAAAGCAAGACGGAGACAGACGCGAGGGCGGAGCAGGGCAGGACAGAGTACCAAAGGAAACAGGTAAGAAGGGGACAGGAAAGGGAGAGATCAGGAGAGAGGCAGAGACGGTAAGACAGAAGGTGACCGGAGCCGTACCAGGAATAACGGAAACCAAGCGGAAGGAAAAAAAATAAGGTAAGAGAAGACCAAAGAAGCGAAGGATAGCAGACGGCCAACTAGCGGAGAATGGAAACAAAAAAGGCAGAGGAAAGACGAGTAAAACATCCCCCCGTAGGAAGTAAACGGAAGGCGAGCACAGAACAGAAAGCGGAGCGTACAGCAGAAAGTTGCAACGCGGCTAGCGCAACAGGGGGCATGGCTAAATACAGAAACTAAAAACAGGCAGAGACAGAAAGACTAGAACGGCTGCCAGGAAGTGAAAGGCAGAAACGGAACATCCTAATGGCGACGCCAGCGCCATGTATTCCATAGCCGCCAGTGATGTCTGCGAGAAGGCGGCATGACAAACCCCTCTTTTTATATTTCTCCACAATTCAGAGCATTCTGCGTCTAGCCCCGCTGGTTCTGAGACAATCCTCTTAAACCTTAGTATCTGACTGCAGGGGAGGCTTTGAAGCATCACTTTGGGGTGAAAACTAGTGAAATGTAGTAAGTTGATAACATGAGTCGACTTGTGGTAAGTCGAGGTAGCAATTTTCCGTTCCTTGGTGGCCAAACTGATGTCCAGGAAATCTGGTGAGGGCGAACCAACTTCAGAGTGAATTTAATGTGCGTATTAATTGAAAAGAGAATCGAAAAAAGACAACAGCTCTTGTTTAGACCCACAACAGATCCCAAAAATGTCATCTATGTACCTTTTCCATAGGAGAATGTTACTGGCCGATTTGAGTTGATCAAGAATGAAAGTTTTCGCAAATGTTTGCATGAAGATGTTAGCGTAGCGGTAGCCAGGAACCATCTCTCCCCCATTTTCAATGTTAGCCCTCAGTGGGGAGGGGGAGGGAGTAACCATCCGTATGGCACTGCAAGGTTAGGCAGGAGTAGCCCATGTGCAGCCCCTCTGGAGCCCCAGTCTCCAGTTAGATGTGCAAACAAAACTTGAGGGGTGGCAGGGGCGCTACTCTGGGTCCCAGTTGCAGTAAGCTCAAACAGTCCTGTATGTACCAGGCATATATATAATGGGAAATATTGAATACTGTTGAGGCACGCATGACCTAAGTCTTTGGACCCCAAGGAGGCTCACAATGACCATATAAGGATACATCATACCAGGCCAAGATTATTTTCACTTTGTGGCCTCAGCAGGGAAGTGGCAGAAAACTGCAGCTAATATTTTATTTATAAAATCCCTTTCCTTAATAATCAAGTAATAATGTACTTGTGAGAAGTTGTTGTATGTGAGCTACATTTAAGGAGCACAATGCATTGGAAATTAATCAGAGAGGCTGCCAATGAGGATCCCCATTGATGTATTGTGATCTGCATTGTTTTAGTGAAGATGGAGGGCATAACCCGAGATAAACCATGAACCTAGGCCATGGCTTGTGACTGTGAATGGAGTAAAAACTCATTCAGTGTTATAAAATATGTCGCACAAGGAGGCATTTGCTTACAACTGTGGTGTCACGCTATTTGTTGTGTTGGTGTTCTTGTCCTTGCGGCTAATGTGTGAGAGTGGGGGGCGTTACAAACTGAAGAAGACGGTATGATTATCTGGTAAGGTCAAGGAGTATACAGGAGTGAAGACCCATCAGAACATGTAGAGGTTTAGGGCATTATAGGAGAGCATTCCCCGATTTCTAGCTGCAGCATTCATTTGGAATTTGCCTGCGCGCTCTTTTTCTTTACTGCAGCGCCCTCTCCTCCATCAACCTTTGTCAGGAATATCATAAGACGTAAAGTCGAAATAGCCATGTTGCGCGGTGCTTCCCAGAGAAACCCTGTTCCCAGTGCTTCTTCAGTCTCGCTGCGCTTCCTATATCTCCAATCAGAAGCTGGCTGATGGGAGCAGTTCCTCTCAGCTTCTGCAATGAATCATGTTAATAATACGGAAGGGGAGGGGAAAGGATAGCATGTACTAAACAAAGGCTAACGCTGCATTTTCTTGTGCACTCTTGAGCTGGAGAGCAATACGTTTTCAGGTGGCTGCACTAAATCCCGTGTAAAAACAGAAGGGATGATTGATAAGGTGGTACTTAAGCAGAACAGGCCAGCCATTGGCAGGGCACGTGGCGTACACCCTGAGCTGAAACCCATCAAACCTCCATTGTTCGGAAGGACACGTGCTTGACCCGCATCATTGCTACCGAGAGCCATTCGCTGTCGCCCAAACTGGCACTGCACAGAGCTGCTGCTGGAAGAATGGTTGTGTTCTTAGCGGGACCTGCGCAATAGCTGCGGAGCCTGTATACTGCAGTCAGTGAAACGTTATTCTCTTAAAAACATCTGCCGGGCAATACCGATGTTTCACCCATGCACAATTAGAACAAGGACTTAAAAGTACACCTTAATGAAAACCATGGTAATATGAGCACGCTGAGCAGGTTATTTTCTTTCAAAATATTTCTCAGCAATTGCTAATTAGTCAAATGTAAGATCTCTGCGTTATTAGCAGACGACGTTCTTTCATTGATCCAATCTTCACAGGCTTCAGAGCTATGTGAGACACGGCGTGCTGACAAAATGGAGGAGGGAGATCTTTTGCTTCCATCTGTAAAAAGATGTGCTGCCGACTCGTCGCCCAAACCCCCTCTCGTTGCGAAAGTAAGCAATACATGTCCAGAATGGCAACTTTATCTGAAACCTTGCATTTTAGCAAGAATCAGAGAACCATAATAGTGGGTGGGCAGTCACAGCAGTAATTGACTTGCGTTTGGGAGGTGAACAAAGAAATTTCAATAGGTTGAGCACTTTCTGAGAAATGGCACCATTTAACTGCGCCCTCACTAACTGTAGGAAGTTTAGCAAACGAGGAGGAGTGTATGGTACCACACAGCAAACTGAACCACCTCTAGGTGTTTCAAGGTTAAAAGGCACCAGCTGCCTTTCTCTGTCATCTTACATTTCTAAGTATGGCGGCAAAGGAAGAGAATGTGACTTGAAAGTTATCACACACATTTGAAATAGAGAAGCAAGGATTGGCTCTCTGATGCTCCAGAGGACATACCCACTTGTCGGGAGAAAGTCAGAAGGCCTGATGACCGACCATCTTCGAAAGTCTCACAATATCCAACCCCTTCCTCTGATTACTGAGGGCTTCCATAAGGTGCACTCTAAGGTGCATAACAAAAGGAAACCTGTTTTTTTTTTAGACTGCTCAGAGCACACTCTCTTTTTGTTTTTGTTGTCTCTGTTGAGCGCCCTGAGACCTTTGGGTGAGTGTTGCGCTTTATAAAAACCTATTTAGTTTGTTAGTTAGTGAATGCTGGTCTTGGAGCAAATACAATTTTCAAAAATGTGCTCACCTGGAACAGAATTTTTTCATGAGAATCCACTCCAGGAGATGTACATTATTATATGTCACCATGTTGTGAGTAGACAATGCACCCATTGCGAAAACCCTCCTTTTCCCTCACTTTGAATCTACCGGCTACGCCAGTCGCCTCCCTTCCCTGTTTCATCTTTGTTCTTGCTCCCTCTCCCTAACGCAAGCCTGCCCCCCACTACACCCACCCCTGCACACACACCACTATTATCCACTACCCCGACTGCGCCATCTGCTTGTCCTCTCTGCTTCCCCCCACTATTGGAGGCCAATCGCTCGCCCTGTTCCTTTCTTCCAGTGTGGGCCTTCCCAAAGCCGTCTCTGCTGCAGTTCATTCAGTCAGGTGGGATGTCACAGATGACCTGACACACACTCCAAGACTCCAACAGCTGATTCAAGGGTTATTATTAGTAACACTAATAGACATTCACACTTGCAATAGAATACGCTGGGGTACACTAGTGGGACCCCCCTACCTTCCTCACTTGGTCTCCCACCTCTCTATACCAGGTGCCCCTAAATCCCTGTGTGCTAACTAATGACAGGCAACCCCTGCAATGTCAAATGTGGCTAAGTTTAGGGCCTAAATGCTGTAGCCTTCTCTATCTGACTCCCTCCAGGGTTCCTCTAAGGAATTCCCTATATTAGTACTCCCCTGATCAGATTGTAGATGATTATTTTCGGATTATTGTTCCCCCACAGCCACACAGCTCCTCTCTCTCCTTCCCCTCCCTGATGTTCCTACTATCCACTCTATTCTACTCTTACCCCTCTTCCCTTCTCCATCTACTCCCCCTTCTCTGGTCTCAACCACTCTCCCTTTGATGTTCAAACACCCTCCACTGTCCTTTTCTTCTTTCATCTCCTCTGTCCTATCCGCTCTCTCCCCTTTCTACTCTCTCGACTCTCTTTGCTGTCCTGTTGCTCTTGTCTCCTCTCTCTTCTTTCTCTACAGCTTCATCTCCCCGCTCTCTTCTCCCCCCTCTCCTCCCTCCTCTCTTCTCTCCTCTTCGCTCATACTTCCCACTCTACACCTAGTCCCTCTCACTCACCCCACCAAACACTCACTCATTCACAAGCTGACTTTCCACATATGTCGCCACTATTTCTAACAACCACCATCTCATCTTTAACAACCCTTGCCACTATCTCCTCAATTCCTCAATGCTCTGCTCCATCATCCGTCCTCCACCTGGTCTCCCTGTCCAGCCCTCTCCTCCGGACCTCACTCAAACACCCCTCACTCTGTCTTTCTTTGGCCCGTGTTTTATACTCCTCTCATCTCAGTTCTAGCCTTCCCAGTCACCTCCATTTGTTCGGTGCCTCACCTGACCTACTCTCATCTCAGTTCTAGCCTTCCCAGTCACCTCCATTTGTTCGGTGCCTCACCTGACCTAATGGGCCCATCTGTGCCTGTTCTTTCTCGCAGGGTTGGGTTTTCATGCAGTCAGTCTTGATAAACTCCTTTCAGCCCTGCCTCCTTTTTTCGCATGACAGTGGCACCATATTCATTCAACACGGCACACACAGGGGGGCAGAGCCTTGGGGTACTCCAAATTCCAAGACTAGCTCTGGTATAAACCATTGTAGGTTCCCTGCCCCATGATGGGAGAGATATCCATGGTCCCTGTCACAGGGAATTACATTCTCTTTCCTTAAGGGGGGGTCCTGGCCCATCTCAGAGCCTCCTTACATCCTTCATCACTGCATGCTCTGCCCACGCATTGCCCTGTCCCACACAACGTGACGCACTAACAAAAGCCCAGTTATCTAATTCTCATACGCGAACGCTACGTTCGCAAAGGCGCACAGTGTGCAGAGGGAGTATATTAATCTGTTGAGAAGCTGGGCCATCCCTAAGGAAAATGTGACTTGGGAATCAGAGTTGGCTTTGCATATATTATATAATGTTCTATTATTCTTTTTTTTTTACACCACACATCATCACTGTTGTGGTCTGAAAGTGTTGAAAGTGCTGAGCAATGTGCATATAGACACAAGTTGTGTCCCTGCCAATGAGAGAGTTAGGGCCTCATTACCCGGCACGCAGTAAGGGTTTACCGGTACCGGTAAGGGCACCGGTACCGGTAAACCCTTACCGCCCTACTACGAGGTCCCTTTGCCGGACCCGACCTCAACGGCCGGTTTTAGCAGCCGTTAAGGAACGGGCCTGCAAAGGGACCTTGGTGCTAATTTCGGTACCACAATTTGCGGTACCGTTATTAGCTCCTTCCCCATTCCCATTGAGCCCTATGGGGGCAAAAATGGGAATGGGGAAGTGCCTTGGTAAATGGGGAATTACCGCCCCCGCTCACCTTGGAGTAGGGCGGTAATTCCGCCATCCACCAAGGCGGACATGGTAAAATACCGGCGGCAACCATGGCGCTAATAGCGGCATGGTTACCGCATACCGTGTAATGAGGCCCTTAGTCTGCATAATCTAGCTTCTTTGTCAAACCTTATTTATCCTGGGCTGTAGTTACATTTTCCTGTAAAAAAAAAGGCAGCACAGTGACCTAAGGTTCAGAAGCACTGTTGAATCTGGTTTTACAAGTATACATTGGGGGATGTGTCCCTTTTCCTGAACTGACTTTGTGTGTGTATTGCCGCATGTCGCATTTCTGCTTCTTGACGGCCGTTGCCAGCCTTGTATCAGAGTCACATGACATTGCAAATAGGATGTAACCAAAATGACATAATATAGCATGGCATAATATAAAGCTTATATGACAAAACCACCAAGATATCCCACAATGGAAGGGGTTGAGGGCTATAAAGACGAGCATAAATAAATATACACATAGATAAAGTGAACAATGAGTGAAACCCCATTTACATTGTAAACATGTCCTAATTGAAATTTGGAAGGAAGAATTAAAATAAAACACAACAGAAGACTGTAATAAAGTGTGGGTTTGTGTCTGAGTGTGTGTGTGTGTGTATGGGGGTGCTCGTGTGTGTGCGTGAGTGGGGGTTACAATTATCATCAAGGCATACAGAAGATGTACATTAAAAGTATAGGAGTAAACAGAATTAATGACTGCAAGCTGAAAGGATTGCATTAAAAACCTTCTAAAACACATTCATTTCCTCGAAAGCAGACCCCAGACATGGGTACATTTCCAGTAGCAGGATAAATGGGCAATTGGACAGTACCTAGGCAAATAAAACCTTCACAAACGCTTTTAAAACCCCAGTGGGATTGCGTTAAAATCTGGCGATGCCCACCTTTGTTGGCACCAGCATTAACTCCACCACCCCAGAATAAGCATTTATTGAGCACCATTGAGAAATGCATTTTAGGTCCATCAGTCAAAATATTTCAAAATACATCTTTCCTACAAGGGGTTGACATGTATTTTTGCCAGGACATTTCATGAGCTCTTTCTCTGAAGAAAGTGACGCCTTTCCGGCTGAAGACATAAAACCTATTTTACTCAGGGATTTTAATCTTTGTGACCTCTCTGAAGCCTTTGGATAGATAGGCGATGCTTTAAGGGCTAAACACATTTTGAAGCTCCTGTCAAAATAAAAATCGGGTCAGTGATAGTTGATTTTTCTGTTTCTACCTCAAACTATGCTATCAATGTACCATGCTATCACATTTACATTCCCTTCTTTTGTCAATGGCAAGTGCGTGTTCAGTCAGTCTCAGTAATGGACAGGGTTACATGTGCGTTATTCCTTCAAAAAACGAACTAATTTAACTCTTTTGATCAGCCACTGGACTCCTGAGGGCTCCAAGAATGACAAATGTGTTTATATTTTAAAATCTTTATTAATAAATTGGATTCAGCTAAGTATTTGCATTTGTTTGTATTCTTTGCCATCACAATTCAATAAAACATTCATCAATACTTCGTTAATCTTAATAAATGATCTTAACCTTTCATCACTTCTCAATAAAATCAGCATGCATTGGTTTAAAAATTACCAAACAATAATCCAACTGTTTGTAATTCTAATTGTTTCAATCTATTTAAACATTCTTGCTTGTTACATTTACGTTCAATAAAATCATAATATTAAAAAGAGTTTTTAAAAATATCATTCGATCCTCGCCTGTGAATCATTCTTAAAATATAATAACTGCTAGCTGTACCATTGTACGATGCCTTCTAAATAAAATATATTTCAAAATCTATTTCAAGAAGCACATTAAGAGTAGAGACTAGCCTGTGTTTTGTTCTTGCTGGCAGCGGTGCATACTTTTGTAATTCATGTTACCTCTGGCAAACATCTTCACATTAGAAAGCATTGCTTTTCTTTTAAACAAGCTGTTTTAACACAATGCATATAGAAAAACGTTCATGTGCTCCATCAAAGCTTCTAACCGTCCTACGATAGACCCAGGCAAAAGCATCAGTCTAATTAATCTACTTCAAAAATGAACAGACCTTGTCCTACTTTGGACTCTGGCAAAAACACGTATCCAATGATTTTAAGTCATTTGCTATGCCTCTTGTATATTGTAATAGAAAAGGAATTAAAAGTCAGTCGCATGCATCACTTTCATACTGTGTTAGTGTAACATGACATGCCAGAACTTTCTGCTATGGAATCAGCTCGGAATCACATGTACGCATTGCGCTGCTGCTGACTTCTAATCAGCTCTCCCTGCTGTCATCCTCTGCACAACCCTTTAGGCTTAACCTCTCTGTGAAGCTTCCAAAGAGGTTGTGTTGTTGTATGTCTCTCAGAATCTACTTCAACATGTAAACACTCCATCTTAAAGTTATCTAGGTTACTTTGTGCTGCCTGGACAGGTTTCTATTCCCTAATCCTGGTAATCAATGATCTTGTCGAATATGGTTTGAACAATAAAAGCAAGTTGAAACTTGCTTAGCTCAAACTGGACTTCATTCACTTTAGCATAGGGCAGTTTTGGCATGCTGCCCTTTTGAGGTTTGCAGGTCTATGTAAATCAAATATGTAATGCAATATGATTTGACACACACAGTTGTTGCACAGCACAGGGTTCCTTTGCTTTGGGCTCTGTGTGTTTCAAGGCTGTACCACACAAGGATATGCATACTTGTTGCTTATGTCACAGCACTGAGGAATGAGGAAAGACTCTTTCTGCCAAAAATGTAATTTCCAGAGAGACTAATGAATAGCAATGACGGGTCTTCAACCCTGGATGTCCACAAACAGCCAGTACTATTAAAGGGAGAAGTGGATGACTCTTAAAACTCTTTCACGGGCTTTCAGTATGAAGGTTCTTTGATGAGCAAACAGTCATCAGGCTGCTCTCCAAGCAGTCATATAGCCCTTCCAGAAACTCTTTAATGATGTCTGGGGCGGAGGGTGCTAGTGAGCCCAGCCAAGATGGCCGCAAACCTATGAGCTCTTGATCACCCCAGACATGTCCGGTCAAGATCCTGCGTTTCACAGAATAATCTAGCCATGTTTTCAGACATTGCTCCTGAGTAATACGACTATTAACGTCTGTGAGGAAATTCAAGTCCCTGGCTGGTGTCGGAGCAGAGAAATTGAAGGTGATCGCTGAGTGGCCTTGTAGCCATAACATCAGACATGCTGTGGCCGGCCTTGGGCAGCGTGTATAGGTAACAAGGAGCGGGAACAAAGTGGAGTGTGTTCCCGCTTTCCAACAGATCACTGCTGTGCTGTGGCATCCAGTCTCAGGCACGATCAGCAAATCGGCATGGGCCTGGGAGGAGAGGTGGACTAGATCTCCCGATCTGCGGAGCTCATTGGAGGAGATGACTGGCAGGCAGTGATTGTTGGAGCTGCTGTTGGCCCTGCACTGCAGTGGGGGCATGTAGCCAGGTAGCGGAGGCCCAGCTACACAGGTGAAAAGCACCTGTGTGGATTGTGAGTCGGGGTGCGTGGGGATCGGCTTGCGAGCGGGCCCTTGAGGCAGCAGGCTTCCACCGGGCCAGTTCCCGGGTTTTCCGCAGCTCCTCCTTATGATTTGCTAGCAGCTGAGCTGCAAGCCACTGGCATTATATTCGGCTGGAACGGTCGTCATGGGCGGCGAATGGAGGCCCGTGCTGTTATCCAGTCAGTCGGATGCTATAATCTCTGGAGTAACATTGGGGTGCAGCCAGCAAGAACTGTGCTAACGTTGCCTTGGGCCGAGTTGTGGATCAGAGGTGCTGCTTTCACAAGGCATGCTGCCCTTTATCTGTCCTAGGAAATCCCTATTGGGGGCATCAGACAGAGTACTGCAATAGAAGTGTCATCATTGATTAGGAAGCACACTGGGATGGACCTGTTGGTTTTCATTTCTTGGCACAGCATGGCACACTTGACACATTGTAGGTGGCTGGAACTGCAGTGGATGAGGCATTGGCAGAGGTGGTGGTTACGCTTGTGCTTCAGAGGAATTGCTTCAGCTACCCTGCTTGCGCTATGCCTGGATCTGGGAGCAGGTGTCACCCGCGCCACCCACAAGGGGATACTGTGTTGCTAAGCAGGGAGGAACTAGTGCACATTAAAAGAACAAACAAGTGCCAGAATACAAATACCAGTGGCATCAGACAGGGTTGGCATGGCATGACATGGCCTAGAAGGCAGTCTACAGACTGCCTTCTGCTATAGTCAGGGCACATACACGCAGAGGTCACTCCTGCTGGGGCATGAACTGGGAGGCCCCTTCAGGGGTTGGAAAAGACTGGTGGAGTGAGCTGGCATAAGGAGGTTGCTCTGTTAGGTGTGCTCCAGAGTGAATGGGCCAGCACTGACTATGACTAAAGTCTTAATTGTGCGCATGTTCCCCCCGACCAGTAGACTATAGTGAGGGTGTTATGATCATTAACTGCATGCTCGGGTGGATGCCTCTGTGATTCAAATGAACTGAGGGGCAACAGCAATGTTGGGTTTGCACCTGTGCGTGATGTCTAAGGCAAATAAGACCCAGCAAAAGCTGTTAAAATTGCACTTTGACAACCCCTCTCAGGTTAAAGGCCACAAGAACATGTAAGAGCTACAGGCGTGAGCTCTAAATCCTCCTCTTAGGATGATTCAGGGGTGTTTCACGATGTTGTTCAGCTACAGGCCGGTATTGAATCACTGGATGGGAAAATGGACAGGGTGATTTTTAAGGTAGAACACATGCAGGTATGCCTAGATAAACATGGGTGTCGAGGATGTATTCCTTCACATCCAGGGAGCTTGTTCAAGTAAAGGGAACATTGAAGGAATAAGCAGATAAATGGGAGGATCTTGAGTCCAGATCTAGAAGGAATAACCTGAGGATAGTGGGAGTTCTCAAGATGGTGGAGCATAGATCGGTGGAGCCCTTGGTCGAATCAATACTATGTGAGGTGTTGGGGACAGAGGATTGCTCAGCGGTGTTCATAGTAGAGAGGGTGCATTGAATACCGAGTGGTGAGAAAGCGATACCGGGAGCTCTGGCCTGCCAGATTACAGCCTTGATGTTGAACTACCGAGACAGAGATCTTCCTCTTCATAAAGCCAGGGAGAAAAGTACTCTGACGTATAAAGGCAACACTATCAAGCTCTTTCCGGACTTTTTAGATAAAGGTCAGGCATCTAGGAAGACATACATTGATGTAAAAAAAAGGTTGCAGGAGAGGGGCATTAGGTACGCCATGCTGTTCCCTGCCAAGCTCAGGGTGGAACAGGAGGAGCACGTTCTATTTTTTCTTACCCAAACTCCTTCCTTGAATCATTACCAAGAGTTCCCAGGCAACACGTGAATAATGAGTGAGTCTGTGATCACTATGATGTAGCCACATATACTGAGAATGGATGACACAATGTATGGAATATGGGGAGGAAGTGGCTGGGAGATGACTTTTGATATTGTAGAGTTTTAAGGGATGGCTGGGCTCTATGCTGCCCCTCATGTTGGAGCCCAAATGTGTTAATGGGACGGGGACATGGACTGGCCTGTTGGGGTTGCCGGTGGGGTGGCGGGCTGCTGGGAGTTGGAACTGTTGGGGGAAGAGCAATGTTTCAGGGGGTTTTGTCCTCGACTGATGCATGGGTTTTACTTCCCATGCAATATGGTTCAGTTGGGGACGACAGAGGCTGGCCAGCACAGGCGTGCTTCTGTTTCCTGCAGCTGGGATTATAGGGTGGAGATATATGGAATGCTTGGAGCATATTTGAGTAACCCACGTGGGGATTGCTAAGGGGCTGAAATGCACGACCTGGAACATCAGGGGTTTGTATTGTCCATCCAAAGCCTGTAAGCTGTTATTGTACATGAGACGTCACCATGTAGATGTGGAATTATTACAGAAGACACATTTGACTGCATCAAGGGAGTCACGATTTGAGCATGGGTGGGGCTGTCATCGCTACTACTCTTCTTATTCCTGCTATTCTAGGGAGGTTTAGGTATTGATACATAGTTTGGTGGGCTTTCAACTAATGCAAATGATTAAGGATCAGGAGGTTAGGGCAATGGTGGTTAAGGAAGTGGTGCATGGTCAGCCGATTAACCTGGTCAATTACTATGGTCCCAGTATTGACACTGTGCATTCGTTGGAATGGATGGCCAAATAACTAGATTAGGGGTCTCCAGGGGTGATAATATTGGTGAGATTTTTTAATGCAGTGATGTAACCTGACTTGGACTGAACTGGAGAGGGCAGTGCAATCCCCTCTGAAGGCGACCAGTAAGTTGCAATAATTGTGCTGGGAATGGGAACTGAATGACATTTGGAGGACTGGGATTAGGGATGAACAAGGGTATACGTTGAGTTCCTCGGTCCATCAGTCTGCATCACGGTTAGATTACCTTTTGATTTCAGACCGCATCACTGGATGGGTAGAAGAGGTTACTATACTGGCGCATACAATGTCGGACCATGCACCTGTAATTATGGTGTTGGATGTGCCAGGATGACTGGGCAGGAGACCAGCCTGAGTATTTCAGAGCAACAATTTGTCTGACATAGTGTTTTCGACAAGGACTACAGAAGTTATAGATAACTTTTTTAATGAAAATGTAGTCTCATTCGCCTCGCACTCAGTGTTGTGGGAAACGTGTAAAAGTGTAGTGCAAGGGGAATATATCTCGAAGGAGGCCGGGATGTTGAAATTGATAAGAAGTGAACTGTCGGAGAGCGAGGCATGTATTCAGAGTTTACAGAGGAACTATGACTTATTGAATTAACCGATGAAGCACAAGACGGTTAAGGAGAAATGGCGAATTTTGGGTTGCGGCTCAGAGGGAGGTGAATTCTTTTTCCAGGAAGGACGCTGTTAGGCAATATGGGGAAGGTCAGCACTGCAGGAAAGTGCTTGTGAAGGTGACTAGGGCGGATACTCCTAGATCCCATACCACACCCATTAAGGATAGACAGGGGACTACAAAGTATGCAGATAGGGATATTATACTGGTATTGTGTGATGTCTACACCCGCTAGTATGCCTCGCAGACCCGATTTTCACAATCTGAGGTGTATTAATTTCTTGATAGGTTTGCACTCTACTGGGGTGAGGTGGGGGAAAGGGACAGGTTGTGCCAGCCCTTCACAGAGCAGGAACTTCTTCAGGCAATTAAGGCATTGTCATCCGGGAAAGCCCCTGGCCCGGATGGTTTCACAGCTGAGTTCTACAAGTACTTTGCTCCCCGGTTGGCTCCACATCTTTTAAACATGTATCAGCAGGTACTGTGGAATGGGCAACTGCCAGATTCCATGAGGGAGGAAGTAGATACAGTGTTGTTGAAACCTGGAAAGGCTGCAGATGATTGTTCTTCTTACCACCCATTTCGCTTATTAACTTAGATAATAAGCTACTGGTGAAATTGTTGTCTATGGGGTTGGCCCCCCTGACAGAAACATGTTTTAAATCAGATAAATCAGGGTTTATACTGGGACGTTCTACCTCATGTGGGTTGCGCCGCATGTTTGGTTTAATATCAGCGGTCTCTCAGGATGACCTTGTGATGGCGACACTGAGAAGACATTTGACTCTCTTGGCCCTTTCAATTTGCGGTTTTGCAGAGAATGGGGATGGGGAATGGGTTTCTGTTAATGGTATCGTTGCTGTACACTTTGCCTAACACCAGAATTAGGGTGAACTGCCAGTTAATTTTGGTTATTCCCTAGAGAGGGGGACACGGCAGGGTTGCCCTCTCTCGCCTTTATTATTTGCCCTGGGTATTGAGCGTCTTGCCGAATTACTGAGAGATAGCCACATGCACTGGGGGTTACAACGTTATAGTCATAAGGTTTTGGTCACTATGTGGATGATTTGGTGAGTTTTGTGAAGGATCCACAGTACAATCTGGCACCGATTATGGCGGATGAACTGACCTTTGGAGATTTCTCTGGGTTAAGAATTAATACTGCAAAATTGGTACTTTGTCCTCTATCTGACTCTGTTAAGCAGTTTGATGAGGACTTGGGGTTCCAGTGTCACACAGACTATTCACAGTATTTGGGGATCAATGTGGTTTGCAACCCTGAGGTGCTATATCAGAGTAACTACATAAAAGTGTTGGAACAAGCCAGCTGAGTTGTTGGGAGGTGGATGGGACAGCCCCTCAAAATTTATGGTAGGATCTCTCTGGTGAAAATGGTTCGGCTGCCTCTATTTTTGTATGTTTTTCTTCATGTGCCATTGGCGGTACCCAAGTTCTATTTTCGTGAAGTGCAGTTGACACTGTCCCAGTTTATATGGGCAGTTAAACAACATCAATCGACCTGGCAGAGGCTTGTTGTGCCTTTGGAGAGAGGGGGGCTAGCACTCCCTGATCCGGATGCGTCCTCTGAAGTGGTGCAAGCTATTTTTTTGGGGTATTGGTTTAGAAAGAGAGAGTATCTGTGCCATGTTGAGGTGGAGCATGCTCTGATAACACCCTCTCTACTTCGAGCAGTTATATTGATGGCTCCTGGGGGACCATCTAGGCCACAGAATATGGTAGAGTTGACTTGCAGCATGTGGTACAACTCAAGGGGAAAATGAGTGGAGAGGTGCTGTACTCTTCTGAATTACCAGTTGGTCAAATTCCTGGTGTACCTTTGATGGGACAGCGTAGTTATGTGTGGTGTATGTAAATGATGGGATTTTCCACTTTTCGGGACCTGTTCCCAAAAGGGAACTTTCTATCAGTAGACTGCTGGAAGGGTAGGGGGAATGTTACATCTTTGGAAGTGTTTACATATTTTCAGTTACGGGACTCCCTAAAGGGGTTGTTTCCAACTTTCCCGAAGGAATCTAGAACAGCCACCATACTATATGGAATGATAAAGACTGAAGATACCAGAAAGGTGGTGTCTACTCTGGAACAAAGGCATGGTATCAAAGTGAGACAGACACAAGTGACCACAGTTCAAGGGTGTTTATTGAACTTCATCAATGGTGTGATAAATGCCTATCTAACTCTAAATCTAAGATGGGAGCAAGCTACAACCATCAAATAATAATGATTCAGTCATAGCGGAATCTCGTCAAAATAAAAGGGCCTATACTAAAAAATCTATTTCCAATCCTTACTGGTAAATTACAAATAGTGTAGTTTAATGTTCATGAAAAAGAAAGAAGTGTTCACAAAATGATAAGTCAAGATGTTCAGGCTGTTGGCCTCACTTTCTCACTTTTTCAGCATGGGACAAGGCAGTTCACTCGAGCATAGCACACATTTGGGCTTCTTCAGCGCAAGGACACAGTTCCATTACAAGCATCAGGGCCTTTTATGCCCAAGTCTCTTAAGTTATCAAAACTATTTTGCTTCAGAGGGCCTGATGTATAAAACAAATGATAAGTTCCTTTGCAAGTATTCACAGAGGGTGATTTACTCTTCACCCTGGATCCCCCTCGGCCGGGCACAGATCCCTTTTGCTTCCACAATCCCTTTTCGGGTGACTCACGGTTCACCCCGATCTCCCTCAGTTGGGCTCAAATCCTTTTTACATAATTATCTCCCTCGGACGGTTTCGGACCAAAACCAGTTTGTATTAGCTATCGAAGACTTTCAAATGTGCACAGGGTTTGGCTTGACCCGTTGCAGGTCCACTTTGATGTCACAGTTCACAATTTTACACTCTCAGTTGGATACCTAACAGAGACCTTTTAATGAGCACTCACGTGGTGCCAGACCACTCTATATATGGTATTTTGGGTTGCCTCCCAATGTACAATCACAAAGTTCAATTACTTCTTTAGTTCCAATTATACTTGCATCGCTCATCGCCAACACCTCACACACGGCTCTCTTTATACAATGTTGCTGCTTGCAACCTTGGTTCTAACACAGACAGGTCTGCTGTCAGTCTCTCCGACTCATCGACTGGGCTGACTTTACTGCCACTGCTTTGTTCTGGGAGCCAAGGACAGTGCCACAGCGGCAGTCGCTCCTCCCCGCCTCTACTATTGATGCAGGAGAGTCCTGGTACCTTTGACACACAATGCACCTTTCTTCAGCTTTAATTCCATGTTTCTTATTCTCGAGGGCTCATGAAAGTAGCAGTTTTCCTCCAAAAAGGCAAAGTGCAATTTCCTCCTTGCAACTCTTTCTGGTCTTGACGTCTTTCTCCTCGTATTAAACTGCCTCCTCTGAACTGTTGCTTCCTAGTGTGTTTCCTCTGCCTGACCCCTGTGTTGGGACATGTCAGGTATACGGCTCAGGTTTTAGTCTGTTGTCACTCATGGTGAACTGTCCATGAGAAATGGTTTGCGTCGGAAAGGGGGGGGGCTGAGTTCATAGGTATCCTGCCTGGTAGAATGGGGAAAAGGTGTTATAAGGAAGGGGATAGCACGCCTCACCACGCGGTGTCTCACTTCCACGCCCGAGGACCCCTCATCCAGGTGATCCTGCCACACTGTCCAACCCCAGGAACTGGATCAAAAAGCAATGGCCTTGTCCTGACCACCTGGATGAGAGATCCCCAGGGACTGATGGGTGAGACAACTTCAGGTTTCTCACACTCTGTATAGCAAGATGTTGGAGGCCCATGGAGGCTGGGCGGAGGCATCTCAGGAGAGGTGGGAAGTAGCACTAGGCAATACTATAACTGATGAGATGTGGCTGTATTGCAGTGCAAAGATTAGGAACGTTTCCCTTAATAGTAGGTATAAACTGATACACTTTAAATACATACATCAATTTTACTACACTCCTGCGGTGTTAAACAAGTTTTTCCCAGAAACCCATAGCAGTGTGTTCGATGTACAGCTGCACCAGCGGACTTCCTTTATGTGGCCTGGGGTTGCCACCCAGAGCTTCAATTTAAGGAGGCATTGTTTGAGGTATTGTGTGACGTCATTGGGGAATGGGTGGAGCCTACACCAGGGATGGCTTTATTGGGATGTACTAAGCCGATTACTGCGTAAAGGCGGCGGTTAGCTGAACTGTTGTTGCTTTTGGTAAAGAGGATTGTGGCAATTGTGTGGGGGAGAGCTCAATACCCTAAAAAAGAACGTTGGAAAGAGGATAGTCTTTATCGTAATGAGTTGGACACTAAATATGGAATGATGGTTCATCCTTGCGCCAAGCCAAAAGACATTTGGGATCCTTAAAAACAATATTTAATTGCGCAAGCACGATTAGCATGGGTGAAAGAGGGTGCATTTTAAAAGATTGATGGTGTTAAACAGACAAGGGGTGTGAGAGGATGCTGCTGCTGTGTACTTGGAATGGGGGAAGTACTTGTATTTGGAGATGAAGGGGAGGCTCACTGAACCATTGTGCCTTTGTAATGCTACTTGTTGAAAACAATAAACAGAGTTAACAAAATAAAAGAATGTCTGGGGCATTCTGGCGGCATATGACCCCTTTCAGCATCAAGAAAGCATTCTGAGAGACAGTGACATAATTGAACAGCTAAAGGTGCTTCCTAAAAGACGTTTTACTTCTTGTTGCCACAAAGTGCTAACGGTTTGTCAGAAACAGGCTCTGTTATCCAATAAAACCCAAAGTGGTTGTCAGCTAGCTCAATAGATTCCAATCTACATTACCATGGATTCTGGCTGAATGAATGAGTACCTGCAAATAACTAGGTGGTGGCCCAGGAAGGCCAAGAGGTGGGTTTATAAAGTTTTTGCTGTTGCTTAAGCCCACATAAGGATATGCTTTTTGCAGGGTAAGCTGCAAATTCTTCCTTTGTCTACAGACATGTACACACATAGTTGCCATTTTGTCTAGAAAAAATAATTGCACATGCCCGCATTGATGCACATGTTGTTTGCAAATTCTTAAGCATAATTCCACACACAGAAATAGGCACAGTGTGTGCATGGTAATTTGCATTTGGGTCTCAAAATGGCATAATGGTAAACCTTTGTTTGCATGTCAATGCTAAGGAAGCTTTTATGGCTGGCACCACAAGAGAACATCCCCTTTTTTGCACTGCCCCAGTCACAAAAATCTTCCATAATAGTGTTCCAAGCCTTTGCCGTTTTTGCCTGTGCTTGCCTTTGATGTCAGGTGGGTCTTTTAAGAATGCCCAAGGACATCATTTAGTTGAACCAGTAGGTACTTGCAGATTTCACCGAAGGTAGTGATCACACTGAGAAACGGCACACTGATTTCCTCTACGGAAGCCAAAACCTGTTGAAAGAGGCATACGTTTTATTTTACTTTTTAAAAAATATCTTTATTGGATTTTCAACAAGTAGTGACCAACAAAGGATCAATGATTAGTCAATGCAATATGCATAATCCAAAAAACAACATAACATAACATTCCCAACTCTCCCGCCCCACCCCCCTCCCTCCGAGATCTCAGGTACATCCACTTTATTCTTCTGGACCTTGCGTCGGGCCGGGACTGTCCGTACTGACCGAGGTGCTGTCATGAGCCGCTGGGTGGAGCAATGGCACTGTTAACGCCACCCATCGGAGTAGTTCATCACTGGAGTCCAGCCTCTGTACATGAATCGCTGTCTCCAGGCCAAGGTCTCAGTGGCTATCCATCTTTTGAGGTCACCCCACCAAAGGGCCTAGTTTAGGCCTCTGGCGCTTTTCCATCCCATGGCTATGCGTCTTTTCGCTGTGATTGCTTCGCTTATACCTTCCCAAAATACAGGCTGCTAGTTCGTGAATTTCCACTTCAATCTCCCCGTTTGCTACCCTCTCCTTCACCTGGGCCCAGAACCTCTGGACCGTCGGGCAGCCCCAGAACATGTGGGTCATTCCCACCCTCGGCTCATTGCATTTGGGGCATGTCTGGGTTGTGGCTCCTTTGAACCTCGATATGGCATCAAGTGTGAGGTAGGCCCTGTTGGTAATGTACAGTTGGATGAGTTGGGGGCGGGCATTTCTAGAGATTTTTTTATGGTAGTGAGTTATTCTCTCCCATGCTTTGTCCTCAACTTCAAGGCCCAATTCCCTCTCCCACCTCTCTCTGCATTTAAATTAATTCTTGGTAGTGCCCTGTAATAGGGCTTTGTATAGTCTGTAGGTAGCGTGGCCCCTCTAAGAAGTGTCCAACATCGACTCAATGATATCGTTCTCCATGACTTGGTCGGTGGCCTCTGGCCATCTGTCCTTCATGGCCTGTGTCACTGCTCTGTGGAGCAAAAACTGGCTTGTGGGCAAGCCTGTGGACTCGCTGAGGTCAGTGAATGTCATAAGCTCCTGTTCGCAAATGATTTCTCCTAATACTGCCACCCCGTAGGGTTCCCACTGGGTGCGTATTTTCGTGTGTCCCCATGAGAGTTTAGCCATGACTGCTGCAATAGGGATTTGCGGGGAATACGGGTCTGTCGCCCCCACTGATTTACAGGCCCGCTTCCAGAGCTGGGATCCAAGTCTAACCAGGTATGGGTAATGTCTCAGAGCCCCCTTGTCAACCCATAGTAAGACTCGGAGTAACTGACGAGGCAGAGCTGGTTGGAGAAGTCGGGTGTCAGAGGTGGTTTCATCAGCCATCCATTGCGTCATATGCCTTAGTTGGCTAGCCAAGTAGTAAAGTTCAAAATTAGGGACCTTCAATCCCCCCCTCTCATAGGGTCTATGGAGAATATCCAACGCCACCCTGTGCCTACCTCCCTGCCATAGGAACCCCGTACAGAGTTTGTTTATGTCTCTGAAAAAGTAGCGAGGGATGTTGAAGGGGATGTTGGAAAAGCAATGCAGTAAACGGGGGAGTGCCACCATTTTGAGGAGACCCGTCCGCCCCGCAACTGAGAGTGGGAGCTTACCCCAGAAATGCATGGACTTTGCAAGGGCATCTTTAGCCCTAACCGTGTTAAGAATGTGTTTGGTGCTAGGGTTACAGTGTATGGTAACACCCAAGTAAAGAGGCATGCTTTACCATGGAAAGGTAAAGGTTTGCATGCATGAAAGGCTTTGTTTTTCAGAACTTGAGAGAAAAGCATAAAAAGTATTAAGAATTATGAAGTGGAATTCATTATGGAATAATTTTCCTTGATTGTTAGGCATGATTCTGAAATGTTCATTTCACACAACAGGCTGGGCTGGTTAGCTAGGTGAGTGCCCTCTAGTCAGGGAGAAGAAAAGTTGACCAAGCTAGGAGAACTTGGCTATTCATGTGAAGACTGATGGTGGAAAGAAAGTTGATAAAAGTAAGGTGGGAAGAAGAAGCAACATACACAGCTGTGCACAACTCCACCCCACCCCACACCCCCTATCGCATCTGGAAACATCTGGAAGTAGAAATGGTCAATCAAGGTGAGTCAGTTAGTGTCCCTGAGTTCAACCAGGGAATCCTGATAAGTGCCGGGGAGGGCTCCAGGCTCCATACAGCTTGTCCAAATGTATTATCTTAAACAGCTATCAAGGTCAGATGGTGGTTTATTTAGCCACCACATGCGACAGTCCCTTCAATTATTATCCAAATCCCATACTGAGATAAATTCAGACTAAACAAATTCTGATTTTTACAGTTCCAAAGCATAAATCATTTAGCTCCCACAGCCTTGTCCAGGAGGCCTAGATTAATTGTATCTTTGAAGAATAAATGAATCCCACACTGAGCACATCCAGAAAGAACCTGATGCTCAGATTGCTAAGCTAAATATTTTTAAAACTGATTGTTCCAACCTGACACAAGTTGATGGATCAAGTTGCTTGAGTAGATAACTCTCGGAAGATCTGGAAGCTAAGAGGCAGGCATTGCTGGCTCACCCCAGATTTGGTGCTGCAATGCTCTCACAAAATATAACGTGGATAAGGCTAGAAGTGCTTGAGAGATGAAAGATACACGAGAGCAAAGGACAAATCCTTCACGAGTGTTAAACAACAATTGTATGTCTGGTTTCGAAACCAGGTCAGATTTGGCCAGTGCTATGCGGTCAGGCAAATTGGTGGGTTAACTGTCCATATGCAACAGGAAATATGTCTCCTTTGGATGCTGAAGTCATGTCCCTGGCCCAAACAACACTGAGTTTGACATGGAAGTTGGATGAGCTCACATAACGCATTGATAGAACCTGCAGGAGGTCAAGCCCAGCTTGACCTCAGATATTTGTCTGAGATGCAGCTTGGCCACGACCCTGTTCCGTGGAAAACCAAGTCTAGGAGGAGCAGAGACTATCATCTTTTGAACTCAGAGATCAGGAACGAGGGTGGAGAATCATTAGTCCTCAGAATTACTTCTAATGTTTCAAAGGATGTGCTTCTCAGGAGAATTTGAACAATGAAACCACTGTAGGATGTTTAGAAGAGGGGCAAACAAAACCCTAACATGTCCAGTGGGGACATTCCATCATTAGTTGAAGGCCACCATTAGTCTAAGTACACAGCACTGAATACATTCCTGATATGGATGAGAGAAAAGAGGAACCTAAAATGGGTTAACTGGTCAGACTTGATGGGAATGTCATATTTGAAATATTGTACATAGAGTGTGCCATTTATATGAGATGTTTCCACTTGCTGCGGGTGCAGAGTTATAGACCCAATTTGGCATTATAGATTTAATAGACCCCCACACCCCACACAGGAATGGCTTTTCTTTTGGGGTGCATTGCTTGGCTCAAGAGTGTTTTCCCCTTTTTTAACCTTATTTGAATCAGCCTGATGCTTTGCCCACATAAATGAGTGCTGTTGGCTGACTTATTCTTCAGACAATTTTACCGCAGGATCTTATCAGCTGCCAGAGAGGGCAATTCGGTTCCTATCTTGGAATATTTCAGGGTTGAAGAGAATGCTGGGAAATCCTCATTGAGAGGCTTTTGTTTGGAATAGGGTCACCTGGCCTCTTCAATAGGTGTGGGGGCACAGTAACATTAGTTGGTTATACATCTTTCATGCCGCATGCATCAAAAGCGCCATGACACCCTCACAAAGGAGGAACTGAGTATTTTGGTAGTTACAACTCTGGGTTAGGGGGGTCACCCAAGGTTGTACCTCATTAATGTTTAAAGCACAGATGTGGGTTGAGGGTGGATACTCAGGATTTAATAAAATATGGGAGCTGATAAAATGCTTCACGGTCTTCACAGGGGCTACTAAAGTGAACAACGTTGAGTAAGGTGTTGCTGGTTAGGTGGTAGGTAATAGTGGGTGAGGGGATCCAAGATCGGGTACGAATCTAAGCAACAACATGTCTGGAAGGAAGTGTAGTATCTTAACGTGGGAACTGGTGATGTGATTGTAAAATGGGAGGGTCCCATCATAGTCTTTAGGAAAGGCAGTTCATAACTGATCATGTTTGCATTTTGTATCTCCCTGGCTAAGGGTCAGAGGCCTGGAAGTCTGTCTCAGTGACTTGCCTCACCTGGGACCTGAGCCTGGAATGAGAGGATTAGATGTAGGGGAGGTTCTTTCTAGATGCCACTATGCTTCTAGGAGGCTGGACATCTGAGCAGCAGGTAGCCCCCAGAACAATTATCAAATTAAGGAAAAACCCCAAAAGAAGACCAGGAGACTGAGCGGGACGTGGGCAGTTTCTGAAGCATGGATGCTGGTGACTTCTGAAACATGAATGTTGGTGCCTCCACAAGCAGAGAATAGGAACAGAACAGAAGGGAACAGGAGAAATGGTGGCCAGGGAGAAGACGAACGTCTGGTTGGAGGGGAGTTTAAGTTGCACCCAGACAATAATCCGCACATTTTTTAGGGTGACAGAGCAATGCTTCCTCCTTTCCTTGATTTCAGTGAAGTATGTGGAGGTAAGGGGGGGTTACTCTGCCTGGCCTTTCTTGACCACAAACAGGAACTTGATTAATATTTCTGACAAAGAAATGTTAAACACTCACTGAGATGCGGATATAGGTAACCCTGCTACCTACCATAATTGATGTTTATAAGTTCAGTCGTGCAAGAGTGAGGTTTAAACCATAAGGGGAACTGCCATGTCCATTCCCACTGCGAGTCTGGTGAGGCTGGATTGTATTGTTGCCCCGTTTGGTAATTAATCTTTACATCAAAGAGGCAGTGGGAGACATGCATGATGTCTCAAGGGAAGGTAAAATAGCAGCGTCTGAGCACCCCTTAACAAATGACATGGTTATTTTGGCAAGCCAGGGGATCACACTTGCAAGAGCTAGTTATTTCATGAAAACAAAGTGGATCAGTGATATCAAGGCTAACGCACGATTTAAATCCTACTTTTAAAGGGGATTGTGTTAAGCTCAGTAATTAGGACTTTCATGGAGTTGGTCAAATCTTACCACAGGACAATAGCCCTTTTGGAAACAGTGGGACTTGGCCAAGTGGCACTGTATCATTTTGAGTTCTCAAGACTCACTATGGCCAAGAAACCTATTTAGGATCCATCTCCGCTATCCACACTCGACATCTTTAAAGCGTAGGCCAGCGAAATTCTGAGGGATTGGCAGGATTTATTGGCTTCTCTGCATTGCGATGGGTGTAATATTACAGGGGGAAATAGTGCTTGTCCCCCTAACTATCATGTCACGCCATTATGTCCCCCTCATTTGGCATGGGCCCCTTTCCTTTAGATGTCATGTCCACCCCAAATATTTTAGCAAAATTACTCCACTGTGCACTGCTGCCTCTGCAGGATGAATCTATTATGAATGCCCACTCAAGTTTTCATCTTGTGCCCTATTTACAGAAAACTGTGCCATGTGTGGTAAGATCACTGTTTTTGGAGAGGGGATAAGGATTGTGAAATGCAAATTTCCTAAGTAGTAGTAGTTTGTCATTTATATAGCGCCTTTATCCCATTAGTATGCCCTCAGCGTGCTTGTAGTTGGAACGTCCTCGGTGGAACAAAGTTCAAAATATGGGAAAGTTCACAAAGGATTATAATGTGTGTGTGCATTTGGCCTAATTAGGGAGTAGGTGAGATGTCCGTGCCCAGATAAGCTGTCAATGAAAAGCAACAGAAAGAATGTACAGTAAAAGCGAGATGAGTTTGTTTGGGTACTCTTCATGCGCATTTTGTACCCCAAGACATGATTTGTTATTCGAACTGAGTTGTTCCAGGGTTCTGCTTAGGGACGTCATTTGGGGGTCCCTTGCGACCTCTGTGGTCTCCCCTGCGACCTCTAAAAAAATAAAAATATAAAAACTTTTTTTTTTGCAATGCAAGCACCTGGGCTGTAGCCAGCACCATGTGGCTCTTTAATTCTGGAGTGGCTAGCTTTCTTGTTCAGGCCCCTTAAAAAAATAAGAAAAATAAGCACATTAGGGCCTCAAGTCTAACACTTTCAGCACTGAACCTAAATAAGAAAGAATAGGAATGCCAAAAAAATTGTCTTTCTAGAATTCTATACAATAATTGCTAGACTCATTAAAGGTTTATTTCAGGCACACTTCAGGGGGTGAGTCACTGATTTAGTCTGCTCTCAAACGCCTCAACTCAGCCTTTCATCCTTCTGAGATCGATAAATGGGTACCAATACAGGTTGGGTGATATTAGGTGTATATTTCTTCTATGTAAAGCGCTTAAGCTTAAGTGCTATATAATAACACATCATTATCATTTGGTCATGGACACCTGCTTGCAATCACAGTCATTTGGTAATATGGGCCTATACACACTGATCTTAACGATACATATGGCGATCCATTCAGGTATGAAAGGTACATCACATAATAGTGATATCGTAACCATATATTTTGTAGTGTACAATGCTATGTGATGCCACTTCCTGTTTTGTCAACGGGTGAAAGGTCGTGTTCCATCGCTTCCCGCGATATCACTTTGGGGTGGGATCAAATGACATCACTTCCTGTGATGTCATCAGGGGTCAAGAGTCATGTGATGTCACTTCCGCTACCCTTGGCATTTTGGTGAAATGATGTCCCTGGTTCTGCTGATGTTTTTATTATGTTTACCTTTATCTAAGTTTCAGGGGGGGGTGGTTTATTGCTTTGTTTGCATTTTATTCCATGTTTTTGGAGTTTCAAATTAATTCACAAGAGCATGATGCAGACATTGGATAACTTCCATCTTCCTGTGTTAGCCCTAGATGCATAGACTCAGATGCTAAGTGTATTGCAATATGGTCATATCTTTCATAAGATGGTCCTGCCTACGTGGGAGCCATTGTATGAGATGTTCCTGTTGCACTCCCTTGGAATTTTGATTATTTTCAGAAGACTGAACATTGATGGAGTTTGCATAGAGGTTCCTTTTCTGTTTTTTGCCAAAGCTGTAACTTCATTGGCAATCATAGGGTTGTGCACGTTCTAGCAATTATGCTGCCACTTAGATTAGAATGGTTTATAAAGTAGTCACTACAGGATTAAATGGAACGTTTTGTTTGCGGCCAGATTGTCCGCATTAAAAATGCTTGGGCCCCCGTTTTGTCTCCCTTCTCCATTGTTAAGGATGAGGGGGACACCCCTGTAACCGCTTTGCGACCTACTTACCTGAACATGAGGAGAGGGGGACACCCCCGCAACCCCTTCTCCTCATGTTCAGGTAAGTAGGTCAAAAGGGAAGATGGTTAAAGGGTACACCTATAACTAGGTCAAAAAGACCAAACGAACATAAGTGAACAACCAAATTGGGTAATTCCAATTAAGGGGGTAATTCACGGATTATTTGCGCCGAAAAAAACAGGATTTGTGTGCCATTCTGCCCCCAAATCTCTGTTTAACAAATGGGGATTTGCGGGCAGGATGGCGCACAAATCCCGTTTTTTTCGGCGCAAATAATCCATGAATTACCCCCTAAATGTTTAGCTACCTTTATCCTACAACTTTATGTTTTGAAAATTCTTTTATTCACTTGATATAAATTACTTTTCCTTACGATCTGAACAAAGTCTGAAGGATTCTTCTCCCTGGGGAAACTCCACATTTTCTTTTAAATTTCAGGAAGTAAAATGTGTGCATTTTGCCCTAACGGCATGTCTTTTATTAAGCATCTCTTTAATAAAGTGCTATGAGCCTTAAAAGTAGTTTTAGTGTTTTCTACCCTGTTGGCTCAGACTGCAGAATTTTATATCTGACATCCACATAGAAACATACCTATTATTTTCCCTGCTCTGCTCTCTCTATATGTAAAAGCAACTGTTAAAGAACATGACCACCGTTTTGGGAAAAGTGCAATAGAGACATTTGCATATTGCCTGCTGAAATGGCATCCATGTACTTCCCTTTAAATGCCTACTGGCACTCAACAAGCAAATTAATCATGTACAGTATTCAATACTCACCTCTGATGTTACTAGTACCAAAGCTACTACCCAGTGAATGATATTATTTGAGCAATAAGACCCGAGCTGGGGGGGCATTATTGCATCAGGTAATGCCCTGGGGCCCATAGTTACAGGCCCTGGGGCATTACCTGATGCAGTAATGCTCCCCCTGCAAGGGGTTTATTACTATTAGTACCCCAGACCATCAGACCAGGTTACTAATAGTGTGTTTTTTAATTTACCATTTTAACGTGGGCAAGAAAAACTAATGTTTACCCCAACTCCCTGTAAGAGATTGGCATGAGGATAATAAGCTAATATTCAATGTTGGTCAGCAGCCCCAACCCTATCAATGCTAAACGATAGCATTGGAGAACGTTTGGTATGAACTATTAAAGTGTGTTAACAAACAACTAAGCTTGGGTTTTACCTTGTGAACTTCCATTGTACTTTTAAATGTTCTCCCATGCTAGCTGGCAGAATGCCATCCTCCTACAAAATGAAGGGAAGACAAAGCTTAATATAAAACCATACCCTATCAAATGTGTATATGGTGGTGTGCAGAGAAAAGAAGTTATAATCAAATTTGATTATGCTGATTTCTTGTTACCAGCTTTTGCATCACGGATAATGGATGTTCACCTGGTAGCAGTGATTTCTGGGACAGTTTCCCCATTATGAATAGTTGGCCTGTAATCTTAGGATTCAAAGACACCATTTGTTCTGTTTCATGAGAGAATTTCACCCCACACCAGCTTCTTTCCAAAGATTGAACTAAACAGAAGACAACAGTCCTGAAGAAGGTGGTAACAATGATACAAACCACTGAAACAGGTTATCATGCACATAGTGATGGTTGGAACATTCCCTCCACATACTACATAATACCAACGGGAGACCTAGTTGCCACACTGGTCATCCCCTTGGCTCGGTCTTCATAGTAATCAAATTCACCTAAAGCTAGTGTTCTTATCTATTTGGGCTAATAAAGTTTTGAATTACCACAAATACTTACTGGGATTTCAACTAAATAAGGCTTAACAAGCTGGTCATTCCAATTTCACAAAAGTGACACTGTGAAAACTGTATAAGCATGGCTCTCTGAGCTCTCTGACCTTAAAAAACCTAAGAAAAATGATTCTAACCGCTCTTATTTTATCCACTGATATACAGACGTTGCACCCACATATACTGGGGACATCCTGTGTGAGATGCAGGGACAGCTAGAACCTTCTCTGTCCTTCTGTCTTCCTGTGTTAGAACAAGCTGTTGGTTAACTACACATCCATCTGACGAACTACTAGATAAGTCTACATAGCTGTATATGGATGGAATCAGTCTTGTATCCTTTGAGACATTTTATAACACTTCACAGTTATTGAGCATAACCACCGCTGACAACCCAATGTTCAGGTTTGCCTGTCCACCTCCTTTCCTTTTGTGTTAAAGAACACTGCTCGAGAATAACCCATTAAGTAGTTGTTGAGCACTTGCCCCACCCCCCTTGCTTTTTTAACTAAACAATCAACACATTGGAAAAGACCTCCCTACCAAGGGGTTAACTTTCAAGGGAAATTAACAACAACTGGTAGTTCAATGTTCCCTCCCCTAGGGGTGAAAACATTGACTCAAGAAGGGAGCATGACCATTTCCTCCAGCAATTCTCTGAGGAAAAGAAAGACTACCAGCAGGAAGAACTCACTTCGGCTGGGAAACCCAATTACTCTGAATAGGACCAGTTTTCTCATAGGTAATTTTGAATACTTCACTGGTGTGGAAGGGAGAATAGGACTGCAGCTTTTGGGGGGATCATGTACTGAACATTTTAGAGTCCATGGGAATTATGCCTGGCACTGCTGTTGCTCAGCATTTCATCAAAGAACATGTAAGCCTGTTTTGAGAGAGCAAACCATGTCCACAAATAATTAAGCCACCAGAAACTTCACCCACCCGATTGCTTACCACAACCAAGTCCCTGATTTACATCACCTCACCTGCTGGGAGAGTCGATTGCAAAAGGCCAACTCTTGCTAAAATATTTACCTGATAAATTGACTGTCTCCAATATTAGTCAAAATTGAGGACCTATGAAAAAATATTGATTATTGTGGAAAAAATAGCTGTCAGATCTAAATGTACCAAATGAATAGGAGGTTGTGGAATGTAACGATCCCCAAGCTAGGAATACAACCAATAAAACAACTGCATAACAGAATTTCTATCTGGTTGTCAGGAGTATTCTTAATCCAGAGTGTAGGAAATGTTCTCTATTATGATGGAAAATTGCTGGGATTAGGCTAAAGGATTTGAATAAGGAGTTTTGTATACTTTTATGAATGTACATTGTGACAAGAAATGAGGGACACTAAGGAAATATATTAGTTTCATCGTCTTCCAAAGCTGTTCCAAGCTTAAGAGGAACAACATACAGTGGTTTATGTAATCTTCCTGCCAAGGTTGGGCTTACGCCGTTATAACATCTGTAAAAGTAGGCACTGTTTTTTTGTCAAAATCAGACTTTCGGGTCCTATTGCAAAATATATACCTCCATCCTGATATCTAAATACCTAATGAGTGGGGTAGAGGGCAATCTAAAGCCCTTCTTCCTTCACTCTCCTTCCTGCACAAATGTAAAGTTTTTAGTTATTTTGTTTGGTATACCAGCTCCTATTGTTGTAGAACAAAATAGATCAAAGAAAGATATTCTAATGATTAATATTTTAAAGGAAGCAAATTCTGTTATTTGAATGGCTGCTTCTGCAATAATCTACCACAAAATTGTTTACATTTCTAATAGAACATTATCAATGATAGATGATATCTATATTTTTCATTTTTTGAAATAGTACTGTGTGCCGTGTACTTATACAACTAGTTTGCATGTTGGTGTTAAACAGGAACAACACAATTAATAGGACAGATGATAATTTGGAATGCTTTGTGCCTATGGTCTCTGAGGAGAGTATACAACTATAGGTTTTCAAATCAAGAAGAAGAAGGAATTGAATATGTTATTTTAAAGAAGAAGCAACATTCGTAGGAATTTTAATGGGGAAACTGTTTCCTAAATTATATACCAATACAAAGTGTTTCTCAATCGATGAGAGCAAAATGTGGTTGGGGCTCGGTGAAATTATAACAGCAACAGATTAGGAATTTCAATATGAAGGAAAACTCCCTATCTTTAAGGTCAGTTTCAGTCTTTAAATAAAGTTCAATGATTCAAAATAGAAATAATTGAAAATTCATGGACATATTTTGAAATTTGTGAGGTTGCATGATGCCAGTTTATTCTAGGGCCCAGTTGATCCTGCCTCTTGGGATGGGCAGGGGACAAAAGTGATAACTTCATGCCTGATTTGGACCAGGCTTTGCTTTCTAATGCCATCTTTAAAATAATGTAAGTTGTCTGGGAAAGTGGCAGGGTCTAAGGCTAATTTAATTATCTATTGGTCTAGGGAAAGTTACAGATTCAGTTAGATCAATGAAGTACTCCCAGGCTCCCAGTCACAATGGCATTTGTTCCTCTATTTTGAATGCAAATCCAGCCGACTGGGCAATAGTCTTAACATTGGGTTGCAAGGCAGCAATGAAGCCTGGAATTATTCCTAGTTCTTGACAGGGAAGCGCTATGATCCCCATTTACAACAAAAGGGCTCAAGCGAACTACCACTTGATTGCCTTGATGGATAGGGAAAGCAAGATCATGGTAAAGTTGTTGTTATTGGACCTGACTCAGTAGGCAAATATAAATGGCCTGGTGCCATGGTTGAAAGCCGGATTTAAAGGAGATGCGCTGATGACTGATGAATGCCTTCTGCTTTTTTATCTGGGTAATAACTGTGTGAAGGGGAAAGATTTACACTTAATTTGGGGGTCATATATTTTTTCTAGGACCTTTGATAAGGTAAATAGCAATAAGCTCTGGTTCAACCCTAACGCTTGGGGTTTACCAGATACGTTTCTAAAAAGGAGTATAGCCTTCCATTCTAATGGTGTATTCAGTTGGAAAATGCTTATAATGGAGAATATAAACCTAAAACTCCAACATAGCAAGACCTAAAGCAAGGGTACCTGTTAACCCCACTCTGGTTTAACTCACCTTTGTCTGACTGTATAGTTAATATTTGCTTTCTAAGAACCTTTTCTCCAAATTGCGTGAGCACCATACAGGGATATTGTCGTATGCAGATGATACAGATCTACGTGATCCGATCGCGGCTGATTTTGCCGCAGTCGGAACGTTCGCATGAGAAAGGTGCGACCTACCAAAAGTTTGTTTGTACCTTTCTCATGCAAACACACATACATACTACGGGTGCTGCAGGGATTTCCCCCGCAACCCCGCTCACTATACTGTAAAGTATAGTGAGCGGGGTGTAGCGGGGGACACCCTCGCAGCCCCCGTTCTTTTTCTTTTTTGTTTGTGTTACGGGGGTGTCCGCCGCAACACCCCGCTCACTATACCACCAAGTATACCCCACAGCCCCCACCCCACAGTCTTTTTTTTTAACTTACTTGCAATGCTACCACCAAAGGTTCGAACTTTTGGTGTTCAAACCTTTGGTGGTAGCATTTTTAGAAATGTTAGTGCTTGCAGACCTTTATTGTCAGTAAAAAGGTACAATCCCGATGATTCCACCTCAATGTTAGAATAGAATTTGGCTAGCTGAGCCCTACTAGGTTATTGAATACTTGATTGATAAGCATTAAAAAAACAAGGCCATGATCTTTGCTGCTTTATAAAGAAAAGTGGCCCTGGTTTATGGAAGGGCTTGAATAGGACCCAGTGACAGAGCCGGTGCATTCGAGGCATAAGGTGAATTGGTCCCTATCTTATAAACTTGTAGGAAGACAGGAAAAGTAGCGGATTGATGGTCTTGCAAAATTTTGGTACAACTTGGCACCTCACTCTATAAGGTCTCTCCTGTCAATCGATGACTGTAACATTTTCTCTCAAATATTATATTGGGCTGAATTGTGGAATAGTAATGATAATTTAATCTAGAAAAATGTCAATGCTCGCAATAAATAAGCTTTTAGGGGTCCCTAAACTATCCAATATAACAAAGTGATATGGTTTAATTTAGGACTAGTTCCTATCTTGACAAAGCTAAGGGCATTCCAGTTGAGTTTGGCAAATCATGCTGTTGGTGCACCAGAGGACTCATTTTTAGGAAATGTCAGCTCTGCTCCTAGGAACATGACCACCTCAGTTAATAATTGGTGCAGGAAAAAATCATTGGATGCTGTGTATTTTGAAATTCTGTACCCTTTTAATTGTCCTTTAGAATATCTAATTACCATTCTGTTCCTTGACTGGATAAGTCAAATAGGGTTGGGCTATTCAGGGGGCAGGGAATATGTTAATAAATTGCCTTCACTAGCTGCTTTAGGAAATGTAGGTTGAAACTGGAATATTGAACACATTTTAAATGATCTTCCTATGTGCAGTAGGATGACAATATTTGATGTTTAGACTAGAACAAGCTCCTGTTTTTACTATCTGGGAGATCATCTAAAACCATATAACTCTCTGTGTATGTGTTGGTTCTGTGAGTCAAGGATTGAATTGCTGCAACTTGTTCTGTTTGCGTGCAGCGATATTAACGAATTCAGAAAAAAGTGGATTTTCCCTCTATTTAAGAAGGAAGTTACCCTTTGTGCAGCTTGCACAATTAAATATCTTTTGTAGGGACCTGCACTATAAGAGGATCATTATAAGTTTGGTGGTTTATTGGGTGGACATACCAGTGGAAGAATCAACCACCATAGCTTGTGGAATTTCAGAAACAGGCACTATTCAAAAGAACCAAGACCAGACGCAAGTATGATTTAGTGGTTTCATTAACTTCTTTCAGTCCGGGACCAATTTAGGTACCTCTGAGTTGGTCAGGTGTGCCTTGGTGGGTTTGGTAGAGAGGCATGACCCTTTTCAGGTCTTCCACTCACCTTTTATCTCAATAGTTTCTATGTGGTCTGTCTCCATCCTTTCTAGAAGTACAATAAGCTCTCTGTTCCCCAGTGTAGTGGCACTGTTTCTACCCTCAACCCACCCCTGCATTTCCCTTAGAACAATGTGGTCCTCTGGAACGTCCCTAGCCTCTCTAATCATGTTGTCTGTCCACCTACCAGAATACTAGGAATATCTGGTTCTAGCCCCCTCTTTGTCACTCAATCACCTCTTCCCATTCTGGATTACATTTCTTTTCCACCTCTTGCCAACAATTCTGATGGTGTTTTTTCTTCACAACACAGCGCTCTTCTAGGTCCAAGCCTCCTCATCCAAAACAATCCTCTGCCTTGACCATCCTCCATCTCCTCCTAACTAATCTCTAACCAGATATCCTACGCATCTTTCAATTTCAATGCAACATCTCCTTCTTTTCTCTCCAAATCAATACCCTTATTCCCCAATAGAATAAGTCCCTCCTTCATCTCTATAACAATATCTACCACCTGCCACTCTAAAGTGGTGTTGTTCTTTTCAAGAAGTAATATCCTTCTCCTTCATTTGACTCCAACACACTAAAAATCTCCCTTCTCTTCAGATTGCTCTCTCTGCTCCATCAGAATAATACCTCCATCTACCAAAACAGTCCTTCCTTCCCCTACAGGATTTCCCTCTGTCAATTCAACAAATTCTCTTTCCATAGCAATATTTCTCTCTATGAAAACTACAACTCCCTTTCCTAAACTCCATGCTCCTCCATCCTCACTAGTCACCACCCTCTCCCCTTCTGCCACATCTCCACCCTCAAGCTTTTTGCACCCACGGTCCTCAGGACCTAGGTGTCCGAAGGCATGGCCTGCTCCTCGAGCCTCAACCCCCCAGGAATGACTCCTACTGACCTGGCTGACTTGGTTTTAAAGGGTGCTTGCTCCTCTCCTGGGTGGTGCTCACATACATAGATTCCACCTTTGTAGTGAAGGTGAACTGTGCACTGGCCTTTGAGTGGACCATGTATCAGTGGTCATGTGGGCTAAACATGTGTGGGCATGAGTCTATAGCAAAACCTGCCACCATATTGGATTTCAAAATGGGCCCGGAGCTGTGTTTAATCATGTATCCTCCTCTCAAGCCCTGTTTGCATTGCCTGTGTAAACCGGCGTCCCTTTTTTGTCCCAAAGTGAATTTCTGAGGTCAGGGAAACAGTTAGAAAGCAAAGGAATGCATTTCTGTTACTAGAATACTTATGTCATGAAGAAATTGCAACTTTGTATTATTCTCAGGGAAGTGAGAAGAAGCAGGAAAATATTGATTGCTTATTTTGTATGTAGCAGACATAGGTTTCATATCATGTTTTCCATTCGTAAAGCGTGACTGCTTTTGATCAATGTTTTCTTCAGCAAAGGTCCGGGAGACTGAAATGTTTCTGAGTTCATTCCGATACCGTGTGTTTGGGACTGCTTGAAAGGATCTTGAGTGTCTCTCCATATTACTGGGACTTCTATCACTGCTTTCGTCAGCCCTAGTGACCTGGGTGTCTCTACTGGGACCCACAGGGGTATCTTGGCCCTGTCTGCACCCGCACCTTGCTCAAATGAGGGGTACTTTGTCGCACTGCCTGATCACAAGTTGAAACTTTTCCCAGTGTTAACATCATCATATTGTTTGGGGAAATATATAATGTACAGAAGTGGTTGATACGTGTATGCACTACATGGCTAAATTGCTGAGAGAGAAGCAAATCAGGGACCACGTTTTAAGCCCCCTTACCCCAGACCAATCTAAAAAACTTTTACTATGAAAAAAGGGAAGCATGTGTACATCAAAAACAAAAGCCTGACATATTTTTGGAGACAATCTGAAATGTGTACCTCCACTTCTAACGTAAGGATTGGTGGATTTGTGTTTGGTTAATTTCCTGAACCTCATTGGTAGATGTTTACCCAAGGTTGAAATCCAAAGTTTTTTTTTCTTGTTGGATGGAAAGCCTCCTCAGCCTGGATTTCCTAGATTATATTCCCAGCATAAAGCTCTGTACATGTGTCAGTTTCTCATATGCTCATGGTATGATGGACGACATGTGTTTCATGCCTAAAGCACTTTATCATGGGCTAAGATTGTTTGAAGAGTAGTGGATTCACTCAGTGGTTCTTCACCTCCAAGTGCAACAGTGAGTTTTACTGATAAACGGTGCAATTTATCAATAGATAGATAGATAATAGACCAATACTCTGCACAAATCAAAATTAAAAAACAAAGACAATTCCTACGGGACGAAATTGATTACAAGTTCAAAAGAGTCTACACTTTCAACAAACAACCTATTTCAAGAACCAAACAACTTACAACATTGCCACAACCAAAAGTACCACCATCATCCACACCACAAACATCAGACACTAACACCATCAGTGATTCAGAACTAGAAGAAAGACCTCATGCAACTGAAGACCTGCAACCAATTGAAAAAGCAATTTCCTAGCAGTCCAAAACAGTGCATACTGGTTCCTCTTTTTTAGAGGAATGTATTCAACAGAAATACACAGGAAAGTATGCAAGGTCATCTACAAACAGAGGCAATACTACAACACCAGATCTAGAACCAGGAGGGGGCAGTAGAGGCCGAACATCCAAACACAAAAAACATCAAATCAAAAACAGGAGTACAAATGCGCTCTCAGAACCCTCTACAATGCCACAAAACCTAGTGTTAAACCTCACCAGCACAGAGCTTTCCCCACATCTAATCACGGCACTTAACAAGGGACTTAACTTCTGTCCCACAAATCACTATGATTATTTCTCCACCATCATAGACCTGTTTCAATTCTGTAGAAAAATTTAACTACAGAAATTCTTTGCCAATGTGAACGTACGGAAACATCCTTCCATGCAAGATGTCCCATCAAACCTAATGGTGAAACAAGTAGAACAGATGGTAGATCTACTCAACATACCGGATCCTGATGACCAATACACTATGGAAACATTTCTATCAGAACAAGAAATCGACTCAGGTCTCTCCGAAATCACCAAACTCATGCCTAAGTGTCATGATCTCTGCTTCCAAAAGATCAGGACTTGCCCGACTCCCTTGGAAGCAGATCCATAACCCCGGTTCCGAGTGCCAGCCAGTCCCAATTGGGACCTTTTGGACCCTGTCCTGGCGCCAGTGGCACCAGGCTCATAAAGATGCCCAGTCCCAGCGCTGGAAGCGGCGGGCTCATAATGCTTGATTGGATTTACCTGCAGCAGACCATGCTGCTTACTTACCTGCCAGTTGAACCCCTGATCCTCTTCTGTTTGGGACTACTTTTCCTGTTGGGTGGGGCAGGAGCCACTCCCTAGGTTCAGAACACTGGAACTCTTCTGGAAAGCAGGAACTCTTTTCTTAGGCGTGGCTGTGGAAGGAGACACCTAAGCACTACAGGAGGCTATTTAAACCACACCCGATGGATGAATCTTGCTTTGCGTTATTCTGCATTCTCTGCAGCAGAACGCTCATCGTGTCTTCTGCTTCTGATCCTGGGCCTAAGGGAACAAAGGCTTACCATCCTGGAATCCAGTCTTCAGCAGCACCTGTAAAGACAAAGAAAGAACAGGTTAGCACTACGGTCTTCAGTGGCAGCGCATCTCTTACCTGGTCCATCGGCTGTCACCAACGCCTCGCGCTGCATTCCGGCATCTGAAAGACAAAGGCTTACCTACTCTTCGCATGCTCCGGAGGTCTTCGCACTGCATTCCGGCATCTGAAAGACAAAAGCTTACCAGCTCTTCGCACGCTCCGGAGGCCTTCGGCGCTGCATCCCGCATCTGAAAGACAAAAGAAGGTGCGTTTAAAGACATTGGGCAACTTTATTACTCACGTGCCATTACTCCTTCCCACGCCAAATCCAGTGGGTATTCCAGCACCCTTCAGCTTCTCTAAAGCTCCGAACTTGTACCTGCAAGATAAAAGGGACAGTTAGTGCGCATCGTGAAGCAGGCTACAAGCGCTTACTTACGTGCTTCCAGGCGCTTCTATTCCTCACGCGGGTTCGATCCTCAACTCTCATCAGCCCGCCATCCGCCATCGCCGGAACCCTGCAAAACAAGAGATATCATTACAAAAGACTTTTAAGACATTTGAAGTGCCCAGAACTTACCGTCCGTGCAGTTAACGACGGACAGCAGTCCTCTGAGGTCAAGAGGCCTGCACCCTTATCCAGTGAAGAAACTGGTTACGGCACCCTGCCCCGAGGCAGATGGAGAGCTCGGCGTTCACTTACCTAAGGTGAGGGTGTTAACCTTTGGGGTTCTACAGGAGAAGAGAAAGGGAAGAGGAGAGAGGCACCCAATAACCCCAGTTCATTAATCCCATATTTTCTATCTGCAGACATCTTACTCTTCAAATCAGACATATAGTGCACAGAGGTCCAGCCCAAAGAGCCAACCGTGTGTTACACATCACCTTTGAAGATACGGCATTCACCCAGTCAAGACCGGCGCCTCTGCGGGAATGAGGTGAGCGTTACAGAACGCAAAGCCTATTGCAAAACTCCCACCCAGGCGCTATGGAAACCTCGGATACCGACCAGCTAGCCCAGTTACTTGGGGAACTAAGAGCAGAAGTGCATGCAGCCCGTCAGCAAACGAATGCTCTAAGAAGGGAACTGATTATTTCCAAGGAGCGAACAGACGATCTCGCTAGACAATTGCTACAGTCACAAGCCGGACAAACTCTGTTACCCGCATCAGGGGCAAATCTTCCTTTAACATCCTCTACGAACCCAGTGCAGATCAACCTACCTGGGAATGTACCTCTGGCTCCGCCCGAACGATTTTCTGGTGACCCAAAGAGGTTTGCAGTATTTATTAATCAGTGCCGGTTGCACTTCTTATGCCGGCCAGCAGCCTTTCCAACTGATCAAGCTAAGGTAGCTTTCGTGCTTTCGTACCTTAGTGGCAATGCGGCAGACTGGTCGATCCCTCGAGTTAATCAAGATGATCCGGTTCTCCATGATTTTCGAGCTTTTCAGCTCAGTTTGGAAAAACTGTTTGCAAGACATTCACAGGGGCAGGCCTTGGACAATGAGCTCCTTTCATTGCGACAGGGTAATCAAGACCTTTTGGCTTATATTGCGTCTTTCAACAGACTGATAGTGGAAACTCGATGGCCTGAGGACAAAAGGATTACGCTGTTTTATAGAGGTCTACGTGGAGAGCTCAAAGATGTGTTAGCCCAAGTAGTGAATCCCCCGCAAGACTGTTCGGACTATATTGACTTAGTCGTTCAAATTGACCACAGACTGCAGAACAGGAAGGCCGATCGTTCCAAGTTTGATGCTCGAGTTTTTTCCAAACCACCAACTCCTACCAAAGGAATAGACTCCGGGGAACACATGCAAATAGGGGGCCTGAAAGGACCACTAACACAAAAGGAGCGGGAAAGGAGAAAACAGCTGCAATTATGCCTCTATTGCGGAAACTCGGGGCACTTTCTTCGAGACTGTCCGGTGAAACCAGCCAAGAAGGCAGTAGGAGCTGCAGTTACCAGGGTCACAAACTCTGAGCAGGGAAACGACCACGCCCGACAAGAATAGAGGTCCTCTTGCCGAGCGTTAAAACCAGTTCCGTGACCTCGCATTTCGTGATACCTATGGTCCTCATTAGCCCTGAACATCCGGATCGATTACATGCGATTGAAGCTTACGTCGACAGCGGTGCCATCGGCAATTATGTGGATCATGAAATGGTTTTGAGGATGAATCTGACTCTTTGTCCAAAGGCTGTAAAGGACGTCATTACTACGGTGGATGGTACGGAGATAGCCTCCGGACCAGTAACGCATACCACCCAAGAAGTGACGCTAGTAAGTCAAGATGGACACCATGAGAAGATCGTGTTCGATGTGATCAAGGCCCCCCAGTTCCAGATTATTCTAGGAATTCCTTGGTTAGAGAAGCACAATCCTCAGATCGATTGGCGAGCAAGAACGGTTCAGTTTCCAGAATGTGTCTCCACTTGTCACCCTCGACCTGGTGTTGCACTGGCAGCAATTTCCTCGGAGGCTCCTCAGTTACCTCCTGAATAGCTAGAATTCCAAGATGTTTTCCGGAAGGATCAGGCTAACTCTCTACCTCCTCATAGGTCTTATGACTGCCAGATAGACCTGATACCTGGATCTACTCCTCCTTGTAGTAGAATTTATGCCCTCACCGAGCCTGAGAATCTTCACCTCCGACAATACCTGGATCAATACCTAGCAAATGGGTTTATTCGTCCTTCCAAGTCCCCTGCTTCCTCAGCTTTGTTCTTCGTTCCAAGAAAAGAAGGGGACCTTAGAACTTGTATAGATTATCGCGCCCTGAACCAGATCACCGTTAAGAATAGATATCTGTTACCTTTCATCCCTGAACTCCTGGACCAAGTCAGAAAAGCATGCATATATAGAAAGCTGGATCTTAGAGGAGCCTACCACTTGGTACGAGTAAAAGAGGGCGATGAATGGAAGACGGCCTTCCACACCAAGTATGGGCTATTTGAATATCAGGTCATGCCCTTCGGACTTTGCAATGCCCCAGCCGCCTTTCAATATTTTATGAACGATGTCCTCAGAGAGCTCATAGATGTGTGTGTTGTTGTTTACATTGACGACATCCTCGTTTATTCTTCATCGGAAACTGAACATCGGAAACACGTGAAAATGGTCCTCGAGAGATTGCGTCAACACAAACTTTTCGCTAAGTTGGAAAAATGTGTTTTCAACGTGACTGAAGTTGAATTCTTGGGATTCATATTATCACCTAGCGGAGTGCGTATGGATTCAAAGAAGGTCGATGCAATTCTCAAATGGCCATCGCCATCCTCTGTAAAAGGTGTTCAAAGCATGTTAGGCTTCGCTAACTTTTACCGCAGGTTTATCCCCGAATTCTCTCGAATAGTCCAGCCCATCACCGCCTTGTTAAAGAAAAACAAACATTTTGAATGGTCTACCGAGGCGGAACAAGCTTTCCAGAATTTGAAGACTAGATTTATCTCTGCACCGAACTTAAAACATCCTCGCCTAGAACTCCCCTACATCGTTGAAACTGATGCTTCGAGCCTTGCCATGGGGGCAGTTCTATCACAAAAGGACCCAGTAACCAATCAGTTGCATCCCGTGGCATTTTGGTCCCGCAAATTCTCGCCTCCTGAAATCAATTACACTATTACTGATAAGGAACTTCTAGCTATCAAGTCCGCCTTTAAGGCTTGGCAGCATTATCTTCTGGGGGCCCGACACACCGTTACTGTGATTACAGATCACCGAAACCTGCAATATTTGAAAACCGCAAAAGCTCAATCCTCTAGGCAACTCCGTTGGGCACTATTCTTTGCCGAGTTTGACTTCATAATTACCTATCGACCTGGTACAAAAAACGGTAAAGCTGATGCCCTTTCTCGGATGGGAGTGGAAAAACATTTGATCAATCCTAAACCTGTACCTATCATTCCCGAACAAAGAATTCTAGGTGTAATCGCCACACAATCCATAGAGGAAGTTAAGGATAAAGCCAGGCTACTGGTAACTCCAGCAGACATACAGAATTGGCATCTGCAGGGAAAGGACTTTACGGTGAAGGACAACCTATTATATTTCCAAGAACGGTTATACCTGCCCAGCACAGATTTACAGAAAAAGGTAATCTCTTGTTATCACGATTCTTTAATGGAAGGACATCCCGGTATGACCAAGACCTCGGAAAAGATCAAGCGCTACTTCTGGTGGCCGTCTTGGAAAAAAGATATCAGAGACTTTATAATGTCCTGTGGAGTATGCGCCCAAAACAAGAGTCAAAAGGAAAAACCAGCCGGCCTCTTACGCCCTATTGACATCCCGCCTCGCCCTTGGCATACGCTTTCTATGGACTTCATCACTGATCTACCTCCATGCTCCGGATACAATACGATCCTAGTAATCGTGGACCTATTCTCCAAGATGGCGCATTTCATTCCACTCAAAGGCTTACCAACAGCAGCAACTCTGGCCCGAGAATTTCTCGAAAACATTGTCCGACTGCACGGTTTTCCTTCAGTTCTAATTTCGGATCGAGGTAGTCAATTTATTTCTCATTTTTGGCGAAGTTGCTGTCGGTCGGCTCGAATTGATGTGAGACTTTCGACCAGCCACCACCCTCAAACCAACGGACAAACCGAGAGAACCAATCAAACTCTGGAACAGTATTTGCGCTGCATGCTACAACAAACTGAAAAAACTTGGAAAGATATCCTTTGATAGCCGAATATGCCTACAATAACTCTGTCCACTCGGGAACTGGGAAGACCCCGTTTTTTCTTTTATACGGTAGTCACCCTCGAACCTCGGAGTTGGATCCACTCCAAGATCTTGGAACACCAGCAGTAGACCACCTGCATTCTACAATCATCCAAGCCTTTAAGGAAGCCGTTTCTCACCTTCAAAGGGCTAAAGAACAATACAAGAAAGGAGCAGACCAACATCGGAAGGAAGCCCCCCAATATCAAGTAGGAGATCAAGTCTGGTTATCCACCAAATATCTACCTCTAAAAGGACCACGCACATTCAACCCAAGATACCTTGGTCCCTATTCCATCACTACCATAGTAAATCCAGTAGCGGTCAAGTTGGACTTGCCCCCTCACATGAAGATACATCCGGTCTTCCACGTCTCTCTATTAAAACCCGTGCAACCTCAAACCCGACTAACTACATCTCCAAAACCTATTCTAGTTGATGGAGAACTCGAGTTTGAAGTCAAAAGCATCCTGGATTCCAAGATCTCCAAATCTAAACTATTTTACCTGATTGACTGGAAAGGCTACGGTCCCCAAGAAAGATCCTGGGAACCTGCAGAATATGTCCACGCGCCTCGTCTAATCAAAAGATTTCATCGAACATTTCCTAACAAGCCCAAACCCCCGGAGAAGCCCGGTTTGGGAGGGGCCTTGAGGGGGGGTGCTGTCATGATCTCTGCTTCCAAAAGATCAGGACTTGCCCGACTCCCTTGGAAGCAGACCCATAACCCCGGTTCCGAGTGCCAGCCAGTCCCAATTGGGACCTTTTGGACCCTGTCCTGGCGCCAGTGGCACCAGGCTCATAAAGATGCCCAGTCCCAGCGCTGGAAGCGCCGGGCTCATAATGCTTGGGTGGACTTAACTGCAGCAGACCATGCTGCTTACTTACCTGCCAGTTGAGCCCCTGATCCTCTTCTGTTTTGACTACTTTTCCTGTTGGGTGGGGCAGGAGCCACTCCCTAGGTTCAGAACACTGGAACTCTTCTGGAAAGCAGGAACTCTTTTCTTAGGCGTGGCTGTGGAAGGAGACACCTAAGCATTACAGGAGGCTATTTAAACCACACCCGATGGATGAATCTTGCTTTGCGTTATTCTGCATTCTCTGCAGCAGAACGCTCATCGTGTCTTCTGCTTCTGATCCTGGGCCTAAGGGAACAAAGGCTTACCATCCTGGAATCCAGTCTTCAGCAGCACCTGTAAAGACAAAGAAAGAACAGGTTAGCACTACGGTCTTCAGTGGCAGCGCATCTCTTACCTGGTCCATCGGCTGTCACCAACGCCTCGCGCTGCATTCCGGCATCTGAAAGACAAAGGCTTACCTACTCTTCGCATGCTCCGGAGGTCTTCGCACTGCATTCTGGCATCTGAAAGACAAAAGCTTACCAGCTCTTCACACGCTCCGGAGGCCTTCGGCGCTGCATCCCGCATCTGAAAGACAAAAGAAGGTGCGTTTAAAGACATTGGGCAACTTTATTACTCACGTGCCATTACTCCTTCCCACGCCGAATCCAGTGGGTATTCCAGCACCCTTCAGCTTCTCTAAAGCTCCGAACTTGTACCTGCAAGATAAAAGGGACATTTAGTGCGCATCGTGAAGCAGGCTACAAGCGCTTACTTACGTGCCTCCAGGCGCTTCTATTCCTCATGCGGGTTCGATCCTCAACTCTCATCAGCCCGCCATCCGCCATCGCCGGAACCCTGCAAAACAAGAGATATCATTACAAAAGACTTTTAAGATATTTGAAGTGCCCAGAACTTACCGTTCGTGCAGTTAACGACGGACAGCAGTCCTCTGAGGTCAAGAGGCCTGCACCTTTATCCAGTGAAGAAACTGGTTACGGCACCCTGCCCCGAGGCAGATGGAGACCTCGGCGTTCACTTACCTAAGGTGAGGGTATTAACCTTTGGGGTTCTACAGGAGAAGAGAAAGGGAAGAGGAGAGAGGCACCCAATAACCCCAGTTCATTAATCCCATATTTTCTATCTGCAGACATCTTACTCTTCGAGTCAGACATACAGTGCACAGAGGTCCAGCCCAAAGAGCCAACCGTGTGTTACACATCACCTTTGAAGATATGGCATTCACCCAGTCAAGACCGGCGCCTCTGCGGGAATCAGGTGAGCGTTACACTAAGTCTAAATTTGTGCCAACTTTACCAGCAGACAACTTAATTGATAACTTTTTCAAAGCAACACAAAATGATCTAAGAACTATTTAAATTAAAGGCATCAACCACAAAAATTCAACAAAGTAATCTCACTTTGCTTCAAAATAAAGCAATCAAGTAATTACAGGACAATCCAGACATCACAATCAAACCATCAGATAAAGGAGGCAACATTGTCTTACTTCAAACAAAAGATTACATTAAAATGGGAATGCAACACCTCTGAATACTTTCTCAAAACAAGATCCATATCTTACCATGAACAGAACCAGATGATCTTGGAAATGTTATAGTTCACTCTGAGCAACAACATATTTACATTTAACCAACAAATATACAAATAGATCCAAGGAACCGCCATGGGTGCTAAATATGCCCCACTATATGCCAACCTATATATGGGGCATTACAAACTGGAGCACGCATGGCGGAGCCCATCTTTCACCCATCAGAACGTCATTTTCTGGGGTCATTATATTGACAACATTATCATGATTTGGAATGGCACTATCCCACAATTGCAGGACTATTTTCAACACGTTAACAATAACACCTATAATTTGCAACTCACCACCGAATACAGCCAATCAAAAATCAACTTCCTGGACATCACCCTATATATAGAAAACAATATGATCCATACAACTCTATACATAAAACCAACTGCTGCAAACAGCCTAGTCCATCTCATTTTTAGATACAGAAACCCACTGCAAAAACACCAGAGACAATGTGGTTGCAACCACCACTATGTGGGAACTATAAGTGTGGTCAATGCACAATGTGCCAATATTCAGAAAACGCCAAAACCACCATTCTCAAACCTAATGGCACACAAGCAAAAATTCAACAGTTGATCAACTGTAACAGCAGATATGTAATGTATGCAATAAAATGTCCATGTCATCGCCTATATATAGGGAGCACAATTCGACCACTCAAGATAAGAATCAGCGAGCACATCAGAGCAATCCAAAATCATGATTAAAGATCACCCATAGCTATGCATTTTCGGCAAGCCCACAATCAAGAACAGTTAAGAGATATCAGGTTTTTTGGCATTGACAAGCTATGTCCCCCAACTCGAGGGGGCAACACAGAACAACTCCTCAGAAAGCAAGAAGCTAAATGGATTTGCAATATGGACACCTGTCACTCAGGCCTGAATTCTGACCAAGTGTTACGCTTACCTGGTCTCTGCGGAGGTGTTGGGGCACAGTTGCAGCCCTCCCTGAGCTTGAATCACCCCTTCAGGCCTCTCCCTCAGTAGAAAAGCTGTGAGCAGTGGTACGTGGTGATAATGCTCCGGCATGGAGATAAGAGTGCGTTAGTGCGCCAATCTGTGATTGTTGTACCTCTCGAACCCCTTCGCCTCAAAGTATGGTTTCTGTGAGCATTCATCAGCCCATAAAGCTAGCCTGTTAATTATGGAAGATAAGCTCTCCGTCCTGCTACTTCTGGCAGGGGCACATCGATTGGGATCTAGTTCCGTCATTGATCCCTGATAAGGATTATTCCAGTCCAGCTGCGACTATGCTTCTCCTTATGATTGGTAAGTCTTTCTTGAGCTCGTGTGATGCTGTTCATTCTGTTTAATGTCTTTATATGTTGCTCCTATTTATACCCGCAATAATGTCTCTCTTCTGTTTTCTTCCCTTAGATGGATGCAGCCTCAATGCAGCTGTGAGACGTGAGACGCGGCCGTATGGAAGATGGATGCTACCGCAATGTTCGACAGCAGGTAAGTGATGGTTTAAGGAAAAGCGGGAAGTATGGGGAAGTGCAACCTTAAACTGACTGTTTTTTCGATGTCTAACCTTGTCTTCTGTTTTTCCTTGCAGGCGCTGCTGTCGACGATGGAGCGTGTCAAGCTGTGGTGCCAAGATGAAGATTTCGGCGTTCCGGAAAGTGTAAAGATGAATACTTGGTTCGCCGAAGAGATGTACAGGTAAGAACAACTTCCCCCAGTTGATAAGTATGCTGGCAGGAAGCAGGATTTCCAGCAAGCAGGATCTTCAAAGGTAAGTCTGACCTCAGTCGACGGTGAGCGTTACGCTGCTTGCAAGTGCAGAATAACGCGAAGCGTCTGTCTTCAGGATCGGGGCAGCTTATATAGCTGAGATCGTGGGCAAGCCCACTTGGACCAGCTTACCAGCCACACCATGCCACTCCTAGAGAGTGAACAAGTGCAAAGGCAATCCATTAGTAGCCACACCCAAGAATACACTTGGGGCTGCTTAATGGATGGAATGTTCAAAGTTAATGCATCTGAAGTGCTACGTCCACAATAATAGCTTTTTGGTGTTAAATGGATGTTCTTGTTTTACTTTTGTTCATGAGCCTGGCGCCAAAGGCACCAGGACAGTGTCCACCCAGGTCTCCTGTGCATGCAACGCCTGCATGCCTGTGCCCCTAACTTCATGACCATGACAGCACTCCCCCCTCAAGGCCCTCTCAAGCATGGTTCTCCTCCCAGTCCTGGCTTGGTGGGATTATTGCTATGGAACTGTCTGATTAAATGCGGAGCATGGACGTGTTCACTGGGTTCCCAAGTTGGGTCTTGAGGTCCGTAACCTTTCCAGTCAATTAGGTAATACAATTTTGATCGAACCTCCTTGGAGTCCAGGATGGATTTGACTTCATATTCTGGTTGTCCATATATTACTTCGGTCTCTGGCGGATAACTAAGCCGTGTATTAGAGTTCATTGGTTTGAGGAGAAAAGACATGAAATACGGGGTGAATTTTCATATGAGATGGTAACTCCAATTTCATGGCGACAGGATTGGTTATGGACTTTGTAGTATAGGAGCCCAGGTATCTTGGGCGGAAAGCTCTTTGCCCCTTCAATGGAATATATTTGGATGCTAACCACACATTTTCTCCAATCTGGTAGGCAGGAGCTTCCTTCTGATATCGATCAGAAAACAGTTTTTTTCTTTCCTTAGCCTTAGTCAGATTCTGTTGCTTCCTTAAGAACCTGAGTAATGGTTTTATGCAAGTTTTTTTATGGCTGGCATTTCCAGGGAATCGGGTGGCTCAAATACTGATGTCCTCGGATGTCTTCCGTGTACAGTGTAGAATGGAGTGTGCCCTGTGCTTGTGTGAACGGAGTTGTTGTATGCATACTCAATTATCCAGAGTATATTCTTCCAAGAATCCTCGGACTGTTGCAACATACCCCTGAGATATTGCTCTAAAGTTTGGTTGCTTCATTCAGTTTGCCCATCAGTTTGAGGGTAATGGCTTGTGGAAAACCAGAGATTGATTTTGGCAATCGTACAACACTTTCTCCAAAAGGCAGAAACAAATTGAGTTCCGCAATCAGATACTAATATTGATGGAAATCCATGCAATCGAACAATTTGCTCTAGGAACACAGAAGCGAAAGTTGACGCAGTTGGGAGTCCCTTCAGAGGGATGAAATGGGCCATTTTGGAGAATAAACCCACAACGACTAATATGGTGTTGTATCCATTGCAGGGTGGAAGATCTGTGATGAAATCCATTGACAGGCTATGCCAAGGTGCTGGCGGTACTGTTAGGGGATGTAGTAAGCCAGCGGGGTTCTGTTTCTGAGACTTGTGTTGTGCACAGACACCGCAGGTTTCAATAAATTGGGCAATGTCTTTTCGCCAGGTTGGCCACCAGTAGTTTTGTTTTACCTTAGCCTGAGTTTTGGCTATTCCTGGGTGTCCTTCCACTAATGATTCGTGGTAATTTGTGATGATTTTCTTTTGCAGTTCTTGGTCTTGGACATATAATCGTCCTTGGAAATACAGAAGATTGTCTTCGATGGTGTACTGGTCACCTTTTAACACCCATTCCTGCTGTGTCGATTGATCCATCAGGGATTGCAAACTGGTTCTTTGGTCATCCACACACGTGGTGGCAGCTATTCTGGTTTGAATCCTTTCCTCAGGAATTATGCCCAGGCGGTCAGATTCTGTAAAAGACTCTTTTTCTTCACTCATGCATGATAGAGCATCTGCTTTCACATTACGTACTCCAGGTCTATAAGTGATAATAAAATTGTATTCCACGAAAAAGAGAGCTCAACGAAGTTGATGCGAGGATTGTGTTTTGGCGGTTTTCAAGTATTGCAAGTTACGGTGGTCCGTGATGATGGTGACCATATGTCTCGCCCCAAGAAGATAATGGGCCTAATTACGACCCTGGCGGTAAGTACCCGACATTACCGCCATGGCGTAATGAACGTTTACGCCGTGGACCGATGGCGGAAAGAGCGCCACATTCCGACCCATCGCGCACGAGCATTACGCCATGGCGGAAAGGGCCCCTACTGGCATCGTAGGCCGCGCAAGGTGCACTACCGCCACCCATCTCAGCGGCCACCGTAATTAGCGGCCACCGTAATCAGCGGTGGCCGCAATTAGCGGTCACCGTAAAAAGCGGAACCGGAAATAGCGTCATTGCGGCGGAATGGGAAACAGCACGGCGGCCATCTTTAAAAAACACAATCCATTGCCATCCTTCCCAACAACACCAGATCCAACCCTGACACCTGTCCCAACCCATCACCCACCCACTTAACCACCCAAAAATGCCCAAAGTTGTCAAGAAGGCATGCGACCGCCAGCGCCAGGACAGATTCTCCCGGGAGGAACTGAGCATGCTCGCGGCGACCCTACGAGACAATGCAGCTGTTGTTTTTTCGCCGCAAATGACCAGGCCGGCGATAGCCAAAAAGAAGGCCATATGGGCCCTGGTGGCAGAGTGCGTCAGCGCGGTGGGGACCGTACCCCGCACCCCACAGCAGTGCAGGAAGTGGTGGGATGACCTTAGGCTACGTGTAAGAAGCATCATCTCTGCCAACCGCAACCTTGCCCTGGCTACCGGTGGAGGTTCTGAATCCCCACTGAAACTCCAACCGTGGGAGGAAATATGTGCCAGAACGATTGGCATGGAAGGCATTGAAGGCGGCGGAGGGATGGAAAGAGGAGTACCGACATCAGGCGATGAAGGTAGGTGCCTCAAATCAAGACATGCCATAGTCACTGAAGTCCATTCATGTGTAGCACAATGTTGCCCTAGAGTGTAAATGCAACACATTAGCTGGACACTGCCCACAGCCACATGCGAGCTCCACCCTGTATACATGTAGCATGCACACCCTAACTGCCGGCACCCACATACCTCCATCCTCATTCCACACAAAAAGGAGACAACCTGCATGCCCCTGCCTCAAATGTGCCTCATCTACTGACCAAAATCATGTCAATCATTGTCATTCCAATGTCCGCAGACCCATCAATAACGCTCTCCCTTCTTTGCTCCACCACAGGCTCAGAATCACACCCCGAGGACGAGGACACCCCTGCGACAAAAAGAGCCAAGAAGGCCAAGACAACCATACATGCACCCTCAACCTCAGCTGCAGTGAGCCAGACCCCACAGCAAGCACAATCCACTGCCAGCAAACAGGACGGCCCACCGGCAAGCACCCCAGTAGGCAGCAGGCCAGCAGCAGCAGCACCACCTGTTCCAACATTGCCTGCCACAGAAGGCACCGGTTCTGCGGCCAGCAGCAGCATTGGAGAATCAGCTGCCATTGCAGCATGCTCAGACTCCGACATTGAGGAGCACGATGTCAGACACCCCACTGACCTTCCACATTCCCCCTGTTCGTCCCATGCCAGCCCCCATAAGGATCCCACACAGGGACACACAGAGGAAGAGGAGTGGCCATCTACCCCATGCCCAGTTCTAAGTCCACAAGAGGGGAGCAGCCCCTCCATCACACCACCAGCAATGGGCATGGCCCAGCAGGGGCAACAGTCCCTTGAGGACATCATTCAACGGCAGGAACAGCTGTCCACGCTACTCACCGAGCATGCTGCGGAATGTGTGGGGGCTAGGGCAGCCATCGAACAGGCTACGGAGACCCTAAGGGCCGAAATTGCGCAGAACACTGACACCCTGAGGGATGCAATGCAGTCCATGTCAAGGGACATTTGTGGCGAACTTGCCGGGGTGCACCGTGTGCTCTCTGAGCTCTCCCACACCCTACAGGACATGCATGCACGGGAGCAGGCAGGGACATCCTCCGCTGCCAGTTCTGCCCAGAGCAGCCCCGTCCGACGTTCAGGACGGAACCTGCGCTCCACAGGCAGGGGTGCCCCGGGGGCCGGGAGAGGGGGCTTGTAATAGCCTGTGCCCACTGTTACAGGCATCTGTAGACACTCACAGGGGGTGTGTTGGGGTGTGCAGGGGGGAGGGGGAGGGGGTGTGTTGGGGTGTGCAGGGGGGGAGGAGGGGGTGTGTCACGACAATTTTTCCTTTTTCCGAAATGAAATGTGTGGACATTTTCATTGCATATGTGTGCTTTATTGGTGTACAGTCCACAGTGTGCATGTCCCAGAGACACACAGTGCCCCAAGTGCTGTCTCCATGTGATACACACCAACCATGTGTGCTAGAAGCATTGGTCGATGATATTTTGACGCATTTCACGCCCCTCCTGTGCATCACCTCCTCCATGAGGTGCGGCCCCATCTGCACCCTCCTCATCCTCCTCGTCAGGTGGTTGCAGTTCTGCGTCAGGGGGCAGGGGCACATTTCGTCTGACGCACATATTGTGTAGCATGACACATGCCATGACCATCTTTGCCACCTTCTCATGGCGGTACAGGAGTGCCCCACCAGACCTGCTGAGGCATCGGAACCGTGCCTTCAATAGGCCGAATCTCTGCTCAATGACCACACGGGTACGTGTATGTGCACGGTTGAAGTCCTCCTCGTGCTGGTTCTGCGGGTTCCGGACTGGTGTAAGGAGCCACCTCTTCAGGAGATAGCCTGCATCACCTGTATGTAGGCGAGAATGTATGTGTCAGTCATGACGTCTGATCAAGAACATGATGTGCCACCATGGCTTGCATCCAACTGTTACTTTGGACAACTTCTAAATGCACTAATTGATTCACACAATGGAACCAGTATATGCTCATGGCTCTCATGGCCTGTTTTGCATGCCATCACCCAATGTATGCAGAGGGGTGGAGTGCATTGTGAGTGCCCATCCACTGTGTCCGTTCATGCCGTTTGTTTTGTTGGCCTGGCACGTGTCCTGGGATGTCAATGCGCACATCATTGCAACATTGCTGTGGGACTCATCATTACCCCAGTGAGCAATGCTGATGTTGATAGGGACATTTTGGGGGCCCTGCTGTCTGTGTAATGGTGTGTTGATGTTTCTGTCCGTCATGTGCCTCCTTCGTGGGCAGTTATGGGGGACAGGCCTTTCGGTTGATGGTGTTTGGTGACGTGGATGTAGGTGCATTTCATTGTTGACAATGTGGTCTGAATTGGTAGAATGCACTTGCAGATGGTTATGTCATGGTTGGGACACAACCTCATTCACATGGTAGGGCTGCATACATTAGGTATTGGCTTCACTGGTGTTGGGTGGAGTTTGGGTTGCTTTAGGGTATCATCTGTCTCTGTTCTCTCTGCTACTCACAGCCAGGTGGAGTATGCATCATTTCCCCCCACTTTCAGCCAGGTGGAGTATGCATCATTTCCCCCCTCCCCCTTTCAGCCAGGTGGAGTATGCATTGGTACGTCGTTCACCTACCCACTTCACATTTCCATGGTCATGACATTAGACTCACCGAGTAGCCAGGATCCTGGGCCTGCATGTTGCTCCATGTAGCGTGGTATTGTGGAGTTCCTCAGGACCATTGAATCATGGGTTGATCCGGGGAATCGGGCACAACAATGTGTGATGATCTTGTTGGAGTCACACACCATTTGCACGTTGATTGAGTGGAAATGTTTCCGGTTGTGGTATGGTACCTCCATGGCACGTGGAACCACCAATTCCACATGGGTGCAGTCGATGGCACCAATGCAACCAGGTATGCCAGCTAGTGCATGGAAACCCACTTTGGTGTTTGCAATCTCCTGGGCAGTCCGTGGTAATGAGATGTGGTCGTCTGTGTGCTTGAGGAGGGCATCGATGACTTGGATGAGTGTACGTGAGAATAATGGTTGTGAAATGCCATGCAAGTGCCCCACTGTGTGCTGGTAGGTGCCTGTGGCCAGGAAGTGGAGTACAGACACTACCTTCAGTAGGGGTGGGATGGCGTTTGGACTTTCTATCATGCTGACGATGTCGTTGTGTGTCATGTCTACGATGGCGTTGATGGTGTCCCCGTCCAAACGGTACAGGGTGTGGATCTGCTCAGCAGTGAGGTTGAATGGACTGGCTCTGATGCGTGGGATTGGGGGATGCCTGCGTGGTGGCACTGGCTGTGCTGGTGGGGCTTGCTGGCCCTGCCTTTCCCTCCTTCTCCTCCTGCGTCTCCTCTGTGCTGCCTGTTGTTGTTGTTGTTGTTGTTGTTGTAGCACTTGCATTGCTATCAGGTCCTCCAGCCCCAACATTGCAAGTCGTATTGGTATCATTGTGGAGTGTGACTGGGTGTGGGAAGGGGTGGGGTGTGCTCTTTTTGTACTTCCTGAGTCTGTATTGCCTCCACCTGTGCTGTTTCTGTGCACCTGTGGCAGCGGGATTCACTTTGCATGGCCATTTAAAGTTGGTTCGCGATGGCGTACTTAGCGCCATGGCGGTAAGGTACTTAACGGGCTGGGTGATGGCGTTAGGTGCATGTCCGCTTGGGTCGGCATTCGCGTACCTTTCCGCCATGGCGCTAAGTAGGGTGTGGGAGGTCGCGTGCGCGCCTCCTTGGCGCAGATAGCGGCAGCGTTGACTACAATGCCGCTAATGGCATCGTAGTTAACGGTCAAGGGTCATAATCGGACCTAGCGGAAAACGATGGCGGTAATCATTTACCGCCATCGTTTTTCTCTTACCGCCAGGGTCGTAATGAGGCCCAATGTCTCTAGGCCTTGAATGTTGCTTTAATCACCAGTAATTCCTTATCTGTGATTGCGTAGTTCAACTCAGGGGTTGAACATTTGCGGGACCAGAATGCAACGGGGTGTAGTTGTCCCGTTTCAGGGTCTCGTTGTGACAATACTGCTCCCATGGCTATTTTTGAAGCATCTGTCTCAACTATGTTAGGCAGGTCTGGTCGTGGGTGTCGAAAGACTGATACTGTAGTGAATGCTAGTTTCAACTTCTGGAAGGTTTCCTCAGCTTCTGTCGACCAATGGAACTTTTGATTTTTCTTTAACAAGGAGGTAATTGGATGTACAATTTGTGAAAACCCAGGTATAAACCGACGTTAAAAGTTGGTGAATCCGAGAATGCTTTACACTCCTTTCGTGGATGTTGGTGAGGGCCATTGGAGGATTGCATCCACCTTTCGTGTATCCATATGTACGCCTTGTGGTGTGGGCATGAAACCAAGAAACTCGACCTCGGTTACATGTAAAAAACATTTTTCCGACTGGCATACAATTCGTGTTGTTGAAACTTCTCTAAGACTGCCCGGACATGGCCTACATGTTCTTCCATGGAATTTGAGTAGATAAGAATGTTGTCAATGTAAACAAGAGCGCAAACGTCCAGTAGTTCATGGAGTACATCATTCATAAAGAATTGGAACGTAGCGAGGGCATTGCATAGCCGTAGGGCATGATCTGGTATTCAAAGAGGCTGTACTTCGTGCGTAAGGCATTTTTCCACTCGACTCCCTCTTTTACTCTTACAAGATGGTATGCTCCTCTTAAATCCAGTGTTGTGTCACTTGGTAGATGATATCAATGATTTTTTTACTGTGATCTGAATGATGGCTCTATAGTCGATGTAAGTTCTTAAGTCTCCCTCCTTTTTAGGCATGAAGAATAAGGGCGAGGAGGCAGGTAACTTGGACGGGCGAATGAAACCGTTCGCCAGGTATTGATCCAGGTAAGTTCTAAGATGCTGATTTTCCTGTTCTGTCAGAGCGTAAATTCAGCTGCAAGGGATCTGGGCTCCGGGTACAAAATCTATTTGACAATCGTAGGGTCTGTGCGGGGGCAGAACATTGGCTTGCTCTTTTTTGAAGACATCCTGGTAATCTTGGTATTCCAGCGTTAAGGAGCTGATGAGGCCCAAAACGATTCCTTTCTTCGGTTTCTTTTTTGTAACATGTGTCGGCACAATCATGAGGAAATGTCGGAACTCGTTTTCGCCAGTCAATCCTAGGGTTGTGGGTCTCCAGCCAGGGCATTTCCAATATCATCTAGAACTGAGGAGCACCGATGAGATCAAAAGTAATGTCCTCTTGATGCCCGTCCTGACACATAAGCTTGACTTTCTCGGTGTATTGTGTCACCGGGCCGGATGATTGCTGAGAACCATCCGCATCAGTGATGTTTTCTGATTTCTGCTTCTGTCGGAGAGGAAGGCCTATTCGGAGAGCCAAATCTTGGTCAATGTAGTTACCCACAGCACCACAATCAATAAATGCCTCCAAGGCATGTATTTTTGATGGTTGCTTGTGATTCACCAAAAGCACTGGAAGGACTAGATGTGAGGTCTGTACGGATTCCTTTTTTATGCTCGACAAGTGGACCCCTACACTTGCCGGGCATTGGCGTTTCCCGAGTTCTGTTCTTCTTCTTCATCAGTTTTGTCGGTTGCCCCAACCGTTTTCTTGGGTGGTTTTACCGGGCAGTCACGGAGGAAGTGAAGTGCTTGTCCACAATGTAAGCAAAGCTGTTGTTGTCTTCTTTTTTCCCTTTCTGCTTTAGTAAGGGGACTTCATAATCCACCAATTTGCATTGGCTCAGACTGTTCATGTGGTTTAGTCTGATTCCCACGAGGTTGTACGTAAACGGACAGTCCCTCTGATCTAGCTTGATCCATTTTCCGATTCTGCAACCTATGATCGAGTTGCACCATCAGGTCTGTGTAGTCTGCACACCTCTCAGGGGGATTCACCACTTGCGCCAACACATCCTTAAGTTCTCCACGTAACCCTCAGTAAAATAGTGTAGTCCTCTTCTCTTCTGGCCAGTTGGTCTGGGCTATGAGACGATTGAAGGTTGCAATATAGGTTAATAGATCTTGACTCCCTTGTCTGAGTGACAACAACTTGTCCAGAGCTTGTCCTTGAGTATGATGGGCAAAAAATGTCTCCATCTCATGTTGGAAATTCCCAAAGTTCCAGAGAAAAGGGGCATCTTGATTTACCAAAGCTATAGACCAGTACGCCGCACTACCTCCTAAATACGAGAGTACAAATGAAACTTTGGCTTGGTCATTAGGAAAGGCTCCTGGTCTGCACAAGAAATGAAGGCGACATTGGTTCATAAATATAGAGAACTTGTTTGGGTGGCCAGTGAAGCATTTGGGAGGGGCTCGAGGCACTGCTCCTGGAAGAACCACCTAAACCGGTGTTGATTGCTGTGGTGTGGAAGAATGAGAAGAATGGGTCACTCCAGGCAGTGGAACCTGTCCTGCTTGTGCTTGTGGCATTTGTCTTGCCAATTTGTCAGTTCTTTCTCGAGTTACAAAAAGATCCCTCCGTAATGCATTGGTTTCCTGTCTTGAAACATGTATTTCAGCCCGTAATTCCCTTAGTAAGAGGGCTAACTGATCTGCTTCTGAAGTTTCCATAATGCCCAGGCAGAGAGTATGAAAGGCTCACGTTCTGTTATGCTCACCTGGTCTCTACGGAGGCCTCTCCCTCAGTAGAAAAGCTGTGAGCGGTGGTACATGGTGATACTGCTCCTGGGTGGAGATAAGAGTGTTTGAGTGTACGAGTCTGTGATTGTTGTACCTCTTGAACCCCTTCACCCCAAAGTACGGTTTCTGTGAGCATACGCCGGCCCATAAAGCTCACCTGTGAATTATGGCTCACCTGTGAATTGTGGCACGTCAAATGGGCTCTAGTTCCTTCACTGATCCCTGATAAGGATTAGTCCAGTCCAGCTGCGACTATGCTTCTCCTTATAATTGGTAAGCCTTTCTTGAGCATTTGTGATGCTGTTCGTTCTGTTTAATGTCTTTATATGTTGCTCCTATTTATGCCCGCAATATTGTCTCTCTTCTGTTTTCTTCCCTTAGATGGAAATGCGCCCTCCATGCAGCCGTGAGACACGAGACGCGGCCGGATGGAATATGGATGCTACCGCAATGTTCGACAGCAGGTAAGTGATGGTTTAAGGAAAAGCGCAAAGTGTGGTGAAGCACAATCTTAAACTGACTGTTTTTTTATGTCTAACCTTGTCTTCTGTTTTTCCTTGCAGGCACTGCTATCGACGATGGAGCGTGTCGTGCTGCAGTGCCAAGATGAAGATTTCGGCGTTCCGGAAAGTGTAAAGATGAATACTTGGTTTGCCGAAGAGATATACACCTAAGAACAGCTTCCCCAGTTGGTAAGTATGCTGGCAGGAAGCAGGATTTCCAGGAAGCAGGATCTTCAAAGGTCAGTCTGGCCTCAGGCGACAGTGAGCGTTACGCTGCTTGCAAGTGCAGAATAACGCAAAGTGTCTGTCTTGAGGATTGGGGCAGCTTATATAGCTGAGATCGTGGGCACGCCCATTAGGACCGGCTTACCAGCCACACCCTGCCACTCCTAGAGAGTGAGCACGTGCAAAGGCAATCCATTAGCAGCCACACCCAAGAATATACTTGGAGCTGCTTAATGGATAGAATGTTCAAGGTTAATGCATCCTGCTTAATGGATGGAATGTTCAAGGTTAATGCATCTGAAGTGCTATGTCCATAATAAAAGCTTTTTGGTGTTAAATGGATGTTCTTGTTTTACTTTTGTTCATGAGCCTGGAGTCAAAGGCGCCAGGACAGTGTCCATGCAGGTCTCCTGTGCATGCGACTCCTGCATGCCTTTGCCCATAACTTCATGACCATGACATCAGGAGCTATTCCATTTTCTATAAACAAGAGCAAGCACAAAGATAATTGTCTATAACTTGACTTGACTGCTCCTTTTTTCTGTTACAGTATGCATAATCGCCATATTATCTCCATACACATCTAAGGACTCTTTGTAACATTGTCATCATGTCTTGTTATGTTAAATATTACTTAAGAAGTTCAGCCCAGTCAATATTTAATCACACAAGCCAAAAAACAACCATGGGTAAAACGAAGACAGTTCAACCTTAGGGCCCTGTCACACATGAATCCAACTATCAAAATACTATAATCCACTCATGTGGCAATTAGACATTTCCTAATTGGAGATCCCATAGATAAAACACTATCACCAGGCTAACGCGATAACCAATCTAAGATGGCCGCCCTACGTGCGTCTATGACGTCTTCACATTTACGCACGTGATGATGTCACTGCGCACCATTAAAGGTGGCCATTTTGGCTCATACTCACGGCAATTGGACCACGAATTACACGTCCCTTAACAACCCTTCATTCCTTTACCAGGTAAGCCCCATTTTTAACAAAAAATATTAATTAAATATACCTTTTGGCATTCTAGGTCACATAAGAGAACCATACCCTAATGGTCACTAATAACAAATATGTTTATTTAACTTTAGGAACGCTATTTGTGATGATCCATGAAGGCATCAATTACTCTCAAATTGATCTTAAGCAAAGTCTATAACATCATTGAGCAGCCACCAGTAAGTATCTCTTCCCAATTGATCCTTTTATTTTACTTGTACCGTGACATGGCATACAACGCTGTTCTGTCTTCGGTTTACAGGGCACAATTACATCATTGAGCAGCCACCAAGCACAATTCATATTAATTGCCAAAAAAACTATTTTCTTCAATGGAAATTCAGACATTGTATGAACTAAACACATGCTAAAGATTTCAACATCATCGAGCAGCCGCAAGGCCCAATTTGTATACACTGCCACAATAGGCAATTTTCCAAATCAAACCAATGTATGAATTTTATGCATGCTAAAGAACCAGCAACTGTATGAAACCAATACAGGTATATGGACAAGGATTTCTTTCACCTAAAGCTAATGTATGAAACCAATGCAGATTAAAAAGGACCAATGTAAATTATACCTCCTGAAGAACCGTTGACAATGATAAACGGGGAAACACATGTCGAGGTTTTCAATGCAAAATAGAGGTTTTCAATGCAAATAAACAGACCAATTCTGCATATAACAGTGTTCTTTGTGTATTTCTTAAAGTATAAGCGCAGACCAGTACCACTAATTTTTTCAAACATGTTCTAGCCCAGGCTAGTCCCTGAGCAAGTCGAGGCTGTATCTATACTTTCGATTCGGAAAAACACTTTTGTTAGAAACAATATTGGAGTTCGCCATTGCTGTTTAAGGCCGGAACTACCATAACACAATTTATCAATAGGCAATTCCGTCACAGCAATAGTAGGTAAGGTCAGTAGTTTGGCAGTGAGTGGTCTCTTCACATAGGACAGTTAATGCAGCACAATTTGGCCAGTCACTTCAGTCTCCCAGTGGAAATATCTCTTGGTCAAAGTGTTGCTCCCGAAACACTCATTTATCCCTGAATGCAAGGGTCTATGTATACTACAGTGAGGAAGATGTACTATTTTAAGTCTTCTGTGGTCCACTTAGGATGTACTATTTTTAGTCTTTTGTGGTCCACTTAGGATGTACCATTTTAAGTCTTCTGTGGTCCAAAAGCACCACAGCTCTTATCACTGTGAAAAAGCTTGTGGCTCATGTATTGAAGAAGCTGCACTAGTTTGTATTCCTCGAGGGAAAATATCACCTACAACCTTATATAAATTACTTTGATGTCATATAATATTTCAGGAGACGCTATATAAATGCAAGATAACATAACATATTAGAGGTGGCCATTTAGAGTATGATGGACTGTATACATTCAAGATATAACAACTAGCGGAGGGTGACATAAGGCATTGTTCAAGCTCGAGACATACATTTCAGATGGCCCCCAAGTTACTCAGGCAAGCTGGTTGGAATTTTACCTTGTTCTAACGGTTTCTGGTATTGTAGAACATTTTGTGGTAAATTTGCTATAATTGCCAACTTGGCATAACAGTAGCCTTAATTCTTGCTGGGTCACAGGACAGGATACATTTTGGATGGCTGCTACCTTTTTCAGTCTGTGGTTGCACTAACCCATTTCTACATGAAGTCTCTTGTATTTTACAGTGGATTGTGTACGGCGACATTTCGCCTGACTGATCGTTAACCCTGCCTTTCGTTATGACACACTAGATATATATGTTGCATGTTTACTTCAGGTTCCATTGTGGATAAAAATGCCATCTATACAGGCATCTGCAAAGTCGCAATATGTTATGAGCACTGGTCCATAACCTGCTGGGAAGTGACCGGAGCCCCGGGCAGTCCAACATTTCTAACAGTAAATTAGAACAATCCTTCAGGCAAAGAAAGTTCATTTCATTTTTTCATTGGGCCATAGCGGAACTTGTCAGCAGCTCTTGGTCATTCGTGACATGAACTGTGTATCAAACTGTGACAACTTGCTGACTTTGTAAAAGTCACTGTAAAATGCCACCTACCATCGTCCTGCCCCTACCAAAACTATTGGGGGGGGACATTAACACTGGGAGCATTCGATAACACTAAGGGCTAGCATGTTCTTGATCTCCTCTTGTACAATGTGCCTCAGTCTAATTTGGAAAGATTACTCTATGGGGCCGGGATTGCATGAACATGGTGAAAAAAAACCTGAACCTTTCCTTGACATCTAGAAAAGAAACACGTCCGAGAAGTGCTCCAGGAAATCTCGTGGGTCCTGTTGATGTGCCAAGGGTTCATTCATAGGCATCAAGTGGAGATAAAGTCTGTAGAACCAGTTTTGGATTGAGCCACCTTCATGGAGGCAGGGGGAGTGTGATTGTTGATTTCGTATCACAATTTAAGCCAATCAACTTGATAGTCCTGCTCTTTGTTACATCCTTCAGGTTGTTGGACTCTGTAGTTGGGGTCCCTCACATTTTCTGTGACTATCCTGAAGCCATGCCATTGTTTCAAGGGTTTTTACTAGTCGTGAGTAATTATACAATTACCTGTTCTCCACCTGAAGATTTTGTAGCCTGGCCTTCTGGTCATATAGGTGGTTCTGTATCTTTTGTGCATGTGGCGTTGATGAACTATGTCCCGGACTAGAGTCATGAGGTCCCCTTTTCTCTGTACAAAGCGGGCCATGTTGAGGCGTGGTCTCCTTACTGTTCTGAATAACCAATGTCCATAGCTCTTGGCTACCTCCAAATTTCCCGACATGCGGTGTGAGCCTTTTCATGACAGTGTGCTGAGAAGGTTTTGGTGCACGCAAACAGCACCTGGTCTCTTCATACCCCTTACGTTATGCTTCGTCCAATATAAAAATCCATGTTTCTCAATAAAGCAGGGACCTTGCTTCTATGAAGAATTTGGAAATGTGCTGGTTGGTGGCTAAATCAGGGTATTACTGTAAGGTTTCCGCCATCTCTGAATGATGCTTTGCCTTTTACTTGGGATGTTTGTAACCAAACCCCTTCTCAACCATGCTAGTTGGCAGTAATTTGCAGGCTTCTAATATGTTGGCATAACAGTAAGCTTGTAAATGAACTGGCTGATCGGGTGTCAATTTGTATTAGGTCAGGACCTGATCTATTATTCATAAGGGAAATCATAAGAGCCCCTCAACAATCTCAATCCACCAGCCAAACCCTTGCATTAAGATAATGACTAGTGGCTAGACCAGATTTGGTGCAATCCACCCACAGGAACCACTTGGGACTATGATTTTCATGTTCGTTTTCAGGAGGCCCTGCATCCCAATGGAATTACTACAGGCCTCATAACTAGTTTGGCAGTGCTGGAAATAAGTGGGGCCAATTCCATTAGCGCCACTTTTCCCGCACCACAAAATAATAATTTTTGGCAAATTTACCACTGGCGGTATCACCGCACAGTACATTCGACGATTTTCTGAAGAAAAGTTGAAGAATCAACTCCAGCTTGTTGCTGAAGGTAAATCCTCCACTTTACCTCAAAAATCAAAGGTTCCCGTGGGGTCCACGCCCAGGAAAGTATATTTCTGGTCACTCATAGTTTCAGGGTCTTTTACATTCCTACAGAACTCTTCTTTGTACCTTTCTATGTTTTGTCTTGGTCTTGTCTGATGATCCCAATGTTGTTTATTTTTCAGGATCTTTCAGCCTTGCAATCCCTATCCTGCTAGGACCTGTAACATACCCCTCTTGCCCTGTGGCTTTTTGCATACATTACCAAAGCAAGAACTGTAGCTTCCACTCTTGCCGTAGAGGTTTCTCCTGGATAGAAATTTTCCCCCTAATGCGGATGTTGGTCAGTCCAAAGTAATCAAGCACCCTGCCAAAGGTTTCCCCTGCGCTCTAAAGCACGTTTGTTGGCTCTAATGGCTTTGCAGCTACCACCAGTATTTTGGTTAAAGCCCCCAGGAGACTATTCTTCCATTTGTACTATTAAGGCCTGGCTACTGCCAAACTCTAAAACAAGGCTTGCAGCAGGCTCTCTAGTCCATATTTCGCTTTCAGTTGCCCTGTTCCGGATCAGGAGACCAACCCCTTTGGAAACTGATCTCAGCAAAAAGTTTGAAGGGCGCTCTGGCATTTCTTTGTCACATTAATAAAGACGAGTGGAGTGTACATTTTGCCAACCTATTGCGATATTCTACTGTGGGGGTGGTGTTTTATCCCCCTCCCAAGTCCCCTATTGCTGCAGACGTCTTGACAGTGTCTATCAAACAGGTCGAAATAGCTCTTAACACACAGAAAAGTGGCTAAGCGGCAGGCCCTGACCTTATTCTGATCGACCTCCTAAAAGAAGAAACAGATATTTGGGCCCCTTTCCTAAGCAGGGGTTTTAATGCTATGCTGTCCAGAGAGGAGATCCCAAACTCCTGGAGGAGGGCAGTTATTGTACCTATCTATAAAAAGGGTGGTAGAGAAAGTTCAGGGAACGACCGCTCAATTTTGTTCTTGAATAGCATTGGTAAACTATTTGGGAAAGTCATTTTGAAACACCTACAAGACTGGGCAGATGGGGAATCTATCATTCATGACCTCCAGGCAAGCTTTGTGCCCAATAGAGAAACAATTGATCAATGCTTTTTGCTGTACCTACTAATTCAGAAATACACTGGGCCTCATTACATAGTAGGCGTTAAAGGATTACCAGTACCGGTAAGGTCACCGGTGCCAGTAATCCCTTAGCACCCTACTACGAGGTCCCTCAGCGGGTCCTGTCCTTACCGCCTGGTCTGACCAGGTGTTAAGGACGGGACCCGCTAAGGGACTTCATAGCTAATAACGGTACCGCAAACTGCGGCCCCGTTATTAGCTGCTTCCCCATTCCCATTGAGCCCTATGGGGCTCAAATGGGAATGGGGAATGGTATTTGGCATGGGGACTTACCGGGTCCTCCAGGGTCGGAATGACTCGGTAAGTCCCCATAACGCCTACCCGCTAGTAGCGGCATGGTTACCTCCTACCGTGTAATGAGGCCCACAGTCTTAAAGAAAATGCGTCCTTATGTGGTATCTGTAGTTCTGAAAAACATATTTGACTCGGTCTGTATGGAAACTCTGTGGCAGATATTACACTCTAAGAAAGCACTTGTAGTATTGATAAATATAATAAGCCAGCTTTATACCGTCAATAGGGCTTGTGTAAGTTTTGTGCTTGGTGGTGAGTTGATACAACCCTTTCATGTCGAGGAGGGGGCCTGGCAAGTATGTTACCTGGCACCCCTCCTGTATAAGTACAAGAAATCATAGATTCATTATTAATCATAGATTCATTATTAGTCTTGGAAAGCCAAGACTGCCCACAAATTGATTCTGATAAGTACCCAGCCTTGTTTTATGCAGAAAACATGGTCCTCATAGCTACATCTCTGAAAGGCCTGAGGAGGTCCCTGTCTGTATTTCTGAAAAAATGTAAGGACTTGAATCTCACTCTGAATGTTGAAAAATCAAAAGTGATGTTTTTCTGACCTAAATTAGAAAAAACAGTATCACTTCAGCTCAATGTGCAGGGTTCCTTGTTGGAACATGTACATTTTTATGATTATTTAGGCCTGAGATTCAAAGAATCTGGAGGTTGGACGGCCCAGATTAACAAATCATAGCTCTCTCTAAAGAAGATTGGGGGAGTCATCCTGACGTTTCACGCTAAACAATGGAGGAGTGCTGTTCCATAAGCAAGCTATCCTGGCTGCCTTATATGGCTCAGAACTGAGGGGTTACAGTAACATACAGAAGATTTGCACTCATGAAAACATCTTCTTGAAGAAATTATTGCAGCTTCCTGTTAATGCCCCTACAACCTTACCTTTCTTGGAGATGGTCGATATGTTTGTTGCTGTCCAAATTAGAGCTAGACCGGCCCTCTTTTGGGCCAGACTGTGGAAGAGGTGTGGCATTCAAAGATATCCGAAGGCAGTACAACATCTCGTAGACATGGTGGGTGGTAGGATACTTTCATGGATGTCCCACATTAGGAACACAATCTGGGACCTTGACCTGACAGACTTGTGGAATTATTCTGATGTTGTTAGGCCCACTTTGATAGAGAATATCAGGGCTAAGATCAGGCAGAGGGGCAATGACACTTTGTTGGTCAATGCCTCTCGCCTGAAACTTGGCCCCAGCTTTCTCGATCAGAGGAATCAACATGGGTTTAAGTTATAACTACACAATATTTAGCCAGCTTATGAAAAATCATTGTACTTACGCTTTCGTTTGGGGGTTCTCCCTTAAGGTTGTTTAATAAAAGTTGGTTATCTGTCAACACAAGTATGTGCCCTTTGTGCAAGGAGGGTAATGAAACCGTTTTTCATTTCTTGTTGTTTTGCACTAAAACAATTACGTTTAGAAAAATGTATTTGTTTTCAATGTTGAGAGGATCCGGGGTCCGCAACTCCGAAAGTGCTGTGAATGTTTTGAGCCAGAGCACAGATCTACATATTGTGTGTTCTACGGCACATTATATTCACAGAGCCTGGCTACTAAGGGCGCAAAAGCTGGGCACAGAAGAGGCTGAGAGCCTTTGACTCTCCTCTTCTGTTTTCCCTGAGGATTTGATCTACTGGATATTACTAACCTTTGCACAGAGGAGACTGCAAGCCTTTGACTATCCTCTTCTGTTCCCCTATAGGATCTTATCTAATGGACTCAGTCAATCTTTAAACATATAGGGGGTCATTATGAGTTGGGTGATAAGGGATACCGGGCACTGGTAAGGTGACCGGTGCCGGTAATCCCTTACCGGCCAATTCCGAGGTCCCTTAGCGGGAACCGTAAAGGACGTGCCGTCAGACCATCCCGCTAAGGGACCAAGGCGCTAATAACGGGCCTGCTATTCGCGGGCCCGTTATTAGCGCCTTCCCAATTCCCATTGAGCCCTATCGGGGCTCAAATGGGAATGGGGAATGGTTGGTTGAATGGGGATTTACCGGTTCCTCCAGGGTCCGAATGACCAGGTAAGTCCCCATTCAACCAGACTGGTGCCAGACCTGATATTGGAGGCAGCCATGGCGCAAATAGCGCCATGGCTGCCTCCAATCTCGGGATGACCCCCATAGCCTATTTTTGACACTCGCTCAACAATTGTGCATTAGTATTTAACTTGATTGCTACCATAGCCCTTAGTAAGTTTACATTTTGTTAAATCTTTGTAAAGCACTTGCACTTTAAAGCAAGTATTTGTATCTGATTTAATATTAATATGCATCTTTTTAATTTGCTGTTTTTACTAATGCACTTATTGGTTTTTAATATATGTGCTTTTATGGTTGATTAACCAAAATAAAGTTGATGATGGCCCTTCTATCACTACATCATTCTTCCGCATCACAGTCCCCCACTACCACCATCTAACTCTAACTCTTTACAGTCTCCCACTACTATCACATCACTCTTCCACATTACAGTACCCCAGTACCCCTATCACACTTCCTTGTCACATTCCCCCACTACCAGCAACTCACTTTTCCTCTTCACAGCCTCCCAATATCACCACATCTCTCTACCTCGGCACAGCCCCCCACTACCACCAACTCACTCTTCCTTGGCACAGTCCCCGACTACCAGTGCTATTGTTTCAAACAAACAATTATTCAATGAATATAATGCGTTTTAAAGTATAACTTCCAGCACAATTTTTAGAAAAGGACATTTTTAGGAAAAGAAAATGAACACCATTTTTTGTAAAAAGAAGTAGATTTTTACTTCCAATATGTATTTTATCACACTAAGCTTGATTAGTTCATCACAAAATCCTAACACTGTTTCCATTCACATGTCAGGTACAAAACTATTTTAGTTTCTCAACACTCAAATTTCCTTCTAGCTAATCTGTTCAGTTGAACAAATAAACACATCAGATACTCAATCCTTTGTACATATGTTAACAAGTTCATATATCATATGTAGTTTATGTCGTGACTTGCCGCGTAGTGAAGAATAAAGGGGCCTCTGTCCACAAATCACCCACAGGAAGAGAGTAAAGGTACTCCCTATGCTAGCTTTGAGGCCACATGTGGTTTGATGATTCACTGGATCTGATGACGCCGAGGATCCCAGAGGCTAAATCTAGCGGGATGGAGCTAGGGTGCCCAGGGTCAGATGCGAGGGAGCGTCAAAGATCCGGACAGCCGTGCCCTAGATGGTAGGTACCGGCTGGTGCCTCTAGCCCTTCCGTAGCCGAAGGGAACTTGAAACTGATCACGAAGTCTATGGTCGGAAGATCAAAAGCCAGAAAGGGATAATCCAAAATCAATCCGTTGAGCGTAGCAAAAGAGTACCAAAAATCTGTACAAAGTTCCGAGTGACAGTATCCGTGGAGCAAGAAAGCCAATCCGTGGTTCGTAAGCCTGAGTCCAAAATCCGATGAAGCAAACAACGTAAATCCTGAAAGCGCCAAACAAAGTTGTGAAACAGCTGTGAAGCGGTGAGCAACTCGAACTTCCCGGCTTTTACGTGCGTCGGCTCCCTGTCACGTGAGCGGAAACTTGACCACGTGATCGAGAAACCGTTGCGAAACCAGGAAGTAACCGTGATCGGTGCTCAAGCCCGAACGCAGCCTCCATGGGAGTTGCCAATGAAAACGAGGCAACTGGGCCGGCCTCTGCGCACGGCCCGAAACCGCCGGTTATGACGACTCCCTCGTACCATAGGTGAGGTGATGACTTGGGAGGCGGACTGTGACCCGGGGATTCTAGCAGTGTGTGTCGGGGTGTCAATCAATATGGTGCGTGGTTGTGTACCTGGCTTGTTGTGCATGACAGTTTAGTTGATCCTTGTGTGTTTTTATACTCTATGGGTTTCGGGTAGATAATCCCCTTCTTCAGGAGCAGTTTACCCTTTTTTTCTGTGTCTTTTGGTAAACCTATGGATTATAATTAATAATGCAGTTTTAATTCCAAATAGTTTTACTTTTATCAATCTGTCATGATTCCTGGGACAATAAATAATCAGCTGGATGTTCAATCTTTGTGATGCATGTTACTGTTTCATTTTGTTTCAAGTCGATGTCCTTTCAACTTCAACCCACTTCTATAGGCTTGGTCCCAATAATTGGGATGTACAGTGGCCTAAAATCAATCAAGAACGTTGCATAAATAAAATGCGTGCGGAGGGCCATAAGCCTAGGTAAATAAGCTAATCACAATTAAGATCATGACCACAATCAGTTAAGATTTCAATGGGAGATTATGGTAAATTTAACGGAATTTCAGGCTTAAAAATCAGTTTTGACGTCTATCACAAAAAATGGCTGTCATGTACCTCAGACGGTCAGCTTCTCTTTATTTCAATGACCACAGTTACACGTGTGATTCCCGGTTAATCCAATATCACAAGATTCATTAATACTGTGTATGTCAATGAGTCAGCAGATCTGGTTGCCAGTGTCATAGGAATATGACCCGAGTTAATGCTATATTGTCCTATATTAGTATACACTGGATCAGCATGACTCAAGGTGAAAATGAATTTAAGAGGTCTTACCCCCTGTCTGTAGTTTATGTCAGTGGGCTCCAAGCGAGTCCTTAAGTACAGGATGGCTCAAAATCCAATGCAGTTCATCTGCAGAAAAGCAGAAAAGTACATGCTTATCAAATTTATGAAGAAAGTGTCTGCTGCTGTCTGGTTTAGTAAAAGAGTTTTACTTATAATTGCTGTCTTCATCTTAGCTAGAGATGTTTAGAATTTCCAATGTCTTCCGGCTGCTCAAGATGGCCACCATATATAGCCATATATAGCATGACGTCATCACTCAGTAGCGTGATGACATCACATTGTTTTGGTTAGTCATTGCGCAGCGTGATGACATCACATTGTTTTGGTTAGTCATCGCGCAGCGTGATGACATCACCATTGCAACTTGTCCAATGTCTCACAGACAAAATCCTTGAAAATGTTGGTTAAATTTGAAAAAATAAGCAAATAAACAAAGGAGTTTTTAAGGTAATGCTAGGAAGGGACTGCACAATGCACTGTACATTGTATGCAAAGAGAATAATATGCAAAGAAAAGGTTTTGAAAAAATCGATTTTGTTGCTCTCTAGAGGGATAATAAAGACCAATTTTAAAAGACCAATTTTCAAAAGGCTTATAGTCCAATGAGTGGGTGAAGGTGAATCTCAGGTTGAGTTGTGTTCCATCCTAAGTATATTGTTCTAGATCTACTATTCAGTGGACCCTTACTCTGTCGGTGTCCATATTAAGTATTTACTAGGGGTTTCCCCTTCTATAAGATTCAAAAGTGAAGAAGGGTGCCTGCTAAATTTGACGAATCCCTTGTCTGGTAGTGAAAAAACAATGTTCAGAGAAAGGTGCTCAAATTGAACTCCTCGTTCATCCCGTTCGGTGTCAGGCTATTGAGTCTTTATGATATGATATGATTTGGCCTTTGTAACGCGCCTATACACAAGTGTTTCAAGGCGCGGCAAGGCAGGGAGGGGGGAACATGGGGAGACAGACAAACGAAAACCAACACAGGTAAGTACACTTGCACACCAATTTGAATGTAATTTAGTTAGGTTTAAACAGAATGGTAATCTTTAGTAAATAATTCGAGGTGCGGGGGAGAAAGACACAGCCTTGGTACCTAGGCTGATTATATACAAAAAACAAAGAAGAAATCCAATGTGGATAGCCACGTCCCCTGCACACTTTCTAGACGGCCAAGATAGGCCTTTTGAACATTTTTTGTAAATTTTTTGAAATACAATATTGATAACTTTCAATCAATTCTGTAGAAAATGTCCATAAATGATTCAGTTGAAACTTTCTGTTTTATAAAAAACAATTTTTGCTTTTTATTTGTCTTTTGGTGAGCCCAACGCGTTTCGAGTATAAAAAACTCTTCATCAGGGGCGTCATTTTTCAACAAATTAAAGTCTACAAAAGAAAATACATATATACTTCAATTATTTTGAACTTAAAGCAGTTTATACACAATTTTGAAAAACATCATATCAAACTTTTAGATCAATTTTAACAAATAAATTGTTTACAAGGCAGTCAGCCTAGAGTATAGGGCAACATCCAATTTTTCAGTACTCATTTTAAATCCATCTCCCACAGGGCTACAAGCTATAGGATTTCGCCAAAAACCAACAATTAAGGTTGATATGCAAATGACCTAAGTCTAGTATGGGCGTATAGTTTCTTATTACATTTCGAATGTGGGGTAATGTGCCTTATGTATCCATAGTTGTGGTACACAGAATTGGAGAACGTGGTATAATATCTTAAGCAACTGTGAGTATACGGAGGAAGTGATGAGAGAAACAGGCTAGGAGAGGTGGGTCAAATAGTAGCTTTCGGAATGTGAAAAAATGGGCAACCATCTTACCCAGGAACATATATTAGACTCATGGAATGATCCAATATTAGCAGAGCTGATCCAGGTGTCAAGACGACACTATGTAGTGCATCTCATGGAAACAAGATTTTGGCGAAGCATTGATGAATATGGATATCTAAATGGGATAATGGTATAACCAAGCGGATATTAAATTAGCTGAGCGGAATAATAAGTGCAAACAAGAGGGTCCAGCCTCTAACTCAAAAGGAACTTACAAGTTCAGTATCCATCTGCGTCCAGGAGTAGTCCGAGTACGATCGGGAACCGCACCAGAGTGATGTATTCACTCGGCGTCCCTGTTTATACACTGAAAATAGGCTGTGAGGTCATCGCGCGCAAGTGCGTGCAACGTCACGAAAAGCGTGACGTCACCCGCGCACGCGCGCCAAGATGTAAACAAACCAAGTAAATACGTTTTAGGGGACCGGGTTGGATTTGAGCCATAAAAGAATTATGAGTGATAAGGATGGTCATGAAGTTGAACAGTATTTGTAAAGACTAGGTGATGTAAATCACGATCAGAAGGTATGTATAAAAGAAAGAGTTAGGCACATAACGAACAATTAAAAACAATGTTATTAGTCCCATAGATTATTGGGTGTGCTTTCTGGTGTTCGTCTAAATGGCAAAAAAAATGTGTCTGGCAAGGGAATTATCAGAATGCAGACAGTTTAGATAAATCTAGAGAATGTCATTTACATTTCAATTTGGAAACAGAATATGTACGCAAATCTCGAGATGCCAAGAGTATAGATATCCTAGGTATACAGACTAGTACATGTAGGAATAATTTATGTTTAGAAAGTGAGGTAGCATATAATACACAATATCAGTCACAAATTTCACAATATTAGTCCCAAATTACAACTGTTGTGAGTTTACATGACATGAGTAAACTGTACATTTATATTTTATACAAAAACCGAGTACAGGTGATCCCTTGTCTAGACAACCAGGTGCTAAAAGTGAATAAAGTTTTAAGGAGTGTCAGGCCAAATCTTGAATTTTGATATTTGAGCTCCTATCATGGAATGAGATGTTTGGGCTCAAAGTATTACAGGGATAATTTACAAAAAAGGTCCTAAATAGTAATCTTCATTGATTCCAAGTGGAGTCATGGAATCAAGTTTCTTTATCCAAAAAAGTTCTCTTTGGGCCAGAAGTATTGGAAGGTCCCCACCTCTACTTAGGGGTCGTAGGACTTCGAGTACCACAAATCTCATCTGTGATACATTGTGTTTTTCGTCTCGGAAGTGCCTGTACACGGGGGTTTTGCAATTTTTTGTCCTCACACAAGATTTGTGCTCTGTCCACCTGTCCTTAACCTTTCTGTTTGTTTTGCCTACGTAGTACATACCACATGGGCAGCGGATTGCATAGATTAGGTTCTTTGTATCACATGTAGCAAAGTTCCTTAGCATTATTTTTTTGCCATTGTGTGGGTGTCTAATATTGTCACCTTTGATCACGTTGTTACAATGTTGACAATGTAGACAGGCGAAAGTGCCTGTTTTTTGTTTGCTGGGGGTCATCTGAGTTGTCTATTTGGGTTTCTCTGCTTTTATCAAATGGTCTCTGAAGTTTCTGCCTCTTTTATAGGCCATCATAGGTGGGTCCGGGAACAATTCAGATAGTGTACTGTCGGATTTGATAAGGTCCCAATTTTTGTGTATTATTCTTTTGATCTGGAAGCTTTGACACAAGTATCTTAGTGTGTGGATTAGTCCTTTGTCTTTTCTTTTTGGGTTTCCTTCCAATAGTGTTTTTCTGGCTTGAGTTTCCTTGCGTGCTATGGCACTATCAAAAACCTCCGGAGGAAAACCTCTATCCAAGAATCTTTTCTTCATTGTGCTGTATTCATTATGCAGCGTGTCTGCCTCTGACGTAATTCTCTTTACTCTTAGTAACTGGCTGTACGGTAGGTTGTCTTTCAGATGTTTCGGAAGCCCTGAGGACCGAAGGGCTGTGGATCTTACTGTTTGCTGTGGCGAGTGGAAGGAGAAGGAGAAGAAGGTGTTGAGGTGCGTGTGCCTATACCTTTAACAGCAGCTGACCTGGTCACCTGACTTTGGTCACAAGGTATATAAGGCCGCCTCTTTCACCCTTGTGGCGCTAAGCCCTGAGGACCGAAGGGCTGTGGATCTTACTGTTTGCTGTTTGGCGAGCGGCGTACGGCGATATCGCACAGGTTAACTGTTACCCGAGGAATGGATCCATCAAATCTATATACGTCTAAGGTGCTACGAAGGACTAGAGCACAAGTAAGACAAACAGCAATGACTACCATGACCCAAGCAAACATCATCAGAAGCAACAAAAAAGTGAGTGAATACTTTTCTTGTGGGTCGCAATCTGGTAATACTGACTTAACTGATGATAACGCTGCCACACAGTTGGAAGAGGTGTTTGAACCCGTGCAATCCACGGACGAGGTTGCACCCATTAAGCAGATCTCGCCATCGTCCCTGGCTCCTCCAGTGTTGGCTGAACTCAATTCACCCCCCCTATCCGCCCCATTTTTCCATGTGGATCAGGCGGAGGAAGAGGGGTGCATAGTTATAACATCCTCGAACAAAGCCAAGGGGGCAAAGAATAACCTTGATTTGTCGAGTAATACGAGCACATCTAACCTGGATGAGCCGACTAGCAGTGGCGCCATGCCGCCAGCGATGTGCGTGTCGGCTGTTGCCATTGCGGCTGGAGGCCTCCCGGTTACAGAGGGGGCCGCAGCGGCCTGGTGGTCCAGTGCTGCGTCTGACTCTCCTGCCGCGGCGCTGTTTGATGACGCAGGTGGGCCGGCCGGGGGGGCGTGGCCTTCAGCGGCAGCCAAGGTCACGTGTGGGGAGGGTGATGTGGGCGTCCCGGGGCTGGTGTTGCGCCTGGGAGATCTGGCTGCCGCGGTGATTGACGCAGCAGCGTCTGCTCGCCCCGAGTTCCATACGGGGCTGTCCAGTGGAACAGACAATGCTAGGTCTGCCATTAATAAAGCTTTGAACGACAGCCCTTTTAAGGAGCCCAGTGGGACGACCGTTTGGCATCAGAATTCGAGCCCGCTTACACCCCACGTTAAAGAAGCTGCCCCGTTGGGCAATGTCAAAAGAAACTCACTAGAGGTCGTCTCGGCCGTGTTACAGAATCTGATTAACTTAAATAAATCTAGATCGTGTAAACGGCCATCTGTATCTACCCTAACAGCCGAAATATCTCCAAAAGCCCCTCAGAAAAGAACTTGTATGAATGTCACCGAATTAAATCGTGATATATGGGGATCGAGCAACTACAAAAGAAGCAAAGCATGCACTGCTGAATCGCCTGAGAGCCTTGTTCAATCTCAAGTTGGTAACGTTGTCGATTCCCAGAAAAGAATACCGATCCCACACACGAGCGGCCACTCTAATAACAGGAAAACCCAGTTCGGTGTAAGGGAAAGTTTAACTTGTGAAGAGTCGTCTGATGATTCGGAAACGTCAGATTCCTCAATGGGAGACCGTCCCTTCCCAAAGATAAGGGGGAAATGGGCCGGAGGGAGGCGTTCTGTTCCTGAGACAGAGAGGAAGATAGCAGAAGATCGAACCGCTCCTTGTGTTCATGTGCCCTCTAGCGATCTCATGATGGCGCTTAAATCGGCAATGGCAATCTCGATGGCACCCTTTACTAAGTTATACGAATCCTTGAGCGACAATGTCAAGGACGTCACTACGTTACTAGCCTTGTTGAATTCAAAACTGATCCATCTTGAATCAATGCAAGAGATGGAGAGACATAAACAAGAAGATGTATCACATCAAATTCTGGCTGGTATCACAGCAGTAAAAGAGGCAAAAAAGAATGACATGATTGACAAAAAATTATTCGCTGAGGTTGCAAAGGAAGCCTTGTCCTTGTTTCATAGATCACATGTTTTCAAAAAAAGCGAAGACCGGCTGGGCGACGAAAATCCAGAAGAGCCGGGAAGTGAAGCCCTGCCCACTAATGTGAATACATTTGCAAGTTCCTCACCGTTGGCTAAGATGTCGCCTCTATGTTCAGAACCAATCCACCAATTGAAGCAAGTCCTCCAGGATGATAAAGCAGTTGATGCCGTATCAAGCGAGGTGATTAACATCTCACATGAATCACTGAAGGACAGATTATATACGCTGGAAACGGAGGCGCAAAAACAAATGTCTGTGAGTGAACCTCGGGACAAAAACGTTGGCCAAACATCTTCTCTTGATATTTCCTTTAACACAGCATTTCTGCAAACAAAAAATGCATTCAATCCAGCTTTAGCGGACGTGCAAATGGCCTCCGGCACTTCTATAGTACAGAAAACTACAGAGTTGGCCCCCGAGCTGCAACTCGCAAAAGTGGCAACTCCAAAGCCCGTAGGCTTGTTTTCCATCTTCGGAAGCTTAGACAACGAAGTGCATTCGCCTATACATGCTGGCAGAAAGTCTTGTAACGTACAATTGAAAAAGCAAAAAAACATGCCTGCCAGAAAAAAATCGCAACTAAAAGGAGCTCGCAAATTTCTGCGGAACTTAAACATGTTCCAAATAGTTGACAAGGCCATTACTACCAGCTTGAAATTAGCGGACACTATTAAGGAGACTCAAAATGCTCATCATGAACTGGATGACTTAAACTCCAAGGTGTCGCAGAATCCGTCGAACGTTGAGGACTTAGTCATACAAACAGAACTCTTGAACATGTCAGTTTATGAAGATAACATCGATCCTGATGATGAGGTGAATAAAACTGCTGATGACATATGCGCCGTTCAAGAAGTGGTTACTTCTTTAGCTGGTAAAAACATAAGTAATAACTCTCAGAATCCAGCACCAGAAAACCAAAGCTGTCCTAAATTGGAAGCACAGCAATGTGAAACTCCTTCAACTTGCCCCATTCGAGTAGCCAAACATAGAATTTGCGAGATTATGCCACAGGTTAATGAGGAGCCTGACATAATCAGTGAGCAGAGGAGTCCAGTTTTCCTGACCTTGCATGCGAAATGGGAAAGACAAAGGCTTCAAGGCCTACTTAAGTCTCAAAAATCTGATCTAACTGGGCCACTTGCCAAAAAAAAAGAATTCTGCTCAGAGCTGTCCCCCGTTTTTGACGCCATTACAGAGAAATCCCAGAAACTGGTCTTTCATAAGGCCTCCCCGGCGACACTAAATCTGAAAAATAAGACAGCGCCGCATGCTCCTAGACAAACAGAACCCTCATTGCTGATCAAATTAGTGCTTGAGCGTCTGGAGGGCGAGGACAAACTAATTTTGAACAGAACCAATGTGTTAAAACTGCTTCACTATGTACCCCGACTTCGCTCTTTGGAGTCGAAAGACTTGAAAATAATCGAAAATCCTGAGGCACGTCGCACTGATAAGGTGATTCTACATGTAAATTCCAACTTAATTGCAAATGTAATCTTGGAGGCGAATGAAGAGCTTCTATCAATGGGTTTCGACACGTATAAAGCGAGAAACCCGGAACAACGAAAAAATGTTAAAGATGCGACGACAACTGAGCTTGGCGATATCCAGCTTCCTATGAAATGTACGTCTAAAGCTCACAAAGAGGCGAGAAAACCAGTTCAAGGAGTATTAAATCGGCAGGTCCATCCTGAACAGATCGATCTCTCTTGCACGGCCCAGTTTCCATCTCTTCCGTCCCAAGGCTTTATGGCGGCAGAAAAGATCCCGCAGAGTCGAATTGTCCCAATTGAGAGAATTAAAATTACCATTGAAAATGGGAGATGCCCAGGAAATTACGTGCCACCACAAACAAATAATCAAAGGGAACCCGAACGGGCGGAAGACTGGAAATGGATGGCTGTGGCCTTGAATGCTCATTCGATCAGCTAACGCCCAAATATTATTACCGAGCAGGAATGTTCCTTTGCCTCATGGAACACACGCGGTTTTTTACATCTTTTAAACAACAATTGGGCACAAGACCTACAATTTATTTGTTTACAGGAAACCTGGATGCGCGAAATACCAATAGCTCCAGAGTACGAGTGTGCGCTAAATCCAGCGATTAAAGCCGAGAAGGGCCGTCCAGTTGCAGGCCTGTTAACAATGATCAAAAGATCATCGGGCTACCGACTGCACAACTCAGTCAATTACACAGCATTCATTCAAGTCTGCGAGATACGTAAAACTGCTGCTGCTGCCAATGCTTGTGATGTGATCTATATCATTAATGTATACTGGAACCATCAACGGACTGGTTCATTGCCATTCGTCGACCAAATTACTGCAATCCTTGATAAGTTGCTGGAATCAAGCAGTGGAAGCGCAGTGATAGTTTGTGGTGATCTAAATATCGATTTCTTCAAACCTCAGAATTCCTCTAAAAACCGTTTGGCAGAGATATGGAGAGAAGAGATGGAAGTGAGAGGGCTCGCGATGTTAAACGGTCACACGCAGGGTGACATTCCAGCTAAGTCCACATGGCAGCGCGATGGGCAAAGTTCCACTATTGATTACATGTTTGTATCCGATACGTTGCACAGAAAAATAAAAACTATGAAAATCCGCTCAATGCCCAACAGTGATCACGATATGCTGGAACTTAGATTCCGTGACACGAAAGGCCCGCAATGCAATAAGTGGAACTCCAAAGTATTGGTGGAAACCAATCGCCTTCGCTTAAAACTGAAAGAACAGGACGTGGTGAAGATAAGCCGCCAGTTTAAGGCAACGACGAAAGAGGTTGAATATACGCCAATTCTGTCTCAGTTCAAAAGCAGGAATCTTGGCCTCAAAAACCAGTCATTTGCGAAAAAACATAGCTTTGAGCTTATGATAATGCAACAGAAAAAATCCATGAGAGCAGAGATTTGAAAAAACAATCAGGGCCCCAAGTCTGAAATAACTGCAAAAAACAAAGCGGTTAAACAAGCCTATAAAAACGGGCTTAAAAGTCATCGAGTTGTACTACAGCAAAACGACGCCGAAGCAATGATGAAGATTCTCAGGAATAAGAACAGTGGCGAGTTCTGGCGTACCATCAACTGCATGGAAACCTCGCAAATGGCTCTGCAAGCGTGCCCAATATTAGAAAAGGAGTGGGTCAAGCACTTTACAGACCTATACTCCAAAGACGTTGTTCCAATTGTGCCAATCTCCAACATAACCTCATGGAACCTACACTTTACCAAGGATGAAATCCAAGAGATAATTGTGAGAGCTAAAAACTCTCGTGCGCCCGGTCCTGACGGGTTATCTAACTGTATGATCAAACAATTCCCTGACCTATGGACTGACATATGTTTTGATCTATTTACGAGAATCAACCAACAAAAGCAAGTCCCAACCTCTTGGAAGACTGGCATTATTGTGCCGATCTTCAAGAAGGGGAATAGAGCATCACCAAAAAACTATCGCCCGGTGGCCTTGCTTGATGTGTTGGGTAAGATTTTTGCATCTCTTTTGCAAGTGCAACTGACTAACTGGGCCAAAACAGCGAAAAAAATAGATGAACGTCAAGCAGGCTTTGTGAAATTTGTTGGATGCTCGCTAAACCTGCTGATTCTAAATCTGCTTAAAATGGAAGCCCTAAGAACGAACACGAGAGTGTATCTTGCCTTCGTCGACTTCTCTATGGCCTTCGATATGATCGATCGTGAACTGTTGTGGGAAAAACTAGAGTTGTGGGGTTGCCCGGTTGGCCTACTAGCGGCAATTAAAGAACTCCACACAAACACCTCAATTGCCATTCGGCTGGATCCTTCAGGAACGTTGTCCACCCAAATCAAGACACTGAAAGGAGTGAAGCAGGGTTGCCCACTAGCAGCCGCGATTTTCAGTCTATTCATCTCCGATATCGGTGAAGCGATTCAAACAGTGAGATCCTTTCCACCTAATCTCAATGGATCGAAGATAAACTGGCTGCTGTACGCAGATGATTTAGTAATCCTGGATTTAACATCTATCGGGCTCCAACGCAAACTTGATGCTGTACAGAACTATGTTTGCCAGAATAATTTGAAGATCAATACATCTAAAACAGAAATATTGGTGTTCGAGAACTTGAAAACAAGTCACAACTCAAAAGGCTCAAAGTATGTATGGTCTCTAAATCAAGAGAAATTGCAGATATCAAAAAGTGTAAAATACCTTGGCATGACACTTAATTCCAGTATCTGTGAGGAGCCTTGGGTGGCCGATTCAAAAAGGAAATGTGGCCAGTTGGCCTGTCAAGGTCTGGTAATACACAAAAAATATGGGCAATTTTCAATGATACCATTACGCAACTTTTATGAACAAAAAGTAGTACCAATTCTGGTATATGGTGCAGAAAATGCCTTTGGTTGCCCATCAACACATTGGAGCTCACTAGAACATATGTTGTGGTCAAAGACCCTAAATCTACCACCTGGAATCGCAGCTGCCTGTATACGATACGAATTAGCATTAATCTCCTTGCATGCGAGAATATGCTGGAATCAACTTGCACTATTTCGAAAAACGTGTGTAGAAGCGGGAATATTTCAATTCCAGATATTTCACAAGGCGGCATCAGGAAGTCCAGATATCCTTTCTCAATGGATAAAACGCTGTGAAGATCTTCTGATGATCAACAACATCAGCTTGCAAATTCTCCATAGTAATCCTGCGGCCGCAAAAGTGCGACTATGGCGTGCTGACTGGATAAATACATGTCGTGAGCGATCGATGGCTAACGCGATGACAGACTCTCCTACGGAAGCAAGAGGGTACAACATCTTGCAAAAATACTTGTCGCGCTTTCCAAACGCAAATGCAAGAAGATTATTTTTACTGTTCCGGTTGAATGCATTAAGAACCAAAGAGCGAACCAGTTATTGGGCGTGTAATGCGGGATTAACCTCTACTTGTCGCTTTTGTAATAAGGAGCTAGAGTCCTTAAAACACTTAGTCCTCTTCTGCTCAGCTCTAAGAGACGCTAGATCAATACATCTGGGCCAATGGTCAGATGCAAATCGTTCTGCGTGCGCAGAGGAGTGGTGGCGGAAAATGTGGAATGGACTGGACATGAAACTAATCTTGCCCATGACTTCCTTTCTGGCTATTGTCGAAGCGAAATTAAAAGAGAACGCAGGTCAATAACGAGCCTGAGAAAAGGGTTGAGAACTCTTAAAAACCATCTTCAAGGGGAAATCTGGGTGACAATCTCCGTCCGAAGGTATGGGGAGAATGAAATCGATCCAGTCGGGGGCATTGATAAAAGATGACGAAGTCGGTAAAACTCTTGTTTTGTGTAGATGTTTGTGCAATATTTTAAAGGTTTGTTTTAAACCAATAAAATTAAAATAAAAAAAAAAGATGTTTCAGATGATGGCTTGTGTGGTGAAGACAACTGTTCACGTCCGTAGGTTTTCTGTATATCTTGGTTTTCACAGAGGAGCCTGTGATTTCCGCCGTGACATCTAGAAAATTCACATGTGGCTTGCCGATTTCGATGGTAAATCCGATTTTTGGGTTACGGCTGTTAAGGAAATTCCAAAAGTTTAGCAATTCTGTTTCGATGCCACTCCATATCCCGAAAATGTCGTCGATGTATCTCTGCCAGCATTTGATTTTATCATTCCAGAGTATATTATCAAATACAAAGGTCTTTTCATAGTGGTACATGAAGATGTTTGCATAAGATGGGGCCACTGAGGACCCCATTGATGTTCCGGAGATCTGAAGATAATATTGACCATTATGTCTGAAGTAATTGTTATAGAGGATGATGTTCAATAGTTCCAATGCGAACATTTTTTGAATGTTTACCCGTCCATGATTTAGTAAAAAACATTCTAGTGCTTCAATGCCTTCTGAGTGTGGGATGGAAGTGTATAGACTGTTGACATCCATAGTAAAAAGAATCAGGTTGTTCTCTGTAAGGTGTTGAGCTTGTAGAATTTTCAAAAAATGCGTGGTGTCCTTGAGGTATGTTGGAGTGGCTTGTACTAATGGTTGAAGTGCTCCATCAAGGTATATAGCAAGTGGTTGGAAGATGCTATTTGTTCCTGCGACAATTGGGCGAAATGGTGGGTCCTGTAGGTTTTTATGTATCTTGGGTAAGCCATAGAAAACTGGGGTTATTGGGTATTTTTGTGTCAAAAATTCTGCTGTTTTCTCCGATAACCAATCCATTGTTAATGCTTTCTCAATCGTTGTTTTGATCATGTTGGAAATCCCCATAATTGGATCGCTGTCAAGTAGTGTGTAGGTTCGAGTGTCATTCAAAAGTTTGCCACAGCCAGCATCATAAAGGGTTGTGTCCATGAGGACTAACGCGCCTCCTTTGTCGGCTTGTTTTAGAGTGAGACTACTGTCTTCAGCAAGTTGCTTAATGAGTCTTAATTGGTGTTTCCGGATATTTCGTTTCTTTGGTGGCACATATTTTAGTCTTTTGAGATCTTTTGTAGTTTTCTGTTTAAATAAATTGATCAATGGGTGATTTACCTGAGGGTAAAAATTACTTTTATTTTTCATTTCGAGGTATCTTGGTGTAGGCTTAGGTTGCAGGTTGTCCTCAATGTTGTTGAAGAAAACCTTCTATTCCATCTTTCTTATTAGTTTAAAGAGACTGATTTCTTCTTCAAAGTAAGAGGTGGAGTTTGTAGGAATGAATGAAATTCCCAGGTTAAGTGTGTCCATTTATGCCTGAGTGAGGGATTTGGAGGAGATATTAATGACAAGATTCTTCTTTATTTCTTTTTCTGCCGTAGTTTTCTTCTGTCCTCTTCTGGCTTTCCGTTTCCTAAAAAAGGAATTTGTGGGGTTCCAGTTGTTGGTCTACCGGTAGTCTCAGAAGACTCTGTAGGTGGATCAGGGATTGTCCCAGTCTGGCTCCGGGCTGCTGATGTACTAGGTGTTTCTTCAAATTCACCACTAGTTACTTCGCTGCTGTCTGTTTGATTATTTGCCCCTGTTGGTTGCCTGGGGGGTCTTCTTGGTGTTGGTCTGCTGTTTGCATAAAACTCTTGCCACGAGTACACTATATCCCGGGCATAGTCCAAGGTGTCTCTGCAGAATTTTTAATTTTTCTTTGCTCTATATCCTGTTTGTAGGATTCTAATATCGTATTGGTATCTTCGAGGATTTGTGCAAGTTCTGCTTCTGTCTTGAGTTTAGATAGTTGGGTTGAAATATCTTCAATTTCTTCCTGTAGGTTAGTAACAGACTTTGAAAGCTCTTCAATGGTGAGAAGAATTAAATCTAATGAGCACTTGTTAAGGATGTGTTCCCATCTAGTGACGAAATCCTTATTTTCCTTGCAAAGGGTGGGCCTGAGATAGATTCTGAGGCCTTTTGGAATACGTTTTGCTTTGTAATATTGAGCAAGAGTTGTAGCATGAAGCTTCTGTGAGATTTTGCCTCTAATTAGGCGTTCAAGTTTTTGTATAAGCCTTTCTGGATTATTGTCCAATGGTGTGGTTGTACCGGTGTCCTTGATTAGCCCAAGAATCCTTGTGGCTTCTTCGGCTGTAAAGGCTAGAGTGGTGGCTGATTTATCCGTAAGCGTACTAATGCTTGAAAATGACATTCTGTTTGTGGGTGCTAGTGTTGTAAAGGTACCAACCCTCGGAAGGAGGGAAACAAATGAAAACCAACACAGGTAAGTACACTTGCACACCAATTTGAATGTAATTTAGTTAGGTTTAAACAGAATGGTAATCTTTAGTAAATAATTCGAGGTGCGGGGGAGAAAGACACAGCCTTGGTACCTAGGCTGGTTATATACAAAAACAAAGAAGAAATCCAATGTGGATAGCCACATCCCCTGCACACTTTCTAGACGGCCAAGATAGGCCTTTTGAACATTTTTTGTAAATTTTTTGAACTACAATATTGATAACTTTCAATCAATTCTGTAGAAAATGTCTATAAATGATTCAGTTGAAACTTTCTGTTTTATAAAAAACAATTTTTGCTTTTTATTTGTCTTTTGGTGAGCCCAACGCGTTTCGAGTATAAAAAACTCTTCATCAGGGGCGTCATTTTTCAACAAATTAAAGTCTACAAAAGAAAATACATATATACTTCAATTAGTTTGAACTTAAAGCAGTTTATACACAATTTTGAAAAATATCATATCAAACTTTTAGATCAATTTTAACAAATAAATTGTTTACAAGGCAGTCAGCCTAGTCTATAGGGCAACATCCCATTTTTCAGTACTCATTTTAAATCCATCTCCCACAGGGCTACAAGCTATAGGATTTCGTCAAAAACCAACAATTAAGGTTGATATGCAAATGACCTAAGTCTAGTATGGGCGTATAGTTTCTGAAGATGCCTCCCAACAGAATTGAAAAAGTCTTTCATTCCTTGGAACGTTTGTCCATGTCCCAGCGATTTCCAGGGACCTAACTGAGTTGAATTTTATTTGTATATTGTCCCAAACTAGCGAGTTACCCAGAAGTGGTGGATATACTTAGGAACGCCTTCCCGTTCATGAATATATAACTAAAGAGCAAAGCAGGTTTAGTTTAGTAGAGCAACTTTACTGTTTCTGCTTAAAAGTGGTTGTTCAGATAGCCTGGTTAGGCTGCCTGCCAAAGAAGAATGCCTTGTAAAAATGTATATACCATAAAATGCACTTTATAAAGTCTGTATATATTGTTAAGGACTCTTTTGAGCTTTTTAATTAACTTTTATTTTCATAGAGAGCTTTTCAAACTGTGTACATACAGCTGGTTAGAAACGGGTGCTATCAATAGGCGTTAGTAATAATTGTGTATTGTGTTTACCCTTTTTTTGCACAAAATATAACATTGCTGTTGAACTGGCGCTGATTGATCATATATAACACCTAATTACTAAAAGGACCGTACACCAGCATACCTTGTTTGTTTGTTTTATTACTTATATTGCGCACCAGACCCAGGGGTAACCGGGCACATTTTATAAGACAGCTCAAAGCTTAGTTACAAGATCACATGGCAAGTAGAGCAGCAAAAATAAGATACAACAATTAAAATACAACAAATATACAAGAATATACAGCAAGTAAAATGTGTAAAAGTATGTATTTACAGTCCTAAACAGAAGTTCCTAGGATTGAGTAGGTCCAGGCAGTGGATGATCTAAAGTGTGTCTGTATTTTTGATCCACATTATAAGGTTGTGTCGGAAAGTGAGGTAGGGTTGGTCAGTCTTCAAGGTGGTTGGTAGGGAGTTCCAGAGTTGAGCTGCTTTCACCTGAAAACTGCAGCCACCGACTTTGGTCAGTTTGACTCTAGGTATAGATAGGTTATTGGAATTAGCAGATCTAGTAAGTCTTATTGGTTTTAGTTTGGTGAATCTAGCAGATAGGTACTGTGGTGCGGCGTTGTTAAGGCATTTGTGGACCAAAGAGGCAACTTTTAGTTGGATTTTCTCCTGCGTAGAGAGTCAGTTGTTAGCTCGTCTGAGAGCGGTGGTGTGGGTTCTCCTGGGAAAGCAAAGTGCTGCTCTAAGCGCGTTGTTCTGCAGAATTTTAATTCTTTTGATGATTTCCTTGTTAGCCCCAATATAGAGCGAGTTGCAGTAGTCCAGTTTTGATAACACGAGCGCTCTAGCGAGTGTGATGCAGCTATCGCTTGATAGGAAGGGTTTGCCTGCTCTTATCAGTTTACAGGTGTAGGCGGTTGCCGAAGCCATCGCATTGACCTGCTTGTTGAAAGAAAGGGTGGAGTCCAGGTAGAAACCCAGAGTTTTTACCGCGTGGGCGGTCGTGATTTGGTTGTTGTCGATGTTAAAGGAGGAGTAGTTGGGGCCCAGTTTTTTAAGAGTGGGGGTGTGCCCAGGATGATGATTTCAGTTTTGTCGTCATTCAGGCATAGACCGTGTGTGGCCATCCATGCCTGGATGATGAGATACACTCTGTTCACCAAGGCCAAATCCTTGTCGTAATCACTGGTAAGTGGTAGGAGAATCTGGGTATCATCTGCATAATTAGTGTAGGTGCTACCAAGAAGGTCCAGATCATCAAAAAGGGGCTTAGTAAAGATGTTGTAGAGTGTAGGCGAGACACAAGATCCTTGGGGCACACCACATGTGATGGGGATGGAGTCTGCTGCCGCGGTGGTGGAGAAGACTCTCATAGTCCTGTTATTGAGGAAGGATTGGATCCAGTTTGTGGCTTCTTCTGAGAAGTGCACGGCTGTATCCAGGTGCCTGCAGAGGACCTTGTGGTCAACAAGGTCAAATGCGGCTGATAAGTCCAGAAGGAGGAGTAAGGCTGGTTTCCCTTGATCCCTTAGCTCACCAATTTGCGCCTTTAGGTCTAGGAGGGCAGTTTCGGTTCCATGCTGGGGACGGAAGCCGGACTGGCGTATTCCTAGTAAATTGTTGTTTTCTAGGTGTTTCTGTATTTGTGAGTACGCCACTTGATCTATGATTTTTAAGAGGAATGGCACAGTGGTGATTGGGCGGTAGTTCGTGGGTATGGCGGGGTCAAGTGTCTGTTTTTTGAGCAAAGGGAGTACCCAAGATTCTTTTAGGTTACTCGGTATGGACCCTCTAGCGAATGAGGCGTTAATGAGTTTTGAGATAAAGGGCGACAGGTCTCTAGCTGCGTCCTTTATCAGTTGAGGTGGACATTGATCCCCCTGGCAATTAGATGGTTTGAGTGACAGTATGATTTTTTCTGTCTCAATAATAGATACTTTGGAGAATTTGAAGCAAGGGTAGTTGGTGTTATTATTAGAAGGGGTGGTAGCTGTTTTGGGCTTCGTGTCGAGACTGAGTGAGGATTTTTTCGTGGCAATTTTAGATTGGAGAGTTGTTACTTTATTAGCTAGGGCTTGCTGAATGTTGGTGCACCATATTTTGTCTTTGACACAGTTATCGGGCACTGGGATGTGGGATTCTATTTCCTTTTGGATAATGAAGAGTTCTTTCATACTAGAGTTGGCTTGGGCTATTCTAGTGTTATAGGTTTCCCGTTTGGCCGACAGTATTTCCTTTTTGTAGAGCGTAGATATATCTCTCAGTGTGCTCTTATTTTCTTCCGAAGGTTGTAATTTCCAAGTGACCTCGCATTGTCTTTTTTTGGTGCAAAGAGTTTTTAGATGGGGGTGTACCAGGAGTTGAGGTGGGCTTTGGGTTTGCTGCGTCTCGCTTTGAGTGGTGCAATTATGTCCAAGGCAGAGGACATAGCTTTGTTGTACTCGTTCATTAGTGTTTCAGGGTCCAGGTTGTCTGGTAGTGAATTGAGTGTGGGGAGGATGAGCGGGAGTAGGTTGTTCGGGGTGATGTTTTTCTTGTTCCTGGTTGGGATGGATGGTGCTGGCTGGCCTGGGGTGGTAGTAGGTCTGATTGTTTCCAGAGCAAATGTTATAAGGAAATGGTCTGTCCAAATTAGTGGGGAGATCGATAGGATGGAGGCATTGCAGTTATGTTCTGCCACCCAATCGAGTATTCTACCCTTGTTGTGGGTAGGGTGGAGTACTTTTTGTGAAAAGCCTAGTTCAGAGAGTAGGTTGGCTACTCTACTTGCCTGTGGGTCATTTTGGTCATTGAAGCCTAGGTTAAGGTCCCCTAGCAGGATGACTTGTGAAGATTGTTTTAGGTTATGCGATAGGATGGTAGAGATGTCCTCCTCAACGGTTCCAATAGGGCCTGGATGTCTATAGATAAGATGGATAGTGAGGGTTTTGGAGTTGTTGATAGCTAGTTTAGCTGTTAGGCTTTCGCATGATTTAGTGTCGTTTGAGGGTGCTAGCCTGATGGATAGGTTGGATTTAATGATAAGGGCTATGCCCCCTCCGCGGGCTTCGCCTCTGTCTGCCCTTAGGATGGTGTAGCCGTTAGGGGTTGCTAACATAATGGCTGGTCCTGCGGCGGCATGTAGCCATGATTCCGTGATGGCCAGGAAGTCAAAATTTGCGGTCTGGATAAGATCAGCGATCTCAATGGCATGAACAATTAAGGACCTAGCATTAACTAGTGCACCTTTTAGAGGTGGGCTGGTGGGTGGGGGTGTGCATGTCTTTTCATGGGTTGTGGAAGAAGTGTGCATATGTGCATTCTGTGTCTTTGGGTAAAGGCTGTGTGGTTTTTCTATGCCCCGATTAGGTATGGATTTGCTGTGGTTAGATGTGGTCAGTGTTCTGGCGCGTGGTTCATATAGTTTTGCAAGTCTGGCTCGGAGTCTAGCATTTCTAGATGTGGAATTTCATGGTTTAGATTCGAAGGTTATATGTTGTTGAGGTTCTTCAGTTTGGTCATTACAACTCATTAGTGGTTGAGGTAGAGTCTGTGTCATGGCAGGGGAGTGAGCTGAGCGTTGGGGGGTGGTGTATTCAATGGTGGGAGTGAGTCTGGGTATGTGGACAAGGAGTGTTGTTAAAGTGAGAAGGGCTAATGTGTCTTGTAAGGTTTGCATTTTGAGATATCAAAAGGTAGGCTAAGTTCAACTTACAAAGCACAGCTGCCAATGGGTAGGCTAAATGCAGCTAACATAGACGGGCTGAATGCAGCATAGTATCATAAGTAGGCTAAATTTGAAACAGGGCAGCAGGCTAAGTGCAGTTAAATTTGAGACAAAACAGCAGGCTGAATGCATCTGTCATGCCAGAGAAGCTAAATGCATAGTGCGAACAGTTGGTTCAGGTGTGGCATGGCTAAATTCCCTAGTTCAGCACAGGTATGTAATGCAGTGGTACAGATCACAATGGGCGCATGGGCTAAAATCACTAGTTCAGCAAAGGTAGGTAATGCAGCAGTACAGATGACAATGGGCGCATGGGCTAAAATCACTAGTTCAGCACAGGTAGGTAATGCAGCAGTACAGATCACAATGGGCGCATGGGCTAAAATCACTAGTTCAGCACAGGTAGGTAATGCAGCAGTACAGATCACAATGGGCGCATGGGCTAAAATCACTAGTTCAGCACAGGTAGGTAGTGCAATAATGCGGATGGCAATGGGCGCAAGGGCTAAATTCAGTTACCCAGTATAGGTAGGGGAAAGACTGGCCCGGCAACGGTTGGCAACAGCGCATATAGTAGGTCTAAGATTGGTCACCAGTTTGTTATGAGGCATCATTAGTAAGAAGCAGTTACTGTAGCTCAAGGGATCAATCTACAGTGTGAGGGGTAAATGTAGTTGTTGCGCCTACTGATAGTAGGTATCAGCTATGGGTCATCGCTATCCGCGGGACAGCAGCAGGGCTGATGCGAGAGGTTTGATATGGTTAGAGGTGGGCACTCAGGCGTTGAGAGGTGTCAGGGTTCGCAGAGGCTGGGAGCGTTGGTGGATGCACATAGATTGGAGTGCGGGCGCGCGGGCAATTACAGTGGGGGGATCAACAGGCACGGATACAACGTGCAAAGAGGCGCAGGTGCACAATAGTGACAGTATGGAAGTTACGACCAAGAAGTCTTTTAAATGAGTCATATGCCGTTCGTTTACTCACGTGCCCCTTATACGAGGCTGAGTTCACCGCTGTAGTGGGTCCGTAATCCGGCAGGGGGTCTGGGCGAACGGCGAGGAAGGCTGAGGACAGGTGAAGACAGGTATTGGCCTTATTATCCTGGGCCTTTGGCTGCATTTGCTTGTTTTGTGTTGTTAAGTTAACCCAGTGTTTCTTTTACAGGGGATTGGGGTTTTCCTGCACATATCACTTTTCCTGGCCCATAATTTATCCCAGTACAGCACACCCTGTTTGATCTCAGGGAGAGGGGTCGCCGGAGACAGTAAGGGGCAGGCTTAAGGACAAAGGCATAAGCCAGAAAAGTATTTTATTGCGCTCGCCTTCACCTCTCTCCTGCCAAGTGCAAGCAGAATCATCCTACCACTACATTTAGATCATTTGGTATCACCACCCCTTGTGCCTTGCGTCACGTTATGGGTGTCAGCCATCAGATTATTTGACAAGTACTGGATCCTGAGTTTGTTGGGCTTCTTCCACCTCCATGACAGTGGTGGGAAGTTCCCACTGGTTATTCCCCTGTGGCTTTCATTGCATTATGGGGCCTTTTCACCAATGTGGCATTCTACTCAGGAACAAGGGTTTGGGGATGCTTTCTTCGTTTGCCCTCTGCTATCCCCTTTATCTCTTTCATCCTTTTCTCCTATCTTCTTTCTTTTCCTTCTCTCTAAATCTCCTCCTGCCTGTCACTACATCACTCTCCTCCTACCGACCCTGCTGCTACTTTGTTACACTTGCTTTCTCTTTCATGACGCTCCTCCAAAGCATCCTTTCATTCTCCCCTTCATATGCTCCATTCCGTCCCTTCACCTCCCTTGCAGCCTCTTTCTTCCTCTCTACTCACTTTGTTCATTTGAGCATTTTCTCTTCCTCCACTCATTGTTATTTCTTAACCTTGACCTACATCCATTGTTCTTCCTTCATTTCCTCCCATGCAGCTCTGTTTCTTCCTTCTCCACCCTCCAGTGTTCCCATTATTTTGCTTGCCTCATCTGGTCACCTTTTTTCTATCTTTTATACCACCGACCCTCTCTATCTACTCCCGCCACTGTCTGCCTTTTCTATCTCCTTTCCACCTCTCTGCTCTTCTTCCTCCCCTCATCACCTCCTCCATTTTCTTATCTCTCTTTTCTACCTCCTCACCATACCACCATGCTCTACAGTACAACTCGACACCTTAACACCTTCACCTGCACTCCTTCCTTGCCATGTCCTTCTTTCATAGTTTTGTGGGAGCGTTCCTGTCTCTATAAGTGCCTGAGTGGGAACAATTCTATGCCTAACAGGAGCATGTTCTGTAATTGGGGTAAACATTTCTGAGGGTGGTCAGTCATAATTTCGAAAAAATAATGTCAAATGACAAAAATGTTGAAAAAAAATAATGTCGAAAAATAAAATGTCGAATTCCGTTTTTTTAAATTATATATTTATTTTGGGGTCCGGGAGTAAAAAAAAATGGGTAAAACATTTTTTTGAAAAAAAACGGATTGAAAAAAAATGCGACTTTTTTTTCGACATTCTTTTTCGAAATAATGACTTTCGACATTATTGTTTTCGAAATTATCACCATAAACCATTTCTGAGCTACAGATTCCTCAGCTGTTAAGTATCAGCTGCTGGACGTCTGTGTGGCTCTGCTGACCAATGGAATCGTTCATTCTCCTGTTATGCCTGTCAAACTTGCTAAGAAATGTTCCACCTCTCCTAACCACTGTCTTCCATAGACCATCTCACCTGAAGGACTCACACAAACCTTGGGCGTCTTTGTATGTAGCTTTAACCTCTTTCCCCACTGGACTTGTAGTCACTTGCAGTAGAGGGTTCACTGGCATCCTGTTTAACTGTCCTAATTTTGAAGTTTCTCTACATACAAAGCTAAGGATGGTGTGGGGTTCTGAGGAATCCTTTGTGCACCTCCAGGGCTTACATCATGGAAATGGTGGCTGTCCCTGGCTACAGTGTCACCTGCTCTCATTGCCCCAACTCCAGCTTGTGACTTTGTCAAAATGTGCAAATCCAGTAAGAGTCATGACTTATCAGCAAGAACACTTCATTTCTATGCTACTTTGAGATCAATAACAATGTATTTATTTATTTATGTATTCATTAATTCACATTTGTGGAGCGTGCAGCAGCCCTGTGGCGGTTCCATGTGTTAATATCCCCGCAAAAACATTGCGATACAAAAATATTGCCATATTTTTGCAGCAATATTGAGCCATGGACCCTGCGGGGGACACCCCCGCAACCCCTGCATCATTTTTAAATGTACGGGGGACACCCCCGCAGCCCCCGCTCCCACAAATTATCCCTCTAAAAAATATTGCCTATGGCGTGACAAATGACCATATGTACGGTGATATTTTTGGTGGGGATAATATGTAGGGATACCCCCGAGGCATCGTGGCGCTTGTTACATGACACATGGATCTTATTTACAGCATACATTTATACAGACAGACTTATATATACTGAACATTATGGACTTTTTTGTACAAGAAAGGAGTTTTCTGCTCTGAGGTCTATGAGGAGCGAGTTTCAGAGCTTGGCGGCTATGTATGGGAAGCTAATCCCATCTGCTTTGGATCTGTTGATGCGAAGGGAGGGAATAAGCGGTTTGAGTAGCAGGTTCTCGTGGGACGTTTTGAGGATGTTTTAGAGATGATCTCAGATAAGTATGACGGAGCTGTGAGGGAGAGACATTTGTGCACGAGGGTGAGAATTTTGAAAGTAATACGTTATCTAAGAGGGAGCCAGTGTGCTGCCTCCCTGGCGTGAGAGAGGTGTTCCCTTTTCAGAATACTTAAAGCAGCTCGTAAGGCATTGTTCTGTGTGATTTGGGGTCTGTTTAGTTTTTTTTTTTGAGGTTCCTGCTCTCAGGGCATTGCAGTAGTCAAGTTTGGGACCTATAGTTGCTCTGGCTATAGATAGGCTGTTGGGCTTGGATAGGTAGGGTTTAATTGCGTTTATGAATTTGGTGGTATGGGCCGAGGCTAGGGCGCTGACCTGTCTTGTCATGGAAAGGGTAGAATCTAAGTACACCCGAGAGTGTTAACTGAGGAGGAGAAAGGGATGATGGTGTTGTCAATGGGGAAATTGGCATACAGACTATCGAGTTTGGCTAGGGAGGATTTTTGACCAAGAATAATGATTTCAGTCTTATCCCCATTAAGGCAGAGGCCGTTAGCCGCCATCCAGGCTTGGATCATAGTGTAGATCAGGTGAAGGGCTTCAGCGTCTTGATTATAAGAGCTGGAGAGCGGTAGTAGGACTTGTGTGTCGTCAGCGTAGTTAGTGTACGCTATGCCTAATGCGTCGAGCTTTTCGAAGAGGGGCTTTGTGAACAAGTTGTACAGTGTAGGGGTTTCTGCAGGAGCATTGTGTGACTCCACAGTGTATGGTGGTGGGGTCTGCATTGGCTGTGTTGGAGAACACCTTCATAGCTCTACCTTCCAAAAAGGAGGTGATCCAAGAGGCAGCTTCTTTGGAGAAGTTGGCTGAGGGGGTGAGGTGAGATGTTAATGTATCGTGATCTGCAAGATCGAAGGCTGCCGAGAGGTCTAAAAGTAGCAGGATAACTGGCTTGCCTTTGTCCATAATTTGTGTGATTTGGTTTTTTAAGTCCACCAGGGCCGTTTTGGTGCTGTGCCCTTTGCGGAAACCGGATTGTCTTTTCCTCAGAATGGAGTTGGTCTTGATGAAATGTTGGATCTGACTGTGGGCAGCTTTGTCCAGGATTTTAAGGAGCAAGGGCACAGTGGTGATGGGGCGGTAGTTATTCGGCTGGGCAGTGTCTAGAGTGGGTATTTTCAGAAGTGGGTTTACCCAGGCTGCTTTTTTTTAATAACATATTTTATTGAAATTTTTTGAACATTCATACAACATACCAACTGTTTCCCTCCACCGTCAATCTGTTTGTCTCTTGCCACTTTGTACATCACCTGTCCAGTAATATGTTCTTTGCCATGTCCATGTTGTGCTCCTGCGCTTCCCGCTCTCCCACCCCTCAGACCGATCTCAGGTCACACGTTCTTCCCACTTTCCCCAGATTTTAGTGGCCTTTGCCGGGCATCCCCATGCTGTATAAATTCTGAGTTCTTTCGCCGCGCAGATGTCCATTTCGTTGGACCACTGAGCCGCTGTCGGGCACTCCGGGGCTCCCCATTTCTGTGCAATGTCACGTTTTATCAAGCCCATTGCCATGGAGAGAAGAATGCCCTCCCATTTGTTTGAGATGTTCTTATCTGGGACCCCCAATAACATTATTGCGGGTCGCAGTTCTATCGTGCGACCCAGTGCTCTTGCCAAAATTTGTAAGCATTGTGTCCAGAATGTCTTGATTTTAGGGCAGTCCCAAAGGAGATGGATGAAGGTGCCCTCTTCCCCCCGGCATTTCAAACAGTTTGGATCCGTTGCCCTTCCCCAACCAAAAAGGGCCACTCGGGGGTAGCATACCCTATGTAGTATCTTTAGCTGTACCAGTGTTATTCTGGAGTCTATAGAGATTTCACGTGGATGCATGAGAACCTGGATCCAGTCCTCAGGCTCAATGTCCCCGACATCCCGCTCCCATCTGGCTTTGAGGCTGGTCAGCTGTGGGGTGGCAAATGCATTAATAGCTTTATATAGGGTTGTGGTCACCTTGTTGAGGATGTGTTGTGGAAGGGGCGTCTGCGCGTGTAGTCTGGGGCATCTGCAAGTGCTTGCCTGTGGTCACTAAGTGCGTGTGATAATTGTGTGTAATGGTAGTGTTCTGCTGCCGAAATACCATATTCCTGTTGGAGCATTTCAAACGAAAGAATAGAGCCCTCTGTTAAGATATTTCCTATCGTGGTTATTCCGGCCCTCACCCACTGGGTCCAGGCGGGCAGCTTCCACACTTCCGTCAGCATGTGGTTATTCCATAGTGGTTGTGCCATGGTAATCTTATTCCCCCAGCCTATGTGCATGTGTGCCTGCCACCAGACGATCGCAATCTGAGGGGACATTGTCTGTGCGGGGGGTCTGGATAGGCATTGATACATTGTTACGAGTGGTGGGGTATCTTGCCTGAAGGGTAGTTCTGCTCTGATGTGTGGTAGGTTATGGTCCCCATGGAGGAGGTCATTGACTATGTTTAGTTGACTGGCCCAGTAGTAGGACTTCAGGTGTGGGACACCAATAGCCCCCTCCCAGATCGTTTGCTGCAGCGTGGTCAGCGCAATTCGAGGTTGCCTCCCCTTCCATATCAATTCCCTGAGGAGGCGTTCCACCCGGACAAATTCCGAGTTTGGTATGGCCAGTGGGGCGTTCTGCAGTACATAGAGAAACCGTGGAAGTGCCATCATTTTGAAGAGGGCCGCCCTTCCCATGAGTGTGAGGGGGAGGTGCATCCAATGTCGTTCATCCCCCGCGAAGCGGGCCGTCAGTGGGTGCAGGTTGTGACGCACATAGTCTGAGAGAACCCCGGAGACCCATATGCCCAGATAGCGGAAGCCTTCTCTTTCTATTCGGTATGGGGAGTCCCGGGGGATTGCCAGATCATCCCCTTTTACTGGGAAGAGAACTGATTTACCCCAGTTTACTCTAAGGCCACTGAAGTCTCCATAGGTCTTTAACATTTGGGTTATGATTGGTCTGGGTTACTCAGGTAGAGTAATAGGTCGTCCGCATAAAGGGAAAGCTTATCCTCCTGTCCATTTGGCCAACAGAATCCGGACCACGTGGCGACCTGTCGGAGCCATCTGGCCAGTGGCTCGATTGCTAGGGCGAAGAGGAGGGGAGACAGAGGACAGCTCTGCCGGGTGCCTCTGCCCAGCAGGAAGGTCCCAGAGGTCCAGCCGTTCACCCTAACTGTAGCTAGTGGGGTTTCGTATAGGAATTGAATCCAGCTAAGGAACGTTTCCCCGATGCCCATGCACCTCATTGTTGCCCAGAGGCTAGCCCACACCACCGAATTGAACGCTTTCTCGAAATCAATTGCAAGGAGTGCGAGTGGAGTGTTAAGGGTTGGGGCCTCTTCCAAATGCAGGTGTAATCGGCCTAGGTTCATTCTGGTCGATCTTTGCGGCATGAAGCCGCATTGATCTTGATGGACCAGTGAGGATATTACCCCTTGGAGCCTGTTGGGCAGTACTTCGGCAAGGATTTTAGTTTCGCTGTTGAGAAACAATATCGGTATATACGATGTGCATTGATCGGGGGGTTTGCCTTTTTTGGGAATGACCACTATGTTGGCCTTTCGTAGATCCGGTGGGAGGGTGCCCTGTTCTTTAGTGGCGAGGAATAGATCCCGGAGGAGGGCAGTCATCTTATTGCTGCCCAATTTCTTCCAGGTCCTTCCTTGCTCATGAATTCTCGTCTTTGATTCCCAATGCGCCTGCCGTGCGTTATCAAGCGCCGTGTTATGGAGTGATGCACTAGCCTTCAGGAGGGAGTGGTGCATTTCTGGGGAAGCGTTAGATACATATCTGGTTTCCCATTTCTTTACTTCCTCCTCTGCCTCCGTCACCCTCCTGTGATGTTCTCTCTTTTGGTTACAGATCCAGGCTGTCATTTCCCCCCTAAGCACTGTCTTATGTGCCTCCCATAATATCTCAGGGTCCTCTACCGAGCCTGTATTGATCTCAAAGAATTCATTGGATTTGTCCGTGATGTGCTCAATGAACTCGGGGAGGCCCAGGTAGTAGCCATTTAGCCGCCATGTTTTGGGTGGCAAGGGACGATCTGTACGGAGCGTCACCTCCAGGGGAGAGTGGTCTGATATGCCCCGGGGAAGGAAATCTGCCGATATAACCCTATATGCTTCTGGGGCCAGAAGGAAGAGGTAATCCAACCTGGATAAGGATGCATGGACCCCCGAGTGGAAGGAAAATCCTTGGTCTGTAGTGTGGATTTCTCTCCACACGTCACTCAGACCAAGCGCTGATGTGAAGGTCGCCAGCAGCATGGGACGGTCTGCATTCTGGCTGCGGATGTGGGTCCGGTCAAGTGTGTTGCACATAACATTGTTAAAATCCACCCCCCAACAATCCACACCTTTGCTTGCTGTTGTGCCATCAGGGCCGTCACCTCCCTCAGGAGACACTCCCCCAACCCCGGCGGGGAATATATCGCTTGAATGGCCACTGTCTCTCCCCTCAGCGTGCCCCGGATCATCACAAAGCGGCCCGAGGGGTCCTGTACCACAGCAGATAGATCAAACGGGAGTCGCTTATGTAAAAGGATCAGGGTGCCCCGGGAGCCCATCGTGTACCCTGCATGGTATGCTGGTCGGTAATTAGTTCTGCGAAAGAACGGGCAGGTTGAACCCGCTAAGTGGGTCTCAGTTAGGAGGGCATCTGTTAAGGAATTGCGTGACTAATCGGCGTTTGATACTTGAGCCCATGCCGTTTACGTTCCAAGTAATGATTTTGAGTGACCTGTGGCGTTCGTTGGGTGTCGTTGGGGCTAGTGCGTTTCCATAAGTGGGGTCATCTTGGCGCTGTGTGGTCATTGCTGTCTAGCGATCTGGAAGGTTGTGCCAGATGGGTGCATGGTGCGTTTGGCCATGGAGATGTGGCGTGTGTGTGAGGTGGAGGCGTTGGCATCGGACATGGTGTGTTTGGTGGCATCTTGATCAGTGTGGATATAGTGTGATTTCCCGGAAAGTAACTAATGTAGAACTGTATCCCTTCCCCCCTCCCCATACTCCTCCCCAACATGAAGTATCTGTCGCCCAAACTCTACTGGCGCTCAAAACAGTGTTGCCAGATTAACTTAAAGTGAACTGTGGTCACCTTCCCACCAACTTACTACTCGCTTGCGGGTCTGGTAACTCGGATCAGGGGCGTGGTGTCCGCCGATGGCATGGTGTGTTAGCGATGGCAGCGCGTGGCTCTCTGATCAATTGTGTGGGAGCGACGGCATCCCATCACTGGTGTCGTCCCGGGAGGAGCGTTGCATTACAAATGGTTGCCAAGAAAGGGATCGATCGTTGAGGGTACTGATGGTACCGTGAGTTCCCCTCTCTGGCCAACATGGCTGTTCCAGGAACCTTGTCAGGGATCGCGGTCTTCGTCCGTGTCCCCTGGGATCTCCGGTATGGGTCGTTGGGCGGGTCCCTCTCCCCGTAGTCTGGGTCATGGTCTACCTCTGCGGTTTTGAACAGGTGCGGTCCAGTCCCCTACGATGTGGGTCTCGGCCCATTTCCAGGCTTCCTGAGGATCGGTGAAGTGGACGCTTTTACCTTCATGTTGGATTTTTAACTAGGCCGGGAACAGCAGCCCATATCTCACGTTCATAGAGTGGAGCTTCCTTTTAAGGTGCTCGAAGGATTGTCTGGCTTTCTGGACCTTGCAGGTATAATCTGGATAGAAGGCAATTCTGGCTCTGTTATTTGTCATTGTCCCTTTGGTTCGGGCCATTTGTAAGATGGCGTCCCTGTCTCGATAATTGAGCAGCCTTGCTATGATTGTCCTTGGGGTGCACCCGGGGTCGGGTGGCCTGTGGGTATGCGGTGTGCACGTTCCACCGAGAAAAAGTTTGAGAGAGTCTTTGGCGCATACAGGTCTGCCAACCATTCCTCCAGAAAAAGCTCCATGCTGGGTCCCTCTTCGCGTTCCGGCAGTCCCAGGATGCGAATATTGTCGCGGCGGGACCTGCCTTCGCCCTCATCCACTCGGGCCTCCAGGGTTTTCAATCTAGTTAATGCTTGCACCAGTTGTTGGTGTACCCCACCGAGGCCATCCTCCACACCGGAGGTACGTTGTTCCGCCTCCCCAGTTCGGGATGACAGTTTTTGGAGGTCATGGCGGAGGAATGAGACCTCGGTTGAAATGGCATCCATTTTTTGCTCCACCGAGGAGCGCGAGCTGGCGATGGCGGCCATCACATCCTTGAGCGAGAGGGTCTCGTCTGGTGGAGGGGGGGTCACCCCATGGTCCTCAGTGCACTGTACAGTGGATGTGCTTGTGGCGTATTGGTCCATGGTGCTTTGTGTCGAGGTCTTTCTGCTCTTTTCTTTGCCCATTGTGTTGCTTTGTGTAGGGCCCCGTATATCTGCCAGTGCCAGTGGAGGAGGCCCCGTTCGACAGGATTGGCTTCTTTTGCACACTGGAGATGTCGGTATGCTTCTGCCCGTATTGCGTGTACGGGCGTAAGTTATTGTTTCCCCCAGGGGCGCTTCCTATGGGCACACCGGATTCGGGTTGGCAGGTCCCGCGTGGTGGTTTACCCGTGGCCGTTCGCTTTAGTTCCGAGGTCCAGGGGGGCAGAAGTTTGGATTCCGAGCTGTCGCTGCCTGTGTCGGGTTCCCCCTCTGGGGGGATCCGCTCTCTGTCTCCAGGGGGGGGGGCGAGACATCCGCACCCCGTCCCCTGGCCACACCACGCGGCTCCGGCAACAGACCCAGCCGATGTCGCAGGCCTGGGGCTCGCCCATTCTGGTCTGCCCCGCCTCGGCTGTACCGGGGACAGATGACAGGATTCGGTGGCGGCGCACCCTCAGATCGCCCTGGGATGCTAGGCACGGCTGCTGCGTTCAGCTGTCGGGGCTCGTGGGCTGCATTCGCTGTCACGCTTCAGCGGGTCTTGGCGGCGGCGATCTTGTTCGGGAAGTTCACGGGTGAAACTTCCAACGCCGATATCTCGGGTTTCCCTTTGCGAACTTAGCTCTGTTCTCCGCCGGGTATTGCTCCGAGGTTCTGCCACCCAGAGTTATCTTTATTTTGCTTTTACACGATCCATATGGCAGGATTTTGCAGGATGTTTCAGGCGGCCACGGGAGCGCCGAAGATTCACGTCTTCATCGTGTGCTCGCTGGCCACGCCCCTCCAGGCTTCTTTAAGATTGGCAGGAATGATGCCTGTTCTAAAGGAGGCATTAATGAAGGCTGTCAGCAGAGGGGTGAGGGAGTCAGTACAATCCTTGATCAATTTAGGTGTACAAATGTCCCCTTTGCACATGGGCGGTTTAAGATATTTGAGGAGGTTGGTGACTTCTGGTTCCGTGACCTCTCTGAAGGAGAAGAGGGGGGTGACCTGGTTAGGAGGAATGGGGGCTGTTTGTGAAGGTCTGAGTTTGTGAGGTAGGGCTTGATAGTGATACTTAATTTTCTTTTGAAGGAGGTCAATTTTGTTTAGCATAGTGGATTGTATGCTGGCACACCATGCTTCATCTTTGACGATCTCGTCTGGGCTGGTGGGTGGTGAGATGAGTTCATTCAAGATGGCAAAGATGTCCTTGGATTGGGAATTAGCGTTGGCGATGGGAACATTGAATGCGTTGGATTTGGCTTTGGTGATGGTGTCTTTGTATTGATGGCAGATCAGATAAAATCAGGTCTTAGTAGAGTTGCAGGGGTTAGTCTGCCAATTTTTGAGGGCCTTCCACTTGTTAGAACGTAGGGCCTGTAGTTCATCTGTGAACCAGGAGTTGGAGTGCAGTGACTTTTTTTCTTTCTTGGATTCAAGTGGGGCTATGGAGTTGATGGCTTTGGTGATGGTGTCCTTATATAAGTCGTCCAGAGTGTTTGGATCATTGGAGAAGGGGGGGGGAGTTCAGGGACAATGAGGAGTGGGCGGAGGTTGTCAGCAGTGAGTTTTTTGGAACTTCTCACTTGAGCTGGGGGTGCATTGGTGAGGGTTTTAGTGGTATGAGAAAAAGGTAAAGTGAAATGGATGCATCTATGGTCAGTCCACGGAAGAGGCGTGCTGGAAGTGATGGTGGTGTGGCAGTTATGGTCAGCAACCCTGTCATGGGTGCGGCCTTTGGAGTGGGTAGGGCTTGTGATTTTTTTGAGTAAATCCTAAGTCCTAAGGTCTTTGGTGAGAGAGGCGGCTATTTTGTCCTTAGGGTCGTTAAGGTCTAAGTTTAGGTGTCCAAGTAAGAGAGTTTTGGTGGAATTTGTGATGTTATCGCTGAGTATGTGGGTGCGGTGTCCCTGGAAATCTGATGGGATGCCTGGGGGGCGATATAAAACATGAAGGTTGACGATGCTGTTGGGAGATAGGGAGAGCTTTGCTGACAGGATGTCTGAGTTTCTGATCCAAGGGTGACTGTTCAGTCTGAGGGAAAGGGTTTCTTTGGATACAATAGCAACTCCGCCTCCTACGTGTAGTGGTCTATCCTTTTTGAGGACGGTGTACCCTGGTGGGAGCGCTACGGCAACGGCAGGGCCGGAAGCTTTGTGTAGCCATGTTTCCGTGATGGCTAGTAGGTCGAGGTCATGGCTAGATAGGAGATCATTGATTTCGAGCTTGTGGGCAGGGAGAGAGCGAACATTCGAGAGGGCACATTTGAGATGTGGCGTAGATTTGTTTTTTTTCTCAGCAGGTGTAATGAGTGGGGCTGTTAGCGGAGGGGGAGGAGGGGTGGAGGTGGTGGGAGAGCTGGGGGTTGGGGAGGGAGGGAGTTCTAGGGTAGATGTTAGATCAGTGTGGTGTGAGGTGTTTTTGGGGGGTGCGGCAGCCTAGTCTGTGGTTTCTGGATGCTAGGAGAGTTGTGAGACTTAGTAAGGCCAGCGGTAGGGTACGGGCTCTGAGCCTGGCAAGTCTGCTAGTAGCCGTAGGTGGGCTAGCTAGTGGCAACACATGCACTGTGAGAGCTGAGAGAGGCTGTAGTGAGCTAAGATGAGCAAGGATGGCGCGGAGGGAGGACAAGGGTGCAATTGTGAGGTTGAGGCATTGAGTATGAGGAATGAATCTGGTTGGTGTAAAGAAAAAAGGTGTGGAATGTGAGGAAGAGAGCAGTCGCTATGGTTGTGATGTGTAACACGTTAATGGAATTGGGCTGGTGCTAGGTAGCTTAGACAGCATTGTGTTATGCAGGGGTCAAGTCCTAAAAAATAAAGTGAGGGGACTCAACAAACGCAGTGGGATGTGACGTCGCCAGAAATTAGCATATCAAGGTGAAACGTGCACATTTCATTTAATTTGCTTTGTATAACCACCCAAATTGCACAGGACGAATGGCATTTGCCTTTCATAAAATCAACTCACACACAAAACCAAGAGAGGATATTTTCTTCTAAAAGTGTTTTTAAAAAGGTTAAAAGGTGTGCATGTTTCCATCTCTAAGAACCAATACAAATGTTTTCCCTGGGACTTGCAGTACCGAAATGGGACATTTCACCTTTAGTTGTCTCTTATTTTTCCTCAGGTAATATAGTGCAGTGGTGAAGTGTCTGGCCTACAAATCTGCAGACTGCGTTTTGATCCCCGAGGTTAGCTTTAATTCATAAATTCAAAGAGGACATTCAATGTTTCTCATTTTAGCTGGGGGGGACTGAGTCCCTCCTCTGAAAAAAGTGGGTGTACTCCGTCCCCCCGCATGTACCCTCGACTTGAGCCCTGGTGTTATGTGAATGCATGAATGTCAGTGTTGTCTGTACAGTGTGAACAGGTAAGCACAACTGGATGGCTCGGTGGACTGCGCTGGGTGAGGGGCAGTCCGATACAGAGGTTACTGTGGGTAAGCAATGACAAAATATAATAACGAGTCAGTGCGAACAGTTAGGCACAGCAATGTGGCTTGGCGATATGCGCCAGGTGCAGGGCAATCAGATGCACATGATACAGTGGTAGGCAGTCAATATGCGCAGCAGCGTGTGAGCATTCAGAAACAATGGATACAGTGGTAGGCAATCAATATGCGCAGCAGCGTGTGGGCACTCAGAAACAATGGATACAATGATAGGCAATCAATATGCGCAGCAGCGTGCGGGCACTCAGAAACAATGGATACAGTGATAGGCAATCAATATGCGCAGCAGCGTGCGGGCATTCAGAAACAATGGATACAGTGCTAGGCAATCAATAGGCGCAGCAGCGTGTGGGCCTTCAGAAACAATTGATACAGTGGTAAGGCAGTCCGTATGTGCAGCAAGTCTTAATGCAATTTGGGTAAATGAGTGTGCTTATATGGCTTGTGGGAGAGGGCGGGGAGCAAGGAGCGAGATTGACTGCTCAGACACGTTAATAGTGTAAGAGGATTCAATTCAACACTACCGCTAAGTCAATGCCTAGTCTGGGATACTTAATGGAAACCCTTATTGATATATCTTTATGTCCAGTTCATGCGTTCTGGATGACTACCCCTATATAACACCCCTCTCTTGGAATCCCCCTGACCCCACTGAGCCAAGAAGTAGTTCTGTTTTGCAAGTTTAAAGGTTTATTTGATAATTTAAACAATATATATATATATATCACGCTTTATAATAAATTAATAATTGAATATCACACTGAATCTGAGCAGTAATCAATAATGGATAGTCTGGCACTAGCACACTTGTGAATAGGAACAGAAGAATAAGGTGGTAGAGAATGCTTTATATAAGTTCAGATGGATGTAATGTTGAATGAAAATGCAATACAGAAAATACTCAATATGATTTCAACAAAACAATGTAATCACTTTTCTCTGGCAATCCCCTCCCCCCTTTATGCAATGCAAGGAAATGGAAGGAAAGCACACAGTTCTCATAAATGCAATCAAATGTAATTCAGTTCACCCCAGCAAGCTTAGACTACAGAAGTTTGAAACACAGGCCCAAAATGCTTTTATATGTGATAGCAATATATTGGAAAATGTGCTAAAATGATTTTAATTCCCTCTGGAGGTTCAGGGTGAGTGGTATCTAGTTAATATTAGTCCAGGCTCACTCTAGCAATGATTCAGGGATGGTTCTTAAGAGGCAAACGAATTTTTAGCAAAAGCAAGGAAGCTGCTGTTTTCACACGTGGAGAAATTTGCAAATCGCGGTAAAATTCGCGAGTGCGTTTTTCGCGATTGCGGCGAAAGTATAGGGGGTAGGAATGCGGTTCTAGATTCGTTGAAAAGCCAAGATTCCCAGCTTTCAGAGGAAAGTTACTGCAATTTTCTAAGACAAACGGTCACGGAGATATGAGCGATATGGTAAAGGTCGTTTTTCAGATTTGAAATTTTTAAGTTCAAAGTGACAAGTGACAGCTAGCAGCTAGAAATGACAGGTGACAGTTAGGAGGCAGTTCTACTCAGATTAAAATAGATTGAATTATATTATTTTAACTAAGAGATTGGTTCTGCACAGTTCTGCTAGGTACTCACAATATATTTAGAAATAGAATGGGCCTCGCCACGGATCTGGTCAGGTTTTCTTCACTCGCCACGGACGGTCTCTGCGCACAGCGTCGGGGTCAGCTCTACTCTGCTGGTCTGGTCTGGGTCTCTGGTTCTGATCAGGTCTGTGGGTCCGGATACAGCGGTCTCCGGTTCAGCTGGTCTCTCTCTGGATACAACACTGCTCTCTGGCAAATGGCAAGAGTTCTTGCAAAGAATTCAAACAGCTCGCCTGGCTGTGATAATGGCAATGATTTGAGGCCTGCTAAAGAGGGATTTAGCTTGTAGTTGACCTCTCCGCTACAAATTCTGAAGTAAAGTCTTGGTCTCTGAAGGTGGATAGATTGAAGTCTCTATGTTGGCTCTCTGGAGGTTGTTGGAGGTAAAGTATGGATTTTCCCGGCAGAGCGTCCCGCAGCAGATGGAATAGAAATGTCCCTATCTGTCCTGACTGTCTGCTTTTATGTGTTTTGAAAGTGGGTGTGTGAGCAGCATCACTAGCCAGCCCCTCTCCACTTGTCATTGGCCACTTCATCCTCTTCCCCTTGATTGGGGGAATGAAATGAAGTGTCATCATGATGAGGTCTGTTTATGGTACAGAGAACCCACCCCTGTCAAATTGCACACAATCTATATTTTGACCCAAAAGACATATTTGCACAGGTACACATTTGTTTAAAATGACATGCACCCATCACATATCACAGGAGGTATACCCTGTCCAAATCTGCTCTTCCTGGGAGCTTGCATTCAGAAATGGCAACATTTGCACTTTTTAACTGGTTTCGTAATATGGGACATTACCCCAAATTTATACACATGTGCGCAAGGAGTATGGACATTACTTGATGAAGTGTCAGATTTTTAACATGCATACATTTTAAGTAATACCCTCTTAACTGCTAGTTTGCCCCCAGATCATGCCACCGATTCTAAAAACCTCTTAAAATGTGGGCAGAAAAATCACAAAAATTATGGTATCATTTAAATAATTTTCACAAGTCCGTACTATGAGTTATTCATCTTTTTCTAAAACCATATTCTGGCTACAGGGGTGTGGTTTCCCCCCAGCACAAGGTTGAATTTCTGGTTTTTCCAGTTCTGCCAAGCCAGCTTGCTCTCACAGGCAGTGCTCCTCCCCTTTCCTTCCAGGAGGAAGCCACTTTTACGGCCCCCATAATAAAACATTTGCCTGAGTCAGGACAGGGCTTTGTTCAATTTCCTGCAGAGCCCAGGTAATTCAATCAGAGAAGTGTCATATCCCTTTTGGTGGGTGCAGCAAAAGGCAGCTAGGCCTGGGAACACAGCTGTTGTGCAAGTCTCATCTCCTGTCGGGGGTAGCTGGTGGGCAGAATTCAGTTCCTTAAGCCAGGCCCCAGCTAATGTCACTTTTAGTTACCCAGTTTTCTGCATTCAAATAAAACTAACCATTTTACATATGCAGCTAGAATGCTGATTCTAAGTTTAAAACTATGACATTTAAACAATTGCAACGTATGTGACACTCCAAAGTAGGTCACTCATTTCTTTTAAACATTTAGATTTTTAGTGTCTTTCAGTCCAAATTTACTTAAACTGCTGAAATCCACAGCTCAGCCAGTCTTGTTATAAACCTTCAAGTCACTTCAGAATATAACTTTAGATTGGATCCACCTCTCAATAAGTCTTTCTTTGGCCTGCTTTGGGTTCATTTATTCAGTTTTACACAAATGTCTGGTGTTGTTTTAAACCGCCGGCTTTCTGATAGTGGTGAGTACTGGTAATGCACCCATTTTTGGGATTTAAGAAAATGAATTCCCCACAATTCTAGGTTGCTTTTGGCAATCAGCATTGCCATTCCCAATGGTTTCAGGCTACTGTGTGGGTAGTCCAATGGTGGTTTTAGGCAGTGCCCTTCTGTGCCCATAACATCGGCAAAATGGGTGGCAGCCTATTCTTCATGCACTTCCCTGGGCATTTTCTGGGAATCTCTGGCCATCATGATGTTTTCAATGCCAGTACTGCACAGTTTTTGAGGTAGGGCTCGGATGCATGGGTAAAAACATCCCACAAGCGTCGGACACAAGTAGTACAAGGCATACGTTTTATAGTCAGGATGCCATCAGGGACGTATGTGTAATTGGGTAGCTGATCGAGTTTAGGTAGGGGTGGTGAGTGTCTGGCACCTGGGCAGTCTTGTATCGTGGCTGACGACGTGGAGTTTGGATAGGGAGCAGCAAACATGAGCATATGGGTATTTACTCACTGTGTGGTAAGGAGGCTCGGGGGTAGCGTGGCTGGCTGAACGGCCTAGCAACGGACAGGCACAGGACAGGAAAGGTCCTTGGTGCATGGTCCTTAAGGCGGTGGGCTGGCTTACGCCATCCACATGACTATTTAAAATCATGCTTAATTTAACAGGGACAAGTACAAGGGTAAAATGATTCACACTATAGGTTAGTTGAATCTTATTTTTCCTATACCATGCTCTTTTCCATCTTTGAAACACTATGTAAAGAGATGCACATAAGGGAAATTAATTTAACAAAATGTGTTACAGGGCTAAATATGTTGTCATTCCACTGACAATCTGTAATACCAAAGAATTACAGAGATCAAAGAGCCTGTTTGACCGTTGCTTATTCAATATCCAAGGAGTTAAGTTATTAGTATGTTTAATTCCTAAAGGGAAGTGCCATTTAAAACATCACTTTTGCTTACTTTTGGATAAGAGTAGTTGAAAATAAGAACAGGCATACACAGTGAATAGATGCATCTCTGGGAACTCATTTGTCCTTGAATGATGTCTATTTGGTCTCGTTGGTTGGAACCCAGCAGCCTAGGACAAGCTGGAAACCAACAACCACATCAACTCTCCAGGACACTGGGTTTTGGTGCAAGGATCTGCCCTGCTCCTTTCTAAATTATCTTTGATCTCTATGTTAAAGGATTCTCTTTCCCCAAATGAAGATCTGTTTGTGTCTGTCCTTTAGCGCCGTATCTCATGGTCTCAATTTTCTGAATCTCATCCCCATTGGGATAGCTCTCACATACACAGCTCACCCTCCCCACATCAGGGCAGCTATAGGGCATTTATACTATTCGTCAATCACTATCAATTGTTCCTGTGCCCAGAGTATTGTATGCCAAATCCACCCACCAAACTCCACTGGCTGAAAGGCTGGGAGTTGATACAGTAACTGCATCACATTTCTGAACTCCTTTTGAAAACTCCCCCTTTATGACATTACACTGGATATTTATCACTGGAATACCTGTATTCCTCAATCCATTGCTCTGAGTCCCATCTCCTTCTTCCTGATAGGCGTCTTCCACGTCTTATCAACTTCCTCCCTTCTCCTGCTACCCTGTCTACCACCTCTGCCACCCCCATCCTCTGCCTCCTCTCTCGCACCCCCTCCTCCTCACTGGCTCCTATGCCACCTCTGTCTACTGCCTTTACCCACTCTCGGGCCCCCGTGCTGGTTCTGTTGGGAGTACCTCATTCATGTACCCCACCCAGGAAGTCTTTCAAATGTGGCAACCTGCTCCACGTAACTACTCTCAACTCTCGCTCTGCTGTCAAACACTGCTCTGACATCTCCCACTTCCTCGAACACCTTGACCTGGATGTCCTCACTCTCACCAAGACATGGTTCACAGCCAGTTGTGACACAAGTTTTGACACTCTCCTCCCTGATGGCTACAAGATCCGCTGTGAGCACAAAACCAACAGGCCCAGAGGTGGAGTGGCCCTGATCTTTTCAGAGTGGGTCCCTGATTCTGTAATTCCTCTGCAGGACTATTCATCCTTTGAATGCCTGGTCTGCAGGCTCTCTATCTCTCCTGGCCTCTCCCTGACTGTGTCCAACATCAACCAGGCACCTGCTCAGGTTGCCTTCTTCCTCTCAGAATGGGCTGACATCTCTTCTCTCCTTGCCTCTACCTCTCAACTTCTCCTCCTCTGAGATCTCCACATACGCTTGGATGTTTCTAACCCCTCCTCTGAGCTCTTCAGCAAACCTCTGCGAGTCTCTCTCCCTTTCCATTCTACCTTCTGGTGCGACACACTCTGCTGGACACACCTTGGATGTTCTCATCTCCTCAGACATCTCCCTCTCTAACCGTCTCACTACTCCTCTCTCATGGACTGACCACTTTCTGCTCTTCTCCCTGCTGAAACTTCCTTTCCCTCCGGCAAATCTCACCCTAGCAGTGCCATCTTCCTACTCGGTTATTCCGCCCATGATGTGTGTGTCAGTGGCTGCCTTTGCCTGAACTTTCTCTGTGCCTCCTAGTCTTGCTGTGATGTCCACTCTGACACAGCCCTCTCTAACTTGCATATTTCTCGGTCCAGCATCTTGGTCTTCATTGCCCCTGTCATGAGGATCTGTCTGAAGCTTACGTCCAAGTGCAACTCTTGGTATGACTGCAACCTCGCCGCCCTGAAACGCAAGTGCAGGGTGGCTGAGAGGAAGTGAAGGGATTCAGGCACATCCTCTGCCAAACCAGCCTGCCGCCTGCTCCAAAGACAATACAGACTCGCCATCTTCTCCAAGAAGAGGCTCCATATTCAAGCCTGCATTTCTGCGGTCTCTAATAACAAGGCCAAACTCTTTACAATCTGCAAGGAGCTAGCCAATCCTACTGAAGTCTCCACCCCTCCTGTTCCATCCCAGGCCCTCTGTACAGATCTGGCTTCTCAATTCACCACTAAAACCCAGGGCATCCTGTATTCGCTCTCCTCTCCCTCTCCCTCTCTACCTCTCCTAGGCCCCCGTTGGCTGCCTCTCCCTCTCCTCTTCCTCTTTCCTCCCTCTCTCCGATAACACCTGACAATGTTTTTAGACAAGTCATATCTATGAAAGTGTCATCCAAATAGGTGCTCCGCTGATCTTCCAGAACTATTAAGGACCACATTGCCACCCTCGCTCCAGCCTTTGTTGATTTCTGTAATCACTCTTTCGCCACTGGATCTTTCCCCTCTCTCCTCAAGCACTCCCTTGTGCACCACCTCCTAAAAAGCCTTCTGCCGATCCTACCTGTCCTGCAAACTATCGCCCAATTTCTATGACTGCTTTCCTGTGCAAACTCCTGGAAAAGCTGGCCATTTCCCAGCTTACACTCCAGACTGAATATGTTGGTTGTCTCCATGACCATCAGTCTGTCTTCTGATATGATATGATATGACTTGATATTTTATTTATAGTGTGCCTATACACAAGTGTTTCAAGGTGTGATGAGGCAGGGGAGGGGAACAAGTGGGAATAAGACTAGTCCCAGTGACATTCAGAGCAGCCAGAGGCATGGACCGTGCTCTCCTGAACACCGGTGAACACCGGCTCTGTAATCTTGATTCCACCTTTCCCTCTGTCCTCATCCTCCTCAACCTTTTCTCTGCTTTTGACACAGTCAACTATGCCATCCTGATCAATCGACTCAGTGAGAACCTGGGCATCATGGATTAGGCCCTGACATCGCTGACCTCCTTCCTCCTGGACTGACCCTGCCTGGTCCAACTCGGATCCTTTCTCTTCACCACCTTTCTCTCCGCATGTAGTGTTTCCCTGGGATCTGTCCTCTTGCCCTGGCTCTTCAATATCTATCTGACCCATTTGGCCCAGCTAATTGCCACCTTTTCTTCTAACTTTCATTGTTTTGTGGATCACACTCAGCTCTCCTTCAGGCTTCCCTCAGCCTCCTTTCCTTCCTTGCTCATTCCTGATGGTCTATCCGCGATTCAGTGCCTCCAACAATCTCTCCCTGAATGCCAGTAAGACTGAGTTCCTTCTCATTGGGACCCCTGCTCCCGCTTTCCCTCTCTGGGTCTGGCCACACTACTTTTGCCCTCTACTTTCACCTTCCGGGGAGGCAAAAAACCTCAGTGTCATCTTTGACTCCACTCTCTCCTTCTCTCCTCATATCACGGACCTTGCCAAGAAGGCCCACTTCCAGCTGCACCTCCTCAGGGACATTCTACTTTTCTCACCTTCCCCCAGAAGCTCACTGTCTCCAGAGCTCTGGTTCTCTCCAGACAGGACTACTGCAACAGCCTCTTTCTCTATCTGCCTAACTCTACTCTTCGCCCATGCAATTAATCCAGAAAAGGACTGCAAGACTTATCCTTGGTCTCAAACCCAGGGACCGCATCTCTCCATCCCTGAAATCTCTCCACTGGCTCCAGGCTGCTGCAAGGAGCAAGTTCAAGAACCTCTGCATCCTCCACAATGCTTTCTGGGGCCCGGGGTCCTCATTATATCCAACTCTCTCTGCTTAAATTCCTTCCTTCTAGAGGCCTTCACTCTGCTACGTCTAACTCTCTGAGAGCTAGACGCTTGTCAAAGCAGAGAGTCGGGGTAGACCTCTCTCCTCTGCAGGTACCTCCCTCTGGAAGGCCCTTCCTGCCCTTCTCAGACTTGAGCCGGACCACCGGAAATTCCGGAAGCTGCTCAAGACATTCCTTGTATCCTCTGCCTTCTCTCTTTCCCTTCGTTGCTAACCTACCTGTCTGCTGCCCTGACTGGTTGCTTGGTTCCCCTTAAAGCCTCACTGGCTACCAGGCTCCTCAGTGACCAGTCATCCTTGCTCGGCATCTTGGCCTAACGTGCACTTACCCAGAGCCGCGCTGCCCTGGCTGCGCTTTCTCAGAGCCATGTTGCCCTTACCATGCTTCCCCCTCCCCTAACCCCTTTACTGCCCCTATTCCCCCTGCACTTCTCGTTGTTACCCTTGCACAATCCGAATGACACAAGGCCTAGTGGGATCGTTTGTCTTATCTTCCCTCTGTCTCCACTCCCTTTTGGGGCGTAGAAACACTTATGTAAGGCACGCTATAAATACGAAATCATATCATATCAATAATTTACAGTATTGGAGGAATATTGCTGGATGTCATTAAAAGTGACACCAGCTTACTCTCAAACCACCGTGGGCAGTGGAACACTAGGATTATTATTTCTTCTGCATGCATTAGATAAATATCTTTCCAGTCTGAATGAAAATTAGAAATGATAGAATATTTAAAAAACAACATTCAACAGGCCTTTAGATAATCACATCCTTTATCACACTGTCGTTTTTAATTCATTGCTTGCATGCAGCTGTCACAAAATGACTTGAAGTTGACAACTCAGCAGTGTTACAAACATACACGAATAAGAATCGTATGCAAACACATGGCAACAACCCCACAGGTGGTGGCACAGAGGCAATTTGCTTCCTACAGACCTTTTGAAAATAGGTCAATCAAGCATGATAAAAAGGACAAAGGTAATGCACTATGCCAGGGATCTGCAATCTTTGGATTCCCAGATCTGTTGGACTACAACTTCCATCATCCCTAGCCAGCATTGTGAATGGTGAGGGATCAGATCATGGGAGTCATACTCCCACACATGTGGATAACTGGCGGTTGCAGACCTGTGCACTATGTCACTTTACACTGCAAAAATACACTTTGCACCACTCTGTGAATGAGAGTGTTTGTTGGCAGTGCAAAGTCACTTTGCACCAGTGCAAAGTCCTTTTGCACTGCGCTAGAAGTTCAATGAACCAGGCCCACAATGTTTGTTGGCAGTGCAAAGTCACTCTGCACCGCACAAAAATGTGCATGAATTAGGCCCTAAATTGCAGCAAAAGTCCAATCTGTGCAAGTCACCGTAAAAAAGGAGCTGTCATTTTGAAGTTTTACAGGCAGCACACATGCATGAGACTGCCCAGGTGTGTCTGTGGCTTTTTCTACATACATAAAAGTCACAATTTGTTTGTGGTGGGATTTGTGGCAAAGCGTTTTTCCTTATACAATTCCACACTGTTACACCAATCTGCACCACATTTTGCATAGTTGCCTGTTAGGACCCTTCAAACATTACTGGATACATGACATTTGGACACACTACCCCTTTACCTGGATTTGAGCAAAAGTCAAAATGTGTTTGTGGCAAAGAGTTGTTCCTTATGCAAGTCCACACTGTTACACCAATCTACAACAAATTGTGCACAGTTACCTGTTAGGACCCTCCGTACATTACTGGCTACATGACATTTGGACACCCCACCCCGTTCCCCTGTTTTCGGACAAGTCAAAAAATGTTGTGGATTTGTGGCTTGGTGACGCGTTGTTCCTTATACTATACCACATTGTTTCACCAATCTGCACCAAATGTTGCATAGTTACCTATTAGGACCCTCCAGAAATTAGTAGCTCCATGAAATTTGGACACCCCACCCATTTCCCCAGATTTTAGCACCTTCACATGAGACAGTTGCCTGAAATCGGTGAAACATCAATGTGTTCGTAGAGGGACCTGTGCTGACTTAAGGAACAAAACTCGTAGTCCAAGTCCTAGGATGCACGGGTTCCAAGATATTTGCACCGCAATTCACGTAACAAACTGCACCATGCCAGGGTGAGGCGACAGGTTGGGAGAGAGCACAGAAGGCCCCAGTATGCAGCAACACACCAACTCTCACTTCCCCCAACGTCTGATCCCGGGTATGTCAACCAGCCACATGCACCCATTCTCAGCTCAGTTTACTATGGGGTGCCACGCACATAACACGATACACGAATCGGAACAGCGACCTACAGGATCAGTCCTATGTCTGTCTAATGCACTCCAAAACCACCTGCCTGTGATGTGTATGCTACTGAAAAGTTATCACAGTGATTTTTCTTAAACTCTGCATGGATGAGTGTGAAGAGCCACTTTTGTTGTGACAAAGATTGAGCAGTGAAACACGAACATCAAAAGACAGTAGTTACACCGTTATTCTAGTATTGCATCTACGAGGCAAGTCAGTTCAATGGATCTTCTGTGAGCACAGACAGTTAGGGTCCAGCGGGTAACTGGGCTACTGACATTAGAGGTAGTAGCTCAATTAATAATTGCCACTAACCAGAGTCAAGTCTCAAAATGCATCACCTTTTGGCGCAGACACTCAAAAGGACTAATACACTGGAAAGGTTTCAAGTTCGAGAGGTGCATAGATCATTTCCTGTGGTCGTGGGTGATAAAATAAAACTACGAATGAAGGGAACCAACCGTGAGTTTTGACACCGAAGAGCAGGGAATATGTTTCCCATTTCTCCTCCAGATCAAGCAGAATTCTGCGTTTGTTGTTTTTGGGTGAATAGCAAGCCTGTGAAAGGCAGCTGATACCTTTGCAGCATAAATCCTTCCTCTAAATGTGGGTCCAGTCTCAGGCAACACATAAATAGTTAGGGCTGACAGCAGGCCTGGGCTGGAGGTCGACTGCTTCCCTGCCCAAGGCTGCTTTCTCTTGTTATCCATCTGCAATTACAGACTCTCAAAATTGAGCTCGTCACTAGCATTCTCCAAAATCATCCTCTGTGGCGAGCTGGACACTGTGATGGATTGCCATCTACAAGGGAGTGAACACCCTAGCTTTGTTGATTTTTATCATATTTACTGATATTTTTTTATTTTTTTTAAAACACAATGACGGTAATTCTGTTTCTGGAACTGGAATGTACTAATCCAACCCCACAATTCAAAATGCTGCATGCCAGAAGCATGGTGCATCCATTTATCTTTGCTGCACCAGTCTCCTGAGCACTGTAGCACCTGCTCTTCAGTGGCAAATGGTAGGTTCAAAGATCACAGGTGTATTCCTGATATCTGCAGTGACCCAAAATAACCAAATACACATAGCAGCAACCGAGGTGGCATTTTAACTTCCGCGCCTCTAATCTAAAATGCAATAATTGCTGATTCATTAGTTTGGTGGCAGGGTAATCTCTAAAATAAGCCATACCTGGTTACCGTATTGTGACAGACAAAAGCACATCATTTTTAAAGCCGCTCTGCATTGACCCAACAGGACTTCACCTCATCCTGACTCAAAAACTGATGCAAACCACTGAAAGAACACATGTCATGCTCCAACTTTACCCCATGAAATCACCGGCTCAAACCCACTCACTGCCAATGTGAACCTTTTGGACCATTCAAACCGCATCGACCTAAGAACGCTGATTTAAACCGCGTAGAGCCCCATCTCAAATCTGACTCGTTACTGGATCAACACACCTCGATGCATCTCGAACCTAGTTCAAACACAAGGAAAGCACAGAGAAGCCCAGTTAGACGCTGTCAAACCACCTAAGACCAAGAATGCGGTTCTGTCAAAGGAATGAGCCCTGTCCATCTGGTCCACTTTTGGAACCATAGTGACTTATGTGCCCCCATTTCAATTCTTTCCTTGAAAGACATATGATTTTTGAGCATTGACATTGCTGCAATTCCTGGCCTGAACATTGCAACCCAAGTGCCTAGAGTGCCATTCATAACTACCTGCAAAGTCTCTGTTCTTACTGGGGTGGTATTTTGCTTTTTTTTTAGATAGTTATTTGCATTTGTTTGTTAAATTCTGTATTTTTATAGAACCATGATCAGACATTCTTTACTTTGGAATATTGTACTATTGTGATTTAGTTTGCTACGGTTGTCACCGCACATCTCTCCAGAGGGTATAGCCTTCCGTTCTCCCACATTACCACAACAGGCATCGAGGAATACCCAGCTGTGCCTGATTTTGCCTTTATGATTGGGATCACATCTGGTTTAGTACTAGTGTGAGGCTGAGTAGATGGTTTACCCACTACTCATTCCCATATTGCTCCAGAGCAGTAGTCATATTGCCACATGAAAGCAATGGCTTGGCCCTGGAGTTGCACCTACTGACTGGCAACAGCCCCAGGAGCACCAAGTTGAGGTGCAAAGCTGGTATGGAAGGGGGTTGCGTATGTGTACATACATACACCACCAGGTGTGACCCAGTATGCACTGATGCCATGCTGGCAAGTCCCACTCAAGGTTTCACAGCTAGAGAAGCAGTTTTCAAAGAACAAATATCCAAACAGGGCTACATTCTGAGAAACTTGAGAATGCCAACCACCTTGCTCCAAATAGGAAGGTATTATTATTGTAGGCTATTAGGTGGAGCTCAAGCTTGACCTTTAAGTTGAACCTATTTCCTTGGAGTACAACTAGAAGGGAGATGACATGTAAAGTGTAGCACACAGCTGTGGGTTTTGTTTGGTTATTTACCCACCCTTTCACTGTCCACGGCCATGGCCATGTAGCCATTCCCACTCACTTTCTGCCCCTCCTTGCCCAAAACACATCCTCCTGGGATCTCTTTTAGCAAACTCTATCAAGCAGTAAAATGAAATTTCTAAGCAGTCTTCTGAGAGCTAATAGCTTAATTGCCCCTGTAAATGTGCTAATGTTGTAATAAACTTGACCAAGTGTGCGTTCAACCACTTGATTTATATATGTTCCTTGCACTGATGTCCTGTTAAAAACAAGCATTGACAAGGCCACCATTTTTTCATGTATGCAGGTAATCACACACTTTCCGCCTGCTGCCATCCAATGGCTAGGTAGTACCTTTATTGCAGAACTTGGTAAATGCCTATCCTTTGACTACATCCAGGTACAAACTGTTGGCTTTGCCAGGGTTTGTTTTAATTTCTTCCTCTATGCTTACTGATGTGGCAATAGCTATCCCCCTAAAAATTGCAATCTCATTGGCTGCTTCAGGAGGTGAAAGGAATGTTCTTAGGGGACCTAGCAGGAGCTCAGGGGGAGGAGCTGGGCCCCCTGGAAACCCTTAAAGGAACATGTATTACAATGGCAAATGGAATGATTAAATCACTTTGGGGGAGGTTGGTAGGCATCAGCATTTCTTAAGGCAGTCAAATGCTGCTTCTTAAAAGAAGTGTAAGAAGGCATTAGCTATTATGTTGAAGGTCTTGTCTGACCTCAACAGAATGATCAAAATCCCTAAACAATCCAAATGTACACACCTTTGGGAGAACGACATCCGGTCCTCATGTAACCAACATCTTTCCCCCATGTGTGACAGACACAAAAAGCTTTGGTGTACCTTTTCTCAAATAAGATGAAAGGTGGGTTTCCTCCAACAAACCTTTTTAAATAGTACAACCTTAAGGATAATTTATGGAGGCAAATTATGGTTAATTATAATGTGGCGACTCATCCTGTTCTTGATAAACCCATTCACATGCCCAGCATCCACATATTTCAAATGTATCAATTACCTAAAATGGCAAAAAAGTGACCTAAAGAATAAACAGTTGAGGTCTGGTCTGAGATATGAAGGTTTCAGTCAGAGGCTAATATATTAGGGAAGACTTGTAAACATATTAAGTTTAATTTAGCTCAAACATGAATATTTAAAACTGTAATATATCTGTATCGCACACTACGCACACTGTGGAAGTAGAGCAAGAGATCATTCGATAGGTCCTAGGTGTAAGGAGGCCAACACTGATGCTCCTCATGTGGTAGTCAATTACCACCCTAATAACATATGTCATTTGAGCAAGGTAAAGCGGGGCCTGGTTATGGAAGCATTTATGCGCCACGACGAGAGTTTTGAAAACTATCCTCTCTTTAATGGGGAGCCAATGAACCTGCTTCCCGGTTTCCGAAATGTGCTCCCTTTTGGAAATGCCAGTGGCCGCCCTAAGGGCATTATTCTGGACAGTTTGGAGTTTGGTGATATTTTTTGCGGACGTTCCTACAAAAACGGCATTACAATAGTCCAGCCTAGACCCAATAATTGCTCTAGCAATCGTGAGGCAGTTCTGTTCGGACAGGAAGGGTCTGGCTGCGTTAATCAATTTGGAATGGTACGCTGAGGTAGATGCAATGGCATTAACCTGCCTGTTCATGGAGAGGTCAGAATCCAGGTAGACCCACAAGGTCTTGACAGCTTGTGATACTTGGATTGGAATGTTTGTCAAGTTTCCTGAGGGTGACAGGAGGTCCAATTAGCATAAGTTTGTTTTTTTCACCATTAAGGCACAACCAGTTTTCTGCCATCCAGGTTTGGATGGTGGAGTATATGAACTTAAGGGTTGCCATGTCAGCCTCATAGTCACAGGTCAAGGGGATGAGGATCTGCGTGTCATCAGCATAGTCGGTATATGTGATACCCAAGGCATCCAAAGTGTGGAACAATGGCCTTGTAAACAGGTTGTACAGGGTGGGTGAGATGCAGGATCCCTGAGGGACACCACATTTTTTGTTGCTTCTGTGGGCACAGGCTGAGTCAGAGACGACTTTCATAACCCTTTCTTGAAGAAACGAGGTGATCCAGGCAATGGCTTGAGGGGAGAATTTGGCAGCGGCAGAGAGATGGTGACAAAGGGTATTATGGTCCACCAGGTCAAATGCTGCGGACCAATCAAGAAGAAGAAAGAGAGCAGGTTTGCCTGCATCTCGGAAATCGTCCATTTGATTTTTTAGGTCCAACAGTGCCGTTTCGGTTCCATGTCCTGGACGGAATCCCGACTGCCGGAGGCCGAGCAGATTGTTTGCTTCGAGGAATTTATGGACTTGCAGATAAACTGCCTTGTCAAGAATTTTTAATAGGAAAGGGACTGTAGTGTTAGGTCTATAATTCCCTGGGACAGATGGTTCAAGTGCTGGTTTCTTGAGGGGAGGGCATACCCATGCTTCCTTGAGACCAGTAGGGACATGGCCTGACTGGAAGGAAGCATTAATGAAGGCTATAAGGAAGCGGCCTGGGTACCGGCGCAATCTTTAATAAGTTGTGCCAGAGAAGCGACCCCTTGGCAAAAGGAGGGTTTGATAGATTTAAGGAGGGTGATAACTTCTGATTCGCTCATTTCCTAAAAGGTAAATGAGGGGGTGTCACCAGTAGTGATACTTTGTTTTTCAGAAATTAGGTGGCAGAATGCCTGTTGATGGCCATGATTTTATTTTGTAGGATGTTCAGTTTGTCGATCATAGCAGATTGGATGTTATTACACCAATTTTCGTCCCTGAGGAGGGTAGGCGGGGGTAGGTGTTTCTAATTCCCTCAAGATAGCAAATATTTGGTTCCAGATTCAGCATTTGCTATCCTTGTGTTAAATGAGGAAGCTTTTGCTTTTATTATGGCAGATTTATATTCTTTAGAGACAACCTTAAAAGCCAACTTGGAGGCGTCATTAGGATTGGCTTTCCAGTGAGAAAGCGCTGTCCTTTTCCTCGCACGTAACTCCAGGAGTTCTTTGGAAAACCAGTAGTTGGAGTGCTTGATGGGCTTAGCTTTCCTTTGGGTCAATGGGGTTATGGCATCAACTGCTAGAGTAAGGACAGGTTTGTAGGCATTAGCCAAAATTTCTGGGTCAGTGGAGAAGGGGACCTGAAGGGCCGACACTAAGAGGTAAGGTAGGAGCTTTTTCTTAGTGAGCTGGCGAGAACTTCTGGTGAGTGCCTCGGGCAGGGGAATCTGAGTCTGACAGGACCCTTTTGTGGCATTGAGTGGAAATTGAAAGGCCTGATTGTCAGACCAAGGAATGGGGGAGATGTCTGTGACAGTGATGGAACAGTTATGGTGGGCCACCCAGTCAAGGGTACGGCCTTTCAAGTGAGTGGGCTCTATGATAGTCTGGATGAACTCCAGGGTGGAAAGGGCTTTCTTGAGGGAGGCAGCTTGCAAATTGATCTCCCAGGAGAACTGATTGGGTGATTTTCTTCAGATTATCAGACAGGGCATGAATTAGGTATTCTTGGAAGTCTGAGATTGGCCCTGGTGGTCGATATATGATATGTAGGGCGATAGTGCAGTTAGGTGACAGGTTGAACTTAAGAGGAAGATAGTCACAGTTATGGCCAGATTCCCCTTCCACACTTCTGAAGAGATGGTGTTTTTAGCAATAAGACCAAACCCTCCTCCTTTCTGGAGCGAACGATCTTGCCTAAAAATAGTATAACCTGGTGGTATAGCAAGGGTCAGGGCGGGGCCAGACACTGCAGTAAGTCTCGGTAATAATCAAAAGGGGATTAAGGGCGCGGGTGTCTCCCACGATTTTCTTTAGCCCAGGAGGGCCACCGTAGCCTGGAGGGGAGGCCACGCCCCCTCCCCATAAACTTGCCAGCATTTCCCTGCAGGGCCTGAAACCCACGGGATTAATGGCTTGGGTGTCTCCCGCGATTTTTTTTTAGCCCAGGAGGGCCACCATAACATGGAGGGGAGGCCACGCCCCCTCTCCATGAACTTGACAGCATTTCCCCGCAGGGCCTGAAGCCCGCAGGGATTAAGGGCGCGAGTGTTTCGTGCCCGTAGAGTGTTTCGGCACCAGGAGGGAGAGGCGGAAATTCACCCCTGCCTGAATAGAGTTTTTTCTGTGAACCCTGAGGACAGTGGGAACTCAAGGACTCAAGTAAGTGTCTGAATACAAAACCAGGACAACAAGGTGAGCCCGTCCCAGTTGCTGCCAGATTGCGTGGGGGAGGGGGAAATTTGGAACTTTCTACATAGCAGTGCAGCTCAGAACTATGCGATCTCCGTGTGGTGTGGGGAGGTGAGACCCTTCTTTGGAATTGACTTCATCCCTACCAAGGCTACCAAGACTATATGATGGTTGTCCCCCCACTGGATGTAGCCTGCACAACCCTGGATGGAGGAGCATATCTTCCCCTTTTTCCCCCCTCTACCTTTCCATATCCTCGCTACTGTCAAACTCATAGGGCCCCCAGTCTATTTGGGGCAATGGAAGCAAACTGCAGGCAGAAGATGGAGGGTGCATGTCGTTTCAAACTCCGGGTGTCATGCAGGAAATGGGAGCTCATACTGGGAGTCCCCGCAGGAATGGAACCTCTGTCCATCTGCAATCGGCCTCTGTGTGTGCTAAAGAGGGAGACTCTGTGGACACTACCTTCAAGCCACCCTGCATTTCCTGTCCACAGTTGGGGTCACTAACACGGTCTCATGTGCCCTTGTCTGGTTCTGCCCTGATTCCTCTCCCCTTTGATGGCCAGGCAGGCCCTTTTCTGGATGGATCTGTCCCCCTTGTTAATCTGTTAACCCCTGGAGGGGGCATTGACTGTGTGGCCACTGCCACTTTCTTGGACACTTTGGCTATCGGGTGCGAGAGGATCTCTATGGGCATTTCTAAGCTGACTGGTATGAATGTGTCATTGGCTCCACCTTTGCCCACACCTATGGTTGCCTCCCTGGATCTGGCCCCTCTTTGTCCAACTACTGGTCCAAATTCTGGTGTCTTAGCCCTGCATCCGCCATTGGCTGCCCCAGTAGTCGAAACATACCCTTAAGAACATTCCCCTACTTCCTCTGTGTTCCTGCCTCTGGATTCGGGGGCGAGGGTTCAGGTGGCCTGGGTGGGGGGGAAGAAGTTTAATGTTCCGTCCAGCATCGGAAGTGAGTTTACGATTGATGCCCCCTTGGGGACTAGTTCCTTCCTTCGACCCAACTCTCTTTGGGCTTCTAAACCCCCTTCAAAAGGAGAACACTGCCCATTAGCCCAGTCTCCCTCTGAACCTGCAAAACTGCCAAGCTGTCCATGTCACCTTCTGCTCACTGAGATGGCCGAGATCAAAAATCTTCTATTCGTGTTGATCAATGGGGTGTTGGAGGTCAGGAGGGAAGGTGCTGTGGGGAGTGATGGTGAGGGTTTAGCAGGGGATGGCCGCGGGGGGTCAGAGTATCCCAAGTTAGTGTTCACCAAAGTTATTTAGCCCCTGCACCCCTGCTTGTCTCTTGCTTCTGTGGTTATGACTCTCCCACCCACAGGGAGCCATCTAGAGGTGGTTCCCCCCTTACTCACCCCATTTCAGAGGGAGCAGACTGGGGTTCTAGTCCCGGGGGCCGAGCGCCTTTCTTGCCGGAACTTAGAGGGGAGAGCTCGGGGCAACACTCGCTCAGTGGGGAGGGGGTAAGTGCTCCAATCCCTGGCCAGGGGAGACCTCCATCGGGGCACACGTTTTACCAAGGTTTCAGCAGCTTCTTTCTTCATGGTGTACCAAAACTACTGCCAGCTACAAGAGAACCAAGGGACGCCCTCAGGAACAAATGTTATCACTGGCTATGGACTGTTGGGGAGTGTGGATTTGTGTCTTGGGTCTCTTTGCTGGATTGTACTAGACTGCTTAACTTTCCAGCTAAAACGGACATGGTTGAACTGGTATTTAGGGACGCCTCTATGGCTAGGAACATTTTGAAAAAATGCAATGGCCTATGGTGGACAAGGAAAAGTGGTATCACAGTCAGTTCACTCTCCATCCCAGCTTCTGTGCGCCCCATGGGAACCCCTTCTAGAAATAGCCCCCTTTCAGGGGCTAATCTGACCATCATGGGTCTGAGGCACCCTGGGAGTCTCCTAAGGCATGGGGATGATAGTGCTTGACTTTTGGCCAAAAGCACTGATTGGGGTATCCTTGGAGGGTGTTGCCATTGCATGATTTTCTTACTTGTTTTTGTTGTATTTACTTTAATGATGCACTAGAAATGTTGTTTTAGGATGCACTTTGATGGCCTTTTTTGGCTGAATAAAGTTGTTTTTGATTGAATGATCAAAAGGTCCATGTTATGACTTATGATGAGCTCATGGATGTCCAATGCGTGGGCAGGGAGAGAACGGGCATTAATCTTGGTGCAATTGAGAGGGTGAGACTAGTTCCAGAGCTATCATTATTGGGCCCAGGCAGATCAGAAATCACAATGTTAGGCACAGGCAGTTCAAGCTCTACAGTCTTAGGGACAGGCAAGCCATGAACAATGTTTGGCATAGATAGATCAGCCTTAGTGGTATCAGGAGCAGGCCATTGAGCATTAACAGTGATTGCTACAGGCAGATCAAGATCTGAAGCAATAGGGACAGGCAGATAAGTTTTAACAATGTTTTGGCATGGACAGAACAACCTGCTCCTTAATCAGGAGCAGGCAGTTGATCATTAACACTGATCAAGTTCTAACAAAAGTAAATAGATCAGCCTTTGTAATATTAGGGACAGTGATTAGTGCAGGCAAATCAGGAATCATAATATTTGTTCCAGGTAGATAAGCAATCACAGTGTTAGACGCACACAGTTCAAGCTCTGCAATATTAGGTGCATGCAAATCATCATTAACAGTGTTTGGCCAGGTAAATCAACCGTAGATGACATTGTGCTAAGCAAATCATGGTGAGCAACCATTTGGTTATGTGACACAATGGGGGGATGAAGATGCACATTCTGAGGTAAGTTAAGTATTGCAACATAAGGTAGAACAGGTACAGCAGTATTATGTAGCCTATGGATAGGCAATACATGGGGCGCAGTCATTAGACTGTATGGCGCATTAGAATCAATGGCAGAGGCATGTTGCGTTAAAGTACCCATTCGCTCAGACGGAGCACCTTCAAGCAACTGCTTTCGCCAGGGAATACATGATTGTGCTAAATGCATTCTCAGGTGCTGGCAGAGGTTTGCAAAGGTCCGATAGGAGGATCTCGACGTGATACAAAGGGTAATGGGAGTGGTTCTTGGACATAGACGAAGAGTCCTGACGTGTATCGACGGAGCATAAGTTGCATGGGGATTGGAACAGGTGCACACTCTTAGGCATTCCGCTCTAGTATGAGTGGTGATATGCGAAGGCGTAGCTTGCTGAGCAACAATGGTGTTGGGTATTGGCCGCATAACAGGCGCCACTGACAGAGAATGCTGCTTACCTTGATGAGCTGGCGGCAGGATCCTGCGGGCAACGGTGGCAGCGGCAGTCGGCAGCTGAGAGCTGCAGAGAGGTAGTCAGGCCTTTCCCCTGGGCCTTCCCCCTGCAGCTTATGCCTCTTGGCTGCGTTAAATTTGACACATCGTTCAAGTACTCTTAATCTTGTCTGGGAATGGGAGCTGTGGTATTTGTCTGTAAATGCCTAAAGTCCTTAAATAGCTATGGTAGCTTTAGAAACTGCGAAATCAGGGATTTTGCAATCCTACCGCTGATGAACTGATCCCATAACATGGGTATATTGTTTTCTTGTTCATTTCATATCTGCCAATGCAACATGGCGTTCAGGAAATTGCCAAGCCTTGCAATCAGTAGCTGGTTGATGGTTTCTGTCTTAATAATAGGGTTACATGGTTTACCAATCCAGGAACTGCTCTGAGGCGTAGCACGGTTTTTTCCTTTGCTTTGTGATGAGGTTCAATATCGCAATTAAAAAATCAACGATTAGTTCTACAAAAAAAGGTATTACACTCTTACTATTTTGAAGGGGTATTCATGTTGCCACATTTTATATGTTCTGATATCAGCTCAATTATAATTATAATTGTTCTTTTATAACACGCTTAATACAGGGACCAGTTTCTAGGCACAAACCTGGGATTCGAGCAATGTCTTGTTTTCAAGACAAGCGTGTTGGCCCTGAGCTATCCTCCCGACCTCATTACTACAGGAATTGTCATTTCCATGGACACACGTTATTTTTTAAAAGCTCAGATATTCCTCTTGTGGATAAAATGCCAGCTCTATTTTGCCTTTCGGAACCAGTCTTGTGTAGGGTGACCAGACGTCCCGATTTTACCGGGGCTGCTCTGTCCCACTTTCTCAAGATTATTTTTCCATTGGACAACTCTGTGGTCTCTATTTTTGTTGGGTAGTCTTCATACCTGGCAGGCAGGAATGCCTGTACAGTGACTGTCGAATGTTAGTCCTACTTTTATGTTAGTTGACCTGTCCTGGTTTTTTAGGTTTTAAATCTGGTCACACTAGTCTTGTGGGACCTCTTCAATGATGTGTGAAGTTCTCTATCACTTTGCTGGTAGGTGTCTCCTATGTGATTAGACAAAGCAGCAGCCTCAAGTTCCATATCTCCTTTGGGATGTTTCAGCAACAGTGTTTGCTTATTGCAGGTGGGGACACGAACTCGTGTCTCTCCATGCTGCTTTGTGCGTTGTCACATTGTGTTATTGCATTGCTTGTTTAACTTTGCCTCATTGTTTCCAGCATTTGTGAATCTTCAGTAATATGATTGGCAACCTGCCACCTGCTTATCCAGGATAAGATGCAAAGCATACATCAATTGTCAATACAGTTACTTGTGTTATTTAAAAGGCCCATGTCAGGTTGAAACAAAAAGATGTATTCCCCTCTCTCCTTTCCTTTCTTGATTTCTATTAGTGAGTCCTGGGACCCTGAGACCCCTGGGTATGTGGCACCATATGCAAAAATGTAATACATTGTTTACTCAAAATGGGCTGGGGGAAAGGATGACCTAAACACAGATGCTTCTCATTTACATAGTCTGAGGGAATGAAGAGAACACAACAAGTGAGCAGACAGTTCATAACAATCAGGGTTAAACTATAGTAGGACAGTGAACCTGATTTGAAATGTTCCCTTCTCTACATTTTGTGCTCTGGGTGGGTATTTCCTAGAGATGGTACAAAGACAATGTGGCCAAGGTGGGCTTCCCCTGAAGGTAGTGTACAAGGTTACTCACAGTTCTCTAGATTTGTCGCTCTTGGAAGCCTTCTATCATCGTTGATAGTGAGAGTTGGTCCTCCTGCGTTCTGGTCACTTGGTGTTTCTTCCCCGTCCACCATGGGTTGGCTTTCAGTCTGAAGTCACTGTCTGTCCTTGTAAAGATACCGGAGGGGGGGTCTGTACTTCTGCTCTCTATATGGTAGAGGAGAGGCACAGAGGACCCCAGCCAAGATTCTCCATTGTGGCAGCAATGGATGAGCAATCAAGGCCTAGCTTCTCAGGAGGTGATGCAGGCTGGTTCTTAAGTACAGTGTAGTCCCCAAGCCTCCACAAAGGAATGTCCACACACTGTATTACTGAAAACCCAGTCTTTATATAATTAATATTCAAAGGTATGTACACTATCACAATAACACACTTTGTACTCAGAAATCAACAATGGTAAATATATACAATTCTAAAGTGGTACCACCAATATTATCAGATCTCATTAAAGTGCATCAACTATACTGTTAGAATGTCACACAGATCAATAACAAGGAAACCAGCAATAGAGATAGGAAAGAAAGCAAGATGGTTGAAACAATAGGCACTGGCATCTACCCTTAAGCACAGTACTGTGTGGAGATCCCCCCACCTGAGCAACCTGTAAAATAAAGATATAGCACAAGCCCAGTCCATATATTGCTCAATAGTCTTGTTCTCTCCTATAATGTTTTTACCCCCCCAATGTACCTGGTGGAGTAGAGTTCTTCGAAGAAGCATCAACGGATCCTTCTTGAGTGACTCCCTTTAAAGCACGAGTTACGGATCGTCGAAAGGCATCGAAGAAGGTGAACTTGGCGTCGACGGCGTCAATGAGTAGTTGGAGGGTGCCGAGACCACGGCGTCGATCCAGGCGGTGCTCGTTGGCGACGTCCTGCGAGGATGAGGTGTGCGGGGCACCTCAGCGATTGATTGTTCAGGACCGCAAAGAGTTTCTGAAGAACTGTGGCCCAGCAAGGGCGTTGAGTCGTCAAAGTCTTGGTGGTCTCTGGGTGGCGGGAAACCCACCGGCGGATTCTCCTTGGTGCGTCGGCGGCCTTGACTTTCTCCAGCAGGACAATGCGGTCGACTTTGCGGGCAAGGGAGACCTTCGATTCAAATGTTCTTAGGCAAAGGAGCGGGCTGCTCCGGTCGTCGGTGGCACGGCATCAAGTGGTCCCCGCGTCTGGGCAACACAACTTCGATGGCCCTCCAGCGGTTACACAAACCTGCGAACCCTGGTCGACGGCAATGGACTTCGACAGTGGCGAAGTCCTGGTGCTTCACTTTGTTCTCCTCAGCGGTCCCGTCTCGGGACGGCAGCCGTTCGAGGGTCTGACTTCCAGGGAGCTTCGGCGAAGGTTAGCGGTGTTCGATGGTCCCTCGGAGCACGGGAAGAGGGCGCCTTACCAGGTCCTCTCTCGGATCAGTCCTTGACGAGTTTGGCAGCATTCAGATCAGGTCGAAGCAAATGCAACAGCAAGTCTTCTTATTCCAGCTGGGCGTCGAGGATCATCAGTTCCTGTTACTCTTCAAGTGTAGACACAGCTTCTGAACAATTTCCAGTGGTGCGAGGTCCCCAGATATACTATCCTGTCTCTCATCCACACTGCTGGCTCACACTCAGCAGCCAAACATACAGAAGGCCATTCATGCAGTCAGTCAGCCAATCAGGCACAGAGTGCATTCAGGCCATCCTCCTCCCTCTCAGACACTCACAACAAGGAATGTGGATTGGGACAAGTACCCAGCCATTCATCACTACACACTGCATTCAGGCCAGTTTCGGGCAGGGCTTTCTCAGTCTTTGTCTCTCATACCAGAAACCAGACAGCCACAACAAGAAGTGCATATTAGTTACACACTCCATTCACCCAGGTCCCACCCACAGGGCGTACCCACAACATACAGTCACTGGGAAGGCTCCAGCCAGTCTGGACTGGACTTCACCCAACAGCCAGTCAGGGGGAAGGGACAGAGTCAGGGCTCCCCAGGACTTTGGGAAAACAAGGTAACAGGCAATAGAAAGCAAGAGGCCACAGGGGCCATCTTGTTTCCTATCAGGAATCAACTGATTACAATGGCAGGGCCTCGGTATCCCAAAATGGAGGATACTCAGAGCACCTGTCAAACTCAGCATGGGGCTGCCACCAGCCCATACCCTGCTCTGTGGGCCACCCAAAGGTGCCCAAAAACATACACTAGGGGCAGAGGGTTGTACCCCCACCCATGGGTGTCATAAGGGTATCCCATGGGTCTGTTCACCAAACCAAAAGAGAGAGCTGCACCGCCAGGAGTCCCACATGAACTCCTGCACGGAAAACACAACAGAACACACGATAAAAAAGCAGTAAAGGACAAGGAAACGGAGGCCCGGTCCCACCGATGCATTTCCAGCATCACAGTCCTCCATCCAAGGATAATGTAGGAATGACCTGAATTCAGGCTAGGCAACTCTTGAGGTGATGTTTGTAGTCCTCTGAGCTCTGGTATTTGGTGAGCACCTTAGATTCCCGTCTTCAAAGAACGTCTGAAACTTGGATGTACTCTGGTTTGTCTTGGTTCAGACCTCCCAAGAAACCTTCATAGTTGGAAACCTGGATGTTTCCTTGTGTCTCTGCACCAATGGTCTTGTGATTGCCTTTGTTTCTGCACAAGGCAATGGATCACTGGTATCTTTGATGGTCGTTGTGACTCCACTGGTCTCACTTTTCATTTCTCAACTCCCCTCTTAACCGTTGGCCCGCTTTACTTGATCAAAGCAGACCTATCACTCTGGACCGATTTGTCCAATGCCACCACGTTCCTTCAGTGTCTGTCTACTTTTACCTCGGTTGATCTCTCTTTTCTGTTGCTGTATCTCCTCAAAACTCCTCCTCCTTTCTCTTTCTGCAGCAGCTTCCTGGGCCTTCACTCTGCTCTTTTCTCTCCTTTCTTGATCTTACCCCCCACAATTCCCGCACCCTCCTTTGACCTTCTCCCTCTAGATTCTCTTAAGGGATGCATCATGTAGGCAAGACCTAAGTGGAACAAGTCATGTAGTGTAACTAGTTTTTGTACAGCCCAGCTTCTACTATTTATGGGCAGCCTCTTGGTGTTAGGTCCATGAACAAGGGGGCTGGGAAGGACTAATGGGGAGAGAGGGAAGGACGAGTTATGTGTGCAGTGTGGATGCATGTGCAAATCAGAAAACCCGGTTTCGGTGCTTTTCAGTCATTCGGAACTAGGGTTTATGCAGGTGTATTTTGCCTGAACACCACCAGGCCACCCCCTTCGCTGATGATTTAGGAAAACCTGCTGGTGCAGTTTCACATTGTTTTTTTTAGCCTTTCGTCCTATATTTACACATATAGTGCCAACGTAGACTTTAGTCGGCTGCGTAGTCATGGTGCTGATGTTGATTGAAGCCGTGGGCAGGGGTACAAGAGACATTCTATGAGAGGAGATGAACGGGAGAGCTCTAGATGGATATAAAGTCATGCTGATAAAAAACAAGATGGATGACCGTGTTTGTTGAGAAGAAGGAATAAGGGAGCCATGTGAAATAAAATAAACATGACAACAACAGAGAAGACTACAATGAAAATTGCAGCAAAACAAATGCGCACGGGGGCGAGCTCTCACAACAGATTTGCTTGATCTAATTGTCTCTCCTTCACTGTCAAGGAAATGCGCAGTTTGTTTCCCTCGGCAAAGGAGTTCACAGTATGATAGCTGGGGTGTCAGAAGTAATTAGGCAAAACGATGGCACAACTCCCATTGGAAACAATATATCTTCAGTTAATTATGTTAGTTGCTCCCTAGCCAAACTCTGCATACCTAATTAGCAAATAATGTAATGTTGCAGTGTAATCTGCCCACGCCCTTTCAGCGACCACAATACAAGGGATGCCTTTGAAAGTGGACACACCTTCCAGGTGACTGATAATTAGGAGTGCATTGCGATCACACCATTGTATTTGGACGGTCAAGTACATGTAAACTAATTTGCAGTAAAAAATTAGCCAATCACTCTGGTGCTGGCCACCTAATTTTCCCACTGAACTGCGCTATCCTTTGTAGTGCCAATAGGGTATTCCAGATACCGTGCAGAGGCCCTCACCAGGGTTCTAATTGGGCAACTTGTCTTACCGCCTTTGTCACTGCAGATGCTTAGCTCTCATTTGTACCAGTGGGTGATTTGATAAAATTACCATCCGGATTTTTGTATGTGCGATATTGTCATGTGACTGCCACTTGCCTTCAACGTATCCGTCTGGGTGGGATTCTTGGGGTGACTATTAAGAGGTTTATATGAAAACCCTTTTAGAAGTCAAGCTACAGAGAATGATTCCTCAAGAAAATAAAAACAACTTTCTAACAAAATTATATTTTAAGCAGTTAGTGCTTAAATGATATCATCGTAAGAAATAAGCCTCTTATTATTTTATGCAAATAAGGGCTTGGTTTGTGTCCATTTGCAATTTTTTATAGGAATGTTTTTGACCCAGCATAAACAAAAACAGTTAAAGTTCAAACAATCATTTGAGATCTCTAGAACCCTTAATTGCAATCCAATACAAGGTAAGATATATGTTTTCAAATGTGCTTCGCTCTATTGGTTCACCTGACTTTAGGCAGTATGGTGCCATAAAACCACCGGTTGTAGGCTGCACTCTAAGAGGACTGCTTTCCTTTAGGCCAATTTGAAGTGGCCTTCAACGGGCAGTATGGCAGGATTTTTCACACCTGAACTGCAGTTGGAGCTGCTCCAACTGCCCACCGCACCCTAAGCAAAAATGCCCCCGCGTCCCCATACTCACCTGCTGTCCATTGGGGTTTTCACACCCTGAACCCCCTTCATACCACTCCTCCCCTCCCCTCTCTTCCTCGCCACAAAAACTGTGCCCCACCCCCCACAAACACACTTACACGTGGCTTGGGCTGGAGCACCAGACTAACTCCAAGTGGTCTTTGTAAATTGATCTTTGTAGCCCGCGATCAATCGATCAATTTCTGCGTTAGGTTCTTTCAGGATGTGCAAGAGTCTGCTGTGATGCACCGCATCATTATATGCCTTATAACGCTAACTCACTGATTTTTAAATGTTTTTCTTTTAGTGTGTATGACAATTGTGCTACCTTTTCTAACTTCAACCTTTTATCGAAATTGCAGAGTTTTAACGTGGCACTCCATATCAAATAGGGTGGAGCACTTGGAGCACAATATTAAATACCAGCTATTATGTTGAAAAGGCCACAACCGAGATCTCACCAGGAGGTGGGCCAAGGAAAATGTTTAAAATATTTAAACCCATGCGGGATGTTTATGTCCTGATCTCTGAAACTGAGGGGTTATTGCACGATATAGGGGATGGCCCCCTAATCTTAAAGTGAAATCTAACTTTGTGGTACAAGATCATGCAAAAGGCATCCCTGAGATCATCCTAAAGCCCCTTATTGCCCCCCCCCGATTTTTCTTCCAATAAGCACTCCCTCAGGGATGCCAATACACTTGTTAAAGAAATCAATGGCGGCCTACATCATTGAGAAAAAGCCTGGTCAGCACAAGGACAAACTGTATAGGTTGGTGGCAGGGAACCCTGATTTAGGAAAAGGAGCTGCACCTTGTGTACTTGAAGTAACCCCCATGGTGAACCAGGCAGCAAATGCAGTGCTCATAACAAGCCTAGTCAGTGCTGGCGAGCACCACCCGCACTGAATGGTTGAGAGGAGGGTTGCTCCTCACAGGGGGTCTCCACCAGTGATACATTTGAGGTTTTGGCCACCATGGGTGAAGATATTGGTTATGATCCCTCTTCGCCCCATGCGTTGCCCTTGACTAGGGGGCCTCAATTGATTGATGTTACGAGCGAGGGCGATAGGGCTAAGATGGGCTGTGAGGTCTGTAAGCATGGCTTTACATTTTTGGAGCATATGCGGGAAGAAAATGCTGAGCCTAAGTGCGACATACGCAAGTTGACTAAACTGGTGGAGGGCTTGATGTTACGGGTTCCAAATCCCTTGGGGGAGGCTGAGGGCGGGTGGGGGGTGGTCGGTGATGGTGGAGCAGGAAGGGGGAGTGGGAAGTCAATGGTCCAAGCCACCGCCCAAAATTCCTGTACCGCCTATAACAAATGCTGTCATTCCCTCCCCTAATAAGGTTCTTCCTCATGGCCAAGGTGGTAGTGGAGGGAGCGGGCCAATGGATCCTTAGGCACTTCCTGCCAGGTTTCTGGTCCTGTGAACCAGGAATGTTTCTATCTTATTAATGTTCCCAAAAGCCAGGACCCTAGGCAGGAACAAGACGACAGCTTACTGAATAAAGTTAGTCACAGGCTAAGGCATAGGAGGGGGTGTCTCACAGTGATTCGTAGCAATCTAGTTTCATGTGAGAGATTAATGGGCCCACAGTGGGTGGATGCCATCAAAGTTTGGGTCAGGGAGCCGCGTTTTGTCGAAATGGAGCAGCAGGCCCTTCCACCATCTCACTTACAGATTTCGATCAGAACGTCTCTTCCCGAGTTGTTTGTGTGTTCCCTGCAAGGTGGGGTGAGGCGTTATTTGGGTCACCAGAATGGACCCCATTGAATGTCAGGATCACAGCATTATCAATGCCAGCCACATACCACCCTGTCCTAAAATGGGAGTCAGCATGGACCCTATCGAATGCTAGGATTACAGAATTATCTATGCCAGCCACTTAACACTCGCTGTAGAAGGTTGCCAAGGGCAGACTGTCATACTAGTGTAGGGATACAAGAAACGGCTTGTCTGCCTCAGAGAAAACCAGGGGTGGGGTCATAGCACTTGAAGTTTTGGGCACCTCGAGCAAGGTTGGAGTGGTGTTCCTTCTGAATGCACCCATGAATTGGATGACAGGATGCTGCAAACAAATCCAACTCAATGTGTGGTAGAGAACCTACCAGCTTCATTGCCCGGGGTGCGGGCCCTATCCTTGAATAAAACACAGGTCGATAAACTTCTTATTGATGAAGACTTGTGTTTGTTCATCAGGGGATATGAGGTGATTTTGCTTTAGGACACTTGGGCCCTCGAACCATCAGATTTGGAGGGGTACTCAACCTTTTTTGTACAAGCATGTAAAGGACCAAGGGGGTGCCGTTGGGGGCCTGGTGACTTGGGTTAATGAATCCCTATTAAAAACAGCTACGGTGTTGGATATGCATTCTCCTGATGTTTTGGCACTGGACTTAAAACTACGGGACAACACCTCTGTCTTTGTTGTTAATTTCTACAATAGGGGTATGCCTGGCGGAGGGGTGTCACTTGTAGAGAAGATCATGAATGAAGATATGACTTGGAGGGGGCGCTCCACGGGACTTCCAAACATTTTGATCACGGGGGACCTTAATGCTCAGATTGAGCCAGTGTCTATCTTGGAAGATGCCATGATAGAGGAGGATACCTTCTGGGTTTTGCCACCCCACCCCCCGATAACCACACCCAGGGAGACAGTATAAGGCAGGTGGATGAGATGGCCATTTTGTTAGCCTCTGTTAACCTCAGGGCGTGTAATGGCCAATTTCTGATGACCGCCGTGCAGCCCCTACTTTTGACAATGGCCGGTCATCTACCAAAATTGGCTATATGTTGGTTAACCTGGAGGCTTGGGGATTTATCAGTGATCACCACCCCTTATGTATGGTGAGTAAGGGCTTCTGGGGGGATTAAGGAGGGAGTAAGGATGCCCACGATGGTAAAGCACCTGTCCCTGATTCACATGGACAGGCGAGAAAGAATTTGAGGTGAGGTTGCTTGGACCTGGAAGGGGTTCTCCCGCAGGTGTATGCTGCCATTTGCCCCCTTCTCAAGGCCTTTGTGAGGTCAGATTCGAGAGATGCTGCTGCCTTTATTAAATTCCATGAAGAAATCATGACCCTACTGTTCTAATCCTGTGAAAACCGCACATATTCCTAGCGAGAAAACGACTGCCTTGTATGATAGGGAGTGTCGGAAAGCCAAGGGGCGGCTAATAGCCGCCACTGAGTGCAAAGGGCCCGAGAGGTGCACTGTGGTCAGATGTGCAAGAGCTGATTACTGTATGATGCTGAACAAGAAGAAAAGGGGTTGGCATGAGGACATATGGAGGGCTCTCTTGGAAGCAATTGGCCGTGAGGATTCCAAGGGTTTTTGGTCTAGGATGGGGGTGCACACTAGGGGGTGTTAAATCCAGTCGCATGGTCCAATTCCGGAAGCAGTCTGGGCAAACTATCATGGTGACCTCTAACGAGATGACTATGGAACTTTGATGGAATTATGTACCAATAGGAATTGCTCTATAACAGCTCACGTTCCACCTCTGTCCCCCTTGATGCTCACTGAGGCCCAGGTAGAGCTTGCGCTGGCGCACCAAAAGCTAGGTAAGGCCCCGGGCCCGGATAGAGTCACGATAGATTTCTTCAGAAATTAGTCTTTAATCTGGGTACCTTATTTGACCAAATTATTTAATGCAGTGCTGGCTAGCACTAAGGTCCCGGGGTCTTGGACCACGGCCGAAATTGTCCCATTTCACCAAAAGGGTGCGCGCAATGACCCTGTCAATTTTAGACCCATCTCCTTACTGGATGGTGGGGGAAGACATTTGCCAGGGCCCCCCTATCTCACCTGGAAGATTGGTTTCTGAGCACTGGAGTAATAGATCATTGCCAGGTGGGGTTTTGTGAGGGTTTGAGTACAATAGATCAAAGCTTCCAACTGCGACCGATTTGCGAAAAATACTCTGTACTTAGAAAGGTAAACGTTTATGCTGTGTTTGTCGATCTACGCATGGCTTTTGATACGGTCCCACGGGCACGCTTATGGAAGTTCCTTGAGGAACTTGCCATTGCTGTGGCTTTGCTCTCACCAATCAGAGCCTCTATACAGGGAACTTAGCGGTGGTCCACTGGATCCCAGATGGAAGCACCTCCCGCAGCATTGACATCCAGAAGGGAGTGTGCCAGGGATGTGTGCTGGTGCCTAGGTTGTTTTGTATTTTTATTAATGAAGTTTTCAAGAGGCTCTTGGCTGTTCAGACTGACGCCCCTTCATTAGCGGGTGATAAGTTCCCTGCATTGTTGTTCGCCGATGATGCAGTGCTCCTTTCTCTTACACCTGTCGGTGTACATAAACAATTGGAGATTTTTGTGGCATTTTCCAAAAGGAATGGGCTTTCCTTGAATAGCAAGAAAACCGAGGCCATGATCTTTAATGTGAATCCCAGGAAGAATCAGAAGCGCCTATCTCTTTCCCAAGAGGGGGGTGTAATTGACCATGTCCAGTCCTATGATTACTTAGGTTTGAGAGTTATGGCGTCATGCAGTTGGAAAATGCAGGTTGAGAAGGCTAATCTCACTTTGGTCAGATGTAGTGGGACCCTTACCAGATTTACCAATGGGCATGGGAATGGGGCAGTGCGGGTCTCGTTAGAGGCTTATAGAGCGCAAGCAAGCCAGGCAGCAATGTATGGGGTGGAACTCTGGGGACAAGTGGACATCAAGTCCCTTGTAGTGGCTCAGACAACTTTTTTTAAAATATCCTTGGTCTGCCAACTGCTGCCCCGAATATCCCTTTGCTTTTGGAACTTGGGTTAGAGGGGTTTGAGATGATTTGCAAATTGCGCCCGGTTCTTTACTGGACCCGTCTGCGGTCTAATCATCATCTTTGTAATTACAAAGAGGCAGTTGTGGATGTTGTGTCCCAGCAGGGGAGTTGCTCTTTAAAGTGGGCTGCTCATCTGAAAGGTTATTTGGGTTTGCTGGGACTGGGGGAGTATTGGTTGAATCCATCAATGATTACATCTATTTCCAAGGAGGCGATTAAGAAAGCAGCAGGAGCAAAGGCTCGGCAGGACATTTTTGGAAAATCCTGGGCCTCAGAGCAGCTGGCCCGATATCTTTCAATAAAGACACGGACGGGTTGCGAAGAGTACCTGGACTATGTCTCACTCAGATGGGAAAGGGCTCGATACTTAAAGTTCTGCATTGAAATTCTGCCAACTAACGTATTTTCGCATAGATGGAATAATACCATCTCCACATCATGTATTCTTTGCGGCGAGCCCTAGGAGACGGTGCAACACCACTTATTACTTTGTTCTGCCACCAAGCCCTTGAGTAAGCGTTTCCTGAAGCCTTTGTTCCTAAGTCGTGCCTGCAGGTCTTTAGCTGTTGCTATGGCAATATGTCTGGTCACTGCAGACGCAGAGGTTGTTCTTGCCACTACAAGCTACTTGAGTTGGACAAGAGAAATTCACATGAGAAAGGCCGAGGGTCAAATAATGATACGGGGTAAAGATATCTACTTGTAGGAGCTCTCTTTTTTTTGTAAAATGTTGATTCTGTTTTTATTTGTTTTCTCTGGCAAAGCAATGAGTCTGTATTTTGTGTGGAAGTGACCTATGACCTAAGTGATCCTGATGTTGTAGCTGATGTGGGTTTGCTATTTGTGTACGGCTTGCATGACTTTCTTGTTGAATCAAAGCAAATAAAGTAAAGATAACGCTAACTCTCGATTACTCCAAATTATGCCAGGGTGCGGTGTAAGTGTATTTTCATGCTATTCTACAAAGAAGTAGTTTGTTGATTAGAGCTGGGTAGTGACACAAGAATATTGATTGGGGCGGTGTTGGCAACACCTGTTGTAAAATGTGTGGAACTGTAATCTACTCTAATATGTGAATAACAAGAAACTCTCAACCTGCCATCCACATTGAAACCCATGCAACTCTCCACTATCACCCTCCACTTCCCTTCCTGTTGTCACACAACATTCACCACATAGATCAAGCACTTGCTACATTTCCCTACTTCTTGACATACTGTCACCCTACCATACCCTACTGCAGCCTGCATGCCCGTGACATGCTCCAGCTTTTTTTGACCCCAACACCAGAAAAGCCCGGATGCATACTTCACACAAAGCCCACTCTTTCCAGGACTCGGGCAATGCTGAGATTCAGCCTGTCTTCAGCAGATGATGCAATGGCAACATCTTCTCAGATCCTACTAACCCTCTGATAACCCTGCCTTATTTACTTGCAGGACTCAAAGAGCCAAGGGGTTATGTGAAGGGAAACAGCTGTGCTATGACAAGACACAATGTAACATGACACAGCACAACAAAACTCAGTTGGAACTCTGGTTAGGGGCCTGAAGCTCCCATGTATGTGAGTACTCAAGGGAGGCTCACCAGGGAGGTGGGCCATCTTCCCAGTCAGGTTGACAAAGGGCCTCTCAGAGCTGGATATATGACTGGTGCAAGCCGAACAACTATTCCAGGAACTACAAGCTGGGAGGTGGGCCATCTTCCCAGTCAGGTTGACACAGGGCCTCTCAGAGCTGTATATATGACTGGTGCAAGCCGAACAACTATTCCAGGAACTACAAGCTGGAAGTAGCAGCTGCCTGGCAGCTTGTTTGCTGTGCCGCTCTGCTTAAACGGTGCTGCTTCCTGCACCATGTTCGTCTGTACATGCCCGGGGCTCTCTGTGGAATCTGTGCTACTCTATCCGCTCTGTGCTGGTTTAGTTACCATGGTTTACTCTATGTTCCCTGTATCACTGCAGGGCATGTGATCCGAGGATCTATGCGGGGGCTTGGATGATGCAGGATCATCGCCATTGCACTGCCAAGAGCCAAGGAGGACCTTTCGATCCCACTGGATGGTCCCCTTCGTACAGTATACGTACATCGCTCTAGAAGCGATGACACATATCATGCAGTGAAGCCATGATCACCCATCTAAAGGAGAGAGGAATCATACATGTCTTGGTTTAGCAACAGATTGAACATCCATTGAAGTGGTCTACATTTTAGAATTCATGTATCTGTCCTCGTTAATACATTTCTTCTACTAGTCTGCGATATGATATTCAAATAAGTGGGAGGATTTCAGAATGAGTTTCGTTATAGACAAAAACGTGAGTTCATTTGATTGAGTTTTAAGTCATAATATAAAGTTTTAGGGGCATCCGTGAAGACGCCAACTGGCTCCCATGTCTGAAGACTTTATAAAAGTAGTGTGTATCGAGCACCAGAAAGGTTGTGGTGTGTTTAAAAAGGTTTGGGAAAAAAACGGTTTAGGCCCGCCATAATATTGCTGGTGTTTATTACATATCCCCCTTTCCTCCAACCATAAGGCTGCCTTACTATACTACACTGATGACCCCTAACAAGGGTGAAACCGGTATGCAGTTGATTGCAGCTTTGATAACTGTCTGTCTTGGGTTGAATACGCTATTTATCAAATAGAACTGCCTTGTAGGGCAAAGGCAATTTTCTGGAGTTAAATGCGGGTTTTGAGCTAATTTGCATACCCACATTGCTAAGCTCATGCGGCTCTGAATTGAAGGTGAACTTCCACTGATGGCTATTGGTTGGTGCTGCGGCATGTGTGAATTGGCTCAAATGGCTAAGGGCCTAATTCTTGGAACTTTTAGTGCGGTACTAATTCACAGAGTGGTGCAAAGTAACTGTGCACTGCAAAAGTACTCTTTGCACTCTGCTAAATGGGCTTAATTCAAGGCGCAAAGAGTACTTTTGCTGTGCAAAGCCACTTTGCACTACACAAATGCTCTTTGCACCACTCTGTGAATCAGGGCCGGTTCAACGTGTAAAGTCATTTAGCACCACGCTAAAAGTTCCATGAATTAGGCCCTTACCCTATTATCACAAAGGTAGTTAACCAATGGAAGCCTCCTTAAGACATGATCTTGTGCACTATTTAAATGCTTTGCTTTGCCTATCAGGAGTATTTTCGAGGATGTTTAAATTATATGGAGACATTAAGATCAGAGACCTTTTGGTTACACTTATTAAAAGCACACAGAGCTTTTAAATAATAGCCTAAAAGCATTAATGGGACACAGCTCTATTTCTTTTATTGAAATCTTGAATATAGGTAATGCATTTATCTTACATTTTGCATCCTCGGTTGCTGTGTGTGTATTGTTGGAACCTTTAAAATTGCTGATGTATGAGTCCTATGTAAGCTTTTATTAAAAAATCATAGCACAGTGAATTAATACAAAAATGCAATCTCGTATTTAAAATGGTATCTCACGCTCATGAGGCGCCAAATGCAGCCTTGGTCTAACCTGATACCTTTCATTTCAAATCCTTTTTTATTTTTTATCTCGTTCTCTTTTCGCTTGCCCATTTTAGTAGTCCTCGCCAGTCATTTGACGGGTGCGCACTCTGCGGGACCCTCATCAGCCTCCATCAGGCCCGTGCTGCTTGCCATTTATCCTCAGTTCTCAAATCCAATTTATTGCAGCGCTGTTAATATCCCAGTGACTAAGTGAATGCTTACTCATATATTTGGAACATATTCACCCAGGAGCAGGGGCAGTTTATAATCCATCGTGCAAGCAGTAGGCTCTCAGGCAACCTTCAGTGTACTGCTCCACTATCTGCAAGGACAAAGAAGCTGTGCGCCATCTTTTCTCTGCTGCCTCTTGGCAGGTGCATTATGGCATCTCATTGGTCCAAAGGGGAAACTATGGAAAAAGAGTGCTCGTCTGCATATTAGCAGGGGGAACACTGCAATGCACCCTCAGCGATGAAAAAAAAAAGGTCCTGCAATTTATTTTCAATTACATTTCTCCACCACCCGCACGAGCTGGCACAGCTTTTTAGAAGTCAGCGTGTTCTTTCACCACTTGAAAGAAATATTTAAATGACAGACTTGTTCCGCTTGCTATTTTCCGAGCTGAGTGGAGCCATTTGCTCAGATAAGCACGCTGATGAAATAGCTACTGTTTTTCTTATGGATTTCCGATGAGCATTGCGGTAAGCAGAATCAATAGCTGTATCGTACGGACGAGAACAGACATGTTGTACATTGCACATTATTGAGTGAACAAGGGATGTTTGTAAAGGATTCTTGGAAATAAAATGAACCAGAAAGTGGTGTTTTAAATAAAAACAGCCTTGCTGTTCTTTCTTTTTCTTGCAGTATGTTTATGTTTAAAGAGCAGTGTTAGATGTGGTTCTGTCTGAAAGTGAGAGCGGAAGTCCGATGCTGCAAACTACCTGCAGCAGCACCCTGCTATAGAGCTCAATGGGAGTACGGTGATGTAACTCGAATGACCTCAATGACCTTGCCTGCACCGTATGCACGTGATCTTAGGGCCGGGGTGCCCAAGTGTGACAAAATGACTACTGCTCTGCAGGAGTACAGGGATATGTAGTGGCTAAATCGCATACTCATCCCCATACTACTCCTAAACCAGCAGTGAGCCGAATCATAAAGGTGAAAACAGGCATGACCCCTACGGTGTACCCCCTTGACCTCTTTTGGTAGCGCAGGCTGAGGACAGGCTAGATCTTCAGAGGGGTACGAGCTGATAACAGTAGCAACCCAATAAAACTAAGTACAATGTACAATAATTACTAACTTAAAGAATGTCCAATCAAGGTTGTATAAAAATATACATTTTTAATAATCAATAACTTACAATAACCTAATTAGAAAACACTAGAAAACTGAGTCTGTAAAATAAATACAGAGCTCAGACTTTCGATAAAAAATGACACTCGGGGTAGATAGGCAGGGTTGTTCAGGCCAATGATTCCTGAAGGAATGTTTACGTTCATGGTTGTGCCTTGAGCATGCAAAGAAGGGGGCATAAAGGTCAATATGGTCCTTTGAAGGTGGTCCATGGAGACAAGGGCCTTTCAAATACCTTATGATATGCTATGATAGGTTATTTATAACGCGCTTAATACCCAGAGGTTTCCAAGCGCGGATCCAGGGATCAAACCTGGATTGCTCCGTGTGGTCTTGCTTCCAAGGCAAGCACGTTACCCCTGAGCTATCCTCCCGAGACCACCTTAGTTCTAGTCTTTGGGGCTCAAAAGCATTGAGCCAGGCTTTTCAGCATTGAACCAGGAGTCTGTGCACTTTCTGCAGCATGACGGTGTTAATTCGTCAAGCGGCAGCGACAGATCCTACAGATGCAGTGCTGTTCGGCAGCAGTGTCGGCTTGCAGGTCAAAGATGTTGGGAATAGCAGGCAGTGTTGATTTGGTGATACTGGAAGTCTTGTGGCCTCAAGGACAAAGAAGTGGACACTTTCTTTCAGTGGCCATATGGCTCAGCTAGGTCAATACAGCATCCTTGGTACTGCAGAGGAGTTGGCTTGGTGCTCGAAGGAGCTGTTGACCAGGTGGTGGTGTCGAGTTTGGGACACAAGAAAACTCAGTGGGTCTCAGATTTGGAGATGCTAGGGCTTTGGTGTCAGCATCGAATGAACTCAGAGATTAAGAGCAGTTGAGGGTTGTGGTTAAGGATGACTCCAGTGGTTCCTTTGTAATAGCTTGTCAGCATTGAAGGTAGCCAAACTAGCATCAAGGTGGTTTGGAGATACAGAGGGGGCTGGGCTCACCTCTGTGGTTCTGCAGTTGCTGGGAGTCTCAATCCAAGGGGACAAGGTGAGTCCTTCTGTTCTGCACTCCCATGCCAAGGAGCTTGGATGGAATGTAAAGGGGATACTTTGCCTCCAGTGGACAGGGTCCTGGTTCAAGTGTAGCCAGGAGAGAGACCCCCACTCCCACTATTCCCTGGGTATGATGAGGGGACTGAGCTTGCCTCTGCCTTAAATGCCCTCCGTCATCACCTCTAAACCAGAGGACTTTGGAGCAGGCTGTACTCCCACTAGAGGTCCAGTTCACAATTCTTGTCCTTGTAAGAGTCCAATGATGAATCAAATAATTCACGGATGCCCCTCTCTTTAAAAAGGCAAAAGGTCACAGGGGATTGGTCCAAAGCAAATCTGCTGTAAGGGTTCAAATCCCTGTGGTAACAACTGACCCTTGCCTTTTGACATCATACACAGACTGTCTTGCCCTGCAGGAAATGGAGGACCAGACATGGTAGATTCCCCTAACAGAAACCAAGACAGTGGAACCCCTCTCTCAGCACACCTCCCCCTTCTGGACACTCTAACTCCGGCCACTTCCCATGTCTGCTGACTCCAAAGGGACCCCAGTGGTCAGCACCCTAGTGTGAGTGGGGCTTTGTTATGCTAATGCTGCCTTTGAGGCACAAGTTCCCAGGAGATTTCATGTGGAGTGTTTCTGGGACTTGGGAGGAAGCTGTTTCCCTCCCTGTAGGTGGATCAAAAGGCAACATCCAGGTCATTGCTCACATGACACTAGTGGAAACACCCAGGCCAGACACTGATATACATAAGCCCTGTCATAGCTGCAATCCTGCTCATAGAGGTGATATTAATGTGATATCAAATTGCTGTGGCTGTAGAACTGTGTTTTTAGTAGTCACCATGCCAATACCAGGCATGCTTATAATTACAGAGTTACATGTTACCACACTGGCTAAGGCGCCCATCTTTCTGAAGGAACTTTGTATTCCACCAGCTGCCAGGAATGCACATTTGACTTTTGAACCTGAACTGTGCCATTTCATGGCTGGTGCTTAGGGCACCACAATGCTTTCTCAGCAATGACACATGGGTGCACTATAATTTTGGCATGGAGCAATTATAAAAGGGAGTTCTGATTGCCAGACCTCCCTTTCACAACAGAATTACCTGCATCGTTTTATATTAATACAAATCAAAAAAGTTCAGGCAGTCCCTCCCTTAAAAGACGGACATGCTGTCACACTAAGGAAGCTATTTTTGTTTTATTTGAGTGTTTACCTTTGCTTGCATCCACAACCAGGGCAAAGGTTGATTATAGGTCCTCATTAGTAGACCCCTTTCTCACTATTCTTAGAGAGGCACAGCTCCACCCTACTGATGAGGTCCAACCAGAATGAAACACTTGTCCGAGGTTACTGTTTGTACGCTTTTTAAGAGGAGAATTGCTTAACATTTCAGTGCTGGACTGCCCCAGGGCACAAAAAAGACTGATATGTTTTGGGTATTTCTTATCTGTAAAAGATAGTGAGCTAAAGAATCTGGGTAAGGCTCTCATAACCGGGACTGATGTCCGGCAGAGGGACTCCCAGGACCCCCCTTGTTTTTTCATGACCATATCTAAAGAAATTCAAATGTGAGGTACCATTATGAAGATTTGAATAGACCCCCAACAAAATGTGACAAATGCACACCACTCGATATTTTCGATGTTGTTCTTGTTTAGGATACAATTGGGTTCTTTTGTTTAAATGTTAACTTTCAGACCCTGCTTTTATTATGCTATGTACAGTTTAATACTGGAATGTACCTCTCAGTAACTTGGCTCCTTGCACAATCAAGGCTATTGAACCATGCAGCAGGTAGTGGAATTCAGATTCAATGCATGCACTTATTGTGAATGAGTAATCCATTTGTCTAATCTTAGAATATGCATCTGCTGTAACATTACAATTTGTATTTAGACAGGCCTAGAATTGTGCTGTTTGCTTAATCCAAATGTCAAATGGAAATTATATCAGAGTCATATTATAAGGGGAAATGGTTCCTATGGAGGCATCTTTATTTTCATTTTGAGATTAAAGCTACCATTGTAAACCAGGGGAACAGATAGAGCAAGTTCCCTATTAAATAAACCTCCACGTCTTCATAATGTAATGTGCTTGCCTGTGTCGTTACATTCAAATCTATATAGGCAATTAATTTAGTTGAGGCCCTACCAACAGAATGTCTGTTTTAGCCCTATTAATTTTAAGGCAGAATTAAATGTTCCATGCAAAAAATGTCATTAAGGCACTGACTAAAGTTAGAGGTAGGGTCATCTGTCCTAGCCAACAACGTGAGCAATATCACTCAGAATGTCACCAGCATCATTTTGCATCATAATGTCAAACCTCTAAGTGGTGACATATACGTATTAAAAAGAAGATAAGACAGAGATATATCATGCTGAATCCCACACATTAGCTGTGTTACCTGAGATGTAAAAGGAACTATCAAAACTCTTTTTGGTGTTCAGAAAGAAAGGATTTAATCCACTGACATCCCCACTGCAATGCTGGGGTACTTTAACTTTCCCCAATCCTCTATAACCACCCGCCTTAAGCTTAACTCCTCCTTTCTGACCACTCCCTCTATTCCCCCCATGACTACCCAACCAACTTTGGTAGGATCTCTCTTGACCTTGTCTTGCTCTGTTCTTCACTCTCCTCCTCTGAACTCTCCATTGACACCTCTCGGGCCTGACGTTCAGTTGAACATTTCAGTCCCTCCACTCAATATTCCTACTCTCACCTGATTAATGGCCAAGCGGAAATTGAAGCAGGACACCCTTGCCTTTTACCTTGATGATGTGAGTACAGTTATCTTGTCTCTCTCCCCTATTCGTGCCTCTCCCAATTACCATACCTTTTCCGACTTTGTCTATGTATTCATGACACCCTTTAACCAACACTATCCTGCACGCACAACCAAACATTCCTGTCTCTTTCCTGAGTCCTGAATCCACTCTGAGATCCAGACCCTCAAAACAAACATGCATCATAATCTACAATGCAGCCACCCTACAACTAGCCTACAACATTTCCCTTGCTTCCTTCCCCTCTGCACTGGACACTGTCAAATCATTCTACTTCACAACCCTAACGTCCCTCCATTACAATTACGCCTGCAAACGTTCAACTATACTCCAAGGTGTGATTACCATCTTGTACCTTAACTTCCTCTATTAAATACGCTGTTGTCATTCCTATTCGCAAAAAACATACTCTTGATGCTTCTCTGTCATCTAATGTTCACCCGATTTCCCTCCTTCCTTTCTTATCTAAATTTCTTGAGAGAGCATTTACTCTCAGATCTCATCTTTTCCCCACCTGCATTCTCTTCTTCCTCCTCTACAATCTGGCTTTCCTCCTGCTCCCTCTACTGAATCTGCTCTGTTACACATTTCAAACTCACCTCTTCCCTTTACGCATGGCAAACTATCTTCTATTCATATTCTCATTGATCTTTCTGCAGCTTTTGATACTGTCAGTTACCCTATTCTTCTCTCTTCTCTTTCCTCATTGGGTCTTTCTGGGACTGTCCACAAGTGGTTTGCATCCTATCTCGCTAACTGTTCCTATTCAGTTTTGTGGGCTGGGCAGCTCTCTTCTTCCCATCCTCTAATTTTTGGGGTACCCCAAGGGTCTGCCCTGCCCCCTTTTTTTCTCGCTCTATACCATTCCTCTTTCATGTCACTTTTACGCTGATGACACACACATTTTCTTTTCCTTCTGTCCTTTCTCCCTCTTCTTCTCTCTTAACATCTCTGCCACTGCCCATTCTGCTAGCTATTCTCTCTATAATCTTTGCCGTTACCAGCCATTCCTTTCTTTTTAGGCTACAAAGTTTCTTGTCTACTCACTGGTTTCTTCCTGACTTAATTACTGTTCTTTACTTCTTTTTGGTGTTCCATCCTCTCATCTTGCCCCCTTGTGCTCTGTCTTTTAATCTGCTATTTACCTATTGTTTCTTCTCCAGCCCTGTTCCCATGTCAACCCTTCTCTTAATCTGCTATTTACCTATTGTTTCTTCTCCAGCCCCGTTCCCATGTCAACCCTTCTCTTATCACGGCCTCACTTCTCTCATTTGACCTATATCTTCTTTTCCATTTTCTCAGCTTCATCTTCAAATCTCTCCATGGTCTTGTCCCTCCGGCCCCAGACCTCTACTCTTTCATCACTTTATCTATCCCTGCACTGTCTCACCACTCGCAGCCTCGCTTTCTCCTTTCTGTCCCTAAAACACCCTGGGCTTCATCTCGCTTCCGGTCATTCATGCTCCTTGCTCCCAAACACTGGAACTCCCTCCCTTACCCCTCCGTTCCTTTCCCTCCCTGCATGTCTTCTGGACACAGCTCAAAACCCATCTGTTTCAGTTATTAAACCAAACTTGATTCTCTTTCCCAGTTTTTTCTCTGTCTTGTTTCGTACTTTGGCTTCCTATTCTCTCGTTGCTGATGACAATCAAATCTATATCTCCCTTCCCCATTTCACCCCAGCTATCTCAGAATGAGTTTCAACTGTCTCACTCTAATGAGCCTTTGGATGACTCTTTCCTTCCACATGCTGTACTCTTCTCCCAGATTTTAACCCTGTCGCTACCATCCCCTATCCTATCTCCTCCACTTGTGACCTTCTTGCTCACTTACCTAAGGCTCACAGCCGTGATATCCTTTGAGACAGTGACCCCTGTCTGCAACGATTTATCACTACCACTACCTCAGCTGCTACAATTAACCATTTTATTATTATTATTATTATTATTATTATTATTATTATTATTATTATTATTATTATTATTATTATTATTATTATTATGTGTTTTGGTTTATACAAACCTCCCCCATGAATTACTAGTGAAAATAAGATCAAATATGGTCATTTAAGGCAAAGTTTAAACAAGTATCAGAAAATACATCTTTAGAAATCAGATACAGCAGATAAAATGATGTTAATAACTCGTTCTATCACGATAGTTAATGAAGTGTGATAGACAGCTGGTAATCGATTCCATAAGTGCTCAGTTGCCGACATTTCGCCCGACCCAACAAAGGTGCTTAATTTCAGGCGTTGTTCTTTTAAAGTGTGCAATTGCTCAAAAGATATTTCCATGATTCCACTTACCTCTGAGTCTTACCTAGTAGGGTGTTGAATCTAAATCTAAAAATGATTCTTCTAAGCATTTGGAAAATTCACCAATTTCTTACTCATCGCTACCATTCTGGTCAGAAAACTTGACTACTGCTCATGTCCACTCCTTGGCCTTCAACTCTTCTCTTTCCTTCCTCTAGACAAAATCCTGAGCTTTGCGACTCATATTCTGCAAAATACTCAGATCCTCCCCACCACTTCTACCTACTAACACCATGCTGGTTGCCCTTCTATGCACAACTGTTCCTTTTTCAATGTTGTTCTCCTAATCTACAAAGCTATCAATGATCTTGCTCCTTAATACCTGGCTGACTGTATCTGTCTACTCGCCATTTTGTTTCCTCTGCTCCTTCTCTGCACTCACTCTCACTGTCCCATGCCCCCTGTGAATCTCTTCAAAGATGTGCTTAAACCTCACTTGTTTTGCAACGAGGGAGCTCCTCCTATCCTCTGCTCCATCCTTCTTATCTGGCCCCACTACTGCTGCATAATAATGTAATTTTATATAAATGTAAAGTACTCCTCTTTAGTTTGTAGCACTTATCCACCAGGTTGTTACCTTTGTAAGTCAGCTGTTTATTACATTTGTGCTTGATTGTATTGTTCTTGGTCTATGTCTCACTTTGTTTACACCCTCTTAAACTTGGTTTCCATTTCTCATCTTTGCACTCCTATGTAGACCCCCTTCCTAACAATGCATCTTGACACATGTACATTTGTTATTAAAAGCCATTTCTGATTTAAATTGATGTGCATTTTTGTCAAATAAACTCGAATACAAATACAAACACACAGAAGGGACACGATCTGTAATTCTTTATTCTTTTGTTTTTATTTTTCTTGATTAAATAGGTTTTCAATTTTTACAAGATAAAACACATCAGATGAAATCTGTGTTCTCGATCCTCCAATTTCAAAATATCAAGAGAAAAAAGACAAGGAAGGAAAACACTGGAATAATAATAAGTCCACTAGAAGGCTTCATTAAGTTTCATTGAATTTTCCAGGTTGATTGCCATTTGTTCTACACTTCTGTTTTGGACAGACAAGACTGGAGGCTGGATTGGCTGATAACATTGAACAACACTGTGACAGGGCCAATAAAATCAGTGCCCCACTCCTCCAGGATTACTCCCACCTTAATGGAGGCTATTAGGATTATGTCCCATTGGTTGGATGAGAATTCAGCTGAAAAAAGTGTCTTCTACAAAGATTTTAAGTTGCTCATCCACCACGTGGAAAAGGCACGTTTGAGTTGAAACTGAAGTGGGCCAAATGCCTAGGAAATATGAAGAAGGGGGTGGGGAATTACCTATGCAATAAAAAAAATATCTGGCAAAGTCTCAATGTTCAAGGAGTTAGTAATATCTTTCGGAGTGTACTTGATCCACAGGGCAATTAGGCAATAGCTTTAGACAATGGGTGGTGGTCAGACATCTGCTGGAAATTGTGAGCATCTGCCTGACCCTCACTGGATCTACAAAAAAGCTTTGCGCAAAGGTGTGAAATTCATCCAGTTGAGAAGGCCAGGAGAATGCCTTGCACTGGAATACACAGTCCAGGGAAATGATAGTTCTTAATATCTGCCAACAATCCATTTGAGTTCATTTTCAATTTTAGTGATTTTTTTTTTCTAAAAAAAAGTTTTCAAAATAATCGCAAAACATTTTGGGCAGGCTTGAAATCATTTTGTTTTGCAGAGCTGTGTGGCTGTGTAATTATATGATAACAATCCTTTTAAGCTGAGCTGCAATAGGTGAGTCACGGCTGCCAATAATTGTTTTCCTGTGGAGATATACTTCTGGTAACACCTAGTGAATCTCGAATGATTCATTTCATCCTTAGCTATAGAATTTAGGGGCCTTCACCTTTCTCCTCTCTTCTTGTGTTTCTTGGCTCCTGCTTAGTTGGCCGTGAACCACTTCAAGGGGTGGTTCAGTTTAGAAGTCATGGCAGTATTTAATGGCCTTCATTCCACTAAGTCTTGAATGAATGATTTAGAAAATAGTTTATGTTGCATAATTAGATGTATTTTCGAAGGGAGGGGACAGTTGAAAATTGACAGTTGAGAGAGAAAATTATGAAGTTCTTGATGAGCATATTTCACCTGAGTGCTGGGTTTAGTGACAAAGATATAGCCACCTTGAATGTGCAATGGGTTTATTAACTGACCTGCCAAAAAAGAATAGCAGAGGGGATGCATTGTTATTGAATTATTTTTGCAAAAAAAGAACATTCAGTATGTGGCCTGCTCTTTGTGTTGGTCCAGTGGTGGATCCATGCGTACATCACCTAGATGGGTCGTAGGCTGTTTGGCTGTCACTGAAGGAGTTTACGGTGTGGCATAAGGACCCTGACTGTATGGCACAAGGAATCCGAACTGCATATGGCAGCAAGAAAAAATTAGTGTCTACCCCATTTATCTTACAATCCGGCCCATCTATCACTCAGCCTGCAGTTGGACTAAATCCTCAACCCCCAGGTTAGCCCAATATTGCAGTTAGACTTTGAACTGTCTGTGGACTTTGGGGATGACCATATTATCACTTATAGATCATTTTGAGTCCCAGTGAAGGACAGACCTTCAGTGATCCCGCTGTTGGCTTAATCCCTTAAAGATATATACTTATGTATACGCCCACTTATGGATTTGTTGTTTTCAAGGAAGAACACTACCGTTACAGGTACGCAAATTATGTAAGTGAGTTAAAGATCTATTATATAAATTATGTAGGTTACACTAAGATCGGAAAGAAACATGTCAGGCACAATGTGTGGTTGTTGAGTGATATATTGAAAGAGAATGAAAAACAGAGTGAATGAAATATGAGTTTGAGTGAGATGTGTATATTGAAGTATAGCCCAGTGTGAACATTAGCACAGCACAAGACACTTTTTTGCATGAGTAACTGGACTAATATGTTTAATTCCTGAGGGGGTAAAGCTCTTGCATATACTGCAGTGAGTGTGTTTTTCCTCAATGTAGAAGACACAATAATACACTAAGTGGTGTTCTTAGCATTTGTATGCAATTGAAAATAAAATATGTATATTTTTATATAAAGACATTGGCTTCTCAGAAATGGTTTGTGCCGATGCCGTTAATAAATAGGGTACTGGAATAGAAATCTCCCAAGTAAGGAAGCAATAACAACCACAAGCTTTGTGTTTCAAAGTATTAACGGTTGATCCCTTTAGTTTAGAGGGTATGCGTGTGGGTTGGATATCCCTCTACCTCACTTTGTTGTTTGAATGAGTTAAAGATCTATACACTCTTTAAATCATACCTCTGCATGAACAGTCTTTTATTCAAATTGATAATGTAACAAAATAACAGAATACATAAATAAATAAATATTACCAAGTTTTACGAGCAACCACACTCCACTCCTGAGTGGTTGGTCAGTTAACAGAGACATATTTGCCTATTTTTGGATTAGTAGCCACACTCGAGACAAAATTGCTGATACTTTTAACGGAAAAAAGAAAGACTTAAGCATTTAATTTGAAGAAATAAGTGAGAGGAAGTCAGGGAGTAGAGGCGGTCATAGTCTGCCAAAGCCAGGGAGTGACCTGTGCCCCTTTGCTGGGTAGGGTATGTCATAAGAACTGTAAGCAACACCAGGACTCATACAGTGTGTCTTTTCTTTTAAGTCTAATTGTTCCCTGCCCAGAAAGCTTTGGAACTACCTGCAATATAATGAAGTTCCTAAGCCAGAACTTCATAGCTGTCTGCAAGGTCTGAACATTGTTTTCCTGACAGTTTCCCACAAAAACATTTCAAATAATCAACATAATATGTGTGCTTGCTGTCCCCTCAGAATTTAAACTCAGGGGAGTGTGTTTCAAAATAAAGACGTTCGGTCCCAAAGCTACCTGGTGACTAGCTGCTTCATCTGGCACAGCTGCAAACATTACATCTGTGAAGTGCTGTTGACGTCAAAGGACTTGAGACCAGAGGTGCATGGCCTCCAGGACCACCCACATTATCTGAGAGGGGAACATATCCAACGCACGACCTTGCTTCCTAAAACAGTACTACACAATCATCACATTCACCAAACATGATATTGTAAGAAGATACCAGAATGGGTTTTCCCAATGCTTATCCTTAACATCTTAAAGTGCTGGGGGAAGCCCTGCATGTCCCTGGGCACATCAGAAAACACAACACAAAGGTACTTATGCATAACACATTCACTCTCACTGTACAATCTCCTACCCAAAGAGTACCAGACTCACATGGTCCCAAGGCAGCCCCAGCACCTAGAAGAGCAAAAGATCTAACCCAGTGTAGATCACGAAGGCTTGTACGTAAGGTAGTATACCTGCAAAAGACACCCCTTTCGACATTTAACAACACACCTCTACCTCAGCCTCGCATGAACTGTGCACTCATAATACAAACAACATGCCCTTACCCAGTGGCAATGGCTCCAGAATAACCTTGCACTCTCTGTGATGTCTAGAATATTTTAATATTGGTTCCACAAAAACCACGATGGATTTGTCCATGCCACTGTATACATTAAAGGGCAGGCCAACATGCCCACGGTTATGCATACAAATTAGCACAGCAGCTCAGCACAGTAGTAGCATACTAACACATCTTTATTTCGAAAGTTGAAGACCTTCGTAAAAGAACAGTACAAAATACAAATTCATAAAATGACAAAAATCATACACTTCAAAAACAGGTGTCAATGAAAAATTGGACGTACACTGTAATAAACTGGTACAAAGCAAACGCAACATGTTTATGGGTAACAATACTTGTTATTACAATTCGTTTCCCTTCATATTGGGACTAAATACTTTATGATCAGTGCCTTTTGTAAAGGGCAAAAGAATAAAAAGGGTGCAAGGTCTCCCTCCGTAATGCCATCACTGTAGCAAAATGGGGTCATTATGTGAACATCTTTGAATGTCCGTTTGCGTGTTACTGGAGGTATCAAGTGGTAATTTGGCCCAAATTTGAAAGAGCAGACAACGCTTATGCGTATTGTCAAACCAGCAAAAAATGTTGTCCTAAGTGAACTGCAAGTAATGTTTAAAATAACGGTTCCACTGCATCTCAATAGCATGCCCATGGGCGCTTTTCAGTTGGAGAAATGACCCCGAGGTATCTATGTTAGCTTCTTTGTTGATGGCATGAACAATTCATTCAAACCCAACAACTCAAGCTCTTTTTTGAGATAGTAAAGTCAGGGACTTTTCATGCACAGATCAGAAGTCAATAAGCCCTGCATGAAATAATGAGTTACATGTGCATACTTTTCCATATTCTAACCCAAAGTTGCAAATATTTGAAGCTTACTAGATCACTAATTTAATCTATGCCAGCGTCTATTTGCATCAAATATGAGGATGCAGCCTTCCCTACCCCAAACATCCATCACAAACATGTATTTTCTTTTAACTTGAATCATGAATACTGGTGCATAACCCCAGACTGCAGTGCCATAGATACCTGCTGCAGTTGCATTAGTAGGGTAAATAGGCAATGGGACTCAGTGGGCAATCTATCCAATCTGCTTCTGTAATTAAGAATGGCACCATTTACATGAGCCAACTTGGTCGCTGCACTACTAACATGGCCGCCCCACCCCAGGTTAGGCTAAACACTATTCCCAAATATTGAAACTGGTTGACCCACTGCCGTCTACAACCAGGTGCTATAATAATCAGTAATTTGCCAGTGTGCTTGCCAACACACGTTCAGTTAGATTCACTAGTATTTAGAACAAGATTGTGAGCAGCCATGAATTCAATATGGCTATTCGTTTCTGAAGAGTGTTTGGGTTTCGGGCCTGTAATACACATCATTAGCGTATGCCAGTGCACACATATCCCTGCCTTCATTCTTGGTGTATCAGTAGTTGATTTGTTCAATTCATCAGATGATGAATTAACATAGAGATTGGACAAAAGTGGAGCCAGCACACACCCCTGCCTGACCCTGCTAGATACACTGAATGCTGAGGAAACATTGCCCTCGACGTCCAGTTGGACCTGGCAGTAAGGCTGCAATCTAATGCAACCAGCAAGTTGAGTAGTGGCCTAGGGAAACCAGGCAGGTGAAGTGACCCCCAAGGTTTTTGCAGATTGACACAGTCAAAAGCAGAACTCACGTCCATATTCCCAGATACACAGAGCTATTATATCCTAAAACATATCTGTCTTTGATTAATCTGAGGTTTAGTCACTGCTCCATGGTCCCCACATCTTCTCTGAACCCATATTGTTCATCCAGAGCAAGATAACCCCTGGCAACCATTTCCCAAATGTATTAAATAAATCAGCAGTAGGATGTTGGATCTGATTGCTCACTCTTTAAAAAAATGTGTACAATATTGGACTACCCCCAATGATCTGGGAATAAGTTATTAGTTACAGATCCATTACACATGTTAGTACAAACCAGAACAGGAGTGGGCATGGCTTGGTGCCGTATGGGTATGGCCACTTAAGCGTTTCTCTCCCGCTCTTTCCCCTTATCAATGGGTCCCTGCAGCACCCACAGTCAACATTTTGTGGCGTTCCTGACACAATTTACGTTGCTTCTACGATGGTGGTTGCTTCTCCACCTTTCCTGCTCCCTCAGCTCTGGCGCGGGTCTTCGTGACAGCTTCCCCTGCTGCGCCGGTGTGTCCACTCGCTGGAGGCTGATACATGTGAGGAGAGGGGTGGCGATGTTTGCCACGCAGAATCACACACAATGCTAGGCCTTTCAACAGCTGCAGTAGGATACACCACCTAGTGGCATTTTGATTTATTTTCAAGATGTCTTTCTCTGTGACTCTTTGGCTCCATACCTTATATTATTATTTTTGGTTTTATAAGCATTTTTACATGGTACCTTCATTGCTACAGATGATACACTCTATATTCCTGTCAGAACTAGGGAAGATCTGAATTATGTCATCATGTATTGGACATGTATTAATATTCCTGCTCAACCTTGCTTATTTTGGTGCTGGTAATTGTGGCTTCTAGAAACGGTAGTTATAAGGTGCCTGCTGTAAAGGATGTTCGACTGGGGCACCGTCTTCTATGCAGAAAATGCAGAAAAGTGAATCCCCACCCCGTCTGTTATTCTGTATACCAGCAGGGATGTGCTATTGCAGGAAAAAACGACCTGTGTCAGAATCTCCAAAACAAAAAGAATTCCCTGTCCTGTGTCCAAAATCCTAAGCTGGCCCTTACACACGAAACCTAATATAACGTGAAGAGGGGATGTCTTTTTGGCTCACCACCTACAGCTTCTTTCCAAAGTTCCAAATACTACATTCTAAAGTGTAAAAGGAACCAAAAATGTTCTACCAAGAAAAGGGGATTTTCTCTTCCCCTCGGATTTCTCTGGCTTTTCAATGTTCTGTTAATAAATTCAACAATCTCAAGGGGAACAACTCTTCCCCTAAATTTCCTCCAGTTTACACAGTTTATCAACTCCAGGTTATGTCATTCCACAATCTGAAGTGGTATGACCCTTCCGTTTAATGTTGTCATAATTCCACAATTAACTGGCTCAAGGAGTGTGTCTCTGTCACTGAGCTTCCTTTGCTTTTCCACAGTTCACAGATTTCACAATTGGGGGGGCTGATTCCCTTTTCTCAAGTTTAACATGATGATGTGCAGGTCCCCGACTAGCTGCATGTCTGGCTTACTCTCCTGCCAGGGGGTTCTTATTTCATTACTTAGGTGTGGGTCCCAGACTCACTGCCTAGTTCACTCACCTGCCAGGACTTTCTTACTTCATTACTTGGGTGTAGGTCTCAGACTCGCAGTATGCCTGATTTATGCTCCTGCCAGGCCTTCTTATTTGGCCCAGTATTTGGGAATAGGATGGATAGCTTAGGTGCATGCGTTTTTCCTGGAAGCAAGACAACACACCACAATACAGGTTCAAAACCCAATCTTGTGCTTAGAAGCCACTCGCTGGTATAAAGCACATTATAAAAGAAAAAAATAAATTATAATAATATAATTTCGGTGCAGGTCCTGTACTCCACCTTCTCATGAGTAGTCACCTTCTCTCTTATCCAGTCCCAAGATTCTGTGATGAATCTGATGGTGTCATCACTTCTTTCCCGGCGGTGACCTCTCCTCATGTGGCCTATGGATGGCAGCCTCTACCTGATCCTGACCCTGGGAGCGGCTATATGTGGGAGGATCACATGGGGGAGGATCACATGGGGGAGACAACCTCCGGGAGAGTAGCAGGGTACTATCTGACAAGAGATAGTATTCTCCTTCCGCGCTTGAGAATACCCCATTCATACCTAATGCCTTAATCGCCTGTTGTTACACCTGTCCTACTTCACCTAGGAAGAGTACTGAAGACCTTCTAATGAGATCAATATGTGAGCCGTCAAATCTAACGTACCCTCTAAAACCTGTGAAACCACCTTCTCACGCTATACCTGCAAGTCATCTAAAGCTGACTCACCTTCAAAGAACATAAAGAACATTTACCCAGACTTTTCAGTCTGTACATGTAAAACATCAAGAATTGAGTTATATTCCCATCACTACAATAATGCTGGTATGAGGAAGATGAGCCGAGCAATGCAGAGTCAAGAAGACCAAGAACAAAAGCTGTGCTCCAGTTGTTGTGAGCACATAATTGTGACTGGGAAATATAAACAGCGAGAGCAGCCGAGTAAGGCATGCTGCTGGAAGGAGGAGACTGCTTCTCACTGTATGGGCCCAGAGACCGTGGGGCTGCCAGGAGTTCCGTAGTTTCATACGGCTCAAGAAGCAAGAAGAGGAAAGCTGTTCATGAGAGAAGACGTGCTGCAGGAATGCCAGAAGCCAACACAGGGCTCAGGTGTTGAGCGACAGCATTTGCCTTACCAAAGCCTGATACAAAGCAAAAGAGTCCAGCAGGACCCGTAAGAGGCAGAGAAGCAGAAAAGCAGGTGAACGAAGACGGCGAGACTGGAAGAAATGCTGAATGACTGCCACTGGCTTGCCAAAAAGGGAACAAAGTATGCCAAGAAGAACTGGTGAGTCCACGGAAGGGAAGCAGGGACCTCAGGGCGTATTGGTGAATATGCCAAAATTGAATAGTTGTTAAGGAAGCAAATGAAACACTGGGAAGAGAAGGAACCGGTGAACATTTCGGAAGAAGGGAGAACAGATGAAAAATAAAAGACTTCTTCCAGTTTTAAGCGTATGCAATACACATTTGAGAAAAGCCCTGGCAGGATAGGAGAATAGTGTTCCAGGCAGATCCTGTGTTATATAAACCAAAAACAACAAAATGTAATGTTTAGAGGTGTATGCAGAGCCCACATGAGAAAATGCCTGTAAGGAGGGCACACCAGGTACAGCAAAATTGCAAGTGTGTTTAAGAAATACCTGGGAGGCGGTTATAACAGGCAGATGCAAGTGTGTTTAAGAAAGAACTGGCAGGAGAGTATACCAGTCAGGTGCAAGTGTGTTAAGAAAGAGCTGGCTGGAGAGTATACCAAATAGTTGCAAGTGTGCATAAAAAAGCCCTGGCAGAAGAGCATTCCAGGCAATCGCGAGTGTGTTCACACAAGAAAGCCCTGGAAGGGAAACACACCAGACAAGGAAAAACTGAACAGTGTATAAGAAATACATCACCAAAAGGGGCCTGAGAAGGACATATCAGGACTAGCCCAAAGACCGTCAGAAACTAAAAAGCAGAGGAGAGAAACCTGACAGGAGAGTACATCAGGTATCCTAACCAGACAAAGATAAAGAGCCAAGTTGTTTTGTGTGCTAGTTTTGTTGTGGTTCAAAAGAAACTCAAGAAACTGGAACCTTTCAATATACAATGAGGGAAGAGAAATCCAGGGAAAGGGAACCAACCTCTGGAATAAGGAACTTTGTCCATCTGGAATGTTTGTGTTGGAGTTACACACTTTCAGTTTTGATAATTTATAACCCACTCAAGGTCAAAGACATTGCCCTTTTCACCTTAGAGTTTATTCTGTTAGAATGTGAGAGCCAGAATAGTACTTTGGACACAGGACAGCTTTGCTCTGAACATTCTGACATTGACAGAACCTTAGTTTTGGTTTAAGGTAGGGAAACATCTCTAGTGCAGGGACAGAGAGGCATCTCCGCATTCCCTTTTATTTTAAAAAAAAAGTTTCTGACCAAGACCCTGTATGCCTTGTGTCCAGGTCTCATTCCTGGTTCATCACAATTCTTTAACTATACTTTTCATATATTGGGTCATTGACCCATTTTCAGTAGTATTTGTTTCATTGCTCAATTGCCCAAGTATCCCAGTTCCCTTGTTTGGGCTTACCAGGTTCATCAACAGTATGCAGCATCTGCCATGAAGCACCCTATCATCCCAAACTCTCTCTCTGTGCTTACTGGTCTCTGTCTGCAGCTTCGGCAGCCCTCATGGATCACTGTTCTCACTGCTGCTTGCATGTCAGCTGGGAGAGAATCCCGTCGGCTCTCTGGGTTCCTACATTGCCTCCCTTCCCACTTGACAGCTCCTGCTCTTTGAGGCACAAGTGTGGCATACCTTCCACTGCCCGACTTCCCTGGATGGCACTTTCAGCAGCTTCTCCCATCCCCACTGCAGCCTGCTCTCCCTCGGTGTCCCAACCAACGTCAGAAATGAGTCTCTCCTTCTCTCCACGTATGGTGCATTTAAGCATCCTGGCACCTGTTAACCTTTTCCAACAACTAGAATGCAGCATTTGCTTTCACTTCTAGTAATCATCATTACACTAGTCCACATGTGGTCCTCCCACAGATAGCCACCCCCAGGGTCAGAGTCAGGTAGCTTCTGCCTTTGTCCCACATGAGTGAAGGTTCCCTTCAGGGAAGCAGTGACAATATTGCTAGATTTGTCACAGGTAGAACATCTGTTTTGATGATCCTGTAAACCTCAAGGTGTTTATACAATCACTAAAATCTGACAATGTGGATACAGTGCTACAATCAAACTTACCTGAATTAATCCACAAGTTATTTTTGATTCTCTTTCTCCACACTCTTGGGTGTGATGGGGTTCAGTCATTTGCCCTTTATTGATTCTATCTGAGCAGAGGTTTTTTTTTGGTACCTGCTCTTCTCCTGGACCTCTTTTGTTTAGGCCTGTTAGGTGCCACCTAGTCCTAAGTTTTCCTGTCACACTTTTCCCTCTGATATGTTGACATACTCTTATATACCTCTATTTTGTTTTCACCTTCTTGCTGTCATCAGTTCTTGCTTGTCTTATATTCTCTAATCTTTGTTTGCATTCATGTCAAAACATTACATCTCTCTTACTTTTTATTTATTTTCCAGCATGCACTGTGCTATATGTATCAAGCACAGCTTTCATAAGCTTCTATCACTGCCATTCTTACATTGGATCAAATCTTTGGCTAATCCATTATTGATATTATATTTGACATATATGGTTACACAATGTGGTTATCTGATGCTCTCTAATTGTCAATATTGGTGTTTAAGTGTGTATCATAGAAGGTCAAGGGTATCAATAATCCAATTAAAAACCATAAGATTATATCCCACCTGAAAAAATTAGATCCCTCAATTGCTTGTTTTCAAGAAACTCATCTATCCATGCCAAAGTATTTGAAGCTTAAACTATTCTGATTTCGGGAAGTGGTTGCTAGCCCTGCTGATGGGAAGACAAATCGTTTAGCAATCCTTATTAACAAAACCCTAACTTATAAAATTGTTCATAAATAATCTGACACTAAAGAAAGATGGGTTTTGGTGAAATTACAAATTGGAATGAATACTGTCTCCATCATAAATATCTATGGACCAACAAATCCAGAGCCAATGTTTTGCGATACCATTAAACAAATTGTTCTTCTGTCGAATCTCCCATATGTATTTCTATGTGCCGATTTCAATAACATGATTGATCCTTTTATGTGAAGAAGATCTAAATGTATTCTTAAGACCTTAACAACCAACACATCATTCTCACAATGTTTACAGGAGAGTGGACTAGTTGATACCTGGCGTTTGTCTCATTCTACCAATTTTTAATGTACATTTCAATCCCTTCCTCATGATTCACTATCTCTTCTGGATTATGTAGGTGCGGTCAAGTCTCTTTCAAATGCTATTATTGACTCAAAAATTTCAAGTGTAATCATATCTGACCACATCCCAGTTATTACCTCTTATTACCTGTTTGACATTCAAAAGAAATCCAACAGATGGAAGTTCAATAATTCCCTGTTACAAGATGAGCAGTTTGAGCAGTCTTTTCTCATCTTTCAACAGCAGTATATTTCAAATAATTTGGACATGGATACATCTATGGTTAACAATTGGGATGCTTTCAAACAGCCTTAAGAGGGCATGTCATGACTTATGTAAGCAAACATCGTAAGGAACATACAAAATATTTGGAGGACCTTTTCAGATAGCTCACAAATCTGGAGAACAGTATTATCAATCTCCCATCGAGCCCAAATGTCGTAGTATTATATCTTTACGCTTCCAAATTGCAAAAAAATTAACTGAACAATCATCTGCTGTCATCCTCAAATATACATTTAAAATATACCAAACTTCCAATAAAGCCAGCAGAACACTCATTTCTTATATTAAGGCTAAAAAGGACTGAGCTTCTATCTATCATATTAAAAAAGACAGAAGTACTATGGTCACTAATACTGATGCGATTTTGACAGTCTTCAAAAAATGTTATGGTAATCTGTATTCATACAAATTAGTCTGGCCTCTATCCAAACTCAAATCCTTCTTTGATAACATTAGTAGATTGTCTTACCCCAATGTTGATCTTTAAGTTTTGGATAATAAAATCACTATAAATGAGATCACTGAAGCCATCAAACACTTACGTAGATGGCCTGTCCATTGAACTTTTTTATCACTTTTCTAAGGTTCTCACCCAAAGATCTTCAAACTGTGGTGTGCACCCCCTCAGAGGGGCATGGCCGCATCACTGCCGGGGGGGAGGGGGCAGGAACCCAGCGGCTCACATGATTGGACTGGACCATAAAGCTGTTTCAGGCACCAATAAAAAAGTTGCCTGCAAAAATAAAATGGTTTCCCCCTTTGCCCCCCCAGCGCCAATTGCAAACTGTTTGGCTTTTTACCCTTTTTTAAGTATGCTCTACAACCCATTATTTTAAAGAAATTCATGGTGGGAATACCCCACAAACACCCCTTGATTGGTTCAGGCACCCACTCTGCGCTCGGTCGCAATGACATTTTTGTGGTAAACATTTATGCCCCTCCACTTTAAAAATTCACCAGCTCCCTCTGGCAGTCGAACTGTGTTGGGAACAGGGTGGGGGAAGCCCAGGGACTATACTGAGAGTAGGGTGCAGTGACGGCCGGCAATAGTTCCTACCCATTTGTACAAACTGTCCATTTGGCATTTGTGGGGGGGCCCGGCCTGCCCACATTTTGCTCAGGAGGGGCCCAGGCCTAAACTGTTTGAAGACCACTGTTCTAACCTCTAAGCCTGAAGCTCTTGTTGCTTATTTCTCTAACAAAGGCTCCTCATACGACTCAATTACAGAGGCAATATTAATTCTCTTTCCAAAATACCAGAAAGACAGTGTTCTCCCCAAAAATTATAGGCCCACCTTACTTATTAATGTTGAGTGTAAAATCTTTGCCAAAATTCTCTCCAATAGAATTAAAGCTTTCCTTCCCAAGTTGGTCAAATCAGATCAGGTTGGGTTTATCAAGGGGAAAAATATGGCATTTTTGTGTACCATTTGTTGGTTTGGTGCACATTTTTCCAGTATGTGGAGAACAGGGTGCTGCCAGCACCAATATCTTTATGTATAGGTCCTACAAGCAGGTGTACCTGCGCTTCTCACAGTAATTCCAACTTCAGTCCTAGATTGAAGTTCATTCAATGAACAACAATGGATTATGATGTTGCATGGTTATTTGCGTTACCCGAATAACAACGCAATCGATTCCAGCTACTTTTATTTGTAGAATTGAGATTGCGCAGCAACATTATTGGTGTCCCGATCTACAGCTGAGAACTTAAGTGCAGTACATGTACGGTTGAGATGACATACATTCATCAACTCCTGTGGGAAATGAAGTTCCTGTAATTATCATGAAAGTTTTGCCGCAATGTGATCCTGTGAGAAATGAAGTTCCTGTAATTATCATGACAGATTTGCCACGATGTGACAGAGAGCATCATTGCGGACACGATTGAAGAGACATGCACCATTTCCGGTCACCCACATTACTAAAAAAACACAGTTTTTTGTCACCTGCATGACTTCAGAAGTGAGTGCGTCTAGTGTCAGCTAGAATGCTGAATGTGTGGAAGGTTTTGGAGCAATGAACTGTTGAAGTTTATGTAGCACCATGGCAGAACTACTGCACGAAGAGCCATATAGAAGTGGTAAGCATTGCAGACCTCTTAAAAAAAGAAAAAAATAGAAAAATATGTATTTTATAATGTTTACATTGTCTACACCATGGCACCTACCCACATGCCAAATATCAGGTTTGTAGCATGTTGGGAAGTATGCTGAACATTTCGAACAGACACACACACACATATCTACTTATGGCATGGGTAAGCACTGCAGATCGGTAAAAAAACGAAGGATAATTAGAAAAATGTATATTTTACACTTTTTACATTGTCTACACCATGGAACCTACCCACATGCCAAATTACCAGTTTGTAGCATGTTGGGAAGTATGCTGAACATTTTGAGCAGACACACACACATATGCACACATTTTCCACCATGCACTGCTAAGCCTAACACCCAGGACATCAAAGATGACATTACAAATGTCCTGAAATGTTTGTACGTAAACGAAAATGGAGTTGTCCTGAAGAACACTATACCTGTTCGTACTGTTCGCTAGCAAGTTGAAACTGTTCTAAGAACACAATTGGTGTCCTGAAAGGTTCGTACATAAACGAAATTGGACGTGTCCTGAAGAACACTATATCTGTCCTTACTGTTCGCTAGCAAGTTTAAACTGTTCTAAGAACACACGCAGTGTCCTGAAATGTTTGCTTCACGTGTGACGCATTTTAAACTACTTCAGGACCCGAACAGTGTCCGTAGAACATCAAAGCGCAGGCGCTAACCAATCTCCATGCATTTGGTGTCCTGCGGACATGTGCTTCCTTCACGGACTTGTTCGCAAACAGATCATATGACCGCGCCCACGCTGATCGCGTGTTCTGAATGCAGACACTGTTCATGTCCCAGAACAATTTAAAAGCACATTTTCAATTAATCCATAATATTTTTCAATAAAATCTCACCATGGCACAAGTCCCACATAGTAATCCTGAGTTTCTACATACCTTTTGAAACTTTTTGAACTTTTTTTTGTGTTCGATCTGTCCGCGGACAGCGCGCATGTCTGCGGACCGCGCACAAGCACCCCTATAAAAGACCACGCCCTAGAGCTTATTCTCATTGTGTTTCTGGCTATTCTTCAGAACACAGCGATTTTTGCTGCCACCTGCAGATTACACCATCATCGAGATGGCATCCAGGGCTGAACTACTGCCACCTGGTGCTGCACCTGCTTCAGCACCACCCCCACCCCCTCCACCACCACCACCTCCACAAGGGCCTGAAGAGGGGAACAGGAGTGAGGATGCAGAGGAGGAAGAGGAGGATGATGAGAATGAGGTAGAGGAAATCCCTACTACCCGCACTAGGCATGAGTCTTGGGTGTGGCGGTTATTTACCATTCATGGGAATGGTCGTAAGGCTCGTGCGATCCGTGTTACCTGCAATGAGTGCAAAATGATACTCAGTCGCGGGAAGCACGGTAAGTACAGCTTTGGGACCACTACTATGAAGCAACACGAGGTCATTTCACTCTGGGGCTATTCGCAGGGTTGTACCTTGCGAAGAACGTAGCAGGTTGATTTCCTCTACTTCATCCTCTGTTTCTGATCCTGTCACCACAAGGACCACCTCTATGGGACAGCGTCTTCCTCAAGCTACCTCACAGGCCATACAGAATGCTGATGACCCTTACCTTTCGAGGGTCACAGTTGTATGTATGTACTGTGACACAGTACTCTGTAGGGGGGAGCGACTTTGTAGTGCTTTTGAGACTATCGTCACAGAGCACGAGAAGTTCTGCTCACTACCCAAATAAAACCCACTCTACATCTTCCTCTCTCAGCTCGCCCTTTCTTATCCCTGTGGTTGGTGTCCCTCCCTTTACCTTCTTTTCCTCTCCTAGTGTGTGGTGTATAAAAAACCAAAAAAAAGACAAAATATCAAAAATCAAAAAAAAATAAGGCTCTTTTCAGAGCCGCCTTTCACAGTTAAAAAATAGAAGTGAAAATAAATGAAGCAGGGCCCTTTGTATTTTTTAGAAATCCGCGAACATTTAAAAAATTGGGTTGCTACCCTATCACAAACATTGCAATTTTCTCTGGGAGGAAGTGGTGGCTCTGAAAAGAGCCTTTAGGAGGTGTTTGTAAGTCAAAAATTATAAATGCTTAACACCTACTTCAAAATGGATGTTGTAATTCCAAAAAAGGTCGCAATGCATTTTGTGCATTTCTTAGAAAAATCTGATTGCCACCATAAGTAAGATGGACTCCATCTCTGCGAAAAATGTTTGTACTACGAAACAGAATATTTTCATTGTGAAAAGAAGACATGCCAAAATCTTTTATAAAGGAACAAACAGCTTTATTAACATTGTGCCTTGCTTTTTCCATTTGTGGACCAAATGAAGAAGAACGAAGCCACATTTGTCTCTGCGCAATCCGTGAAAATATCACTTGAGAATTAGGAAACATGTCCATAACCTTCCCAAGTCCTTCTTTCATAGCAAATTGCAAAAAAATTCCAGTCAAATGTCCTAAACTGTTCTCTCCACAATGAATTACAATTATGTCTGGATGTTGCTCTGTCTCCAAAGTAGCACAGAGAGGTAGCAAGTCCACTTCATTCCACGTACTCCATGCCAGTGTACTTCCACATGTGGGAATCCAAGATCTACAGCTACTCCACAGCTTTCTGCATGCACCTTCAACCAATATATCCATGAATCTCCCAAAATCCATACAATCCTTTTCCTAAAATACACAGACATAGCTATCTGTTGTTCTCTCAGCAAAAACAGTATATGAGAAACTCTCTTTTGGCACAACACACCCACTAAACTTTCCTGACCAATCCCTTTCAGTACTCATTCTCATTTGCATGACTTCTGAACCCAAAAATCCCCGGATGTAACTCCTGATGTCCGCGAACTACCGCCATGTCCGCGGACATATCGTAACATGAACAGCCCATTTACCATTTCCACTTCACTCTCTCTGCCATTCCCTCATTGGATGTAGCTAAAAAGTCATCAAGAACTCTACATCTAACTGCATCATCATAGATCAGCACTGCAAATGTACTGTGAATCTCTCTGAGTACAAGTGTCATGTCATTGGCAAGCACCATCTACCACAAATACTGTATGCAAACTTCAGGTATGCATATTTTCTGTACAGTAGATGAACACATTTTCAAACAGACTTTTAGCTTGTGTAATCTGTAAAATGAATGTACTGTATTCTTTTCAATTTCCTAAAATCAACTATCACTTATAAACCTTTATACTATTTACTTTCTTTATACACACACACTCAAATCATGTTAATCTAACATTTTTTAAATGAAATATATAGACTACATATATTCAAACAAACTTGCATGCAAGCACAATCTATGTTTAAATCTTTAAAAAAATACTTATACAATTTCATATTTTTTTGTTTTTATTTATTTATTTACTTAATTACTTTAATTTAGACATGACATTGAGGCGCTATTACCTAGAACAGCTTAGTTACAGAAATAGTGGTATTCACTGGTATATTATAAATTTCACAAGACATTGTAAAGATATTGTTTTGCTACAGTTAGTCATTCAGTACAATTTGTTCATTAAGAACATATCATATGTACTGAACTGATGCAATGTATCTTATGTAAATAAATTAGTTTAATGGTTTTGAAGAAGGCACTGAGGATTTCAATTAAAAAAATCAATATCTAAATTAAAAACAGCGCTATATACAAACAAAGTTACTAATTTGAATCTTTTACAATTGCAGTGAAGACCAGTCTCATAAAAAGAAGCAGCCGAATTCGAAGAACAAAGAAGAACTAAGAAGTTACCTGTTAATTTAAGAAAAAAAGTAAGTAGAAAATCACCATAATATTTGTATTATTACTCAAACATACTGTAAAGTTAATACAAGCTATTTCTGTGCCTAAAAATAGAGATTGTGTACCATTTTGTCCAAAAATCTCCATGTCTTAAACAGCGATTTACAGCCAGAATGGCCCACAAATTTCTATTTTTGGACACACAAATTACCCAACTGAATCGCTACAATTTTCATATTATAGAACAAACAACTGTTTTAATTGTATACATTAGATTTACTATTTGTACTTTTCCACACCACTAGCTTACTTTTGTTTGTCATCTGAACCCCAGTTTAGTAACACATAAATTCAAGAATACCTATCCCTACTAGTTATAGTTCCCAATGCACAATCACAGACCATTACATACATCTTTATTATCTTACTCAAACACTCATGCACACAGCACACATACATTGCAGAACACCCCAACCCATAACTTCTTTTTTTTTTTCAACAGACCCTAAAGAATGCCCACCAAAAGTCAAGTCCGTAGAAAGCAACGCAGAAGTAGAGAAAATGAAAATAAAAGTGTCCAACATAAGCATCCATCTCTAGCAGAATTTGTAAAAAAAAGTTGAAACAAAACAGCTAATACAGTCATTTAGTGAAACACAAGAAGTTTCAAGTACAAAAACTTTGCCTCCTCTATCAAAATGTAAAACAAACCAAAAAACAATTAACAGAAAATCAGCTATCACTATAGATAAAACTACTTCTTTAAATTTTAATATAGTGCAAAGTAAGCATACCAAGAAAAGTATTTTAGCCAAAATGTACCATCACAAAGTCCTTCAAAATCTTATAAAAACAGGAGAGAAATCAGGTTCAATGCTTAAAACCTATCGTAGGAAATTAATCTTAGAAGCGTTGATGGACAGTGCAATTCTTCTCAAAAGAAAGTTATTTATTTTATTGTTAAACAAAATGAAGCCACTAACAAAACTAATAACTAAATTACAAAAAAGACTTCTCAATAAGCGAAATGTCAACAGAAAGAACTTCTTAAGTATCTGCGGAGGTGAATGGAATCACACTATGAGCACAGAACCATATTTTAATGAAGAAGCGTGTGACAACCTGACAGAAGCGCCAGACACCAGCCTGACAGAAGCGCCAGACACGGAAAACCCAAAGGAGGGTTGGTGGGGACAAGAGCCAGAAAATAAAACAGTGCTGGATCATGAAAACGAAACACACACAGCCCCTGATATTCACGGCGGTGGCCGTACAAATACAGACTTAATAAAAGCACCGGCTCAGGCAGCCGCAGGAAAAGACATGACTCATGTAAATAGTTTACACATCAAAGGCAAGTTCCTTTCGAAGTCAAACCGCAGTTATAATGACCGGAACAGAAAACCATACGAGCGTGTTAATAAACGAAAGAGCGCGCTACAGAAAACTGTAGAAAACAGCATTACTGTATCACAGAACTTACTGTGTACTTTTACAATGAAAACCAGCGTTCTCCATGAGGCACCAGTGCGGGCTCCATTATGGCGACCAGGATCCTCCAGGGAAGGGGGCGGGGCTTGGAGGGGCTTTTCAAACTTTCGGGCGGGGAAGCATCCTGATTGGGTGGAATTGTCCAAGCCCCTATATAAGTGAGGAGGAAAGGAAAAACTGACAGATTTGTTTCATTTCTGTTGCAGAGTTCAGCAGAGAGTGAGGAAGCAGCCGAGAGGTTCCAGTGGGCATACGAAGACTGAACTAAGGTTTTCCCCTTATGCTCTAACCAAGCCTGCTGATAACGAACTTTGGACTCTAAACTGGGGTTCTTACCCAACTTTATTTCTTTTGTTACGATTTTTGAAGTCAATAAAGACAAATTTTCGTTAACCTAACTCCTGCTCATAGTGATCCATTACAAAGCGTACAAACAAAAGCAAACAAATACAATTGCCATACATATCAGTGGTCGAGGTTATGAAAAAGTGAATAATACCATAATGGAACAAGAAGTACTCCTTACAAAAGTATGCCCTGAAAACTTAGAATTACCCCTCCATTCAACTGAATCAGAACGTCTAGTGTAAAAATGGCCATGCACGTCAATGTGTAACATTCCCAAACAATGTTTCAAATCTTTACGCCAATTCCTCAATAAATATGCAAAAAGCAAAGACAAAATCAAAATTAAATTACTGCAAAATATGGATACCTGTTCAGTGCGCAAGTACACAGGACTACAAGGACATTCATTGGCCTGCATTACAGGACCTACTGGTAAAACCACTTTCCATGATATCAAAAGAATATCAACACATCATTCAACTATAAGAAATCTAGTCTATAAACTGTACTATGCAGTTGTTGTGTTCCTTTTACTATTATAAAAGGAACACAACAACTGTAGACCTATCATACAAAATAGAAGACAATGAAGATTCTAAGGGTTTGAATTAGCTCTCTACCTTGTAGCAGAAAACAAATACGAAATAACTGAGCCCTTAATACTTTGCAGTTACTGCACTACAAAACTTGACAACAACCAAACTCCTTCACGTGCTATCACAAATAATTTGGAATTATACCCACTACCAAAACCGCTACAACAACTTAATTTATATGAGAGCATCATAATTCAAACGGTACAACAATTTCAAGCAATAATACGCCTTCATAAAAACAGCAAAATTACCTCCCTCTGAATTGGTAAAAGGCAATGGTGGAAAAGTAGTTTATTTACCATTAGATCTAAAAGAATATGTGCATACTCTAGGAGTGCAACGTCCAATGCAACAATCTTTAATTTTCTTAGTAAATGGAGTACCTACAAAAGACAAAAAAATATGGCAACAGCTGGTAGATTTACATAAAGTTAGACAAGCCTTCCAATATCTTAAAGAGAATAATGAATATTACAAAGAAATTATTATTGAAGAAAACTTGAAAGATACAACTGAAATAATTCAAGAAACACAAGAAGCTGGTCAATTTGAGCTACTAGATCCTGCTACAATATCAAATATTTTAGACCATTATACAATTCATCCTTTGCACTCTAATGACACCATAGAAGATGTACTGGAAACGTACTAAATGCGTCAAACAAAAGGATCGCGAATCAGCATATTGGAAAAAAATATAGAAGCACGTGCTTTTCCTCTACTCTTTCCTACTGGCAAAGGAGGAAGGTATGATGATAGACCTATTCAAATATCAGCTTCAGAATACCGCTCATTACGGATGTATTCTGAAGATCCCAGATTTAGACAAAATGTGGAATACATATTCCACCTACTCTTTGAAAGTGAACTAGCAACTTTATGTTACGGAGTTGCACACATATTAGAATCAGGATCACACTTTCAAAATATGACAGCTACACGATTATTAGAAAAAGTGCAACAAAAGGATGAGGTTTTACAATCAAATATTACAAATCTATTAGCAAATATGCGTGGTACTAAAGAGTACTGGTTTCGACGTCATGGAGATGTACGTTGTATGATCAGAAACCTTGGCCCACCCACTTGGTTTGTTACATTAAGTTGTGCAGAATATGCAAGGGAAGATTTACATGATTTCCTATGCATATCAAATAAAAACAAAACAAACATAGATATACTAACACCTGGAGAACTCTGTTCTTTGGATCCTGTTAATGTTTCAAGATATTTTCACCATCGCTTCATTGCTATGCTACATTTTATTTGTAATAAAACTGTTCCTCCCCTTGGAGAAGTGCAACACTTCTTTTGGAGAAAAGAATACCAGGCCAGAGGAGCACCACATATCCACATGCTTTTATGGATTAAAGATGCTCCTAAATTTGGTCAAGACAGTGATGCGACTGTTTTACAGTTTATTGAAAAATATGTCACTTGTGAAATTCCATCAGAAGCCACAAATAGTGATCTTCATGCACAAATTTTACAATTTCAAAGACACAAATTTGGAAAATATTGTTGTCGCAAATATAAAAACAAAGGGAAATACTACACCAAATGCCTATTTGGTTTCCCTAGACCAGTTACAAATACAGGTCAAGTGAACAACCTCATGTCTTCAGTTAGACATAGTGTTAAAGGTAAGTCACCTAAAAATACAAATTACATAAAAAGAAAAGAAGAAGAAAAATATATCAATGATTATAATGCAATCATTGCCCACTTATGGAATGCAAACATAGATGTGCAGTACATTGCAGACAATTCTACTGCAGTTGCACGATATGTCACAGCATACTTAACTAAAGCAGAAAAGACAGAGCTCCAAGACCTCTGGAATGACCTGTCATGAGATAAAACAGTGTCTCAGAAATTATATAGCTTGGGCATAAAAATGCTCACCCATAGAGAATGTGGATCATATGAAGCAGCTGATCGTTTAACTGGTAGTATATATTGTATGGTAAATCTGAAAATATAGTATGGCTAAATCTTGGTCCAGCTAAATCTAGAAAAAGAGTTCTAAAATCATATGAAGATATAGAAACAATAGCCAAATGTGATCCCAACAGCCAAGACATTTTAAAAAACAATTTATTGGACACATACTACCCAAACAGAAGTAATACTTTGGAAAACATGTGTCTATACCACATAGCCCAAAACTACACATACAAAAATAATATGAAACCTGATGAAAAAAAAGGTAAATATAGAGTGACAAACTGTGAAGGCAGCTTAGTTAAACTCACTAAACCAAATTTAATTAATCATATCAAATTGTCATGAAAGACTCCTCAACATAAAGAAGTATATTACATGTCCCTGCTACAACTCTTCAAACCATGGAGAAAAGAAGAACAAATACTAGATAACTATGACTCATATGAGGATGCTTTCAAAGCAAATGAAAGCACTATAACTGATGTAAACTTTACACAGTACAAAACAATGTTGCACAATGAACAGCAACACGAAGAAGAACTCCAAGCCCAACTAGTTAAGGACACTCCTGGGAGAACCACTAATAATAAATGAGGCAGAATTAGCTATGATAGAAGAAGAAAACACCTTGTGTCAGTATGAAGATAAAGAAGACTTAACTATACTACAATCAAAACTAAACAATGAGCAACATAGCATTTTTCAAGAAGTAACAAAAGAAATTGCACATGGTGTAAAACATGAAAATAAAGAATGTTCCTGCCATAATTATAAACCTATACTACTTTACGTCAGTGGTGAAGCTGGTTCTGGCAAAACATTCCTAATCAAAATCAGTAGTAAGTTCCTTCAACAATTGACAAACAACAAACTGTCACCTGTTGTCACTGCCCCACAGGTTTAGCTGCCTACTACATAGGTGGTGTTACATTACACCGATTACTACTATTACCAGTGGAACACCAGAACAAATTAGACTATTACAAACTTTCTGCAGAAGCTGCAATGGAACTGTGCAGAGTATTGAAACAAATGAAAATGCTACTAATAGATGTTTGAGCATGGTCTCCAACCTGATGTTAGCTTTGATTCACCTCAGATTACAAGAAGTACTCAAAACAGACTATGAAGAGCTCTTTGCAGGAAAACACATTATTGTTTTTGGAGATCTGCTTCAATTAACACCAGTAAAAGGTGAGCCTATTTTTAAAACATTAGGACACAAACTCTGCCGTAAAACTGTTGGCAGCATTGGAAATGTCAACCTTTGGCAACATTTCCAATACAGAGAATTAAAAGAAAACATGCGGCAATCTGCAGATCTCACTTATGTCAACATTTTAAAAAGTATCACAGTTGGTATACTTTCTAAAGAAGCAGAAGCAATATTGAAAACCCGGCACATTAATGCACTTTATGACGATAATGCATGTGCTACAGATGTTATGGAACAATTAGCCCACAAAAATGTCAATTGTATGGCCTTAATGCCAACTCTTGCAAGCTGTTTCAAATTCAATGAAATCATGCTAAGTAAAGAAATGCAACCAATCATGGAAATTAGCGCCACAGACAAACTAGATGTACATGGTATGACACTACCCATGTGTGACCAAGCCACAACAAGACTAAATAGTTTAGTAAAATCAATCTCAAACACAGCAGGCTTAGAAAAGATATTAAAATTATCTTTAAATTGCAGAGTAATGCTTAAACGTAACCTTGACGTGGACCAAGGACTAGTTAATGGAGCACTGGGTACAGTTGTTGGCTTTCAAACATATCCACGCAACAACAAAATTCAGTTTGTCAATATACTCGTTGACAAACTTTCAGAAGTAAAAAGGATAGGACGCTCAACAGCTAGATTCCTTCTCTTCAAAGATATGTATGTACGCAGAGAACAATTTTCTCTAACTCTTGCATACGCAGTCACGATTCATAAATCACAAGGTCTTACCCTAGACAAAGCAATGATAGATATTGGTAACACAGTCTTTAAAGAAGGCATGCGCTACGTAGCACTATCACGCTTAAGTACACTAGACGGTCTATTTCTAATCAACTTTGATGCAAGTAAAATAAACGCTGATATTCCTTGCATTTTAGAATACAATAGACTTCGCTCACTATACACCCCCCACCTAAACACATAATCTGTTCCACAGAAGTAAAACGTTATAAAAGAAAAATAAATCAAACAGAAATGCAACAGGTTGTCACTGCAAATCCTCCAAAGAGAGTAAAAGAAACTAATACTTCATCAAGTACCACAAGCAAAAAAGAATCAATTAGGAAAAAAAAAACAGGTACTTCTTTAAAGAAGGAAGACGAACTCCAAAAAAAAAGCAGTTAGATACAGAACTACCTGGACCATTTAAATTCTCAAATATAGTTGGTGTAAGTTGCTACGCAAATGTAGCAATGAATATTCTATTTCAATTACCACCAATTGTTGACAACATTTACTTACACAGTACAGACCCATTGTGTTTGCAAATGTTAGTACTTCACAAAAATGCAGCAAACAATCCTGACAACACGTATAGTGTTTATGGAATAAGACAACAATTGGACTACTGTGCTGGAATGGTGAAATTCACTATAAACTCACAGGAAGATCCACAAGAATTTCTAATGTACTTACTACAAGTACTGGAAAACAAAAACATACCTATACATGAAATCTTTCAGATTTCATACATGTGGAAACATACATGCACTCTCTGCAACAATGTGACACAAAAAGAAATCCCCAATGAACGCTTCATATATATATCAATACCAAATTGTGAATCCATTCCATTTCAGTGACTTGTACAAAATGCAAACCATGGTAGTTTATGCTCTACCTGCAATTCAGATAATCGCTCCACGTTAGTAATACAAACACATAGTAAATACATAATACTAATGCTTCTACGTTATAATGCAGATGGTACCAAAAACAACTGCAAGCTGACTGGATTCACAGATGGTCAAATATCACTTGGTAAGAAAACCTTCACAACAATAGGTATAATCTACCACGCAGGAGCCACAACCAATTCAGGGCACTACACTGCATATATAAAAAAGAAATGTGGATGGTTTGAATGTAATGATAGTACCATTACTCTAAAGCAGAGATTACCAGCAAATCTTACAAACGCTTATTTGATGTTTTTAAAACCAAAATTTGATGACTAAACTGTATTTAAACCCTAAGTAAACTTGTGTTAAAAAAATATAAACTGTTAGAATACTCCAGAAGCTATCTAACTGCTCAAAGATTCTACAACTAATCAGATAAATGAACACCACTAAATTAATCAAAAAAAAACACAGAATACGCCAATTGGTATCTAACTGTCCCAAAATTTAACAATATCCAAATAGATAAATCAATACCACTAAAATATATAAAAAAATAGACAGTTAGAATATGCCAATTGGTATCTAACTGCTCCAAAATGTTATAATATCCAAACAAATAAATAATATGTTACTGCTCCAAAAAAATGCAACAAGCCAACGTAGAAAGCATTAGCCAGAAACAAGTGAACATTGAAAACAAACAAACAAATAAACTGTAGCATAACAGAAAAAGGTTTTTTTTTTAATCCAACATGGATTTTCTTTTCTCCCACAGACCCAATGATTTTAGCAACAAATACAGAAACTGAGCAAATTGCACAGTACTCTGATTTGTAATCTACTAAATATGAGAGTCCAAAAAAAAAAAAAATATGTTGATTATACAATGTAATAAGTCATTACAAAATACTAATACTAACATGCTATTTTCTTTTATCACAGAAATTAACAAGAAATACATGAACTCCGGTTACTAGACCAAACAGTAAGTATACAATAATAAGGAGAACCATCGCAGCATATCACATCCATAGTATCTAATACCTTTGTTCCTTATACATTTGTTTTTCACCCAAAGTTATAAGCAAATATGAATGTGATATGCTGCAGTGGTTGTGGCCAGGGCATAGCGTCTTGGGTGCAGAGCCAAATGGCCATGCACCCAAGACTCTATGCCCTGGCCAAATGGCCATGCACCCAAGACTCTATGCCCTGGCCACAACCACCGCAGCATATCACATCCATAGAGTCAAACATTTCAACTATGGTCTATGGAAACTTTTAATGTCCGCGGACATTATGAGTGTTCTTAGAACACTTTCAACTTGCCAGCGAACAATACGGACAGCGTTTTCAGGACACCCCTACGAACATTTCAGAACAACGCGATAGTTCTTAGAACACTTTCAACTTGACAACGAACAATACGGACAGTGTCCTCAGAACACCCCCATTTCGTTTATTTGCGAACATTTCAGGACACCGCAAGTGTTCTAAGAACACATTCAACTTGCCATCGAACAATATGAACAGCATCTTCAGGACACCCCCTACAAACATTTCAGAACAACGCAAGAGTTCTTAGAACACATTCAACTTGATAAAGAACAATACGGACAGCATCCTCAGGACACCCCCATTTTGTTTATTTGCAAACATTTCAGGACACCGCGAGTGTTCTTAGAAGACATTCAACTTGACAGAGAACAATACGGACAGCGTCCTCAGGACACCCCAATTTTGTTAATTTGCGAACATTTTGGGACACTGCGAGTGTTCTTAGAACACATTCAACTTGCCAGCCACAACCCCCATTCATATTTGCGAACATTTCAGGACACAGTGAGTGTTCGACAACGTCTTCAGAACACCCCCATTTTGTGTATTTGTGAACATTTCAGGACACCGCGAGTGTTCTTAGAACACATTCAACTTGACAGAGAACAATACGGAGAGCGTCCTCAGGACACCCCCTACAAACATTCCACGGACACCGCAAGTGTTCTTAGAAACGTCTTCAGAACACCCCCATTTTGTTTATTTGCGAACATTTCAGGACACCGCGAGTGTTCTTAGAACACATTCAACTTGCCAGCCACAACCCCCATTCATATTTGCGAACATTTCAGGACACAGCGAGTGTTCGACAATGTCTTCAGAACACCCCCATTTTGTGTATTTGCGAACATTTCAGGACACCGCGAGTGTTCTTAGAACACATTCAACTTGACAGAGAACAATACGGACAGCGTCCTCAGGACACCCCAATTTTGTTTATTTACGAACATTTCAGAACACCGCGAGTGTTCTTAGAAGCGTCTTCAGAACACCACCATCTTGTTTATTTGCAAACATTTCAGGACACCGCGAGTGCTCTTAGAACACATTCAACTTGGCAGAGAACAATACGGACAGCGTCCTCAGGACACCCCCATTTTGTTTATTTGTGAACATTTCAGAACACTGCGAGTGTTCTTAGAACACATTCAACTTGCCAGCCACAACCTCCCATTCATACTTGCGAACATTTCAGGACACAGCGAGTGTTCGACAATGTCTTCAGAACACCCCCATTTTGTGTATTTGCGAACATTTCAGGACACCGCGAGTGTTCTTAGAACACATTCAACTTGACAACGAACAATACGGACAGCGTCCTCAGTACACCCCCATTTTGTTTATTTGCGAACATTTCAGGACACCGCAAGTGTTCTTAGAACAGTTTCAGCTTGCTTGCGAACAAAACGGACACATATTGAGTCCTCAGAACACCCCCCATTCAGTTTATTTTGAACATTTCAGAACACCCATGATGTCCGCAGACAAATCAAACACAAAAAGAACGTCTAACACATAAAAAACACCACTTCCATCCTATCTCATACACTTCCACCCTCCCCAAACACTCCTACACACCAACACACTCTACTAAATACAAATTTTGAACAAAGTTTCACCGCGCTGTCCGCGGACGTCCGTGAATCCAAGATGGCAGGCGCTACCGAAAATCTGATGCGCTTCACGCTCCACGCCGTCCAATCAGCGAACACGTCGCATGTCTGCAGACATCACGCAAGCCGATTGGCCAATCAGGACACTGTCCGCGGAGCGAGGAGGGAAGTGTGTCCGCGGACCGAACACAGATATCACTAATTTTTTTTTACCTACTTTTTGGTCATTTTTTTAAAAAACTACTGGACGGATTTTCACCATAACTTTGCCCCCCCCCGGACGAATCCTCACCAAACTTTGCAAAAAAATTCAGAGTGACCCAAATCCTTTTTTTTGCAAAGTTCGGTGAGGATTCATCCAGGGGGAGCCAAGTTATAAGCCGCCCAAAAAGTGCTCTTCCTATTTAAGCCTGGCCAGACTTCCAAAAATGTAAATCTTTTTGGTGTGATTTATGTGTTCGACTGGTTTTCTTGGGTTTCTTGTGTTTATTCACAAATGCTGTTAGTTTGATTTGTGGAGTTTGTTCAGTAAATCACACCACTCACATCTCCTAAAGAAAGTCACAGGCTTTACAGAGTAAAGATTTGGTAGGATCCCTCTGATACTCCAATATGCACAAAAAGTCTTAACCATTCTCTGCCAAAGTAAATTCATCTGTCTCTTGCGGACCACTCACACCTTTTCTTGTTTGAATGGAGATCCTTTGCTCCTATCCATTTCCCTCTGTAATGGAGCAGAACTGCTTGGGTAGGTTAAGTTCCAGTAGTTCATCTGGTACATTTACCCAGGTAAAGGTCTGAAGGTTACCATTCCCTGTTCACTTTCACCAGTACTAAACATTTAAACAGCCAAATGGAGCAAACAGGGTTTGTCACAATCTGCATAATCTAAAAATGGTTGCATGGTGGCAAATTGGAAACCGACTTCTTTTTCTACAATGTTTGCTTCATGCCACAAAAAGAAATGTGTTTGCTATATTTCTTTTCAAGCTAAGCAGAAAACAGTCCACATCAGTTTTACCCTAGTGAAAATATTTGTGATAATAAAGATTGGGGCGAAACGTGTTTGCGCCATGCCATAGTATGTAGGCAGCAAATTCAGTGCTAATTTAATTTGTTCAAGTTTTTAGCATCATTGCAAAGTTTTGATAATCTGACTACTGATGGCACTCAGCCTCTGCTGCTACACAACACAAATCTAATTACTATGTTATGAGTCTCTCCTAGATATCAGTCACAGTCTCTGGATTGATGGGACTTGTAGGAAAGGAGAGCTAAATTAAAGATCACTAAAAAAAGGATAAAAACAAGAAGAAGTGATCAAGAGATAAAAAAAGATATAGAATTAAATATAATTTGTTTGTTTGAATATATACATAGCACTTTATTTGTGTCTGTTCTTGTGACTGAATGAGGACGATGCGTTATGGAGTTTCAATGAGACTTAAATGCACTAAGCACTGTATTTATTTTATTTTTCTGTCTGCTATTGGGGCGGAATAATGATGAACTGTTATGCATTTGTTAACATCAGGTCATTTAGAAAGATTAGCAGTTTCAATGAGACTCAAATGCACTAAGCACCTTATTTACTTATTTTCTTATTAACTTATTTTCGTCTGCTATTGTGGCAGAATAATGATGAATTTGTATGCATTTGTTAGCAGCAGATAATTTGGAAAAATTAGAAAAGGTCATATAGCCATCCGAACTATGCATCATATTTGGGTTCATCAATTGGATGATAGGATCAAACATTTGGGCAAATTATTTTAGCGGATTTAACCCTGATATTTCATTGATTTGTATTAATTTGTATTTGGGGGAAATCTCGCCCCCTTTTCTGATCCTATGGATATTTGTATCCTATGTGTAAGGATGAGACCCATTACAATATGGCCGACAGTGTTTGCTTGCATGTATTGAGGATTACTGTGTCATTGCAATGAACATAAAGAAAGGACTGCATCTCTAGTCACTGTCACCATAGAGTCGGTTTGTGTATTATAAACTCTGTACCACATTTTGCTATGAATTGAATGTGAACAAGCAACAGTTTGGTGTGAAACGTGTCATTTGTTAGTTTCCATGTCCCTGCTGAGGTATCCATGAATAAAGGAATTACCATTGTGCCATGCTAATTTGTGCCAGCTGCTGGTGGAGGAGTGTATTTGCATCGTACTTTGTATGTTTGTCTTTTTCTCATTACACAACCACGGTAGTGGCCGTGTAGTTATGATTAAGTTGCTGTTTCGATAGGAAGAGCACTTTTTGGGCGGCCTATAACTCCACTCCCTCTGGACGAATCCTCACCAAACTTTGCAAAAAAAGTATGTGGGCCACTCTGAATTGTTTTGGAAAGTTTGGTGATGTTTGGTCCAGGGGGGGAAATTATAGGGGGGTCCCAAAACGTCTTTTTTCCCCATAGACTGAACGGGGGAAAAACTTTGCGCATGGCTATAGGTCAAGCCGCTGGACGGATTTTCACCAAATTTGCGGCAGGGGAAGGGCCTTGGTCCCGAAAGCATGCTTTTGTAAATTTGGTGACAATCCGTGCAGTACTTTTCTTTAAAATGACCAAAAAGTAGGTCTCACAAATTTAGTGATATCTATGTCCGCTCCGCGGTCACACTTCCCTGTTCGCTCCGCGGACAAGATACCGATTGGCTAAGGGGCTGGCGTCATGACCGCAGACACGCGACATCTCTGTCGATTGAGACGTGTTGTGCGTCAGATTGTTTGGATGCGCCGGACATCTTGGATCCGCCGACAGCGCAGCGGCGACCAGCGGCAACTTGCTATTTCGAAACCTATTTTGCTGTGTCATAGTGCTTGGGGTGGTTCACACTGTAAGAGATGGGTGAAAAAATGTATTTGTTCAGGTGGTAGGTGTTAATATTGTATTCTCTATGCATGCCTTGTTCGGAATGTTTGTGCGTACAGAAAATGAGGTTCTTAATAGGGGTATTATTTCAGTCCGTGCTGCACCCAGGCACCTTCAAACTGTTGTAAGGACTTGTGTGGTGTTAGCGGAAATTGCAGTTGAGTATATGTCGTCATTACATCATTTGCTCCTATGGGTGTGCTATTGATTAGTACACCGCCATGGGTGTGACATGCTGCAGTGGTTGTGGCCAGGGCTTAGAGTCTTGGGTACATGGACGTAGGCCGAAGGCCGAAGGCCATACTTTCAAGTCTGTAGGCCCTGGCCACAATCACTGCAGCATGTCACACCCATGGATACACCGGTAGTGTTGATTATCGATTAGATGGTTGTGGGGAGTGTGTACAGTTTTGGCCGCAGGCCATGCACCTAAGAACAAAATTATAAGCACTGGAGGTATTAGCCACTGCACACCCATACATTTTAATAGGTAGGGATATACAGGTAGGAGTCTAGCCTCTGGCCAGAAGCACTGAAGCATACTACAACTATTGCTGCACCTCTACTACCGCACATCACTCAGGTGGTTGTAGGGAGGATCTGCAGTCTTTGGTGCATGGCCGAAGGCCATGCACCTCAGAACACACTTGTCAACTCATAAGTTATAAGCCAACATGAATTTTACATAGTGCGGTAGTTGTGGGCAGGACGTTCAGTTTTGGGTGCATGGCTGCAGGCTGTAGGCCATACACCGAACAGTGTAGACCCTGCCCACAAGCAATTTAGGATATCACAGTCATACATCCCAGCCACACATTCCATTATGTATCTGGCAGGTGTGAGCAGGGCCTAGAGTCCTGGGTACAAATTGAGTACATGCTACACTTATAATGTTTCATTGTATGGGTGTGTCACTCCTGTGTAAGCGACCATGGGTGTAATATGCTGCGGTGATTGTGGCCAGGGCGTAGAGTCTTGGATGCATGGCCGTAGGCCGTAGGCCATACTTCCAAGACTCTAGGTCCTGGCCACAACCACTGCAGCATATTACAGGAATTGATACAATTGTAGTATTGCTTATGGGTCAAATGGTTGTGAAGAGTGTGTAGATAGTTGGCTGCATAGCCGAAGTGTTGTTACAAGCCACAATGGCTGTGATATGGTGTGGTAGTTGTGGCGAGGATTTACAGTGTTTGGTGCGTGCCCAAAGGCCATGCACCCAAAAACAAAGTTATAAGCACTGCAGTTGTAAGCCACTATGGATTTCATATACTGCATGCCCATACATTCAAGAATCTATGGGCTTACACCCAAGTCTGTAGCTTGTGGCCACAACTACTGCAGCATATAACAGACATAGGTACACTCGTACTATGAAACATCAGTCAGATGGTTGTGGGGATGCTCCCAAAAACAACTTTATAAGTAGTGAAATTAGAAGCCACAATGGTTGCGATATGCTTTACTGTTTCTGGCAGGACCCTGAGTCTTGGGTGCATGGCCACAAGCTATGCACCCAAGCCTGCAGTAATGAGGAGTGAGGGTATAAGTGAACATGGCCGTGATGTGGTGTTGTTTTTGTGTGCATGTTCTAGTGTCTTGGTTGCATGGCTGCAGACCACGCACACAAAACTAAACTTAAAAGTAGTGAAATTAGAAGCACCATGGTTTTGAAATGTAGCAATGTTTGTGGTTAGGACCTATAGTGTGGGTTGCTTGCCCGTAGGGTGTAGGTGCTGGGTTATACATCAAAAAAGCTAGGTCCTGCTTATAGTCATTCTACCATATTACTGCTATAGATTAGCCGTGTTGATGATTTGCATATGTATGAAATTACTATAATTATACTTACTGATTAATTTGACTGGAGTACTTGGCGCACCTAGCCTTTTTTAATGTCTGTGATAAAAAAAAAGCATGTTAGTGTTTGCATTTTATGAAGACTTCTTACATTGTATAATAGACAGTTCAGTTTTTTTTTTTACTCTCATACTTAGTTTACAAACCAGTGTACTGTGCATTGTGCTTGGTTTCTGTGTTTGTTTTTGAAATCCTTGGGTCTGGGAGAAATAAATCCTTGTCAGATTAAAAAAAAACTTCATTTGCCATGCTACAAACTATTTCTTTGCTTTCTTTGAGTGTTTCCTTGTTCTTTCTGATTTATGTTATGCTTGTAGCCTTGTTGCTATTTTTAACAGCAGTTAGATACCTGTTGGTGTATTCCAACTGTGCATTTGTTGTTATGCTTCTGTGGTATTCATTTATCTGTGTTGTTGTTCTACACTCTTGGGCAGGTAGATACCTGTTGGCGTATTCTAACTGTATGTAGGCTTTCACTTCATTTTTTGGTAATGTTGAAGTAGACATTAGTCACTAAATTTTGGCTTTAAGAAGATTAAATACGCATTTGTAAGATTAGCTGGCAATCTCTGCTTCAGAGTAATGGTGCTATCATTATATTCCATCCATCCATCCACATTTATTCTTAATGTATGCAGTGTAGCTCCTGCATGGTAGATTATACCTACTGTTGTAAAGGTTTTCCTTCCCAGTGACACTTGACAATGTGTGAATCCGGTGAGCTTGCAGTTGTTTTTGGTACCATCTGCATTATAACGTAGCAGCATAAGTATTATGTACTTACTATGAGTTTGTATCACTGGTAATACTAGGAGCGATTGTCTGAATTGCACATAGTACATAATCTGGCATGGTTTGCATTCTGTACTAGTTGCTGAAATGGAATGGATTCACAATTAGGTATGGATACATACACAAATCAGTCATTTGGGATGTGTTCCTCTATGACATTGCTACAGAGAGTGCATGTATGTTTCCACATGTATGAAATCTGAAAGATTTCATTTATAGGTATGATTTTGTTTTCCAGTACTTGTAGTAAGTACATTAGAAATTCTTGTGGATCTTCCTGTGTGTTTATAGTGAACCTCTCCATTCCAGCACAGTAGTCCAATTCTTGTCTTACTCCATGAACACTGTACGTGTTGTCAGGATTGTTTGTTGCGTTTCTATGAAGGACTAACATTTGCAAACACAATTGGTCTGTACTGTGTAAGTAAATATTGTTAACCATTGGTGGAAATTGAAATAGAATATTCATTGCTACATTTGCATAGCAACTTACACCACTTTCATTTGAACATTTGAATGCACTAGCTAGTTCTGTTTCAGAGTGCTTTTTCTGAGTTTCTCTTCCTTCTTTGAAGATGTACCTGGTTTACTTTCCCTAATAGGTCCTTAATAGGTTATTCTTGCTTGTGGTAATTGATGAACCTTTTCCTTCTTTTCTTTTCTTTGAAGGATTTGCAATCAGATTCTGTTGAATTTCTGATAGAATTACTTTTCATTTACCACGTTTTAATTTTTCTGGAGCAGGATATTTTTTCAGATCGGGGGTGTACAGTGACCGTAGTCTATTGTATTCCAAGATGCAAGGAATATCAGGGGCCACTTTATTTTCATCAAAGTTGATTAGAAATAGACCGTCAATTGTACGGAAGCGTGATAGTGCTATGTAGCTCATGCCTTCTTTAAAGAATGTGTTTCCTATATCTATCAATGCTTTGTCTAGGGTAAGACCTCGGTATTTATGAATGGTGACTGCATATGTAAGAGTTAGAGAAAATTGTTCTCTACGCACATATATGTCTTTGAACAGAAGGAATCAAGCAGTTGAGCGCCCTATCCTTTTTCTGAAAGTTTGTCAAAGCAAATATTGACAAACTGAATGTTGCTATCATGTGGGCATGATTGAAAGCCAACAACTGTACCCAGTGCCCCACTAACTAGCCCTTGCTCCACGTCAAAGTTACGTTTCAGAATTACTCTAGGATAATTTTAATATTTTTTCCAACCCAGCTGTGTTGGATATTGAATTTTCTAAACTACTTGTTGTGGCTTGCTCACACATGGGTAGTGTCATACCATGTATGTCTAGTTTGTCTGTGGCACAAATTTCAATTATTGGTTGCATTTATTTATTTAACATTGTTTCATTGAATTTGACACAGCTTGCAAGAGTTGGCATTAAAGCCATACAATTGACATTTTTGTCCACTAATTGTTCCATAACATCAGTAGCACATGCATTATCGCCGTGAAGTGCATTAATGTGCCGCTCTTTCAATATTGCTTGTGCTTCCTGAGATAGTACACCAACTCTAATACTTATTAGGTTGTTGGCATAAGTGAGATCTGCAGATTGCTGCATGTTTTCTGTTAATTCTCTGTATTGGAAATGTTGCCAAAGGTTGACATTTCCTATACTGCCAACAGTTTTACGGCAGAGTTTGTGTCATATGGTTTCCCTTTCACTGGTGTCAATTGTAGAAGATCTCGGAAAACGATAATGTGTTTCCCTGCAAAGAGTTCTTCGTAGTTTGTTTTAAGTACTTCTTGCAATCGGAGGTGAATCAAAGCCAACATTAGGTTGGAGACCATGCTCACTTCATCTATTAGTAGCATTTTTATTTGCTTTAATACTCTTCATAGTTCCATTGCAGCTTCTGCAGAAAGTTTGTAGTAATCTAATTTGTTTAAGTGACATTGCCTATGTTGTAGGTAGCTAATCCTGTGGGGGCAGTTACAACAGCTGATAGTTTGTTGTTTCTCAATTGCTGAAGGAACTTGATGATGATTTTAATTAAGAATGTTTTTCCTGACCCAGCTTCACCACTGATGTACAGCAGTATTGGTTTGTAATTTTGGCAGGTATATTCTTTATTTTCGTGTTGTACACCATGTGCAATCTGTTTTGTTACGTCATCAAAAATGGTGTGCTGCTCTTTGTTAAGTTTTGCTTGTTGTACAGTTAAGTCTTCTATATTTTCTTGATAGTTACACATGGTGTTTTCCACTTCTGTCATAGCTAATCATGCCTCATTTACTATTAGTGGCTGTCCTAGTGGTTCTTGACTTCCTGTTACAGAAGGTTGACTACTGTCGGAAGAGTCCTTATCTAGTTGGGCTTGAAGTTCTTCTTCGTGTTACTGTTCATTGTGCAACATTGCTTTGTACTGCGTGGAGTTCACATTGGAGATAGTACTTTCATTTGCTTTGAAAGCATCTTCATAGCAGTCATAGTTATCTAGTATCTCTTCCTCTTTTCTCCATGGTTTAAAAAGTTGTAGTAGAGACATGTAATATAGTTCTTTCCGTTGAGGACTTTTTAATGACAATTTAAGATGATTAATTAAGCTTCGTTTTGTAAGTTTCACTAAGCTGCCTATACAATCTGTGACTGTGTATCTGCCTTTGCTTTCATCAGGTTTTATATTATTTTTGTATGCAAAGTTTTGAGCGATATGGTATAGACACATGCTCTCCAAAGTGCTACTCTTGTTTGGATAGTATGTGTCCAGTAAATTGTTTTTTAAAATGTCTTGGCTGTTGGGATCATTTTTGGCGATTGTTTCTATGTCCTCATATAATTTCAGAACTCTTTTTCTAGATTTAGCAGGACCAAGACTTAGCCATACTATGTTGTCTGATTTTCCGTACAAAGCAGTACCAGTTAAACGATCTGCCGCTTCATAGGTGCCACATTATCTGAGAGAGCATTTTTATGCCTAGGCTGTACAATTTCTGAGATAGTGTTTTGTCTGATGATAAGTCATCCCAGAGGCCTTGAAGCTCTGTTTTTTCAGCTTTTGTTAAGGTGGCTGTAACATATTGTGCAACAGCAATGGAATTGTCTGCAATGTACTGCACATCTATGTTTGCATTCCATAACAGGGCAATGATTGCATTGTAATCATTGATATATTTACATTATTTGGTTCTTTTTTATGTAGTACATGTTCTTAGGTGATTCACACTATGTCGAACTGAAGACATGAAGTTGTTCACTTCACCTGTTTCTGTAACTGGTCTAGGGAAACCAAACATTTTGTGTAGTATTTCCCTTTGTTTTTGTATTTGCGGCGATAATATTTGCCACATTTGTGTCTTTGAAATTGTTAAATCTGCCCGTGCAGGTCACTATGTGTCCGTTGTGAAGGGATTTCACAAGGGACATATTTTTGGATGAACTGCAAAACAGTGGAATCAGTGTCCTGACCAAATTTAGGTGCACCTTTGATCCATAAAAGCATGTGAATATGTGGTGCTCGTCTCGCTTGTTATTCTTTTCTCCCAAAAAAGTGCTGCACCGCTCCGAGGGAAGGAACAGTTTTATTGCAAATAAAGTGTAGCATAGCAATGAAACGATGATGGAAATATCTTGACACATTGACTGGATCTAGAGAGCCCATTTTTCCAGGTGTTAATAAATCTATGTTGGTTTTGTTGTTGTTTGATATGCGTAGGAACTCATGTAAATCTTCCCATGCATATTCTGCACAACTTAGTGTAACAAACCAAGTCGGTGGTCCAAGGTTTCTGATCATACAACATACGTCTCTGTGCCGTCAGAACCAGTATTCTTTTGTACCACACATTTATTATACTTGACTGTAAACCTTCATCTTTTTCTTGTACTTTTTGTATTAATTGTGTAGCTGACATATTTTGAAAGTGGGTTCCAGATTTCAAAATGTGTGCAACTCCGTAACATAGGGTTGCTAATTAACTTTCAAAGAGTAGGTGGGATATGTATTCCACATTTTGTCTAAACCTGGGATCTTGCGAATACATTCGTAATGAGTGGTATTTTGATGCCGTAATTTGAGTGGGTCTATCATCGTACCTTCCACCTTTGCCAGTAGGAAATAGCAGTGGAAAAGCATGTGCTTCTATACTTTTTTCCCATATGCTCATTGGTGAACCTTTTGTTTGTCACATTTGGTAAGTTTCTAGTGCATCATGTATGCTTTCATTGGAATGCAATGGATAAATTGTGTACTGGTCCAAAAGAGTGGATACTGCAGCAGGATCCAGAAGTTCAAATTGTCCAGTTTCTGGTGACTGTTCAATTATTGCAGTTGTTTCCTTTAAGCTTTCTTCAATATTTATTTTCTTGTAGTATTTGTTATTGTCTTTTAGATATTGCAAGGCTTGTCTAACTTCACGTAAGTTCACCAGTTGTTGCACATTTTTTTTGTCTTTGGTTGGTACACCATTTACCAACACAATTAAAGAATGCCCTATTGAACGTTGCACTCCTAGAGTGTGCACTTTTTCTGTAAGATCTAATGGCAAATAAACTACTTTGCCATGTATGCCTTTCACCAATTCAGAGGGAGGTAATTTTGCTGTTTTTGGTTGAAGGCGTATAATTGCTTGAAATGGATGAACTGTTTGAATTATGATGCTCTCGTACAAATTGAGTTGTTGCAAGGTTTTTGGTAGTGGGAACAATTCCAAATTGTTAGTGATAGCACGTGAAGGACTTTGGTTGTTGTCTAGTTTTGTAGTAAGTAACTACAACACATTAGGGGTTCACTTATTTCATATTTGTTTTCGGCTGTAAGGTACAGAGCTAATTCAAACCACTTGGAATCTTCATTGTCTTCTATTTTGTATGCTATGTCTACATTTTTTGTGTTCCTTTTGTAAAAAGTTCTGCGGCAACACACACACACATGGTTTGGTATTTCAGCCAATGCACTTTTAAATTTTAGTATTTCTTTTTTGTATGTGTGTAATAGAAGGCTGCTATATGCAGAAATGTTGGTAGTCTGTTCTAAAACAATTTCATTTTGTAAGTGACTTTCACTTCCAAAATATTTTCTCTAGATGCAGTCAATTTCTTATTGTAGATACTTGGGTGTATCATGCAGAAGATTGTTATTTAAATTGGCTAATTCTGAAGCTGGACTTTTAACATAGTATATTTTATACACTAGATTTCTTACATTTGAATGATGTATTGATATCCGTTTGATATCATGGAAGGTGCTTTTGCAAATAGGTCCAGAAATGCAGGCTAATGAATGTCCTTGCAGTCCTGTATATTTGCACACTGGACAGGTATCCATATTTTGCAGCACTTTCATTTTATTTTTGTCTTTACCTTTCACATGCTGATTGAGGAAATGAGGTAACGATTTGAAAGATTTGTTAGGAATGGCACACATTGACGTGCACGGCCATTTGTATACTGGACGGTCTGATTCAGTTGAATCGAGAGGTAATTCTGAGTTTTCAGGGGATACTTTTCTAAGCAGTGTTTCTTGTTCCATGATGGTATTATTGATTTTTTTCATATCCTCTCCCACTGCTATGGATGGCAATTGTGTTTGTTTGATTTTGTTTGTATGCTTCTTCATTATAATATGGTTCTGTGTTTGTAGTGTGACTCCATTCACCTCCACAAATATGTAAGAAGTTATTTTTGTACACATTCCGTTTATTGATAAGTTTCTTTTGCAGTTTGGTACTTAGTTTTGTTAGTGGTTTCATTCTATTTAACACCAACATAAACAACTTCCTTTTGAGAATGACTGCACTGTCCACGAGAGCTTGTAGGATTATTTTTTAATGGTAGGTTTTAAGGGGTGAGGATGATTTCGGTCCTCTTATTATTAGATTCTGAAGGACTCTGTGGTGAAACATTTTTGCTAAAATATTTTTTTTACTATAGGTTCTTGTTGCTATATCAGGATTATTAGGAGCATTGTTAGCGGTATTGGTAGCTGATTTTTTGTGAAGAGTTTTGTGCTTCATGCCACATTTTGTTGGGGGAGGTAAAGTTTCGGTAGTTGAGGCTTGCTTTGTTTTGGTAAACTAATGTATTAGCCATTGTGTTCCAACGTTCTCTACAAACTCTGGTACAGATGGATTCTTAGGTTGGAAACTTTTATTTTTATTTGCTCTACTTCTGCGTTCCTTTCTACAAACTTGCTTTTTGGTAGGCATTTTTGGGGGCCTGTTGGAAAAAAAGGCATGGTTTGGTCTGTTGTACAATGTATGTGTGTTGTGTGCTTGCGTGCATGAGTATGATGGGTAAGCACTTTGTGGTGGTGTGTGAATGTGCATTGGCCTCTTACAATGATTTGGGAAGTCTACTTTTCTGTTTGCATACTAGATGAGAGTAGAAAGTGGGCTAGTGGTGAGGTGAAGCATTAATAGTGAACATACTGGCATCAAATTGAAACAGCTATTTGTTTTCTAGTACTAACATTCTAAGGGATTTGTATGTTATTTGAGTTCCAAACATACAGGGATGTGTGAGTCATTCTGTCTGTTATTCTTTGTTCAGTAAATGGCGATTTGTGGGTAGAATGGTTCAGAAATCACTGTTTGCTTTGGTGCACAAATTAAATAAATAACCCACAAAGTCTGTTAGAGGAATGGTAAGAATATAAAGGTCCTCTGTACTTCTTTTTTTTTGCAGAATGACCAGGTTTCTTCAGATATGTCATTTGCAGTGTAGATGCTGTTTATTTTCAGGAGAGTAGTCTTCACTGCGATTGTAAAAAGAAGAAGTTAGTAACTGTGTGTGTTTAAAGCTGTGATGTTACAGTACACGTTAATGTTGTATTTTTCGTCACAGTATTCTTCTTTGACATTTGAACACAGTGCATGTGTGCTTTTCACTGCACTATGTGCTGCCTTTCTATGTTACTTGCAGTATGTCAGTTGCACATGCTTCAGAAATGCGTACACTTTTTAGGTTACGAAAATGTCTTGTTTCTTTTAAGCTGTGTTATCTATGACAGAGAGGTTTGTAAGCGATAGGTCAGTATAGTAAATGGGGGAAAAATCTGTACTTTCACAATATAAGTACGATTTGTGATGTCATCTTTGATGTCCTCAGTGTTAGTGTTAGCAGTGCACAATGGTGCGGGCAGTTATGATTGCTTAGCCTACTATAACTAGCGAATTTCAGGGGGTTTTCGGTTTTATATATATATACATTCTTTCAGAGATATGTGAAAACATTTGGCTACCAATTGCATTTATTGTAAATTCAGGGGGAATTTGGCGTAAAACAGTCTGAAAACAAAGTATGACATTGTGTTTATTTGTGCCCAAGATCACACTAATGAACTGTAGCCAGGATTATTTTATTTCTGGAGTAACTCTTTGGTCAGGTCCCAACATAAACAAAAGGGGTGAGTGTAGGAAAAGAGAACTCCAAACTTCACCTAAGGCTTTGAATTTTAACAAATGCTCCAAATTACAACAAAAATAAAAACAGACCCATTTGTGAATAAGAGTGTGAGACAATAGTGTAAGGATCTGCGTTGAACACGGTGCAAGTCAGTATTATGAATGCACAGAGCACACACAAAAAAAGGGGGTTTGAATTTGGTACTGCATCAAAGCTGATCTAATGATTTTGCACCGCACCACAGCAATATGGACTAAGTTCCAATGACTCATAAAGACTAACAATTATTAACCCCTAAACATTAACATATCCCCTTACTAATATTCAAGGGACCTCAGTCCATAACTTTTGGTGCAAAATTTTGGTGCAGATTGGTACACTGAATGTGATGGCAAAGACAAGCTGTGCATTGTTAATTGGAAATGCAAGAATCAAACACGAAGAATGAAAATTGCTTTTACAGTCAAGATGTGAAGAATGCGAGCTGTGGAATGTAGAGCCTGTTTTGCTTAATGCAAACTCATTGTTCATTCTCACATCAACAGCTTTGAAAAACAAAAAGTTTCATTGTATTGAGAAATTGCCTATAAACTCGGATGTCATCCTGATAACAAAGATCTGGGATACTAGGGAAACCTATCACCAATCAGCTGCCTCGATAATTAACCTGTATTTCAATCCCATAATTAGGGCTCTGGACACAGTTGCACATGACAGTGAGAATGTATTATGAGCCTGGTCCATCACATACCCAGGTGGTTTAGTCATTTTGGCTGGAGATTTTAATTGCAAATGTGTGGTGATGGATGGTGGTTGGGATGAGCTGGATGATACCAGCAGTGTTGCCCCTCTTGTTCACTTGTTGAGTAGGGATGATTGTAATCTAAATTTATTTATTTTATATTTATTAATAATGTGTTACAGTTTATTTTAAACTTTACACATAAAAAAAAGAAAAAAAAAGAGTTATTCTAAACATTAATCGTTGATAGAATTACTCCTACACAAATATAAAATTGCTCCTACAAAAATATAAAAATCACCAAACCACTAATAGAGTCAATATCATAGTATCAAACAGTTCATATATATATGTTCAAAGTTCTTTCAATTACCAGCCATACTCTAAAGGTAGCAATCTGCAGCTGCCGACTTTGTGTATTCATAAGGCGAAGCCAAAATTCAGGTTCCCCAATGGATGCCGTATCGTGGACAGAATTGTTATAACTTACTTTGTAAGTATCCATCATATTTACACATTTAGTTAATACATGAGTAGCAGTTTCTTTGCATCTATTATCCTTACATAGTCGGCAATACCTCTCTGTGGAAGATAAACCATTATATTTACTTTTATTAGACACCAGCGGTAAATTATCTACCCTCAATAGAAGTAAAAATCACCTGAGTCTGCTTGATGGACAGAGGGTTAGATATGGCTGCATTTGCTTAAAGGAATAGAGCATGTAGTGGATGAATTTGTATTTAGGAAGCTTATCCAGATGGGCGTAGTTTTCCAACCAGTCCCAGAGGGCAATTTTTTTGGACAGTGCATTTTTTTGGGGTTCATCAAACTTCTCTCCACTCTTAGTCCAGTTTATTACTCTCAGGAAGGCTTCAGTCTCCTTTTTAAGATGGCATTTGGTAGTTTCCTTTAAAGCTTCAATGGCAAATTATTTCAGTAAGCGATTCTCTGGTTGATTAGAGATCCTAAAATAAAGTTCGGCTCTCCTTTTCAGAACAATGGAACCTAAAGAGGAAACCCCCACTTCCAGTCTTAACAATGCCATTGGGATAGATTGGGGAAGTCCTAGGATTCTTCTCCAAAACTTCCCCTCTATAATTTGCAGCCAGCTTAGGTCCATTTGCAGAAGGGCTTCCAGCCCGTAGACAACCATAGGGGTTAACACCTGGGTATATAATTGACGGATTCCGTGCAATGTAAATCCACAGTTCTGTCTTGCAAATTGGCTAATCAGCGACGTTACTTGAGCTGCCCGATGTTGTCTCATTTGGATACAGGAGTTATAGCCCGGCTTGGCGTCCATTTCGACCCCAAGGTATTTATATTGCTGGGTGTACTTAATTTCTATTTTGCGCAGTAGAAGCCGAGGGCGAGCAATCTTCTTACTTGCGAATAACATCACCTGAGTTTTCTCCTGGTTAATGATTAAATCATTATTCGCAGCATACTCCCATAACTTCAATGCAGATCTCCGCAGACCACTGAACGTGTGATCCATAATTATCAGATCGTCAGCATATGCTAGCACTGCACAGTGGATTGTGCCGACGAGAAGAGGACAATTATGGACACTTAAGATGGCATCTGGTAAGTCATATGTACAAAGGTTGTACAAAAACGGGGCCGTCACGCAGCCCTGCTTGACTCCATGATTCTGGGGGATCTCTACAGTCATATCCCCCTGATTATTGAGTCTGCAAGCGACTGTATTGTCCTCATGCAATAATTTTAAATAATACAGAAGTATCTCAGGGCAGCCTAATAGCTCGAGTTTAGCCCACAGTTTTTCTCTGCGGACCGAATCAAAAGCTGCCGTAAAATCGACGAACATGGCATATAATGGCGGATTTCCTTTCTTCATGGCCTTTGAGCGTAAAGTGTCCAGAATAATTATGTTATGGATCGTTGAGTAGCCTTTCCTGAAGCCGCACTGAAAAGTGTTGAGTATATCAGATTTAGCCACCCATTCCTCCAATTTATCAAGTAACAGTGAGGTGAAAAGTTTCCCCGTACAGTCAAGCAAAGATAGTAACCTGAAGTTACAGGGATCTTTCCTTTCACCTTTCTTGAAGATTGCTATTAAATAGGCACGCTGCCATGATTTAGGGATTTTTCCAACCGCAAGTACTTTCCCAAATAATATTCTTAAAAATTTGGCCCAGAATTCCGGTTGGCTTCTCAACACAGCATTTGAAAGTCTGTTAGGCCCAGGAGCCCTAGATGATTTGAGCCTTCTAATTTTCCAAAGTAGATGTTCAGTTGTTATATTGAGGGGGATGGACCTTGGGGTCACTTTTTCTACCGACTTTCCCATCTCCTTAGTAGGGATATTACGACTCATAAGGAAGTCCGTCCATTGACTAGAACCTATAGGGTTAATCAGATCTTTTCTACCACTGCCTCTGGCTTGGCCAAGAAGAGACCATATGCTTCTTGAATTTTTGGAACATATGGTTTGAACCATATTTTGCCATCGCCTAAGTTTTAGCTCGAACCTTTTAGCTTTAACATACGCTCTGCACTTATTTTGTAGGGCTCTGCAAATACCATGATAAGCCCAATGACATGCACTAGTACGTGTGGCTTGTCTAATTTCTGCTCTTAGCCTACGTTTAGCATCTCTAATGCTTTTGTCATATATAACTGATGTTTTGCCATCAATCGCTATCCAGTTAACTGCAGAAGTCGCATGTGTAGCGGAGAATGATGTAACCCAATGTTCCATTTCATTTATGGACATGTTGTGGAACTTGTACAGGGTATCATCATCTATGCCCTGCACCATGGTTACTGCTGCATTGATGTTTTTATCTGACCAGCATAGACGGGTGCCCGATTGGTTAGTTGTCATGTCCCCCAAGGGCTTAATACATATGGTCGGCATACCAATGTTACACTTCAGCACAAGCATTGAGTGGTCGCTCCAGTCGTTTGCAGAGATCATCAGGTCACTTACATTGATGGCCATCTGTGGACTCACAAATATATAGTCCAGGATGTTTTTTGCGGTCCCGCTGTGCCATGTATAATTTCCTGCATTATCGCTTGAGGTTCTGCCATTAATCATCACCATTTCCCAGCCATTGAAGAAGCTCAGCCAAGAAATACTAAGTGGGTCTTCGAGATTGTATACCATATTGTTTGTTGAATTCAAAAGAGGATTAATAGATATGTTGACTGTGCTTAGCATATGGCAATTAAAGTCCCCAACAATAATTACCAATGTGTTAGACGGATCCATCACCCAGGCAGCCAACAACTCGTGAATTGCTTCTTGAAGGGCTTCAACCTCGTTACCACCCGGTGGACTATACAGATTAATGATAAGCATATTTTCTCTGCATCCCTCGTTTATGCTCTCCAGTTCTACTGCAATCATTTTGTCGCTGGATAATGTCTCCAGATGTCTTGATGTAATCGTGTTCCTGATACCTGTGATCAGGCCCCCGTAGGGTCTCCCTCTCTTTCCCTTCATCGCCAGAGACTGGTAGATTGTACAACCATTGAGTATTATAGAGGATCTCAACCCTGTCTCTTGTAGGCATATGCATACATTTTCCGTTAGGAACTGGAGAGGGCCCACCGAGGAGAACAAATGCTTGAACCCTCTACAATTCCATGATACTAGTGAGGGGATTTAATTTAAGTTCACCACCTTCGGTAGAGCTGATACTAACCAGGTTAGAACATTCTGGATGTCAGCCATCGCAACCCGGTCCTTTTTCAGATTTGGTGGAACTTCTGTTGTTTCTTTTACTGCTGAGGGAGCTTTACGTGGCCATTTTGGATCCTCCTGATCGGGATCGGGGTCTACTTCAATGTCTACGACTCGGAGATTATCTTTATAGTTACGTATCAATTGGGCAGAGCAGATAAACTTGCAATGAATGGCTGAAACGTTGGCATTAGTAACTTGTAGAGGCTCAATAAATTCAAAGTCATCCGATCTTAATACACGTAGTTGAGGAACAGCGTGAAGTCTAATCATTAGCTCAGTTCTAGTGAGCCAGCTGCTCTCACTTTGCTGGTATAGATTTTTAATGAGGCATATCCTGTTCTCTTTCTGAGGAGCCTCATTATCCTTAGAATTGTTCACTGGTTCAATTCTACTTAACTCTCTATCAGCTACTAGGTTATCTTTGCCGCCAGTTACATGATTCTCCTCAAGCTGCTCTGAAACAGGCATGTTAATGGATGCAGATGCAACTCCATCTTCTATTTCATCGTCCCCGTCATCATCTGACAGCACATAAGTCTGACTTACATATCTGACAGATAAGTAAGTAACCTACTTGCTTATCCTTACGTCTACACCCGCCTGCCGTTGGTTTCCTTGATTTTTTATTATTCTTCCCAGAAGGCTCAGTGTCCAATATTGGCGGCGCCACCTCACAAGCCTTCTTTCTCATTGCCGCTCTTTTGGCTAGTCGCTGCTGTTTACGGGAGAGAAATACTTCAGGTGTATTGACTGCGTTGGGGGACGTTACGGGATTCTCCGCACTCTCAGTTGCTTCTGGGTTAGATGGCGTATTCTCCCCTGGGGCTCTCGCATTAGTTGTCGCTGCGGCAGGATTTTGCGGAAGCAAATTTAATGTAGTTTCCAATATGAGTCCACACATTTTAAGGAGGATTTTAAGGGCAAACTGCACAGATGCAACCGATGATTGTAGTTCGGCCAAATCTGTAGGGCTAGATGATGCTGTATTGCTGACCTCCACCTCTCTTGATTCCAGCTCAGAAACATTATGAATGTTCAGGTTAGGTGTGGTTGACAATCTCACAGAGCCCATTCTCGGAGATTTAGTTACTTCCTCCATTCGATTGCTTGGTGCCGGTTGCCCTGCTTTAGCCACTGCAGGTGTCATGGATCTTTGCATAGAAAGGCATAGCTCCAATAGGGAGTTATTATCTATATCTCCATAGCTCTCATGGTCCTGCGTGTCCATATTGATCGCCTCCCCCTCATCCATGGTGGTAGAATTATTTTCTGGGTGCGGATTCACTGGAAAAAAATCCGTTATTGCTCTTTTAGTGGCTGGTGCTAGCTTTGATTGTTTTTCTTTGCCCATCGCACACTCTTTATCCACTGGACTACTCCTTATTTTCCGCTGTCGCAAGTTGTAGCGTGCTTGGGACTTCGTACGTGAAGGCATATGGTTATTTTGCTCTAAAAGATTATCAATATATATAAAAAAAAGAAGGCATAAAGAAATATCAACTACTTCGTAGTAAATTGTGTTTGCCTTCAGGAGCTTGCTTTATCGGGGCACAGATCCAGGTTTGATCTATGTGCCCAGAAAAAATACCTCACTATATGGGCACAGGAAAATCTCGTTATGTTTGGCTCAACTAGCTGTCATGCACTGGGAGAGCTCCTTCTAGTGGTAATCACAGCCCCACTTACTCAAATGGGAACCCCCCTCTGCAGATAATACCACTATATCTGTTCACACCTTTAACCATAGAGAGGCGCTGCAGCAGCACCTAACAGCCAGCCCCCACAAGAGCCAAGAACGACCCACCGCGCCTCTGGGCCAAGGGACCCAGGAGCACCTGGCCCCCAGCCTACCGTGACACACAGTGAGGTGCCAAAAAAGCAAGTAAATTGAGAGCACAGACCGGTACCTGTGTGCCTAATGACAGGGGCCAGGTCGCGCGCCCCACCCGGCACCCGTTTCCAGGGGCGCACCCTCGGTCGCTCACCCCCGGTGAGTTCTCCTCAGGTGAGGGCGATAAGTCCGGGCTCCGCTCCGCACTCCGAACGTCGCTCGTACGCCAGGGGCAGCACAAGCTGCACAGTCGATGCAGGCGACGCGGGGGCTGAGCCGCGCCGCACCAGCCGCGTCGCACACGATCCAAACGTCAGACCATCAAGCCGCACGTCCTCCAGCACACCAACGTATCAACGCTAACGTCAGCTCACGCAGAGGCCGCTTCCGACAGTTCCGAAATAAACGTGATGATTGTGGTAAGATCTTGTCCAGATTTCTCTCTAGATGGACCTTTTTGCAAACCAACCTACTCTTTGAGGCGTCTCTCTTGGAAGTTGCTACCTGGTCAAATGTATTTTCATAATCCACTATTGACTATATTTTTTTAAAGAATTGGGGGCAGAAGAGGTGGTTTACCTGAACATAGTAAAAACAAGCTCAAGTGACCATTCAATGTAACAACTAGTCCTGAACTGGTGTGGCCTCGAATACCCCACTTAGTTTGTGAAAAGCAGCCCTTTGGTGGTATCGGTTCGGGGTACTAGGTTTGCTCAATATAGCACCAATTTAAAAAAAGTTAACACTGACTTGTAGAACTGGTGGAATAACCTGACCGAGGATGATAATCTCTAATGTTCATTCCAGGAGTATTTCCTAACCTGTTGTTAAGGCTCAGAACACAAAAGAGGGCTAGCACAACTGTTCAGGCGTCTATCACTCTGCATGGGAAACATAATAATTTTGTTAGAGAAATCCAAAGGAAAACATGTCAAATGAGGCGCAAAGCTAATAATATCACTTGATGTCCACTCAAAACTTGGGAGGAGAAAGAACAAGGGAAAAAGGTACTGGCACAGCAGTACAGGAATTGGTGCCAATTACATCAACGTCAAAACACATTGTGAAAAACCAAGATATGCTCAGTAAAATTGCTAATCAGGATACACGTGCCATCTGGTGGACACTAGGGGGGTAATTCATAGAAATCAGTGCACGAGTGGTGCACGCGGCTGGCACACATTTCAGGCACAGCATATTCATGGATACATCTATAACCAGCCGTGGTGCAGACTGGCGCAGCAACCCTGCAGCAGCGCCAGTTACACCCCCAACCCCGCGCTCCAAAAACATTGCCCAAATCCAGTACATGGCGCAAAGGCTAGTGGACCAGCATACAGCCCTCCAACCACGAAAATGCATGGGAAAACTCCCCGCAAACCCCTCGGAATACACGTTCCACTCTGGTGCCAGCAAAATCGCGTGGAAAACTCCCCGCCCACCTCTCCGAATATGCATATCCCGCTCGTGCTAGCAAAATCACGTGTAAAATTCCCTGCGCACACCTCTGAATACGCGTACCCCGCTCACACTAGCGAAATCGCGTGTAAAACTCCCCGCGCACCCCTCCAAATACGCGTACCCCACTTGCACTAGCGAAATCGCGTGTAAAACTCCCTGTGCACCCCTCGGAATACGCGCCCCCTGCTCGCGCCAGCAAAATCGCGTGTAAAACTCCCCAGGCACCCCTTGGAACACGCGTACCCCGCTGCGTCAGGTAAAATGCATGGAACAAGTCCCTCCTGTGATGTGGGCTGCCTGTGGGCATGGACTGGGGTGATGGGCTGCCTTTGGGGCATACCCAGGGGTGAGGGGCTGCCTGCGGGGCATGGCTGGGGTGATGGGCTGCCTGCGGGACATGGACTGGGTTGATTGGCTGCTTGCGGGGCATGCCCAGGGATGATGGGCTGCCTGTGGGCCATGGACTGGGGTGATGGGCTGCCTGCGGGGCATGCCCAGGGGTGATGGGCTGCCTGTGGGCCATGGACTGGGGTGATGGGCTGCCTGCGGGGCATGCCCAGGGTTGATGGGCTGCCTGCGGGCCATGGACTAGGGTGATGGGCTGCCTGCGGGCATGCCCAGGGGTGATGGGCTGCCTGCGGGGCATGCCCAGGGATGATGGGCTGTCTGCGGGGCATGGCCTAGGGTGATGGGCAACCTGCGGACCATGGTGTTAAGAATGATGGCAAGGCACGCACTCTGCTTCCCAGTCAAGTTTTCCTGCTGTAGCAACACATTGTCTTCCCCTCCAAACGTTTTCTTGACTCAATCAATCATGCTATCTCTAAGGATTCTGGTACTTATATTCTCACCATTTTTTCCAATTGCAGGTGACTGGGAAACAACTCCCGGGCTCAAGAGGCTGCAGCACCAGGGCCATCATGCCTTACTATGGAGAACCATAAACATGGTTTTCCCCCTCCCCCTATCAAGGGAAAGATTTGTGCTTTGGAGGGAGTTGTTTCCCAGTCACCTTTAATTGGAAGGAAAGTTTGAGAATACAAGTACCAGAATCCTTGGAGACATCAATGTGAATTAACTTGAAACACCTGAAAAGGAAATGTAACTAGACATGCCTGAAAAGGAAAAGAAACACAGCCTCCCTGATGATTGATGGTGTCAAGAAAACGTTTGGAGGAGAAGACAATTTGTTGCTACATCAGGAAAACTTGACTGGGAACCAGAGTGCATGCCTTGCCATCATTCTTAACACTATGTTCCAGGAGTCCCGGGATCAAGAGGCTGCAGCACCAGGGCCATCATGCCTTACTATGGAGAACCATAAACATGGTTTTCCCCCTCCCCCTATCAAGGGAAAGATTTGTGCTTTGGAGGGAGTTGTTTCCCAGTCACCTTTAATTGGAAGAAAAGTTCGAGAATATAAGTACCAGAATCCTTGGAGACATCAATGTGAATTAACCTGAAACACCTGAAAAGGAAATGTAACTAGACACGCCTGAAAAGGAAAAGAAACACAGCCTCCCTGATGATTGATGGAGTCAAGAAAACGTTTGGAGGAGAAGACAATGTGTTGCTACAGCAGGAAAACTTGACTGGGAACCAGAGTGCATGCCTTGCCATCATTCTTAACAGCCTGCAGACCATGGACTGGGGTGATGGGCTGCCTGCGGGGCATGCCCAGGGGTGATGGGCTGCCTGTGGGCCATGGACTGGGGTGATGGGCTGCCTGTGGGGCATGCCCAGGGGTGATGGACTGCCTGCGGGCCATGGACTAGGGTGATGGGCTGCCTGCGGGGCATACCCAGGGGTGATGGGCTGCCTGCGGGCCATGGACTAGGGTGATGGGCTGCCTGCGGGGTATGCCCAGGGGTGATGGGTTGCCTGCGGGGCATGCCCAGGGGTGATGGGATGTATGCGAGGCATGGACTAGGGTGATGGGCAGCCTGCAGGGTATGAGGAGGGTGGATGGGCTGATTAATGATAATAATAATAATAATAATTTGGCATTTATATAGCGCTACAAACCCTCAGGTATCTGAGCGCTGCTTATTATTACCCACGGTGTGTGGTGCTCATTTATCGACCTCGGAAGGATGAAAGGCTGAGTTTGGCCCTGCCGGGATTCGAACCTGCGTTAGCAGGCTCTGCACGGATGTCAAAGCGAGTGCGTATTCCAGGGGTATGCATGGACTTTCACACGCGATTGGCCTGGCGCGAGCATGGCACATGTATTCTGGGGGTGCGTGGGGAGTTTTACATGCGATAGGCCTGGTGCGAGCGTGGTACGTGTATTCCAGGGGTGCGCGTGGACCTTCACACGTGATTTCACTGGTGAGAGCGTGGTACGTGTATTCCGGGGGTGCACGGGGAGTTTTACACACAATAGGCCTGGTGCGAGCATGGTACGTGTATTATGGGGGTACGTGTGGACTTTCCCACGCAATTTCACTGGTGCGAGCGAGGTATGGGTATTCTGGGAGTGCGCGTGGACTTTCATACGCGATTTCACTGGCGCGAGTGGGGTATGTGTTTTCCGGGGGTGTGCATGGACTTTCACACGCGATTGGCCTGGCGCAAGCATGGCACGTGTATTCTGAGGGTGCGTGGGGAGTTTTACACGCGATAGGCCTGGTGCGAGCGTGGTACGTGTATTCCAGGGGTGCGCGTGGACATTCACACGTGATTTCACTGGTGAGAGCGTGGTACGTGTATTCCGGGGGTGCACGGGGAGTTTTACACACAATAGGCCTGGTGCGAGCATGGTACGTGTATTATGGGGGTACGTGTGGACTTTCCCACGCAATTTCGCTGGTGCGAGCGAGGTATGGGTATTCTGGGAGTGCGCGTGGACTTTCACATGTGATTTCGCTGGCACGAGCAGGGTACGTGTATTCCAGGGGTGCGCGTGGACTTTCAAATGCAATTTCGCTGGTGCGAGTGGGTTATGTGTATTCTGGGGGTTTGCATGGACTTTCACATGCGATTGGCCTGGCACGAGCGTGGTATGTGTATTCTGGGGGTGTGCGTGGACTTTCATATGCGATTTCACTGTCGCGAGGTGGGTACATGTATTCCGGGAGTGTGCATGGACTTTCACACGTGATTTCGCTGGCGCGAGTGGGTTACGTGTATTCTGGGGGTGCGCGTGGACTTTCACACGCGATTGGCCTGGCGCGAGCGTGGTACATGTATTCCGGGGGTGCGTGTGGACTTTCACACGCGATTTCGCTGGCACGAGCGGGTACGTGAATTCCAGGGGTGCGCATGGACTTTCACACGCGATTTTGCTGGCGTGAGCAAGTTGCATGTGTTCCGGGGGTGCGCATGGACTTTCACAAGTGATTTCGCTGGTGCGAGCGGATACGTATATTTCAGGGGTGCGTGTGGACTTTCACACACAATTTGGCAGTATGTGCCCTCCCGGGTGTGCACCCCCTCACCATGCCCCGCAGGCAGCTCATCACACCTGGGCATGCCCCGCAGACAGCCCATCACCCCTGGGCATGCCCCGCAGGCAGCCCATCACCCCATACCATGCCCCACAAGCAGGCCACTTGACACCATGCACTTGGGAGCCCCGACACATGTCCCCCACCCACCTCTATTGACTGGCACCTGCTAGCAGGCCCTGTCTCATGTCCCACTACCCCCCACCCACCCCCCATTGACGGGCACCTGCCAGCAGGCCCCGACTCATGTCCCCCCAAGCCCCCACCCACTCCCATTGATGGGTACCTGCCAGCAGGCCCCGACACATGGCCCACCAAACAACATGTCCTAACAAACAGAACGATGGCCATAATGCCAACCCAAATACCCCCTTCTCCGCAGTACAAGCATGCAACCATCTACTGCACCCACTCCCAAATTACCCATGCCATGATAGTCTTAAAAGAGCCACCTTGGCCATGCATAAATACACAACAGAGCCACATAGCGGCAACTCATGACTGTGGCAATGTTCATTGAGACATGAACAAAACCAATGATAGTACACAACACCAATCATGAAGTTAAAATAAATGTATTAAAAAACATAATGAAATGACATAATGAAAATCAAACTTGCAAATTAATAAATAATGAAAGCTATTACCAAAAAAAAAGAAAATCCAATGAAAAACAAAAATCCCCAGCATGAAAAAAGAAAACTGGTCCATCGCCAATGTCAATATGAATTAAATAATTAAAAAAGAGAAAACCATTGATCCATGGGAATTGTAAAAAAAGAAAGTATGTACAAGTCTCAAACTACAAATACAATCCAAGTCCAAAGGGTCCATGATCCCCAAACAAAAGGAAACCTACAAAAAGTCCTATGAATAAAAAACTATATACGTAAAGTGGAGCGAAATCCATGAACGCCAAAAAAAAAGAAAAAACGAAGGACAACTAACCCTAAAGAACTATGTACAAAGGCGGCATGTAAGTCCTACGGCTCACTTGTTGATGTTCCGGGTCATGGCATCATCGAACTCCATGTCGATGTTCCGGAGGCGGGCCTCTTCCCTGGCCTTGAGGTCTCGCAGCCATGGCCTCCTCCAACTCCCTGCGAGTTGCCTCCAAGCACTCAGCCGCCTCAATGCCCTGCACATGGAGTTCTCCACCCTGACCATAGTGAACCGTGCCTCCAGCGCTCACTGCCACTACACATCTATCTGCTGGCAAAACCGCTGCCACACGGAAGACACTCCCAATCCAGGGTCCTCCTGCCCTCTGGCCGATGCCTACCCCTGTGATGTGGATGGCCCAGAATCGGAGGACTGAAGAATTCAACTAGCGAGTGGAACTGTGCAGGAAGCGACAGTCGATTAGAGTCCAACACGGAGCCAACCATTGGAGACCGTGCCAGTGATGTAGGGTATGCAGGATTGATTCTTTGCTGACCGAATTGCTGTGGAAGTGTACCATTGAAAGGGACGCTGTTACCTGGAGCTCCACAGTGACTTATCTGCAAAGCCTTTTTTGCTCTGGGGAGCTATGACACGTTATCCACTTGATGCTTGACACACCTGTGAGAACTTCAAACCGTGGGCACTAGCAGGTTACTGCTGCTGGACCCGGACAGCTAACGTTCTCCAGGTGGAATAATTGTGGAGTTTTCAACCAGGACGGGGAACCACCTGTTGATGCTCTTGTACGAGGAATTCCATGTAATCATACTTTGAGAATCCGGTGATACTGACACACAGATAGTGTCCGTCTGAAAATCTTTTTCTCAGAACATTTTATGAATTTCTGCGTCTATGCTATTCTCCCACTTTGATATTGCCCCTGAAGAATTTCCATGGAGTAAACCCGTAATAGGAAAGAAACATGTTGGGCTGGTTTTTATGCAATGTTGAAATGTATTTGGTGTATGAATGAATGAATAATGCTTCATGAATGAGTATGATTGGTATGAATGTCACGAGTGGGTGGATAATCTAATGAAGAATTGAAATTGCTTGTTTTTCATGATATAGATCTTAAATTGTTTAGATTCTTCTATGTATTGGTCCAAGCCATGTAATTGCACTGCCTTGGTCCTGCACAGTGTGGCTGTTCTCTAATGTTTCTGTCTAAAAACATTTTTCCCCATATCTTTTTTTCCTCTGTTGATTAAATCCATGAAAGGCGAATTAATTTTGTTAATGTGTCAAACCAATTTAATATAAATGTGTTTGAAATAAATTCCTTTTAAGAAAAAACAAAAAATGTTGGGACTCTTTTCAATCTATTGCCCATAAGGTTGATGCTGGCTCGTTAACTTGAGGTCAGTGTTTGGTTCAGTTACACCCTGTTAAAATAGCGGTATAAATTTGGAGTCACTAGCTCTGTTGTTGCTTGACAAGGGTTCCGCCCTTAATGTGAGGGTCTGCTGGTGACTCACCTTTTTCCCTCAAACTCCTTGTGTTAAGATGTTGATGGCCCAGAGCCATCATCGCTCCCATGCTGAGCCTGCTGCTGCCGTGCATGTGCCCTGCTTGTCGATGCCTGCATGTCTCCCTCTTGCTGGGGTCCAGTTGGTGGGGTGGCCACCCCTGCTGGACCTCTGACTCCCGACTGTGGCAGGGATGTGTCCTCCACCAGCCTGGCCTCTGGTTCAGGGGCAGCTCCACAGGGTGCCCAGGTGATACTTGGACAGGAAGATGGCACGGAGGATAAGTGGTGCATAGGGGGTTCAGTTGAGGAGGGGGTCACTAGAAGATCCAGCACACAGAGGAACCCAGCGCCAGTGACCTGTCCTAGTAGGCTGACGCGGTCAATGAGGTATTCGAAATGACGTGCATTGTCCTCACGAGAACTCTGCACGTCATCCCGAATACCATGTTGACGCAACGCCACCCCAGCTAGGACAGGCTCAATCCGGTCACGGATTGCCATGTCCACAGAGAGAGAAAGGCCAGTTGATGTTTGCGCATCCCCTCCCTGAAAACAGGTCTGGACGAAGGCATCCCTGCTGGTGCGGAATGATGCAGTCACAGGATCGGGGACAGAATTACACACAGGCACCTCCGCAGCGGCATGTGCTTCCTCCTGTCCCTGCCCCTGGACTGCACCACTAGGACCAGTGGAATGCCCCCCTCCAGACCCTGTGTGTGGGCCTTCCACGGCCTCCTCCTCAACCGAACCCCCACCAACCTGGATGACTCCGTGCCATCGTCCTCCATACACCTCGGGGGGGGTCAGCTGCCCCTACAGCTGCCGAGGAGTCCACCTCCGACCTCCGCCTCTTGGACCTTCCCTCGGCAGCTGCGGCCATGGATGTGGCACCAGACTCCTCACTCCCGGAAGAGATGACTAAGTGGGAGGAGAGCTGGGCCTTGCGTCTCCAGCTGGCGGTGGGATCCCTGCCTCTCTGCTCCACAGTACCGTCCCCGCCCTCTTCATCAGTCGACGCTGCAGACAGGGAGAGACAGAACACAGGCACCAGGGCACTGTACAATGGTCGGATACACACGTGACAGTTGCACATGAGTGGTGGTGTCAAACTTCACAGATGGCATCACACTCCCCAACACTCATATCATTTGAACCCACACACATGCACAAATAGACAGGAATCATGCAGCAGACAGCAGCATCCATACACACACACCAGCATGAACCTCCGAAGGTTGGCATGATGTCACAAGCAAAATGGGGAGTGCCGAACACATGCACACACGCCAACAGACAGACATGAATCTGTACATCTCCACCACCTGTCACAGTACAATCATCGGCAACTATGTCACATCTGCCAATCGGGATCCTACATGTCTGTGTCACATGCATCAATGGCGTATCACTGTCGCACACATGTGAAACACACACACGCACATGTATGCTGTGCACATACATGAATGTGGAACCAGCAACGATGTGTCACACCCCAACCATGCCATAGTACATACACAGAAATACTCACATGTGTGCATCTCCACATGCAGTTGTGCATCATGCTTTGGAACACATAAACCATTGATGTGCATCACACATGACAGGACTCTCATGCAGCACGGTCATGTCCCTGCACATACACATCCATACATGGCCCTTTTCAGACATATGTCCAAGCTGCACACTTCTGGCACACCCCAACATGCACTGCGTCCAATAAGTACGCATGGACACTTACCGCTCAACTCCAGACCTGTCTCCCTCTCAAGGATCTGGCAGTGAAGAGCTGGGTTAATGCATTCCAGGACACTCATGTCGTCGGTGGTAAGGTGATTCCGGCGCCTCACTGCATCCGCTGCTTCCAAGAGGCACCGGGCCTTCCTGAGGGTCCTGGACCTGTAGTCCTCCCAGCGTTTACGGACGTGTTGTATGTAGCGGGTTGCCACCCCCTCCGTGTTGATGGCAACCACGATGTCCAGCCAGATCCTCTCCCGTCCATCCTTGTCGGCGCGTCTTCTTCTGTTGAGGACATCATAATGCACCAGGACAGGCTCCACCATGATGCCAACCTCTCCTGCTGTGAAGCTGGCAGCCCTCTGCCTCTCTGGCTGGGGGTTGCCAGTGGTGTCTGATGGTGTTTCCTCCGACATGGCAAACCCCGAGGCAGGTGTGGGTGGGCAACTGGGTCCTGGTGCTGGGCTTTGGAGCGATGGAACTTCAGTCGGGAGTCTTCTGTTCCAGCAGGGGTGGTCACAGCAACTGGACCCCTGCAGATGGCTGACGTTCAGGCACCAAATTGCAGGGCACATGGCCAGCAGAAAGGCAGGCAGCAGCAGATGTCTGGTGTGAGTCTGCTCGGGGCTCTGGGGGGCAGGAAAATGGCCTTCTGGGCATGAGTGTGGTCTTCCGTGTGTTGTCGCGTGGCCAGCTTGATACGGAGTGATTTGGCACATGAAAAAACAGCATGTGAGCGTGTAATTCGAGGAAAGGCCCTTAGAGCGTAAGCACGTATGTGATGTAACACGTGCAGGTGTTTCCCTCAGCACGGGTACATCCGCACGTGCCAAAAAATCACATCCGCGTGTGAATGCGTATAATTCACGGAAAGGACCTTAGCGCGTAAGTGACATTACGCGAGTGGGTGTTGCCTTCAGCACGGGTTAAAGGTCAGTGCGTGTCAGCAGACCACTGTACGTGCTGTTCGTGGAGACCGACGCATGTGTTTACTCTGCTGGAATCACACGGGATTACTTCACAGCGTCTGAAGTCCGTACCTCTTCTTTTGGCGGGGTGTTGCCTACGCGCACAAGCGCGTGTGTTTTTGGTTTTTTTTCCACGCAAGGCAGGCGGTGAGTCGTGTATGCTATTTTTCCCACTGTGGTTCCCCCTGTGCATGCGTACCGTTTTTGAGGTCACCGTACTGCTGAAGGTAAAATCCATGCACGTGGGCTACCGGGGTCGCGTGCACATATTTTTTTTTAATTTTCAATTTCTTGTTCTTATATTTTGTCAATTTTTGAATTTTTTTTTCTTTTTTGGGGGTGCCTGGGCATTGCGTGACCCGTCTATTTTCCCCAGGGGTCACAGACAGCCTTGCAGGAGCAATGGGGTACCTATTCCATCAAGTACCCTGCCCCCTTCTAGCCAATTGCCCAGGACAATTGTTGAGTGAATCTCCTAGAGCCTATTTTCCATCTGTGCCATGGTTGGGAGGCCACCAAAGGCTAAGGGCGGCAAAGCTGGGCGTCCTCCCAGGGCTGGGCGTGGTCAGGCACGTGGGCTTAGAGACCAGGGAGGACAGGGAGTCCAGGGTGGCTACAGGGGGGGAAGAGGCAGGGGTGCCCCTCTGGGGCAGGATGCCCAGCCACGTGCTGGTGCATACATGCCACCACCCCCTGTGGCTCCTGGTGATGCAGCTGTTGCATCACAACCTGGCGCCCATATCACCCAACAGCAATTTACATCTGCTGTCACGGGCCCACCGGTGGTGGTAGCTGCAGGTGCAGCTGTGGGCACCTCCACTCAGGCTCTGGGTCAGGCAGCGCATGTTGCGTTGCATGACGGGGACTCCCAGGATGGTTTCCAACTTGTCCGGAGGTTGGGGTCACGTGTGCCCACTGTAGCTGTGACTGTGGCACATGTGTCTGGGGCAGTTATGATATCTGCTGCCCCAAGCAGCCGTGTGGTGCTAACTGCATGTGTAGATGCTTCCAACACCACCCTGGCAGTGAGTCAGACCCAAGCCTGTCCTCATACCAACACCCACTGCCTTGGTCCAGTCCGCCAGCACCACTGCCCCCTCTGATCAGGGCCACATTGCCCACTCAGGGTCAGTACCACCGGCCAAAAGGAGGAAGCGTGCTCCTGCACAAGAGGCTGGGACCCCAGATACGGCCCCCGGCCTCTGGTACATCAAGGAAGAAGCCTTTCTGCAAGCAGGAACTGGACTTCCTTGTGGACTACGTGTCGGAACACCAACGCAATATGCTTGTGGGTCCACAGTGCCGTACAACGCATCACCAGCTTTGGGTCCACTGGCAGCATGTTGCAGATGGTGTGACAGCCATGGGATTCCAGGTGCGCACGGCTCAGGACTGCTACAAGGGTTGGAATGACCTCCGCTGCAGTGCAAAACAAAAGCGTGCCTCCAATTATTCCATGTCTCTGGTGACTGCTGGTGGGCCAGCATGAGGCGATCACTTCAGAGTTCATCCCAGTTGAACAAATCCATGGAGTGGGAGAGAGAATGGATTATGATGCATCATCTGGTGAGTATTGATGCGTGTGACTCAATGACATGTGTGTTTAGCATGTGTGCCCCTCCTGGCTACAACTTGGCTCCTTCCTTTCTTCAATCTCCCTCTCTACCTGTGGTGTGCACCAGGGGTCTGACCTCTAGGCCTGACTATACAAACAGCACCTGGCAGCTCTCGCCTACTGCATTTTCATTTTCTGGTACCACTTCCAGTGCTATGCTTATGACAACCAACTCATTTCCAGGCTGCCCTTGGGCAACTCTTCTCCCTCCCTTATTTCTGATAGCCTCATTGCCATTTGCAATTGGTGTACTGCAAACGATCTCTGTCTAAATGCCAGCAAGACTTACATCCTCCTCATCGGTACCCCTTTGCCATCCTTTCCCCTCATTCTCTGGGCAGCCCCAATTGGCCCTCCTCTTACCTCCACCTGCAAGGCCAACAACCTCGGGGTCACCTTTGACTCAACACATTCCTTTTCCACACACGTTTCTGACGTATCCACCCTCTACCACTAATCCAGCTCTGTAATCCCTTCATTGCCTATCAGTGGATGCAAGGATGATACTTCAGACCCTCTGCATTGTGCACAATGATTTCTTGGGACTGGTGCGAAATAGCTGCAACAATCCCTCTGCACATTCCTCCACTCTTGATTCCTTTGCTCCTCCACCTCACACTCCCTCCAGGTCAGTTGTTAATTGAATAGATTAGCTTGGGGTAGATCTGTGTGTACTGCTGGGTACTCCCTTTGGAACAGCCAACTGTGCATGTTGAAGCTTGAGGAGAAACATCTCTGCTTCCGGTAGCAACTCAAGACCTTCCTATTTGCTCCTGCATTAGCCCCTCTTCTCCCCAGCTGAACAGTTTCCTCTGTCGACACTGTGCCCCTGCACACACTCTGTCCTTCGGGCCCAGGTACCTGCTCACCCTGCCTCCTTGCTGCACTGCGCACTTTGGGGAAGTATGCCACCCTGTAGAAGTCCAGGACCACAGCCTGTCTTTCTCCGGGTGTTCTGGCCATGTATATGTGCCTGCGGACTGAGGGGCATGCAGTGATGATTGCCAACACCTGGTGTAGGCAGCGTGACTTTGTGGGCTGTGAGACACCCCCCACTATGACAGTTGTCTGCTGAAATGACCCAGTGGCCAAAAAATGCAGTACATTGAGCACCTTCTCTACGGACCTCAATGCTTGGGAGCACAGGGTGGGTGATGTGAGTTCATCATCCTCCCACTCCCTGACCAGCTCTAGGATGGTATGAGGTGAACCTATATCTGTCGTAGACCTGGTCATCAGGCATCCCAAAAAGGCTGGTCAGGGCAAAAAAATGCGGTGCCTGGCTATTCTCCTCCTCCTACAGTGTCCCACGATCACTGCTGCGAGGAACAGGACATTCATCGTAGCTGTATATGCTTGTTTGTTGTTTGTGCGCACTTTCATGCTGTGCGGGGGCGCTTCCGCCTGCTTTCGTGTGGCGGACGTAATTGTGCGTGTGTTTTGACATGCGCAGGTTTTCCCTATTCGATTCCATGAATATGTGTAGTTCGTGTGCTGCGTGTGGGCGATCTGTGTACTTCCCAGCAGTGCTTCCCCAGTTACACCCTTATTTTCGCGCGTTGTTCTCCATTCCACGTGTTCTGCCCCCTTTTTGGTGTGTGCGCTAACGTTGTGCACTTTCGCTGTGCGCGTCACGTGCGGATTTGGCGCAAATCCCGGGAAATGCATGCGCAGGGCCTTCCATGAATCACATGCGTGCGATTCGCACGTGTGCGCTGGCTTATTCACGCTTGTGCCAGCTTGCGCCACAACAAATTTCGGCACACATTTATTCCTTGAATTACCCCCTCAATAACAAAAGCAATAATGAGTCTTACTTTCAGTCCTCCGGAGTATTGGAGGATGCTTGGCTAATATACTTTACTGATGAATACAAGGCAAAGGGCAATGTAGAGAAGGCGCTGAGCACTGTCAACATCTGTCTGTTACCTTGGCCCCCCTCCATTGACTAATTAGATATTGAGTTCACTATCAACAAAATAAATAACTCACAAGCATCTGGTCCAGATGGGGTGATTAATGGCATTATTAAGAACAACCCTGTACTCTGGGCAGATATTCTTTATTACATATTTACACACATTATTAGGCACTCCATCTGCCTGATTTCTTAGACCTCCTCGCTACTCGCCCCAATCTTTAAAAAAGGTAACAGAGAAGATCCTTCCAGTTACTTCCCTAGTTCATTGATTGACAGAACACCTCAAATCTTTGCAACATTATTGCTGAATGAATTGACACAGTGGGCTGAGAGGGCCAATCTTTTGAGTCCCTTACAAACAGGTTTCAGGACAAGAAGTGGCACAGTAGTGAGTGTGCTGGCCGTGAAGGTCTTTCTCTCTGACATTAGGCTTCCCTTGTGCCATTCACTGTTTGATGCAACAATGGACCTATACTCAGCTTTTTACAACGTGGATATCTCTAGACTATGGCTCAAGCTTTCTATTTGGGGGATAGAGCTCGGGTTATTGCGACGGATCCAATTGCTTTACTCTAACAATTCGACTAAGGTTAGATTAAATACACTGGGTGAATTATCAAGAAATATCTATCTAAACAGGTGTGTGCACCAAGGGTGCATGTTAGCCCCCATCTTTTTCAATTTGTATTTGGTCGATCTTTGGGGCAAAGGTGCGGATTGGGGGGCTAAACTGCAAAGTGGCCAGGTCTGAAAGTGATCTGTATTGCCTACGCAGATGATCTGACATTAAGTGATTATACACCGGCCGGATTACAGCAGCAGCCTGAAGGTTTAGAGAAATATCTCATTGCTAACCACCTGCAGATTAACTCTAGGAAATATTGTGTAATGATTAGCACAATGTGGAGGAAAAATAGTAATTTCAAGTGGAATCTAAACAATACTCCAATTCAGAGAGTTGAATCAATCTGACCTGGGCTTTATAATTTCTGTAAAAAAAACATCAAGAATATCTTATATCACGTATGGATGCAGAGATTCGGTCATGTACCTCCCTCCTAAAGGCCATAAAGAGCAAATTATGTGCCTAGTCCTTAATTCTACTCATTGAGTTCTATAAAGTTAAGGTGTCACTAATTATCCTGTATGGCTGAGAATTGTTAAATATTAGCTATAGGAAATGGTTTGATGTTTTAGAGTCTAATATTTTAAAAGGAACCCTGGAAATCGCGATCTCAGTTCCAATTATTGTCATCAGATTGGAACTGGGACTGATCCTCTGGTAGTCACAATACATTAGAAGGAGCCTTTCTTTATTGGGCAATCTGGAATGCAGGCATATCTTCTCTGGGTTGTACCTGATGGTATTACTTTCAAAAGAATCAAATCCATATAAAAAGAAATGTGAGAGCCGATGGGCAAAGACGAGGGAGTTGGTGGGTTTGAGTGGTCTAGAGCCTGAGAGCGTGATGAAAAAGAAAATCAAAAACTAGCACAGAACAAAGGATATGGAAGATCTGGGTAGATTAAAACGTTATTCTTGTAAGGAGTTTCTTTATATGCCTCCAATGGTATTGAGAACATTACCTAGCTAAATTCCCATCTTTGACATTTCGGCATTGGTACCTCAGGTTCAGACTACAGACTTCAATGCCTCCCCACCCTGGAATTCATTGGCCCCAAGCTTTGTATCCCTATTGAAATGCAAACTTTCAGGGTGTGCAAAATGGGTTCTGTTGAGACTTTATTTCATCTTGTGATGTGTTGCCCACACTTCTTGGATTTGAAAATCGGAAGCTTTGGGCGATTCGTCCATTCAACGTTGCAGATTTTAACTCATGATTTATGGTGGTGGTTTATGATGAGTCCAAGTATCACTTACTATTACTTTGGGTAAAATGTTAATGTTCATTTTTTCCGAGCTGACCAAGGAACCAAACAAGGTATAAAGGACCTAGTCGGCATTGACGATCCCTAATGTGACAGATATCTATTTTATATATTCAGTAAACCAGCAATGCTATTGACTTAGAACTTTTAAGGAAATGTTTATTTTATGTACTTTTAATTCTTTCCTTTTCCCCCTCTTTTCTTCCTTTCTTTTTCATGTTTAATTGTTTCTATAATGGCATGTTATATCTATGTTTATTAGCATAAAATGTGTGTAAAAGTACTTTTTGTACAGGAAAACACAATATAAAAAAGGGAGGTGATTCTGATTGGCACATGACATCACTTCAAAGGCAGTATCTTCTTACATTTTATGTAGGCAAACATACATTCATGGGCAGGTCACAGACAGAGGGTTTAAAAGGGCTGCCAGTCACTCTCTCAGGAACTCTCTCTCTTGCTCTCTGGCTAGCTCTGGGTCGCAGTGTGCTGCATTCGATGGCAGGCAGCAGGCTGTCCCGGAAGGCTTTGCTGAGTTCATTCATGCAGAGAGGAAAAAAGAAACAGATAAAGAAATTCTACAGGGCGGGCTCGGTCCAGGCAGTCGCAGGGGGTCCTGACCGTGATGTACCGGGCGCAGACAGAAACAAGCATTATTCTTTGTAAGATTCTAGTGAAATTTGAGGTGTGTGATCTGTGGTTTGTGAGGTGCATTTTACAGACAATAGCAGACTGGGGAATTCTGTGTTACATTAACAAATGTGGGAAGTCATTTGTTATGTGTTCTTCACCACCCAAGTAGCAAGCTTCAAATATATAAGACATTGAGCTGTCAAAGCAAATGCTATCTTTCAAGGTTTTTAGATAACTATGTTTTGAACTGCAGCATGAAAAGGGGTGCTTGAAATCCATTTATCGTGGGGAAAGCTACTGCAACTTAATTGTTTTTTTTATATTTCATTTTCATTTTTGAATCACAGGAAATGTCATGTGAAAACACTGTGCATTGCATGTTTTTTTTTAAATATTTTGTATAATTCTAATTCCTTATAAAGCACAAGAAGAAAAGAAGTAAGCTGCTAACATTAGCATTGAGGAATTGATCGATCGACCTCAGCATGCAAAAAAAAAACTACAACTATGGGATTGGATTTTGACCTATGAACATCGTGCATCACTCAAATCCTCCCTTTCTGGTTCCACGAGCATGTTGAAATTACACTCTCTTCCGAAATATCTATCATCTTGTCCCTCTCGTTATCATCGGAACCAATTCTTGAAATTCAGATTGAACGCCTTAGCCACAAGAGAAACACTCTGGCGACGATGAGACAAAACCATCGATTCCGACAAATGCAGGTTCTGTATGACAGGAGAAATCAAGTCATTAAAACATCTTATAACTGCATGTACAGAGCTCAATATTCCTCGAGAACTACATCTTGGTTCCTTTAAACCTATTCTTTACGACGTAGATGACTGGTGGGAACTTGTCTCAGTGGGGAGAAACATCATGCTCACATGTAGCATAATCAATTTTCTAGACATGATTTTGGTCACTGACCCGAAAAAAAAATCCAACTACATGAACAAACTAAAGTGCAAGGATTTCTGGAACACCTGAACGTACTTCAATGACATGTGGCTGGGTGATGTCCAAATATGCAACTCTTACTGGAATTTAAAAGCTGAACTTTGTGATACTGTAATGTAGCAAAAGTTTGATTTTGTATTGAACTGTAGTTTTACAATAAAAAAATAAAAAAAAATAAAAGAAGTAAGTCAACCTCGGTCTCTTTATTATGTGTCCTGGTTATTTGTGATAGCATACAGACACATGTGAAACAGGTGGTAATTACATCTTACTGCAGGTGGTATCCTCATATTACCACATGTGGTAAAATGCAAAACAAAACTGGTCACTGTGAATAGAGTCCATCTCAGGGGCTGTTTATATGAATAACAGCATCCATATGCTCTGGTAAGTGTATTCCTGATTACCACCAAAGTGATATTGTAGATTAACTACCACATGATGATAAACTTGCGATTTAGGGCGCACCAGGTCCGGTCTTGGTTTACCATTTATAATCCTGGTATAAGAATATTATCAGGCAGTCTTGTATGTTTAGAGCTCATCAAAATACCACAAAATACCCCAAGAGGCTCACCAAACATACTGCCAAATATCTTTGACAGACTCCAGTGCTTAATGTCCTATTGCGACAGCGGTCTTCTTGCAGTGTCCCCTGACTAGGTAGCATAACCCAGATATCCAAGTACTCTGTCAAACCTCAGGTTATGGACCTAAACTTCACAGCATTCCAGCCTCCATGTATTCTCCCCCTCACCAATAAAGTGTACATTCATTTCTTAGGTCCTCATGCTAGCCTTCATTTGTAGTTCTGGTTGTTTGCCATCCACACCCATGACATTCTACCACACGCACATTCCTCATCCCACTTTCGGCTGGCAAGAAATGGGCTTATGTTGTCTCACTAGAACTCTGGTGCTCTCCCTGATTCACTAGGGGACCTCCCCATTTCTACTTTTACTCCTACTCTTTAATTTTTCTTCTCCAGCTTCTTCTCCAACTGTCTTTTCATACTCCATTCCAACTTTTCCACCATCCCCTGTTCTAGTAACCTCCTATTCTCCAAATCATCCCATGCCTCCTGTACCACTGGCTTTATCTGAACTTCCAACTACATCTGCACTTAAACTCTTTCTTTACCCCCAGCTACTTCTACACTTCCTGCGCCATGACCTCCTCCTGCACCACCAGAACTTTCTGTATCACCACCTCCTTCCACATCACCAACTCCCCTACTGCTTCACCACCCTCTGCAACACCAGTTCTCCCTGCACTACCTCCTCATACTTCACTTGCAACCCCACCTTCACTTACAAACCCCTCATCCCCAAATGCTCTGTTCCTCTACTTGATGTGCCACTCTTCCAAACTCCCACACCCTAGTGCTTGTTACATGGGTTTAGGCTAGGCTTAGGCCAAGAATCTGCAATAACTATAGTGATTGGTTCACACACCAGCGCACATTGCTCTCATGTGGTTCTCTCCTAAATATCCCCAGCTTATTCTTGCGGTGGTGAAGGCACGCCTCTAAAGGATCACACTAGAAAAAATGCAACGCTCTAGGGAAAAACTGTCAAGAGATTCTTGCAAAGATAACACGTTTTAATTATACAAAAAATAGGTGTGCCAGCAAAGAACTCTGATGCTCAGTAACGTTCTAAGCAAAAAGGTGTAAGCAAGAGCTTAAAAGGGGGCACAGCATCATACACATACATGTATGGTCAGCCTCCATATGGGATGCCAGGTCATTGGTCATTGGCCGCAGCCCCGTCCATCTGTCCTCCATTATGTGGGTCAGCTGGGCTCATCATCTCCAGGGAACCAAGGTCCACAATACATTTAAATGTGTTCTTCTAACAATGCTACTCTATTACTAGACAGGGCTCCTGGCATGATCCTTGGCTGGCACAGTGGGAGGCTCGAGGTCACTATGACCCGCACACATTTCACTCATCCCAGTTGCATCGTCTCGCGTCCAAGGTTTCCACCCTCGCTTTTGAACTGTAATTTATATATCATGCTATTGTAAAGTACAGATAGGGGGACAATTTTTTTAGATCTTTTATGGTTGTCTGGTTTATGGAGTCAGCTGGTATCTTGGAATTCAGGGGCCTTGGGACTTGGACAGTTGTGGGGGCTATAACTTGTAGTTGGCTGGGTGGGATTCAGGTGTTTACTCTGGCCTGGTTGTGATAACACATGCATCAAGGTGCGTAGCACTGTCTCATGACCTTGCAGGATGCATTCTTTCTCAGGATAAACGTATTGGCAACAATTTTAGAACAAAGGAGGGTTTCTGTGGAACTTAACAGTGGGGGTCTTTCTCTCATCAGCGTTTGAGCCTACTCGGGTTTCTACTTCAGGTTTGCAGCCTGTGTCTACTGCGCTGCTATGCAGTCCCTATATTTCGAACATAGCTACAAAATGGCACCTGTTTATATGCGCACACTACGTCTAAACATCTACAATTTGCATTATATTATGTTTGTGCAGGGTCTCTTAGCATGCCCCCCTCCCCCCTCGCACATGACAGGTTTCTTCATGGTATCCGCCTCACCCTAAAGTGCTTTGGGGAGGTGGGATAGGTTCATCTCCTTCCCAACCGTGGACTGAGCTTTTGAAAGAGCCATCCTTCATCTTGATTTTCACTCACTTGTTCATGCACTGTGGCCTGCAAGTATCAACCCTCTTGGCGTGAGCCAGTGAGTCCAACAGTCATTCTGTAGTCTGTGACTGAAGTAGCGCTGGAACCATGTACCTGTTCTGGGTTTGCTGTACAGGCACCTCTGTAAGACCCACTGTACCTGGCCTGTAGATTATTTTGATCAAATCCTGTGTCAAAGTTTGATTGTCTAAAGTGCCAGCAGCAGTTGTGTCCCCCATGTCAGGATTCCAGGCCAGCAGTGTTGTAGGGTTGACCAGGGGATCATCCTAACTCCCACAACATGTAGTCCGTGGTGGGGCTCATACCCTCCACAGACACTTTAAGGGCCAAGCTGGGGACTTCATCGCAGACTCTACAGTTGTGGATGAAGCAGCTTAGAGATTCAATAACAGCTCACACAAGTGCTGCAGGCCTAACAAATCCCTTGCTATATGTAAGGAAGGCATGGTATCAAAGTAAGACAGAAACAAGTGATTACAGTTCAAGGGTGTTTATTGAACTGTAAAACCGGTGAGATAAACGCCTAATCTAAACCGAAATCTAAGATGAGAGCAAGCTACGACCATAACATAATAATAATACAGTCCTGGTAGAGCCAAGTCACATAAAAAAGGCCTATGCTAAAAATCTATCGTCAAACCTTACCTCTATGCTACACAATACTGTGAAATAATGTTCACAAGAAAGGAAAAGAGTGTTCACAAAATGATAAGTTAGGATGTTATGGCCCGGGTCTCCCTTCCCCACGTTTTTAGCACAGGACAAGGAGGGACTATTGAGCACACAACACTCCTGGGCTTCTCTGGCACAAGCTTACAGTTCCTTTTATCTATATCCGTGCCTTCTGTACCCAATTCTCTTTTCATGCAAAGTCTCTTGATTCAGAGGGCCTGATATGCCATAACAACAAAACAAAGGTTCCTTCTGTTAATGTTCCACTTGGCTGATTACGCTTCACCCCCGGATCCCTCTCAGCCAGGCTAGGATCCCTTTTCTCAGTCATCAGCCTCCCTCAGTTGGGTTCATACTTTCAAAACGCTTGCCAATTGTAAAAAGAGACTTCCGAAGGGCAATCATGTTTCACCTGGTCACACTGTTATCATATGGCAAGTGTTGGCTTTGCAAAATCCCTGTTTGTACGAGTTTCCCCTCAGCTGGTCGCAAATGCCTATTTCACAAATTCCCTCAGTCGGGCTCACTGTCTTACAATCGTCAAAACTCTGTAACGCATCAAGGACTTTCGATTGTACAATCGATTTTGGCTTGACACTTCACACCGGCCTTCCCCATGGCCTCTTGTTATTGGTAGTTTTAATACTTTTGTAGTTTGACATTCTCTTTGTTCAGGAGAGGGGTACCAACTAGAGACCTTCGAATGAGCGCCCAAGTGGCGATGGACCACTCTATCTCTGGTACCCAGTTTTTTCACAAGAAATACCTCTGTCTATTAATTTTCTTAATGTTGCCACTGCAAGCTTGAGCCCAACACAGTCTGATCCCCTAGCAGGGTCTTCCAACTCACCAGCTGTGCTGAACTTGTTGCTGTTTCTTTTACCGCGGGAGTCAAGGACGGTACCACGATGGCAACCGCATCTCCCCGCTCTGGTGATCAGTGCAAGAGGGTTCCATGTACCTCAGACATCCATCACATCATTTGTCACCTCCGAGTCCCGGTCTTGTGTGGTGTTTGTTGGAGGCTTTGAGGGCCTGGGTTGAAAAGGGCAAAGGTAACTCCCTCCAGGCCTCGCTGTTTTTCTCCCCTGTTTGAACTGCCGTCCTGGAATAGCTGCTTCCTCATGCGTACGGCTATGCTTAGAGCGTGATCTTATGCTCCGCCTTTTCTACCTATGGGAAGGGAAAGGGCAGTCACGTGTGTGGCCTAGCTCTGCCTGACCCTTGTATTGGGACATGTCAGGTAAACGGCTCTGGTCTTATTCCATTGTCACTCACGGTGTGAGAAAGTGTTTGTGTTGGAAAAGGGGGGTGTAGAGTTTCTAAATATCCTACTTGGCAGGATGGGGAAAAGATGTCAGATGGAAGGGGATACTGCCTCTCACCCTTCGGTGTCCCACGTCTACTCCCCGAAGACCCCTCATCCAGGTGATTCTCTCTCACTGGTCCACCCGCAGGAACTGCATCCAATAGCGATGACCATGTCCTGGCCACCTGGATGACAGAGCCCCGGGGACTAGCGAGTGTGACAAACTTCAGGTTTCTCATATATATCAGTCCTCTACTGGATCATCATCCCTTCTCACAGGTAAAGAGTACAGTATATAGGCATCAAGCATCTGTGTAGATGATGGTCTACTCCCTGTTCCTTTTAATGTCCCATCTGTGTACAAGGTGCGCTTGTCACTGAGAAGGCTATCCAACGGCATCTCCACCAGGTAGGCTGTGGATGCATTGTTCAAACAACTTTGAACAGGTGCCACTGATGTGCTGCTCATTGATGACATACATTTTGAGCTTGCCTTTCCTCAAACTGGAAAACATTGGGTTGGTTGGTCTTCTGCCTGCTGCCTGTGTTCTTTCACAAAAGATACCCAACTGGTGTCACATGAGGATTGATGGACATACCCCACTTCCAAAATAAAACAATAGGTAATCCACCAGTCGTACTCCTATCCCAACGATGAGCCTGTTCAAAGACAATGGAGTCTGCAAAGACAATCAATCAATTAATTTACTTTTTACAAAAAGATGTTTATCAAATGTATTTATTTTGTCAAAAATACAAAACCCTAAATCAACATCATATGTTTATTTACGACATATTTAAAAGTGCATCTGTGCTGATATTTTCACTCATACTATCATTCCAACAATTGACATCCCTGTCACTCATTTGAGTTCAATCATACTTCTAATATGTCATATAAAGGTGCTAGTGTTGTGCTACAGTGTTTACAAACATACAATGTACCTAACCAGGCCACCTCGACTGAGGTAATATATGGATCACTCAAACCACATATGTTGATCAAACATGTGGTCGCTCTATCAATCCGCATATGCTGATCAAATGTGTGGTAGACTAGCGGAGATCATGAGAATACATTGTAATTCTATACTTATTTGTGTGCACATTGCAATGCTAGATTCAACTTTCTAAATTAATCAATCATTATTATTGGTAGGCTTCACCAGATCTATGATGATCTCTGCAGTATGTTCTCATGAGCAGTTAAATCACTAAAAACATCTTTGTGTTTCTCTGTGTCTTAGAACATATACAAATTATATCCAATGTTTTTTGGGTCTGATTTCTACTAAAAGCGTTCTTTCTTTGGGAAAATCTTCTTCTACATCAGCACAGGATTTCAATCCCAGTCAGTGTCTGCTTGAGTGCATCCTCCCACTGTTTGTAGCCAGCAGCCTTGGCGTGACCCTGTGTGGCCACAGCAGTCGGGACTGCAATACAATTGTTCTCATGAGCCAGGTCTTGTGCATTGCAAGGAGTGCAGTCATGTCTGGATCCTCGAAGCACCACTCTCTGGAAGTGCTGTGCAGCCTGCGTCCTCCTGTCAGGTCCTGGTCACAGTGCGGCCGCAGTCCCATCACTATCCTCACAGCCCTGCTGTCTGGGAGTGCTGTGTAGCTCCCACCCCTCGAGAGACAAGTCTAGTGCACAATGCAGACAGTGGCCTGTGGGAGAGGCAGCAGAGGCTCAGATTCCCAGCAGCAGGAGAAGGGCCTTAGGCTAGCCAACCTCCTCAGGAGCCTCAGGAGCCCTGCCGCAGTGGGCCCAGAGAGACAAGACCCTTAGTTCTTTCAACAACTGATGGTGCAAGTGCTTCACCAAAACATCCTTGCTCATTTGTACAGTGTCTCTTCTTCGTGATGTTTACTGCAAGTCTTCCTCCTGACAGATGCAATAAAAGGCGAGGTCATCACCTGCTAAGGCACGGGACCTTCTCATGTTGGACAGATTCAGTTCAAGCGAATAAACCAGAGGTCAGAACTCAATGAGGGATGCACAGTGGTGGCAAACAAGTTGTACATTAGACATCTGCTGCAAAGGACACGTTGTCGAAATGCCCCATCTAGAGCTCTACTGTGATTGTTGCAGTAACCTTAGATGGCATTGCACTTTTCACATAGCCTGTGCAACATATGCAAACTAGAGTTCCAATGGGTGGCCGCTGAGGCCATCAAGATAAGTTGTGCAGTGGCAACCTGTGGCACTTCTGCAATTGGTGAATTGCATTTTTAGAATAGTAAGCCTGGATGAAATGTGAGCTGATCTTCTGAGCTAAAGTGACAATGGGCCTCATTACACGGTAGGCGGAGAACCATGGCGCTATTAGCGCCATGGTTCATGCCGGTAAAATACCGGCACCGCCTTGGTGAAAGGGGAATTACCGCCCCATTCCAAGGTTGGTGGGGCGGTAATTCCCCCTTCCACCATTGCCCTTCCCCATTCCCATTTTTGCCCCATAGGGCACAATGGGAATGGGGAAGGCACTAATTACGGCACCGCAAATTGCGGTACCGTAATTAGCTCCCTGGGTCCCTTTGCGGGTTGGTTTTTAACGCCTGCAAAAAGCAGGCGTTAAATACCCCAACCCGCAAAGGGACCTCGTAGTAAGGTGGTAAGGATTTACCCTTACCGCCTACCGTGTAATGAGGCTCAATGTCTTCCAGAGGATGAGAAGTGCTGATAAAGCATGTCACCAGGAGGTGAAGGGCATACGCAAACCAGGGGCCATGCATTGTCTTGCCAATTCATGAGGCAGCAAGGACATTCATTCCATTGTCCAGCCCAACAAAGCCCAAATGCAAATTAGAAGGCCTTAGCCACTGTTCTTCTAACTCCTCCATCCTCTCCCAGATGTCAACTTTCTGCCCTGATATTCTTGTATTCATAATGTTGCCTGATGAATTACTCCACATTGGCTGGTCTTGAAAGGAAACAGCACCCAGTGTTCTGTAATGGACATGTAGAAATGCTCTGATCACTGGTCCATTTGTGCAATGGCACGGCAGATTTTTGGCCCACGCTGTAGTACCCTCCCCACTATATGCATCACTGTATCATACTATTCTCGTACTGCATTGCAACATAAAAAGTGGCAGCTGAGAACTTCCCACTGGTGAGCAGCTTTTCCAATAAGCCACTGAAAATCCAGGGCTTTCCACATAAGAGTAGGGCAGGAGGTATACTTTTTTGGTGTCCCTTTTCTCACCATCATTATTTTCCATTAGCACATTCCTCTCTGGTCTATAATGGATAATAAACTTGTTCTTGAACATCATCCATGATGCCATCATCAGTATTATTGACTGACCTATTAGTGGATGGTGGCAACACAGATAGAGACCAGGGGCTTGGTTATCAAACATTGCACACGAAAATGAATCAAATACATGGATACCCAATTTTGCTAATTGTATAATAGAGAATGGATCAAACAAGCTTTGCCCTAAACCATGTTCACTAAAATGTTTTTTACTAGGGCAAAAATGAAGCAGACTTTTTTTTAAATGTGTGCTGCATAAGATAAAAAAAGAAGTGTAGCGCTTACATATTTTGTTCATTTAGCAGAGCCAGCATAGTTTAAACAGCAGTCTGATTCATTTTAGCCATAGTGCAAATATGATGAAAGCCTGCAACATGTTTTTGCTCAACTTTTAGAACTGGTACTGAAATCTCTTCCACCCCTGGTTTATTTGGGTGTTGGCATGTTGACCCAATGTGTTGTTCGCTCACTGAATGGTATATCCTGCCTCCCTGAACTCTGTTACTTTCTCCCCCAAAAATCATGTGCACAGGAGACTTGCACAAGCTGAACTCAGGGATTTTCTACTCCTCTTTATTCTCCTCGCAATTGTCACCTAATGGCACATACAACATTTGCTCACTTCAAGAAACAAAAACTGAAGGAAAGCTCCAGCTTCCCTGATTCTCTGCTGCTTTCTTCTACAAAACTCACATGGTTATGAGTTCTCACACATGTAGCCATTAGGTATTCTTTGCAGCTCTTGCTCGTCCTGCTAAATGTCAACCGATGGCATCTGTTTCGTTCATTTACTCGCAGGGATTCCCTCTCTTCTTGGACTCACCAGATGTCACTCACGAAATGTGTACCAGAGCATGCACAACACCTAACCTAAATGTAACCCAGTCACTCACTATCTGCCTCACTCTTCCTCCTACCCAACTACTGTATCTCCATTCCATTTCATTAACCCTGCCCTAAATGTCCTCGGCTACTGCTTCTCTGAAAGCTGTCTAAGACTGAATTTGGGTTCACCACATTATTCCCATCAAAGCTCATGAGATTGAACATGGTCACATTTCTTAGAAGGGTCGACTGAAATTAGACTGGGTTGAATCACCCAAAATCCAGGTAATTCGAGGTTCTACCGAAAATGTGCATCCAGGAATATTTATAATGCATGAACACAGCCCTAGGGCGCATCTCAACCAATGCACCACAAGACCATAATGCATTACACATCAGTAAAGATATAGCCAGTTGCCAAAAGTCTGTCATGTGACAATAAGGACTTCTCAAGTGCTCTACGGAAACACATTAAAGATTGCGACATTAGTCAATCAGTGCACTTTTATTTGGCATAAAGCCTTAACATATAACAACAGAACACATATAAATTTCATTTTGATACATTTAGACTAAGAATAAATAAAGGAGATGGGGAACAAGTGCATAACATCTACAAATGCATAAAATGCAGGCAAGGCAATGAACTTCTTTATAAAAATAACCATGCACTAGTAAAATAGAGATATAAAAGAGTAACTAAAATCAAAGGGGAGAGAATATTTGCAGCCTCTTAAAATAGGCAGACCAAATTCATAGACTCTAGCCCACTGGCAAGGAAACCATTACCCTAAGAGCCACTCAGCTATGTCCCATCGCTCCTCCTCTCTAGGTCGTTGTTAATTGTATTCCTCAAAAGCCAGGCTCGATGGATATATTTAGCTACACTATGGGCATATCCAACCCCACAGTTTGTCTACAAAGTGCAAATGCTTCTAGCGTAGTTCGAATATCCACTGCTCCTAGAATTGGCTTGAAATAGGGTCCTCAGGGCACTTAACCGGATACACAAGAACATGAAGTGGATTATAGTTTCCTCATTATAGCCACACATGGGGCAAATGCCCATACTTGTATTGCCCCATGATTTTGTAAATGACGTTATCCTAAGGGTAACCATCCTAAATTCAAGATATAATGCTCGAACATAGGGGGAATAAACAGTATCAAGAAACCTTTCATACCCTAAATCCAGCTTATTTAAGAGGTAACTTGATCAGAGCTTCCAGCTATGGCCGGCTTCCTCCATATTTTTCAGTTTTAATGGTACAGGGCACAGCTATAGTGCATGCATGTTCAAAGCAAACAACGTTATTTCCACGTGTGTAACCCATGGAAGGCCTGTTCCCCCTTCCCAACCCTTTAAGTGGGACAATGCATCTCAATATTTCTCTAGACCAGCAGTGTGCCAAGGCCTCATCCAATACACTGCTGGTCTCATGAGGGCCCCCTTCCCAATAGGGCGCAATTCAGTCTCCATATGGATGAGTGCATTTGGACATCCCTGGGGTAGCATGAGCAGAATGTTCAAGAATGGACAGGCTAGAAACATTGACATAACTCCAAAGTTCTGTCCCAAACATGGAGGAAGCGATAGCTTGTTTTTGGTACAGTTCCAACGCTCGTGAAATGATGCCCTTTCAATGACACTTAAAGAAGCCCCTGACCGCGTCACTATATTTTTCCAAAGTACCACAGGCTTTATCCAGTTGGGCAGATCAAAAGCCATTCTCGTGAAATCTAATCTACAAGTTATCGTAAAACTGGACTTGTTCAAGCCTGGACCCTGAAATGTACTGACGTTTAGAGAGCCTGCGCTTCAAGACCATGGTTTTGGATTTCCCAATATATAGGCTCAATTTCAGATCCCTACATTTCATCAAGAAAGATGCTAAAGTAGCCGCAAGGCCGTGGGTGAAGTTGACAAAAGGATGGCATCGTCGAAACGTTCCAAAAACAATACTGTAGTTATTTTCTCAATGTGTTTACAGAACAAGAGGGGAGCAAGGATGCAGCCCTGCCTCACCCCTTTGGTGATGTTAAATGGGTCTGTGATCTCACCAGCTAGCCCGTAACAGACCACTGCCTTGTTGTCGGAGTATAGACACTGCACAATCGAGAACAATTGAGGAGGCATATTTCTTTTATCAAAACATGAAGACATTAAAGACTTGCTTCATCTTTAATATGTTTCTGGAAAGAATTTAGCGCTTTCTTAGATTTACAGAAGTGTAGAATAATGAAGAGGATTGGCTGGTAGTGCAATATTTAAGCACTTTTGAGATGTTCAATTACAAAAGGTTGTTTTGGAACCCCCTGCAATCAGCAATATGTTTGCTAGCTTGGGAGAATTATACAGAACAGCCATTTTATAGGCTATGTCCTCCATCTTAATTTGGTTGGGAGCATCAAATATCAGCCAGGATTGAGGAACTATGATCACATTTCTTTCCTCCACCAACCTCGCTTCTCCATGTACCCCCTATCTCGGGGTCCGTTAAGATGGCATAACCTCCATCAATGAGAGACATCACAAGTGCCTTTATGAATGCTCTGAGAAGGTCAGAATGGTTCATTTTCCTCAGTTAGGACGGTTGGAAATTGGTAGATGTAACTTCTTTGTGGCATGTTTTTTTTGGTGAAAGATTATACTATCTTGCCAAAATCCAATAGATTTTGCTACTGGATCTAGAGTTGAAGTGATGCTATTCTCAGTAAACAAGGAAATCCAGGGGTGAACCATTTCCTCCTTACTATGAACGTCAAAGAGAATGTATTCAGTTAATGTGGTATTTAAGATTACCTGCTACCATCTAGCCCTCAAACATGACGTTAATCTCATCATAACATCAACAGCCAGTAAGACACAAATATTAAACTGAGTATTGTTGGGGTATTAATGAACAGCAACCCCACATTTTTTAGCACAATCACCTAAAGCCTCCACATACAAATTAAACATGAAAGTGGAATGAATGGGTCCCTGGGGAACACCACAATGAGCAGGCAAGAAAGAGAATCGACCAACCATAGCCATATTGCCTGGAATCTGACAGCCCGAAAGGATTGGAGCCAATGTAAAACCTACAAACATGTGGGTGGCAAGAATGCTAAGGGGAGGCACCTGGCTCACCAACACGGAATGCTGCCAATAGATCATTTGACATTTTAAATGATTATAATGCGCTGAATCAGGCTGACATAACTGCATCTGGGCATGGGTAGGAAACAAAAGGGGCATCAGTGAGAGGAAATGGTAATCAGCAAAGCAAACATGGATTGAGGAGTTTACAGGATGAAAAGTAAGAGACAATCTTCTGGACGGGCATTGGTAAAGCATTCCAGAGCCGTGGACCATAGACCGAAAAAGGTTGCTCACCTTTAGAAACACATTTTGACTTTGTTACATCTAGAAGGAAAACGTACTCTGAGTCACGTGATCTTCGCGGTAATGCTGAGTGATCTTGCTTTCAAGGTGCTTTGGTTCAAGATGATGCAAACATTTAATATCCAAGCAGAAGATCTTAAAGGAATTTCTGCTCTTCACAGGCAGCCAATTTCACTAAAGCCAGATAGTGAATCCTGCTTGGCAAGACCAAAGACAGGCAGACTGCAGTATTTTGACCTTGCTGAAGGTGGTCTTGCTGGTATTCTGGTGTGCGGGCAAAAAGAGCATTGGCATGGTCCAGTTCTGAGATATTTAGAGATACTACAATTAAAGTATGATTTTCTTTAGGGATTAAAGACGTTTAAGGAATGAGACCTTTAAAATATTGCCAATCAGGGTGGATTAAGTAACACATACAGGCAATCATTCCCCATTCTGGATATTGGACCTATTGGGCCTCATTACGACCCAGGCGTTAAGGGTTAACGCCGTCGTTAACCCTTAACGCCTGATTCTGATTTTAACGGCTGCTTTTAGCAGCCGTTAAAATCCATGGCGCTAACCTGCCATGATGCTAATTACGCCACCGTAATTTACGGTGGCGTAATTAGCGCCTTCCCCACTCCCATTATGCCCTATGGGGCAAAAATGGGAATGGGGAAGGGAAAATGGGAAATGGGGATTTACCGCCCCACTCACCTTGGAATGGGGCGGTAAATCCGCCATCCACCATGGTGTAAACGTAGTTTACACCATGGTGGTAAAGTTGGCGCAATTAGCGCCTGGGTCGTAATGACCCCCATTGTGTCCATACCCTACTAGTCACAGGCCGAAAATCCATGTTTTATTTCTTAACCCTTTCACATCAATTCTAAGGCCTGCTTCCAAAAAGCCATCCAAACCTGAATAATAAAATAAAACACATTACCGACCCAACTTAATAAGAAATCTATAACACACAAAGAAAGGAACACATCAACCATGCAACAAATCACTGCCCATGCCTAGGTGCAAGGATTAAAAGTAACAACCTCTTAATGAAACGTATTCATGTTACTAAGGTAAACCCTGATAGGACACATTACATTGCCTTCACATGTGCTTAATTATTCTTCCAGAGCAATTCACCCATTTATCTAATCACAACCACAACTTAAGTAGGAAACACCAGCTATATGTATTGGTTGCAATATTAACTAATGATATATTAATAACCCATCAAAAATCCAATCCCTTCCACCGTATGTTGTAGAAGCTGCATATCCCCAGACCCTGTGCAGAACCAATCCACACACAGCAACAAAACAACATGCAAAAATGTGAAAACAAATATGCACCTAAAGCAAACCTTGGAACTCCAAACAAATGTGTTGAATTCATTCATATATATTTTAAACAACAATCCCTTTAAAAAAAAAGTAGGAAATCAGTGCTGATATTTAAAAGAAATAATTACGGCTACCATCTACAAGAAGTAATAGGCCCTCATTAGGATACCGGCGCTAAACCATGGCGCTATTAGCACCATGGTTGGTGCCGGTATCGTAACGTGTCCGCCATGGTGAAATGGGGAAATACCGCCCCATTCCAAGGTTGGCGGGGCGGTATTTCCCCATTTCGTCATGGCCCTTCCCCATTCCCATTTTTGCCCCATAGGGCATAATGGGAATGGCGAAGGCGCTAAGTGCGGTACTGCAAATTGCGGTACCATACTTACCGCGAAGGTCCCTTTGCGGGTCCCTACTTTAACGGCTGATCTAGACCAGCCGTTAAGGTCGGGTCCCGCAAAGGGACCTCGTAATTAGGCGCTAATGGGTTAACGGCGCCGCAGTGTTTTACAGCGCCGTTAGCCCATTAGCGCCAGGGTCGTAATGAGGCCCATAGTCTCCAAAAATTGGCAATGCCAACGTTAGGGTTCGATATATTATTAAAAACGAAACAGTAGTATGTTTTTTGATCAAAGTGAATTTGTTTGTTGTATTTACTTTGATGCAGTTACTTCAAATGTTGTTTTCGTTCTTTTTTAATTATTAATGGGGGGTGTCATTTCTGCAATCCATGTCCACCCATCCCCTTACCTTTCCTACCCCTCTCTACCTGCTACCCCAATATACATACATGTATTCCTTACTCGCAAAGTAGCTGCATTGAACTGAATTACAACAAAGTAATCTACTTCGACTGAAACAACTGAACACCAACATAGCATAAAATAAAGCCAACATGGTTGGAAATATCCTGACCTCTGAGGATGAGGTGTAATTGTATCTTGTATGGTAACCGAACAGTAGGGATGGCCTTAGGGCTCATCTGCTCAAGGACAATTCTGGGAATCTCAAAGAATAGGATGTCAACTGGAATTCAGAGTCGTTGGGTAGAACAGGAATTTGGTATCATACTCACATGCCCTTCACAATGAACTGGGTCTGGGAATGCGTGTGATCTCATGCAGAAAAGATGTGACCTATCAGTTTAGGCACTTTGGGGGTGGTGCCAAGTCTGATTTGCATATTGTGAGAAACCTGAGGGCATCCTCACATTTGCTCCCCTTGGATCCTCCGCCCAGGTGGCCTGGGAAGGGCCATTGCTTTTGCATCCCATGCTGGGGGCGGACAAGCACGGGAGGATCACCTGGGTAGAGGAGACCTAGGAGAATGGCAGGGGGATGTCCTTGGGTGAGATGAGGTCTTTATTTGTATCACCAACCTGTCCCCATTTTCCCAGCAAAACACTCTCTAAAACATACCACTTTGATACTGAGACTAACTTCCCAAAAGACCCTAAAGTGGTTTTGGGAGTGTGCACAACCCAAATTGTGGAAAACATTAGTTTTTCCCGTTGGAACTTCAAGTTCCAGAAACTCATTAGTACTGGGACAAGGAAGAGGGCTGAGGAGTCAAGTTGCAGCAGTGACAAAGTAGATGAGCCTGATGACCTCCACCTTAGAGCAATTAAGGGTTTTAAAAAGGCTTCTCAGGCAAGTTTCAAGATGGCAGCTGTGAAGCCGAAGGCAGCATCATTTATTTATTTATTTATTTATTTATTTATTTATTTATTGTGCATTTGCAAGGAATTTATACATCAAGAAATTGTGTTTCAAACCATCCACAGAGCAAAGTGGAGGCAACATGGGAACAAAGGCAACACAAATAATTTATGAACAGGAAAGGGGGGGTCCCAGTAGGCCTTGTGAGCATTCAGAACGTGCAAGTGCAGGGAAAGAGTGAAGGGACAGGGAAAGGGGTAAGTCCTAGAAGTTCCACAGAGGGAAGTGCCAAGGAGTCAGTTGTGTGCAACAGTTAATGCCTGGGAGAGTTAGCTTGGTACGGATTGATCACCTGCCAATAATAAGTGTAGGCCTACGAGAACACAACCCAGTGGGTGCCCAAAGGCAAGTGCTGGGATGGGGCAGAAGGCTGAAGGTGACTGGTGGGAGGCCTGGACCCAGAAGGACACATACGGTCACAGTTCACCAATCTCTGCGACTGTGGGGTATTAGCAGGGGAATCAAGGGCAGAGGGAGGAGGTGAAGAGGAAACTCTTGAGGAGCTCGTGGAATTTGAGGAGATCCACTCAAGATGGAAGGGGGGGGTGTTCCAGAGGAGGTAGCTAGCTGAGGAGAGAGATCTGCCAACAGATCATTGCTCAGAAATGTGCCTGACACACAGAGAATTGGAGCCGGAGGAGAATAAAGAACTGGAAGGAAGGTATTTGGTGAGAGCAAGTTGTAGATAGATTGGTCTGTGGCACCAAACAGCCTTATGGATGAGGCAGAGGCAGTTGAATGTGATCTTTGCAGTAAGTGGGAGCCATTGGAGGGATTTTAAGGTTGAGAGGTATGGTCCCTGGGCTTGTGGCCAAGAATAAGTCTTGCAGCCCTGTTATGGACAAGCTGGATGGGATGGAGAGATGAATATGGTAGCTTAAGGAAGAGGATCTTGCAGTAGTCCAGCCTGGAGAGTACGAGCACTCTAGAGACATTGAGTTTCTGGGGAAAAGTGAGAAAAGGAAGGATACCTCTGAGGAGATGGAGTTGAAAATGTTCCTTCTTGGCAAGGTAAAGATGTGTGGGAGGGAGGAAAGAGAGAGGATTCAAAGATGACTCCAAGGTTTATGGCATCAGATGCCAGAGAAGGCAGGTCATGGAGTGTGGCCAGAGTGAAGGAAGAAAGGAGGGAGTAGGAGTCCCAATAGGATGGAGATGGATCTCAGTCTTGCTGGCATTGAGGCAGAGATCCTTGGAGTTACACCAGGACTGGATAGTGGATAGACAGTCAGAAGTGGTAGAGGAAGTAGGGAGAGCATCAGAGGGAAGTTTGAAGAAGAGTTGGGTGTCATCTGCATCACACTGGAAGTGAGGGCAAAAGGTGGAGATCAGGTGGGTAAGTAGAGCAAGGTAGATGTTAAAGAGCCAGGGCAAGAGGTTAGAGTCCTGGGGAACACCACATGTGGAGATAGAGGTAGGAGGGGAGAAGGAGCCAATAATGACCCGGGAGAGATGGTCAGTGAGGAAGGAGGTCAGCCAGTGCAGTGACCACTCCAAGATCCCAAGGGTATCATGGAGCCATTTTATAAGGATGGAGTGGTTGACCGTATCAAATGCAGAGAAAGATCAAGTAGAATGAAAACAGCAGGAGAGTTAGTATCAAGAGCTGCAAGCAGTTCTTCACAGGTGGTCCGAAGAGCAGTTTCCATGCCTCTGGATGCTCAGAATCCAGATTCATGGTTGTGTGGGCAACCAGCAAGCTCAGTATGCTGGGCCAGTTGGGGAGGACTCCCTTCTCCAGGGGTTTCCCAAGGAAGGGAGTGATGAGATGGGGCAGTAGTTAGCCGGACAGGGTCGGCAAAAGGCTTTTTCAGGAGGGGGCACACAAGAGAGGGCTTGAGGGAAGAGGGGAAAGACCCCTCAGCAAGTGCTGGGGAAAGGGAGCCAATGTGGTCCTTACTAGTTCTGTTTGGAGGAGACTTTTATAGAGCAGACAGCCCTAGTGACCTCATCCGATGTGATATGAGATTAGGAGGAAAGAAAGACTGAGGGAGGTTCAGAGGCCAGGGTTGGCAGGGGCATAGGAGGGGGGTAATGGGAATAAGAAAGAGTGCTCAGGATGTCCTGAGTGTTTGCAGTGAAGTGGGTGGCCAGTGCATTGCAGAGGGCCTGAGAGGGAAGAGGTGAGTTGGAGACTGCAGAAGGTTTGGCTGATTCCTTGCAGATTTTAAAGAGTTCAGCTTTATTGGATACTCAAAAGACACAGGCCTGGATGTGGGCCCTCTTCTTAGAGCGAATGGTGAGATGATAATGGATTTGGAGAAGGTGACAAGACAGTTTGTCAGAGGATGAGCCTGTGGTCTGCCACTTCCGTTCTGCAACTCTGCAGTTGCAATTCAGGTCTGCTAGATCGGAGTCTTATGATTGGTTGCATGCTTCAGGCAGATCTTCATGACTGGGGCAAGAATGTCGAGAGTGTTAGAGATGGCGAGATGGAGGATTCTGCGAGCAGAGTCAGAGGTAGAATCTGCAGTGGGAGGAGAGGGTGGGATGAAGGTGGTAGCAAAGGCAGCAACTGACACTCGTTTCATCGGGTGGATGTCTGAGAACGGGGTTGCTAGAGCTGGGGGCTGTGCAGTCAGAGGGTTGAGAGGGCCCAGGTGGGAGGAGCAGAGGGAGTGGTCTGACCAGGAGAGCGTGCTGGCAAGTGAGTAGGAGAGGGAAAGATCTGTGTCAATAAGGGCATCAAGTGTGTGTCCAGCCGTGTGGGTAGGACCACAGGGGAGAATGGAGAGGGAGAGCGAGGTGCAGAGGTCATGGAAGAGAGTGGATGCCATGCATGTGGAGTCAAGGTGGATGTTGAAGTCACCCATTATAAGGAATTTAGAGGACGATGTCAGGAGAGAGGGGGGATAAATCAGCCCATTCAGACCGGAACAGTTTGATAGACCTAGGTGGCTTATATATATTGGCAATGGTCAGGGAGCAGTTAGGCGAAATGACCAACTTGCAGACCAGGCTCTCAAAGGAGGTGTATTGCTGGGTGGGTACAAGTGAAGAAAGGACACACTCAGGGAAGATCAGGGCAACCCTACTGCCATAACGGTAAGTGCGAGGTTAGAGATGACCTTGTTGCCATCAGAGAGAAAGCAGTCGAAAGCAGTGACTGAGCTGGCATTGAATCACGTCTCCGTAAGAGCGAGGATATCGAGGTCAATGTCTTCAAGGAGGAGGCAGATGTCAACAGAGTGTTTGGTCACAGAGCGAACATTGAGCGTGGCTAGATGAAGTAGGTCTCTGCCTTTGAATGTTTCCTGAGGAGGGATACAGGGGTGTGGTACACCAGTTGGAGGAGGGACAGGAAGAGAGGGGGCAGGAGAAGCAGGCACAGGAAGGAAGTTGGTGAGCGATGGCAGGCACCGGTCAAAGAGGAGGGGATTGGGTTGAGGACCCTGAGCCATGATAGTGCCATTACGATAGAAATTAGTAATACACATGGATGATGAGAAGCCAGCCAAGAGTATCCACTGCCACCATTAATGGGTGAGGATAGGAAAGGAGAGAGAGTAGAGGTAAGATGAGGTGTCCAGAGATCTAGCGAGCGGACAGAAAAGAGGATATCGGTGTCAATATGCCTGGAAGTTGTGCTGACATAGGTGGCTGCAATGAGTAGGCCAGGGTTGGTGGTCAGGAACTCTTTTTAAAACTGTTTCCTTCCAGACTTCATGTGAGAAGGAGGATAGGTTATAGTAAAGCAGTTAGAATAGATAGGTGGGACAGTGAATACCATGAGGTGGCAGAGAGATAAGGATGAAGGATAGAAGGCGAGACTGCACGGCACAAGAACAAACTCATCAGGCGGCCAAGTAGCCAAAAAGGCAGAGCAAACAGATGCAGTAGAAGCACTTGGGTACACAATTGGGGGTGTACAGTTGTTAAACACACCTTTATTCGAAGTTACCCAAACAGCACACACATGAAATGCAAAAATGGGGGGAGGGGAGGTTACAGTTGTTAAATACACCCAGATTTGAAGTTGCCCAAACAGCACACAACTGAAATGCAAAAATGTGGGAGGGTGTACAGTTGTTAAACACACCTTGATTTCCAGTTGCCCAAACAGCACACAAATGAAGGAAAATAAAGGAGGTCTCGAAGGCATAGGCAAAACAGCAGAAAATTTGTATTTGGCACAGCTCAATTCAAAATTGGTGAGAAAGTAATAGACATCAGGTAGTCAGAACATAACTCACAGGTGCTCTGAAGTGGGAGGACAAGGCTCCAGGAGAGTCACTCATTCTTGGAGTATCTGGCAGCATGCTGGGGAACTGTACCATGAGGTGGGAAGTGGTGGATCGTGAGGTGCTGCGTGAGAGGACATGGGGGCCTCTGAGCCCTCCAAGGCCTGGACGGGCACAGACAAAGGCCTTTGTGTGGGCTTTCCTGGGGAGGGTGGCTAAGAATTCGGGCTCCCCTGATTGTCCTTAGTGTAGAAGGAGGACCAATCAAAACGAGATGAGACCAGACACACTAGGCACTCCTTTGCCGAGAAAGGTGGTGGTCATGTTGTAGGACATATGGCCCCAGTAGATGAAATATGATGAAAGTAAATCATGGCCACTTGCAGTGCGGCCACAGGAATCAGGGCAAAACACACATTTAGATCATACCTACTGCCCCACTGATGTAATAATGAGCAGGAAAGCATCTACCGCATCACAGCACACAAAAAAGTACAACATTTTGCAGGAATTCTGATTGAGTTCAACTGGGCTCACCTTGGATGTGGGGGATCTTGAAAGAGGCTTGGCATCCATCCTCATGGTCACGGGATGCAGGACTGCTTCTGTAGCCGGCAAGGGTGGAAAGGAGAGTTCAGCACAGACAGGGACCTTTGTGTTGGCCTTTGTGGGGGAGCCAGCTCAGGCTGCCAGCACCCCTGATTGGTTTTAGTGGAGAAGGAGGGCCAATCAAATAGAGAATAGGCCAGACACACCATGCACTCCTGTGCCAAGAAAGGTGGTGGCCATGTTGTAGGACATATGGCCTCAGCTGAAGAAATGTGATTAAAAGTAAAACAACACCACTTGCAGTGCAGCCACAGGCATAAGGGCAAAACCCACATTTAGATCATACCTACTGCCCCACTGATGTAATAATGAGCAGGAAAGCATGTAGTGCATCACAACACACAAAAAAGGACAACATTTTGCAAGAATTCTGATTGGGCCCTACTGAGCTCACCTTGGATGTGGGGGAACTTTAAATGTGTCAAGTGTTCGGTATGCCCATTAACAAAAGACATCAAAAGCGTAGACCTCAAAGGGAAAGAGTGGAGACTAGACAATTTTCCAACTGTATGACGCACTGGGCCGTATATGGGATAAAATGCCCATGTAATTTGCTCTACATTGGCAAAACAAAGCACCAAGTCTGCCAACGCATCTGTGAACACAGATTGTGTATTAGGAACAAAGTTGAGAACAAACCTTTAGTGTCACACTATACACGTCATCAACATAAACCAACAGACATGTTTTGCTTCGTGATCCAGGTGATGAAACATTCACCTCAAGGCGATTATAGGGACCTGGCTTTGAAAAAATGTGAACAGAAGTGGATATATAATTTATAAACGGTTAAAAATAAAATAGCTTAAGCTCTTCAGTGGAATGGGGGAATCTTCATGTTCTCATATAAGAACCCCAGGATAGAAAAGCCACCGTACCTCATGAGTATTCTTTTACAAAATGAAACTCGTCCACAAAATGGAAAGTCTGAAATTGGGAAAATAATGGACAGCAAAAAGATTGAGAAAAAACCCAGTTGGTAAGTCAAAATTAAATATGTGTCTCTCTGAGATATCACCCATATAAATAGACCATCGAGTGTGAAAACTGGTGACTAATAAATGAGTTGGCTGATATCTAGAAAGACATCAACGGGAGTATAGATATACTAATTCCATAAAATTAACATAAATTCTGATAAAGCCCAATATCATTGTGACATTGGGTGGCTTGACAAGTAATCTGCATACCAAAAAGAGATGCAATGTAACTTTTGAAAATTCTTCTTGGTAACAATTCTGTTATATATTTATGACGCAAATATTACATAATATGAGGTCATCTGTGTGACAATAGCAGAGATGGGATCTAAATTAGCTGCAGTGTAACAACAATCAATGCCACGTGATCGTAAAATTGCAATCACGTGTTTTGAATATACAGAGAAAATCAATGAAACTTGAGCAGAGAGCTGCGGAAGAGTGTTCCGATTATAACAGATGTACATTGGTGAGATATTGGGGTGTCTGACGACCAACTTGCATAATAAAAAGAGATGCAATGCAATTTCTGAAAGCACCCTTGAAAAGAAAATTACATTCATAAACATCACTTGAACACCACATAACATGGAGTAGCCAACACGATATTGGTAGAGATGTAATCAAAATAAGCCGCAGTTGCAACAACATATAATATCACGTGATCGGAACATCGCAATCACGTGTGTTTGAATATACAGCTAAAATCCAATGAAATCCGAGCCGCTGGTCACTGAGGAGTTTTCTGACAAAAGCAGACGTGAGTGGACAGAGCAGAATCTCAGAACGAGCAAGTAAATGATGAAATTCTCTTCCTGAGTGCCCCATAGACAGCACCCAAATCGAAATAAAACACTGAATAAGGCAAAATAATGATAAGCATAAAATCAAATAACAAACGAAAATACCATTTTATGTGCCATGATGAAATTGACAAAAAAATATGTGGATAGTATCTATCAGTATTTTACACTAAACTAAGTTCTACCATACCAATAAAAAGGGAACATAGAGTAAGATATGTGTTCCTTTAACTCCACTATGGAGGTCATTACGACCCAGGCGGTAAGTATCTGACATTACCGCCATGGCGTAATGAACGTTTACGCCGTGGATCGATGGCGGAAAGAGCGTCACATTCCGACCCATCGCGCACGAGCATTACGCCATGGCGGTAATGTAAATTACGCCATGGCGGAAATGGCCCCTACCGGCATCGTACGCCGCGCAAGGTGCACTACCGCCACCCATCTTAGCGGCGACCGTAGTGAGCGGACACCATAGTTAGCGGTGACTGTAATTAGCGGTCACCGTAAATAAGCGGAACCGGAAGTAGCGTCATCGCGGCGGAACGGGAAACAGCACGGCGGCCATCTTGAAAAACACAATCCATTGTCATCCTCCCCAACCATACCAGATCCAACCCTGAGACCTGTCCCAACCCATCACCCACCCAATTACCTACAAAAAATGCCCAAAGTTGTGAAGAAGGAATACGATCGGCAGCGCCAGGACCGATTTTCTCGGGAGGAACTGACCATGCTTGCTGAGACTATTCAGGACAATGCTGCAGTAGTATTTTCTACGCAAATGACCAGGCCGGCAATAGCCAAAAAGAAGGCCATATGGTCCCTGGTGGCAGAGCGTGTCAGTGCGGTGGGGACCGTACCCCGCAACCCACAGCAGTGCAGGAAGCGGTGGGATGACCTGAGGCTCCGCGTCAGAAGCATCATCTCCGCTAATCGCAACCTGGGCCTGGCTACCGGGGGAGGATCTGACTCCCCAATCAAACTCCAACCATGGGAGGAAATATGTGCCAGCACAATAGGCATGGAAGGCATCGAAGGTGTAGGAGGGATGGAAAGAGGAGCGCCGACATCAGGCGATGAAGGTAGGTGCCTCAAATCAAGACATGCTATAGTCAATTAAGTCCATTCATGTGTAGCACAATGTTGCCCTAGAGTGTAAATGCAACACATCAGCTGGACACTGCCCACAGCCACATGCGACCTCCACCCTGTATACATGTAGCATGCACACCCTAACTGTAGGCACCCACATACCTCCATCCTTATTCCACGCAAAAAGGAGACAACTTGCATGCCCCTGCCTCAAACGTGCCTCATCTAGTGACCAAAATCATGTCAATCATTGCCATTCCAATGTCCGCAGACCCATCAATAACGCTCTCCCTCCTTTGCTCCACAACAGGCTCAGAATCCAACCCCGAGGATGAGGACACCCCTGCCACAAAAAAAGCCAAGAGGGCCAAGACCACCGTGCACAGACCCTCCACCTCAGCTGCAGTGAGCCAGACACCGCAGCAGGCAAAATCCTCTGCCAGCACACAGGACGGGCCACCGACAGGCACCCCAGCAGGCAGCAGGACAGCAGCAGCACCACACGTCCCCACATTGTCCGCCACAGAAGGCACCGGTTCTGCAGTCAGCAGCACCATAGGGGAAACAGCTGCCATTGCAGCATGCTCTGACTCCGATACAGAGGAGCCCGATGTTGGACGCCCCACTGACCTGCCTCATTCCCCCTGTCCGTCCCATACCAGCCCCCATGAGGATCCCACACAGGGGCACCCAGAGGAAGAGGACTGGCCATCCACCCCATGCCCCGCTGAAAGTCCACAGGAGGGGAGCAGCCCCTCCGTGACACCACCTGCAATGGGCATGGCCCAGCAGAGGCAACAGTCCCTTGAGGATGTCATTGCACGTCAGCAACAGCTGTCCACGCTCCTCAATGAGCATGCTGCGGAATGTGGGGGGGCTAGGGCAGCCATAGAACAATCTACGGAGACCCTAAGGGCCGAAATTGAGCAGAGCACGGAGACCCTGAGGGCTGCAATGCAGTCCACCTCAAGGGACATTTGTGGGGAACTTGCCGCCGTGCGCCGTGTGCTCTCAGAGCTGTCCCACACCCTTCAGGACATGTATGCACGTGAGCAGCCAGGGACATCCTCCGCTGCCAGTTCTGCCCAAAGCAGCCCCGTCCGACGATCAGGACGGAACCTGCGCTCCACAGGCAGGGGTGCCCCGGGGGCCGGGAGAGGGGGCTTGCAATAGCGTGTGCCCACTGTTACAGGCATCTTTAGCCACTCACAGGGTGTGTGTTGGGTTGTTCAGGGGGGAGGGGGTGTGTTTGGGTGTTCAGGGGGACGGGGGAGAGGGGAGGGGGTGTGTTGGGGTGTTCAGGGGGGAGGGTGTGTGTTGGGGTGTTCAGGGGGGAGGGGGAGGGAGGGAGCGGGTGTGTTGGGGTGATCAGGGGGAGGGGGGAGGGGGTGTGTCACAACAATTTACAATTGAAATACACATTTTCCTTTTTCCCAAATCAAATGTGTGGACATTTTCATTGCATATGTGTGCTTTATTGGTGTACAGTCACCAGTGTGCATGACCCAGAGACACACAGTGCCCCAAGTGCCGTCTCCATGTGATACACACCAGCCGTGTGTGCTAGTAGCATTGGTTGATGAAATTTTGACTCATTTCACGCCCCTCCTGTGCATCGCCTCCTCCATGAGGTGCGGTCTCATCTGCACCCTCCTCATCCTCATCGTTAGGTGGTTGCAGTTCTGCGTCAGGGGGCAGGGGCACATTTCGTCTGACGCACATATTGTGGAGCATGACACATGCCATGACCATCTTTGCCACCTTCTCATGGCGGTACAGGAGTGCCCCACCTGCCCTGCTGAGGCAGCGAAACCGTGCCTTCAATAGGCCGAATGCCTGCTCAATGACCACACGGGTACGTGTATGTGCACGGTTGAAGTCCTCCTCGTGTTGGTTCTGTGGGTTCCGGACTTGTGTAAGGAGCCACCTCTTCAGGGGATAGCCTGCATCACCTGTATGTGGGCGAGAATGTATGTGTCAGTCATGACGTCTAATTCAGAACATGATGTGCCACCGTGGCTTGCATCCAACTGTTACTTTGGACCACTTCTAAATGCACTAATTGATTCACACTATGCGACCGGTATATGCTCATGGCTCTCATGGCCTGTTTTTCATGCCATCAACCAATGTATGCAGAGGGGTCGAGTGCCTTGTGAGTGCCCATCCACTGTGTTCGTTTATGCCGTTTGTTTTGGTGGCCTGGCACGTGTCCTGTGATGTCAATGCTCACATCATTGCAACATTGCCTTCGGCCTCATCATGACCCCAGTGAGCAATACTGATGTTGATAGGGACATTTTGAGGGCCCTGCTGTCTGTGTAATGGTGTGTTGATGTTTCTGTCCGTCATGTGCCTCCTTCGTGCGCAGTTATGGGGGACAGGCCTTTCGTTGATGGTGTTTGGTGACATGCATGTAGGTGCATTTCGTTGTAGTCAATGTGGTCTGAATTGGTACAATGCAGTTGCAGATGGTTGTGTCATGGTTGGGACACGACCTCATTCACATGGTAGGGCTGCATACATCATGTATTGGGTTTACTGGTGTTGGGTGAAGTTTGGGTTGCTTTAGGGTATGATCTGGCTCTGTTGTCTCTGCTACTCACAGCCAGGTGGAGTATGCATCATTCCCCCCCCTTTCAGCCAGGTGGTGTATGCATCATTCCCCCCCCTTTCAGCCAGGTGGAGTATGCATCATCCCCCCCCCTTTCAGCCAGGTGGAGTATGAATCATTCCCCCCCACATTTCAGCCAGGTGGAGTATGCATCATTCCCCCCCTTTCAGCCGGGTGGAGTATGCATCTCCCCCCCCTTTCAGCCAGGTGGAGTATGCATCATTCCCCCCCCCTTTCAGCCAGGAGGAGTATGCATCATCCCCCCCCTTTCAGCCAGGTGGTGAATGCATCATTCCCACCCCTTACATCCAGGTGGAGTATGCATCACCCCCCCCCCTTTCAGCCAGGTGGAGTATGAATCATTCCCCCCCCACCTTTCAGCCAGGTGGAGTATGCATCATTCCCCCCCTTTCAGCCGGGTGGAGTATGCATTATCCCCCCCCCTTTCAGCCAGGTGGAGTATGCATCATTCCCCCCCCCTTTCAGCCAGGTGGAGTATGCATCATCCCCCCCCTTTCAGCCAGGTGGAGTATGAATCATTCCCCCCCCCTTTCAGCCAGGTGGAGTATGCATCATTCCCCCCCTTTCAGCCAGATGGAGTATACATCATTCCCCCCCCTTTCAGCCAGGTGGAGTATGCATCAACCCCCCCTTTCAGCCAGGTGGAGTATGCATAATCCCCCCCTTTCAGCCAGGTGGAGTATGCATCATTCCCCCCCCTTTCAGCCAGGTGGAGTATGCATCATTCCCCCCCCCTTTCAGCCAGGTGGAGTATGCATCATTCCCCCCCTTTCAGCCAGGTGGAGTATGCATCATCCCCCCCCCTTTCAGCCAGGTGGAGTATGCATCACCCCCCCCCTTTCAGCCAGGTGGAGTATGCATTGGTACGTCGTTCACCTACCCACTTTACATTTCCATGGTCATGACATTAGACTCACCGAGTAGCCAGGATCTTGGGCCTGCATGTCGCTCCATGTAGCGTGGTATTGTGGAGTTCCTCAGGACCATTGAATCATGGGTTGCTCCGGGGAATCGGGCACAACAATGTGTGATGATCCTGTTGGAGTCACAGACCATTTGCACGTTGATTGAGTGTAATTGTTTCCGGTTGCGGTACGGTACCTCCATGGCATGTGGAACCACCAATTCCACATGGGTGCAGTCGATGGCACCAATGCAACCAGGTATGCCGGCTAGTGCATGGAAACCCACTTTGGTGTTTGCAATCTCCTGGGCAGTCCGTGGTAATGAGATGTGGTCGTCTGTGTGCTTGAGGAGGGCATCGAGCACTTGGATAAGTGTACGTGAGAATAATGGTTGTGAAATGCCATGCAAGTGCCCCACTGTGTGCTGGTAGGTGCCTGTGGCCAGGAAGTGGAGTACAGACACTACCTTCAGTAGGGGTGGGATGGCGGTTGGTGTTTCTATCATGCTGACGATGTCGTTGTGTGTCATGTCTACGATGGCGGTGATGGTGTCCCGGTCCAAACGATACTGGTGTGGATCTGCTCAGCAGTGAGGTTGAATGGACTGGCTCTGATGCGTGGGATTGGGGGCTGCCTGCGTGGTGGCACTGGCTGTGCTTGTGGGGCTTGCTGGCCCTGCCTTGCCCTCCTTCTCCTCCTGCGTCTCCTCTGTGCTTCCTGTTGTTGTTGTTGTTGTTGTTGTTGTTGTTGTTGTAGCACTTGCATTGTTATCAGGTCCTCCAGCCCCAACATTGCTAGTCGTATTGGTATCATTGTGGAGTGTGACTGGGTGTGGGAAGGGGTGGGGTGTGCTCTTTTTGTACTTCCTGAGTCTGTATTGCCTCCACCTGTGCTGTTTCTGTGCACCTGTGGCAGCTGGATTCACTTTACATGGCCATTTATGGTTGGTTCGCGATGGCGTAATTAGCACCATGGCGGTAAGGTACTTAACGGGCTGGGTGATGGCGTTAGGTGCATGTCCGCTTGGGTCGGCATTCGCGTACCTTTCCGCTATGCCGGTATTTACGTTGTGGGAGGTCGCGTGCGCGCGTCCTTGGAGCAGTTAGCGGCAGCATTAACTACGATGCCGCTAATGGCATCGTAGTTAACGGTCACAGGTCATAATCGGACCTAGCGGAAAACGGTGGCCGTAATCATTTACCGCCATCGTTTTTCACTCAGCGGCAGGGTCGTAATGAGGGCCATAGTCCCCAACCCAGTAGTGGATGTAAAAACGAGGAGGGGGACCTATCATGACCAGAGTATATGCCCAAGAAGAATAAAGAAAACAAGAAAACAAGTGAAACCATCCTGTGACAACAGGTCAGTATAATAAGAATGAAAATGGAAGTATAATAAAATAATTGATGCCATTGATGAGCAAGGCAAGTAAAATGCACATATTACTAGTTGCAGGCAAAAACGAGAAGTCCTAGTCAAGGGAGTAAGACTTTTGATTGAAATAATTATCAAGTCCTAACGTTTGTAAGAAACAGGTTAGTGCCCAGAACAGGCTGTTAACATACTAGCAACAAAAACGTGATTCTCTGTTCCCTTTTTTAATGAGGTTTTATGTTTTGTATTATAGAGCGTGTGATACAACGATACCCAAGGGGGATCCTGTGAATCAATTGCAATTCTACTAGAAATATTTGTGTCCTGAAGATGGCCAAAATACTGAAAAAAGGTGCTAGAGATAGTGCCCAATTTGATATAGAAAAGCCGAAACATATGTAGACCATCGAAGAGGCACGAAATACTGAGCCCCAAAAAATAGAGACCAAAGTGAAGGGTCTATTTCTGTAGATGAAAAGTCTGTGATTTGTGTAGAATAGAACAATACACCAATGTCCGGATTAATTTATGTCTGATTTCAATTTTTTCTATTTTACGACTTCGGACACGAACATCTATATTTGTAGAAAGATGCCAGTCACTTACTAACCCCACTCTTGAAAACACGACTGTGTAAACATGTACACAAATAGTTTCAATTGACTTTATGTATGTTGTGTGAAAATGGAAATGAAATTAAAATATGTTTTTACATGAATGGTTTGGAGATAGCGTAATTGATCTTATCACAATTTTGTTGTGATAGGCTAGCTAGGTGGCACACTAACCAAAACGAATCGGACCTACAGGGGGTAATTGGTTCCTTGTTCTGCTTTTTTCATATCTCTCACAGTATGGTCTTCCCCTTTCTTTAGTGGCTTGGCAGGCGAAGAACAATGGTCTGGAGGGTTGCAATTGCCAGAGGTTTAAGAGAATTCATAACATTCCAGTCACCGACTCTTTGTTTTTGTTTTGGGTCATCGTACTGGACAGATGCACCTGCTGGATCTGCAAAAGGGGGTGGGGGATGCTACCTGGGAAAAGTCTAAATACAACAGGGGCACTTGGGGATATTAAACCCCTTTGTACGTATTATATTCATCCACATTCAACTCCTCTTCAACCACAGGAGAATGGTTGCTCGTATTTGTGGATGTTCCCCACTTTACTTTATATGTATTGCTTCCTGGCAGCTGGAACCCGTTGGGCATCATAGCGTTTATTGTGTTATCAGCACACCTTGTGTCATTGTTTGAATCTAAGGTAGGTGTCTTAGCTGTAGGCACACTCTCCCTATTTCCTCTGTTGCAAAAATCTTTTGTCTTGGATCTGGTTGGTGAGTACTTTTCTGGTATTTCTGATGTTGGAAAGTACATACCCTCTCTGATGGGCAGTGGAGTGTTTTGATACACAGTCTTTCTGATCCAACAATTCCTGTCTTTCGTGAGCCTTTACAAAGGCATATTTGGGAGGTGACCTACAATGTAGGGTAGAGACTGCAACGTGTTCCCAATGTTGCTTCCTCTGCTTTTTCCCAGGCTCTGTGTCTTTACTCTGTCTCTGGGTCTCATGGAGAGAAAATGCCATTTTGGTGATCAGGCCTCTTACTCCTACTGGCTTTCTGCCTGCAGCGACGTTGGAAAGTCAGTGTACTTGATCTGGTTGCTGGCAAAGGTTTTATATGTACTTTAAAGATTTGTCAATGGCAGTTCCCTTTTGGGGTATTCTCTGAAACAGACACCCATTGCCATCCTGCCATTTGCCTAAACCTAGGGATGTATGGCAAGTAGCCTGTTGCATTATTCTTTTTGGAATGGAGGCATCAACTAAAGGGCTGAGAGGCTGGTTCCACGGGGTCTTGTACTCAGCTCTCAGAGTACCCGGCATGCCCAGGAGGGCATGCTCAATTCTTAGGCCGGGTCATCCACTAGAGAATGGTACAGCAAGGTTTCCTTCTTATGGATGTCCACTAGTTCCAGTCCATTCCTGGTGAGATGCATTTCAATGTGGGTCGCCCTGATAGGAGTACATCTGAGTAAGGCAGCCAGAGTGGACACAGTAACTTTGCAGCAGGAAAAACCTTCTGCACTTTGCTGAGAAAGGCAACAACATATCTAGTTATCTAGTGATATCTGACTATGATATGAAATGATATGATAGTTTATTTATATAGCGCCTATACACAATGTGTTTCAAAGCACTTCAAGGCAAGGGAGGGAACAAGGGAAAATACAATGATATTCTTACATGCCATGAACAATAAGAATGTGAAATTTACTCTCGTACTTGGCCGGGCGACATTTCAGATAGTGCAAGAGCTAAGACATAGATAAAGAAGGGAGGAGGAGAGTGGGAAGGAAATGGAAACAGACAGGCGACTACCGTACTAGGCCTGATGAGATTTCTGGTAGAGCCCGAGATTAACAAAAGGTGAGGGAGAGGGGTGCAAAAAGGGAGGGGAGGAACAAAACAAGCGACTAACGTACTAGGCCTAACAACATTTCAGATAGTGCTAGGTGGGGGGGGGAGCAAGTAAGGGAGGGGGAGCAAACAAACAAGGTTGCTATCTTACTAGGTCAAGGACAATTCTGATTTAGTAAGTGCATAGTTTAGTTTAGTTTAGTTTATTATTTGATAATGCGCTCCAAACCCAGGGGTAGCCGGGCACAGCAGTTACAAGAATACTTGAGCTTAGTTACATACAATAATGCATAGAAGAAGGTTTGGGGAGGAGTTAGGAAAAGGGAGAAAGGGGTGACAATAATGTTCTGAATTCCTCAGCTGTCCGTCTCCAAGCACAAAAATCCCATGCACAGGAGAAATAATAGTTCCATCACTTTCTAGGTGAAGCAGAAATTCAGCTGTCCAAACTGTGGTTTGGTAATTAATGCATTGTGGGTAATTGTATCACTCGTCCTCTTTCACGAGAACTCAGATGAGGATAGTTGTACCAGTTTCGGATGAGTTGATAGGTTGAGTCAGCCCCGAGGTGATCATGATGCTCATGCAAGTGGGACAGAATGTTTTGATGCAGACATTTCCTCCAATGCAAATTCCACTGTCGCACCTTTTGCGAGTGTGCTTTGGGTCCATAACGAAGGTCATAATATATGTGCGGTACGGAAGTGAGGCCGGAAGGGTGAGACATACTGAAGAATGTTAGGCAGGAGGCGCGGGAGTAAGGCAGCGGTACAGTGTGCGCGGAGTGCGGCGTGGGCAGAGTTTTCATTATGAAAGCACCACAGGCAAGGTTGCAGTACATCTAGGTATGGGAATAAGTGTGTCAGAGCTAGAGCGTGGGGGGTGGGAAGTGGAGGTTTACCCACCCTCAAAAGTGGCCCAGGTAGAGGGAGAGAGCACAGAGGAAGAGGAGAATGATGAGGTGGGTAGGAAACAGACAGACCATGAGGGTGGGGCCAGGAAAATAACAGTTCGGGGGCAGAAAGGGACATGAAGACGGTGGGTGTAGAAAGGAGAAACAGGTCAACTACACTGGGAATTAAGGAACATGGGACGTTAGCAGTCAAAATGGCTGATTGAAAGAAAACAGCATGCTAAAGAAACACCATACACCTGTACAGAAATCTGTTTCATAGCCTCCCGAGGTGGAGCAGTGAGTGGAGCAGACAGTCCTGGACACATCTTTTCCTTACGCAAACACACTTTAACGCATGCACCCTGAACCTGCTGACATTTAAGTTCAGTTTTAAGATAAGTTTTCAAGTTATATTTACTGCAGAAGAAGATCCAGTTTAACAACTGTACCGAGGATCTGCTTCACATTGCAAAAGCACGCAGGTATTGCCATGGTAATTTCCAATCTCGAACTTCCCACGGCGTATGGCGCTGTACAGATAATCTCATTGTATACCACGCCATTGAACACAACAGAAATGAACAGCAGTGCTCGCATGAGCTCTCTGCTCATTATTAAATCGGCACCTCTACCATCTCATTATGAAGCACTTGTGATTAAAACGCACACTCAGTACACCTTGGGCTCTCTTAGGAGTGGGTGGTATCTGCCGGGATACCGCCCAATGCAATTAGCGTTACCGCAACTTGATCCGGCGCTGTTAGCGCCGTATCACAAGTTGCTGTAATTCCCCATTTATTTTGAGTCCTTGGGACTCAATGGGGCATTTTATGCGCAATTACTGCAGCAGTAATTGTGCCGAAAATGGGCAGGAAGTCAGCGCATTCACCTCCAGCTCAGAGCTGGAGGTAAATGCTCCAGGTTTCCCCTAACTCGGGATTGGGCGGAGCAGTAATGCGGTAGCCCAACTCCTGATGACCAAAGATGGTCATCTGCAAAATAATGAGTTAGTCCATGTCAGCATAGCAGCAGTCTCATCTCTCATGGTGTGCATTTATAATGTTGACTGCAAAAAGTCTAAAACAAAAATGTCGAAAACAAAAGTCGAAAAAAAAATCAAATGTGTTTTTTTTGTATGTTTTTTGGGTTTAGCTATTAAAAACAGGCGGGGTTGGGAGGGGGGCACCCCCCATTAAAAAAAAAAAATGTTCAACATTATTTTTTTCGACATTTTTGTTTTCGACATTTTCACTATAAACCCTCTCCCATCATGTCCTTATTAGATTCAGTAACCAAAATGTAGATTGCCTCTTTAAAATGGCTTATTTCAAATGAAATAGAAGAGTTCACTTCAATACAAAGCACAGATGTTACTGGTAAACTTAAAATAGAAACACGCGCTTCAGATCCACTGCAAAGGCATTTCACACGCAAACTCCATATAATCTGACATTATTTGGCCATCGGCCCGGTACAATATTAAGGTTTTCATTCTTAAATTTGTTGGCCATATTATCCCTCACAAGTCCACAAAGTGTTGCGAATAACAGGTCCAGTGGCCGTCTCTTTTATAAGTCATTTCGTTTGAGTTTTGATCTTTGACATATACCTGTCTACAGCTATTGATATTCTGAATATTTAGCATGCAAAAAACGTTTTAACGACAATGGAAAATGTACTTGGAAGTTGATTTGGATGAAGACTATTAAGTCTCGAAAAGCACACCAGAACGTCGTCTCTCGCCCTGACATTTGCTTAACTCTCAGGTACATCCGAGACCAGACTTTGGTCACAGAGGTGCACAGAAGCAAAGTAGTGTGGGCCTAATTAGGTGCTCAGTTCTGATGTTGGATCCCTGAGACTTGGGTGGGGATGGGCCAAGGCGACAGGAACTACTACTGCCCCACCCCACTAATGACTATGGAAATATGTGATGTGTGGCAAAACAAGACCACTTTCTTAGTATGTGTCTGTGTATTCCATGAAAAACACTGTTAAAAGGGCATCATGGATAAGTTGTCATTTTAGAAAACTATGAAATTCAGTGAAAAAACGTTGATAAATGGTCATTATGGCTGCAGCACAAAATCTAAAACCCATAGAAATGTTCTACTTATGGGAGCTAGACAGCCATAACGCAGACCCCGCCATACACTACGCTCATACCCACCTATATAACATCACAGATGCCATCATTGGTGGCTTCACTAACTACATCACCTATAACATTACCAAATACATAGAGGGTGACACTTTCAAAATACTATGCAAGGAGGTCACACAATAAAATCGCCCCACGCAATGGTTGTGCCTTAGACATTTTTCTTGTTTAATGACAGTAAATGGAGGCCATGACATGTAGGTAGTGCACAGAGATTATGAAACAAAAATACACTGGAAGAGCTGCATATGTAGGTTTTAACTGTAGGAAATGGACTGAGGTCCATTTTTTCAGCATTTGCCTGTCGTTATGGTGTGCATAAAATTAGCATATAGGCAGAACACACAAAGATGCTACCATTTGCATGCCTTGTATGTATGATGAGAGACACTCACCCTAGGTTCATGCACTGGTCACCCACCGCATTCGTTTCCCCCTGAACAGATGTTACTTGACTGTGCATCAATGCTCTCAGCATTCCCTCTACATCCAAGTGCATGCCTAGGGTTTAAATGATATGTATACACTGCTGGGTACCTCATGTGAGATTTTAAGGTTACTAGTGTCTGAAAAGACATTTTTGTAGTCATTTTGTCATTTTGTACAACATGGCCAAGTTTATGAGAGGACTGCCCGGTTAGGGCTGAAGTACCCTAAGCATAACCCTAGGAAGCACTTTAGTCAGAATCTTTATGGGTGAGTGATGTCATCAGTGATGTCATCAATTACGCCATCTGTGAAGTAATTTGTGTTGTCAAACATGTGGGTACAAGCAGTACATAGTGGCGTTGCAAGTTATGGTTGCAAATCTTACAGTAACTGGCACATTTCCATGGTTTTTAGATGTTGCTCTGCAACCCTAATCTCCTCTTAATGAAAATATTTTCAATGAATGTCACAGGTTTTTATTTGTACAACATAACACTTTTATTTTGTCCCCCTAACAAATACGCCATAGTACCACAACAGCTCCACATTTTGGAAACTGAGGTCATGTGAAATACCAAATCACAAGGGACCTCTCCAGAGATCCAAGGGTTCATGGACATCCTAACGGATCGCCCGTGGTCATCACACGGGGCCAATCACATGGCAGAGGGTTTCCGAATGGCAGTTGCAATGTCCACGAGCACCCACGACTGATCAAGGACGCAGCACGAGGGGAAGAGACAGGTGTCCTTCTTCTCCTTCAACTCAGAGAGATCAAGTCACTTTGATTGCCTGATTTCAAGCAGGCACAACCATCTACCAATCGAAAGAGCAGACACTGGATCAAACAGTCCATCTCAGCTCATCATAGCAACTGCATCCATCTTTTCTGAAAGAGCATTTGTAAAGTGACTCAGAGCCTGGGCTATAGCACACCTTCACAACATTTCATTTATTTATTTATTTACGGTGTCAGCAGCTACAATCATCAACATCTGAGGAGAAAAGATGAAAGGTCTCTGTAGCTTTTTTAAACGTTAATTCAACTTGTTAAAAGGATACAGTGGTTACCATTCAAACTGTATGTTTGAGTAGGAGTGTACATATTTACTTCAGTCAACACACATCTCATCAAAATTACAACGGTGTTTTTACCTTAACCCTGTATTTACAATGAAATGGTAATTCCTTGCTCATCAGCGACGAGTGGTGCCAATCCACCTACATCCTCTCGAATTGGCGTTGCTTACATACATTTGGATTAGTAATACTCATTGTACTGTTCCTAACATTTTCAAACGGTGGAATTCATAGTGCACACTTTAAAGAAATGAACGCTGCAACAATGACCTTCCTGTGACGTCTGTGCAGCTCGGAGGCACTTCAAAAGATGGGCACAGAAACATTTTCCATTAACTACATTTTGAAGTGCACTTTTTATCTGAACACCTGATGTATGATGTACTTTAAAATGTGCTCAAGTGCATATTCACGATTATTCAACGGGAACAGGGCCTAGAAAAGACATGTCAAAGCCCAAATATATCACGTGACTACTTCCATTAGTAGTGGAGTAACCCCCCTTTCATCAACTGACAGGCCTTAACCACGCCCTAACCGGATGTCCCGCCCCTTGGGGTGTCCATGGCAACGCATGTCCCGCCTTAGCGGATGTCCCTGTGTTGTAGTGACGTCATGTGTTGTGTTGAGGGGCGTGGTGGTGTAGGAAAGGGCGTTTCCGGGGGGTGATGTTGTGGGTGATGTAATATTTTGGGGGCTAGGCGTGGTCTAGCAGGTGTGGTGACATCACGGGTGTGTCCCTGAAGTTTCCCCTAAGGCCTAACCTAAAAGTGACGTCATGGCTTGTGTTTAGGGCGTGGTGGTGTAGGAAAGGGTGTTTCCCGGTGGTGATGTTGTGCATGAGGTAATATTTTGGGGGCTAGGCGTGTCCCAGCAGGGATGGTGACATCACGGGCGTGTCCTGATTTTTTTTTTGTAAGGCCTAACCTAACAGTGCTGTCATGGCTTGTGTTTAGGGCGTGGTGGTGTAGGAAAGGGTGTTTCCCGGTGGTGATGTCGTGCATGAGGTAATATTTTGGGGGCTAGGCGTGTCCCAGCAGGGATGGTGACATCACGGGCGTGTCCCTGAAGTTTTTTCTAAGGCCTAACCTAACAGTGACGTCATGGCTTGTGTTTAGGGCGTGGTGGTGTAGGAAAGGGTGTTTCCCGGTGGTGATATCGTGCATGAGGTAATATTTTGGGGGCTAGGCGTGGTCCAGCAGGGATGATGACATCCCTCTGGGGTCAAGGTCCAGGGTTTTGATGAGATGATGTAGGTATGAAGTTGTGATGTCAGGGGGGCAAGCCGGGGGGCGTTGTGGGGGTGATGTAGTTGTGGGTCCTCCCCTAGGGGTGGAGTATGGTGTATATATACAGAAGGAGCTCTGGAGAGAAGTAGACGGCGCTCTTGGAGTCTGCGCTAGTATGCATGGTCTGACCCTATGTTTAGGTGGGCTATGGATCTTTTTTAATTGATAAATATATTTCCAAAACCTGTAAGTTTAGGTATATATATATATGTGTGTGTGTGTGTGTGTGTGTGTGTGTGTGTGTGGCTGTGTGTTTTGGTGTGTGTGGCTGTGTGTTTGGGTGTGTGTGGCTGTGTGTGTGTGGCTGTGAGTTTGGGTGTGTGGCTGTGTGTGTGCGTGTGTGTGTGTGTGTGGTTGTGTGTTTGGGTGTGTGTGTGTGTGTGTGAGTGTGTGTGTGCTTAGAAAATAAGAAAAGATTAACAGTTATAAATGTTGAGCTGTGTTGTGGTAAAATGTGGTGCAGAAAAAAAAAAAAAGCTTTGGTTTTTTATGGATGAATCATCCAGGCAATGTAGAGTTAACTGTAGTCTTTAAAGAAGCTTTGTGACGTTGAGGGAACGATCAATATTTCGGTCGCACTCTGATGTGTAGCATTGGCTCATGTTTGTAAAACAAGTCTTACTTTCGTTTTGTATGGAGCATGGAGTTTTAAGCCGTGTCATTGTATGTATTTGTAGAGTGTACGTGTACCATTTGGAAAAGGCCACGTCCGCAGATCTAAGAGGTTAGGGTCCTGTCTCTGACGATATACGTTTGTATGTAAATTGATATAAAGTGAGCTGACTAGCTAAACATTAAACAGTCTAGGTTATAAATATACCGGTAACAGAAAAGCAGCCTTTTCATTTACACTTTTGCGCCTGAAGTCATGGAGTTTGGAAACGAAGTAAGTGCATTTTTTTTTTTTTTTTTATCTTTAAAAAATGATTCAAGGTGTATAATTATTGATTTCTTTTATTTAGAGATACAAAGCACCGTCCTTTTACGATGAATTTGACTGCCAAAAAATATTAGACAAGGGTATGTGTATTTTGTTTTATAAGTGTAGAATTAATGTTATACTTGGAAAAAGGTTAAATTGTTTGAAAAAGAGTCCCGTGAGTAAAACAAAAGGCAATGTAAACGTAGGAGGTTCTGCAAAACCAAAAGAATTGTATTTAGGGTTTGTGTATGAGGCTAATAAAGCTATACTGTGTGTTTTATTTATAATAGATACGACTAAAGATGAGAACATAGGCGCTTTACAAGGTAATCTGGGTGCTTAAAACCTGTTTGTTGTTTGCCGCTTTGTAAAGGATATGTGTGTAGGTAATCTCTAATATTGATTAGTTAGACACGCGGTGGAGAGCGAAGGACTTTGAGTTTTTGAAAGGTTTCAGGCAGTCATTGTTTTAGAGTTGTGAATTTGAGAGTTTTAAATGTAGGGTGGACAGACAATTATTTGAGCCTATTCAAATAAAATATATTTTTATTCTAGAAATGAATGAAAAAAAAAAGAAAACAGGGCCACATGCTATTTTAGATAAAATAAAGATGTTTCAAATGCTTATGGGACCACGACTGCTCCATGGTTAGATCCTGTGAGGCTTCTGTTTTCCAGATGTCTTTAGGGTTTCCAGATGTCTTTAGGGGGGCCCACCACACACCTCACACCTCTGCCACCGTCGGCGGGGCAAGGGCGCGGTGTTTGGCGCCGTCCCCGGAGGGACTCTTCTTGCTTCCTGGTTTGGCCACGCCCCCCCTGGTATTTCAGCGCCTTCCTCACCGATGTAAAAAAAAAGAAGCTGTATTTGACTAGCCAATCTATAATAGCTGGGGTGAAGCCCGCGGCGGGGCAAGGGCGCGGTGTTTGGCGCCGTCCCCGGAGGGACTCTTCTTGCTTCCTGGTTTGGCCACGCCCCCCCTGGTATTTCAGCGCCTTCCTCACCCCGCAGCGGTGAAGCCCGCGGCGGGGCAAGGGCGCGGTGTTTGGCGCCGTCCCCGGAGGGACTCTTCTTGCTTCCTGGTTTGGCCACGCCCCCCCTGGTATTTCAGCGCCTTCCTCACCCCACAGCGGTGAAGCCCGCGGCGGGGCAAGGGCGCGGTGTTTGGCGCCGTCCCCGGAGGGACTCTTCTTGCTTCCTGGTTTGGCCACGCCCCCCCTGGTATTTCAGCGCCTTCCTCACCCCGCAGCGGTGAAGCCCGCGGCGGGGCAAGGGCGCGGTGTTTGGCGCCGCGTGGTGTTCGGCGCAGCTGGTGTTGAAGCAGGAAGACTCGCGGACTGGTATTGGACACTGAATTTGGAGGTGAGCAACGGGAGGTAGATGGTGGCAGAGGTGTGAGGTGTGTGGTGGGCCCCCCTAAAGACATCTGGAAACAGAAGCCTCACAGGATCTAACCATGGAGCAGCCGTCTTCTGACCCTTTATCCCTGTTCCCCTCGCCACTCTTCTGTCCACCAGTCCCTTGCCCTGTCCCCCTCCTGCAGAAATCCCAGCGCAAGACTCTGGTGCTAAGGAGACAGCGCCCTCAGGGGGTGCCTCCTCTACCCACCACCACCATAGCCACTACTACTACTACAGGCACTACTATGGGGCCACACGCCGGTCTGTTTGCCACTAAGTCCACTGTCACCCAGTCTCCGTCTTGGCCCGTCACATCAGCAGGGACACATAGTTGCTGGCGGTAAATCGGATCAAGTCCTTCCCTCATTCAAAGCTTGGTTCCGGCCCTGGCCACAACCCTCGATAATTTTATCCATGGTACCCCTTCAGCTATTGTGACTTCCGCACTGGTTGTGGGGGACAGTTTGTCACCAAGTGCCCAAAGTGCTCAAAGCACCTCCTTAAGCTCCCATGACAGCTCGTGGAGTGATGTACTCTCGTCTACCAGTTATGGGTCTAGCCCCTCCCCCCTCCGTTTGACCCCGCCTCGGATGATCGAGGCCATTAACCAACTTTCTGATGTCAGCAACCCTGAGTGCTATTCGACCTCCAAACGATCTCCAGAGGAGGCGCCCCGTGATAGGGGGTGCGGGTGTGGGTGTAATAAAGTTCTGGCGGAGCTGGCCAGCATTAAGGCTCTGTTACAAACTTTGCTCGAGGGCCAATGGAAGGGAGGTGGAACTGTCCAGGTAGAGGAGCTCAAGGTCACCACTTCAGCTGTTGCAGGGCACAAGTTCTTATCCCTGGAAAATTCTCTGGAATGTACACCGGTACTGGTCCCCCTGATATTGCCTGCTGCCAAAGGGTCTGTTGTTCACCGAAACCTGGCACAAGGGGAATCGCCCGTTAATAACTGCCTCTGCGACCCCCATGCCACCATCAGAGAGAATAGCAGGGTCCCTGATCCGAGCCCAATGTCTTTGTCATCGGTGGTGCCGGTCTCTTCCTCCATGGGCCCCGATTGCACTGAGTCGAAAGCCCTGGGTCCGCAGAAGTCTGGGTACCAGCACAAGCTACTGAAACAAGGAAAGTTCCAACGCCCTACAGTCTTCCTTCAGGGGGTGCCCAAACTGGCAGTAAATAAGACAGAGCCCAAGGATGCCCTACTCAATAAATGTCTATTTTGGATGAAAACCTCTGGAGGCTGCCCGTTTGTCCGTAGAGAAGCTCTGGCGGGGTGCCGTAGAATTCCCAGTTTGGGCAAGAATAACCTGGACTGCATCAAATTGACATTTTGGGATCGCAGCACAGCAAACAGGGTTCTGGGAAGCTGTGGGCGGGCGGGCCAATCATCCAAGAGTGGGATCTCAATCAGCATGCTCCCTTTTTTCAGCTCTGTTGTCCCACCCAGATCTGCGGTAGTAAATTCGGGGGTCCTCTCTAGTAACTGTCCCCTCACAGGGGCAAATTTGACAACCTTGGGCCCAAGGTGCCATGGGAATTGGTTGAAGCAAGGGGTTGGTGGGACCTGACTACCGGCCCAAAGAACTGTTTAGGGTCTCCCAGGAAGGGGATGGCTTGTTTGAATTGCCCTGATGTCTTTCTTATACTTTCTGTGGACTTTTTGTAATTTTGCACCAGATTTGGATTTTTGTTTTAGAATTGTCTTGCAGGATGTACTTTGATGGTCCTTTCGGGCCGAATAAAGTTGTTTGACTGAATATTGATTTTTTCTCTGACCAGGATAAATATTGAACAGCAGTGTATAAATGAACATGGCCATCGTAACTTTTTAAAATGAATTATTTGGGTTACAAGTTAATGGCTTTTATGAACATTATGTTTTTAGTTAAAACACTAATACAAGCAGGAATGTTAACATGGTTTGCTTATAAGTGGAGGGTGCAACCTTTAAACGGAATTTTCAGTTTGTATTTGGCTGTGGTGCGATTGTTACACTGTGTAAAGACACGATGCGACTTATGTATTTAGACACGTGTGTTTCTATAATATTGATTTTTTCTCTGACCAGGACACCGTGGATAAATATTGAACAGCAGTGTATAAATGGACATGGCCATCGTAACTTTTTAAAATTAATCATTTGGGTTACAAGTTAATGTCTTTTATGAAAAATGTGTTTAGTTTAAAGCTGTAATAGAAACATGAAGTTTTAAAGTGGAGGGTGCAACCTTTAAACGGTATTTTGAGTTTGTATTTGGTTATGGTGCGTTTGTTACACTGTGTAAAGACACGAGGCGGCTTATGTATTTAGACACATGTGTTTTGTAAATGATATTTTAGAGTGTTTTTTATTTGAACACCTGAAGTCTTAGGATATTAGGGTTCAAGGTGTAATCACATATGAATTAAAAATGTATGCTTTTGTATTAACATTATAGTAGACCGTGTCTATGGGAAAAAGGCTTCCCAAAAGAGGAAGCATGTAAATGCTGCAAATTCTAAACTTGTGAAAGACACACCAGCGTGTACGAAAGGTAATCCAATTAATTTTAATTTTATAGTGGTGTGTGTGTTTGTGTGTGTGTTTGGCTGCAGTATGTAAGGATTAATGTTATAATGTTTTTATGTAGATTTACAATTGTTGGGAAAAGCAGAACATGTTGAGGTTCAGCCGAAAAGAAAGCGCTTAGAGGTGGATACGCATGGTACGTGATGTATGTTTGCTTAGCAGCTTTAAGGTTTATTGTAGTTTATTTTTTTATTTTTTATGGGTTTTGTATGCTTTAGAAGGAAACAATTATTAGGATTTATGAGCTTCTTTGGTTATAAGGAATCACACTTATGTTTTAGTTTTGTAAACATGTATCTGATTATGTTATGGTCAATTTTTTTAGGGTCTAGTGTTGTGAAAAAGTCTAAAGGATTAGCACATGGTACCTCTGGATGGCAGGCCGCCGATCGTGTGAAAAAAACAGGCCAGAACTTAGAGCATTTTAAGGGGATTTTGAAAAGGACCTATTCAGGGGACAGCACACAAGGTATGTTATTTATGCTTGCTAGCTTTAAAGATTAAAGGTTTGTAAAGGTATCTAGGGGATATATTATTATAGGTGTTTATGTGATTTTATTGTTTTAAAAGGAAGCATGTATTAGGTTATAGGATGGTGTATGTTTATAAGGAATAGGCTTTTGCTTCGAGTTTGTAATGTTCTTTTAATTATGTTTATTTTTAGGGTCTAGTGTTGCGCTTACGCCCTTTGCGGACCCACCAACGACTCGTGTGAAGAAAACAGGTCAGCCCTACACAGAACACTTTAGCACAACACGAGAGGGGGGTTATCAGGAGTGTTTGGGGCTCCAAAAATGTTTAAAGAACTCTAAACTAAGTTTGAAAAAAGATGTACGGTTTACAGGGATTCAACCTGTTTTAAATATGACTAACTCTGAAGCTGTGGAAGATCAAAGTATTCAGGTAACTCCGGCTGATCCCCCTCAGGCCTGGTCTGTTAGATGTGATAAAAAAACAAGGTCTTGTGTAAAGGTTATACCACCTATAGACCCATCAGCTAATAGATCGCAGCTGGAGAGTATAGGTTGTGGCGATATTACCCCGTATAATGTGCTTTCATCTTTAAAGGTAGTAGCCCCTTTAGACCCAATACAGGCCGTCGTTAGGGCACGGTCTCCTGATTATGGATACTGTACACCGCCCCATACCTATTCACCCACAATCCCCAGCAGTGAGAGGTATGTTGATATTCCCCAAAATTTAGAACCAGCGTTGGAGGTACCAGGTGTACCAATAGCCCCTGATTCTGAAAATGTTATAATAATTATAGACTCCCCTATAAAAGAACCTCTTGGAGATTTTCCTGCTTTAGAGCCAATACAGGATACCATTAGGCAACAGTCTCTGGATTGTGGAGATTATTCAATACCCCATACGTGTTTACCTACAAGCCCCAACAGTGAACAGTGTGCTGATATTTTCCAGAATTTCAAACAGGTCCCTTTGCTACCAGATATACCAACAGCCCGTGCTTCTGAACCTGTTATAATAATTATAGACTCACCTGTAAAAGAGCCTATTTTAAATCCACCTATAAAAGAGCCTGTTGTAAATCCCCCTATAAAAGAGCCTATTATAGTTAACTCAGACTCCCACATAAAATTAGCTTGTGAAGAATTTGTATATGCCTCTGTTATTTGTAGGTTAAATGACCCCCCTAAGCCGTTAGATCTTTCAAGCACAGGGCCAAATGGTGTGAACAAACGGGTGTGTGCAGTGAACAATTTTCACAAGCTTGATAATAAACCGTTGTCTCCCCGACATACCTTTAAACATGTTAACACACCAGCCACCCGGGTGACGGTTCACTGTTATAAAAGGGGTGACGCTGCTAAGCGATTATTTGAGGTAGATGTATTAAATAGTAAAAAAGGAAAACATCTACCAGGTATACAGAAGAAAGTGAACTTAGGCTGCCAGAGGTATAGATTAAAGCAAAAGGGTACTAAAAAAGCTTTAATTGATATACGTCGAGGTGTTTGTAAGGCCAAACACCTTTTGTTCAAGATGAAATCTAAAACCAATGTACTGGCCCAAGACTATAAAAAACAGTCTTTAAAAAATAAAGCTAGGGCTGTTCCAAATCAGTTGACAATCCCTATAACAGCATTAAGGACTGGGTTAGGTCCTGGGAAGTCCACAAATGGTATAGATGTAATGACACCCCCTAGCACCATAGGGTATGGTTTGGAAGATGTGCATACACCCCCTAGGCCTGTAGACACACCACATTTACCTGTAAAAGGTACAAAGGCCTTGCGTTTAAAATGGCTTCGCTCGAGGAGACAGAGGAAAATGTTTTTGAAACGCTTAAAAAAAGCAAAAGCTATCATTACCCGCCGTGCAAAGAAAGATTTAGAGCTTCACTCTCCAGATACACCTGACACGTCTGATACAGAAACTGTTTTTTACAGAGTTTGGGAACTTACCATCATGATATACCAAAATATAAAAGTGTTGAATACTATGAAGTTTTACGTTTTATGAATCTAGATAGGATAACCTCAACAGGTCACGCACTATTACTGATAACAGAATCGGTTGAGAGGCTTGTTTCCCACATTTTGGAATCTGCTGGTCCTAATGACTTTGTCCAGATCCGTTTAGACAGTTCTACTTTAAATAGACCTCTTTTTACCAGACGAACCCACCGACAGGTGTTTGATGTTTTAGAGTTTTTAGAAAACATTGGCCGTTTGCTACAAAGTAAGGCTGAGCTTCTTGTAACGGAACCCTTAAGAATTGTAACTGTGATTGTTAGATCTAGAGAGGGTGGCGTGTACAGGCCTTTAAAGAAAACACTCTACAGTATGATTGTGGCTAAGAAGAAGCGTTGGCTTTTGGATTTTAACTATGGGGACTTAAATATATGTATGGCTGCCAGTATCATAGGTCTGCTGGAGCCTAGAACTGTTACTGACGGTTACATACAAAGAAAGGCTTTAGAGGTCCACCAGACTCTGGGTATACCCCCTGACGTCATGGTTGGTTTTAATGAAGTGTGCCTATTTGAAGATTACTTTGGGGTGCCGATCAAAATTTTGTATAATGAAGACTGGATTTGGAAATATTTTCCCCAGGGTGACACTTCTAATAAAAACACTGTCTACCTTTTACATCATGAGAAACACTATTACGGCATTTTAAACCTACAAGGTTTTCTAAGGGTAAAGAATTTATGTCCTTTTTGTTGTCATATATACAACAATCGAATGGCTCACAAATGTAGATTACATTGTCACATGTGTCAAAGAGATGGGTGTCTTGTGTTGGACGAATCAAAGTTTAAATGTCCCAAATGTAAAACTTTTGCCCGGTCTGAACAATGCCTTAAAAAACACATTGAGAAAGCAGTGCAGGGTTTAGCCCAATGTTATTTGAAAACGGACTGTGTTTCATGCAGTCGCTTTATAAATGCTAATCATGAATGCCGTGGTAAAATTTGCCCTAAATGTAAAATTGAAGTTGTTTCATTGGAGGACCATTTGTGTTACATGACAGTTCCAAAAGATGTGGCTAAAACTGAGGATTACATTGTGTTTGATATAGAGTGTATGCAAGAGACAGGCATACACGTCCCAAACTATGTTTATGCCAAACATTTGACGGGTGATAAGACGTGGTCCTTTTATGGTATAGACTGCATTAAGCGTTTTATTACTAATTTCTTGGATGAAAAATTTAGGGGGTATAGCTTTCTGGCACACAACAGTCAGGGGTATGATTCCTTCTTTTTGATACATGAAATGATTAAAGAACGAGTAGCAGTCAAACTGGTAATGCATGGTGCAAAGCTAAAACTTTTAGAGGTAATACCCTTTAAAATTCGGTTTATTGACAGCTTACATTTTTTGCCTATGAAGTTAAGTAAGTTGCCTAAAGCTTTTGGATTTCCAGGGTCGAAAGGTTATTTTCCGCATTTTTTTAATACCCAGCAGAATCAAAACTATGTGGGTCCTATTCCTCCTGTGGAGTGCTATGGTTCAGAATTTATGATGTATGAAGAAAAGGAGGCATTTCTAAAATGGTACTCAGAGGCCCGTAAAGATGTTTTTGATTTTAAGAGGGAGCTAAAAAGGTATTGTCGCGAAGAACTTAATATTTTGAGAACAGCCTGTAACATTTTTAGAAACGGTATCATTGAGCTAACCCAAAAGGAGCACATTTTGAAACCCAATACTCCTGAGGAGTAAAAATATGTGACGTATGTTGATCCATTCACTTTTATCACGCTAGCTAGCATGTGTATGCATATATATAAACAACTGTTTCTTGAGCATGAAACAATAGCCCTAGTGCCAATCGACTTGTATCATGGAAAACAAAAACGTTTTTCTACCCCTTCTATACAGTGGTTGATGTACTTGTCCCATCAAGATGGTATACCTATACAACATGCCCTGCGTGGAGGGGAAAAAAAGATTGGTCCCTATTTTTTAGATGGTTATGCGTGTCTAAATGGGGAGGAATTGGCCTACGAATTTAATGGTTGTTTTTTTCACGGGTGCCCCCGATGCTATAAGGAAAATGACTATAACACCATGATGGGCTGTACTAATGACCATTTACATAGAAGAACACTTTTAAAAAAGAATTTTCTTGAAAACAAGGGTTTGCGCGTTATTACACTTTGGGAACATGAATGGACAGATATGCTAAAAAATGATGAGGGGCTAAACATTTTTTTGAAACAAACAAATCTACCAGAACCCTTAGAACCCCGTGATGCTCTCTTTGGGGGAAGGACTAATGCTGTTAAACTTTACCACGCGATAGCTCCTGGTGAAAAGATACATTACTTTGACTACACCAGTCTCTACCCCTTTGTTAACAATTCAAAACCATACCCTCTAGGACACCCCAAAATTAGCTATGAAGATTTTGGAGATGTTAAACAATATTTTGGACTGATTAAATGTCAGGTGTACCCCCCTAAAAAACTTTTTTTCCCAGTGCTCCCTCAAAGAGTTTCTGGAAAACTAATGTTCCCACTTTGTATGACTTGTGCCACTACAAAACAAACTGAGAAATGCACACACAGTGACGAGGAACGCTCTATTACTGGTACCTGGTGTACTGTTGAGATACAAGTGGCCTTACAGAAAGGATACCGGCTGGGTAGGATTTATGAAATATGGCACTTTGGGAAAGCTACAGTAGAGCTGTTCACAAAATACATTTGTCTTTTTCTTCGAGACAAACAGGAAGTGTCGGGTTACCCCGAAAGTTGCAAGGATGATGAATCCCGACAGCGGTATATAGACGAGTATTACAAACACCAAGGGATACGGTTAAGACCCGAGTTTATTGAAAACAATCCCGCTAGATGTCAGTTAGCTAAACTGTGTTTAAATTCCTTATGGGGTAAATTTGCGCAAAGAACCAACCTTCCAAACACAACCATTATAACAGACCACGAAGAGTTGACCGCTTATCTTTTTGACCTGGGCTATGACATTTTAAGCTTACAGTTTATAGATGAGGAAACAGCGTGTCTTTGCTGGAAGTATGCCAAAGAGTTCCCAACGTGCTCCAACAACATAAACATTTTTATTGCATGTTTTACAACAGCCCACGCCCGTTTGGAGCTTTATAAAGTCATGGATGCCCTCCAAGACCGTTGTTTGTACCACGATACTGACTCTGTTATTTTTGTCAGCTCACCCGGTGACGAGGACCCGCCCCTGGGTGATTATCTAGGTAATTTAACAAGCGAACTAGCTCCGGGAGAGCACATTGTAGAATTTGTTTCTGGAGGTCCCAAAACCTATTCCTATAGGACATCCAACGGTGTTGTCTGTATGAAAGTAAAGGGTATCACTTTAAATGTTAGCAATAGTATAAAAATTAATTTTGACAGTTTAAAGGAGCTGGTGCAAGAATACTCTTTAAACAACATAACCAAAAATATCACAGTTCATCAACCTTCAATAGTGCGTAAAAAGAAACAATGGGAGATTAGCAGTGAAACGCTGCAAAAAACCTTGAGGGTAGTATTTGATAAGCGTGTGCTTACTGCTAATTACAAAACATTACCCTATGGTTATTGAAAAGGGAACAACGTATACGATGGATACCCGGTTACAACACCCTTTTTCATGCGTGTTAGCGGGACCTTCTAGCTGTGGTAAAAGCTATTTTATTAAGCAGCTATTAGAAAACGCACCCTCTGTTATCAATACCATTCCTGAAAATGTTATCTGGTTTTTTTCTTGCTGGCAGCCCTTGTATAATGAATTGGCATCTAAAATACCACATCTGAAGTTTGTGGAGGGCTTACCAAATTCTTTGAATGACGACCGCTTGCTACCACCAAATCTTGTTAATATGATTATTGTAGATGATCTTATGATGGAAGGAGGGCATAGCTCGGAAATCGAGAAAGCTTTTACACAATACTCACATCACAGGAACCTTAGCATTTGCTACATTGTTCAAAATGTATTCTACCGCGGAAAGGGCAACCGCTCCATAACATTAAACGCCAGCTATATAGTGTTGTTTAAAAAACCTAGAGATAAACATCAACTAACCGTCCTAGCGAGACAGATGTACCCGGGTAATACCCGTTTTTTTATGGAGGCTTTTGAAGACGCTACCTTATAACCTTACGGTTACCTCTTGGTGGATCTAAAAACAAACACTTTAGAAGACTACAGATTGAGGACCGGTGTTTTCCCTCCTGATATACCCGTGGTTTACGTACAAAAGACGTCTAGAAAAACACAGTGAAAAACAATCTTTCCTCATTAGCGACGACGACCAGCGACCATGACGGCCCGTATACGTAGGAATTTTGCTCTTCTTAAAATGCTAGTAACAGCTCCACCCCAACAACGGAAGGCCATTTTGTGCTCAGCCTCTGATGATCTAGTATCGGCTATAGCAGAGATTGCCTTCAACACTATAAAAGGAAACGTTCCATTATCCACCCAGCAACTAGGCGTTTTAAAAAAGAAAAAAACCCTCCTTAAAAAGCTGAGTAACAAGAGGTCGTCTATAAAAACCAAAAGAAAGCTTCTAAAACAATCTGGGGGTTTTATAGGGGCACTCCTAGGTTTGGCATTGCCTCTAATTACTAGGCTTTTAGGGGGTGGTTAATGGAGCATGCCCAAAAGATGTATTTGGTTGACAAACGTCAGTTGGAGGGTATAAGTACCCCAAAGCGGGAAGAAGCAGATATCCGAAAATCAGCCACTTTAAGGCTTGACTCTGAAATGCAAGAGGTTTTAAAGCGGCATGATTTATCAGACTATGATAAAGTGGGGCTCTATTCAACTATTCTACAAAAATACTTAACATACTTTAGACAGGTCGAAAATGAGAAAAATAAACTGATGTTGTACATGCCCCCTGAAGACCCTGCAATTAGCTCTAAGCCCTCCCTTTCAACCTCTGCCCCGGATCCTATCGTAATGGAGGTTTTGGACACTATTAACCCCCGTTATCGGAAAAATGCAGAACTTTTGATGGACAAAATGGGAAGTGAAAAAAACGTGGCAACATGGAACAACAAGGGAGAATTTATCTATAAAGGAACAGTTGTTAAAGGATCAAATGTTCACGATTTAGTTCGCAGCATTACCAACCCTCAGGCTTTTGGAAGACACACAAAACCTCGAGGTTGGGACCTGTTTATGCAAGCAGCTGCCGATGTGAACCTGCCCGCAACTTTAATTGGAAATATGGGACATCGCGAACTGTTGGAAAATTTAAAAGACTCTGAGATCAAACCTTTAACAGCAGCTATTGAATCATCTGAAATGTCAATAAAAAAAAGAAAAAAAATTAAAGCCAGTAAACGAGCCTCTTGGTTTAACGTGTAACCTCATTTTTTTTTTTCTTTAACAAAATCTTTAACCGTTGTAAAATATGTATATACATGTATATCTTTTTTTTTTTTTTTTTTTACTATTACTTTTCCAGTCTGCAAAAAAAAAAAAATAATAAGTTCATTGCAATAAAAATATTATTCATACTTTCAAAGGCGTTATGTCTAATCATTTTGATCATGTCTAACATGTTTATAAAATATTAAATAAATGAAAAAATAAGACAAAAAAGACTGTTTCAATTAAAAAGAAAATGTGTTTATTTATATGTGTACACAATTTAAGGTTTAGTAATAAGAGTACATTTTTGCCAATGATCAAAAACATTTACAGGGGATCTCCGAAAGCTGTTCTTATTCACAAAAGCAGTAACCATGACATCATTTTGTCGGAGGTCCAGTGAATAGGTCTGCATAAACCTTATCAGCGAGTGTTTCTCAGACATGTTAGATACAAAGTAACAGGAGTGCTGGCCACATGTGATGTCTTCAGGATGTTGCACAGGTGTTTTATTATAATGTATAACGGGTGCTATATCCTTCACATAGTCCAGGATAGCGCCTCTGTATATGGGGTGGCTTGGGAAACACCCCAGGCTGTCAAAGACTGTTATTGTATCCTTGTTTATAAACATACCTATCCAATGGGTGCCTTCCTGATCTTGGGGATCGGTGTTCGCCACAAGACTAATGGGTCGCTCATTACTTATGTCTCTTGGAAGGTTATCACATGAATACACACCCTTGAATGTTTTCTTAGCGTGTTTGTCTTTACTTAGAAAACGCTTGATCTGGTAAGTATCCATTACATATCGTACAGGACTTGTTGTTGATTGTTGAGTTCCATAACCGAGTCAAATAGAGCCATAATAATTAGATTCACTGTGTTGGGTAAATTTGCAGCAAAGCGTACCTCTATGCGTAGATTACCATTTCTAATAAGATTATAATGGCCGGTTGATGTATTATCAGGTCTCAAATCAAAAGCTAAGATAGTATAACCCCCATCATAATCGTCCCGGGGTATCACAAAACCTTTATCATGCAGATGTTTACCGCTGATGGAGACAAGTCCCAAATACTCCCTAATTGTATTTTTTTGTTGAAAACTGGGACTGTAGGCTTTAGACGGTATAACGACCCGTCTTTAAAAAGAGCTGCATAGTTGATGTTGTAATGTTTAAAATTAAAAGGGTTGCTGGCGTAAGCCCCAGAAAAAGCTGTGTTGTCCACAAAACCAATGATGAATATTATCGGTAACTGTCCAAGGAATAAGTTATCTTGACTGGCGACACGGCTACCCGCTGGAACACTGAAAATTTTCAAAGATGTCCGCTCCACCGGATATTTTAAGTTTGATACTTGTAGAGCATCAGCATGAGCTAATCTGACCGTGGGTGACACATTCACCCTTTTAATAAATAAACTAGCTGATACTATAATCAGCTTGTAGGCTTCAGCATCATCGCTGTTGAGGCAAAAAGCATCTTTATTTCTAGAAAGTTTAATTTTCAGATCAACGCCGTTTACCATTAGTTTCTCCTGGAAAAATAGATCGGAGTGTAGACGGCCTAGTAAATCAAAATTTCTGCTCCCTCTGGCATGTGTAGCTCTTTTTATAAAACCCGCATTAGCCCCATCTAGAGCATAATCCTCCATATGGCCTGCTGTGTCCTTATAGAAAAGCCCCGCTGTAAACTGAGTGTCCAAAGCGTCATTGCTGTAGTTCAAAATGCTTTCTATATAGGCCCTGTACGCATACATGTTGTCGCTCTGTGTAATCAGCCGGTCGCCTAGAGTAATATCCACTTGATTAAAGAGGGTAGCCACAGGGTAAGCAATCGTAACAACTTTAGCCGTTGCGGGGATAGCTGATCCATCAGCTTTTGTTATTATACAAGTGAGGTAAAGTAACGTGTCATTTAAATCCAGATACATCTCTGTTGAGCCTGATATATAAAACTCTATAGGCGCTAGCGGAGATAGTGCAGCAAGGGGAGCCACTTCCATGAAAAAGCTGTTTTCAATGCTAGTTTGTGTCGGGGGTACAGCAAACAGATCAAGTTCAGATTTCACACATTCCCCCGACGCACAATGGATAAACGCCATCTTTTAGAAAATATTAATGCCGGGGCTGTTTTTTTTTTCTTGACCGATCTGTTCTTGCGAGTTCTTTTTCTCTTCTGAGCCGTTTTCGTTGCTGATCCTAGTTTTTTATGCATTCCTGGAGGGCCCCATCTGTGCAGTGATTTCCTTTTTCTTTTGTTTGTGTTGTTTTTCACATAAACCAGCCCAGAACCCCTTTGCGGTGGTTGGTTAAAACGATTTGCGATGGATGTTGTAGCCGTAGACACCACATCTTTAGCAATATTTGTGGCTGCTGTTTTCACATGTGGTTTGGCTAATTCAAACCCCTTTCGTAGAAACGGCATAGCCCTTCGAAAGAGGCTTCTAAAAATACTTCCGAAACCCGCACCATACATAACGGGTGCCCCTTGAAAGTAAGGTTGATTGCCATAACCAGCTTGTCGGTGGTAATAATCCCTATAAACGTACGTAGTTTTTCATAAATACCATGTTTTTTTAATAGTCTTTTTCTCGCCTAGGACGGAGGTGTAGTTTCACTAGGACCTTCCCGTATTTAAATGACACCAACTCCCCCTGATCATCCCTTATCTGTATATTGATGGTGTCAAAATGACTCTTAGAAACCGGTATATAATCAGGTTTAATATATTGTATATTAACAATGCCATTATTTTCACCTTTCACCTGGGCTGTTCTCATTAGCGGGGCGTACGAGTCACCGACCCTTTGATATTCTACTATATCACTGTAGATCATAAGACTGTAAAATCCCCCATCAATATCAGCACTTGTTTTGTCCAAATCTTTAGTACTTTTTACATGTTGAACGGTTCCCAAAACACGAAAAAGTTTCCCAGTACATATAAACTCGGTGGTAAGATCCGTCGATTTTAGAAATACTTTTCTCTGCACCTTATCCAGAAACAATTGTATATCAGTATAGCGTTCAATGTTTGCGAGACTTTTATTGATAGCCTCTAACAAAACTTGTATACTGCTGTAAAATTCATGAGGAAAACCGCCGTGTAACAGTTCGATAGGACCTTCACGTTTGATGGTAAATTTGGCCTCTCTTCTAGACACAGTGTCCCAGGTATGGGGGTATTGAATCTCCATTACACCCCCTTCCCACAATCCTTGTAAATCAACGGGTTTAGCCATTTTAACACAATAATTTGATATTTCATTGTTTGGGAATGTATCGTGAGAAGCGTTACTGGGTAAGGTGATATAAAATCCACTGCTTTCCATCTTCTCAGGGAGCGCCTTTGCTTTGTAGATCCTTTAGAGATGAAGCGCTAACCCAACTGTTAAATTTCTCAGGCCACCCTGTCCATTTTACCAGACTTTGTTTTTTATTTCCTTTACCTTTACTCTGAAGAATTTTCTCAACCCTATAAAAACGTTGGGGCTCATTGGTGACCTTCTGTAACTCTTCGGTATAAAAATTACCGCTCACACCATCACCATCATAATCAACCAGCTGATAGATGTAAACCCCCTCTTTCACAGTTACTTTGGTCACTATAAATATTTCATCCGTAAATGATTGCTGATACCCCTTTGTAAAGACACCTTTAAGCTTAGAAACTCGGACATGGTCCCCCACGCGAAAGGATGGTTTCTTGACCTTCTTCTTTACCATGTCAGCGTACAAGTTTTTCCAAACAGTTAGAGAATTTTCAGACGTTACAGAATTTGGAGTCATTTTTATAGAGCGATGATAGCTATGGTTGTACGTCTCTATGAAACGTTGTAATACGTCCACATAACGATGTGTATTCTTTGCTGTAAAATATCGCCAAATCTTAGATTTTAAGGTTCTATTAAAGCGCTCAACAACAGCCGCCTTAACTTGGTTATACGTTACAAAATGATACACGTTATGTTGTTTTAAAAGATTTTGGAAGGGTCTATTTAAAAACTCCTTACCAGCACCCGTTTGTAATTTTACAGGCACCCGGCCTTTGCTAAAAACATGTTTAAAAGCTGCCGTCACTCTTGATCCAGTCTTATCTTTCAAAACTTCGGCAAAGGCGTATTTTGATAAAATATCAATAACCGTCAAGATGTACTGCGCCCCGTCGTTCTGCTTCCCATAGGTTCGCATATCCACAATATCACCCTGCCATTGTTCGTCTATTTGGGAAACCACTGTTCTTCTTCTGTTAAAACGTTTTCTAGCCTTTTTATGAAGACTATATGCCTCTTCACCAGATATTCCTTAACAGCTCCGCATGAGATAGGTTTCTTGTCATGTTGTAATTTTTTATAAAGAGCATCAACACCCCCATAACTGCCAACACCGCTTTCATCATAATAGCTTTCATGCATGCTTCAATAAAAGATGTTCACCGCTGAAACACTTCAAAAAATAAACAAAGGCATAATGGGTGAAAGATGATTTTATTACAACTCTTATACATATAGCGTCTGGCACAACGTGACCCTTTTTGATATTTTTTCTGCAGCCTTATAAATAGCATTATACAAAACTCCCCGTTCCCCCCGCATATAACTCTGTATACATAAAACACTTGAGGCATTTAAGTTCATACAATTCGCGGTCCTGTAAAACGTATCCTTTAATGCTAAAGTAATGTTCATACAATTGCTCCAACAGCTGATGTAACACCTCTCTAGGGTTTAAATATAAAGAACCCACATCATATTTGTACAAATGCCAGTATTCATCCAATACCGGGAGCCATGTGTTGGTACATATGTTACCTATACACATCAAACTTTTACAAATTGGCTCTGGTCGGGGGGTAGGTATCTGTAGATATTTCAGGGTATCTGGGGCAATTTCCGATATCCGCTCTTTCAGCATAGCGTATAACAGTTTTTCCACACATACACGGCCCGGTTTCAGTTTACGATCCACACGCCTTGCTGGCCCTTCAGAAATCTTATCCTAGAAACAAATATACACATTTTAGAAACAAAACTCTGTTTATTTCTCCTCTCTCTTTACGGCGTGCTACACAAGGCTTCAGGGCATTCCCAAAAGTGTATAGGTCACAAAAATCTTTATCCATTAAACGGGCTACCCTGTTTCTAAAACGCACAGGACCAGCCATGTGTAAAGATCTCAATTTTTTCTCGGGATTGCGGCAATGGTATATTTCTATCCATGTTTTAGATAGAACACTCTCCATACTAGCATGTACACGCATGCCCATGCCTTTATATACAGCTTTAAGCAGCTGAAAACCTTTATATGAATTCAACAGAAAACATATCCGACGTATTGCTCTAGCGTGATAATTCAGAAGTAAACAGTCATGAGCATCCTGTTGCGGGTCATCGCTTTTATGTCCATAACACCATCGGTAATAATCACGCTTCAAACACACTTTCACCACACAGGCCGCAAAAGCCTGAACAGTTGAGGTTTCCAAAAAAGTCATAGCTTCCTCTTCTTCTTCATCAGAACTTTCAAAGCGCTTTAAACAAACACACTTCTTACCCATATTGCGGGCTTGTTTTGCTGGACTTTCGATCATTTTTGAACAGCACACACAGTAAAAATTGACGGTATTAAATGAAGACCGCTGACTTTCAGTACCGTCAACTTTATCTGCCGTTTTCTGCAATTCAAAAAAGAAAGAAATGTAACTCTTCAATACATATTTAAAAAAATTTTTTTAACACATAGGCCCTCATTACGACCCAGGCGGTAAGGGGTTTACGGCGCCGTAAACAGCGCCGACCCTTACCGCCTGAGTACGAGGTCCCTTAGCGCCATGGCGGATTTAACACCTGCTTTTAGCAGGTATTAAAATCCATGGCGCTAAGGGACCATGGAGTTAATTACGCCACCGTAATTTACGGTGGCGTAATTAACGCCTTCCCCACTCCCATTATGCCCTATGGGGCAAAAATGGGAATGGGGAAGGGTAAATGGGGATTGGGGACTTACCGCCCCGCCAAACTCGGAATGGGGCGGTAAGTCCGCCAACCACCATGGCGTAAACGTAGTTTACGCCATGGTGGTAAAGTCACGGCCCAGGCGGTAACTTACCGCCTGGGTCGTAATGAGGCCCATAGTTCACACACACACACACACACCCCTTTTCCTACATACTAATTTACACAGAACAGGTCCCTCCGCCTCCGCCTCCATAGCAACAGCTGCATCCATAGACAAACCGGCCTCCACAGCATCTGCTGTCTCCATAAACAGCCTATCTTCATCAGCGCTTGTTTCCAACTCCGGGGTCATGGCTACCTCTGGAAACAGCTCGTCCAAAACCCCCAGATCCGCATACAAAGGCTCTTCAGAAGTCTTCATAGATTCGTCCATAGCCTTCAGATCGGCCTCTGTATAGTCTGCATCCATTATACCAGCCTCTACACCATCAGCATCTTTAAATGGATAAGAATCAGGAGGTGTCATATCACCCAGATTCATTAAAAAAATGCCCTGGCTCAACTCATCCTCATACGCCATTCCACTATAAGTGGGACCTTGCGATTCCTCATCAGCTACAGGAATTATTGTTGTCGGACTTCTAGGACTATCAGCCTTTTCAGCGGTGTCGCTGACGTCTTCCCCTCCTGTATTCTTAGAGTAGTAGCTGTAACGCTTCATGATTCAGGGGTATTCTAAGCGTTATGCAAATAGTACAGTCAGACTCCAAGAGCGCCGTCTACCTCTCTCCAGAGCTCCTTCTGTATATATACACCATACTCCACCCCTAGGGGCGGACCCACAACTACATCACCCCCACAACGCCCCCCGGCCGGCCCCCCTGACATCACAACTTCATACCTACATCATCTCATCAAAACCCTGGACCTTGACCCCAGAGGGATGTCATCATCCCTGCTGGACCACGCCTAGCCCCCAAAATATTACCTCATGCACGACATCACCACCGGGAAACACCCTTTCCTACACCACCACGCCCTAAACACAAGCCATGACGTCACTGTTAGGTTAGGCCTTAGAAAAAACTTCAGGGACACGCCCGTGATGTCACCATCCCTGCTGGGACACGCCTAGCCCCCAAAATATTACCTCATCCACGACATCACCACCGGGAAACGCCCTTATCTACACCACCACGCCCTAAACACAAGCCATGACATCACTATTGGGTTAGGTCTTACAAAAAAAATCAGGGACACGCCCGTGATGTCACCATCCCTGCTGGGACACGCCTAGCCCCCAAAATATTACCTCATCCACGACATCACCACCGGGAAACGCCCTTATCTACACCACCACGCCCTAAACACAAGCCATGACGTCACTGTTAGGTTAGGCCTTAGGGGAAACTTCAGGGACACACCCGTGATGTCACCACACCTGCTAGACCACGCCTAGCCCCCAAAATATTACATCACCCACAACATCACCCCCCGGAAACGCCCTTTCCTACACCACCACGCCCCTCAACACAACACATGACGTCACTACAACACAGGGACATCCGCTAAGGCGGGACATGCATTGCCATGGAAACCCCAAGGGGCGGGACATCCGGTTAGGGCGTGGTTAAGGCCTGTCAGTTGATGAAAGGGGGGTTACTCCACTACTTCCATTGTATTTGTGAGGTCTGTGGGGACCAGTGTTAGGATGCAGTGGCTGCTGACCCAGAATGTGCTTCCCACGTACGCCGAAAGTATACCCAGGACGCGAGGGACCGTAGGTTGGAATACGGGCTAGTAAGAACGAAGTAGTACACTGTTCGGGAGTGAACCAGGATGCAATGGGCACACCACAAACTGGCTCTCCCTCCCCAGTCCAGCCTTAACTATCAGTAACATAGTCCGGGTTCAGAAGCCTATTCCAGGAGGGTAAGGGAATTAGGCAAACAGCAGAAATAGGGGACGGCCACGGTCAAAACAAGGCTTCCGAAATATGCACAGGAAGTACCTGAATGGTGCATGGCCTCTTTTGGCAAAGATGATAGTTTTCACATATCACAGATAAAGTCCACGACTAAGTGTGTACATCCATATTCTTACAATTCGAGCAAATAGCACAAAGGAAGCAGGAAGGAGCAATTCCAAAACAGAGCAGTACCAGGGGTCAAGACACCAGTAGAACATTCAAGCTCCGAGTTGCCAATAAGATGGGCAGATTGAAGCATAATCCACAAGACAGTACCAAAGGTCAGAAAACCAGGTGTTCGGGCAAGGTCCGTGCAACCAATAGCAGGGAACCGGTGGAGACCGAATCTGAACAACCGGCTGACATTGGGCCTCATTAGGACCAGGCGGTAAGGGGTTTACGGCAGCTAAACAGCGCTGACCCTTACCGCCTGATTCCGAGGTCCCTTAGCGCCATGGAGGATTTAACACCTGCTTTTAGCAGGTGTTAAAATCCATGGCGCTAAGGGACCTTGTTGTTAATTACGCCACCGTAATTTACGGTGGCGTAATTAACGCCTTCCCCACTCCCATTATGTCCTGTGGGGCAAAAATGGTAATGGGGAAGGGTAAATGGGGATTGGGGACTTACCGCCCCGCCAACCTCGGAATGGGGCGGTAAGTCCGCCAACCACCATGGCGTAAACGTAGTTTACGCCATGGTGGTAAAGGTACGACCCAGGCGGTAACTTACCGCCTGGGTCGTAATGAGGCCCATTGAGTACAATAGTAGGCCACAAACACAATTGCTAGACAGGTGACCTCAGCATTGTCAAGCAGCTCCCAGTGTCTTCTGCCAAGGCATCTAGGTGTTGTAGTTTGTGTAAGCACCAGGAAACAAGCCTCCAACCCCCTGCGGCCTACCATTGCAGTACAGGGTTGCAGTTCCTGACACTATTTGTTGAGAGTGCTTCCATTCTATGGGAAGGATTCACCCCAAAGGTATTGATTTGCACTTAAGCTAGTTGTGTCTACTCGGAATACAGTGCAAACCAAGTACCCTTGGTACCTTGAATACTCTAGTTCTGGGAAGTATCTTTGGGGTGAAGAAGAGATGAATGGAAGGGGTGGGGGGGACTTCAGGTGATCAGTGAATTTAGTGAAGCTGTTGCCCTTCTGGAATTCAATAAGAAACCCAGCCTCACAGGGAGACATACTGTATACATGTTCAGTAGTATGAAGCCACTTTGTAGATTGTGCAAAGTTGTAAGAGCTACACATACTATTTACGAGGGTTGAAAAAGATAATTGGGCCTCATTACGAGTTTGGTGGTGCGGTAAAAAGTGGCAATAAAACTTGCTGTTGCACTTTTTTTTACAGTAATTATTTAGAGCACACATTTGGTAGTAACATATTTAGGGCATCAAGTGTCAAAATTTGCTACTGCGCTTGTAACAATTGAGGGACCTCACTACAGGTTCAGTAGTGCAGTAAACAATTGGCAGTAACTCTGTTACTGCAACATTTCTTTGGCAGTCATGCAATGACTGCCACTTTTATGGCTCAGGCAAGTTCTGAATTTAACCTTGAAGTGGAGGATTTACCTCTAAAGAGATGATGGAGGTAAATCCTCCACCTTAAGGCCAAGAATCATCCAATTTGCCAGGCAGAACTACTATCCTAGGAATTCCAAAAACGTGGACTTACACCACCATACGACCACTTGTAAGGCTTGCAGTAATTCTGTTGGCAGTAAATCTGCCAAAAACCCAATGACATCCTATGGAATCCAAAAATGGGGAATAACCATGACTGGTAATCCCATAGGATCAAGTGGCAGTAACTGTAAATGAGCTTGATAGTAATGTGTTGGATTTACCACTGATTTATCCACTTAGAAGTAATGAGGCCTGAAGTCTTTTCATCGGCTCCATACACTGGAACTCATTCTGAGTTTGCTAGTAATTTGGTGGTAAATCTGTTGAAATACTGGCAAACTCGATTACCGTTACCACCACTTTGTCCCATGGGGTTACCACAGGATTACAAGTGCTGTTAATTCTCAATATTCAGTCAATGGGACTCCCCTGGGGTTTTTGGTAGATTTACCACCAGCAGAATTAGAATGTAGTAAATCCGCTGATTTTTGGCAGTAAATTGGAGGATTTACCTCCAGTTTATTTCTGGCACTAAATGATATGATATAATTGGTTACCTATAATGTGCTTAATACCCAGAGGTCTCTAAGCGTGAACCCGGGGATCGAACCTGTGTTGCTCCATGTCGTCTTGCTTCCTAGACGAGCACGCTGCTGGTGAGCTATCCTTCCCTTCACCTCCAAATGTATAATTTATTGGTGCAGGAAAAATGGCAGTAATGCCATTGCCACCCAAAAAAGTGGAGGTATCAGAATTGCCACCTTTTTTCCGGCACCACTAAACTTATAATGAGGCCCATACAAATTATTTAAAGTGTGCACTACAAATTGTAATATATGCAAAGGTTGAAACAGTACAATCTCTACAAACGGGCACATCTCATCTCTTGCCCTCCAAAAAATAAATGATGTATACCAACGAGAATCTAAAAATACCCATTATATGTGCATACATTGAAATACCCTTCTCAAGCAATTTCACCTTTAGAAAATCATGTACCTTTTTTGCACATTTCAGAATGCATCCTTAAAAAAAATACACATTACAATGTAATCAAACAATAATTCACTCCAATTCTTTAGAACTAGCAAACAGTTGTACACAACACACATACGACACATAGTAAGATGACAGGTTATAGGTCAAAGGATCGACTGCAAAGGATCGAATGACAAAAGGTTTGAGTCAATAGTCTCGAAAACAAAAGGTTCGATTTTTTTTTTTTTGTAATATATTTTTTTTTTTTGGGAGGGTCCCCACTAACCCCCGTTTTTATGGTAAAAACCACTTTTTTTACCTACACGGAAACCCAAATATATATATATAAATAATAAACAAAATTCGAACCTTTGGTTTTCAACCCTATTGACTCTCACCTTTAGCATTCGAGACTTTTGTAATCGACCCTTTGACTGGACACCAAGATGACACCCACCCGTTGTGCTTATTTAAAGTGAAACTTTTGTAATGTAGTAACTGCTACCAATCTACCATTTATGTGCATCAAAGAAATCTAACTTCACTACATTTGACTTTTAGTTCCCAATTTCAAATATATATTTCCTTCCTAATTTTCACAGAAATCTGAATGCTGTTAATTATTTTGCCCGCATATCAGCAATCTAACTATTGTAGTGTGAAAACATAAAAATTGATATGAGGCTGGGAAGCCCAAAAAGAAACACACCAACACAGGTTACAAAGGACATACAAGTGCTTTATTTAAAAGCTACAACAGTTACCAAAGTCAATTGACAAACGGATAGCTATTCGGCTCTCAGAGTAACGTAACGAACTTCAACGAGGGTTCGATGCATTAGTAGAGAGACCGTACATTGGAATATTTGGGTCTTTTATATGATTTGTCCAGCCCTTGGCCAACCCTCTCGCGGGTTAACCATTCTTGGGATCAGGTCTAGGGTTCCTTGCCAGGTCAATCCTATAATTTATGCGTTTTGATCAGTTTCGCTGATACAGTTGTTCATTTACACATAGGTCAGCAATAGGACAAGGTCTCAGTTGGCGACCCCGACAAGTGGCCTGCAGGCATATTAATTATTCGTGTGTGCGGAGGTCACAACGGCCAGAATCTCACTCAGAATGTTATTCAGCCTCCATTTTGATGTTCAGGGTGACTTCCACATTACAAGAGAACCTAAAATGGCGGCTAAATCCAAGATGGCGACTTATATTACTTTTTCGTTAAGGTCAAGACCTTGCCGCAGAGTCTATTCACATGATATTTTAGACAACTTGGCGTAGGCCAATACATTCAATTACTGCAACAGGAGGCATAATATTATTTCAATTCCAATAGTAGAACTATATTATAAGCATATACTAAGTTGCATATTATTGAAAGTAACACTACTCTTATGAACAAAAACATTTTTTAATCCCTCTTGTATTTTTTCAAATTACCCAATGATCAGAAATATGTAAAGAGAACACCAATGTGCTACCCATAAACTGCTGTAGATAACATACTACAAAAAATGTACTATGAGGGTTTAAAAAAATGTATTACGAGTTTGGTGGTGCGGTAAAAAGTGGCAATAATTCTGATGATGACACTTTTTTTGTCAGTGACGGAATTACCACCATTTTTACTGCACCGCTGAATTCCCAGTTTGGAGTTAAAGTGGAGGAAACACTATGAGCAAAACCTGGAGTAGAATCCTCAATTTTACCTAAAAAAACTGGTGGAATTGCCACAGCAGAATATACCACTCAGTGTAATTCTTTCAAATTCCTTATTAAATCCTATGGACTCCAAAAGTCAGGATAGAAACCTCCTTTCTGCCATTTATAATCCCTTGGTTAATCCACAGGACCTAATGGCAGCAAAGGAAAACAATTTTGGGAACAGATTTACTGCCAAATTACCAGTGTAAAAACTTCAAGCCCAGCATACAAGTAATTCTAAACATACTGTCAACCTCACCAAATTTACAGAAATATCGCCCAACCTAAAAAGGACCCATCATTCCATAGGATTTTTGTTTTACAACACTACAAGCAGTCTATATTCAGTGCCAGGAAAAAGTGGGAATGAGGCCTGGCCTACAACAAAGTTCTGTTTCAACTTTGCAACTCAAATTATGATAGCAAACCCCACAAACACACACTCCACGGGAATTTTGAAACACTACAACCAGTCCCTTAAAAATGACAAGGAAAAGTGATCACAAAGCTTGGACTCCAAACTACCAAACAACTTATGCACCTAACATTCCACAGACACATTCACAACACAACAAACAGTAGATCATCAGTGTGAGGAAAAAGTAGGGAAGGACCTATACCGTGAATAACCCTGTGCCCACTTTTTCCTGGCACCAACGATGATAAGAACCACACACTTTTTTACAAAACCACCAGGTAACCCAACATTGTGCAGGTAAATTGACAACACTATAGGCATTATATCATCGGACAATGGAAAAGAGTCCATGGGTCTTGTCCTGTGACCAACCGCAGGCCCACTATGCAATGTGACAAACCATTCACCAAACTCTATAATCATTGCATCATCATTGGCAGGGAAAGGTGGACACAAGGCCTGGCTGAAGACCCCCAGGTCCAATTTTCCCTGGCACTGATGATAGCAAGACCCACACATCTAACCTATTATACGCCCAACATTCCACAGACTTCAAGCACTATATAATGTGTGACAGGAAATAGTGAAAAATGGGGATTGTTTTAACGGGACTGATGATAACACCTCATGCACTGCACTAAAGAATGACAACACTACAGCTAGCGCCTCAACAATCTCCCTTTTCCCAACAACAATGTCAGATAGAAATATTGTATGTGTATCCTGTGGGCAAAGGTCTACTCGTGTTTTGTATCATTTTGCCCACATCTACTAATCATCATGGCAACCCCACACACTCCCTGGCAACATTGCAAGTGCAAGGCTATTATAATGCTCTTGTTCCCCTAAAATGACCTGGTCACGTTCTGACTGGCATGTCTGTGGATCTAGTCACAAAAATGTCTGTTCTCTTAGCCTTTTCTCAGACTTTTTCCACCTGGTACTGACCACTTCTCACTGCCCTGAACCTTTTGTATGCAAAATAATACAGAAATATTATGTTTCTAAAACCTTTCCTACTGCAATGACCGCCAACTACATGCCCTGTATGTGAATCAAACAAGGTGTTGGTTTAACATTTTTTTGATTTTCTTCATGCTTCTGAGTTGACCAATCAGTGCTTTTCTATAACATCTGTGAACATTATGGGTCTTTCTGATTGCACAAGGTACACCCATGGACACTGTCACATGGATGCCATCAAGAACACACATGTATTCAAATGTTCGAGTAGGGGCTCTCCAAGGGCCATCTTTCTCTCATTTCCCATGGGCTTTGACCTCCATAGCCCAGGCGTACTTAAATCCTAAGGTAGTCACTAGAGGTTGGTCACCCCTAATGTCTGTGAGAAGAGAAGAGGCTTCTTTGGCATTGGTGCAACAGTGGATGTTGTTAATGCTTCCGGCACAATCCCTTAAACAAGGGAAAGATTGACAAATGTAGTCATAAAGTTTTCTGGATAAGTATCCTGATTCCAAGCAGCACAAGCAGGTATCAAATCAAACATATACCTCGTAGGTTTCACAGTCTGAAAATGCATAAATATAATATCTGAGGAGACTTAAATCAAAGAAGGGACTAACAGTTACCAAATCATACATATGTGGTTTGAGCTTTGTGGCTTTTTGGCAAATAGCCTCCTGAATAGTTTTGATCTTTTGCATAAAAATCACATTATAATCATTGGCCAACATGTCCGATTGATTGTACAAGACTGGATGATAAATTGGAGGATTTAAAACATATTTTATAGTTCAGAAAAGTTCTTTAAGCTTGTTAATTGCTATCACAATACTATTCCGCATAAAACTAGTTTTGGTCAGAAAAATAGCTGTCTTGTAGGAGTTCACGGTTGATTTGACAGGTCTCTAAAGTGAGGTAACCATGGATTTCCTCCATGCTTTGACTTTCTGACGTTAATCCTGTTTAAGATTCCTAAGTGCAGGAGATTTATTTTGCAATGTCTGAGTTATAATGGAGCAATACGGTCACAGATTGTTTGCAACCCATTCATAGGAGATAAAAAGTACTTTCGCAAGAAAGGTCCTTATCACAAGCAGCTAACTCAGATGCAAAGTGATCCCCATATATCCTGGCTACATCTATGTAAATACAATCCCATATCTGGATATCACACAGGTCATGAGATAATCCAACAGAGGAGATTCTGGCAACATGATCCAAGCAGGAGACAGGGAGTGTATACAAGGCAGAAACTCCAGACCCCTGCAACAGTCTCACTTCAAGAAAGTGGCCCTGTTAATGTGAAGGTTAAAGGCGTCAAGCTATGGCTGTTAAGAATTTCCCATAGTTTATCTGTTTCAGGATTGTTTGGTGAATCAAGCCAGTTATTGGAGTCACCAACTACCAGCACTCATGAGTACCTCAACGCCATTGTGACAACAAAAAACTTTGCGTATTGTCCAGAAAAGTATTGACTTTGCCAGGGCGGGGCGATAGCATTATACAATTTTAAATGGGGAACTTGGAGGCCAAACGAGATTAAAAGGTCCTTTCTGGGACACATCATCCTAAATCAGTAACTCAACATTTGCTAGCTTCTAGCAACACTCAGAGATAACTGCAATACCACCGCCATTATGAGTTATCGAATTCATACATTTGATTAACATAAGATGGAGATTCTGATCGCCTTTTATTGGACTAACTAAAAATACCATGCAGAGATGAAACAAAGCATTAGCTTTTGAAGTCCCACATGTTTCTTTGTCAGATGGTGAAGTGGAAAATGATTCATAAAGGGATATACACATAGTTGATAATTGCTCACCTATATTTCTAGATTTTTTCACTTGCTGTTATTTTGCAAAAACAGGCCCTTTAACTACCCACATACACGTTGCCCAAACCAAACTTTAACTTTTTTCCTCAACAGATACACATAAATGCCTACCAAAGAACAATTTCTGAAGATAACAAAGACTATGGGGGTCATTATGAGTTAGGCGTTAAGGGGTTAATGGCACCGGTAAAGGTGCCGGCGCCGTCAACCCCTTAACGCCTCATTACGAGTCTGCTCGCAGGAACCCACTAAGGGCGCCTGGTTTTACCAGGCGCCCTTAGCGGGTCCTGTGAGCAGACCAGGGTGCTAACAATGGGCACGTTATTAACGGGCCCGTTGTTAGCACCCTCCCCATTCCCATTGAGCCCTACGGGGGCTCAAATGGGAATGGGGGGGTACCGAGTCCGGGTTCCTTAAATGAGGAATTACCGAGTCCTCCAAAGTTGGAATGGCCCCGTAATTCCTCATTTAAGGAACCCGGACCCGGTAAAGGGGTAGCCATGCTGCTAATAGCGGCATGCTTACTCCCTAACTCGTAATGACCCCCTATGTCAATGTGCATGTAATAACAAGGGATAGGTATACACTCTCCCACCAATGAAAAACTTTATAGAATGTACAAAGAAGAGAACAGATTACTATGACCTTGCAAAGTATGAATACACCAATTACCAAAATAGTACTTCTCCCCTTCCATCAAAAGAGAAATCCTAACAACTGGCCTCCAAAGTAGTTTCATTAGAGCATCAGCACGCAGCACTTACCCCAGCCAACGAAGCAATATCTTCCAATGTCAAGGTGGAAACAATATACACTTGATTGCCCAACTTTTTTTTTACAAAAGTGGTTCAGTTCAAAAATCCTCACTAACCTGGTAAAAAGTCAGACAAATCATATTTCTCACTTGTCAATTATCAATAAAAAAACTATTTTTGAAGAAATAATTGACAGTGCATTCAAACTAAAAGTAAAGATGTTTATTTTACTCTTGAAGAGAATCAAAGTGTTCAAAGAATTAGTTGAAATCTCGAAAATAGACCTTGAAACATGATCAATGTCAACGTAGATAAATTCTACAACTTTGTGAGGGTGATTGTTTTCATAACAACAATATATATGTTTAGCATAAACATGCCTATCACTAGAAACAAATGGCAGAGGTTTTGAGATCTTTAGAAGAAACATTATGAAAAAACAACTTTAATCCCAAAACATATTGTAACTTCTATACCCCCAATGCTGTTTCTCACCAGTCACCACGTCCAATTTACAAATGGTCACACAGCTCTATCTCCAATTTGCAACCACAGCTGTAAACATTTTTACAAATATTTCTAAAATAATTAATCAAGGGAAAAGACAAATAAAGAGTCAGAGCTCTTCAGAGCAAAGGCTCTTGTCCTATTTGTCAGTCACACTGGAATACATGGACATTCTTTGGGCTGAATTTCTGAAGCATTTTACAAAGATGTCTTTCATCACATTAAAATGCTGGCATCTTCTCTCACTTTCTTCTGCGAGATCCAGTGCCTTACCTGAATGTACCTGAACCGATCTCCCTCTCCTACATGAACATTATTTTCACATTCCTCAAAAAGCAGCCGGACTCCATCCTGGCAAAAGTCCATCCATCTTAGTGATGCGCCACCCCAAACCCGAGTAGTGTTCCGAGAAAGAGTTGATCCAACGCGAGTCAAAATCCTTATTGTATCCCATTGGGATGTAAGGCCCCATACCTGTAGCTGTAGCTGTTTTCTTCAACCACAAAGTCAGGTCCCAGTGTTCTTGGTGACCTCCAGCAGCGAGCTTTTGTGCCCCTGACCGCATGTCTAACCAAATGTAGCACTCCCAATGGTATGTTTGTGGCTCCCTGTTCACGTTTATACCAGCCTTTTTCATGTTCTATCCGTGACCAATACAGCATCAGGACTAACTGAGTCACCATAATATATTGTTTAATCTAGGGCACTCCTAACCTAAAGAGATCCGTTCTAGGGACCATAGGTCTTTTCTTATTCTTAATAAAGGAGAGAGTTTCTTTCTGCAGTGGTTTTAGCATTGTACCTGGAATCTGAACCAGGAGAGAGCTCAACACATTTTCTTATTCTTAATAAAGGAGAGAGTTTCTTTCTGCAGTGGTCTTAGCATTGTACCTGGAATCTGAACCAGGAGAGAGCTCACCACATAAAGGAGACGGTGCAACAGCATCATCTTTAATGCCGCTATTCAGGTGAACCAAGATAACTCCTGTGCATCACATGTAGTAAAGTCTTTTCATAGAAGGGGTATAATTACCCCATAAAAGGTCTTATATTCCCTAGTTAAATAATCCCAAAGTATTCAAGTCCTGTGGATTCCCAAATCAGCAGGTATCTGTCACCTAACTCTGCTATCTCCCCGGGTCATCTGTAATATCAAGAGCTTTTGATTTGGTGTTATTGATAGTAAACACTGATACGTCTGTGAAATACCATAACGCCTGTGCTTTGTGTCCTTCATAAATAGCAGCTTGTCATCTGTGTGTTCGATGCAATTTTGTGTATCTCACCCTTACTTTCCACCGCCAAGATCTCCCTTCCTGTCGGACTAGGGCTGCTAAAGGTTTCATAGCCATGGCAAAGGTTATTGGTGAAAGCGGGCATCCCTGGAGTGCGCCTCGTCTGATCTCAACTCGTACTGTAAGCTTCACGTTGATCTGAAATTTCAAGCGAGGGAATGGCAAATTGGCCAACACCATCCGTGTTAATTCTGAGCCACATCCAAACGCAACCAAAGTGTGCCTCAAGAACACCCAATCTAGGCTGTCGCCTGGCATCTAGGGCCACTATAGAGAATCTCTGCCCTGTCCTGGCCCCACAGTCGATGACATTTATGGAGCGTCGTATGTTATTATGTGCATGTCTCCCAAGGATGAACCCAGACTGAGATACGTGAATTATTTTGGGTAGGACCTTCATCAATATAATCGCTAATCCCTTGGCATATATTTTAGCATCCCCATCTGAAATGTTCCTGCTCTCTCTAATCCTATTGCAAAGCCTGGCCAGAGAATGTATAAGCCATTCCCTAAAGGTTTTGTAATATCCATTCCCAAACCCATCCAGGTCTGGGGCCTTATTAATCGGGAGGGAGCCTATAGCAAGACCTACCTCCTGAACTGTAATAGGGCTTTCTAGAGAAGCCCTATCGTCCTCAGATATGCAGGATAACCCCACCTGTGCAAGGTAGGTTGTTTGGAGCGACAGGAAAGAGCCCCTATCTGTCAACAGGTCTGCATGAAATTATTCCATTATCGCAAATGTATCTGACTGCGCAAAGCGCAATGTCACAGAAGTATTCTGTAACTGGGTTATGTAGTTACAAACCCTTTGCTTTCACAATTTAGCTGCCAAGAAGCGGTTGGCCTTACCTACTTTCATATAGTAAGTCTGCCTGGTCTGCAACAATATCTGAGCTAAACGATCAGTCACATGTGCTTCTAATTGTGCTCTAACATTCCGCAGGACAGGTAGTGTTTTCAGTGATTTCCGGGTTTTGTGTCCAGTTTCTGCAGCTTTCTCTTCACTTGTGAGGTCTATATGTAGCAGTTCTCTATTCCGCCTATAGGCTATTGTTTCAGATATAAACTCTCTGCGGAAAACTGCCTTACCTGCTTCCCAGACCACTCGCCAGTCCACCTCCCCAGTGTCAGTCATTTTTAGGGAAATAGTCAGTGATCACCTTTTCCATGTGTGCCGGCAGTGCTGTATCCCTAAGAACCATTTAATTCAACCTCCATTGTTTCTGAGGCCCCCCCACCACCAACTACCGGCTTGTCAGCCTCAAACTGAACAATCTGAAGGATGACAATAGCGTGATTTGAAAGGTAACAGACACCTATTTCTATCGCTAGAACATGGGGTATGATTGCAGCAGAGAACAGGACCATGTCAATTCTTGTGAAACCCCTATGGACAGCTGAGTAATGTGTGTAGTCCCTTTTGGCATGATGAAACAACCGCCAGGTTTCTATCAATCCCACATGGCCTGCTGACAACTATTACCGTCCGTCTCAGGGACTATTTGGCGTTGTGGGATCCATAACACAATTAAAACCTCCACCCAGTACCACCTGTCCCTCACACCATTTCCCAGGTTTCTGAAGTAACATGGCCAGGAAGTGATCCAGTCATTTGTCCGGGGCGCAGCCAGTCACAAGTGTGAATATTTGATCACCCACCTCCCCTTTGTTGTACCATAAATCTGCATTTTTGAAGCCTTACCCATGAAATTATTCTTGAACCCAAGTATGGCCTCTATCAGTATCGCCACCCCTTTTTTCTTTGTCCCTCTAGGTGCTAAATATGTTTGTGGACGTGCTGTATGCCTCATACAGACTTCATCCACAGTTAGTAAATGGGTCTCTCATAGGAAGGACCCTGAGGCTTTAAGTTTACCCAAGCCTCTCAATATGGAACAATGCTTTTCAGGTGAATTTGTGTGGCCTGGGAAGATAGCTCAGGGGCATTGTGCTCTCCTTAGAAGCAAGACGACGCAGAGTAACACAGGTTCAATCCTCCAGCCCACATTTAGAAACCCCTGGGTATTAAGCGTGTTATAAATAACCAATAATAATAATAGAGACCCTGAACATTCAGTATAAACATTGTAATATCAGCCATTCTCTAGTTTTTGTAGCATTGCCGAATGCACTCAGAGGGCCTTATCCATCTCACCTCCCCATAAGGTCTTAACCCAGCAACAAACATAACCATCCTGTAAAATTTCCAAACCCCACAATCCTACACAACCCCTTCCCAAACAACCCACAACATAGCAACCTCCACCAGGATCCATAGAGCATCACTGGGTTTATAGGGCACCAATCTGAAGCCCCGCCAGTTCCCACCCCTGGTCCCCCTTATCACCCTCCCCAATGTGGTCTTCTTCCAGAATACTCCCAAATCGGGCCTCTAACAAGCCATATAGATCAGGTAACATCTACAATCCGAGATCCTCTCCTCCTCCCCCTTGCATAAGGATGTCCCAGTCAGCATCCTTCTTTCTTAGCCATGCTTGCCAGGCATTTCACCATCTCCCTGTCTGGCGAGATCTCTTCCAATTGCAGCATCTCATCCTTCTCCATTAAGCCCACCAAATCCTCCTCCTTGGAGATGTGGTATGCTTTTCCCTGGTAGTCAAACCTGAGTCTGCATGGGAAAGTCCATCTGTAACAAATTCCTTTATCTTGCAGCCAACTCGTTACCACCCTTAGGTACTTCTGTCTCAGCAGCATTGTCGGTGCTACATCTTGAAATAGCATTATGGGGGAGTCACGAAATCGTACTAGTTCATGACCCTGCTCCGCCTTCATAATCCTTTCCTTTGTTTGAACGAAGTGTACTCGCGTGAGCACATCTGGAGTCAGAGTCTTCCTCTGTTGAAGGAGGTGTAGCTTGTGTGTCCAATCTAGTATGATGTCATCACCCGAGGAGTCGTTCAGCAGGTGTTGCAACGAGGCAAGCACATATTCTGGCAGGTCTGCGCCTGAGACTGCTGTAAGTAGTCCTCGAAATGTAATGTTATTTCTTCTGGATCTATTTTCTGAGTCCTCTTGTTTATTTACAACCCATTCCATTTGCTGTTCTAGAGACTCCATTCTGCTGGCTGCTCATGTCCCTTTTCACAAAAGATCGTCTCTGTTTCATCAGCCTGTTTTTGGACCGCCAGCATTTGTTTTATTCAAGTCTGTGCATCATTTAGTTAGGTTGATTTCACAGTCCTTTATCTCATTCTTGATTTTTGTCGGCATGTCTTCGAGATCCTATCTCCTTGTTGAAGGATCCTCTTGCTCCAGTTGTGCGATCGAAGCATGGGAGGAATTTACCAGTGCTGCTGTCTGCTATGAACGTTTTGGAGCTTCCTGTCCCTGCATCATGGCTTTGATGCCCCCAGAGAGGGGGCCTTTTTGTTTTCCTGGCTGTTTGGCCATCGTACCTGTTTCGGAGGTGCTCGCGCCAAGACACTTCCAACCTCCAAACACCTTGTTTGTGCACACCCCTTTAGGGGAGCCCAATTCTTCTGACCGCCAGTGGTGGACCAGTACTAGCTCAGGTGCACCCCCTGGCCAGGGTATGGGGTGCAACAGAACTTCGAAAGCAAACAATAAACGGGTGCAGATGCCGTGTTCGGTGCCTAAAGCCATTCGTAGGAACCGTTGGGTCCCTCTCACTTCTGCCTGCTCGGGTGGTCACCAGCTGAGTTTCTTGCGCCAAAGACCTAGCACCTACCAGATGAGGAGGCTTGTGGCTGTCTTGGCGCACCTCCTAAAAGTGCACCTGCAGCACTGCACTATTTCAACTATGATTGCAGGCCTGCCTGCATTTGAACACTCAGGTGCAAGCCACTCAATGTGCTCATGTGTCGCCAAAAATGAAAAAATAAATATTTCAAGTAGTATTTTGTATTCTCATTAAAATATGGCAAAATCAGTGACAATCAATGAATGCACTCTTCTGCCTCCAAGCAATTCTAATAATTTTATTTCACAACTAGAATATTGTGTCCTCATAATTTTTTGCAACTAGTATTTTCTCTCTTCCATCACAAAAACAGACATATTCAGTTACAGCCAATTAATGTACCCTCCTGCATCTACACAATTCTAGCAATTGTATTTGCAACGAGTATTGTTCTCATCACAAACACATTTGAGGTTCATTTACAGTCACTGAATATACATTCCTCTAAAAAACAATGCAAACACAACGGTTCTTTAGAACTAGAATGCTGTAGTTGCATCACAAATCTTCAGAATGTTTATTTCGGGACATTTCCACAGGCTCCGACACTCCCCGAGAGCCAGTGGATGTCCCCCCATTCCTCTAAGCGATTCTAAAGTATTTTCTTTGCAGCTACATTTTTGTATAATCACACAAATATAGAGCACACATTTTCCCCACAGTGCATGTGCTTGCCTGCCTCCAAAAAATGGACACATACCATTTTGTTTCCTTCCAAATCTTCACCAATTTAATTTACTCTTGCACATCAAAGAAAGTGTCACGCTCGGTTAGAGCTAGTGAAATGATGCCCTCTTTTCCAAGTCATCCTAAAGATTAATCAGGTATTCACACTCAGTGACTTTCTCTGAATGTACACGTCTACATCCAACCAATTCTAAGATGTTTTCTTTGCAACTAGTATTCTCTATCATCGGTCACAAAAGATGGCACTATCAGTTAAATCACACGTCTGCACTCTCCTGACCCCAAACCTTCCTAGGGGATTTTCTTTGCAAGTAACATTTTGAATCATCACGAAAAGATGGCACATTCAGTACCAGCCACTCAGGTAATTCTCCTGAATAGAAAACAATGCTAAGATCTTTTCTCCGCAACTAGTATTTTTTGTCATCAGTCAAAAAAGATAGCACACTTAGCTATAGCACCGGCATGCACTCTCCTGCCTCGATGGAACACACGCTCCTGCCTCCAAACAAAATATTATTCTTCACAGCTTATGTTTTGCCACCATGACATAAATAGTTGGCACATTGCATGAAATTCGCTCAATGATTCCGCAAACTTCCAAAAAAGGTTGATATGTGCTTGGGACAGGTGCATGGAGATTCTACTCTAGCAGTGGCTCGCCTCCGCCACTATAGCAATGTGCAGAAATCGAGCACCTTGAGTGGTGCGCCACAGATGGCACAAGAATCACTTTGCAACTCATTTTGCTCCGTAACGTACATGCCCGGAGGGGACCACTTAAGTTTGCACTTACATGCAAACAGGGCCCCTCTGGACAATTTTCATCATTTGCATTGTGGAGTGCAAATGAGAAGTGTAAAGAGAGATGGAAGCCTCTATACACTTCTCTGTTTGCCCTCCAAAGTGCAAATTCAGTAAACGCTGCCTGCCATTCACGCATTGCAGGCAGTGTTCACAATTATTTCCTATGGCAAAGACTTCCTCTGTATCCAGGTACAAAAAGCAGGCGTATTCTATAGAAAATCATTGGTTTTATGCCAGCATGAAAAATATTATGCTGGTGTAAAACCAATTCGTTTTAAGGCAGAGGTCAAATGGGAGGCAGACATGTAACTCCTGTTCTGCCCCGGACTCCACCTTCAAAAATAATGAAAATACCCCACAGCGGGAATGGAGGTGTTTGACAGCGCAGCGTTGGTACTCCTGTCTTTAGCCCTTCCATTTGTGCTCTGGATGGACTCCAAAATTAGCTCATCTGAGTCTCCAGGAGAGTTTAAGTGTTTTATTAAAATTTATGTGGGCCCTACGACCATCCCTCACTCTCATCTAGCATCCAACCACCCCCCAGTCCAGACGTTCATAACCCCTCGTTGGTTTTAGCGAACATTGACTCCTACTATGTAATAACGGCCTTAGCTACAAGTGGTACTCTAAGATACTGCTTCTATAATTTTGCCCCAGATCACTCTAACTCTCCCTACTCTAGCCAAGGTTTTGTCTTATAATGAAATTGGGGATGGTGGCCTGCAATCACCATGTTGGATTGAGGCTGATTCAATCACTCCTACACTCACCACTTCTCTTCTACTCTTACTGCCTCATCCCTCTGCCTTATTCCTCTCTCTCCAATCTTCTGTCCCACTGATGTTTCACTCCTCCCAGTGCTCGCCTCCACCCTTTGTTGTTACTTCTCCACCTGCTCCTCGTTACTCCACATCATCTATTCTACTACCCCATTCAACCTTCCACTACTACTCTACTACTCTGCTATTACTCCCCTCTTCCCCTACTACTTGTATCCTTACTCCACTATTATTCACCTGCTCCCACTTCTACTCTCCTTGCCACACCACTACATTTCTCCTCCCACTAGTACACTCCTTCTTTCACCACAACTCTCCTCCTCCTACTGTTGCACCCCTCCCATCAACTACTCAATAACCCTCCTTGCACTTTGTGCCACTTACTTCAAATGTATTCCTTGCACTAACCAGTATACTCACTTGTCTCACAACCATGCACACTATCACTCTGCAGCCAATACCTCACCTGTTCAACAAATCTCCTCGACAAGCCACCTCTTCCTCCTTCTTCCTGACGGTCTCTTGATCATCCTCCACCTCTGAGCTCACGTGAAAAAATGAACTATTTCTTTTTCAGGTCTGCCAACTTAAATCTTCCATCCCCTCTGGGGATTGGCCACCTCGGACTGCACAATCTGGCCCTGGCAAAACCACCTGGCGTGTGCATATGAAAGGGAAAGTCTTGAAAATCAGTCTAAGCTCTGCTCACTTTCTTCGTGAGGTTTTGCTGTGTAACAACAACAATGGTGGCCTGAGATGGCCAAAGTTCTTGTTTGTGTTCTGGTTTCCCAGCTGGGGGGATTCACTGCTAACTCTCTAGAGGGACAGTGGGTTTTGCTCCCTTCATGGTCGATGGTTGTCCGGCAGACCTCCCTTCACTTGTGTGGTCTCACCGGCTTGCTCTGGCAGCACTGCAAGAATAGCTACATGCCCGCCCAGCTTAGCCGTCTCTCTGTCTCCTTCTGCTGTGCAGTGTCGGTATTTGCAGCCAATGTAGGACTTTGGGCTTCAACTCTTATCAGCAGCTCTTTCTCATTTTTTGTTGGATGTTCTCTCATTGATAACATAGGTTTCTCTTCTGCTGTATCTATAGCTGTAAGTATACATTTTCTAAAAAGAATAGGAAAACACTGCCAGTCAGCAATTTTAGGAGGTAAGGCTGCAGATAAGGGATATGGGGATTATTGTGCCAATTAACATGCTGGCACAATGGGAAAGGGTAAGGATTGAGACCCCCCGAGCTACCCAATTCCTCAGGGCCAGGACTGGGTCTGGGCTGCTTTGTGGCTTCCCCCCTCCGCCCTCTTGACAAGGCCATTATACCACCACCCCCTGTCTACACATTTGTCTCACAACCACGCACAATCACGCTGCTGAACTACAATTACTCAGAAGCCAATACCTCACCTGTTCCTTGAATTGCCTCCACAAGCCACCGATTCTTCCCTCATCCTGCTGGTCTGTTGGTCGTCCTCCACCTCTGGCCACACCTGAAATACCCACTCTTCCTAATTCCTGTCCCCTGCTTAAATCTCCCACCCAACCTGGGGATTGACCACTTTTCCCCATACAATTGGGTCCTGTCGTTCCAACCCGGAGTATCTAAGTGCAAGTATTGAAAAGGGGTCTAAGCCCCACACACTTTGCCATGGTGCACCTATAATGACGGCCTGGTTTGGGCAACGTTCCAGTTTGGATTCCGGTTCCCAGTCAGGTGGATTCACTGGTCAGGGCCATCTTAAGCACTTTTGGGGCCCTGGGCACAGACATCTTTGGGGCCCCCCTCCACCAAACCAAAGGAATTAAGTGATCAAGAATATCTGACCCCCCACCGCGTTCTCAACACATAGGTTGATATGCTGCCTCACAGCATTAAAAATAAGCATGTTTACTCCCTTTAAGTCCCCTTACCCTCTTCATTCTTGCTCTAATCAGAATGATAATGTTGGCCTTCAAATGCTACTTGGTTACCAGTCTACGAAGAGTTTACTTCTGTTCTAGCATAGATACAGGACACTTTTTTTATCAATAGCACCCAGGGAGGTATGCAGCCTGCAGTATTAATGCAGGACTCTATGTAAAAGGTACATGTAACCCAGAATAGACAGAGAACTCACATTTACTGCCTCACAGAACGCAAACGTGCTCAAGCATGGATAGAGGAGACCAATTGGAAGGAAGGAGAAAGCTACACATACCATAGCATGGATAGTGGATGCAGATTAGAACCTACCTGGAAATTGTCTGTATTCCGACAGACTGAGATTGGAAGTGGGACATGGTTTTCAAATAGTATTGCCATTAGAGATCAAAGGATGAAGTGCCTGTGGTGTGCAATATATCAATGCTCACTATTATAGTGGAAGTAACACTATAGCCAGTGAAACCATGAGTGAGGCTGTTTTGAAGATCATACCCTGAGAAGGAAATCACTCTGAAGGGCTGACAATTTTGAAAGGTTATGGGACAGGAAATTTCGAGAGGCTAGGCAATGCAAGATTAAATTATGTGCCCAGCATTACACACACTAATTAAGGGAAGAATCTGGGATGTGTGCCAACTCTCCAATTTCTGCATCCAAACTCATTACCAGTTCTTACCATAAACTAAAATAATCTCATTTTATAAAACTGACTTGGAATGTACACCAATCACATTACCAAACATGAACATTTTAAAAAACAAATTATTATAGAAGGGTGTAACACAGAATTATTCTAGCTTCATTCTCTCCATCGTCAAGGGTTAAGTACCAACATATCAATCAGTGTGATTTAACAGATTAAATCTGGGTTTGTCTTTTGTAGTTTAAAGCTTTACATACTTTCAAAACACTGGCTTGTGAAATTGTCAAATCTAAACGTGCAGAAAAACCTTTGACTTTTACAAAAAGGCAAAGGGCCTCATTAGGACCCAGGCGGTAAGGGGTTTACGACGGCGTAAACAGCGCCGACCCTTACCGCCTGATTCCGAGGTCCCTTAGCGCCATGGAGGATTTAACACCTGCTTTTAGCAGGTGTTAAAATCCATGGCGCTAAGGGACCTTGTTGTTAATTACGCCACCGTAATTTACGGTGGCGTAATTAACGCCTTCCCCACTCCCATTATGCCCTATGGGGCAAAAATGGGAATGGGGAAGGGTAAATGGGGATTGGGGACTTACCGCCCCGCCAACCTCGGAATGGGGCGGTAAGTCCGCCAACCACCATGGCGTAAACATAGTTTACGCCATGGTGGTAAAGGTACGACCCAGGCGGTAACTTACCGCCTGGGTCGTAATGAGGCCCAAAGTGTTTTTTGTGTCAAACAAGCAGACGTTAAAATATGCTTGCCTGAGTCCTGCACCATCTGGTCCGCTCCCTTCTGTCTACCACCCCTTCCACTCAAATGGCATACATAAGAAGAAAGATCAAGTAATGGGCTAAACGATGCCACCAGCATGCGAGAAGGCAAACTTCACAGAAGACAATACAGTAATGTACGAGATATTAGATGATGTAACTAGGATCACTGTATTGTCTGCTGGCAAAGCCAGGATACAAGCGCTTTGGTTCCAAATTTGGATACTTACTCTTCTCTTGGACTAACAGTTTATGCTCATTGTTGGAAGTGATTGCCAGGGTTTACAACACCCCATCTGAACAAACCAATTTCTAGACCTTCACCATAAGGATGACTTGTTTGTTTTTATTGCAACCTCTATCTGGTGCCGGTACATTGATGATAATAGCACCTGTTGTGCTGCAAGAACAAATACATATGCAGGCAGGTGTATAAACTACAGACATAGAAAAGGCTCAGCCAGCCTTACAGGAATGTGCTATTCTAACCTTTCATATGAACACATATCTCTGCAATGAGTGCTTAACACACTGAGCTTACTTATGAACCATTGTGGCACTCAATTTAACAATATGCATTTCAAATTTAGCTATTGCACATGATCAACATAATCCCCACAGGAAGGAAAGAAGGTTACAGGAGCTGTGCTGCAAGGAACACACAAACTATATATACCACAGTGAACACAGAAAGCATTACATGATGAATTGATTGAGGCAGAATGTACTTGCCAAAACAGGCAGGCAATAGGTTTAACGCATCAGCACCATGCCATAAAATATCCTGATGTGTGCTATTTAGGTCTGGTGAACAAAGAAGTCTTACTTCTCCAGCTCAGACAGCCTTGTGGGGCCCCCTCCAAGGTGGGGGCCCTTGGCAAGTGCCCCTTTTGCCCTCTGATAAAAACGTCTCTGTCACTGGTAAGTCTCGCAGCAAAGGAGGGTGTGTTTGGCTCCCTTCCTGTTCCCTGGTGGTGCAGCAGACCTCCGTGCTTTAGTGTGTTCTCGCCGGGTCACTCCGGCAGGGCTGTGAGACTTTTGACACAGCTACATAGCCCAGCAGTCTCTCTCTTCTTCGGCTGTGCATTGCCAGTGTTTCCAGCTTTTTTCTGGCTTTGGGGTTTGGCTCTCATTAGTGGCTCTTTCTCGTTCTGTGTTAAATTCTGTCCGCTGATAACGTGGGTGTCTCTGCTGCAGTTGTAGGTTTTATAAAATGAATAGAAAAACACAGGCGAGCATCGGGTTCAAGAGATTAGCATGCTGGCCCAATGGAAGGGTTAAGGATTGTGCCTCCAGCTGCCTCCTCTCTTAGGACCTTGATTGGCTTTGTGGCAGTCCCCTCCCACTTCTTGATAAGGCCTTGTCACAGATGTCATTACAAAAGTTAAATTGGTGTGCCTGTTGCCAGCACATCAATGTTCAATAGATCTTAAATATTGAGTAAGTGCCCTCCTAGCATGAGCAAATCAGTGCTCCACAGAACACAGAATGACGCCCACCAGACTTATTTTTGCATTATTGTTGTCTAATGAAATGTAAAGAATAATTATCTACATTCGTTTTTTCCTCATGTACGCGTACCATATAGTTTTTATGGTGAGTTACCAGGTAGGTCTGGTGCTTGACTTCATTCTTTGAGGCACTCATGCTTTTTATACTCCTCAAACATTATTTCTCCTTCAGTCAACAAAGCAGCAACAATGATGTGTGCTCCTCATTTTCCCAACACCAATGTTGATGATATATTTGTATGGCCCAACAGTGCAACCCTGCTCTTTTGACCGCGGTCAACGTGTTGCTGTGAGCTGAAGACATTAGAGGGATTGCTAATTGCGCTGGTCGCGCACTATTCCTGATCTCTCAGGTGAGCCCTTCACAAGTATGCCTGCCTTGCATGACTTTAGCTTGCAGCTAATTTAATTCCAACGTTATCACTTACCCATTCGTATTTGGCTTCTTTCCAGAACTGACTATTTAATTGATTGGTGTGTCTGTTGATGCTGTTTAAAATAAGGTACCACCTTGATCACAACAATGTCACATATCTACCTTTTGGGAACTAGGTGTCCTCATTACAAATATGTATTACTTTAGGATGCCCCATTGGTGTCAACAATATTTCTCTTCACAGAGGAAATGCATCCCCCTACTCCTAACGCGGGACATGTAGACGATGGTGAGTTCACTTCCTCCCTGTCCACTGAGGGTATGCAATAGTGTCTCTTTAATGGCAGTCATTTTCAACTCTCTCTTTTTGTGACTTATATTGACAGAATCAGCATTTCGTACTTCATGGGTCCTGAGGAAGGCATGTTAGTGGTCCTACTCCGAAACGTCCTTTGACATTGACCCGATACACACCATCTGAGGACAAATACAATGGATGTGTAAAAAAGAGAGGAACACTATGGATTGATCGCTATGGATAATTTAGAAGAAACTATATTTTTAAGTCATTAGCACCTCATGTATAGGAATGTGAGCTTTTGTCTTTGCATTTCAACCTACTACTGTATAGGACTTTTATTGTTAATTTCTATTATGGTTGTTTTAAATTATTGGTGGAACTAGGTGTTAAATGTATGTTTTTCCCTTCCCTTATGAACTTGTAAACTTTTTAAATATGTACCCTTGCTTAATATCACCACAGCTTCGGTGTTTATGTATAAATTGCTCAGATTTATGAGAATTAAATGGCTTGCTGTTTTGAAGAACCAAATTGAGTACTACTATGTGTAGGTAGGAATAATTTCTGTTTCTGTATGTATAGATTACCCCATTTCCTACCTCAGGGTCCTAAGATTGTTGTGCCTATGTGAGCAGAAGACACACAGCCACGATCTCCAGCCAACAACAACAACAGAAATTAGTGGGAAGTGGAACTGCAGTGCATGCGGTGACACTTTCATGTAAACTGCACCATTTTTTGTGTCTATCCGAATTGTGGCTAAGCATTAGAAGGCTCACCAACAGTTTGGAGGAATAAAACAAGTGATGCACTTTACCAGAAAGCGTTACAGCGACCTTGCTGCACCCATTGCCCCAATGGGACACCTGTGTCTCCACCTTACACCGGGGGAAGCATAAATGCCCCCCTCACCTTTTACACTCAGTTTAAAATTGTGGGTGGACACTGGTGGAGAGCATGTCATCTCTAGTGCCAGATTTAGACCGAGATCAGAGTCAGGCTACGCAGAGACGTTTTTATGGGAGGGCAAAAGGGGCACTTGCTCAGAGCCCCCACCTTGGAGAGGGGCCCCACACAGCTGCCTGATCCGAAGAAATAAGATTCCATTGTTCACCAGTCCTGAATAGCACACGTCAGGATACTTTGGGGGGTGCTGCTGAGGGTCTAAACCCATTCCCTTTGTGTTTTGACAAGTACATTCTGCCTTGATCAATTCATCATGTATTTTCATGCTTTCTGTGTTCACTGTGGTATACATAGTTTGTGTGTTCATTACGGCACAACTCTGTAGCATTCTTTCCTTCCTGTGGGAATTATGTTGATCCTGTGCAAAAGGCAACGGTGAAATGTATATCCTGTGCAAAAGGCAACGGTGAAATGCATATTGATAAATTGAGTGCCACAATGGTTCAGAAGTTAGCTCTGTGTGTGAAGCACCCATTGCAGAGATATGTGCTCATATGCAAAATTTGAATATCACATTCCAACAAGGTTGGCTGAGCCTTTCCTATGTCTGAAGTTTATAAACATGCCGGTATATGTACTTGGTTTTGCAGAACAACATCTACTATTATCAGCAATGTACCTGCACCAGAGAGGGGTTTCTATAAAAACAAACATATCATCCATATGGTGAGGGTCTAGAAATTGGTTTGCTCAGATGGGGTGTTGCAAAACCTAAGCAATCATTTCCAACAATGGCATAAAGTGTTACTCCAAGAGTGGAATAAGTATCCAAATTCAAGACTATGAACATAAGCGTTCATGCTTGTATCCTGGATTTGCCAGAAGTCGCTACAGTGATCCTGGTCAAATCATCTGATATATCTTACATTTCGGTGCTGTCATCTGTGGGGTTTGCATTCATGCGTGCTGCTGGTATCGTTTAACCCATTACCTGATCTTTCTTCTTATGTAGGCCATTAGGGTGGAAGGGTTAGTAGACAGAAGGGAGCGGACCAGATGTTGCAGGCCTCGGGCAAGCATATTTTAAGGTCTGCGTGTTTGACACAAAAAACGGTTTGCTTTTTGGTAAATGTTGAAGGTTTTATGCACGTTTACAAGCCATTGTTTTGGAAATATTTAAAGCTTTAAAATACAAAAGACAAACCCAGATTAAATGTGTTAAATCACATCAATTGGTATGCTGGTACTTATATACTTCCCTTGATGATGGAGAGAATGAAGCTATAACCATTCCCATTTTGCATAACACCCTTCTGTAATATTTTGTTTAAAAATGGTCGTGTTTGTTAATGTGATTTGTGTACTTTCCAAGTCCGTTTGGATCAATGAAATTGTTTTAATTCATGGTAAGAGCTGGAAAAGAAAGTGTTCAAATGCATAAATTGCAGAGTTGGCACAAATCCCAGATTCACCCCTTAACCAATGTATGATCCTAGTCATCTCATTTAATCTAGTATTGCCTAACCTCTAAATAGTGCCACTCCCTAAACCTTTCAAAATTGTCACTGCTTCAGAGTGATTTCCTTCTCATGGTATGATCTTCATAAAAGACTTACTCATGGTTTCACTGGCTATAGGCTTACTTCCACCTTAATAGTGAGCATTTTATATTGCACACAACAGGAACTTGTTCCTTTGATATCTAATGGCAACACTATTTCAAAACCATATCCCACTTCTAATCTCAGTCTGTCTGGATGAAGACACCTTCCTAGTAGCTACTAATCTGCATCCACTATCCATGCTATGGTATGTGTAGCATGCTTTTCTTTCCAATTGGTCTCCTCTATCCATGCATGAGCACTTTTGCATTCTGTGAGGCAGCTAATGCGAGTTATCTGTCTATTATGGGTTACATGTACCTTTTACATATCGTCCCGCATTATTACTACAGGCTGCATACCTTCCTGGATGCTATTGATACAAATTATCCTGTATGTGGTAAAACAGTAACCTCTTCATAGACTGCTAATGTTGGTCTTCAAATGCTACTTGTTTATCATTCTGATTAGAGCAAGAATGAAGAGGGTAAGGGGACTTAAAGGGAGTAAACATGTTTATTATACTACGAGACAGCATATCAACCTATTGGTTGTGAGCGCGACGGGTGGGTGGCGGGGGGCGCAACCAGTATTCTTGATACCTTAATCCCTTAGGTTTGGTGGAGGGGGGGCCCAAATATGTCCGTGCCCAGGGCCCCAAAAGTGCTTAAGATGGCCCTGAGGCTACAAAATGCTCATAGAGGGGGAAATATGTTCAATGTGTTTCTTCTTTTTGTGAAAGGAAGTTTCACGTTGCTACACTGTGAATATGTGGACACTAAAGAACTCATTTTGAGCTTGGTGCACCTTGAATTGAAAGCGCAAAAGTCCTGCGTTGGACTTGTACTATTCAATTAACCTTGTGCTTCATTCATTTTCCTCAATATGTATGGCGGAGAGAAGGGGCGGATCGATCCGTTCCTCTTCGTCATACACAAATTCCAGTATTTGAACTGGCATGGAATTTCCTCCTTGGCATCTCTATGCACCGGCAAAAAGCAGGCAGACACCATGGGGATCCATTGCTGGCAGAGTTTACGCAATTTGCACGAGTGCAAAAAGGGAGGGCAAATGGCAGTGTACATGCTTGTACATCACCCTTTACCCTCCCCTTTTGCCCTCCGCCATGCAAATGATGAAAATCTGGTGCCGGTGGCCCATTTACATGAAAGTTTAAACATAACGGCTCCCATCCGTCAAAATACGGGGAACTCGTAAATGAGCCCCTATATGTTCATGGGTCAATGACCTTTGTTGTAGTTTTCATTATTTGCTCTTTGCTGAAATTGAGGGTGAAACTGTCATAGCACAAGAGAGTATTTGATCTACGAATGTGGCAAGTACCATGGATTTGGATAGCAAATACTTTATATTCTTTCTGCAGGCGGGAGGGTTCTGTGTGCAACACTAATAAAGGTACAAACACTAGATAAGCACTCATACAATTGTGTCCGTTGCATCAGTGAACATTCTGAGAGCTACAATTGGGTGTGTGAAGGATTGTTGCCCAAATCTTGGGAATGCCCTAGGCATGCACATAATGGAGGTGTTTTTCCAGGACCCGCTAACTTTCGCCGAGGGGACCTGTTGTTTGCACTTATGTGAAAAGTCATCAATTTACACTATCATGTGAAAATCGATGCAAAAGCAGGAGAATGCGCTGTTTCAGCTTCTTTTTGCACAACTTTGTACACATTGTGTAAAGGGTGCTTGCCATGTGAAAAAGACAAGCAGCATTTACAATGGATTCCTATAGATTCCACCTGGTTTTAGCAGGTGCAAAAAGCAGGTGGATTCCTGAGGAATCCAATGCATTACCTCCAGCATGGAATGACAGTATGCATGCATATGTGCATGGCGGATCAGTTGGCTGTGGCGGAAGCAGTCATTTTGCTTCCTTCCCCCACTCTGCCATACAAATCTGTGAACATATAGCAGAAAGTAAAAAGCATGCGTAAAGGTTTTCTGCACACCTTTTACGCAGCCGTTTTACACTATGCCATAACAAAAATGAACCTGTGGGTGGGTAAGAATGTACAGACTGAGAGAAAGTTCATGGCACCAGTAGTAATCATCACAATTCAATCTCGGTTTGCCTATGTTCAGTGAGCAAAGCAATATGTTCTAATGGTTTCTAGCTATTTAATTGATGAGCTATTAAATAGCTCCCGTCTCGGGAGGATAGCTCAGCGGTAACGTGCTCGCCTTGGAAGCAAGACGAAATGGAGCAACACAGGTTCGATCCCGGGTCCTTCCTTAGAAACCTTTTGTTATTAAGCGCGTTATAAAGAACATATCATATCATGTACCCCTGATTCATTAACAAAAGTATGTGTGAGATTTCCATACAGAGCAGGTTGGGTATTTCCTCATAGCAAACCTTCTTGCCTTTCTGGCACTGCCAAATCACAGTTAATAAGGATCATGGAAGCAAATAGGAAGCCTGCTGGATGTCAACGCTCCGGAGGATTTCTATAACATCATGTTCTGCGCTGGCCAGCTTCTGGCTACATGTGCTGATTTTACGGCTGCATCTGTTGCTGTTAAAATTAAAGCTCTGTTTCATTCCTCCGATGATTCTATAAGCGCTCAAAGCAATCTAACAAACCAGCTGTCAGCGTGCTCATCCCCAGAGGCCAAGAGCATGCTTTTCATTGAGCAGGAGATGGTGCATACCAGCCTGGTCACCAGAAAGGAATGATTGCTTTGTGAAGCCTCATCTCACCTGAAAGGCCAAGCTAAGAAGTGTGTGCAATGGACCCCCGTGTCCGATTGGCTGGCATCAGGCGACCTGTGAATGAATATTGAACTCATTGGACAGCAGTGGCTTCACAGGCCTGTTGTCCGACCATGGCTTGCCAAACATTTTCAATAGATGAAAGACAGTATAAGAAAATAGAACGAAAACTGTGGCACACACCTGCCCACCAAACATATCCCACTCAAACCAGTATGTTCCTTTGGACACCCTTAGTCCTGTCTAATACTGGACTAATTTTCCTGCAACCAAATTGAATAACCAGCATTTTGTGTGATTTGTTAAGGGCAAACTTGAACAGACCTTTTCAAAAGTGTGCCCTAAAGTCAACCATATGCCCTAATGCAGGGGTTCTTATCGTTGGCACTCCTGTTCAGTCTCAGACAGTTTTCAGAGAGGCAAGAGGCCGTTGCTCCAGGCTATAAACTGCACTGCATTTACAATAGTAGAAGGAAGAAGGATAGTGGCAGGTATTGAGTAACTGCGACCCAATCACAGAGTGAGGTTTATGGTTGGTTTTGCTTACACAGTGCTGTATGACGCATTCAGTGATGTTGAATTGGTGAACAACACAAATGCCATCAGCAGAGGTTTGGGGAGGCGGGTGATGCACCAGTCAGCGCCCGTCTCTTGCAGTGAGTGGACAAGACGAATGCCAGTGGGTAACGCCTGGGACGAGAAAAGGGAGGGTCCGCAAAATCCTTAGGGGATTTGGCAGGAGCACGCTTTCCTGATTTTGCTGGGAGAAAGCAGATTGGGTTTGGGGAGGTGGGTGATATGGCAGTTAGTGTCCGTCTCTTGAAATGAGTGGATGAGACACATGCCATCGGGAGACACTTGGGAGCAGGGGCAGCTTGTGGAAGTGACCTGCTTGCCTGATTTTACTGGAAGGGAGCGGCAGAGGTTTCGGGATTCAGGTGACACACATGACAAATTAACAACAGGGCAGCACCCAAATGAGCAAGAGGTATGGGGGGGGCATGGTCTTTGGACTTCTACAGCAGCACTTGCTGTGCGCACTGAGGCCAGAATTGCATGTGGGCGGTTGAAGGTATTACCCAACTTATGTTCCATCACAGTTAAAATGATGCCAGTTCAAATGAATGCAATGAACATCCACCAAGATGGACAGAGGACGTTGTACTTTCAGTTTCAATCACTATCTCAAGGTCAGAAGGCGTAGATGTGCATATCTCATGCAATGGAGATTAGGAAAACACAACAGATGGAATACTTGAATTGGAAAGAGATTGAAAAGATCTCAGGTCTCTATCTCCACTGATGCCATTCATTGGTCCAGACAGTACTGATGATGGGATGGATGCTCATGAAGACAAAGATTATACTCCATCAGAGTCTGGGCAGGAATAAGTATTGTGCTTGGAAATGAGTGATACTGAAGAGGGACAACAGAATGATGCCACAGATGTAGAGGCTGTAGTGGCTCACCGGTATGCAGTCTCTTTAGTAAGAACCTTCCAGCTGCAGATCAGAAAGCATATCACAGCATTAACAGGCACCAGAGTCCCATCAGCACTGCCACCAGCAGCACTACCATTCCCACATGAACCAGGCCCTGTGCTAGCCCACCATGAAAGTCATAAGTGGGACAGTAAATCAGGTATACCATACTTTTGTCGACCTAAACTTTTGCTGAATTACTTTTTGCTGAATTTTTGACTATTTTTTACCGCAAAATGTAAATGGTAAATTGGGGTAAGGTCTGTTGAAGGGGGATTTGGAGGTGTAAAGGGGGTGCGCAGGGGGTCTCAATCCACATTTTGCGATAACAAAGTGGCAAAATCGGTAAAAAGAAATTCTGCAAACATTCATAGATCCGGAAATCACAGCGAATAAACAGTAACCAACTCTGATGTCTTGCACACTCTGCCAGAAAACAGTATGCTAAAGGAAGGCAAGTACCAATTTTACAAACACATCTATGTGGTCGCATATGCTGTGGCATCGTGCACAGACATTCGAATAAGGGCAAAGTTCAGAGGTTTATCCCTCCCCTCACCATGAGACAAGCAGCATATCTACACCAGCCTGCAGCTGCTATCTACTGTCTGCTCCAGGCTACAACCTGTCGAGGAGGCCACCAAGAGGGTTAATTAACAAAATGCATTCCTGAGTGAGGTTCTCCCTCTAATGCTCTTGTTCGGGTTTACACTTAACAGGTGAAGCAGTTGGTACAGCTGGTGGGGAACGTCCTTTCCACCTTGCATGGCTATCCGCGGGTACGTGAGTATACCTCTCTTATTACAGTAATAAACAACTGCTTGTTGCTTAGTCTAGGAGCGACACCTATGTAAGGGATATATTTTGTTTAATGGATTGTTTACTGGAGGGTTATTCTTTCTGATGTGTGATTATCTCAGTGCATTGCAATGAAACTGAATAGACTGAGGGCCTCATTACGACCCAGGCGGTAAGGGGTTAACGGCAGCGTTAACAGCGCCGACCCTGACCGCCTGAGTACGAGGTCCCTTAGCGCCATGGCGCTTTTAACACCTGCTTTTAGCAGGTGTTAAAATCCATGGCGCTAAGGGACCATGGAGTTAATTACGCCACCGTAATTTACGGTGGCGTAATTAACGCCTTCCCCACTCCCATTATACCCTATGGGGCAAAAATGGGAATGGGGAAGGGTAAATGGGGATTGGGGACTTACCGCCCCGCCAAGGTCGGAATGGGGCGGTAAGTCCGCCAACCACCATGGCGTAAACGTAGTTTACGCCATGGTGGTAAAGTCACGGCCCAGGCGGTAACTTACCGCCTGGGTCGTAATGAGGCCCTGAGTACCTCTCACAAACCAACATAGCAGTTTGGAGTTTCCTCACTATCACTGGGGTGAGGCAATAAGGTGAAAAAGGGGGCAAAGAGTAACTTGAGAGAAAAGAAAGTGAAAACAAATTGAGGAAGTTAGGAGTGGAAATGCCTGGCATTCATGGGGACAACTCCATAAGTCAATTGCACCCACTAATCTTCGCTTACTCTTCCTTGGCTTGCCCCAGTATCTGTTCACAACCCCATTGGTCCTTTCTGTGGCTGAAATTATATTACATGCACCTGGCCATAGGTCGACTGACTGGGTGTAATGATGTACAGGACCACAGAATTGCTTCACAGGATTCTTGTCTTTATAACAAACAAAAACAGAGACCTTAAGAATGGGAGAACAAATCAAGTCCTCAGAAAAGTCCTTTTCTTCTGGGGTAATAAAAAAATTAAAAAAATTAAAACAAAATGCTCAGAGTCTCTTCTGGGTATTTCCAGTATATCCTCTCCTCTCTGTAACGGCACAGAAAAGAACACATTAGTCCTTCCTTGGTTTCTGTTTTAAATAGGGGCTGGTGGCTGAATAACCAATCAGGGTTAAGTAACTCATGAAAGTTATAAAAGCTTCCCAACCCCCGCCCCTTTCTTTCCCTGATGCGGTCCACCGTACTGCCTCGCCTTGCGGCGCCAGAGTTGGAAGGCAAGAGTCCCCTTGCTCCATTGTACAAACTTGTAAGTGTTTCATTACAGGGTTTTATGAATGTAAAGATTGTATCTCATGCGGAAGGAAGTTGTGTGAGAGCGCCGTGGGTGGCAGCTTCCGATAGTTGTTGCGCCTGGGTACGGAGCCTGTTAGCCCACGTGCTTTATCACTGGTTGTTACAATGTTCAAGTTGGCCTCTGGCGCGCTCGGTGCGGAGGTCTGGGCGGCAGCCGTGGTTGACCGCGGGGCTCCGGGTTCCACTGATGGATATGTGTCCATGTCAATACCCACCAGATCGGGGACCGCGTTCGGCTGCGGGACTCCTTGTTCCCATGGCAGGAATATGTCCGTGCCTACTTGCGGTTCCCATGGCGGGAATAAGTCCGGGTCTACTTGTTGGTTGTTTGCTTTTGCCTTCTCGAGCCGAAAGGCCCCTTCAGGTTTCTTAGCATCAGTCCATACTGGCATTACTGCTTCTGCTGGTATTTCACCCACTCTGCTTTCCAGGGAACTAGGAGAACCACACCATTCCCCCTCAGGTGAATCCTGATCTCTGACCTTAATACCCGAGCCCTTACACTGGGTTAATTGAGTTATGATTTCAGTGTGTGTTGATGATCTAGGAGTGATTAAAGGTGAGTCTTTTGGAATAGTGATTATTTTTCATGGACTGTTACTTCTCACCTCAGGACTTTTCATCCTTGCCATGCCTTTCCTGTTACTTGCTTCAATTATCCTTTCTGTGTGTTGAGATCCACTCAAGCATTGCCACTTATTTTAAACAACCAGTTTTAGAGGAGCACTGCTCTTGTGGATGGGTTGTTTCTACCCTAGCTCTTTGTCATATCTAACTAAAACGAAAGTTTGCTTTTGCCCTTGGAAATTACGAAAGCTTGCATTTTAGCATGCAAGTAAATATTTTGGTGGGTTGGCATGCTACTCCAGGATGGATGAAATCTGTCCTTCCTTTGGCTTCTTTGGCTCGGGCCTGACATTCTGATCAGGTGCTGTTATGACAAATGGTCATACAAAGTGTGAATTGGTAGTATACATTGAAAGAACACTTACATGCTTACTGTATAGGCATTGCAAGGGAGGAAGGGTCTGTATGCCCCCCTATACATTCCACATGAAATAAGTCTATTCGCTCATCCCATTGTGGGGAGACGTCCCCCTTAGAAAACCATGGGACGATACACTGAGACTTAATTTTGTGCCACATCAGACTCCATATTTATATTAGGCTGCACAAAGATCTCCAAAAGGCCTCCTCTCCCCTCATCCAGTGCTGTGCACAGCCAGCTCCAACAACCCCCACCACCTCCTCCCCTGTCTGCGCCGCACCAGTCCAATTCTCACAGAACCCTAGGCACCAATTGTTGCAACTAAGAGAATGTATTGTTTTTCTTCCTCTGAGTTCATTGCCCTGTGTGTGACCGGGCCAGATCTTGACTTGTGTATTCATCCATCTCCACAAACCTGCTCCTGCACCTTGGCCTCCAGCTTTAGAAATGGTTGCCTGCACAACCTTTTGCCCCTCTACTCTCCTTTCATGTAGAAGTTGGTAAAGACCATTCCCCACTGACCACCCATGATTGCCCCCATATACCTAATCCTGTGAGAGCATATATTCTTTCTAAACTAACATCTATCAATCCATTTGTTTGAACCACCAGGCAGTAGGACGAATACATTCTAGATCAAGCCCTTAGATAAAGCACCTGGGAACAGGACCACCATACCCTTTTCATTCCCAAAGGCCTGGGTCAAGAATATGTAAATACTGGCCCACAATGTATAGGCGACTCCTCAGTCTGATATACTTTTTACATGACTCTTCTGCATGTCAATGGTTATTGTGTAGTTTAGCTTAGACAGAACAATTGCGTCCTGTGGACCCAACCTGACCTTTACCTCGCGGAGATGAGCTCAGCTGACCCACATGCCTGCAGGCCGCCCCAGCCACAGCAACCAATCAGAGCCTGATGCAGCACATTGCTACATACTGGACCATAGGTGCCTACCAATGAACAATGCTGTTTTTACGCTCTATGTAATGACACGTTTTTGCTTTATATCTGTTCATGTATTATTTGGCAGAGTGCTCTCAGAGCAGCAGAGTCCTCTGCATGCATTATTTTTACTTTATAAACCTTTACTTAACTTGAAATCCTTCTCATGGTCTCATTCCCTAATGGGGTGTGTCCTTTTATTCAGCGTTTGGGTTTGTATGTTGGGGAATGACCACCTTCACTTGGTGACCCCAACGTGATTGCACCGAGAAGAATCCCCGTACCTCGCTGCGAGGTCCGGGGCACCCCATCAAAGCCAACGCCACCTACAGCCGACTGGTATCCAAAACGTGTACACTCCTGAGCAGCTTCTGTGGGTCCCAGCTTTGCAAATACCCAACTGTTCGCCGGAGCGGGCGACATCTTGGTTGGGGGCGGCACCCCAACGGTGGATGGACCATGAACGGAGGCTCTCGGATCACCACAGACACGTGAGTATTGATTGCAAGGAGAACTAAAGCAGGGAGGAGTAACGGGAAAGGGGTCAGATTAAAACAGTAAGGAGACAGTGGGTAGGGCTGAGTGTGTGCCAGAGTAAGTGACTGTTGACGAAAGTGTCTTTGCTTCTGGGTATGACCATTCGGTTTTTTATAAGGTGTTGAAAAAGAGGAGATACGGGAAACTAGCCCCGAAAGGGGATGGAAGGGGGCGCTGCATAGTACTGTCTCGACCAGTGCAGATTTATAAGTGAAGAGAGGAGGAATAAGTAGGAGCCTAGTATATTGAGTAGACTCAGAGAATATTAGTTTTTAGTTTTCTTTTCTTTAGTGTGGTGAATACTCTGTAGAGGTCGGCGCAGGAGGGGCCAGGGTGGAGTGACACTGAGGTGTGAATGAAGAGGAGAATTTTCATGTTTTTGAAAGAGGGAGTAAGACCTAAAAGGTTATCTTAAAAGTACATATTTTATGTTCTTTGTTGTCAGTAAGGTGCGTCCTTGTGTCACGTTTACGCACACACAGACAGTGCTAAGACATTATGCGGGCAGACAAGCCATTTTTACATATCTGTCAACACCTCCCCTTATACAGTGAGAAAATAAAAAAGTATCATAACCAATGGCTAAATGAGATTAAAGAGGGAAGGATCATCTCAGAAATGGCCAGAAGGAGGGTCCTTTGATAAAAGGGTGTTAGACCTGGTAGCGACATATTTAATGGACAAATACAAGGGAAAACAGCTCCAAAACAGACAGGAGGTACTGGATCTCTGGAGAATGTTTGAAGAAACACATCCCGTAAATAACAAAGAAAACAAATCACTACCTGTAGTGGCCACAACCCAGGAGGGAGGGGAAGAAAAGAGCAAGGGAGAAGAGCCTAAAAAGTTATAACCGTTGTTAACTAAACCCGCTGATGGATTTTGTGACCCACTGTATTTGCTCTTCTCCGAGTACGCCCACCACACCGCCGGTATCTCCCCCTCTCCCTTACAACCCTAATGGTTTGTATGGCCTGACAAGTGCACCCTCAGTTCATTTAGGACGCCTTACTCGAAACCTAAAATATCAAATGAGCACCACCCAAGCAGAGTTAACCTGACTAAGGACACTGTGAGATAGTACACAGCTTCTGCCAGGGGGCGGGCAGACACCACCACCCCACCATCAAAAACCTCCTCTGGTATTGCATAGGATGAGTGAAAGTCGGGGGACTTCCTCTTCCGTGTTGATAGTGCACTCGCTAAGGTAATACGAATAGAGAGGGAAGAGGCGCAGGTGAGTACAGGACAAGGTAGTGTGAAATCTAACAGGGAGGAGGAGTGTTGGAGTGACCTCGATGAGAATAAGGAAGGAGCAAGGGAGGGGGGTGCTACTGCCACGGCGGACACCACTGAAAGAAGAGGATGAGGAAGAAGAGTGGCAGGGAAGGTTGAGAAACAGAATGGGAAGAATGGCACTGGCAAAGAGAAAGGGAACAAAGGTAGGTAAGCGGAGAGGGAACTCAAATATGCAGATGCCGCTCATCCATAAGGGGGCGGGGAGGCCTCACTATGTACCTTGGGCACTAATGGATAAAGCCAACTTACTGAAGACGCCGCTTTCTGGCGGAGCAAGTAAATGGATACATGCTTTTGAGAAAAATACTGCTGGAGTTCTGTTAGCAATAGGAGATGTCAAGAGCTCATTAGTGTCCGCAGTGGGTGATCAAGCAAACAGAGTGTGGGTGAAGGCAGGGTTTCCGGGGGTGACCTTAGATTGTGATCTCCATGATGGGGCATCCTTTAATAACGTGAGGGCACAGGTGTGGGATGCACTGTGGAGAACATTTCATGACACCCCCGATTTACAGTCAGTGATGCAATGCACAATGGGGGACGATGAAGATGCTGTGCAGTTCATTCTCAGGGTGCAGGATATGTGGAGGGTGGAGAGGGCACAGCTTGGGACCAGTCCACCTCCCTCTTTTACTTAATAATCAAGAGAGGCCTCCCGAAGAAGGTACAGAAGGCCTTAGATAAAATTGCTGGGATCGAGGCCAATGGTTGGCCAGAATTACAAAGCATTATAGTACACCACTGTAGAAGGATCAAAGAAACGGAACAGGAAATTGCACAGAGGAGATTGGCAGACAAAGCGACGGTTGTAAAAAGAATAAGTTGGTAAAGGTCACAGCAGTAGAAGCCACCCTCCCCGCAGACAGGCAGGGAGATGGGGAGGAGGGCAAATAGCAGTACAAGCTAGAATGACAGCCACCTGGGCAGTAAAAGGGCAAGAGCAATGGGTCAGACAGGAACAGTACGGAAGACCACAGTGGCAGGGAAGACCTCGAAGAGGAAGAGGTGGGCATCAGGGACAGATAGGTGATTATGGTGGACAAGGTCCCTAAGGAGGAAGAGGAGGACAGGGAGCATGTTGGTCATGTGGAAGGTGGGGTCACTTTGCAAGGGAATGTTGCACCCATCCCATGGCATACTACCAAAACACACAATGGTTGAACAATGAGACAACAGTATGGCCACCCCCACCCCGGCAGTCCCTAGGGCTTACCTATGGGAGGATACAGACAGGGGGAACAGGTTGACGTTTGTCACACACAAGAGCATGGAGCACCACCACAGGGAACACAACAATGAGTAGTACGCCAAAGTCAGATGGGGAACACACACAGTAACCCTTTCGCCGCCACGGCCAATGAGGCACCAGCACCATTCCGGGGAACAGCTATGGTCAGGGAAAACGTCTTTTCGTTCCTGGGGACAAACACACACCCAGACTAGGACAGCCCACAGAGAGCACTTACGTTTGCAGTCCTGATGAGGAACCACTGGTGGGGATGGAAATAGGAAACAGACAGTTCATCTTTATGCTGGACTCGGGGGGCAGACGAACCGTGCCTAATGGAAGGCTGGTTTCGGCTGTCAGGAAAAAATGTGGAAACACATGGATTCTCTGGGGCAGTAGTCAAGGTTCCATAAACTAAATATTTGGATATAATGGTGGGGGGGAACAGTGCAAGCACCCCTATTGTATCAGAAGGACTCACCAATAAACCTACTGGGTAGGGATCTCCTTAGTAAACTTAATATGACCATCTATTTTACAGAAAGGGGAATAGTGTGTTCCAGTCCAGGAATATGCCCCCTACGGGCGATGCTGTTGATCAACACCATAGCAAATGAAATAGTGCTGTGCGGGGTGCCAGTTAATGCAAACATGTTTGTATATGGGATACAGGCCTTAGCAAGAGTGCTGCCTGAGATAACACAAACAGAATAGAGGGTACCTTCTGACTTTGTTTTACGCCCTGTGGCAGCCCCTGAGATATTGGCAGGTACCATCCTCTCCCTAGACTTGCAGGCAGCACAAGTATCAGCTAAACGTATTGTGGTGGTAGTCTGGACATTCAAGGAGGCTAGTGGCGAAGTGTACTATTCATAGATCCAAACATAGCGCTGCACGATTTGACAGACGAGGAGCAGTTTACTGACAACGACAATGACGGGGAGATAATAATGGAAATATGCATGCCCTGTTATATAATGGTTAAAAACAGACAAGTGGCAAAGCCGCTGATGGCCATTGTTAATAAACCTCCATCTTTCCTTGATGAAGACATTAAACAGGTACCCACAAGATTATGGACCACTAACCCTCATGACGTAGGGTTATTAAAAGAGGTAACATCAGTTAAAATAAAACTCAAGCCTGGTGCAGTGTTGCCCCACATAAAACAATACCCCCTGTCAAGGGAAGCAGGGGAAGGAATACAAGAGACAATACATGCACTACTCCAACAAGATTTCATTGTACCATCAAATTCATCATGTAATATTGTGATTTATCTGATAAAAAAAGAGAAGGGCGGGGCTTGGAGGATGCTACAGGAATTATGCCCACTTAATGATGTCATAGAAAAGGAGTTTCCCCTTGCCCCAACCCCGCATCAATATTGTGCAGCATCCCAAAATCGTCCAGATACTTCACAGTGGTAGACTAGAAAAATGCTTTTTCTCGGTACCACTGGACCCAGACTCACAATACTTGACTGCATTTACCCTAGGAGGGAAAAGATATGAGCATTGCAGGTTACCACGGGGGTACTGTGAAAGCCCAAGTATATTTAACAGGATATTGCATGAAGACCTTGGCAATATTGATGTTGGGAGCACGGTAATACAGTACGTAGATGACCTTTTGCTTTGTGGCGAGAGCGAGGAACAGTGCAGAGCAGACTCCATCACATTACTAAATTTGTTGGCCCACAAAGGTTACAAGGTGGACAAACGAAAATTGCAGTACTGCCTAGAGGAAGTACTATACCTGGGTCAACTAATATCAAAAGACAGCAAGTGCATACTTCCAGATAGGCTAGCAGCGGTGCGCGCAACCATCTGACCCCACACAGTGAAAGACATGATATGATATGATATGATATGGCATTTATAACGCACCTATACACAAGTGTTTCAAGGCGCGACGAGGCGGGGGGGACAAAGGGAGACAGACAACGATCCTACTAGACCAGGTGTCATTCAGATCGCGCAAGTGCAAGGGAAAAGGGGAGGGGAAAGTGCAAGGGGAAGAGGGAGAAGGGAAGTGTAGTACAGGGTTAGTAGTATAACAAAATAAATAATAAATAAGGGTCAGCTGGTGGCAAGTGCAAGGTAAGTGCATACAAGTGCTGGGAAGGGGGGCTGTAGGGATACAGAGACAGTCGCGCAGTGCAGGGGTTGCCAGGGAGGCAGTGCAGGGGAGAGTGGCTGGGCCAAGGACCGAATTTCGGTGAGTTGCCCACTTGCAGATTCAGTGCAGTTTCAGTGATTTTAGCAAGGGAGAGGGGGAGAGAAAGCGGAGGCAAAGAGGAAGGCTTTGAGGTGCTTCCGGAACCAGAGGTGGTTCTCCTCAAGTTTCAGGGAGGCAGGGAGGGAGGGAGGCTGTTCCAGAGGGATGCCCCTGCTGCAGAGAGAGATCTACCCCCAACTCGTTGCTTAGAGAAGCGGCTGACCCAGAGGGAGTTGGAGGCGGATGAGCAAAGGGCTCGAGAAGGAAGATATTTAGGAAGAGAGAGTTGAAGGTATTTTGGCCCAAGGCCCCAGAAGGCCTTGTGGACAATGCAGAGGGTTTTGAACGTAATCCTCGAGACCACTGGGAGCCAGTGTAGCAATTTCAGTCCTGAAGAGATACGGTCCCTGGGCTTGAGGCCAAGGACAAATCTCGCAGTCCTGTTCTGGATGAGTTGCAAAGGGCGGAGAGTAGAAGCAGGCAGATTTAGAAAGAGGCTGTTACAGTATTCCAGCTTCGAGAGAACCAGGGCTCTAGAGACAGCAAGCTTCTGGGGGAAGGAGAGGAAAGGAAGGATACCTCTGAGGAGGTGTAGCTGGTAGTGTGACTTCTTAAAGATGTCAGATATGTGAGGAGAGAAGGAGAGTGTGGAGTCGAAGATGACCCCGAGATTTTTTGCCTTGCAGGTAGGAGCAGGAAGAGGGCCAAGAGAGGCCGGCCAGAGAGCTTCAGGGAAGGAGGCAGCGGGTGTGCCGAAGAGTAAGATCTCAGTCTTACTGGCATTAAGGCAGAGGTCATTGGTGGCACACCATTCCTGGATAGCAGAAAGACAGTCAGAGATGAGGGAAGGAGAAGAGGAGCCCGAGGGTAGCCTGAAAATGAGCTGAGTATCATCCGCATAGCACTGGAAATAGGGGCAGAGAGCGGCGATGCGGTGGGCAAGAAGTGCCAGGTACTGGTTGTACAGCCAGGGAGAGAGGTTAGATCCCTGGGGGACACCACAGGTAGAGAAAAAGATGCCAGAGAGGAAGGAACCCAGTTGGACCTGGGAGGGTCGATTGGAAAGAAAAGAGGTCAACCACGCCAGAGCCTGACCAGTGATCCCCAGGTTATCATGGAGACGGTTGAGCAGGATGGTGTGATTGACAGTATCAAAGGCAGAAGAGAGATCAAGCAAAATGAGGACACATGGAGTGTTAGAGTCAAGGTTCGAGAGCAGGTCCTCACGGATGTTCAGGAGAGCAGTTTCCATGCTTCTGGCAGCTCGGAAACCAGACTGATGGTCGAGAAGACTACCAACAGATTCAGCATGGAGATTAAGCTGGGAGATGGCCAGCTTCTCCAGGAGCTTGCCCAGGAAGGGAGTGATAGATATTGGGCGATAGTTAGCCGGGCAGGAGGGGTTGGAAGAGGGTTTCTTCAGAAGGGGGTGCACAAAGGAGTGCTTGAGGGGGGATGGGAAGACTCCAGAGGTGAAGGAGTGGTTGCAGAAGTCAGCCAGGGCAGGAGCCTGGGAGTCGATGTGGTCCTTGATAGTTTTGGAGGAGCATGGGTGGACCTGTTTTGACGAGACTTTCATAGATCGGACTTGTCTTGAAACCTCGTCAGCAGAAAAGGGGGGAAAGGCAGAGAAGGGGGGAGGAGGGTGGCTTCAGAAGGGCCAGAGGAAGAGCAGGGAATAGAGGGGGGGAGGTGATAAGAGGAGAGTGAGGACAGGATGTCCTGAGTTTTAGAAATGAAGTGAGTGGCCAGTGCCGTGCAGAGGGCATGGGAGGGCACAGGAGCAGTAGAGACTGCAGCAGGGTTGGCCAACAGCCAACGGGGCTGGCCAACAGGGTTCTACATGCAGAGATATCTCTGCATATGTAACTATTGTTGAGCATGGATACTTTTTTATGCAGCATATACAAGGCCCCTGCTACAGGCACTAAAAGAAGCACAAAAGAAAAGCACAGGCATCACCTGCACACAAGAGATGAACACTGCCTTCAACACACTAAAAGAACTTATTAGCACGGCACCAGTTTTAGCGACCCCAGATTATGATCGAGCATTCTATTTGTTCTCGCACTGCAACAGAACACTCATGAAAGCAGTCCTAACACAAAAAACATTGTTAGGGTACAAGCCATTAGCATACTAGAGCAGCACTTTAGATTATGTGATATAGGGACACAGTGATGGGATGCTCAGTGACACGGTTTGTTGAACACTCACTATTTGCAATTCTTGAATGGTCCAAATCCACACTTACTACAAAAAGGGCCACTGCATATGAAATAATACTGTCAAGCTCCAACATCCACATACCGCACTGCAAAACAGTAAATCCACTACATTCCTCACTGAGTAATGCACGGTAGAAGACATCCAAAAACACGATTTTGCCACATATGGGGGGGAGGGTGACGACATTCCCAAAGCAAATGAAAATGCACTAGACAAAGGTGAAGTGTACTTTGTGGAGTGGTCGGCATTTATTTGCCATGACACAGGAGAAAAACATGTGGGTGCAGCAGTGGTAAGATTGGAGGAAGGGGAATATGAGATCATCGTGCAGAAAAGACTACCTATGCACTATTCGGCACAATCCGCAGAATGTGTAGCTCTCATTGAGGCATTGCACATGGCAAAGGGATGCACGGTAACGATTTATTCAGACTCAGCATACGTAACCACAACGATACATGCCGGGTAGTCTAGATGGAGAAGGAGAGGATTCAGAAGGGCAGACGGGTCCCCAATGCAGCATGCAGAACCTTTAAACGAGCCAATTGAAGCACTAGCAGAACCATCAGTGGTGGCTTTGGTGAAATGCCAAGCTCACACCAACAACAGTGATGTAATCTCATTAGGAAACACACCAGCGGATGCTGCTGCAAAACAGGCAGCATATTTCCAAAAACTCCAAGCAGCAGAATGTGTGCTAAAAGGTAATGCCCAAGAGGAAAAGGAAGAGGGATATAACTCACTGCCCATAACCCAAATAATTGACCTGCAAAAAAGGACCCCACTCAAGGAGCAAGACATATGGTCAACAAGAGGCTGCACACAGTCACCCACTGATCTCCTTTGGTGCCAAGCATGTACAGGGAAGGTAGTCATGCCTGTAGAATTACTGCAACTCACATTTCAGGAGTTGCATTTCCCGGCACACACAGCCAAACAACACATAGCTGCAGATATACAGGAAGATTGGTTTGTCCCAAAATTACAGGAGCATTTAGCAAAAATGACAGTTGCGTGTGTAACGTGTCAAATTTACAATTCTGGAATGACCCGCAGGACATTACGAGGAACACTGCCCCGCCCCGTCGAACCTTTCCGTGAGCTGCACATTTATTATGCAGACATGGGAGAGAAGTGCAATGGAGCAAGATACTTAATAGTGGTGGTCTGCCCCTTTTCCCGCTGGTTGGAAGGAGCACCATGGTACACAGTCCAGCAAAGACCACCACTTTTCCCCACACGAAATAGTAACAGGAAGACGCATGCAAACACCATTGTCCCCTATCAGGAGGACATCAGATGCTCACAGAATGGCCACAGTATTGGGTGAGGAATTTAGAGAATATCTAACACAGCTCACACGGGCTGTAAGGAGTATAGCTAAACAAATTGCCCACCCTTCAAAACGGAAAATGAAATGGATACAACCACTGCAGCAACAGACAGTCCTGCGACACTGTTAATGCCCGGGGAGTGGGTGTATGTGCGAAACTTTGTACGGAGATGGAACTCTCCAAGATTTCATGGCCCTTATGAAGTGATTTACTGCACCCCATCTGCATTGAAGGTTAAGGGCCTGAAAAATTGGATACACCTCTCTGATGTCAGGAAAGCTCATGACAGCACAACGTCCAGCAAAGGACTGCAAGATGAGCAAGCAGTAGCTGTACCTTGATTAAATGAAAGTAAAGAAACGTGATATGTTTAATGCATAACAGGGAAAAGGAAAAACATGTAAAGATAGATACAGCATTGTTATTAATGACTACATGAAATTGCGTGATGTTTAGCAAATTTCTCTCTCTCTCTCTCTCTCTCTCTCTCTCTCTCTCTCCATCTCTGTCTCTCTCTCCCCCTCGGTGACTGTCTTCAGTGTCCTTACTTCTTGTTCCTTTCTCATTTTTGTCTCTTCCTTCTTATCTTGAACAAACAGTATATGTTTCTTAAATGATTCTAAATGCACTTAACACATTGCATTCTCTCCATGGGTTCAAACCTGGCTGAGACGATGGCCCTCAATGACAACAACACAACTGTAGATAGCAATAGGGGAAATGTTAGTGCTACTAGAGCTTATTCTTATGACTGCAGACTGGTCATTGCTTCACTATTAGGCACATGAGGACTTGTGATGATTGGGCTTTTTTCTCTTTTGTGAGTTTCTCTGTTTATGGTTGATAAACTGGGGGTCACTATCTAGACTTTGTGCAAACTTCCGCCTAGTTTTTGGTCTTGTTAGTTTGAATGCCATACTGAGCCTTAGCCAAATTTTGGAGATTCTCTTAAGGATGGTCTCTGTTCTACTTGGGATCTCTGGAAACACTATTCCTAGTAGAAGAAGGTTAACATTCTTATCTTTTGAGTTTGGGGAATTATGTATTTTAACAACCTATTCCGCATGTCCTCCTTTGAGCTGCAGATGTTTTAATTTGGTAGAGGATTGTATTGTATTTACATTTTTCCGGAATAACTAAGTAATAACTCCCTGGAGATAAGTAAAAAAACCAATGGTCTATTTAGTGAAGATGAACTGATTTAAATAAGAAAAGAATTTGAGGGAAAATGCACATTTTAATGAAATCTATAACTATTGTCGAGAAAAAGTTAGTATTTTCAATTTTCTCCAGTTCACAGTCACAGTTCTTTGCATTTTCTTATAGCACTGGCAGGTCAGTGTCAGTATTTGTATTTCATTAAGATACTAGCAAAAAGTAATTGTTCTCCGAACGGGTTCTGTAGGCAGACATGACAACCCTCTCATCAATTGTTGAAAATCAATGATCCTGTAAGTCGCTGTTCAGATTCGCTTATCGCTTGATGCGCTTTGAACCCTGAGGTAATCTACACTGAACATGGGCTCATGTGGCTGACTGACATACCCTGGAGCAGACGCTGCAGGGAGGACCTTATGTGCTATCTCCCCACCTGTCGCCTCATCCAGGCGTGGTGCAGTTTGTTGCGCTGCATTGCTGTGAAATTATCTTTGAAACTGAGAATCCTAGGGCCTTGAAACTTGCTTTTTGAGGTCAAACAGGGACCTCAGGTTTTCCTGCTCATGTCGGGATCGGTCCTTCTATGACCACATTGATGTATCGTCGATTTCAGGAAACTGTCTCACGTCTGAAGGTGCTGAAATCCAGGGAAACGGGTGGGGAGTCCAAGTGCGATGTAACCAGTAGGGTCTAGAAGGTCCTAACAGGTAACTATGAACAATTTGGTGCAGATTTGTGAAATGGTGTGGAATCGTATAAGGAACAATGCTTCACAAAGCAACAAACAAACACATTTTGACTTTTGCTGAAATCCAGGGAAAGGGGTGGGGTGTGCAAATGTCATGTAGTCAGTAATGTCCGGAGGATCCTAACAGGTAACTATACAAAATTTGGCGCAGATTGGTGAAACAGTGTGGAATTGTATGAGGAACAACGCTTTGCCAAGCCACAAACCCACACATTTCGACTTTTATAAATATAGAAGATAGATAGGGCTCTGAGTCTTTATCAGCCCCACATGACCCGAAAGTGGGGTTGATTGCTATTCAGATCCTGGGCTTCTCACTGGGTTTTAAATATTTTAGAAGATTTTTTGCACATGAAAACAGCTCTGCATTCAATGCGCAAGCTCGATTCGCAAAGAAAAATCAAAGATGGCCACCACCATGGAAAGTGCAAAAGGGAGCAGTCCTTTTCCATTACCATGGCACAGTCACATCGAGAGAGGGAGCATGTAGAAAGCACGCAGCCGCTAGGACAAATAGGTTGTGGTGAAAGGTGCTTGTGAGACAGGTCAGTGTCTGATAGGGGGATGCAATGAGAGAAAGGGACAATGGAAGACAGCCTGGAGAGGGAAGAACACATTTGAATACTTGAGAGATGGGTGACAGAGCACAGGAAAGTGCAGCATTTGGATACATCTATCCCTTACTGGGTTTAATGCCAGATTGTAATCTCCAAAAGTAACAAATGGCCCTCCTAGAATTGAACGTCCTACGATATGTTAAATGGGATGAGGTTTAACATATGGGATGGGATAATGGGATAAATGGGATGAGGTTCCCAATTTAGTGTAAATAAATAATGACTTACCTCCCTGCAAATTCAATTTTGGTGATGTTTGCTGTTATGCTGGTTCTAATCATGGTCTCTTAGTCTTAGATCTCATATTTGTTGCATGCATTGAATCTGCCTAGGTCGGTTGAATGAACATCAACATCTCTAGATATACGTTATTGTTGCATTATTAAGGCCTCCACATTACTTTCCTGCAAAAGTTACCATTTATCTCACCTTTTACAAATCGAATGCAGGCTGTTTATATTATGTGAGGTAGTACAGAATATACATTTGTAATCAATGTAATCATGCTTATATACCTCTATATTGTCCTAACATTGTCCTTTTAGTACTGTTGGCCCCTCTCGATCTTTTTAATTCAATTTTGAGAATTTGTAAAGTTCTTTTTGCTGAGGATTTTAATAATTGTGCATAAAGTACTTTCTTCCTTTTTGAACTCATTAAGAACCTTGATTGCCCTTATCTCGGTAGCTCTTTTCAGTGTTTTGTTCTTCTTCTTTTTCCCTCCCTGTCTTATTTGGTACCTTCTACATGTTCCCTGTTTTACTCTTCCCCCACCAACCTCTAAGCTGCCACAGTCGCTTTGTTCTCAGTTAAGTATCCAGTGACATTTTTGAAAATGTTCCGCTCTATTTGTGCAAGTATACGTGTATTTAACATCTGCTATTTCACCCTTATGGAACTTCCTGTTATTGAAGTTATGCTACCAGGTTGATTTTCTGAAAATTATTTTTATACTGCATTAGGTCCCAAATCTAAGGCTCTGTAACAGGCGATATATTAGGTTTCATCATATTGCTGGGGTATTTTACCCATTTTTTTACCGGAGGGAGTTGTAAAAGCAGATAATACCCAACTGACAGATGATAACAAGAATTCTACAAAATAATTGCTTGTTAGGGCTATTCATGCTAGATCACAGTGTGCTTGTTGTAGTGCTAATTGTCGATCAATCCCAATTTCCTTTACTGTCAGTGCCTTGTTCCACAGAATAATAATGTAAGCTGATGTATCTATGTATTTTGCACACGTTTGGGAACCATTATGATCTTTACACTTGCTTGTCATCTAAAATGTTCAGATCAGTCACGTTGATCTAGTATTGTCTGGATATCTAGAGGCTGGTTGCTTGATTTTTAATTCTCCTGCTTAGGGTTCTAAAGTATCCAACTTCTGGCTCCTTTTTTTTTCTGCTAAGCCTTCATCATATTTAGCTAAACATCAAAGAGGCATTATTCCCCAGTTCCAAGGGCTGGAACAGGATGTAACGGCCCGGTAGCCCAAGTTAACGTCCTGTGCGAAGTGAGGGCCATTAATGAGGGTTCTGGGCCGTTACCCCCGTTCCAGCCCTTAGAAAGGGGGCTTAATGCCATTAGCACCTCTGGTTACCAAAGCGGTAATCCGGGCTGCTAAAAACAGTATTTTCAGTCATTGAACGGGATGCCTCTCGTGTCATGTACAATGACTGAAAATACTGTGCTAAAATGGCCACCATAGAAAGGGAATAGGGGCTCAATACAGAGCCCCTCCTCCCTTTCCATAGCGGCTGGAAAAGCTGGGAAGCTGCAGTGGTGGCCTTCTCCGCTGCAACAAACAGGTAAGTTGGGTTGGGGAAGGAGGTCTGAAATGGAAAAAAAGAAAATAAATAATAATAATAAAAAAAGATAAGGGGACGGAGGTAGGGGGAAGATGGCGGTCAGAGGAACCAGAAATCAGGCAGGTTCCAGACCCCATTTCTAGCTACCTGATTGGTAGGTTCTCACATGCTGGGTGCTAATACAAGATATGTCTGCTTGTTTCTATTTACATTAAAATGTATCTGCTGTGTGAAATGGCAGCCAACCACAAAGAACCACACTGACTCTCAGAGTAGTTTCAAGAGTCTTTATTGGAACTGTACAAGATAGGACGGCTGTAGATGGGTCTACTGGGTTTTTAGGAAAGTCGGTGCTAGAGCCGCCCCTCTCAATCTTGTCTACCACAGCCTCATCTGCGCCTCACTAACCCAGGCATTAATAATGGGTATTTATTAACTAGCACCAGGTGACCCCTACCGTCTATCATTCTTCTTGGGGCTAAGTGTGTCTTCCCTAATTCTTTGGCTACCTGACTCCCTAGGGGTCTTCTAACTCTCCGTCTCCTATCCCCCTTAGTGTTCTAGGGAGTTAGCAATGGAACCTTCTTCCACCCGGTGTCGCTGTCCCTTCTCTAACACCAGCTTACACCTTACCCTTGACCATGCTTGTCTATTCAGATGTTCTCCTCCCAACATACTACTGACAGTCCGATCTTTCACTCTGCCCTTCTACCACCACCCTTTGATCTGACTTCTCCTCTCACTTCTCAGCTCTATCATATCTCACTGTTGCTACCTTCTACTACCTCCATTGTCCCACTCCTCCCGTTCATCTTCCTTGCCTCTTTCTATAGGTGCTCTCGTCACTCTTACCACAAGCTACTCCTATCTTTTCAGTTTCTGTTACTGCTACTATTCTTCCTCTACTACTGTTCTTACTCTGTTATTAACACTATCGCTTTACTTTCTTTACCTCCTCCTACTACTACTGTCAATCTATTTAGCTTCCCCTTCACTAGTGAGCACTATTGCCCTCTACTACTGACTACCACTCTACTGCCTGTGTCTCTCGCTTGCTACTCCACTACTGCTGCTACCTACGATCTCTACTCCCAACTTCTACTACTACCTCTGCCACTACTACCACTAGCACTCCACTACTCATACTCTACCTCTACTCCTTACACTTTCCACTCTCACCCACTAACACTCCACTGACCCCCCTCCTTATGAAAGCCTCTGCATTCCTTTCTCTATCACCTCGTCTGGTCTCTTGGATGTCCTCCTCCACCTCCTGTCCTCACCCAACTAACCCACAATTACACAATGACACAATCTCACACACCTCCTTACATACCTCACCCACTCCCAGGGTTGGCCAATTGCCGTATCCAACCACTTACCTGTCTTGAAAGGGTGCAATAGGGGAAGGTCATGGGACCATTTAATATACTCATCATATCCCTGTGAGGGATCTTTAATTAATATAAATTCCCTGGTGTTATAGTGGGTAATGGGGAGGCCTACCTCAATGCCTTTATTGAATTAATGAAAATTCCCTTTTGGGCTAATGGAGGTTCCCTATTTGTGCGGGTTCCGGCAGAGATGGCATGCCACCCCTGGTGCCATGTCGATCCTTGCTGCTTCCTGGAGTGCTGTTGCTAGACTGCGCTTGCTTGTGCAGCCTGACATCCTGCTGTCTGTCTCCTGTTGTGGCCATGGAGGCCACCATCTGTGCAGGCAAGGTGTGGGTGGCGAAGGGCCTGCCCGCATTAAGGCATGTGATTGGTTTGGGGTAGGCTCTGGATTGACTCTGGCTCCTTCCCTACCCTGACAGGGCCACAACACTGGCCTTGTCACACCTGTTAGAGTTTTAGTAATTGTTCTTTCACTTGAGCCATTTCTACATTATTAGGATCTTGTATATGTTCATGTGTTTGTTAACAGGCAGTTAGTATATTGGGCCTCATTACGACCCTGGCGGAAATCGAAAAACGATGGCGGAAATGCAATACCGCCATCGAATAGCGCTCGGTGCGATCATGACCCGTCACCGCAAAGTACGATGCCATTAGCGACACCGTAGTGAACGCCAACGCTAACTGCACCAAGTACGCGCGCACGCGCCATGCCAAACCGTAATTAGCACCATGGCGCAACGGTACACGAATTCCGACCCTAGCGGACATGCACCTAACGCCATCAAGCACGGCGGAAAGTACCATTCCGCCATGGTGAGAAGTACGGCATCGCGAACCAACCGTAAACGGCCCTACTGAGTGCTTGTACACCGCTCCCTGGCCACATTGTACAACCCCCCGTAGGTGCAATGAAGTCACACAATGCAACCAGTGAAATGTACTAGTCATCCATGCCTGCCAACGAACAAATGAATCTCAAGAGGGCCCAATGGGAGCTGCAGGGCACAGATGGCACGAATACAGAAGCCATACAAATGGACATGACCTCAGTCTCCCACCAAGAAACGCACACAAACACAGGCACCTGTGACCAGCAATATTCCGATAATCACATCATTCCACCTATCCAACTGGCTGACCGGCATCTGTTACACAAAAGCTAATCCCCCGCCCCTGAGCATGACATCATCAAAACAGTCATAATGGCAGCCCTCATCCCTGACCTCACTGGGCTTCGTAGGCAAACGCGCCCAGCACAGTACCACGCAACTATACCCCGAAGCTGGAACCCAATGCAGATCTCCTCACAATACATCGCTCCCCAAATAGTAATATGCCACATCACTTGCAAAGAAGAACGCTACACGGTTCATATCAGAATAGAAATTGAATGCACAACAAATTCTCCAAGCCCATACAGCCATTAGGCCATGAACTCCAAAATATATTTCATTATTGTGGGCTGCATCCGCAATAAATGACCAGCTACTTCTTGTGTGACGCCCTGTTCCTTCATGGTACACAGGGGCTACATTCCCGTACGAAAAGGCAACATGGAAGCGCCTAGAACCGCAGGGCCGTCCCAATAGGGAGGCACTAGTCCAGCTGAAAGGCCAAAATGTTGCTCCTAGCCACTAGTACTGCGTAAGGGCATGTGGCCCATTGGCGATTGTCCCATAAGATCGTAATGCTGCTCCACTGATTAACACGAAGCAGCAGGTGTCGGGAGTAAAATCCATCTGCAGGAGTGGCATACAGATGGCAGTGGCAAAAGGGGAGGAGATACCTGTCAACCAAATGAAATGAAAAAGAATAGTATGGCCATCAGAACTACATTTGATTTACTCACTTCAATGATCACACCAAATCCACAGCCATATGCATGCTAGCCCACTCCAAAGGATCATCACCACCCAAAAACCACTTGCGAATCATAACTATCTATATCGAGGTGAAAACACTATCACAAACGAGTGTACCTGTGCATGCGTCTGTTAAAACAGAATCCATCTGATGGGATTGGTAACGTGCATAGACACAAGTGTCTGAAGGCGCGTCGAGACAGGGAGGGCTCAACAAGGCCAGATAGACGATGGTCCCACTATGGCAGCCCTGCATCACATAGCGCAGGGGAGGCGGATAGATTCCAAGAAGCCCTGTACATGGCAAACTCTGTATCAAATCATCTGTCCATGCATCCATACATCATTCCCTCATCCCGTAATGAAAACGCCTGTCTCCATACTCACATAACATGTGAAATTTCCATTGAGTCTGTGCGTTATGCAGCCTGCAAAATCCACTGTGCCCCAGCCCGTAATTCCAGTGTTGTGAAGTAACATGTATTTGGGAACGTCCGGCCTCATCGCCCACGTCGCTATTGCGCATCCCAAACTATTCATATCAATCATTGCATCCTCGCCATGGCCCCTGTCCCAAGGACATTGAACAATAGAACGTTATATTTGCAGTCAGACCTGTGGGCATCTCCTCGCCGCTAGCTGAAAACCGAAAGCGCCGCCCTTCGAATTCCTCATTTGCAACATCACGTCGAAAAGGCAACTGTGGCCGCTTGAAATCACAAATTAATCCATCTAGTGCGGCTGTGTGTGAAAATGGCAACTGCCTTCACTCACAAATGGGACGCCCCGCCCGTCGGTGAAGCTCGGTACAGTGTTGCATGAGGGTCCACCGTTACTCGAGTACTCCGTTCCACTGACCCTTCACAAGTCTGTTCGCGACTGCAAAGATAGTATGTGAAACAATGGGACCATAGCCGAATGAACATATCAACCAATGTTACACTGCCATCGGGTACAAATACATGATTGCAATAGCAAGATGCCATTCGTCGAATTGCAGCGTTGTGTGCGGGACGTGCTCACCCAAAGGGGAGTGCAGCTTGCACAGGTGGAATGAATCACCACAGGTGGAGGCCATACAGCCTGAAAACACATAAATTGCACACCCAGTCTCCTCCCACAAGCACACCCACTCCGAAATGCTACCGGCAGGACTAGCTATGTTGGCCCTGGGGGACCTGATAGCACTGCAAGTACTCCAACTTCAAGAAGAAGACGAACACCAACTACAACCGGCCGCACAGCGGAGACGCAGGAGGAGGAGGAGGGCAAGGCAGGGCCAGCAAGGGCCGCCAGCACAGCCACTACCACCACGCAGGCAGCCCGCAATCCCACGCCTCCGAGCACATCCGTTCAACCTCACTGATGAGCAGATCCACACCCTCTACCGTTTGGACCGGGACACCATAACCGCCATTGTGGACATGACACAGGCTGACCTTGTCAGCATGATAGATAGCCCAACCGCCATCCCACCCCTACTGAAGGTGGTGTCTGTACTCCACTTCCTGGCCACAGGCACCTACCAGCACACAGTCGGACAGTTGCATGGCATATCACAGCCACTGTTCTCACGGACACTATTGCAAGTGCTCGATGCCCTCCTGAAGCACGCAGACGACTACATCTCTCTACCACGCTCGGAGCAGGAAATTACCAACACAAAAGTGGGATTCCATGCACTTGCCGGCATACCGGGTTGCATTGGTGCCATCGACTGCACCCATGTGGAATTGGTCGTCCCACATGCCATGGAGGCCCAGTACCGCAACCGAAAACAATTTCATTCTCTGAATGTACAAATGGTGTGTGACTCCAACATGATCATTACACATTGTTGTGCCCGATTTCCTGGATCAACCCATGATTCTATGGTCTTGAGGAACTCTACTATACCACGCTACATGGAGCGACACACAGGGAACAGATCCTGGCTACTCGGTGAGTCTCATTTCATGCATGATGATGTGGGGTATGTGATGCGGCAATGACCTGGCAGGAAGGGGGGGGGGTGCGTACGTAGCAATGGCATTCCTCAAAATTCCTTACTTGTCCACATACATGTGATGCCGGGTATCCACTGAAGAGATGGCTCCTCACACCAGTCCGGAACCCACGGGACCAGCATGAGGAGGACTACAACCATGTCCACTCACGTACCCGTGTAGTCATAGAACAGGCATTCGGCCTACTGAAGACTCGTTTCCGCTGCCTCAGCAGGTCTGGCGGGGCACTCCTGTACCGCCATGTGAAGGTTGCAAAGATGGTCATGGCATGTGTCATGCTCCACAACATGTGCGTACGTAGAAATGTGCCCATGCCCCCTGACGCAGAACTGAAAGCACCTGATGATGGTCATGATGAGGGTGGGGATGTGGCAGCACCTCAAGGAGTCTGCGAGGCACAGGAGGGCCGTGACATTCGTCAGCATCTCATAGATGCATGCTTCTAGCACTCACGCCTGGTGGCTGATACATGGACACGGGACTCGTGGCACTGTGTGTGTCTGGAACATGCACAATATGGACTGTACGCCTATAATGGCCTTGTACACAAAGATCAATGTCCACACATCTCATTGCATGATCGTGCATTGTTTATGGCATATGTGATATCATGTTAAACACCCTATCGACCCGCCACCCAAGTGAGCCCAACACACCCCCTCCACCCTCCTACCTCCCCCCCGAACACCAGTGTCCAAAGATGCTCATTGTCAGTGGGCTGTCGCTATTGCAAGCCCCCTCTGCGGGTATCAGGGGCACCCCTGCCTGTGGAGCGCAGGTTCCTCCCAGATTACGTTGGGGGCTGCCCTGGACGGAACTTGCAACGGATGATGTCTCTGCCTGCTCACGTCCATGCATGTCCCTAAGGGTTTGTGAGAGCTCAGTGAGCACACGGCGCACTGCGGCAAGTTCGGCACATACGTCTTTGGACGTCGCATGCAGTTCCCCCCTCAGGCTCTCGGTGCTTCTCTCCATTTGTACTCTCAGGCTCTCGGTGCTTCTCTCCATTTGTACTCTCAGGCTCTCGGTGCTACTCTCCATTTGTGCCCTTAGTGTCTCTGTACTTCTCTCCATTTCTGCCCTAAGTGTCTCAGTTGATGTTTCTATGTCTGCCTTAGTGCCCCCACATTCATCGGCATGGTCCTTGAGGAGCGTGGCCAGTTGCTGCTGTTGCACGATTACCTGGTCGAGGGACTGTTGCCTCTGCTGGGCCATGGCCATTTGCGGTGGTGTCACAGAGGGGCTGATCACCTCATGTTGCCTTGCCACAGGGCTTGTGGGGGATGGCCCGTCGTCGTCTTGTGGGTGCCCCTGCGTGGTATCCTCATGGTGTACGGGATGGAACAGACAGGGGGATTGAGACAGGTCATGGATGGATCTAACTTCGACATCCCCGTTTTCTGTGTCGGAGCATGCTGCCATTAATGCAGTATCACCTATGGTGCTGCTGCCACCAGAAGCAGTGCCTACTGTGGCATCCATTGGGGGGACCTGTGGTGGTGGTGTTGTGGGCATGCTGGCTGCTGGGGTGCCTGTTGGAGTTCCCTCCTGTGTGCTGTCACTTGATTTGTGCTGCTGCCGTGTCTTGATGCGTGCAGCTGAGGTGGAGGGTCTTTGGCCGTTGGTCTTGGCCCTCTTTGCAGGTGTGCTGGTAGGGGTGTCCTGGAGCTCGTCGTTTGGATCGGACCCTGTGGTGGAGTAAAGGAGGGCGAGCGTTATTAATGGGTCTGTGGGAATTGGAATGGCAATGTATCACATGCATTGGGGTGGTACCTGAGGGTGATTTGGGTCGGGGCCTTGGAGGTGGTTTCATTTGTGTGTGGAGTGTGGGTGCAGTTGTTTGGCAGCCTGCAGTTAGGGTGTGCCTGCTGCACGTGTAGAGGGTGTTTTTAGGATTTTTAATTATTTATGTATTTGATGTGAGTTTTAAAGTGTGCTATCAGGCCTATGTATGTGGACGTTCTCCTGGACATGTGTTCCTGTTGCACTATGTGGGCACGTGGTACTTCACATGATTGGACGTTGTGGTTTTGGCATTGTTTTATTTGGGACACCTACCTGAATCTTCGGATGTCTGCACTCCTTTCTCCATCCCTCCGACTCCTTCTATGCTCTCCATTCCAACGGTGGAGGCACAGATTTCTTCCCAGGGGGTCAATTTGATGGGTGATTCCGATCCTCCCCCGGTAGCTGTGGCAATGTTGCGGTTGGCAGAAAGTATGCTACGGACGCGTATCCGCAGGTCGTCCCATCGCTTTCTGCATTGCTGTGGGTTGCGGGGTGCGGTCCCCACCGCACTTACCCGCTGTGCCACCAGGGCCCATATGGCCTTCTTGTTCGCAAGTGCCGTCCTGGTCATTTGCGTGGAGAAGACGGTGGCAGCATTCTCCTGGAGGGTCTCCGTGAGCACGGTGAGTTCCTCACGGGAGAAGTGGACCTGCCGCTTGCGGTCGCACGCTTTCTTCGCTACTTTTCCCATTTTTCTTGGTTTCACTAGGGTGGATGACGGGTTGGGATGTGTCTCAGGGTAGTATTTTTAATGGTTGTGTGGAATTTGTGGTTTTATAGGTGTACGGCGGGATGTTTCCCGTGACGGGACCATGCTTTTACTTCCGTTTCCGTATATTTACGGTCACCGTACTTTCCGGTTGGCGCTCACTGCGGTGTCCGCTGAGATGGGTGGCGGTATTGCACCTAGGGCGCCGTACGGCGGCGGTGTGGGCCGTTTTGGGGTCATTTCCGCCATCGCGGACTTTGCACTTCCGCCATGGCGTGGTGCTCGTGCCCGATGGGTCGGAATGAGCCGCACTTTGCTCCATCGTGCAATGGCGGAAACGCTATTTACGCTATGGCGGTCCGGTCGGTTGATTTCCGCAAGGGTCGTAATGAGGGCCATTGTATTTTCTTCCAGCTGGCATTTTTGATACTTGTCTTCACCCCTAATGTCATGCTTTCTGTCCTTCGCGCTGGGGTCTACAATGTTTTTGGTAACTGTTATTTTCTTAATCCTGCTTCTCCATCCCTGGGAATCCCCCACCCCCTCATTTGGGTTCAGGACCTTTGTCTCTGCTGGCCTCAGAATCGAATTTAAACTTATATCTTCCACAGTTGGTTTTCTGTCCTTATTCTCACTGTCTCCTTTGCTTTTCTAATGAGGATTGCACCATAACATCTGGCTGAGGATTCTTTTAATTATCGTTTCTGTATTTGAATAGAAATAAAAATGACAGTTCAATCACCCACAGTTATTTCTTCACAGATGATTTCTAAGAGGAATTTGCTAATTATATATTAAAGTTCCTTTTCATCAGTGCCTTTAATGTCAATCGCACATTCACACTTTCTTATCTCTAAAGTACTGAATGTTTCTATCTGTAGAGTACACTTAACACCAGTATCAGAAATATTTTCGACTTGAAGATTTTTGTGTGTGTTTTGCTGAATGTCGTTTTGTTTAGAGTAGACCGACTATCCCACAGCATAATTGTCCCCTCTATAAGAATATTTTAAAGCCTAATGGTAGGGATGTGTTTGAGCAAGAATGTAGTCCTATTTAACCCATTCTTCATATACTTTGTCTTTGGGATTTTGTTGGCCATTTTTAATATTCCCCTGACATCAGAAATCTAAGCCAGTTTTACAGAGGAGACTTGGTTATATACTTCATCATGCATCAACGATGTTGGATGCAGTGAATCATCATGACAAAGTTGTAAGATTGCTGTCCATGTCATTTCTAATCTCTATGCTGAAACTACATTCAGCAAGAGGCACAGAACAATCTGATTCTCCTCTTGAGCGTTCTGTTTGTACCTGCCCCATTTGCTCACATAATGTGTTAATCTCCATACACATTGATTCTACATGTCTGTTCTCTGGGGATATTTTGATTAAGGTGAATCCACGTTCTGTCTTGATTTTTCTCATTGTAGACCTAGCTCTATTTCCATGTGTTACTTCAGTATGTATATTAGACGTAGAACTATAGTCATGGTCCAAAGTCCCCTTAACATCCATATCCAATGTCTTCTTTTTTCACTAGTTATGCATTTGAAAATGTTTGCAAGACTTCTTTGCTCGATCTGTCCCCACCACTTGGATGTATGTACATCTGGATGTAGGCATTGGAGTATTTGCACAAATTCATTATAAAAATGTAAACATACACCATTATCCAGTGTGAGTTTTTCACTATGAGGATCATAACAAGTTTCCCGGTATCCCACCGGTATTTCCGGTGGGATACCCAGAAACTACCCCTACCGTCTCTGCTGCCTTATATCCTGGTATTACTGGGATATTACGGGCGGCGGAGACGGTGGTGAATTCACATTCCATGGAGTCCAGTAGTACTCCATGGGATGGGATTGCCGGAATAACGGCCATTGGTAGTGCCGGTTCCAGTGATTCCAGCATTTCCTTGCCAGTAGGGGCCTGATCTAATGGCAGGCCAGACTTGCCGGTAGATCAGACCCCCATCAGTAAACTCGGGTTTCCCTGGTCGCAAACTCGGGTTTCCCTGGTCCGTTAAAAATGCTGGTGCCGGTATTATTAGCAATTTGTCTGATCTCCCATCTTGACCATCCCACCGTTAATCTTATCACCATTAACCACCATCAGTTCACCCTCTACCCGCTCCCCTCCCTCCAAGGACTGAGTTTGAGCCTGTAGTTGTTCTCATGCATTTGATTTCTATGGCTTTTTTTCCCCTCACGTCCCTTCACCTGCATGGCGGCTAGTCTTCTCTTTGGGATTCTATTATATTGTTCAAATGTATTCTCTGATTCCCCTGTTGAGGAAGCTGATTCCATCTGATATTCAAAATGCTGACGTGACAGTTTCTAGACCATATAGAGAGCGCCTTCACTTTTGCTGAACTAACCTGTGCACCCGGTGTTAGCATTTGCTATGCATCACAGTTGCCAGGCAAGGAAACAGCACATGTAGATGTGTATTACAAACATTTCACTACTTTAAAATCTTGATATACATCTAAGAACAATCTTGATTCAACATGTTGTGTCATCACCAAATGCCAAAGAGAAAAGGAGAGGGGTGATGGGAGAAAACCCAGAGGAAAGATATGAAAAGAGATAATGCATCATACACGGCTTTTTGTGAACTGGTTGAACATAATAACACCTTACACAATTATACAAAAACATGAAACAAATTACAGAGGAACACTATTTAGTAGCATCATTATTAATAAAGAGAATTCAAAGAGAAAAGCTATTAGGACATTACAGAAATAATCAGCATCTCAGGTTTATCACATGGACTCGATGTGCAAACTTAATTACTGCTAAAGATAGTGGAATTACATGTCAAGTAGACAAGCGTTGCCAAAATGTCTTAGTGAGGAGTCAATTTTCTTCATGTAATAATTCTTCAAACAAAATGATCCTCACATTTTTTTTGCAAAGAATTGGCAAATGGTGTAGAGATTCCATAGTATTCATCTGTTTACAATAAGAGCACCGAGAATCTAAATCTTTTGTTATAGTGCAAATGCTAAACATGTCACTCGGTAGTAAATTAATTCTGAAGCATAACAACTGTGTTCTCCAGTAGGCGTTTGGTATTGCAGAAGATATCGCAAACTATTTTCACCCCACACACAAGGTCCAGATAGTGTACACCTCTTGCTGATATCAATAGTATCACTCCAATCACTTTAAAAACAGTTTATTGTTCACCTTTGCCGGCTTTCTTGCCAAAGTATCAGCAGATGTAAAGATGGAAGCTAATACGGCTTCACATCTGGTCATATACTGTGCAATGAAACCAGACATTATTTTTTGAAAATCAATATGCAGGGAACTCAGAGGAGGAGTGATAGTTTCTAGAAAGGTCAAACATTCCAGTTGAACCAACCTACCAAAGAAACTAAGACAAGTTATTTTCCAGATGAGACCTTCTATTTTTCAAAAATGAATATCATAGGCCATATGAGACCCATATACTAAAGTTGGAACTACATTTGATTTGCAAAAATGAATGAGTAGTGTTGTTGACAATCTCCCATCTGACTTGTCAATACCCATCATTTGGGAGACAAATGAGCACTTAGCTCTGGTCTATTTCCTTTACTCTCTGGTCTCTCCTCCTCCTACACACTGTGTCACACCATTCTAAATACACCTCTACAGTGGGGAGTCAGGTGAGAGATTGTTTTCAGCCCATGCTCTAGCAGCATCTCCTCCAGGTCACTCTCCCTTCCTTGGTAGCACATGCAACCAACATCTAATAATAATAATAACTAAGCAGTCATGCCCGATCTGGTGGGCGGCATCTGGTGTTATTGGCGCGGGGTCCGAGTCAAAGGCCTGAGTGTAGTGAGGGATTTTAACAAGGGTCCCCGTGCTGATAACTAAAGATCTGGCATGACGGAGACGGTATGAATGCTATTAGCACCCCAGGTTGCCAATCCGGCAACCTCGAGTGCTGAGAGGGTTATATTTTGTTTGAAAAAACAGGATGCCTCGCTGCACCCCGTTCATTGAAACAAAATACTTTTGCGATATGGCAGGGAAAGCAGCCATCAAGTTGTGCAGAATGCAGGCTTAGAGCGTTAGTGTCAGCCTGCATTCTGAGCAACCTGATTGGTTACTGCCCCCGCACAGGGTGCTAATTATAATAATCATACATTGATTATAATAATAATAATAATAATAATAATAATAATAATAATAATAATAATATAAATATGTTTTTATAGCAATTCATACTAAATTTCGTAGCATGTATACTCTGTAATAATAGATAGTGTTATGATCAAACATAATGGTACTAAATGAATTGACCTCAGAAGAATGAATGCCTGCAAGGAAAGAACCTTAGACTGAATATTGCCCACATATGTCTGTGTCAAGAACTCAAATATCTGAGCTAGCACATTCACCTTGGATCTACTCTGTGTTAGTCTATTACTACTCATTCCAGATGCAATGTCATCCAGGCCCTCAGTAATGGGAATGATGGCAAAGAATTGGTCTCTCTTCTGGAGTACTGTGTATGTCTTCTGCAGGAGAATGTAGAGGAGGTGGTGTTCCCTTAGCTCGTCCTTTTTTTCACATAATGCATCAGCATAGTTGGGGGACAACTGCTGCATGCTAATAAGCACTTTATGGGAACACAAGATACAACATTCACATTGATCCTTTCACAACACAATGCAACACATATTTAGAGCCAACCATATACGACATACATTCCACACATACTATAATAAACAACCCATTGGAATAAAACCAACATGAAATCCCTAAATGAACTTTACCCATAAACTGAAGGTATAGGTGGGGCTATCATAACACACTGAGATAAACAATTTCACTTAGAGAATATAATCTACATCGACCCAACACAGAACCAAATTATTAAGGATCAATAAGTAGGTTGCCAACTAATAATAACATACCAACTCTGATAACATACGAAAGACTTAAGAAAGATGAAATGTGTGTCAACTATTGTAGTTAAATAAATCAAACATGATACCACAACGCACAATGGGAAGACAGGCCTCAAAAGCAATATTATACATTTGAGAGACACATAGGGCCTCATTACACGGATGGCAGTAAGGGTTTACCGGTACCGTATTTTACCGGTAGCGGTAAATCCTTACCGCCTTACTACGAGGTCCCTTTGCGGGTTGGGGAATTTAACGCCTGCTTTTTGCAGGCGTTAAAAACCAACCCGCAAAGGGACCCAGGGAGCTAATTACGGTACCGCAATTTGCGGTACCGTAATTAGCGCCTTCCCCATTCACATAGAACCGTATGGGGCAAAAAGGGGAATGGGGAAGGGCAATGGTGGAAGGGGGAATTACCGCCCCGCCAACCTTGGAATGGGGCGGTAATTCCCCTTTCCGCCAAGGCGGTGCCGGTATTTTACCGGCATGAACCATGGCGCTATTAGCGCCATGGTTCTCCGCCATCCGTGTAATGAGGCCCATACTGTCGTATAACAACATCACCAATGCGACTACACATGTCTAGGAGCTAGCCACACTACACATAAACACACCAAGAACTAATCTTATGTTCACACCCTCCCAACTCTCTGAGACTCTAGAAACAACACTAGAGGAACACCCTGGCACATAGTCCATAAATCCATCAACATTACTCAATGCACACCAACACAATATATTCATAGTCCTAACAGCCAACTGAGACTCTGCACTCCTAATGTATACCACTTACCAGTGGGCATGACCGCAAACCGCAGCCTAACATCACACAACACACATACCCAACCCAAACCCTGGCACACATCCGAGGCACTGAGTCCTACCCATATGGTTATAACACACAGGGCCTGCCGAACCAACTCCCACACACAAGCCAACGCTCACAGATGCCAGCTCCACCTAGGCTCTGAACGAATACTATCATCCTATCCCCACTAACACACCCTGGCCACTTCTCTTGAAGAGACAGGTGAGCTTCTGGGGACGCACTTGGGTGATAGGGGTGCGTGGTATAAATCAACATAACACAACACAACATACAGACTCCAACACCACCTGAAACCATCTGGAGTTTAGCAAGAATGTAGTAATTATATGGTTCAATCCCAGACCAGCACCTTCCCAGTGGCCGTTTAAAGGAGACAATTACAACTGTTGCTGGCTTCACTGTACACCCACCTTACCAGCAGGAACATGCACTCCTTACTGAAGTCTGTGATGCAAGATGTCATTCTGCTTCTTCACAAACTGACATGTTGATATTGCCCGCCTAAAGCCATACACAGCAGCAGCAGATTCCAGGTACATAAAGAAAAATGCATTTCTCCCATGATTTTTTTTCCCATGAATTATTTGATGGATCGTATTTCTCTAAGATACCACTGAGACACTTTACAGCGGTGAGCCATATAGCAGGCAAAACTCTCACCTTCCTCATTCATTTCAATTAAAGTAAGGGTTAATACTATAATGATATTTGGGAAATGTATCTGTGATTAAGGAATGACAGTTGGCCATTACCATATACATGTAGAAGCCGAGTGGATCATGCACCAATCTCTGGCTTCTAATAGGAGTACACTCAGAAGCTAATGGAGGTCTTTTGAAGACTGCTTTTCGCTGCCAAAGTCCTGTAACATTTCTTCAATGTTCAGGGTAGGTTGTATCTGGTTCATCGGTAATTGAGGATGGGCATGATTCAATTATCAGGACCAAACTATCTACACAAGTGCTTGAAGTCTACACTAACAAAATGAAGTGGTGTGGGTATTGTTGAATGACAGTGGTGCTCTGAAAGAACTAGGAGTCGTTAGGTCACATACATTAGTTATATTTGATGTCTAGGCCTTTCACTTTTTCATAACCTTAGTGAATGGTGACTTTTACACTACAGTAACTGAGAATGACATATGTAGATATTGTTCTATTTAAGCGGACAAATTAGCTTTCACTCCAACAAGTACTAACATCATTTTGAGCACAATTAATCTACAATAACCAAATCACATAACTTTCCAAGATACCCTTTATCATTCCCCAACTAGGCGGCTCTTTATTATTGAATGTGGGTTGGAGAACAACAGTTACATGCACTGACCCTAAAGCTAAGCTCACTGTGATATGTAATTCTTTCATGTGCGTAGGTGTTCAGGGAACCTGCTGTTCCCTGTTAACAGTAATGACTGCTGAGTTGAGCTCCTACCTCCTGTGCTATTGATAAAATGGGGAACATTTTTCGAATTTGGGTGCACCTCGTTAACTGGATAAATGACTCATCAACTGGTTGACCCCTAATTCGCCTGGATCCCAGGTGTCAATTTTCTCTACCATTGTTATTTTGAATGTGTTCAGAAAACAGTACATTAAGCACCCAGGTATTTATTTATTAACTCAGAAAAAGTACCCGTACTCTGCACAGGTTCTGCAGACAGACATGATAACACTGTCATCAATTGTTGAAAATCAATGATCCTGTAGGTCACTGTTCCAAGTCGCTTATCGCTTGGTGTGCTTTGCACTCTGAAGTAAACTGCACTGAGAATGGGCGCATGTGGCTGACTGACATACCCTGGAGCTGACGTGGAGGGGAGGCGAGTGTTGGCATGCTGCAGCATACTGGGACCTTCTGTGTGCTCTCACCACCTATCGCCTCACCCTGGCGCGTTGCACTGCGTTGCACTGCTTTGCATTGTGTTGCAGTGAAAATATATTGGAAACAGTGCATGCTATGGCCTTGAAACATGGTTTTTGAGTTTTTTTCCTTGCATCGAGATGCTTAAAATGAGCTTTGTCCGGTCCTTCTACGAACACAATGATGTTTCGGCTGATTTCTGGCAACCGTCTCATGTGTGAAGGGGTGAAATCTGGGGAAAGGGGTGGGATGTCCAAATGTCATATAGCCAGTAATGTCAAAAGAGTCTTAAGAGGATTGGTAGAACTATGTGGATATGTATAAGGAACAAAACAACAGATCTTCTGCTTCATATAATTATTTATTGTTTTGATTTAGGCCATGATTTTTATTGGATATCTTTTTATAAATTCGAAATCTTTTGGATGCAGGAATTAAGCACAAGATTATAGTAAGTGGTTCAGTTTTTATTGGTATTCTGTTTCGTTTTGATGAATTCCCTACTGATTTTACAGTACATATTTGTATTTTTCTATCTATTATTTGCTAGAGCTCGCTCACAGAATGAAATGGGTCTCGTATTGCAGCAATAACCATTATTGCCAATGTCAATTTAGACAACTGTCTTAGTTTCTGTGAATGTTCATCAATTAGTTGACCACTGAATCGTGTGTTTTTCAGAGGCTGATCCTTACGAAAATGCAGTCCATGCATGGATCTGATCTAGATGGTGTTCATTAATGGCTAATAATAATAATAATAATAATAATAATAATAATAATAAAAATAATAATAATAATAAATATTTACTTAGCTCTTCATATGGAATTCCTTCAACTTTTAAGCATTCTAAAATCAGGTGTCCCTTTTACACAATGTTTTGGTACTCCATTTAACAACCTTGAAATGATGAAGGGCGGTTTGGGCCATGCACGGTATTCTAACCTGTGTCCTGCAGACTCAAGATGTCGGGGGAAGATACGTCCCTCACCGAGTTATTTTTCCAGTGTTGTGAAAGGTTTGTGATGTTCAATTTTCCTTTATGAATCATCTACAAATTCAGTACAGTGAGATGAAATCGAACTACTAGTGGGCATTGATACTGTCCTGCAGAAACCTCCAAGGAATCTGTTCAGACAAGGTAGAGTACTTGGAATAAAAGCAGTCACTTGCTTGTTGCTCTACAAAAGATCGTCATGATTGTTTCGTTTTTAGTTGATATATAGCGCGAAATAGACAAACAAGTTGTATCAGAGCACTATACCCAAATTTCAGTACAAATACAATATTAATTTCTACAATAAACATTAATACCAACAATTAGAATAACGATATTTCCTACACTAACAATACTATTAATCATCCTCATTAATTAAACTGTCATAAAAACCTGATACAATATGCTGTGATTAAACATTCTAATAAGCTAAAATGCTGGCCTATGCAATTAATTAAATGTTTTTTGTCCACAACCACAATTTCACTCATTTAACGAAATTTCAAGTAATCAGATGTCAATTTTAGTTTCTTCGGAAGTTCATTCCAGTGCTCTGCTGCTGCTCCCGAAAATGATCGATTCCAGGTACTTGTACTTTTCAATTTGAGCTCTTCCAACTTTCGCACTTCATAGCTCCACAACCCTCTCTCTCCTCCAGAGATTTTCAGCTTTTCTGCCAGATAGGTGGGAGTCTTAGAATAAAGTGCTATGGGCGTAATACAGAGGAATTTAAAAAGAGCCCTCTGATCCGTAGACAAACAATGTAGATGTTTCAAAATTGGTGTTACATGATCACATTTTCTCGCCCCTACAATCGGCCGGGCTGCACCGTTAAAACATGCATTCAGTGGGGCCAACACCTTTTTTACCAAAGCCATTAACATAGCATTTTCAAAGTCAATATTGACATCACCAGTGAGTGCACAAAAAGATGAAAATGAGCTTCTACCACACATGGTTTTAATGATCTTAATTTAAAGAGATGAAAGTTTGAAATGTTCACAAACATTTTAATAATTGGCACAAAGGATAGTTTTGAATCCAGTGTAAATCCTAATGATTTAACCTTTTCCTTGAAGTCCACGTCCTGCCTTTCCAGCACCTTCAACTCTACAAACCAATCTTCGATTTGAAGGTTTGTTTTTTTATGATAAAGCATGAAAAACTATACTTTTGCAGTGTTTAACTTCAGGACATGTGCAACCATCTATTCAATGATCTCCTCCAAGCATTTAGTCAGCTGCTCAACTGCTGCTTTTGAAGACATCTCAATAAAGAGCTATGTATGATCAGCATACTGATGTATGTGCAATCTGCTGGCTATTTCTGCTAGTTGTTCCAGCTACAGATTAAACAAAATAGGCGATAAGATTGAACCTTGTGGTATACCATATTGAACCGTACTTGTGTCTGATCTTTCCAGCCCAATAATTCCAAATGGTTAGTAAGATAAGATCGAAACCGTCCTAAGATCTTTCCTCCTATTCCCATTGGATATTGGAGAATCTCCAATAAAACTGTATGATCAATGGTGTCGAACACCACAATTGCCAGTCCATTGCTAGTGTGTTCAATTGGGAATCACAGTCTTGGAGCTCCACTTCACATCAAATTCTGGCACCGGGTGGCTATGAAACAGCAGGCCTTGACGTTGAGGCCCCGGACTTGAAGTAAAAGTTCTTCTTAGCCCCCCCCCACTGATTCCTTGAACGTTCTGGGCTCTGGTGTGGTAAACATCGCATTGTTGGCAGCACCCCTGTGCCCACTGAATCTGGGATCATGATGCATCCTACCCATGTGCAGTTTTTAACCTTGGTATGCCCCTCCCCTTTACCCTGAAACCCGCTGATGCCCCTCGACCAAACCACACGACCATCCCCTAAAAAGAGAGCAGTGGCAGGCAGGGACAGAGCAACTGCAGATGAGCAGCTGGATCCTCAGGCCATGCCGTGTGGTGTGGCTGACCACCTCAGGTCCTACTGAAACTCCTTTCCTTCCACGCTGTGATGCAGCTGCACCGTCCCTCTGATCATCTTGTGTCTTTTTTTCAAACATGCACTGGGTGCTCCAGCGGCTTTTGCCTTTGAAACGCAGGCCCCACTGGAGGAACCGATGGTCGTCAGGACAGGCCTGAACCAGCAGGGACACTGCCTTAGTTCCCAGCACACCCTCATCCCAGCCTGCTCTGGTGGCTCCAGATGCAGGAGCCTGTGCTACACAGGCCTGGATGGTGGCATGACGGTAATTGGGACAGACCTGACACTAGATGTGAGCTCCGCGGGCGGGCGCTCACAGCAGCATACTACGGCACGGCCGGACTGCACGCAGGTTGTCAAAGACCTCTTCGCCAGTTGATATGGGGCTGGGTGAGGCTGTACCCACTCCCACCTTCATTCATGGAATCACACACAGGAGCCAGAGCGTCGGGTTGATAATTGGCACACAGGGAATTGTGCGCACCTTTTGTTAACATTGTCACATTGTACTGCATGTGAGACTAACCAGGTGACCAAGCCTGAGACAGCACAAGTTACAACAAGTCCGGTCCACAGGTAGAGCCAATCTGCTACATCACCCCACCTGCAGTCGTCCTTCTTGTTATATTAATGACTGACACGGACACCAGCCTTACTCTTCGGGCACTGCTCATGCACTAAATACGTGCTGATGCATGATGCCCTTTTATTCAGTGAGTGTGGTGTTTTGCACCATCACCGGCTCCTTAAAGAAACACACCACAATCCTCCTTTTTCATAACAGTTGAAAACCTAACGACAAAACAAAACCACAGCATTCCTATCCAACTTATGTTCACACATTGGTCAGTCTTCACCTGTCCAGCTCATACTCTTGGAGGTAAGTCGGGTGGCACCTTGACTCTCGCAATGGATATCTCCTTTCTCTTACTGGCTCAGGGACACCCTCCTTTCGGTTCTCACCACCTTCCTGATCAACTGGGCCATTTCCCTTTCCATTCAATGGAGGAGCAGTATCGTCCATATCCTAATCCTTTTTCTCTGTCATCAGGAAAGGCATCTCACTTTGCCTCCATGATGTCTCTCCAGTCCGCTGCAGCAGTCCTGGCAGCCTTCTGAAGAATCCAGAGTTCCTCATGACCGTCTCCTGTCCATCGGACACTGTTATCAGTTACTGTTATCTGACTGCAAGTAAGATAGCTCAGGGGGTTAAGTGCTCACTGCTGCGATCTGAGCGTGATCTGCAGGTCGCAGGTTCGAATCCCGGCAAAGGCCAACTCAGCCTTTCGTCCTTCCGAGATCGATAAATGAGTACCAACTTTGGTTGGGTGATATTGTATGTAAATATGTGCTCTGTAAAGTGCTTTATATAAAGGCGCTATCTAAATCACACATCATTATCATTGACCCTTTGAAATCTACCATTTTAAATGGGTTGGGATCATGTGGGAGGGTCATCTTTTCTCTACGGTGTTTGCACGCAGCAGCACAGCATCTCCTTTTTCTAGTGAATAATAACAGAGACCCCTCCTAACACTCTCTTCTGCATTCGCTCTTCTCCGCTGCTCAAATACTTCCTGGTCATCAATCACTCCTGGGCTACGATCTCTCAGATCAGGGATGAAACCTCTTGGGCAACTTTGAAACAGCGCCTCAGCTGAAGGTGCTCCTGTAGAACAATGGGGTGTGATGCAATATTCAAGCAAGTACTGATACAGTGCTCTTTTCTCGCACACCCGATCCCATCTGTAATATAGAGTATAAAATCCACCTGGCTGCCTATTCAGCCAAAATTAAGACTGCTAAAAGGCACCACCAATATTGAGTCCTCCCTTTTGCGACCTAGAGCTCTTTTCTCGGCAGTCAAGGCCCTGGTCTCAGGGGAAAGACTCACTCCTGTGGTCATACCCACTCAAGACCTTTGTAATACTCTGTCCCATTTCTTTATCACTAAGATTGACACTATCAGGCAAAAAATCTCGGCCACCACTATTGGCAGCTCACCACCTGACTGCCTCACTTCCTTCTTGGCTAAGGCTGAACCCAGCATGGCCAACACCTGGGTAAGGTTTCCGGCCTTCTCGGAAATAGAGGTTCTGGCAGCTATTGAGAAAATCAAATCCTGTTCCCCCTCAGATGCCATACCTCTGAGGATTATGAAGGAGATTGCCCCTACTCTCTCTCCTGAGATTATAAGAGCCATTAATGCCTCTCTCCAGACAGGCTTCATCCCGGGTGAATTGAAGGCAGCCAGGGTAATCCCCCTCTTAAAGAAGCCCACGCTGGACCCTGCTGTTCCTTCTAATTTCCGTCCTATCTCTCTTCTTCCTTTCCTGGCTAAACTTTTAGAATCACTGGTGTCTCCTCTGCTTTCTACTTTCCTTGAATCTACCAATCTTCTTGATCCTGTCCAATCTGGATTTCGTCCTGGTCGTGGTACAGAGAGTGTTATGGTCGCCGTTTTGGATGACATGACTAGGCTGGTGGACTCAGGGGGAGTTGGAGCCCTGATCCTGCTGGATCTCTCAGCGGCTTTTGATTCAGTCGACGACTCCAACCTGTTGTCCCGCCTGGCCCAATTTGGCATCTCTGGTCAGGTGCTAGCCTGGTTCCAGTCGTTCCTGGCAGACCGGACGCAGACCCTCTCTATGCCTCCTTTTCTGTCCCCTCCTTGTCACCTTAGCTGTGGGGTTCCTCAGGGTTCTTCCTTGTCGCCGATCCAGTTTAACATTTATATCTGGGCCGTTGTATGGCTCATCCGCTCCTTCGTTGTCAGGTGCTGCTCGTACGCTGACGACACTCAGATTCTGATCCGTTTACATCTGGATCGGTCTGAAGTGTCATCGTGCTTGCGGTGGTGCTAGGCTGCAGTTGGTGATGGATGAACCACAATTGGCTCAAGCTGAACGGCCATAAGAGCGAGGTGATGGTGGTGGATTACCCTTCTGATCCCACTCTATGGGTGTCTTCCTTCTGGCCTTCTTCTTTGGGTCCCCTGCCGCTCCCGGTGAAAAAGGTGAAAAATCTGGGCATTGTGTTGTCAGCCACACTGTCCATGGACCATCAAGTCTCGGCTGTTTGCCAGGCTGGGCACTTCCAGCTGAAAGTGCTTAGGAAGGTCTTGCCTCTGATTCCGGCTCCTTTGCGCCCTCCAGTGGTCGCAGCCTTAGTTCTCTCTCGCATAGACTATTGCAATTCTTTATACCTTGCTCAACCTAAGAATTTGGTTAAACGTATACAACGGCTCCAGAATCTGGCTACTCGGGAAGCCACTGACACTCCATATGGCTCACATATCTCTCCTGTCTTGCGATCGCTCCATTGGCTCCCAGTGGCCCAGTGGGTGGACTTTAAGGCCCTATGTATTGTTCACCGGGCCATTCATGGGCTGGGAGCGGAATATCTTCAAGCCAAACTCTCCCATTATCTTACCGCCCAAAGTCTTCGCTCTGCGTCATGGGAACAATTTATCGTGCCTAAACACTCCCGCAATTGGGTGGGGGGCCAGACATTTTCTATTGCGGCTGCTGTTCTGTGGAATGGCCTTCCGCTGGCCATCAAAAAAACATCCAATTATTTGGAGTTTCGAAAGAAGGTAAAAACATTCCTGTTCTGATCTCTTCCTCTCTGTTCTCTTCTCTCCCTGCGCCATGATGACTTCTGGCGACCGTGACTTTAGAAAAGCCGACAACATAACATAACATAACATAAAATAACATAACATAACACACCCTGCCCATTGGTGATCCTAAATGCTTCTTCAGTGTTCGCATTTGCCTTTGCCCTTCTTCATTCGCACGTGGCCACACCGGGGTAATCCAGGGTAACTTTTGAATGATGAAACAGGGGCCCATTGTCAGAGGAGAGCTCCATCGGCAAACCATTGGTCACAAACACTTTCTCCAGTACTGGAATGAGATCTGAGAGAGATGTTGATGCCACAAACTCCACTTCAGGGTACTGGGCCCAGTGGTCTACCATCACAAGAAAGTGCATGTCTCGGTTCGTGGATGCAAAGTCCTTGTCTTCTAGCCCAGGGAACCACACTTTAAGTCTCAGGCAGGACTTCATCTTCGCCGCCCCTTGGTGACCAGGATGGGCCAGCTCTATCACCTTCTGCACTAGCTTGGTGGGTATTACCATTTTGGACCCTCTCAGCAGTGGACCATCCGTGGTGAATGTGTGCTTGTTCCGTACATGCCATAGTTCTTCCTGCCCCACATGAGTGCTTGTCCAACTTTGCGGTTATCCCTTTCCAGTCACCTTTTGTGGTGGCCTCTTGTATCATCCAGAATTTTTCATCCTCTTCTAATGCTGATTGTATATTATCCAGTGACACTGAGCTGGGGGTGCAGTACTTGCCAACATCTGCACATAGTGTTCTGTTTCTTCGTCCACCTGTCCTTTCATTTCTGCCTCTGGGATGTGGTGTCGGGACGGGTAATCTGCAGCATTTGCAGTTCCAGGGTAGTAGACTAACTCCACTGTGTACTACTGCAGGGCCAGCATCCATGTCTCAATACAGGAAGGTGGCTTAGATGAGGACCAGGTCAGGATAGGAAGCAGGGGCGTATGATCAGTAATCACAGTCACTGGTTTGCCATAGATGTATAGGTGGAAATGCTTACAGCCCCACAGCACTGCCAAAGCCTGCATTTCAATTTTAGAGAAACTCTGCTCGGTAGCTTATAACAACCTACTGGCATATGCCAGCAGCCGCACCTCCAGCATCGAGTCCATTTGGGTCAAAACCGCTCATAGCCCAAACAGGCCTGCATCCACGATAATCTAAGTCTTCTTCCTGGGATCAAAGAACACCATGGCACTGTTGGCCGTGAACTGCTGCCATGCTTATTCCTTCTTAGTAAAATACCAAAGAAGTACGGATAGGGTGGTCATATTTTGTATAAACTTCCCACAGTAGGTGACCATCCTGAGAAAACTTCAAACCTCAGACACGTTTTTGCGGGGCCGGGCGTCTTGTATGTCTCTAACCTTAGCCAGATCTGCCGAAATTCCCCCCTACTGGAACACAAAACCAGAAAATTCAAGTTTCCTCTACAGGAAGGTAAATTTTTCCTTATGCAGGGTCAGACCTAGAGACCAAATTCTCTTCAACACTTTCTCCAGTCTATTTATTTATTTTATTTTATTTATTGGACATTTGTATGGTGGTGCCTATAACAAGAAGTGTTTCCAGACGCCAAAAGAAAAAAAGGGGAGGGGGAACATTGGATAAACAACAAGAAACAGTCCTGCTAGTCCTTATGACATTCGGATCGTTCAAGTGTGATGAACAAAAGCAGGGGGGGCAGACCTGAGGCAGGGTAAATGCTAGAGGAGCCCAAGGAGGGAAAGTGTGCTGGGAGACAGGGGTAAGGGTAGAATGAGAGGAACAGGGGTGGACCAGACTCCATAGGCTGATCAGGGAAGGGAGTCTGAGGGCAAGTGCTGGTAATGGAGTACTGTAAAGAATGACAGGAGGTGGGACTGGCCGCTCTAAGACACAGAAGAGACCAGGCAGCCAGTTGTAGCAGCAGGGAGAATGGGCAGGGGAGTGGAAGGGGGAAGGAGGAGGGGAAGAGGAAAGTCCTGAGGAGTTTCCAGAACTTGTGGAGATCCGACTCAAGTCTGAGAGGGGCAGGAAGGCCCTTCCAGAGAAAGGCGTGTGCTGAGGAAAGAGATCTACCCCCCACTCTATGCTTGGAAAAACATTTGACCTGCAGAGAGTTTGAACAACTGAAGGGCTCTAGCAGGGAGGTATTGAGGGATCCAGTGAAGGGATTTTAGGGCTAGAGAGATGTGATCCCTGGGCTTGAGGCCAAGGATACGACTTGCTGTCCTATTCTGGATTAGTTGGAGAGGGAGGAGGGAGGAAAGAGGCAGATTGAGGAAGAGGTTGTTGCAGTAATCCAGCCTGGAGAGAACTAGAGCTATGGAGACACTGAGTTTCTAGGGGAAAATGAGGAAACAGAGAATGCCCCTGAGGAGGTAGAGCTGAAAGTGGGCCTTCTTGCCAAGGTCTGCAATGTGAGATGAGGAGAGAGAGGAGTCGAAGATGACTCCAGGATTTGTTGCCTCACAAGAGGGTGAGGGGATGGAGATTAGCAGGACTGAAGGGGTAGGAGTTCCCATGAGAAGGGTCTTGATCTTACTGGCATTGAGACAGAGATCATTGGCAGCACACCAAGGGCATCAGTATGAGTATGGAGGTAGACATGGTGCTCTTAGCATTCCAACATTGGAGGACCCGGTAATTCCTCCTTGAAGGAACCATTCCCTATTCCCATTTGAGCCCCCATAGGGCTCAATGGGAATGGGGATGGAGGTAATAAGGGGGACTTTACAAATGGCCCGTAATGAGCTCTCTCTTCCCCTCGCGGGACCCGGAAATGACGTCTGGTTTTACCAGATGTCTGTTCCGGGTCCCGCAAAGGGAACCTCATGATAGGCGCTCCCGTAATGCAGGGTGCCGGTTCTGTACCGGCACCCTTCATTACGGGAGCGCCAGGGTCGTAATGAGGCTCCAAGTCTGGATAGCAATCAGACAATCGGGAATGAGAGTGGAAGGAGGGGAGGTATAGTAGGGACACTTAAAGGAAAGCTGTGTGTCATCAGCGTGACACTGGAGAATAGGAGAGAAGGAGGAGAGCAAGTGTGCGAGAGGGGCAAGGTAAATGTTGAAAAGCCACGGTGAGAGGATTGAGCCCTGAGGGACACTGCAGGTAGAGACTGAGGTGGAGGAGAAAAAAGGGCCCATTTCAACCTGAAACAGCCAATTTGAGAAGAAAAAAAGGTCAACCAATCCATTGCCAGGCCCACGATGCCCAGAGTATCGTAGAGACAATTTAAGAGGGTGGCATGATTGACCATGTCGAAGGCAGAGGACAGATCCACGGGGATGAGAACAGAAGGAGAGCAGAAGTTGCGATTAGAGAGCAAATCGTCACAGGTGTTCAGAAGAGTGGTTTCGTGCCTCTGGCTGCTATGAAGCCAGACTGGTGGTCATGGAGCAAGCCAACTGCTTCAGTGTGGTGGATTAGTTGAGAAATGACCAACTTCTCCAATAGTCTGCCCACAAAGGGGTAGTGGAAATAAGGCAGAAGTTAGCCGGGCAGGAGGGTTCGCAGACAGCTTTTTTATGAGGGGATGCACAAGGGAGTGCTTGAGAGGTTGTGGGAAGCAGCCCGGGCAAAAGAGTGGTTAAAGAACTCAGCCAAAGTGGGCATGAGGGTAACAATATTGTCCCTGATAGATCTAGAGGAGCAATGAAGCACCTGTATGGAGGCGACTTTCACAGAGCTATGGGTGAGAAGGAGGAAAGTAGGAGGGAGAGAGAGGGAGGGCACAAGAGAGGCCTGATAGCAGGTGGGGGAGGGCATGAGGATGAGAGTGAGGATAGCATGTCCTGAGTTTTTGTAGTGAAGTGGGAGACCAGGGCCATGCAAAGTCCCTGGGAATGAAGAGGAGAAGTAGAGACTGCAGTAGGATTGGCAAGTTTTCTACAGATTTTGAAAAGTTCGGCCATGTTGTTTGTGGTCCGAGAGATGCAAGCTTGGATATGGGCCTGCTTCTTGGACCGGATGGAGATTCTGTAATGCCTGTGGAGCAGGCGGCAGGCCAGTTTGTCAGAGGATGTGCGAGAATCAACCATTTCCAGTCTGCAACTGAACATTTGCTTTTCAGCAAGGCTAGGTCAGAATCGTACCAACTGTACCATTTGGAGGCAGGTTTCATTCATATCCTCATGACTGGGGCAAGGATATCAAGGTTGTTAGAAATGGAAACATGGAGATTAGCAAGGAGTGAGTGAGAATGAGAGTCAATAGCAGGAGTAGGGGGAGGAACAAAAGAGACATCAAAGGCAGCGACTGACAGTCGCTTCATAGGTCGGATGATGCAGAAGGAGGCTGAGAGTGTAGACAAAGGCTTAGCTGGGGAGCCTAGGATCTCCAGGTGAGAGGAGAGGAGAGGAGAGAATAATCAGACCAAGAGACAGGTGTAGTGAGAGGATTAGAGAGTGGGAGGTCAGCTAACATGAGCGACACCAGCAGTGTGCCTGGCTGAGTGGGTTGGACCGGAGGAAGAGTGGTGAGGGAGAAAAAGTCACAGAGGTTGCAGAAGGGGAGGGCTGCATCGAGGGAATCCAGATGAATATTGAAGTCTCCAAGGAGGAGTAGCTTATAGGTAGAGGTCAGGAGAGAAGTGGTGAGGCCAGCCCACTCTGGTAGGACGAGGGACACCGGCCCAGGGGTCCTGTAGATAGAGGTGAGAGTGATTGATAAGGTAGGGCAAATGCAAAACGTTCAAATAGGAGGAGTAGGATTGAATCGGAGATTGAATGGGTATGATCGAAGCAGGGATCCATTCACGGAAGACAACAGCCATGCCACTACCAGGCCATTTAGGCCTGGAATTTGATAGGATCATGTGACCCTCAGGAAGAAGAGTGACAAAATCAGTGAGGGATCTGGCATTGAACCATGTCTCTGTGAGCACAAGGACACCAATGTCAAAGTCTTCAAGTAGGTGACTGATGTCAGAAGAGTGTTTGACAGCAGAGACGATAATTGAGGGCAGCTAAGTGAAGCTGGTTGCCCCCTTTAAAGGTTTTCTGAGGAGGGTTAAAGGGACGGGGTACCACTACCAAAAGTGGGGGTGAATACGGGGAGCTGAAGAAGGAGAGGTGGCAGGAGAAGGGAGCAAGTTGATGAGAGATGGAAGACAACTGTCAAGAAGGAGAAGGTTGGGCTGAGAGCCCTGTGCCATGATAGTGCCATTCAGGTGGACATTGATGATGCACCTGGATGATGAGAAGTGTGCCAAGAGCACGTCCAATCTGGTTCCACCATTAATGGGTGAGGAATAGAAAGAGGAGAGGACAGAGACCCTATGGGGAGTCCATAGGTCAGGAGAGGAAACAACAAGGAGAATGTTGGTGATAGTCTGCCTGTCGGAAGAATTGACATATGTGTCAGCAATAGGTAGACATGGGTTAGAGGCCAGGAAACAATTCTTAAACTTTTTCCTTCCAGACTTAGAAAGAGAGGGAGACTAGGTGATAGAGTAGCAGCTTGAATAGATAGGGGAGATGGAGAGCACCATAGGGGACGGGGGCAGAGGGCTGCAACAGTGCACAAAGAAACTCAACAGGCATCCTAGTAGCCAAGCAGATACAGATGAAAGGTACTTTAACAAATCTCAATAAGGGCAGTAGTTTTTTAAAATACCCAGATAAGAGTTCCAGAGGGCAGGAGAAATGCAACAATTCAACATGGGAAACAGATTAGTTAAAAACACACCTAGATTTGAAAATCAAACACACATGGAAAAAGGCAGCATTTTAAATGGGCAAACGTTTTGAATACCCAATATGGTGTTTCCAGAAGAAACAGGGAATTGCAACCATTCAACACGGGAGAAAGATGAGTTAAAAACACACAGAGATTTGAAAATCAACACACAAGGAAAATGGCAGCATTTTAACAGGGCAATGTTTTTAATAGCCGATATGGTGTTTCCAGAAAATAAGCGGGGAAATGCCACACTTTTACCAGAGTAAACAGAAAGGAACTATGTTGGACAGCCTGCCATGAGGATGAGCAGTATGGACTTTCCTGAACATGGATAGGGAACAAATTAACACACAGACAGAGTTAGCAAATATGAAGATGCTCCTAACATGGATGCATGCGGTGGACGGAGTGACGCTTTAGTGGAGAATAAATCAGTACATAGAGCCCAAAAAATAACAGGATCTGTGTGGTGCAATTAGAAGAGTGCTAGCTTCCATGCGCATGTTCAGCTCAGATTGGATAGATTACCAAAGAGTGCCGATCGGATACTGAGGCACATGTCAGGTAATGCAGCATGGAGAACGGATGAACCAATCAAGTCCGGCATAGAGGAAACAGTGCATTAAAGGTTGTGGCTTGATAAAAAGGTAAAGAAGTGCATAGACTTGTGTAGTATCAGCGGCGGTGGGGGGGGGGTGAGCAAAGTGACTCAATGCTTTGGTTGGGCACAGCTGGCTATGGAAACCATAAAATGGGTATGAGAAAAAACACGAAGACGTGTACAAGGCCACAGGGGAATCGAACAAGGATACAGCAAGGCAAGGTGGTTGGGGGAGTTTACCCATGGGTGCATGGTGATGGCGATGTCTGACAGGCTCATCAGTTGTGGCAAGGGGGCCCTCACTGGCCTCTTAGGCCCAGACAGTGCCAGGCAGGGTAGCCCCTGTTGCTTGAGAAGGGAGCCAGCTATGCCTGCCAGCTCCCTTGGTTGGTGAAGAAGAAAGGATGCCTGGCCAATCAGGCAGTGCAAGTCGGGTCCCTGAGATCAATCAAAGGAGTCACAGCTTGCAAGAATTGGCACAGCCACTTTGAAAAAGAACAAGGCTGCACAGGAGATCAAATGGCCATAAATCATGTAGGTCTTCCTGTGCTGCAAAGAAGCACGACAGAGGCACAGGGGTGCATCAGGAGCCCAAGTTGGCTGTGCACAAAATTGTAGAGTGGCAATTCCTCTGTTTTTTTTTTGTTTTTTTTTTTAAATAAAGCGAGGCATCAGAGGGCTGAAAAATATGATTTTTACTTCCCTGAAATTGTGTGCAGACTTAGTGATGAAAAGATCAGGCGAAGCAAGGTAGGTTAGTGATGCTGCCATCTCCGCAGCAACTCATCAGAAAGTGAAGGCCAGAACAGGGAGTCCCTGGGCCTTAAGAAAGTGTCTTGAGAAAGGGTCCTGATACACCTATCGGTTCCCTTTGTTGGTGAAGAGGAAAGGATGCCTGGCCAATCAGGCAGTGCAAGGCGGGTCCTTTGGATCAAACAATGGAGTCATGGCTTGCTAGAAAAGGCCACCGCCATTTTGAAAAAGAACATGGCTAACGAGATGCACAGGAGACCAAATGGCTGTAAATCATAGAGGTCTTCGTGTGTTGCAAGGATGCACGGTGGAGGCACAGGGATGCATCAGGAGCCAAAGTGAGCTGTGCACATAATTGTAGAGCGACGATTCTTCTGTTTTAAAAAATAAATAAAGTGAGGCATCAGAGTGCTGAAAGATATGATTCTACCTCCCAGAAATTGTGTGCAGCCTCAGGGATGAAAAGGTCAGGTGAGGTAGGTTAGTGATGCTGCCAGCTCTGCAGCAAATCATAAGAAAGTGAAGGCCAGAACAGGAAGTCCCTGGGCCTTAAGAAAGGGCCTTGAGAAGGGGGCTGGCTCTGCCTGCCGGCCCCCTTGGTTGGTGAAGAAGAAAGGATTTCTGGCCAATCAAGCAATGTGAGGCAGGTCCCTGGGATCAAACAAATGACTCATGGCTTGCGAGAAAAGGTAGCAGCCATTTTGAAACAGAACAAGGCTGCTGAGACGAACAGGAGACCAAATGGTCTTAAATCATGTAGGTCTTTGTGTGCTGCAAGGAAGCACAATGGAGGCTCAGGGGTGCATCAGGAGCCCAAGTGGGATGTGCACAGAATTCTAGAGTGACAATTATTTTTAAAACAAATAATAATAAAGCGAGTTATCAAAGTGCTGAGAAATATGATTTTACCTGCCAGACATTGGCCCTCATTACGACCCTGGCGGAAATCGCGGTGCTAAATGCACCGCGGAGCACGGCGGAAAGCTGCCGATAGCGCCATGGAGGTTGGCGGATTTTCCGCCCCATGCCGACCTTGGCGGGGCGGTAAATCCCCATCCCCCATTTTACCCTTCCCCATTCCCATTTTTGCCCCATAGGGTATAATGGGAGTGGGGAAGGCGTTAATTGCGCCACCGCAAAATACGGTGGCGTAATTAACATCAAGGTCCCGTAGCGCCATGGATTTCTCCGCCCGGAAAAACCAGGCGGAAAACGTTCCATGGCGCTACGGGAACTCGTAGTAGGGCGGACGGGTCCGCCGCGAATAACGCTGGCGTAAACCCACTCCGCCAGGGTCGTAATGAGGGCCATTGTGTGCAGTCTCAGGGATGAGAAAATCAGACAAAGCTCTCCAAATGTTTCGGATTCGGATCTTGCAAACACCAATATATCATTGTTGAGATTTATGGCACCATTGAGACCCGCCAGTGCACTCCTCATAGCATTCTGGAAAACCTCAGTAGCAGATGATATTCCAAAGTTCAAACAATTGTTCCTGTATAAACCCTTATGAGTCATCAAAGACGTGATGTACCGGGAAGCTTGGTCGAGAACAAGCTGGTGGTAGCCAGCCTTCACGTCAAGTTTGGAAAACTATACCATCCCTTGTAGATCTGCCACAATGTCATCTATGGCTGGGGTGATCTGTCTCTCTCTCTTGATGGCCATTTTGAGGAGGAGCATATCCATGCAGATGTGTACTGAATCTGACCGTTTCGATTTTCTCACCGTCAACCAGCCCAGAAAAAGTGATTAATGCAGGCCCTCAGCTGCAAGGAAACACCAACGAAGGCAATACCCATTCCCAAGTAAGGCTAGGGGCAACACTAAAAATAGCTCTGCTGAATACCAGATCTTTAAACAATCATGCTCGCGATATCCATGATCTAATTATAGACAACAATTTGGATAATCTGTGCCTCACAGACAGAAACTTGGATCAGAGATACAAGTTGTCCATCGGTAAGCCTAGCAGTACCTCCAGGTGTCTCTATCTTCTCTAAAAACTGGGCAATAGGTCTGGGAGGGGGCGTAGCAATCATTGCAAAAAGTGATTCAGGACTGTTTGTTTTACCAATCTCCTGCCAGTACTGTGAAATTCTACTTGCTAAAATTACACAAAATCCTAACATGTTGCATAAACTTTGCTTTGAATTATCGACCACCCTCAGCAATGCCAAATTTCAATGAAGAAATCACTCAGATCCTTAATTTCCTTGAGGGCCTTGAATCGCTGGAAGGGTAACAAATCAGACCGTGAAGCCACTGATTTAGGGAGCCCTGAATAACATAAACTTTCAAGTTGTGAACAATGAACCTACAACAGACAAAAATCATATCCTTGATTGGGTGACAAACAGAAACCTTAAAGCAGAGATCGACCAGACCCATCCTTGTATCTGGTCTGACCATTACATCATTGCATTTCATATTCAACTTCCAGAGAGTCACATTAAACCATTCAACCCTACAAAATCAGTCGTAACTTTAAAAGGATAGATTCGAAATACCATCATGACTGAAACATAAAATACTGACTTTGTCGAACATCTAGTCATTTCCTTTGTAAATAACATGACCAAGATGTTAGAGAAGATAGCTCTGATCCAAACTAGATCTGAGTGCATTAAAAAGGGAAAAGCGCAAACTAGAATCATGTGGCAATAAGACCCGAGGCGGCGGGCCAATACCGCCACAGGAAATGCCCCCGGGGCCATAGTTACAGGCCCGAGCATAGCAAGGGCCTTAACGAAGCCCCAGGGGCATTACCGTGGGTGGTATTGACCCGCCACCAAGGGTCTTATTGCCATTACTACCCCGGCACATTAGACCGGGGTACTGACGGCATTTTTTTCTGTTTAGAAATGCTGCTGAGTTTCAAAACAAAAAAAAGTGAAAAAAATGGCCACCGGAAAAGGGAAAACATAGTCTGTTTTCCCTTTCCATTGCGGCCATCGGGAGCGGACACGCTGGGAACTAAATTGTTTCCAGCACGTTCGCTCCCAAGAAAAGAAGAAAAAAGAAGGTAAGTGGGGTTGGGAGGGGGGAAGGGGAAAAAAAGAAAAAAGTACAGCGGCTCCGGCGGGGGATGATGGAAGCCGCCAGCCATGTGAAGGCTCGGAGCGGGGATGGCCCGCACCGAGTATCCACATGCCTGGAGGCTTCCATCGTCCTCTGCCGGAAACCAAGGGATATAAGGTAAGTGGGGTGGGAAGGGAGGTGGGAGGAGGAAGGAAAAAAAAAAAAGTCTTACATGAGTCCCCGGCATGGGACGAAGACAGCCTCCAGCCATGGGGATGCTCGGAGCGGGGATTGCCCCATTTGAGCCTCCTCATTGGCTGAGGGGCTGCCACGCCCCTCGCTGGGAACAGAGAACCTGGCACGCACGGCGTACACAGGAATACCGTGTGGTACGGCTCGGAAAAGTACCAATCAACACACGTGTGTGTGCTGCGCGTGCCGGATACTAATTATGGTTAAAACACCAATTGGAGGAAAATAAAAAGGCTTGGAAAAGGGCAGACAAAATTTATAAAAACAAAATTGTAGAAACAAAAAAGAACTATTACAATCTTGAAATAAAGCAAGCAGCTATTAGATCAATAAATCTTTTTGAGACCCTCAAACTTCTTGAAAAGGCTAAAGCACTTAAAACTCCCTTCCTGCCTACACATAAAGCTTGCATAGCAGTTCAATCTTTATTTGAAGCATAAATAACCATTGCAAGAGAGAAAATCAAGGAAAAAGCACTTCATACTGCAATCATACCCAATAATTATCATCACATTGACCTTAAGTTTCAAAATCAACCTCCTTTCTCTTTTTCTACAGTATCCATACCTGAAATGGAGACTTTAATGTCAATGCGTCCAACAGCATGCCCCAAACATATTTTGCCCCCAAAACCTATTCTAGAAAACAAAGAGATATTCATCCCATTTCTGACGAGATTTGTGAATGCATTGTTCAGGGATGGAAGGGTCCCCAATTCTGTCAAGATAGTTTTGGTAACTCCTCTACCAAAAAAAACCAACAATATAAATCCTAAAGATCCTAATAATCTCAGACCAATTACCAACTGCAACTTTCTCATCAAGATTCTTGATAAATCTGCTTATTTGAATTTTTCAATCATATGTAGAATCAAATAGTATTCTCCATTGTAGACAATCAGGATTTCGGCCCTGCTACAGTAGGGAGACTGCATTAGTGAATTTACAATCACACAAGCTAAAAATCATAGTGGAGGGGAAAGTGGGGCTCCTGGTTCTACTGGATATGTCCACTTCCTTTGATTTGGTGGACCATGACCTCCTCTGCCACTCCCTATGTCATCTAGATCACTGCTCGGAAGGAGTGGTCAATTGGTTTCACTCTTTTCTATCAGACTGCAAATATAGGATCCAGTGGGGCCCAGCCTGCTCACCAACAGCCCCAATCTGGTGTGGAGTACCTCAGGGGGCAAGTCGGTCACCCATTTTGTTCAACATATACATCAGGCATCAATGTTCACTTCTAGAAGACATGGCCGTATTCTTTACAAACCACGCAGATGACACATAGTTAGTCTTAGAAACTACTGGCAATCACATCACAGATTCTGCAGCGTTATCGAACATTTACAAACAAATCGAATCCTGGATGTCATCAAACTGGCTCTGCCTTAAAGGCAACAAAACATAACTTATCTTTGGGTCAAAACAAGCACAGGCAAAATTAAGCCCTGACTACACGAGCTTCCAAATTGGAATCAACAACATCCCTCTAAAGAACAAGGTTAAAAATTCTGGGTATCCAAATGGAGGCCTCATTAATCTCAGATGCGTATGTCAACCAGATGAGCAAGAATTGCAAATACTACCTTTGTCTCCTCAAAAACATTTGCCCTTACACTCCTGAAGACAACAGGGCAATCATTGCTCGGGCCATCATTATATCGAGGCTCGATTACTGCAACTCTCTATTAATCGGAGCGTCAACTCTCAACTTAAGAATGTGCCAAGTGCTACAAAACAATGTATTGTGCATTGTTAAGAAATTAACTAGACGAGAAAACTTTTCTAATCACAGACGAGAGCTTCATTGGCTGCCAATTCAAGAACATATTAAATTTAAAGTAGGAACATTGGTGCACAAATGCATCCATGGGTCCGCTCCTGTTTTCCTCAAATCATGAATACCTCAGTATCAGCCAACCAGAGCATTGCGTTCATCAAACAAAATGCAGATTATCTGTCAGAGCCACAGCTGTGCAAATGGCCTTGGAAGATCTTTTCCAGTAAAAACTGCTAACCTCTGGAACTCACTAGCTATTGTTTTGAGAGCAGAACCCAAATTAAGAGTTTTTAGGAAATCCTTAAAAACCCAGCTTTTCTAGAAACTAGTTCCCCACTTCAATTAGTCACATGATACTTCTTGTCCCGTACATTATTGTCTGTCCTCATTGTGTCAATGTTCTGCGCCCCGATGCCTGCGGGCTTTCAGCACATTATAAATAAATACAAATGAAGCAACACACCACATTGTGCTGCTCTGGTGGGAAGGAAGGGATTCTGGAGGAGAGCTAGTTTAGCATATGCCAGACTAAGTCGGGACCTTAGCCTGGAGTAAGGAAGGCATGGTAGCAAAGTAAGACAGACACAAGTGACCACAGTTCAGGGGTGTTTCTTGAACTTTATCAAGAGTGTGATGAACACCTATTTAAACCAGTCCTAGTGGAGTCTCATCAAAATAAAAAGGGCCTATACTAAAAAGCCTATTGCCAATACTTACGGCTAAGTTACAAATAGTGTAGGGTAATGTTCATGAAAAAGAAAGAAGTGTTCACAAAATGATAAATCAGGATGTTCAGGCGCTTGGCTTCCCGTCCTCACATTTTCAGGATGGGACAAGGCGGTTCACTTATGCATAGTACACTCTCTGGCTTCTTTGGCACGAGTACACAGTTCCTTTACCAACATCAGGGCCTTCTGTGCCCAAGTCTCTTTTGATGAAAGTCTCTTGGTTCAGAGGGCCTGATGTACCAAAAACAAACAAAAAGTTCCTTAACAAATGTTCAAGTCGGGTGATTCACTCTTCACCCGGATACGCCTCAGCCGGGCTCAGATCCCTTCTCCAATGGTTACAGAATATCTTTTCTTGGGTGACTCGCGGTTCACCCCAGATCCCCAATAACCGGGCTCAGATCGCTTCGCCAATGGTTATAGAATCGTTTCTCGGGTGACTCACGGTTCACCTCGGATCTCCCTCAACTGGAGTCATATCCCTTTTACACAATTAGTCTCCCTCAGCCAAACTCAGACCAATTATAGTACATATTACCTATCAAAGACTTTCGAATGTGCACAGGGTTTGGCTTGACCCATTGCAGGACCACTTCGATTTCACAGTTCACAATGTTACACTCTCAGTTGGAAACCTGAAAGAGACCTTCTAATGTTCACCCATGTGGCGCAGGACCATTATGTTTATGGCATCTACCTTGGTTTCAAAAGGTTCAATCACTCCCTGGATATTCAATTATATTTGTGTCGCTCATCACATACGCCTTACATTATGTTCTTTGCAGATTTCTTCAAACAATGTTGCAGCTTGCAACCTTGGTTCTAACACAGACTGGTCTGCTATCAGTCTCCCGACTCACTGGTTGTGCTGACTTTACTGGATCGTCTTTGTTGTAGGAGTCCAGGACAGTACCACAGCGGCAATCGCTCCTCCCCGCCTCGGCTATCGATGCAGGAGAGCCCCGGGTACCTTCGACACACAATGCACCTTTTTTTAGCTCTAATTGCCGGTCTTATTTTTCTTATTCTCAAAAGCTCGTGAAAGTAGCGGTTTTCTTCTTCTGAAAAGGCCAAGGGCAATTCCCTCCTTGCAAGCCTTTCTGGTCTTGCCGTCTTTCTCCTTGTGTTAAACTGCAATCTCAGAACTGCTGCTTTCTCGTGTGTTTTGCTTTGCTCATAGTGTGCTTTCATGTTCTGCCTTTTATCCGTGTGGGGAAGTGTGATGGAAGTCAGGTGTGTGTAATTATCAGTAATTGCCTAACTCTGCCTGACCCTTGTGTTGGGACATGTCAGGTATACGGCTCTGGTCTTAGTCCGTTGTCACTCAAGTTGAACTGTCGATGAGAAAATGTTTGTGTCAGAAAAGGGGCGGGTGTTGAATTACTAGGTATCCTACCTGGCAGGATGGGGAAAAGGTGCTATTTGGAATGGGATACCGCGTCTCATCCTTCAGTGTCCCACTTCCACTCCCTGAGGAACCCTCATCCAGATTATCCTCCCGCACTGGTCCACCCCCAGGGACTTGATCCAAAAGCGATGGCCGTGTTCTGGCCACCTGGATGACAGATCCCCAGGGACTGGCGGGTGATACGCCTCACACTGGTGTATGCTAAACTAGTACTCCTCCCGAATTCCTTTTTTAAAGTTGTGGGTGGAAGTCTCTCTGAAAGGGCGTTGCCCGCGGTTCCAAACATTAGCACACAACTGATAGTCCGGGTGGCATTTAAAGGTCGACAAGCAGTGAAAATGTGATCCCTATATTCACCCACATGACTCTTGTGCCTCCATTTTGAACACAGATTTTGACGTTATTTCATTTTTACGTGTAATGTAGGAATGTGTTGTCACTTCTGTGATTTCCTCTGAGACAAAAGTTGTGTGATGTAGCTGCACGTGACATGATCCATAAAAAAAAAAAAAAATTGTGATTCCAAATCCTGTGCTGTCAGCAGTCAGCCAGAGGGCGTGTAACAATTCCTCTACCCCGTGATGTTGATGTAATGGCGGAAGAGCTTTGTAAGCAATAACTTTTTAAATAGTGGCAATTCTAGAAGGGGATTTATGTCCAATATAAACAATGGGGAGAAATCAGTTTGTCGGGTTTTACTCCAATTTGCACGTGTAGACGGCATGAGAAGCCCCTCCTTACTGGTAGAATACGTGCACAGATACAGTACAAAAGCAAATTTCATATAGGATTGATAATGTGTTAATAGTACAGCAGTCCAAATTCGAAGAAAGAGCATCCCTAAAAACCTATCACAAATCACGCGGCAGTGTTATGCATATACTATTTATTTTATGAAAATCATAGTCTCACAACGCGCTATTATTATGACTTCACAGCGTGAATTCCATCATGCGAAATTACAGCGGCACAAAGCAATAATGAGGTGCCATTATACTGTATGACATTTCCATGGCACGGGATCCGGTAGGCCACCAAAGAAACGAGCTCGCTTGGCAACTGCGCATATTGGAAATGTTCTTTAAAGGATCCGTACACTTGGAATCATTTTATGTAAAGGGAAGGTCCTCCTCATTACTGCAAGCTGCAACCAGCTGGAAGAGAAGAAGTACATTTCATGCGCCTTTTTTCTGTTCACGAGCAGAGGCTGTGCAGGACACGATAAGGTGTGTTTGCTTAGTTGGGCATGCCTCTGCATATTAAAACCTGCGCTGCTTTATTTTGCATGGCTGACAATCTGTCATTCTGGGCACACTGAACAGCCTTTGCTGGAAGGGGTGCCTGAGCGCTAACGTAAATCTACGTTTTATTAAATTAGCCTGAAATGGCGTAATAACACCGGCGCGCGTTATGTAGGGAGCGGCAACCTTTCGGTGACAGAACTGCTGTGTCATTTCATAAGCATATTACCGGACAAATGCGACAGCCCAGAATACATACATTGAAATAACGCAGTTTCAGCAGATTGTGGCTAACCTCTAAGTGTGCTTACCCGTCACTGTCTGCCTTTTCCTTTCGCATCAAAATAAATGCAAGATTGGTGTTAGCACTTAGTGGATGGCGAAAGGAATGATATTTGATTTCAAGGTTGAAGGCGCGCCTGATGGCAGATTGTTTGTTTGTTTGTTTCTCTGTAAGTTATTATAGCACATCCTGCGGGTGGGCTCTGGCATTTACCTGTGTATTACCATACCGGGACAGGTGAACCCGAACACCCCTGATGCAGCATTTTCTCTAGTGCTTGAGTGAAATGTGAACATACAATCCCTGGTTCTTGGATTCCCAATTCTTATTGCTCATTACAACCCAAAGGGCTTCATTATGAGTTTGGTGGTACCCCGGCAGTAAATCTGCCGGAATACCAGCAAATTCAATTACCATTCTCACCAGTTGGTCTGCTCGAGTTACCACGGGATTAAAAGTGGTTGCAATTCTCCAGTTTTGGAGTCCATAAGACTCCATAGGGATTTTTGGTGGATGTACCGCCGGTGGAAATACTGTGCGGTAAATCCTCCGATTTTTGAAGGTTAACTGCAGAGTTTACCTCCAGGAACATGCTGGAGGTGATTCTGCCATTTTTTCTCAGAAATAGCAGATTTACCATGGGGTAACTCTGCCAGCGGTGAATCTGCTATCATGTATAATTTGGTGGTGCGGGAAAAGTGGTGGTAACATAGTTGCACTGCCAAACTTGTAATGAGACCTACTGTGATGTGTACCGCGTTCTAATGTTTCTGGCTCCACCAGTCAGTTGAATGTTCTCAAGCCCTTTTGGGAAACCTGGCTGAGAGCATCACAATATCGGTGGTTCCTGAAACATTAAAGTAAGTTTGGATAGCTCAGTGGCAACACGTTTGTCGTGGAAACAAGACAACACCGAGCATTACAGGTTTGAATCGTGGTCCTGCGCTTTAGTTAATAAAAGATTCATTAAATTAAATTAAGCTCTTGCAGTGTACCAACCGATGATGGTGCTTTCATTACTTAGCTGGCTGGTGCGTTGGATCACCCTATATGGGAACGACCAACTATTTTGGAACGTCATTGTGCAATTCCTTCACCCGTGTCTAATCACTCTTCCCACTGAGCAGACATGACCAACAAAATGAGGATGTATAGGATTTGGCCTTAGCACAATCGTTCGTGGCCGAATTGACTGTGATCAATTCGGCCGTGAAGACAATTTTGCCGCAGCCAAATCGGGCCAAATTTAAACCCCCACCACCCCCAAAACACTCCCCCATTCACCCACTAATTACCTTTTTCACATCTGCTTTGTTTCTGACACTGCACCGTTGGATCTGGCCGTCCTACGTGGGTCGGATCCGATGGCGCAGGGTCTGCTTTTATTTCATTTATTTGTTTTACTTTTTCCCGTCTCCCAAATCCAAACCTCCAGAAACGGGGGACACCGCTGCTACCCCTAAAATCCATCACTGCCAAACATGGGGAGCGGGGAACACACCCCGCTAGCCCCGCTCCCCATGTTTGGTAGTGATTACCCAAACTGATGGTTTACCAACAAATGAATGGTACTGTCCGATTTAGGCCAGATTTACCATACGATCGTCCGCAAGCGATCAATTTGGGTAATACTCAAAATGACAAGGAAGGAAATATGTCTTTGCAGCAGCAAACAACTCTATGCACTCTTCTTTGAGGAGAAAACCCTTCACTTTATTATTCTTGTATCTTACCCTGTAAAATAGATTATAAATCCAAATAGGGTTTTATTATGGACAATTATGTCTCTTTCTATCACTTCCTTGTTACTGCTGTTCCCCACAAGCAGCAAGTATCCTCCAACATACACTTGCTCCAGTATTCTCTACATGTTCCTTCTAGTGCACTGCACGGGTGTTGCACCTCTGCTGTCTTGATAGTTCATCATCCATGGCCAGTCTCCTGGTCCAGAGAAAGTGCTGTCAGACCCAATACAGGGTTCTGAGAGCGCTGCATGTTAATCATTTACTGAATTCATACTTATGCTTAACCTTGAGTCCATGGCGAGCTTTGACCCTATCTGCTTTCATGGAGTCCGTTTTTTATCCAAGGCTCTACTCAGTGGCTTAATGTCAGATTGTAGACAGCACAAAAGGGGGGCAGCAATCAGAGGTCAGGGGGACCTGTTTTAATTAACAAAGAGAGCCAGAGTCGGCAAAGGTCTTAAGCTGTCTTATGTTAGAAGCTCAAAGATCGGTTTCACAGAGTAGAAAGGGAAGGGGATGTCTGGTTATAAATAAAGAGGGAATGAGCTGTGACATCTCTGTATGGGCATGCAAGGAAGGGCTGTGAGGCATGTTATTTATACAAATAGGCATAGCTGCCTAATTTCCCAGTTCCATGCGTGACTCCTCAAGGCAGTTCTCATGTTTCCCATTGTATGCTGGGAATTGAAGTTTCATTTTTACTATTCTAAGTATGGGCCTACAAGTCACAGCATGCAATGAGAAAAACTAGGACTGGCTCGAGGAGTCCCGTGTGGAACTGGGAAATCTGGGAGCTATGCCCAGCAGGTAGTTACGTGAATGGTTTCCATATGCATAGGATGGATAGCACTGCAGGCTCTTCGTACCAAAAGAAGAGTCAGTCAGGGTGGATGATAGCAATTTGATGACTATTTTACTTCAATGATCTGGTCATGGTTGTCGGCATCCCACCCAGTGACTCACTTCACATGTAGCTGCAGTCTGCCTGGTGTCAATGAAAGATGCTGGACTAAAATTCCAATATATTCCCTGTATGGGAGGCCGTGCTGATGATGTAGGCAAGTATGCAGCAATATCCATCAGTGTTGAGCCTTGCCTGGAGTCAGCTGCACCCTATATCTTTCATCATTGAGCAGCAGCAGCCCACTTCCACTGGATCTCAGGTTTCACAGGGTAGCCTTCTTTTCCCTGAGGAGGAAAAGTAACCAGAAGCCGAGACATAATAACAGCAAAGAGAAATAGATATAGATGAAATAAATATTTATTGAGGGAAGTTGCAATGTTTCTGAAATTAAACACCCAGACACAACTTTCCAGATCCCATTGAATTACCCTTATGCAACCATTCCTGGTATTCCACAGGTTTGTTATTCTTGGGCATACATAATTTACCAAAAAAGCCAACATTTTTTCAGCAAGCAACAATTCTCAGGATTCCACCACTCCCTTCACTTCCCTTGAAACGGGGCTTGTTAACTGCAGAAAATAGAACTAAAAAATGGGCTGCTTTCTTCGTAGGGGTTCAAAACGACGAAATGTAGAGTTTAACGAAGTATAGGTCATTACGACCTTGGCGGTAAGGGGTTAACGGCGCCAGTAAAGGTGCCGGAGCCGTCAACCACTTACCGCCTCATTACGAGTTCTGCTCGTGGGACCCGCTAAGGACGTCCGGTTTTACCAGGCAACCTTAGCGGGTCCTGCGAGCCGCCCAGCATGCTAACAACGGGCCCTTTATTAACGGGCCCTTTGTTAGCATGCTCCCCATTCCCATTGAGCCCTATGGGGGCTCAATGGGAATGGGGATGTACCGGGTCCGGGTTCCTTGAATGAGGAATTACCGGACCCTCCAAGGTCGGAATGGCTCGGTAATTCCTCATTCAAGGAACCCAGACCCGGTACCCGGTAAGGGGGTAGCCATGCCGCTAATAGTGGCATGGTTACCTCCTACCTCGTAATGACCAATGGCTTCATCAAAGTTTTTAGGTTTAACAAAGTCTCTGGCTTTTATAATCCATAATACAGTGGTCCATTCCATGGTGGATAGTCACATTTTTCAGTCACTCACAGTCTTGGGAGTTTGAGTGGCCCCACATTTCTCTCTTAGCTCTTTATTTTCTAGATTCAGGTAGCCAGGTTTATTTCCTTGTTCATGGGGGAACCTCTTTTCTTGGATATGGGCACCACATGTGTGCTTACCCATTAGGCCCAGGTAGCCGCAGAACATAGGGGCTGGCCTAGGTAGTCGCAGAACATAATGGCTAGCTGATACCGGAATAACAACCAACACTTTTACCAGTAGGACAGCCAGCTTAGCTTCTCTGCCACTTGGGTTAGGGTGCCTTCTCCACTTGTATGTCTTACAGTTCTGGTTTGAATACCCTACATCCCATCTTGATCTATTTCTTTTATAAGTCTCAATGATCTCATGACTAACGTTAACTTTCGTATACCTCCTGTCCTTGTCTCTCTTCTTCACCTCCTCCTGCACCTCCTCAATGCTACTATCACTTCCTCCCTTTCATTACGCTCTGCCTTCAGGCTTACTGCATCCCTGTTCCTTCGCATCTTCTCCAACCTCCCCTGTGCTTTTTCTCCTCTCATCTTCTGTTTCTTTCGCTTCACCTATCTCTTCCCCAACCACCTACTTTATGTCTTCTCAAACCAACTCTTCAATAGAACATGTCTCTTGATAGCTCCTGCAACCACCTCCACAATACTCACCACCTGATTCCTACTGCCGCAACCTCCAATCGCCTCCTCATTACTCTCCATCTCCTTCCTACTCATCTTCCCTCTGACCTCTGTTGTTCCTCCTCAACACCACCTCCCCGGTCTCAACTTCACTCCTCCTCTGCCTTCTTCTGGCCACCTCTTTGCAACACCCTTCCTCCTGCTTGACTGAATTCTCCATCTCTTTCTGTGTCCAAATATCTCCAATACTTCTTGTCTGCCTGAAAACACTTACACCTAATGCCATAAGATTTGCAGGTTAAATAGCGAGATCACCCTGTCCCTGGGGACCACCTATGATAAACCACACACGTGTTGGTCTTCATCAGGATTTGAATCAGATTGCATAAAGTGTGTTTGTTTCTGGGTCTTATGCTGCTCTGCTTTCTCTGCATCATGGTTTCGCAGAGACATAGACAGAGTCTTGGGCAAGGCTGGTCACCATCTTGGAACTCCCCGGTCGGCATGCTGTGAGTGGGGCTGCCACCGTGAAGCTCCATGATTTGTGTTCATGTAAGGTATTTCTTAGCTCTGATTGAAACTTAGATGAATTTAGGTTTCTTGGTGTAAGGTGGGTTGTGAATGCTGTATGACTGCGGGGAACTGTATCAAGTGATATTATTCGAAAAAAAACATTGTTAGGGAAACAATATATTTTTTTACCCACTAAGGACCACTTTTCAAACATATTCTAGAACTCGATTTTGTTTATACAATTGTACTAGCCCTACAATATGCTGGCAATGGTGTTTAATTCGTGAGAACAAATATTGTTTAACCAACAGTGCTTTTTTCAGCGAAAATATCACATATAACCACGGGCAAGGAAAATCATATCTTTGATATGGTCAACGTGTTTCCCATGTTGTGTTTTTACTGGGGCATTTTTCTGTATGCAGCCACGACTTGGCAAAACCTCCTTCTTACTTGCCCCTTGCATTACCGTCTCTGGGTTTAGACATTCAATGCAGGAGCAAGGTGGAGGACCCACAACTACATTGTGAGGTGGTCTTTGTGAACAGCTGTATCACAGGGGTGCTTGCAGTTGAGCTGAATTGCCCTTGCTTCGAGCCTCTTCAAAAGGACAGAGGTCTAGTTTTGCTCAATGTGACAAACCCCTGGCAAACGGGTATGGCATGGTGGGGCAGGCGAGGGGTATGCTCCACATGCCACACCTGCACCCAATATTGTGAGGCTGGTGGCAGCACCTGCACCCAAATCTACCCCACACTCTACTGAAATAGACAGGCAGGAAACCTCATCAATGAATGCAGTTAGCAACACTTAGATACAGTCAGCTTGTAGGGTTCACTATAGGAGTATACAAATATGCTATTTATTAGGCTTCAACTCACTTCTCATGGAAAAAAAAAGATTAGGATAACATGTTGGGGGCTCTCCCAATTTCACCACAATGAGGGTTACCCGGTGGGGAATTATAGGCTAGAACGCCACTACCCCCAGCCAGCAAAGGGTAGTGTTAGGGGGAAAGTTACTCCCATGCAATCCCTATGGGGCAATCAGGCAGCAAACGTGGTATGTCCACACATGCAATCCAAACTCCGATTTTCCAAGCAACCACCCCATAGGGTATTCAGAATAGCAGAGGTCTTCTATTTCTGTCATTGGTTCTGTGGATGGAGGTCCATGGAATGCAGCTGCAGTGCCTAAAGTAGGCGCCCGGCTTGGGACTCGCTAGTCTGCCATTCTGATCTTCAGTTCTGGGACAGTTCCAGCAGACTTGCAAACAGGTGGGCCAGACAACATGGGACAACAGCCACATTGACTCCCACAGTGAGGATAGACCCGAATGGCACAGTGGCACAGCAGACGAGGCAAAGAAACCCCATGCAGGGGTCAGTAGGCTCAGCTGGAGGCAGCAGCAGCAAATATAATCCATGCAGGGCCTTATCCAGTATGGAAAACAGCATATGCAGACCCCAGTGTTCCTGGGCCACTAACTGAGACCCTGCAGAGTCCCATGCTCTGCCGCAGGATAGTGGTCATTGCAGCAGAGAAGCCTGGGTGATGAATGGTCATTCCATAGGAGGGTCCTGGGACACTCATGACGTTAAACAATGGCACCCCACTGGTTAAGGACTGGTTGATTCTGCAAGTCCAGGTGAGGAAGTCACCAGAACAGGCAGCAGAGGATCACTAGCAGAAGGCCTGGGCAATGCTGGCTTGCTTCTGCAGCAGTCTTCTGGGTCTTTAATGCAGTCATCATTTCTTCAGAATCTTGGCTCCAGCGAGCGACCTCCAGAATGGCTCCAGATCCTCTCCTCTTATGCAAAAGCAGCCCTCCCGTGGCAAGGACATGAACCATTCCAACAGGTATGGGCTGTCCAGTCCAGGACAGCCGCTTAACCCACATCTTCCCCATTACAGATATGATATTCCCTGGTATAAAAGTGAATTGGCATCTTTCAGTGTCAATCCCAGTTTCAACCAGTTCAGTCACACAAATGTATTTCCTGGGAGTCCTGGGCAGGACCCTGCAAAAGTATATTCTCTTACATGGAGGTTTCTAGCCTAGGGCAGGAAGTTTGCCAACAAGAAAGATAGTCAAAGGACAGGGCTGAAAAAATGAATGGAAGCAATTTGAATATCAGGTACTCAAAATGTCATATCACTGTAAAATAAATGGGGTCCAATATTGCACTGGAAGACGTTATAAAACATGATTTAATGCCATTAGTCTGTTGTCGTAGGTACATCCCAGAGGCATGCAAATGTTTCCATACAAAAGGGATACAAACTATCCCTATAACACTGCATTTAAGGTGGCGTGTGTTCCAAGGAAAACATGCATGGAAAAAATAATCTCCCTGCACTGGTATCCTGAGTTACTGAGATTGAGGGAGTCCAGGAACAATACAACCACTAACTTAGATGACACCTAGGAATGCAAGAAGATAGAGAATAATAAGGCAAACATAGGGAATAGGTATCTGGGGCTTGCAGGCAGACTGACAAGCAACCTGCCACAGAACACATGATCTGAAAGAATGACACACAAAGTGCAAGTCAGACAAACCAGATGGTCCTCTGAACGAGTATGTGGAATTCACAGGAAACTCCAGGCACTGAAGAATATGTATGATATGATACTATATGTTATTTATAACGTGCTTAACACCCAGAGGATTCTAAGCACGGACCCGGGGATTGAACCTGTGAACCTGTGTTGCTCCATGTCATCTTGCTTCCAAGGAGAGCACAGTGTCCCTGAGCTATTCATCCAAGACTAAAGAATGTGCACATGCAAGAATAACCACATGCAACTATAGATAGCGGTCTAGCAGCAACGTGTGAAAAATTTACAGGAAAGCTTATTGCAGAAGGCTACCAATGAAAGAACAAGGAAATATCGAGGCTGATTACCACAAAGGAAACACACCAATCATGAGCTGAAAAGATTCACAGATCTTTTATTACTGTACAGTTTACAAAGTAACACAGATAGCTATCTGGATCTCAACACCCCGCAATGTGTACCAGCCCGACAGAGAGAGGTGAGAGAGTGCTAGATGTCTGAACGTTCGTACTTTTATACAATTTTGAGTAATATTGTCCAGCCTCTCTTCACGTTAATAATTTGTGGTCTAGAGTTCGTGCCTAGTTCACATACGGATCATACAATATTGTACAAGGGATTACATAGGTTTGCATTTTCGTGGTGGCACAATGGCGATGTATGTTCTCAACTCCTGCAGTAAGTCTTATTCTACATTCCTGCACAATGTAGTTCGGCCTGTGTCTACGCTCGAGGTTTGTTCTACATTGTCCCCAATGTGTATTCAAGGATAAGCCTTGTGAGCGCAGACAACACTTGAACAGTTCATATGCAGTGCAAGGCCTTATTGCCTATAAAGGAGGCACTATACATTTACCGTTTAACACCAACAACTCAGCAACTATGTGGAATTGCTTAACGACAAAGAAAGTGCTGAACGTGGGAATGCCGGGAGGAGGCATCACTTGAAGAACAGGGTTGATTTGGTGAGCGGGAAAACCTCACAGAAAAGCTAGATGCTGTAAAAAAGAAAAGGCAGCACATGTACACACAGAGAACTCCAAGGCTTGTTACTAAGTCAGGGCAGTTCATGTTTATTATTATGGAGTAGAAAAAAAAGCAACCGTAAAAGGCATGCCTGAAACGATTAGGCATGCTTTTTACTCTACGGCATATTTTAAATGATTTACATAAACATGGCCGCCACCCCAGCCTCTGCACCATTCAAATCTGCATGCATTTGCATCAGCCTGATATTTTCATGCTGGCACGAATGCATTGGAAACCTGTGGAATCCACCTTGTTTTTACACCAGCTGAAAGCAGGCAGATTTCACAGGAAATCATTGTAAATATTAAATGGCAGGTGCCATTTACTTCGTTTGCAATGCGAAATATAAAAATAAGGTGTAAGGGTGATGTCACTTGCTCTTACAACTTTTATTTCACTTTGTAGTGCAAATGACTGAAACTGCACAGAGAGGACCTGTTTGCGTGTAAGAGCAAATGAAACAGATCCTCTCTCTAGGAGCTGATTTTCGAGTTCTGTATAAATTGCAGAGCGGGTAGCTGCTATGTTTACACTTTTTAACGTTTGTACAACGAAGGGCAAAAGTAAAGAGCAAAAAGATGGCGTACTGGCTTGTACGCTGCACTTTTGCACTGCGCCATGCCAAATGAGTAAATGCCATGTGTTGTTTACAATGAATTCCTGTTGAGACCGCTTGCTTCTTGCTCGTGTAAAATGCAGTAGGACTCCATAGGAATCCACAGACTTTGCACCAGCGTGAAAATACATGCTAGTGCAAATGTGTGGATTATTTATATTATTTGTATGGCGAAGAGGAAGGAAGAGGCAGGATTGTAAATGACAGTGCCTCCTCTCTGCTATACAAGTTGTGGAAATAGAGCTGCAATGTAAACACAATCTGTAAAAGGGCTTTTATGCATTTTGCTTACGTTACAGCTCATTGAAAACGAGCTCCTTGGAAATGTACAATATCATTTGTTTCATTTTTTTATTTTATGTATGCGTATATAAGTACTTAAACTTGTAATACGTAATTACACAACATAAAACAAATATACATTTAGACATATACAATAAACATCATATTACAACCTTATGTACACATTTTGTTGCTACAATAATTTCAAAACCAGCAAAAATTCTAGACCCCCAAAAAATCAGAATTTCCACACGCACATTTTGTAAAACACTGCATTTAATAAATAAATGTCTCAAAGTTTCAATACATAGAGCACAATATCTACAAATTCCCCAGTCCCTTAACACCTTTTCTCTAGTTCCCATAACTTCCCTGCTGGCATTGAGATTTCATTTCAACCTCAACCTATCATTTCTAAGAGTCTTGGACGAATGTTTCTTTAAACAATTCAGAAATGACATTAAAAGGTTTAGTCTCAAATTAAAATGACAAAACATTTGATAATTAATTGCGGATGCTCTATTCTCAATCCAATCTAATTCAAAGAGTTTCGTTTTTTACTTTCATTGGGGATTTACAAGCTTTTCTTCTGATGAATTAACATTCGTAAGGACAGTAATACACTGATGTTTCCAAATAAACAGTACCTTGCAACCGGAATCTTTAGCTTCAAGATTTAGTTTAATAAACAAACTATTTGTATGCAGAATCAAAGCTTTTCGAAGCAGAACAGGGATAACCAGGGGTGTTGCTAGGTCTGGAAAAGATCTGGGGCTACGCTAATGTTGGGACTGGCGGGATTCGGGGCTAGCTATAGCCTTTTGGTTGTAGCCCCTGAGATTCTATCCGGGGTTACAACCAAAAGACCCGGGGCCATAGCCCCCTAAGACACCCCCTAGCAACGCCTCTGGGGATAACAGAAACACAAAAACATGTTATATCTAGTAATGTTGGGAGGCATGTACAGATTGCTCTGCCTCCCAGACGATTTAGATTGTGGAAAATATATTAGAATATGGAGACTGGGTACAGGATGGTGTATGGAGGAGGGGAGTGTTCCACGGACGGGATTAACTGGCGGGAGTGGGGAATTACATAGGGGGGAAACTAATCAGTAGTGTTGCAATAGAATCACGTAGGATACATTACTATTACAGGGCCTGTACATTTATGGTTAAATTGCTCAACACATAGGAAGAGCACAAATTGCTCAACACATAGGAAGAGCACAAATTGCTCAACACACAGGAAGAGCACATTTTGGCCGGTTTATGACTTCACCCCCCTTGATGAAATCTCACGAACGGTTGCAAAAAAAGTGTATGACCCATCTGATTGATCCTGCTCAGTTTGGTTCGGTTTCGTTGAGGGGGGACAAAGTTATAAGGGGGTCAGGCCAAACTGCTGGACGGACTTTCAACAAATTTGCGGCAGGAGCGGCTGCTTGGTCCCCAAAGTGTGCTTTTGTAAATTTGGTGTAAATCCGTCCAGTATTTCTTTTTAAAATGACCAAAAAGTAGGTAAAAAAATGTTGTAATATCTGTGTTCGGTCCACGGTCTCACTTTCCTATTTGATCCATGGACAGGCCTACAATTCGTACAGAGGGCAGCGTGAGGTCCGCCTACATTGGGCACGCCCTCTGATTGGAGGTGCATCATATTTTTTGGAAACGCCCGCCATGTTGGAGCCACCCGTGTCCGCGAAGATTGCGGTAAAAACAGGTTAAAAAACAACTTGCACTTGTCAAACTAATTAAACAATCCCTGGGGAGGTGAGGGGTGATGGGGATGGGATGAGTTATGGCCTTAAAAAGCCAAAAAAAACAGGTGTTTTTCTTCTCTGATGTCTGCCAACAACCCAGGCATTCCTGCAATGTCCACGAACTTCGTAGATGTTCGGGGGCATTTATGCTTATTTGTGCCTTACAGGGTTGGTGAAAAGCAGTTATTGGATGGCTTATAACTTTGGCACCACTCAATGAAACTGCATGAAATTTGGGAATTGAATTCCAAACCTGATTCTGAATGGTTTTGAAAAGTGTGGTCCTGTTTTGTCAAGAGCGAACAAAATTAGACGGGGGTCCCAAAATATTGTAGAGGCTTATACATGTTGTGCCATTTGACGGATATGCACATCAGTTTGCAAAAAGATTTTAGATCTAGTTATAAATGTTTTTGTAAAGTTTGGTGGCATTTTGTCAAGTGGGGGCTAAGTTATATAACTATTGTATTTAAGTACATTTTGAAACTTTTGAAAAAATAAAACATGGGCAGATTTCCAGCAAACCTTTGTACGGAGCATTGGCAAGGTCCTGAAAGCATGGTTTTGCAAATATGTCTTTGTTATACTTTTTGACAAGTGTCATAATGTAGGTACAAAATATAGTGATATACCTTTGGTGACTGAGGTATAGCCTGTGGCCATGGGCAGTGGCCAGATTGTCTGGTTCATGGCATCAAGTCATGACCCGGACAATCTGGCTACTGCCCATGTACACGAGGGAAAACCAATGGGGATAAAGTGGCCATGTCCACCAGGGACCGGTTATGTGGTCAAGTTCCCAAATTGCGATAGGTTTGAAAGAGAAATAAAATGTGCTCATCCTAACATGGTCATAGGGTTCTCTCTTTGCATTCTGCAGGCCGTCATGTAAAGGGAAGATGGGCTCTGTACGGAGCCCCACCTTCTCTTTCCATGGTGGACATCTTGGAAAAGGATCTTCCTTCCTACAGTCAGTGGGAGACCGCGCGTGTCCCAGTGTAGGATTTTTTTTTTTTTACCACCCGGATTACCACTTTGGCAACCCTGGGTGCTCATTGCCTTCTTCCCTCATTGCAGGGGCTGGAAGGGGGATAACTGTCTGGACCCCTCGTAATTCGCACTCGCTTCGCTTGGGCCAATAAGCTGGGCTGGCGGGCTGTTATCCCCCCTTCCAGTTCCTGGAACAGGGCATGAACGCCACATTATTCCCATTAGCATAACACAAAATGCTAATCTTATTGAGTCTACGTAATTTACTGAGAAATGTAAAGTAGATGGAGTCTTTAAGATTATTAGTTTTGTTCTATTTTTTAACTGCGAAAGGTGATTCTTAAAGGAATCTTTTTTTGTTGTTTTTTATAAAAAGTTTTGAAGGAGAGGTTAGAATGTAACGTGAGGAGGGAAATGAGGGAAGAGGCACCAAGCACTGATATGGAGGCGCAGGTGGACAGGGAAAGATGTTGCGCATGTGTTACATCTAAGGTAAGGCGCAGTGCTTCAAATGCTCCTTGATCACAGCTTCAAAAGCACTTTGAAATTGCTCCTCCCTGCAGAGTGGTGTGTTGCAGTATATACAGAGCACTGTTGTCTTCAAAAGATATGGACCAACAGCCTCTTTTATTGCTTGCAAGGTTGCTTCTCGGATTTTGTGTCCCACAGAAGTTGGCTGTCTGGTTACAGTACTGGTTGAGGCAGAAGAGTTGGAGGGAGATAGCCTTCTACTTGCTAGGACATGGACACTCTTTCTGAGAGCATTGCAGTGGTTGGATTGGGTGTGGCAGAGCATGGAGGTGGTCCCGTAGGAATAGTGTCCAGGTAGACCACGACTGAATACATCGTTGCACTCAGTGCATTTCACTTTGGTAGCTTTAGCCTTTGGTACATTCCCAACAGTGGTAAATAACTGCCAAACCCATGATTCTCTCTTGGTGCTAGAGATAGGCACTTCCTCTACCTCATCTTCTAGGTCCTCTTCATTGTCTTTGGAAGTATTGCACTTTCTTTTATTGTGCAGCTGCTCCAGCTGGTGATGGTGGTGTTGGCTCTTGGGGAGGAGGGATGGCAATAGCTGATGACATTTTTAAGATAAATAGCTATTTTGCTAATATTGTTCCAAATGTGCTAGATTGTTAATGGATAATGCGTAAGAATAGGTGTAGGAGCTGTACAAGGGTACATTTTGAGCTTCAAAGTTCCTAGTTGAGCTGAAAAATGCAGTTCCGAACTGTCCGCGAAGCACGGACCTGATTGCGAAGTGTGGATGCATTCACATACACGTCATCATGCCGTGAGTGAGCACGTGGTCACGTGACACTGTCCCGCTGGACGGAAAAACAGTGGAAAAAGTTGCAAAAATTGTAAATAAGTGTTAAAAATTATGCTAGAAGGTAAGAAATGGTAGACTTTTAAGGTGAAGCTTTGTAAATTGGACAAAAAATGTTGCTATATTGGGGAAAGTATGATACTAGTAAGTTGTAAGAAATGAGCATGTACTGGTAAAAACCTATGAAATTCACTGAAAAAACGTTGTTAAAGGGACGTTATGGTTAAGTTGCACTAATAAAAACCTATGTAATTCAATAAAAAAATGTGTTAAAGGGATGTTATGGTTACAAGTAAAACCGAACAACCAGTTATGGTAAGCTAAGCAACCATAACTCGCGCTACCATAATGCACTGCTAAGAATAACACCAAGGACATGAAAGATAACATCACGCATGTCATTAATGTCATCTTGGGAGGGAGAACTGATAAAGGGGAACGCAAAGAACAACATGATCTATGATTTGTGCCAGGGAGAGCCAAGAGTGATTCCCATACATTGGGGAGGGCATGTGAAGGGGGGGCCAATGTGTCTGGGATGAGAAAAGGGATGATTTGTTAGCAAGGACCAGACTGACTTTGAAGTCAACCATTGACTTCCTGTAGATAACCATGTTTACATCACGTGATTAGGGTTGAAGGTAGCGTGATGCCATTCAAATGTAGCTAATCATTTTGTAGTGTTTCAAGATGGACAACAACGTCATCCATGTGAGGCGAAGAGGGATGAGAAGACAGCAGAAACATGTGGAGAATGGGCTGTATGTGAATATTAACATGCATATAGGTGGCAGCCATTGCGGGTGGGGGATTAAAACTGTATATCTAATGCGTCACTTGTGATGATTTTTCTGTTCATAATCCAAGTTTTGTACGAAGCAAGGAAGAGAGCTATATGGCAGTGTATTTAAAATACCCTGACACTTTATACTTTTGTATACAAAATAAAAGCTCTTGTCTTTCTCGAAAAAGTGTGCACCTAGCTTTTTTTCCCTAGTGGGTTGTATTTTCTTTGTCTGATCGTTGGGGAGTTGACTTACATTATTAGTGACCCTGACGTGATCCCAATATCCCCCGCGAGGACAGAGGATTCCTGGGCACACACAGAGGGTGCTGCACCCACATGCAGCGACCAGTCCCCTTTGTGTACAACCTTACAGGGTTTTACAGGAGCCGTGTGTAGCATCGTGTAGCGTAGCCTGAGCGGAGCGTGGGCATTCCAGAAGAGGAATTTGGGGAACGGAATGCGAGAGCGATGGTTAATCGTGAGGAGCGGTGGCTGCACTGGCTTCAGCTGCACCATTCATATCCCCTTTATATTTATACATTGTACTTGTAAATAAAGTAACTTTAGAATTTCCCTCACCTTCGCGTATGCTTCATATGGCGACGAGGAGCTTACCCAGCAGCAGTGTCCGAGATGAATAGGAAGTAGCTCCAAGTAGATTTCAGGTCTGCGAGCAGCATCGGAAAAGGTGAGAAAGCCATTAAACTCTAAACCAGTGTGAAAGTGAAAGGGATCCCTTTCGTGAAGCGTGCGCCACACAATATTTACAAATATACCACAGGAGGAAGGGAAACAAGCCCTATACCAATAACAGCCACCAGCAAGTTAAAGAAAGGCATCCCAAAGCGTGTGATGTCATCACGCAACGTGAGGCGGCCATTTTGGAAGGTCATGCACATTAATGCAAGCTAATCTTCACTCACACCAATCTCCTTTGGTGCAGTGAATTTTTAAAATTAAAAAAAACATTTTTTGTCTTTCTGGCTATTTTCAAGTAAATACATGGACAATATATGTACTATGAAGGATATCATTTGAGAAGTGGATCAAGCAGATATAAGCGAGAAACAGTAACACACTAAAGAATTGACAACAACATTGATTTGGGTAGTGCTGGAGACAGTATCATGGCCATGCACAGTGTACCACCGCCTACTATATTTCTACCTGAGGTGGGGGAGCCTATTTTACCATGGAAAACATGGTTGAAGACCTTCGAGCATTATGCCAATGTTGTATGTGGCACAAATTATAGTGTAGAAAGAAAGAAGTCCTTGTTCCTGAATTGTCTAGGCCCAGTGGGACAGGAAAAATATGAGGGTTTACCAGATTTATCAGCTGCAGAATGTGGGGATATGAATGAGTATGAAAGGTTTGTGCAGAAAATGAACAGACATTATGAAAAGAAATTAAGCACCATATTGGAAAGGTACAGATTTGGAAAAAGAACGCAGGAAGCAGTGGAAACTATTGAACAATGTATAACATCTCTTAGGAAACTGGCTAGGACTTGTAAATTTGGACAGCAACTGGAAGAGAGATTAAGGGACCAGTTCATGCTGGAAGGTAGAAGTGCCGAAGTACATGAACAATTGTGGGCTGAAGATGATCCACCCTTACAGGCGGTTTTAAGAATTGCCAAAGAGGTGGAACATATAGAGTAACGCGTTAAGACGTTGGAGGACAGGATGAAGGAATTGCCAGTTAAATCGGCTTTGTCTGACAATATGTTACAGACTGCTCAAGAAGATGTAGTGGCGAGCGTAAGCAACCCCAATTTAAGTGTGAGGATAAGAAATGACATTAGTGTTTCCACGACAGAGGTACAGTGGGGAGCATAGAAGCTCAAGAAACATGATGAGAGGTCCAGGGTATAACAGAGTTTACAGCTCAGAGCCCCACCAGTTCCAGAGCAGTCAATGAGGAAGAGGTCATGGCAGAAGGTGTTTCAGATGTGATAGTCCATCACATTTTGCGAGCAGTTCGGATTGTCCGGATTTACGCATAATCTGTACGAATTGCAATGCAAGAGGGCACCTGGCCAAATGCTGCAGGACCAAAGGAAATAACATGAATTGAATATGGAATGATGGAAATGACGACGGTGAGGAGTGTGTTTGGGCAATCGGTGGTGAAGGTGATGAACAAGTTAAGAACAGCCCCAAGGCAATTGTCATGGTAAATGGCAAACCAGTTAAGATGATGATAGACTCGGGGGCCAAATATACGTTGTTACCAGAAGTAGAATGGAAGAAAATTGGACCAGAATGGTTACATGAAGTGGACATTAAACCCTGAGCTTAAAGAGGAGCATACATTGACATCAGCGGCTGGTTCAAAGCTGCATTGAGTTTCAAAGACAGGTCAGCAGTACGAAAAGTTTATGTTTCAAAGAGGGGAGCGTCACCTTTATTGAGTTGGACACATCAGAGTTTCCTCAAAGTACGACTAGATGCTAGTGCTGAAAAATCAGTATATGCAATAGAAGCAACTGATGTGAACCAAGGAAAAATGAGTATGCATGTATTTAGAGAAGGAATTGGTTGTGTAAAGGGATTCACTCATCGTATTCAAATGAAGCAAGGATGTAAGCCTGTGGCCCAGAAGCTGTGAGATGTACCGATAGCCATGAAAGAAGAAGTAAAAAAGGAACTATGTAATCTGGAAAGTCAAGGGATAATTGAAAGAATTGATGCTGCAGAGTCAGTCTCACCACTTGTGAGTGTGAGGAAGAGCTCAGGGAAGATTTGAGTATGCATAGACCTGAGGGAACTCAATAAATATATTGTACCAGAGAGACATCCCATGCCCAATATTCAGGAACTACTTGCGACAATGGGGTCTGCCCAAGTCCTTTCCACATTGGATCTTACTTCTGCCTACCATCAGGTGAAATTACATAAAGAATCTAGATATTTTACTGATTTTATAACACTGGAGGGTTTATATCAATATCAAAGGATGCCCTTTGGGTTGATTTCAGCAGCCTCAGTTTTTCACAAAATAATGTATAGAATATTTGGTGGTGATGAAGGTGTTCTTTTCTTCCAAGATGACATCTTGTTAAATGCAGATACCAACGAGGAACACGACAGGAGATTAAATATGGTGCTTACTAAATTGTACGAGGTAGGGATGACAATCAGAAAAGAGAAGTCGAAGATCAATAGAAAAGAAATCGAATATTTAGGTCATGTTAAATCGAGAGATGGTGTTGCACCAAGAACAGAACTGACAACTGCAATTGGAGATATGGCAATTCCCACATCCAAAGAACAACTCTCTAAATTTGTGAGGAACTTCTCAAATCACACAGTAATGCTGAGAGAACTAATGAAGATGAACAGAAAGTTTGACTGGAGTAAAGAGTGTGAGGAAGGATTTGTGTACATTAAGAATGCCTTGAAGTCTGCACCTGCATTAAAGAATTATGTGCGAGGTAGACGCACTGTGATAACAATGGATGCCAGCAATGTTGGTTTGGGAGCTGTGCTAACTCAAATACATGAGGGTAAAAACCAAGTTAGAGCATTTGCTTCATGTTTGTTGAAAGGGGCAGAGAAGACATATGTGACGATTGAGAAAGAAGTTTTGGCTATTACATGGGCAGTGAACAAATTCAGAAGTTTCATATGGGGCATAACATTTGATCTGCACACGGATCTTAAGCCATTATTTGAGGTGTTCTCTACCAAAGGATTGGATAAAGTCTCTGTCAGAATTAGGAGATAGGTCTCCAGGTTACAAGAATTTAATTTTGAGATATCAGATATTCCTGGAGTGAGAAATTACGCAGGAGATTGTTTGTCAAGACTAGCTAATCACAAGGAGGAAGAGAGTGAGGAAGAAGAGCTACAAGAAATTATTTGCGAGATTGATGAATCTGCCTTATCAAAGCAAGAATGGACAGACGAGATGACGAAAGATGTAAAAATTATGTTCATGGTGGAAAATCTAGATATGAAAGTGGTACCATTGAGTAAAATTTGTGAAGTCGGAGGTGAAGGATTATGGAGTGTGAGGGATGATCTTTCCGTGCAAGTTGGCTACTTATTGAGTGGTGATAGACTGATACCTCCGGATGGGATCAGGGAGAAGATTATACAACTAGGTCATGAAGGACACCAAGGCATTACCAAAACAAAGAACAGGATAACAAGCACATACTGGTGGCCGGGATGTGATGTCCAAGTCGAACAACATGTCAGAAATTGTATCCTTTGCTTTAATTGTGATAGGGGGTGTAGGGGGGAAAAATATTGTATGGTTTTGGTAGATGTACCAGATAGGCCATGGAAGAGGTTGGCAATTGACATTCTAGGGCCAGTGTGGAGTAATGGTCAACAGTTGTATTGTGTGGTGATTATTGATATGTTGACGAGAGGGGCAGAAGTGAAAGTGTTAACAAGTGTGTCAGCAAGAGGAGTCATTGAGTTTTTGGAGGAAATGTGTGCACGTGAAGGGTATCCGGAAGAGAGCTTAACTGACAATGGATCTCAATTTAAATCAAGAGTGATGGGATAATATTTGAGAGAGAAGTCGATTGTCCACAAAACTAGCGCCATATACCACCCACAAACCAATGGCATTGTGGAGAGATATAACAGGGTGTTAAAAGAGGCAATCAGATGGGCCTGGTCTAATGGAAAGGATTGGAGAGAGGTGATGATGATGACGGTAGTGGCGCATAGATTCACGCCGCATAGTACGAGGGGTGTATCCTCGTTTGAATTTAGCAGGGGGAGGAGAGCAAACACCAAATTGTTTCCAGGATGGATGAGTGAAGTGATGAGTATGGATGTATCGTTGAGTAATGTGGAAGAGAATATTAGGAAGAGACAAGTCAACAACAAACTCATGAAAGACAGTGTAAAGTTTAGGGCAGCCACAGTTCCCCAGGTGGGAGGTTGTGTGAGGATCAGATTGCTGCAAGTGCTGAGGACCGATGGGAGCAAGTGATCTAAACCAATGGAGGTGATAGAGGTGTTCAAGTAGGCTGTAAGAATGAAGGATGGTAGGGTGTGGAATAATGGCAGAGTGATGGTTATGTCTGGTGTTGGTGGTGTGAGGAGTGAGGATGGAGCGTGTAAAGATGAAAGTTATGTTTCCTTGTCAGATGTCTCAGATACCCTAAAGATGAAGATGATGCCGATGACATCAACCTCAAGATTTGGTATGAGTTATCGTAGTCTTGCATATCTGAAAGACTTTGCTAACTGAGGGAGGCTTGTGAAAGGAGGAGGATGTGTAGTATTGTGTAGCATAGCCTGAGCGGAGCATTCCAGAAGAGGAATGTAGGGAATGGAATTCGAGAGCGATGGTTGATCAAGAGGAGCGGTGGCTGCACTGGCTTCAGTGGCACCATTCATATCCCCTTTATATTTATACATTGTACTTGTAAATAAAGTAACTTTAGAATTTCCCTCGCCTTCGCGTATGCTTCACCGTGTTATCAGAATCCCTGTCTGTTCTTTGGAGCAAGGCGCTGTCCCCGGATTGTGCAGGCTGTTAACAGAACCCTTTGAATGAGGACTTCGGGAGAACATGCTGATGAACGTGTACCCTCTTTGGAGAAAAACAAGTGAGGTATGAGGGGAAATGTATGGATGCTGTGTGAGGGAGAGTGGATATATCTGTGAGTTTAGAAGAGAGTTGATTGCTAGTTTGAGGAATCACATGTTATTGTATATATTTTTGATGAATTTTATATTACGGATTGCGGAGTAACCAGATCCTTTCCTGTGGTAATAGGGAAGAAGACAGCGCTGTGAGTTGAAGTAAAAGAGGATATGTATATAGGCTCTGTATATTTTAGTGGGTCTGAGACCTCTCTATTCAGTATAACGGGGACTTGGGAATGATAAGTAGTTGTGGTAGAGGCCCTTGGTGGCCTGGGATCTCCTCACCCAATGTAACGGGGGGTTGGGACAAAAACATAGAATGTATTGTGATTTTTATTGCTGCTGATTTCTTTAGTTTTTGAGGTGGTCAGTGGTGGCTGGAGGAAGGCCAACTGTGGTGCAACATAGGAGGTGTGAGAGAGGAGTGTGTTTGTGTTCATGGGGCTGTAAGGGAAGGGTGAACAGGGGCAAGTGTGGGATATAACAAGTGGGTATTGGGAAGGGGTATTATTTGTTGGGGCGGGATAGGGTTGTTGATAATATTGTAAAACATTGACAAGGAGGGGTGGCTACAATGGAGCCAATAACCCTGTTGGTTTATATGTGTAAAGCCCTTCCTCTGTACTGAGATGAGATTGTCAAGTACCATCAGTAATGGGTTACAGAAAGGGTGGGGGTGTTTAAGACATGGCCAGAACAGGGGACACATAATAGGGAGGTACTGAGTCATAGGAATACATTTTTGACAGATAAATATAAAGCAAGAAAATGAAAAAATAGAAAGGAAGTATTAGAATTATGGAAAATGGTTGAAGACTTAGATGATGGGTCCACAGATTCTTTGAGGACGGTATGCAAAGCCATTGCTCCGTGTAGTACAACTACTACTGTGGCTGCTGTCCCAAGTGCACCTGTGGCCCCTATTGAAACAGATCAGTTTCCCCCGTTAGGGTGTTGCCCCACATGTGCTGCATCAGGATATACAAATCCTATGCATGTTCCATTGCCTGCCACAGCTCCCCGGCCACCAGTGCTGGCACAATATCAGAATCTCCCTAACCCCACAGCGTCAACCACTGTGCAGGGTAAGGGGTCAGAGGGAAATGATGCAAAGCCACAAAAAGTGATGATAGATGCGTTTAGAAAGGTGGAGAGGGAATTGGCAAGACTAAAAATAGAGAGGAGGGATGGAGAGCTGACCCATGGAGGGGTGGATGAATGGATGGAGGAGACATTTAATTTTGAATAGAGAGTATAGCTATCAAGGATGTGCATATAAAGAAAGAGAAGAGTTGAGCAGGTAAGAGGATAGTGAGGAGTATGGCACAGCAAGGTCGGAGGGAGAGTATGATTATGCGCATGAAGGAGAAGAGGAGTTAGGATCAGCAGATGAGTTGGAAGGGGAAGAGCATCCACCTGCGATTTCCTCATGAGTAGAAAGTTTGTTTGGAACCCGGTTATGAAATAGGTCTGGACGGATGGCAGTAGCTAAGAGCTTGATGGTGGGAAAGAAGGACGTTTGGAAGACAGTAGGGGCACAGTTTCTATTGTTACATTAGAGACCGGGAGAGTGCAGTATATACCATGGGCCCATAGGGCCAAAAATAACCTTATAAAGGCACTCACATCCCTCACAGCTGGGCTGGGTAAGTGGATATATGCATTTGAGAAGCATATAGCGGGCACTACTTTGGCTGTAGGAGATCTGTAGAGTCTGTTTGTGTCGATTCTGGGAGACCAGGCTGATGACATCTGGGCTAAAGTAAGGGTACCCCGGTGTGAAGTTAGGTGATGATTGTCATGATGGTGCACTCTTCTAGTATATTTACTTCAGTAATGACATACTTGTATTAAGTTACGCGCATATTCCATTCTTATTTACTTTTCTGCGCAGCATTCAAGGGAGACACTTTTACTCCACACACTTGATCTGGATAAGAAACACACGGTATATTCAAGTTGAACTTCAGGTACACTTACTTTTTTAATCCTGTTTGGGCACCATTGTTAGTTTACTTAAGAAGTTTTACACACTAATTCTTTGCACTCATTTGCATTTTCTCTATTTTTATTTTCATGTTTTGCACTCCTGTTTCACTACGTCCTGTGTGCACGCGGGATGCGGTATGTATCTGCTATGTACACTACCTTTGATTCTACCCTATGTGATATATTGTGAACATTCCACATGTATGATATTATGGACTTAATTTGTTTAACTAATTAATTTTTTTTGTGGTTCATTAGAAAAAGCATACTACGTTATGGTTTCAGCCCTGAGGAAGGAGCTAGACTCCGAAATGCATAGGCACTGTTAACCATATGTTTTTGGCAATCAACTTGGATGGTGTTGAGTTTACTATGCACATTGATCAACACAACAATCAAATACATTTTGAATATTAATTAAATTGTATGGAAACAATTTACAAATGGAACTCTGATTGACTCTGTTTAGAAAATAATTATATCATTCAGTTCTCGGAACAGAAGCGTGAGCACCAGTCTTGGCTGGATGGTTCATCCAGCCTCTTCATTTGTGTTTAGGTGCACATTTTAACAACATCAGGCCTCAAGTACAGGCTGAACTAAGGCTTGCGCACCCTGATGCACCTGATCTACAGTTGATCATGCAAAGAACAATGTGTGATGATGAGGACCCTGCCCAATATATACTGCGCATACAAGAGATGTGGCGGGCAGAGACGGGAGAATCATGGGACCGCACTACTCAATTTTTCTATTTTATGATTAAAAGATGTCTCCCGAAAGAGGTGCAGAAGCCACTCGACAAGATAGTGGGGATTGAGGTGAAGGGTTGGGCGGAAACTCAATCTATTATTATTCACCACTGTAAATCGTTGAAAGAAAAGGAGAAGGAAACTGTTCAGCGAGCGCAAGCAGAGGAAGCGAAATGGTCCAAAAGGAGCTAGTAAAGGTTGTGTTTGAAGCGGCTGTAGCAACACTGCAGACAGAATGGTCAGTTGATTTGAGGTTGATTCAGGCTGATGTGCATGTAACACATGTACCTACGTGGGGAGGAGAAAATTATTGGGCAGAAGGGTATCAGCCCAGTATCAAGGAGTGTTCCAACAGGGAAGAGTGGGGTTTTTGGGTGCCTGAGGATGATGAGGAGGGTTTGGAGGTATGGGTCCCTTAAGGAAGAGGAGGCAGTCAGTGTTGAACGTGTGGGCAGATGGGTTATTTTTCAAGGGAATGCAGGAGTAGCCAAGCATATGCATATCCTCAACAACAGATGAACCCATATCCTCAGTGAGGTCCGGTCTCACATCCCCAGCAGTATGGACAGTTCCATCTGGCAACCACTTTCGGTGCGCCAGTGCCCCCGCCTGCTCCACCACCATCTTTTCCACAGCCAGCAGCTCCTGGTTCCATTAATGTACCTTCTTATGCAGTAAATCAAGGGCAACAACTAGGCCCACTTATTTCAAACAATACTGCCATCCTGAGTGGCACAGTGACACATTATGAAGGCACCACAGTGGTCATTGGGAATCCTTTCGTCTTTCCAGATACAAACATGTGTCCAGACTAGGACAGCCCACAGTGAGCCTTAGCGCATCCAGTGCCATCAGTCACAGCTGACACAGAAGAGGAAGCCTTGGTGGCCATGGAGATAGGAAATAAACTATTCATTTTCATGATAGATACAGGTGCGACCTAATCGTTTATCAGTGAGGAAGGATTCCCTTTATCAGGCAAGGTCATGGAAATGCAGAGCTTCTCTGGGGCAGTTCAATTAGTTCCTTTCACAAAGAAATGACCCATCAAGATAGGTGGCAAAGAGGTGTGGCCCCCCTTGTTGTACTCTACTGCAACTCCAATCACTTGTTGGGGAGAAACAGAGTACGCTCAATATGACCATCTCATTAACAGAAAGAGGTGTGGTCTGTTTGATACCCGGCATATGTGCCGTAAGGGTAATGTTGACCTTCCATGCACTGGGCATTGAAACTGCCACAAGAGGAATACCAGTGGCCCCAGACCTGTTCTTATACAGCATTACCATATTACTTAGCGCAATACCGCAGGTAGCAAACAAATATTGGTAGGTACCTTCTGAGTTTCTGTTCAGGCCTGCCCATCCCAGGAGGTTGTTTCAGGAACAATCATTGAGCTAGATATAGAGGGCGTCCTAGTGGCAGGATACAGGATTGTGCTGATAGCAGTTGATTTAAATAAAATACAATGGCGTACAGTTTCATGTATTGACCCAACAATTAAAAAGAAAAATGTTTCAGACAAAGACTTATTTGAAAACAGAGAGAACAAAGAGGAAATAATGTTACTGGTAGGGAATGTCCCCTTTTTTGCTTCTGCGGATTTGTCTCAAGTACCTGATAAATTGTGGAGGAGTAATCTGCATGATGTGGGCCTTTATGAGTGTTGCGCTGATACGTATTACTTTGAAACCTGGAAATGTGCTGCCTCGAGTGAAGCAATATCCTTTAACAAAGGCAGCAGAGGAGGGAATCTATGACACTATAATGGCTATTTTGCATCACAGCATAATAGTACCATTTAATTCGCCCTGTAATACAGATATTTATCAGGAGAAGAAAGCAAAGGGGGCTAATTAGAGAATGATTCTGGAATTGCGCCCCCTCAATGACATTATACAGGCAGAATTTCTGGTGGTTCCAAACCCTGCTACCATATTATATTACCTATTGATGCCACTCACTTTACTGTGGTGGACTTGAAGAATGCCTTCTTCTCATTGCCCCTGGATCCTGATTCACAGTATCTTACTGCATTTAAGTTTGCTTGGAGCCGATTTCAACACACTACAGTTCCTCAAGGATACTGTGAGTCCCTGAGTATTTTCAATATAGCGTTACCTGAAGATTTGGGCAACGATGTTGTTCACAGTACAATAATCCAAGCAAGCTGCATATTTACCGCTTCAGGACATCCCTGAATATCCTGTTTTCATGAATATGGCACGGGTAGTATAGATCAGTGGCCACACGCTTGTCTTGGAAGCAAGACAACACAGACCAACACATGTTCAAATCCTGTGTACATGCTAAGAAACCTCTTCAATATTAAGTCAGTTATAAAAAAAAGCAATTATACTAATAATAACAATGTGCAGTTGTAGTTACAAGTACCATATATGGCTATACCTGTAGCTGAAATTATCGAGATTCAAGGCCCGGCGCCACAGAATGAGAAGTTTGTGTAGCAAAGGAGAGGGTGTGTGCAGTCTCCAACTGATATAGTATGGATGCAGACGAGTACAGGAAAGGTACAGGAAAGGTAGCAATGCCTCAAGCTTTGGCATTAGTGGCATTTGACCAACTTCACTACTCTGCCCATGTATCCAAACAACATATTGCAGCAGACCCCCAAGCCGATTAGTATGTACCTAAGATCTGTGGTTACATCTAACTGTGTAGTGTGTCAGACATATAGTACAGGGCAGTGCTTAAGACATAGAGGCTCACTTTACCTCCTCCAATTGGTCAGTTTCGTGATTTGCATATTGCTTTTTTTGGCTGACATGATATAAAAATGTAACTCTTATCGCTATTTAATAGTGGTAGTTTGTCCATTCTCTCCTTGCATTGAGGCTGGTCTGTGTGCACATGTTAATGCTAAATCAGTAAGCAAGGTTTTGGTGAGATAAGTGTTTCCCCGATGGGGAGTGTGCGATACCATTAGAAGTGACAATGGCACCCACTTCTTGAAGGAGCTATTTAAGTAGATTACAGCTCTTTTGGGAACACATCATACATTGGCCATCATTACGAGCTTGACGGTCCGGATCCAACGGTACCGGTAAGCTTGCCGGTGCAGTTGTTTCTGGACCAGCAAACTCTGAGTTGTGCTCGTGGGTGCCTTTTATTCTGCCAGGTTTGACCTGGCGGAATGAAAGGCACCTGCAAGCCTGTAGCACAGGCACCGTTATGAACAGTGCTGGTGCTACAGGCATCCCCATTCCCATTGAGCCCTATGGGGCTTAAATGGAAGTGAGGATCACCCAATTCCGGCACCCGCGAAAGGCCAATTACCAGGTCTGGTGGGGCCAGAATACCTTGATAATTGCCCATTTGTGAGTGCCGGACTTTCTTGCAAGTTTGGAGGTAGCCTTGCCGGTTTTACCAGCAAGGCTACCTCCAACCTTGTAATGAGGCCCATTGTGTTCTATTTATCACCCTCAGGCTAACAGAGTTGTAGAAAGGATGAATGGATTGCTTAAAACTAAGTAGTCTAACCTCTTTGTCACACTGAAGAGGAACTGGCTGCATTGCCTCCCTTTGGCCTTGTTCAGTTTGTGGACTCAGACCTGTAAGGACCTTACCCTCTCACCTCATGAAATAGTGACAGGGAGATGTATGCACACACCATTATCGCCATGCTCCAACAGAAAATAGCAATTAAAAAGGCCTCTCTGCCCCCTCTGAGCAACAACCATCCCCTGACACAGGGCGTAACACAACTACACCATTTACCTTCAAAGAAATCTCTATCCTTGGCATAGAAAAAATCATTCTTTCTTTAAAGCCGTCAAACTGCAAGGGCGACAGCTGCCCCGCACAAATTATAAAGGATGCTGCTAGAGACCTTGCCCCCTTTATCTCCAAGCTCATTAACGCTTCCTTTAAAACCAACTCAGTACCTAATAACCTCAAAGAATCTTGGGTCCTCCCCCTGCTTATAAAGCAAACACTAGACCCTACCATCGCCCCCAACTACAGACCCATTACCACTGTCCCCTTTCTACTCAAAATTATTGATAGAGTAGCCTATATTCAAATTCAGGAATACCTTGAAGCTAATCATGTACTAGGATCAAGACAGTCCGGCTTCCGCCCACTCCACAGAACGGAAACTGCCCTGCTAGACCTTAAGACTCAAATTGACGAGTTGAAGGACAAGAGACAAACAGCTATGCTACTTCTCCTGGACCTCTCTTCAGCGTTTGACCTAGTGGATCATGCAGTCTTATGCAACCACCTTAGGTCGGCGGCGCACTTTTCAGGGGAAGCCATAGACTGGGTCCAATCCTTCCTGGCTAACTGGACAATGCAAGTCTTTTCTCCATTAACGGCTGTGGACCCAACTCAAATATCCTGCGGAGTACCCCAAGGATCCTGTGTCTCACCTACTATGTATAACATCTTTACTAAGCCTCTGTTTGACAAACTGGACCGACTGGGTATCACCTACACAAATTATGCAGATGATACCCAGATCCTCATCCCCTTTCGGGCAACTTTTTGGAGGACACAGCCTTAGTAAACAGAGTATACCTCCGCCCTCAGGAATGGATGGCATCTCATGGCCTCTGCCTGAATGACAATAAAACCGAGATACTAATCCTAGGCTCTGAAACTAACATAAAAAAAGTAGACCTAGCTATACCGCCTTCAATATCGACAACAATTTCATCAAGGTGATGCCAGTGGTCAAGACTCTAGGCTTCTATCTTGATGCCACTCTTTCGCTCAAGAAACAAGTCAATTCACTCGCATCCTCCACATCTCAGATGCTAGAAGAGAGGTTCATTGGCTAAGAATATCTGACAGCATACTCCTAAAAACAGCCTCCCTCACCTCCAAATGCTTAAACAATTTAGCTCCACCCTATCTTGCTGAAAGGATAAACAGAAGATCGTCCACACGTCCAACGAGAGCAGCCGATGCCCATACCTTGGAAGCGCCTAGATTTAAACGTGTTACTGCTAGAGAATCTAGCTTCCCTGTTATTGCAGCACAAACTTGGAATGCATTACCGTATGACCTCAGAAAGGAACAACCGTATCCCAAATTTAGACTCAATGTAATTAAATGGCTGTGAACAAATGACTGTTAGCTTACGTCTCGGTACCTTGTACTTGTCTCTGTTGCATGTCTCTTACCGTGCTTCCTTCCGTATTCCATTGTAACTATCCTGGCAGCACCTATTTTCCAACTGTTTTGTATATTATTTGATTCTTTGTACACATTATGTAACTAAGCTTAAGTTGTCTTGACCCATGCTGTGCCCGGCTACCCAAGGGTGTGGTGCGCAATACCAAATAAATTAACAAACAAACAAGCAAACAACAATAAATAACAAAAGTAACAAAGATATACAGGAACCTGGATTAAGCTAATACGGGATTATTCTAATAGAAAAATAACCCAATCAATTATAATTCTTAAACTAGTGGTCGAAGCCAAACTTCCCAGAAAGAATGGAAGGTTACAGCAGACACAGCCAATGACAATACAGTCTATGGGCCTCATTACGAGTTTGGAGGCAGCCATGGAGCTGTTAGCTCCATGGCTGCCTCCAAACAGGCTCGATAACCGGGTTCCTGCAATGGGGACTTACCGGGTCATTCCGACATAGGAGGACCCAGTAAATCCTCCTTGCAGGAACCATTCCCCATTCCCATTTGAGCCCCCATAGGGCTCAATGGGAATGGGGAGGGAGGTAACAATGGGCACATTAGAAGTGTCCCGTTGTTACCTCCCTCTTCCCCTCGCGGGACCCGGAAAAGACGTCTGGTTTTACAAGACGTCTGATCCGGGTCCCGCAAAGGGAACCTCGTGATCAGCCCTGATGTAATGAAGGGGGCCGGTCCCGTACCGGCCCCCTTCATTCCGTCAGCGCAAGGGTCGTAATGAGGCCTTATATCATTTGTTGAGGCCCAGTTCTTAATTTGTATCCCCCAAAGAAATCTAAGGTCCTGGATTCTAATGCAGCTCCCCCCATATTTTGACTGCACCCAGGCCAGGACTTTGTTCCGAAGTGTTTCTCTCGGCTCAGGTCTATGCTCTTGGGAAACGAGGCACAGGTTTCAGGTTGCCAAAACATAAACAAAGATTTAAGACACTAGCACCCCCAGAACGATGGTCATTCTATTTGAACTACAACATGTGTAGGAAAATGGGTCCTAAATCATTTGCGAAATGGATTGATTAGTTTTACTCTAGGTTTACTTTTGGGAGGGGGAACTGATGAAGGGGAAAGTGGAGAACAACATGATCTATGATTTGTGCCAGGGAGAGCCAGGGAGAGCCAAAAGTGATGCCCATACATTGGGGTGATTGGGGTGCCAATGTGCTTGGGATGAGAAAAGGAAGGCTGAGTTAATGTAGTAGATAATCAGGTTTACATCACATGATTGGGTTTGAAGGTATGGTGGTGCCAGTCGAATGTAACTAATTATTTTACAGTGTTTCATTAATGAACAAGAACGTTGCACACTTGAGGGGAACAGGGATGAGAAGACAGTAGAACCAATTGGATAATGGGTTGTATGGGATTATTAGCATATATATAGGTGTCAGTCATTGCGTGTGGGGCATTAATACTGTATATCGAGTGCATCACTTGTGAACATTTTTCTGTTCATAATCTGAGTTTTGTACAAAGGAAAGAAGAGAGCTATATGGCAGTGGATTCATAATACCCTGTTGCTTTATTCTTTTGTATACAAAATAAAAGCTCTTATCTACCTGGAACAAGGGTGCAGCTAGCTTTTTCCCCAAGTGGGATGTATTTTTTGTCTGATCGTGGGGACTTGACCTACATTATTCTCAGCTCCATAGCCATTGCTCTCATGTTCTTCTCTAAGGTAAATTTGGCCTTTTTAGCATAAAAGATCTCTCCCAAGTATTTAAAGCTAGAAAGTATTTCCAGGGAGAAGTGACCCAAAAACCATACACATTTTTATTTGAACATCTTAGTGGAATTTACGATCAATATTCGGGATTTAAGTACATTTAATTTCAAGTTCACCCTGGAAAAGTATAAATTTACAGCCATCAACTTCCTGAAGCCCTATTGGAGTTAAATCACAGAGGACAACGTCGTCCGCATGAGCCAGGCAATGTATGCGACCATTCCCTAATTTAGCGGTGCTCACTAAAATTGTATGAAGTGCATCATCCAAATCTGTTACATACAAATTGAACAAGAATGGGGCTAATAAGCAACCTTGGCATAATCGCCGGAAAGCATTAATCCAGCTAGTAAAGGTCACCTCTTTATCTGATCTAATTCTAATTTGTGTATCAGAATGTAAAGTGATTATGATACTAATAAGCCACCAGGGACATTCCAACTTAGACATTTTGTCCCATAGTATAGCTCTTTTAACACAATGAAATTCTTGTGAAATATCTAAAAAGAATCCTAAATCGGTCTCTTCTCCAAAAAAGCCTGATTTTGCAACAAATGTAGCAGCACATAGTTCAGGGTTGTACCTACACCACTCCTGAGTCCTGTTTGGTAAATGTCAAGGCAGCCCACTGACTTAGCCCAATTTTATAATTCCTTTGAAATTATACTTCCAAAAAGGTTGCTAGAGGAATCTAGGAGTGATATTGAACGATAGTTGATTGGTAACATCATATTGCCACGTTTATAGACAAGAACCACCAAAGCACCCTTGCAAGAATGGAGCAGCCAAAATATTGTTAAATAAGCCCCAAAGAACTGCTGACCACAGCAGTATATTAGATCTCAAAGTGGCATTCGCTAACCCATTTGGCCTGGTGCATTGGAAGGTTTACATTTCACAATACATTTTTGAACTGAGGGTAAATCAATGTGTACACAATGCCTCCATTTAACCATACACTTTAACCCCTTAGTTTCTTTTCCCAAAATTCGCGCCTTAAATCACTTGTGTATAGGCGCGTTATAAATGCCATATCATATCATATCAAAGCTTGGTAAAATGATTTTCCCATATGTTCTGGGATTGGTTCCACCTGGAGAGATCTCTCAGTACTCCAGAATGAGCCAGCAACCCTTTGAGTCCAACTATGGAACAAAGCTTCTGCATCTTTTATATACATTATTTAATGATTACTTTTTAGCCAGTTCAAGTAACATTGTTTTAAACTGTGAGCTTCTCTCTTATAATTAAGGCCATACTTATTTAAATTCAAACCGTGTTGACAAGAATTTGCTTTTAAGCACATTTTCTTGGTATAGAATTTACAAGAAGTTTCACAGTTGTTATATTCTTTAAAAAACTTGGAACAACATGGTCATAAAATAAGGGAGGAGTCTTCAAGGACTCCTTATCGACAGCATCATAGCTGAGAATCGCTTCACTAAAACGAGATGCAAGTGCTGGCTTTCAAATTAAGGAGTGATCTCTAGGTCTCACTCCAACAAAAAGTGTTGGATCCCTATAGTTAGCACATGAGACAGGTATCAATAAATATAATTCTAGCAAACAATGATCACTCAATAACAGATCATTAAAATCAAGTTTTTTTTATTTTTTATTTTTTATTTTATTTGTAACATATAGTTTATTACAAACTTTTATTACAATTTTCACATTTCTTAATCTTCACTTTACTCTAAGTGTCGATTAGTGTCAGTAAATGACTACCACTTTGCTTATCAAATGACATCATTAAGTCTTTGAGAAATTTCCTTACAGGTTCAGCCCATTATTTTGTCAAGGTAGTTTATGACTGCACAGGTTAAATGCACCGAGCTTCCACTCAATATATGAAACCACCAGTCGTCCATATTATCATCTGCTGGTGCAAATTTCTGAAGATGAAGTGTCCTTTGGTCATTAAGTACTGGACATTCTATCATTAAATGTTTTGTTGATTCTGTCTTGACTAGGCAGTATCTACATGCATCATCTTTTGTATCTTGATCATGTCTCAACATTTCCTTTGATTTATATGCGTAATTTCGCAGTCGTAGAACACCATCACGATGGTGTCTCGATGGAAATTGTTGTAGGTATTTTGGCATTTTTTCCAGTATATGCATGATTGGGCCTAATTCCAAAGTTGTAGATGATGTTTCATACTTATTCAAGTTTTAGATCCAGGACCATTGTTTCAGCTTCCTTTCCGCAATTTGAGGCTAAGCCAAAGGTGTGTCCATCTTTATGTCCGCTGCTTGCAGGTGGTCCTTCAACCTTTGATTCCATGCCCTTAGTATGCCTACATATGGGTGGCTGTCTGTTGGTGCCAGTATTTTGTATGCCGGTTCAGGATTTGTTATGGTCATCTTCCTTAATAACGCCATAGATTTCCACAACACCATACCATGTAGCGCCTCTAGCACTAATTCATGGCAGATGATAGTCTTAGAGATGTGTGTTGGCAGCCTCAATAGTCGTCTCCGGTAAATTCCTTCTTGATATGACCAGATTCTATGAACTATATTCCATTCAGCTTCTGCTCCAAATGTAATGGTTGGAATTACTTTTTGCAAGTAGAAGGTGCGTACCGGAATTAGGGTAAATTTTCCATAACGAGTTGAATTCTTGCACCTTGTAACGCAAACATTCTCATTCTCTGGGTTAGATCTTGCATCCAGCTTCATTGACGTATTGACTTGTTAATCAACACCCCCAAATACCAGATTGCAACAATTTCCTCGATCTGTTCGTTGTTAATGTGTCATCTAAAGTTTTTATTTTTTGCACCTTTTGATGGACCAATCCTCATAATTTTTGTTTTTTTCACGTTTAGTTCATTTTCTTGCATATAACATTGGTGTTTTAAGCGGAGTTGTTGGAGACCTATTTGGGTAGAGTCGAATAAGACTAAATTATCTGCGCATATTGCACAGCTAATGTGATGTCCATTAATTTTTGGAGGAAAACATTTCACATTTGTAAAGGTATTTGGTACATCAGCAATGAACAACTTAAATATGGAGGCAGCAAGGGGACATCCCTGTTTTACCCCTTTATGCGTGTCAATTGCCTCAGATAAGTCACCTTGTTAGTTATTCGAACTCAAATCGATGTTTTTGAATGTAATGCTTTTATCAGCTGTAGTAGATTTTCAGGTCAGTTCCATTTTTGTAGTTTCCGCCATAGCATCTCATGATTTATTGTATCGAATGCTTGTTGCATATCTACAAATGCCAAAAAAAGATTTGACCTTCTTTCTAGAGCTTCAAGTTTTAACAGGTTTAGGATCGTCAAGTTTTTCTCAGTTCCGACTCCCTTAGTGAAGCCTGTCTGGCGGCCGTCTGATACACCAACTTTGTTTGCCCATGCTGTTAATTTTTTCTGCAAGAAGGTAGCCAATATCTTGCTGATTGTGTCTAGGAGGGCAATCGGGAGATAGTTGGACGGATCAGCCCGATTGCCCTTCTTGAAGATTGGTACAATTATCGCGGAGACCCAAGACGTTGGTATGCATTTTTGGTTGGCAATTCTTGAGAACAACTTCGCAATAACTTTGGACCTGTCTTGTTTATGTGCCTTAAGCATCACATTCGTTATGCCGTCTGTACCAGCGGCTCTTGAATTTTTTAGTTTAGAAATAGCATGTATTATGTCTTCTTCGCACTCTCGCGTCTTCCCAAGTTGCAGTCAGAAGTACATTTGCTGTTGTAGAAAACACCTCTTTAGTGTTTGATCCAATCTCCCTCTGCGACCCCGTTTGCCATCATTGCATTTTGGTTTCCACACCTCTTATTCAAGATACTCCATATATCTCTCGAGTTGTTTGTTTTTATTAGAGACAACATCAGTTCCCCGCACTTTTAGTCGCGCAGATAGGAGAATGCTTTCACCAGTTCCGATATTTTTGTTTTCGTTTTTTGATTGCGCCTATAGCTAGTTCACCCAATTAGTTTTTTAGTTCTCGAATGTCTTTATACACTTGTTCCTTCTCGTTGTTCACAATCATGCTGCATTCATGATTGTGAAATTGTATGCTTTGTTTCATCTGTGAGGACCCAATTTTCTGTTGAGGTAATAATGCTGGATAATTCATCAATTCCCCAGATGATATTTTCAAAGATTGAAAAGTTTTGGTTAATTGGTTTATCTGTTTCGCATTTAACCTGAGTCTGTTCCTTCCATAATTAGTCTCTAACACTTCACTCGAGTTCACTGAAACCGATTTCCGATCTAGGTTCCAGGTCATTACTAAAACGTCATGGTCACTATTGACCGTCAGAATTAGTATACATTTTTCGATTTTGTGCCACTTATTTTTGGAAGTCCAAATGTAATTTACGGTCTTATTGATACCCATATTGTGCCAAGTGTGTTTGGGGGGTATATCTCCAGTGAGATGCCCATTGACCATCTTGCAATCTCGTGCTTCAATTTCAACATCCCATCTTGTTCTTCGGGATTTTATTCTTTGGTCTTCCTGGTGTTTGGGCAGATTATGATCATTTTTTGAGTCGAACCATGCAAGATTCATATCCTCACAAACAATGATGGATAAATCATGATAACTCGTTTGATTTTCATCAATTAGGGACATTACTGAGATTATAAAGCATTCTGAGGAAATCTTAACTGTATTCCAGTATACATTAATCAGGAGCAGGTGTTGGAATTTCTGCGCTTCTCCAGTAGGTCGGTGAATCAGGGTGCTTTGCACAAAACTATTAAGATTTTCTTTTTTAATCACTTCCCAATTTGTTCTGTTTTTTATCATTGTTATTTAGCCAGAAAACGGGCGTCCTTGAGAGCTTTTCTCAGCTGGGTTTAACAGTGTTAAGTAGCCATCTTTCATGGTGGGGTTCATAACCACGTTTCTTGAAGACAAATGGCAAAATTGTTAATCAGGTCCACAGGAAATCCATTAAATAAGTGTCGGAAGCCTTTGGTATTCCAAGATATTAATGTTGATAAGGCTTCTATTCCATCTTGTTCTAGCTAATGCTTCCTCACCCCTACTTTGGAAGTGTGGGTTAACGACTTATCTATTGGCACAATGCAAATTTGTCCTTAGCTCGTCTCTTCTCTGTTCGTTAGTTGAGTCTATGAATGACTTATCATTGCTACTAGTTTGGTTTTCAGTTGCTATGTGGTCATCTTCTTATATTTCAAATCCAAAGGAAAGCAATTCTTCTTTCGCTGCCATTAAGGTTTTTCGCACAACCTGTCATTGTGTATGCAACAAAACCCTATCGACTCGATCTTTTGTTATGTATTCAACTATACATATATCCTGAGTAGTCACAGTCCTTAATGCAGGCACCGTATGCAGGAATCGCATGACATTTCCTCAATTCAGGTTGACATCTTTGTCATCTTTGAATACATTTTCTATTTGGATTTTCCAGGCCAAGGCCTTTGGATCCACCACCCTTTGTTGTTCTGAATGATGAATATTTTTCTGCCTCTGTGCTGATGTTATTTTCAGGTTAAAGGTAGCTTGCATTTTGCTTTTTATATCAGGTGACATATTGAGTGCCTTTTCAGCTATTTGTCCTTGTTCAGGAGTGAGCACTGATTGCCTGTGACTCTTTTCTTCTTTTTGGGTCTCTTGATGTTTCAGTTTTGTTGATTTTTTAGCAGTCAAATCGCTCTGTCTCTCTGTAATTGCGCAACATTTTGTCCCCAACTCATGACTGTCCGAGCTGCTGCCATCCTCTGAGTCTACTGAATATGTTGATAGGTTGCATAGATCCATAGACGAGGCCATTGAGTAAGTTGAGATGTCGTTAGTTTTGACTCTCATTCGTTTTTCCGGATTATTTACGTTAGCCTTCATATTTGCAACTGCAGTTTTCTTTATGCATTCTGTTTTAGCATATTTTTTGGTAAGTCAAACCTCTCTTGCGAAAATAAGGTTGGTTTATTTGGTGTCAATATATTCCTTATGAATTTTCTTTACCTATTAGACTGTTTTTTAGGGTCAATTATTTTTTTAAAAACTTTTTTGGTTGAACATGTCGCCTCTTTTTGCTTTTTTGCTGTGCTCAACGCTTTTGGTAAGGTTTTTGCTGTGCCACTAAATATTCCAAATGACATCTTTGCGATTGAACATGGAGCGTTTCCAATTTGCCTTTGAGATGTGTCATTGACTGCATTTTCGGTGTTTGTTTTTTCAATCGGAACGCCTGTTATGGGAGGTAATGCTTTATCGCACTCAGCCAAGTTGGCAGCAATTTGTCCATTGTCATTGCCGCTCACGTTCTGGTCAGGTTGCATAATGCACAGTATTGTTGACATCACATCCACATTTTCTATAGGCTTTGAAGACTCTATTCCCGGTATACTTCCTACAGGTTGCGCAGCAGTTGTGGTCTTGCACGTTCCTTGAGTTGGACGATTAACCTGGCTTCCACTATTTGTCTGTTGTTGAGCCTTCAATCCTTGTCGCTCTGCCTTAATTCCATAGTAGGTGTGTCGTGTGTTTTTGAAGTAATTTGTTTCACACAACCTAGGACCAACCTTCATTAAGATTGTTTTGCCATTGTTGTCTCTCATTGCCTCACAGCCTATTTTGCAAAGAAGTCGTTTTTTATGTTTCATTTTCCAATCGTATTTGGAGCACTGTACTTAGGTTTTCCATTTTTGTTATTTTTTCATTTAATTGCCCTAACATTGTACCTTTGTTACTAATTGCTTCATTTAGGGCTTCATAAAGTTTTACAAAAGGAATTAATGCTAATGATGTTGTGGCCAAGACGTTTTTGTGTATTTGGATAGCCGCCGCAACTGACACATTTTCTTTATTTGTAGTCTCCTGTTCAACATGATTTTTTTGATTTTTTTCGCCAGGTGTCCATCAGATTCTGATGTCAATTGGTCCTTGTTAACAGTTATTTGTTGCATTTTAGGTATATTGTATTTTTGGACTTCCTTCAAAGTTAAGCGGTCATTAGATGGTCCTTGTGCAGGCGTACTTGTTCGATTGATTTGCATATTTTTTTGTGCTAGTTGTGACTGATGTTGCACTACCTCCATTCTTGAGCAGAGAGTCTGTCATTTGTTTTATTTGTTTTTGAAAAACTCTCTGTCCGTTTGTCCTTCATCTTCTCAAAGTCTGCTTTCAAGCGCTCCGTTAGTCTGGCCTCTCGACGTGCCAGATCAAGCCCTTTGTAATGCAAATTTGCTTCGCTTGGTAAACAGGTTTGTTTGTTTTCCCTTCCATGAGCACAACGACTAGCAGTATTGCCTGTCTGCTGTACTTGTTGTCTCATTAATGGCAACATCGCAAGTTCATGTGTTGTCTTCGTTGTATTTTTCTCGTTCATGGTTAGAGACAACTTTCCTGATAATTGCCTCTCTGTGGCCACATCGTTTGCTCCTCCTTCCCCTGCAGGGAAGGTGAATTTAAAAAAGTTTGCATCCGCGAGTGCCCGCAGGACTTCCATTTCCAAAAGCTCGATGTCAGTTACATCGAACAGTGATTGGAAGGCTACGATGTTAATCTCGATCAGATTGGAACGTTCTCTGAGGCTTATGTCCGTATTTTTGCTTTTCACACCAAATTCACCCACGCTGGCCCCCCCTGTGTTCAGCGACCTCTGTCGCTGTCCGCAGTACACCAACAATGGCAACTTCGGCGTCCATTTCTCTCTCATGGCGTAAGCTATTTTGTGAGCAGTGCTGCTTTGCCGCATGGAGCCGTCTCATTGCCAGCACTGCTAGAGACGGTACAAGTACGGGGTCAAGTACTGGGTTTAAATCAGCATGCAGCATTTCCTGACATTGATGTCTAGACTAGTCATAGCCCCGCAGGTCACATGTTGATACATTTTCCTCCTCCTGAGAGGATAATGATTTTTGTTTCTGAGGTCTGGCCCCTGATTGCTTAGATTTTAAACGTGTCAGTGGGCCGTTTTCTCCCATGCCCGCTTACCTGCTTATCGCTGCGGACTGCTGCAGACTGAACTCTGCACTCGAACTGCGTGCCTGGAGTTATCGCACTCAGCCAAGTTGGCAGCAATTTGTCCATTGTCATTGCCGCTCACGCTCTGGTCCGGTTGCATAATGCACAGTATTGTTGACATCACATCCACATTTTCTATAGGCTTTGAAGACTCTGTTCCCGGTATACTTCCTACGGGTTGCGCGGCAGTTGTGGTCTTGCACGTTCCTTGAGTTGGACGATTAACCTGGCTTCCACTATTTGTCTGTTGTTGAGTCTTCAATCCTTGGCGCTCTGCCTTAATTCCATAGTAGGTGTGTCGTGTGTTTTTGAAGTAATTTGTTTCACACAACCTAGGACCAACCTTCATTAAGATTGTTTTGCCATTGTTGTCTCTCATTGCCTCACAGCCTATTTTGCGAAGAAGTCGTTTTTTATGTTTCATTTTCCAATCGTATTTGGAGCACTGTATTTAGGTTTTCCATTTTTGTTATTTTTTCATTTAATTGCCCTAAAATTGTACCTTTGTTACTAATTGCTTCATTTAGGGCTTCATAAAGTTTTACAAAAGGAATTAATGCTAATGATGTTATGGCCAAGACGTTTTTGTGTATTTGGATAGCCGCCACAACTGACACATTTTCTTTATTTGTAGTCTCCTGTTCAACATGACTTTTTTGATTTTTTTTCCCCAAGTTTGTATACTCAAGTCCACTTTCGCCAGGTGTCCATCAGATTCTGATGTCAATTGGTCCTTGTCGCCAGTTATTTGCTGAATTTTAGGTATATTGTAATTTGGGACTTCCTTCAAAGTTAAGCGGTCATTAGATGGTCCTTGTGCAGGCGTACTTGTTCGATTGATTTGCATATTTTTTTGTGCTAGTTGTGATTGATGTTGCACTAGCGCCATTCTTGAGCCAGAGAGTCTGTCATTTGTTTTATTTGTTTTTGAAAAACTCTCTGTCCGTTTGTCCTTCATCTTCTCAAAGTCTGCTTTCAAGCGCTCTGTTAGTCTGGCCTCTCGACGTGCCAGATCAAGCCCTTTGTAATGCAAATTTGCTTCGCTTGGTAAACAGGTTTGTTTGTTTTCACTTCCATGAGCACAACGACTAGCAGTATTGCCTGTCTGCTGTACTTGTTGTCTCTTTAATGGCAACATTGCAAGTTCATGTGTTGTCTTTGTTGTATTTTTCTCGTTCATGGTTAGAGACAACTTTCCTGATAATTGCCTCTCTGTGGCCACATCGTTTGCTCCTCCTTCCCCTGCAGGGAAGGTGAATTTAAAAAAGTTTGCATCCGCGAGTGCCCGCGGGACTTCCATTTCCAAAAGCTCGATGTCAGTTACATCGAACAGTGATTGGAAGGCTACGATGTTAATCTCGATCAGATTGGAACGTTCTCTGAGGCTTATGTCCGTATTTTTGCTTTTCACACCAAATTCACCCACGCTGGCCCTCCCTGTGTTCAGCGACCTCTGTCGCTGCCCGCGGTACACCAACAATGGCAACTTCGGCGTCCATTTCTCTCTCATGGCGAAAGCTAGAGACGGTACAAGTACGGGGTCAAGTACTGGGTTTAAATCAGCATGCAGCATTTCCTGACATTGATGTCTAGACTAGTCATAGCCCCGTAGGTCACATGTTGATACATTTTCCTCCTCCTGAGAGGATAATGATTTTTGTTTCTGAGGTCTGGCCCGTGATTGCTTAGATTTCAAACGTGTCAGTGGGCCGTTTTCTCCCATGCCCGCTTACCTGCTTATCGCTGCGGACTGCTGCAGACTGAACTCTGCACTCGAACTCCGTGCCTGGAGTTTTTAAAGGCAGTGGATCTTGTTGAATTAAAGGAACAGCAGACAGTTTTTAGCAGAATACATTAAGGTCTCTGGAAAGAAAAATATAAATCCAAGGTAGACCTAGAGCATGTATTTCTTCTCGTGAAGTGAGGTGGAACATCACCCTTTATATTTCCATTTACTAACAGTAAGTCCCACAACCTCATTTCTTCCCGAATCAATAGACCATGATCTTTAGATTCGGTGGACGTTCTCAGGTGCCAATTCTATAAATAATACTTGGGATCTAAACACTTAATATTAAAATCTCCAAATATGACCACGCTAAGAGATTCCTCAATAGTTTCATGAGATAATAAATCAAAGAAACAGCCTAAAAAACACTTACATTAGTTGATTTAGGATTAAAATACATATTATACACAAGACAAAAACAAAGGGCACCAGAATTATTGTCTGGCCAAGGTAGTTTGACCAGATATTCACAAGTCTCCCGTATCTATGCTGTTCTTAACACTGTTGTATCAAGGCCACTCTTGGGATAGATTCAGAATTGCAATCCGATTGTATAGACAGATCATGTAAAGCAAAATTCTAAGTTTTGTTCAGGGTTTATAGAGGCACATCATAGCCAAAAGACAGTAGTGATGCCGATTCCTATAGGACAACACTTCTAATAATGTGTGAATAGAAGTAAAGTTTTACCATGTCCACTCTTTTTTTTTAAATAAATTAAATCTGGGCTATGTCTTTAGTGGTAATTAGTCTGGGATTAGGAATCTCTGAAAATAGAGCTAGAATGTGTTGTCTATTCAATGGATTGACTTCACCGTTGACAGAAATACATTTCAAATACACAATGTGATCTTCAGAGAAATTTAACCCGGGAATCCTAGTTCCCGTGGTTACTTTTTGATCGATGGGCTTAGGAGCATAAGGTATCGAAGTTTGCGATACGGCTGAAAGAAGGCCCACACAAGCATGTATCGCTATCATAAGAAGCCTTTAACACTTGATATTTTACTTTGTTCCTTTTATCTTCTAATGTCATAAAATTAGAAGATAATTGATGCTTTGAAATCTACAAAGATGAACGCTGATATATTGAAGAATATGGGCACTGTCCAAATTTCCAGCGATACCAGGTCTCAGTGTGAAGAGATTGGTTCACTGGACATTCATCCAATGATGTTTGTGCAGTAAGATCTTGAATTTTTGGATTGGCACAGAGGTCGAGGAAGAAATATAGGAGCTAAGGGTGTGAGGAACTGATCCACTAGGACTGTAACAGTTGTGCAAACAACTTCAGAGGTTTAGATGTTTCCAAAGATAAAGCTCTATCTAAAGCAGTGTTTGTGCATTGATATTCTTCTGCTTCTGAATAAACAGATAAATCATGAAATTGGTTTGAAAAAGTATTTAATATAACATTTCCCAGTTTTCAGAGAACCAAGATTTGTTTTTTCGCTGTGAGCGTGTTTCGTCAAAGGAGCCAACGGGTTCCTCAAACAAGCTTTCAGACCTCTCAAACATTTTCGGGAACCCCTATTTTTATGTTTAGGGAGATTTGTCATATTTTTAGGCATTTTTGCCACATTATTTCCTAGAGTAGCAGTATTTGTGCCCTTATCATTAACGGGTAAAGCACGCAAAACTAAGCTGAACTATAGAATTTGAAGTCAAGTTTTGACAAGATGACAATACTCCACTAGAAACATCATCGGTTGTGTATCATGTATAATAATTGCAGGGTCTGGGGCAGACATTTTTTACACAATACTTAAATTACACATTGGGATGAGAGCCTAACTTCAATCCTCTGCATTCGGGTGGACCACTGAAGACAAAGTCGACAGCAGATGACCACCAGAAGAAAAGATGGAGTAATGCAGATGTGGCGGTGGAGGATTCTCAGATTTGTGACGAATAGTACCATAAATGAACCCATCAACAAAACTTAGTTTGGATGCCATACAAATTTAAGGGGCCCTTTGTATTTGAAAATCTTCCTAAATGCAGTTTTATGCTTTAGCAAGTTGAGACAAAGTAAAATTTAATACGTGAAGATTTGAGCGTTAAATATTATGGACATCGTTCATTGAAGTACCTAAAAAGATGTTAGAGGGTGACAAAGGTAATGGAGAAAGGTGTTTCAATATATACTCAATCTCAGAGAGTCATGAAGAAACAATGACGGAGAACCAAACACATTTGTGTCTGGAATATTGTAAACTTCAGACGAGAAGGATATTCATCCATCCTGCAGAACTGTGTGCTCTGTTTCAATAATCAAGTATTGCCGTTCAAAAGAGGGTAGCACTGGGTCTAGAGCAATAGCATTTGAAATCGATTTATTGCTCAAAGACAGAGGTAATTCCCCCAGCGGTTCAATAATACGGTCAAGTAAACACTCCTCTACCAGCATTTCATTAATATGTTCAAGTAAACACTCCTCTACATCTGATGTAAATGTGGAAGAGCCCATTGGCTCTTTGCATGTAGTGGCAACATGTCCATTCGCCAAGTTTGAAATAGGAGAAACAGCTGGTAATGTGTCCGAGGCTGCCATAGTTTTACTGTGAAGAGAAAAGGAATTCATCAAGCACCCAATACATAAAAAGTTCAGAACCAACGGTAAATAGGTTCAGCAGCTTTGGTGGTAACAACAGCCTGGGCTAGTAAGACCACTCACTGCCACAACCAATAATAGACTGGAATAGCTCTGTTTCATGATTGTAAGACCTCAACCCTCCATCTGACAGAGCGGACCATGGCCGAACACTTATTGCCACTTCTCTTGACTGCGCTGCAAGCGGCGTCTGGAATTTTGAATGGTTGCAGCAACACCTCTCACTGTGAGTCTGCTTCCAAGAACAGATGCCATGAAAAGACTGTCAACCACGGCAGACCTCTTCCAGTCACCTCTTTGTGCCGCACTCAATGCAGCATCTGGTCTTTTGAAGGGTTGCAGTAACACCACTTACTATGAGTCTGCATGCAAGAACAGATGTGGTGAACAGACTATCGACCACGGCAGACCACTTCCTGTCACTTCTCTGTGTCGTGCTCCACGCAGCGCCTGAACTGTGACTACGCCTCCAAGAACAGATGTGGAGAAAAGACTATCGACACGCCAGACCACTTCCTGCCACTGCTGCGCACAGCATCTGTTTTTTTGAAGTGTTGCAACACCTCTCACTGTGAGTCCGCCTCCAAGAACAGATTCAATGAAAAGACTATCGACCACAGCAGACCACTTCCGGCCACTTCTCCGACTACATAAATAAAATTAACCCGCAATTTCTTTTCTATGCCCATAGTTGAAGTTAGTCTACATGGCTGAAATACAAAGAAAAGGTAATGGGGGACACCTCCGCGGAACACCGTGGAACACTGATGTGGGAGAAATGGTTGGTGAGTTACTCAGCAGAGAAGATCTACTCTAACCTAACCTTCATAACTAAATGCAGCAACATCAGCAGCTTGATGAGTATGAGGAGACACATATAGGTGGTGAACATCTGCATATAGCATTTTTTCTAAAGTGGCAAGTCACAGCTGGTGGTTGCAGATATCCAAAACCATAGAATGACAGGGTATTAACGGCATTATGACCCTCATTTTAAAAGGGGCAGAGCAGTACATTTGAAGTCCATGCGTGGCATAATCCACTCTGCCCATTTTCCTGCTGACAAAAGGCAGAGAAGTGGCACTGAGCGGAGATAGGTTCTCTGCCACGCTCATATGAGCACTTTGCTTTACACCTGCATGAGGTCTTCATGCAGGCATACAATGAATGGATTCCTGTGGAATCTGATTCATTTTTGCACCTGCTTAAAAGAAAGTGGATTCCTAAACACTGCCTGCAAAGTGCATTTGCAGGTGGTGTTTACCTTTCCACGTGGCAGCACGGTGCCACGCATTACCCATCGTGATCTATTTCATAGCTGTTTAAACATTTTGTAAACTACAATGCTACTACGTCTTGATTTTTTTCTGATCGACTGTGCAAGTCATTATAATATCCACTAACACAGACACACATGCAATTGAAGGATGGTGACTTTATCCCCATGGATGGGGAATACATTACAAGGATTCTCAGCTAAGTGCAGCATCTTAAATAAATATACATTTTCGAGTTTAGCTCTTCCCCTTCTCGCCTCAGTAGCAAGATACTTTATATATTTGTGAAGGTCTAAGAAATCTTTTGGCCTGAATGTCGATGTATTCTTTGCCTTTCAGTGTTAGTACTGAATAAGATTCCGATCTGGCTTCCTTAGGACCTTAATGACCCTTCCGGAAGGCCATAAAGACCTTAAGCCACCTCATCAGATCTGTTCTTCTCAACCTCTTGTGCTAGATAAAGACAAAGAGGGAATGTCCGGACAGCCTATTTAACTAGCTTCAGGCACGTCAGTGCCGGCACGTCAGTAATTGCAGCGCTGGTCTGTTGTTGGTCTAGTGATGTGCGCTAGAGGTAAATTGCATGTTCTTCCCTCCTATAGATCTTAATTTGTTATTTACTTATTTTCCTACAAGTAATCCCCACGTCAAAGCCTGTGTTGTAAATCAATATTCGATATTATCCAAATACCTGGGTATGGCTCTGTTACCCATAGCCCATACTGATAATGGTAGCATATCATCCCTTGTTACTGGGGGTTGGTGGCTGTCCTGGCCCAGCTGCGGTCACCAAGGAAAATTCTTAGTGATTCTCTATCGATTCAACCGTGTCCCCATCTTTGCAGGTTCCTGAGTCAGGCATAGAGGCTGTCTATAAATCTTATCAATAAAAAATGAGATATTGGGCCTCATTACGAGTTTGGCGGCAGCCATGGAGCTATTAGCTCCATGGCTGCCGCCAAACTGGGCTCCTTTACGGGGTTCCCTGAATGGGGAATTACCGGGCCATTCTGAATCCGGAGGGCCCGGTAATTCCTCCCTCAGGGAACCCGGGCCCGGACCTTCCCTATTCCCATTTGAGCCCCCATAGGCTCAATGGGAATGGGAGAGGGAGCTAACAACCGGCCCATTGTTAGCTCCCTCTTCCCCTTGTGGAACCCGGTATGGGCGCCTGGTGTTTACCAGGCGTCCTTACCGGGTCCCGTGAGGAGACCTCGTAATCAGGCGGAATGGTGTTAACGGGCCCGCCACCATTAGCGGAGCCCGTTAACCCATTCCGCCTGATTTGTAACTGAAAGAGGGGTAACTGATACGTCAGGCCCTGATCTGACTTCGGCTGTGTCAGATGGCTTATCCTCTGCAAAAATAAGCCCAGCAGCATACAGGGTATCCATTATTCTTCGAGCCATGCTGAACTTTCATCGAGTGGACATGGAGGAGATTGAGGATGTGGAGGCTCTGATGGTAAAATTGTTGATTAATCATCATACCACATACAGTTTTATTCTTCATTTATAGACCCCAACCTGTGACATGCCTACATTTGAAAAACAACATTCTTCCATGCTCCACGTTCTAATGAAGCCATCATCTATATTTATTATTATCAGGGATTTTAAGGTTTAGTATGACAATCAGCAAGATCATTTTACTTTAGTTATCAATCAGATGCTGGTGAATTTGGGTTTAACAGTTATTTTCAAATGCCTCTCACATTGTTGGCCACATCCTGAATTGGCTTGCACTACAAATAAAGGCAAGACATTATGAAAAAATGAATTTCAGCGGAACAGCGTTCTCACGTCTAATTGCTAACCTCTGGAACACCATGCCCAAAGAAATTAGAACCACAGAAGACCACATCACATTCAGGAAACAACTAAAAACCTGGCAGCAATAACAGCACAGACAAACAACTGGAGAGGAGAAGAGATGGGCTGACAAACCACAACCAAGAACCTGGCCTGATACCATCAAGCGGCAAACAAAGCGCCACACCAGAGGCTCCAACAAACAGACAGACCTATTATCCCACTTCCCCTTCCCGCTCTTCCAACATAACCAATGCCACTACGCCAGACCTTGTCTAGCCACATAACACATACACACACCAATAATCAATTCTACATTCACACCCATCACCTCTGAGATGCTGGAAGCACACCTAGTGTCATCCACCCCACATATTCCATAAAAACATCAAGTCAACCATACAAGTAAACACCAAGACACCAGAGAGTCTCACAGCTACGGTCACCCATGACTCTGGATCCCTTATGGATACTATCTATTCCAGTATGCACAACCACACCCCACCACAACACCACACAACACAGTAACACCAACACAAACACTAGCACACACCCGATGCACTGGATTTTACCAATACGGTTACAACACACTGGGCCTCCTGCACCAACTCCACCAAGCAAAACAACACTCAAAGACGCCAGTATCTCTTGGTTCTGAACCTATCCTCTCGTACTGTCCTCACTAACCTCCCTACCGTCCTTTCTTGCAGTGCCACGTGAGCGTCTGGAGACTGCCCCTGGGAGGTGGCAGTGCGCGGTATAAATCAACATAACATAACTAACATATTAGTGGAGCAACTTGAGATGATAGCTTGCCCTTCGTCCGATCACTCTTTCATATTTTTTAAGCTTCCTGTCCATGATCTCACACCTTGAGCATACCCTGATAGGGTCTCAGTGGAAAAACATAGCATACACAAAAGGTATGCAGTGATTTAAAAGAATTAAAAATAACAAATGCAATTTTTAACAAGCCTATAACAACGGAACAAAAATTGAATTAAAAAAAACATGTGGGGGTGGGGTAAGTGGTTAAAATGGGTGGAGAGCTCTTTGGGTGGTGTTTTAAACAAAGGGATACAGGGGGCTGAGCGGGTTCCCCCAAATAAAAAACAAATAAAAACATTTTATAATTATTTTTGTTTTAGGTTCATTAAAATGCATTCTTTATGTATTCATTCATTAAAATCACATGTAACCTACACAAAATTACACCCACAACTTTATAGAACCCACAACTTTATAGAACCTCTATTAACTCTACCATTCTCTACTGTGCCTGAGGTATTCATGACAAGCTACTTTGATTGCCTAACTTCGGTGTTAAAAGGTATCGCACCAGCAAGGCTATGCATGAGTGGAACCACCAGACAGCAAGCGCAGTATATATCAGAACTGAGACTCCGTAGAGCCAAAATGAACAAAGCATAATGACAATGGCATAAATCTCGCCTTATTATAGATATATAGCACGGCATCTACCAAATATTAGAACAGTGTTGTGCAGGCCAATGTGGGGTTGAAATTCATCCACAAGACCCTGAGAGCACATTGTTGGCTGACATGCCCACCAGTGTTGTAAGGGAAATAAAAGGAAAAATAACATTAAAGGGGCCCTGTTTGTGAATGTTGAAGCCTGATACCTGAAAGAACAGCTTTGCTAACAAAGAGAACTAACATGGCAAATCATTGCATTTTAAAAGCACACTGTTTTGTCATCAGAACTGACTTTTTAAAACGTGTGTTTAAGTCTAGAGACCTTCCTCCACATCAGATTCAAAGGCCATGCAGTGACCTTCCCCCTACACTTACAGGACATCAGGGAATTCTCTTGATGCTCCAAAGAGACAGGAAAGGGCCAGCGCGTGTGCTGCCCAAAGTTTTATTCTGATGAACAGATGGCCACTCAGTCAACAAAGACCCCTGTAATGGAGGTGAACTCTGATTAATTGTCCAAATTAAAATTCAAGTTGTGGTCTTTCCCTGAGCGCAATGACAATTGACATGTTACAGGAGAATGTTAAGGGGTTAGCGGGTGGAGTTGGACTCTGTGTTCGAAGTAGATAAGCGATCACATGCCCAGTTCTTTAGCCTTGAAAGAAGGATAAATTACTGTATTGCAGGTATGGATCAACAACACCAGAAGAGGTCAGGCCTACATGCATGTCATGGGAAGAGAAATGTGCTGTTTTGATTGAACTACATATTATTGAACTAATAATATGTATGTAATTAATAGAATGCCATAGGTTTAAATGGAGGGCCATATGTGACTATTAACTTGAGAACCGTGACACTTAAAGAAATGGTTCAAATATCCCTAAGCAGTTAATGAAAAGCCCCACCTAGGTCCCATAATAATTTGACCTTGGGAACACGAGTTAGAAGCTAAAATGTGATCATAGCTTTCCAGAAAATGTCATGGAGCCGAGAGTCAGGAAGATGGTAGCTTATTAAATTATATACCTGTTTATAATATCTTGCGATGATAATCGTTATACTTTTTGAAGAAATCACAACCATATGCAGGCATGGACACAATGCAGTAAGTCTGGCATGATCATACCAATTCAAAAATATATAGTTTGTGACTCTTATTTGTAAATTGGAAAACATTGTCATGTTGAAGATTTTACGTTCGTGACTGGAAGTGCTAAAATGCAATTTCAAATGGGTAGATTTATACGTCCCATACATAAAGCCCAGTAACAAAAAGGAACTAATCAGAGAAAAGGGGCAAGGCTTTCGATTAAGGGGGAGGGCAAATGGATGTCCAATACAAACCATGAGCCAATAAACTGGCACCTCATAATTTAGATATTTTGAGGAGTTATAATTAGGGGTTTAAAAGGAAACGCACAATGGGAAAAAAAGGGCTCTTGCCAAAATGAGGATTGTCTGTCTAGAATGAAGAGTTGACTAAAAAGAGAAGAGCTGTCTGAAGAGATCTGAGCTGTCTAAGCTGACTGGAGCCCTATAACGCTATTGGAAGTGAGACAAGCAGTGGATGAGACCAGGAGAAAGACTCAAATCTTGCGGGAACCAGGGCAGAGGGGTTGATGGTGGAGGCTATCCATAACTGAGTCTGGGGGCAGTCTTACCAGATCCCTATGTTTCCCCTGAGATTTCCCTGCAGCTTGATGACTTTCCTGAACATGCATCCAGAGGGATAAATAATGTAAGTACCTAATCCTAACAGAACAAATTATTGGTGGGGGGTCTTATTTAATTGGTACATTTTCCCATATGGACATTTGTGGGGAGGATATCCATGAGTAGATCCGCAGCCATTGTGATCTATCAATAATTAATTAATTCCCACATAGCCAAATGATACAGGGTGATCTTGAAGAAGTTCTTTGAAATCTCCAATCTTCCTTGCAGTGTGAATAAAGATGTAGTCCTACAATGCAATTTGAGCCCACCTGTATCTGCTGCAAACCTCAAAATTTCCCTTACATTTCAAACTGTTGAACACTTTGTGTCTTGCGTTAAAGCAGACAGGGTGCCAACTACTGATTGAATACCTGAGTCTGTGCTGTTCAGGAAAGTGTTGTCTAAGTTAAGCAGAGCAAAGTGACACAATTGGTTTAAAAGCATGCACTCTAATGAGAGTGAGAGAGAGATTCCAAACTGAATGAGAGATTGGTCAATACCTCAGGGTAAATTAAAAAAGGTTCATGAAATATTAAGAAAAGAGTTTGTTGATTAATGCTGTGCCAGAATCTTGCCAGAACTGAAAACTGAACAGGGAGGATCGAAATAAGGAGCGCTGCGCATGTCTATTCTGTTGCCAAAGCATTACATTTCATTTAAAGTTAGACTATTCACAATCTATATGGTAAAGCAAAACTGTCATGTCATGTTTGAGGGTGCTGCATAATTCTGTACATTAGGAGTATTTTGTGAGTGACCCAAGTATATGAAGTATTCTATAGACCGTGTTTCCCTTCATGTGTAACCAGGGTGGAAAAGAAATCAAAAAGGGAAACTATACATGTTGTTGGGTTAAAGTGTGTGTGATCGTTTGTCTATACCAACCGGTGCTTTCAATTTGTGTGAAAAGTGAATTGCCAGGAAAGAAAAGTATTTGGCCACAGAGTTAGGTGGCGTGTCTTGTGATCATTCTTGTGCAATATTGATTTTGTCTACTAAATAATAACTATATATTCTTTCTGCACACCAGCCTGATTTTTGGTTTGCCTTTTACAAAGGGATGATAGATAAGATTGGTGTTCAATGAGTCAAAAACAGTGTTAGTGAAGAACCCAAAAATATTTTGATGTTGGTGTGGTGCTTTTGATTTGGGGGAGGGTGACCTCCCTGCATTCATTGTTGCCCCATAAATATCTCTAAAACCAAAAAGGACTATTTTGATGGCCAAATTTGTAATGCGTTCTCGAACACAAAGGAGTTGTTCAAGATTATAAAAGAGATAGAAAAACTGGCTATTTCTCCAGTGGACCATGTAGTTAAGGATAAAGATTGGTGTGCTAAAATACAAAAGGTCATCTTTGTATTTGTTTTTGTTTATTACTTGTATCGCGCACTGAACCCTGAGGTAACTGGGTGTTGGAAAACTTGAGTGTTACAGGCATAAATAAGACGATGACAACAGATAATAAGACCAGTAGTTACTGAGAGGACTGAGTACCGGGGATTACAGGTGAGTGTTACAGGCATAAATAAAGGGTTGACAAGGGTGAGAGCCCAATTGTTCCAATAAGGTCTGAAGACAATCATTTACATGTGAGAGCAAGAGAGGAGAATACGAGTCTGGAGGCCTAATTGGGTAGGCATGTCACTAAGCCAACTTTTTACTCCAGTTTTGAAGGTCAAGAAGGATGGTTCTAGTCTGTAAGAAAGAGGCAGAGAATTCCAGCAATTGGCTGCTTGGACAGGGAAGCTAGCGCCACCAGCAGCTTTTAAGTTGAACCTTGGTACTGCGAGGCGATTGGAGTGGGAAGATCTGGTGGGCTGGGAAGGTTGGTGCTTGCTGAATTTATCTGACAGATATTTAGGAGCAGAGTTTGATAGGCATTTGTGAGTGATTGCCAGAGTGTGGAGAGTGATTCTATTGCGAACAACAAGCCAGTTGGCCTCTCGTCTGATAGTTCAGATGTGGCTGGATCTGGGAAGATTAAGTGTTGCTCTCAATGAATTATTTTGTAAGACTGGAAGCCTATTCAAATTATGTTCAGAGGATCCTAGGCAGAGCGTATTACAATAGTCAATCTTTGACAGAGCTAGGGCTCTGGCAAGCATTATGCAGCTGCTAATGGACAAGTAGGATTTGCAGCTGTAAATTAACTTGTTTGTGTAGGCGGTAATGGATGCCACAGCAATGACTTTTTTCTTCAGGGACACAGTTGAATCCAAGTAGACTCCCAAGGTTTTTATTTCCTTGGCGACTTTGATCCAGTTCCCATCGATGTTGAAGGATATGAATCTTTGGTCAAGTTTATTTAAGCGCGCCTGAGTGCCGACAATCATCAACTCAGTCTTTTCGTCATTAAGGCACAGACTGTTAGTGGCCATCCAAGCCTGGATTTCAAGGTAGATTTCATTGATTAACCTGGAGTCATTGTAGTGGCCAGTAAGCGGGATGAGGACCTGGGTGTCATCTGCGTAGTTAATGTAGATAACATCCAAGTTATCCAAGCAATCGAAGAGGAGCTTTGTGAATTTATTGCAAAGCGTTGGGGAAACACAGGAGCTTTGGGGGACTCCACAGAGAATGGGGATTGGGTTGGCGGAGGCAGTAGGTGAGAATACTCTGGTGGTTCTAGTGGATAAAAAGGAACTGATCCAGTTAGAGGCATTGAAGGAGCAGGCAGCTGCTGAGGTGAAATGTTCGGTGAGGATTTGGTGGTTAACTTGGTCGAAAGCCGCAGATAGGTCTAGCAGCAGAAGGATCGCTAATTTGCCTTGGTCCTTCGCCTCGTCCATCTGGATTTTCAAGTCCAGGAGTGCTGTCTCTGTTCCATGTCTTGGCCGTAAACTACATTGTCTGAGGACTAATATGTTGTTTGCTTACAAATGATTCTGGAATTGCAAGTATGCAACTCGATCCAAGATTTTTAAAAGGAACGGGATAGTGGTAATGAGCCTGCAATTAGTTGGAATGTTCGAGTTTAAGTTAGTCTTTTCAGTAGGGTATGACACAGGCATCCTTGAGATTGTTAGGTACTTGGCTTGTCTTGAATGAGGAATTTATTAATGTGGCAATGAAAGGGGACAGTTCTTTGGCTCCTTCCTTAATGATGGAAGCTGAGCAAGTGTCTCCTTGGCAGCGAGAGGGTTTCAAGCTCTTAATAATGTCTTCTACTTCTTTTGGTGTCACTTGGGAAAACACAAAAGCCAGGCATTGAGGGGGAGACTGCTTGTGAGCTGGATCGATGTGCTGGTTGATTAGGAGGGTGTTCTTTTTAGCTTCTATCTTATTTTGTAGTAGCACTATTTTGTCAGATAGGGCTTGCTGGATTTTAGTGCACCAGGCCGCATCCTTGATGCAATCCTCAGTAGGAGGTGCTGGTGATTCTAGTTCCTTTAAGATGCTAAAAAGCTCTTTGGAGCAGCTTGATTTGGCATTAGGGATTCTAGAATTATAGGCTTCTCTTTTTGTGGATAAAATGGCAGATTTGTAGGATGCCGCAGCTGTAGCGAACACGGCTTTGTTATGGGTCGTAGGTGAGTTTTGTCAAGTGTATTCAGCCGTCCTTTTGGTGTTCCTTAGGGTTTTTAGTTCGGGCATGTACCATTTATTGAGGTGGGTGGTTGGTTTGGCTTTTTTTTACCTTGAGTGGTTCAGAGAAGTTTAGGGCTGGTTCAAGAGTGTCATTATATAGATCCACTAAATTATATGAGTCAAGGTTCTTATAACTGCGCACATCTTCGGCAAATTAGCAAACTTGAAATGTGCAACATGTAAAGAGGCTAATACGATGGCACCTGCAAACACCTGTTCTCCTATCACTACTGGTATACCGCATTTTAGGTTTACAAGAGTGACAGACAGTGAAATAATGGAGATATTACGGAGTCTTAAGCCAACTAGCTGTCCAGGGGATCCTTGCTCCTCCAAAGTGAAAAATAAGTGTGCTTCACGCCTTGCACCAGCGTAAATTCCTCTTTTCAGGCTGCAAGGGTTCCACTATCTATCAAACAAGCATGGATCACTCCCTTGCTAAAAAATATATCTTTGGACCCGAATATTGCCACAAATCTTTTGACCTATCATAAATGTTCAATTTATTTTAAAGATTTTAGATTGCATTGCATACCTGAAATTCCAAGCTCATTTGCTGTACAATCTGTTGGGTCCAAGCCAGTCTGGCTTTCAGGTGTATCATAGCACGGAATCGACACTCTTGGATATGAAAGCCAAACTGTTTTTGAATATTGACCATGGCCATGTGTCGCTGCTGCTATTATTATATTTGTCAGCGATTTTGATTTGGTGGATTTTAATGTTCTTTTTAATAGAGTTTGCTCAGAAGCCTTTTTATGCAAATCAGCAGCTTCTTGGATTCTAACTTTTTAAGCTGATAGAGAGGCAAGAATTTTTAAAGGCCAAATGTCAGCCAATCCCATTATAATTCAGTGTGGTGTTCCTGTGAGGGAGTGAAGGGCATTTGGGCCCCCCTGTACATTCTATATGAAATGGACCACTTGGTTGTGCACTAGCCGGGGACGCCTCCAATGGCCTTGTGCTAACATTAGCATAGGTGGGGCTATTGTGGGATACACATGGCTTCCATTTTGTGTGCCCTCGACTCCATCTTTGGACTAGGCCGCACTCCGATACTACAAAAAGCTTTTCTCCTCTCTGCAGCATCGCGCACAGCACGCTCATGGCCCCACCTTTTCATCCACTGTCTGAGGCTTCCCAAAACCCTTTCTCACGAATGTGCCGGGGATAATTGAAACAAATAACTCAATGTATCTTCTCACTCTTCCTCTGGGATCACTGTCCTGTGTGTGAACCGGCCTGAGCCATGACTTGTAGCTCATCCATCTCCACAAACCTGCTCCTTCCATTTCATCACCCCTGTTGGAAAATTACTGCCAAACCAACCCTCTGCCCTTGTAAGGTATTCTCTTGATGTACCAGAAGTGTGACCCTGCTGTGCAGCCCACCCCAAAGTGCCCCCACTAAATCCAGACCTCTGTCGCAGTATATTGTGTCCTAAAATGAACATATGTCATGATACTCCCCACTTGCCTTGATGTGCTGAGAGCCACCCAGTCACTGAGGTTATCACAAAGGACAAGTCCCTTAAACCCTGTACCTAATAAAAGTCAGAATGAAAGATAATGCAATCACATGTATGCAATTTATAGGTTTACAAGATTTACTCAAAGATATAATAACGATTGTTGTTTATTATATGTTTAGTGGTAGTTTCTCATGCCAGCTTAGTCACTGTCAACTCTATCTCGCCACGACCTAACCCTCACCCCCATCGGACACAGGCAGCTGGACTTCATGACGCTCACCCTCCCGCCAACTGGGCAGCCTATCAGGAAGAAGCAGCACCTATAGGACAGTATGCAACATCGCTCCCCAGCCAATCATGTACTAATGTTATACCCTATGTAAATGACCTCATTGATGACGCTATTTTACTTTATAATCCCATGTATGTATATTGTTTGCTAGAGCACTCTCGAGGTAGCAGAGTTCTCTGGATGCCAATTCTATATCAACTTGCTACCCTTGCAACCTGTTCTCTTGGTCTCATTCCCTACTGGGATGTGTCCGTTATTATAAGTTTGTTTTTGGTACTACGGGGAGTGAGCCTTTACATTCCCCATGGCCCGTGCCTTTCTCCCACACTTTTTAATAATTTTCTTAAGCCACTTTTTGACATGCTTGAAGGGTAAGGTGTCCATTTTCTGAATTATGCTGACAACACACAAATCTTGTTAAAGTTGTCGAGTAAGTATGTCGAAGACACGGCCAGGATCAACAATGTTTTTGATCTTATCTAAAGATGGATGGTCCATAACGGCCTGATCCTCAATGAATAAAAGACAGAGCTCCCCGTTGGCACTCAGCAGAGATTGGATTAATGATCTGCCTCCTATAAGAAGTAGCAGGCTGCATAATAGAGGTGCTTTCCAAAGTTAAGAACCTTTGGGTTTACTTAAATTCCACTTTGTCAATGAAAGACAATGTAAACTTTGTCGCTTCCTCGTCGGCCTGCTATTTAAGATTGCTTGAAAAGATACAGCTGTTTATCTCAAAAGATAGCTGTGCCACATTACCTCACGCTAGTATAGGAGGAAAGATTGACTATTTTGGGAGTCTGTTGGTCGCTATCTCTGATTGTAATTTGTCAAGACCCCAAGCCGTCCAGAATCAGGTAGTTATGACAGCTGTGGGCCTCAATCGCAGAGACCATGTTACAGAGGTTAGGAAATGTAGACTGTTGACAATTACACATGGGGTGTAAATGCCTCTTTGGCTATAATCCCACTTACCAGAAGCAATGATAGAGTGTCAAAAGGTACAAACATGCACTAAAATCAAGCAACAGCAATCTGCTCTCTGTGCCATGTGTCAAACTTGATGGAGTGGGTAAACGCTCTTTTGACTATCTTGCCCGAGGTCTTTGGAATGCACTGCCTATCTACTGTCTGAGGTTTCCATCGCGCGGTTCAAGAAAACAGTAAAACATTTTATTTTACCAACAAATGTGGTTTTAATGTCGTTTTTTTTTTTCGGTGTGAGGGCTTTCAGGTTTTATTTAAGTTTTATACTTATATTATTGCCTCTCATCTTCCTGGTATTTGGTCTGCCTTTTAATGTTTTTATCCTGTATTTTTTCATTACTCCTGGCTTGTATGGGGTTGTTGTCCTTGTTAATTTCTTGCGTTTTATGTACTTGCTCATAGCACCTGTTTACCCCCGGGCTTAAGGCGCTCTAGAAATGCATACATGAATAAAAAAGAGAGGGAATGCAGAGAGTGAAGTTGAAAAATGTCCACTTTTTACTTTTTCCACTTGTTAAAAGATAGTTCCTGACTGTGTCCTAACCCGGCATCCGTTTCAATCCCTCCTTGCATTAAAAGCTCTCTTGTACAAACATTCCCTGTCTGGTTCTTTCCTTGGTGCCACGCACAGTCTCTTATGTATGGTTGCTCTGCTGAATATTGTCTTGGAGAGTGGGTTGCCTACCCCAGATTGCCACCACATTAATGGCATGCCAAAGGTGTTTCAGGTATGCTTGTTCCAGTTCTATGTTCTTCAGGAGCAGGTCTCACGGCATCACCCATTGGTGGGCTCATCAGGTAGTGGCTAAGTATAGGACAGGGATCTGGTTCACCTCCCTGCCTTTGGGTCCTGAACCTATAGGCTCCCCATCCCTTCTGACTCTCCTCCGTTCCAAGCCACTCATTCCTATTTGCCTGGCACTTAACCTTTTATATATCCCTCGAGCTGACTCCATCTCACCTCCTTGACATTCTGCCATGTGCTTCTTCCTCCCCCTAATTCTTCTGGACAGCAGTTAGGGGTGAGTTGTCCTACTCACTGTCTGGCACTCTCCCTATGTCCCTAGGGAACCTCCCACTGTCCTCCTCTTTCACATCTTGCTTCCCCTCTTCTCTACAACTGCCTCTCATTCCTTTTTATAGCATTTCTCATGGTCTCCCTTTTAGTGGTTATCTACTCAAGTCCTTTTCTCCTTTTAAGGTCTTCTGCCCCTTTCTCTCATATTGGCTCTTCGCCTGATGTACTGTCGTCTCTGGTTGAGTTCCCTTCACCTTTACCCCCAACACCTCCTGTTCTTCCAACGTCTCTCCTGCTAATTTCTCCTGGTAACCCCAACACCTCCTGGACTTTCAACTCTTCCATCAACTCCAACTCCTCTGCCACCTCCAACTCGTCCTGTGCCTTCAATTACACGTCTACCTCCAACTCCTCCTGCATCGCAAATGACGTTGCTTCTCCACTAACTGTTCTGCTCCTACAAGATTCAACCTTGCTAATTTTACAGTGAGATATTTTATTGCTGGTCCTCTCCACTAGCAGAATGGGCATGTGGCAAATATTTGCTGTTGTGTGCAATCAGTTACACTGTCCAGGGATTGGCTGGGCTGTGTGGGCTTCCCACACTTATGTATCTCTAATTTCCATTGCTTCTTCTCCATTACAGACCAAGCATCTAAAATTCTGTCCGACCATCTTGGATTCAGAGGAAAGAAACATGCATGCACACTATACCAGACATGCCACTATCTATCAGCATAGCCTGCAGGACTCACTTCTGCTTTGAAATCTGAGGCTTCAATTTCGCTGGAGGAGCAAGAAAAGTTGCTTGTGTTCTGGATTCAGATGCAATTAATATGAACTAAAGAGCTACACTCTGTGTTTCAGGGCTTACAAGGCTAATGGTTTTCAATCTGGCTTACTGATTCTGCTTTCTGAAAGGGCTGGCAGTGGCTACACGAGCTGTGTGGTGGTGCCCTTCTCTGGGCTCCAAGTGTTGTTGGGGGAACTCAGGGATCTTCTCCATACTGCTCCTGGACCAAATATTATATAGCAGATTGTGGGTCCTTGCCCTTTAGTCTGCCTCACACAAGCCTTAAGGGATAATCATGGGACATCGTCACAAACCACACTGATAATCAGCCACTTCATTGCAGTCGAGGTAGCTGATCACTTTCTTGCCAAGCCTTCAGTGTTCCCAAGGACATGGGTGGCCAAGTCCTCTGCAACCCTGAATTAATGACAGCTGCGGTATAATTAAAGTGTCACTAACCTGGTAATTGCTTCTAGTACTTTCGAAAACGAAAGATATAGGATATGGGCAGACTCAAAATGACATAATCTAAACTGACCATGAAATTGGTGATCGATCAACCTTCACACCTCTGACCCCTGCAGATGACCTCTTATAATTGAGCCTTTATGTGAAATTGCAAATCAAACAAGGAACACTTTTCCTCAACAATTCTTGTTAAGAACTGCACACATGAAGAGGGTGCATTGTAAATTGTATTGGCAGTCATTTAATAAAAAGCATATATGCTGTCATAGGATTCTACCTGGAATAAAGAAGGATGACAAGACTGTATCTGATTGAGTGCTCTCTTTATTTATGCATAGTTACACGATAAGGTGACTCAAAAATAAACCAAATCTTTGCAAACAAATAAAATAGGTCAGGTTGGTTCTCCCTTCAGTGGGGTGTGAGCCCCTTTCCCTTAGTAACCCTACAGCTTGTCCAAATGACTTTTGTGTGGCGGTAGGCTGTTTGATTTCCTGGCCTCAAAAGCTAGCGTACCATACTATACAGTTCAAGAGGGATCACCTTGCCCCTTCTGGCTCTAGGTTTAACTGAACCCCCAATCCTCTTGGTCTGAACTAATATTGGTTTTTCCTGGGGCTCATGCCACATGAATGACATGATAAGGTCTTGTGGGCAGGTGGGTCAGTGGATGCACCATCCGGGAGGGTTTCCCCTGGTTTCTCTTTTCCAGGTTCTCTCAACTAACAATATGCTCCCTGGCAGCAGTTTGTACTGCTTCTCACCACCTGGTCCTGCCTAGAGACAAGTTGACCTACTGAAACTTGCCTTTTCTTACTAACTAGGTGAGGGTTATTCTAACCCCTCCACCCCACTGGTAACTTTCAATCAGGTACTTATATAGCCAGGCAAACCTTCACCAGTGGTATCAGGGCACTACACAGAATGACCATAGAAAGAATCAATTCCATGTGATATTAATGAATCAACCAATAACGAAAACTTGTATAATTAATTTAATATACCAAAAACATTTCGCATTTGTTTTTTTCCGATTTGGGGGTCCCCCGCCCGCAAGTCTGCGTTTCACCAGCTTTATTACCCCACACCAGCACCCTACCTACCCGTTTTAATCCCTTACCCCAACCCATATATACTTTTAACAAAATATTTGAAATGTTTTTGTAATTTTATATCCGTTATAAAAGATATTCATTGTTGTCAATTTGTTAATATCACTGTATACCAAAGAATCAATCAATCAACTTTCATTGCCACTAGGTGCTCATGTTTTGGCTTTTCTTTTTCTCCCTGATGTTATTCCCTCAGTGCCCTTATATCAGTGTTGGTGACCTTACCACCTTTTGTATGGTATTTTCTTTCCTCAGCCTCTCCAAGATCTGTCTCTCCCCCTGATGTTACTTCCTATGTTCACTACAAGTCTCTGATGTGGCCACCTCCTGCTTCTCCTGAGGCTTTATCACTTCCTCTTGCACTCCAGTCTCAACAACTCACCTTCCATGACGTTTTCTTCTTCCCCTGACACCGCCCTGATTTTGAAACCTCCTCTCTTCTCCCCTTAATGCTCATCTCCCCCTTTTGCTTTCTTTCTCCCTCTATTGTTACTACCTTTCTGATTACCAGCTCACATTTCTGCCTTTAGCCCTCCGATGTCAGCATCCGCTCCTCCATTTTCTTAGTTCCCACCACCTCCCACTGTGCACTCCCACCCTCTGATGTAATCACGCCCTCCATTTCTTTATGACTCCCACCACTTCCTTCTGCTCACTCTTACCATCTGATAATAATAATAATAATAATAATAATAATTTTGCATTTATATAGCGCTACTTATTATTACCCACGGTGTGTGGTGTTCATTTATCGACCTCAGAAGGATGAAAGGCTGAGTTTGGCCATGACAGGATTCAAACCTGCGCTAGCAGGCTCTGCACGGATTTCAAAGCGCGCTCTACTCGCTGTGCCACTTGACCGGCTGATGTCACCTCCTCCTGCTTTCTACAGCTACCACTTTGCCACTTCACCACTCTCCTCCATCTCTCTGTCCTCTGCATCTTCCACCGCTTTCCAGTTACAGTTCTTCTCCAAACACATGTCTCATGCTGCTATAACCCACAATGAGCTAGGGCTTTGTAAATTTTTTACTGTCTTTCCTTGTCCTCCTAGTTGGGATATCTAGTGTGGGGCTGCAGCTGTTACTGGTTAGGCTAGGATTGTTTGCCCTCCTATAGTGCATAAAATACCTGTCCACGTTTTTGAATGGTAATTTTCCCTCCCTCACCCTTGCTGGTGCTTTCTATGCTGGAGGATTCAGTATTTCCAGTGTGTTCATTAGAATCTGGAAATGTGATGGGCAAGCTTCCTGAACATTTTGTTTCATATATGTTCTTGAGCGTGGTGGGAAGTGCAACATTGAATCCCTGGTACAATAATCCCCGGCTAAGAAACAATGCTTCGATAACTTGGTTTCTCACGCCTAACCATCAATGGTTGGCGAGTCTTGAAGTGGCTACATTGTGTCAGCAGAACCACAGAGTTCACTGTTATCCTACAATCCTTGCAAACTGACTCATTTGTACTGCTTGGTAAAGCTACATCTGTAGACAATAATACTTGCTATCAATTTCGAGCAAATATAAACCTTTTCTCTTAAAGGGAAAGCTTCACATTTTACAATAGTGAGTTGTAGGCTACCTCAGCAATAGCGGAGATGTTGCATCCATATTGCTCTGCAGGGTCCCACAAGGAGTTTTAGCCTGATCTACTTTTTCAGGGTTGGTGTATCCTACTAGGGTGTTCTGAATAAATTCATCCTCATTGGTCCGCCTGCTAAAATAAACGACTTGTCCATTAATGGCTCAATGATATTTTTTTATTTTTTATTGTTGTTTTGGTCAGTTAAACCCGACCTCTCAACAAATTTATTACAAAAAAATTTAAGAAAAACAAAAACATTTTCTAATTTCTTACACACATTAGTACATTAATACATCAATGAACCAAAATATTGATCATCATTACATTAATCGCTTTCGCTTTCATTCAACTTCACATATATAACGGTTGTATAAGTATAAATTACATGGTTAGCCATCGGCTGTATCATGTATCTTAATTTTCAGGGAATTTAGATAATTAACAACTGCATACCTTGATTTTTTTAAATGTCCTGTGTACAATACTAACCATAATTGTTCCTGCATAATAACTGCAGTCTCATTAAACAAATGTTTGAAGTAGAATATTCTCTTTGTTAACAAACTGACACACTCAACTACCAAATGTTTTAGCGTCTCTACCTCTTGATTACAAAAACGACAACTTTGGTCTGATATTTTCTTCCATCTGTATAATATCTCTCTTGTGGGCCATATATTCAATCTAAAGCGTAGGAAATCCGATCGATGACCAGGACCAGGGGATTGCTTCAGGTATTGCTCTACAAGTCCCTGTGATTTTAAATCAAACGGATTCAAACTGAATTTCGATATTTTCATGCACGCTTCCCTGGTCTTAATCCAATCCGATCTCCACAGTTTAGATTTGGCTTTATTTGGGTTTTCAATAAGTAAAATTTCAGTAATATCAGCCCCTTGTAGAAAGTTTTTAGCACAGTTTCGCCATTTGTTTGCAAAATTATCATTTGCTAGCAGTAGATATTGAGATATAATGGCGAGTAACCCATTAGTATTATCTTTCATAATACATTTTCTGTATAGTTGGCAGACTTTCCATTTATATACTGCATAGATTGATATTAAACCCATTTCATGTCTAATAATCGGCATGGATTCTGAATTGGGTAACATGAGTGATTTTTTCCAAAAAGCACTTTCATATTTGGTCCAATAATGATAAGCTTGACATTTTTTTGTTTCTGACCCATACAGAATTGTGGGGATATATTTTTGCCTGTAATATATAATCATGGGGTTTATAGTGAATTTACAATATTTTGCCCGAATTATCCGGACTTGTGATATTGCACTGAGATGTTTCAGCTGAAGATAATCTTCATACGGTTTGTCAAGTGTATGATTATTCACACATACCCCTAGATAAATATATGATTTTACAACCAAAAGATCAGTATCTTGTAATTGCCAACTACATGATTTTTGTCTTATTTTGACACCAAATTGCATCACTTGTGTTTTTGTAGTGTTAATACTAATATAATTTTTCTTGGCATATGTATCTAGCGCCTTCAACATAGTGCGCAAGCCTGCTGGTGTTTTAGACAAAAGAACCATGTCATCGGCATAAAGAAGCCAATTAATGGCTATTCCAAGCAATTTTGGTGGGTCAATAATCAACCCCCTGAAACTAAGCCCAAAATCTAAAAGGAAAATATTAAACAATGCAGAAGCCAGCAGACAACCCTGTTTCAAACCCCGCGAGGTGTCAATGGGTTCAGAGAGCAACCCATCGTTATTCATGCGAATCTGAATTGATGTATTTGTATGTAGCTCAATTATCCATTTAAGTATATACCAGGGACACCCCAGGTCCATCAATTTCTTAAAGAGTAATTCCCTGGGAACAAGATCAAAAGCCGACCTAAAATCTACATATGATACAAATAACGGTTGATGATACTGTTTGTTTTGCTGAATAATAGAGTTCAGGGTGATTAAATTAATAGCTGTTCTCAAACCGGGAACAAACCCTGTCTGAAAAGGATCTCTGTGGCTTAGATGATTTAGCAATTTGTTAAACTCACCTAATATCATACGGGCAAAGATTTTCCCCGGGCAATCTAACAGTGCAATAGGTCTATAAGAGGCCGGATTAGTCCTGTCGCCTTTTTTAAATATGGGGAGAATAATCGATGTTTTCCAATTCAGGGGAATGGAGCCTGTAGCCATTATATTCTTAAATATGAGATGTAATATGGTAGACCATAAATGTCTGTTTTGTTTTATTATAGCATTATGTAAACCGTCTGGCTCGGCTGCTCTTGAGACGCTCAGTTTCGATATAAAAAAAAGTATGTCATCACAATCGAAGTTCACATTGTGGTCGGCTACAATACTGTCCCAGTTTAATCCCATATTTGTGATTGGTGTGGTATATATATTGCCAAAAAAGGCCCTCCAACAATGTTGAGAGATAGAATTTACCATTAGGGAAGGCTGATTTTTAAACGCGGTTTTATTTAGAAGAGCCCATATACCCCCTGAGGATTTAAGGATGATCTGTTGGACCATTACCTCTCTGTCATGTTGGTATTGGGAGGCACGACGTCCTCTTAACCATTTTTTGTGCTCCCTTTTTAGTTGTTTTATCTTGTCATGAATTGTCATAGGATTTGACCCACAACCATTGGATAGTTTTTTTATATTCCTCCTTAATTCACTTTTCTTGCATTTAACTTCAAGGTCAAAGGCATGAGGGTGAGTTTGTATACCTCGTTTGGGGTGCAACCCCTGTGTAGTAAATAGCTGCATGGCATGAACATAATATCCGCTTTCACATTCGGTATCACCAGTATACCGCCCACACAAGACCTCTCTAAACTGACGTAGTCCTGACTTGGACCATTTTACACGGTTACCAGCATTATTGACCTGTAAATTTGACATATTAATATTTTGAGACTGTTTCCTAATTTTAGGCCAATCACATATCACCCGCAGCTGGCTATGATCACTCATGATAGTTGAATTGACAGAAAACATAGTTATATTGTTCAGGAAGTGATCATTCACAAAAATGTAATCCAAAATTGCATGACTACCAGCATTGTGCCATGTGGTTTTGGGAGGAAAATCCCCTTGCAATGAACCATTTACCATGACAAAATTTCGATCAGCCATTATGGATAACCAACGACATTCATCTGGCATAGATCTCAAGTTTTTGGAAGATAAAAGGTGTAAATTTAGGTCCCCCATTATAAATGTGTTAATAATGGTATCATCCATTAACAGTTGATCGAGAATCATGGCTAAGGTTTCAAAGAATGCATTTGATGACAAGTGTTTTTTGCCCCAATAGATGTTCACTATTGCACAAAACGTTTGACCAAACTGAATCTTAACATATTGAAAACACGGTGAGGGAGTTCTGTGCCAAATGACTTCGATGTTCTTATCTTTTCTAAAAGCCATCAGCAAGCCAGCCATGGGGCGACCCTGCAGCGGCTCGATGGCAGGTACCACATAGATATTATAATCATCCCATACTGGTATCACTCGCAGCCATGTCTCCTGGAATACTAATACATCAAATTGGAGGAGCTCTTTACTTTTGTTGTTAATAAAATGTTTATGGCCTCTTGTATTCCAGGAGAGTAGGCTGATGGATTCCAGCGTCTGGGGTTGTTATCATCTCACATTGAGATTATCATCTCTCCATACATTTTGTGCTTGCCCTGCTTCTGTAAGCAGTGAGGTTACATTATCGCCATACGTTCTAATTTTTGGGCGGTCAGTAATTAATTGTTTCGTATCTTGAATAGTTGCATCTTGTGATAAAATGAAACCTAAATTATAAAATGCAGTTCGGGCTAGCCACAAGGTATTTAGTACAACTCTTGATTGAATAAACATCCGTGCTTCTGTTAGATTTGTGTCATTAACAAATTCCACCAGGCTAATATCGGCTGAAGTTAGATCATCAAGTGCGATAATTTCCGCGCAAATATTCAAAATGCTAGCTCGATTCAAGTCATATGTAGCAAAAGGATAACCACGGCATTTAATAAGGAGACGATGATGATTTTTATATTGATTTTTGCCGAGATGCCTAGAAACCCCGGGGTCAGGTTCGCTCTGCTGGTTCTTGAGCTGCCTGGTGATGGTTGTAGGCCCCGCGGCCCCCCTGATGTATCAGGTCATGTGGGGCTGACATTTGTAGCATCTTTGGCCCTTTCAACAGGAGCTCTATATTAGATTTCTCCTTGATTGTAGTTTGATTACACTGATCAGATTTGTTTAATAATCCCTGACTGGCTAATCTGATAGTTTCTGTAAGAGCTTCATTTTCTTTAGCGTATTTTTGAAAGGAAGCTCGTATTTCGTCGCGCAGATCTTGTAACACGCCGTCTGTGTCATTTGATACATTTGCATGTACCTTTTTTCCCCTTCTGAAATGTCACCATTCTTTTTGTTAGCCTGGTTTTCTCTATAGGGTACTGTATAAGACTGTACCAGAACCTCATTTGCGTTCGAATGTCTTTCACATGCGGCTCTTATTTCTTCCCGTAAATCCTGCATAATATCAACCGTAGTGCTTGATGCATTTTCGTTTAATGTTTTAGCTTTAATTGGAACCACAGTGGAACTCATAATCAGCTCTTCATTTGCAACTGAGGAGGTTGAGGGCCCCTTTACTGATTTAACTTGCGTTGCAATGCCCTCAATTGGGGTTTTTCCAGTAAGTCCCAATGGGGGTTGGGAAGTTAATGTCACAGTGGCAAGCAAATCATCAAGCGGTTGATATTTTAGGGATTCCTTTCTCCTAAATTTGTTTTCAATATTCAGGTTCAATTTCCTTTTTTTCTTAGCAGAGATTACTAGCTTTGCAGCTTGTTTTACTTTGGACAGGTTTTTCTTATTAACGGTTGTTTGTTGAGTTGCACAACTTGTATCCGGCTCGCGAGGCCGGACAAACTCTGAAGGTTTCAATTTCAAAGTAGTAAACATGGGTGCAAAGGATACACCTTGTACTTTTTGAATTACCTCTGTCAGTTTAACCAATGGTAATTGGACACTTTCTCCCTGGATAGCTACATTTGCAGTTATTATTTGTTTCGGTGGGTTTAACGGTGTATCTACTATCAAGGCCAGATCTTGTAAAGAATTTGTTTGGGTGAATTGACTTTTTGGCCCAAATGTACATGAACAGATTGGTAGATTTTGAGTCTGTGGCTCTTTTTTGAGAAGTAAATGTAACATATGAATCTCTTTGTTCTGACCTGTCATTTTTTCGTCCAGTGATTCATATAGCTTTGCTAGCGACAATAAGGCCGTGTTCATAGCACTCAAAGCATTATTGAGTGCCGATGCCTCAGGAAAAGAGAATCTATTGTCTTTGTACGGCATCTGACTATCACGTATAAAATACGGATGATTATTGTCGGGTTCGTTAAATCTAGTACGTCTAGGCGTTGGAGCTATAAATGATACATTTGATATATTAGATGAAGATTTTTCAAACAGTACTGGTGATTTGTACAGATCTTGATTCTCATTCGCCAATGTTGGAGTAGTGTTTGGTACTTGTCCTTTGTCAGGGGTAATACTTAGTGGTTTTTGTAAGTTGTCATCTAGTTGGATCAGATCACCCGTATTGGAACATATGTACATCACCTCAGGTGTTACTGATTCAAGTGGACTCGATGCATTCAGAGACGCTAAAGTATCGTTACCAAAGTCTCCTACTGCTGTTATTTTTACATACTCAGCTCGCAATAAATGTTGAGCTGCAACGGAACAAATAGGTGCAACCGTGGGCGATTTAACAGGACACACTTCAGAGTGAGTGTCGACATTGGCAGTTACTTGGGGGATAAATATTTCTCCTGTTGTGTATGCCATAGCGATCGTGGCGTCCGTTACTTCTCTGCTCATTTGTTGTACATTATCAAGACAAGCTCTTGTATCAGTCATTGCTTCCTCTGATTCAGCCAGGGCCGAAGCACTAGTACAGGCTGAATGCGGAGCCGTGACCGAGATCGAGCTCGGAATTGGCAACGTATTTATCTTGCTTTGTGGGGGATTAGATTTTCCCAACCCCACAGTATCTATTGTACAGAAGGTGCGAATATCCACATTTAGAGAATTTGCACGCTTTCTGTCTTTATTATCTTTGAGTCTTTTAACAATTAAAGCTTTCTTTGTGAGAGGGGACAAAGGATTGTAAATATTTGACATGTGCTCTGGCATTCCTGTTTTCAGCGAGTTAATTTGTCGAGACATGTCACACAATGGAACACAATCAATAATGTATAAGAGTAGGATAACAGCCTCACTTCAGATCAGAAGCCGTTCTCCCACCAAACAACGGGACAGCAGCCAAAATACTACTCAGGATGGGTTATAGTTAAAAGTGCAAGAGTGATTACGCAAAAATATAAAATATATTCCTATAACCTCAAAAATTGATGTTCATAGATCCCACCATTTATTAAGAGTAATAAGGGAGAAGGAATCTTCGCAGCCCCGAAAATGAGGTAATATAAGGTCAGGGGATCTTCAAACAGTGTCACTATAAATAGAGCTCTCAATAAAAAAAAGATTAACACAATTTGTAAAATACAAGTGATAAAATATCATTACTAAGAAGAATTAAGAGTGAATCAAAGTCAGTATTTCATAAATGACACTTATAACAAGATTAAAATTAGCCATTGATTGAATGCATTAATTGTATAAGACTGAAATGTTTGGCTTTTTATACGTAAAATGTCATCAATGATGAGCAGCAGGCAAATGCAAATAACCACCTGGTTTTGGGAACGCCCGACAGTTTAAGGAGCGGCCTTAGTCCGACTCTCCCCCCCACCAGGATGGTCTTTATACGTAGAATGTGCAAATAATTTTCTTATTCCTGATGTAATCTGCTTACAATATTTTTCACCGTTGATGGAATTTCTGGGCACAGCAAGAGGCACTTTAAGAATTACAGCACGCCAACGCCACAATACGCCCGACAGCCTAACAGCACCAGCCCTTCTGCCTCCAGGGCTTACGCCGCGAGGGTGGCTGGGGTGGACTTTTAACTCGGGCTGAGGTCACGTGACTGGTCAGGTGATCGAGGCTGGGCCCCACCTCCTCCAGGAAGTGGAAGCGAGCTGGCAAGAGTTATGGAAAACTCGCAGTGCCAGTAGTAAAAGGACTCCAAAAACGAACGTTCAGGGCACAGTTCGTATGCACAGCAAACACGCCTCTCAGGCGGCTGGGGCGGTCTTTTAACTCGGGCTGAGGTCACGTGACTGGTCAGGTGATCGAGGCTGGGCCCCACCTCCTCCAGGAAGTGGAAGCGAGCTGGCAAGAGTTATGGAAAACTCACAGTGCCAGTAGTAAAAGGACTCCAAAAACGAACGTTCAGGGCACAGTTTGTATGCACAGCAAATGATGTGCACCTAGAAGGATTTGATCCACAGAACCATGTCCTTCCAGAAACACATAGCCAAGAAGGCCCAAGTTGCCTGCCTCAGAATCTCTACCCTTTAAAGAGTCAAACCCTTCATCCACCCACTGGACATCCGGACCATAGTACACACCCTTGTGCATCACACATATTGATGGGGTAAATGCTCTCCTGACTGGGCTCCCTGCTGCTCACCTGGCTACCCTAAAAGCAGTCCAACATGCTGCAGCACGTCTGATTACAGGAGCACAGAAATGTGGCCGAATTACCGCCATCCTGCGCAAAATGAATTGGCTTCCACTCCAAGTCAGGATACTGTTGAAGACTGCATGTATCATCTACAAAGTAGTCATAAGTAGCAAACCAGCGTACCTGCCAGCTAAGATCCACTTATCTGGGGACACATGATCTTCGGGGCAGAAAATTGACCAACCAGCTTGAATAACTTGTCTACAAGGGGAGGGGACCCTCAAACAATCATTCTCTTGTCATGCACCCACCCTGTGGAATTCAATCCCGGTGTCGACTCAGTATGCCCCCAGCATTCTTCAATTTCACAAATCTCTCAAAACATGGCTCTTTCAACAACACCTGATCAAGGACTAACTCCAACAGACGCACATACTGACATGCAGACCTCAGAGAACTGTGTTTCTGTAAAAAGATGGCAGTCCATATGTTGGCTACCCACACTCTGTATAGTGCTCAACTGCTCTCGACCTAGGTCTGTGCTTTAAACAATAACAAATAAAATGTGGGTGAGGAATGACTAGATCCTGAAGACTGGCATCTAATGGGCACTATGAGTGTCCCTGGCCATGTGACGGGAGCAAGGTGGGCTGACAAGAGTATCATCACCAGACCTCCACTGAATCCAACATTCACTGGCCAGGGGCGGAACTCATCCTATTTATTCACCACCTTGCCTGTACGTAAACCCCAGTAGATGACTTCATCACATATTTCTACTCCTTTTCCTACTGTCTCCTCTTATGGCCCTTTAGATATGACTGAACTGGCAAGTGGATTTTAATGCTTGTTAATAGGATATCTCGGGTCACTGTATCACCTTTTGTGGGTCCCCCAATCAAATGACTAAGGGCCTCATTACACGGTAGGCGGTAGGGATTTACCGGCACCGGTAAAATACCGGTACCGGTAAATCCCTGCCGCCTTACTACGAGTTCCCTTAGCGGGTTGGAGTTTTAACGCCTGCTTTTTGCAGGCGTTAAATACCAACCCGCTAAGGGACCTCGGAGCTAATTACGGCACCGCAAAATTGCGGTGCCGTAATTAGCGCCTTCCCCATTCCCATAGAGCCCTATGGGGCAGAAATGGGAATGGGGAAGGGCAATGGCAGAAGGGGGATTTACCGCCCCTCCAACCTTGGGATGGGGCGGTAAATCCCCTTTCCGCCAAGGCGGTGCCGGTATTTTACCGGCATGAGCCATGGCGCTAATAGCGCCATGGCTCACCGCCTACCGTGTAATGAGCCCTAAGCCTTTTTTCTACCCTCCTTCACCTGCACATAAGGTGCCAATGGTCAAATTGGAACAAGTCTGTTCTTAGGATTAATTTCTCTGGGAGGCCAAGTAGCTCTGCAATTTTGGCCTCACACTTCTTTTTCTCACTTCGTACCTCAAACATGCCTTCAGATACACATCTGATCTCTGTGACCACAAGTAATGGTGCAAGAAGATGATGATTACCTATTTGGCCAACACTAGGTCTGACTGGACCAAAGTTTGCAGGCTCACCAATACCCAAATGGCTTGCACTTGCTGCCTCGCGATGTTGAGTAATAAGTTCACCCTGGTTCCCCTTCGAGGACCATTTCAGGCTGTTTCTGGAGTTTTACATACTGGACTAGCCACCAGTTGTTATTTGCACCAACATTATCTTCTAAGACACAGTGAGCCTCATTACGACCCAGACGGAGGACCATGGTGCTAATAGCACCATGGTCCATGCCGGTAACTTACCGACTCCGCCATGGAGAAAGGGGGAATTACCACCCCATTACAAGGTTGGCGGGGCGGTAATTCCCCCTTCCTCCATGGCCCGTCCCCATTCCCATTTTTGCCCCATAGGGCATAATGGGAATGGGGAAGGCGGTAATTACGGTACCGCAAATTACGGTACCGTAATTAGCACTGAGGTCCCTTTGCGGGTCCATTCCTTAACGGCTGGTAAAACCAGCCATTAAGGTGGGAACCCGCAAAGGGACCTCGTAATCAGGCACTAAGGGATTACCGGTACAGGTACCCTTACCGGATCCGGTAATCCCTTAGCGCCAGGGTCGTAATGAGGCCCAGTAATTGAAATACATGAGCTCAGGTGTTGGTAGTGGTGGACATACAAAGGCCAAATGTCCCAGCTCTTTACAGGCATAATATTGAACCACAATCCTCTATGTTGACGAATGATTACCTTGCTGGAAAAAATAAACAGTCAATAATAGACTGTAATTATAATGAATTTCTTAAATAACAAGGGTAAAAAAATTGAATTGAATATCGAACTGCAAATAAGATTTGCAGGTTGGAATTTTATTTTAAAAACATGTCTAGCTGGAGTTAGTAAAAAAAGTTAAAAGGGAAGGACTATTGGAGGCTTCAGGGTTGGAAGAGGGAACGGGTACTTGTAAGTTTGGTGTTGGTAGTATGAATGTTGGATAAGGGAAAGGACTAAACATAACTGTACAAACATTTTAAGAAAGCAAACACATTATTGTAAAAACCACTGGATAACACTCTGATACCGTAGATCATGAATGCAAGCAGACATTAGGCACGGTAAATAGGGTAGCACGACATATTTTCCACCGTTGTTCGCAGATTTTTAAATAACTGTCTCAGGGTTTTAAAAATACTAACATCCTAACTGCTAACATGGGGGAAGCTGAACTCTATTAGCTCGTCTCCAGCAGATCGCCTTCTTTAGGAACAACACCAGACGATACATTCAAGGTCAGCGTGGCAGTCCCACGGTTACTTGTGGCAGCTGGGGAAATCGATCTCTTCCAAGGAGGCACTCTCACAACACCTACAGCGGTTTCAAACCGTCCCCTGGCCAGTATGTATGGGAACAAGAATGTAGAATGAAGGGACGCTATGAGAAGAGCCAATCAAACGGTACGTTTTGGTGTCCCTAAAAAGCAACAAGTACACAGTATGGGCCAGATTCATGACATTTTTTTCATGGTTCAAAGTGACTTTGCACTTCTGAAAAGTGACTTTGCGCTGCCAACACAAATCCTCATTCATGGAACTGTGCAAAGTGTATTTTTGAAGTGCAAGGACAGTGCAAAGTCATTTTGTACTGCAAAAATGGCTATGCACTGACTTTGCACTGCAAAAATACACTGCACAGTTCCATGAATCAGGATTTGTGTTGGCAGTGCAAAGTGAATTTTCAGCAGTGCAAAGTCACTTTGAACCATGCAAAAAATTCCATGAATCAGGCTCTTAGTCGGCAAACATTTTTGTGAGGTTTCTCATTGAGCAGTTGCCGTATGAATGTCTCTTTTCCCATTAGATATGGGTGTCTCGTGTTCCTTCCTTTTTGGTGCTGACCAACGTCAGACAAATAAAGATCGCAGGTCAGCACAATCATATTAATAATAATTGTAAATAGTTTGCAGGGTGGAGCGGGAGGAAATGTGGCAACACACGAGGGTGGAACAACCTGGGAGAGGGCAGGTCTGTTTGCTCCAATCATGTCTAACTAACATATGTTTAGCTATAGGGGCATAACGTATTCTTAACAGTCATCTTTGTGAGAATGGCGAAGGCTTGAAGTTTGAAATGCAACTGTTTCTAACTTTACACACATTGTATTAGACGTATAAATGTATTGTTCACTCTGAGCCAGTTTGTCAGCTTTCATCAACCAGTTCTGTTCCACAGTGCTGTTTGATTTCTGCTTGCCCAGCTGTAATAAACAGTGTTATTTCTTGCCTACTCCTTCTTGCACTAGTACTGGTAACTCATTGTTTAAATGCCTTTAGATGACCCCTAATACATGTTTGGAGGCCCCAGTGAGATCCTCAGTTCCTTCAGTCAGCTGAGGGTCCAGTAGACCTCTATGGGGGAGCGGGTCTGGCGACCGCAGACCAGTTCCACATGCAACACCGAGGAGGCCCTGCAGAGGCTGAGTTCACGAAAGTCTGCCTGGTCCTCAGCGCCACCTGTACTCAGGGTAGGAGTGAGCCTGCACAGGAGGCTCAGTTGCAAGCGTATTCGAGGATCTCTAGGACACGTGAGGGTATCCGATCAAGAACGCTCTGTATCGTGGTTACATGCTCATGGTAGAGGGAGGGATTGTATTTTATGGTGTTTAGGATGCATCCTCAAGGTGAGAGGATGATCAGCCATAGTAGTAGTAGATTTTAGTACATCCCACCCCATAGGGAGTGGATGTGTGTGGGTACACCTGCGTTACAACTGGGGAGGTGCATAGTGAGAGGCGAACGCCGTGAGATGGGTATTGAGCATAGTGCCGGCAATTGTATAGTTGCATCATTTAGGGGAGATGGGTGTCATTTTTATTGTGCAGTTGTAGGAGCAGTTTTCTGAAGGAGTGGAGAGGGACGCACGTATGTTAGTAAGTGCTGTTTGTATTGTTTTTGTTGTATTGACCAAGGTGGAAGGGTCACTGCCGACAGGTACCTGATGTAGAATGGTGCGCTTGGCATTCTAGAGATGGGCAAGAAGAGGAGAGGTGGCTTGGTGCCCACCTACACTAACATAGGGAAGAGAACAGCCCGTAGAGAGAGCCGTTGCATTACTAACATGGAGTGAGTGGACAGGCCTGGGCAGAAGGTCAGTGTGTCTGATAAGTTGCTAGGCAACCGTATCAAATGAGGCTAGGCTGCCGTATTCCTCTTCAAGGGAAGTGCGTCGCCGGATGGCGCTAGCCGGGCCTCCTTCCTAAGGCCGACTACTTAATGTCAACTTCTGTCTGGGTCTGGGTCTGTCCGGGCCAAATGGAGACAAGCGCCTGTCCTGCTGCCAAATCTACACAAATGCTGCATCTAGGGTAAGCTACAACATCATTGTCCATTCTACCTCGTAATACCGTGTATCACTTTCACCGTCTATGATCTACTGACTTCCATACTGGCGACTGCTAATCACTCTTCATTAACTGTCCACTGCACCACCAGCAGCACCATGGAGTCAATCTCACAGTGGCACATATCATCACGTATCTTCTTTCAACCTCGAACGCCACAGCTCTCTTCAGAGAGTACACACGTCCGCCCGCAGTCTGTACCGTACCAAGTGCCTTGAACACTGAAATATGTTGCCGTGATTTCAGAAGTCACGACCCGAGAATTATGCACTTTGCGTTGTATTATGTGCATGCCCTCCTATTTTTTGTGCGCCCGCTCCCCTTGCAGTGATGCTCTTCCGAACATAGCACTTTCTGCTGAGTCCGCCTCGAATGGCACCACATTCGAACCCATGATAAACCCCTGTCAAGACTCACTAGGATACTTGCCATTGCCGCATACAGAGGCGCGCCTCGCCTTTGTAAGGAATACTCATGTCTTCCCATAATATTCAATTTGTTTGCTACATCTGGCCTTTTTGAACCCTAAAACAGAATTTCGAACCTGAGTGCGCCACCCTGCTTAGTCAACGGCTGTATTGCCTCTCTCACTTTGCCCGGCACCTAAACTGACTGTCATACCTTCTATTGATGTCTCTAATACACTAGCATCCGGTCCGTAGATACCAGCTCCATAAGGGCACATCATCATCGGTATAACTTGCTCCTTCCGCCATCGTCTCTCCCCAAGTGGAGCTCCACTTGAGATTAGTTTGCTGAACTTCGCTCAAAACATTGTGTCACAAATCGCTATCTTACATTTGTCGCCCTGCTCAAAAACTGCGATATTGAACTACCCACTGGTATTAGCCTAGCCGCCGGCTCCTATGAGTCCAAGCGCACCACTAGCATATGCACGGTTGTTATGATACATGCTGTATTCTATCTACCTGTACTTGATCACTGTTATTATGATATGTGTTGCACGCCATGTCCCTGTATTTGATTACTAATGTGAATCTAGTATAGCCTGTGCACCCACCAGAGGGACTTGCACTATGCTGTCATTGAGTAACCTATCTGCTTCTTTCTTGTTACTCACTCCCTCCGGTCTACCTCAGCACCGATCTACCACCCTCGTACTGCTGCTTTAGCATCTCCACATAACACCTCTGCCTAGGGTTCATTACTCCACACCACAGCACACCCTCCAGTAGGGACTGTTGCACGCCTTCACATTGTGCCTTTGGCCCCTATAGACTGCCTCTCCACTGCACCTCATTCCTACTGGTAAATAGCACCACTCTCACTTACAGCAACCCGCCAAGTACACTCATAGGTGCTAATACCGAATCACCAGCATAATACCTCACTTAGGCCCATGCTACCTCGCTCTATAGTGCCTAGCCAGTCGCACTTGAGCCATGACTACCTTACGGAGAGTCACACTCACTATGGATACCATACTACCGCTGTTTCACACCATAACACCCACCAAATTCCTACCAGTCCTGCAGTCTCTCTCACCTCCAGACACATTGCACACAGCCTCAGACACTATGGCATATTCTATTTCCCCTGCAGATTGGATCACCCGTTTTGCCTCCCCACATACACCTCTGATTCCATGTCCTTCCAACCTCAGAAATGCAAGAATTGGTTCACACGTCCCTCGCAGGGAGAGAATCCACAGAGTACTGGCCCTTCACCACCCTAACAGGACGCGCATACCATCTACACCCACTCCCCCACCTACATCCACCTACCTTCATAGTGACGTTAGCCCCACCACACACCACTTCCTTCTACAAGAAACCACAGTTTTTGACAGTCCATCCTTTAAAGGAGGTTTGATCAATTCACGCCAGTTGGTCGCTCACGCTCCCGACATTGCGGACCTCATTACCTCCAACCAACTGGACTTTCTCGCCATTACCGTAACCTGGCTACACCCAGCTGCCGGCCCCTCACTATCACTAGCCATTCCTGACAACTATACTATCATTCGTTCAGACAGAGATACTGGGAAAGGTGGCGGAGTGGCTTTCAAAGCTAGATCCCACTTGAATCTCAGAAACTTCTCAACCTTAGGCCTACCCTCAGCAGAACTCCTTTCAGTTAACCTCTCACTGTCTGACACCGCACCATCCTACTCCACCTCATATGTAGACCCCCAGGAGCTATTTCCTCCTTCCAGGAAGACATCACCCATCTTCTAACCCTAAAAACTAAACCAGGGTCACAAATCATTTTACTAGGCAACCTCAGTCTTGGGCTTTATGACCCGAATGAGTCTAGCGCCTCCTCGCTGGATGACACCATCAAACAACTAGGCTTCGCTCAACGTATCACTAAGCCTACCCACTCCAAAGGCAGAATGCTGGATTGGCTGGCTGCCTCGAATTGCGACGTGGCTGTGCTCACTAATACACCCTCTGCTTGGTCAGACTACCATTGCAATACCTTTTCCATACCTAAAGGTACTTGCACTAATACACCAGCTGCCATAGCTCCACAATCTTTGTCCAGGAACAAACGCAATATAACCTTGGCAAACCTTCTGCCACTGCTACAGCACATCACCAACCCACTCACCAACCCAGACACTGACCCTGCCTCCTTGGTCGACCTTTACAATGTCACCATGGATCAAGCCCTAAACCAAATTGCCCCGCTAAAAATGAGGAAGGCCAAACCAGCCGCCCACTTAAATAAATGGTTCACTGACAAACAAAAAGCGATACGCATCATTAAAAGAACATATGAAGCAAGTTGAAGAAATGCCCCATCTTCCCCTAACAAGGAAAGATTCTCCGCTGCTGCTGACAATTACAAATCGGCCATCACTAATACAAAAAAGGAGATCTACAATACCAGAATTCAGAATGCTAAATCCGATACTTCCTCTTTCAAAAACTTTTCAGTCCCTAACAACCTCAAAGAAGCATGGGTCATGCCTCTTCTAAAAAAAACAGCCTAGATCCCAACATCCCGACAAACTACAGACCCATTACAGCAGTCCCATTTCTCCTGAAGAGATTGGACAGAGTGGCCTATCTGCAAATTCAGCAACATTTGGAAGATAATACTCTCTTAGGCCTGTGACAATCTGGCTTCAGACCGAGGCATGGGACTAAGACAGCCCTTTTGGACCTCAAAATCCAAATGGACAAAGCCAAAGACAAGGGCAACCTGGCTATCCTGCTCCTGCTGGATCTACCGGCAGCCTTTGACATTGTCAACCACCGTATCCTGACTCAACACCTCTCCACCGCTGCTGCCTTCTCTTCGAATGCCACCAGCTGGATCTGATCCTTACTCTCAAATAGGACAACCAGGGTCTTTGGACCCTTGGTGACAGCCAATCTGGTCCCTATCCAGTGTGGAATCCCCCAAGGGTCCTGTGTTTCACCTACACTCTATAATATCTTTACAAAGCTTATCTTTGATCGGCTTGATGTCCTGGGTGTCACTTGCACAAATTATCCGGACGACACCCAGGTCCTCATTACTCTCACTGGTTGTTACGAGAAGGACTCAGTAAAGTTAAACGAGATCTGCTTAGAAATACAGGCCTGGATGGCCACATACAACCTTTGCTTAAACGACGATAAGAGGGATCTACTTATCGTCGGAATCGAGGTCCGCCTTAACAAACTCGACCCCCGTTACCAGTCTTTCAACATAGATGGTAACATTATTAAGTTTGCCAAAGAGGTCAAAAACTTTGGCGTATACTTTGACACCACCCTATCCCTTAAAAAACAAGTCAACTCCACCTCCTCCACCACAGCGTATACAATAAGCTTATCAACACTTGCAAACCTTTTCTGTCCACCAATAACTGCCTCACCCTGGCCAGGGCCCTGGTTTTATCAAGACTGGATTATGGTAACACCCTATCCCTTGGTTCCACCAATCACAACCTAAATAGACTACAAGTTCTCCAGAACAATGCCCTTCGGTGCGCCTTAAACATTCCACGCTACAATCACATCTCCACCTTTAGACAGGATGCACATTGGCTTCCTGTACATGACAGAATTACACTACGTTAGCTTGTAATCACCCATAAATGCCTGTCCAGAACAGCACCACAATACCTATCTGACAAATTCTCTGGGCATCGTTCAACCAGACCCACAAGATCACCCTATCTACATTGCCTCAACATTCCTAAATATAATCTGAAAACAGCAGGTGGGTCGGGTTTCCCAGTAAAAGCAGCAACATGCTGGAATACACTCCCCACATACATTAGAGCAGAACCCTCCTTCTGGTCCTTTAGATCCAAAGTGAAGGACATTCTACTCTGCCAGAAACATTAGCCTACCACTCTCTTGACATGTATCCTTTTGCACTTAACCAGATTCGTCCAATTTGTCAGTTCCCACTACATTGTCATTTCTATAACTTATGCATCTTCAGCCTGGGGGTACTTATATTTGCCTATTGCGCCTCTTGTACCCCTAATATCTGCCTTGCTACAGATACACAGTCCACCTTTATAACTTGGACCGATAACTGCTGTTAGCCTGTTGCTAGTATACTTGTAGGATTCTGGTTGTTTCTATTCTGCTTTCTTTTTCCAATGTAATGGACTGCTGACCACCTTGTAACCCTGGTCTCATTATTCTTTGTTTCTCGTCAGATTCTCTGTAATTGTAACATATGTTCCATGATAAGCGCCCAGATACCCCAGGGTTAGGTTGAGCTATAAAAATAATAAACTAAACTAAACTAAACTATACTACGAGTGTGCCTGTGGGCCTGTGGAGAAGGCCAGAGTGAAATAGAGCAATAGGGGGAGACGGGTGAATGAGAGTGAGTGTGGGTATTTTTGGGTAGACAGGTACAAAAGGGAAGGAGGAAAGAAGAGAGGTGTAAGTAGGGTTCTGGGGTAGTTAGGGTATAGGGGAGGGATAATTAAAAATAGGGAGATAATGGCTTATTGAGACAGTCCCCTCGACCATATGTGTGAAAAATTACTCCAATATCGCGATGAAATATTAAGGTATAACTTCGAGTGGGTCCAGGTGACTGCAGTTTAATGTTTTCATGCATGATCCGAGGAAGCAACGTTTGATATTAAAATAATAGAAAACATGTTCTCGTATTTATTAAAGACATATGAAGGATCCAAGCTGAACAGCAGGCAGAATATATTGGGGCTCTGGAGACTGTATGAGAAGAAGTGGGAGCCCACGACGAAAGAAGGTGAAAGGGACCGGCCAAGTGCTCCACCCCAGCTTTTTCGCGCCTATCCAGCATTAGGAATGCCTAGAGGGAGAAGGAGGGGTGATGGGGAAAGGAAGGATAGAGACACCGAACAGGATGACGCACACAAAAAGGGAGAGAATAAATACTTAGCAGACATTGAGAAGATCACACGTCAACAGGTGGACGCATTATTTAATTAAGCAGAGAGGGTGAATGAACAGGAGGTGTGGAGGAAGGATAAGCAGAGAGGGGACAAGGGGGATGGAAAAGAATGGTTGTCGGAAAGGATGTAATTCAGACTGGGTGATGCGGCACAAGAACAGGCAGAGGAGGAGGCAGAAGGAGACAAGGGTAGTATAGCGTCAGAGAATGAAGAAGTAGGACAAGATTTAAGCAAATGGAGAGGATGAACAATCGATCACTGTCAGGGAGAGCAGAAGGGGATGGAAGCAATGGAGATGCAGGGGAATGCGAGGAGCCCTGGAGGAACTGGTCAACCTCCCTTCAAAGCAGGAAGGAGAAGGTCAAAATAGGGCTGGCACAGGTGACAAAGGGGAGGGGAGACAATGCAGATGCCCTTATTACAAAATGGGAAAGAGGAATGGCAGACAATGGACAGAGACAAACTAATATGTAGCATGCCCTCCCTTGTGGCTGGGGCTAGCAAGTGGATAGATGCACTCAAGAGACATCAGGGTTTGACACTGGAAATAGGGGACATTAAAGGTTAATTTGCAGCCATAATAGAAGGGCGAGGAGATAGAACATGGGAGCAGGCAGGGGACAAAGAGGTGAAATTGAGTACCAATGCACACAATGGGGCTCCTTTAAACAACTGCAGAACGCACGTGAGGTAGGTTCTGAGAATTATATCCAGATAGTTCAGATTTAGGGGCAAGATGAAGACTGACGAGGGCCCAGCAGAGTATATAAAAAAAAAGGTCCAGGACCTTTGAATGTTGGAAACGTGGAAGCCCTGGGATGAATTCATACCACTGTTCTAGCACATATTGGTAAAGGGGCTGGCCAGCATATGTCCAGGCATCTTTAGACAAGATTGTAGGAATAGAAGCAAAGGGATGGCCATATATACAGGCAACGACAGGGCACTATTGTGAAAGGAAGCAAGAGAGCGAGAGGCAGGAAGCAGAAAATGCTACACAGGCAAAAAATAGGCTGGTGCAAAATAAATTGGCACAGTAAACAATGGAAGGGGCAGTGCTCATACCTGATGCTGCAACAGTTGCACCCACCCAACAGGAGGGTTTCCTGAGGGGAATATGCTGCGACAAGGGGGAAATGTGCCACCACTGTATATGCCACAATGGGGAGCTCCACAGCAGGGAAATTATATACCGGGGGTGGGGTTCTTTCCAATGGGGAATGACTACTGAAGGTGGTAATTCCCCAAAATACAAATATAAGATCATAGTAAAAGGACATACCCCAGTAAGGAATGAGACCAGGAGAAAGGTTGAGAGTAAAACAAAGTTTTATAGAAGTAATGCATGCAGATGACTCTGCTGCCTTGAGAGCGCTCTGCCAGACAATACAAAAACAGTACATTGTAAGCCTAGAAACATCACTAATGACGTTTCCCTATAGGTACATCAATTTGCATCAGGATTGGCGGAAGACATGGCTACATTATAGTAGAGCAGGGACCAGCTCCAAAGGATTGGCTGGCAGCTTAGAGGTCCGGTAGGCATCACGTGTGTCAGCTTGGCTCATCCTTGCAAGGTGACGGTCAGGACGGGTCCATGGGAGGAGAATGCTCTATCTAAACTAAGCTACACAATATCTCCTGACATGCAGTGAATAATGCGAATACATAACATAAACCACATACTGTCATACGAGGATACCTATAAATTGTAGACTATTATTTATACATTCCCGCCTCAAGTCTTTGTAGAAGTACAGGGTACAAAGGTCTTGCCCTCCAGGTGCGTTATCAGAGGGGTTGATCTAGGATTTATTTGTTATGGCACCCCAGAGCTTGAGGGAATGGATTGATAGTAGTTGGTTTTAGGCGAGATATATGATGACATGAGACCAGTTATATTGGGGGCACTCTAGGGTGGTCAGTGGGGATGGGTCACACTCCTGCTACATCAAAGGGAGAATGGAGGGGCAGAATGTTGTGCAAGCAATAACTTCCAAGGGTGGGGGTGAAAGGAGCAGGAGCAGGAGCATGTTTGTGGAGACGGATGGCCCACAAATCACCCCGGTCACACACAGGGCAGTGATCTCAGAGGAAGGAACAGAATACACTTTTCACTTGTAACAATTTACGCAAGGGCATCCGTGAGAAATGAACTTGGGCGGCACAGACACAGGGGGGTGAGAAGGGGGCTGTCAGTGTTCGCTGTGCTCTGCGCTGCAAAGGGGAGAGAAGGCTTTTCAGTTAGAAGGATGTGCCCTTGTCCAAAAATGGAGCTGAGAGGTGCACAAAATGGAATCCGAATGTGTCTTGCAATAGCCCCTCTTCCGCTGTTGATAGGTAAGGGCAATGGAGGATGTCTCCCTTCTATTGCACAAGCATTAGGTTTCTTTTCGTGCCAAATGTACAGGGTGGGGCAAAAAAAACCTCCTCCCTTATATTCCCCCTTTCGTTACATCTAACGTAACAAATTACTTTTATTGTTATTGCCACTCCTGAGGTGCTCAGCCTCTTTTACCGCCTCGTCCAAGGCACGGGTCCCTTTTATGGGCATCCAAGCTCTGCATAGCCCTCCTAAACTCACAACCCATCTGGCGTACTCATCAGGAGTACATGCATGTTTATAACCCCATCTCCATCCAGGTTAACTCACACCTGCCTGTACCATTGTAGATCCTGGGGTTCCTTGATAGTTGTGTGGTACAAATTGTCCACCTTGTCCCCAGTGTTGCCATATACTGCTGTCATGCAAAATTTGGGTTCTGGGTTATCGCCTCTCTGTATTTGTGCATCTTTCTTTGCCTGCACCCTTACCGGACTACCTATTGTCACCATCATCATTGCACTACTAGGCATGGATTTCGCTCAACATCGAACGCCTACCTGGCACACACAAAAAATCAGCAACACGAACACTATAGCAGGCACAAGTATTTTTATGCTGGTCCCAAACCAGGAAAGAATCCAGTCAAAAATGGTGTTAAACCAGTCGCTTGGTTGTACCCCACCTTCTTTCTTCGTTCTTTTCCGAGGTTGTGAACTGCAGTTATCATATGTGATAGGGTCCCATTGTCAGCATCAGCAGAAGGCACAAATGTGCAACATGCACTCCTGATTTTTCGGCAAACATCCCCGTCCATTGCTGTGAGGAGGTCCAGGACGTAGCGGTTTTGCAGGGTCATCAACCACAGGGCTCTAAGTTCCACTTTGATGACGTTGAACCACTCTTCAGTGTCATTTGCCAACTGTATTAGTTCCCACCTCACTATTTGGAGCCATTTGGTGTTGGCTCGTGCCTGGATGCTTGGTACGAGTGATGCGAGAAATGTCTCTGCGGTACTGAAGAGTTTGTACTGGTCAGGTATTTGTGCCAAAAGTTCTGAGGATTCTCTGGAAATGTAGTTCGATGCTGTCTTCTTGCGAGACACTCTGTCCTGTAACTCATCTAACTCCTCTTCCGACAGGATGTCATATGTGGGGGGTTCTTTGGTTGTTGACTGGGGTGCAGGAGACATTCTGGCGGGCATCCTCTGCCCCTGGACATGGCTCTCTGGAATCACCATTCGGGCCGAATGCAGTGTGGCCAGGGCACAGGTACCTCTCCATGACTGTGGGAGGTGCAAGTATGCTTGTTTGCTGTATACCCACTAAGTGTCCATTAAGCCTGCTGTGACTTTCGTCATGTTGAGGAGGATGAGTGTTTTATTGCAGTGTTTATTTGATCCCATGGGCTCTTTTACTTCTTCGTGAAAGCAAAGTTCATATTGTACTTCTCGTTGGATCTTGATGGGTTTTTAGTTACCCATGTCAGTTTGGCAATGTGCCGAGACCAAGTTGGACTGCATGTTTTTTCTACCCATTGAAATTATTCCTCTGACAGTCCTCACAATGCTTCTGCTTTGCACATTACTGATTCTTCTTGCCACCTATTTTCCGCAAACATTGTCCCTTGTATAACAAAAAATGGCTCCTTCACTCAGAGTACTCCTTGAGGCTTGCTGTGGCACGTTTTTCCATTCTGCAGCAGCTGTATTGTTACTGTGTGTGCCTGGAAGGTACTCTGAATTCTACAAAGTGCTAGATGAATGAGACACTGGGCACCCACCAAAGGCATTTCCTGGGGTATGAGGACACTGGGCATTCCAGAGGCTTGGGGTATTAAAGAACAAACATAGCAACTTTCGTTTGTTGCCTGTTTAGCCATGGCGCTCATATCAGAGTACCATTTATTAGACTGGTTGACGGGAGTCTTCCACTTCATCTAATCCCAGGCCATGATGCGCATTGTATCTTTTACGTTCCGCCCCCCATTTCCGCCTTCTGACACCCCCTAGACCATTGTGTAACTTCATTAATTTTTGATACGGTATGGGGAAAATTCCTGACCAAATTTCATCATGATATTCACTAGTCCTCTGGCAAGGCTGTGGGATAGATTAGATTTGCAAGGTTGGGGTTTGGGACACAAAGTGTGTGTACTCGCCATTTGAGGTAGGTTTATCGGTCACTTGCATGTGTATATGTGGTACTGATACATCAAAAATTCAATTTTCACCATTGTAATGGTTTGAATTGTCACCATTGTAATCATTTGAGACATTGTCATCATAATTTATTGCAGAGTATGTAAATAGTGGGGCTTTGACAGTACAATTCTTGTATAGAGAGGTGAAATTAAGATGTGTTACGTACACATACAATCCTTTAAAAAGTTACACTATTCTTTTCTAAGCAGCTTGGTTAAGAGCAGTTTGGAACAGAGAAGAGAGAGAGAGAGAGAGAGAGAGAGAGAGATAGAGAAAGAGGAAGAGAGAGAGAGAGAGAAAGAGAGAGGGAGAGAGAGAGAGAGAGAGATACGGGATGTCACAGTTCCACTTCACATATTTAAGAAGCTGTACATTGCAATTGTATTTACATTTCTCTTCTGTTGCTGGTATTTACATATACACCTATTCTTTGAACCTTTCCTTATCATGGTACAGCCATTTCTTATTCTTGTGGCTGTTCACTTTCGGGCATCGTACTGCTATGTGCTTTGTGCTTTCCTGACTTTAGAGAGGTGTATCCAGTATTTCAGGCCCCTAACTTTTACTAAAGAAGGTGTGCCGTATATAACTTCATAAGGACCATAACATCTTGGAGGGTTCTATCTCTGCACAAAGCTGAGCATGTATACAAATTCCCCAGGCATTAACTGAGAAGTGGGACTGTCTGTTGCTGGTTTGTTGGTGTCCGTTTCCCCTTCCCTCATGAATGGTGGTGATATCTGCTTAGCTGTACTTCTCACTGCTCTTGTGAGTTGTGTCAAATATTCCTTAAACTCATCCCCCAGTACAGTGGCCGCGCTGTGATCATCAGATGTTCTTCTTACTGGGGACAGCAGTTTGGGGATACGTATCCCAGTCACAATTTCATGTGGGGACAACTGATGGTCCTTGCTTGGCTGCGTTCTCAGTTGGAACAGAGCTATGGGTAGGCAATACACCCAATTCTTTTTGAGGGTGTGGCATAGTTTGGACAGTCTGCTTTTGAGGAGGCTGTTTATTTTCAACCACATTGTTCGCTTGCAGGTGGTATATCAAACACAATTTGTGTTTTACTTCTAGCAGGGAGGTTACTTCTTTGAAAAGGTCATTTACAAAATGGGTCCCATTATCTGACCGTATGATGTCACAAATGCCCCAACGTGGGAACACCTCTCTCACCAAAAATGTTGCAGCACATTTCGCATCTGGGTGTGCATAAGGCCCTGCTTCCACCCAACGAGAAAACGGACAAGCCACTACTATGAGGTACCTTGCCCCATTACACCTCTCTCCCATGTCTACGTAATCTATGTGTAGCTCTCGGAAAGGTCCGATGGGGCATAGGCGTGTTCCCTGTAGCATTCTGAGTGTCATCCCAGAGTTGTAAGTTTGGCAAGTGATACATTCTATTGTCATTTTTTTAGGTACTCCTGGATGTTTGGGACAAACCTCTCATCTTGAATATCTGCGGCTATTTGTTGTTTTGAAGTGTGCACTGGGAAGTGGAGCTGCTGGAATGGTATGTGTAATATTTCTACAGGCATTATTACTTTTCCTGTTATTACCTGACACCAGAGGAGGTCTGTTGGTGATTGTCTGCAACCCCTTCTTACCCATATTTCTTGTTCCTCATTCAGTGCATGTTTTTGTAGCTCAATTATCTGTGAAATGGGCACTGAGTTATATCCCTCGTCCTTGTTTGTTTTCCTGCGTTTTATTTTTAAGTATACATTCTACTGCTTGGGGTTTGTGAAGGTATGGTGGCATCTGCTGCTGCATTTCCTAATGAGATGACGTCATTGTTATTGGTGTGCGCCTGGCGTTTTACCAAAGCAATCACTGAGGGCTCAGCTAATGCTTCTATCAGATCATTTAATAACTGAGCGTGTTGTACTGGGGATCCGTCTGCCCTCTTGAAACCCCTCCTCTGCCATCATGATAGCCCTGCATGTACTGTGGTCGCCACGTACGCCGAATCTGAGTAGATTGTCACTGCGCATCCTTTGGCTGTGTGTAATGCCTCAATTAGCACTTTCAATGCTGCTGCTTGTGCTGAATAGTGTGAGGGGAGTCTCTTTTGCACTATGATCTTATATTCTTCCCCCCTCCAATCTCATCACTGCTGCACCTACATGTTTCTTACCTGTCTCTGGGTCAATGGATACAGACCCATCCACAAAGTACTCTTCACCTCACCCTAGGGCATTCTCACTTGCCTTGAGAATGTTGTCACCCTACCCCTCATAGGTAGCACAGTCATGTTCCTGCATGTCTTCCACTGTGCATTGCTCTGTGATAAAGGTGGCTGGGTTTACAGTTTAACAATACACTACATGTATGTTTGGGCTTGAAATTATTATGTTGTATGCTGTAGCCCGCTGTGTCTCTCGTATAGCAAAGAAAGAGTGTTCAACAAATAGTGTCACTGAGCACCCCATCACTATGGTGGCACTTTTTGCAATCGCAAAGGCGGCTGCTGCGAGAGCCTGTTCGCATGCAAAATGTCCCTGCATCACAGAATCGAGAGTGCCACTGTAATAGGCCAATGGCTTGTGGCCTAATGATGTTTTCTGTGTTAATACCGCGGTCATGAGTATGCCATTACAATGTGATAATAGGTAAAACTCCCGCTCATCATCTGGGGTCACCAGAACGGGTGCTGTCGCAATAATGTCTTTTATTGTGTAAAATGCTGTGATCATCTCTTGTGTCCATATTATTGCTGCACTCTCCTTTTGTGCCTCTTTGAGTGCCTGAAGTAGGGGGCATGTGTATGCTGCATAATATAGTATCTAGGCTCAGAAATAATTACATATGCCAAGGAATTTCTGCGTATCCTTTACTGTCTTGGGCATTGTTGTTGCATGTATTGCTGCTGCTCTGTCTGGAATTATTTGTTTGCCGTCTTTGGATATTAGCTGCCCCAGATAGAGTACTTCTGCTAAACAGTACTGCAACTTCACTTTGTCCACCTTGTATCCCATTTGTTCTAATACATTCAACAATGTTATTGAGTCTGCTCTACACTGTTCTTCGCTTTCACTGCAAATCAGAAGGTTGTCTACATATTGAATTATTGTGCTTTCGACATCAATGTTGCCAAGATCTTCATGAAAAATCCTGTTGAAAATACTTGGGCTTTCACAATATCCATGGGGTAATCTACAATGCTTGTATCCCCCCCACCCCAGGGTAAATGCTGTCAGATATTCAAATCCACTACTGTGAAGCATGTGGCTGTGGTTGGAATACTGCACAAGTTGGATGCAGGGTTTGGGACAAGGGGGAACTCTTTCTGTATGATGTCATTAAGTGGGTACAAATCCTGTATCAACCTCCAAGCCCTGCCCCTTGCTTACTTAATCGGATAAATCGCTGTATTACAAGACAAATGTGATGGTACAATGATACCTTGCTGCAGTAGTGCATGTATGGTTTCTTTTATCCCCTCCTCCGCTTCCCTGGACAGGGGGTATTGTTTGACCTGGGGCAAAACTGCACCTGGTTTGAGTTTTATTTTCACTGGTGTTACTTCCTGGAAGAGCCCTACATCGTGGGGTCTGGGGTCCACAAGCCTGTGGGTACCTGTTTCATATCTTCATCAAAAATGGTTGGCGGTGCACCGACACTGGCCACAAGGGGGTTAGTCACCCGTCTGTTTTGGATCATTATGTCACAGGGCATGCAAATTTCCATTATTAGCTCCCCGTCATTGACATCGTCAGTGACTAGCTCTTCATCTGTTAAATTGCGCAGTGCCACGTTTGGATCTATGCATAACACTGTCCTCCATTCACATCCATGCGTGTCCAGTCCTATTGCCACAATACGTTTTTCTGATACTTGCACTCCCTGTAAGTCTAAAGAGAGGACAGTACCTGGTACAATCTCTTGGGCCGCAACGGGCGCAAAATAAAATCAGATGGTACTCTCCATTCTTTCGATGTTATTTCTGGCACCACTCTCGCCAAGACCTGTATGCCATAAACAAACATGGCTGCATTCATGGGCACCCCCCTCACTGCTACTTCATTGGTTATGGTGTTAATCATTAGCATTGCCCTGAGTGGGCATACCCCTGGAGTTGAGCATACCACACCCCTTTCTGTAAAAGTGATGGTCATATTCAGCATACTAAGGAGGTCCCACCCCAGCAGATTTATCGGCGAGTCTTCGTGATATAGCAGGGGTGCTCACACTGTTTTCCCCCGTATTATTATATCCAAATCGTTAGTGTAGGGAACCTTTAAAATTGCCCTAGAGAATCCCTGCATTTCCAAATTCTTGTCTGAGGTACGATTTTTCTGCCCCTGAGTCCACCATAAAGATGAACTGCTTGTTTCGTATCTCCGCCCCCACCAGTGGTTCCTCGTCTGGACATAGGGTAGTTGATAGGACTGGACACGCAAGTGTTCTCTGTGGGCTGTCCTAATCTGGATGGGTATTTGTACCTGAAAAGGATAAAACGCGTTCCCCGACCATGGCTGTTCTGTGAAATGGCACTGGAGCACCATTCGCTGTAGTGGCAAATGGATTTGTGTGTGTGTGTGTGTTTGTCCCACTAAATGTTGGCGGGTTCACCACTGTTGCATCCCTGGTTGTGGCGCTTGAGTTCATTGCTGTGATTGTTGAGGCCCTTGTTGGTAATAGTGGTCATATTGCTCTTGCAGTCTATACCCTGCCATGGGTAACCCATACGTGCGGCCTGGGTGGGGGGACCAACCTGCTGTTTGTTGACAAATCGTTGTGCATTCTGATAGTATCCCATAGGTCGAGTGCAACATTCCCTTGAAAAATGGCCCCACCTCCCACAGGTCCAACATGTGCCCTGTCCCCCTACTCGAGGCCCTTGCCCTAGATATCCTCCTCTCTGTCCCCTCTGCCCACCTCTTCCTCTTCCAGGCCTTCACTGCCATTGGGGCCCCTCGTAGTGCTCCTCTCCAGCCCATTGCTCCAGCCCATTTGCTGCGCATGTTGCTGCCATCCTTTCCTGTAATGCTACTGACCCCTTCTCTCCGCCCCTCCCTCTCGCAGGGCATGGTGGCTGTTACCGCCGCAACCTTCACCAGCTTATTTTGTACAAGCTTCGCTTCATCCGCCAACCTTCTCTGTGCAATTTCTTTTTCCCTTTCTTTGATCCTCCTACAGTCGTGTACTATGATACTCTGTATTTCAGGCCAGCCCTTAGCGTCTATCCTGGCAATTCTATCTAGGGCCTACGGGAGGCCTCTTTTGATAATGAAGTAAAAAAGGGAGGAAGACTGGTCCCAAGCGGTGCCCGTCTCCGCTCTCCACATGTCCTGCACCCAAAGAATGTACTGCACAGCATCTTCCTCGTCCCTGATGTGCATTGCATCACAGAATGTAAATCAGGGGTGTCAGGGAAGGTTCTCCGCAGTGCATCGCATACCTGGGCCCTCATGTTATTAAAGGAGAATTCGTCACAGCGGTCACAATCGATCGTCACTCCCGGGCACCCTGCCTTCCCCCACACCCCATTTGCTTGATCACCCATGGCAGACACTACCAAGCTTTTAACATCCCCTATGGCCAGTGTGACCCCAACAGTATTTTTCTCAAAGGCATATATCCACTTGCGTGCCCCTCCTGACAGTGGAGGCAATGCTTTCAACAAATTAGTTTTGTCCATCAGCGCCCAAGGTACATAGTGAGGCCTCCTTGCTCCTTTGTGAATGAGTGGCATCTGCAACTTTGTCTTTCCTCCTGTCTTACTTACCTTTACTCCTTTCTTGTTTGTCAGTACCATATTTCCTACCCTGCTCCTGAGCCTGAGCTCCAACATTCTTCTATTTCCCTGTCAAATGCTACACTGCCTTGTTCATCACTTGCTTGGTCGCTCTCTCACTCTACTTATAATGCTTTTATTGGGGTGTTATTGAGGTGGAAAATAAATTCTCCAGACTTCCACTTATCCTCTGTTCGACTGGAGGGGTTCTTTGATGGAGACGGCAACGGCGTCTCCCCGCCCCCTGGCAACATTTGGCTCCTATCACACAGTGTTCTCAGCCATGTTAATTCTGTTTGTGTGGTGGTAAATTGTGCTTCTAAATCCCTAGGTAGCTGTGCAATGTTTACTGGTGGCGCGCATATGGGACCATAAAATACTCTGGGATCATAAGGGGGTGGGAGTACTGCCACGGGTGTGGAGGGCGATCTGGGCTGGGGAGAATACAATGGATCGATATATCCCTCAGAAGGTCTGGTTAGTAGTCGGTCAAGTTTTTTGGGCTCCCCTCCCTCACTTTCTCCCCCGCCCCAACTGCCTGGGCAGGTACCTCTTCAGGTGGCGCTTCTTTTTCTGTGCTAGTAGCAGGAGGCGTTTCTTCAAACATCCTCCAGAGATCCAGGACCTCTCGTCTATTTTGAAGTTGTTTTCCCTTGTATTTGGCCAGTAAATATGTTGTCACAAGGTCTAATACTCTTTTATCAAATGATCCCCCTTGTGGCCATCCCTGGGATGACCCTTCCCCTTTAATCTCTGTGAGCCATTGGTCATGATACTTTTTATCTTTTCATTGTACAGAGGGAGGTGTTGATGAATATGCATTTGTATTTGTATTTGTATTTATTTTCGTTTATACAGAGTTGTATGCCAAAGAGCTTTACATTATAACGACAATAATACATAGAATATAATGAAAAATGAATTGAAGCAAATTACAAACATGAAACAAGCCAACAAAACAGTATGTAGGGCAATTTACCTGGTTTATAATTGAGGATGGAAGGAGCAGGAAAGGGGAGAGAAGAGGGAGGCAGGACACGGAAATAAAAATGAGGAACTGGAGGGAAGAGGTAAGTAGGGAAAAGTTGAGGGAGGAGAGAGAGAAGTAAAGGAGGTAAGGAGCACTGTCAGGGTGGGGGATGGATAAGAAGAGATTTCAAGGAGACACGGAAGGAGGAGTAGGTGGGATATGGACTGAATAGAGAAAGGTAGAGAGTTCCAATGTAGGGGGGCAAGAAGTTGAAAGGAACGGAATTGAGAAGAGGCGCATGGGGACGGCCGTACTGTAAGTAGGAAGAAATCAGCAGATCGAAGGAAGCAGGAGGGAGTGTAGAATGAGAGGAGAGAGGAAAGGTAGGTTGGAGCAAGATTGTGAAGAGTTTTGAAAACAAGACAGAGGAAATGAATTTGAAGTTGGGAGTGAAAGGGAAGCCAGCCAAGTTGAGAAAGCAAGGAGGAAATTGAGTCATGAGGGGCAAGAAGACAGAGGGTACGGATGGCACAGTGGTAGAGGGATTTAAGGGGAGCAAGATGTGAGGCAGGGAGGCCGAAGAGGAGAGAAGAGCAATAGAAAAGACGTGAGATGATAAGGGAGGAGATTAAGAGTTTTGTGGCATTGAAGGTGAGAGAGGAACAGATTTTACAGATATTGAAAATGTGCTAACGACAGGTGCGGGTGGTAAGAGAAATATGGTAGGTGAAGGAGAGGGAAGAGTTGAAGTGGAGGCCTAGATTGTGGGTGTGGGCAGAAATGGGGAGATTAGAAGGGGAAAAGGGAATAAAAGGAGGGGAGACGGAGGGGGGAGAATATTGGAGGGAAAGACTAAGACTTCAGTCTTGTCAGTGCTAAGGGAGAGAAAGTGGTATGACATCCAGTTTTTAATGGCAGTGAGGCAGGAGGAAAGATTAAGATGGAGGTCAGGAGTGAAGGAAGAGAAGGAAAGGAAGAGCTGGGTGTCATCAGCATAAAAGTGGTGAGAAATACCAAAGGAGGAGATGATTGGGGCGAGAAGGGAGGTGTAAAGGGAGAAAAGGAAGGGCTGAGAACAGAGCCTTGGGGAACTTCATAGTCTAGGGGGAGAGAGGAGGAGGTACGACCGCCCCAGGAGACAGCAAAAGAACGGTTGGAGAAGTAAGAGGAGAGCCAGTTGAGAACAGACTCTTTGAAACCAAAGGAAGAAAGAGTATTGAGAAGCAGGGGGTGATGGACGGTATCAAAGGCTGCAGAGAGGTCTAGGAGGATGAGCACTGAGGGTTGCTTAGAGTAGCAAGCAGTGAGGAGGGAGTTGAGAACATAAGTGAGAGCAGTTTCTGTGGAGTGTTTAGGGCGGAATCCAGATTGAGGGGGGGGGAGGTTGGTGACAAAAGCGGAGAGTTGATTGTAGGCTAAGCGTTCAAGTAGTTTGGAGAGGAATGGAAGAAGCGAGATTGGACGAAAGTTGGATGTAAGAAGGGGATTAGCTGATGGTTTCTTCAAGATAGGGATTATAGTAGCGTATTTGAAGACAGAAGGAAAGGTAGCAGAGGAGAGACAGATGTTGAAGAAGGAAGTTATGTAGGGAATTAGAAGAGGGTAAATCTTAGGAATAAGGAGGGTGGGGAGGAGATCAGAGGGGGCAGCAGTACGATGAGTTTTAGACAGGAGTAGGGAAACTTCAGAAGGAATAACAGGAGAAAAGTCAGTCATGCAAGCTGAAGGGGAGTAGAGAGGAAGGGGAGGAGGGGAATAGGAAGGGGATTGAAGAATGTTTTGGCGTAAAGAGAGTATTTTGGAAGAGAAGAAGTTAGTGAAGTCAGAAGGAGAGAGGGAAGAAGTAGCTGTGTGGTCTGGAGTGGGCGGGCAGAGAAGAGGAGAAAGAGTCTGAAAGATACAGCGAGGGTGAGAAGCCTGGGTGTGGAGAAGGTTGTAGACGTAAGAGCATTTAACTGAGCTGGGGCAGGAGTGGTATGAGAAATAGGAGGTTTGGTTAGCCAGGGAGCGGGATTTGAGCCAACGTCGCTCAAGGCGACGGAGGAGACGACACATGGACAAGAGGTGAGGGGAAAGCCAGGGTTGAAAAGGTTTGCGAGTAGGGCGAAGGACGAGAGGGAGTAAAGTTGATCAAGACAGGAAGAGATGGAGGAGGACAGAGAGGACAAGGCATCATTAGCTGAGAGAGAGGAGAAGTCAGAGAGAGAGGGGAGGGAGGAAGAGCAGGTGTCGATAAAGAGAGAAGGGCTAAAGTTACAGAGTTCCAGTCGATAGAATGAAGAGCGGGAAGGGGGAGTAGATGGATGGGGAGGGAGTGTAAGCGTGAAGGGGAGTTAAGCATGGTCAGAGAGTTAGTTGGATAGGGTAGAGACAGGGGAGGGGGAGTGTGTTGAGATGAAGATAAGGTCAAGAGAGGAGCCAGAGGAGTGAGTAGGAGGAGGGGGAGGGGAGAGAGAAGGTAGGAGTCAAGAATGGAAAGAAGAGGGGAGGGGAGGGTTGGGTGGGGAGTGGAGAGGTGAATGTTGAAGTCACCGAGGACAGTAAGGTGGAGAGGGAGGGGAAGATGAGAGAGAAGAGATGGTCAAGGTCATCATAGAAGGAGGAAAGAGGGCCTGGAGGTCTGTAGATAATTGGAAAAGAAATAGGGTGAGGGGAAGTAAATGGTTTGCAAAGGTATTCAAAGGAAGGGAAAGTAGGAAGAGGCATAGTAGATGAGGAGGAAAATAATTTAGGGTGGAAGACGAGATCAATACCACTGCTGCGGCCAGAGGGATGAGAGACATGAGAGAAGGAGGATGAGGAGGTGGTGAGAGAAGCAGGTACAGAAGAGTTGTGAGGGGGATCCAGTTTTTAGTGACGCAAAGGAATTGAAGGTTGAGTCGGAAGAACATGTCCAAGACAGCAGCAGTCTTGTTGCAGAGGGATCTGGCATTCCAGAGGGCAATATTGATAAACCTAGAGGGTTTAACGATGAGGGGGTAGATGAGGTTAGGGCAGGGGGGTCTAAGGGGAATAGGGTGAACAGGGAAAAGGGTAGAGCGAGGAGATAGTCATGAGGAAAAGGGGGATGGAGAGGAAAAGGAGGTGGAAGCGGAGGAGAGTAGGGGGAGTGAATCAGGAGTAAGGCGGACAAGGAGAGTGGAGTTTGGCAATGCGCGTAACAAAAACGGGGGGTAGAGAGTACTGTGGAGAAGAAAGTACGAAGGGGAAGAAGAGGAGTCAGTGGGAAGAGGGATAGTGTTAAGCCAGGCACAGTACTGGGTTGGAAGTTCCTCAAGAAGGAGAGGCCAGCTGCAGGAGGTTGGGGGGGGACAACAACCCACGTTGATGAAGAGTTGGGCTGTAGGAGAGGAGGGAATAAAGAGGGAAAGGGACAGCATAGAACCAATGCAGGGGGAAATGGCGAGCAGTCAGCAATGATAGACGGGAGCGAGGAAGTAGCACTGCACACTGGGGAGGCAAAAGTGTGCCAGCGAAGATCACAAGTAGACGGATGTAGGCTGTGGGAGATGAGCAGATACAGGGAGAGGGCTAGAGGAGAACAGCCCTCGGGTTCAGACTATGGGGTGGGAGAGGTTAGACTGGGCGGATAGGGTTGGTAGAAGTCCAGGTCAGTGGACAGCAAAGGACCAGTTGCAGCATGGAAAATATGGAGAGCACATAGCAATGATAAACAGGAGAGGAAACAGCACTGTACGCTGGGAAGGCAAAGGTGCACTGATGAAGATCCCATGTTGAGAGATGTAGGCCGTAGGAGATGAGCAGATCCAGGGAGAGTGCAAGTGGTGTTCAGTGCACAGTTTAGACTGTGGGGGAGAAGTCAGAGTGGGTGGAGAGGGTCTGCAGAAGTCCAGGTCAGCAGGTCAAGTCATTGTAGATAGGTAGGTATGTGGCAGTAGAGGGTCTTGAGAGTCCAGGTCATTGTAGATAGGTGGGTACATTGCAGCAGAGAAGGTAGGGGCTGAGGGTAAAGTAACAGCCCGGGAGAGCACAGTTCGTGGCAGTTGGGCCAATGAAGTCCGGACAATACGTCAGAGGTAGATGGGTAGGTATGTGGACAGCGGATGACAAGTTGCTGTAGATAGATAGGTACGTGGAAGCAGAGGAGGCAGGGGTTGAGGATAAAGGAGCAGCGTGGAAGAGCACAGACCGTGGCGGCTGGTCAAGTGGAGTCCGGAGAAGTCCGCAGAGGCCAAGACACTGTAGATAGGTAGGTATGTGTCAGCAGAGGAAGCAGGTGCTGAGGGTAGAGCACAGTCTGTGGCAGCTGGTCCGGTGAAGTCAGAGAGTCAGCCTTGGAGAGGACCAGAGAGAGAAAGGACTCTGAGGAAAGGGGGCCAGTCGAAGGTGCCCACGATAATTTAAGAAGCTGAGGGACTGGTACTATCCGATGGTTGAGCCGGGACTCACAAGAAGACATGGAGCGGAGACAACAGGCGGCTCACAGTCGGAGCGGAGAGGGCAACACAGCAGCCAATGGTTTAGAAGGCTGAGACTAAGGATCATTGCAGGCAGTAGATGATGGTAGGTGGCACGTGGCCGGGAAGGGACCAGGTGGTGGTGGCTTATGATCCGGAATGGGCAGGAAGCTACAGCAGTCAAAGTCGGGGACCGGTACTTGCAGAGGAGGGCCAAGGTGGTCTAAGGTGGCCCGCAGTCCTGGTGGGCTCAGACGATGGTCAGTGGAGCTGAGAGGGCAGGAGGCCCACAGTCAGAGTGGAGTGGGCAACACCGCAGTTAATCCTCAAAGAGGCCGAGAACGAGGACCAAAGCAGGCGGCAGAAGGCCACGGATATGGCAGGCGGCCCATGGCCAGGAAGGATCCAGATGGTGGTGTTCCATGATCCTGAAGGGGCAGGCAGCCACAGTAGTCAAAGTCGGGGACTGGTGGTCTGGGTGGTCTTAGGTGGTGGCAGGCAGGATGCAGACGATGGTCTGTGGAGCTGAAATGGCAGGCGGCCCACAGTCAGAGCAGGGTGGGCAACGCTGCAGTTAATCCTCGAGGAGGCCGAGAACAAGGACCAAAGCAGGCAGCAGAAGGCCATGGAGATGGCATCAAGGGTGTATCTGTTCCCATGATTCTACCTTATTACTTGTTTGCGTATGTGTGTGTGTGTGTGTGTGTGTGTGTGTGGTAATATCCCCAGAAGTACGTCTGTTAACCTTAAGTTGTGTAGCATAAAACTTGTAACATCACAGTTTAAAACATTTCACTTAGACCTTGTCATATCCTGAACATGCCATGAGCATAATCAAAACAAATGAGACATAAAACCATTTAACGGACACACCTGAACATCCTGACATACTCCACTTAACAACAATGAACATAAAACAGATATCTGTAGCACCTTCGTTTTAGCCCTTCCCCTTTATGACACTGTTGGATTCTTACCCCGCGTTAGCTCCTCACATTCACCTCTACCTTGGCCCTATCTGGCCCGATCTTTAAAAAGGTTGTTCACACAAGAAAAAGAGTTTACTAATATTTCCTGAGTCTACTCAATACACAAGATTCCTACATATTTTCCTTTTTTGTCTCCACTTATGTCCCTGCAATGGGCGAGACAGTACTATGCAGTGCTGCCTTTCACCCCCTTTCGGAGCTAGGTTCCCGTAGTCTCCTCGAAGAAGAAAAGCGCACTAGTCAACATTCATAAAATCCCATGCACACTTAGTCTGACTCCCAGGCCGTTCCCTTGTTGTTACCCTTTTCCTCTTTTCCCCTTTAACTCCCTTTTCTTTGATTTTCTGTCAACCAATACTCACGTGTCCGAGGTGATCCGAGAGCCTCCATTCATCGTCTATCTACAATCAGGGCGTCACCCCCCCAATCAAGCCGTGCCCGGCTCCGGCGAGCAGTCGGGTATTTGCAAAAGCCGGGACCCTTGGAACCTCTCTGGTGCGTATGCTCTACTGGTCAGCCATAGATGGCGGTGGTCTTGATGAGGGCATCCCGGATCTCGCTGCACGGCACATGGGTTTCTCTCATGGCACCCACAATCATGTAGCCGGGATCACCAAGTGAAGATGGTCATTCCCCAAAATACAATTATAAGCTCATAGTAAAAGGAAACACCCCAGTAGGGAATGAGACCAGGAGAGTTGAGAGTAAAACAACATTTTATAGAAGTAATGCGTACAGAGGACTCTGCTGCCTCGATAGCGCTCTGCCAGCCAATACAAAAACAGTACATTATAAACCTTAGAAACATCACCAATGACTTTCCCTATAGGTACATCAAGTAGCATAGGGATTGGTGGAAGACATGGATACATTATAGTAGTATAGAGTCCAGCTCCACAGGATTCGCTGGCAGCTTGGAGGTCCGGTAGGCATCATGTGTGTCAGCTGGACTCATCCTTGCAAGGTGAAGGTTAGGACGGGTCCATGGGAGGAGAATGCTCTATTTAAACTAAGCTACACACTATCTCCTGACATGCAGTGAATAATGCGAAAACATAACATAAACCACATACTTGTCATGGCCACTGGTCAAGGGCCGCTACCAATATACTCCAAAGGGTCCAAGTGGACCCAGTCCTGGTGCCTTTGGCGACAGGCTCATAATAAAGTGTGCTCTGCACACTTTATGGTTAAGGCACTTTCTTCCAGGCTGGGTGTGGCCTTTGGAAAGCATTGGAAGGCACGTGTAGAAGTCTGTGGGAGTGGCAAGGTGGAGCCACAAGGAGGGGCTAAAGGTGAGTGGCTGGGGCCAGGCTATTTAAGCCAGCCCTACCCGCATGCAGGCTCTTCGCGTTAGTCTGCTGTGTGCAGCGTAACGCTTACCGCCGTCTGAAGCTCTTACCTGTTTCCAGCTCAGCACGCTCCTCATCAGGTTCTGGAACATCATCTTCAGCGCGCATCTTACCTGACTCCAGCCATACCATCACTTGAGCGCAGCTTATCTGATTCCAACTCTGCATCTTCAGCGTTCATCTTACCTGACTCTGCAAACCCATCGCCTGCAGTATGTAGCTTCTTACCCGATTCCCGGAACCATCGGAGTCGGCAGCATCCTCACCTGTTCCAACATCCTCACGGATCCATTCATCTGCCACCCGCCGACAGGTCCTCGGATCGCCGCTCTTCATCAGTCGCCGCCAGGTCATCCCTGCAAGAGAAAAGGAGTGCTCAGGTTAGAAACTGCATAAACATCTTGCGCTTGGCCGCGCAACTCATAAGCCTTGCGTGCAACCATAAAACCCTACTTACTTTCGAGTGGGGCCCGCTCAATTCCCATTTGGCACCGATTGGGCCTGCTTCCAACACCGCGACACTACGTGGCCCTCTTTACACCTATTGGGGAGAGAAAGACATTACAAGAATTACGGACAATAATCATTGGGAAAAGACATCGCAAAGGATACAGACAATAATCATAGTTACGAACACTTACCTACAAAGTGGATTGGTCACAGCCAGACTGGGCCACCACGCACACCGACCAGTGAAGCAACTAGGTCTTCAACGGTGCCCCTGCTGATGAGAAGCAGGACAGAGAGCTCATCCTTACAAAACAACAGGTGAGACCATATGGGAAAACGCATGCTCATCTCACTCTGGAACGAAGGGTTTTAGGGGGATCGCAATTCAACTGCAGCATTTTCAATGCCTCTTACTTTCTCCCAAGGGCATTGCCAGCAACCAGATCAATCCACACTACAGCAGCTGGGGGCAAAGACTGATCCAGGGGAGCCAAGTCCAGGGAGGGCTCCAACCGTGCCCCAACGTCCCCGCAAAGACCAGGTGAGCGTAACAGAACTATCATACGAGGATACCTATAAATTGTAGACTCTTATTTATAAATTCCTAACTCAAGTCTTTCTAGAAGTACAGGGACAAGGGTCTTGCCCTCCAGGAGTGTTATCAGACGTCTTGATCTATGATTTTTTTGTCATGGCACCCCAGAGTTTGAGGGAATGGATTGATAGGTGTTGGGTTTAGGCAGGATATATGACATGAGACCAGTCATATTGGGAGCACTCTAGGGTGGTCAGTGGGGAAGGGTCACACTCCTGCTACATCAAAGGGAGAATGGATGGGCAGAAGGTTGTGCAAGCAATAACTTCCAAGGGTGGGGGTGAAAGGAACAGGAGCAGGTTTGTGGAGACGGATGGGGCACAAGTCAAGGTTCGCCCCGGTCACACACAGGGCAGTGATCTCAAAGGAAGGAACAGAATGCACTTTTCACTTGTAACAATTTACACCAGAGCATCTGTGAGAAATGAGCTTGGGCGGCACAGACACGGGAGGAGGAGGTGGGGGCTGTCAGTGTTCACTGTGCACGTTGCTTCAAAGGGGAGAGAAGGCTTTTTAGTTAGCAGGATGCGGCCTAGTTCAAAAATGGAGCCGGGGCAAATTTGTCTTGCAATAGCCCCTTTTCCCCTGTTGACAGGGAAGGGCAAGGGAGGACATCTCCCCACTATTGCACGAGCATTAGGTTTCTTTTCATGCCAAATGTATGGGAGGGGCAAAACGACCCCTCCTCCCTTACACTACCCACAGAAAGCAAGAGGAGGGTACGGGGGAGTAGGATATATATATGTGGGAACATGGAGCATTTTGCACACACTTGCCCGTTTGGACAACAAGCTCAGGCACAAGCATTACAAATGCCACACACCAAGGGTTTGTTGCAGCACATCAGCAATCGTAGCAGGTACAATCTCACCCAGCAGAATTACAGCAGGGGCATCTGCCCCTGTCCTGTGGGACACTACAGGCCCAAGGGGGTCTGATGGATGGCACTTCCATGTATAACACAAGCACCAGCCTCAGCTGCAGGAAGTGCAGTAGTGTTAGGGCATAACCTGGTACGAACTACACTGGGGTCAGCATGGTCGGAGGAAATCTTTTCCCATTCCCGCAGAGTAACAGGAAACATTAGGGGGGCCCGCCGAGAGTTCAAGTGTGTCAAGTGTTACCTGTAACTGATGGATCTGAAGACGAACACAAGGTAGAAGTGAACATTGGACCAAGAGTACTCATTTCTCATAGATACGGGAGCAACCACATCTTGCATAAGGAATGTGGATTCTTGCTATCAAACAAAGTAATGGACACATAGGGCTTCTCTTGGGCAGCAGTGATGGTACCACAAACCATAGGGATGCAGCACTTTATAGCACCCCTATTGCACACCAGAGACACTTCCATCAACATCCTGGGGAGGAACTTATTGAGCAAACGGAACGCCACAATATCGTTCACAGAAAAATGGATGGTGTGGTGGATGCCACACATCTATCACACACAATTGACTGCAATCCTTTTAGCAGCATATGCCAAAAGCACATTACGAGGTCAACCCATGTACCCTAGCATGTTTCTGTACGGGGTTGAGATATTGCTGGGATGGGTCCCGTGGATAGAGTGGAAGGTGTTTCGGTTGGGGTCAGAGTTTTTATTCCGACCGCAGTGCCAGATGGAAGGCGCAAATGGTACTACAATAGTGCTACAACTTAAAGAGGTAGTGATCTGCAAAGACATGGTGATATTATGCGGAACGGATAATGACAACATGGACTGGTGCACAGTGCAATGCATTGACCCAACATTAACAGTTACAGAAGTAACGGATGGACAACTGTTCTCCGATGGGAGGGAAGAGGGGGAGATAGTATTCCAGCTACAAATACCTTGCCCAGTAAGAGTAGTGGAAAAACTGGTGGCAAAACTCACACAGATGGTAAAGAGGGGAAGCAGACATGCAGAAGAAGATCTACATATTTTTCCAGAAATACTATGGACGAAAGGACCTCACGATGTATTGGTGTTAAAAGGAGTGGGGGCAGTAAAGTTAAAGGAAGGGGCGCGTCTGCCCCAGAGAAAAACAATGCCCATTGTCCCAAGAAGCAATGGGGACTACCGGCTCTACCAGAAATTTTGTCAGGCCTAGTGCAGTAGTCGCCTGTCTGTTTCCATTTCCTTTCCACTCTCCCTCGCCCTTCCTTATCTATGTCCTAGCTCTTGCACTATCTGAAATGTCTTCAGACCGAGTACAGTAGTTAATTTCACATCCTTACTGTTCATGGCCTGTAAGTATGTCATTGTATGTTCCCTTTGTTCCCTCCCTTTCCTTGAAGCGCTTTGAAACACATTGTTTATAGGCGCTATATAAATAAACTATCATATATAATATCATATGAGGAGATATACTTGATTCAGCATGCATTGTGGCAGCATGGCATTATACAGACATCAACATCACCGTGCAACACAACCATATACCCGATAAAAAATTCAAAAGGTGGATCATTGAGATTTATACAAGATGTATCCTCTCTTAGAAAAGTGGCTGAAGCAGAATTTCCCCTTGTACCGAACCCTACTACAATACGGTGCAATATTCCAATGAAAGCAAAATACTTCACGGTCATTTTTCTTTTCCATCCCGCTAAACCCAGATTCTAGGTATTTAACAGCTTTTACATACTGGGGGAACTAATTTAAACACATTAGGCTGCCCCAGGGGCTTTGGAAAATGCATAGCATCTTCAACCAGGTGATACAGATTAACCTAAGTAACTAACAAGTGACAAGCACAGTCATACAATATGTTGATGGTATATTTGTGTGCAGCAAGACTGAGGAACAGTGTGGGACTGACTCTTTGCATCTCTTGGCGCTACTAGCAGACAAAGGGTATAAGATGGACAGGGAGAAACTGCAATACTGCAAGGAGGATGTTGCATATTTGGGGCAGAAAACATCAATAGAAGGATGCAAGATAACACAGGAGAGGGTAGAGTCAATTCACAAGACTGCACGTCCTCGCACAATGAAAGAGATGCAGAAATTCCTTGGGTTATGCAATTACTGAAGGGCATGGGTTTTTGATTACTCGACATTTACAAAGCCCCTACTTCAGGCCCTTAAGGAAGCACAGAAGGAGAAAAGGAAACTAACGTGGAAATCAGAAATGAATGCAAATTTCACTGAACTAAAAGAAGCAATGGCCCATGCACTGGTGTTGACTACCCCTAATCACAAAGAAAATGTCTGTCTGTTATCCCATTCAGATGGCTCAGTGATGACGGTGGTCCTCACGCAAAATAAACCACAGGGGCACAAGCAATTGGCTTACTACAGCTTTGTCCCAGACCTAGTAATGCATGGGCATTTCCCCTCTGAGCAAGTGCTTGTGGCTGCAGCATTTGCAATAGAGAAGGCAGTAGCAATAACTATGGGGTGTCCAGCTGTACTGTACGTGGAACATTCACTATCCACCATTTTAGAAAAATCAAAGAACACACTGAGGACACAGAGGTTATTTCAGTATTATCTCATAACGGGTCCCCAGTACAACATGCCGAGTTGCTCGGGTGACTGATAGAAGCATTTAAATTACCAGTAGAGGTGATCATAATAAAATGTGCCACCCACACATGTGAACAGGACTTAATATTGTTGGGGAATGAAATGGTCGACAGAGCCGCAAAGGAAGCAACCTTCTTGCCTGAAGGAACAACCATGTTATATCCAGGTGCAAAGGAAAGACAACCAATGTTGACAGCAGTGACGAGAAAGGGTCAAGAGCAAGAGAGAGGGGAACGTTTCAACACACTACCCATTGTACAGATAATAGAGCTGCAAGGAGAGGCTTGACAGGAGGAAAAGGATTTGTGAATACAAAGAGGTTGTTTCCTCTGACTTACAGTTTTGATATGGAGACAAAATAGCACAGGGAAACCATTGATGCCGAAGAGGTTGTTGAGCCTAGCGCTAGAGCAGTTGCATTGTCCTGCCCACATGTCCAAAGAACACATCGCAGAAGAATAAATGAAGGGTGGTATGTTTCAAAGTTGCGCGAGTGAGTGCCAGGGTTCCCAGGGAATTGTGTGGTGTGTTAACAGTTTTAGTCTGGTTATACATTAAAAACAGTGCAGGGGACATTACCACATGTTGATATTCAAGACAGATGCACCTCTTATAGGTACAAGCTTGTTGTTGTCTGTCCTTTTCCACGTTGGGTTGAGGCTGGGGCCTGTGGTTGAAAATGACGCAAAGATGACTGCAAAGTTCCTGGTGTGAGAGGTGTTTTCCAAATGGGGAGTCTGTGAGGAGATAAGATCTGGTTATGGGCAAAATCTTGCGAGCAACCTTTTTCAAGCAATAACACACCTCCTAGGAATAAAACATACACCCTTACAAATTAGTAAAGGCAAAACCCACAGCAGTAAAAATTAAGAAAAGAAGGGCATGGATTCACATTTCCAATGTCTGCAAAGACAACAGTAGCACCCCATTGGACGGAGAAGAGAGGGACCCAACTTAATGGGAAGTATTACCCAACTGTCATTGACATTTGTTTCAACTATAAGCCTTTAGAGAAAGCCCACAAGTAAAGAAGAAGGGGGGGCATGCAAGAATTTGGGGGAATGGGAGAAAATTTAAACATGATATGAAAGCTAGAGGTATAGGAGTGTTTTTATTCTTGTTTTCTTGTCTTCTCTCCTTTCTCTGGTTTGTATTGCATAAAGAGAGTGGTGGTGTGCCTATCAACATGGGGAAGGAGATACGTACTAAGAGGAGTATATTTAGTGCTGAGAAGACACAGCAACTGGAAATGTCTGGTATGATGAGATAAAGCAGTGGAGCGAGAGAGCAAAAATGGCAGTGGCTATGTGTTCTCACTTATTCCGCACGTTACAGGGAACCCAAAACAATTCTTGCCACAAGAAGTAACAACATAGATGGGGTGATGTCTAATACATCTGTCGTTATGTAGGACCCGGGCTTGTTTCAAGGGCATGCAGTAGAAGTACAATGGCTAGACGAAGGGGAGGAGGTATATGCAGACAATTATATACAGCATGAAAGGATGACCAGGGAAGAAGCAATTAAACATGTTATGTTAAAATACTTTACAGAAGGGGCAGAACAGGTGGCCAGTGCACACAGGATGATATATTGCAAGAACTCAACAGGACATGATATCCCGTGGTGCCACACAAGACCCCTGATGCAAATCAGGGGTTCAGTGTTTTACAATGGCATTGGGAAAGGGGGATGGTGCAGTGTCATGCAGAAGAGCTAGATGAATATGAAGGGTGGTGGTGAAAAAGGGAAATAACGACTGTAGGACAATATGGAATGCTAATGTGCATGCTTTGACATGGATAGACAAGAGACATCAACCAGTGTACATAAAGCCACTTGCACAGCTTTCCTTATGTTTCAGAGCAACAGGGACAGTCATAATGGGTATGAACAAGGGTTGAAGGACGATGATGAGCATCCTAGTGTTGCAGAAAGGGTCATCGGCAGTGATGGATTACTGGTGGCCTGCAGATGTGGAGCATACACCCAGCTGCCTCCAAATTGGGGAGGGGTGTGCAAATTGTGACCCCTCCACAACCCTGCATTGGTTGCACCCCAGGTGGACTTTCTACCTGTTAATGATTGCCCAGCACTGCAGCAAAAGAAAAGGGAATAAGAGTGGACAGAGGTGAAAGACGAACGAAGGCAAGTGGTAAGAAGGAAAAGGAGAAGTAATTACATTTCAGCAGGATCATCACTGAGTTTGGATGCAATCCCACAGCACTTAAGAATTTTCAACGAAGCATCCTTACTACTTCCCTGGGTACAAGCAGACGCAAATGCCAAGTGGCTGCAGATTACCCGATATGAGGTGCTACAGTTGGTGAAAGCGACCGAAAAAGGACTGGATGTGGTGTGAGAGGAGCTCCATTCCTTTTACCTGATGGCCCTCCAGGAAAGGTTCATTCTCGATCTAATGACTGCCATGGAGGGAAGAGTCTGCTATAAAATTGGGAGCAGTTGCTGCACAGCGAGATCCGCTAACAATGCTGCCAATGTGACCCTCACGGAAGCATTCAAAGAGATACGTACATTACATGAAAAGATGGTAAAAGAAACACATGACACCAAATCAGACAATTGGCTGGACTCACTAGTTGCCTGGGTACCCGAGTGGCTAGAGGCTATCTTCAAAATAACTGTCCCTGCGCTTGTTGTCTTCTGTGTCAGACAGTGGATCATGAAGAACTGTAATTGTGGCAAGGGGAAAGTACGGTATACAATATCTGCTAATAAATTTGGTGACGAGGGTAGCGGTTGTGAGATGCAGCCTCCCAGGGTGAATGAGGGTGAGGATGGAGTACACATGCTCTTTGCATTGCCACCACCAAATTCAGAGGATTGTGATGCTTTCTTTTTAGCATGTTCCTTGGATGGACAGGATTGCCTAATACTTGGGTCCTCATTAGATGGATACGAGGACGAGGTAGGGGACATGGACAGGGTAACACAGCTATGGATACCCAAGGACAAGAATAAAGAAATGAAAGGGAAAAAGCTGCCGTTTGAAAGATCGATCAAAGGGGGGAATGCAATGGAGATGATGATTCAGTGCCAGGCAGATGGGCACACCGACCAACTATGGGAATAATGGGGATGGGCAGGGACACCCCTAAGGGAGGGACAAGGGATCACTGGAGGCTGTATCCAAGCCTTGGGGACCATGTACGAAGGCAAACAGACAGTGCCCGCTGCAGTTTATCGTTCGGATTTATGTGGCTGCTGTTGTACAAAAGCACTGGAACAAAGAGAATATACAATTTGAAAGAGGTTGCTTGTTACCCAGGTGTGCCCTATCAATAAAAACTAGGATGGAATTGAGCTTGAAGGGATTTGAAACTGTAAGCAGCTCATGAATTATTGTGAAGTCAAGAAAAAGCTCCAGGCACCACTGATTTTACACGGATCCCCAATGTCAAGCAAATTATGGCGACACATCAACTGCAAGAATTGTGTTCCAATTCTTGTTTTTAGGGCATGAGAGCAAGATCTAAAACTCAGGAAGCAGCTTAGGATTGCTCATTATACAAAATGTTGTTCTTTGGGTATAGTGCCAGTATGACAAGGCAATATTTTGGAGATCACACTTTCATCTGCTTTTGAAGAATATTTGGATATTTTGGATGTTAATCAACTGACCCTGATGTTGAAGCTTAGGTTGGAAATGTTCCCTATCCAAGATTTCGCTTCAAGTTGGGGAGAGGAGACATTTCATAAATGCTGCTGTTGCCAATTACATGATGAAACTATAACACATTTTCTAATGCTAGGCCCACTATACATGAGACCCAGAAAGTTCTGGATGAAGCTGCTTTTATATTCCCATATGACACATAATATAAATCATGCATTATTTTTAGGCAACAAAACAAAACAAAACACACAAGTGAAGTCAATTTCTTCATATCCAGTGATATCATGGCATGTTATACTGATGCAGATTTTATAATAAAAGACTCATTTAAAATGAAAAAAATGCAATAATGAAAATGAATGAAGACTGGAAATGTGAAGAGTGGATAATATATTTATTATTGGCACTATACATTCATATCATTGTGGTATTACGTTTTATGAATATAGTTATTGTTTTAGTTTTGTATATAAGAAATGCCACTGGATTTTCACATATTTTTTATTTCTGTTTTATTAGGATTAATGTAAGTGTTATGGTAATTGTGTTGATTTTATAATTATGAATCGACTAAAGCTTTGGTTGATTGATTGTAAATTGGGTGTTTACTGAATTGGGCAATACATCTATAACCTAAGACATGCTTACATATGACATGATGGTTACTAAGGTTACACAATTATACAGCCACAAGCAATTGAATGCTATATTATTGTCAGCTTGGGGAGCAGTGACTCATGCATGACAGGGACTGTGTAAGGGGTGTGTATTAGCTGTCTGGCCTGGGTGTACCGACAAGTGCAATGTGGGAAACAGCCCAAAAAGCCTTCTTTGATCCCTCCGAGAGTTAGAATCTTCCGCCAGGAAATAGGAAGCATCATGGGAGGTCTCCTGTGAAATGGTGTCAAAGACAGTGCTGACATGAAAATGGCCCTCTCACACTAGGGTGCTGATTGCTGGAGTCCTTTTGAAGTAGGCAGAAAGAGGAAAGGGCAGAGTTAGAGTACCCCAGAGATGAGGTTCAGACCATTGAAGGGTATCATCATCTTGTTTTCTGCTAGTGCTCCCAAAAGTCCTGTCCCTCACCCTCCACTTCCTGGAGACAAGGTACTTTGAGTATGACATCAGCACGCAAAAGACAGTTCTCACAGCAGCATGGGTTGTACCCTTGACAAAAGGCTTGCTCTGGCCCAATCCACTGTAGAATATTCCCTATGTAAGCAAGGAGAATGTACCCTTTGTTGGCAAGAAGAATTCATCTGGAACTCTGTTGGGGATATGATGCATCTCAAAAATCCTCTGCCATAGAGGGGAAGACAGAAACTTCCAATGGCTTATGTGGCTTGTCCAGCTGGCTGGGCAAGACCTATTGCAACTAAGACACAAGTACCCTGGACCCTGGTCACTGGAGATGCCGGAACCCTGCAAATGCTCTCTACACACCTTCCTAGTTGGCAAATGCAGAAGAAACAACTCCTCTTACTTCTGAGACGCTAGACAGAGATTCCCAGCAACCACAGAATTAAGGATATGGCACCTGACTCTCCCTAAATCTCTGAACACCCTTGACACTGTGTTGGACACCTCACACTGTTCAAGCCGCTGCAAGGTAAGTGTGAGAGAGATCTTCAAAATCAATGCTCTACCGGCTCTGTATCTTAGATCTTCTAGCATCCCCAACTTGACACTGACTGCCTGTTTACCATTTTCTCTGATCTCCAAGCTGTCACCACAGCATTATGTCAATGCAGGGTTGTGCAAACCTACACGCTCACTGCTTAAGGCCTGTCTCCACTTCTCCACACCTATGGCCTTGCCACCAAATCTTCCAGTGGCGATGATCCGACAGCAACTGCTGATCTCAGCATCATCAACCAATCATCAGGCCATCATCGAACAGCACTGCATCATTGAAACCCATCATCACCACTCACTGACTCAACCCTAGCATGAAAAGTGCCCCTATACCTGTCCGACATCAAAAAGCCTGACTCAACACTGTTGAGACTCAAAGATGAGAACATACAGTATTTGAAAAGGTGCAGTATACTCGGTCCACCTTAAAATATCCTGGCGACTTTAAAGCCCCTTTTTATACTTTTCGAAAGACCTATTCCATAACCAGTTGTGGCTGGACATTTCTTTAATTGAGGATCATAAATATGTGCCAAAAATATGCAAGACTGACCGAGCATAACAAGGGACCTGAATCAAACAAGGGAGGATTCAGAGGGGGTCTCCCCAAAAAAATGTTTTGTGTAATGGATTAAAATGGTGCTTAACAGAGCACACTTTCTGTGATACATTGGGTGAAAAGCCAGACAGTTTGCAATCAGTTTTGGGGGTAATTTATAAAAAAATCCCAAAAATTCAAGTCAGCAACAGTGCGGAATAGAATTTCCCAACACATTTTCATGATGCCTTTCCCCACAATATTTGCCATTATAAAAACATGTTCACGCTGCCTATGCCCATACGATTCCATGTTGGCTGCACCAATATATGACAGTATTCCCATATAAGAATATACTCATATTTGATTTGCACATAAGGCCAGCAATGATACCATAAGAAAACATGTCCAAGCTGGTTGTGCCAATAATATGCCAGTACCCACACATAAGAAGATACTCCTGTTTGCTTTGTTATTAAGAATACCATGCCACAATAAGAATACATGTTCAAATTGACTGCTCCAGTGCAAGCCAACCCAGACATATGATGACACTTATCATGTTTGCTTCATCATAGATATACAGTTAAAAATGCCATGCCATGATCAGATATTATAGCTAGACTGGCTGAACCAAAATGCCAGTCTAGCTATGTAATAATGCTTATTGTGCTTGCTTTATCATCGATAACCAGAAAAAAATGTCATGTCAAGGTAAGAAATGGTTAGACTGGCTGCACCGTAATGTCAGTCTAGCCATGTAATAATATTTATAATGCTTGTTTTACTATAGATTTGCAGTAGAAAATACCACAGTAAGGAATGGCTAGACTGGCTATATCAAACACCCAGTCTAGCCATGTAATAACACTTATCATGATTGCTGTATTAATTAAATAGCAATTATGATTAGTGTTATTATGTGACTAGACTGGCATTTTGGTGCAACCAGTCTTGCCATTTCTTACTGTGGCGTGACATTTTTTAGTGGGCATCTATGATAAAGTATCACACATAGCCAGTAAAATAATGTCATGACACTGTAAGCAATGGCTAGACTGGCTACAGCAAAATTCCAGTCTAGCCACATAATAACGCTTAGCATGCTTGGTCTATCATAGATGGGCAGTAAAAAAAAAATCATGCCACAGTAATTGACTAGACTGGCTACATGAAAATGTCTAGCCACGTAATAACATTTATCTTACTTAATGTGTCAGTGACACAGCAAGTATGATAAATATGATTGCGTGGCTAGACAGGCAAGTTTGTGCAACCAGTCTAGCCATTTCTTACTGTGGCATGACATTTTTATGGTTTATACAGCATTAATTTGCTTGTTGAAACAGCATTCATTTTAAACAGGATTCACACAGCATTCACTCGCTCATTCAAAAACACACTCATGCAGCATTCCATTCCTCTTTTACACAGCATTCACTTGCTCATTCAAAAATGTTTGTGTTCACTCGCTCATTCACAAAGCATTCATTTCAAACAACATTCACACAGCATTACCTGGCACATTTCAACCACACATTCACACAGCATTCATGAACGTGCTCCTTCACACAGCATACACTTGGTCATTAACACATGCATGCAAAAAATCACCCATACATGATATACTCCCTCATTCACACAGGCATACACATACACGCATACACACACATGCACAAATAGCAACATAGACATACATTACATCCAATGCATTTTCCACTCAGTTCAGCCCCGGTCCGGATCCTGCTCCTCCCTGATGCCACCTCCTGTGACAAAGGCCCTCCGGCTCCTGCGCACAAGAACTGAAACCAATTAGTGCCCCAGTCTGCTTCCTGGTTCCCGCACATGCATTCAGGAGCTAGAGTGCCACATTTACAGCACCGCATTGATTCTGGATGTGTGGGAATGTGAAGGAGTGCACACTTGCACATTCAGACATACGGTTCCCCAGCCTGCATCCCCAATGGGCCATGCAAGGCTTGGGTGGCAAAATACCCTCATCCTTTAATAGTACATTGGACATGCGCACTGGGGAACATAAACTGTCAAAACAAAACCAAGCTTCCCTCTGACACTTTAATCATTGGCTCCTATCAAATGGGCTTGGATTTTTTTGGGTCAGTGCTCCCTAGCCGATTATGGACGAGCGGCCCCTGCCTTGAACATTGATATTTGTTGCTAAAATCTTTTGCCTGACAACTCTTTCCTATCAACGTAGCGTGCCCTTTATTCTGAAAGTCTGCAGCTCTTTGTTTCGGTTATAGGGGTTGGGCTAATAGTGATATTATTAGTTATGTGTCTTTTTGTTAGTTTAAGTAAAGATCCTATTTCCATACAACTTTGGTTGGACAATCTTTTATTATTTTGATGATACTGTGCTACCCTTTGGATTGCTTCTGTGCCAGCTCACACTACTCCTAAAGAGTACATCCTGCCCTCGACCCACATCACCAAAAGAGGCAAAGGAGATATACATGTTGGGCTGTGCCTTTTATGTTTTATATCACTGCTGGCTTAGCGCGAGTCTGAGTAGGCACTTTAGCCACTCGTCATCCCTGTACTCTTGCACAGCAGTAGCCATTTCGTCACACTCACCTCTGCCAATCCACTAAACTCTCTCCACTCAACACTTTGTAATCCGTCCTTTGTGAAAATACTACATGATCTACAGAAATAAAGCAGCAGTTCCTAATCCAAACAATAAAGCTTAATGAGTACGCAATGAGACCTGGCTGATTTCTGGAACATGCATGATAGGTACTGGTGAGAACACATGTAAGGCTAAAGAGCAATCTGTAGTGAAAGTATTGGAAATACTCTTCAGGTGAAAATCAACAATACAAAGCATTGGTGAAGCATTTGTAAATATAGGGGGTAAGACTTGTTCAGCCTTTGGGAATTTTACAAAACAATCTTACTGGCTACATTCACTAAGCCGGACCTATTCGACTATGCTTGTTTATATTGCAATGTAATCATGCGTAAATTGGCAAGACAATATATCAAGGGTAACTTTCACAGCCTCTGGAGATGCAATGACAAATCGTATCTTCGCTGCAATTGACAGACAGTGACTTTAATTGACATACGTTTACTGATCAGACTTTTAAAGAGTATTTGCAATGACCTCTGAAACAGAAAGAATGGACACTAGATTGATTTAATGTATCCCAATCATTATTAAACTGTATGTGCTCAAGTTAATTTTCAGGAAAGCAAAGCAGCAACAGACATTTTATTTGTTAAGAATTATTAAACGTAAAATTAAATCAATGCATTTCGTAATTATTATAGCTTCTGAATAATTTAGATTTTCGGTGACAAGTCTTTGTTTTATTGAAGTGGGATACAGCTAGGATGGTTCACGATAGTATTATGACGGTCTAATTGTCTCTTACTCATTGCATATACAATTTAAATGTTGTTTTGCCAGTATTAATACACTAGATAGTGTTGCTTTCAGCTCCGAAGTTAGTTATTTAATAGCTAGCTCTGCGTCAGTTGGGAAACTGTATCAAAAACAAATTGTGCCAGAGAAACTTTGTAATGTTGCATCACTCATAGGTAAAGGAATAACCTGCAAATATGAAGTCAAAATAAATGGATAGATTAAGATCGTTATAATGAGAACATAGTAGTGAGGTTGCAATCATGCTCTTTTACCAGTGACAAAGAACTGAGAAATTCATAATGTAAAAGAATAAAATAAAATAGAAAATTAATTCATCGTACAATTTCTTGGTTTTGGGTGAACTTTGCAGAAGACTGAATTGTTCTATAGGGTAGTGGATATTAATGTCTGATTGGTTGCTATCTATCAATTTACCAGTGGAAAGATCCAGAGTGGCTGTTTTCTTCATAGAACCCAGACACATATTTTTTCTTTAGATTCCTAATCCTGCGCATGGGGAACATTTTAGAGCTGCAAGTAAGACATAAGGGGCCTATGATGCATGCTGGCTCTAATTGCAATTCATGCCAGAAACAATTGTTTATTAGATGCTCACATTATTCTGATCTGAAAATGTTGCATACACAGCCGTTTATATAGGCATACTCAGAATTAGAGTGCCTGACCTTGCACACCACAACTTTAATTGTAGCAGGGGTGCTAAAAAAGTAGTTGCGATACATCTGGATGTTTTAACTCTTCTTCCTTGGGGGCAGCCACCGCCTTTGAAAAGGTAGGCATGTGAACCTGCTATGCAACCCCCCTCCTTGGGGGTTTGGGAAAGCGGCACCTCACTCAGAGTGACCACGACCAGGGGACGGGGACTCTGATTCCAGAAAAGAACTCCCTGCAACTGAGACATTGTCTGGATTTGGTGAACTGAGATTCCTTCTCAGCCCTTTACGATGGGTTAGCAATACCTTGGAGATGGACGGTGGATGGAGAGTTTACTCAAACATCAATAATAGAAACAATTTCGGTAGTTGGCAAAAGATATTGTTTTAATATCAACTATCTAAAACGAGACTTCTCAAAGCATTTTATAAAAAATTGCATTCTTATAGTAAATATCAGTCATTGATGACATTTAACCTGCATATTACTAACGTCATCCTACGTGGCAAACTACAAAAACCTAATGGTGAGTGTGATAGGTTCTACAAGGATCATCTAGGTATACAATCCATACTAGTTTAGGGCAGTGGAAGAAAATGATTTGTTCCTTAAAATCAGGTGGGGCAACTAAGCCCTTCCCTTAAAATATGTCACTATGAACGTCACTAAATATACAATGTCTAATTGGCTACACACCTATAGGACCCTTGATCATAAGGTACTCTATCATTGGTTACTTTCCAACCTCCATCAGTACCCTCCCAACCTATGTTGGCAGCATGCCTATTGAAAGTCCAGGTGTATATGAGCTCGCCTTAACCATCATCACCTCAGTGGTTCATTGTCAATTAGGTCTTTGAACTCGGCCTTGAACATGTTCTTTGCTCCAGGGAATTCAGGGGAGTGAAGGCATGCTCTGCCCTTGTGTGTAGTTGTGACCATCATGCTCGTTCAACTTCTCCTCCCCATGTGACCAGAGACCAAGAAATTGAGCTTTCAGTGTATTAAAACACTATTTTTTAATAGACCTCTGACGTCTTCGTGTTTTTGTCCATGCCTTCTGAACAGGAGCTTCGTTCTTTCACACGATTTGTATCCAATGTCTGATTATTCCAGTCTGATATGACCTTGGCTTCTTGGCTCATCCAACCTTGCCTTTCTGAGTTTCACCTTTGTATATTCACTTGTTTTCTAACTGTGCCACACTTGGAAACTGGGAAAAGCAGCCTTCCTTCTTTTGCTCAGCATTGCTATCGTACGTGGTGAAAAAATCCATCTTTTACTGACTCCAATAAATATATATATATGTATATATATATATATATCAGTAAAAAAACGTTGTTAAAGGGACGTTATGTGTAAGTTGCGTTACTAAAAACCTATGAAATTCCGTAAAAAATCATTGTTAAAGGGACGTTATGGTTGAGTTGCGCTACTAAAAACCTATCAGATTCAGTAAAAAAACTTTGTTAAAGGGACATTTGGGTTCCAAGTAAAACCGAAAAACCCCTGAAATTCGCCAGTTATGGTAAGCTAAGCAACCATAACTCGCGCCACCACCGTGCACTGCTAAGACTAACACCCCAGGACATCAACGATGACATCACAAATGTTGAAACTGTTCTAAATTTCCATATAGTTTTTGTGACTTTTTGAACCTTTTTTGGTGTTCGATCTGTCTTGCGGACCACGCCCTAGAGCTCATTCTCATTGTGTTTCTGGCTGTTTCTGGCTATTCCACAGAGCACACTGCATTTTGCTGCATACTTTGCAGATTTTGAGATTTCCATCTCCAAGCCGATGACATCCATGGCTCCACTATTGCCACCTGGTGCTACATCTGCCTCAGCACCACCCCCACCCCTCCACTGCCACCATTTCCCCAAGGGCCTGAAGAGGGGAACAGGAGTGAGGTTACAGAGGAGGAAGAAGAGGATGACGAGAATGAGGTAGAGGAAAACCCTACTAACCGCCCTCGGCGTGATTCTTGGGTGTGGCGGTTGTTTACCGTTCATGAGAATGGTCCTAATGCTTGTGCAAACCGTGTCACCTGCAATGAGTGCAAAATGGTACTCAGTCGCGGGAGGCATGGTTCGTATAGCTTTGGGACTACGACGATGAAGCGACATCTGAACTCATTCCACACTGGGGCCATTCGCAAGGTTGTACCTTGCAAAGAGTGTAGTAGGTTGATTGCCTCAACTTCATCCTCCGTTTCTGATCCTGTCACCACAAGGAACACCTCTGTGGGACAGCGTCTTCCTCAAGCTGCCTCACAGGCCATACAGAATTCTGATGACCCTTACCTTTCGAGGGTCACAGTTGTATGTATGTACTGTGACACAGTACTCTGCAGTGGGGAGCGACTTCGCAGTGCTTTTGAGACTATTGTCTCAGAGCACGAGACGACCTGCTCACTACCCAAATAAAACCCACTCTACATCTTCCTCTCTCAGCTCGCCCGTTCTTATCCCTGTGGTTGGTGTCCCCCCTTTACCCTCCTTTCCTCTCCTCTCCTAGTGTGTCGTGTGTAAAAAACAAAAAAAAAATACAAAATAACAAAAATCAAAAAAAAAATAAGGCTCTTTTCAGAGCCGCCTTTCTCAGTTAAAAAAACAGAAGTAAAGATAAATAACGCAGGGCCCTTTCTATTTCTTGAAAGTCCGCGGAAGGTTCGCGAACATAAAAAAATTGGGATGCTACCTTATTGTAACCATTGCATTTTTCTCTGGGAGGAAGTGGTGGCTCCGAAAAGAGCCTTTGGGAGGTGCTTGTATGTCAAAAATTATAAATACTTAACACCTACTTCAAAACGGATGCTGCATTTCTAAAAAAGGTCGCAATGCATTTTGTACATTTCTCAGAAAAATCTGATTGCCAGCATAGGTAAAATGGACTCCATCTCTGCGAAAAATGTATGCACTACGAAACATAATATTGTCATTGTGAAAAGAGGACATCCCAAAATCACCTAGGAAGGCACAAACAGCCTTATTGACATTACGCCTTGCTTTCTCCATTTGTGGACCACATGAGAAAGAACGAAGCCGCATTTGTCTCTGCGCAATCCGTGAAAAAATTACTTTGGAGTTTGGAAACATGTCCATGATCTTCTGAAGTCCTTCTTTCATTGCAAATTGCAAAGAAATTCCAGACACATGTCCTAAACTGTTCCCTCCACAATGAATTACAATTATGTCTGGATGTTCCTCTATCTTCAAAGTTGCACAGAGAGGTAGCAACTCCAGCCACTTCATTCCACGCACTCCATGCCAGTGCACTTCCACATGTGGGAATCCAAGATCTATAGATACTCCACAGCTTTCTGCATGCACCTTTAACCAATGTATCCACGAGTCTCCCAAAATCCACACAATCTGTTTTTTAAAACACTCAGCCATAGCTATCTGTTCTTCTCTCAGCAAAAATAATATCTGAGAAAACCTCTCCTAGCACAACACACTCACTAAACTTTACTGACCAATCCATTACTACATTCAATCTCATTTGCATGCCCCCCCACCCCAAATTCCCCAGATGTAATACGCGGTGTCCTAGAACTACCACCATGTCCGTGAACATATTGTAACATGGACAGCCCTTCTACCATTTCCACTTCACTCTCTGTGCCATTCCCTCATTGGACGTAGCTAAGAAATCACATGACCATCCACCAATCAAATCCAAGACCTCTACATGTAACTGCATCATCATAGATGAACACTGCAAATGTATGGTGAATCTCTCGGACTACAAGTCTCATACCATTGGCAAGTACGATCTACGAGAAATACTAGACAAGTCTCCAAGATTTCTACTTGCAGCTTCGTCCATATCCATATGCCTGAACGCAAACTACAGGTATGCATATTTTCTATACAGTACATGAACACATTTTCTAACCGACTTTTACCTTGTATAATCTGTAAAATGAATCTACGATCATTTTTTCATTCTCCTAAAATGAACTGTGACTTACAAACCTTTATACTGTTTAATTTCTTCGTACACACACACACGCAAATAATGTTAAACTAACATTTTTGAAATAAAAAATATAGACTACATATGATCAAACAAAATTACAAACACATACTTGGTTTTAATTTGTTTAGTTTATATAATTACTTACATTTATATAGGACAAGCAGGCTATGACATTGACTCCTCTTACATGGAAAAGCAGGCTATCACATGGACTCACTATTAAGTGTAAAAGCTTAGTTACAGGAATAGTGGTATACAGTGGTACATTATGATTTTGACAAGCCATAGTAACGATATTTTCTTTCCTACAGTTAGTCATAAGATAGTTTTAATGGTTTTGAGGACGGCGCTGAGCATTTCAAGTTAAAAAATATATGTCTAAATTAAAAACAGTGTTATATACAAACCGAATTACTAATTTCTTTCTTTTACAATTGCAGTGAAGACCATTCTCCTGAAAATAAGCAGCCGAATTTGAATTACAAAGACCTAAGAAGCAAACTGCTTGTTTTAGAAAAAAAGTAAGTAGATTGTTAACATAATATTTGAATTATTACTCAAACACACTCTAAGGTTAATTCATGCTACTTCTGTGCCTAAAAATGGAGATTCTGCACCATTCTGACCAAAAATCCTCCCTTCTTAAACAGTGATTTACTGGCAGAATGGCACACAAATTCCTATTTTTCGCCACACAAATTACCCAACTCAGCCGCTAGAATTTAGATGTTGTAGAAGAAACAACTGTTTTAATTGTATAGCTTTAGATATACTATTTATACTTCACAACACCACTGGCTTACTTTTTTCTGTCATCTGAATCCCAGTTTAGTAACACATTAATTCAAGAATACCCATCCCTAGTAGTTGTACTTCCCAATGCACAATCACGCACCATTACATACATCTTTATCATCTCACTCAAACACTCATGCACACAACACACATGCATTGCAGAACACCCCAACTCATACCTTCTGTATTTTTTTCAACATACCCTAAAGCATGCCTACCGAAAAGAAACTCTGTAGAAAGGAACGCAGAAGTAGAGCAGATGAAAAGAAAAGTCTCCAACATAAACATCAATCTATAGCAGATTTTGTAAAAAAAAAGTTGAAACACAACGGCTAATACAGTCATGTAGTGAAACAGAAGAAGTTTCTAGTACAAAAACTTTGCCTCCTCTATCAAAAAGTAAAACAACCCAAAAAACAATTAACAGAAAATGAACTATCACTACAAAAAAAACTTCTATAAATCTTGATATAGTACAAAGTAAGCATACCAAGAAAAGTATTTTAGCCAAAATGTTCCATCACAAAGTCCTTCAAAATCTTATAAAAACAGGAGAGAAACCAGGTTCAACACTTCAAACCTATCGTAGGAAAGTAATCTTAGAAGCGTTTATAGACAGTGCACTTCTTCTCAAAAGAAAGTTATTTATTTTAGTGTTAAACAGAATGAAACCACTAACAAAACTAATAACTAAATTACAAAAAAGACTCCTCAATAAACGAAATTTCAACAGAAATAACTTCTAAAATATCTGTGAAGGTGAATGGAGTCACACTACAAGCACAGAACCATACTTTAATGAAGAAGCCTACAAACAAAAGCAAACAAATACAATTGCCATACATAGCAGTGGTCGAGGTTATGAAAAAGTTAATAATACCATAATGGAACAAGAAGTACTCCTTACAAAAATATGCCCTGAATACGTAGATTTACCCCTCCATTCAACTGAATCAGAACATCTAGTGTACAAATGGCCATGCACGTCAATGTGTAACATTCCCAAAAAAATGTTCAAGTCTTTACGCCAATTCCTCAATCAATATGTGAAAAGCAAATACAAATTCAAAATGAAACTACTGCAAAATATGGATGCTTGTCCAGTATGCAAGTACACAGGACTACAAGGACATTCATTGGCCTGCATTACAGGACATACTTGCAAAACACCCTTCCATGATATCAAAAGGATATCAACACATCATGCAAGTATAAGAAATCTAGTTTATAAAAGTCCTGCTTTAGCACTAGCCAATTTAAATAACATTCTTCTACATGGTACAGCAAAAGACCTACTAGAAGAAATCGACTATATCCAGACAAAATATTTTGGAAGTGAAACCCACTTACAAGATGAATTAGCTGTAAACCAACTTCGAAACAAATCTGCACATGGCAACCTTTCACTACACACATACAAAAAAGAAATAATAAAATTTGAAAGTACTTCAGCTGAAGTACCAAACCACGTGTGTGTATGTTGCCGCAGAACTTTTTATAAAAGTAACACAAAAACTGTAGACCTATCATACAAAATAGAAGACAATGAAGATTCTAAATGGTTTGAATTAGCTCTCTACCTTATAGCAGAAAACAAATACGAAATAACTGACCCCATAATACTGTGCAGTTACTGCACTACAAAACTTGACAACAACCAAACTCCTTCACGTGCTATCACAAATAACTTGGAATTATATCCACTACTAAAACCCCTTCAACAACTTAATTTATATGAGAGCATCATAATTCAAACATTGCACCCATTTCAAGCAATAATACGCCTTCAACCAAAAACTGCAAAATTACCTCCCTCTGAATTAGTAAAAGGTATTTGTGGAAAAGTAGTGTATTTACCATTAGATCTAAAAGAAAATATGCACACTCTAGGAGTGCAACGTCCAATGCAGCAATCTTTAATTTCTTGGTAAATGGAATACCTACAAAAGACAAACAAATTTGGCAACAACTGGTAGATTTACATAAAGTTAGAGAAGCCCTACAATATCGTAAAGAGAATAATGAATATCACAAAGAAATTAATATTGAAGAAAACTTGAAAGATACAACTGAAATAATTCAAGAGACACAAGAAGCTGGTCAATGTGAGCTCCTAGATCCTGCAACAATATCAAACACTTTAGACCATTATACAATTCATCCATTGCACTCTAATGACACCATAGAAGATGCACTGGAAACATACCAAATGCGTCAAACAAAAGGATCACCAATCAGCATATGGGAAAAAAGTATAGAAGCATGTGCTTTTCCTCTACTCTTTCCTACTGGCAAAGGAGGAAGACATGAAGATAGACCTATTCAAATATCAGCATCAGAATATCGCTCATTACGAATGTATTCTGAAGATCCCAGATTTTGACAAAATGTGGAATACATATTCCACCTACTCTTTGAAAGTGAACTAGCAACTTTATGTTACGGAGTTGCACACATATTAAAATCAGGATCACACTTTCAAAATATGACAGCTACACAATTATTACAAAAAGTTCAACAAAAAGATGACGTTTTACAAGCAAATCTTACAAATGTATTAGCAAATATGCGCGGTACTAAAGAGTACTGGTTTTGACGTCATGGAGATGTACGTTGTATGATCAGAAACCATGGCCCACCCACTTGGTTTGTTACATTAAGTTGTGAAGAATATGTGTGGGAAGATTTACATGCTTTCCTATGCATATCAAACGAAAAAAAACAAACATAGATATACTAACACCTGGAGAACTTTGTTCACAGGATCCTGTTAATGTTTCAAGATATTTTCACCATCGCTTCATTGCTATGCTACATCTTATTTGTAACAAAACTGTTCCTCCCCTTGGAGAAGTGCAACACTTCTTTTGGAGAAAAGAATACCAAGCCAGAGGAGCACCACATATCCACATGCTTTTATGGATTAAAGATGCTCCTAAATTTGGTCAAGACAGTGATGCCACTGTTTTACAGTTTATTGAAAAATATGTCACTTGTGAAATTCCATCAGAATCCGCAAATCGTGATCTTCATGCAAAAATGTTACAATTCCAAAGACACAAATGTGGCAAATATTGTCGTCGCAAATACAAAAACAAAGGGAAATACTACACCAAATGCCGATTTGGTTTCCCTAGACCAGTTACAAATACAGGTCAAGTGAACAACCTCGTTGTCTTCAGTTAGACATAGTGTTAAAGGTAAGTCACCTAAAAATAAATATTGCATAAAAAGAAAAGAAGAAGAAAAATATATCAATGATTACAATGCAATCATTGCCCACTTATGGAATGCAAACATAGACGTGCAGTACATTGCAGACAATTGTACTGCAGTTGCACGATATGTCACAGCATACTTAACCAAATCAGAAAAGACAGAGCTCCAAGACCTCTGGAATGACCTGTCGTCAGATAAAACAGTGTCTCAGAAATTATGCAACTTGGGCATAAAAATGCTGTCCCATAGAGAATGTGGATCCTATGAAGCAGCTGATCGATTAACTGGTACTGCATTGAATGGTAAATCTGCAAATATAGTATGGCTACGTCTTGGTCCAGCTAAATCTAGAAAAAGAGTTCTAAAATCATACGAAGATATAGAAACAATAGCCAAACATGATCCCAACAGCCAAGACATTTTAAAAAAAACAATTTATTGGACACATCCTACCCAAACAGGAGTACCACTTTGGAAACCATGAGTCTATACCACATAGCCCAAACTACACATACAAAAATAATATAAAACCTGATGAACAAAACCATAAATACAAAGTGACAAACTGTGAAGGCAGCTTAGTAAAACTCACCAAACCAAATTTATTTAATCATATCAAATTGTCATTAAAGACTTCTCAACATAAAGAAGTATATTACATGTCCTTCCTACAACTCTTTAAACCATGGAGAAAAGAAGAAGAAATACTAGATAACTATGACTCATATGAAGACGCTTTCAAAGCAAATGAAAGCAGTATAACTGATGTAAACTTTGCACGTACAAAACAATGTTGCACAACGAACAGCAACACGAAGAAGAACTCCAGGCCCAACTAGATAAGGACACTCCTGACACTAGTCAACCTTCTGTCACAGGAAGCCAAGAACCACTCGGAGACCCACTAATAACAAATGAGGCAGAATTAGCTATGATAGAAGTAGAAAACACCATGTGTCAGTATAAAGAAAAAGAAGACTTAACTATACTACAATCAAATCTAAACAATGAGCAATGTAGCATTTTTCAAGAAGTAACAAAAGAAATTGCACATGGTGTACAACATGAAAACAAAGAATGCACCTGTCAACATTACAAACCTATACTATTGTATGTCAGTGGTGAAGCTGGTTCTGGAAAAACATTCCTAATCAAAATCATCAGTAAATTCCTTCAACAATTGACAAACAACAAACTGTCAGCTGTTGTCACTGCCCCCAAAGGTTTAGCTACCTAGAACATAGGTGGTGTCACTTTACACCAATTACTAATCCTGCCAGTAGAACACCAAACCAAATTAGATTATTACAAAATGTCTGCAGAAGCTGCAATGGAACTATGCAGAGTATTGAAACAAATTAAAATGCTACTAATAGATGAAGTGAGCATGGTGTTCAACCTAATGTTGGCTTTGATTCACCTCAGATTACAAGAAGTACTCAAAACAAACTATGAAGAGCTCTTTGCATGAAAACGCATTATTGTTTTCGGAGATCTTCTTCAATTGACACCAGTAAAAGGTGAGCCTATTTTTAAAACATTAGGACACAAACTCTGCCGTAAAACTGTTGGCAGCATTGGAAATGTCAACCTTTGGCAACATTTCCAATACAGAGAATTAACAGAAAACATGCGCCAATCTGCAGATCTCATTTATGCCAACATCTTAAAAAGTATCAGAGTTGGTATACTTTCTAAAGAAGCAGAAGCAAAACTGAAAACCCGGCACATTCATGTCCTTATAGTGATAATGCATGTGCTACAGATGTTATGGAACAATTAGCCCACAAAAATGTCAATTGTATGGCCTTAATGCCAACTCTGCAAGCTGTTTCAAATTCAATGAAATAATGTTAAGTAAAGAAATGCAGCCAATAATGGAAATTAGCGCCACAGACAAACTAGATGTACATGGAATTACACTTCCCATGTGTGACCAAGCCACAACAAGACTAAATAGTTTAGAAAAATCAATCTCAAACACAGCAGGCTTGGAAAAGATATTAAAATTATCCTTAAATTGCAGAGTAATGCTGAAATGTAACCTTGACGTGGACCAAGGACTAGTTAGTGGAGCACTGGGTACAGTTGTTGGCTTTCAAACATACCCACGTGACAACAAAATTCAGTTTGTCAATATTCTCTTTGACAAACTTTCAGAAGTAAAAATAATAGGACACTTAACAGCTCGATTCCTTCTCTTCAAAGACATGTATGTACGCAGAGAACAATTTTCTCTAACTCTTGCATACGCAGTCACCATTCATAAATCACAAGGTCTTACCCTAGACAAAGCAATGATAGACATTGGTAACAAAGTCTTTAAAGAAGGCATGAGCTACGTAGCACTATCACCCTTACGTACACTTTACGGTCTATTTCTAATCAACTTTGATGCAAGTAAAATAAACGCTGATATTCCTTGCATTTTAGAATACAATAGACTTCGTTCACTATACACCCCCCATCTAAACTCATATTCTAGTTCCACAAAAAGTAAAACATTATAGAAGAAAAATAAATCAAACAGAAAAGCAACAGGATGTCACTGCAAATCCTCCAAAGAGAGTAAAAGAAAGTAATACTTCATCAAGTGCCACAAGAAAAAAAGAATCAATTAGGGAAAGTAAACCAGGTACTTCTTCAAAGAAGGAAGATACACTCCAAATAAAGCAGTCAGATACAGAACTACTTGGTCCATTTAAACTCTCAAATATAGTTGGTGAAAGTTGCTACGTAAATGTAGCAATGAATATTCTATTTCAATTACCACCAATTGTTGAGAACATTTACTTACACAGTCCAGACCCATTGTGTTTGCAAATGTTAGTACTTCACAGAAATGCAGAAAACAATCCTGACAACATGTATAGTGTTTATGGAATAAGACAACAATTGGACTACTGTGCTGGAGTGGTGAAATTCACTATAAACTCACAGGAAGATCCACAAGAATTTCTAATGTACTTACTATTAGTACTGGAAAACAAAAACACACCTATAAATGAAATCTTCCATATTTCATACATGTGGAAACATACATGCACTCTCTGCAACAATGTGACACAAGAACAAATCCCCAATGAGCGCTTTGTGTATATATCAATACCTAATTGTGAATCCGTTCCATTTCAGCACCTTGTACAAAATGCAAAACACAGTAGTTTATATTCGACCTGCAATTCAGTTAATCGATCCACGTTAGTAATACAAACACATAGTAAATACGTAATACTAATGCTTCTACGTTACAATGCAGATGGTACCGAAAAGAACTGCAAGCTGACTGGATTCACACATGGTCAAATATCACTTGGCAGGAAAACCTTCACAACAATAAGTATAATCTTCCACGCAGGTGCCACAACCAACTCAGGGCACTACACTGCATATATAAAGAAGAAATGTGGATGGTTTGAATGTAATGATAGTACCGTTACTCTAAAGCAGAGATTACCAGCAAATCTTACAAACGCTTATTTAATGTTCTTAAAACCAAAATTTGATAACTAAACTGTACTTAAACCTTAAGTACACATGTAGTGAAAAAGTATAAACTGTCACAATATTCCAAAATCTATCTAACCACCCAAAGATGCTACAACAACTAATCAGATAAATTAATACCACTCAAATAGAGCAAAAAATAGACAGTTAGAATACATCAATTGGTATCTAACTGTCCCAAAATTTAGAAATATCCAAATAGATAAAGCAATACCACGAAATTATATAAAAAATAAAGAGTTAGAATATGTCTACTGGTATCTAACTGCTCCAAAATTTTACAATATCCAAACAAATACCTAATATCTTACTGCTCCCAAAAACTGGAACAATCCAATGTATAAAGCATTAGCCAGAAACAACAAGTAAACACTGAAAACAAACAAACAAATAAACTGTAGCATAACAGAAAAAGTTTTTTTTTAATCCAACATGGATTTTTTTTCTCCCACAGACCCAATGATTTTAGCAACAAACACAGAAACTGAGCAAATTGCACAGTACACTGGTTTGTCATCTACTAAATATGAGGGTCAAAAAAAAGAAAAAAATGTGATTGTACAATGTAATAAGTCTTTATAAAATACTAATACTAACATGCTATTTTCTTTTAACACAGAAATGAACAAGAAAAACATGGACTCCCGTTACTAAACCAAATAAGTATAACATGATAAATACAACCATCGCAGCATATCACACCCATACTAGCTTATAACATTGTTCCTTATAAATTTGTTTTTGACCCAAAGTTATAAGCCACTATGAGTTTGATATGCTACAGTGCTTGTGGCCAAGGCATAGACTCTTGGGTGCATGGCATATGAGTGTGATATGCTGCGGTGGTTGTGGCCAGGGCATAAAGTCTTGGGTAAATGGCCAAATGGCCATGCACCCAACATTCTATACCGTGGCCACAACCACTGCAGCACATCACACCCATAGATTCAAACATTTCAACCCTTTTAATGTCCGCGGACACAAGGAAGTTCCTAGAACACATTCAACTTGCCAGAGGACGCTACGGACAGCGTCATCAGGACACCCCCATTTCAGGACACTGCAAGTGTTCTTAGAACACTTTCAGCTTGACAATGAACAATACAGACAACGTCTTCGGACACCCCCTGCAAACATTCCAGGACCCCACACGTCTTCTTAGAACACTTTCAACTTGACACCGAATCCATTCTATTTATTTACGAACATTTCAGAACAGCCGTGTTGTACGCAGACAAATCGAACACAACAAAAGCGTCTAGCACATAAAAAAATACAACATTGCACCTATCTCATACTCCCCACCCTCCCCAAACACTCTTACCCACCAACACACTCCACTAAATACAATTTTTAAACCAAGTTTCACCTCGCTGTCCACGGTCGTCCGCGAATGCAAGATGTCGGGTGCCACCAAAAATCTGACGTGCTCCACGCCCCACGCCGTCCAAACAGCGAACACGTCTGATGTCCGCGGACATCGCACAAGCCGCTCGGCCAATCAGGGCACTGTCCGTGGAGCAAACCGGGAAGTCTGTCTGCGAAGCGAACGGAGATGTCACTAATTTTGTTGCCTTAAATTTGGTCATTTAAAAAGAAACTACTGGACGGATTTACACCAATTTTGCAAAAGCACACTTTCGGGACCAAGCCCCTGCTCCTGCTGTAAATTTGGTGTAAATCCGTCCAGCGGTTTGGGCTGCAGGCGTGCGCAAAGTTTTTTCCCATTATGTCTAAGGGAAAAAAACACAAGTTTTGGGACCCCCCTATAACTTTGCCCCCCCTGGACCAAACCTCTCCAATCTTTGCAAAAATATTCTGAGTGGGCCATATACTTTTTGTTGCAAAGTTTGGTGAGGATTCGTCCAGAGGGAACGAAATTATAAGCCGCCCAAAAAATGCTCTTCCTATGGAAACACCAACTTAACCATAACTACATGGACACTACCGCGTCCATGTAATATATATATATTCACTCAAAATAAACTTTGTTAAGGGGATGTTATGGTTAAGTTGCGCTACTAAAAACCAGTGAAATTCACTAAAAAAACTTTACAAACGTGACATTATGGTTTAAAGTAAAACCGAAAACCCCCTGAAATTCGCCAGTTATGGTAGGCCAAGCAACCATACCTGCCCACCCCACTGTGCACTGCTAACACTAACACCCAGGACATGAAAGATGGCATCACAAATGTCATTTATGACATCACTGATGACATCACATGTCTGGTTCTCTCTTTTTTCCTTTAGTGATATATTTTAGCCAGTAATACTTAGGAACAAAAAAATCTAAAAGTACTATATTTGTACACTTACACTTCAAATATGTTCTTACAGTAATTCATTTGGGGTTCACTCTTAGCATATGAAACATATAAATAGGGAGAATATGCACTCGAAAGATACCAATGCTTTCTATGTGTGAAGACAATCAGTAAGGTTATCAACACTTTCTTATTGGTCTGCTGTTTTTTTGTTACTATACTTTCTGTGGATATGCTCATATTTGTATTCGCATTACTCTCTTTAGGGTGTAGTCACATCATGTGATAGTTATTCATAGGGAAGTAGTAGGTTTGAAGCAGAACAATCATTTCTGTGCATAAAAATAATCAGGTAGGTTATCAACAAATTCTGGTTCTACTGCTGCTTTTTTGCATACTTCACTTTCACTGTATATACTCATTTTTGTATGTGTTCTTATGCTTTTGTGTTTTGTATGTAATAATGAAATTATATAGGAAGTGGTTTTCATTACCTACTTATAACATATTGCACAGTACACAAAACTCTAATAAGAAAGCATTTACCATTTCACTATTTAACATGGGAAGATTATGAATATTGCACCTTCATCATGTATACTGCATTCAATGCTTATGTCTATACATGAGTACATTATTACACTGTTAAGAACGTCATAATAGAATGCTATTTATGTCAATGCATTGTTTAATGTACCACATAGCTCAAGTCATCTATTCCAATGACCCTTGACAGTTATTTTTATCAACATTATAATAAGACTCCCTTGTGCAGAATTTTCATGAAAAGTACATGCACATGTGATGTCATCAGTGATGTCACAAAACAACAGATGGGTTTCCCCTACTTTGCTGGCAGAAGGGAAGCAACAGACACTATTAAACAAAAATCAAACCAGCGGAACAAAAATATGTTAACTCAAAAGGACATAATCCAACTGCCGAAACGGGGGAGAACCTGCATACAAGCCCCATGAAACAAACAAAGTATCAATCCGGGCAACAACAAACAAGCCGTGAATGGAACAGGTAAAAGAAAATAGGCGGCGAGAAGAAACAGCAGGACGAACAGCAGTCGTCCAAAAATAAGCATAATAATTAATGGAGGAACAAAGTCAACCACAAACTTGACTCTACGGAATCCCCAGGATTACTCATGGATTTGAATATACAATGTCAAGTAATTTGAAATAAATTCAACTGCACAGAGTCAAAAAAACGGCATAATACATCTTTCTGCAGGGCGCCTAGAACTTACCTGATCATCCTAACGTACGCCGTGCGCTGACAGGAACAAGCCGGAAGTGCTGAGCTTCAGTCTATCAAGCGTTCCTACATTTAAATACCCGTATTGGACGTAACACGTATGACGTCTGATGTTACGCGTATTGGTGCCGAACTAGACCGCTCACCGTACTATCAATAAGACTGGTGCGAGAGCCCGAATACTGCAGCAAAAATGACGCCACTGTGAAAACAATCCCATCCTCGCTCCAAAAAAGTGACCCGCACACCAATATTCACAGGGGTCAAACCTAGTGTCCACCTAAGAAAGCGCCAACTGCAATAGCGAAAAAATGAAAGAAAGAAAGAAAAAAAAAAGGAAAGGTCAATTTAAGACCAAACTCTAATGTTGGTTATGAAAGTAAGGATGAATCCCACATTTCTGAGAAGCCATAATGCCAGTATGTCAATGAAAACTGGCAACTGGTAAAGCAACATCTTCAGAGAAACAAATCTGAAACCAATATTACATCTGGATACTGGAAGGTGAAATTTAGCAGAGACAAAAAGGACCACCCTATCAAAAACTAGTTCATAGGGGTTCTGTTGAACACTGATTGCCATTCTTCCTGGGCATTAAATCCGGACAAGTGGCTTTGGGTGTTGTATATCCACCAATGTTCACTTGAGGCAAGTCTGTTGGCCACAATATATTGGTCAGGCCCCATAATGTGTTCCAAACACCACCAACGTTAGTCCTCACAGCTATGTTGGTACTCTACAAAGTGGTCAACTAGGGGGGAGGAAAAATTACGAGTCCTGATTCGGGACTTGTGCTCTGAGATCCTAAGTTTAATAGGTCTAGATGTTTTGCCTATGCACACCTTCGTACATGGGCACGTTATAGCATAGACCACGTTCTTCGAATTACACATGGTATGGTCCCTGAGCTTCCAGGACTTGTGGTTAATGGTGACAGTATTGGTGGCAGTTGTCGACCCGCACTGACAACACTGGCCGCACAGGTAATGACCAGTAACCTTCTCCATACCCCACATTTGAGTGATGGTTTTTGGTGCCTTAGTAGCATGTAACCTGTCGGCCTGAGATAGCCAACTCTTTAAATTCTTACCGTTTTTGAAGGCGTACATGGGGTGCTCCAAGTCTGCCATATTCATTTGGAGCAGATGCCAATGCTTACCAATCGCCTTCATAATCTCAGCATGGTATGTGCTATAGGTCATTGTACAAACCATGCGTGACTGGTTCATATTTTCCCGGGTATTTTTTCGCCAGCAACACCTCACGATGTTGGTATTGTGCCCTTTTACGCGACTGCCGCAACATGTGACAAGGGTGCCTCTGCGGGATAGTCTGTCCTCTATGGTATTGGACTGTGCCACAAAGTCCTTTTTATTGGTACAATTCCGTCTGGCCCTTAGGAATTGTCCATAGGGGATACTTTCCCTAAAAGATTGAGGGTGGAAGCTATCGAAAAGTAGAATCGTATTGCGGTCAGTGGTTTTTCGATACAAGTCCGTAGTGATGACTCCATCCTTTGTTTTTAACTGAAGATCAAAAAAAGAGATAGACGTGTTGTTAATGGACATAGTAAACCGAAGATGTTCATTCTGGGAGTTAATCCATGTCAAAAAATGTATCATGGTTTCCCTTTGTTTTGTCCCAAATAATGATGATATCGTCTATGTATCTTGTAAAAAATGATGGATTTCAGAAAAGGTTTGGAGTCATCAAAAATGGAGACCTTTTCAAAGGCCAGCATAAATAGGGTTGCATAGTTTGAGACAAAGGCAGCGCCCATGGCGGTTCCCTTAACTTGTAAATAAAAACTATCTTTGAACCTAAAATAGTTTACAGCGATTTCAAGCAGATAAATAATAAATTCGCTAGGAACCAACTGCGGATCACTTCGAAGGTCCAAAAAGAATTTGATGATAGACAATGATTCTGACTGTGGGATGTTGGGATATAAAGATTCCACGTCTAGAATAATGAACAGGTTATTGATGGGGTCACAAGATAGGCCTTCCAAATGCACAATCACATCGGTAGTGTCTGCCAAGTAAGTCGGAGTGTCAGCAGCCAAGGGTTTAAGAAAATAATCAATGAATTTACCCAAAGGTTCAAAAATTGAACCGCAGAGGGACACTATCAGTCTACCTGGTGGGGTAAACATATTCTTGTGAATTTTAAGAAGAATATAAAATAGGGGGACCCGCGTTCGTTTGGTCATCAGGGATTGAAATTCTTTGGAGCTCAAAATTTCAGCATCTTTAGCCCGTGTAACCAGGGCTAGGATTTCATTCCGTATTCCTTCCGTAGGGTCTCCTCTAAGTTTCAGGTAGAAGTTAGTGTTATCAAGTTGTCTCAATACTTCAGTATTGTAGAACGAAGCATCACAGACTACAACCCCTCCGCCTTTGTCGGCCTGCTTAATGATAATTGTGGTGTCTCCCTTGAGTTCTTGAAGGCATGTCCACTCCTTTTTGGAGAAGTTATAACATCAATTATGTTTATGATCAGCCGGTGCCACAAAAATGGAGTGAAAGTCACGGAGAACAGCAGGTTCAAAAGTAACGGTTTCGTTAGAAACCATTAGAGATGTCGGCGTAAAGGTCGACTTCGGTTTAAACGGTGTGTTATTGTTGTCATCTGGGTTACTACTGTTAGTTCCAAATGTGACTCTTTTCCTGTGAAACTGTGAGCCTAAATTAGAGTAAGAAGAACCGTTCCATTGGCCAGGTCCCGCGTAATCTGGACTCAAATACGAGTAGGCAATTTCTTTAGAGAAAGCAGACATATCTTTCTTTAGTTTTTCCATCTTTTTGCTCGTGGTAAGCTTGATAAACTCTTTTGTGTGTTTGTCAATGAGATCAAGTTTTTCTTTGATATTTAAGATGGTCGTATCGAGTGCAAAGGCCGCCTCTGCTTCATCTATCTCATTCCCCATGAGCACACGTTTCTTGAGGGCTCTGTTGATGGTCAATAACATCCAGTCGCTACTACACTTGGTGCCTACACCAGAAAACACTGTTTTATATTCTAAGTCATCGACAAAGAAGCAAGTTTCATTCCTAACTAGGAGCCCTTGCAGTATAATATTTGTCTTAAGATATTCTGTAAGCAGGTGCCCGTGCATTTCTGTTCTGAATTTCTTTTTTCTCAACTTAAGAATGCCTTTGCTAGTGTCATGATCTCTGCTTCCAAAAGATCAGGACTTGCCCGACTCCCTTGGAAGCAGACCCATAACCCCGGTTCCAAGTGCCAGCCAGTCCCAATTGGGACCTTTTGGACCCTGTCCTGGCGCCAGTGGCACCAGGCTCATAAAGATGCCCAGTCCCAGCGCTGGAAGCGCCGGGCTCATAATGCTTGGGTGGACTTACCTGCAGCAGACCATGCTGCTTACTTACCTGCCAGTTGAACCCCTGATCCTCTTCTGTTTGGGACTACGTTTCCTGTTGGGTGGGGCAGGAGCCACTCCCTAGGTTCAGAACACTGGAACTCTTCTGGAAAGCAGGAACTCTTTTCTTAGGCGTGGCTGTGGAAGGAGACACCTAAGCACTACAGGAGGCTATTTAAACCACACCTGATGGATGAATCTTGCTTTGCGTTATTCTGCATTCTCTGCAGCAGAACGCTCATCGTGTCTTCTGCTTCTGATCCTGGGCCTAAGGGAACAAAGGCTTACCATCCTGGAATCCAGTCTTCAGCAGCACCTGTAAAGACAAAGAAAGAACAGGTTAGCACTACGGTCTTCAGTGGCAGCGCATCTCTTACCTGGTCCATCGGCTGTCACCAACGCCTCGCGCTGCATTCCGGCATCTGAAAGACAAAAGCTTACCAGCTCTTCGCACGCTCCGGAGGCCTTCGGCGCTGCATCCCGCATCTGAAAGACAAAAGAAGGTGCGTTTAACGACATTGGGCAACTTTATTACTCACGTGCCATTACTCCTTCCCACGCCGAATCCAGTGGGTATTCCAGCACCCTTCAGCTTCTCTAAAGCTCCGAACTTGTACCTGCAAGATAAAAGGGACAGTTAGTGCGCATCGTGAAGCAGGCTACAAGCGCTTATTTACGTGCTTCCAGGCGCTTCTATTCCTCACGCGGGTTCGATCCTCAACTCTCATCAGCCCGCCATCCGCCATCGCCGGAACCCTGCAAAACAAGAGATATCATTACAAAAGACTTTTAAGACATTTGAAGTGCCCAGAACTTACCGTTCGTGCAGTTAACGACGGACAGCAGTCCTCTGAGGTCAAGAGGCCTGCACCCTTATCCAGTGAAGAAACGGGTTACGGCACCCTGCCCCAAGGCAGATGGAGAGCTCGGCGTTCACTTACCTAAGGTGAGGGTGTTAACCTTTGGGGTTCTACAGGAGAAGAGAAAGGGAAGAGGAGAGAGGCACCCAAAAACCCCAGTTCACTAATCCCATATTTTCTATCTGCAGACATCTTACTCTTCGAGTCAGACATACAGTGCACAGAGGTCCAGCCCAAAGAGCCAACCGTGTGTTACACATCACCTTTGAAGATACGGCATTCACCCAGTCAAGACCGGCACCTCTGCGGGAATCAGGTGAGCGTTACAGCTAGTAATGCCCATATTTCATTCATCCCCAGAGGCCTGGGACAGTGAATCAAAAAATGAAGGTACACGGATAGCTTCGGCCAATTGTTCCTCGCTAAAGGAGTAAATGTCTGTAGCAGACATAATAGAAAGTATCAAGACAACAAAGAGCAAAAGAAGAAAAAAGTTAGGAGATAACCCACCTCAACATAAGATGAACACAATGGTCCTCCTAGCTTCACTAGTACAATTAGAGCCCAGAGGAAAGGAACTTACCTTGCACCAAATTTAATATAACCCATGCAGTGGAACACTGCACTAATGCAACAAAACAACAACAAACAACAGATGGGTTTCCCCTAATTCGTTGGCAGAAGGGAAGCAACAGACAATATAAACAAAAATCAAACCAGCGGAACAAAAATAGGTTAACTCAAAAGGACAGAATCCAACCGCCGAAATGGGGGAGAAGCCCCCTAAGTCACAACACAGATCATCCTACAAAAGACAAAAAAGCATTTAAAATACTATATTTATTTAAATGTATTTTGTTAAAATGAGTATTAAATCTGGATATGTATTGTGATCGTATTTATGTATTCATATGAAAGATATATTTTAAATAATTGTATATAATTTTTATATAAGTGTTATATTTAATGTTCTGATTGTAAGTATGCATTGTATGTATTAGTTATATGTATTTGTATGGTTTGTGTAAAGTTCAATATGAACTAATTCACAATAAATGTATTAATATTATTAGTATTAAATCATCTAAAACTCGTGTGCAATATACACACAGTAAACAATTATATGTCAATACTAAAGTGCATAATATAAAGTGAAAAGTGCTTGTTTCAAATATTGACTGCAAACGAAAAAACAATGAAGTAAATCACAAGAGTCCAAGATGCCAATGCCTACGGCCATGCACCCAAGACTCTAGGTCCTGGCCACAAACACCAAAGCATATCACACCCATGGCGGCGTATAAATTAGTAGCACACCTATACAAACAAACATAGGAACTACAGCATCTACTCAATTTTAGTGTTTGCTAACACCACACGTGTCCTTAGAACAGTTTGAAGTTGCCTGCGCACAGCACGGACTGATGTACTATCCTTATGAGAGCCCTCATTTTCAGTACTTACAAACATCCCGGACAAGGCGGGCATGACGAATACATCATTAACACCTGCCGCCTAAACAAGTACAGTATTTCACCCATCTCTTACGCTCTGCACCTCCTCAAACACTGTAGCAGACCAAAACAGTTTTCGAAACAGCATTTTGCTTCTGGTAGCGACTGTGCTGTCGTCAGATCCAAGATGTCGAGCGCATCCACACATTCTGAGGGACATCACGGCTCGCTGCAGCCAATCGGCGAAGAAGTTGCGTGTCCGAAGTCATGACGCCACCCCCTAGCCAATCGGTATCTTGTCCGCAGAGCGAACAGGGAAGTGTGACCACGGAGCGGACATAGATATCACTAATTTTTTTAGACATATTTTTTGGTCGTTTTAAAGGAAACTACTGGACTGATTGTCACAAAATTTACAAAAGCACGCTTTCGGGACCACGCCCCTGCTGCAAATTTGGTGAAAATATGTCCAGCGGTTTGTCCTGTAGGCGTGCGCAAGTTGCGCTACTAAAAACCTATGAAATTCAGTGAAAAAACTTTGTTAAAGGGATGTTATGGTTCCAAGTAAAACCGAAAAACCCTTGATATTCGCCAGTTATGGTAAGCTAAGCAAACATAACTCACGCCACCACCGTGCACTGCTAAGCCTAACACCCAGGTCATCAAAGATGACCTGTGTCTCCTCCCTGGTCCCCCCTACCCAGGGCATGTGTAGGGGGACCAGGAGGGAGACACGGGGCATGAGAGGGGGGTGGGGGTAACACGAAGGAGACATGGGGCATGAGCAGGGGGTGGGGGGTAACAGAAGAGAGACACGGGGCATGAGCCGGGGTGGGGGGAACACGAGGGAGACACGGGGGGTGGGGGGTAACAGAAGAGAGACACGGGGCATGACTGGGGGTGGGGGGCAACAGGAGAGAGACACGGGGCATGAGCGGGGGGTAACAGGAGAGAGACACAGGGCATGAGCGGGGGGTGGGGGCAACATGAGAGAGACACGGGGCATGAGCGGGGGATGGGGGCAACTGCAGGGAGGCACGGGGCAAGAGCAGGGGGGTGGGGGGAACACGAGGGAGACACGGGGCATGAGAGGGGGGTGGGGGGAAACAGGAGAGAGACACGGGGCATGAGCGGGGGTGGGGGGCAACAGCAGGGAGAAATGGGGCATGACTGGGGGTGGGGGGCAATAGAAGCGAGACACGGGGCATGACCGGGGAGTGGGGGGCAACAGGAGAGAGACACGGGGCATGAGAAGGGGGTAGGGGATAACAGGAGATAGACACGGGGCATGAGAGAGGGGTGGGGGGTAACAGGAGAGAGACACGGGGCATGAGCGGGGGTGGGGGGCAACAGCAGGGAGACACAGGGCATGACCAGGGGGTGGGGGGTCAACAGGAGAGAGATACACGGGGCATGAGTGGGGGTGGGGGTAACAGGAGACAGACACAGGGCATGAGCGGGGGGTGGGGGAAACAGCAGGGCGACACAGGGCATGAGCCGGGGCGGGGGGAAAATGAGGGAGACACAGGGCATGAGCGGGGGGTTGGGGTAACAGAAGAAAGACGGGCATAACCGGGCGGTGGGGGGGGCAACAGGAGAGAGACACGGGGCATGAGCAGGGGTGGGGGCAACAACAGGGAGACACGGGGCATGACCAGGGTTTGGGGGCAACAGAAGAGAGACACGGGGCATGACCGGGGGGTGGGGGGTAACAGGAGAGAGACACAGGGCATGTGAGGGGTGTGGGGGGCAACAGCAAGGAGACGCGGAGCATGAACGGGGGTGGGAGAAACACAAGGGAGACATGGGGCATGAGAGGAGGGTGGGGGGTAACAGGGGAGAAACACGAGGCATGAGCGGGGGGTGGGGGACAACAGCAGGGAGACACGGGGCATGAGCGGGGGAAGGGAGGCAACAGCAGGGAGACAAGGGGCATGAGCGGGGGGTGGAGGGCAACAGGAGGGAGACACAGGGCATGAGCGGGAGGTCGGGGGCAACAGCAGGGAGACACGGGGCATGACCAGGGAGTGGGGGGCAACAGGAGAGAGATACGGGCATGAGAGGGGGTGGAGGTAACAGGAGAGAGACACGGGGCATGAGAGTGGGGTGGGGGGTAACAGGAGAGAGACATGGGGCATGAGCGGGGGGTGGGGGCAACAGGAGAGAGACACGGGGCATGAGCAGGGGGTGGGGGGAACAGGGGAGACACGAGGCATGAGCGGGGGGTGGGGGGAACAGGAGAGAGACACGGGGCATGAGAGGGGGGTGGGGGGTAACAGGAGAGATACATGGGGCATGAGCGGGGGGTGGGGGCAACAGGAGAGAGACACGGGGCATGAGCAGGGGGTGGGGGGAACAGGGGAGACACAGGGCATGACCGGGGGGTGTGGGTCAACAGAAGAGAGACACGGGGCATGAGCGGGGGGTGGGGGGCAACAGCAGGGAGACAAGGGGCATGACTGGTGGGTGGTGGGCAACAAGAGAGAGACACGGGGCATGAGAGGGGGTGGGGGGTAACAGGAGAGAGACAAGGGGCATGAGCAGGGGGTGGGGGGCAACAGCAGGGAGACACGGGGAATGACCGGGGGTGGGGGGCAACAGCAGGGAGACACAGGCATGACCGGGGGCGGGGGGCAACAGCAGGGAGACACAGGGCGTGAGCAGGGTGGGGGGGAACAGGGGAGACACGAGGCATGAGCGGGGGGTGGTGGCCAGCAGGAGAAAGACACAGGGCATGAGAGGGGGGTGGGGGATAAGAGGAGAGAGACTAGGGGCATGAGCGAGGGGGAGGGGGGCAACATCAGGGAGACATGGGGCATGAGCGGGGGGTGGGGGAACAGGGGAGACAGGAGGCATGAGCTGGGGGTGGGGGCAACAGCAGGGAGACATGGGGCATGATTGTCGGGTGGGGGCAACAGCAGGGAGACACGGGGCATGACCGGGGGGTGGGGGGCAACAGGAGAGAGGCACGGGTCATGAGAGGGGGCAACAGGAAAGAGACACGGGGCATGAGCGGGGGGCAACAGCAGGGAGAAACGGGGCATGACCGGGGGGTGTGGGGCAACAGGAGAGAGACATGGGGCATGAGCAGGGGTGGGGGGCAACAGCAGGGAGACACAGGGCATGACCGGGGGGGTGGGGGGCAACAGGAGAGAGACACAGGGCATGAGAGGGGGTGGGGGGTAACAGGAGAGAAACATGGGGCATGAGAGGAGTGTTGCGGGCAACAGCAGGGAGACACGGGGCATGAGAGGGGGGTTGGTGGTACACGAGAGAGACACGGGGCATGAGGGGGGGTAGGGGTAAAAGGAGAGAGACACAGGGCATGAGCGGGGGGTGGGGGACAACAGCAGGGAGACACGGGGCGTGACCGGGGGGTGGGGGGCAACAGGAGAGATACACGGGGCATGAGAGGGGGGTGGGTGGTAACAGGAGAGAGACACGGGGCATGAGAGGGGAGTTGGGGTAACAGGAGAGAGACACGGGGCATGAGAGGGGGGTGGGGGGTAACAGGAGAGAGACACAGGGCATGAGAGGGGGGTGGGGGGGTAACAGGAGAGAGACACGGGGCATGAGCGGGGGGTGGGGGGCAACAGCAGGGAGACACGGGGCATGAGCGGGGGGGTGGGGCAACAGGGGAGACACGAGGCATGAGCGGGGGGTGGGGGGACCAGGAGAGAGACACGGGCAGGAGCGGGGTGGGGGCAACAGGACGGAGACACGGGGCATGAGCAGGAGGTGGGGGGTAACAGGAGAGAGACGCGGGGCATGACCAGGGGGTGGGGGCCAACAGCAGGGAGACACGGAGCATGACCGTGGGGTGGGGGGCAACAGGAGAGAGACACGGGGCATGAGAGGAGGGTGGGGGTAACAGGAGAGAGACACTGGACATGCGCGGGGGTGGGAGGCAACAGGAGGGAGACACGGGGCATGAGTGGGGGGTGGGGGGGGCAACAGCAGGGAGACATGGGGCATGACCGGGGGTGGGGGGCAACAGGAGAGAGACACAGGGCATGAGAGGGGGTGTGGGGTAACAGGAGAGAGACACGGGGCATGAGCGGGGGGTGGGGTGGTAACAGGAGAGAGACACGGGGCATGAGCGGGTGGTGAGGGGCAACAGGAGAGAGACACGGGGCATGAGAGGGGGGTTGGGGGCAACAGAAGGGAAACACAGGGCATGAACGGGGTGTGGGGGGCAACAGGAGGGAGACACGGGGCATGAGAGGGCGGTGGGGGGTAACAGGAGAGAGACACAGGGCATGAGAGGGGGGTAACAGGAGAGAGACACGGGGCATGAGAGGGTGTGGGGGGGTAACAGGAGAGAGACACGGGCCATGAGCGTGGGGTGGGGGGAGACACGGGGCATGAGCGGGGGGTGGGGGGTAACAGGAGAGAGACACAGGGCATGAGCGGGTGGTGGGGGTAACAGGACAGAGACACGGGGCATGAGCGGGGGCTGGGGGGCAACAGCAGGGAGACACAGGGCATGAGCGGGGGGTGGGGGGCAACAGGAGAGGAGAGAGACACAGGGCATGAGCGGGGGTGGGGGGAACACGAGGGAGACACGGAGCATGAGCTGGGTGTGGGGGGTTACAAGAGAGAGACAGGGGCCATGAGAGGGGGTTGGGGGGTAACAGGAGAGAGACACGGGGCATGAGAGGGGTTGGGGGTAACAGGAGAGAGACACGGGGCATGAGAGGGGGGTGGGGGGTTACAGGAGATAGACACAGGGCATGAGCGGGGGGTGGGGGGCAACAGCAGGGAGACACGGGGCATGAGCGGGGGAAGGGGCAACAGGGGAGACACGATGCATGAGCGGGGTTGGGGGGAACAGGAGAGAGACACGGGGCATGAGCGGGGGTGGGGGGCAAGAGGAGGGAGACACGGGGCATTAGCGGGAGGTGGGGGGTAACAGGAGAGAGACACAGGCCATTACCGGGGGGTGGGGGGCAACAGCAGGGAGACACGGGGCATGACCGTGGGGTGGGGGACAACAGGAGAGAGACACGGGGCATGAGAGGGGGGTGGGGGTAACAGGAGAGAGACACGGGACATGAGCGGGGGGCAATAGGAGGGAGACACTGGGCATGAGCGGGGGGTGGGGGGCAACAGCAGGGAGACACGGGGCATGACTGGGGGTGGGGGTAACAGGAGACAGACACAGGGCATGAGCAGGGGGTGGGGGGCAACAGCAGGGCGACACAGGGCATGAGCCGGGGCGGGGGGAAAATGAGGGAGACACAGGGCATGAGCGGGGGGTTGGGGTAACAGAAGAAAGACAGGCATGACCGGGCGGTGGGGGGGCAACAGGAGAGAGACACGGGGCATGAGCAGGGGTGGGGGGCAACAGCAGGGAGACACGGGGCATGACCAGGGTTTGGGGGCAACAGAAGAGAGACACAGGGCATGACCGGGGGGTGGGGGGTAACAGGAGAGAGACACAGGGCATGAGAAGGGTGTGGGGGGCAACAGCAGGGAGACGCGGAGCATGAACGGGGGGTGGGAGAAACACAAGGGAGACATGGGGCATGAGAGGAGGGTGGGGGTAACAGGGGAGAGACACGAGGCATGAGCGGGGGGTGGGGGACAACAGCAGGGAGACACGGGGCATGAGCGGGGGAAGGGGGGCAACAGCAGGGAGACACGGGGCATGAGCGGAGGGTGGGGGCAACAGGAGGGAGACACAGGGCATGAGCGGGAGGTCGGGGGCAACAGCAGGGAGACACGGGGCATGACCAGGGAGTGGGGGGCAACAGGAGAGAGATACGGGCCATGAGAGGGGGTGGAGTTAACAGGAGAGAGACACGGGGCATGAGAGGGGGGTGGGGGCTAACAGGAGAGAGACATGGGGCATGAGCGGGGGGTGGGGGCAACAGGAGAGAGACACGGGGCATGAGCAGGGGGTGGGGGGAACAGGGGAGACACGAGGCATGAGCGGGGGGTGGGGGGAACAGGAGAGAGACACGGGGCATGAGAGGGGGGTGGGGGGTAACAGGAGAGAGACATGGGGCATGAGCGGGGGGTGGGGGCAACAGGAGAGAGACACGGGGCATGAGCAGGGGGTGGGGGGAACAGGGGAGACACAGGGCATGACCGGGGGGTGTGGGTCAACAGAAGAGAGACACGGGGCATGAGCGGGGGGTGGGGGGCAACAGCAGGGAGACAAGGGGCATGACTGGTGGGTGGTGGGCAACAGGAGAGAGACACGGGGCATGAGAGGGGGTGGGGGATAACAGGAGAGAGACAAGGGGCATGAGCAGGGGGTGGGGGGCAACAGCAGGGAGACACGGGGCATGACTGGGGGGTGGGGGGCAACAGCAGGGAGACACAGGCATGACCGGGGGTGGGGGGCAACAGCAGGGAGACACAGGGCGTGAGCAGGGTGGGGGGGAACAGGGGAGACACGAGGCATGAGCGGGGGGTGGGGGAACAGGAGAGAGACATGGGGCATGAGCGGGGGGTGGGGGGCCACAGCAGGGAGACACAAGGCATGACCGGGGCTGGGGGGCAACAGGAGTGAGACACAGGGCATGAGAGGGGGGTGGGGGATAAGAGGAGAGAGACTAGGGGCATGAGCGAGGGGGTGGGGGGCAACAGCAGGGAGACATGGGGCATGAGCGGGGGGTGGGGGAACAGGGGAGACACGAGGCATGAGCTGGGGGTGGGGGCAACAGCAGGGAGACACGGGGCATGATTGGCGGGTGGGGGTAATAAGAGAGAGACATGTGGCATGAGCGGTGGGTGAGGGGCAACAGCAGGGAGACACGGGGCATGAGCGAGGGGTGGGGGCAACAGCAGGGAGACACGGGGCATGACCGGGGGGTGGGGGGCAACAGGAGAGAGGCACGGGTCATGAGAGGGGGGCAACAGGAAAGAGACACGGGGCATGAGCGGGGGGTGGGGGGCAACAGCAGGGAGACACGGGGCATGACCGGGGGGTGGGGGGCAACAGGAGAGAGACATGGGGCATGAGCAGGGGTGGGGGGCAACAGCAGGGAGACACAGGGCATGACCGGGGGGGTGGTGGGCAACAGGAGAGAGACACAGGATATGAGAGGGGGTGGGGGGTAACAGGAGAGAAACATGGGGCATGAGAGGGGTGTTGGGGGCAACAGCAGGGAGACACGGGGCATGAGAGGGGGGTTGGTGGTACACGAGAGAGACACGGGGCATGAGCGGGGGGTGGGGGTAAAAGGAGAGAGACACAGGGCATGAGCGGGGGGTGGGGGACAACAGCAGGGAGACACGGGGCGTGACCGGGGGGTGAGGGGCAACAGGAGAGATACACGGGGCATGAGAGAGGGGTGGGGGGTAACAGGAGAGAGACACGGGGCATGAGAGGGGGGTGGGGGTAACAGGAGAGAGACACGGGGCATGAGAGGGGGGTGGGGGGTAACAGGAGAGAGACACAGGGCATGAGAGGGGGGTGGGGGGGTAACAGGAGAGAGACACCGGGCATGAGCGGGGGGTGGGGGGCAACAGCAGGGAGACACGGGGCATGAGCGGGGGGTGGGGCAACAGGGGAGACACGAGGCATGAGCGGGGGGTGGGAGGACCAGGAAAGAGCCACGGGCAGGAGCGGGGTGGGGGCAACAGGAGGGAGACACGGGGCATGAGCAGGAGGTGGGGGGTAACAGGAGAGAGACGCGGGGCATGACCAGGGGGTGGGGGCCAACAGCAGGGAGACACGGGGCATGACCGTGGGGTGGGGGGCAATAGGAGAGAGACACGGGGCATGAGAGGAGGGTGGGGGTAACAGGAGAGAGACACTGGACATGCGCGGGGGTGGGAGGCAACAGGAGGGAGACACGGGGCATGAGTGGGGGGTGGGGGGGCAACAGCAGGGAGACATGGGGCATGACCGGGGGTGGGGGGCAACAGGAGAGAGACACGGGGCATGAGAGGGGGTGTGGGGTAACAGGAGAGAGACACGGGGCATGGCCGGGGGTGGGGTGGTAACAGGAGAGAGACACGGGGCATGAGCGGGTGGTGAGGGGCAACAGGAGAGAGACACGGGGCATGAGAGGGGGGTTGGGGGCAACAGAAGGGAGACACAGGGCATGAACGGGGTGTGGGGGGCAACAGGAGGGAGACACGGGGCATGAGAGGGCGGTGGGGGGTAACAGGAGAGAGACACAGGGCATGAGAGGGGGTGGGGGGTAACAGGAGAGAGACACAGGGCATGAGAGGGTGTGGGGGGGTAACAGGAGAGAGACACAGGCCATGAGCGTGGGGTGGGGGGCAACAGCAGGGAGACACGGGGCATGAGCGGGGGGTGGGGGGTAACAGGAGAGAGACACAGGGCATGAGCGGGTTGTGGGGGTAACAGGACAGAGACATGGGGCATGAGCGGGGGTGGGGGGCAACAGCAGGGAGACACAGGACATGAGCGGGGGTGGGGGGTAACAGGAGAGGAGAGAGACACAGGGCATGAGCGGGGGTGGGGGGAACACGAGGGAGACACGGGGCATGACCGGGTGGTGGGGGGCAACAGGAGGGAGATACGGGGCATGAGAGGGGGTGGGGGATAACAGGAGAGAGACACGGGGCATGACCAGGGGGTGGGAGGTAACAGGAGAGAGACGCAGGGCATGAGAGGGGAGTGGGGGGTAACAGGAGAGAGACACGGGGCATGACCGGGGGTTCGGGGGCAGCAGCAGGGAGACACGGGGCATGAGCGGGGGGTGGGGGGAACAGGGGAGACACGAGGCATGAGCGGCGGTGGGGAGAACTGGAGAGAGACACGGGGCATGAGTGGGGTGGGGGGGTACAGCAGGGAGACACAGGGCATGACCGGGCGGTGGGGGGTAACAGGAGAGAGACATGGGGCATGAGCAGGGGTTGGGGGCAACAGCAGGGAGACATGGGGCATGAGAGGGGGTGGGGGTAAAAGGAGAGAGACACGGGGAATTAGCGGGGGGTGGGGGGCAACAGCAGGGAGACACGGGGCATGACTGGGGGGTGGGGGGTAACAGAAGAGAGACACGGCATGACCGGGGGTGGGAGGCAACAGCAGGGAGACATGGGGCATGACAGGTGGGTGGGGGGCAACAGGAGAGAGACACGGGGCATGAGAGGGGGTTGGGGGGTAACTGGAGAGAGACACGGGGCATGAGAGGGGGGTGGGGGGCAACAGCAGCGAGACACGGGGCATGAGCGGGGGTGGGGGGCACCAGCAGAGAGACACGGGGCATGAACGGGGGTGGGGGGCAACAGCAGGGAGACACGGGGAATGAGCGGGGGGCAACAGGAGAGAGACACGGGGCATGAGCGGGGTGTGGGGGGCAACAGGAGGAAGACACGGGCATGAGCAGGGGTGGGGGCAACAGCAGGGAGACACGGGGCATGAGCGGGGGGTGGGGGCAACACAAGGGAGACGCGGGGTATGAGCGGGGGTGGGGGTAACAGAAGAGCGACACGGGGCATGAGTGGGGGTGGGGGTAACAGCAGGGAGACATAGTGCATGACCGTGGGGTGGGGGGCAACAGGAGGGAGACACAGGGCATGAGCGGGGGGCGAGGGGAACACGAGGGAGACACGGGGCAAGAGCGGGGGTGGGGGACAACAAGAGGGAGACATGGGGCATGAGAGGGGGGTGGGGGTAACAGGAGAGAGACACGGGGGGTGGGGGTAACACGAGAGAGACACAGGGCATGAACGGGGGTGGGGGGCAACAGCAGGGAGACACGGGGCACGAGCGGGGGTGGCGGGCAACAAACGGGAGACACGGGGCATGAGCGGGGGGTGGGGGTAACAGGAGAGAGATACGAGGCATGAGCGGGGGCAACAGGAGGGTGACACGGGGCATGAGCGGGTTGTGGGGGCAACAGGAGAGAGACACGGGGCATGAGCAGGGGGTGGGGGGCAACAGCAGGGAGACACAGGGCATGACCGGGGGTGGAGGGCAACAGCAGGGAGACACGGGGCATGAGCGGGGGGTGGGGAGCAATAGGAGAAAGACACGGGACATGAGCGGGGTGTGGGGCGCAACAGCAGGGAGACACAGGGCACGAGTGTGGGGTGGGGGAACACGAGGGAGACACAGAGCATGAGCAGGGGGTGGGGGAACACAAGGGAGACACGGGGCATGAGGGGCAACAAGAGGGAGAAACGTGGCATGAGCGGGGGTGGGGGTAACAGGAGAGAGAAACGGGGCATGAGTGGGGGTGGGGGGCAACACGAGGGAGACACAGGGCATGAGCGGGGGGCGAGGGGAACACGAGGGAGACACGGGGCAAGAGCGGGGGTGGGGGGCAACAAGAGGGAGACATGGGGCATGAGCGGGGGGTGGGTGGTAACAGGAGAGATACATGGGGCATGAGCAGGGGGTGGGGGCAACAGGAGGGAGACACGGGCATGAGCGGGGGGTGGGGGGAACAGGAGGGAGACACGGGGCATGAGCGGGGGGTGGGGGAACAGGGGAGACACAGGGCATGAGCGGGGGGGCACGAGGGAGACACGGGGCATGAGCAGGGGTGGGGGGAACAGGGGAGACACGGGCATGAGCGGGGGGTGGGGGGTAATGGGAGGGAGACACGGGGCATGAACGGGGGGTGGGGGGAACAGGAGGTAGACAGGGGGCATGAGAAGGGGGGTGGGGGGCAACACGAGGGAGACACAGGGCATGAGCGGGGGGTGAGGGGAACACGAGGGAGACACGGGGCAAGAGCGGGGGTGGGGGGCAACAAGAGGGAGACATGGGGCATGAGCGGGGGGTGGGTGGTAACAGGAGAGATACATGGGGCATGAGCGGGGGCTGGGGGCAACAGGAGGGAGACACGGGCATGAGCGGGGGGTGGGGGGAACAGGAGGGAGACACGGGGCATGAGCGGGGGGTGGGGGAACAAGGGAGACACAGGGCATGAGCGGGGGGGCACGAGGGAGACACGGGGCATGAGCGGGGGTGGGGGGGAACAGGGGAGACACGGGCATGAGCGGGGGGTGGGGGGTAATGGGAGGGAGACACGGGGCATGAACGGGGAGTGGGGGGAACAGGAGGTAGACACGGGGCATGAGAAGGGGGTTGGGGGGAACAGGGGAGACACGGGGCATGAGCGGTGGGTGGGGGAGCAGGAGGGAGACACGGGGCATGAGCGGGGGGTGGGGGGGAACAGCGGAGACACGGGGCATGAACGGGGTTGGGGGGAACAGGGGAGACACGGGGTATGAGTGGGGGGTGGGGGGAAACAAGAGAGAGACACGGGCATGAGCGGGGGTGGGGGGGTACAGGAGGGAGACCATGTAATGAGCGGGGGTGGGGGAAACAAGAGAGAGACACGGGTAATGAGCGGGGGGTTGGGGGGAAACAAGAGAGAGACACGGGTAATGAGCGGAGGGTGGGGGAAACACGAGGGAGACACGGGCATGAGCAGGGGGTGGGGGGTACAGGAAGGAGACACGAGCGGGGGTGGGGGGATACAGGAGGGAGACACGGGTAATGAGCGGGGGTGGGAGGAACGGGATATCTGCTCCTCGGTCCTCCGCATGCCACCATGTACTGATGGCGTGTCTCCTGCAAGTCTGCACCAGCCTGGTACGTTCAGGAAGTGTAATCCACATGAGCCTCACGCAGCCCCATTGGAGGCCCCGCTGTCCTCTCATCTTATCACATCGGAATTTTCGCTTGTTACGTTGTGATAATCACTTGTGAAGTCTGAAGTCACCGCAGAGCTTGCCACAGATGCCAATAAACGAACAGTAAACTAAGATGGCGGGCGTCTCTGAAAATAAGACGCACTGCACGCTTTACTACAGCCACTGGGAGAGCACGTCAGATGTCCACGGACATCACGCAAGTCGCTTGCCTAATCCCCCGTCTTGTCCGCAGAGCGAACAGGGTAGTGCGTCCGCGAAGCAGACACAGATATCACTAATTTTTTTCACTTACATTTTTGTCTTTTTTAAAAAAAACTACTGGATGGATTTACACCAAATAAAAAAAAGCACGCTTTCGGGACCAAGCCACCGGTCCTGCTGCAATTTTAAATTTGGTGTAAATCCGTTCAGCGGTTTGGGCTGTAGGTGTGAGCAAAGTTTCTTCCCATTATGTCTATGGGAAAAAAAAAGTTGTGGGACCCCCCTATAACTTTGCCCCCCTTGGAACAAACCTCACCAAACTTTGAAAAAAATCAGAGTGGGCCATATACATTTTTTGCAAAGTTTGGTGAGGATTCGTCCAGGGGGAGCGAAGTTATAAGCCGCCCAAAAATTGTTCTTCCTATGGAAACAGCAACTTAACCATAAGGTCGATCTCTATGATTCTGCCCGACACATTTTGTCCTTCTTCTCTTTCAGCTCTTTCAATACCCCATAAGCATTCTGTGTTGAATGCATGCGGCCATTTTAAGATGTGTTAATTCTCATGCTCAGTGCATTTTTTAGAGATATCACAATCAGTTTTTTAGGGCCATTCAGTGTGCAGTGACAGGTTTTCATTTTAATTTCGCAACAATTTAGATATGTTGTCACTCTAATAGTTGTAAATTGAAATCAAAACCTGCTCACTGTACACTTACACATTATTCCCAATCACGGCCTGAATTTGCAGTCAAATACTGGGATCATAAAATTAATTGCACACTGTCCCTGATTGATTTTCTATTTAACCACTGTATATATGTGAGGAACTATGACATTCCAATCATTTGATCTTTTGTAGGTTCGAGATTGTAAAGTGCATAGTGCTGTAAACATAACTCTCAAACCATTTATCTTATTTATCTTAAAACCTAAAGTGCATAGTGCAAAGTGCTTTGTTAATATCTTGAACATTAATCCTCACACATTGTCAATTAAATATTGTAGATGTTTTCTTAGAAATTCAAATTAATTATTTTCTGTAGCAGCAAGATAAAAAGATGCTAAAGTGCTCAGTGTAACGCTCACCTGATTCCCACGGAGGCGCTGATCCCGGCTGGGCTGCTATCGTTTCTTCAATTGAGAAGCGTAGAGCTCGGACGACTCTCAGGACTGGGCTTCCTCTTATCGAATGTCTGACTTGCAGGGTAAGTTTTCTGCAGGTGGAAGAAAAAGGGTTAATCACCGTTTGATGGATTCCTTCTCCCACCAATCGCCAGTTTCTCCCTCAGCCTAGCTTTCTACTTGTCTCGGCGAGCTCTCACCTTAGGCGTACAAATGCTGAGCTCTCCATCCTGCGTCTGGTGCATGGGTGCGTGGATTCCAGTTACGTCACTGGATGAGTTCAGTGTTGAGGCTCAAGTCTTTTGCGGCCTTAGTTGTGGCACTGGTGCTGGGATGCCGAAGAGCGATGCCGCCCTTACTGCACGAGCGGATGCCTGTAAGTATACTGTAGTCTTTAGGCTTTAAAAGATGGGCACCTCAATAATGTCCCTTTTCCTTTGTTTCAGGCCTCGGGATGCTGTGGGCGTAGTTTTCCGTTGCCGCTGCACGTGCCGATGCACGTAAGTATAATGTTCGTTGGCCGCTTTTAATGGCACCTCTAATAATGTCCTTTTTCAAGTTTTCAGGTGCCGGGATGCTGCGGGCTTTATATCCGTTGCCACTGCAAGTGCCGGTGCACGTTAGTATAATGATGGTTGGCCGCTTTTAATGGCACCTCTAATAATGTCCTTTTTCTAGTTTTCAGGTGCCGGGATGCTGCGGTTGATGCGGCCGCTTCTGCGCGTGCAAAAACTGGTAAGTTAAGATGAATGCGACTGCCTTCACCCGAACCCCTTTTTAATTATGTCCTTTGCCTTTCAGGTGCAGAGAAGCTGCCGAAGAGAAGGCCGCGATTAGCTCCGTTGCAATCACAGATGGATCAGGTAAGCGGGCGCAGCTGCGAGCGAGTTGCACTTTTCTAACCTTATGTTTATTCTTTGCAGGTTTTGCCGGTGACTGGATTCCGGGATCTGGTAAGTATTGTTCTGTGTCTTTCTTCATCCACAGGTTGCTGCGCAGAAGCTGAAGATGACTCTGGACCTGGAATGCAGGAGCCAACTCGGTGAGCGTCCTGCTGCTGCTGCAGAATAACGCGAAGCATGTGTTTTCCATCGGGCGTGGTTTAAATAGCAGAAAAGTGCTTCCAGTGTGTGTTCTTACACCGGTTCCACCCAGGTAAGAAAAGAGTTCCTGAATGGAGGGAATAGTTCCTCCCAGCCCTGATAGCTGGGGACTTCAACCAGACTGGATTGTTCTGGGTAAATATGCAGCATGGTCTGCCTCAGGTAAGTCCACCCAAGCATTATTACACTGTTTATCAATATGAGCCCGGCGCCTATGGCGCCAGAACTGAAACCCTTCATGAGCCTGGCGCCAAAGGTGCCAGGACACGGTCCAAAGGGCCCCTGTAGGGGTCTGCTGGGTCCGGAGTAGTGGAAGACGGGTCTGCTTCCGAGGGCGCTGGGCCAGTCATGGCCCCTCGGGAGTAGCGCCCATGACAGCACCCCCCCCCTCAAGGCCCCTCCCAAACTTGTCCTCCCCGGGGGTTTTGGTTTATCGGGAAAGGTTCAGTGAAATTTCTGGACTAGACGAGGAGCATGGACGTGGTCATAGGGTTCCCATGACCTTTCCTGAGGTCCGTAGCCTTTCCAGTCGATTAGGTAAAATAGCTTCGATCTGATGATTTTAGAGTCCAAAATGTCTTTTACTTCAAATTAGGGCTCCCCATTCACTTGAATGGGCTCTGGAGGATTGGCCAATCTGGTTCCAGGTTGCATGGGTTTCAAAAGAGATATGTGAAATACAGGATGTATTCTCATATGGGTTGGCAATTCTAATTTACGGGCCACTGGATTAATTATGGCCGTAATTGGATATGGTCCCAGGTATTTGGGGTTGAAGGTGCGAGGCCCTTTAAGGGATAAATGTTTGGTGGACAGCCAGACTTCATCCCCAACCTGGTATTGAGGGGCATTGCTTCGGTGTTGATCTGCTCCTTTTTTGTACCTCTCTTTAGCTTGTTGTAGATGTGCAGTCGCTTCCTTAAAAGCTTGGGTAATAACGGTGTGCAATTTATCCACGGCGGGTGTTCCAAGATCTTGAGGTGGATCAAGGTTGGAGGTTCGAGGATGAATCCCATACAAGATGTAGAAGGGACTCTTCCCGGTATCCGAATGAACTGAATTGTTGTAAGCATATTCAGCTATCCAAAGGATGTCCTTCCAGTTACTCTCCGACTGTTGTAGCATGCATCGTAAATATTGCTCGAGAGTCTGGTTTGTTCTCTCGGTTTGCTCGTCGGTCTGGGGATGATGGCTGGTCGAAAGTCTTACATCGATTTGAGCTAATCGACAACAGCTACGCCAAAAGTGGGAAATAAACTGGCTCCCCCTATCTGAGATTAGTACTGACGGGAAGCCGTGTAGCCAGACGATGTTTTCAGAATTCTTTGGCTAGGACTGATGCTGAAGGTAAGCCTTTTAGCTGAATGAAGTGGGCCATTTTAGAAAACAGGTCCACAATAACAAGAATGGTGTTGTACCCGGAACAGGAGGGTAAGTCTGTGATGAAGTCCATGGAAACGGTATGCCAGGGACACGGTGGGATGTCTAATGGTTGCAGAAGACATCACAAATTCCTTTATGTCTTTTCTCCACGAAGGCCACCAGAAGTGTCTCTTCACCTTTTCTGTGGTTTTGGCAATGCCAGGGTGACCCTCAATTAATGAATCATGATAGCAGGAGATTACCTGTCTTTGTAAATCGGTGTGTGGTAGGAACAATCGTCCTTGGAAATAAGGCAAGTCATTGCTTACGGTGAAATCTTTTCCTTTTTGTAACCAGTTCAGTAAGTCTGGTGAGGTTACAAATTGTTTAGTTATTTCTTCAATATCCTCAATGGATTGTGAAGAAATCAGACCCACGATCCTTTGTTCAGGAATTATTGGTACAGGTTCTGGATTGGCAACGTTATCTCCCATTCCAATTCGGGAAAGAGCATCCGCTTTGGCTTTCTTGTTGCCGGGGCGATAAGTGATCACGAAGTCAAATTCAGCAAAGAATAGAGCCCAGCGAAGCTGTCTGGAGGATTGAGCCTTGGCGGTTTTCAGATACTGCAGATTTCGATGATCGTGATCACTGTGACGGTGTGTCTGGCCCCGAGGAGATAATGCCGCCATGCCTTAAAGGCTGATTTAATCGCTAGAAGCTCTTTGTCTGTGATGTGTAGTTGATCTCAGGCGCCGAGAACTTCCGAGACCAGGATGCCACAGGATGCAGTTGGTTAGTCTCTGGATCTCTTTGTGATAGGACTGCTCCCATTGCTAAGCTGGAGGCGTCGGTTTCAACGATGTAAGGGAGGTCCGGGCGTGGGTGTTTCAGTATTGGCGCCGAGGTGAATTTAGCCTTTAGTTCTTGGAAGGCTTGTTCTGCTTCTGCGGACCATTCAAAGCGTTTATTTTTTCTTAAGAGGGCGGTGATGGGTTGTACCACTCGTGAAAACTCTGGAATAAATCTATGGTCAAAATTGGCAAAGCCTAGCATGCTTTGAACGCCTTTCACGGAAGTAGGAGACGGCCATTTGAGGATAGCGTCTACTTTTCTCGAGTCCATGTGGACTCCTTTGGGTGTCAGAATAAATCCCAAAAATTCGACCTCAGTGACATGAAAAACACATTTTTCGAGCTTGGCAAAAAGTTTATGTTGGCGAAGTTTTTCAAGGACCGCCCTAACATGATTTCGATGGTCAGCTTCTGAAGATGAGTACACAAGAATGTCATCTATGTAGACGACAACGCAGACATCAATGAGCTCTCACAGGACATCATTCATAAAATATTGGAAGGCGGCCGGTGCATTGCATAGTCCAAAGGGCATCACTTGGTATTCAAATAGCCCATACTTAGTGCGAAAGGCCGTCTTCCATTCATCTCCTTCCTTGACCCGTACCAAGTGATAAGCTCCCCGGAGATCAAGCTTAGTATAAATACAGGCGTTTTTTACCTGGTCAAGGAGTTCCGGGATCAGAGGTAAGGGGTACTGTTTTTTTACTGTTATCTGGTTCAGAGCACAATAATCTATACAGGTTCTGAGGTCACCTTCTTTTTTTGGTACGAAGAACAGAGCCGAGGACGCAGGGGACTTCGACGGACGGATAAAGCCATTGGCCAGGTACTGGTCTAAATACTGTCGCAGATGAAGGTCTCAGGCTCGGTAAGGGCGTAAATCCTACTGCAAGGGGGAGTTGCACCGGGTAGCAAATCTATCTGACAATCGTATGATCTGTGGGGTGGCAAGGTGTTAGCCTGTTCCTTTTGAAAAACATCTTGGAACTCTCGATGCTCTAGAGGTAATTGTGGACCGTCAGCCGTTACTGACGCTAGGCCAATGTTGGGTCATGGATAACAAGTTGGTGTGCATTCTGGGAACTTTATCGTCTTTGCTCGCTAATCAATCTGAGGATTGTGTTTCTCCAACCAAGGAATCCCTAGAATTACTTGGAATTGAGGAGCCTTGATCACGTCGAACACAATTACCTCCTGATGCCCGTCTTGGCCTAGTATCGTCACTTCAGTAGTGGTATGGGTCACTGGTCCGGAGGCGATTTCCGTCCCATCCACCGTGGTAATGACGTCTTTAACCACCTTTGGACAAAGAGGTAAGTTCATCCTGGAAGCCAATTCGCGGTCCACATAATTTCCAACTGCTCCGCTATCAATGTATGCCTTAATTGCATGCAAACGATCCGGTTGCTCTGGGTTTACGAGGACCATTGGCATTATGAAGTGCGAGGTCAAAGAACTGGTTTTTACGCTCGGCAAGTGGACCTCTACACTTGTCGGGCAAGGTTGTTTCCCGGCTCAGTCTTTTCAGAACTCTTATCAGAAGCTCCCACTGTCTTCTTAGGTGGTTTCACCGGGCAATCTCGAAGAAAATGTCCTGAATTTCCACAATAGAGACATAGTTGCATTTCTCGTCTCCTGTCGCGTTCTTTCTGGGTTAGGGGACCCTTTACAACACCAATTTGCATAGGTTCGACGGCTTCAACTCCTTTGGTGTGACTTTGAGGCTTAGGGAACACTCGTGTTTCAAACCTGGATCGATCCGCCTTTCTGTTTTGTAGTCTGTGATCCAATTGGACCACCAAATCAATGTACTCTGAACAATCCTGAGGAGGATTCACTACCTGGGCAAGGACGTCTTTGAGTTCGACACGCAAACCCCTGTGAAAAAGCGTGATTCTTTTGTCCTCAGGCCATCTGGTTTCCACGATTAGCCTATTGAATGATCCAATGTAGGCCAAAAGATCGTGATTGCCCTGTCGTAGGGAAAGGAGTTCGTTGTCCAGGGCCTGCCCCTGGGAATGCCTTGCAAAAACTCTTTCCATATTTGCCTGGAAGGTCGGGAAATCAAGAAGGATCGGGTCAGCCTGTGTAACCAGAGGGATCGACCAATCAGCGGCACTGCCGCTAAGATACGAAAGCACAAAGGCTACCTTAGTCTGGTCAGTCGGAAAGGCTGCAGGTCTACAAAGAAAGTGCAATCGGCATTGATTTATAAACACCGCAAACCTTTTAGGGTCACCAGAGAAGCGTTCAGGCGGTGCCAATGGCACATTTCCGGGTAGGTTGATTTGAACAGGATTGGCTGAAGCTGCTGGGATATAGCTCCCTCCTGAATTAGGTAGGGGAGTTTGCCCCGCTTGTGTCTGTAATAACTATCTGGCGAGATCATCAGTTCGTTCTTTTGATATTATCAATTCCCTCCTAAGGGCATTCGTTTCCTGGCGGGCAGCATGAACTTCAGCTCTTAATTCCCCTAATAACTGGGCCAGTTGGTCTGTGTCGAAAGTTTCCATAGCGCCTGGGTAGGAGGTTATAGGTGGGCTTTGCATTCTGTAACGCTCACCTGATTCCCACAGAGGCGCTGATCCCGGCTGGGCTGCTATCGTTTCTTCAATTGAGAAGGGTAGAGCTCGGACGACTCTCAGGACTGGGCTTCCTCTTATCGAATGTCTGACTTGCAGGGTAAGTTTTCTGCAGGTGGAAGAAAAAGGGTTAATCACCGTTTGATGGGATTCCTTCTCCCACCAATCGCCAGTTTCTCCCACAGCCTAGCTTTCTACTTGTCTCGGCGAGCTCTCACCTTAGGCGTATAAATGCTGAGCTCTCCATCCTGCGTCTGGTGCAGGGGTGCGTGGATTCTAGTTATGTCACTCGATGAGTTCAGTGTTGAGGCTCAAGTCTTTTGCGGCCTTAGTTGTGGCACTGGTGCTGGGATGCCAAAGAGCGATGCCGCCGTTACTGCACGAGCGGATGCCTGTAAGTATACTGTAGTATTTAGGCTTTAAAAGATGGGCACCTCAATAATGTCCCTTTTCCTTTGTTTCACGCCTCGGGATGCTGTGGGCGTAGTTTTCCGTTGCCGCTGCACGTGCCGATGCACGTAAGTATAATGTTCGTTGGCCGCTTTTAGTGGCACCTCTAATAATGTCCTTTTTCAAGTTTTCAGGTGCCGGGATGCTGCGGGCTTTATATCCGTTGCCACTGCACGTGCCGATGCACGTAAGTATAATGATCGTTGGCCGCTTTTAATGGCACCTCTAATAATGTCCTTTTTCTAGTTTTCAGGTGCCGGGATGCTGCGGTTGATGCGGCCGCTTCTGCGCGTGCAAAAACTGATAAGTTAAGATGAATGCGACTGCCTTCACCCGAACCCCTTTTTAATTATGTGCTTTGCCTTTCAGGTGCAGAGAAGCTGCCGAAGAGAAGGCCGCGGTTAGCTCAGTTGCAATCACGGATGGATCAGGTAAGCGGGCGCGGCTGCGAGCGAGTTGCACTTTTCTAACCTTATGTTTATTCTTTGCAGGTTTTGCCGGTGACTGGATTCCGGGATCTGGTAAGTATTGTTCTGTGTCTTTCTTCATCCACAGGTTGCTGCACGGAAGCTGAAGATGACTCTGGACCTGGAATGCAGGAGCCGACTCGGTGAGCATCCTGCTGCTGCTGCAGAATAACGCGAAGCACGTGTTTTCCATCGGGCGTGGTTTAAATAGCAGAGAAGTGCTTCCAGTGTGTGTTCTTCCACCGGTTCCACCCAGGTAAGAAAAGAGTTCCTGAATGGAGGGAATAGTTCCTCCCAGCCCTGATGGCTGCGGACTTCAACCAGACTAGATTGTTCTGGGTAAATATGCAGCATGATCTGCCTCATGTAAATCCACCCAAGCATTATTACACTGTTTATCAATATGAGCCTGGCGCCTATGGCGCCGGGACTGAAACCCTTCATGAGCCTGGCGCCAAAGGCGCCAGGACACGGTCCAAAGGGCCCCTGTAGGGGTCTGCTGGGTCCGGAGTAGTGGAAGACGGGTCTGCTTCCGAGGGCGCTGGGCCAGTCCTGGCCCCTCGGGAGTAGCGCCCATGACATCAGTACTATAAACACACAATAGTACCATGGCCAGTATTAAATATGCAATATAGAAGCCAAGATTTTGGGCAATGTAAGCAGGGATGCAGCGTTGGTTTCTTTCTTTGGGGACATGAAGCTGTTAACCAGTATATCTTTGATGGAGGTAGATTTTCTGTAGGTTATATTGACTCGTTCTCCCATGAATGGAAATAAAGTTTCATCGGTTTTTAAGACATGACAATGTTTGTGTAATATTTTCCTTATTATCTTTGCATGTGAGCCGTACGTGAGTATTAATCTCACATCGTCAGGTTCCTGGATCTTTTCAGATGTTCGATTGGTGGAGTGTAATGCTGTTCGATCTAAGTTTCGTGCTTTGATGTAAGCTCTCTCGATAATTGCCTTACGGTACCTTTGTTTGGCAAAATTGCGAGCTGTGATCTTGCATTCTCTATCGAAACAATCTAATTTGCTGCAGTTGCGACGGATCCTGACAAACTCACTGTATGGTATACTCCATTGTAATGGAGTCGGATGATTGCTGCTCGCAAATAATGGCATTGGTTTTCGATGAAGTTCTGTACTGATTTCTTTACGATCAGTTTTCACCAGTACATCTAGAAAAATGAAGGATTCATGGCTATGAGTCTCCTGAAATTTGAGGTTCAAATTGTTGACATTTAACATAGTTACAAAGTCAAGCCAGTCCTTTTCTTTTCCATTCCACAAGATAAATAAGTCATCTATGAACTGTAGCCAGAGGACTACTTGGTTAGTATACTTGGTATTGGCATCAGTCCAAACAACTAATTTTTCCCACAATCCCATTGTCAAATTTGCATAGGGCGGTGCAAAGCTTGTTCCCATCGCGGTTCCGCGCAGTTGGTTATAGTAGGAATTATCGAATAGAAAGACGTTATTCGTTAGACATAGATCTATCATCTCCATATTCATTCGTCCATGACTTAAATAATTTAATGATCTACTGTCAAGGAAGTATTTACATGCTTTTTTTCCATCGTTATGTTGAATGGAGGTGTAGAGCGATACTACGTCCAATGTTGCAAACATAAAACCTCTTTCCCAGGTAATTCCTTCAATGTTGCTGAGAAAGTCTTTGGTATCGTATAGATATGAAGGTAGCGTGAATACCAAGGGCAGTAATGTTTGATCAACATACTTGGACATGTTTTCCAATGATGCCCCGTTTAGAGTGACAATGGGTCTTCTCGGGGGACAGGTGGGGTTTTTGTGGATTTTCGGTAGGAAGTAGATTATGGGTATGACAGGTGTTTTGTTGAAGAGGTACTTAAAATCATGTTCATCAAGGATGTTCAATTTCTCCCATTTATGTAAGAAGCACTCAACTTTCCTTTTTATGAGTTCCAATGGGTTTTCTTCAAGCTTTTCATAGCATTAGTTGTCGCTAAGTTGTCGTTGTGCTTCCTTTACATAGTCTTCTCTATTAAGGAATACTATGTTACTTCCCTTATCTGAAGCTTTTATGATCACATGGTCAAGTTCTTGCAATTCTTTTGAGATATGTCTCTCCTTGAATGAAAAATTAGGCTTCATGGTATTCCTATATGTTCTGACTTTTTTTAGATCATGGATGACCAAATCCTGGAATGCTTCAACTTTGCCTCCTGGCTGGAACATAGGATTAAATCTAGATTTGGCTTTTAGTGTACTCTTGATAGGCCAATCGGTTTCTATGTCCAACATTTCAGGAGTAATGTCAGAGGTCATATCTGTTGATTGATTTATAGATTCCAACTCGGCCAAATCAATTAATGTTTCCAAATCCTCGATAGCTACTGCTGTTCGACCTGATGAAACCAATTTAGGTTTCTCTTTAGGTGGATTCAAGATAAAGAATTTCTTCAGCCGAATTTTTCTCATATATTTGAAGAAATCTATTCTGGTTTCCATGTAATCATAACCTGCTGTAGGGCAGAAGTTAAATCTGTATTGGAGAACTTTAGCTTGTTCCTCGTTGAGCGCATAATTTGAGAGGTTGATGATACTTTTATCAGGTTTATCTGGTCCTATTGTGCCTTCTTCTTCCCAGAGCATTTTGTTGCTCCTTGATCTGACTCTGAGCTGCTTGTGCCCTTGTCCCTTCCTTGTTTTTTTTCTTCCTCCTGAGCCCTGATGCTTTCCTCGTCCTTTGCCTGTATTTTTTGTGCGATTTTTTCTGCCATCTAGACCGAGCATCCTCATCTCCTCTAAAAAGTTAGTTTTCTTGGGGGGATTTTCATTACTGCTGGCGGGGGCTTCGGAATCCGAAGTCATGGCTACTTCCCTCGAGGTGGGGGTTGTTCCCTTGTTTTCAGCATTTTGACTCACCATGTTCTTTCTCAGGTTGTCGAATCGGCGTGCAAAGGTATAAACTCTTCCTCTTTCGTAGTCCTGCTTATCACACAGGAACTTTCTCTGCTTGCGTAATTTAATATCTTCTTCGTAAGCTATTAGGGTTACTTCCATGCTTTTTCTGAGTTTGTTCCCTTCTTCGCTAGGTGAAACAGCGGACAATTGTTCATTAATTTTTTCTATTTTAATTAGTACCTTTTGTCTGTCGATTCGGGCATATTTGATCAAAATATTCAGAAATTGTCCTGAGCACAAGTTTGTGGAGTTGCCCCATTCGTTGAGCATTTCCGGATCTTGTTCCTCGAAGGAAGGTGATGTTAAAATTCTAAGCCCACGTTGAATCCTTCCAACATCCACATAGTTTTGAAGTGAATGCTCCTCCCACCATTTACTCACTTCTTTTTTCTTTAGTCTTTCCAATTCTTTCAGTAAGCTGATTTCATTTTTGTCTACAATATTTTTTTCTGTTACATTTTTGTTTGGGATTTTGATTTGTTGAGCTACACTGAATAAATTCTGTGCCTCTTCACGGCGTGCATTTTCATTATCAAGTTGTGATGCCATATTCCTTTAAATGATATTTTTAATTCATATACTGGAGGGAGATGGTGTTAGATGGAAAGAATTCAAACACCCTCAGTGTGAATTCGTTGAATAGGGAGAGGCTGACGCTATGGCTTGGCCACAATAATACACACGAGAGAAATCTTTCGCGTAATCCGCTTCACAGACCAATGGGGACAGAAGTATATTGTGTGTAAGTTACCAGGAGTTCACTCACCGAACGTTGGTGTCTCCGTTCACCCTGCGATGACAACCGGGTACACCTCTGATCAGGCGGGCCCCTCCAGGCGGCGAATACACACGCTTTTCGTCCTCTGATGTGAGTACGTGACTCGGTGCTCCTTCTTTGCTTCAAGCAAGCCAGCTGGTGCACGTCCGAGCCTGTCACTAGGCACGCAAATATTTTAAAGAAATCAAAAGTAATTGCACTTCTCCACACGGGGCCAGCACTCAATGCGGTCAGGACTCCAGTATAAATCTCCAGAAAGTAAGTCAATCCACCATTCGCCAGAGTTCTTATGCCATATCCAGTTTTAGTCAAGGCATTACAACCTACGACGCGTTTCGCAATGCTCCCGTTGCTTGCTCACATATAAAACATAATGAGACTGCAAAGTGCTTTTAAGTACAGAAGGGCTCGATCTCTATGATTCTGCCCGACACATTTTGTCCTTCTTCTCTTTCAGATCTTTCAATACCCCATAAGCATTCTGTGTTGAATGCATGCAGCCATTTTAAGATGTGTTAATTCTCATGCTCAGTGCATTTTTTAGAGATATCACAATCATTTTTTAGGGCCGTTCAGTGTGCAGTGACAGGTTTTCATTTTCGTTTTCGCGACAATTTAGATATGTTGTCACTCTATTAGTTGTAAATTGAAATCAAAGCCTGCTCACGGTACACTTACACATTATTCCCAATCACGGCCTGAATTTGCGGTCAAATACTGGGATCATAAAATTAATTGCACACTGTCCCTGATTGATTTTCTATTTACCAACTGTATATATGTGAGGAACTATGACATTCCAATCATTTGATCTTTTGTAGGTTCGAGATTATAAAGTGCATAGTGCTGTAAACATAACTCTCAATCCATTTATCTTAAAACCTAAAGTGCATAGTGCAAGGTGCTTTGTTAATATCTTGAACATTAATCCTCACACATTGTCAATTGAATATTGTAGATGTTTTCTTAGAAATTCAAATTAATTATTTTCTGTAGCAGCGAGATAAAAAGATGCTAAAGTGCTCAGTAGTATAAACATACAATAGTACCATGGCTAGTATTAAATATGCAATATAGAAGCCAAGATTTTGGGCAATGTAAGCAGGGGTATATCGAAGGACAAAATGAATGAAGTCAAGACTAAAAGCTATGCAGTTCTCACTGTTACATAAAAAGTCAACACACATATAAAATGTAGAAAAAGGTTAAAGTTAAAACGAGCTCAAGTATCAACAATCAGCAAAAGATGTTTTCTTATATTGTAAACTTAAAGCCATTATCAAGGCCAAAGCAGAAGGGGAGATTCATGTCCCAAGGAATGTATACAATTCTTCATCTAAGCTATGTCCTCCTCCTACATATATATATATATATATATATATATATATATATATATATATATATATATATATATATATATATATATATATATATATATATATTGTAGATGTTCATGTTGGTGCCTGCTGCAATCTATTCACTATTTAGCTAGCCTTTAACAATACTTCATCTGCTTGCGTTTCTTTGTATGCGTATACGTGTGAAATAGCTTGATCTCTTCATTATGTTTGCGGAATATGTTTACTCATCTTGATCCGAAGATGTCATTTATCTCAATACTTTCTTGATGCCTTATAACATTTTCTACAACCTTTAGTCTCTGCATCTCTTCCCTTATGTCAGCTTTGCTCTGCATGAAGGTGATGGTAATGACGTCACCATTCTTCTGCATCATGCAACTGTCCTGTTTCTATCGGAATTTCATTCAGACGACCATCATATTGTATTGTATGCAGGTATGGTTTCCTCAATGGGAACCTTGCCTCCCAGATTTTCCTTGGTATTGGCATTTTCACTGGTACTGCATGTGATTCACACTCCGGCATCCAACATACAGGTACTGTGGGCGAGATGGTTGAGGTGGGGGCACTTAGTTTCTTCTCTGCAATGGGAATACCAAAAATGGCTCTGACATACAGCTGTGGAACTTCAAATAATGCAGAAATTGCATTTGAACAGTTGGATCAAGGCAATCCTGGTCTCTGAATGGACTTTTGCAGTTAACTACACCCCTTTGGTATCTAGTAGCAAAAATAAAAGGACTTTCCACATTGAAGGAGGAGGAGAATCGATACACAGAGACAAGCCTCTGACGTACTGACGTCATTGGGAGGTGGAGACATGCGGCCGAGCAGTGCAAGCGAGGCACAGAGAAGGACACGGAAAGGTGGTTCAGAGGGAGACCTGGAGAGAAACAGGGAGAGAAGTCTGAGAGAATGAGAAATGTGGCTGAGGATGCACAGGGCTGTGCGGAATAGGTGAGCCAGAGCAGAGCCAGCCCCCAGGGACACAAGGACGTGATGGGCTTGGAGCCCAGGAAACAATGCCGAACTCAGTGAACTAGAGAGGAATGAGTCCCCCTGCTCACTCTATATGAAACCAGAGGGAGAGCAACATAGCGGCGAGCGAAGAAACATTCCCGCCTGCATTCAGGAGACAATTCCCAGGAGCGGTGGAGAGCGCTTGCATCACTGGGTTGAAGACACCTCGCTGGAGCAGGATCTGCTACGAAGAAGGTATGCGGGTTGCTCACAGTAGAGGGGGGCACAGAGACCAGACCGTGAGAATTGGCAAGTGTACGAAGAATCTAGATCGTTACAAGGTGCTACCACATCCAGAGAGGGAGACGTACATAAATAATAAGAGTAGTTACAGGAACCCTAAAAACCCAAACCCGGGATCACCCAAATGGCTCAAAGCTGCACCCAAAAACCAAGACAAGATATAATGGGAAGGGATAGACATTACACATAATTTTACGACTCAAACTAGAAACTTGGAACGAGAGAACCCAGGGAGACAGGAGGGCTCTATTAAGCAAATAACGAATCATCCCAAGGGTTACCCAGATTCATGCAAGACTGGAATCTCATGGGAAGAGACCCATGTAGAAGGTGGAGGCGCATTCAGGAAATATCCCTGCATCTACAATCACTGAGAGAATTTACTTTTTTTGGAACTTGAATGTTTATGCTATATACTTAAGGAAACCTTTTCATTGTTTGGAACTCTGAAAAGATGGACAAAAACTGATAAAGTCAGCAGTCCTGTCTCCTATTAAATAATTGTGAGAACTGAAACTAGGAGAGATTCCTGGAAATACCAGAGACGACAAAGTAAAGAACACTGTGGGCAGCCTATATTGCTTGCTTTCTTTTTCAGTTATTTTTCTAAGTTTTAGGTCCAGTTTAGATGCAATTATTTGGACAGAGGACAAGCTTTATTATTTTGACTAATTTTGACAAGCACCCTTAGTTTAGTTTGTTAGGTATAGAACTTCCCTATTAGCATTATGGTCAGTAAGACATTATCTTTAATTGACATAAAAACTCATGTAGTCAAAGTATGTCTTCTGGTATGAGTAATTCTTCTGGGGTGCCACATATGCTGTCATAGTGGGATCGGTACCACCTGATACAAGGATGGGACTCATGCTGGTTCAACACTTATGGTTGAATGCCAACATACTAAATTAACTACCCCAGTCTATCGGATTTGACTTATTCAGCACTGAGGCAGTACATATCCCTCTAATGAAAGACATCTAATAACCATGGGTATTAGTGTTTCCCCTCCCACAGGAACATTTATTTGCCTGGCCACCAAATCTGGCATCGTCTAGCGATATTCCCTAAATATAGTGGCAGGGGTGGTAGATCCTAGTTATAGAAGGGAAATCAAAGTTATCTTACATGATCATTGCCACGACCCCTATGAGGTTAAATTGGGTCATGCGATATTTCAGGGCATTTTTAGAGAAAGCCTTACGTCATAAATCTCAAGAGGTTATGGGATTAATAGAGACCCTCGAAGGATCCTTGAATTTCAGAGAGAGGCTCATCTACCTGTAACAAACTCCACTGGCCCCGAGTCGGAGGGATTCACCCATTCATCGGACTCAGTTTTTGTCCAAAGGAATGAGCCCTTCATTACCAAAGCCTTTGGGAGGGTCATTTCAGAAGAACAGGGTCACGGCCAGGTGGGACCCTTCTTATTTATTAAGAAAGGTTTACTACACAGATGTGATACCAAGAGAGATGGCCTGCCCAGAACCCAACCGGTAGTCCCCTGAAGTCACCGGAGAACAGTGATAGAGCTGGCCCATTCCTACCTAGCAACCAGTAACTAGGGGCTAGGGAAGATTCAGAGTCAAGAGGTCCCTCACTTACATTGGCCTTGAGTATTCTTGGACGTAAAAAGGCATGAGGCTGCCTGTAACATATGCCAGAGCGTGGCAGCCACTCCAGCAGCCTGTACCTTGTTGAAAGCACTTACCATTATTGAAGTACCCTTCTCCCGGATTGTGATGGATATTGTAGGGCCATTAGAACCATCTAAGCTGGGAAATAGGTTAATTGCAGATTATGCAACTTGGTATCCTGAAGTAACAACAGTAGCCAGCAGATCCTAAAACATTTGCTCCCCTTTCTTTCCTGAGTAGGAATCCCCAACGAGATCCTCACGGATCAGGGAACCACCTATATGTCTATACTCATGCAGGAGGTGAAGGAAATCCTACAGTTAAAGACATTAAGAACATTAGTTTATCACCCCCAGACCAATGGACTTGTAGAGAGATGTAATCAAACTCCTAAGAAAATCCTACACAAGTCAGTGGAAACCTATGGGCATAATTGGGATGTAATGATTCCCTGGGATCTTTTTTGCAGTTAGAAAAATCCCCCAATCCCCCTTAGGATAAGCCCACTTTGAACTGTTATATGAAAGGGAACCACAGGATTTTTTAGCCATCCTAAAGGAAACCCTGGAGGGAAGAGAAAAGGCTATATTACCCATATCTCACGCAGCACAAAAACTTAAGACCCACATGGCCCCAGTCCATTAAATTGTAAAGACCCATTTGGGTAGAGTCCAGGAAAACCAAAAGGCTCTACATGACAAATGAGACAGGACCCGGTCCTTTGCCATAGGGGTCTCAGTGTTAGTTTTGTTTCCGACCACAGAAAACAAAATGGCATCTAAGTGGTATGACCCATATAAGGTCTTAGGAAAAAAAAACCCCCCTCAACTACTTAATTGCCCAACCAGACCAAAGAAAGAAGACCCACATTTATCAATTTAATCTGCTCAAGGAGAAGAAATTGAACGTTTTTGAGAATTCCAGCATTGTCATGGCCCCTCTCCTAACTGACCAAGAACAAGAAGTTCAGTTAGTACCAGAAAACCTGCTCTGGCAACAGCAGGAAGATCTTTATGATATACTAGCTTAATTCCCAGATGTCTTCTCCACAGAACCCGGCCAGTTACATAATTTTTTTACTGTATCTGTACCACACAGGGATAAGCAATAAACTTAAAACTTTACCACATCGCAGAAGCCCGAAGACAGATCATTGAAGATGTGAACTTGCTTCCATGCTGGAGGCAGATATGATTGAACAATATGAGAGCCCCTTCTCTTCCCCCGTAGTCCTGGTAGCGTAACACAACAAAAGTTAGAAGTTATGCATTGAGTTTAGACAACTCAATTCCATCCCAAGTTTCGACAATTGTTTTATGCCAAGGATAGAATAGCGTATTGTACATCTAGGATCCATTTGATACTTCTCTACACTGGTCTTAACTAAAGATTATTGGCAGGTGCCCCTTAATCAAGATGACTGTGAAAAAACGACCTTCTCTACTCCCCAGGTTTGTATCCAATTAAAAAGGCCCCTTCAGGCTAGATGTGGCCCCTGCAGGCTTCCAGGGGCTAATGGATAGAATACTAATACCATACTCTGATTTTGCAGGAGCTTATTTAGATGACATTGTGATACATAGCAACACCTGTCCCAAACATATGCACCATCTGTATGAAATCACTTTGGCCTTAAGGAAAGCGGGCTTACGTGCAAAGCCAGAAAAGTGTCATCTGGCTCAGCCTGCAGCAAAATATTTAGGTTACTTCATCGGGAATGGATTGATTTAACTCCGAATGGAAAAGGTCATGGCTATATACGCAACTCCCATTCCTAAGACCAAACTGGACCTTCAAACCTACCTAGGGTTAACCAAATATTGCAGAAGATTCAGTCCCTATTATTCCAGCCAAGCCACTCTCTCAAGGCATGCAGGAGGGACCCCAGCCCGCCCATAGGACTGGGGTTTTCCCAAACAGCACTTTAAGATGGAATAGCAGCACCAGTGAGATGGATGGGGATGCAAATTCGTACTCAAGCATCAAATCAATAATGCCAACTCAATGGTTTGGCAAAGGGAGTCTGTTTAATGACAAGTACAGAAAACGGGGAGTTATGAATATCAGCAGTTGCTTGATCTTCCTTCTCGCTTCAACGCCAATGAACTTCACAAGAATCGCAAACTTTAAACTAAAAAATCATCATCGCTGATGTGAAACGCTAACATTTTTTGCATGCAATTCTATTGGTTATAGGAAGGTAACTTTACTATAGGTACTATATCTGTATATGATAGTGGAATAAAAGGATTAGAAAACTAGTGTCAGGTGGGGCATCTAAGCCCTTCCTTCAGAATCACTACTGTGGACGTCACTAAAAGTACAACATCTCATTGGTTCTACAGAATATAGGACCCTAGATTACTTGGTACATTGTGATTGGGTTGATACCACGTCACCTTTCCACTTTGTTTAGCAGCATGCAGAATGGTAGGCCAGGTGCAGGGTGCCCGTAAACTCCCCTAGCCTCCCACCAATCAGTACCACCATCCATCACTGACCCACTGGCCATGTGTCAATTAGTTTCTAATTTGTAGGCCTCGATGCTGCCTCTCTGTCTGAGAAAACTCAGATATCTGTGCTCAAGGTTGCGCATAGGCATGAAGGCCCCAACTCTTCTTGCTTGGCAGGTCATGTGTTTAAGGCACTGTGGAATCGTCTCCGTCTCCATGTAATTTGTGTATTTGATTTTAGCTTTCTGTCCACCCAATGCCTTCTGCTGCTTATCTCGACTCCTTTGAACAGGATACTCCGCTCTTGGCGTCATAAACTGTATTAGCCTGTGTCAGCTAAAATGGCCTTTGTTTCTTTGTATGGGTCTCATGTATCTGAGTTTCGTTTCTGTCTTTGGCTTTCGCTTCCCGTGTTTGAGGGCCTTCTCTCCTGGAGCCTCTGGCAACTTGCGGTTGGTTCTTCCTTTTTGCAAAGTGTACATATACGTCATATAAAGTGCTCTGTTGGAGGTAGATATGTATATGTGGTGCTTGCCGCAACTAATTTCCTACTAAGCATAGCAAGCTGCATGATTTCCTCAGCTTTCTTGCGTTTCCAAGCATATGTACACATGTAAACTGATTGCATAACTTCATCACTCTTATGGCATAAACTTCTTATACTTGACATCGTCCTTTTACTTCAACTCGGGATGCCGCTCATCCTTGGTGTTTTGTCTCTTTTCGTCATTCACAGGTCGTTGTTTTCTTTATCTGCTAGTCAGTCTGAGTTCTTGTGACGTCACCATTCGTCCTCTTTTAGGACTTTTGTGGCTTCTTCAGGCATCACGTTTTGACAATTGTCATTCTGCCTCACTTGTCGATACGGTTTTCGCAATGGGTAACTTACTGTCCAAGGTTTCTTAGGTGTAGGTACTTCAATAGGTACTGTCCGTCTGATAAGTACCGGCCAGAGTCTCACAGCGGCTCTCTGCTGGTTGATTTGCTCTTCATACGTCACATATCTCGGCGTGACCATTTCTGGAACTTCAAAATGGTCGGTTGGAGGGTAGGCCATATTTGAGGACTCCTCTACACTCCCCCCTCTGGGCGATTCATCCACCACTTTCACTTTTCCCTTGGTATCCACCTTGTCTGCATACTCTGTCTTCATCTCCCCTTCACCTTCTGGGTTCGCACATGAAGGTCTATAGAAATGCCTCTTTGGGGTCCATATTTTTATCACTCCCTTCAAGCTTCCTGCGCTTCTCACGTGTTCATCTTTGTTCATGTCATAAGTGGACATTGTTTATTTAGGCTGCAATAAATCCATTTCCCCACATAGTGTCTGTGTTTCTTTAGATACCGAAACTTGGTTCCTTCTGGCGCATGAATGCTGGCTTTCACAAGGTTTTTATTTCTTCATCGGTCAGGTCTTTGGGTTTCCATCCTGGTTCGACATCTATCATGATCTTCATCCCTATGGCCTTTTTCACAGTTTTCTGGCACTGAGAGATTATTATTTTGCCAACACAAAATCTGAGCAATATCATCACTAACAGGGCTCCCAGGAATTTGAATGCGTCTGCCATCCATTTTGGAACCCTTGAAAACAGTGATCCAAACCAACTGTCATCATCTACTTCATCGGTTTCCTCAATCATTTGATTCTGCAGTTTCGTCAGCATACCTATGGCTTCTGTTAGAGTTCCATTTTCTTCATCATGAGAAGGTATAAATGTGCAACATGATTCTCCAATTTTCGCACAAACTCCTCCATCCATAGAAGGGATCATGTCAAGGACGTATCGGTTCTGGAGAGCCATTAGTCAAATCGCCCTTAATTCTTCCTTGATCGCGTTGAATCCCTTTATGGTTGTATTGATTGTCTGCAGTAACTCCCATCTGGTTATCTGTAACCATTTAGTATTTGCTCCATTTTGGATTCTCGGCATGAAGATTGTCGTGAACACTGATGAGGTCTGACTGAACAGCCTATGTTCATACGGAATCGAATCAAAAGCTTGTATTGATTTGGTAGAGAAGAGATGTTCTCTTTTTATTCTGCTTCTTACTTCTACAGATCTCTTCTTCCTCAGGTGAGCATCTGCTTTCGGAAAACTGTCAATATTCAGAATTTTGGAATTTTGGAATTACCAGCGCTGGAACATGGACATTTACTAATATGCATATACCTCCCCAGTTTTCCGTCAGTCTGATATATGCTTTGGATCCTCATCCCCAATAATGATCCATGGTCATTGCAGTACCATGTAGCCAGGGGAGTTGCTAGGTCTAGAAAAGACCCGGGGCTAAACTGATGTCAGAACTGTTGGGACTGGGGGCTAGCTAGTCTTTTGGCTGTAGCTCCTGAGATTCTATCCGGGGCTACAACCAAAATATCAGGGGCTATAGTCCCCTTAACCCCCCCTAGCAACGCCCCTGCATGTAGCATTCCTGGAGCGTCAAAGATTTGTCCACAGTTCTGATTTTCTCCCATTTTTCTTGTACCATTGTTTCTGAAGCACAGTTTTGGATTCTCCAATGGCATTATCTGTAGGGGTCCTCCTCTGTCTTCGACCCTTGTCAATAGTTTTGCAAGTTTTGGCCATAGTGGCTTGCATATCTTCTGCACATTTTCAATTGCTTCTTTGCAGGCTCCGGTGACCATCCATGCTCTGTTGATCACTACTCCTTTCTCCCATCTGTCTGGTGAAAGCACTGTTCCTCATATCTGCATTTGGCCTCTATTCTTCCATTTTATGGCCTCTTCTGGAGTTCTTCCTTGAAAGTTCATCTTTTGATTTGCTTCTCTTCTGATCTCTGCCCTTTAACTCCAGGCTTCTCGTACCTGATCACGATGTCCTTCGTCTTTCCATTGTTTCTTGTTTTTATGTCCTGGACATAATCGTCTTCATTTGGATCAGTTGCTTTAGTTGCCCATTTCAGTGTGGCATCATTTCCCATGAACTGGCCACTTATCTTGCACATTGCTACGTGTGATAGACAGTGTGCTGTCTGGACGTCATTTCTATGGCTACAAAAATCTTTGATTTCCCCATGCTGTAGGGTAGGAGTGCTTAAACAAAGCATTCCCCCTCTGAGCTCCGTCTTCCAACTTCTTTCATGTGTTGGTTCCATATGTTGTTTCCAAATGTGCTGTGCTGTCTAGTTAATTGTTTAGTTCACTGTCATCTCCTTGTATGCTTCTCTTGTTTCTCAAGGTTTTCATGCAGTTTGCTATCATCACATCCTTAATAGCATCCATGTAGCTTCTTCTCACTGGGGGTTTCGCAGGCACTTCCATCCATGGTTCAGGCCTCTTCATCTGTATCAATGAGGTAGGTGAAAGTCTTGCATTTCTTTCCCTCATCTCCTGTCTTTCCCTGGCTCTGGTTATGAATGGCCAAATTGATTCTGCCACTATCTCTGCACGTGATAGTTTTGCAGGACTTGTGCTTGTTTTCTTCATTGGATCAGGTGTGCTTGCCAGTGCTGTTTCTATTGGTTCATTCTTCAGCTCTCTTTGTCTTTTCAAAAGTTCAGTTTTCCCCTTTGTCTTTTCTCTCCACTTGTGGGGTAGCTTCTCACAGTTGGTTGCCCTAGCTTCTCCCCTTCTTTGGCCTGTGGTTCTGTAGTTATTGAAATTACATCTGGTGTATGTGTTCTCGTTGTTCGCATGCGTGTGGTTGTCAGTAACCTGTTTTAATTCACATTTTGCTGACCCTGTCTCAGGCTTGTTAATGTGCTCATTACTGAAACTATGTGTGTGTCATTACTACTCACATCCATCTCAAGTTCACTCACTCCATTGTTAGATGTTCTAGGGACTGGAATGACTACATAGGGTCTGGGCACCTTTGTGGGCTTCATGTGTGTATCGTTAAGTGGGTGCACTGGACTCTGAACACTTTGTCTACCAATAACAAAATGCAGTTCTAATCATCAGTGACAATAAAACAAAGATGAATATAATGCATAAGTACATGATACCCTAATACATTAGACTGCAACATTTGCTGCCGGAAAAACAATGGAGTATCTCCTGCTGGGGGAGAACATGGTTGCTATTTTGATTTGTCATCTCGAACATTTTAGAGGAAAAGGCTAACGCTTTAATGCAATCTTAGACAATATTATTTCTGGATTCAGCTGGTTCCTCTTGCGGGTTTCACGTACGAAAACAATTGTCCCTCTTGCCTGGACACTGGATTGTCTGTTATCTCTGGATACTGTTCTCCCTTTCTACGTGTGAGGAAATGTCAAAATCGGGTGATGCGGTCAGCACATCTCTTTTACCGTGCATGTTCAAAGTGCACCAGTTCCCAGTTCATGCTTCTTATTTGCTTCATTCCAGACGACATGCAACGTCTTTGCCCATCTAACAAGAACAAAGTCTCTGGCAAACGCCTTCTCGATCCGTCCCTCGGCGGGAAGCTTCAAGATTTCTTCTAGAAACTCTGGTGGAGATTGGAGAGTTTAATTTGTACTACAATACCATGCAGGAGCATGATTAGCTGGGTAGATTTTGCTGGGTCTCTGATGAACGTGAGGACATCAACACCGGCAGGTCTCCCTACAAATTCTGGAAATTCCTCAGTTAGGCGAAAGAAGACATTGTTCGCCAATCTGCTATCTTCTGGTGACAGGGACATTTGTTTTTTCCCTTGCTGAATTCTGGAACAGTTCGGTACTCACTGTGAGTGGCTTCTACAATCTAGGTTGGTGTGGAGAGCGACCTGGATTATGATGCCGTTCAAAATGATGCTCAAGCGTTCTGTGTTTGGCAGATTTCAAAGGAATGTTAATACATCAGTGTGTCTTCTGACAAAGTTTGGGTGCTCTTCAATTAGACAAAAAAATATCACGTTGATGAGTGTATTCGCTTCTTCTTCTGCTTGGGGCATTTCTTTTTTCCTCTCTGTATTCGGGAAGTAGGAAGAACTGCTCGGCGATCACGGTGAGCAGCCTTCTCATTGTCTTGTTGTTTTCAGGATCTTGCAGAAATTCGGGGATGCTAGTGAGCCTTCCCACTAGTGATGGGCATGACCTCAAGACTAGGTCAAAGTAGTTCAAAACGTCTTTAGTGATGTTGCGACTGTGGGATACCATTTGTGAGTCCAAACAATGTTCCTGTCTTGAATAATTCTGGATACTGTATGTTCTTCCAACTTGTGTGTCTGTGATTGAAATTTGGCATATTCTTTTCTTATCAAGGCTTCAGTCTAAAGTTCAAAGTCGATAACCTACATTGTGGCTTCCTATGCACTTCTCTCCTTCACCCTGCAACTAGGATGCACAGAGTGTCTGTATTTTTTATTTCCTCATCCTCTTCTCCTTTTGCTCAGAGGAATGTCCATTTTTAAGCCACAAATTTGCACAAAAGTTCTTTGTCTTTGCTTTGCTGCTGGTCATGCGTCCTTCTTCCTCGTCATGGATCTCGTCTGCATGTGTTGTGATTCTTCCCCATTGTCTGTAGTCTGTTCATGGTGGGGTGCAGGCAGGGGGATTGCTCTGAAGTATGGCTTGATATCGCCCAGGAAGATTCAAGCTCTTCTTCCTTGTAGTTTGACTGCAGATGGAGTAACGTCTTCAACAGTGAACGGTCCGTTGAACCTTGGCTCGTCCCACTTTTTCCTTGTGTGATTCCTCACCAGGACGGTGTCTCTAGGGAAGATTGGAGGAACACATAGACCCTGAGCTGTGTCTGCAGTAGCATCTCCTTCTGTGCTCTGTGCTGCCCTGCACCCTTTTCTTCTTCGCTGCAGCTGGCTTGCAATTACAGTAAGACAAGATGTCAAGCAGTTCAAGTAATTTTGCATTTCAGACCCTAGATTTCACTTGTCGGCTGGGCATCACACCTAGCTCTGCCTTGGGGTGTCAGAGGAGTGTGCATCCTTCTTCCTGTTGCTATATCGTGCGGCGTAAAGTGATGGTCAGAACCAGGCTGGTTTCTGAGTGCGTACAGTGCCAATGGAAGGCAGTGCAGCCATCCTTTCTTTAGAGTAAGCTTCAACTTGGCTATCCTGTCCTTTAACAAGCCTTTGAGCTTCTCACAGATTCCATTACCTTGCGAGTGATACGCCAACGGGAACTTGTGCTTTATACCAAGCAACAAGCTAATCTGTTCAAAAATGTCACTGACAAAGTGAGCCCCGTTATCTGATATCATGACTTCACATACTTCCCATCTGGGAAATACCTCTCTCACCAAAAATGTGGCCGCACAGGTAGAGTCTGGGTGTGTACATGGACCTGCTTCTATCCATCTAGAAAATGGACACACCACAACAATTAAATACCTGTACCCATTACATACTTGAATCATATCGATGTAATCGACATGCAAGTGCTGAAAAAGTCCATTGGGCCTTGGGATGACTCCTCTAATTACATTTAGTGTGTGCCTAGCCTTGAACTTCTGGCAGATCATACATTTCATCATGAAAAATGCAACGTGCACTGCTAAGTTTTGTATAAACCAGTCTTCAGCGAGTGTTGCCGCAAGATTCTCTTTTGTCATGTGTGCTGGATAGTGTAACTGCTCCAGTGCTAATTTTAACAGGGTTATAGGCATTACTGCTTTACAAGTGCTGTCTTATCACCACAAGCTTTCGGAGGGGTTTAAAGAACACCCTCGCCGCTTCCAGAGATTCTTCTCTTTCTCTTTCTGTGGTGCCTCCCCTTGGAGTTCCATTAACTGGGTCTGCCCCATGTTATTATAGCTCTCAGGTTCTTTTCGTTCAACAATCATCCTCTCGTTTACATCAGTTATTTCTTCGTCCATGATGGGTTCACCCTTGGATGTCATAGTCTTGGCCTCTGTGTCTGCTGCTTGATTTCCTCGTGAGATAAAATCTGTCCCCTTTGTGTGGGCGTGTGAAATACACCGAGCAAAGGAAAATACACCAACACAGGCTTCTAAAGATTCCCAGAATCTTTATTACAAACTGAACAGTATTCAACAAGGTACACAAATAGCTATTTGGCCGTCAATACGTCACAGAGACCACCAGCAGAGTTCAATGTGAGCAGTGACAGAATTTCCTAGCTGGACATCGACGCATTTATACAATTTATAAAATGATGTCCAGCCCTCTTACAGGTTAATCATGCACTGGGCTAGGGTCGCACCAGGTTCACTTTCCTAATTTACATATCTCGTGCATGCGGTTTACTTTTCAATACATTTACTAACACACTCCATTATTCTTTAATTTAACATTTACACTCTTTACATATTGTTTTAATACAGACCAAACAATGTTTCGCATATTATATTCGGATAGCATTACTGTTCTTGTATACTTGTAGTTTAACATTGCTGATTCAAGTAATCCCCTGCTCCCGAGGTCAACAAAGGACAAGGTCTACATGACCCTAACATGTAGCCTGAAGGCAGGTTGGACATTAACTCCCCTACAGAGGTTGGAGAGGTTAATGCAAGAACAAGGACACACGAGACGGCCATTTTAGATTACAGGGTGACTTTGTATAAAACCCCAAAATGGCGGTTTCTACCCTAAAATGTAGGCTTGATTCAAGATGGCGGCTTACATCCATTTCTATGGTGAAGACCTTGCCGTAGAGAGTTATTCGCGTACAATTTTAAGCAACTTGGCGTAGGCCAATATACATACAAATCGTTTGTAATAAGAGGCATAATTTAATATCCGATTTGACAGGCATTGCATTTCACGATTGCTATGCCCACTGGGAGTTGTAGTGCCTTGATGAGCCTGTCCTATAAGGCTGCCTGCTGTACTGGCGTGACGTCCGCTCGGAGGTAGCCCCTCCTCTTCCAGCGCGCTAGGCATGCGTGCGCTGTTGATGTCACATAGGCATAGTCACTGTACACCGTCACTTCCTGGTCTGCGTGATTATAAATTGCGAGTATCAATGGCAATAATTCTGCAGCGTGTGCCGTGTAATGAGATGGTAATCGTGCACTAATGAGCACTCAAAACTCTCCATTTGCTGTGTGCTTCATCACAGCAGCGCCTGTATATCTTTGCCCATCATTCTGATCGATTCTCGAGGAACCATCAACGAAGACAATTTCTCCTCATGCCAATGTATTTTATTTCACTCTGGGAATCTCATTAAAAAATTCTTCATAGTTCACACAGTCATGTATTGGCTCTCCTTCAGTGACTGGCTCTGCGATAAACATAGCTGGGTTCACTATCTTGCATCAAACAATCTTAATCGACGGGTTAGATATGATCACTTCATAAGCAGAAGCTCTCTGAGATGTCAATGTGCCCTTTGGTTGCTCTAGAATGGCAAATAGCGTGTGCTCGACATACAACGTCATTGAGCATCCCATCACAATGGTTGTTGCTTTGTCTATGGCAAACGCTGCTGCAGCTAAACTTTGTTCACACAGGAAGTGGCCTCTCATTACTGGGTCCAAATTCCCAATGTAATATGCCAGGGGCTTATACCCCGATGTGGTTCTCTGTGTGAGTACTGCAATCATGATGCTGCCACTCGTGTGTGAGAACAGGTAGAATTCCTCTGCATAGTTGGGAATCCCTAAAACTAGTGCTGTGCAAATGGCTTTCTTGAGTTCAGTAAACCCGTCCTCCATGGTCTCGGACAACACAATTCTTTCTTTCATCACTTGTGCCTTCTTTAGGGCCTGCAACAAGGGCTTGGTATGTGAGCTGTAGTCAAAGACCCAAGCTCTGAAATAAATGCAAAGACCTAGAAAGCTCTGCATCTGTTTTATTGTGTGTGGCTTGGCTGTGTTCAGTATGGCTTCGTCCCTTTCCGGGGTGACCCTCTTCCCCTCGTTTGAGATCAGCAGGCCTATATACAACACTTCTTGCTGATAATATTGTAACTTTTCTTTGTCCACTTTATATCCTTTCTCAGCCAGTATAGTCAATAACTGAATAGAATCGTGTCTGCACTTTTCCTCTGTGGTAATGCAAATTAAGATGTCATCTACATATTGCAAGACAACACTTTCTTTTTTTTTTAATTCTTTTTATTATTCAACAACAGTGGTCTCGACAGTTACAGCAATTCTCTCCCTCCAATTCACACCAATCGACAAACAGAGAAAGAAACAGACATTTACAACCGACACTATACAGCTTCATCATCATCTGAGAGCAAATCACATAGATACATACGGAAGGGACCCCATATGTCCCTAGGCCGGCTTGCCCCAGGGAGAGTCAAATCATACTGTTCCTCACACTCGTTGACATATGTCAGTTCGCGAAGGAAAGTGGACATGTTTGGCGGTGTAGACATTTTCCAGGTTTGCAGGATACATTTCTTCGCCACTGCGCATGCCACATTGAATAGTCTCCTGGTTTTCTCCGAGCACTTGCCAATGTCTCCAAACAAGTATTTGTGGGGGATTAATTGCGGGGGTAACTGTGTCACATCAGTCAATAGCTCAGCCATCTCCCCCCAGAACTTCAGAACGGCAGGGCACTTCCAGTACATGTGAAAGGAGCCCGCAGACTGAGCCCCGCATTTGGGGCACTCCCCTCCATGCTCTGCACCAAATTTTGCCAATTTAGCCAGCGTGTAATGCAGCCTGTTTAAGAGTTTAAACTGTATCAGGCGTAGACCCGCATTTAATGAGACTTTCTTCGTCAGTGCACAATATCTGCTCCACTTATCTTCCGGGATGGGCATTTGCAGGTCCGTTTCCCATTTGTCCTTGACTTGGTTTATTGTAGGGGTGTGGGTTTGCACTGCTGCATACAATTTAGAGATACCTAGCCCGGCATTCATGGTGATAAGCTGTGTGCAGGGGTGTTGGGGAGGTTCATCTGGGAACATTGGCCACCGCTTCTGAAACGCTGCCCTTTCCCTATAGTATTGCAATATTTTAAGTGGCCCACCCCCCATTGCTCTCACAAAGTCCTCCTCAGTTGCAAATTTGCCATCTATATACATATCACCCACCCTCATCTCCATGTGTGGGTCCCAGACCTCTTGAATACCTGCATCAAACGTGGGGGGAATACCAGGAAAGTTCCACAGGGGGACTTCCGAGTTATATGGTGTCTCCAACTTTAGCCTCTTAAACAATGCGCCACAAGCACAGACCGTGCAGCTGACCGGGTCATAGTAACAAGTGTCCCTGTGTCTTGTATTAAATTTGACTGACCTAATGTCCACTGGGGATATAGTGTGTGCCTCCACCCACGTATGTGGTATTTCCCCAGAGTCCTCATACCAATACTTCGCAAATTGTGCATGGGCGACTAAATAATAAAGCTCAAAGTCTGGAGCAGCCATACCTCCAGTATCATAGGGTTCTGTCATTTTTTCCCACCCAATTCTCGCCGCCTTACCATTCCATATGAAGGTTACTATTAGCGACCGTAGCTTAGTAAAAAAGTCTCTGCCCGGCCATATTGGTATATTTACAAAAGAATATAATAGTTTGGGAAGGACTATCATTTTGAGCAAGGCGATTCGGCCATGTAAGGATATGGGGAGGCGTCCCCAGATCTGTAGCTTAGTGCTCAACGTCTGCAGCGCCTTCTCGTGATTATTTGCATATATGGTTTGCGTATCTCTGGACACTAGCACCCCAAGGTATCTGATATGTTGTTCTGACCATTTCAGGCCGCACATATTTGTGGGGCATGCAGTGGAAGGCGTGAGCGGAAGTACTTCTGACTTGCCTAGGTTGATGACATACCCTGAATACTCCGCAAATTCGTGTATGTCTGTGATAATGGCCTCTATGTTTTTTCAGGTTCGCGGACGTACAGGAGCGCATCATCCACATAGAGCGAGATCAGTTGGATTGCGCCTTTCATGTTTATTCCCCTGTTTCTATGCCTTAGTCTGACAGCTGCTGCCATTGGCTCGATAGTTAAAGCAAACAAAATGGGCGAGAAGGGGCATCCCTGTCTTGTGCCCCTCTCTAATTGGAACATCTCGGAGACGGTTCTGTTGGTACATACTCTGGCTCCTGGAGTGGTATAGAGCAGTCGAACATACCCAATGAAAGTAGGTCCCGCCCCAAATGTTTCCAGTACACTAAAGAGATATTTCCAGGACACGGAGTCGAACGCTTTTTCGCCGTCAAGGGCAATGGCAGCTGTACTCCTCCCGGGATCAATCTAGGCCATTATATCAAATAATCTACGGATGTTCAATGCAGTGGATTGCAGGGGAATGAACCCATTCTGATCAGGATGGACTAATGTCGAGAGCAGTGGTTCCATCCAGTTCGCCAGAACCTTGGCAAATATCTTGGCATCGACATTGATAAGTGATAAGGGCCTGTATGATGACATATCGCTAGGTGGGCGTCGGGGTTTAGGTAATACAGTTATGATGGCATCCCTCATTGTCGGGGGTAGTATGCCTCCCTCTAGGAGCACGGGAGTTAGCTCCTTGCGGAACTCCTTATAAAATTCAGCCCCCAGCCCATCGGAACCCGGTGCCTTGCCTGACGCCATGATTGCCTCTTCCATTTCCTCCACAGTGATTGGTTGATCTAGGGCCAATCTGTTTTCAAGTGGGAGTTTTGGGAGCCCTAATGATGTTAAGTATGCCATTATCTCAGTGGTCGTTTTGCTATCTCTGTTAGAATACAGTGCTTGGTAAAATTGGGCAAACTCACAGTTTATATCCACCTCGCTTGTTTTGACCTCGCCATTTACACCTTGAATACTGGTAATAGGTTCTGGCTGTCGCTCCTGCTTAATCAGATTGGCCAGTGTTCTACCCGCCTTACTTCCCTCACCATATCTGCGTGCTCTGGATGGGGCTGCCATATACTGTGTTTCTCTGGTGGCCAGGTCATTGAAATCACGGATGTGTTCATGGATTTCGGCTAGGGTGTTTGTATCGTGTGTGCGACTATAGGTTTCCTCAAGGTTGTTCAGGGCGCTCTCCACCTCCTCCAGCTCAATCCTCACTCCCCTCAGGAGACCAGTAGATTTCGACAGGAGTGCACCTCTGACCCAGACCTTGAAAGTCTCCCAGACAGTGGAGAACAGCGTCACCGACCCAAGGTTATTAGTAAAGAATTCTGTTATTTCCTTGCAGAGGGATTCTACTACTCCAGGGTCCCCAAGCATCCCCCGGCATTCTCTATCTCTTAGCTGGTCTGGGAGCAACTCTAAACCAAAGCTCCCGTGTGACTGGGGAGTGGTCAGACAATGTACGAGGTAAAATCTCACAGCTGTGCAACGTCTCGGAAAAGCCTTGTGAGGTAAATAAATAGTCTATTCGCGACTCACTGTCGTGGACGGATGAATAATAGGTGTACCGTCTAGCATCCAGGTGTAATGTGTGCCATACATCTGGTAGTGCCATTTGCGAAAGAAGCTGCTTCAGCGTCAGCGCCATTCTAGTTGGTGTCCTCATTTTCATACTAGATCTATCTGTTGCGGGGTCCAGGGCCATGTTAAAGTCCACCCCCCATATTATGAAAGAAGCGTCAAGTTTATTAAGGATTTCATATATATTTAAGTAGAAGTCTGGGTCGTCTATGTTAGTGCCATATGTATTCACCAATGTAACATGTTTCCCAGCCATTTCCCCCCATACCAGAACATGTCTGCCCTGCACATCCACCTTGTGGCCTGCTACCCGGAACCCCAGGGAGGGATGTATGAGAGTGATAACCCCCCTGGACTGAGACGAGTAATTAGTGTAATACCGTGTCTTCCCCCATTTGGGCATTACATTCTCGCTCACTGCACCCATTGCATGTGTTTCTTGCAGCATCATGACTTGAGGGTGATGTCTAGAAACGTAGTTGCCGACCTTCCTGGCCTTCATTGGGTTGTTCAATCCCCTTACATTCCAGGACAACAATGATATTTTCAGCCGCCCTGTATCGTTATTACCATATGTATTAGTACCCGCCATGTCATCCAACTTTCCCAATATCCGCATTACGGGAGCAGCAATCGCAACCTCGAAACCACATATTCTTCAACCCAAACTTAACAACAGTGCAACTATCCCCCTTCCCCAACTTTGCCGATAGCTCTGCATAGCGAACTGTTACCTGGTTTCCTGGCCCCCCACCCGCATCATCTCCCCCAACTTGACGATGCTGCCCATTAACACACAAAACTTGCCCGATGGGCTTTTTAACTGAGCTTGTGGACCTTTCCATAGGGTCGGCTAATGTTGCCAACTGGACATCCACGGAGGAGGCTCAACAGCCCAACAACAACGGATCATGTTCCAGTTCAGCTGTGTTGACTTATAAAAACATAGAGTCACTGCAGGGAAGGTGCAGACTCATCTGTCCGCTAAATCAGTTCAGTCCTCACCAGGATTGAGTCTCGCATTTTGATCCCTCATTCGGTCTCTAGGGGGCAGCGGAATGAAGGCCTCCACATACGCCATGGCCTCGGAAGGGTTTTCAAAGAAGTGGGCTCTCCCTCCGTGCTGAATTCTCATTTTCGCCGAGAATTTTAAAGCATAAGGGACACCACGGAGCCGTAGTTGTTTTTTAACCATTTCATAGGACCTGTGCTGCGCTTGTATGGTCACGGAGAAGTCAGGATATATATGAATTCTGTTCTCCTCGAAATGAATTGTTCCTTTTTCTCTGGATAGACGAAGTATTGTGTCCCTGTCCCCTTAGTTTAGAAGGTGCGCAATGATGGTGCAGGGTGGAGCTCCCGACTTCGGAGGGGGTGCAAGCGTGCGGTGAGCTCTCTCGACGAGAAAGTGGTTCAAAAGTAATTCCGCTCCTAGCACCGATTTCAGTAGTTCTTCCATCTGCCTTTCCATGGAGCCCTTGCTAAACGATTCCGAGACCCCAACAATGTGAATGTTGTTTCTGCGGGACCTATATTCGAGATTCTCACACTTGCTCTGGGTTTTGCGCAGTTCGGTCTGAAGCAGGGCTATGTCTCGGCCATGTTGAGAAATCACATCTTCATTTGAGCTTATTCTATTCTCCGCCTCTGAAATGCATGCGCTTTCCTTTTCCACCCGGGCCTTCAGGGACCCGATCGTCGCCACTATATCGTCCAACTTGACGTTGACAGCCAGGAACCCATTTTACACAATTGCTGCCAAGCGGTCCAAAGGGTCTGCGTCTCGATTTTCAGATGTTTGTGTCACCCCTCCAGATGCCTCCTGTGGTTGGGAGCTGGTAAAGGAGTCCATTGGGCCGGTCTTTCTTCCCCCTGCAGCTTTCTTCTCAGTGCGGCCCATTTGGTGACGCTGTCACTTTTCGGGTGGGCTGTGCTCCCCCACTTATGTGTGCTGCTGGCGACCAGTATCGGGTTATGCTGTATGGTGGTAGCACAGCCCGTGCCCCGCATCCAAGCTCGGGCGAACCACAAAACAGGTGTGGGGAGAGGTTCAAAAGAATGATCATCGGCGCCAGGCTGTGCTCCCTACCGCAGCGTCTCCCCCACCTTCAATGGTGCTGTGGTGCCAAGTTTCTTCTATAACAATATTGTAACGTTCTCCCCCACCTTTGTGGGTACCCAGATGTATCGTGCGCTGAGGCACTGGTCCCTGGCGTCCCCTCTCCCCAGTGGCCCACTTACTTCACCAGCAACGTCCTAGCTGTACTTAGCCGTGGGGGGATCCGGAACGGAGGGGGAACACGTTGCTATCGCGGCTCACCCTCGAGCACTTGGCAGGATTTTTTCGCCCAGAGCCCGGTACCAGACAGTCCGAGTACTTACCTGGCCGACCCGCCGTTGCAAGCATCGGGCTCGAGTGGAAGTCGCCTGGAACTCACGGGCGGTCACTTTGCAGCGCTGTAGTTGCACCTGCGGATATCTCCGTCGGCCCGGGGTCCACACGCTCCGTTTTTGCAGGGTGTCTTCTATGAACTTTCCCCCATGGTATTCTGCAAACGTACGTCTGCCAAGTCAGAACTGGAAGGATTTATAGATGAAAGGATTTCGATCAAGCCGGAGCTCTCCACCTAGGCGGCCATCTTAGATGTGCGCAACAGCCGCAAGACAACACTTTCTAATGCAATATTGCTTAAGTCCATCTGTAGAACTCTATTGAAAATTGAGGGAGACTCAGAGTACCCCTGGGGTAACCTTATGCTTTTCAGGGGCATCTGTCTGAAGGTAAATTATTTCAGATCTTGTGAGTCTCGATGCAATGAGATTGAGAAAAAAGCATTTTTCAAGTTAATCACCGTGAAATATTTTGCCTCAACAGGTATGTTACATAGGATTGTGGCCGGGTTCGGGACTAAAGGGAACTCGGCTTCTACAATATCATTTATCGGGCATAGACTTGAATTATCCTCCAAGACCCTCCCTTTGATTTCTTGACAGGATAAACTGCGGTATTGCATGATGACTCTGACATCACTAAGATGCCCTGTTCCATCATAGCCGAAATTGTCTTGAAAATTCCCTCATCTGCCTCCCTCGACATGGGATACAGTTGTACCTTTGATAAAATGTCTCCTGGTTTCAGTTTAATTTTGACTTCTCCTACTCCATTCAATAAGCCTACGTCATAGGGGCCTGTGGTCCATACTGAGACCCGCACCTGGGCCATATCAACCTCAAAATATTCAGGTCGGTTCTGTGCCAACATCATTCTCTGGGGCACTTCTCTTTTGATCATCTTCGTGCAAAAAGTGAGATTCACTTCAACTGTTATTTCATCAGCATCTGTATGTTCGTCAAACAGATCATCCGTGACATCAGTCAGCCTGTACCCTTCTTCAATGGCAATAACTGTGCACCATTGTCGGCCTTCATCATCACAACCATCGAGCAAGGCCATTTTCCCTCGCACTATGGCTGTGTGCATCATCAAGGGAAATACTTGTCCTTCTCCTCTTGCATAGGTATTCTTAGCCTAAATAGAAACTCATCTGAGGTCCTTATGGTTTTTTTTCTGCAAGGCCTGGTAGACATGCCATCAGCACCCGTACTCTGTATGCAAATATTTCTGGCTCCAATGGGATAGCTCTCATGGCTATGTGTCCTGCGTATACTCTAGTAATCTTGCGTACGTTCAAATAGTGCATTCCTGGAGTCGAGCAAACTATGCCCTTCTCCGTGAACAAGATTGTCATGTTTAACTTTGTCATTAAGTCTCGTCCCAATATATTTACTGGGGTTTGCCTTGAATATAACAGTGGTACATTCATGTCACATTCTCCTATAGAGACTGGAAGTGTGTCTGTAAAAGGAACATGACTTGTTGCTCCTGTGAAGCCCTGAGTGTTTATAGCATCACCGGACAAGGAAAACTTGCCTTCACATATGCACGAGCGTGTCGCACCCATGTAAACTAAGAAGGAATATTCTTTAGCCCCTATAACAACATCCACCCTTGGTTCCTGATGAGGGTCTGGTGTCACTGATAGGATAGAACACATCAGGTTTCCCAGTGAGCTGTCCTAGCCCATATACAATTTTATCCCATTTTACGTGAATGGTCTTCCCCCATCACCAGTGTTAGCTCTTATCTCATCGTTCGCAGCCTGACCTATACTTGTTGTTTGCAACATTTGCATCAGTGACTGTTGGGACTGTCCCTATGGACAATTTATCAAATTCTGGGGTTGCAAGCTTTGCTGTGCTTCTGGTGTTTGTGGTTGCATCGTGTGATTTTCCATTTCCTCCCTGTTGTAATAACACACGTGGATTCACCATACCTGCTCTGGTTCCTTGGTTGTTTTGCACCATGACTTGACGTCTGCATGTGCATGCTAGGTGCCCTGTCATCTCACACGCCCAACATATTGGCGGTGGTCTGATCATTTGCCCATTTGACATGTCCTGACTTGCATGTTTTGGAAACCTCCCTGCTTACTCTGCCATCCTCTTCCTCGAAAGCCCCCCCCTCTGGAGTAAAACCCATTATCTGCCCTTTCAATGGCATATTTTGACAATTTCTTCTGCACTCATTTTGCCTCCTCACCTTTACATGTAGCCTCTTTTATGCAATTCTTCTCTTGCAGTAGCCTGGTCTATGGTCAACTGTATTTCAGACCACTGTTTGGCCTCGATTCCTACTAATTTCTTGAGCTGCTTCTGTACCTGATCTGGCAGCCGTTGGCATAATATATAGTAGAACACTGGGTATAGACTTCCCCCAAAAATTCCTGCGTTTCAAGTACCCACGAGTCTTGGAAATTCTGAATGTAAAGCAATGTAATGAATGTAAAGCAAAGGGTCTTCTGACTCCTTCATTAACCGAAACATTATAGCTCCCATGTCAGAAGTATCCGGATAGAGCGATTGTAATGCTTTCCATACTGCGACTCTGCAATTGTTAAACGGTGCTCCGTCATGTGCGGTATTAACTGTAGTCACACCAGAGTAACCTGCGTGTGTCCACACATCATCAGCAATATCACCAAGTATGGCGATTAAAAGACCCTTGATATCCCCTACAGCTAACGTGTTTCCTCCCGTAATTGTTTCTAACTCGTGTATCCATTTTCCAGCTCCCGAAGTCAGCATTGGAAGCTTGTTTTTCAGGTTTTCCCGATCCATGTGTGGCCATAGAAAATACTGTGGTCTTGCTCCTCCTTTCTTGAGCAATGGAAATTGGGATGTATAGTCATCTCTCTCTTCTCTCATTGTTTTCCTATCTACTGCAGGAGTAATATTCTCACATCGCTGCCTACCTGGTGATGTCCTCAGTTGGCTCACATAGGGTGGTGGAGATACCGCCCTTTGACCGTACAATATGTCTTCACGTTGGCCTGACTGTGTGGCTGATTCCAATGCTCTTATTGCAGACACACTAGAATCTGACCATCTTATTCCTTTTCCCCTTGAGAAGCGTATTTTGTGTCTTCTCCCATCTTCCTTTTCCACATATTCCTCTCGTTCTGTGTCTGACATCATCTGTGCCCAACTTGTGCAACTTCTCGCATCCTCGTTGTTCTTCCTGATTTTCAAGCTATCTAGGGATAGCTCTCTATTCTTACTATTTAGGGAGACGTCCCCAGCATCATAAAGCTGAGTGCTCTCCAGGCACTCGTCCTCCGCTTCCCCTTCAGATATTTGTTCTAGCCCCATCTCGTCATATATTCTATCAATCGTCTCTCCGATGCTTCTGGTGTCGAAGTCATCCTCAATATTTGCCCTAAGCATGCCGTGTACTGAATGGAACTCAGGAAAGAATTCTTCTATGCCTTCCCACTCTACTACTGGATCAGGTTTTTTAACCTCTTTCCAGATATTGAAGATCGTGTGCCCTCTGTCTCCATGTCGTCATTGAATTCTCTGCACCTCCTTGCTTCCTTTCTGACCCTATCTTCTTCCTCTTTCTTTGCATTTCTACATTCATTTGCCCTTTGTATTTCCTCATCCCTTCGTCTACTTATTCTTATCTCCCATATCTTTTCCTATTCTTCTATTCGCCTTCGTTCCTGTCTGTCTTGATCATTAGATGCTCTCTGTTTTTGATCTTGTTGTCTTTCTTCCTTTTCGCGATATATCTTCTCTCATCTCTGCCTATCCTTTTTCTGAATTCTTTCATCTCTCAAACCTTTTCCCTGTTCCTTCTCCGTTATCCGTACATCATCTACCTTCTCTTTTCAATTCACGTCATCAATGCTTTTACATTCGAGTTTCAATAGAATCTGGCCTCCCATCCATTTGTTCTGTGTGAATGCTATCTCATCAGTTCTATCCTCATTTCCTTTCCATCTCTTGCCTTCTCTCTCTGTATTGGGAAATGCACTTGCTTGTGCCTGGTCTTTCCTCTCATTTTCATGTCTCTCCTTGTCCTTTGGGATCTTGGAGGCGATATCTTTACCTATGTCTTTGTCTCGACTTTCGTCACTACTTTGTGTAGGTGACTCATATGCGGGGTTGCTTTACCCCGTGGCTGCTTTAACCTCTCTTACCGGGTATAATCCTTCATCCTTACTGACTATGATTTTTGTTTCAGATGGGGCAGGTGGCACGGAAGGCGTCTCACCCCCCTCTGTACATACGTTAAATATCCATTCTAAAGTGGCTCCTCCTCCTTATCCTCTTGGTACGTCTTCCAAAGCTCTAAACTAGCCAAGCGTTTAACTTTTTACCTTTGTATGTGGTGTGCAAATATGTTGTCATGTGCTGTAGGACCACTTTAGACAGCGATCCACCCTGGGGCCACGGCATAAACATTTTGTTTGCAGTTCCATTAACCCATTCTGCACTGTACTTTTTCAGCTTGGGTGCATGTTTTGACATCTGTTTGCACAGGTGTACTAATTGAGTCATATCCTCCATGCTTAAATCTGTACCCCTTTCCTTCATATAACACTTGTTATGCCCTTCTGTTTCTTTAAACAACTCCAACAATATAAGTGAGCACCAATCGTCGCAAGCTCAAATCCCATTTTTTCCACGAAAATTGTACTTCCTTTTTCAACCAACAAATATCAATTTGCATTCTACAATATCTCAGTTACTTAATTGCGTCATTTTATATGCTTGTTCCTTAAGGGAAACATTTCATCCTATGACATCACAACACAAAACACATAAGACAAACGTTAACAGACTGGACAAACTTCAATGGCTACACAGACCTCTGCCCCTAATGTACCCCAACATGGGGTGTAGCCCATCCCTTTCACAGGAGTCTTTAACCTCTGTGGTCTTCTACTTATTCCCGTTTTATTCAGGACTATGGATGCAGGCTTCTTCTAGCCGCTATATTAAGCATAGGAATTTGGGCGTATCCTTTCTCTTCTCGGGTGTCCTCCCCGGTATTTCCCTCTTTTCTCAGGTATTCTCCTGGTATCCCCCTCTTCTCGGGTGTATTCAAAGGTATTCTTATTCACTACTTGGTTATCCCTTGAGTATTTATTTCCTTCCCCATATATATATATACATTCTACTCTACTTCTAACTATATTTTTGTTTTCTTTTCTCCCTCCTCCCTCTGTTACCTTCCCTTACTTGTTCTAAGGCATGCACTTTTGCCAAAGTATTCAGTCTTTTTCACTCACTATTCGCATGTTTCCTCTCTGGGTGCTCGGGATCACCGCCTCCGTCACCGCCTCTCCTGCCGTTCGCCTGCTCAGCTGCTCGTAGAAGTGGGAAGGGGGCTGTAGGGGAAAGTACAGGTCCCTTCAGACCTTCACCTACAGGTTTTGCTCTTTATTTTAACCACTATCTACAGGAAGCTTCACAGTCTATTTAGCAGGATGGCAAAGGACTTGTGATATTGCCGAAGACCTAAAGTTATTTTATGTCAAGGGTCAATGGGTGTCTTATCTAATCGATGAACGATAACCAAACCATCCTCTGCTACCAAGTGTGCAGGAGGGACCCCAGCCGGCCCATAGGACTGAGGTTTTCTCAAACAGCACTTTATGATGGAATAGCAGCACCTGTGAGATGGATGGGGAAGCAGATTCGTACTCAAGCATCAAATCAATAATGACAAATCAATGGTTTGGCAAAGGGAGTCCATTTAATGACAAGTACAAAAAATGATGAGTTATGAACATCAACATTTGCCCGATCTTCCTTCTCGCTTCAATTCTAATGAACTTCACAAGAATCACAACCTTTATACTAAAAACTCGTCATCGTTGATGTGAAACGCTAAAAAATGTTGCATGCAATTCTATTGGTTATAGGAAGTTAACTTTACTATAGGTGCTATATCTGTATATGATAGTGGAGTAAAAGGATTGGATAACTAGTGTCAGGTGGGGCATCTAAGCCCTTCCTTCAGAATGACTACTGTAGACGTCACTAAAAGTATGACTTCTCATCGGTTCAAGGGACTATAGGATCCTAGATTACTTGGCACATTGTGATTGGGTTTATCCCATGTCACCCTGTACTTTCCACTTTGTTTAGCAGCATGCAGAATGGTAGGCCAGGTGCAGGGTGCCCGTAAGCTCCCCTAGCATCCCACCAACCAGTACCACCATCCATCACTGACCCACTGGTCATGTGTCAATTAGTTTCTAATTTGTAGGCCTTGATGCTGCCTCTCTGTTTGGGAAAACACAGATATCTGTGCATGGCTCAAGGCTAGGCGTAGGTGTGAAGGCCCCAACTCTTCTTTCTTGTCAGGTCACGTGTTTTAGGCACCGTGGGATCGTCTCCGTCTCCATGTAATTTGTGTATTTGATTTTAGCTTTCTGTCCACCAAATGCCTTCTGCTGCTTATCTCGACTCCTTTGAACAGGATACTCCGCTCTTGGCGTCATAAATTGTATTAGCCTGTGTTAGCTAAAATGACCTTGGTTTCTTTGCACGGGTCTCATGTATCTGAGTTTCGTTTCTGTCTTTGGCTTTCGATTCCCGTGTTTGACGGCCTTCTCTCCTGGAGCCTCTGGTAACTTGTGTTTGGTTCTGCCTTTTTGCAAAGTGGACATATACGTCATATAAAGTGCTCCGTTTGAGGTAGATATGTATATGTGGCACTTGCCACAACAAATTTCCTACTAAGCATAGCAAGCCGCATGATTTCCTCAGCTTTCTTGTGTTTCCAAGCATATGTACATGTGTAAACTGGTTTCATATCTTCATCGCTCTTATGGCATAAACTTCTTATACTTGACATCGTCCTTTTCCTCCAACTCGGGATGTTGGTTATCCTTGGTGATTCATCTCTTTTTGTCATTCACAGGTCATCGTTTTCTTTATCTGCGAGCAGTCCGAGTTCTTGTGACGTCACCATTTGTCCTCTTTTAGGGCTTTCGTGGCTTCTTCAGGCATCACATTTTGACAATCGTCATTCTGCCTCACTTATCGATACGGTTTTCTCACTGGGTACCTTACTGTCCAAAGTTTCTTAGTTGTAGGTACTTGAATAGGTACTGCCCATCTGATAGGTAACGGGCAGAGTCCCACAGCGGCTCTTTGCTGGTTTATTTGCTCATCATACGTCACATATCTCGGCGTGACCATTTCTGGAACTTCAAAATGGTTGTTGGAGGGCAGGCCATATTTGAGGCCTCCTCTACACTGTATACGTTAAAGATTGCACAATCTCAAAAACAAATCTGGGAAGAGACACACCAGCAGAGCTTCAACAGGCTACAACAAATAAGATGGATTTGAACACCCTGTCCTATACAACAGTAGGAATTTATACCACTAATTGGAAGCCCCAGTAATCAAGTGGACCATAGTCAGTTTTCATTATTATTTAACGAGGATGAAGTTTCGACTAATAACCCACCACTCACCCCATATCTGGATGAGTTTGAGGAAGGATTCAAATACCTTGGCTATGAGATGGTTTTTGCATCTCCAACCTTTTTGCTTTTCTGGAAAATGAAGAAAGAAATATGTATATATGGCAAGAATAAAAGGACTTTGCCCCTTGAATGGAGGAGGAGAATTGATACGCAGATGCAAGCCTCCGATGGACTGACATTATTGGGAGTCAGAGCTGTGATGCTGAGCGAAGCCGGCTGTGGCATGGAGAAGGATGCAGAAGGAGGTTTGGAGGGAGACCTGGATAGAAACCCTGAGAGAAGAAAGAGAGAACGAGAAGTTTAGCTGATGGTGCACAGGGCTGTGCGGCGTTGCCACTAGAGAACCATAGAAGGCAAAGAAACATTCCCACTGTTAAGTTGTGTGTCCCGTGGACGATGAGTACCTGTTTCTCCAGGAGTCTTGCGTACTTGGGTAGCCAGGTTGTGGTCGGTGTAGGCAGATAGCAGGTGATAAAGTCCACTTAGCGAAGTAATGTGGTGCAAAGAACCAACCCTGGATCCGTCCTGAGAACAGAGGATTGAACAGGGGCTTGATCCTGATGCCACGGATGACTCTTCCCTTATATTAACGTGGCACCAGAACAGTGCGAGCACTGATAGGGAAGGTCGTAGATGTTAGCTGGCAAATGGTAAGTAAAAATGTCCAAGTTAGCAATGCAGGTAAGTTGAAAGTCCAAGGTAGCAAGGCAGGAAGGTGGTAAGGGGTTCTTCACAGCAGCAGGCGGGTGAGAACCAGGACCACAGGTACCCAAGAAGAAAGCAGGTAAGCACAGGCAAGACCGGAAGGAAAATAAGACAGAGGAGGGGACTGGAAAGGGAACCAAGGAACACGGGACTGAGCAGGACTAATGGGCAAGGAACAGGGGAAGACAGGCAAGAGGAAAGGAGGGAACAGACCCAGAACTAGGTGAGGCAAGGCACGGACCTAACCCCAGGACCACACACCAGACAGGAATCAAAGCAACAGGGTTGTGAGTGAGTGCAGCGGAAGGAAAACATACTGCGATGAGACGCGGTGAGTAACAGGACTGGATCGCTAAAATAGCAATCCGGCATGAAAGCGAGACTTGGAACGCAATGCGGAAGCGCATGCGCAAACGGGTGCTGCTGCGAGAACGAGGCTTGGACCACAAGCTCGTTCAATGTGGTTGCGTGGATGGCACCCGTGCCATGCACGGATCTGGACAGAAGAACTCCGCCGAGAAAGTGAGCCCAGAAAGGTGTGCCTTCCCCACAACCTAAGGCAGGGATACAACCGCCATGAATGAGCCCACCCCCATGGACCCCGCTGTCCTGCACAGGTAGGTGTATTATCACTACGCTCCCCTCCAAAAGGACCTGGGGCAGCCGGTTTCCAGGGATTCCTAAGAAAAAACTCTTGTACCAGACGAGGAGCATGTTCATTCCCACAGGGTTCCCAAGTACGATCACAAGCGGAGTAACCCTTCCAGTCCACCAAAAACTGGAGTCTACCCTGAAAGAAATGGGAGTCACAGATCTCTTGCACCTCAAATTCCAGGGTACCTCCAACATCAATAGCAGCAGGTCAGGAGTGTGAGCGGCCATAAGGATCTGACCGGAATGGTTTAAACAGGAATACATGAAAAACATTGTGAATCCGCCAAGACTAAGGAAGATCCAACTTGAATGCCATAGCGGAAATCCATCTGATCACTTGGAAAGTCCCAAGAAAACAAGGTGCAAGCTTAGTAGAGAGATTGTGTACTGGCAAATTCTTGGAGGAAAGCCATACCATATCCCCAACCTGGAATGCAGGTTCAAGACTCTGGGCCTCATTACACGGATGGCGGTGGACCAAGGTGCTATTAGCACCTTGGTCCATACCGGTAAAATACCGGCACCGCCTTGGTGGAAAGGGGAATTACCGCCCTATTCCAAGGTTGGTGGAGCGGTAATTCCCTCTTCCCCCATTGCCCTTCCCCATTCGCATTTTTGCCCCATAGGGCATAATGGGAATGGGGAAGGTGCTAATTACGGCACCGCAAATTGCGGTACCGTAATTAGCTCCCTGGTCCCTTCGCGGGTTGGTTTTTAACGCCTGCAAAAAGCAGGCGTTAAATTCCCCAACCCGCAAAGGGACCACGTAGTAAGTCGGTAAGGGTTTACCGGTACCGGTAAAATACCAGTACCGGTAAACCCTTACCGCCTACCGTGTAATGAGGCACTCTGTCTCTTATCAGCCTGTGATTTCATGCTCTCACGTGCTTTCGCAAGGGCACCAGTGGCCTGAATCTGATTCCTCTGGATGTCTCAAACCATCTGATCCGCAGAAGGAACTGTGCTGGAAGGAACAGGATAGAATGGAATCAACTTGGGATGAAGGCGTGAGGAACAAAATAAAGGACGCATTCTGGTGGCAGAGTGTACTGAGTTGTTATAGGCCACTTCTGCTAGGTCCAAATGATCCACCCAGTTGGACTGAGAAGTATTGGAAAAGCACCGTAAATATTGTTCTTAAGTCTGATTAGTTTGTTCTGTCAGGCCGTTGGATTGTGGATGATAGCCAGAACTGAGAGCACGCTGAATATCCAAGTGACGACAAAGTTGTTTCCAAAAGGCAGAAATGAACTGGGATCCGCGGTCAGAAATTATCTTCTCAGGAAGTCCCTGTAAGCGATAAATAGAATGCAGAAAAGCATGGGCCATCCAACCGGCTGAGGGAATCTTCTGGATTGGAATGAAATGGGCCAACGTAGAAAAACAGTCAATGACCACCATGAACCATGTATAACCTTCAAAAGGAGGAAGCTCCACTATAAAATCTGTGGCAATAGTATGTCATGGATATGGTGGTGTCTCGGTGGGTTGTAGGAGTCCAAGAGGTTTTTTTTGTGGAACCTTGATCTGGGCACACACAGGGCAACATTCCACATACTCCCTCATCTGCTTCGTCCATCCTGGCCACCAAAACTGTTGGGAAACCAGTTCCTGAGCAGATCGAATGCCACAATGTCCCCCAATCTTCGAATCATGTAGACCTTGCAGGACAGCAGTTCGAAGTACCTCAGTTGGAAGGTACAACCAGTTGTGAAAAAAAGCAGGCCGCCGTTCTCCCTTATTTGAGGATGTTGCAACAATAAGGAATGGTTGGGATCCCCTAAGGTGTCCTGTAAATTGGTATCCAGGCACTGAGATGTAACCAACAAGAAATGCTTAGAAGCAAGTAAAGGCTGGTCTTGGCGATCCTGTTTAATGTCCTTCACTAAAGAGCGAGAAAGAGCTTCAGCTTTCAGGTTATGTGATTGAGGAATGTAGGAAATGGTAAAATCATACTGGGAGAAAAACAAAGCCCAGCGTGCCAAACGAGAAGTACGACACTGTAATGAACGCAGATGTTGGAAGTTCCGGTGATCAGTGCGTACCTCCACAGGAAATCTTCCTCCCAGTAGATGGTGGCACTATTCCTCGAATGCAGCCTTTATTGCCAAGAGCTCCTTTTCAATGATGGCATAGTTTCCTTCACTGGATGTTAGTTTCCGAGAGTAATAGGCAACAGGAAATTCCAACTTAGACTGAGGGTCTTCTTGAAGTAGAACAGCCCCAACAGCGAAGTTGGATGCATCAGCCTCCACAATGAACAGCCTGTTCTCATCAGGATGATGTAAAATCGGGGAAGTGCTGTAGGCCTCCTTGAGTTGTTTGAAAGCACTGGTCGCTGCAGAGTTCCACACAAATGGGGTCTTACTGCTAGTCGGATTGGACAAAGGAGCGGTTAAGTCTGAGAAACTGGGTATGAAATGTCGGTAAAAGTTAGCGAATCCCAAGAATCGCTGAAGAGACTTCAAGCCATGTGGTTGATTCTACTCCTGGATGGCCGGTACCTTGGCTGGATCCATATGTATACCGGACTCACTGATGACATAGCCAAGAAATTCAATGCTCCCCTGATGAAAAAGACATTTCTCGGCCTTGGCATATAAATGGTTCTGATGTAATCGACCAAGAACCTCCTTCACATGACGTATATGCTCCTCTTTTTCCTTGGGGAATATCAATATATCATTGAGATATACCCATACAAACACTCCAATCACATCCGAGAAAATGTCATCCATGAAGCGTTGGAAAATGGCCGGGTTGTTGCCCAGCCCGAACGGCATTACACGGTATTCAAAGTGCCCTGCTGAAGTCTTAAAGGCCGTCTTCCATTCGTCACCGGTTTTAATTCATACTAGATGGTATGCCCCTCGTAGATCCAATTTCAAAAATATACAGGCATTACACAAAGATTCCAAGGGCAGCGGATATCTATCCTTCCGTGTGATGTCATTCAATTGCCTATAATCCACGTAAGGCCGTAAGGTACCCTCCTTCTTCTTCACGAAGAATAATGGAAATCCCGCAGGTGATTTGAAGGGTGTTTATATATCCTTTACGAAGACAGTCATCCAAGTATTCCTGCAAAACCTCACTTACTTGAGGAGATAAAGAATACAATTTGCCATGTGGAATTACCGCATCCGGCAGTAGGTCTATGGCACAATCGAAGGCTCTGTGAGGTGGCAAGCGGCTGGTACCAGGTTCAGAAAAGACCTCAAAGTAATCGTTGTAGTCATAAGGCACCGAAGACAAAGAACATACTCAGAGGGCACCCACTCCTTCCGTCTGAGTAGCAATGGTGGAGGATCTAGTACTAGGTCCGGAGGAACAACACTCCTGACCACAACGATCTGAAGCGAAAGTCAGGGTACGGGACGCCCAATTGACGATGGGATTGTGATGTAACAGCCATGGTAACCGCAAGATTAGGAAGGTGATTTAATCACATCAAGAGAAATCAATTCACGGTGTTCCGCAATCTGAAGCTGTAGGATCCCAGTATGTTGACGAACTGGACCGGAGGCCCAAGGAGTTCCATCGATTCCTCCACCAGAGTAGCACAACCCTTATCAAACAAGGGGATCCCATTCCTACTGGGAAAATTCGAAGTCTACATAATTGCCTGAGGCTTCACAATCCAAAAGACCCAACACAGTAACTGATTTGCCTTGCCAGGTAACCACAATCTGTAAGGCCATGAGGGCTACCGGTTGCATGGGTGGATGAGTCATCACAGGACCTGGAAGGACTGAAAAGGATGAAGGGCCTGTCACTGCCTTCCCCAAACATGACAGGCCTATTAGTTTTCCGACTTCCTGAATGGTCGCAAAGGACAGGTACCGAGAAAATGTCCAGCGGCATCACATTACAAACAAAGACGAAGATCTCTCATGCGTTTGTTATCGGCATCCGATAATGTTCCTCTAAGTGCCCCTATCTCCATAGGTTAGAACCCATCTCCGGGCTGCTTGATACTCCACCTGTCTGAGGAAGAGATCTGGGAAAGACCCTCTCCAGCCGATGTCTCTCGCATCTTCGTTCAGCCAAACGATGATCAATGCGTAGGACTTGCTCCTGAAGTAACTGCAGTGTATCTGGTTCGGGAATGTGAAGTAATTCGTCCTTCGACTCCTCTCTCAAACCCCGCCTGAACAAAGTCTTTTGAGTTACTTCGGGCCATTGTGAATCAGTTGCCAATTGACGGAATTGGCTGATATAAGTGATATTATCACTAGATCCTGGTTTTAAGTCCACCAACTGATTCTGTGCTGTGGCCGCCAAATTGGGGGACTGAAACACCTCCAAAAATGTTTTTTCAAATGCCACAAAATCACTAAGAATGGGACTGTTTGCAGATACCAAAAAAGCAGCCGTACCAGAGCATTCCCAGTTAAGTTTCCTAACATTTAGCCAATCTTAGCCTTTTCCTGAGTGAAATGCGATGACCGAACAGGAAATGTATCCTACAATGGTTACAAAATTCAGCCACTCGTCTTGAATCGCCATCAAACTTCATGGGTACAGTATGTGCCATGGGTGTCTCCACTTGTGGATTGGTAGTAGTCCCTTGAACAACCATCTAATGGAGATTAAGATTCTCTTGCCGTAATGTCGCCATCTCAGCTCTTAATGCTCTGACCTCATCTCAAAAGATCCTGAAATTCCTCCATCTCAGTATCGGAACTGGAAGTAAGGCGTCTCAATCTGTTAAGTTGGGCATCCCGTGGACAATGCGTACCTGTTTCTCCAGGAGTCTTGCATACTGGGGTGGCCAGGTCGTGGTAGGTGTAGGCAGATAGCAGGCGATAAAGTCCACTTAGCAAAGTAATGTGATGCAAATAACCGACCCCGGATCCGTCCTGAGAACACAGGATTGAACAGGGGCCTGTTCCTGACGCCACGGATGACTCTTCCCTGATATTAACGTGGCACCAGAACAGTGCGAGCACTGATAGGGTAGGTCGTAGATGTTAGCTAGCAAACGGTAAGTAAAGATGTCCAAGTCAGCAATGCAGGTAAGTTGAATCTCCAAGGTAGCAAGACAGGAAGGTGGTAAGGGGTTCTTCACAGCAGCAGGCAGTTGAGAACCAGGACCACAGGTACCCAAGCAGAAAGCAGGTAAGCACAGGCAAGACCGGAAGGGAAATAAGACAGAGGAGGGGAGTGGAAAGGGAACCAAGGAACACAGGACTGAGCTGGACTAATGGGCAAGGAACAGGGGAAGACAGGCAAGAGGGTAAGGAAGGAACATGACCCAGAACTAGGTGAGGCAAGGCACAGACCTAACCCCAGGACCAGGCACCAGACAGGAATCAAGGCAACAGGGTTGTGGGTGAGTGCAGCGGAAGGAGACCAAACCGCATTGAGATGCGGTAACGGGACTGGATCGCAATCCGGCATGAAAGTGAGGCTTGGAACGCAATGCGGAAGCGCATGCGCAAATGGGGGCTGCCGCGAGAACGAGGCTTGGACCACAAGCTCGTTAAACGTGGTTGCGCAGAAGGCACCCGTGCCATGCACAGATCTGGACAGAAGAACTCCGCCGAGAAAGTGATCCCAGAAAGGTGCACCTTCCCCTCAACCTAAGGCGGGGATACAACCGGGGAAACAACCGCCAGGAACGAGCCCGCCCCCATGGACCTCGCTGTCCTGCACAGGTAGGTGTATTAACACCCACTTGCGTCCAGGAGAGGACCCTGGTCGAAGCAACCTCGCTGGAACAGGACCTGCTACGAAGAAGATATGTGAGTTTTTCACAGTAGAGGGGAGTACAGAGACCAGACCGTGAGAGTGGGTGAAGGAACGAAGCGTCTACAACCCTACAAGGGGCTTCCAGGCCCAGAGAAGGAGACAGATATAAATAATAAGCATGTTCACAGGAACCCTAAATACCCAAACTGTGAAATCAGCCAAATGGCTCAATGCTACACCCAAAAACCAATAGAAAAATATACTTGGAGGGGATAGACATACCCCTTTGTATCAAGTGAGAAACTGGGAACAAGAGAACCAAGGGAGTCAGGAGAACCCTATAAAGCAAATGAGGATTCATCCCAAGGGGAAACCATAAGCAAGCAATACTAAAATTTCATGGGTAGAGATCCACGTAGTTTGCAGAGGAGGGTTAAGGAAATATCACTGCATCTATGTTCACTAAGAAGATTGACTTTTTTGGGACCTTGAGAGTTTTGCTATATACCTGAGGAAAACCTTTTCTTTGTTTTGAACTCTGATAAGGTGGATATGAACTGATAAAGTCAGGAGACCTGTCTCCTATTATATAGTTGTGGGAACTCAAACTAGAGGAGAATCATGGAAATACTAAGTGACGGCAGAGTAAATAAGACTGAGGTCACCCTATCTTGGCTGCTTACTCTTTCAGTTGTTTTTTCTAAGTGTTAGAATCATTTTAGAACTTAGGATTTGGAGAGAGTACACCATTTATTATTTTGGCTATTTTTGACCAGCACCCTTGGTTTAGTTTGTTGGTTATGGAACTTCCCTATTATCAATAAGGTAAATGAGATATGTTCTTTAATTTAAATACAACTCCTGTACTAAAAGCATGTCTTCTGGTGTGAGTATGTCTTTTAGTACACAACATATTATATATGCAGGTTTCCTGCATAGCTTGAAATGTCACCTTCAAACTCCTTGAAATCACTAAAAGGTAGGAGGGGAAGGCAAGAGAAGGGAGTAGAAATAGGAGAGAAGAGGAGATCAACTTGGAGAAATGTGGTGGTGGCAATTAAAAGAAACAGGTTAGTCTGTGAGTTAGAGCTTTGTTAGATAGTACAGTGAGAAGGTCACTCAGACAGTGGTTCACATGCATGCAATTGTCTACCTCTTCCCCCATCATTGTCTATGTAAATCCCTCCCTTATGTCTGGCTTTCTCCGTATTGGTATCCAATTGAGGTACCTAGGGCCCAGCGCTTTAAGGATTGAGAGCAAGGAATAAAAGCAATGCAAAGAGTATAACATAAAAGGTGCTCTACAAGGAAGATGACTATTAAACACCTTTTGAAAGAGCTCCAGGCTAAATATAAATCTCAGGTTTAGGATGCAAAGCATGTTATTTCTAAATATCAAATTAATCGTACTATAAAGTGTCCCAGAGCCCTTTTTCCCGAAATCCATATTCGCAGTCTCAAATGTCTTTATCAGTGGAGAAAGTAACACAAATTAATCTGTTTTGCGTATAGAAGTGTAAAAGCTATGCCAAGACGATGATGGAAGCCTAAATAATTAAAATGCGCCCCTTGCTTCTACATTTCAGGAAGGAGCTCAAGACCATTCTATTCAAGGAATGACTCCTCCCTAACACATTTGTCCATGCCCCCTCCGCTCCCCAACTAACTTGGGCTGGACGTTCTGCTCCCTGTGTAACCTCCGCTGGTTGCTTGTGGATCCTTTGCTGCAAAAGCTCCCCACTTCCTTGTATTGATCCCTTGTGATGTGAAGCTTGGTCTATGCACTTTACACTGTGGGTTGTAAAGTGCTTAATAATAATAATAATAATAATAATAATAATAATAATATCTAGGTAAGCTCAGATGTCAAGTTGTAAAGTCTCTTTGTGGGAAGAATGTTATGTTACATCAGAAAAGGAATGTTTCATTGTAATAATTTCAATGAGCCCAGCAAGTTATAATGTTGAACTGCATATCTGATGACATTGTGTTTAAATTTTTCTTTGATTTAAATGGTGGTTTCACCAAAGCACCTTTTCATGTAAAAACAGTACAATTTTTTTTATTTTTTTTATTTCCTTGAATTTCAATCAAAAAGGTTTTTCATTTTTAAAAGGGTCTTGAACATTTGAAGATTCACGGCTCCAAGCGTGTTTTACTGTGTCTTGTCCAGTCTCCTTCCTGGTTCGAAAAGAACCATCGTCTCCTTCTTCAACTGCCAGACTTTTATCCAATTTAGAGTGGCCCTCTGAGTGTGCCGAGATGGTTTATCGTTGTGAAGGTTGATTCTATTAGCTTCACCATTGTCAGAGTCCATCTTGTTGTCTCTCCCGAGATTAGCCTGTTCCATAGAGCTTCTTCATCCAGCGTTATCGCCCCTTACAAGCGAGGTTGGAGATATGTGCCTCTGCTTTGTTGTGTCTTAGGGCACTGGAGCACTAAATGTTTCAGTGTTTCCACTTGGTCTTTATTCTTACATAAACAACAACTATCGTCCATCGACGGGGAGCGGATGGCTAGAATTTCGTGTGTCCTCAGCAAATTGAGTCTAGCCTTCACAAACATACCTCGCATACCTTTGTTTGGGAATTTCAGGCAGTAATTTTGAGGTTTCTTGACTTTGTTGAAAGTCGGTGGGAGATGAGCCAATAGTTTGTTGGTGCTAGCTGTGTCAATCGTTGTGATCCAGTCCATCAGTTCCATTTTCAATTTCACTCGGTCTGGGTTGGTTATCAGAACTTCTTCCGAGCAGGCTATTTCTCTCAGGATATCTTGCTGCCTTGCCGCCCAGTTCTTGAGAGCCTTACATGAGCCACTCTTAAGTTCTTCTGCAATGAATTTGTAGATTGGCAAGGTATCGGCCATCAGGATTTTTCTGAATACACTCATCTTGCTTTGTTCTACCAACGAGGCCAAGGAAACCAAGCCCAGTTCTCATCTAATGGCGGGCATGGATGTCGACTTTGGTAGGCCCAGTACCGATTTCCAGACATGGCCTTCCAACTTATGCCATATAGAGCTTGGGATGTTTAATGATGATTCCATGCCATGGATAATCGACGGGACAACCTTACCCTTATAGAAGTTGATGGCTGGCAACAGCGAGAATTTACCAAATTTCTTACCCATCGATCTTGCTTGTGCTGTTAGTATTTTCACCTTGCTCCATAGCTGTTCTTGCATCGCTTTGTCTTTGGCGGTTTAGTCGACTTCTTGTTTTGGCCAAAACTAGTACTTTCGTTTTTGTTATATTGATTTCCAGATTGTTCTCTTCCGAATTTCTTGCCAAGTTCGTTAATTTGCGTTATAGTCCAATTTGTGTTTAGTCAATAATGATGGCGTCGTCCGCATATTTTTTCCTCGTCAATTTGATAGTCCCAGAGGAAGGCGATAAATAGGGCTGGAGCTAAGGGGCATCCTTGTTTGACGCCTTGCCTGACCGGGATCTCCTTCGACAGTACACCTTGGTTGTTTAGTTTCACCCTGATTTTGGTATCGGCGTGCAATGCTTTTATAGGATTCAAAATCGACGAAGGCAATTTCCAGTCTTTTAGTTTGGCCCACAATTTTGCCCGGTCTATTTCATCAAAGGCTTTCGACAGGTCTACAAATGCAAGAAACACTCTTGGAGCTCCTTCTCTCACTTTGGCCTTCAGGATGTTCATCAGTAAGATGTTTATGGCGGTGCTTTCGTTTTTCTGGAAACCTGTTTGGAAGATGTTGCTGCAAGTGGCAGTTTTGGCCCAGCTTCTGAGGTGGTCTAATAACTGTGTTGCAAAGATTTTTCCCACAATGTCCAGGAGTGCTATAGGTCTGTAGCTTTCCGGATCCTCTCTGCCACCTTTTTTGTATACTGGGACAATTATGGCCTTCAGCCAGGTTTCAGGGATCAAGTTTGTATTTCTGCAGTGGGTGAAGATTTTGCTGATTGTGCCCGCCCAAGCTTTCGGTGATTGTTTCAGGTCTAAATTGGTCAAGCCGTCTGGGCCGGGGGCTCTCGATGTTTTGAGTTTGTTGATAGCATTTTTAATGTCGACCGCGTTCGACACATCCACTCAAGGTGCAGTGGAATGTTCAACTTCCTCAGGTGCTCTCCCCTGTGGGAGGTCGAATTGGGCCGCCAGATAAGTTTCCCATTTTTCTTCTGACACAGTGTTTGTAATTTCTGTGGATAAGGGCGAGTTCACTGTTTTAATTAGGCCCAGAAGTCACTCGATTTTTTTGTACTAAGACTTCTCAGCATTTTTTCAGCGTCTTGTTGGTACAGAAGAAGCCTGTGGTGTTTTAGCCAATGTTTGTACCCTTTGGTTTCAATTTGCCATTGCTCCCATGCTTCTTTGGTATTCATTTTCTTTGTGGTTCTCTTCCATTTCCGTACCATTTTCCTCTTTTCGACTACCAGTTTGGCATAGGCGTGCTTTGGTTGTGCCGCCTTGATATGTTCACCGGAGACTGGTCTTCTGCATGGGAGCAATAGGGGCAGATAGTTTGGACGCTCTTTACCACCATCGGGTGTGTGTGCTTCATCGGGCTGTGCATATTTCATGGTTATCTTTAGGATGTCGGCTTCAGTCAGGCGTAACCTGGATTGCTGGTTGTTAACCTCCACATTGAACTTGCATGTTTGATTGACTGGCTGCTTTCCTTGCTTGACTGGCTGCTTTCCTTGCCATGCACAAGTCAGGAGGTTATGGTCACTATGCATAGTTCTTTGGACTTTGTACACCAGAATATTGGACAAAAGACCTTGGGAAGCGTAGATGTAGTTCAAGGTGGCTTTAGAATTCTGGTTTTCCCAAGTTTGAATGTTAACTTGGTTAGGGAACAATGTTGTCATGTTGTGCAGATTTCTTGGTTTGGCGACAGACCTCCAGGCCTTTCCTGGTTTGACTGTGTTCCCTTTTGTCTCCCAATCTTTTTCGTTCAATTGGGGTCCAGTACAATCGGCGTTCAATTCGCCGCACACGATGACGTCGATCTTTTCAAACTCTGAGTAGATCCAATCTATTGTAGTTTGGTGGCTCCATGTTGTCAATATGACCAACATCTCGTAGGATTCTGTTAGCTTCTTCGGTGTAGTGAGTCCAGAACCCATTTTTATTTCTGTCAAGAGTCCCGAAGATGGGCGGCCCAGCAGGCCCTTTACTGCTGGGGATATAAAACAGTACAATTGTATATAAAGTGAATGACATTGCAACCAAGAACAAAATATCAGAAATAGCAGTCATAAAAAACAAGATGTACTTAAAGTAAAGTATAGAAAACAGCAAGAGAAGAAGCTGTACGAATATGAAAGGGTAAACAATTACAATGTTTAGGAGCAGCAAGGCCAAAGGCTCAAAAGCATAATTGGGCACTGTTAGGGAGAATTCTCAGGAATGGCTAATTCCCCTTACCTACTGAGTCCCTCAGCAGCTTTTCTGGATTTCTAGGATTTATTTTTTCACCTGGTAAGAGTGTGAGCCCTTTTTTCGCACTCTTACATGTGTTTTGCTATGTGTGTTTAACATTTTTGTGTTCATAGACTGTGGAGCCTCACCTACTCCACAGGCATCATCTTTTTACTGTATGTTACACAGCACCTTCAGTGCAGCGACACAGGGTTGTATTTTAGACTTCCCAACTCAGACTCCATTTTCTGGGACTGTCTCCAAGAACATGTAAAGTTGCCATTGACTGTATTAGTCTTTTTAAATCCACAGACCCAGTACACCATCTTACATGGATGACTGGAAAGGGTTAATACTTATCCCTTTTTGTATGTTTCTATTGGAGAATAGTTTTGCTCCCTTTTCATCAAAACTTGGCTGGTGGCAGTGGTAACTACCCTATTTTTCCTACCGCGGTTATCTTAAATAACCTTGGTATTGTTTTAGGCTATCTTGGTAGCCTCGAACTTAAACCGCTAGACATATAGGTTTTTATACGGTTCCGGCTAGGTTTATTCATCATTTCCTTTTGAAAATGTCTTTCTCGTGTTTTTATCTGCGCGCAAACCAGGTTTGGTTCCTTTGTTCACCGTCTCTTCGCGGGTTTCTACACAGAAGCCCTCCTTAGGCGCCTGAAAGTCTTGGTAGGCAGGATGTTCCCTTAATAACCCAAGTCGCACTCCTGTTTGATTGGCTAGGTGACTGTCCGACCAGAACAGCCACCCTGCTGTGTGATTGACAGCCAGGTTGTGTGAATTGGGGAAAACTACATAGAAAGCAGGTCTCTGGGTCTGGAAAGGCAGAGTTGCCACTGGAACGAAAGAACTGACGAGGAACTGATAGAAGAGGACCCCTACCACGACTGAACCACCCGGTGAAGCCCTGCTGCAGGTCCAAATCCTCTAACTCCAATGACAGAGATGATCCTCCTGGAATCTTCTTTCTCTGAGCTGGTGGGACCAACCAGTTCGCCCAAACTACAAGCCAGGACTCCATCCTCTGGACGAGTTCTCTGTACAGAGCTACAGTGGGCCAGATAGCCAGGAAGGTCGGACTCTACTTGGGTTTTAAGGAGCGCACCTTTTATTTGTTGCTTTCCTCTGCTGCTGGTTTCTTCCCTGGGCAGTGCAGGACCCTGCAATCTTCCTACTCCGTGTCAGTCCGACAGTCCCTTCAGGAACCGTGAGCCTGCAGGAACTGCCAGGAACGTCTGCCTTAACTACAGCTTCTTCTCCATTTAAAGGTACTGTGCAAATCCGGTTGTTCGTTTCGTCCAGCCGCAGTGAAGGTGTGTGAAACCTTTCGCCAATCCAAGGGCTTGTCTTTCTCTACTCTTTAAACTTTTCTGCTGACCAACTTCATCCGGAACTCTTGGCAAAGACTTAACCGCTAACTACCCTGACCTGTGTGATCTTGAGCAAAAGACTTTTGTCCTATTGACTTTGGCCCTAAGCCTATTTGATTTGATTCCATCACGGTAGTTCCTCTTTCTAGATTGCCCTGCTTACTTACCTGTTGGTGCTGCTCAATTTCTGCCTAACTTTGTCTTTCCCTCCCTTTTAAATTACTAAAGTGCCATTTTGCTCTCACTTCATTTTGTGAGCTTAACCTGTCTGGGAACTATTGGGAGTGGTGTGGTGTTTGAAGAGTGTGATTTTTGAACTGCTTTACTTTAGTGAAATGTTATACAACTGATGTGTAAATAAATGCATATTCTTTTACTCAAAAACCTTGAGTCAGTGTTTGTTTGAATCATAGTAATTGCTGTCTTTTGTGTGACTATTGATACTGCTCACTTGCTCTTGAGATAAGTCTGGCTGCTCAGCCATCACTATCACTTTTACTGTGTAGTACAGGCTTGTACCAAAGGTGAATTTGTACTGTCACTTGTAGTCTTAATTGTGTGTGGTGTTCCCAAAGGGCATATAATTCTGCCTAACAGGTATGAGTGGGATGGGGAACACACAAGGAAAGTGAGATGCTAAGCAAAGAGAAAAGAAGCAGAATATAAAATTAGCAAAGAAGAAAGATAAGGCAGAGCTAGTCCATGAAGACAATACAAAGAAAGTGTAAATGTATGTAGGAATTGAGAGAGCGCCAATGCAGAGAGGTGAACAATTAAGAAATCAAGATCATGGTGACAAATTAAATAGAAGATAAATACAATAATGCAATATTGAATTGAGGGGATATACCAGTAAACCAAGAAGAAGAGCCAGGCAACAATGAAGACAACAGATAATAAGAGTAGTAACTAAAAGTTAAGTAGCATGAAAGGTAAGCAAATAACACCTTTTGGAGATGCTTAAGAGAAGAAACAAATAGCATGTGAATTTTGTGAAATTTGAAGTGAAAGAAATGAAGAATCAATGACAACATCAAGGTTACATGCAGAGGTAGAAAGAGGAACATGATATGTGGAAATAAAATCAAAGATGCAGGAGGAGGGGGTAAAATAAATGATGCAGGGAAATAAAGGATTTCCATTTTACAGGAGTATATATAAAGAGAGTGGCTAAGCATCCGTGATTGGATGACAGTGAGACAAGATGGAACAGTATAATATACTAACTCAGAGAAAGCAGAACATAGGCATGGAGATTTGAGGGTCATCAGCATAGCTGTGGTAGGACACATTAAATGAAGACATAACTCCAGAAAAGGGCGAATTGTAAAGAGAGGGAAGTATAGGACCAATAACTGAGCCTTGTGAAATGCAATAGTGCTTAGGTTAAGAAGAAGAAGACGATGGACCAGACCAGGATACAGATTAAGTTCTGTCAGTGGTATAAGATGAAAACCAGTGAAGAACAGTTCCTAAAAAATCTAAAGAAGAGATAGTAGGGAGAGGTTGTTTATGATCCAGTGTGTCAAATGTAGCAGAAAGGTGTAATAGAACAAATATTGATGAGAGTTTTAAATAATGAGCAGGCAGAAGAAAACTGGTGAGGTGAGGAGGCGCAGTTCCAGTCAAGTGACAATGTTGGAATGGAGATTGAAATGTAGGAAGAAGAGAGTTACTATCAAGAATAAATGATAGCTTAGAATGGACTTCTGCTTCCAGAATGTTCAAAAAAACATTGTAAAAAAGACACAGGACATAAATTGGAAACAATACATAGTCAAGAAAAGGTTTATTTGCTATTGAAAAGGTAGCATTTTTACTTATAGAATGGAAATTATAAGAAAAAAGAGCGGGATTGTAAGTAATTGTTTCACATGGAACTAAAGAAGATAGCCAGTTGGGAAAGCAGTAGGCAGAAGAGGACAATAAGGGTAGTAGTAGGGTGATGGCACTTTTAGAAAATTAGGTATATCTGTATCTAAGAAAGTAGATCATGGCAGAGTAGAGAGTTATACAGGAAAGTTGGTCACTAATGATGAAGGAAAATGAAAGACTGAAGTGTTTGAATCTTGGATGTAAACTAAAGAGCACAATCAGTATAACAAAGAATAGAAGGTGAGTTGGGATCAAAAGAAGAATGGGATATGAAATGGTTAACAATATGAAAGACGCTACAAGGGTCAGGAGAGAAAGCGAGAATGAGATTTGCATAGTATTACTTCTTAGCTTAAAACGAGGTTCACCATAGGCAGTATGGATTAAAAAGAGAATATCATGGTTAGAACACACGTTTAATTTTGTCAGTACACATACTATGAGATGAAGGGAAGAACAAAGAGTCTCCAGCGCCATGGGAAACTAAGGCTGGGGTTGTTTTACAAGAGTGGAAACAGGCCAAACACGATTAAGAGAATCAAGTGCAGAGGATAAAGTAGATTCATAAGTGGAAACAGTAAAGGCAACATCAAACGAGGGAATTGAGAAAGAGGGGGCAAACAGCCAGACAAAGTGGAAAAAAATGTGAAGGATCATAAGCGCAGAGATGCTGATGTAAGAAAGTCGTAGTAGTCTGAGAGTTAACTGGGTGATGTGTAGACGAAGGAGAAAAAGCAAATGAGAGAAGGCAATCCTATGTTAAGGCAATCATGCCTATCTGGTGCACAATGTTAAATGTTTTTCATCGAGAATATCTGTGTATCGATCAATAACATTGGTTATATAGGGCTCTATTGGGGAAGACAAGTCTAATCCCTTGGGATCTTTTTTGGAGCTTGAGCGCATCATATTACATGCATGAGGCCCAACAGAGGCTGTCCGCCTACATAACCTTGAGTAGTTCCATGGGCATCCATAACTGTGGTTCCATGGTGTGTTTGAGGCTCTGGTTCTGGAATGGGTGGTTGGGGGATGAAAAGCTGAACTGGGGTTTGGAAACATCAGCCCAAGGCTGCATTTCTGTTTCTCACCAGTTCAACTCCTCCATGTCTCTGTTGATCTACATCATACTGAAAAGCAGCTCAAATGCTGCTGCATGTCATCTCTGTGAACCAGCGTCACTCAGCAACTGCCTTGTCCTGTACCGCCTCATCATTGTGTTGCCACTCAGCCCAATGAGTGCACCGCATTTCAGATGCCCCCCACTCTGATCTTGTTAGTGGAATCTCCAAGCTCCTGCAAGAATGTTTCTGTTGTCTCAACCCCCACCAACCGTGATCTCATGACATTTGCTCCAGCCACTGTTCACAGAGCGAGGCAATAGCGTAAGCTTTCTCACACAGTGGCATGATCATTTATTGCTTTCTGGGGTGGCACTGATGTAAATGAAGACCTTGTAATAACTTCTGTCTTGATAATTTAAATTTAAAACAAGAGAGGAGGAGTGGGGCTCTCACTAGAAGGTAATAGGGAGAATGATTGGTCTGGTTGTAATTCACTGTTGAATTCCAACTGAAGCACGATCTCCAAGTGCACAACATTGCACTTGGATTGGTCCTCTGGCATGAAGGTGCAAGTGAACAAGTATCCCGCAAATGAAATCCCTGCTGTGTATTGCCACTTAGTATGTTTGCATGCAAATGGTCCAGCAACCTCATAACTGGTGTGAGCATGCGGTCTTCACAGTGAATATCAACACCCCTTTTTCCTGGCATACAAGACATGTCCAACATTCAAGGCCCATCACTGTTTATTCCACATCCATGTTTTCTGAATCCTGTTTACTCCATGATTCACCCCCAGCCAACCTGGGAGGAATGGAAAGAAGGGTTTCCTAACTATGTCCTCAGCAGGTTATGCACCAACTAACAGCACGGACAGAAAATATGCTCAACGTTTCTACTGCCATCGCATGAAGGGCAAAGTGTCAAATGCCACCCAGAGCCAGTGGAAGCAGATGTTGGTGCGATACTGAATGCTTCACAATGGGGCATAAAAATATGAAACATTATGCATCCAAAGAAAAACAATGTAGAAACAATTAAGGAATTTCTCTTCATTGGTTTTGGCGTTCTTGGTAATATCATGTCGTCCTCATCTGTCTTCTGGATTTGGCATTCCCCCTGGGTTATTTTGGACTTCCTACTTGGTATTGGGAATTTGGCTGTCCTTTTGGACATAGCACTCCATTGAGGCTAGGATTCCTGCTTCCGTGGAATCGTTTTGCTTTTTTTATTCCTGGATTTCTTGTTCACTGGTGCTTCTATTGACTCTTGCCTTTGGATCCTTCACCTTTCTGCCTTCCTTTAATATTTTGCCCTTGTGCCGCTCGGGTCAGGTCACTCATGTGTGTTTTATTTTATTTTCACCAATTGGGGAACAGTTTCTGACTTCTGGACTTTACCTTTCTCCTTCCCTTAATTCGAACGATTCACATAGGCAGGTAAGAGTGGAACTAAATGTCAGAGGTGGGTATTTCTACCAGTGTGTCCAGTACCCATATTCACCTTGCTCCCCTTTCCTTCCAGACCCGATGTGGGCCATCAAAGGCATCCTCTGCCCTTCTGCCCTCGCACTCTTCACAGACTGTTTGCTTGGGTTGGGGACAAAAGTCTACCTCCTCCCAGGAGCTTGTTACTCCCAGCTCGAAATAATATCAAAGATTCAACGTGATACAAAACACAATGCGAGGAGCGCGATGGTGGAAGAGGGGTGTGAAGTAAAGATTAACCATCCATTATATATGTCTGAAAGGGCACTTTCCCCGATGAGGTAGGTTCTCTCAGAAGAAGGGATTCAACGATCTAGGAAATGTTCTGAACCCATTCAGTGGATCTATGTTGAACAAAACATTAATGGCCATCTTCTCAAGAAAGAGCAAGTATTGGTTGGGTGTTTTATGATGTTCCTCTTCTTGTATGTTTGGTGGCTCCTCTTGCTCTCGCACTCTGTCTCTCTCTGTCTCTTTCTGTCTCTCTGTCTCTCTCTCTCTGTCTGTCTCTCTCTCTCTCTCTCTCTCTTTCTCTCTATAATACCCTGACTCCCACACTGCTGTCTGTGAAGGGAGATAGATGTGTTGGTGCTTGAGGGCCTGGTGTTGTGATACACTGAGCCCTACGCAGGTTCTCCACCTAAAGAATCTGCATTCGTCCCCTGGAGCTCCATGACAATGGCAACATGGTGTGTAGGGGGTTCTAAAATGGTGGCTGGAGAGAGGAACACTGGACTGGAAGTAGGAGGCTGCATTCCAGGGCTGTATCTCTGCATCCTTAATAAATATAAATAGTTGCATGTCCTCGCCTGCTCAACTCCTTTGTGTGTCTGTTGAACTATATCCCAATCTTGACAAGCTACAGCCTGTTATAAATTGATCTTGCCCTTATAAGTCCTGATGCCTCAAAATTGGCAAATCAGCATTCCACTCTTGTTTTGTTTTACATATGGGATATTAATATGCCTTCTGGTCTGGCTTTGGCAAGGGGTCAGCTACAATTCAAGTGGTGGCGATGCTAGGTAATAGTTGGATAGAAACAGCACATGTTTGCTAGTCTTCCTAATCTCTGAGTGGTCTTTGACACTGTGGTTCTCTAATCACCTACAGGGAAAACTACTTATAATATCACCATGCACATCATCCACCAAAGGTCAGTGTCACAACACACAAGGGTGGACAAATGATGCTTCTTGCCACTGTGAACAAATCACCTATGCTAAACTGCTCCTGCCCCTCAAGAAAGGACTAGGCTGCCCCTTGATACATATCTCCCTAGGGGACGATGTTGTACCGCCTATCTATCAGGGATAGCCAGAGGTGTTGTCCCTCTGCTAAACTAATATGAGTCCGAGTGTTACTATAATCCACAAGAGTCATGTAAGATCTGCTATGCTCTACCTCCAAAACAGACCCCAATAGGGAATGAGCAATCAATAGTGACACTTTAAACAGTCATTTAAAAAAAAGAGGCAATTGTGGATTGCAGTAATAGTCTGAGTCATACTAGTCTTAGTTTAGCTGAGCGACAACACCTCTGGCTGTTCCTGTTATATAGGCTGTATACCATTGTACCCTAGGAAGAGATTTTTCATGGGGCAGCATTGTCCTTCCTTGAAGGACAGAAACAGTTTAGCATAGGTGCTTTGTTCACAGTGGAAAATTGCATCATTCGATCACCCTCGTGTGCTTTGACACTGTGGACCATATAGTGCTACTCGAGACTCAATACTCCTTCATGGGTATTGGTGGTCAGGTCTTGACTTGGTTTTCATCTTTTTGGAGAGAGGCACACCATTTCTTTAGGGCAGTCTTTTTTTCCAGCCCAATTTCAGTGAGGCATGGTGTTCCCTCAGGTCTATAGTGCCACCCACAGAATGTAAGGTCTATATAGACCCCCGGCACAATCTGGTTGCAGTTACCATCATCTCAATCCACCTGTATGCAGATGATACCCAGTTGTATCTGAAGGTGTCATCGATGGCAGCCAGCCATTGCCTACGGGACTGCCTCTGTGCTATGAAGGACTGGAAGTGTAAGCTAGAGGCAGAAAAGAAATGATGTCCCCCCATAGTCCGTATTCTCATCCACGTTATTTTAACGTCTACATGGAACCAATGCATGATCTGGTTTATGTTACTGGCATCTACAACTCTCAGTATTAGGGCTGTGCCAAATAGCATATTTAGTATATGAAGCCGAATAGTTCCTTTATTTAATAAATCATGTTCCAAACTTGAAAAAACACACTTATTAAACAAAACAATTAAAGCACCATTTTAAATGCATTCTATACTTTTATTTCTCTTCGTTGAAATTAATCTAGCATCTTTATTTAAAGTATAAAAGCCAGAAAAAAAGCAGATTTAACCAAAATGAAGGGACCAAATGTACAGAAGTTTGTTGCATATTCAAAACCAGTGCCAGTTAAAGTAGGAGACTTCACAAATGCAAAAGGACTAGGTTGCAATGAAAAAATGGATATTGCAATTTGCAACTGCCTTTGTGAATCAGATGCATTGCATTCTCTATCCAGTTGCAAAGTCAATGCGGTCGAGTTTCTAATTTTCTTTGCAGCTCACATAGAAATGTATAAAATGGTTCATGTCGGTTCATGCAACACATAAGTCAAGAGGAAATCTGAAATGGGTGAACTCCATCTCACAACTATTCACCCCACCCAAAGAAATGCTGCTCACTTTTCACTTATCCTTGCCACTCCTCCTTGCTCATACACAAACATATGTAACTTATCATTCCTGATAAAATATCAGATAATGTTAAACTCAGGACTCAAGTCCTTAAAGAAAGAAAATGGGGACTATGATGTATGCAATGGGAAGTGAAATGACAGGAACTGAAAGTATCCTAAAGCGAAATATGCATATTTCTATCAGTTTGCATATAAACACCCGCCAAAAGAAAATATTTTCCTGCATTGTTGCAGGTTAAGTATAAAATAAGCACCTTTTATGTCTAAGAATCTGTAATAAAGAGCAGATTAAAATATAAGATATTTTACAACTGTGTGATAGCAATTTGTCTGGTCTTGTGACTAGGTGTCTGGTCTAATTCTATTCACTTTTGCAAACTGAAGTCTATATTTGTCTTTCTGAGTTCTTGTTGTATTGTATTCAAATGAGAATGTCTAAGTTTTCGGCAAGAGCCAAATAGCAAGAAACTATTCGGCCAGAGCCGAACAGCTTTTCTTCAGCCAGAATTCGGCCGAATACTTACTTGAAGCCGGAGTTCGGTACACCCCTCCTCAGTATGCAAATGACATGCAAATATATCCGAAGGCGCCACTCATGGCAGATGACAATTGCCTAGGCAACTGCTTCCGTGCTGTAGAGAAGTGTATGTCTGCAATGTATGCCACATGCAATGCTGCTGTGAATTCTAATTTTGCGTCCTGAATATGTCACATTTACCAGCTATCAAGCCGGAATGACAATTTAAGGCTTAAAACTGAGAAGTAGTTTCAAAATAGAACTGGCAAAACTTGAAAGCAGCAATTGGAGCAAGGGAAAGAGGTTAAACAAAGCAAACGTAATTTCAATTTTGTCACAATAACTAGTAATACCTTTCAAATGGACACACATTTAAAATTTGTAACAGAGCGTATTGATAATGTGAAGATAGGCTGTACGATTCAGAACTCAGCAAAGAGTTACGCATGTTGAATTGTTATTTATTATCACTCACTCTTACTAACATAACAAATGGCATGCCCTGAGGAAGAGCCAAGGGGTTGAAACATGTGTAAGGATAAGAGATACAGTGGTATCGGTAAAGAGATACAGTAGTATCATTAACATGACAGTTACTATAAATGAGAGAGTACTCATTTGGGGGGTCATTGAGTGCATTCAGTTGACAAACATTAAAAGATTACACTTTTTCTATGCTACAAGGTTTTAATTAGGTGACATATTCAGGACACTGCATTGGTATTCACAGCAACATTGCATTTGGCAGCATTTGTTTCTGAGGATCTTGTAGGAGGATTCCCTTGTGAATAGATGCAGCGACACTGAAGAAATGATTGCAAGCATTAAAACAGAGCACTAAGCTATACCATAGTCCCCTATCTTCAGTTGTTATAATGTCTGCAATTGTTGAATTTACATCCCTCAAAATATGAATTGTTTTTGATTCTTTCATCTGCTTTTTTTGAGTCAAATGTTTATCTTGTTTCACTTCATTTTTGTCCTTCACTATGTCTCAGACCCTTGTTTCTACTATTCATTCACTATTTTATATTTTAAATTACTCCCTCAATTATGGGCCCTATTCATGCAGTACCTGTACTGGGGAGCTGTGATATAAGCTGAAATGTGATGCCACATTCACACTTTCAAAGACCTATTCCCTGTTGAGGGCCATTTGCTTGATGTATTCAATTGTTCCTGTTTCTGAAATGCTTGAAGAGAACATAACTGCATCACTCCACCCTCTCCACATTGTGCTGCTACATCGAAACTGCGCTACCCATGCCCAGGATTTTCCCCAACCTGAATGCATGGCGACTTATGTTGATGTGTTATTACTTCTATGTTTAGACCGGAGGCGAGCATTATGCTTCATCTTTACATTTTTTTCCTGACTCCAGCAGTCTCCTCTTGGCTATTGGCCGCAGGAGGGGTAGTGGTTGCAGTAGCCAGCCAAGTAGGTTTTACAGTGGATCGTTTGGTGAGAATTATTTTGTGTAGCATGTCAATTTTTAGTAGCATGGCATTCTGTATACTGCTAGACCATGTGTTGTCTTTAGTTAGGGTGGTAGGGGCTTCCAATTTCCTGAGGATGGCGAATAATTCTCTAGTTTTGGATTTGGCATTGGCTATTATGGCATTGAAGGTGGTAGCTTTGGCATGAATTATGGCTTGTTTGTACAGTTTGGAGGCCCTCAGGAAACCCAGCCTTAGGGCGTCGGTGGATGTTTTCTTCCAGCGTGTTTCAGCCATTTGTTTTTTGTTCCGCCATTCCAAGAGGTCAAGGCTGAACGGTGGGTTGATATATCCTGCAGGTTTTGTTTTTCTTTTTGGTGCTTGGGGCGGATGGTGTCTGCTGCAGTAGTTAAGATGGTGGTGTAGTGGCCTGCTAGGGTATTAGGATTTAGTGAGCAGAGGTGCTCCTGTTTGAGGGCATCAAGAAAGGGTAGGATGCAATCTTTAGTTATTGATGGATGGCGGTAGCAATATGGTAGTGGGTTTGGTTAGCTGACAAAGTTGGATAGTGAAGGCAATAATGTGGTGGTCAGACCATGGGCAAGGAGATTTAGTTGTAATGTTGATGAGGCAATTGAGGTCTGCGATCCAGTCCAGAGTGCAGCCTTTGGAATGGGTGGGTGTGCTAACACAATGGCAGAACCCAAGGTCATTCAGAGAGTTGGCCATGCAAGACGTTTGCAGGTCAGTAGGGTTGTTAAAACCCAGGTTCAGGTCACTGAGGAGGATCACTTTCGATGAGGGCTTGATATTGTCTCCTAACGTGTGGAGAAGGTCTTCCTCAAAGGTAACAATAGGGCCTGGTGGGCGGTAGATGACATGGACTCTGATTGTGTTGGTAGGGGAAGTGGTCATTTTCACTGATAAGATGTCATAGTTCTCGGTGAGGGAGGTGTCAAATGGCCGTATACAAAGGAGGCTTTTTGCTATACGGGCAACTCATTTGCCTCTGGCATTGAGTCTATCATTATTGAAAATGTTGTAACCTGTCGGGATTGCTAGAGAGGGCAGGACCTAAGGCTACATGTAGCCATGTTTCAGTGATGGCGAGGGCATCAAGGCTGTCTGTTGTTAGGAGGTCATGGATTCTCCAGGTCATGGGCTGTGTGAGAGTGGCCATTGATCAGGGCGAGGTTGAGCGAGGGACCTGTAGATTTGGTGCAATTTAAATAAGAGATCGTTTTTTGGGTTGCTGGGCAAATGGCATTATTGTCGCAGTTAAGGACATCACAAATAGAGGCCATAACATTTACAGTGGTACTATTGGGCACAAGGTAGGTTATATCCTTAGCCGGGCTAAAGGTGTAAGTCAAAGAGCAATTGGCAACATCACTGGTACGGCTAAAGGTGTCAGTCACAGAGCAATTGGTAACATCATTGGCAGGGCTAAAAGTGTCAGTCACAGAGCAATTGGCAACATCATTGGCAGTGCTATCCATGTTTTTCAGAGATTTTAGTGAGAAGACAGCATTCTCAGCAGCTTATTGTGCAACAGAGGTCATGCAAGCATTATTTAACAGATGGTTTTGAGAGTGCGCAGCATGGTCAGCAGGGCTTTCAACATCAGTAGCAAATGCTAGCAACCTTTTTGGCAAGCTTCAGGGAATAAGCAGTAGTATCAGCAGAGTTAAGAGCAATAGTGCAGTGCTAGTGGTAAGGTTTTGCAAAAAGGCAGCAATTCCAGCACGGTTTAGATCATCATTGATAGTGCAAGCAACATTTATGACAGTGTTCACAATCAGACACAATAGCAGCAGAGTTTTGTGCTGTGTTTTGATCCATGGTGATATTGTGGGCAACAGTTTTAGGTGCGTTGGTCGTGGTTGTTAAAACACAAGGGGCATAGTAAACTGGGCAGGTATCATTAACATTAACGTTATGAGCAACTGAGGCTGTGCGTGCTTCGACATTGGTAGAAGAGTGCATACCTACTTTGTGGAGGCTAAGGGTGTCAATTTGACTGTGAAATACACGGTCTGCTCGGCAGAGGGCCTTTTGAGTGGGGCGCTGCGCATTGGTAGCTGGGCGGGGTGCTGATATGTCTGCCCCTGGCATTTCTTCGGATGGAGAGTACATTACATGACATACATTGTTAGCAGGACATAGGGGTGCATTGACAGTACAGGTAACATTGACATCATTTAAGGCCGGGCTTTACTTGACAATTGCAGCAAGGCACCATCAAGATGAGTCCTGTTGATACCAGGATAAGGAGAAACAGATTTTATTTTATTTATTTATTGTATATGTATGTGCTAACAGCATTTATTGAATTAAACTTTTTTTCTGGTTCGGCCTTGCAACTGCCATGGTCCAGCTGCGATTTTCTAGTCTTGAGTTTGTTTTTTGTTTTAGTTCTTACAAGGTAGGCTCAAGGCTGCTGTCCCCTGTGTATTGCCACAGAAGGGACACTGGTTCTTATTCCCACCCCACCTTTTACAGTACAGTAGTTGATTGTCATACGGTTTGGTTAAAACAAGCAGACGACTTCATTACAATGTGCAGCTGCACTTCTTCCTGTAAGTATTCCAGTATTTCATTTCTGTTTCCATAGCAGTAGAGTAAAAGTAGCTCTGTGATATGGAGATGGTAACCTTATGTAGAGAGCCCCCTGCCAGCTTCAGTTACTTGCAACTTGTTCGCACATTTGCACAGAGGCAATGCCTGTCTTCCCGGGCTGAAAAAAGTCACTAGGCTGTGGTTAAGACTGCATTGTATGATGGCTTTACTGAGTATGGTACTATAGCTCACATCCCAACATTCTACTCAATTTAAGTTAGCCATTCTGGGGAGAGCCTTACAGTTATTTATTGGACATTAGCACCCTTGGCGGGTGAGCCAGACAATTTGGAGGCTTGAAATGTGGGTTCAATCTCCTGATGCTAGCCCGTGCTCCTAGCCACCTGATTGCCTCCTCCCTCACCCTCCATCTTCCAGCCACCTGGGGCCTCTTTTTGAATAATCTGCCACCCCACTTACCTCATTGTGTGGCGGCGGCACTCGCAGCTGCCGCTGCTGCTGCTTCCTTCTTCCTTTTCTCATGTGTGAGGCTGCCATGTAAAGGGAAGAGGGGATACGTACAGAGCCCGCCGTTCCCTTTCCATGGTGGCCATCTTTGAGCAGCTTTTCAATTAGCCCCATCCCAGCCCAGGGGATGGGTTCTAATGTCGTTAAGCACCCATTCCAACGGCTGGAACAGGTGGTAACAAACCGGGGCCCTCGTTAAAAGCCCATACTTCACTCTGGCCATTAAGTTGGGCTGCCGGGCCATAAACACCCGTTCCAGCCCTTGCAACTCCCTGAGCTACCGCTAAATTGCACTTGGAAAGAATCCAGACCGGGTATTGCACTCGTATGGGCTTGGAGGGTGGACAATGCATTACACTTAAAATGCACTTTGGGAACATCACTCTGATCATCTAGGAGGAAAACAATTAAGCACTTTGGATCCCTTGCTCGTGATTGGCACTGCAAGTAACTCCAAAGCACAGAAGGGCAGGCCATGACGCCATATGTAATCATGCAATGGGGATCTTATTTCACTCTAGAAGGTACTAGGGATGGCAATATTTCACTCTAAAATTCTCTCAGAGTATGAGTATTATACATTCATCTAGCAATTAGATCATCTGTTAAACGTAGCACTGCTCCATGTACATAGATGGAACCCAGGATATAGACATTGTTGTTTGCACAGCTAACCCATTTCTCTTGTCGCACACTGCACACTTGAAACTTAGCGGAAGGCACATGCTCACTCCACACGCCCCGCATGCACATATAACACAAACACTATTGCACAACACCTCTGCCTTAAGAATTATGCTACTTTTAACAACAATTCAAACTGTAGCTTCCCACATAACTCTCTATCTTGTTAAACACAACCCTCTCCTTTAGTCCATAGTATACCTCCACTGCGCCCATACAAACTCCATTCAGACATGGGTGACTGGCAGGGTCTTGGCCACCCTCACATAACTTTAATGGATGAAATGCACACACGCATAATAGCACCTCCCAATTCTCCCAAATATTTGGATGCCTGTCCCTCAGCGGGCGTTCAACCAACAGCACGTTGGGACCATAATTATGGTGAAAGGCGCTATATGAATGACAAAATTAATGCATGCTTGTTATTTATCTGTCATGGTCTCCCATGTATTAAATATACCAGTGGGAAAGGGAACACACAAAAGAGGATAATCAAGCATCAAAATGAATAAATGCTGTGCAGGTTGATATTGCTTCTGTCAGAGGTTGAAGTCTGAATAAATGAGACACTGGATGATGTATGTTCTGTGCTTGACATTGCAGTATGGATATGCATGCATACATATGTAGATGCGGGAAATAGGGTGCATAGAAAATGCCCACCCCCTGGGTCAGATAAATAACATTCAAGGTAATTGGAGGTGTGGTCTGTCTAGCGTTATATGATTTTTGCGGAAGAGATTTTCATTCCCCTTGTGGCAATCTCAAATCAGGGGGGAAACATGTCTCTAATTGTTAGCTGTGTCTGTGACACACAACTGTCATAGCAAAACATAAGAGACAATTGCTGGAAGGTTTAGAATTAATCTTAACCTCTGGCATTACTCTGGGTAACCCTCCAGAACATCGTTCTTCACCTGCCAAGCCATTACAAAAGGGGGAAGAATAAACATGTCTGGGGATGCTTGTTGTCTCATGCAGAAGGGATGTTTTCTAGAATTTCAGGCTGCACTGCCCCTTTCGGTTGGGACCAAGCCTGATTTGCATATGGTCTTTCCCCTTTTTGTAATGGCTTGGCGGGCGAAGAACACTGGTCTGGAGGGTTGCCCAGAGGAATTGCCAGAGGTTTAAGATGAATTCTAAACCTTCCAGCCATCACTTCTTTGTTAAACAATTGTCATATGCATACTCTATATGGAAATGAAGAAGAGTCTACCCCTTACAGAACTCTATAGGAATGGGGAACATTGACAGGAGACATCACAGATTTGCTAGATTTATGATGTTAACCTTAGGCTACAGTACCATGCAGTATCGATTTCCTTTTTTTAGCCTTCATTTTAGGCATCTGTGCAAGATCATAGCTAAGTTGCTCCAACAAGACATTGAGAGAATAGTTTGACAGATAAAGGCAATAGTGTTGTTTGATCACAGATTGATGTCAACATAGGTTGGGTCTGTGACTCAGTGGAAATTACGGACCGTGCAGAACATTACTCCAAGCACTCCTCTACGGTAGTTTTTATGGTGGAACAGAGGCTCATTCCGGTTTGAAATTCCTGGATCTCCTGCCCTAAAGCTAATTCAAATGATCTGGGCTCAACTTAAGAAGTACCCCAAGTGCATGCAGAAGCCGGCCAACAAGGCTGACATCGTAGAGGGCATATCAATATTTTGGTGGCAGATCCCCACCCTAGATACCTGTGCAAGAATGATAAACCACATTACGAACTTGTTCTCCATGGTTGTGGAGTGCAGTGTAATGAGGTATTAAACACTATTTGAATACACTGTAATATGCCCCTGTCTGAATGCTTGTGCCATTATGTTGTGTTACTCAGATACTTCGTTTTTAAGCGAGCCAGTGTCCACCGGCAAACAGCACAATACAAAAGTACATACAGTACTAGAACTAATTCCAAAACCTTTATTCCGAGCAAGAACACTATTGCAGCACAGTGGGATAAAGTCTTCAGCTAAAGCATAGAGTTACCTTCGCCTACTCAGTGTAAGTGAAGGAGGGGATGATGAAGAAACAGAGTCAGCAGTGGGGGGGGGTGTTGATGGCTGCCACTAGTGGTGGGTGGGGTACAAGAGGGAAGCCAGAAGGCTGTCACTAGTGTCAGAGATTAAGAGGAGGAATGTTAAGAGGGTACAGGGGGAAAGGTTGACAGCTGCCACTAGTATTACAGTCCAAAGGGAGGAGCAGTGGATGGTGGATAGGGATGTGTTAGGAGAGGGTGGGCTTAAGAGGATGGAAGGCAGCTGAAGAGACCAATCACCTAGCACAGTTTGCATCCTCAGATACAAGCAAGGAACTGCAGTGCGTTGAGTGACAGAGCATCCATCTGGACCTCACTGTCGGTGATTCTGGAAAGTACCGAAGCTGCATACACTGCCAGGTGGCAAATGGTGGGCCTCTGCCGGAGTGCACCCGAGCATACGCCAGACAGAGTGCTTCTGCTGCTTGGTGAAGGAGATGTACATCTTGTTGTCACAAAGAGTGGTAGGGGCATGTGCAGTGCACACAGACAGCAGCAGAACTGCACAGAGAGACAGAGAGGAGACTCTGAGACAGTACAAGAGGAGACCAGGCCTCTATCCCCTGCCGTGCCCGGACCTGCTCAGAGAGCACAGCACAGGCCAGGGTCAGTCCAGGCACGAAATGGAGGTCTGTAGTGGGTACGGCCGGCCGGGCTGGTGGCACAGACTAGTCACAATGCGGCACACATATAACGTGAGACGGTTGAGAGTGGACTCCGGACTGTCTGTGCAGTGCTGCTGTCTGTGTCCTCCGAGCCCACTCTGAGAGGATTCAGAAGACACAGACAGTGGAACTGCACAGATGGAGACAGAGCAGAGACAGGAGGTTTAGGAAGCCAGGCCTCCATTCCCTGCCGTGCCTGGACTTCCACTACTTTTCCACTACTATTTTTTACTGTTGACAGTTCCACTATATTTTTCAACCATTTTCACCATCCCTGAACTGTTTTTTGTTTTTTGTGAAGTTAAAGCACATTTCTCCACTTTACCACCCAATAGCCGTTACAGCTAAACTGAAATCTGTTTCAACCCAATTGGCTGTCAAGCAGCCTGGCTGCGCCCCTTGAAAAATGTGTTGGATGTTGCTCCCCGCCCGGGTCACAGTTCCACTCCTTTTTTTGGTACACTTCTACCATTGCTGGACATGCCCAGTACCCTCGACTCGAGACCTGACAGTAAGTATGTTTTCCACGTTTGCTGTTTTTTGTCTCTGGTTCTTTGTGGCTTTTACCAAGCAGAGTTTACTAGCATGCTGTAGCATGGAGCTAAAATGTGGTTCTATGTGGAACGTCGCACATATGGAAGATATAGAAAGATTCATTAAAATACACGAATGTGTCTTCGGTATACAGGGTACAACACAGCATTTAACCGTTGATCCAAATGGCGGTCATGTAGACAGACCAGCTTTAGAAGTCTAATACGTAATAGAATAACCTGCATTTTTGCTCTTTAAAATGGTGTTTTCTGCTGAGGCACTGCGAAATGGAAGAAACTATTGTTGTAATGCCTATGACTTGCTTTATATTTAGTGCCTGAATTAGAAGTCACCAAAAAGTATTGAGGTAATGTTGGAGAATTTTGGATTTCGTAATGCACAATTAACTTATTGCCAACCTGAGACTCTGACAATCTGCTTTTGGGCCAGATATGTGGTAGACCTTGTGCGACTGGGTCATTAAGTCCAGGTGTGTAAAGGAAAGCCAGTTGTTTAAAGAGGCATGTGTGTGTCTTATAAAAATATTGGAGAACGCCTTAAGGTAGACGTCGTGGAAACAAATGAACAGATTAAGAGTAGGACGGTAAGCGGTTGGGTCGTTAGTCACAGTAAAATGAACTGGAAAGGCACTAGGAATCGATTACAGAACACATGTTTCTTCTGAAAGTTTGCTTTAGAAGCACTAACTCCAAACCCGATATGCTCTTTCATAAAATGCCATCTACTAGACAAATAGTCAAACATGTGACATATGCATTAGTGACGACGCTGCGCCACTGCAAAGGGCCTTACACAATGTAGGAACGGTGCACTGTTAAATTAGCAAAATCGCAAAAAATTAACCGATGTTTTGCAGTGCGAGTAAACAACATGCACGTAAAGCTTGAACTGCAATGCAAATCTAGCAAATTGCTAACATCGGCGCGCCTCGAATTGCAAGGGAAATGCACTATATGGGACGCCATGCAATTAAAGAAAATGTTACCACCAGCGATGCAACATTGCAAAAGAAAATCCAGCCAGGCACTAATAGCTTGAAATAGGTTGCAGGTGTCACCAGCCATCAACTAACTCAAATGTCCTATTAAAGGAATCCATTGGAGAGAATCAAGGTTGGCCTACACATGGCAGAGAATAAGAGGCAAAGAAGGGCCATGGGGAAGAAGAAGGTTGAGGGGGAGGAGGAAGCTAGTGCCTTGGTCCCCAGAATTACCTCATGCAACAAGGCCAATAGCAGGGCCTTGTCAAAACAGGGTAAGGACCTGTATCAGCTGGAGGGTGTGGGGATGTGGAGAAATCCTGAGCCAGTCCAAAATTCAGATGGCAATTGAAGGGGCCCCACTTCCTGTCTACACCCCTTGTGCCAGTGTGTTCACATGCTATACACTGTTGTCTCAAGCCTTGCTTCTGCCAGATAATTGCCAGTGTGTCTCTGCTTTTTCTAGTGGCCATACATTTCATACAGGAAGCAAGCTGAGAAAGCCAGGAGAAAGCCCAGAACAAGCACCTCATGTCCCGAGTGTCAGATTGCCGTAGAAAGAGACACGCAGAGAAAGGCAGCGCCCCACACACGTGCAGCGCTGCCTTCAGCTGAGTACTTCTCGGAGTGAGAGAGTAGCCAGGTGGAGCTGCCCACAGACGTGGCCAAGAGATAATCATCACAGTGGAGAAGCCGGGAGGGATGCGACATGCGTGTGCAATGTGAACAAACCCCACTAAAACACCATAGACTAAAGGGGTAAATGTATCCACTCTCCCTTGGACTAGCTAACTCTGCGGTGCTCAACATCAAGCCCCATGATAAAAATACTAACACCATGTTGGGACACCATGGATACTGTGGGGAAACCAAGGAAAAGTGGACAGGGCTAAGCCCACTACTTATGTTTTTCCAATGCACAAACATGCTCTGCGTGGGGAAGACAGGGCCAGCTTGGCGAGGGGTCGTAACACTGATATTGGATTGATGACACACTATGGCCAACTTTGAGCCCAAGTCCAGCAGTGCAATTGCATCATCAAAGTCTGAAGACTCCCCTCCAGCACCATTTCTCATCAACTACTGGAAGACACTGCTGGACAGGATACTAAATACAACTCATAGAATGTGTACAATCCCTTCTGTCGCCTACTTCCAGTATTGTTTAGGGCCTTTTGCATAAGAAAGCAATTCCAGGCCCACATCCCATTCATTCTATTCATCCAGCAAATGTTATTTTTTTTACGTTTTGAGACTGATCTGTGCTGTGGCGCTCCTTTGAAAATCATTTCACTCTGTACCATCTGAAGATCTGTGGGACTTCTTAAGCTAATATTTTGTTCCATCTCTGCATAGGTTTTTCACTTAGTCCAATAGAAGCAACCAAAATCTGCAACTTGTGTGATGTTAAAACTGGACTAAGGTTTCTTTGCAAGGCACTATCCAAAATTCCTATTAGAACACTAACCATTGGTTGAGTAGGGACTGCTAGGAAGTCCCTGAGAGAGTCTTAGATAGAAAAGGCCATTTCGATTTTAGGTCCTCACCACCAGATAGTAGGGGTTAACCTTCTATATACCTGTGTTCATGGACACCTGGGTTGGGTTGGAGAGTCAAAATAGGGTGACAGAGGGAGGGGCAGCCGTAGGACCCACAAAGATGACAATAAATACCCTTCAACCATGTCTGAGACCTGGATTGATTCTTGTGCATCTGTGACACTTATTTGACCAAATATACGTTAAACATCCAACTAGCAGATTGGTATGTGCTAATCTGTTGGACCCCATACTGGGAATTGACATCGAACATTCTCAGTCCCTGAATTCAGCTATGCAGGTAACCCCATCTGGCCTAAGGGAGTTGACAGTCAATGTGGTAATGGCTGAAGGAGTGTCACACTGTGAGGGGTCATGCATGTTCTAACAGTTCCTCCTGTCCTCTCTCTGTGCTCTCATCAGACAAGGCACTTCACTCTTGCCGTTTAGAAAGGCATGAACGCCATGCTCTTTAAACAACACATGCCTGTGCACAGACTGTAGGCCTTGCCACCCCTTGAACCCACCCCTGATTACCCTTTCTCTTGTTTCACTGTACTCCCTACCTTGGATGGATCAGGGCACTCCCTACTGTGCAGTTTCCCTGCATGCGAGCTAGCTTTGTGCTGTAGTGGCTGTCTTTAAGGAGAATGTGATTGACAGTTATTGGCTTGCTTTAGATTGAATATAAAGTTGAAGTGAGCTTGGTGGGTTTGCAGCTCAGCTGGAGGCTTCTATGTATGCTAAAATGCTTACATAAATCGATGCTATATGTGTAGGAATATGAAAGAAGAATGCGTTTGCTTCAATTTATTCCAGAACTAGAACTTCCACTGTGAGGAGATAATATGCCATAGCGTTCACCACTGTAAAGAAAAAAGCATTGATGGGGAATTCCACTGGCTGATGTACATTCTAGAAATCTTCCTGAACTGTTGAAAACTGGTTCTGGCCAGCCAAAAAAAGATACCAGCTATTTACTTCGTAGTATAAAAGCACGGTGCACAGCGCATGAGCGGAGGTCTTTCAGAAAATAAAAACTGAACCTGACTGGGGGAAACTGCATGAACAAGATACAATAAGAAGAACATCCATTTAAAATAAGCATAAAAGAAAAGAAGAAACCATGGTAAAAAACAGAGATCAGCCTACTGCTCAATGGCAGAAACTGAAGCATTGCAGCTGGTATTAATTCAAGCCAGAGATCTTCAGAGTTACTGACCACGGGCGCCTGTGATGAGAAAAGGATTTACACTCAGGGAGATAGGCTAAGATCCTCTGTGAGTACCACCAGTTTTCAGCTGACGGCCCTGTTGCTGTGTCTCAGAACCGTCAACCCAAGGGTCCTCGCATGTTGAAAGCCTGCCCCTAAGGGTCAAACAAGCTGCTTGATGCGTCCTTCAGTGGGGGGACGGGAAGGGTGCGGGAGTCAGAAACTGACATCCTAAATCCTCTGACTGAGGGCCATACAAGCCAGACACCAAAAACCCTCAGCCCGAGGGTAACATCACCAATTTGGGGAATGTAGGCAAACATGAAATTGTGACTGCATGGTTGGTGGGAGCCGCAGACGAAGATACACATCAACCAGGGGCAATGACACAGTAATGAAGAAGAGAGGACACAATTCTATAAGCAAGTCCCAGAGCACTGCTTGCATACAGGAAGCCCCAGCAAATCATGGACACGAGCGAAAGAGCCGCTCAGAAACAGAGGCGCCAGAGGAAATCTGAGCGTGGGATGGAATTTTTGAAATGAGAAAAGAAAAAACTGCACCTTGATTGCGAGTACAAAGCATTCTAACCTGAAAACTGAATGTAGATTAAGCCATTTAAGCAAAGTCATACAGAGTACAGTGCCATCCAGCAGCCATCACTGGAGGTTCACCTCGAGTTCAGAGCCAGATGGGCAATGCAATATGGACATGCAAATTAGCTCAAATGCCAAGTCTTAGCTGCAGGAAAATGTCTTTGTCTATAGGTCAGAGCTGTATTAAACATAGCATTTTTCAACCTAAGACAAACAGTTCTCCGGGCTGCAGGCAACTACTTACAGTTTTTTGCACAAATCAGGAATCATCAGCACAGAACAGTTTTACAGCTATCTACTTCTTCTTCTTCTTGTTACGGTGACTCCAGATAAGCCATTTGAGAAAACGGCGCAAAGCCACACATTAGCCATGACCGGAAGTTCACCTGCAATTCAGAACCAGATGAACAATGCATTGTGGGTATGCAAATTAGCTCAAATGCCAAACCTTTGCTCCAGGAAAATGTCTTTGTCAACAGGGCAATGCTATTTTAAACGTTGCCTTTTTCAACCAAAGACAGGCAGTTCTCAAGGCTGCAGACAACTAGGTAGCAGTCCCACCCTTATTAGGGACCACCAGTGCATCACAACATGACAACATTCGGGCATCTTTAGCAAATCTATGGAAATGAAAAGACCATTCCTGAACCATCACTCACTGCACCTAGCGTTTTCATCTGCTCCCAGTGCTGGGGGATGTCTTAGTTTTACATTTCTCATGTTTAAATGGAATGTATGTTATATGGCTGCATACACAACAGCAAATCGGGGATCATTGTCTCCAGAGGAAAGAATGGGGTGATTAAAAATGGAACGGTGCATAATGGTGCATGCCATGTGAAACAATAAACTCAGTCAGGTAATCATAATGCGTTTTCTTTTTTAACTGCATTTCTTTCAATCTCGATTATTCACTTAAAACTAGATTACATTTCTTTAGGCTTAATTTACTTTGCATACTGGTAATTGTAGGCTTCGATTCCGGACGTGCAGAAGAAAGCTCTAATCATACTCGTTTTTTCTCAACATGTTACTACACAGATTTATATATTTTTTAGCTTGGTTCATTATGAGATCTCCGCACTCTTTTATGCCATCTCTATAAAAGGGGTGTTATTTTATTTTGTATCTGTGTTTTTAACTGCTTATTGCATGACTCCACCCCTGCCCCACAGTGGAATACCAGAGGTTTTTTTTTTCTTCCAATTCCCAGCACTGGTTACAGTAAGCGATACACACGTGTCAAATCACATGTCCAGCCGTGTGTCCCAAGAAACAGCCATCTATCACAGGGGCATGTGATTTATTTGCATTTCACATGGCAAACTGGTGTTAAGCTGAGGAAGAGTCATGGAGAAAACGTGGCACAGAAAACTTGAAAACATGTCTCAGCAGAAATAAGCCAGGGGTAAAGTTTGTCTTATGCCTGCACATTTTTCATAAAAAAACATTTTATAGGTCAACTGCAATAACACGCTTTTCAAATGTTGTTTAGCAGGCAGAAAACTCTGTTTTTCATGGAGTAAGTAAGTCTCTTCAGACCTTCTGGGATATCTACCTGGGATTCTAACCACTGAGGTCTGTGTTCTGTGTTCAATGTCACATTGACACTTGTTCCGGGTTGTGGGATGCGTGTGGCTGGGAGGGGAAGTGACGCGGGAGGGCAGGGTGTTAAGTTAGTTATACGCATGTAAGAAAATAAAGAGGACATGTTTCCCTTAGCTTCGTGGTTCGTGTATTCATTGATGCGTGGTTTAGCGCCACCCCAGCCCACGACCTGACAATCTAACACTGGCGACGAGGCGGTGTCCTCATACCAGCAACCCACGACGGAGTCGCTTCAAAGAGCAGACACCTGGAGGCGCCACACTCGCTAAAAAGGAACACAGGACGGGTGAGTGGAGCGCACACGCCAGGGCGGTAGGTGCTCAGCGCCCCTCCTCTCCGACCGCTCGTAGGAGCAGCGGTTCACTCTGGGCCACGGTGGTAAATCTGATCGTTCTTAGAATGTTTGCCACAATACCCGCATATCTCTGGCAGCGGCAGTGAGTGAAGCGCTCACAGCTGTGCATGCTAAAGACCTGGAGGCCTGGGGTGAGGTGGACAATGTACCTCCACAAGAAGGGAGGAGGGATGTCCACACTCATTGATGGTGCTCGTGCCTAAAGAGGCGGCCATCACCTCCATTCATCTGACAAGTGAGCCCTGACACGGTGCTCGTGCCAAGTGGGTGGCCGTGGAACCGGAGGGCTACAGAAAACAAATAAAAGAAAAAAACGTTTTGACACACAGTTGAAGGAAAATGTCTGCTCAGGATGGAGGGCAAGGCGCACAGGCCCAGGCTCAAGGGCACCAGCACAAGATCAAGCACCATACAGACTGCCGGATTCCCTCGCTGCCCAAATGCCAGGTGTCTTTGACGTTGCAGATACAAGCAACATAGGTCCCAGGTGGGCACAGTGGATAAGGGATTTTGAAATTTACATTGGGGGCACACGGCCCATCGAAGATGATAAGCAGAAATGCCTCCTCAAACTGGCTGTGGGTCTAGCCACCCGTGACATCATTGACGAGATGCCCGCTGATAGCATTGACTCCATACAAGACCTAAAGGAGGTCTTGTTGGCATATTTCACCCCATACACAAACGTGGACTATGAGCGCCACCTGTTTCATAGCACCAAGAGGTGAAAGGTGAGACCATGGATGTAAATGTCATGAGACTGAGAATAAAAATGAAACACTGTGATTTTGCCAACTACTCAAACACAGAGGCCCTGAGGTCTCAAATTATCGCCGGATGTGAATCACAGGCATTCAGGAGCAAACTGTTACAAAAATCTTGCACCCTGGACGAGATAAAGCTTCAATGCCCCCGTGCCAGCCGAAACGGTGCATAGGCTCCAACAAGAAAGAGAGTGGATGAACCATTTTGCTACACATGTGGATTTTAATACCCACATGAGGGCACGTGCAGGGACATAATTTCACCAAAATGCCAGGGGTAGTGGAAGTGACATCACACAACCCTTGACCTCTGATGACATCACAGTAACTGATGTAATTTGGCCCCACCCCAAAATGATATCGCGGGACGCGATGGAACTCGACCTTTCACCCCTTTACAAAACAGGAAGTGGCATCACATAGCATTGTTCCTAAGTACACTATGAAAACTATGGTTACAATATCACAATAATGTGATGTACATTTCATACAAGAATGGATCGCCATATGTATTGTTAGGATCAGTGTGTATAGACCCATATTACCAAATGACTGTGAATGCAAGCAGATGTCCATGGCCAAACAATAATGATGTGTTATTATATAGCACTTACGCTTACGCGCTTGACATAGAACAAATATACACCCAATATCACCCAACCTGTGTTGTTACTCATTTACCGACCTCAGTAGGATGAAAGGCTGAGTTGAGGTGATTAAGAACAGACTAAATTAGTTACTCACCCCCTGGAGTGTGCCTGAAATAAACCTTTAATGAGTCTAGCAATTATTGTATAGAATTCCAGAAAGACACATTATTTGGTATTCCTATTCTTTCTTATTTAGGGTCAGTGCTGGAAGTGTTAGACCTGTGCACCCTTGTTCTTTTTTTTTCTTTTTTTTAAGAGGCCTGAACAAGAAAGCCAGCCACTCCGGAAGTAAGAGCCACATGGTGCTAGCCACAGCCCAGGAATTTGCAATACAAATTTTAAAAAAGAGCAATTTATTTTTGTTTTTTATTTTTAGGGGTAGCAAGGGAGATCACAGGGGTAGCAAGGGAGAGCTCAGGGGTCGCAGTTGTGACCTCTGCTGACCCCTAAATGACATCCCTGTGCACGTGCCCCGCCATTGGCCACTTCAAGTCGGTGTGCAGGTTTTCCAGAGAAAAAGGTAGAGAGAGAACAAGGGAAACGCCTCCGAGACCCAAACCAAGGGTCGTGCAGCCGGCACCACGATCCACGGGCACGACATCCTTTCACCCATTAAGACACACTGACCCAGAACCCATAGAGAGAGATTCGGGTGAGGAGAGACAGGGACACGACAGAAGGGAACAGTGGATGTATGTCACCCGAATGAGGCCTGAATATCGATCAAGGCACCACGTGCGCTACCTAGTGGAACAATCGCCATCCGAATCAGAAGTCAGCTCGTCAGGTAGCAATCAAAGGAAGAGAGCATATTTGTACGCACTGGGTAATCCCGTGGCTACAGGACACAGCCCGACATTGATCATCAAACTAAATGAGAGACCGACAGAGTTCCTCATCGACACAGGGGCCAGAGTGAATGTGGTCAGTGAGAAGATTTTCAAAGAATTGCCTCCAAGTCCGACACTCGTCCCTGCCACCGTAGACATTTATGCATATGGAGCCAAGTCACCACTCAAATGCTTAGGACAATTCGAGGGCTCATGTCGTTACAAAGGGAAAGAAATAAAGAGTACCAATCCAGGTGCTGGTGACAGAAAATGATAGTGGCGACATAATCCACTTCAAGGCGGCCATAGACATGGGTCTCATTCATGTATTATACAACATCATGGTCCACAAATACATCGACCTGATTGAAATGATAAAAAACCTCTACCCTAATCTATTCAAGGGAATTGGGAAACTTCAAAACTGACAAATAAAGCTACACATAGACAAATTAGTGTGCCTCATAGCGCAACACTACAGGGTCATACCAGTCAACATTCAAAAGAAGGTAGAGGACGAACTACACAAACTGCTGGAGCAGGATTTAATAGAGCCAGCTATGGGCCCCACCATGTGGGTGTCGCCAATAGTGCCAGTACACAAGAAAGGATCGGAAGCCATCCGGTTGTGCGTGGACATGAGGAGACCCAACCAGGCCATACAAAGGGAGAGACACATGGCTCCACGCATCACCAATATGATACACCTTTTGAATAGAGTCAGAGTCTTCTCCAAATCGGACCTGAAGAAGGGATACCATCAGCTGATACTGAGCCCAGAAAGCAGAAACATCACCACGTTCGTCACCCACCTGAGGTTATATCGATACAAGAGGTTGAGTTTCAGGGTCTCTTCCGCGGCAGAAATCTTTCAAGCCGAGGTGCACAATGTGATAAAACATATCCCAAACTGCATACATTATAGCAACGACATCCTAGTCTTCGGGACAGATGTCAACAAACATGACACGACTCTGGCAAAGGTATGCAGGGCACTGAAAGCTGCAAATCTCACACTCAACCGAGACAAGTGTGAGTTCAGGAAAGGCACTCTATGATTCTTTGGTCACATCTTGTCAGAAAATGGCATGACACCCGATCTTGAAATTGTTGCAGCGCTGAACGAGACTTCGCCACCTACCAATGTATCCGAGCTGAGGTCCTTCCTGGGCCTCGCCAGCTACTGCACACGTTACATTAAGGACTTTGCCACAGTAAGCGAACCCCTGAGAGTGTCAACCAAACAAGATGCCATCTTCAACTGGTCGAAAAAATGTCAAAGAGCTTTTGAAACGATTCGAGAGAGAGTTGCCAGGGCTGAAAATATGTCCTATTATGGCCCTGATTGGAAGACGGAACTTACCGTGGACGCTACTCCGGTAGGGCTTGGCGCAATAATACTGGCCCATGTGGACCCCAAGGACCCCTCACAAACTCATATTGTTGCCTATGCCAGTAGGAGCATTTCAGCCACTGAATAGGCATATTCCCAGGCCAAGAAGGAAGGGCTGGTAGTGGTCTGGGCGTGTGAGCCCTTTCACCTGTTCCTGTACGGTAAACCATTTCGAGTAGTGACAGACCACCAGGTGCTCCTATTCTTGTACGGCAACCCCCAAGCCAAAATGCCACCCCACAATGTGAGATGGGGGTTGAGACTGCAGGACTATTCATTCCAAATAGTGCACCGACCAGGGAAGGGCCAAAACCCAGCTGACTTTCTCTCCAGTTGCCCCAGAACCGGGTGCCTCCCTGAAATGTCAGTGGCAGACCGATACATTCGATACCTGATACAGCAGGCCGCGCCAGAAGGGATCAAGCCTGCTGAGCTGGCCCGAGAGGTGGAGGCGAATCAGGCATGTCAGATTATATGTGAAGGACTTTTGTCGGGACGGTGGAGACGGGCCAAGGAAAAGGGAAGTGCAGCAAGTGACGACATAAGAACAGAAATGGAGCGGCTGCTACAGGTGAAGGAGGAGTTGGTGCTTTCGGATGACAACATGCTATTGAAAGCCCACAAGGTGGTGATTCCGACATCCCTGCGGAAGAAAGTAGTTGAACTTGCTCATGAAGGTCATCAAGGAGTGGTCTCCACAAAACGATTACTACACCAAAAAGTATGGTTTCCACAACTTGATGCCTTGGTAGAAGCTTGACTAAAGGCATGCCCCGCCTGCTGCCTTATCACACCAAACAGACACCCAGAGCCATTAAGAATGACAGAACTTCCCTGTGGGGTGTGGGAGGCAGTGGCGGCCGACTTCTTTGGCCCTATTGAGGGGGGAAATATGTGCTAGTCGTCATGGACGAGTCCTCCAGATACACAGAAGGACAGCTCATGGTGTCAATGGAGGTCCATCACGTGATATTGGTGCAAGACCGCATCTTTACAACATATGGGGTACCCAAGGTACTAAAGACTGACAAAGGGCCCCTGTTCAGTGGACACAACTTTGCAAAGTTTGGGGAATACACGGGGTATCACTATCAGAAGATCACTCCATTTTGGCACCAATCGAACAGCATGATCAAGAGATTCATGGCAAATCTAAAGAGAGCATTGCAGGTCGCCAAACTCACGGGGCAGCCGTGTGAACAGGTACTGCATCAACTCCTGCGGGACTACAGGAGCACTCCCCGCAGCACCACCGGGAAGGCCCCTGCAGAAGTTATGTTTGGAAGAGACATCCGGACGAGATTGTCTCAAGCCAAGATGTCTAGTGATCGGCCAGTGTCGCTGAAGAAGTAAGGGAGCGAGATGAGGCTGCGAAGGAGCGCATGAAAGCATATGCTGATGAATGCCGGAGAGCGCAATAACCTTGCCTGGAGGCGGGAGATGTGGTGGCCGTAAAACAGACTCAAACACACAAACACACAGGCTTCTTTCACGAGTTACCCCGATCATCATGGGAAAGAAGGGATCCATGATCTCGGCACAAGTGGTGGCTGGCTCCACCACACACAACTCATTCCACTTCAGGAAACTTCTGGTGTCTGGGTCTCGACGACTAAGTGGCAGAGTGGGAATCCCTATTGACTACGTATCAGATGATCCCTACCAAGATGATCAAGAGGACTCTGGAGACTTTGGTCCAGAGGATAAGTTTGAAGACGTGAGTACCCACAGTTCCCCTGAACAATTTAGCTCTCGTCCCCAGAGAGCTAGGAACAAGCCTCGCCGCCTCATTGTTCAAACATAAATTGCGTGTAGTAAAGAAACTGTGTCCTACATTAAAAAAAAAACTGTCAGGTTTATCAGACGCTGTTCAATTTACCCCGGCTCTTACATTTGTTTTGTGGCTCAAAGTGGTAAGGTCTGTTTCTAAAAGGGGGCCAGTTTGCCACCTGAGGTATAAAAGGTAGGTAAAAAGACCTTCCCCAAACAAAGACCCAAGACTGGGGGAAACCCACTGGGGAATAAAACCTCTATTCAATATTGGAAATGTTCAAAAGGAATTTCTGATACAGAAGGAGGTGGTGCCCTAGAGCGCAGACACGTTTCAAGTCAGACTGACAAGGAGAACGGAATCCGGAAGGAAGGAACATAGCTAAGAACAAGAATAAGGAGACTGACATATACAACAAAAGAGAGGGGGGAAGCTGGGACAGGATATCGAAGGAAGGAAATTTATTGGAACAGAATCACATGGAGCATCGGAGCAACCTTGTTGGCAAGTTGAGATGCGCAGTCTTACAGGCCCGACTGGATGATATGCCGGCTACCAGGACAGTGACATTAATATGCAATCAGGCTTTCGTTCTGAGCTCAGCAACTAGACCATCAAGCGCGCTTGCCAAAAACAGCCCGTTGGGCCCAAAGAGTGTGACAAAAGTGTTTCACATGCTGGACCATGACAATAATCATATTAATTTTCTCTGGCCCCCACCACTCGCTGCGCTTAAGTGCAGGAGAGACCGGCTGCACTGGCAGCAGGCCAAAGGCGCGCTAACGGCAAGCCCGTCGGTGCTTGTCCAGTCCCAGGATGGGCCGCGTTTGATTTAGTCGATCATTCCCTTCTAGCAGACAGAATAATTAAAGTTGGCAAATGTACACCCACTGGCGCTTCCTGGTTCAAATCTTTTCTTGGACCCAGAACCTCATTCGTGGTCACGGAGAATGCTCAATCATGCAGAACCACCCTTTTATGTGGGAGTCCCACAGGGCTCATGCTTATTGTCATTGCTTTTTTACATTTACTCCCATTATGTGATCTTCTTTCCTCCTTAGGGATACAGTTCGCAGATGATGCGGAAGATACCCAGATTGTACTGTAGCTCTCCGGATCTTACACAGAGGCTTCTGAAAGAATTAATTAAGTTATTCTAGAAATACAATCTCTTGGATGGCCATGAACTCTTAGCCCTCAATAATTCAGAAACAGAGCTGCTCATCCTAGGGACCCAACTAAAAATGAAAAAACTAGACTTACAATATAAAAATGTTAGGACAGGACCATAGATTGTATATAGCGATGGCAAGCAGCCTAAGTGGAGAGAGAGCGTTGCCTTCATTAACATGCAGGGCATCCAGGCCCTTCGTGCTGAAGAGGTCCAATGAGTTGCTTGCGCTCTCCCCTCTTCAGGGGTTAGGAAGCGAGCAGTGGAGTGTGATTGACAGCCCAGCGCGGGCTGGTAGTGCCCGTGTGTTCGTGCCAGTCTAATGGACAGACGGTAGCGGATGTTAGTCTGCCCTTCCCCTCTCCGTGACAGGAGGTAAGAGTGGAAAGTTTTACAGAGCTGTCAATATGGTGCAGCCGTTGGGAATATAAAAGTATACTGTCTGGCCATTTTCCAGCCTTGTGAGCCATATGTCAATTTCCTGTCACATCTTAATGAAGAGAACTACAGAGAGTGTAAGGGTGATATGGAGTATAAGGTATTGCTGATATGACAGTCAGCGGCGTGTTAATGTAAACAGAGCCCGAGAAAGGGGGAAAATTAGAGAAAGCCTCAAGGGTAGGGGCACCTGTATAGGCCTCCCTACTTTTAATGCTGTACGTTGGAAGAGAAATTAGGCTGGCAGCTCTTGTCAGATAAGAGCTAGCGTCAAGGCACTCCGCCGGACGTTGGTCCTTAGATCCCACCTCACTGAGCTCCTAAGCCGGGAGTTACGCTCATCGCAGGTGTTTCAGGGGGTATACAGTTAAGGGCCAGTACGGGCCTGGAACACTGAGTGGCTCTCATGAGGGAGCTGTTCTCTCAGGACCTAGGGATCTACTTGAGGGGTGTCTGCACAATATGAGGGGGCATAGACGTTAGTTGGCAGCTGCTGGAAAGTGCTAAAACAACAAAGGAGTGTTCATTTATCAAATGTGACTAATCTCGTTTGCAAATGCCCCTTACAAAGTGAAAGAGTATTTAATTTATGAAATGTGAAAAATCTCACTCGCAAATGTCTCTCATGAAGTTAAAGTGTGTTTAACTTATCAAATGTGACCAATCTCGCTTGCAAATGCCCCTCATGAAGTGAAAGTGTTTTTAATTCATCAAATGTGACAAATCCTGCTTGGAAAAGCCTCTCATGAAGTGAAAGAGTGTTTATTTATCAAATGTGATCAATCTCGCTCACAAAAGCTCCTCATGAAGTGAAAGAGTTCTTTATTCATCAGATGGGAAAAATCCCATTCGCAAATGCTCCCATTGAGGTGAAAGAGTTGTTTATTTAGCAACTGTGAATAATCTGCATACTCGCAAAGGCTCCACATCCCTGTCAAACAGTAGGTTACTTACCATATGCGAAGAATGATGCTCTAAGGTACTCCCACCAAAGGGAAACTAGTTATGTAGTTATCCAATAAGACTGATCTAAGTTAAGTGTTCCTGCTGTAATATTTGTTTATTGGTGTACCCACCTTGACTGGGCTTGTCCACCCCCCTCCAGCGACCACACAGGGGTTAAAGAGAACTAGAATTATTGGAGGAAATGATAGAATGAATCCTAAATGTCTGTGCATCAACTGAACCAAAGGACATTGTGAATGCCCTATTACTTGGGGATAACCAGGAGAAGATCTGTTGGTCTATTACTGTTATATAAAAAAGGAGTTTTATCCAAATCACATGAGGCTGTGTCTGTTTATTTAACGTGGTGCAACCATAGGATGGCTAGCCACTATGGCTGGGCTTTCAATAGGGAAAAGCCTAAACCATCCCCCCTGGGTTCACATTCACACATGTGTGCAGTAAGGTATAGCATCCCTTACTCAGGACTCTTACATGTTGCTGCTCTTCCCCCCCGCCCCCGCCCCTAGGGAGAACCACCTTATATATTCTAAACTAGATTTGCATGTGCTTTGTCATCTTGCACTCACAATACGCAGATGAAGGCCATGCTTATTTAGATTTCCATCTCAGCCGCTCAAACTTTTCACATTCTGTTGGTGTACTGGCCACCTGGCCGTGGCCAATGTTTTTGTTCCATGTGTTTGGAATTTGCTGCAGATCTCTCATACCAGTTCTCGAATATGGTTCTGTAGGATGATTTTAACTTACATTCTCTGCAGCTGTCAAACTCACTATTTGATAGCTTTTTGTCTGCTATGCGGGATCGTCTTCTCAATCAACTCATTACTGGCCCTACTCACAACCTAGGTAGCAAGTTAGATTTGATTTTTTCTTCACCATCATTGATAAAGGTATTTCCTCCGTTAGCTGTGCTCTGAACCAATCATATGACTCTTCCGTTTGTTATCTTTTTATCGTCCTCATCTGCGGTGTCTGCCTTGACTCCTAGACTTAGGTGGTTGGATATTGATACTCAGAAGGTCTCTGAAGAGATACAAATTGCCTGTACCTAACATACTAATAACATGTCTACACTCTTTTAGGCATTTACCACAGTAGCCGACCACCTGGCACCATTCCAGCTTTCTAAACCCTGGGCTCGTCCTTCTGAACCCTGGTTCTCCTCTCACCTAGCTGAGCTCCATCTGTGTCATTGGCAGGCGGAAAGAAGGTTGCGTTCCAGCTATGGTTCACCGGCCAAGCGATGCAGGTTTACCATCAGGCCATTTTTGAGGCAAGCATACTTATTTTACAGGTAAAATTGAATTAGTTCTTAAGGAGCTATTCAAAACTGTCCAGGCTATTTCCCCTTGGGAATCCCCTTCCCCCTCTGTGCCACCTTCTCAGGAGCTATGTCATTCTCTTTCGGGCATTCTTTATTGACAAGTTTGGTACTATTCGTCATAAAAGAATTAGGCTTACTATCATTCTAGGTCCCCCTCCTAACCTAAATCTGCCTTTGATTTCTTCAATGACTCATTCCTGGGCCTCTTTTCCTCCTTTTGGTTTTAAAGACAGAATTCAGGCTATTGCCAAGGTCAAGTCAGCCTCTCCTCTTGACTCTATCCTGCTTTCTGTTTTCAAAGTCATAACCTCTGTCATCACCCCGTTGCTTACAGAGGCTGCCAATCATTCCTTGACAATTGGCTTTATTTCTTCGGTTTTAAAGCACACTTTGTTTATCCCACTCTAAAACAATCTTCTTTGGATTCCTCGCTTCGGCAAATTATCGTCCTATCTCCCTTCTTCCTCTTTTGATGAAAATACTGAATCTTTAGTCACCCCTTTGCTCTGCTCTTTTCTGGAATAATCTCTTCTTATCAACTCTTTCCAGTTGGGGTCCTGACTTGGTTGGGGAGTGGTTTCGGTTATTGATGACCTTGCTCTGCTTGCTCTGCTTGCTGATCATGGTGGTATCGGTGCTCTGATTCTTCTCAATCTATCAGTTGCATTCAATAGCATCAAGCATACCATCTCGCTTGACAGATTGGTAGCTGTGGGCATCTCCGGCACTCTGCTGGCCTGGTTTATGTCATTCTTGGCTGACCGCTCTCATTCTTTGTCCGTTCCCACTTTAAGATCTGGCCCCGTATCTGTTTTGTTTTCAGTCCCCCAGGGCTCTGCTCCATCGTCTATTATTTTTAATGTCTACATACAGCCTCTGGCCAAACGCATCCAGTGTTTTGGGCTGCACTTTTACATCAATGTGGATGATATCCAGATGGTGGTTCCTTTCAATCATTCCACTTCTGAAGCCCCTGTCAGTCGTAGAGATTGTTTGGCAGCCACTGGCGACTGGATGAGTCAGAACTGGCTTAGAGGGAATGGTGATAAGACTGAGGTTCTGTTAGTTGGTACCTCTTTGGCGGCCTCTGTTTGGACATCTGAGTTTTGGCCTCCTTCCCTAGACCCCAACCCATTTTCTGTCACTGTAGGTAAGGACCTGGGATTTAATATAATGGCCACCTCATCTATGGACTTGCAGGTGACCTCAGTGTGCCAATGAGGCCATTTCAAGCTTAAGATCTTGCAGAAGAGTTTGCTGTTCTTGCCTCCCTACCTGCATGCCCCTGCTGCTTCTATCTTTGGAATCTTAAATTACTGTAATGCTCATTTCTTTTCTCAGCCTGCTTATGTTCCTCACTCCCTCCAAGTATTACAGAATAACTCTGCGAGAATGGTCACTGGTATTTCAGTTCAGACCGTATTATCCTCTGTCCTGCGCCGTCTTCGTTGGCTTCCGGTTGTTTGTCGCATTGAGTTTAAGGGCCTCATTACGACCCTGGCGCTAAGTGAAAAACGATGGCGGTAAATGGTTACCGCCATCGTTTTCCGCCAGGTCCGATCATGACTCGTGACCGTAAACTACGATGCCAATAGCGGCATCGTAGTTAACGCTGCCGCTAACTGCGCTAAGGGTGCGCGCACGCGACCGCCCACACCGTACTTAGCGCCATGGCGGAAAGGTACGCAAATGCCGACCCAAGCGGACATGCACCTAACGCCATCACCGAGGCCGCTAAGTACCTTACCGCCATGGTGCAAATAACGCCATCGCGAACCAACCGTAAAGGGCCATGTCAAGTGAATGCAGCTGCCACAGGTGCACAGAAACAGCACAGGTGAAGGCAATACAGACTCAGGGGAGTACAAAAAGAGCACACCCCACCCCTACCCACACCCAGTCACACTCCACAATGATGCCAATACGACTAGCAATGTTGGGGCTGGAGGACCTGATAGCAATGCATGTGCTACTACAACAGCAACAACAACAACAGGCAGCACAGAGGAGACGCAGGAGGAGAAGGAGGGCAAGGCAGGCCCAGCAAGCCCCACCAGCACAGCCAGTGCCACCACGCAGGCAGCCCCCAATCCCACGCATCAGAGCCAATCCAAACAACCTCACTGCTGAGCAGATCCACACCCTGTACCGTTTGGACCGGGACACCATCACCGCCATCGTAGACATGACACACAACGACATCGTCAGCATGATAGAAAGTCCAACCGCCATCCCCCCCCTACTGAAGGTAGTGGCTGTACTCCACTTCCTGGCCACAGGCACCTACCAGCACACAGTGGGGCACCTGCATGGCATTTCACAACCATTATTCTCACGAACACTCATCCAAGTGCTCGATGCCCTCCTCAAGCACACAGACGACCACATCTCATTACCACGGACTGCCCAGGAGATTGCAAACACCAAAGTGGGTTTCCATGCACTAGCCAGCATACCCGGTTGCATTGGTGCCATCGACTGCACCCATGTGGAATTGGTGGTTCCACGTGCCATGGAGGTACCGTACCGCAACCGGAAACAGTTCCACTCTATCAACGTGCAAATGGTCTGTGACTCCAACAAGATCATCACACATTGTTGTGCCCGATTCCCCGGATCAACCCATGATTCAATGGTCCTGAGGAACTCCACAATACCACGCTACATGGAGCGACATGCAGGCCCAAGATCCTGGCTACTCGGTGAGTGCAATGTCATGGAAGTGGGCATGGGAATGACGTACCAGTGCATACTCCACCTGGCAGAAAGGGGGGGGGGGGTGATGCATACTCCACCTGGCAGAAAGGGGGGGGGGATGATGCATACTCCACCTGGCAGAAAGGGGGGGGTGATGATGCATACTCCACCTGGCAGAAAGGGGGGGGGATGATGCATATTCCACCTGGCAGAAAGGGGGGGGGTGATGCATACTCCACCTGGCAGAAAGGGGGGGGATGATGCATACTCCACCTGGCAGAAAGGGGGGGGTGATGCATACTCCACCTGGCAGAAAGGGGGGGGGGATGATGCATACTCCACCTGGCTGTGAGTAACACAGAGAACGGAGACAGAGGAAGGGCACTCACAATGCACACAACCCCTCTGCATACATAGGGTGATGGCATGCAAAACAGGCCATGGCAGCAATGAGCATATACTGGTTGCATTGTGTGAATCAATTAGTGCATGTAGAAGTGAGCCAAGGTAACAGTTCCATGCCAGCCATGGTGGAACATCATGTTCCTGATCAGACAACATGACTGACACATACATTCTCGCCTACATACAGGTGATGCAGCCTATCCCCTGAAGAGGTGGCTCCTCACACCAGTCCGTAACCCGCAGAACCAGCACGAGGAGGACTTCAACCGTGCACATACACGTACTCGTGTGGTCATAGAGCAGACATTCGGCCTCCTGAAGGCACGGTTCCGAAGCCTCAGCAGGTCTGGTGGGGCACTCCTGTATGGCCATGAGAAGGTGGCAAAGATCGTCATGGCATGTGTCATGCTGCACAATATGTGCGTCAGACGGAATGTGCCCCTGCCCCCTGACGCAGAACTGCAACCACCTGACGATGAGGATGAGGAGGGTGCAGATGGGGCACCACCACATGGAGGAGGCGATGCACAGGAGGGGCGTGCCATGCGCCAAAGTATCATCGACCACTGCTTCTAGCACACACGGCTGGTGTTTATCGCATGGAGACTGCACTTGGGGCACTGTGTGTCTCTGGGACATGCACACTGTGGACTGTACACCAATAAAGCACACATACGCAATGAAAATGTCCACACATTTCTTTTTTTGAAAGAAAAAAGTGTATTGGAACTATGAACTGTCGTGTCACACCCCCTCCCACCTCCCCCCTGCACACCCCAACACACCCCCTCCCACCTCCCACCCCCCCCCTGCACACCCCAACACACCCCCTCCCACCTCCCACCTCCCCCCTGCACACCCCAACACACCCCCTCCCACCTCCCACCTCCCCCCTGCACACCCCAACACACCCCCTCCCACCTCCCACCTCCCCCCTGCACACCCCAACACACCCCCTCCAACCTCCCACCTCCCCCCTGCACACCCCAACACACCCCATGTAGGTGTCAACAGATGCCTGTGACAGTGTCCACAGGCCGTCACAAGCCCCCTCTCCCGGCCCCCGGGGCACCCCTGGCTGTGGAGCACAGGTTGCGTCCGGAACGTCGCACGGGGCTGCTCTGCGCAGAACTGGCAGTGGAGGATGTCCCTGGCTGCCCCTGTGCATGCAGCTCCTGTACTGTGTGGGTGAGGTCAGTGACCGCACGACGCAAGCCCGCAAGTTCGGCACAGATGTCCCGGGACATGGCCTGCATGGCATCCCTCAGGGTGGCAGTGCTCTGCGCCACTTCGGCCCTTAGTGTCTCCGTGGCCTGTTCAATGCTAAACCTAGCCCCACACATTCCGCGGCATGCTCATCCAGCATTGTGGACAGTTGATGCTGCCGTTGAGTGATGTCCTCGAGGGACTGCTGGCCGTGCTGGCCCATGGCCAGTGCAGGTGGAGTGATGGAGGGGCTGCTCCCCTCCTGTGGAGTGTGGACAGGGCATGGGGTGGAAGGCCACTCCTCTGCCTCAGTGTGCCCCTGTGTGTCACCCTCATGGGGGCTGGCGTCTGAGAAACAGGGGGAATGTAGTTGGTCAGTGGGGCTTCTGACCTCCTGCTCCATGTCCGAGTCAGAACATGCAGCTGTTGCAGCTGTCTCCCCGATGTTGCTGCTGGCCGCTGACCCCCTGCCTTCTGTGGCAGGCAATGTCGGTGGAGGTGGAGCAGCTGCTGCTGGCCTGCTGCCAACAGGGGTGCTTGCCGGTGGGACCTCCGGTATGCCTGCAGTGGGACCTGCTTGTCGTGGGGTCGCCTCACTGCAGCTGAGGTTGAGGGTGCAGGGACGTTGTTGTTGGACTTCGCTCTCTTCGGCGCAGGGGTGTCCTGGTCCTCTGGGTGTGATTCTGTGCCTGTGGTGGAGCAAAGGTGGGAGGGCGTTATTGATGGGTCTACGGACTTTGGAATGACAATGGTTGACATTATTTTGGCCAGTGGATGAGGCAGATTTCAGGCAGTGCCATGCAGGTTGTCTCCTTTTAGTGTGGTATGTGGATGCAGGTATGCGGGTGCCAGCAGTGTTTGCAGGGTGGTGCTCGCATGTGGCTATGGGCAGTATTGATTTGTGTTGCATTTACACTCTAGGGCAACCTTGTGCTACACATGATTGGACTGCTGTGACTATGGCATGTCTTGTATGAGGCACCTACCTTCATCGCCTGATGTCGGGGCTCCCCTTTCCATCCCTCCAATGCCTTCGATGGATTCCATGCCGATGGTGGTTGCACAGATCTCCTCCCACGGTTGGAGTTTCAGGGGGGATTCCGACCCTCCACCGGTTCCCTGGGCAAGGTTGCGGTTTGCTGAGATGACGGCTCTCACCCGTATGCGCAGGTCATCCCAGCGCTTCCGGCACTGCTGTGGGGTGCGGGGTACGGTCCCCACCGCGCTGATGCGCTCAGCCACCAGGGCCCAGATGGCCTTCTTCTTCCCGATTGCTGTCCTGGTCATTTCAGGGGAGAAAACAACACCTGCGTTGTCCTGCAGGGTCTCCGCTAGCATGCAGAGTTCCTCCCGGCTGAATCGCTCCTGGCGCTGGCGGTCACATGCCTTTTTCACGGATTTTGGCATTTTCGGGAACTTGGATGGGTGGGTGTTTGGTTGGGACAGGTGTCAGGGTTGGGTCTGGTGTTGTTTGGTAGGATGGCGATGGATTGTGTTTTTAAAGATGGCCGACGGGCTGCTTCCCGTTCCGGCGCGATGACGCTATTTCCGGTTTAGCCTTTTACGGCCGCCGCTAATTACGGTGGCCGTAAATTACGGTGGCCGCTACTTACGCTGGCGGAAGGGCACCTTGCTCGCTTAGCGATGCCGGTAGGGGCCTTTTCCGCCATGGCGTTAATTGCATTACCGCCATGGCGTAATGCTCGTGCGCGATGGGTCGTGATGTGGCGCTCTTTACGCCATCGTCCCACGGCGTAAACGCTCATTACGCCATGGCGGTAATGACGGGCGATTACCGCCAGGGTCGTAATGAGGCCCAAAGTCTCAAACTCAGGCCTTTTACGGTCAGGATGGAAAATTTTTCGCAGAAGTAGTTTGTTCATTATATACCTACCAGAGTCCTTTGCTCTTCCTCTGATTTCCTGATTCAGGTTCCTCCGTTCTATCGGACCATGCTGGGTGGCCGCGCATTTTATATAGCTGCTGCGCTGTTTTGGAATAAACATCCTCGTTTTCTTAATTTTCTTCATCGCCATCTAAAAACCCACTTGTTGGAAACTCTTTTTTGCCTGCCTTTTCTCGCCAGTCTCATCCTCAGCGCCATGATGCCTCTGGGTGATAGTGTACTGTATAAGTATAGTTAACATAACATAAGGGAGGATAGGACAGCGGCGACCGGTTCGCCCTGGAAGCAAAACGACACGAAAAAAAGCAGGTTCGATCCCCGGGGCGAGCTTAGAAATCTCTGGGTTTTTAAGCGCGTTATAAATACGCAACTAAGAAAAAAAACAATACATATAATAATATAACCCACCATAACATTGTTGCTGTTTGGTAAACATGCTGCAATCCTCCAATCACTGGATAGCAGACTGCTCAACATTGATGACCGCAAATGTGGGTGGAACGCATATGTAGTTCACTGCTTCATGGAGAGATGTCTTTCTTGGCTTGATAAAGCTTGGCATGGCACAGTGCTGCCCTATAAGGCAGACGTGTCTTTTCACGTGGACCAAAAAGGCACACTGTTCAACTAATATTGAAACCCACAATGCATTTCTCAGTGCTTCAGAATTGTATGTGGCCATGATGGTGCAGTTGCACATGTGCTTGCTAGCTGAAATGGCAAATAGTAAACCAGCTCAGAGGGCTAAGCACCTACCCAGAGAACAATAGGTCACCTTTGCATCTACTGACACAGGTTACATCATGTGTAATCCCTTCAAAGTTGATAAAAGATGTACCTTTAAGATGTGAAACAATCACAGATATTTTTTCAAGTGCATTGAGTCAATTCAATTTCTCAGAAGCACTAGATGGGTAGCTATTATGTGAAAGTAGCGGTATTTCAGTTGGTAGCGATTTCGGGTTTACCATATCATGGAGTAGTTGACTTTTATCTGATTTTCATCCCTTCAGTTGGTGAAATTGTGAAGTAAAGAGGTAAAACAAAAAATAAATATATTAAAAGCTCTATCTGCCGGCATCATTGGGGTCCCAATGATGTTGGATAAGAACACATGCCGGATAACCGATTGTCAGTTGGGGGGCAGAGAGCCATAAAACAAAGCAAAAACAACACAAAATGCTGGCATTTTGCTTTTTCTCCTTTGGGCACCCAACTTAGAAACTTCATTACCATGCATTTTTTGTTTACCTTGAACCGGTCTGTTATTGGCAATGGGAGGCGCTGATTAAAATCACTTTCTGCGCAATACATTTAGGGGGAGGAAAACGAGAATGTAAATGTAAAATGCAGCACATTACTCGGGTTCGCGAAGAATTCTCTGGAAGGGTACACCTGGGATGTAGCCCCCTCCCCCCCCACCAGTATCAACATCTATCCTAGGCACATCCGTTATTTAGGTTAGTTCAAACAAATAGTCCCACTGTGAAATCTTTGTCAGGGTTGTGAAGTCTGTGGTGCTTTGTTGAGTAACATTTCAGAGGGCTGTGCGGGCCTGCCTGTACCTCCTGCTTGACATGAATGCCTGCCCTTGTTTGAAATCTATTGAAGGTGCTCATTATGGCTAGTAACGCGAGCAGCATCAGATAAGAAGCCGAGGCCTGGTTATGAGATGGGAAACGTGTCGACCATTTTAAAGAAAGGAAATTAATGTGAAGGCCACTGCCTGCAAGTAAGAGCAGATTTTACCACTTCATTATAGAATATAATGGATCTCTGCATCTCATCTGCTTTTAATTTCTTGACTTTTCCAAAATGAGATGCTGTAATTGATCTGGCAACAGCTATCTTTATTGCATTAACATAGCAATTTCTTTTTTCTCCTTGCAACCATGCTCTATTTCAAATGGAAATAAAAAGGGCTCAATTTATATCAATCGTAGTTACGGCTGCATTATAACTGGCCACAAGGACACCAGGAACCCGGCACACAGCTGCTGTAATGGAATGCTCAACGCTCGTAAGCTGCAAGTTACCTCATGCTGCGCTGCGGGGGGTGCAAATAGCATCTCCGTATAGTGCAGCTCCTTGAAAGAGTGTTTCCTTTTTAGGTTCTTAGGGCCTACTGTAGTGAAATCCTCCTTTTACCGATAGTTCAGAAACACACCGTGTAGCCTTTTATAGTATGTGTCTGTTTATTTAGCACTTACACCTCTTTGCAGCCCTTCCAAGCACTATGGAGGCCAAGGTAAAGGAAAGTGCCAGGTGGCTTACTGGACCCATTCATAGTGGCCACGGCGAAAGGTTAAAGGTTAAAGATGGCCGGCGGGTTGTGAAATTGGATCACAAGACTACTGAGTCAGAAGAGTGTTCATTAAGTGACCAGCTGGCAAATGGATCTGTTGGTGGCTAATTATTTTTCAATAGGTGTCAGGGTATCCCTAAGCCAAATGTTTAAGGGACAGGTAGATCCTCAGGGTTCTACACATTCTTAGCAAGTCTTTATCAAGTCTGAGGTGGAAGTGAATGGGATCAGGGGCCACTCGTCCATAATGGGCTACGTGGTGCAGACCTGCTCCCATTATGGACATGCCAAGCATTCACTGGGCACTACCCCAGCTGCAGCAAGCAGCTGTGGGAGCGCTTCTGGGCTGGCTTTAACTGACCTGGCAAAGGCAGCTTTCACAGGTCAGGAGTTCCCCAGTGCGCATACCCAATGAGCCATGCAAGGCCATGGGCGTTTTGGTTTCTCAATCTTGTATGGCCCATTGGGGATACAGGCAGACACAGCAGGCCTGTTTGTGTGAAGTGGTGCTCTTGAGCCTCCTTGCACATCCAGGGCCTAAGGGGCACTGTGATCAAAGGGCTATGGCTCCACTGCGCATATACAGTAGGAGCCGGGAAGCACTGAATGGAGAGAGAATGAAGAATCAATGATGCTGCATAAATGCCGATGCAAGTGTGAGAATGAATGATGCCATATGAATGCTGATGTGTGTGTGTGTTTGAATGGAGAGTGAATGAAGAATGAATGATGCCACATGAATGCTGATGTGTGTGTTTGAATGGAGAGTGAATGAAGAATGAATGATGCCATATGAATGCTGATGTGTGTGTGTGTTTGAATGGAGAGTGAATGAAGAATGAAGGATGCCATATGAATGCTGATGTGAGTATATTTGAATGGAGAGTGAGTGAAGAATGAATGATGCCATATGAATGCTGATGTGTGTGTGTGTGTTTGAATGGAGAGTGAATGAAGAATGAATGATGCCATATGCATGCTGATGTTTGTGTTTGAATGGAGAGTGAGTGAAGAATGAATGATGCCATATGAATGCTGATGTGTGTGTTTGAATGGAGAGTGAATGAAGAATGAATGATGCCATATGCATGCTGATGTGTGTGTTTGAATGGAGAGTAATGAAGAATGAATGATGCCATATGCATGCTGATGTGTGTGTTTGAATGGAGAGTGAATGAAGAATGAAGGATGCCATATGAATGCTGATGTGAGTATATTTGAATGGAGAGTGAGTGAAGAATGAATAATGCCATATGAATGCTGATGTGTGTGTGTGTTTGAATGGAGAGTGAATGAAGAATGAATGATGCCATATGCATGCTGATGTGTGTGTTTGAAAGGAAAGTGAGTGAAGAATGAATGATGCCATATGAATGCTGATGTGTGTGTTTGAATGGAGAGTGAATGAAGAATGAATGATGCCATATGCATGCTGATGTGTGTGTTTGAATGGAGAGTAATGAAGAATGAATGATGCCATATGCATGCTGATGTGTGTGTTTGAATGGAGAGTGAATGAAGAATGAATGATGCCATATGAATGCTGATGTGTGGGTTTGAATGGAGAGTGAAGGAAGAATGAATGATGCCATATGCATGCTGATGTGTGTGTTTGAATGGAGAATGAGTGAAGAATGAATGATGCCATATGAGTGCTGATGTGTGTGTTTGAATGGAGAGTGAATGAAGAATGAATAATGCCATATGAATGCTGATGTGTGTGTTTGAATGGAGAGTGAGTGAAGAATGAATGATGCCATATGAATGCTGATGTGTGTGTGTGTGTGTGTTTGAATGGAGAGTGAATGAAGAATTAATGATGCCATATGAATGCTGATGTGTGTGTTTGAATGGAGAGTGAATGAAGAATGAATGATGCCATATGAATGCTGATGTGTGTGTTTGAATGGAGAGTGAGTGAAGAATGAATGATGCCATATGAATGCTGATGTGTGTGTGTGTGTGTGTGTGTGTGTTTGAATGGAGAGTGAATGAAGAATGAATGATGCCATATGCATGCTGATGTGTGTGTTTGAATGGAGAGTGAGTGAAGAATGAATGATGCCATATGAATGCTGATGTGTGTGTTTGAATGGAGAGTGAATGAAGAATGAATGATGCCATATGCATGCTGATGTGTGTGTTTGAATGGAGAGTAATGAAGAATGAATGATGCCATATGCATGCTGATGTGTGTGTTTGAATGGAGAGTGAATGAAGAATGAATGATGCCATATGAATGCTGATGTGTGTGTTTGAATGGAGAATGAATGAAGAATGAATGATGCCATATGCATGCTGATGTGTGTGTTTGAATGGAGAGTGAGTGAAGAATGAATGATGCCATATGAATGCTGATGTGTGTGTGTGTGTGTGTGTGTGTGTGTGTGTGTGTGTGTGTGTGTTTGAATGGAGAGTGAATGAAGAATGAATGATGTCATATGCATTCTGATGTGTGTGTTTGAATGGAGAGTGAGTGAAGAATGAATGATGCCATATGAATGCTGATGTGTCTGTATGTGTTTGAATGGAGAGTGAATGAAGAATGAATGATGCCATATGAATGCTAATGCGTGTGACTGCATGTGAGCATGAATGGAGAATTAATGGTGCAGTCGCCATGAGATCTATGGGGACAGCCAATGTAAACATGTTTTTTATGCTTGTAAATATAGTGTGCATCATGAAAATGAGCTGGTAAATGCTCCCATGCAGTGCTGATGACTTGAATCTATTGGATTTCTTCATGTGTTACCCTACAAAACCCATTGCAACTGTTGCTTTTTGCCCAATTCTCCACAAAAGGTTTGCTAAAAATGCATCATTTTAACCCAATATTTTAAACCTTTTCTCATGGGGAAAACCCACCCGAATCCCCCTTCCTTGGTTTGAGCTCCCTCACTATGCTTGGTTGCTACCACATATTTGGGGGACACATTTACACCTCTCCAATTACAAAACTGCCTGAGAAATATGAGAAAGAGCAAAGAAAAGAAGTTAGTGATGTCATAAAAAGTATGCACGATTTCCCGAGATACTGACTGGAGAGAATGCATAGCTCCTAAATGCACTAATGATGAAGTAAAGAATCAAGTGAGCTTTTAAATACAAAGAAGATTACTTGTGCACAAAGTGCTGCAGAAAATCAACTGTTCAATAAATGTACAGATGCTGAAACGCAAGGTAGATTGTCATCATAAAAGCTAGCTATACATTGTGAATAGAACGCAGGTGAAGCCGCCATTATATAGAAGCTGGACATTGGTATCAAGAATTTAGTAAGCCAGGACCCATGGAGCGGGAAGGGGAAACTGTGTTGCAGCAAGAATAAATATAATTGTTGTGCTGCAAGATGAGGGTGTCTGGCCTGGAGTCAAGACCGAAGCAGCCAAGGTCAGCTACATATTCTGGAAATGAGCAAAGGTGCAGAGGATGCATCTTCCCTTGTTACCGTGCAAAGAAAGAACACCAAGAGTGCAAAGTTTAATTCATTTAGAAAATTTAAAACCTGCAAAATGGACCAAATCGTGGTCTCCTGTCCCGTGAGCAAAGGATGAAAATAGAGTTTGTACTTGGAGTACTAGAAACGATAATCAGTGCCCACACTCCCGTGCATCCTCAAAGACAAGAATACTTTGCAAGGCCAAGTAAAAAGACAATCTTCATGGTAGAAGGCATGGGAGATGCTGGGATAATTGGTTGGGGACGTAGTGTCAAGCTACATCTCCTTGGACCTGGTTCTGGGCTTACATGCTGCTAAATGAACCAAATGTTCCAGACATGGCACAAGCATGCCAACCAATTATATTAGTCCATATAATGTAGGGCCTTATAGTTTGAAGACCAATCAGAAACTGTGTATCTAATGTTTCTGAAGATGAGATGTTTTAGAGGTAGGCATATGTTGTCCGCCTGATAGTGGGCAGCCAATCACAATCCTAGCTCCTATAGAAAAGTATTCTTAGATGTTCCCCTTATCCAATCCCGACCATTGATAGGTTTTTCATTATTGCCACGTAGTAGGACATCACTTCTCACATATTCTTAGTATAAAAACTATGTTTTGTGTAAAGATCACGGAGAGACTGAGCGTACATCCATTGATGTTCAGATTACATCTGTTAATGTTCATTGTAAACTCCTTGTTTTAGATCATTGTTAATAAAACAGTACTTTGCCATCTTCCTGAGTTGCTTCGGTTATTTGGACTCAGAATTATTATGTATGATCCCATACATTACATATTACATATGCACATTTCTAAAGGGCCCTAAAGTCAGGTAGTAGCAGTGTGGATGGTTTAAAAATCCAAACTATTCCTGCTCCAGAGTTTCAGACGATCGGGCATCCTCCTCCATTAGCTGGAAGATTGCAGAGTTTCCTGCGGAGAGCGGACTAATAGAAATAAACTTGCAAGAAGAACCAAGATGGTGGGTAGGTCCCCTTTGAAGAAACCCCTGCTCTGTTTCCATGGGCGCTCTCCAGATGGAAGGCGAAGTGGTCGGATTGAAGGAGGAGTCGATAACGAAGGCCTCAAGTCGATTAATGAATGGTAAGTAGACTTAGGGGAATGGCAATATAAAGGGATGAGATTGTGATAATTTTGAGTAACAGGAAATATTGTGAAGATAAGAGAGACTGCCTATGAGTCCTAATTCAAGGGAACTCCAACGGGAGTAGAAATAGAAAAACGCACAGGTCAGGACTGTGTAAGGTAATGTCTCAAACCCTGTACAGGGTAAAGTAAAGGTGAGAGAAGAGTGCCCCTTATTATAAAGGAGAAATAAAGAGAGGGAAGGTGATCACGGTTTCTTATAATATGTAATGTGTGACTAGTCTAAATGTTGTTTGTTGAATAAAATATTGAGGAACGATAGAATTGTGAAGAGTTGAAAAGTAATAGTGATTAAAGATAAAGTATAGCAAAATGATTGGTGCCAATCAAAAGAATAGATAGGTCATTGAAATAAGAGGATTCAGCAGCAATTAATGGTGCTTGCTAATATTTGTTGTTTTAAAACATTAAAAGCAGTGATTTAAGTTAAAATAAAAAGGTTTATTTAACAATCTGGTAGTAATTGACAGTCAATTGAGACTTGTCATTATGAAGGACATGCACCTATGCAAGACACTGCCAAGACATGCGCCCAAGCTCAAACAGTACAGTGCAGAATGGGTAAAGGGCACAGCAGATAAAGTGTTTATGCCGTGGCCAGATGGGAGGTCATTTTCAAAAGCTGCATTGCAACACATGACCACATACTTGCACGCCACGTACACAGGAAAGAAAGCGAAAAGATTAACAATTTTAGAACTTTGGAAGATGTACCAAGAGGAAAAAGAAGATATGCCACCTGAGGAGTGGATGCTTATCAGCATAAACTGGAAGGTGTCAACCCCTCAGCCCTTCTTACCTTGCCTGAAATAAAGATTGTTGTTACGGAATAGATAGGAGTTTATCCTTTAAAGGAATTGAAAGCAGCGACAGGGTATAGTAATCTGATATATTAACTCCCCATTTACAGTAATGACGATAGTCCAGAACAGAATAAAAGAAATTAAGATATTTGTAAATTCATACAAGCCAAGGAAGAAGGAAGTGAACGGTCGAATTTGTCGACAGATATAGACAGAGAAATCAAGAGATGGAAAAGAAAAAAAGATAAGGCTGACGAGGTAGCACTCGTACAAAATGAATGGATGGGAGGACAGATATTACTCAAGATAGATGGGAAAGCTATTAAGGAAGTTAGGCAAAGAGAAAATAAGGACGAACAAGAGAGGAAGGAAAAGGAACGAGAGAGGAGATTAAAGAAGGATGAGCAAAGAAGGAAAAGTAGGGATCAATGAGAACAGATATATAGGGAAGGACAAGAAAAAAAGAACAGGCAGAAGAACAAAGAAAATATGACAATAGACAAGGAGTGATAGAAGAAAGGGACAGAAAGGAAAAAGAGAGAAGAGGAAGAAGTACAAGGGGTGAAAGATAAAAGATTACAGAGACGAAGGGAATAAGTAGAAAGAAGGGAAGGAGTAAGGAGGGAAGAACAAAGGCGAGAGGAAGAAAGAAGTAGAAGGGATGCAAGAAAACAAAAGGAATTAGATGAAGAAATAGAACAGAACAGAAGCAGCGAGGTCTGGATACCAGTCTTATTCGAAAAGAACAAATGAGGCCGAGCCCAGAAATACGATGGGAGAGAGAGAGAAAGATATTCTACCAATGAAGGAGAAAATGCTAGAAGCACCTAGAGCAACGCTAGATGAAGAAAGGTAGGATATGGAAAGCATTGGAGAAAAGATCGATAAGGCCTATCAGCAATTAAGACGAGATAGCGATCAATGAACTCGAGGGAACAATGATCGGACCCCAGTACCGCAATCACAAAGCGAGGCGACAGACATCGACGATTATCCCTTCCATGGATAGACTTATAGTGGGATCTGACTCTGGGATGCGGTTCACACAGTTCCCCTTGTTAGAGAAGCGGGAGGCAAGACCGCAATACATTCCATGGCCACAGATGGACAAAGATAATTTAAAATGCAAGCTCCCTAGTTTTACTTTGGGGCTGGGAAATGGATATACGAATTTCGAAAAATGACAGGAGGAAATACGATAGCCATAGGGGACATAGAAGGTCTCCTGGCGGCCATTCTTGGTGAGAGGGCTAATGACATATAGAGGAGGGCGGGATATTCAAATGTGACTTGACAAAACACAGTGCATGATGGAGCGCCATTCAATAATTGTAGGGCAGATATTTGAGGGGGTCTCCCTGACACATTGGATATGGGTGCAATTATGACACGTAAAATGAAAGAAGATGACCCTATTGCCTATATTCAAGCTATGCAGGAGAAATGGCAGCTTGAAACTTGAAAGCCGTGGGAAAAGACAGTGGAATTATTTTACCATAGTTTATGTCAGGGGTTGCCTGAACCAGTACAGAAGCAGATGAAAAAACAAGTGGGGATGGAAGCCAAAGCATGGGCTGAGATACAGTTGACGATACCACACCATTGTCGGTTATTACAAGAGAAAATCTAGAAGAAAGATGAAAATAGAAAAATTGAGGAAGCCAAGTTAGTTCAGAAACAATTGTCAAAATTTGCCATAGAATGGGCGGTGCTGACAAGTGGAGAAGGATTGGGAATGCAGAGAGCAATAGGTACATCACAGGCAAATAATCTGTGCCCGGTGGACCAAGGTGGATAAGGGTTTATGCCACGATGCAGAAGTATGGGTTATCTGGGAAAAGGAGGCAGATTTCAGAATAACCAAGGTGGGTTTCAAAACACACAGAACGAGAACCATAGTGCTCAGGGAGGATTTAACCAAGGGGGGTTTACCAGATGGGCTCCCCCAGTATGTTGGAACTGTGGAATGACAGAACATATTGCACACGAGAGCCGAGGGAGTGTACAAAACAGCCAGTTCTCCAGTGGGGGGGGGCAGCTTAACCACCACCATACAGCACACAGACCAGAGAGGGCTTTGCCCAGGATTATACATCTTATCAGGCACACGCACCACAAGTACAGCAGGTGCCACAGCAGGGACAAGCACAAATGAATCCACCCCAGGGGCAGTCGTAACAGGCCCTTATGCAGACACAGCGGTATGCAAATACAGGACAAGTGCTACCATCCAGAATAGGAGGTGTCACTGTGGTAAGAGGAAATCCTTTCAGAGGCACATGGATGAGCATGTACCCGTAATAGGACAGCACACAAGGTGACCTGATGTGTTCAATACTATGCGTGACACCAGACCCCCAAGAGGAACCAAGAGTCGATGTGATGATAGGAGGTAAATCTTTTTCTTCTCTTGTAGACACTTGGCTAGCTTGTTCATGTATACAGGAGGGAAAGTTTCCAATTTCAGGTATTGCCATAAATGCTCAAGGGTTCTCTGCAGCTGTGAATGTAGTTTATTTTACTGATACATTACCGGTCTCCATAGGAGAATGTGACATGTCCGTTCCTTTCTTATATTCACGACAGACACCAGTTAACATTTTAGGAAGAGATCTAATGACAAAACGTAATATGAATATTTCATTTACTGATCAAGGAATAGTGTGCTCCACTCGAGGAATACACTATTTAAACGTGGGGGAGTTCATACTGGCATTCACGGGGCTAGTGGCTCTGTGGAGGGTTCCAGTAGATCCAGAGATTTTTCTATATGGAGTTAGCATTTTGCTGACATGGCTACCTGGTGTGGTAAGAAAGATTGTGAGGATACCTAATGAGTTTATATTTAGACCACAAATAACTATGGATGAGGAACTTGGACAGACTATTCCTATAGAGTTGGAAGCAGCTATAGTATGAAGTGAGATGCCAATGCTTGAAGGAATAGACGATGAGGGTAGACCATGGAGAACAGTGATAGCTCATGAGGAGTGGTAAAGAAACATTACTCCATGTCTCAAGAAGCTAATGTGGGTATAATTCAAACTATTTCAGCACAGATTGATCAGGGAATTCTGGTGTCATCCGAATCATTGTGCAATACTGCAGTGTATTCAATGAAAACATCTACAGGGGGGTCATGGAGATTTAACCAGGATTTGAAACCTCTTCACCAGATTGTAGACGCTGAGTTTCCTTTAGTTTCTAATCCTGCAATGATATTGTGCAGTATCCCAGTAGAAGCCCAATACTTCGTGGTGATCAATTAGAAAAATGTGTTTTTCTCGATCCCGTTGCACAAAGACTCACAAGACTTGACTTCCTTTACGGTTTGCCAAAAAACGCTGAAACATACTCTGCTGCAGTACATAGATGACCTATTGATTTGCATTAAAACAGAGGATGAGTGTAGGGAAGACTCTGTCCAATTGATGACTATTTTAGCAGACAGAAAATATAGGGTGGACAAGGAGAAATTACAGTATTGTCAGGAGGAAGTGTTGTTCATAGGTCAGTTAATTTCACATGAAGGCAAGAAAGCGACAACTGAAAGGGCTGAGGCAATTCTTAAAACACCAAGTCTGAACACAGTAAGACAAATGCAGCAGTTTGTGAGATTGTGCAATTATATTAGAGCTTGTGTGTTTGTTTATACCACGTACACAAAGCCACTTCTGCAAGCATTAAAAAAAGCACAAGTTGGTAAAACAAAACTAGAATGGGCCGAAGAAATGGAGGAAGGATTTGAGGAGTTGAAAAAAGCAATTTGTGCAGCCCCTGTTTTAGGGATTCCCAATTATGGCAAGGAATGTTATTTGTTTTCACACACACGGGGCAGTTATGACAGCAGTACTTACACAAAGAACCACACTTGGGTACAAACCTTAGGCATATTACAGTGGGATTTTAGACCCAGTTATGGAGGATATTTCCATTGCGAACAACCTTTGGTGGCTGCCGCATTTGCAAGTGAGAATTCCACTGTCATGGGCTGTTCTATGACCCTTTATGTGGAGAATGCTCTATTTGCAATTCTAGAGAATCCCAAGGGAATGTTAACATCTCAAAGAGCTTCAGTTTAGAAGGTAATGATTTCTAATCCAACGATTAAAATTGTAAGATGTAAAATAGTGATCCCACCCACGTTTATAGCTGAGCCAGTAGAAAAAGGTGATCATGTGCCTGACTGTGCCAAATATGTTGAATTTTATGATGATATACCCCATTTGAAATAGAATGCTTTGGCGGGAGGAGAGATTCTTTTTATTGATGATTTTTCAAAAATTGATCAGACTAGTGGGGAAAGGCATTCAGTCACTGCAGTAGTAAGACACAGATTAAATGGAGAATTTGAGGCGGTGGCGAGTGCAAGGCTAATGTCTCATTTTTCAGCGCAAGCAATAGAATTCGTAGTGCGTATTTTCATGGTTGAGAAACATGAAGGGCAGGAAGTGATGGTGTAGAGTGACTCCGCCTATGTGATGTGAACCGTACATGTAGGATTGTCACGTTGGAAGAGGAGGGGCTATCTACACCCAGGCGGCTCTCCAGTGCAACATGTGTCCTTATTGGATAGACTCACTACAACTCACAGTGGCATCAGCTGTCATAAAATGCACTGCACATACTAAACAAACAGACTTCATCCCTTGCGGGAATGAGGCCAGAGACATACAAGCCAAAAGGTTTGCATATTCTCCAGAAAATTTGAGATTTGATACTGAGGATATTAAAGAAAATTTGATTACAACCATGTTGGGCCAGAAGGGATTTAATATGCTGTTGATAACCCAATTAATAGAGATTCAGGGAGTAGCACCACAGGAAGAATAAGGTCTGTGGAAGCAAAGGGGGTGTTCTTTATTCCACATGGAAGCTTTATGGAGACAGGAAAGCACTGGAAAGCCAGTGATGCCAGTAACTTAATGAAAAGTTGCTCTTGAACAGCTGCATTGCCCCGCATGTATAACTAGGGAAAGTCTTGCTGCCAATATTGCAGAAGACTGCTTCATTCCTAATTTTTTCAAACACATTGCACTTTTTATGGTGAATTGCATCGTGTGTCAAATGTTTACTGCTGGGCATACGCTGAGAACGATTAGAGGAGTAATACCTCAACCAAATAGACAGTTTCAGCATTTACATATCGACTATATTGATATGCTGCAGGCAAGTAATGGATATAGGTATCTATTAGTGGTGGTTTTCCCCTCTCTAGGTGGATCAAAGCGGGTCCATGTGCACACCCTGATGCCACTTGCACAGCAAAGTTTTTTGTACACAGAGTTTTCTGAAGGTGGGGTGTGTGCGAAGTACTAAGATCCGATAATGGCATTTGAAAATGACATTTTGAAAATTAGCTCTTTGGACAAATTAAGTATAAAACACAAGTTCTCTTCTGTGTATCACCCACAAGCAAATGGGTTATGTGAGATCCTCAATGGCATCCTCAAAGAGAGGATTGCCAAGATTAAATTGACTTTGTAAAAGGGATGGCTGTTAGGGAAAATTCTCCAGAATGGCTAATTTCCCTTACGTACTGAGTCCCTCAGTACCTTTGCTGGATTTCTAGGATTTATTTTTTACACCTGGTAAGAGTGTGAGCCTTTCTCCCACTCGTACATGTGTTTTGCTGTGTGTGTTTAACATTTTTATGTGTTCATTGACTGTGGAGGCTCACCTACTCCACAGGCATCAAGATCTGCAAGGAATCTTCTCCCCTTGAGCCGATGGGACCAACCACTTTGCCAATCTGCAGGCCAGGACTCTCTCCTCTGGTTGAATTTGCTGTGCACAGCTACAGTGAACCAGATAGCCAGGAGGACCAGACCCTGCTTGGGTCTTTAAAGTAACATTTCGTCCAACCAACTTCGTTCTGAACTCTTGGCAAAGACTTAACCGCAAACTACCCTGAACTGTGTGATCCTCTTGAAAGACTTTGGTCCATTGACTTTGGCCCACGCTTCTTGATTTGATTTCCTCATTGTAGTTTCTTTTTCTAGATTGCCCTGCTTATTTACTTGTTGGTGCTGCTCAACTTTTGTCTAACCTTGTCTTTCCCTCCCTTTTAAACTGCTGGAGTGCCATTTTGCTCACACTTTTGAGCTTAACTTGTCCAGAATCTATTGGGTTAGGGCGTAGTATATTAAGAGTGTGATTTTTCTACTGCTTTACTTTGGTGAACTGTTCTACAACAGATGTGTAAATAAATGTATATTCTTTTTCTCAGAAACCTTGAGTCAGTGTTTGTTTGAACCATATTCATTGCTGTCCTTTGTGTAACTATAGGTAGTGCTCACTTTACTCTTGAGATAAATCTGGCTGCTCAGCCATCGCTACCATTTTACTGCGTAGTACAGGCTTATACCAAAAGTGAATTTGTACTGTCAACTGTAGTCTTAATTGTGTGTGGTGTTCCCAAAGGGTACTGCATATGATTCTGCCTAACAGTGGTGTACAGCGGTGAGGATCAAGTATAGTAATTACACTTAGAGTGCTGCTAGTACCTTGGATCAACTAACCACAAGGCTAAACATCACTAAAAAGCAATATTAATCATGTCTGATATGGAAAGCTACAGTCAGGAGACCCTCCTTAGTTACACTGTGGATTATCTGAAAAATCTGTGTAGAGATAGGAATCTCTCTGTGAAAGGCAAAAAGTCAGAGTTGATTGAAAGGTTGTTAGAGAAACAAAGTCTGGAGGGTGGGTCTGAAATACATAATCCCTCAGCAAATGTGGAAAATGATGAGGATGATTATGTGTCTGTTATTGATGAGTTAGATGAGGCAGATGTGTCTCACAATGTAGGCCTCATTGCTCCTTTACCTGATCAACAACCTCAACCTTTGTCCACTGGGACCCCACAGGTCCTACACTCAGTCTTGAATTCATTGCTCTAGAAAAGATGAGGCTTGAATTGGAATTTAAATATTTAAATGCTCAAACTGAACAAAAGCATCAATAACTTAAGCTCAGAGAAATGAAGATGAATCATGCTTTAGAAATGAAAAAGTTGTCTTTGGAAAATGCTTCTCTCCCAGAGTCTTCTAGGTCTTCCAGTCCTAAGAGACCCTGTATGCCTAAATAAATTGTTGGTATGTATAAGGCTAAGCTTGATATTTTGGTTTGGTTGGCAATGTTTGAATATAATCATGGGATTCAAGACATTACAGGGCATTAGTTGCTTCCTTGGCTCTTCTCTAGGCTACCCACTGTTGCATGTGATGTTGTGATGGAGTTGGGGTAGGTGGATAGGATGGATTATGAGTGTGTGAAGCTAGCTTTGATTGCTAGATTTCGGAAGGCCCTTTCCCAGTACTTTAAGAGGTTTAGGACCATCAAAAACCCTTGGACTACCTGGGTATGTGAATGTTTGAAAAACAAAGATGGTTGGGTTAAGGGTCACAAAGTAAACACTTATGAAGGTATGAGACATCTTGTTATGTTGGAGTCAATTTATGATGTCTGCTCTTCTGAGCTCAGACATCACTTGGCTGATTCTAAGGAGATAGATCCCAAGAAGTTAGCTAAGGCTGCTGACTTGTGGATTGCCAACAGGGCTACTCACAAGGATTCTGGGGCAACTCAGAAGAAGGATGAGGGGAAGCAGCAAAAGAAAAATAACAAGGAGAATTCAAATACCTCCCATCCAGAAGAGGCCCCCAAACACAACCAGGGTAAGCCACATGGGAAACCAAATATGGCTAGTGAATCCTCTGGTACCCCACCAGAGGGAGGTCAGAACAAACCCCCATTCCAGAGAGCATTTGGTAAATGCTATGTTTGTGGGTCTACTGACCATGTCAAAGGAGATCCCAGGTGCAAGGGTAAACCTGCAGGGACCGGCACTGCCTCCTTAGCCTTCTCCCCAGAGGAAGAAGTACAAATGGCTAGTGCCCACTTTCAACTGTTTGCTGAAGCACCATTGGGTCTTCAGGCCACTGTATCCTTAGATTCCATGGGTCTTGGTAAGAAACAGAATATGGGTGTGTACAACTCCATTCCAGAAAACTCTACAGGGTATTATATGGACAGTGTTCTTGTCAATGGCCAGGATACTCCTGCCAGGAGAGTCACGGGGGCCAGCAGAACAGTAGTGGATGAGGATGTTGCTAAGGCACCCAAAGGTCCCACTACATTTTCTGGAGGCCCTGTCCCATTGATTCCAATTCTGACAGCTCTCATTCAATGTAATAATATGACAGTGAGGATCCCTGTCAGTGTCCAGAATGAGGTGCCTGGGAGAGTCCTGTTGGGGAATGATTTAAAAGCTCTAGGAGTATTATCCAGTAACCCCAGGCCTCCCAGTGAGAGAAAACAGAACCAAACCAAATAGACTAGAGAGGCAACCTTAAGAGACCGTCTGAGCCTGTGGGAACCTCTACAGAGAACCCCACTACAAGCCCTGGTGTTAGTAAGTTGACCTCTAACCCAGGCACATCTGAGGCTAGTATAGTAGGGAAATGGGAGCTTGACCAAGCTCCATCATTGCCCATCCAATTATAAAGTCTTTGACTCCCCCTGCGTCTGAGGAAGAGGTGGATAGACAAATTGGACCCCTCTCTAGGCCTGTGAGAACTGGTACTTCTCAAAGCTGGTGGTAAACCAGGAAAAATAGGTCTAAGGCTAAACCCCTTAAGACTGTTTGATCTTCTACTGATGTCTCCAAGGAAAATCCTAATGTTAGGAAGGAAACGTCTAAAATAGGTAAGGTCAGATCTCATAGGAAGTGGCAGCATGTACCTTGCTTTACCACAGCCCCTCCAACCAAGATACCTGAGACCCAACCTGATCTTGTGAGAGAGGTGGTGAGGAACCATGGAAGCCCCTCTAGATCTAAGGGATTCCTTTCCGAGGACCCCTTGAAAAAGCCTATTGTAGGTTCAGAGGTTGTTGTAACTTCTGAGGGACTGTTAGAACAGATCCCCTATACATTAAAAAAGAGAGATGTACCACAACAGGTTTGTAGGTCATATAGTCTACAAATGAAAATGATTGGGAAAAATGTCCTAGCAAGGGTTACAAAAGGTTGCTGGTGTACTCAGCAGGCCATTTAACAGACTTGCAAATGGAGATCCATCCTGGTGGGGATTAGATCCTCCTGTCGCTTAGTCTGAGGGGGCGAGTGTTAGGGAGAATTCTCCAGAATGGCTAATTTCCCTTACCTACTGAGTACCTCAGCAGCTTTGCTGGATTTCTAGGATTTTATTTTTACACCTGGTAAGAGTGTGAGCCTTTTTCCCACTCTTACATGTGTTTTGCTGTGTGTTTAACATTTTTATGTGTTCATGAAATGTGGAGCCTCACCTACCCCAGAGGCATCATCTTTTTACTGTGTGTCAAACAACACCTTTAGTGCAGTGACACATGGTTGTCTTTTTAGATTTCCCAACTCAGTCTCCATTTCTGGGACTGACTACTGTCTCCCAGAACATGTAAAGTTGCCATTGACCTTATTAGTCTTTTTAAATTCACAGACCCAGTACAAGCTATATTACATATAGTTCTGGAAAGGGTTAATAGTTATCCCTTTTTGTCTGTTTCTCGTGGAACATTATTTCATTCCCCTTTCTTTAAGATTTGGCTGGTGGCAGTGGTATCTACCCTATTTTTCCTACCGCAGTCTATTTAAATAGCCTTGATACTTTTTTAGGCTAAGTTAGTAGCCTCGAACTTAAACCCACTGGACCCCATTTACTTTTATTTGGTTCCGGCTGGGTTTATTCGCCATTTCTTTTTGTAAAGATCTTTCTCGTGTTTTACTCTGTGCGCCAAACCAGGTTTGGTTTCTTTGTTCACCGTCCTTTGGTGGTCTTCTGCACAGAAGCCCTCCTTAGGCGCCTGAATGTCTGAGGGGGACAGGATGTGAGGGAGAGGGTTGAGACTCCCTGCACAGGGTCTCCTTGAATACCCATGTCACACTCTGTATGATTGGCTGTATGACAGCCACCCTGCTGTGTGATTGACAGCCAGGCTGTGTGAATGGGGGAAAACTGCATAAAAAGGAGGTCTCTGGGACTGAGAAGTCAGAGTCACCACTGGATCGAGAGAACCAAAGAACAGCTGACAGAAGAGGATCTCTACAACGACTTAACCTCCAGGTGAAGCTCTGCTGTGGGTCTGAATCTCCAAACTTCAATGACAGGGAAGATCTGCAAGGAATGTTCTCCCCTTGAGTGGTGGGACCAACCAGTTTGCCAATCTGCAAGCCAGGCCTCCCTCCTCTGGTTGAATTTGCTGTGCACAGCTACAGTGAACCAGATAGCCAGCAGGACCGGACCCTGCTTGGGTTTAATGAGCGCACCTTTTATTTGTTGCTTTGCTCTGCTGCTGGGTTCTTCCCTGGGCACTGCAGGACCCTCCAGTCTTCCTGCTTTCTGTGTCAGTCAGACAGTTGCTTCAGGAAGCGTGAACCTGCAGCACCTGCCAGGAACGTCCGCCTCAGCTATAGCCTTCTTCTTCATTTAAGGTACTGTTCAAACCCGGTTGTTCGTTCGTCCGACCGTGGTGAAAGTGTGTGAAACCTTTCGCCAATCCGAGGGCTTGTCATTCTCTATTCTTTAAAGTAACTTTTCTTCTGACGAACTTTATTCTGAACTCTTGGCAAAAACCTAACCGCGAACTACCCTGAACTGTGTGATCCTCTGCAAAGACTTTGGTCCATTGACTTTGGCCCAGGCCTCTTGATTTGATTTCCTCATGGTAGTTACTTTTTCTAGATTGCCCTGCTTACTTACTTGTTGGTGCTGCTCAACTTTTGCCTAACCTTGTCTTTCCCTCCCTTTTGAATTGCTGGAGTGCCATTTTGCTCACACTTCCTTTTGAGCTTAACTTTTCCAGAATCTATTGGGTTAGGGTGTAGAATATTAACAGTGTGATTTTTCTACTGATGAACTGTTCTACAACAGATGTGTAAATAAATGTATATTTTTTTGCTCAGAAACCTTGAGTCAGTGTTTGTTTGATCCATAGTAATTGCTCTCCTTTGTGTAACTATTGGTACTGCTCACTTTACTCTTGAGATAAGTCTGGCTGCTCAGCCATCGCTACCACTTTACTGTGTAGTACAGGCTTGCACAAAAGGTGAATTTGTACTGTCACTTGTAGTCTTAATTTTGTGTGGTGTTTCCAAAGGGTAGTGCATATGATTCTGCCTAACAATGGCTGTATTGTCTACCCCTGGCTTTGTATGCCCTTCAGAATCAGCCAGGTTCAGACCACCACCTCACCCTGCACGAGCTAGTAACAGGGCAGTGAATGAGAACACCCCTTACACCTCCATCTAGGATCAGGAGCAATACCCAGAGTCTAACCAAAACTCTAGGTGATGAAATGCATGATTATTTGACATGTATGACTACCAGTATTTCTTTCATTTCGGATCTAGTCAAGCATCAGGCGGAAGGTCTAGGAACATGGAAGAAAATAATTTGGCGACCAATCCGAGTGAACCATTACCACCACCTAAGTTATATGTTGGGAACCTGATTCTGATTAAAAACTTCACCCGGAATTGGCAAGAGCCTAGATTCAATGGCCCATTCCGTGTTGAGGAAGTTTACCCTTCTGCTGTTAAGGTTTTCGGGAAGACGAGCTTGGTTGCCTCTGAATGACATGAAGATTTATAAAGGCGATACCCTCCCTCCCACTGTTGTTGATCTAGAAGCCATACAGGAATAAGAATTTCTGTGTCTGCAGACTCGATCGATGACTAAGAAGAAGGACGATAAAGCACAGAGTGACTAACACGTACTTTATTTGGACTGGAATTCAATAGACACTCCTTATATATTTTAGCAGGCAGTGCAATTACTTGCAGAGAAATTACATAGGTTGAAAGGAGCTTTTAGAAATATATTGAAGCAGTGAATAATGCATCAGAATTATGCCTAAATGTCACTTCTTGATCAGAAATTGGAAGAGAGATCAATATCTAGATTCATTTCATGGAGAATATCTGTTTTAAGTGATAAAAATACATGGTACCTGCAAATAGTGACATCCATCTGCTTGTGGTTGCTGTCTTTGTGTTCATACTTCAAAATTACCCTGCTCTTGTTAGAAGAGATGTAAATATTCATACTTTTTTACAGGATCCTAAAAACGGTCCAGTGATAAGAAGACTCCTTATTGCTATAATTGAACAAATTGTACAGTTACACATGTAAAAGAAGCTCAATGTTTGTATTAAAAATGATTAATGAAGAATACAACACGATTATAGAGAGTGCAAGAGTTCAGCAAGCAGTAGGACGGCACGAGAAATAGTTGCCCATATTTCTATGCATAATATATATTTGCATAATTGTTCTCATTATCTTTTTGTTCCTTATTTTTCACAGTCTCGATTATCTTAATTGTTCTACCAAATAAAGAATTACTATGTTTTTCCCCACTATGAGTAGGAATGATGACAATTTCTTTGATCTATATGGGTATGTTAGGTGACATAAAAGAGACACAGAGGAGGATAATGAAGGGATAAATACCTATCTAGATAATGCAGCTCACCTGGGGAATAACATGTGGTATCAGCACATGAAAAATGTGGGGGAAAGAGGATCTGATGAGAGTTGCTATGTCTGCTCTCTCATCCCCTATGCCATGAATACAGTAAGGACTTTCATTTCAAACGAGGTATAAGCATACAATGCAAAATGCCTCAGCCATCTTGCAGCATGTACTACTCAAGGACAGTTCCAAGGAAGCTGGGCGACTTTGCGATGGAGATCAAGATGGTTGTTTGCATTCCAGCTTGACTATATCAAGACCATACGAATGAAGAAGGAGCCTGGATCGAGACATCCCATGTGGGGGATAGAAATAAAATTACACTTACAGAATTCAAACATGGATATTCTGGAAGTGGAAAAATGTGGCATGCCAAATTACTTCTTGCCCATCCACGCCAGTTGCAGAGGCTTATAATTGCCTCGTGTCTGCATCCTCTCTCAGCCGTGCTACTGGCGCACAACTCTGTCACGGTTTGCTGGCCATGTTTGAATTCTGAGGGGACAGATGTGTTCGCCCAATCCGGAACTGCAGATTTCTTACAGAGAAATGCTTATATGTAAATAACCAGGTCCTGAAGAAGATGACACCAATACGAAACCGCTTGAACAATTGTAATTATGATGATATCCTTGAAGTTGTGTTAGGATGAACTTGTTACATTTTGCTTACACCTGTTTAAGCAGACAGGGTTCTGTGAGCGTAATTTTATTTCTATTCCGCACGTGGGATGTCTCGATTTTTAGTATCCAGGAGTGACTTATAGATGCTCCTCGAGCCGGCTATATAGTTGGTTTATAAAGCTATGCGAAACTCCCCTTGGCAGTATTAATCTTGAGAACACATATGAGACAGGATTAACTAAGTATACTTGTCTGCAACATGGCTGAACCGTTCAAAATCTGCAGGGAACTAGCCAACCCTTCCACAGTATCCTCCTCCCCTATTCCTTCTCAGACTCTCTGCAACGCATGGGCCACTCATTTCACCACCAAAACTCTGGACATTTTGAACAGCCTTGTCACTCAATCTCCAAGTCATGTCTTACCCCCTTGGCCTCCCTTGGCCGCTCAGCCTCCTCCTTCCTCCTTCTCCTCCTTTGCCCTTGACTCACCGGAAGAAGTGAACAGAGTTGTCCGCTCCATGAAGGTCTCTTACACACAGGTTTATGCTTGCTCATCCAGAACCATCTAGGACAACATTGGCTCTCTTGCCCCTGCACTCGCTGATCTCTGGAACCACTCACTTGCTACTGGTTCTTTCCCCTCCTCCCTCAAGCACACCCTTGTGACCCTCTGCTTAAAAAAACATCAGACCCTACCTGTCCAGCCAACTACCGCCCTATCTCCATCACCCCCTTACTGGGAGAAACTGCTGGAGATATTGGCCCTGTCCAAACTCAACTCTCACACTGAACTTGTTGATAGTATCCACGACCCTCAATCTGGATTCTGAGAATCCAGAGGAAGAAAACTGCTGTTCTGAACACCTGTGAAGAACTCCTCGCATCCCTGGATTCCAACTCCCCTGCTGTCCTTATCCTTCTTGATCTGTCCTCTGCATTTGACACAGTAAACCACTCCATCCTCAATCACAATATGATTTGTTGGCCTTCTAATATGGCTGCCCCTTGTGCTGAAAGCCCCTTTATTGATGTGCCTGGCCTGCTCCCGGTGCCATTGGCTAGTTTTCCATCATTAGACAATCGAACTAACTTGGAGGGGGGAGCCGGTCCGTCTGCTCTAAGGCTCGAATCAAAGGCTATGTCTGTCCCTGTCTGTGCCTGGCCTGTTACTTCCTGTAGGCCTCTCAATCCACATGCCAATGTAGCTCGCTCCTCCACTCACATCGCTCTGTCAATGGATGCGTTCGCAAGCTGTTCCATCAGGTAACATCAGTGACTTCCCTAGCCTCTGACCCCCTCCCTTGAGACTAACTAAGGAGATAACAACGGAGTGACCCCACGTATAACGTTGCTCTTGTTTCTTCTGACACAACCTACCATGATTTTTGCCCAATCCTCTGCAGTTTGGCGCTGTAACCTTGTTACACCTCTGATCTTGGTGTGCCTTTTTAACTCGTATCTGTGCCTATCTGCCATCCGAAGGTTTGTTTTTCTTGCAAATAGTTCTAACACGGCTACCTCCTTGCTCCACTTATGCTGTGTTAATGCCTATCTGGTGCACCTACTGCCCCTCTCCTCTAGGCCAACCTAAAATACCCCCTGTATACACTCTGGGCCTGCTACACCATCCATCACTCCCCCTTGGCTATACCAAGGAGACCTGAAGGCACCAGCTCCATTATCAGCCCTCTAACACTTCCCAAACCCTCCTAATCGCACCTCCCTTCTCCTCCTACCCTCACCCCACTGTGATGGCTGCCTTAAGACTGCACTGCAATCTCCTCCTACTAGCTTGCCCTTGGCATGCTTCCCACCCACCTGTAACTGCATATTGCACCACGTACCATGAGGTGAGGCTTTTCAAAAGTGTGTTCCCAAAAATATGTCGCGTTTTACCTACCTATTAACAGCATATTTTGATATAGCACCCCGCACCATGAGGTGAGGCTTTTCCAAAGTGGGTTCCCAAAAATATGTCTCATTTTACCTACCTGTGACTGCATATTTTGATGTAGCACCCCGTACCATGAGACAACGTTTTCCAAAGTATGTTCCCAGATGTATGTCGCGTCTCACCCACCTGTAACTGCATATTTTGATGCAGCACCCCATTCCATGAGGCAATGCTTTCCAAAGTATGTTCCCAAAAATATGTTGCGTTTTACCTACCTGTAACTGCATATTTTGATGTAGCACCCCGTACCATGGTGTGAGGCTTTTCCAAAGTGTGTTCCCAAACGTATGTCACTGCATATTTTGATGTAGGACCCCGTACCATGAGGTGAGGCTTTTCCAAAGTGTGTTCCCAAAAAGATGTCACGTTTTACCTACCAGTAACTGCATATTTTGATGTAGCACCTCGTACCATGAGGTGAGGTTATTCCAAAGTGTGTTCCCAAAAACATGCTGTTAGGCAGAATCACATGCAGTACCCTTTGGGAACACCACACACAATTAAGACTACAAGTGTAAGTACAAATTCACCTTTGGTACAAGCCTGTACTACACAGTAAAGTTGTAGCGATGGCTGAGCAGCCAGACTTATCTGAAGAGTAAAGTGAGCAGCATCAGAAGTTACACAAAGGACAGCAATTAATATGGTTCAAACAAACACTGATTCAAGGTTTCTGAGTAAAAGAATATACATTTATTTACACCACCAATTATAAAACAGTTATAAAGCAGCAGAAAATCACAATCATGATACACTACAATAACCCCCAATAAATTCTGGATATGTTAAGCTCAAAATGAAGTGTAGGCAAAATGGCACTCCAGCAATTTAAAAGGGAGAAAAAGACAAGGGGCCTCATTCTGAGTTTAGAGATAGCCATGGCGCTATTTGCACCATGGCTGCCTCCAAATCCGGGTCCGTGTCCGGTCTGGGTGAATAGGGGTTTACCAGGACATTCCGACCTGTGCGGACCCGGTAAGTCCCCATTCAACCAACCATTCCCCATTCCCATTTGAGCCCCCGTACGGCTCAATGGGAATGGGGAAGGTGCTAATTAAAGGCCCTTAAATTACGGGCCTGTTATTAGCACCCTGGTTCCTTAGCGGGACCCGCAAAGGGACCTCGGAATTGGGTGCTAAGGGTTTAACGGCACCGGTCTCCTTACCGGAGACCATTAACCCTTACCGCCGAACTCGAAATGAGGCCCAAGGTTATCCAAATCAATAACACCAACAAGTGATAGGCAGGGCAGTCTAGAAAAGGCTTACTACAACTAGGATTCAAGTCAATAGGCCTGGGCCAATGTTAATGGTTCAGAGTCTTTGCAGAGGATTACACAGTTCAGAGTAGTTTGCGGTGAAGTCTTTGCCAAGAGTTCAAAACGAAGTTGGTCAGAAGAAAAGTTATTCAAAGGAGAAGAGAAGGACAAGCCTTCGTAGTGGTGAAAGATTTCAAACACTTTCACCGCGGTAGGACAGAACGAACAACCCGATTTGCACAGTACCTTAAATGAAGAAGAATGCTGTAGCTGAGGCGGTTGTTACTGGCAGTTCCTGCAGGCTAACGGTTCCTGAAGCGACTGTTGTGGTGACAAGAAGGAGGAAGACTGGAGGGCCCAGCACTGCCCAGGGAAGAAGCCAGCAGCAGAGCAAAGCGCTGAATAAAAGGTGCGCTCATTGAAACCCAAACATACGAGAAAGACCATTATAAAAAGAAATGGCGAATAAACCCGACCGGAGCCAAATAAAATCAAAAGGGGTCCAGCGAATTAGAGTTTGAGGCTACCACCATAGCCTCTAACAGTACCAAGGCTATTTTCATAGCTCGCAGTAGAATAAAAATGGTAGATACCACTGCCACCAGCCAAATCGTAGAGAAAGGGGAATGTTCCATGAGAATCAGACAAAAAAGGATAACTATTAACCCTTCCTGTACTCTATTGGAAGATAGTTTGTACTGGGTCTGTAAATTTAAAAGGACGAGTAAAATCAATGGCAACTTTACATGTTCTGAGAGACAGGAGTCAGTCCCAGAAAATGGAGTTTAATAGTGGGAAGTCTAAAAAGACAACCCTGTGTCATTACACTAAAGGTGCTGTGTGACACAAAGTAAAAACACAATGCCTATGGAGTGGGTGAGACTCCATAGTCCATGAGCAGAAAATGTACAACACACAGCAAAACACATGTAAGAGTGGGAAAAAAAGGCTCCCACTTTACCAGGTAAAAAAATAAATCCTCGAAATCCAGCAAAGCTGCTGAGGGACTCAGTGGGTAAGGGAAATTAGCCATCTGGAGAATTCTCCCTAAAACATGCCAAAGTTTGCTTTGACCTGTAACTGCATATTTTGATGTACTATCATGCACTATGTGGTGAAGGTCCTTTGCACTGTAATCAATGCAAACTAACTCTGGAAGCCTTCACCTTGCAATCTACTCATGTTATGGCTGTAACAATGCTACCACTGTACATAACTAATGTAACCAACCGTCTTAAGCTAAAAGCGCCTAGATGGCCCTGGGTTTTGTGCGCTATACAAATGTCAAAATAAATAAAAATAAATAAAGGCTTCATGACACACTTCGTATCTCGGAGCGGGCACTGGACTGGCTGACCTCCTTCCTAACTGACCACTCCTCCCATGTCATGTTGGCCACCTTCTCCTTTCCGACTTCCTACTCCACCTGTGGTATCCCCTAGGGCTCTATCCTCTCACCTTAGCTCTTTAACATCCACCTTATTCAGCTGGCACTCTTCATCTCCTCCTTCTCCCCCAAATTCCAGTGTTATGCAGATGACACACAACTCTTCTTCAAACTTCCTGCTGACCCTCTTGCACCTTCCATCATCCCTGATTGCCTTTCCGCCGTCCAGGCCTGGTTCACTTCCAATGATCTCTGCCTCTAAGTCAGCAACATGGAGATCCGTCCCATTAGGACTCCTGCTCCCGACTTCTTCCCCTCACTCTGGCCTTCTTTCTTTGGGTTCTCCCCCCGCCTCCCTCTTCTGAAACCAGAAACCTCAGAGTCATCTTCGACTCCTCTCTCTCCTTTCTCTATCACACTCCGGACATTGCAAGAAGTCCCACTTTCAGCTCTTCCTTCTTAAAGGAATTCTACTTTTTCTCACCTTCCCCCAGAAGCTCAATGTCACCCGAGCTCTGGTTCTCTCTAGGCTTGACTATTGCAAAAGCCTCCTCCTGAATCTACCTTCTTCCACTCTGCGACCCCTCCAGCTAATCCAGAGTAGGGCAGCAAAGCTTATGGTAGGACTCAATTCCAGGAAGCACATCTCTATTGCCCTTAAAAGTCTTCAATGGTTCCTGATTGCTTCACGGATTGAATTCATTTCCTTCTGTATCATCCACTAGGCTGTCTGGGGCCGGGAACCACACTATGTGCAACTCTCTCTTACTAAATAATCGCCCTCTAAATCTCTGCGATCCTCTGGCACCAAATCTTTGTATGTAAAGCATTTCGCTAAACAGAGGGCAGGAGGTCAATCACTTTTCTCACCTCCAACACTGAATCGCTGCCATCTTGTCTCTCTCCTCAGCACTTGCCTCACCTCACCCTCCACCCTGGAGGCTCACACTTACCTTACATTGCTCTTCACCTGTTGCTCTCCCATGAGCACCCCAGCATCTATCCCAGTCCCCTCCCTTCTGCGCTTGCACGTTCTGAATACTCAAAAGTAGTAGGATCGTCCCCCACCCCACTGTATTTAATATTGTTTATGTATTTTAATTGTTTCTCATCCCCTTGTCCCCTCCCTGTTGCCATGTGGGCGCTTTGAAACAGTATTTACTTCTTGTATAAGCGCCTAACGAGCAATAAATAAATAAATAAAATTATCAGGCTTGTTGTATACTGTATGGTGTATTTTATCATCTATGTACATGCGCTGCTTTGAATTGTTTTTTATAGGCAGCACTCGTTTTAAAGAAAATGTGAATATCTGTTAAATGCATTTCATATTAAATATCTTTGTATTTGGTATTTTTTCATATTTCTACATGAAGATGTATTCATTATTTCTTCATAGCAGAGTTGACTAAATTACTAAGTGTGAAGCCTCTGGCTCTATTATAGAATTGTGCTTAAGTGGCTGTAAATAAAGCCTGATGGTAACAACCCCCTTGTGTAGGTAATTACTTCTTCTCCGGTTCCCATCAGTGATGGAGACAACCTTTGTATGAATGTGAGGCAGTGGAGATAGGCTGGGTGAGCTATGTTAGACAGAGTGAGCTTAGGTGGGCAGGGTATACATGGGTGAATGGGTATTGGAGGGAGTGAGCTAGGGTAGGTTGGTCTGTGTCTTCAGGGGTAAGCTAAGACCAGTGGCAGTGGTGAGCTCGAATAGTAGAGTGTTTCATATAGACAGGTGTTAGCTTGGGTGAGTGGAGGGGAAGGCAGGGGTGAGCATTGTTTGGTGCATGGGTCAGCTATGGTGGGTGGATGAAGGTAGGCAGAGGAAATACTGGGTGGGTGGGTTTGTTATGTATTCAGGGTTGGCCTATGGTGGTTTTCTGGTTGTAGATATGTGTGGGCTACGGTGGGGGAATGAGGGTATTGGTAAGCTGTGGATGAATAAGGCAGGCAGGGGTACCGGTCATTTATAACCACACTGTTTGCGAGAGACACACCAAGTCCACTGAAACATATGCAGCATTTTTACTCACTTACTAATAACTTTCATGTAGAATCTCATTTCCTCTATAGGTAACACAACAACTTCTAACTGTTCGTTATTAACATTTTTTCAACCGCCAAAGTCTGTGGAGAGAGGCCCGAGACTGTGGACAACACTCAACCAAAGAACGCTCCCATTTCATCTATTCATTTCCACAGAACCTCAACACGGAATGGTCTACTTTATTATTTGTTTAAAAAATGTCAGCTGTTATGGCATTCTCCCCAGAGGTCACCGCGTTTGGGAGGAGGCAGAGGTGGGCATCAGGATGAGGAAAAAGGGGAAGGATGAGCTGGAAGCTGTCAAGTAGCCATTAAGGATGATTGGTGTGGTGGATCCTCACCACAGTAGGGAGTATGCCAAAAGATTGGACTGTCCATGTACACTGCACTAAGTGTGGGATCACACTCAGTCATGGCAGATGAGGGGAGCCCTATTTTAGTATAAACTCCATGTGGCAACCCAATGCCACAACAAACCTCTGCCCAGCCTTTCAAGGTCCCTCTTGCACAGTGGGATCCTACTTCCACATCACAGGCCATATGGATTGATCCATTACTTTTGAGATCCACAATCCTTTGTACATAATGTAATGTGATTATGTGCAGGGGGAGCAGTCCCAGAGTCCCTTCAAGACCACAATTCATGTGCTTGTAAAGATCTGCCCCCTTTCATAATATCTTTGCATAACTGCCCTAGTTCTATCTCCTCCTCCGATTGCCATTTTTATTTGTGTTGTGTGCTGGTTAAAAATAACAAAATGCAAAAACCTTAAAATATACAAAACAAGGTTGTTTTCAGAACTGCCTTTTCTGATACTCTAAGCACCAATCTTTACCGAACCAGAGTAAGGAATATCCTCTTTCGTGGTTCTCCCATAGATGTCAACAGATATGCGGGCATGTCCATAGTCAAGGTGTACAACTATCAGGCAAATGAATGGCAAATAATACAAATCCAAACTCTGTTTTTTAAACCAACAATTATCGCTCCTAAAAAGGCATTCAGTGTATCTCTTTGCACAAAAAGGAGTTGCACTGCATGAAGAATATTGCCCAGAAAAGCTCATTGGCAGGGTCAGTGAGATGTACCATGACGAAAGTTGGCATTTTTAACAGATGGAATTTAATGGTCATGAAGAAATCCAGAGTGAGGTTCATTCACATTAAACGTGGCTTTTTCATTTTGGGCTTGAAGTCCCTTGATCTTGCTTTTGAGCAATTCTGGGAAAGATAAATGTGGTTTCTGCGAAAAGAGACATCAAAGCTGCAAAGTTATCTTCAATGGCAAATTACAAAGGTATGCCAGTGACATATCCTAAATGATTACTTAAATAATTAACAATAATCATGTGCAGCTGTTAACAACTTACCATGCTGATGACTCATTGGTAACACCTGACTCCACTTCATGGCACACATTTCATACCGCAGCACCTGGAAGCAAGCACATTTCATCAAAAATCCAAGCCTCTTGTCATACACCTCCAGCCAATGAACCCATGAGTCCCCAGTGACCCACACAGTCTTCTTGTTGAGCTCTATGTATTCACCAATGCAGAAAATTAAATCAAAATGTGCTTGTTTTCTGAAATTGAACTCCCCCTCCCTAAAAAGAACACTTGATTTGCTAGGAGTCCCGATATCCATATGCAACCGCTTGTGTTTGTGGGCATCAAGAGTCCTCTTTCACATGCGATCTCTACAAACAACTGCAAGTATCCGCAGACATTGACAAGGGACACGCAGGTTCCCTTCTTCTCATTCTATTCTCATATGTCCAATTCAGTGTGATGGACTGGATTCAAGCAGCCACAAAAGCATCCACTAATCAAACGCACCAAGCCTTCATCTAACCTTCTCACCTCATCTTAATAATTCAGATGTGTCTTTCACCTGACAGAGTGCACTTGTGCGGCGAATCCGCATATGCTCTATCACAGACTATCTAGGCAAACCTCTGCAGATGTACTTTTCCAGGATCAGCACCTACATTTCGGAAGACATCCACAAGATAGGTCTAACAATATATTTCAAAAAAGTTTTCAAGCATACCTGAAGCAAAATGGTACAATTTATTTTTGTTGAATTAACACTCTATTTACACGTCAAATGGTAATTACTTGTGAGATAAGTAATGAAAAGAGCTAAAGCATTTAAACTTTCCTTTGCTGTCATTATTTGCGTATACTTTGACTAGTAGTGCACAATTCATATGGCAAGTTACGCCATTCCACAGATACCAATCACACTATTTGTAGAATTTCCTTATAGTACAATTGGCACTTTAAACTTGAATGAAATAAAAGCTGTAATAATGACATTCGTATCTTACCTTTTATATTTCATGATTATTTTCAAAATGTCAAGAGATGGCACGTGCTACTGCATGTAACACATCTAATTTATATGTCACTTTTTCAACTTTTGCAGGTTTTGAGATTATTTACATTTCACGCTACTGTCATAGAAACATGGAAATATAGGCATTAACAATGTTGATAAGAGACATATTGTAGGCAGATTTAAATGTGTATGTTGTTATTAGAAGATGTAGGCTTCTATTTTACCATTAGGCCCAATTCAGCTGAGAAGAAAATCCATTTTGAATTGTGTGTCAAAAAAAGGTGATGGTTATAGGTGACAAGCTGTGGCTTAAAACTAGATTGGTGACTCTTACTTTTATCTTCGCATTCCCATTAAAACATCTTCCCATTACACCCTTCTATGAGAAAGTCCTTTCTGGTAAAGTTAGGTCAAAATGGAAGTTTATTAAATGGTTCCTGGCTCAGAAAAGGGGACATTCTATTGGAGGCTACCTTCAGGTATATAAGTTAAGTGTGATACCAATTATCCTATATGGCCTTGAGGTCCTAGCTGTGAATCATGTATTTTCTCTAGAGAGGCTTGAAGGTAAATTGTGGAGAGCTGTATTAAGGATAAGTAGAACTGTCCCAGTAGAAGCCATAAGTTGCAAACTTGGGCTTACCTCTTTGCTCACCTTGTGGAAAATCCAGTGTTGCAGATTGTATGTAAAGATAATGCTCACTGGGGATTTGGTGGATACCCTATGGATATCATTGTGAGAGATTTTCGTGTAAGTAATGCAGATACATCTTTACTGGCATTACGAAACATGGTTAAGGAATTCCTTCTGATTAGTGATATGGAATTACCTTTCAATTCTGATATGGAACTTACTGTTTTATATTTGAAGTTATAAACTAAACCTATGGAGTGGGATCTGACAAAAAATCTTGAGACACCTATTTATAAAAAACAATGGGCCTCATTACACGTCTGGCGGTAACTGAGGTGATAAAACCGCCTGGTTACCGCCGGACTCGTATTACCATTCCACCTCTGTGAGTTCCGGAATTACCGGGGCATTACAACCCCGGTGACCCGGGAATTCCGGAGGCGGAATGGTGTAAATCCCCATTCCCATTGAGTCCAATAGGACTCAATGGGAATGGGGATCATGGAAACACCGGGACCTCTCGTGATGGTGCCGGTGTTTCCTCGTCTGCCTGCAGGCGGGCGGTGTTAAACTCGCCAGGTCAGACCTGGCGGGATTGACGCCTCCGCCTGCAGGAGTCGTGATCACCCGGTATGGAATCAACGGTGGCAGTGGGTTTACCGCCACCGTTGTTTCCATACCGGGTAAGGTGTAATGAGGCCTGGTATGCATTGTTAAGGTACTGGGCACATAGCGATGTATCAAGAAATATTAGGTTGATTAGACCTTAAGCGAAAAGAACAGTTTTCATGTTTTTTTTTAAAGATGAATAGATTTCTTTCACATCGCAAGTCTGCAGGTAGCTTATTCTATGTGATTGCTGCTCTCACAGGGTAATAACTGTCTTTCCCCTTGACTCCATGCAATTTTGGGCATTGCAGACGCATATGATATGATATGGTATGATATGGCATTTATAACGCATTTATACACAAGTGCCTATAGAGTTTTTCGATTTAGTGTTCCGGATTCATGCTTGGACATTGATGTGTGTTTTGAGGTAACTGGGTGCATCACCAAACAGACATTTGTGTGTCAAGACGTTGGTTGTGAACTCTATCCTTGTTTCCACAGGAAGCCAGTGGAGGTCTCTCCTATGCTGCAAGATATGCTCATATTTTGACACATTTTTTACTACTATCACAGCATCATTTTGTAAGATCTGTAACCTCTTAATACAGCCTTTACATTACTTGCTCTGCCAAGTAGTGCATTGCAGTAGTCTAATCTTGATAGGACCAATGCCCTTACTAATGTAGCACAGTTTACTGTAGAGATGAAAAGTTTTATCAGGCGTATTAGCCTGAGATAGTAGTGGACACTCTTAGTCACACTAGCAACTTGAACATCTGCCTTAAGTGATGCCTCAATAGTAACCCCCAATGTTTTTACTTTGTTGACTACTTCAATGTCATGATGGTCGATGTATAATTTTTTGTAGGCAATTACTAAAATTTCTCTTATTTTGTCAGAGCCAAAAATCAGAAGTTCTGTCTGCTGACCATTTAAACAGAGACCATTGTCCATCATCTAGATATGAATATTTTCATGTGCGGACGTGATCAAACCAGCATCTTTTTCAGAGTTACCGCTTAGTCTAAACAAAAGCTGGGTATCATCAGCGTCATTCGTAAAATATAAACCCATGGACTCTAGTAGGTCGCGTAGGGATCTCCAAAAAACATTAAACAATGCAGGGGCTAAACAAGCTCCCTGTGGAACTCCACATGTAGTCTGTTTTGAACTGGCGGATACATTTTGCAAAGTGATTTTAGATTTCCTGTTACTTAGAAATGATTGGAACCATTTTACTGAGTCAGGAGAGCAGTGTCCATTTTCTTGTATACATTTTAAGAGTTTTGTGTGAACTACAAGATCAAATGCCGCCAAAAGATATAAAAGCATCAGTTAGCCAGCTTTACCGTCATCTACTACCTCTAGCATTTGCAAATGTAGGTCTACCATAGGGGTTTCAGTCCCATGTGACTGTGACGCTTTTCAAAAAATCTGGTATACCATTGAGCAAGAAGGAGGCATTTATAAAAACGAGTTAAAAACGGTGCAAATATATCCAGGTGTTGTAAAACAATCTGAGAAGGTAAAATATCAGTTTCACAAGAGGAAGGACGCATCTTTTTCAAGGTTTCAATCAAAGAGTCAGTAGTTATAAGTTCAAACGAAAACAGAGGATTGGTAAAGGTTTTAGGTTGGGTAGTAAAATTATATTGTACCTTCGTTTTAATGTGCTGCCTACTCATGAGCATACTGGAACTTGGGCGGGTATACCATATAAGGTAAGGAAGTGCCAATTGTGTGCACTAGAGGTAGAAACTGCAATGCGTAGTCTAACTGGTTGTCAAGCCTTAGCACATTGCCACCTTAAGGGTTACAAGTATTTGGTAAATTCGCCAGCAATGGTCACAACGAACCAATTTCGGTCTGTATATTCTCGACTGAGTCTTTAGTTATCACTGGTGCTGCATACTATATGTGGAAAATAGCAGCCAATTATATTCTTTAAAAACGTAGATTGGCTTCCAGTTTTAGGTGGTATTGATAAGGTATTGATTTGTGGTCGTTCTCAGAACTGGTGTTTCTGTTACCTGCTCGTGATTTTAGATAGTTGTAGTATATATTTTGAATAGCATGAATGTGTTGACTAATTATTATGATATTTGTGCAATGCATGATTGAATGTGCGATTTTGTTTATCATTGCTCAAAAGGTTTACAGGCCGATTCATGGAATGAATGTGCGCTGAAAATATCGGCGCAAGCGGCCAAATATGTGCGAATCGCAGTGCAAGTGCGAAAATCGCAGGGAAACCAGCGCACATCGATTAATGGAAGTCCGTGCACGAGAAAAATATTGGATGTGCGCTGAAAAAGTGCGCGGCGCACGCCGGCGCACAGGTCATCTAACGGCGTGCGCCACAGCCACAGCGAAATCGCACATAGCGCGGCGCATATAACAAAAGTATGCGGAACACGGGGCGTAACACTCGGAATGGGGAACAACCCGTGAAAATATGGGTGTCACGGGGGAAGTACAGGAGGCAAGTGTGCGGAACGCCCACACGCTCGCCTACAACACGTATTCATGGAATCCAATAGGGCAAAGCAGCGCACGGGCAAAGATGCGCACAAGCCCACACACGTCCGCCACAAGAATGCAGGCGGTAGCGTCCCTGCGCCTGAAATAAATGTGCGCCAAAATGTGCGCTAACAAAAAGCACCTATATACAGCTATGATGAATGTCCCATACTGTGGCCCTCTAGAACAAATGACGTGCAAAGGGGTACGCGACAAACACGGACACCCGCTGCGTGAAAAATAGCGTGTGCGTGCATTTCATGGTGTGCAGGAAGTACCAAACGCAATTGGCCTGGGTACGTGTATTTCGGGGTGCGCATGAAGTGTCACACGCAAATGCAGCAGGGTATGTGTATCTCAAGGTGCGCTTGAAGTGTCACACGCGAAAGCAGCAAGGTACGTGTATTTCAAGGTGCGCGGGAAGTTCCACACGCAAATTCAGCAGGGTACGTGTATTTCGGGGTGCGCGTGAAGTTCCACACGCGATCACAGCAGGGTACATGTACTTCGGGGTGCGTGTGAAGTTCCACACGCGATTACAGCAGGGTGCATGTACTTCAGGGTGCGCGTGAAGTTCCACACGCGATTACAGCAGGGTACGTGTACTTTGGGGTGCACGGGAAGTTTCACACGCGATCACAGCAGGCTACGTGTATTCCGGGGTGCGCGGGAAGTTCCACACGTGATTACAGCAGGGTACGTGTACTTCGGGGTGCACGGGAAGTTTCACACGCGATCACAGCAGGCTACGTGTATTCCGGGGTGTGCGGGAAGTTCCACACGCAAATACAGCAGGCTACGTGTATTCCGGGGTGCGGGGAAGTTCCACACGCGATTTCAGCAGGGTACGTTATTTCGGGGGTGCCGGGGAGTACTACATGTGAATTGTAGTGGGTGGGTCCTCCCAGGTGTTCCCTCTACACCCTCCACGGCTTCTAAAGGCAGCCCACACCTCAGGGGAGTACCCTGCACCCCTGGTCATATCCCGCAGGCAGCAAATCCACGATGGCCATGCCACACAGCCAACCCACATGTCACCTTGCACTACTGATCACCAACGCATGTCTCCCAGCACCCCCACCCCCCAGCATCCAGGGGCACCCTCCACCAAGCCCCCCACTCATGTATCCCAGCACCCCCACCCCCCAGCAGTCAGGGACACCTGCCAGTAGGCCCCCACTCATGTCCCCCTGCCCCCCCCACCCCCCAGCAGTCAGAGGCACCATCCACCATGCCCCCACTCATGTCCCACACATGTCCCCCTGCACCCCCGCCCCCCAGCAGTCAGGGGCACCCTCCACCAGGTCCCCACTTATGTCTCCCAGCACCCCCACCCCCCAGCAGTCAGCGACACCTGCCAGCAGGCCCCCACTCATGTCCCACACATGTCCCCCTGCACCCCCACTCCCCAGCAGTGCAGGGCACCTGCCAGGAGGCCCCCACTCATGTCCCACACATGTCCCCCTGCACCCCCACCCCCCAGCAGTGCAGAGCACCTGTCAGCAGGCCCACACTCATGTCCCAAACATGTCCCCCTGCACCCCCACCCCCCAGCAGTCAGGGGCACCCTCCACCATGCCCCCACTCATGTCTTCCAGCAGCCCCACCCCCCAGAGTCAGGGACACCTGCCAGAAGGCCCCCACTCATGTTCCCCAGCACCCCCACCCGCCAGCAGTGCAGGGCACCTGCCAGCAGGCCCCCACTCATGTCCCACACATATCCCCCTGCACCCCCACCCCCCAGCAGTCAGGGCACCCTCCACCAGGCCCCCACTCATGTCTCCCAGCACCCCCACCCCCAAGCAGTCAGGGACACCTGCCAGCAGGCCCCCACTCATGTCCCCCAGCACCCCCACCCGCCAGCAGTCCGGGACACCTGCCAGCAGGCCCCACTCATGTCCCTGAAGTGGGAGAATGGAAAAACAGGCTCCCGTCCTTACCCTCTCGCGCCTGGCCTAAAGGATCACGGCCCAGGCACCCGCCACGAGAAGAGTTTGCCCATCTACCAGATGACCAAATACCCTGGTACAGGAACATACGGATGTGTCCATCTGCCTGCCCAACAGCACGCCCTGCCCATGCTGACACCTGCGGCACGGATCAACTAGACTAAAACCAGTACGTCGTTAGAGATGCCATGACGACCTAGCCAACGGTCAGCACACCTGTGCAAATATACACACTGGACACTTCCGCACCAATCTACACGAAGAATATACTCAGTGCTATGACGTAGGCGACAGACATACTCACGGACGTGCATCTTTATTATTTTCCACATAGGCTCTCAAAATGCAGAAACGCAAGACGCATCATGAACTCATCTAAAGAGCTTGCTTACGCTTCTCCTAAACCCAGGTGCCATAATGAGAAAAATAACGAAGACATGATACTGGTCATAAGACAATATGTTACTATAACCTAAAGCGCCTGTGCACCAAACGGTTCCACCTATACACCAGGCCTAAGTAGGCCGCAAGCAAGAGCTCCCATGGACGTTAAAAGAACAAGAGTCAGGTTGCTGATCCTGCAGAATGAGCCCGGCGAGAGCAGACAGCCAAGGTCGTAATGTTGCAAACCCACATTCCGAAAGCAGACCATCAAGGGCACGATGTTGCAACCTCGCACGCCGCGCACCAACGTTAAAGTCACACCTGCAAAATTAAACCAGGCGCACAGTAGAAAAACAATATTAATAGTGCAAAGTCTGCCTCAAACACGGTCCCACCTCACGTGACCAAGCCGAACCTGACAGGATGCCAAGTCCAGGAGAAAGAAGGCGTCTGGATCCCTCGGTACAAGACACAGGCAGACACACTTAAAAGGCTCAATGGACATCTGCGACAGTGGGAGTAGTCGGCCTTCCAGCTCATGAATAAGTCCTCACATTGTCTGCACGTACTCATAGTGAAACATTGTTGCAAATGACAGGTACACCGAGAGCTGGGAACAGCGATGGTCCCAAGCTGGGAAGCTCACGGGCGCACCAATCAGAACATGGGGCTCTTATCACTGACGCCATTAATATTGACCAATCATCAGTAGTCTTCATGTAACAATTCTCATGTATCTAATTGTAGGGACAACCCAGATATATCACCTGACTCACCTTTGTCCACTAATATTGTTCTCTATACGTATGCTATACTAACCCTACCACTCGAGCAACCAATTAAGAGTGGCAATAGGTTTTTTGTTAAACTTTCTACGGTGACGCAAGTAGCGCGTCATACTAAGGTAAAAAGGGCCTGCGAACCCACGATTGTGTGTGTGTCAGGACGGACGCGTACGCTCCTTGACCCATCCCTGCCGTTTTTGTTTAATAAACAGCAGAGTCACCTCGCTTCTTGCGTGTGTCTCATACTCTATCTCATCTGGGATACACGGGAGGAGTTGGGGCCTCCCTGCCCGGAGGTCTGCGGACGGCCCGGCCGACCCCGGCAGAATTCCCCCCGACAAGTTGGAGGCACTGATCCGCCTTTTTATTTTTTTTTACTTTTTCCAGGCACTCCGGTTGCGAGGAGGCCCGGCGGCGCGGCCCCCTCTGCCGTCGCCCCCTTCTGAGGACTACAGGACCATCGCAGAGCTGCAAGAAGACCGGACAGCGCAATCCGGATATTGGCCCTCGGGAGCCGGTTGAGAAGTATCCCGCCCGCGGTTGGCGAGTGTCCAGACGTGGTCCAGACGAGGGGAGGTGACGAGCCGCTTGGAGGGGTGCACGCAGTCGAGCGGCCCCGCATCAGGAGAACTTGGTGAGCATGCCACGCACAACAAGCAATGTGAAATTGTGAGGGACGGGGGAGGAGTTAAATAAGGGAGGCGGGAGGTGTTACACAGGTGCGCGGCGAAGGTTTGAGAATTTAGTGTTGGAAATGGAATGAAAGGTAGCCGAACAAGTGCGAGGGCAGTCGGCTACGTTACGCGAAGGGAGGAGGCGGAGCACGAAAACATCACATGCGGGCGCTCGTAGACACTGATTGGCCTAGGTCGCGACTATGTGTAAGGGTGTGTGGGTGTGCGTGGTTTCCTACGATTTGGCATTTATTGATCAATGAGTAGATGAGGATCCCTATTGTTCGAGCAAGAAACTCGATAGGTAGATGACGTTTCCCTGTAGGCGGTAGCTAAGTAGTTGCCCAATACGGAAGATAATTGGCTGGTTAAGCCCTCCTGTCGAGGGGCGTATCACACGCGAGGCGACGCAGCGTGCGCAGTCCGATTATATTATTGATTTGATTACCTTGTTCCAGGAGTGACAGGAAGACAGCTGTAGGGTTAACGGGGGTAGATTGAAAGTGCATTTTGAACTTAAAGAATATATGAAGAACTTATCAGTAGCTCGAAGAGATCGGTGACGTCACCAGTAGGGCTTTCATAGGATATCCCGAGCACAAGGCATCTTCCATCCTGAGATTGGTGGGGAAGAGAACTGTGGTAAGGAAGTGGAAACGGAGATAAACGGCAATGAGTTGATCGGGGAAAGGCGAAAACGGGGAACGTGGCTGCGCACGGAGAACGCCGGCCACGGCCAGTGTAGAAGGGGGAGGAGCACGTGGAAATAGGACGACTGTATAAGAACGTCACAAGGGGTACGCAGCTGCAGGGGGCTACGTGCGCCTCGGCCGCAGGGGGCCGTAAGGGTGTTGTATAATAAAAAGAAAGACAGAAGGAAATATACAAATGTAACATACCATATTTTCTATAATTTTTCTTAGCGGACTATCGTAAGTCCCCAAACTTACGGGGCCAGGTAAGCGATATAAGGCTGTATATTGTAAACTGCTAGTGAGATAAACTGCTACCAGATAAGGGAAGGGTAACAAGTGGAGCGCTACTATGTCATACGGGGCAGGATCGGGAGGGTGGGGGAACACACTCACTACCCCACTACAACACATCTGCACAACACTGCCACCCCATAGGGAGAAACAGATTAAATATAGCATAGAATGGACCCAGGGGACGGATAACAAGATGCTAACACCGTGGCCGCCTAATGGTAGCTTCGATCCATATGTCCTACATTTCATTATTAAACCATCTGCACAATACATATAAAGGGAAGAAGTTGGCAAACCATGTGGAGGTGTTTAACTTATGGAGGATGTTCCAGGGGTCCCGACCAGGACCAAATGGAATGTTCACTATGGGGGAAATACCGGAGGAAAAAGAGATTAAGGAGGGAGGAGAGGATGGGAAAAAGGGGAGTGAGGACCCAAAGAACACGGGGAACCGAGGAGAGGGAGGAGAAAAGAATAATAAAACAGATGAGATAAAAAAGGAACAGAGCAACGAGATACCCATAGCAAAGGGGGTGAAAACGGAGGGAGGGGGGTTGTACCCTTTAAGAGAACTAGGAGAAATAGAAAGAGGACAGTTAAGGGCGGCTGAGGGATACTCGAACCCGGCATACAGCCCTCCACCATATGTGGCTCATAGGAAGATGCCAGCAGGGGAGGGGAGGACTGGAGAAAACCAAACTGTGGAAATAGGAAACGATGAGTGGGTAGCTGCACAGATATTATTAAAATTACGGGGTTCATTAACAGGAGAAGAGAAGGAGGTAGTAAAGAAAACAGATGAGGATAATGCCAGGGATAGTGAAATGAGGGGAGAAGAGCTGTTACGACAACAGGAAGAGATTTTGGAGGAACGACTAGCAAAATTAAGGGATGAGCAGAATGAATTGATCAAGCAGCTTGAAAGGGAGGAGAAAGAGAGAGCGAGGAAAAGGAAAGAAGGTAAGAACAAATTGGAAAAAATACGGGAACGAACGGAGGAGCAAAGGAGAGAAGCCGAAAGGGTAAAAGCAGCAGCAGAAAGGGTATCAAGAGTAGTACTGCGAGAAAAGAAAAGGGAAGAAGAAGAAAAAGAAAAAGAAATGGCAATGTGGAAGAGGAGATTACTATCAGAAACAACTAAGAAATACGAAGAGGGGAGGGCGATGGAGAGTATAGTAGAAAGAGAAAAGGTGAAATGGGAAAGGAAGAAGGAGGATGAAAGAATATTAGAAAAGATGAGAAGTGAAGTGATGGAGGAATTAAAAAGGAAAAGGGAGGAAAATAGTAGGGAGATGGAGGAGAGAAATGAAGGAGAAAGAGAAGATAGGAGTAGGGAGAGTGGAGAATGGGGGAATGTATATAGAAACACAGAAGTAGCCACAACATCAGCACAAAGGGGAGTGGTTGATAAAGGAGAAACAAGAGAACTGGATCTAATAGATTTACAAACAGTAACGATCAAGGGGAAAAAGACCGAGTGGGGGTTGCCGTTTATGACTGACTTTTGCAGTGAGGAAGAAGAAGGAGTGGAGAAAAAAGGAAGTAACAGTGAAAGGGAAAGTCTAGATAAACTATACATCACCCGAACCAACACAGACTCACCATGGATCAGTAGGAGAATGGATGAACTGGAGAGAAGTGAGGAGGGAGAGCGAGGAATAGTGGAAAGACAAACACATGAAGCCGCACCATCCCCATCCCCATCACGCCCTCCCCCATTGCACCCTACATACTCAACCACCTCACGATCGTTACGCAAAATAAAACTCGCGCCCTTCACAGAAGAATTGACACCCTATGCATATCGGCTTAGAAACCTCCCTAGTCGCAGGCAGGAAAGACGAATAAACATGCCCACATTAAACACAGGAAAAGATGTAGAAGAAAAAGTTACGAGCAGGGGAAATACGGACGAAATTGAAGATGTAAAAGAAAGGGAAGAGGAGGAAGGGTGTGAGGACTCGGTATTATGGAACACAATGGGTGAAACGAGACATAACTTGATGCCACTTTTAGAGAGAGGAGGGGTTAGACCGCAGTATGTCCCTTGGAAGCATACCGATAAAGAAAATATAAAATGCAGGCTCCCATCATTGAGTGGAGGTGCGGGTAAGTGGATATATGAAATGGAAAAACACACCGCAGGACAGAAACTAGCAGTAGGAGATGTAAAGGGCCTGTTAATATCAATATTAGGGGATAGAGCGGGTGACATTTGGAAGAGAGCGGGATTCCATGGGGTAACAATAACAAACACATTGCACGATGGGGCACCATTCGCAAACTGCAGACATGCACTATGGCAGGCACTGAGGGTACAGTACCCAAACACATCAGCCATAGGAGCAATTACCTCTCACAAGATGCGTGAGAATGAAGATCCTGTTGATTATATCCAGGAGATCCAAGAGAAGTGGCGCATGGAAACGAGAGAGCAATGGGATAAAACACCAGCAATATTCTATCATATACTAGTACAAGGGCTCCCAGAAGGAGTTCAGAAACAACTAAAGAAAGTAGTGGGAATGGAAGCAAAACCATGGCCAGAAATACAACTTACTATAGTGCATCATTGCAGGACATGGCAAGGTAAAATGAAACAAAAGGAAGAGGACAGGAAAACGGAAGAGGCTAAACTAGTACAGAAAAAACTTACTAAATATACAATGGAAGGGGCACTAATAACTACACCCACAACAATGACCCAAAGCCCCACACAAGTAGTGGCTGCACAAGATTCCGCCCAAATACCGCCTTCACAGACTGTAACACAACAGGCGCCGCCAATACAACCATACATGACCAACATGGGAGGTGGACATACGATGGCAGGAGCTGGGTATTATAATTACAACAGGGGGAGAGGAGGATTTATGAGAGGGAGAGGATACGGATATAACACCCAACAACAGGTGGGAGGATTTACAAACCCCTTCCCCACAGGGCAACCAGTATACCAGGACAACACAGGGAGCTTTCCATGGCAAAGTAGGGAACCACCGGTGTGTTGGAGTTGTGGACTATTAGGACACATGTCACGCACGTGTAGAGTTAGACCAGGTATACCATCATGGAGTGAACAGGGACAACCAAGGCCCTCACAGGAACAGCAGGGCCTACAGCAACAGCAGACGTTGCAACAGGGAAATGAACAACAACAACAATTAACACAACAACAGCCACAGACGTATTCGCTGCCGCAACAACAGGTAGCGATGACACGGCAACCCCAAGCACAACAAACACAACTGGGTAGGGTGATGGTCTTGGGACACAAACCTTACACAGGAAATGGCCAATCATTGTACCCTCAATAGGACAGCCCACAGACGTCCTTGGTGTGTCCCATCCTGTCAGTAACACATAATAGTGCGGAGGAGCCACGCATAGAGGTAACGATAGGTGACAAAAAATTATCATTCCTTGTTGATACCGGGGCAACCCGGTCTTGCATAAGGGAAGGTAAATATAAGATGTCAGGCGAAGCCATGAACACCCAAGGATTCTCTGGGGCTAGAGGGTTGGTTCCCTTTACTGATAACATTCCCATATCTATTGGAGATTATGATCTGTCAGTTCCACTTTTATATTATAGTGCCTCACCAGTAAATATACTGGGGAGAGACATAATGAACAGGTTGAATATGACGATCTCCTTTACTGAGGACGGCATAATTTGCTCTACTCCAGGGATTAGCATGCTCGCAGCACGACAGATTATGCAGACATACTGCGGACAGACAGCGATTAGGGCGGAGCCAGTAGATGGCGAACTATTCCAGTATGGAACAGATATGGCAATTGCATGGGTGCCAGGGATAGAAGGGAAAATATGGAGGAGGCCAGCAACCTATCTGTTCAGACCAGAAACACCTGTTAATGAACTAGAAGGAAAGGTGATCTTAATGGACATTGAGAGCATTATTGCAACAGCTGACTACATTGCTGTACATGCCCAAGACAAAGAAGGAAAAGCATGGAGGGCCGTGATAGCATTAGCAGAAGGATGTAGGCTCACCCAGGTGTCAGATGAGGAGCTGTTCTCAGATGAAAAGGAAGAAGGTGAAATGGTGTTTATGATGAGTGTGGAAATATGGCTAAGAGTGGCTTACAAACAAGTAGCACAGAAAATTGCAATGGCACTTGAGGCACCTGCATGCACCCCAGTCCCCTTCTTTAAGGAGGATATGTCAAAGGTACCCAAATCATTGTGGACTACTGGCCCCTATGACGTGGGGTGCATAAAAAGTATAGGGGGAGTAAGGATAAAATTGAAAAAAGGTCCAATACTCCCCAGAGTAACACAGTACCCACTATCAAAAGAGGCAGATGAGGGTATATATGAAACCATAACGGCCCTTATAAATAATGGCATATTGGTCCCCTCGGAATCACCTTGCAACACGGCTGTGTACCCAGTGTGCAAGGCTAAAGGGGGGTCTTGGCGCTTCATACAGGACCTCAGGCCCTTGAACAACATAGTAGAAGCGGAATATCCCTTAGCAGCAAACCCGGCCACGATATTGTGTGGCATTCCAGCAGAGGCATCACGATTTACAGTGATCGACCTTAAAAATGCTTTTTTCTCAATACCATTACACCCAGACTCACAAGATCTGACGAGCTTCACTTACAGAAACACAAAGTGGAAACACACTAGATTGCCACAAGGGTATTGCAAATCACCCTCAATTTTCAATAGAGTGATACAGATGGATTTGGGTAACATTGAAGTGGAAAGCACAGTGTTGCAGTATGTGGATGACATAATAATTTGCAGCACGAATGAAAGAACATGCAGAGAGGACTCCTTAAAGATGTTGACAATATTGGCTGAAAAAGGTTACAAGGTAGACATGGAAAAGATACAGTACTGTCAAGAACAGGTACTTTACATTGGTCAACTTATATCCCAACATGGAAGAAAGATTGCACCACAAAGAGCACAGGCCATTTCAAACACTCCAATGCCACAAACTGTGAGGGAACTGCAGCAGCTCCTGGGGCTGTGCAACTATTGTAGAGCATGGCTGTTTGATTACAGCTCGTACATAGGACCCCTGCTTGAGGCGTTGAGGGAAGCTAATAAAGGGGAGAAAAAGCTGGGGTGGACAATGGAAATGAAAGAGGCTTTTGGTGAATTGAAAGATGCGATATCAACTGCTCCAGTGCTGGCATCCCCAGACTATGAGAGACAATTTTTTATATTCTCACACTGCGACTCAGCAGTAATGAAAGCAGTGTTGGCTCAAAAAACAAGCATGGGCTACAAACCAGTAGCATTTTACAGCGGCCACTTAGATCCTGTGATGTTAGGTCACTTCCCTTGCGAACAAGGTCTCGCCGCAGCTGCTTTTACAGTGGAAAAGGGATCAGCAATCACCATGGGGTGCCCAACTACCTTGTTTGTGGAGCATGCACTATTTGCGATATTGAATAAACCTAAGTCCACCCTAACCACGCAGAGAGCATCAGGTTATGAGATCATTTTATCAAGAGCTGAACTATCAATTGTTAGATGTAGCACGGTCAACCCTGCAAGGTTCATAGCAGAAGTAATTGAGGAGGGAGATTATGCCCATGACTGTACGGAAATAACTGAAATGTACTTATGTACTAGAAAGGTTGAAGAAAACGCACTGGAGGGTGGTGAGCTCTTATTTATTGATGGGTCATCAACTATCGATCAAGGGGATGGTATAAGGAGAACTGGGGCAGCAGTGGTAAAAATGATGGAGGTACCGGTGTGTGTGGCAATAAAATGTGTACGATTACCACAGCATTTCTCCGCTCAAGCAGCGGAGCTAGTTGCACTGATCTTGGCGTTGAAGGAAAGCTTTAACAAACGAGTGACCATATACTCCGACAGCGCATATGTTACATCCACTGTCCACTCAGGGCTGTCGAAATGGAGAAGAAGAGGGTTTAGGAGAGCTGATGGCACTCCAGTGCAACATGCTCTCTTATTGGCTGAACTAATTGAAGTAATAAATGACCCCAAAGAATTAGCTTTACTAAAATGCACCGCACACACCAATGGTGAAGATCACGTCTCGAAGGGGAATGCAGCAGCAGACGCACATGCGAAGTATGCTGCATACTTTGGTGAGATATGGAACCCCCCAGAGTCACAGAGAGGGAGAGGGAGGGGAATAGCTAAGGAGATGTTGATAAGAGAAGGGTACACCCATCTCCCAGCCACGCAGATTATGGAGCTACAAGCGGCTGCACCAATGGCCGAAAAAGAAATATGGGTAAAAAGAGGATGCACAATGTCACCAACTGACGCACTACGGCGCCAGGGTGGCACTGGAAAAGTTGTAATACCATTGGCACATTTGGACACTGCCCTGAGCCAACTACATCATCCAGCCCACACAGGCAAGGAAGTTATTGCAGCACGAATTAGGGAAGACTGGTTCTGCCCCGAGCTAAATTCTCATGTGTCAAACTTTATCAGTAATTGTCTCACATGTCAACAGTTTACGGCCGGCCATACTCTAAAGGTGGTAAGAGGTACTATACCCCGGCCAGAGAGACCTTTCCGGCATCTCCATATTGATTATGTTGATATGATCAATATATGTCAAGGAAATAGGTATATGATCGTAGTAGTATGTCCATTCTCTAGGTGGATTGAAGCAGGGCCCTGTTCACACCCAGATGCATTTAGAGCAGCTAAATTCCTAGTGAGGGAGGTCTTCCCAAGATGGGGAGTGTGCGAGGTGTTAAGGTCAGACAATGGCCCACATTTCGCAAACGAAATGTTCCAGCGCATTACATCCTTGCTGAACATAAAGCATACATTTGCATGTGCATACCACCCACAGGCCAACGGTATATGTGAACGCCTGAATGGCCTATTAAAGGAGGCAATCGCAAAGATACAGCAAACAACAAAGAAGAGTTGGTTATATTGCCTTCCATTAGCCCTATTCGAGCTAAGGAATAGACCAGGGTCCGACCACCACCTCACCCCACACGAGGTGGTTACCGGACGTCAAATGCGCCTTCCCCTAACGCCAACATCAAGAGCATTTACCGACAACGAAAGCACAGCGAGTGTTTTTGGTGATGAAATGTACCAATATGTGTCTTCTTTGATTACTAGTGTAGTGTTTGTGTCTCAACAGCTCGAGCGCACACGGGGCGGGTCTAACAGCAATCAACAAGAAGACGCGGATAAAGAATTGGAAAAAGAAAGACTGTGTAAAGTTGCTAAAGGTGACCACGTACTACTTCGCAATTTCAATAGGAAGTGGAACAGTCCGCGATTTACTGGCCCCCATCTAGTAGAGGAGGTATCAACGAGAGCAGTAAAGCTACAGGATAAGCGCGCCTGGAATCACCTACAGGATGTAAAGATCTACAAACTCCAGACCCGCCCCAGCGCCACCGACAGGTCCGTTGGAAGGACAACAACAACATCGCCGACGGAGGAAGAGAGTTCTATCACAGCCAACAACCCAAGTGTTCCCATACCCTGTCACTCCCCAGATTCCCCAGAGACAATAACTAAAGAAGAAAAGGGTGATCCCCATACTGCCCACCCCATGGTCACACGCTCAAAGAGTAAAAATACTTCCGCCAATTGAGCCCAAACCCCCTGCCCATTGACCCCTACCCCCACTACGAGTAATAACTCTACTAAAGGACATTGAATTGCACAAGTACACATGTAAACACGTGAATGCTTTCTTTTCTTTTCTCTCGCACCTGCAGGAACTGCGTATTATTGTACTGCTAAGAAAATAGATAACTAACAAATTCATTGCCCAGGAGTAGATGGTACCCCCAGACGATTACTACCCAGAAGAATTGTCGCACCAATTTGTATATGAAATAAAAAGGCCAACGTACCTGAAAAAGAGAAGGGTACGTGTGTACTACACAGCATTCCTCTTGGCCATAGAACACTCAATGCCCCACCTCCACCCATACCTGCCTGCCCTAAGAGATAGGTCGCTTAGATTGGCGTGGGAACAGCTCTTCGCCTGGGCACTGAATGTCTACCTGATAGGGAGAGCTTAAACAACAACAACTAACATTTAATAACCAGCATATTGAGGATTTTCAGGCAGGCAACTTTAACGTCGCAAGAATACGCTGCCGGACCGCAGCAAGGTAAGAGCAAAAATGCCGGTGAAATTAGCATATGTAATAAAAATAATAGGGATTTTGATGATCACCGGGTTCTTGGCTGCCTCTGTATGGCAGTACAGCTGTGCTATCAATATTACTGCTGTACCCAAACCTAATACACCCCCATCCCCAGCTGCAACAGGTGTTACGTCAGGTGATACTAGTAAAATTATACACAAGCAAAATAGAGTTCAACGCAGCACATACTCAGATAATAAAGGTATTGATAATTATATCCAAGATTCAGCACACGTCTCAAACAACATATGGTACCAACACATGACCCGCATTGGTAAGCAGACAACAGAAGACAGCTGCTACGTTTGCTCATTAATACCATACGCCATGAGCGCTTCCCGAACATTTGTTGCCACAGAAATAGATGAAAGGACAGCACGATGCATTATATACTTGGCACTGTTCCAAACGAAAGGAAGGTTTCAAGGGACAGTGGTGCATATGGTGTGGAAAACATGAGATTCATACCCATACGAAAACAACTTCCTCAAGACCTATTTGAGTTACCACAAGAGCAGTTTACATGCTGAAGCATTCAGATACATAACAAGTGGTCCTGCAAAAGGGGAAACAAAGAAAGTAACACTGCAGTATTTGCCATGTGATTGGTATGCCACTGAAGTTCCTGGTAAACTAGGATGCTGGGAGAGGCCACTGGTGACGATAACAGGGAAGGTGTACTTGGATAACAATTGGGAGATAGGAGTGGTTGGAAGCAACATGGTGACAAAGGAAACTATCTCAACTATCGAGGCACACAACCACAGATGTTGGACGACTTGGATCAAGTACGTACCAATGCTCACATGGATAGAGACGGATGAAGACCCAATAACAATACTGCCGCTGACTGCGCCTAAGGTATGCTACCAACATAAAGGAGAAGTGGACATAGGATACAACACCAATTGTGCCAGCGTGATGGAGTTACCTGAGGGGGGAGCAGGAACAGCAGTAATAATGGACCATTACTGGGCCTGTGGAAAAAAGGCATACCACACACTGCCCCCTCTGTGGAATGGTGTATGCATGATGGTGCACGTCAATGTACCGTCACTAGTGGTACCCAAGAAGCATGTGAATGTGGCGAGCTTTCCCAAAATGGATGAAGGGGACAAGAGAAAGAAGAGATCTGCACCACCTCAGGAGGAGCCAGGGAACAGGACCAACGTTAACAATACCGTCCTAAATAGAAGGAAAAGACAAGGAGAACCACTGACTGGAAATTACCTATGGGGAATGTCGGAAACGGCCCTCACTTCAATTCCGCCAGAACACAGACTATTCAGCAGAGCAGCAATGTTCTTCTCTTCAATAATCCATCCAGGACTGCAGGCTTATGCAAACGCAAAATGGCTCCAGATAACTAGATGGGAACTAATGATGACCATCAATTCTACAGTAAATGGATTCAACGCAATTAAAGAGGAGTTGCGAGCTGTAAGGATGGTAGCACTCCAGAACAGATATGTATTGGACCTCCTCACAGCCATGGAAGGAGGAGTATGCACAAAGATAGGACAATCATGCTGCACGTTCATTCCTGCCAACGATGCTGACAACGGTACATTGACAGAAGCAGTTTCACAATTGGCCCAGATGCACTCCAAAATGATGGATGAAAGCAAAGGTGTAAAAAAGGTTGAGAGCTGGTTTTCACTATTATGGTCATGGATGCCATCTTGGCTGTCAGATGGACTAAAAATTATAGTTGGTTGTACTATTTTGGCTGGAGCTACACTGATCATAATAAGATTTTGGAAGGCCCGGAAGGCACGCACCACTGACGAGTTGCTTGAAATGGTCAGTATGCACCCGTTGATGCCAGCAGATGACGGCCAACACGCAGGCATAATAATACAAGAGAGGGAGAAGCTGCGAAACCAGATCATCACCAACCATCTGGACCCACCCTCAGTGAAGATCGAGAACCCAAGAAACCCCAGGAGTTACATAGGGAAATGGGTATACTGTACACCTGGAGGAACCTGTGAATATATGTATTGGTCATTTGTAGATCACGTTAACCACTATGGACATCTAGGAGGAATAACTAAAATATGGAGAGTAAGAGGTGATAACGAAAAAGATATGTTTGTGGTCGACAAGTCGAACAGAGGGGGGACTGAAGTGGGAGAATGGAAAAACAGGCTCCAGTCCTTACCCTCTCGCGCCTGGCCTAAAGGATCACGGCCCAGGCACCCGCCACGAGAAGAGTTTGCCCATCTACCAGACGACCAAATACCCTGGTACAGGAACATACGGATGTGTCCATCTGCCTGCCCAACAGCACGCCCTGCCCATGCTGACACCTGCGGCACGGATCAACTAGACTAAAACCAGTACGTCGTTAGAGATGCCATGACGACCTAGCCAACGGTCAGCACACCTGTGCAAATATACACACTGGACACTCCCGCACCAATCTACACGAAGAATATACTCAGTGCTATGACGTAGGCGACAGACATACTCACGGACGTGCATCTTTATTATTTTCCACATAGGCTCTCAAAATGCAGAAACGCAAGACGCATCATGAACTCATCTAAAGAGCTTGCTTACGCTTCTGCTAAACCCAGGTGCCATAATGAGAAATATAACGAAGACATGATACTGGTCATAAGACAATATGTTACTATAACCTAAAGCGCCTGTGCACCAAACGGTTCCACCTATACACCAGGCCTAAGTAGGCCGCAAGCAAGAGCTCCCATGGACGTTAAAAGAACAAGAGTCAGGTTGCTGATCCTGCAGAATGAGCCCGGCGAGAGCAGACAGCCAAGGTTGTAATGTTGCAAACCCACATTCCGAAAGCAGACCATCAAGGGCACGATGTTGCAACCTGGCATGCCGCGCACCAACGTTAAAGTCACACTTGCAAAATTAAACCAGGCGCACAGTAGAAAAACAATATTAATAGTGCAAAGTCTGCCTCAAACACGGTCCCACCTGACGTGACCAAGCCGAACCTGACAGGATGCCAAGTCCAGGAGAAAGAAGGCGTCTGGATCCCTCGGTACAAGACACAGGCAGACACACTTAATAGGCTCAATGGACATCTGCGACAGTGGGAGTAGTCGGCCTTCCAGCTCATGAATAAGTCCTCACATTGTCTGCACGTACTCATAGTGAAACATTGTTGCAAATTACAGGTACACCGAGAGCTGGGAAAAGCGATGGTCCCAAGCTGGGAAGCTCACGGGCGCACGAATCAGAACATGGGGCTCTTATCACTGACGCCATTAATATTGACCAATCATCAGTAGTCTTCATGTAACAATTCTCATGTATCTAATTGTAGGGACAACCCAGATATATCACCTGACTCACCCTTGTCCACTAATATTGTTCTCTATACGTATGCTATACTAACCCTACCACTCGAGCAACGAATTAAGAGTGGCAATAGGTTTTTTGTTAAACTTTCTACGGTGACGCAAGAAGCGCGTCATACTAAGGTAAAAAGGGCCTGAGAGCCCACGATTGTGTGTGTGTCAGGACGGACGCGTACGCTCCTTGACCCATCCCTGCCGTTTTTGTTTAATAAACAGCAGAGTCACCTTGCTTCTTGCGTGTGTCTCATACTCTATCTCATCTGGGATATACGGGAGGAGTTGGGGCCTCCCTGCCCGGAGGTCTGCGGACGGCCCGGCCGACCCCGGCAGAATTCCCCCTGACATCCCCCAGCACCCCCACCCCCCAGCAGTGCAGGGCACCTGCCAGCATGCCCCCACTCATGTCCCACACATGTCCCCCTGCACACCCACCCCCCAGCAGTCAGGAGCACCCTCCACCAGGCCCCCACTCATGTCTCCCAGCACCCCCACCACCCAGCAGTCAGGGACACCTGCCAGCCGGCCCCCACTCATGTCCCCCAGCACCCCCACCCCCCAGCAGTGCAGGGCACCTGCCAGCAGGCCCCCTCTCATGTCCCACATATATCCCCCTGCACCCCCACCCCCCAGCAGTGAAGGGCACCTGCCAGCAGGCCCACACTCATGTCCCACACATGTCCCCCTGCACCCCACCCCCCAGCAGTCAGGGGCACCCTCCACCAGGCCCCCACTCATGACTCCCAGCACCCCCACCCCCCAGCCGTCAGGGACGCCTGCCAGCAGGGCCCCACGCATGTCCCCCAGCACCCCCACCCCCCAGCAGTGCAGGGCACCTACCAGCAGGCCCCCACTCATGTCCCACACATGTCCCCCTGCACCCCCACCCCCCAGCATCCAGGGGCACCGTCCACCAGGCCCCCACTCATGTCCCACACATGTCCCCCTGCACCCCCACCCCTAGCAGTCAGGGACACCTGCCAGCAGGCCCCCACTCATGTCCCACAGATGTCCCCCTGCACCCCCACCCCCAGCAGTCAGGGACACCTGCCAGCAGGCCCCCACTCATGTCCCCCAGCACCCCCACCCCCCAGCAGTGCAGGGCACCTGCCAGCAGGCCCCCACTCATGTCCCACACATGTCCCCCTGCACACCCACCCCCCAGTAGTCAGGGGCACCCTCCACCAGGCCCCCACTCATGTCTCCCAGCACCCCCACCACCCAGCAGTCAGGGACACCTGCCAGCAGGCCCCCACTCATGTCCCCCAGCACCCCCACCCCCCAGCAGTGCAGGGCACCTGCCAGCAGGCCCCCTCTCATGTCCCACATATGTCCCCCTGCACCCCCACCCCCCAGCAGTGAAGGGCACCTGCCAGCAGGCCCACACTCATGTCCCACACATGTCCCCCTGCACCCCACCCCCCAGCAGTCAGGGGCACCCTCCACCAGGCCCCCACTCATGACTCCCAGCACCCCCACCCCCCAGCCGTCAGGGACGCCTGCCAGCAGGGCCCCACTCATGTCCCCCAGCAACCCCAGCCCCCAGCAGTGCAGGGCACCTGCCAGCAGGCCCCCACTCATGTCCCACACATGTCCCCCTGCACCCCCACCCCCCAGCATCCAGGGGCACTCTCCACCAGGCCCCCACTCATGTCCCACACATGTCCCCCTGCACCCCCACCCCCCCAGCAGTGCAGGGCACCTGCCAGCAGGCTCCCACTCACGTACCACACATGTCCCCCTGCACCCCCACCCCCCAGCAGTGCAGGGCACCTGCCAGCAGGCCCACACTCATGTCCCACACATGTCCCCCTGCACCCCCACCCCCCAGCATTGTAGGGCACCTGCCAGCAGGCCCACACTCATGTCACCCTGCACTCCCACCCCCAGCAGTCAGGGACACCTGCCAGCAGGCCCCCACTCATGTCCCACAGATGTCCCCCTGCACCCCCACCCCCAGCAGTGTAGGGCACCTGCCAGCAGGCCCACACTCATGTCCCCCTGCACACCCACCTCCCAGCAGTCAGGGGCACCATCCACCGGGCCCCCACTCATGTCCCCCAGTACCCTCACCCCCAGCAGTCAGGGACACCTGCCAGCAGGCCCTCATTCACCCCAGCACCCCCACCCCCCAGCGGTGCAGGGCACCTGCCAGCAGGCCCCCACTCATGTCCCACACATGTCCCCCTGCACTCCCACCCCCAGCAGTGCAGGGCACCTGCCAGTAGGCCCCCACTCATGTCCCACACATGTCCCCCTGCACCCCCACCCCTCAGCAGCCAGGGGCACCCTCCAACAGGCCCCCACTCATGTCTACTAGCACCCCCACCCCCCAGCAGTCAGGGACACCAGCCAGCAGGCCCCCACTCATGTCCCCCAGCACCCCCACCCCCCAGCACTGCAGGGCACCTGCCAGCAGGCCCCCACTCATGTCCCCCTGCACCCCCACCCCCCAGCAGTGCAGGGCACCTGCTAGCAGGCCCCCACTCATGTCTCACACATGTCCTCCTGCACCCCCACCCCCCAGCAGTGCAGGGCACCTGCCAGCAGGCACCCACTCATATCCCACACATGTCCCCCTGAACCCCCACCCCCCAGCAGTGCAGGGCACCTGCCAGCAGGCCCCCACACATGTCCCTCCAACACCTCATGACGATCCACAATCATGGTCCCCATGCCCCCTCAATACACCCCCCACGCCACCCCAGTCCGACCACACCACCAGGTATGACATCCACCCCACAAAGAAATCACCACCATATGATGCATCCCAAATGGCCAGTCTGCACATCAACATATATCCGTCAAACCCACACAATGAGAGTATGTGAATGATAAAACACACATTGTGACATGCATGAAACCAAAGAGAGAATACCACACATTGAAGTACCAAATGATAATGTATTAAACAGAAAAGCAAGGGAATGAAATGGAACAGAAGAAAATGGAAATAAGAAATGGAATCCTGCATGTCCAATAAATGAAAAAGATGCATGAAATCCAAATGAAAAACAATCCAAAGCAAGTGTTAGTCTGAGAAAATAAATCCAAGGTGCAAAAATAATAAAAAACCATTGATCCATGGGGAAAAAAAATCAATAATCCAAATCCATTGTCAAACTATTTCCAAAGTGAACATCCAGGGTCCATGTGCCCAATCCTTAAAATGAAACCTATGAAATAAAACCCTACCTAATGAAGAACTATATACAAGAAGTTGGGGCATTGTCCAACCGCCCAAAAAAAAAAAACAAAAGGAAACTTAACACTAAAGAACTATTTACAAGGGCAGCGGGCTAGTCCGACGGCTCACTTCTGGATGTTCCAGGCCAGGGCATCATCGAACTCCTGCTCAATGTCCCGGAGGCGGTCCTCTTCCATGGCCCGAGGGTCCGCAGGGACGACGACATGTTCTCCTCCAACTCCCTGTGGATTGCCTCGAGGCACTCGGCCCGCCTCAGGGCCCTCCGCATGGAGTTCTCCACCCTGACCATCGTGAGCCGTGCCTCTTCCGCCCGCTGCCGCTCCACATCTATGGCGTGGCCCAACCACTGCCACACGGAAGACACTTCCCGTCCTGGGTCCTCCTGCCCTCTGGCCGATGCCTGCCCCTCCGATGTCGAAGGCCCTGAGCCATCATGGCTCCCACCTCATTGCTGCTGCTGCTTTGCCTGTGCCCATGCCCGTGCTCCTGCTGCCTGCACATCCTCCTCCAGCTGGGGTGCAGTCGTTGATGTGGCCATCCCTGCTGGAAGTCCGACTCCCAACTGTGGCAGGGATGTGTCTTCCACCAACCTGGCTGCATGGTCAGAGGCAGCTCCACAGGGCACCCAGGTGACAAATGGGTGGAAAGATAGCACGGAGGACGACTGGCGCATAGGGTGGTCAGTTGAGGAGGGGGTTGGAACAAGCTCCAGCAAACGGAGGAATCCGGCCTGGGTGACCCGTCCCAGTAGGCCAACGCGGTCAACGAGCCATTCGAGATGACGTGCAGTCTCCTCACGAAAAGACTGCAGGTCACCTCGCAAGGCCCGTTGACGCAATGCCACACCAGTCAGGACAGGCTCAACCCGTACCTGGATAGCCACGTCTGCATGAAAAGGTAGGCCAGTTGTTGTAAGCTCATCCCCTGCCTGAAAACGGGTCTGGACGTAGGCATCCCTGCTGGTGCAAGATGATGTAGTGACAGGATGAGGGACAGGATTGTACACAGGCACCTCCGCGGCGGCCTGTGCTGCCTCCTGTCCCTGGTCCTGCACTGCACCATTAGCACCAGTGGAATCCCCACCTCCAGACCCCATCTCTGTCGCTTGCACGGCCTCCTCCTCCACCAAACCCCCCACCAACCTGGATGACTCTGTGCCATCTTCCCCCGTCGGGCCCTGTGGGGTCCCCGCTGCCCCTTCTGCTGCCGAGGGGTACAACTCCGACCTCCGCCTCTTGGACCTCCCCTCGGCAGCTGCAGCCTGGGACACGGCACCGGACTCCTCACTCCCCGACGAGATGACAACCTGGGAGGGGAGCCGGGCCTTGCGTCTCCGGCTGGCGGTGCGATCCCTGCCGCTGTGCTCCACAGCACCTTCTCCGCCCTCTTCATCAGTTGACGCTGAAAACAGGGAGAAATAAAACACAGTCATCAGGGCACTGTACAATGGACTCATACACACATGACAGTTGTACATGAGTGGCATTGGCAAACCTCAGACATGGCATCACAATCACCAACACACATGTCATTTCAACTCACACACATGAGCTATACCACAGCCATATCACAACAGCCAGCACTATCCATACACATACAACATCATGAGCAGGCAAAGGTGAGCCAGACATCACATGCAACACAGGGAGTGGACTACACATGCACACACACCACCACACATGCATTCATGTGTACACCTCCGCCAACTGTCGCAGTGTTGAGATCGGCATCCATGTCACATCTGCCAATCAGTCTTCCACATCCCGGTGTCACATGTATCCATGTTGCATCACTGTTGCACCCTTGTCAAATACACACACATGCACTTGCACACGGTGCAGATACATGCAGCTAAAACCAACATCCATGTGTGACATCATGACCATGCCTATTTACATACACATTCATTCAAACATGTGTGCATACACATCTGCATTTGGCATGCAAGCCTACACACACAAGCACCATCCATGTCTGACACATGAGAGCCTTCACATGTGTTAGCCTCACGGCCTTGTACACACACCCCCATACTTGGCCCCATAAAACCACATGTGCAACCTGCACACTACTGGCACACCACCACACGCACAGCTTACAATCAGTATGCATGTACACTTACCGCTCGACTCCAGACGGGTCTGCCTCTCAAGGGCCTGGACGTGGAGCGCTGGGCATATGCATTCCAGGACCCTCATCTGATCTTCCAACAAGTGGCCCCGGCGCCCCTTAGCATCCGCTGCCTTCAAAAGGCGCCCGGCCTTGTTCAGGATCCTGGACCTGAAGTCCTCCCAGCGCTTCTTGACATGATGGAATTGTGGGACTGCCACCCCCTCCGCGTTGATGGCAGTCACAATGTCCGTCCAGATCCGAGTTCGTCCTTCCTTGTCGGCGTGCAAACTTCTGAAGAGGGCATCATACTGCCCCAGGACTAGCTCCACCAGGACACCAACTTCGGTGGCAGTGAAGCTGGTGCCCCTCTGCCTCTCTGGCTGGGGGTTGCCAGTGGTGCCAGATGGTGTAGTGCCCGACATGGCAACCCCAGAGGCAGGAGTGGGTGAGCAACTGGGTCCTGGGGCTGGGCTGTGGAGCGATGGAATCCCAGTTGGGAGTCTTCGGTTCCAGCAGGGGTGGTCACAGCAACAGCACCCCTGGCTGATGTGCAGGCAGCAAATGGCAGGGCACGTGGGCAGCAGGCAGTCAGGCAGCAGCAGATGGCAGGTGGGAGCGTGCTCGGGGCTCTGTGGGGCAGTGATTCGGCCTTCTGGGCAGGAGGGTGGTCTTCTGTGTGCTTACGCGTGGCCAGCTTGATACGGAGTGATTTGGCACATGACAATCCAGCACTTCTGCGTGTAATTCGAGGAAAGGCCCTTAGCGGGTAAGCGCATCAGCACACGTACGCGAATTCATTGGCCCAAAGGCCCCAATGGCGTGTGGAAAAAATATGCACGTCCGAGTGTCAAAGCGTGTAATTGGTGGAAAGGGCCTCAGCGCGTATGCGCGTCTGTGACATGCGTGCGCGGGCGTTACCCTGTACACGGGTGCATGTTACACGTCCAATGACTGCACATCAGAGTGTCAGCTCATGTAATTGGAGGATAGGGCCTTAGCGCGTACATGTGGAAGTGACGCTGGACGTGTGGGCATGTATAAAAGGCACATGTAGGACACCATTTCCTTGTATGTGCTTTTCGTGGAGAGCGAGTGGGTGAGATCTGTACTTCTTGTCGGTTCACACGTGATTTACTTCACAGTGTTTCAAGTTCGTACTCCCTGTTACCTCTGACAGCTTTTTCTATTTTTGTCTTTTTTCTGGGCCTATTTCCTCAAACAGCGTACACTTCTTCTGTTGTCCTGTCTCCTCATACAGTGTACAATTCTTCTTTTGGCGGGGGTGTTGCCTTTTTTGGGGTGCCTGCTCGTTGCGTGACCCATCATCTTTCCCCAGGGGTCACATACAGCCTTGATAGAGCACTGGGGTACGAATTCCATCTAGTACCCTACCCCTTTGACCCCCAATTGCCCAGGACAATAGTTTACTGCAACTCCCATACGCACAACAACATCAGTGCCATGGTTGGGAGGCGAGCACGCGGTAAGGGTGGCAAAGGTGGCCGAGCCTCAAGAGGTGGGTGTGGTGGATACGGTAGGGGACGTGGCGGAGACTTGCAGGGTGCCCCTAACCCCCCATGTGTGGAGGACCAGTCAGGGACACCCATGCCCCCCCCTGGTTGAGGGTAACATGTCTGACACCATCCCTGCTCAGCCCTTGCTGGACCAGCCCATTGTGGCACCAGACCTTGCACAGGGTGACTCCCAGGCTGACTTCCAGGTCAGCAGGTCTAGGCCACGTGTGACGGTGCACGTTGGTGTCACCAGGCCACGTGGATCAGGGGCAGCTATGTCATCTGCTGCCCCAAGTAGGCAGGGTGTGGAGGCTGCAGGGGAAGCTGCGTCTCCATCCACCCCAGCTCTCACTCACCCAGCCAGGACAGTGTCGGTCCCAGTCCATCCTTCTGCCATTCCCCCTGACTACATCACACTTCAGCTAATGCCTGCACCAAGTCCCATCCTCAGTGTTCATTCCCACACTCCTAGTACACAGTCCACCGGGGCTCCTGCCCCTAGTGTCCAGAGCGGCGTAGGACACTCAGGATCCCCACCACCTTCCAAGCGGAAGAGGAAGAGTGCTCGTCCAGTACAGGCTGATGCCCCAGACACGGCTACACAGTCCGGCACCTTGAGGAAGCCTAGCTTCAGTGAGGCCGAACGTGATGCACTTGTTGAGTATGTGTCCGCACATGACCGGGAAATGTTGATTACTGCAGGGTGCAAGACGACACCTGCTCAACGTCAGGCACACTGGCAGATGATCGCGGACATCATAAGTGCCCTTGGAACCATGAGGCGCACAGCTAATGATTGCTACAATGGTTGGAATGACCTGAAGCGCAGGGCAAAGAAAAAGCTGGCCTCAAGTCATGCCGCTACTCTAGTGACTGGAGGTGGGTCTCCAGCAGAGGAAATTGAACTCACTCCACATGAGTATGTTGCTGGGACCTACGTCACGGAGGAACAGATCCAAGGCGTGGGAGACCTGCCAGGCATTGTCCGTTGAGTGCACATGCATGTGTGTGTCATCCATGTGCATGGTGTGTGTGTTAGGGCTTCTGATTGAGTGCCAGGTGAGGGCGTGTGTGCCTGGGTGGTTTGGGTCACCCATGTGCTTCATCCAATACATTCTGCGCACCAGGATTTGGGTATTGCAGTATCCCTTCTGGCAACAGTAGACATTTAGCCCAACATCATGCCAGTTGCCCTCGAAGTGTCATCTTGCCACAACATTGTTGCATATTTTTCTGTGTTCATTCAGGCTGATTGTTTGCATTCCAAAACTTTCACTAGGCATTTCTCAGTCCTATTGTCACATGTGTGACATGGCTATGGTACATGCCATCTGTGTGATGGCATGTGTCATGTATGTGTATTGGACATGCCAATCACAGGCCAATGTGTGATGGCACTGCTAGCCAGCATGCAGCAAATGTGTTGATCTTCCATCTTCGTGTCATCAATGTGTGCCATCTGCCTCCCCTTCATACGCAGTGACGGTGCATGCATGGGAGGGTTATAGTCATGTGGGACATTTGTCAATGAAGTACTGGTTCTGTTGCTTCTCAGCCCTAATTGTGTGCCATGGTGCTAATGCCTGTTCCCATATCTTTTCTTTCATGTCTTTGCAGGGGATGACACACTTGATACTGCTGGGGTTGTGGAGATGGTGCAGACCCAGGAGGGGTGTCAGGGGCGACCGGGCACCAGTGAGGGACGTGGTGTGGTGGTGGGTGAGAACCCACACTTGCTGCAGACCATTCTCTCAAGGGGTGACTCTGGTGCACCTCCCCCGAGCTCTATTCAGGTGTCGATTCAGATGATGAGACCTATGTGCGGTCGCAGGTAAGTGTTTCTGGGAGGGATTCTGTTCTGTCCGACACACCTGCACCAGGGGTAGAACCCTCAATGGGGATGTCAGTGTTGTGAGGTCCGCCTTTGGTGGTTACGGATGCAGGGTCACACTCCGCAACATCTGATCCTGTTCCTGGGCCAGCAGATCAGAGGGGGAATGCAGTCCTGTAGCCTCAGGCAGTACCGGTCACAGCAAGGCACCGTTCGCTTTGCCCCAGACAGGTGTGGTGCCCGCCGACACGGTGGCCGTACGCCACCTGGCAATACCGCATGGGAGCAATATTTATACGGTATGGCAAACTAACAGGCAGCATCAGCTGAGATGATGGCTCAGGCCATGGATAGGGTGGCCACTTCCATTGTCCCCCAAGAAAGGCTGATGGAGCAACTACAGCAGGCAACAGACTCCATTTGCCAGTCATACAGGGAGGACATGTTGGCGTCCAAAAGGGACAGACGGGCGGCACTGGAGACTCTGCGGTAAGCCATTTCTATAGAGTGCCAGGGCCACAGGGAAGCCCTGAGGGTGGAACTCCGTCACCTCAGGGTGACTCTTGTTGAGCTAGAGACTTCAACTGACACGAGGACAGAACAGCAGCTGGGGCGTCTCACATGTACGCTCTCAGCTGAGATGCAGGCAACTCGGGAGGAGGTCCGGGCATCCTGTGAGTTGTTGCATGGGGACCTACGCACGATTATCCTCCAGAACCAGACCTTCCATACCCGCATGCGTGCTGCCATGGAGGACCAGACTAGGGCTTTGTGTGGGTGCCTCCCATAGTGCCACCACATCCTCATGCAGCTGCAGAGGGTGGGTAGAGCGACAGCAGCGATTCTCCCGCAATAGGGTAGCCGTGCAGGCCATGAGCCCATGGAGGTGTTTTTTTTTCCGCAGAATCCACACAGGTGGGTTTTGGTGTGCACCCTGTCCTCTGACCTCCTGGGTGGCCTTCCCTACCCCCCCTGGCCCATACATGGCCATTTTTGATTTTTGATTTTTGATTTTTGATTTTTGCATTTTTTTCAGTGTATTGCCTTGTGTGGCTCCCGTGGGCATCCACTGTATTGTGGCTGGGCACATGCAGGCTTGTCCTGAATTTGGGTTAGATGCTTGGGTTTGTGAGACACACACCCCTCCTGCTTCCCGTTTCCATGGGCTTGCAAGGGGGTGCCCAAGTGACATTGACTTACACATTGACGATGGACTTCCATGTGCTGTGTGGGCATTCTGTAGTCAATACTGTGTATAGATTCCTAGTGCATATTGTTGTTGTATTGTACACTGCATGGTGTATTGATGTATGCCTCTGCATCCATCTCATCCTCCTGATTTGCAGGTCCATTCCTCATTTCTTCACAAGGCCGTCTACTTTGGAGATGGAGTCCATGTTGTAAGCAGTGCACCTACACCTTCGCGTGGCGCCAACACTGTACAGTTGGAAGTGGTCGAAGTGCTGGCATTATCAGGTAGTGAGACTACCAATTTTTTTTAAATTCGTACTGTCATGTTTATGGTAGGTTTGAGGTTGTTTAGCTGATTTGTATTATTGCTAAATATTTGCTCATGTGTGTTGTTGGTCCTGCATTACTGTGAGCATTTCATGTGTGGCCAGTTTCCAATCGGGACACTGAACTTTGTGACACTTGTGTCATGTTGTGGGGATTACTTTGTTTGCTCTCACATTGCATGACATGCCATGGTGTGTTGTGTGGCGGTGCTGTGGAGGGGTTGGGTGACATGGCACTGTTCTCATGTTGTATTTTGCAAGTGGGTATTCATATTTGCTGCATAGAAGTGTGTCTTTTGATGACACTGCATTGGTGGTGTTTGTGTAGGTAGGGATGCACACATTGTAACACTTCCAGGTGAACAATCTCAGGCTGCTATGGTTGTGACAGTTGACTGTCCCTTCATTCATCATCATTGTCTGATTGAGGCATCATTGATTGTCAGATGATATGTGCCAGAGCTGTGTGCACTCCACAGGGGTGTGATTTCTATGTGAAGTAATTAGCCACCAGCTGCGTACGGGCTGCCTCACCCCGTGCCCTTCCCCTCCCATGCGCAGCGGGCATGCATGTGGTTGGGGATTTGGGGGCACCACCATGTCCACAGCCAGGCCCCGGCGTGTTGCAAAATTGTGCAGGACACATGCTGCCACTATGATCCTGCACACTACTGGGGGAGCGTATAACAGCTGCCTGCCAGAACGGTCAAGGGAGCAAAAGCGTGACCTGAGCACTCCGAATGTTCGCTCCACTATGTCCCGGGTTGCAATATGGGCTGTGTTGTATCTTACCTCGGGAGACGTGATGGGGTTTCTGAATTGGCGTCATCATGTGGGTGCTCAGAGGGTAGGCACTGTCCCCTGGGGAGGTGGTGATGGGTATCATTAGTGGGGTAGTGACATTACTCTGTAGCTTACATGCATGCATGTGCAGTGGCATTTATACTCACCAAGCAGCCATGCATCGCCATGCCGCCCAGCTTCCATGTCCCTGTTTAGGGTTGACATTCTGTAAATGAAGCTGTCGTGGGTGGACCCTAGATAGTTGGCATATACTGAGGTGATGATTCCCTTGGCATCACATACTACCTGGATGTTGATGGAATGCCAGTGCTTGCGGTTTCTATAGATGTGCTCAGATGCCCTGGGGGGACGTAGAGCCACATGGGTGTAATCAATGGCACCTAGCAGAATTGTGCCACCCCATAGAAATCCTGGGCGGCAGCCTGCCTTTCTGCGGGTGTTCTGGGCAGGTATATGTGCCTGCGGACTGATGTGCGTGCAGTGATGATGGCCAACACCTGGTGTAGGCACCGTGACTGCGTGGCCTGTGACACCCCCCCACTACGGCACTCGTCGGCTGAAATGATCCGGTAGCCAAGAAGTGCAGTACATTGAGGACCTTCTCCAGGGGGGTGAGTGCTTGGGAGCAGAGGGTGGGTGATGTGAGGTCATCCTCCCACTCACTGACCAGGTCGAGTATTATGTGAGGTGGAAACCTGTACCTCCCATACACCTGGTCATCAGGCATCCCAAAAAGGCTGGTTCTGGGTGTGAAGATTCTGGCCCTGACTATCCTCCTCCTCCTCCTGCGGTATCCCACCGCCACTGCTGCTAGGAACGGTATATTCATCCTGGCGTATGAGCTTGTTTGTTGTTTGCGTGCACTTTTATGCTGCGCATGTCGACGTACGCCTGTTTCCTGCGAGTCGACGTACACCGGCTTCATGCTGGCGTACGTGTTTCCAGATTGGACCGACTTTTTTGGCGCGTTGTAGGCGACCGTGTAAATCTTCCCGCCCTCCCCAGGAATACACATACCCCACTCTCCCAGGCCCAGTCGCGTGTTCACGCGCACCCCTGAAATACACGTACCCCACTCGCACATGGCGTATCTCGTGTGAAACTTCCCGCGCACCCCTGAAATACACGTACCCAGCACAATCGCGTGTGAAACTTCACGCGCACCCCTGAAATACACATAGCCAGCACAATTGCGTGTGAAACTTCCTGCGCACCCCAAAATACACTTACCCTGCTGAAATCGCGTGTGGCACTTCCCGCGCACCGCTGGAATACACAGACCCAGCCCAATTGCGTGTGGAACTTCCCGCGCACCCCTGAAATACACATACCCAGCACAATCGCGTGTGAAACTTCCCACGCACCCCTAAAATACACGTACCCAGCCCAATCGCGTGTGAAACTTCCCACGCACCCCGAAATACACTTACCCTGCTGGAATCGCGTGTGAAACTTCCCGTGCACCCCTGAAATACACATACCCGGCACAATCGCGTGTGAAACTTCCCGCGCACCCCAAAATACACGTACCCTGCTGAAATCGCATGTGGCACTTCCCGCAGAACCCATACACAACAAGCATTTCTATACGGTATCCGTGAAAATTATAGAGAGAAAAAACAAACGGAAGAAAATGCCAGAAAGGGCATTGAAAAAAAAATGAATTCAGAAATTGTCGATCAAGGGTAGTAGGGGTTGCAGGGGTGTCCCCCTGCTTCCATTGATCGTTATCTGGGACATTGGGATATGCGGGGGTGTCCCCTGCTTCCATAAAAAGGAAAGCGGGGGACAAGCAAAATTGAAAAAAAAAAAGGAAAGGACCCTGTGGCGCCCGTTCTCTTCCATATGCGTGAAGGGAACCTGCTCAGAGGTATTGCAGAGGCAGCGGCACACATAGCTGTGTGCCGCCAGAGGGTATGTAATGGGATGGGGGAGTAGGTGGTCCGAAGTGTCAGTGGGAGACAAAAATGAAAGTTATTTTTGAAAAAATAGATTTTGTTTTTTTCGGTATTACCCAATTTGACCTTTTACAATTGACCTTTTGCACAATTGACCTAATTATAGTGGTCCTTATTGACCTTCTGCACAATTGAACTTTATATTATTTTAGTTATTTTATTTATGTATTGGCTTGGTTTTGGATTATAAATAATATAAGGGGATTGGGTGGGTGGTTGCTGGGGGTTTTGGATTGGGTGTGGGGTTGTGGGGGGTTTCCCCCTGCATATATGTCCTAATTGACCTTCTAAATTAGGTCAGTTCTCCCGAGGTCAATTCTCCCGAGGTCAATTGTGAAAAGGTCACGAGGACAGAACAGCAGCTGGGAAGTCTCACACGTACGCTCTCAGCTGAGATGAAGGCAACTCAGGAGGAGGTCCGGGCATCCCGTGAGTTGTTGCATGGGGACCTCCGCACGATTATCCTCCAGAACCAGACCTTCCATACCCGCATGCTTGCTGCCATGGAGGACCAGACTAGGGCTTTGCGTGGGCTGCCTCCCATAGTGCCACCACCTCCTCATGCAGCTGCAGAGGGTGGGGAGAGGGACAGCAGCGATTCTCCCACAATAGGGTAGCCGTGCAGGCCATGAGCCCATGGAGGTGTTTTTTTCCGCAGAATCCACACAGGTGGGTTTTGGTGTGCACCCTGTCCTCGGACCTCCTGGGTGGCCTCCCCTACCCCCCTGGCCCATACATGGCCATTTTTGATTTTTGATTTTTGATTTTTGATTTTTGCATTTTTTTCAGTGTGTTGCCTTGTGTGGCTCCCGTGGGCATCCGCTGTATTGTGGCTAGGCACATGCAGGCTTGTCCTGAATTTGGTTTAGATGCTTGGGTTTGTGAGACACACACCCCTCCTGCTTCCCGTTTCCATGGCCTTGCAAAGGGTGTGTCCAAGTGACATTGACTTACACATTGACGTTGGACTCCCATGTGCTGTGTGGGCAGTCTGTAGTCAATACTGTGTATACATTCCTAGTGCATATTGTTGTTGTATTGTACACTGCATGGTGTATTGATATGTGCCTCTGCATCCATCTCATCCTCCTGATTTTCAGGTCCATTCCTCATTTCTTCACAAGGCCGTCTACTTTGGAGATGGAGTCCATGTTGTAAGCAGTGCACCTACACTTTTGCGTGGCGCCAACACTGTACAGTTGGAAGTGGTCGAAGTGCTGGCATTATCAGGTAGTGAGACTACCAATTTTTTAAAATTCGTACTGTCATGTTTATGGTAGGTTTGAGGTTCTGTAGCTGATTTGTATTATTGCTAAATATTTGCTCATGTGTGTTGTTGGTCCTGCATTACTGTGAGCATTTCATGTGTGGCCAGTTTCCAATCGGGACACTGAACTTTGTGACACTTGTGTCATGTTGTGGGGATTACTTTGTTTGCTCTCACATTGCATGACATGCCATGGTGTGTTGTGTGGCGATGCCGTGGAGGGGTTGGGTGACATGGCACTGTTCTCATGTTGTATTTTGCAAGTGGGTATTCATTTTTGCTGCATAGAAGTGTGTCTTTTGATGACACTGCATTGGTGGTGTTTGTGTAGGTAGGGATGCACACATTGTAACACTTCCAGGTGAACAATCTCAGGCTGCTATGGTTGTGACAGTTGACTGTCCCTTCATTCATCATCATTGTCTGATTGAGGCATCATTGATTGTCAGATGATATGTGCCAGGGCTGTGTGCACTCCACAGGGGTGTGATTTCTATGTGAAGTAATTAGCCACCAGCTGCGTACGGACTGCCTCACCCTGTGCCCTTTCCCCTCCCATGCGCAGCGGGCTTGCATGTGGTTGTGGATGTGGGGGCACCACCATGTCCACAGCCAGGCCCCGGCGTGTTGCAAAATTGTGCAGGACACATGCTGCCACTATGATCCTGCACACTACTGGGGGAGCGTATAACAGCTGCCTGCCAGAACGGTCAAGGGAGCAAAAGCGTGACCTGAGCACTCCGAATGTGCGCTCCACTATATCCCGGGTTGCAATATGGGCTCTGTTGTATCTTACCTCGGGAGGCGTGATGGGGTTCCGAATTTGCATCATCATGTGGGTGCTCAGAGGGTAGGCACTGTCCCCTGGGGAGGTGGTGATGGGTATCATTAGTGGGGTAGTGACATTACTCTGTATCTGACATGCATGCATGTGCAGTGGCATTTATACTCACCAAGCAGCCATGCATCGCCATGCCACCCAGCTTCCATGTCCCGGTTTAGGGTTGACATTCTGTAAATGAAGCTGTCGTGGGTGGACCCTGGATAGTTGGCATATACTGAGGTGATGATTCCCTTGGCATCACATACTACCTGGACGTTGATGGAATGCCAGTGCTTCCGGTTTCTATGGATGTGCTCAGATTCCCTGGGGGGACGTAGAGCCACATGGGTGCAATCAATGGCACCTAGCACTTTGGGGAATTGTGCCACCCCATAGAAATCCTGGGCGGCAGCCTGCCTTTCTGCAGGTGTTCTGGGCAGGTATATGTGCCTGCGGACTGAAGTGCGTGCAGTGATGATGGCCAACACCTGGTGTAGGCACCGTGACTGTGTGGCCTGTGACACCCCCCAACTATGGCACTCGTCGGCTGAAATGATCCTGTAGCCAAGAAGTGCAGTACATTGAGGACCTTCTCCAGGGGGGTGAGTGCTTGGGAGCAGAGGGTGGGTGATGTGAGGTCATCCTCCCACTCACTGACCAGGTCGAGTATTATGTGAGGTGGAAACCTGTACCTCCCATACACCTGGTCATCAGGCATCCCAAAAAGGCTGGTTCTGGGTGTGAAGATTCTGGCCCTGACTATCCTCCTCCTCCTCCTGCGGTATCCTACGGCCACTGCTGCTAGGAACGGTATATTCATCCTGGCGTATGAGCTTGTTTGTTGTTTATGCGCACTTTTACGCTGCGCATGTCGACGTACGCCTGCTTCCTGCGAGTCGACGTATGCCGGCTTCATGCTGGCGTACATGTTTCCGGATTGGACTGTCTTTTTTGGCGCGTTGTAGGCGACCGTGTAAATCTTCCCGCCCACCCCAGGAATACACATACCCCGCTCTCGCAGGCCCAGTCGCGTGTTAATGTTCACGCGCACCCCCGAAATACACGTACCCCACTCGCACATGGCGTATCGTTTGTGAAACTTACCGCGCACCCCTGAAATACACGTACCCAGCCCAATCGAGTGTGAAACCTCCCGCGCACCCCAAAATACACTTACCCTGCTGAAATCGCGTGTGCACTTCCCGCGCACCGCTGGAATACACAGACCCAGCCCAATTGCGTGTGGAACTTCCCGCGCCCCCCTGAAATACACATACCCAGCACAATCGCGTGTGAAACTTCCCGCGCACCCTTGAAATACACGTACCCAGCCCAATCGCGTGTGAAACTTCCCGAGAACCCCGAAATACACTTACCCTGCTGAAATCGCGTGTGGCACTTCCTGGACACCCCTGGAATACACGGACCCAGCCCAATCGCGTGTGGAACTTCCCGCGCACCCCTGAAATACACGTACCCAGCACAATCACGTGTGAAACTTCCCACGCACCCCTGAAATACACATACCCAGCCCAATCGCGTGTGAAACTTCCCACGCACCCCAAAATACATGTACCCTGCTGAAATCGCATGTAGCACTTCCCGCGCACCCCTGGAATACACGGACCCAGCCCAATCGCATGTGGAACTTCCTGCGCACCCCTGAAATACACTTACCCAGCACAATCGCGTGTGAAACTTCCTGCGCACCCCTGAAATACACGTACCCAGCCCAATCGCGTGTGGAACTTCCCGCGGACCCCGAAATACACGTACCCTGCTGGAATCGCGTGTGAAACTTCCCGCGCACCCCTGAAATACACGTACCCAGCACAATCGCGTGTGAAACTTCCCGCGCACCCCTGAAATACACGTACCCAGCCCAATCGCGTGTGAAACTTCCCACGCACCCCGAAATACACTTACCCTGCTGGAATCGCATGTGAAACTTCCCGCACACCCCTGAAATACACGTACCCGGCACAATCGCGTGTGAAACTTCCCGCGCACCCCGAAATACACGTACCCTTTTGAAATCACGTGTGGCACTTCCCGCAGAACCCATACACAACAAGCATTTCTATACGGTATCCGTGAAAATTATAGAGAGAAAAAACAAACGGAAGAAAATGCCAGAAAGGGCATTGAAAAAAAAATGAATTCCGAAATTGTCGATCAAGTGTAGTAGGGGTTGCAGGGGTGTCCCCCTGCTTCCATTGATCGTTATCTGGGACATTGGGATATGCGGGGGTGTCCCCTGCTTCCATAAAAAGGAAAGCGGGGGACAAGCAAAATTGAAAAAAAAAAGGAAAGGACCCTGCGGCGCCCGTTCCCTTCCATATGCGTGGAGGGAACCTGCTCAGAGGTATTGCAGAGGTAGCGGCACACATAGCTGTGTGCCGCCAGAGGGTATGTAATGGGATGGGGGAGTAGGTGGTCCGAAGTGTCAGTGGGAGACAAAAATGAAAGTTATTTTTGAAAAAATAGATTTTGCTTTTTTTGGTATTACCCAATTTGACCTTTTACAATTGACCTTTTGCACAATTGACCTAATTATAGTGGTCCTTATTGACCTTCTGCACAATTGACCTTTATATTATTTTAGTTATTTTATATATGTATTGGGTTGGTTTTGGATTATAAATAATATAAGGGGATTGGGTGGGTGGTTGCTGGGGGTTTTGGATTGGGTCTGGGGTTGTGGGGGGTTTCCCCTTGCATATATGTCCTAATTGACCTTCTAAATTAGGTCAGTTCTCCCGAGGTCAATTCTCCCGAGGTCAATTGTGAAAAGGTCAATTAGTATACAACCATGAAAATATGATCACTTTTTACAGTTTCTTAAAAAAATCGATATATCTTGCTCTTGAAGAGTTATCTTGGGCAATAACTTGACAACATTTCAGTATCTTGGAATAAACGAACAGCCTCAGTCTACAAACTGAAAATATAAAGGCATATGCATACTATTTGCCAAATTGTCCAAAATGTTTTGGACACAAATAATGAGATGCAGTACAACAATTTATATTTTGCACCAAAAAACATGCGCCCTACCCTTAATGTGCATTTCAATGTGAACATCATTTTCATAAACATTGAAATGCCCTTTCTGACCCTTTCCTAAGTTGCGCAAATCAAGGGACATTTCTTCACAATCTGAACCACGTTCCATATTCCCAAATTGGATATGCTTTAAAAAATACAGAAAACCAAGAAATTCCCTATACCTCTTCGTAAAGGCTTTAAAAAAAATGATAATAACATGGGTTTGGAGATCAATGTGGTGAAATCGGACATTCTAGTACTGGAAAATCAAAGAGGAAAGAAGTCAAAAATATCAAAATCAACTTGGTCTATAGGGACAAAGAAAATAAACAAAGTGCCGCACACAAGATACTTAAGAACAATCATCAACTCCAGCATAAATGATGAGCCAATGACGAAAAAACTTCTAAATAGTTGCAAATTACTAACAGCACAAGGCATCATTATACAGAAAAAATACGGAAAATGTTCTTGCGAACCTGTAAGAAAATGTTATCAAAGCAAAGTCACTCCAATCCTCACATATGGTGCAGAGAATATGTTTGGGTGTGCCCATAAAATATGGCCATGGTGTGAAGGTCTCTTTTGGAAGAGAATTCTACAGATTCCACAAAGTACACCAACAGCATGAATCTTGTTAGAAAAAAAGATACAAAGACAATCAGCGCTGAATGACTGGAAGCGACAGTGCAAAGAGATCCTAATACTTTTGGGTTCAGACGAGAAAACTCTATGGGACAACCCGGACCAGGGAACCAACACCTACCTGAGGAAACTCCAACCTTTAGAACTAAATTCTTCAGAAAAAATTGTAGCTACGGTTCAGACACAAATGAGTGTTTGTAGGAAGGTTAGGCAAAATAAATGCAACCTGCCAATAAATATACAAATCCAAGGAAGAGGGGGGAATGTTTTAAGGTCCATGCCAAATACAAAAAGACCCCAACTTCAACTTGAAATGGATTCAGACTCGGCCAGTAATGAGGAATACAAATACGCTTCATCTACCAGTGACATAGATGATGAGCTGCTGAATATGTCTACTTATTCAGAAAGCACAGGCCAAGGGGCTGATGAGCCCAAGACACATCTTCAGAAGGACAAAAGTGTTCTACCCCCAAGGGTTTTGGTAACTCCGAATGACACACTCAAGGCCTCCGTCGGTGTGTCAAAGGAAAATGCGGGTGGGGACATCAAAAGGCGGGGCTACCAGAACCCCGGCCAGTGACTGGGGAAAAGACCCCAACAAATCCTAAATGGAGTTCTCAATTAAAGAACAATGTGGAAATCTCTGACTATTCGTCGGATTCAGGAGACGATAACTCTCACACCAAACGTGAGATAACTTTCTGGACAATAGAGCAAAATAGAACTATGGCAGCCCAGAGGACGCAGATGGAGGTAGGGAACAAATGCTTGGGCAATATTGTAGGTAACAATCAAGGAGTGCCCCCCGGTGACCAAAGATGATCTGTGTCATGGGCTGAAGACAGTAAGACTGCGGGTGCTGTCACAAAGTCAATTCATGCTACAACGAAAGCTGTGAGCAGCCCTTTGCAACTTACGGTATTTAAATTATCGCTGCCAAGAACCTTAGGTTTCTCAGATAATTTGATCATGAACAGAAACAACGTAATGAGGCTTCTGCGAAGCATACAGGCTTTGGACCAAGTAAAATCAAATGACATTGATTTAATTGAATTTCCGAGTGAATCAAGACAAAGTAATTTTGCACTTAACATCACAAAACATCAGAAATGTACCCGTCAAGGAAGGTGCAAAATTGAACTCCCATGGATTTACACTGAAGGAACTGGATAATCAAATTACAAAGCCAAGTGCAATTCCTTACCAGTTCGTGGATGAAAGTGAAAAGGCTGTTTATCAAGTAAAATCTGTGGATTCAAAACCCTCGGCAATCAGCTTTAAGGAAGGAACAGATGACCTCAAAATCGGCTTCCACAAGGGTAGTAGGAGGGTCATCTTGAAGAAACCGGAGGACAAAAAGAGGATTGCGTTGAAGACTGGAGTTGGCTAGCTGGAGCCCTGGCACGTCCTTTATAACGGCAGAGCAGGAGCCCTACCAGCCCCGTTATGACTAAGAAAATAATCAGTTGGAACACTAGGGGTTTTATGCACCTATTTGATCGAAGTGAAATTAATCTAACAACATATGATTTCATCTGTCGCCAGGCGGGCAGATTTGCCAAAATCACCAAACACGAGGTAAGATTAGTTAGGTAAGATTCTTTGTAATCCGATCGGACCTCCTTAGGATTGATCAGGTGAGTCATGACCCGATTCTTAAATATCCTGATAATTTGATTTTGGCGTATTGTATCTGCAGACACAATTATTGACCAGGTAACACCAATAATTTGATATGTCTGGGAAATTGTCTACCTGCTTCAAGGCGTTGTTCCGCAGCGATAGACAATCTTTGGAATTTAGACATCCGGCACCACAGGAGGGGTCGCCGGCGTGTACTATGTACTGTAAGCATGGCATTTAAGTATAGTGTTTAATGATATTTGGCACAACAAACCAGACATTCCTCTGAACCTCAGTGGCAAATTAACTGTAGTTTTGAAATCCCTCGTGTTGAGTATTTAGAGTCGATTCTATTAAAGAAAAAGGCTAGACCTGCAGCATTTGATGTTTTGCAGAAATGGAAAAAAGAAGCGTTACAGCAACTCAAGAGTAGGGAAAACATGTGCGCCGTCATAAAACGAACGCCGAAAAAGCATTATTGTATGACCAAGATAAACATTCTGGGTCGACTAGGAATATGGATAGGGCTTTCTCACTTGGAATTCAGAAAATGTATCCTTCTAAAAACCTTCATGTTTCCGATGAATTCATTGGCAAATTGCTAAATGAACGAAGGCCTGGTGCCTCTGCGCCACCTCCGTATGTTCCTCTTCCTGCTGCTTTGCCTCTTCCTCCTGCTATTCCTGCTCTACCTGCAGTTGTTCCTGTTGTACCTGCTCCTCCTAATGTTCCTCTTCCTCCAGTTGCTGTTCCTCCACCTATAGCTCCACCCCTTCCTATTGCACCAGTAACGGTACCTCCATTGAATTTGCCTGCTCCCCCTCTTCCAAGTGGTCCTGTGCCGCTTGTAGTCGATCAGGGTGCGGGGTCAAGGGTTGTCACTCGCAATACTGTACCACCAGAGAAGAAACGTGATTTGATTGCATGGTCTAAGCATTGTATGGAGAGAGATGATCAAGCTAATGTTTTTATGTTTTTGCCACACTTTTTAATATGGATCATTTTCCTGAGAAAAATGTTTTTATTGAAGGTTTAGGGATTCATTTATGTGTAATGTGGGGCAAATTAAATAATACAGATCTCCCGCAAGGGTTAAGGAATCTAACACTTTAGCGTTTTCAAGAGACATTGTGGAGAAAGTAAATGAGCATGTCGAGAGGTTATTTGAGTATAGAAAGCAGTTGGAAAGGCTATAGAATAAAGATGATGATGGGGAAAGTATGTATGTACAGAAAGGGTTCCTTCCTTGTCGAAAATCGATATCTGAGGAAGCACGAATTTGTACGAAAGACGCGCTTGGATGTATTTCAGATATGTCGATAACTCCAGTTGAGGTATATGACACATACAGTCAGTATACGCCAGAAATGCAGAGGAAAGTGATACAGGTAATGCTAGAGTACCTACAGGATGATTGTGTAAAGAGAAGAATTAGTTGTCCCACAGAGTTATAGAGTATTTATAAGAGAGCTTTTTCACTTGACACTTCTTCGACTGCTTTAGCGCTTGCCTTAGCTCTGTTGCTTAGTAAGCGTTCGGAGTTGCCTACTTCTCAGTTGCCTATGAGAGAGGTTCCTCCGACATTTGTCCCGAAGGTTGAGATTGCGACCGATGCTGCGGCGGGTATTGTCGTTGTGGACATTCCTGCACATTATGTATCACAGTTTGTTCATGTCCCGTTCTCAAGACAGGAAGTGAATACTATTAGACAATCTATTCCTGATATTAGGAAAAATCTGACAGGATTCTATAAAGAAATGGAATTTGTATTGCCGCCCTCAGTATTCACCCTAGGTGATATTGATTTGTTATTTCCTGTACTCCTGCCCGTAGATTTGTGGAAACAAGTTAGGACTATAGACGACGTGCCAGGGTTTGGAGATACATGGGCGAACATAACTAGATTCGATGGAGAAAGGCCAGCTGGTGAAAGACCACCCCAGGTGATACTAACTTCGCCTGATAGAATTATTACAAAATTGAAAACCATAATTCCTGAGAAAAGAATTTTGTGGGACAAGCTTACAGCCTGTGTCCAACGGAAGTCTGAGGGTGCTACCGAGTTCTTTAATCGGTTCGAACAGGTATTCTCGGATTTCAGCGGACAAGACTTAGGCACAGAGTCTGGGAAAAGATTATTTGTGGACAAATTTGTGCGAGGATTGCTGCCTGACATCCAGTCACAAATTGTGTCTTCTGAGAGCGCTTGGCAGGCGAAGTCCCAATCAGAACTACTGCACATGGCTCAGTACTACGAGAATCATGTCAATATTGAAAAAGAGTCCAGAAGCAAAAAAGGTGATTTAAAAACTAGAGTATTATTACAGCAAATTGTTAGAGGCCCCAGAGGGGGTAGTTCGCAGATTAGAGGTCAGTATGTTCCACAAGGGAATGTGCCCTTGGGTCCTGTGAACATTAACCAGTGTGCCTATTGTCGACAAGAGGGTCATTGGCATGCACAATGCCCCGTCCTTCGACAGAGGTCGAATAACACATTTGGGAATATGGGTAGACGATCCAGAGGTTGCCCGGGTGTAGGGGGCCCTGGTAGAGGTCAGTTTGCACAGGATCCTCAGCAACCTTTTTCACAGGATAATCAGACTCCGAGTGTGGATACTAGGAACATATTTGATCATCCTTCTGCTGCACACCTATCTGAAGAGCTTCCTTTTGATGATATTCTGTTTCGTTAGGATTGCCCGAAGCAGGGTTTGGAACCTACACCTATTCCCGTCAATCAGAAAGGTCCCTACGTTGAAATGGTAGTAGGAAATAGGAAACATCAGTTTTTGATAGATACTGGAGCACAGAAGTGTTCCATTGATCATTCACGGGTTCCAAACATTCCACTGTCAGGGCATACCAATGTTTCTGTAGGGTTTTCTGGCACACCAGTTGTTTGTCCAGTTTCTTCACCGGTACGTATTTCTTTGGGTCCCTTTATGGACCACTGTCCATTTTTGTTGACTTCAAATTGTGGAGAGAATTTGCTGGGGTTGAATCTATTGAAATAATTAAATGCGGTAATTCATTGTTCTTCTGACGGAGTGCGTTTGACGATTTCAACACAGCAACTTTCTGTCTCTCAATTCTTGTCTAGGCCTTTGCAGCCAGAATTCATTGATGTACCAGAGTGCTTATGGGCAATTCACGACAATGATGTCGGTGTGCTACAGATTGAGCCTGTTAAGATAGTCTTGAATCATGGAATTGAGCTGCCACGCATTCCACAGTATAAGATTTCAGTTGAGGGCGAGAAGCTTTGAAATGCATTGTTTCCGATTTTGTGCATCGCAGGGTGATAGAGGAAATTTCTGGAAGTTTGTTCAATAGTCCGATTTTACCCTTGTACAAAAAAGGCGATAATGCAATTCCATTCCGTTTTATAATTGATTTACGTGCCATTAATAAAGTTGTCTCTCCGCAATTTCCAATTGTGCCTGATGTGACGACAATATTAACCATGATTCCAGCTACAGCTACTTACTTTAGTGTTGTGGATCTGAAGAATGCTTTCTTTAGTATTCCTATACACAAGGACAGTAGATACTTGTTCGCGTTCAACTTAGGGCGACGCTCGTTCACATTTACTCGTGCACCTCAAGGTTATACAGAGAGTCCTAGCATCTACAGTAGGGCTTTGAAAGAACAGCTTGATACCCTTGAATTGCCCTATACTTGTACATTACTTCAGTATGTTGATGATTTGCTTTTAGCTGCTGACTCTGAGAGTGCCTGTAAGGAGGGCACTGTGTTGTCGCTTATTCATCTAGCTAAACATGGTCACAAAGCTTTGCTTAAAAAGTTTCAATATTTCTGCCAGGAGGTCGCCTATTTAGGCTGTCTCCTGTCAAAGGAGGGAAGAAGATTGACACCTGAAAAAATAAAACACATTTCTGGCATGTCTGTCCCAAATACACAGAAGGAAGTTAGAGCCTTGATAGGTATGGCTTCTTACTGTAGGTTGTGGATCCCAAACCTCTTACTAGTGATTAAACCGATGTTGGCTTTGACAAAGAAGGACATTTCTTCGCAAATGCCGTGGAACACAGAGCACCAGCAAGCATTTGATTTGCTCAAGACTGCATTATGCTCGGCATCAGTTTTGGGCTCACCAAACTATGAAAAGGCCTTTGTGTTGTTTGTGCATGAATGTGATGGATGTGCTTTGGCTGTATTAACGCAGGAACATGAGGGGAAGAATAGGCTGTGCGGTTACTTTTCTTCCGCCCTTGATCCTGTAGCATGCTCTTTGCCAAGATGTTTGCGAGCTGTCGCTGCTGCTGCGTCTGTAAAACAGAGTGAGGGAATGGTCCTAGGCCATGATCTAACCCTGATGGTGTCTCACTCTGTAGATGTTCTACTGAACCAAACCCAAACGCAATACCTCACTTCCGCACGGTTGACGAGATATGAATTGATCTTGTTTGCTCCTCACATCCAAATTAAGAGGTGTTGTGTTCTTAATCCGGCTGAAATCCTACCTTTCCCGCAAGGTATTGCTTGCGGTGATGAAGAGTCACATGACTGTCTGTATACTACCGAGCAAGAGACAAAGGGTATAATTGATTTAAAAGACACTCCTTTGAACAATCCGCAAAGAGAGCTGTTTTGTGATAGCTCCTGCTTCAAACTTCCGGATGGTACATCCACAGCTGCTTATGCAATCACCACATTAAGCACGGTCGTGGAAGCCAAGAGAATCACGCATAACTCTGCGCAGGCCTCAGAGATTATAGCATTGACCCGAGCTTGTGAACTTTCCGAAGGGCTTGCAGTAAACATATATACTGATAGTCAGTATGCCTTTGGGGTGGTTCACAATTGTGGGAGACTTTGTTCAGAGAGAGGGTTCTTAACTTAACATGGCACAAAAATCCAGCATGGCTCCCTAATAGTACAACTACTCTCAGCGCTTGTGCTCCCTATTCAGTTAGCTGTCATAAAATGTGCAGCACATCTAAAGATTACAGATGACATAGGAAAAGGGAATGCTTTCGCTGATCAGATAGCTAGACAAACTGCTACCGATCTCTTTATGGAGATGTATGTTTCAAGGGAGACTGTAAATGCCTATGCAATGGACGAGGGTGTTGGGTCTGTATGGGATATCCAAGCCAATGCCACATTAGAGGAATCCAAGAGGTGGGCTGAAGGCTTGGGGAAACTCGATGATGATGGGTGGACAGAGTTGAAGGGAAATGGCTACTCCCTGATGCTTATGTAATGATTATGGTCATCATGTCCCATGGTCCTACGCATATATGTGCCCAGAAAGTCACAAAAATGTTAGAGAAAGTTTGGGCAAATGACAAAATTTCGGAAATTGCCCAGCGCTATGTACGGTTCCATTCGGCCAGACACACTCAGAGTACCGGACTAGTAGAAAGACACAATGGCATCATCAAGAACAAGCTTGCTAAAACGTGTGCCGGCACTAAATTAAAATGCCCATCGCCTTACCGATCGTGTTATTAGCCATGCGTACAACCCCTCAAACTAAGACTGGGCTCTCTCCATTTGAGGTGGTAATGCGGAGGCCTGCCAATATCTGGAACCTTCCTAAATGTAGATCCTTGAAAAATGTTGAAAATGTATTACTTTCAGATTATTGCTGCCAGTTGACTAAAAACCTGTATTTGATTTATCACCAGGTCTGAGAGGCTTTACCTGTGCGATACGAGAGCCCGGGCCACAGCATACGGTCTCGGAACTGGGTGCTCATCATGGCATTTGAGCGTTCTTCCTGCCTTGCACCTCGCTGGCGGGCCCCATTCCGGGTCCTGTTGGTCACACAGACGGCGGCGCGGGTCTCTGGCAGAAAGAACTGGATCCAAGCGTCGCACGTCAAGAAACTTCCTCACCCAGTGCCACACGATACAGAAGAAACAGAACCCCTCGCTAACGCTGCCACCAACGATCCCAAGGCAATTAATAGCGCCGAGAGTGCATCGGGAATCTTTCTGAGCCCGTGAGGCTTGGGAAACGTGCCATTTTGTCTCCACACTCTCCAAACATTTTGCTTCCGGAAACTGACGTTTCAAATTCGGCATCTTCACTTGCTCTTGATACGTTGCTCCCAACGGGAAGTGACGACACATTCGGCCTCATTACAAATCACCTGGTATGGAAACAACGGTGGTGGTAAACCCGCCGCCACCGTTGTTTCCTGCCGGGCGATCACAACTCCTGCAGGCGGGAGGTGATGTTCCTGCCAGTTCTGACCAGGCGGGTTTAACACCGCCCGCCTGCAAGCGGACGAGGAAACACTGGCAGCATTACCAGATGCTGCCTGTGTTTCCATGATCCCCATTCCCATTGAGTCCTATAGGACTCAATGGGAATGGGGATTAACACCATTCCGCCTCTGTGATTCCCGGGAAACCGGGGTTGTAATGCCCCGGTAATTCCGGGAATCACGGAGGCGGAATGGTAATACGAGTCCGGCAGTAACCAGGCGGTTTTACCGCTGCGGTTACCGCCGGACTCATAATGAGGCCCATTGTTTCCGGATCAATCAGTACCGGGAAAAACAAGGTACAATCTGCGTCCAAGAAAAAAGACGGCACGGTTTTGCTGTGCATCTGATAGACTTACGGCATGGTTCGGCTGTGCATTTGAAGAAGGAAAGGATCATCGAGGGCTGTTTTCGCCCATATTTGAGAAAGGGGATTCTGTTGGCTAGGGTTGTGGAAGGACTAAGAAGTTGCATGGCCGGGAGGTCGCCAGCAATGAACATTGGGGGTTTCCGTTTGAAGACTACAATGCCTGCCACTGCTACCGCTCGTATGGGACTTGTAAATGATCGTGTGACCAGCCGGGATAATGGACAAAGCACTTGGGCCCCGAAAAAGTATTGCTGTGTTTTTATAATAATATTTGGTTTTATAATAGTCAATGTCTTAGGCTTATGGTACCTCGAGGAAACTCATCCTTTAGAGTCCTTGTTACCGACTGAAAATGTACCCACTGTTCCTACTCCCTTCATACATCTGCATACTCTGTCCCCTAAGGACTCCCAGCATAGACAAAGGTACCACAATAATGCTCTGCTACTTATAATGAAAGCTACGCATGCCATTTTTAATGGGTTGAGACTGTTGGGTCTGCTCACATTTACCGCAACACGGGGATAAGGGGCTAGGTTGGTATATTCATCCTTTACCTTTGACTGCTTGTTATGCTTCTCTTAGAGCACTGTTTTTTGGCCGTTGGAACGATAGCATCTCAGGGAACTTTGATGGCGCTAATTTGAATAGCTTTGAGAAACGTGTTCTGACTCCCCTGGGATGCTTGCTTTTCTCAAATAGGAGTAAGCGCAACATTGCTTCTATTAGGCCTTCTGATAGACTGTCTCGTCCTTCTCAATCTTTGATTTCCTTTAAGATGGCTCCGATATACAATAAGGTGCCCATGGCTCCTTCTTACACCATTAACCATAGCCCCGATTCAGTTTCTTTCTGCATACAGAGGAATGGTACTCAGTCAATGGGAGATTTTAGAGGTTGTGCCAACGTTGCAAATTTGACTGGTGAAGACAGACCTTTGTATGTAGGCGAACCGCTCTACTTTGTTTGCGGTAATGTAGCATTTCCATGGTTGCCCAGGGATTGGCAGAGAACCTGTTATTTAGGGATCCTGTTACCTGGGGTTGTTTTGAAAAACTGTGGCTTTGAAAAACCTTGCTCCACAAGGGCGACTCCTTACAATCCCAATGGTTATACGTACAAGATAAAAGTTTCAAAATCCGGTCAATGAAGTCGCAGGTCAACTGTATAAGGACGGTGAAAAGCCTAACCGTCCCATACACCGAAGAAATTAATTAATGAAAATACAGGACTCTGCGCCAACAAATAAAGTTGAGTTTAAATCATAGTTTCTGATTTATTAATCATCAAAGACCGTTGAGCCCATAAATGATAACATGTTTCGGCTCCACTGAGCCTTTTTCAAATCCGGGCCGAAATTGGATGTAACCAGTTCTTATGACTTATGTCCATGTAGTAGTAACGGGGTAAAATCCCCAGTAACAATCAGGTTTTACCTGCGACGCGTGTGACTGTTTGTGTTCCAGGAACTGATTGTTACTGGGGATTTTACCCCGTTACTACTACATGGACATAAGTCATAAGAACTGGTTACATCCAATTTCGGCCCGGATTTGAAAAAGGCTCAGTGGAGCCGAAACATGTTATCATTTATGGGCTCAACGGTCTTTGATGATTAATAAATCAGAAACTATGATTTAAACTCAACTTTATTTGTTGGCGCAGAGTCCTGTATTTTCATTAATTAATTTCTGTTACCTGGGGTGTTTATAGCTAGTACAGTAGAGGTTTCAAAGACTCGTCCATGGCGGGACGAGAATGGTGACACTCCAGCACAGGTCTTGGGAGATGTAGCAAAGTCATTTTTTCCATTTTGGGGGCAGATAGCGAATTCCTAAGATATCAGAAGACTAGAGATAGTACTGGAGAGAACCATCAACTGGACCACAGACATACTCTATAATATGACATTAGAACAGAAAACGATAAGACTAGTAGTGCACCAGAACCGGATGGCATTAGATGTCATTCTGGCTGAACGTGGTGGAGTGTGTAAATTAGGCGGGTCCGCTTGCTGTGTTTTCGTGCCAGATTCCTCCCCAACTATCTTCAAGGCAATACAGAATCTGCACGTCCTTAGTACAGAAGTGCATGTTCCTGAGGGAAATTGGGATCTTAGCACTTGGTTCTGGGACTTCTTGCGATCTTGGGGTTGGGAGGTACTTTCGGTCTTACTGATCATTTTGGGAATTCTGTTGTTCCTTTGTTGTTGTATCCAGTGTTTACCTAGTATATGTTTGATGCTAGGGGGATGTTGCGCACAAGCGATAGGTACAATAGGACATACAGTGTATGCCCCAGATAAAACTTCCAAGGAATATGTGTTAAAAGAAATTTCAGCGAATTACCTGATGGCAATAGATATTTCTGACAGCGATTCAGGGTGCATGGACGATGATGCATGGAGTTATTTGCAAGGAGATCAGAAGTAGTTTAGCACTTGGCATAGGCCAAAAGGAGGGTTTGTCAAATGAGAAATTATATCGTACCTCCTATTGCAATGAATATATGTATATTGGCCTACGCCAAGCTGCTTATAAGCCACTTACGAAGAAATCTGTGTTGCAAGGTCCAGACCTTAGAATTAATGTAAGCCGCCATTTTAGGTCAATCCGCCATTTTAGGTTCTCTCTGTAAAGTCACCCTGTGAGTTAAAATGGTGGACGATGTCCTTCCGAAATACAACATGGCCGTCTTGACCTCTGTGTGTAATTAATATGTAACTTGCCCACAGGCCACTTGTTGGAACTGAGACCTTGTCCTTTGTTGACCTGTGTGTAAAGGATTACTCGTGCAATGAAACTAATCCGCAAGCATATGCTAAGAACAATATATCCAAATATTGAACTAAGAACACTTGTTTAACTACATTGTATTAATGTTTGAGAAGACCTTTATGAGAAATCCTAAAATTTACTGTTGCCGTGTAGGCTTGTTGACGTATGTATTAAAGTCAAACCTGTTGCATGTAGAAGTGTGAACTCGGCATGAACCCTAGATCAGTAATTTATTAGAGGAATATTAACCCGTAGTAGGGTTGGATATCATTTTCGCAAATGGTATAAAAGAGCAACGAATTCTAATATACAGCGTCTCTCACTGAGCACACTGAACCACGCTGGATTTCGTTGTGTTGTACTGAGGGCCGATAGCTATCTGTTACCTTTTTTCTTTGTAACAGTTCAGTATAAATTAAAGATCTTTGTATGTTCCTTTGTAACCCGTGTTCGGTGTATTTCCTTTTGGGGTACTCAGCCTCAATATTTTTGTTTTGTTTTCACAGGATAATCTTCTGAAATTTGGAGGCCAAAGAAACTGCTTCGACAGGTTGAAAAAGCTCTATCACAAAAACTTCCATTTCTCCTCGTGTTTTTTTTAGTCTTCTTTTTTTACCTCTCGTGATTATGTGACTACGTTACTTTATGTTTTGTGATTTGGGTTGTTTTCTTTTCTGCTTCTATTTGAATGTTCTCAAAGTCTTTTATACATGGTTGAATCAAAGGTTTAATTAAAACTAAATGATGTAAATAAATTAAAAAAGAATTACAAACACAATCTGTTTACAACACTGCAGTCAGTACATCATCAGTTCCAAAGAAAAGTGTGCATGGGCCTCTTCTGTGACCAATATCTATGCCCACTTTACAACCAGATTGAACATGCAGAAAACACTACTGTTTACAACACTACAATCAGTGCATTGTCAGTACCTGTTAAAAGTGGGAATGGGCCCTGGACTTCTCCCAGACCCCATGCCCACGTTTGCCTAACAGAGATGTTGACAACACCAACAAACTAAACTAGCAACCTACCAACTACAAACCAACTACAAACCTAACATTGTGCAGAAATGTTTACAATACTACAAGCAGTATATCATCATCAGTGGCAAGGAAAGGTGGCTATTGGATTTATGCTGGGACCAAGACCCATGTCCACATTACATAGCAATTTAACACTGGAAAAATACTATCGATTTACAAAACTACAATCAGTACATTATCAGTGCCAGGGTAAAATGGTCATGGACTTGACCTTCCGGCCACTCTATGTGACCACTTTTCCCTACAACTGACAATGGCAGGTGCCACAGAAATCTACCAAACGATTTGCAGCCCCATAAGAAATATATCATCAGAGCCGGGAACATGTGGACATAGGCCTGGGTTGAGATCACAGCCATTGCCCACTTTACACAGAGACTGAACACCCAGCAAACACTACCTCTTTACAACACTGCAATCAATGCATTTTCAGTGCCAGGGAAAGGTGGACACAGGACCACAAATCTAGCAGACAACCTACTACACACAAAACATTGAGCATACACATTTACAACACAGGGAGTATTTTTATTAGTGTAATAAAACGTTGTGGGGGTCGGTTCTCTGCTGCTACCAAACTGAAACTCAAATTTACAATGGAACTGGCATTAACAACACCCTCAAACACTCTACAAAAATGTAAAACCATGAAACCAATGGCTAAAGGTTCCAGGCAATAGTAGGAGAGTAGGCACAGGGCATACTCTCACTTACAAAAAGTTTGTTTCTTCCCCTAAAATGACAACAGGCAGCAATATTGTTCTCAGATACAGTGGGAAAACACCTACTTGGTTTGTACTATTTTGCCTATATCTTCGACCCATACACCCCTCACACTACCTGACAATATTTTAATGTCTCCCATTCCCCAATATGATCACAGTGCTGAATGAGATCTGGCAGGTATGTCCACAGACATCAAAAAGGGACCTCTCTCATCGCAGTTTATCAATTCATATGTGGTTTCTCCAATGGCAACTGCCATGTCTGCGATCACCCCGGAAGTTTTCAGACATCGCACTTTTAACAAAACACGTTTCCTTCTTTTCTTCTCTTTCATTTCAATACATCAAAGTCAGAATGATTGGCTGAACACAATCAGGTACATGAGCAGCCACCAATCAAATGAACAGACACTTAATCAAACCTTCTCATCTATCTTCAACACTTTAACTGCTTCTTTCACCTCTGCAAGATCATTTCTATTGTTAATCACAACAACATATAACACATCCTGAAAGTTATGTGTAAATATTAACCACTTAAAATGTAATTCAACTTTATAACAGAATACAATAGTTACCTCTCAAAAGTGTACATTAGACTAAATATTTACTTTAGCTGCCAAAAATATCATCAAAATGATTAACTATATTTTTTTTCCCTTTAACACTCTCTTTATATGTAAGCTATTAATATCTTGTGTGACAGGGTAAGGGGCTTCACCCTGTCAAGGGGGAACATAGACCCCTCCGAACCTGAAGTAGGTATCCTTCCAGGGTGTGTGCCAGAGCTGATCCTATCCCAAGGGTGGAGTAAAGGAGTTGGGAGGGCAGTCTGAATCCCCTGAATGCGTCTTCCTGGATAATAATAGTACCAATGACTGTTGCTCAGTGCCCTCCAGCCTCTTTTCTGGTGAGAGTTCACTTTTATCACTTGTAGGACTACATGCTCATGATCCAGAGTGCAGCTCGGCAGCAGAGAAACCCAGCATTGCAGAAAGACAGAGAGAGACGCTGAAACCGACACCGGCCCCCAGAACTTCGGTGCAGACAAGATTTATGCAAACTGGCATAAAATGTCATTTATCATGGTGAAAGCAGAACAGGACGCCCAAATGAATACCGACTTGAGCAGACTTCATGGACTGCACAAAAAGTCATGCACGAGAAGGTGGCGGGAGTAAAAGCGGCTTCTGAAGCTGAGCAGTGTGATGTCCCAGCCCAAAGGAAAATAATAGGGTTAGATTAGCCCATGTCAGGTGAGGCACAGCACCAATGGGAGGCAGGGAGTAAAGGGCTTGAAAGTCATGCGTCAGGTATAAAAATGCAGCAGAATTCAGACAGAGTAAAAGGTGTGGGTGATGCCAGAAGGTGAGCTGTTGGACCGAGAGCCCAGGCGGAAGGAGTTTGGTGGAATGGAGTGTTGAGAAGTCTGTGGAAGTTTTTCAATATGAGTGCAGGTAAGGTATTGAAAGTGAGAGAGTGGTAGCAAGAGTGGAAGCGGTGAGTGGTTGAGAGAGTATGTGGGACAGTGTGTGTGATAAGAGAGCGTTGTGAGAGATAGTTGAAAGTCAGAGTAGAGGAGATTTGGAGAGTCGTACTGAGAGATTGAACGGAGGAGTGAAAGAGTGAAAGTGAGAGGGAGAGGTGATAGGTGCATAGGGGGAGGTTGGAGCTAGGAGGAAGAAGGGGAGTGGAGAGAGATGGAGATGGAGATGTTTGAGGAGACCAGATGGACAGAAGAGAAGAAAGGGGTAAAAATAGGGGGGAGTTGTAGTAATAGAGAGGAGTGTAAAGAGAGAAGGTGGAGGAGAGAGAGCTAGAGAACATGGAAGAGAGAGAGTGAGAGAAAGTGTAGTGGCAAGGGAGATGGGCAGAGAAAGAGAGAGAGACAGAGAGAGAGGGGCTAGAGAGACCAGAAGCAGAGAGGGAGACAGAAACGGGGAAATAGAGAGGAATAGAACTGCAGAGAATAGGAAGAGAGATGAACAAGAGCATGGAGAGGAGTGAGTAAAGTGGTGACAGAGACAGGGAAAGTATGAATGGGTGGGCACCACCTCAAGCCCAAATAACAATGTGGGGCAACAAGAGGGTATTACCCAAATTGGTCATTTCTAATTGACCAATTGGTACAAGTGGCTGAATTCGGCCAGTACCATTTCGTCATTTGGAAACAACCAATTTGGGTAATCACTACCAAACATGGGAAGCGGGAGTTGCGGGGGTGAAACCCTGCTCCCCATGTTTGGTAGTGATTGCCTTTGGGGTTAGCAGGGGTGTCCCCCGCTTCCGCAGGGTCACAACATGCCCAGATGGTGAAAAGGTAAGTAGGGGTTCGGTGGAGGGATATGTGGTGGTGGGTGGGGGTTTTAATAAGGGTGGTTTTGGCCATGGAAAAATTGGTTCCCCGGCCGAATTGACCACGATCAGTTCAGCCGTGAACAATTGTGCCATGGACAAACCGTATACAGCCAACAAGAGAGTAGGGAATCCATAGAAACTCCTATTGGGAGTAATAATATGCGTCTCCTTCATTCTAAACGGTATTATGTGTTAATATACATACTAAGTTACTTCCAAAGAGGTGCACGGAAAGAATATTTGTATTATCTATGTTGTGATCAAATATGGCGCTGCATGCAACAACTGAATTCATTTTACCTCCTAAATGGACTGAATAAAAAAATTGCCTGAAACTGAAACAAAAATGTCCATGGGGACAGGACAAACACAATAGTTTACAGAAGCAGACAGCAAGAAGAAAAGGTGAAGGATGTGATTGGATTGCCGAGCCACTAGAAGTAGTCTTGTGTGTGGAGCTAAAATAATCAATCAATATGCTTTATTCGACATAAGTAATAAAAGCTACAGACATGTAGGTACAAAATACACCAGAAACATCATGGTTAAAAATACCTTCATCATACATGTTAAGAATCTAAAATATACAAGTTGGTAAAAACATGTAAAAAGTTAAAAGATAGGAGCCATAAATACACATGAACATCACTTTCGACCGTCAGATACTGTCCTATACAGTAATGCTCTATGTAAATATTTGGGAACCTCCCAGGTAATCACAGTGGTAGAAGTAGACTTACGAAGGGTCAGTGCTAATGCAGTGGTTCATATACTATGTTTGATAAATAGGCGGAGTGTTAGCAGAGTGTTTGGTGCCTGTTGCCTGGAAGCTACCCTGCTGGACCCTTAGTAACTTTTCTATTCCCATCGCCTGGAGGTGGTGCCTGGAGGTGGTGCCTGAACATAAGCTTCACTCTAGTTGCGGAGCGTCCACGGAGTGTTAGCAGAGTGTTCGCAGAGAAGGCGCAGAGAAGGCCATGGACCTAAGACTAACTTTACCAAATCATCCAAAGAAACAAGCTCCACACACATGGAGCCGTACCAAAATGGCTGGCACCTACAATCAAAACACTTTGCAAGAGGTGTCCGAAGAGCGCGGTTTTATGCCTTCCGGCGCTTCACCCCCTGACAATATTATCACTCGGACTTCCTGTGATACTTGCGACTCATCATGCAACAGGCCCTTGTGTACCTGCAATGGGCCCAACAGGGAGAGCGAGGTTGCTGCATCTACGACTCCATATGGCTCCCTCGAATTGAGTCTACAGCAGCAGGCCTTTTGCCCCTATCAAGACTCTGTGGCAATTGAAACACAAGGTATGTGCCGTAAAAACAACCTCTCACGGCACGCAAAGTGCCCTCCCCCTTGACGCTGCCTTCTCAACTGGTGGCGAGTCCAAACTCTAGAGAGACTCGACCAGCTCCTTTGATTGCCGACCCATTGCGCTCGCAACAAAGCGGGGGCCTGGCTGGGAGTGTGGTTGGTACTTGCTTAAACATTGCCATTCGAGTGAGTAGCCCTCCTCGCACTAAGGCCCACCCCGTGATCTTTCACCCCTTACCGGTTGCGAGCATGCTCCAAAGGATGCAACGAAAAGTTTCTTCGACCGACGACACCAGCCTCCCGCAGAAAAGCAAAGGCAGGGGTGTGGCCAAAGGGTCCGTGTGTGCTCAGTCAAACTCTGCCGGGCTGTGCAATGAGCAGGCGGTATCCTCTGTGACTGGAGGGGAGGAGGGAGGGCCAAACTCGGGGCTAGGAGCCAGCGCCCTGGAGAGTGAAAGTGAGGATACCTTCTGTGCCCCGTGTGAAGAGGCATTCTTCATCTTCCCTCAAACCTTACGTGTTAAAGGAAACAGAGAATCCTGTGGAAGTATATATTCACCTTTATACATGGCTGCAATGGGAGATCTGCCGAGTGAACTCGATCACTCGCAGAATTATTACAATTGTAATAAAGCCCAAAATCCTGCCCCTCCCGAAAACGCATCACAATCACTGAGAATTCCACAGCACTCATTGCAGAACGTAAATAACGCAAATTGTGGCTCGAAATTACCAACGAAAGCAATCATGCCAAAAAATATTTTACCAAAAAGCCCAATAGTTGCGAAAAAGGGTGGCCTCAAAGTAAACAAAATAAATCTCTAAAATTCCACTCTAAAGAGCAAAGCAAGAGCAAGCTCTCTCTCGGACATAAAATCAATTAGATGGCATTTCAATAAGAAAGACATATGCCCTTCATTGAAAGTAGTCCCAGACTCGAACGAAGTCCACAGCTCAACGACATTTGACGCCGACCGAATTGAACTTGAAGTTACTGATCAGGAATTACTTCAAGCAACTGGCAACGGCAAACTAATTGCAGGTGCAGCGAAAGAGACTACACCTAAAAACAGGGAGCCGAAGTGTCCTCCAACAGAAAAGCACACTACATATTATCCCCTTTGCCTAGAGAAAGAGCCAACTAAGGTCGGAACAGTTCCTATCCAGCCGACATCCTTGAATATGAAAGACCTGAGTAAAGGTCCAACGCTAAGGGACCTCGGAGCTAATTACGGTGCCGTAATTAGCGCCTTCCCCATTCCCATAGAGCCCTATGGGGCAGAAATGGGAATGGGGAAGGGCAATGGCGGAAGGGGGATTTACCGCCCCACCAACCTTGGAATGGGGCGGTAAATCCCCTTTCCGCCAAGGCGGTGCCGGTAATTTACCGGCATGGTCCAGGGTGCTAATAGCACCCTGGATCACCGCCTTCCGTGTAATGAGGCCCATAGATACTGACCCAACTGTAATGGAAAGTTCAGATGAGGAAAACGAGCTCTCTCCAGCCAAAGCCTCCTCAAAGCGGAGTCAGGCAGAAATTGTATACGATAATATTGCGCCAAAAATCCTACAAGCAAACTCAGAAGCCTATGTTAACATGCAGGCAGCAGTTGGTTCTATGATGACAATAACTATGGCGCCTTTCCTTAAACTATACGAAGCACTCCATGAAAACTACAAAGACCAGTCTACTTTGCCAGCCGTAACTCAATCCAAATTAATATACGTAGAATCCTACATTGACGCTATCAAAGAAAAGAGAGCCAGAGAGAGGGAAACGGAACATATTATTTTCAAAACTCTTATCGACCTGATGGAAGACGCTCGAGAGGACAAGAAAGCCTTTCTCCATTGTTTCAGTGATACAATAACACTCCTGAAACCTGATGCAAACAAGCATCAAGGTCAAACCGCTGAAAAAAGCACCTCAACAGAAAAGATTTTAAGATGGTCGGAAAAAGTCAGTGAAGCGATGGTAAAAACATCGGACGCTCTCAGTAATCAGAAAGAAGTGGTTTCGGAGATGGCAATTGAACACCAAAAGATAAATCGAGACTAAAGACCTACAAACTCAATAACAAGTGGTCTCGACACAAGACCGGCCATTCAGGCCCTGATAATAAATTCAATGACAGGTCATGTCGAAAATCCACTCAAACCACAACAAAACAAATAACTATTTCCTCTGTTTGCCCCAGAGAGTTCTAACGATTTACAAGAAAATGAACCGGGAACCAGACCCAAACAAACTGCGAGATTTATCATAAAAAAACAAGAAATCTCTTCTGGGACACAAACTAAGAAGAGTAAAAATATACCACTGACAAAACACACTTCAAGTGAAGGAACCCGTCACTTCATGCGCAACTTGAAACCCTTTGAAGATGCGTCCCACAAGAATGAGCGATCAGACCAACCAATTAACACACAAAAAGAAGGAGAAGGACGTCAAATGTTGAAAGAACGAAAATTTGTTACAGAACCAGTAACTGTAAACACTGACGATGATGAAACAAATACTAGTGAGGACCAAGATGCCTTACTGTTACTCTCTGTTCATGATTGCGATAGCCAACTAGAATTTAACAGTCAGGAGGGTCTATTTTGAGACTCAGCAACCGGACGGCGACTGTGAGGAACCAATCCAAAGAGAGATACAATCTCCCTCTTCCCGCACCTTACAGGAAAAAAGAGATCTCGTGGAACTCAAAAACTCGAATGAATTCAGACTACCACAATTACTTAAAGCAATGTTGGATCATTCAAGTCAACAGCTTCACAAAAAGAGAGCCCACTCACGACAAGAAATTCCAAGGAAAGAGACAAGAAGATCAAGCGACCGACCTCAAGCTAACAGGTTTTCTCAAGACCGAAGAAAAAGAGATGAGAGACAGGGTGACCATAAACTCATAATTGAGCGCGTACTGAAAGCAAAGGATGGACTGATTTTAAATCGATCCAACCTCATGAAATTATTCCACAACGTACCACAAATGAGCCAAAGGACATTAAAATAGTGGCCTTTCCCAAAGAGGATGAAACAGATCGAATCTGTATCCACCTGTTCTCAAAGGCAGTAATGAAGCTAATCTGGACAGCTGCAGATGCACTTAGAACGCTTGGCTTTGATATCAAACCAGATGAAGTAGCCAATTACAAACAAGAAACAAATCAGTTTCAGAATCCCCAATATCCATTGAATAATACCCCACTGAGGGTTTATGATCCAGCAGACGACCAGAATGCCAAACCAATAAGGTTTTCTCCAACTGTGCTGCGAGGTCCAAATGCACTCAGAATGAGAATAAAGGGAAGTGCAAGGTAGCAGATTTTACATCCAACAGCAAAGCTGTACTTGTGACGAAAATTGACACAAAAAAACATGGGAATGGCTAGCTGGAACATTAGCTACAAAAAACAACCATTTGACCGACTGCCTGGATGCTACAAGAAACCTTCGGATAGCGTCATGGAACACCCGGGGCCACCGACATCTGCTAGAACAACTAGATGAAGAACTATTGAAGGCAGATATAATATGTATCCAAGAATGCTGGCTCCTAGATCCCCCAATTATGAGTGGGACTACCTGCTTTTTGAACAAAGGATACAAAGAATTAAAAGGTAGACCCTCTGCAGGACTGTTGACTGTCATAAAGAATGACTATAAAGGCAATATACTCCGTGTTACGACCCCTTCACCACTCATTCAAATAACCATATTGCAAGTGCACAGTGGAGGCATCCATCAAACTGTGAAGCATTTCCAAATCGTATTCAACCTTTATTGGAATACCAAAGCTAAGGATGGCGACAAATTTATGGAAACTGTGTTCCAACACATCAACGATCTAAGAGCTGAATTCGAAAATCCCACAATAATCATATGCAGCGATCTCAATATAGACTGTACAAAAAAGAAAAACCAAGTTGTACAAAGTGGTTACAAACAGCAGAGGTCAACGTGTATGCAAAATTGGTTAACAGAGACGCATAGCCAGGATCTTTTGCAGGTGAATGGAAACGTGACTGGCGACCTTGAAGGAGCAGTCACATGGACTTCATATAATCAAAGTGCAACCCTGGATTATTTCTTTGTGGATCAAGAAACTTTTAAAACCATCTCCTCCTTGAACATAATTTCAACAACAAAAAGTGACCACAAAATACTTATTCTTACGTGTACCCTTCTTTCTAATGTACACGAAAGTGGTCCGGCCCATCAAAAAAGTTGGTCCTTCAAGATCGAAGTGAACAATGGCCTTAACAGACTGCGACTAGCACCAAAAATGACACCCATCCTTGAAAAAGCAATAGATTGCTGGAAGTCAGCAAAGAACACTGGTGTAGAATACGAAGCATGTCTGACTATTTTCAGAGTGAAACAGGGCCAAAACACTGAGCCAAAAACCGTTCGACAACACAAATACAACCTTGAATTAGCAGAAAAAAAATCAAAGCTAGCAAGGAAACTAAGAGCACTAAAAAAACAGAACACTCAAAGTGCGTTCAAAGAAAGGGTAACACTAAAAAAAGCTTATAGAAATTGAGCCAAATCTCACAGGGCCCTACTGTTCCAGAGAGACTCTGAAGAAATGCTGCTCGCAGCCAGTAACAAAAACGCCAAATTCATGTGGGCCCTAATGAATCAGATAAGTGTGTCAAAAGGACTGGAACAGATCAATCATATCCATTAAGAAAAATGGATCCAACATTTTCAAGAAATCTACAGCCACAACACGCACAAAGAAGATCGGATCCAAAATAGCCTGGATAAGATTCCATGGAACATATCATTTGAGAAGTCTGAAATCACTGCACTAATTAACAAAGCTAGTAGCTCTCGGGCGCTGGGGCCTGACGGCCTATCGAACGCCATACTAAAACAAGCCCCGGAAGTTTGGGCCGACATGTGCTATACTTTGTTCACACGAATCATCAATAACAAACAAATTCCGGAAACATGGACAAAAGCCATAATCATCCCCATTCATAAAAAGGGAGACAGAGCCAAGCCCGAGAATTATCGTCCAATATCACTGCTGGACGTTATAGGCAAAATCTTTGCTGGCATCCTCCTAAAGAGACTGAAAGAATGGATTAAACACTCAAAAAATTACGATTCTCGGCAAGCAGGGTTTGTTGAGAAAGTCGATTGTGGCCTAAATCTGCTTATACTCAATCTACTGAAGGCCAAAACTTTTGCGAAAATCAGAAGCTCTATCTGGTGTGCATTGATATGGCTGCCGCTTTTGACAGAGTTGACAGACACATTTTGTGGAAAAAGTTGGAGCAGAAAGGCTGTCCAAAAGACTTAGTGGCCGCAATAAAAGCTCTGCATACCGATACCTCAATTCAAGTATGGTTAAACCAAAAGGGCAATCTGACCGAACCAATTCTGACACAAAGAGGTCTAAAGCAAGGGTGCCCTTTGGCAGCTATCCTTTATAACTTTTACATCTTGGAAATAAAGGACCGGCTTGCCATACCGAGAGGATGCTCTCCAAAAATAGGCACCTCAGCAATAGGCCACTTATTGTACGCAGACGATTTGATCATCTTGGACAAGACCCCGATTGGTCTGCAGAAAAAACTCAAAGCCCTGGAAATCTATGTCAAAGAAAACAAACAAGAAATACATCCTGACAAATCAGAAATCTTAATAATCAAAGCACCAATAAAAAGAGTGAAAAAGTCTTTCAAATGGTGTGTCGGCACCAAACCTATCTGTAACGCTCACCTGATTCCCACGGAGGCGCGGGTCTTGGCAGGAAGGTGTCCGTAACACGAAACGTGATGTGCAGGATTCGGTTGGCTTCTGGGGTCGAACCTCTCCGCACTGTGTGTCGAACTCGAAGGGTGAGGTTTCTGCAGGTGAAATAATATGGGGATTAAAGGTCTGGGTTGTTGAAGGTCCCTATCTCTCTCCTCCCAGCTTGTCTGTTGAACCCCCCTCCCAGGTCAACGTGCTCACCTTAGATAGGTGAATGCTGGGCTCTCCATCTGCGTCTAGTGCAGGGTGCCGTTGCCAGTTCCTTCACTGGTGAAACGTTGGCCTCTTGACTTCAGAGGATGAGTACCGTTGTTGTCTGCACGACCGGTAGTTTCTGGACACCTTTAGTCTTTATAGTCTTTTATGCGTGGCAGAGAAGCGCCTGGAATTGCATAAGTATGGCAAGCGCTCTTACTGTCTCTTTCTTTGTCTTTGCAGGCGACGATGCAGAAAGAAGAAATCCGGAATTCGCCACGTGCCGGTGAGTGTAACACTGCTGTTGTCTATGCAGGTGAAGATGCAGCGTGAAGAATCCGGAATGCACAGCGTGCCGGTAAGTAGAATAATGCTGTTTATCTTTGTGCAGATGCAGCGTGAAGAATCCGGAATGCACAGCGTGCCGGTACGTATAATAATGCTGTTTATCTTTGCAGGCGAAGGTGCAGCATGAGACACGCCCGCTGCCGATGGATCAGGTAAGCAAACACTGCATGTGAAAGTTTGTTCTGCTAACCTGTTGTTTCTGATCGTTTGCAGATGCTGATGTTGCTCGGGTACCGGAATGGTGAGTATAATTCTTGCAGGTTCAGGATCCAAAGAAGAAAAGCTGGAACAGACTCGGTGAGCGTTCTGCTGCAGATGCAGAATAACGCGAAGCACGTTTCATCAATCGGGTGTGGTTTAAATAGCCTTGGAGTGATGAGGCGTCTCCTTCCACGGCCCCGCCTAGGTAAGAAAAGAGTTCCTGCTTCCAGAAGAGTTCCAGTGCTGTATCCAGGGAGTGGAGCTGCCCCACCCAAGTAAGAAAAGTAGTCCCAGTTCACCGAGGACTTTTAAGAGTCTGGCAAGTAAGCAGCATGGTCTGCCGCAGGTAAGTCCACCCAAGCATCTTCACACCAATGATGAGCCCGGCGCTTCCCGTGCCGGGACCGAGGCTTCTGATGAGCCTGGTGCCACCGGCGCCAGGACAAGGTCCAAAAGGTCCCTGTGGGGACCGGCTGGTGCCTAGGATCATGGTTAGGGGCCTGCTTCCAAGGACGTTGGGCTGATCCTGGCTCCTTGGAAGCAGTGATCATGACAGTATCCCCCCTCAAGGCCCCTCCTAAGTGTGTCTTCTCCGGGGGCTTTGGCTTGTCGGGGTGATTCAGATGGAATCTCTTGATCAGACGAGGTGCGTGGACGTGTTCTGAGGGTTCCCAAGACCTTTCCTGGGGACCGTATCCTTTCCAATCAACCAGATAGTATAATTTAGACCTGGAAATTTTGGAGTCTAGGATGTTCTTCACTTCAAATTCGAGTTCTCCGTCTACCAAAACGGGTTCTGGGAGTTCAGTCAATCGGGTTTCTGGTTGTACTGGTTTTAATAAGGAGACATGGAATACTGGATGTATTTTCATATGCGTGGGTAATTCCAATTTGGCAGCCACCGGATTAATTATGGCAGATATGAGGTAGGGCCCAAGGTATCTCGGGATGAAAGTGCGGGGTCCTTTTAAAGGCAGGTGCTTAGTGGATAACCAGACTTGATCTCCTACAGCGTAGTGAGGGGCCTCTTTACGGTGCCGATCGGCTGCCTTTTTGAATTGAGCTTTAGCTCTTTGCAGATGGGCAGTGGCTTCCTTAAAAGCACAGGTGATCTCCGAATGCAAGTGATCCACAGCAGGTGCTTCAATTTCTTGGGGAGGATCCAGGTTGGAGGTTCTAGGATGGTGTCCATATAATAGGAAAAAAGGAGTCTTCCCGGTTCCAGAATGAGTAGAATTTTTGTACGCGTATTCAGCGATCCAAAGAATGTCCTTCCAGGGGTTTTCTGTTTGTTGGAGCGTGCAGCGTAGATATTGTTCTAGTGTCTGGTTTGTCCTTTCGGTTTGTCCGTCAGTTTGGGGATGGTGACTGGTCGAAAGTCTTACATCAACTTGGGCTAGACGACAGCAACTGTGCCAGAAGTGGGAGATGAATTGACTTCCCCTATCGGAGACTAAAACCGAAGGAAAACCGTGTAAGCGAACGATGTTTGCCAAGAATTCCCGGGTCAATACTGAGGCTGAAGGCAGACCCTTCAAGGGTATGAAGTGAGCCATTTTCGAGAATAGATCCACGACTACTAAGATGGTAGTATATCCCAAGCATGGAGGTAAGTCCGTGATAAAATCCATGGACAGTGTATGCCATGGACAGGGAGGGATGTCAAGTGGCTGTAAAAGGCCGGCTGGTTTTTGCTTTTGACTTTTATTCTGGGCACACACACCGCAGGAGATTACAAAGTCTCTAATATCCCTTTTCCACGATGGCCACCAGAAATGTCTTTTAATCTTTTCCATGGTTTTGGTAATGCCAGGGTGCCCCTCCATTAGAGAATCATGATAACCGGAGATTACTTGTTTTTGTAGTTTCTCACAGGGCAAGTGTAATCGTCCTCGGAAATATGGTAGGTCTTGATCTACTGAGAAATCTTTCCCCTTTAATTGCCAGTCCTGCAAATCGGTCAGAGTTAGGAGCGATTTCACCGTGGTTTTGATGTCTTCAAAAGATTGAGTGCTGACCAAACCCAAAATCCTTTGTTCTGGGATTATGGGTATTGGATCTGGATTGATCAAATGTTCATCTACTCCCATCCGGGAGAGGGCATCCGCTTTTCCGTTCTTACTGCCTGGTCGATAAGTAATTGTAAAGTCAAATTCTGCTAGAAACAGAGCCCAGTGAAGCTGTCTGGAAGACTGAGCTTTGGCTGTCTTTAGGTATTGTAAATTGCGGTGGTCAGTCATTACGGTGACTGTGTGTCTGGCTCCTAGAAGATAATGCCGCCAGGCTTTAAAGGCCGATCCGATGGCCAAAAGTTCCTTGTCTGTAATTGAATAGTTGATCTCAGGAGGCGAAAACCTGCGGGACCAAAAGGCAACCGGATGTAGTTGGTTTGTGACCGAATCTCTTTGTGATAACACTGCTCCCATAGCAAGACTAGAAGCATCCGTTTCCATGATGTAAGGAAGTTCTGGGCGAGGGTGTTTTAAAACAGGTGCAGAAATGAATTTAGCTTTTAAGTCTTGAAAAGCTTGTTCCGCTTCAGAAGACCACTCAAAACGTTTCTTCTTTTTCAACAGAGCGGTGATGGGCTGGACTATCCGGGAAAATTCAGGAATGAATCTGCGGTAAAAGTTAGCGAATCCTAACATGCTTTGAACTCCTTTTACAGAGGTTGGTGATGGCCACTTGATAATTGCATCAACTTTCTTTGAATCCATATGGACTCCGTTAGGTGACAATATGAATCCCAGGAACTCGACTTCCGTTGCGTTGAAGACGCATTTCTCAAGCTTAGCAAAAAGACTATGTTGACGCAATCTCTCGAGAACCTTTTTAACATGTCTCTGATGTTCTTCTTCAGATGATGAATAGACGAGGATGTCGTCAATGTAGACAACTACACATACGTCAATGAGTTCTCTAAGGACATCGTTCATAAAATATTGGAAAGCAGCAGGAGAATTACACAGTCCAAAGGGCATCACTTGATACTCGAATAGCCCGTACTTGGTGCGGAAGGCCGTTTTCCATTCATCGCCCTCTTTGATCCATACCAAGTGGTAGGCTCCTCTGAGATCCAGCTTTGTGTATATACAGGCATCTTTGACTTGGTCCAGGAGTTCAGGGATCAAAGGTAACAGGTATCTGTTTTTAACAGTGATCTGATTCAGGGCGCGGTAATCTATGCAAGTCCTAAGGTCTCTTTTCTTTTTCGGAACGAAGAACAAAGCCGATGAAGCTGGAGATTTTGAAGGACGGATAAACCTGTTAGCTAGGTATTGGTCCAGGTACTGTCTGAGGTGAAGGTTCTCTGGCTCGGTGAGGGCATAGATCCTGCTGCAAGGAGGAGTTGTTCCAGGTATCAAATCTATTTGACAGTCATAAGACCTATGAGGAGGTAGGGTGTTAGCTTGATCCTTCTGGAAGACGTCTTGGAACTCCTGGTATTCGGGAGGTAATTTGAGAATCTCCTCAGAAGAGATTGTCGCCAGTGAAACATCAGGTCGAGGATAACAAGTGGTAGAACACTCTGGAAACTGAACCGTCTTTGCTCGCCAATCAATCTGAGGATTGTGCTTCTCTAACCAAGGGATTCCCAGAATGATCTGGAACTGAGGGGCCTTGATTACATCAAACACTATTCTCTCCCGGTGTCCATTATGACTCAACAGCGTCAATTCTTGGGTTGCATGCGTTACTGGTCCGGAGGCTATCTCCGTGCCATCCACAATAGTAATGACGTCTTTTACTGCCTCAGGGTCAAGGGGTAGATTCATCCTTGATACCATTTCACGGTCCACATAGTTACCGATTGCTCCGCTGTCAATGTAAGCTTCAATTGCATGCAAACGATCCGGACGTTCAGGACTAATGAGGACCATGGGTATCACAAAATGCGAGGTCACTGGACAGATCTTAATGCTCGGCAAGAGGACCTCTACTCTTGTTGGGCGAGGTCGTTTCCCTGCTCAGAACTTGTGGTACAGGTATCAGCGGCTCCTACAGTCTTCTTAGCTGGTTTCACGGGACAGTCCCGAAGAAAGTGTCCAGAATTACTGCAATAGAGGCATAATTGCAGCTGCCTTCTTCTTTCCCGCTCTTTCTGGGTTAAAGGTTCTCTCATGCCCCCTATTTGCATGGGTTCCACAGTGTCAGCTCCCTTGTTCGAGGTCTGTGGTTTGGAAAACACTCGGGTATCAAATCTGGAACGATCTGCCTTCCTGTTCTGTAGTCTATGGTCTAGTTGGACCACTAAGTCAATATAGTCTGAACATTCTTGTGGAGGATTCACAACCTGCGCTAGCACATCCTTGAGCTCTCCACGCAGGCCTCTGTAGAAAAGCGTTATTCTCTTGTCCTCGGGCCATTGTGTTTCCAGTATGAGTCTATTGAAAGAAGCTATATAAGTCAAGAGGTCTTGGTTACCCTGTCGTAATGAGAGAAGTTCATTGTCCAAGGCCTGCCCTTGTGCATGTCTTGCGAACAGTTTCTCCATGCTGGACTGGAAGGCTTGAAAATCGTGTAAAACCGGATCATCCTGGGTGACTAAAGGGATCGACCAATCTGCAGCACTGCCACTGAGATAAGAAAGCACGAAAGCTACCTTGGCCTGGTCTGTTGGGAATGCAGCTGGTCGACATAAGAAGTGCAGGGGCACTGGTTGATGAACACTGCGAATTTCTTTGGATCACCAGCAAAGCGTTCGGGCGGAGCCAAGGGCACATTACCGGGCAGATTGATTTACACTGGATTTGAAGCTGATGCAGAAGGATAACTCCCTCCTGGAACGGGCAAAGGTGTCTGTCCTGCCTGAGTTTGTAACAACTGCCTAGCAAGGTCCTCTGTTCGCTCCTTAGAAATTATCAGTTCTCTTCTTAGAGAGCTTGTTTTCTGGCGAGCTGCATGTACTTCTGCTCTTAATTCCCCAAGCAACTGGGCTAGTTGATCGGTATCTGAAGTTTCCATTGCGCCTGGGTAGGAGTTTAGTGGTGGGCTTCGCGTTCTGTAACGCTCACCTGATTCCCACGGAGGCGCGGGTCTTGGCAGGAAGGTGTCCGTAACACGAAACGTGATGTGCAGGATTCGGTTGGCTTCTGGGGTCGAACCTCTCTGCACTGTGTGTCGAACTCGAAGGGTGAGGTTTCTGCAGGTGAAATAATATGGGGATTAAAGGTCTGGGTTGTTGAAGGTCCCTATCTCTCTCCTCCCAGCTTGTCTGTTGAACCCCCCTCCCAGGTCAACGTGCTCACCTTAGATAGGTGAATGCTGGGCTCTCCATCTGCGTCTAGTGCAGGGTGCCGTTGCCAGTTCCTTCACTGGTGAAACGTTGGCCTCTTGACTTCAGAGGATGAGTACCGTCGTTGTCTGCACGACTGGTAGTTTCTGGACACCTTTAGTCTTTATAGTCTTTTATGCGTGGCAGAGAAGCGCCTGGAATTGCATAAGTATGGCAAGCACTCTTACTGTCTCTTTCTTTGTCTTTGCAGGCGACGATGCAGAAAGAAGAAATCCGGAATTCGCCACGTGCCGGTGAGTGTAACACTGCTGTTGTCTATGCAGGTGAAGATGCAGCGTGAAGAATCCGGAATGCACAGCGTGCCAGTAAGTAGAATAATGCTGTTTATCTTTTTGCAGATGCAGCGTGAAGAATCCGGAATGCACAGCGTGCCGGTAAGTATAATAATGCTGTTTATCTTTGCAGGCGAAGGTGCAGCGTGAGACACGGCCGCTGCCGATGGATCAGGTAAGCAAACACTGCGTGTGAAAGTTCGTTCTGCTAACATGTTGTTTCTGATCTTTTGCAGATGTTGATGTTGCTCGGGTACCGGAATGGTGAGTATAATTCTTGCAGGTTCAGGATCCAAAGAAGAAAAGCTGGAACAGACTCGGTGAGCGTTCTGCTGCAGATGCAGAATAACGCGAAGCACGTTTCATCAATCGGGTGTGGTTTAAATAGCCTTGGAGTGATGAGGCATCTCCTTCCACGGCCCTGCCTAGGTAAGAAAAGAGTTCCTGCTTCCAGAAGAGTTCCAGTGCTGTATCCAGGGAGTGGAGCTGCCCCACCCAAGTAAGAAAAGTAGTCCCAGTTCACCGAGGACTTTTAAGAGTCTGGCAAGTAAGCAGCATGGTCTGCCGCAGGTAAGTCCACCCAAGCATCTTCACACCAATGATGAGCCCGGCGCTTCCAGTGCCAGGACCGAGGCTTCTGATGAGCCTGGTGCCACCGGCTCCAGGACAAGGTCCAAAAGGTCCCTGTGGGGACCAGCTGGCGCCTAGGATCAGGGTTAGGGGCCTGCTTCCAAGGACGTTGGGCTGATCCTGGCTCCTTGGAAGCAGTGATCATGACACTATCTCGATAACATCAAGTGCAAAATATTTGGGAGCAATAATAAGTGCTGACTGAAATGACCGACCTTGGTCAGAACACTTTCAACTGAAAATGAGTCAACTAATGGCACAAGCACTTATTTTGAAACAAACATTTGGCAAGTTCTCAATTCAACCGACAGTAGATTTCTACAATGCAAAAGTAATCCCGTTGATAGCTTATGCTGGAGACACTGTTCTCAGAATACCATGGGAAACCTGGGAAAAGGTTAAAGCCAGATTCTGGAGAAATCTACTGAGGCTTCCACAATGTGTTCCAATGAACATAATTCGACACGAACTGGGCCTCTACTCTATGCAGGTCTGTCAAGGGTTTTGACCCAGGTTGAATCAATAGACTGGGTAGAAGTGGTGATGACTGGCGCCGCCCATTATTCTATCCCAGAACAAACTAAATCAATAGACTGGGTGGATATGGGGATGAGCTATCGCTGCCCGCATTCACGCCAGAATAGGAGAACTGCGCAGTTGGCACGAGACCACTCCAAAGATACAACCTTCTTGTGGGGGGTTCCACATCACCACTCTACTGTAAGGATGCCATCAAAACAATGTTAAGCAAGGGTCCTATACTATCAAGCAAAAGACCACTCTATTGAAATGCAGTAATTCAAGACAACTCAAAAATGGATGCAGTACCGACAAATTCCCCAAGGTGGCGCTAGCGGTCTAAACTCTGACAGGGAAACTGTATTTAGGAGTTGCAAGAGGGGCAGGGACTTCAAAGCTTGTGGTTTAATTGAAAATCTAGCCACCTGCTGTTCCCAGAGGCCAAGAGGCTGGGAAACCTTAACACCTCAGAGATTCTCACACTAGGAGGCAGGATATCACATGACCCTGTTGATTGATTGAGGAGAGACCTCCAGGCAGCCTGCTGGAGCCCACACAAAAGGCCCTTTCTGTTGAATGGGGTATGTTAATTTTGAGTGTTTCCTGTCAACAGCCCTCTGCCAGCAAGGAGAGACATGTGATCACTGACCCACCCAGACTTCTGGAGGCAGACCCAAACACTGGGGGAATTGAATTGCAACAAATACATTGTTTATAGAAACAGTGATAATTTATTGTAACCAAATGACAGGAATGTACAACTTTGAGAGTCTTAGTTTGAAAAATGCCCTCACGATTTGAGTGCAAACTCCAATTTGTACCATGTTCTGGGGCAAAACCCCGCTAATTATGATTATCGTAGACAATGTGTTTAAGCTAGAGACATGGAAAAATACTGGGATATATGTGGATATATGTGGAAGGGAAAATTACCTTTGTATAATTTTTGATAAAAAACCAATGTTGCAAATCCCACTAAAATCGAAAATAAGTTGCCATTTTTGAATGCAAGCTCCTAGAAACGCCAGAGTTGGGACAGGGACTATCTTTAGCAATATATGATGTGTGTATGTGATGTCAAACAACTGTGTACCTGGGAAATATGTATTTGGATCAGGAATAGATTTGTGTCCACATTGACCAGGGGAGTGTCATTTCTGCAGGTCATAAAAATGACATCACTCTGACACACTATCCCTTCCCAAATCAGGGACCAAAGAATCTATTGACCTATCAAATCAAGAGAGGGGCAGGCTTAGGGATGCTAGCCTCTCCACCCACTTTTTAAAATACATAAAAAGAGACTGCTGGGACAGGTAGGGAGATTTAATTCTCGGAGCATGCTGACCGAAGACTTCACATCCAGAGATCCAGACTTCAAATCCATCAATCTCCAGAACCTGTAGCAGAAATTAACTCCAGAATTTGTAGCAGAGAGGCCTGAATCCACCAGCTTAATCCTCTTCAGCAGGCCTCAAAACCAACCAAACTATTCAACAGCCGGGCGAGCTGTTTGAATTTTTGCCAAGAATTTTTGCAAGAACCTGTAGCAGTATCCAGAAAGCAGAGCTGACCCAGACCGCTGTGAGCAGAACCAGAAATCCGGATCGCTGTGAGCAGAACCGGTGCCTGATTGACCCGCCGAGCAGACAGAACCGCAGCCGGACGTGTTGACCAGATCCGTGACGAGGCCTAGGAACAAGATTTGACTTTCCTCTGAAAGCTTAGAATCTAAGCTTTCCAACAAGCCTAGAACCGACTTCCTACTCCTTATACTTTTACCGCAATCACGATTTACGCACTCGCGAAATTTACCGCGATTTGCGATTTTGGCTCAATTTCTCCACTTGTCAAAATAGCAGCTCCATTCTTTCTTTTGTTAAAATCCGTTTGCAACTTGGTAATAACTCATAGAGCATTGCTAAAGTGAGCCTGAACTATATCAACACACATCTCCCACTCACCCTGAATCTCTAGAGGGAATTAAAATCAGTTGGCACATTTTCCCATCCATTGCCATCACGTTTAAAAGCATTATGGGCCTGTGTTTCAAACCTCTACCTGTTTTCCTCTAAGCTTTCTGGGGGGTAACTGCATTTCGTATTGCATTTTGTTGGGATTCTTGAAGACTGTGTGCTCTCCTTCCATTTCTTGTATTGCAAAGGGGGGGAGTGAATTGTCAAAAGAAAAAGTGATCATATTACCGTTTGCTAAAATCATAACAAGTTATTTCTGTACTGCATTTTATTCCACCTTGCGTTTCCTTGAACCATATAAAGCATTCTTTCCCACCTTATTCTTCTGTTCCTATTCATAAGTTACCTCTTGCTGACTACTGTTCATATTCTCCAGTGTAATATCCATTATCAATTTATTTATAGAAATGTGAAATATATATATATATATATATATATATTGTTTAGATTTTCAAATAAACCTTTCAATTTGCAAAACAAACCTACTTCTTGGCTCAGTGGGGTCAGGGGGATTCTAAGAGGGGGGTGTTATACAAGGGTTGTCATCCAGAGTACTGAACTCGATATAAAAATACATCAATAAGGGTTTTCCTCAGCATCCCAGACTAGGCATTGACTTAGCTGTAGTGTTGATTGAATATTGCTTACAGGTCTCAATTATATGGAAAGCTTTGTCAACATTTAGAAAAACACAAATTAAAGACTGCCCACCACAATATGCAATTCTAAAAGAAGAAAATGAAAAAGCTCCTTTCTGGCCACTGACTATCTGGAAAGAAAAATGTCAAGAGATTTTACAGAATTTGCACATATCAGAAGACACCTTATGCAACATCCCCGAGAGGGTGAAGATCACGCTTCTCTGCACAGACTGGGCCCAATCAGAAAGTGCCCGTGCTACCTCTAAATCTCACACCCTCTCAAAAAATCTTAGCTCAGCACCAAAAATTCTCCAAGGCTATCTGAAAAAGAGCGCGAATCCTACTCATCGAGATTTAATTTTACAATTCAGATTGAACATCATAGGAACAAAAATAAATCTGAAAAAATTTGGCATAGTAAGTGACATTACTTGCCGGCTTTGCGAGCAGGAGGATGAATCTTTACAACATCTAGTAATGTTCTGTCCTGAACTAAGATCAGCAAGAGATCTAATTTTACATCCAGTACTAACTCCGACATGCGGGCTCGATTCTGATTTGTGGTGGGCATCTTTATATGACAACCCAAATCAAAAGATTACGAGAGCACTCGGTATATTCCTACAATCAAGGTTAACCAAATTGGAAAACAAACAAGTACCGCGCCCATAAATGGAATAAGAAGTCACAATGGTGGAAGAATTAGAATCTATGGATAATGTCAAAGTCAAGGGCAAACCAAAGAGGAAAAAGACCAGATAAATAAAAAAATCTTTTGGAACTCCTTGGAATGAACTGACATAGAAATAAAAGGAAGTTCCAGGGAGATGGTTTGGACTTGTAATTGAGACATAAAAAAACGATCCTTTTTTTATTTTCATAAAACAAAAGCTTGTATTTATTTACGCTATATGCTTAATAAAAAAAATAAAATAGGGATAGGGGCTTTAGGTATTGAAATGTCAGGTCACTGTTGGCTGGGCAAAAGAGCATGACATGCTGCACACACTCTTACCTTCATACATGACCATCAAAGGTCAGCATCTGTGGCATTCCAGCTATTTTTCAGATAAGCAAGAGGTAAAGTGCTGAGCCTTAATGTGATATAAAGGCATTTGGCAAACTGAAGGCGAAAATGTTCGAGATATTCTGTAATGTTTCTTTCCTACAACTTTTTGGACCACAGATACTGCAAACTAGATGCACTGTCCACAAAACAAGCATGGCTTTAATTCAGAAATATGTTGATGTTCCTCAAATTTCTAAACTTCCCTATCGGCACTTTTCGTAGATGTCCACAAACAATAGGGCCCCTCTGATTGACTCGCCAAGAGGTGCCTGCAGACACTAAATCAGGAAGTGAGTCAGCTGGCTTGACAGAGATAGCACTCATTTTTGCCGACTTTTTGCCTAGATTTGTTTATATATTTCAGCGTCAGTGATAGCGACCCTGTAGTTACGGTTAAATTGGCCTGCCCATTGGAAGAGCTGTTTTGAGTCATAGTTTTAATACCGTTCAACAAATCTGCACAAAACCTGCCAGTAAATATATCACCATTGTATCTAACATGTACATTTCTTATCTTACTTGTTTTCCATTGTTTTACTGCATTCAATGCTGCAGCAAAATCTCTTTTTTTGCAGCCAAACATAAGCAATGTATACATTATTTTCTCTTTCTTTTTCTCTTAATTTTTGCATGAATTATTTAAAGCAAAATCACACATTTCACATTTATTCACAGCGATATGTTGCTTTCTTCTTGCATAGTGTAGTATTTTATTCAATTCTAACCAACAGGACTGCATTCACATAAATCCTAGTGTGAAACCTAAATGCTGTTTTCACAGCCACAATTTTTCAAAATCACCTCGTGTAGTGATTCCCACTATTCACCCATAAAAACCAATTAATTAGCAGCCAGGTCTACGTCTAGTGTAGGTATACAGTCTACACAATTAATTTTCACAGTAGGTTGTGCTAGACGAAAATTGGCTACCTCTGCACAAGGTTTTACACAAGTGTAATGTCCTATGTTCATGTTTATAGAGGTGAGGCACCCGCCTTGTCCTCTTTCCATGTTTGGTCACTTGTGAGAGGATCACGTGTGAAGGCGGGGTTACTGCCAAACAGCTATTCGGTTTGGGAACATCCACATAACGTGCCTTCGTCTTTATCGCATATTGCCTGTTTCATTGAATGAGCGATAAGAACATAACACCAAGCCAAGTGCATGGTGCCATATGTGGATGCATTAAAGCACATCTGCACTTGTGTGGGCTTCGCTCACGTGGTGTTGGATTGTCAGTTGTAAATGACATGCCACTCCAAAATGAGGAGCAGTCTTCAGAGCTGCGTTTAAACACCAACACTGCTAAAATCTGTTTTGGAACTGGTTCTCACTTATCACAGTACTACCATTTTGAAGGTTCGGTGGCCAAAGGAAAAAGTCAAGCAAGAGGTAACTGCTTTAAGGTAATCACTACGTCATGCAATGTTGATTCTATTTATATTTTACATTTGTGTATATTTAACAACATTCACTCCACTATGTTTCCTTCTGATGGCCTTGCTAGGTGACCTTTACCATGTTATTTTATTTTCTTTGCTTAGTTGCCTTTGTCAAGACAATGCTTAATCTGCAAACAGTAGAAAAAGGAATAGAGATGGGCTGCACTTTTTAATGTTATAATAATGTCACATGCAACACAGTTGAGTGATGGGGCAAGGATTCCCAACTGATATGCAGAGGGTAACCTCCTACAGAGTGACCAGTACTGCCTTTGGACACCTGCAAGGTGCTGAGTCCAGTGCATAGTGGCATAAGATGTGTTAAAATGTTAACAGAACCTTTTAAATTCTTAGGCTGTCCTCCCCTCACTTATCGTCCCTCCCCCAGGTGTTAAGACCTGATAGAAACTAGATGCTATGTGAAAAGGTGTGAAAAGGTGCCATGTGCAAACAGATTTGGTTTTAGGCAATAAACAGGAGTTTAACATCTCCGCACAAAAAGCCAGCTCAACTCAACATTTAAAGGATCAGTAAGAAAGGTGTGAATAGAAAAATGGTAGTCCCCAACCATAGTACATTCTTCGATGAAGATGCCACAAAACGAGTCACCTTTGTGAACATTAGTATTCTACCTAAAAGCCAAACATGAAATTGGTTGGCAAGCAGTTGCAAATCAATGCCATTTGATAGCTGGAAGGAGCATTTCAAACCATCCGTGAGGAACTCAATAAACAGAGCAACTTTCTCCATGTACCAGGTCAGTACACAGAAGTCCTCTGCCAGCTATGGTGGGAAATGCTGCTCCGTGTGTGCAGGAGAGTACATGCTGGACTGTATGTTGTGACTGGAATGTGTATTCATTTCTGGAAATGTTTTTCATATTGTAATGAACCGAGTGAATAAAAACAAAAGCCACCAAATACATTTAAAAAAAAACACAATTTAAAATGCGTTGGCAGGCGTGACAGTCAAACCCAGCTCTGCTATCTTCCTGCCTTCCACTGGAGCTGAGCACTGTGATAGCTTCGCAGCTAACATCATTAAGCTCAAGAAACATAGAAAAGCAGCACATCCTATAAATCACAATACAATCTGCTACAGAGTGACACTTGCATTGCACTGTAGCACAGGGTCCCACGCTAATTTCCACTCCAAGCATGTCCGTTTCTATTTCTACATCCATGTACACTGTTACAAAAACAAAACAAAAAAATCAAAACAGCATGGGCAAGGCTACACTTGGCTTTTGTATCTGGTCATGCAAATTGCTGATCTTCTGATGTTTTGGACTACAGCTCCCGTGATCCCTCACCATTGACAATGCTGGCTAGGGATAATGGAAGTTGTAGTCCAAAACATCTGGAGAGACGGAGCATACACATCCTTCAGTGAAACTATTTGTGCCTCATTCTGTGTAACTTTAAACAAGGGACAAAAAACCCATAATGGTAGAGTATGTTTTAATGATTTCAGCAGGGGCAGCACCATCCATGGCCCTTGGGATCTGAAGCCCTCCAAACTGTTGATAAATGTGACTCTTTTTTTCTGCTCTGTGTTTGTTTAGGCAGAGAATGTTATTGGGGTAACCAATCTATTAGCAGAGGGATGTGGGCCATTCGACCTCGATGCAAAAAGCTCAGTTTCAAAGTATAATTTTGTTTTAGATCCTGTGTTCGTCCTGCCAACCGTGTAAGTGAACACGTTTCTTAAGATGAAAATCACGAGATGATGTCTGTAATTTACTGAATGGTCTATTTTTTTGTAGGATTGCAACTTGTATTTGATTCATGCAACATCAGCAGTGGTGGTTCTCGTCAATCTAAACAGGTGCATGACCAGAGCTAGTGTCTGTCACGAGGAGATATGAAAGAAGAAACATGCCAAGACAGACAAACTGAAAGATGCTGAATTCTAGTTGGGAGAGGTTCACACTGGCTGAGCAAAATAATAAATGTGAGGTGGCAATGAGCTCAAAATCCTGAGGAAAACCTAGGCCCTCGTGTTTCAGGGTGTGAGGCAAGTCCCTCTCCCACTGTCTGGCTTCAAGAGCCCTCTTTAGCCTGGGATTTCCTTTGATGTGCACAGAGGCAAAGTTCTTACATACAAAAAGGAACTGTAATTCCCATGACTCAGTGGGTTTCCTGCACCTTGTTTCCACCAACGAATGTCTCTGGTTCTTTTCTAATGTGGAGCCAGCCAGCATTCATCTGGTGTGGGCCTCTTGGCTCCTACTCTTTCCTTGATGTATAGTGTGGTTGTTTTAGGGGTTCCTTAACCCTTCTCCTTGTGGTCCAAGCGAGAGAGTTGTCCACTCAACTCTGTGTCCTGGCCTCTTCTACTCCTGTGTTCAATTTCATGTATATAGCAAGCATCTTTAGGTGAGGTTGGATGATGAACTACGTCTCCCACTCTTTTTTTTAAATCAAATATTTTTTATTGATTTTGCACATTTAAAATAAACAATACAACTTCTTAGAGGGATTGCCCGGATGGGTCGCTGCTCCCATCCATTAACATCCACCAAACAATGAATAAAACGCATAACACAAAGGATTCACAACGGCAAAGATAGGCAACATTATTGTCATTGTCACAGTGTTCTTTTACACAGTCATTCTGCTTCCACAGCAACGGGCTGGATGGGCAGGTGCAGGGTGGGCTAGCGGCAGTCTTCCCATTTCTGCCAGAATTTGTTTGCCTTTTCTGGGCGATTATATCGATATCAGTGGCCCATTGTTCGAGGCTGGGTGGTGTTTCTGATCCCCATAGTTGCGCTATGTTGCGCTTACTCACTGCTGTGGCGTTGACAGAAATTGTTTTTCATATTGTGAGAGTTCAATCTCGTCTTCCACCCCCAGCAGTAATAACTTTGGTTCCCTGGGAAATGTTTTACCCAAGGTTCTAGACAATTTGTCACAGCATGCTCACCAGTATTGTTGAATCCTGTCGCATTCCCAGAGTATATGAATGAACGTGTCCTCTTCGCGTTTGCAGCGCAGGCAGTGTGGGTCCGGTGCCCTACCCCAGCGGAAGAGAGCCACTCTTGGGTAATATATTCAATGGAGGATTTTAAGCTGAATAAGTCTAAGTCTGGATGAGATGGCTATCTCCCGTGGGTACATCAGAGCAACTGTTCACTCTTCAGGCTGTATTATTCCCACGTCCTGCTCCCATTTTGCTTTCAGGCTCGCCAGTTCGGGTGTGGCGAAAGAGATGAGGGTGCTATACATCACTGAGGTGACATTATGTTCGGGTTTTTGGGGAATTAGGTTGCGTTCCATAGGGGTATATGCAGGCATATTACTCACCGCATGGAGGTGAATCTGCAAAGCATGACTTAGTTGAGTGTAGTGATATCGTTCCGTGGGGGGGGGGAGTGAAGCAGGCTGCTAACACCTCAAATTGGACCATATTGCCCTCTTGTATTATATCCTCAATTTGTGTTATCCTCTTCATCGTCCAATTAGGCCATCTGGGCAGTTTGTTTACTTCTGGTAGATTCCTGTTATTCCATAATGGCTGTATAGGTGTTAGTTTATCCTCCCATCCCATGTGTTTTTGTATTTCCGCCCATATTCTCGTCATGTGCGATACCATGGATGGGGGAGCCGCATGGCTCAGCTTCCGATATAGGTGGTCCATAGGGTTTTTTGCAGGGTCGCCCATGTCAATTGCTCTGATATGTGGTAGTGATGTGTCTCTGTGTAGCCAATCATTCACGACTGCCATTTGGCTGGCCCAATAATATGTTTGTAGCCTGGGAAGGCCAATGCCTCCTTCCCAAATTGACCTTTGGAGTATTGCGAGTGCAATTCGTGGTCCCTCCCCATAATAGCTTTCGGAGGATGCGATCAATTTTGTGGAATTCGCGGCTTGGAATATGTAGTGGAGCGTTCTGCAGTATATATAAAAAGCGCGGGACGTCTCCCACTCTTGAAGGGCTAACCTGCCACATTCCCTCCTCCTGAACCTGGCTGAAATGTGATTACACTCTCTGATAGTCCGCAAGGTCCCTGCCTGAAGCGTATGCCTCCTCCTGCCCCCAAATTCTACCTTGGTCCAGCTTAGCCCTCTCATGCTTCCCCAGTCTGACTACATGGTAGGAAACTCTCTCCACTTCCTTATAGTTATCTGTGCTCTTTCCGTGCACTCCATTATCTTCCAAGTTATTTCCTCCAGTCCTTCTTTCCCCATCCTTTTGATGTCAAAATCTGCTAATTGTCAGTGGCCCCTCCTTCTGATAGTCTGTCCATTTTTGCCATCCCACCCTTCTCATCCCCCTTCCTCCTTAGGAGAATTATCATTCTATGGCTAATTTCCCTTACCTATAGAGTCCCCCATCAGCTTTGCGGGATTTGAAGGGTTTGTTCCTTTTTACCTGCTAAGAGGGAGACTCTTTTTCCCACTCTTAGGCATTTTTGCTATGTGTGTTCTAGGCTATTTTTGTGTTTAATGCCTATGGGATTTTCTCTCACCCGTAGGAACCATCTTTATTCACATGTGTTACACAGCACCCTCAGTGCAGTGACACAGGGGTGTCATAGTGACCCCCAAACATAGACTCCATACCCTGGGACTGACTACTGTCTTCCAGGGCATGTAAAGTCCCCATTGACTTTACTAGTCAAATCTTATGAACTTAACCAGTACGAACCCATCTTACTATGGAGGTACTGGAAAGGGTTAATAGTTTTTCCCTCGGTTTCATTTTCGAGGGGGTACCTTAAAGTCCCGCTCTCTAAAGTTTCTGGCTGGTGGCAGTGGTTACTACCATAAATATTCGACTGCAAATATTTCCCTATGGGATTTTCCCATTGTTCGAGGCTAACACTTTTACTGACAGCCTCTAACATACCGCCGGTTTATTTTATTATTAACTTAACTCCGGTACGTTTTATTTGCCAGAACTGTAATATAAATTCTTTCTCGTGTCTTACGCTAAATGCCTAACCCAGGTCGGGGATCCTTTGTTCGATCTTTTGGCGGGCTTCTTCCAAGAAGCCCTCCTTTCGGCACCTCTGAGTCTGGGGTGGGTCTGTTGTTTGGGAGGGGGAGTAGAACCCCTGGACAGAGTTGCCGCAACAACTCAGGTCGCACTCTAACCTGATAGGCTGGAGGGTCTCCCACCAAGAAGACCACTCCACTCTGTGAGTGACAGCTAGGCTGTATGAATGGGTCTCTTTCTGCATAAAAGCAGGGTCCTGAGGACTGGAAGGGCAAGACGTTGCCACTGGAATTACGGAACCGAAGGGGAGAGAAGCCACAGACATCAGCATCTACACCACCAGTGAAGCCCTGCTGGATCGCCTCACCACTTTTCTTCCACACGACGAGAGTAGATGTTCAGCGAAAGAGCCTCCTTCCCTTGAGCTGGTGGGACCAACCAGTTCACTCATCGCTTCCCCGAACCTGCCTTGGTCGAATCAACAGTGCCCAGCACTTGGAGACCGGATAGCCAGGCAGCTATCGACCCGGACCGCAACGTTTAAACATCGTTGATAGCACCGCGGCTGGTTTCATCCCTGGGTAGTGCAGCAACTTGATCCTTCCTCCACGACGAGTGCCTCTCTTCCTCTGTTGGACCCCTCGACCTGCAGGAACTACCAGGAACAACCGCCACCGCAGGAGCCACTTCTTCACGTTTAAGGTACATTGTTCCGCCAGGCCTTTTTAAATCCTTTATTTGTTGGGTTGGCCGCCCTCTCTCTTAACATTGTCTTTTGCCTCGCATCTACCTTTTCAATATTCGTCTACCAAAGACCTGACTGCAGCTACAAGAAAATTTTTGCTCCTAAGCACTTGGTCCTCTACCACTGACTCTGGCTCAGGCCTATTGACTCTGGCTGATTTGTTAGATCTGCTCTCACTAGATTTCAATGAGAAATGTGATGATGTACCTGAATCTTCTAAACCCCTCTTTCTTCCTACTGTTTTAACTTGTGGAGTGCCATTTGCTCAGTTTTCATTCACTTATCTTTCTGCTAAAGTGTTACTGTGCATTACTTGTTCACAAAACTTCAGGTAAGTGTTGCTGCGGGGTGCCTGGAGATATTTTGGTTTAACTTTTGCTTTCCCTCCCTTTCGTTAAAATTGATAGAGTGCCGTTTGTAGTTGGTTTTCACTGTGCCGTTTTGCTCAGTTTTCACTCTACCGCAAACTTGTCTACAATTGAATAGGGAGTTGTATATACTTTTCCTTGACTAAATTTTAACTTACTTTCTCAACTGTGATTCATATGTTGAACTAGATGTGTATAAAATAAATATATATTCTCTTTTTTGATACAAAGCTTTGGTCAGTGTTTCCTTGTTCCATAGTACTGTGATACCTATTCTGTAAACCCTGAATACTGCTCATCTCCCTCTTGAGATAAGTCTAACTGCTTAGCCACAGCTACCAACTAAATCTTTGTGGTACAGACTGATACGAAAGGGGATTTATTGCTTTCACCTGTAGTCCTAATCCTGGGTAGTGGTCCCTGAGGGAACTGCACGGGATTCTGCCTAACACTGGTGTACAGCAGTGAGGATAAAAGTATTGGATTTACATTTTAGTGTGCTACTAGTACCTTGGTTCAATTAAACACAAGGTTAACAATTACAAAACGTTTATTTTAACAAAGTCAAGTATGGAAAGTTATAGTCAGGAGACCCTCCTTGCAAAACTGCTGATTATCTTAAAGATTTGTGCAGACAGAAAGGTCTTCCTGTCAAAGGCAAGAAAACAGAAATGATTGATAGACTGTTAGAGAAACAAAGTCTGGATAGTGGTGCTGTAGGCCCTACTTCTCCAGCAAATGTGGCAAACAGTAATGAGGATAATGTTGAAAATGCTATTGTTGAGTCAGATGAGGAAGAGGAGGATAACAATGTCACCCCCTCTGGTCCTCTGCCTGCTCAAGGACCTCAACCTGTAGCTATCGGACTCTTACCAGGTCCCACATTAAGTCCTGAATTTATATCCCTAGAAAAAAATGAGACTTTAACTTGAATTCAAAAGAATTAGTGCCCAAACTGAACAGAGACATCAAGAACTAAGGCTCAAAGAAACGGAGCTCAGCCATGATCTTGAGATTAAGAAATTGTCTTTGGAAAATGCTTCTCTCCCCGAATCCTCTAGATATTCCAGTCCAAAAAGACCCCAGATGCCTAAAGAGATTGTGGGTATGTATGAACCGAAGTTGGATGTATTAGATTGGCTTGTTATGTTTGAATATAATCATGGGCTCCAGGATATCACAGCTAATCAGTTGATACCCTGGTTATTCTCTAGGCTCCCCCCTGTTGGATCTGATGTAGTAATGGAGTTGGGGGAGGTGGATAGGATGGATTATGAATGTGTAAAGCTAGCTTTAATAGCTAGATTTGGGAAGACTCCTTCTCAGTACCTTAAGAGGGTTAGGACCCTCAAAAAGCATGATAGTACCCCTTGGGCTACTTGGGTGAATGAATGTTTGAAGAACTTAGATGTATGGATTAAGGGTTATAGAGTTAACACTTATGAAGGAATGAGAAATCTTGTTATGATGGAGTCTATCTATGATGCCTGCTCTCCTGAGCTCAGACAACACTTGGCTGATTCCGAAGAATTAGATTCTAAGAAACTAGCCAAGGCTGCTGACTTGTGGGTTGCCAACAGGGCCACTCACAAGGATTCAGGGGTAACTCGAAAAAGGATGAGGGAAAGCAGCCTAAGAAAGACAACAAAGAGAATCCAACTAATTCCAATTCCAAAGAGGGCCCCAAACAACATTCTAAGGGTAAGCCACAAGGGAAACCAAATCAGGCTAGTGTACCTTCTGATCCCAGACCAGAAGGAGGTCAGAACAAGCCACCATTCATAATGACATTTGGGAAATGTTATGTTTGTGGCTCTACTGGTCATGTGAAAGGGGATCCCAGATACAAGGTTAAACCTTCAGGGGTCCACACTGTCTCCTTAGCCTTCGCTCCAGAGGAGGAAGTACATATGGTCAGTGTAAACTTTCAACTACTGGCTGAAGATCCCATTGGAGTCTCAGCCAGTGTATCTTTAGGATCTCTTGGGTTGTGGGAACAACAGAATTTAGATGTGTATAATTCTATCCCTCCTAATACTAAAGAGTATTATAAAGACAGTGTCCTAGTCAATGGTCAGGAGACCCCTGCTATTAGAGACACTGGGGCCAGCATAACTGTGGTGGATTAATCTTTTTTCAAGGTGGATGATGTTGCTAAGGCACCCAAACGCCTCACCAAGTTAGCTGGAGGGCCTGGGCAGATGCTTCCCCAATTACCAGCTCTCATCCAGTGCAATGAAATAACTGTCAGGATACCTGTAAGTGTACAATCTGAAGTACCAGGAAGGGTGCTGTTGGGCAATGATCTGAAAGACCTGGGAGTAGTGTCAAGTACTCCCAGACCTCCTAGTAAAAGAGTACAGGAGCTTACCAGCCCTGCAAGGGAGAGGATCTTGAGAGGCTCTCCTGAGGAGATGATAGACAAAGAAATCACTCCTACACCACTGGAGTTATTAACTGCTATTTCCAAGCAACCAGAAGCAAAGGGGAAACCCAAGACTTCAAAAAAGAAGACAGCAGAAAGCACTCCAGTGCTGCCAACCAGCAAATCTCCTAGGTTAGCAAAAGTCACACCTGTGATTCCTCCTCCAGCTGAGGCTGAGAGTGAGGTACCACCCTGTGATATTGAACTAGAGCCTGAGGCCTCAGATCTAGTAGGGGGCCAGGAACTCATTGGAGATCGTGACCCTGTGGACCATCCTGAGCTGCAGTCTTTACTGGCAGAAGGTGGACTCCAAAGGGCAGACTTCAGTAAGGGACAAAGAGAATGTCTAACTCTGGAAGGTCTTCACCACCAGGCAGCTTCTCAGCTTGAAGGGCAAGAGCCTGGGAAGTATAGGTTACACTGGGAAGATGGCCTCTTCTATAGTGAACCAACAGAGTCAACCCCTGGACACTACAAGAGACTTGTATACATACAGAGCTGAGAACTGGCCGCTTCCGACGTGATATCTGATGCTTGGGCCACTACAAGAGACTTGTAGTGCCCCAAGCGAACAGACTTCAATTCTTGCAACTAGCCCATGAGATACCTTTGGCTGGTCACTTGAGCTTCAAGAAGACCAAGGAAAGTCTCTCTCTCTTCTTTTATTGGCCTAAAATGGGGGCTGAGGTAGAGAAGTATTGCAAGAGTTGCCACCCTTGCCAAACCTCTGGTAAAAGTGGCTCCAAGAATGTGGCACCCTTAGTGCCTCTCCCTGTGGTGGGAGTACCATTTGAGAGGGTAGGAATCGACATTGTTGGTCCCCTTGATCCTCCATCTTCTTCAGGCAACAGGTTTATACTTGTTGTAGTAGACCATGCTACTAGGTTCCCTGAAGCAATTCCTATGAGGACTGTTACAGCTCCGGCTGTGGCTAAGGCCCTCCTTGGTATTTTTAACAGGGTTGGGTTTCCTAAGGAGGTAATATCCGACAGGGGGTCAAATTTTATGTCCCACTACATGAAGGCCATGTGGAAAAACTGTGGAGTTACCTACAAGTTCTCAACAACATAACACCCTCAGACAAATGGGTTGGTAGAAAGATTCAATAGAACCATGAAGAGCATGATAGGTGCCTTAGAAGACCCCCTTAAGAAAAAGTGGGATCTTCTACTGCCATGCCTTCTCTTTGCATATAGAAAAGTCCCTCAGGAGGGAGTGGGTTACAGTCCCTTTGAACTTCTCTATGGCCATCCGGTTAGAGGTCCATTGACCCTGATCAAGGAGGGGTTGGAGAGTGCTCCTTCCCCCACACCAGTCAGAGTCACTGAGTATGTTATAGGACTCCAGAGGAGAATGTCACACATTATGGCTGAGGCAAGTGATAACTTGAAAGCAGGTCAGGCTCTGGTCAAGCATTGGCATGACCAGAAGGCCAACATGGTTGAGTTCGCTCAAGACCAGCTAGTTCTTGTTATGGTCCCCACAAGGCAGGGGGCTTTGCAGGACAAATGGATGGGACCCTTGAAGGTTGTGTGAAAACTTGGAGAGGTGAACTATCTGGTGGGACTAGAGTCTTTCACATCAACCGTCTAAAAGGTTATGTCTCGAGACCAGAACTGGGAGCTTTGCTTCTAGCTTCAGCTCAAGAGGAGGAGGAGAGCGAACCTATACCTGACCTCCTCAGAGGCAAACCTTTAAATGAGAAAATAGAAGGAGTCAACCTCTCTTCTAATGTGACACCTGAGCAACAGGAGGAGTGCAAAGTTTTATTAAATCAATTTGCCCCGCTGTTCTCTCTGACACCAGGTTTGACCCGTTGGGGCCAACATGATATCCAAACTGGTGACAGTTTACCTGTCAAAAGCAGGGGCTACAGGATGTCAGAAAATGTAAGAACCCACATCAAAGGAGAGGTCAACAAGATGCTTGATCGCGGGGTAATAGAGCCCTCTACTAGTCCATGGTCTAGCCCAGTTGTGTTAGTACGAAAGGCAGGATCCAAAGAGTTGAGATTCTGTGTGGACTATAGAGCTCTAAATGCAGTCACTAAGACTGATGCCCATTCCTTTGCCAGATGAGCTGGTGCATAGACTTGGTTCAGCCAAGTTCCTCAGCACATTTGATCTCACGTCAGGCTATTGGCAAATAGCCCTGACTGACCATGCCAAGGAGAAAACTGCATTCTCCACCCCAGTTAGCTTATACCAATTTAAGGTGATGCATTTTGGTCTACAGAATGCACCTGCTACATTCCAAAGGATGGTTAATCAGGTTCTGAATGGGATGGAGGACTTCTGCATGGCATACTTGGATGATATTACAGTGTTCAGCCCTACTTGGAAAGAACATGTTGACCACCTAGGATATGTTTTGCAGGCCCATCTGACCATAAAGGCAAGCGAATGTCAAATTGGTCAGAGTAAAGTGGTCTACCTTGGGCATGAGGAAGGAGGCGGTGAAATAAGGCCTTTGCTCAGCAAGATTGAAGCTGTGCAAAATTGGACGACCCCTTATACTCAAACCAAGATGAGAGCCTTCCTAGGCCTCACTGGGTATTACAGGAATTTCATTGAGAACTATGGGTCCATAGCTTCTCCACTGAATGTAATCTCCTCTCCTAAGTTCCCTAAAAAGATCAAATGGAATGAGGAGTGCAATCATGCCTTTGAAAGCCCTTTGTCAAGCTACAGTTATCAATGCTCCTGACTACCAACAACCGTTCATTGTACAAAAAGATGCTTCCAATATAGGTATAGGTGCAGTACTCAGTCAACTGGATGAGAAAGGTAGGGAGCACCCCATTTGCTTCATCAGTAGGAAACTGAAGGAACCTGAGACAAGGTGGGCAACTATTGTGGCAATAAGCCACGAGGTGGCGGGCCAATACCGTCCCAGGTAATGCCCCCGGGGTGAGTGATAGGCCAGAGGGGCATTACCTCGGGGCGGTATTGGCCCGCCACTGAGTGGCTTATTGCCATTAGTACCCCGGCCCGCTAGACCTAAACCGCTAGACCAGGGCTTTTTTTTCCGTTCCGAAATACGTTTCGTAACAGGAAAAAAAAAAAACGCAAAAAAATTGGCTGCCGCTATGGAAAGAGAAAACGTAGTCCGTTTTCCCTATCCATGGCTCCATGGCGGCCATCGGGAGCAGACACGCAGGGGACATGCAGCGTTCGCTTCAAGAGACTAGAAGAAAAAAGAAGGTAAGTGGGGTCGGGAGGGCGACGGAAGGGGAAGAAAAAAAAAATGTACCGCGGTCTCTGGCGGGGGACGATGGAAGACTCCAGCCATGTGGAGACTTGGAGCGGGGATGGCCCCACTCCGAGTCTCCACACGGCTGGAGGTTTCCATCATCCCCCGCCAGAGACCACGGGATAGAAGGTAAGTGGGCTGAGGAGGGAGGAGGGAGGAAAGGCTGGGGAAAGAAAAAATCTTACCTGCATCCCCGGCGGGGGACGAAGGAAGCCTCCAGCCATGGGGAGGCTCGGAGCAGGGATTGCCCCGTTTCGAGCCTCCTCATTGGCTGAGGGGCTGCCACGCCCCTCGCCGGGAACAGAGTAGCCGACACGCACAGCGTGGATGGGACTACCGTGTGGTATGGCTCGCAAATGAGCCAATCACCACACAGTATTCCTGTTCAGCCGCAGGTGCCGGGTACTAATGAGAAAGAATGTTTTGCCATTGTGTGGGCTTTGAAGAAGTTTAGTCCATACTTGTATGGATCTACTCTCACCATTCAAACAGACCACAAACCCTTGAGATGGTTGATGCAAGTGAAAGGGGAAAACCCAAAACTGCTGAGATGGTCAATCTGCCTACAAGGGTTTGATTTTACCATTGAGCACAGGTCAGGATGTTACCACAAAAATGCTGATGGTCTCTCTAGGATGTTTATAACTGACTAGAGGTATGAGACTCATCCTGGAGTGGATTAGATCCTCCTGTCCCTTAGTCTGGGGGGGGGGGCGAGTGTTAGGGAGAATTCTCATTCTATGGCTAATTTCCCTTATCTATAGAGTCCTTCAGAAACTTTGCTGGATTTGAAGGGTTTGTTCCTTTTTACCTGCTAAGAGTGAGACTCTTTTTCCCACTCTTAGGCATTTTTGCTTTGTGTGGTTATGCTATTTTTGTGTTTAATGCCTATGGGATTTTCTCTCACCCATAGGAACCATCTTTATTCACATGTGTTATACAGCGACCCCTAAACATAGACTCCATACCCTGGAACTGACTACTGTCTCCCAGGGCATGTAAAGTCCCCATTGACTTTACTAGTCAAATCTTATGAACTTAACCAGTACAACCCATCTTACTATGGAGGTACTGGAAAGGGTTAATAGTTTTTCCCTTGGGTTCATTTTCGAGGGGGTACCTTAAAGTCCCGCTCTCTAAAGTTTCTGGCTGGTGGCAGTGGTTACTACCATAAATATTCGACCGCGAATATTTCCCCATGGGATTTTCCCATTGTTCGAGGCTAACACTTTTACTGACAGCCTCTAACATACCGCCGGTTTATTTTATTATTAACTTTACTCCGGTAGGTTTTATTTGCCAGACCTTTAATATAAATTCTTTCTCGTGTCTTACTCTAAACTCCTAACGCAGGTCGGGGATCCTTTGTTCCCTCTTTTGGCGTGCTTCTTCCAAGAAGCCCTCCTTTCGGCGCCTCTGAGTCTGTGGTGGGTCTGTTGTTTGGGAGGGGGAGTAGAACCCCTGGACAGAGTTGCCTCAGCAACTCAGATCGCACTCTAACCTGATAGGCTGGAGGGTCTCCCGCCAAGAAGTCTACTCCACTGTGTGAGTGACAGCTAGGCTGTATGAATGGGTCACTTTCTGCATAAAAGCAGGGTCCTGAGGACTGGAAGGGCAAGACATCACCACTGGAACAACGGAACCGAAGGGGAAAGAAGCCACAGACATCTTCAGCATCTACACCACCAGTGAAGTCCTGCCGGATCGTCTCACCACTTTTCTTCCACACGACAAGAGGAGATCTTCAGCGAAAGATCCTCCTTCCCTTGAGCTGGTGGGACCAACCAGTTCACTCATCGCTTCCCCAAACCTGCCTTGGTCGAATCGACAGTGCCCAGCAGTTGGAGACTGGATACCAGGCAGTTATCGACCCTGACCGTGATTAAAAGGAACGTACCTTTTAAACTTTGTTGGCATTACAGTGGCTGGTTTCATCCCTGGATAGTGCAGCGACTCGATCCTTCCTCCACGACGAGAGCCTCTCTTCCTCAGCTGGACCCCCGCCACCGCAGGAGCCACTTCTTCTCGTTTAAGTTACATTGTTCCGCCAGGCCTCCCTTTCCCCGTGGTAGCCCTAAAGGTGTTTTAAATCCTTTATCTACTCCTTGGGTTGGCCTCCCTCTCTCTTAGCATTGTCTTTCGCCTCGCATCTACCTTTTCAATATTCGTCTACCAAAGACCTGACTGCAGCTACAAGAAAATGTTTGCTCCTAAGCTCTTGGTCCTGTACCACTGACTCTGGCTCAGGCCTATTGACTGTGGCTGATTTGTTAGATCTGCTCTCACTAGATTGATTTCCAATGAGAAATGGGTTGATGTACCTGAATCTTCTAAACCCCTCTTTCTTCCTACTGTTTTAACTTGTGGAGTGCCATTTTGCTCAGTTTTCATTCACTTATCTTTCTGCTAAAGTGTTACTGTTCATTACTTGTTCACAAAACGTCAGGGAAGTGTTGCTAGGGGGTGCCTGAAGATATTTCGGTTTAACTTTTGCTTTCCCTCCCTTTCGTTAAATTGATAGAGTGCCATTTGTAGTTGGTTTTCACTGTACCGGTTTGCTCAGTTTTCACTCTTCCACAAACTTGTCTACAATTGAATAGGGAGTTGTATATACTTTTCCTTGACTAAATTTTAACTTACTTTCTCAACTGTGATTCATGTGTGGAACTAGATGTGTATAAAATAAATATATATTCTCTTTTTTTATACAAAGCTGTGGTCAGTGTTTCCTTGTTCCATAGTACTGTGATACCTGTTGTGTAAACTCTGAATACTGCTCATATCCCTCTTGAGATAAGTCTGACTGCTTAGACACAGCTACCAACTAAATCTGTGTGGTACAGACTGATACCAAAGGGGATTTATTGCTTTTACCTGTAGTCCTAATCCTGGGTAGTGGTCCCTGAGGGAACTGCACGGGATTCTGCCTAACAGTTGTCACCATCAACTGCTCCTTGTTATATCACCCTCCTCCATACTTGCTGTCACCACTTCTGCACCTCTAACACCTTCCTCCACTAGTGCAGTGCTCACATTTTCACCTCCACCACTTTCCTTCAATGCTGTTATCACTACATCTTCACCTCTTTCTCCTTTCTTTGTCCATTCTCCACTATTGTTATCAGCACCTTTTCGCCTCTACCACCTTCATCCACTAGTGCTGCTATTACTACATCCCGACTTCTACCACCTTCTTCCAGCATTGTTATCACCACTTTCTCACCTATTCTACCTTCTTATAGATGTCCCTGTCATTCCTTCCTCCTCCCAAGTTGTTCCTTCACTTTCGCCACTTCCCTACAGCATTTGCTCTTCACCCTTTCTGCCCTCCTCAGCACTTAATATGATATGATATAACATTTATAATGCGCCTAGACACAATTGTTCCTAGGCATGACAAGGCCTTAGAGCAGAAACTGAGGGAAGACAAGACAACGATCATACTAGGCCAGGTGACATTGGGATTGCTATTATCTTCTTGCTCACTCCACTCCTCCACCCTCCAGGTTTTTGTCACCATCCCCTACATCCATTTACAGGCTCTCACAATAAATGACTTGAGCAGGGTCTTTCCTTAAGGCAAGGACCCCAAGGGTTGGGTCTTGTGTGAGGGCCTTCACCTGGGTATGGGGATTGCATGGAGCTGGTGATAGGTGGAGTTTTTGTGGTACATGTCAGTGTGGTATATACCTCGAGGCGGACTGGGCCTGTATAGGCTTGCTTGAACACACAGACTGTTATAGTGCTGCAATTGTGGAGTTAGTGACTTCCAGGTTTTCTCTACTGAAGGTGAATGTAAAAGGTCTCCCTTACTTGTGGATGGCAATCTTGTATAATGCTAACCCCAGGCTGACTTGCTGAGCTGCATAGAGCTGCAGGGGCACTCATGGCAGATGCACTCTTTACCTCTGAAGCTTCGGCTGCAAGGGGAATCAACCTCTGGACCCACGGAAGCCATACTGACCTGGCACTGGAGACCCCTGATAGGTTCAGGCCGAGGCTTGGCTCAGCTGAGATGGTGTGCTCCCTTTTAGGCACACCACCAGCCAACCCTGCAGATCTCGGCATGTGGAGCTCTTCCTCATTCAGCCATCAGGATCGCGGGGCAATAGACATCCTGAGGGGTTGGAGAGAATCACCATCATTGGCCCCTGCTAAAGGGCCTCTGGGCTCCCTGCTGCCTATTGACTGCCACTTGATAAATGACTGGGACCAGGGAAGCCTTGTTGTCAATCTAGAAAAATAGACACCCCTCGATCAGAAGGCTATGTATTATGTTGGCCGAAGACCAACCATCTCATGCATTTAGTATTAGAGATATATAACCATAAGCTTGACTAAGGTGCGGCCATTTTTAAAGCAACTGAAATCGCCATCTTGTTTTCTCAAACGTTGCCTTTTTGCCTCATGTAAAACTGCTTTGCTGAAATATTATTCTGCTTCACTGGTGCACAATGCAAGGCCGCGAGTGGCATGTTGAAACATAATGCAGTAACCCAGACAGAAATGCCCGGTCCCCTCCCTCGGATATCCTTGGAGAGTGAGCAGCAAGGCATTCTAATCAGTACAGCAGGTGCCTGCTAGTCTCGGTAAGCACAGTAGAAATGCTAGAGTGAACATTAAAAGTATTGAATTATGCTCTTCTTTGCGGCCCCCCCTTCCCTGAGCCCGGTAGAGCCCCGAAGAGCAAGTTGACACCAGTACACGAATATAAACGAGTAGATAGCAAGGCCTGGAATGTGTCTCTCCCTACGCACCACTTCCTTGTAGAAACAGAAGCATTGTGTTCTTTAAAACAAAGACTTATGTCTGTGAGCTTACAAAATTGCAAACTGTTACTAAATGAATGTTTGAAGGTGTCATACTAGTCACCATTGTCAATCATTGTGCCTAGTTCAAAGGAAATGCAGTAGGGGCAGTATAGGTTGTGACACTACTGATTACTAGATGCTTGTTTTGTATATATGTAACTGTTGTACGAATTTCTCTCTCTTGCGTCCCCCGAGGTCTGGTAGACACACGTCGCGGGGCGTGGGATCAGTTGGCCAACTTAGACTATTTGCTTTGCAATAAACCCTACATTTTGGGAATACAACCTCGTGTCTGGCGTATCAGTTCGTGTGTGGTGATTGTGCCTTGTTTCCATACGCGAGGGTCCCTCAGGGGCCCATTCAAGATGGCACCCGAATAGGCACCCTCCCCCACTTGTTCCATCGTGTACGTTGAAAAATAAGGTAGGTGGAGAGAACGGCGAGGACGGGACTATCGAGCCAGGATCAAGAGGTGTTTGGGACGCCCCTGCGAAAGCGATGAGAGATTCCTATGCAGATCTGCACACAACTGATCCCTGATCGACATACCCAGCCAGCGAACAAGGGGGCGAAGGGTCCCGAAACGAGGCAGAGTGAGCAAAGATACGCAGATACGACGTCAATGGTTGCGTCAGTATATGGACGAATTGTGTCTTGAAAAGACAACTTGATTGATCAGGTGAGTCGTGCCCCGATTCAAAAGTGATCCTGATATTGGTTGAGAGTTGATTTTGCAAAATCGAACACCCAGTATAAGTTTGATTAGCCAAGGGTAAGGTTAAAATATGCCTGGGGTATTGTCCACCCTAGCTGGATTTTTCTGTTGTGGCGGACAATCTTTGGAAACTGGCCAGGTCGTGCCACCCGAGGGGTTGCCGGCATATGAGATGTATGTGCAGTATGGTGTGGGAGTGATAATGTTTTGGGAGATTTGGCATAAGTAAACCAGAAAGCAGGAAGATCTTCAATGGCCGAATCATGGGAGTTTTGAAATGACGAGAATAGATAATTTGGAGAAGGTGTTGATGAAAATGAAAACATGCCCTGCAGTATTTGATATACTTAGGGACTGGAGAAGGGAAGCAATGCTTTGTTGGAAAAGTAGGGAGAAACATGCACGCAGGCATAAGTCGAAAGCAGAGAGAGCGAAGGAAAAGGAAGATGAGGAGTGGAATGATAGTTTGAGAAAGTCAAATAGGTGCGAGCAATTGAGCATAGAAAGATATACCCACAACGGGAGTTGCATTCATCAGACGAATTAATAGATAAAATATTGACAGACACAAAGCAAGGCCCAAGAAGAGAGACTAAAACGATCACATCAGTAGCAACTGCTCAGCCCTCTCCTGTTGCTCAGCCCCTCCCAATTGACCAAATCCCAGCCCAGCTACACACTGCACAAACAGTGCCTCCCATTAGCCAGTCAGCGCTGCAACAGTCACCTCCCAGTACTGCTGTCCCATCCGCACCTCCCTCTCAAGAGATCGGTTCTGTCCCATCTGCCCTTTCCGTGATTGAACTTGAACTGTTGAAAAAGAAGAAGGGGCTGAACAAAGGGGATGTACGAGAATAACTCGTAGTGTGATTAGCAAGGAGAGGAAGCGAGAGTTGCAAGAACAGTCCGAATTGTATGTAGATGGGAAGGATGAAAGGTCAGTGATGGCTTCAATATTCGACTTCAGGAGGAGCAACGAAAGACAGGTAGTGTTGGAATCCATGGGAGAATATTTAGTGGCTAAATGGAAACAGTTAATTGGGAAGCTGCCTCAGCAATGACTGTTGGATTTGAATGCATTGGCACATTGTAGAGGGAGGGATGAAGAGATGGCAAGCAAAAAGTTGAGTGAAGTACTACATATGGCTCAGTATTATGAGAACAGAGTGAACGCCGAGAAAGAGAAAGAGGCGAAGGATAGAACAAATTTAAAGACAAGGGTGCTACTCCAGCAGGTAGCGGGACACAATAGAGGTAGAGGAAACGCCCAGGGCAGAGGTTATTTGAACATGCATGGAGGGCCCCTGGGACTGAATCAATGCGCGTATTGCAGAGAGGAAGGTCACTGGCGAGCGCAATGTCCACACTTGCAAAATAGAAATGGGTACGGTCAGAGAAGACAGCATAGGGGGCATCCAGGAGCAAATGGGCATAACAGAAATAACATGCAGCAGCACCAAAATAGTCAAGGGAATGGTACCCAAAATCAGAACCAAGCTCAGAATCAAACCTCTAACCAGAATCAGAGCCAGCAGAATATGCAAAATGGGAATAGAGGAAGGGGCGGGAACATTTTCGATACTCATGTGAATGCGTACTATAATAACAGCAGCAATTACACATCGGATGATGTGTTGTTTCCCCAATAGGACAGCCCAAGACATGGGTTGGAGCCAGTGTCTATTCCCGTGAATCAGAAAGGACCCTACGTAGAAATGAAAGTCGGAAATAGTGAGCACACATTCCTCGCGGATACGGGGCACAAAAGTGTTCGATAGACCATCACTTGGTTCCAGAAATACCACTGTCAGGGCAAAGAAATATTTCAGTAGGGTTTGCAGGCACCCCAGTGATAAATCCAGTGTCCCAACCAGTAGCAGTGACATTAGGCCCATTCACTGAATACTGTCCATCCCTTTTAACAGAGGACTGTGGGGAGAATCTTTTGGGATTACATTTATTGAAGAAATTGAGTGCAGTAATCCACTGTACACCAGATGGAGTATTTTTGACCATTTCACCACAGAATGTACCAGTATCCGAATTTGTGTCTAAACCTTTGCCAGGCGAATTGAGTGAGGTGCTAACATGTAGTAGGGCTATACATGACAATGATGTTGGATGTTTGAAGATATAACCAGTAAAAATTGCTTTGAAAGAAGGAGTAACAATACTGCGTATTCCGCAATATAAAATCTCAGTAGAAGAAGAGAAAGGATTGAAAAGTATTGTTTCTGATTTGGTAAAATTGAGGGTGATTGAAGAGATTACAGGCAGCACGTGTAAGAGTCCCATTCTCCCGGTGTATGAGAAAGGAGGTAATGAGGTACCGTACCGTTTCATAATTGATCTGCACGCATTAAACAAGGTGGTAGATCCTCAATTCCCGTTAGTCCCAGAAGTTACCACGATTTTTACCATGATTCCTGCCTCAGCTGAGTATTTTAGTGTCATTGACTTGAAGAATGCGTTCTTTAGCATTCCAGTGCACAAGGAAAGCAGATATATATTCGCCTTCACGTTAGGAGGACGATCGTTTACATTCACGCGCATTCCAAAAGGCTACACAGAAAGTCTGAGTATTTACAGCAGAGCATTGAAAGAACAACTAGACACGCTGGAGTTACCAACAGGTTGTGTATTGTTACAATATATAGATGATTTGTTGATTGCTGCAGATACAGAAGTGATTTGTAAAGAGAGTACTGTTTTACTATTAACACACTTGGCGGCACATGGCCACAAAGCGAGTTTAAAGAAGTTTCAATATTTTCGAAAGGAGGTGACTTATTTAGGTTACCTACTTTCGAAAGAAGGGAGAAGACAGACGCCAGAGAGAATAGAGAGCATTTCTGGTATACCTATTCCAAAAACGCAGAAAGGAGTCAGAGCTATAATAGGCATGGTTTCTTATTGTCGGCAGTGGATCGTGAATTTTGTTCTAATCGTGAAGCCAATGGTGGAGTTGAAAAAGAAGGATGTTCTGATGCCTTTGCAGTGGAATGAAGAATGTCAGAGAGCATTTGAGATGCTCGAAACTGCGCTGTGTTCTGCTCCAGTTTTGGGCACACCAAATTATGAAAACATTTTCAGATTGTTTGTACACGAGAGTGAAGGCTGCGCCTTGGCTGTTTTGACAAAGGAACAAGGTGGAAGAAATAGGCCATGCGGCTATTTTTCTTCTGCGTTGGACCCTGTAGCGTGAGCATTACCACAATGTTTGTGAGCTGTTGCAGCGGCTGCTGCATCAGTGAAACAACCGGAAGGGATGGTATTGGGGCACACCTTTATTTTGATGGTGCCACATGCCATAGACGTTCTACTCAATAGAACGCAGACGCAACACCTCACCTCTGCTAGATTGACTAGATATGAAATTGTCCTCTTTGCGCCACACATCCAAATTATGAGGTGTAGCGCTTTGAATCCAGCTGAATTAATGCCACTACCCATGGAAAAACTTGATGGAAATGAATCACATCCCCATGATTGCTTAATGGTTACTGAGGAAGAAACGAAGGGGAGAATTGATTTAATAGATACCCCACAAAAAGAGCCAGATGGAGAGTTGTTTTGTGACAGCTCCTGTTTTAAATTGCTGGATGGCACATCAACTGCTGCCTATGCTATCACCACGTTAAAAAGTATTGTGGAAAGTAAAAGAATCCCCTACAACTCTGCACAAGCGGCAGAGATAATAGCCTTGACCAGAGCTTGTGAGATTTCTGAAAATCTGAGTGTAAACATCTATACTTACAGCCAATACGCCTTTGGCGTGGTTCATAACTTTGGCTGACTTTGGGCTGAGAGAGGTTTTTTTAACATCACATGGGGTTAGAATACAACATGGCCCTTTGATTGTACGATTGTTGTCTGCACTTACGTGTCCAAAGCACCTGGCAATAGTAAAATGCAAAGCGCATAAAAAAGTAACATGCAAAGTGGGAGAGGGAGACACATTTGCAGACAGAACTGCGAAACAAACTGCCACTGACCTAAATTCCAAAATGTTAACTGTACAGTCAGAGGAAGTGCCCTGCATGATAGAGAATGGAATTGTCACTGTCAAAGAGATGCAGGCAGAAGTCACTGCAGATGAAATAAAAGGGTGGGCTAAGGACTCTGCTGAATTAGATTTGGAGGGTTGCTGGGTAGACAAGAAGAGTAGGAACTGGATGCTGCCCAATTCCTATGTAACTGCAATGGTCACAATGGCCCACAGCCCTACTCATATTTATGCCAAAAAGATAGTCCAACATTTAGCCACAGTGTGGGAGAATGCGCACATAAAGAAAAATGCTGAGAGGTTGGTTCAAAATTGTATCACGTGTTTACAACACAATGTGGGGAAGGGAACGGTGACTCCAACAGGCAGTTTTGGCCCTCCCTCTATGCCTTTTGAGGTAATCCATTTTGATTTCATAGAGATGGAGAGATTGAAGTATGTTCTGGTGGTCATATGTGCATTTAGCAAATGGGTGGAAGCATATCCATTGAAGGACTGCACTGCCATGAGCACGGCGAAAGTAATGTTAAAGGAATACTTCTCCCGTTTTGGCCTATCCCGTGTCATATGGTCAGACAACGGTCCACCTTTTGTGGGCACAGTAATATTACAGATTTGTGCAGCGATTCCATTGTTCTAGACACCCCATGTCAGCCGGTTTTATTGAACGCCACAACGGTATCTTAAAATCTAAGATCAGCAAGATATGCACAGGAAACAAGTTAAGCTGGGTAGATACATTACCGCTAGCGTTACTGTGCATGCACACATCTGTGCAGGCAAGAACTGGGCTCTCCCCGTATAAAATGGTTATGGGGAGGCCAGTGAATGTTTGGTGTGCACCTCAGCCGAAAAGGCTAAAGGAACTTGAATACCCTGTGCTCAGTATTTATTGTAATCTTTTAATTAAAAAATTGTGTTGGATTCATCAGCAGGTGCAGGAGGCATTGCCAGTAAGATACAATGGTCCGGGACACGCACTGGAGACAGGAGACTGGGTGCTAATCAAGAATTTTGAGCGAAAGACATTGTTAGCACCCAGATGGCGTGGACCCTATCTGATCCTCCTGACTACACAAACGGCAATTCGGGTGGATGGGAGGAAGGCATGGATACATGCAACACACGCCAAGAAGGTCCCACCACCGTGTTAGGCAGAAACCTGTGCATTTCCCTCTGGGACCACTGCAAAAGATTTAAGACTACAGGTGTTTGGCAGTAAACCCACTTGGTAGCAGTCTGCACCACACAGATTCACTTGGTAGCTGTGGCTGAGCAGTCAGACTTCCCTCAAGAAGAGTTAGGCAGTATACAGAGTATTCACAATAGGTCAAAAGAACACAGTGGAACAAGCAAACACTGACCAGAGCTTGGTGTAAAAGAGATATAATTATTTATTTAAAACCACATCTAATAAAACACACAGGCGCTAATATTAAGCAGTTCAAAAACACGGTCACTAAAAGATATACACTCCCTTAAAAGAATATTAGACAAGTCTTAAGTAAAGCCCCACTTATTTTCAGACAGCGGTGAGCGCTTAACGTAGATGGCATTCTAATAATTCGGTTTAAAAGGGAGAGAAAGGCAGAACATAACTTGAAACAGATCCCAACACTTTCAAAGAATGCAGCAAGAGAGGAAGGCAGAGTCAAACCGTGAAGTTAGAGTTCAGAAAGCCAGATCCACGTTAAGAGGATCAGAACGAAATGTGTCCAAGGTCAGACGGTTGAAAAGTGCACAAAAGTCTCGAAAAGGTTCAGAAAGAGTTGGACCAAAAGAAAGGGACCAGTTAGATGGTCAAGGCGGCCAGCCCAGTCCAGAAGGTTAAGGGATTATTTTTACCTTGTAGCAATCTTTAGAGAGGGAGGCCTGGCGGACACGGTACCTTAAAGTGGTGAGAATACTCCAGCGGGGGCAGTTGTTCCTGGCAGCGGATGCAAGTCGGTGCTTCATCCGGGGAAAGAGAGGATCTCATTGGGGAGGAAGGCAGGGGTCTGTTGCACTGCCAGGGAAGAAACCAGCCGCGGAGTTCTCAGGTCAAAAAGGAGCGGCCCTTTTATTCGCGGTCCAGTGGTAAGTGGCTATCCGGTTGCCGGGGTGCTTGGCACGGTCAATTCGACCACAAGACGTCCCGGGATGTGAGGAAAAGAAGGTAAACTGGTTGTGCCCACCAGTCAGGGGAAGAAGACTCTCCAGCCGGGAGATCTTCTCTGTCGTCGGGAAGTGGTGAGTCGGTTCCGGAGGGCTCCACCGGTGGTGTCATCGTAGCAGGTTGGCTCAGCTTCTCCCTCATCGGATTCTCAGGTCCTGTGGCAACATCTAAAGTTCCAGTCCCCAAAGCCCTGCTTTTATGCAGCACACCCCCATTCACTCAGCCTAGCTGTCAATCAAACATGCTAAGTGGTGAGCCGGCCGGCTCACCACTTGGGCCAATCACATAAGAGTGCGACTTGAGTTACCAAGGTAACTCAGTCCAGGGTGCCTAAACCCCCTCCGACACCCCCTGTGGTACCCAGACAGAGTGGCACCACTTTTGGAGGCTTCTGTGGAGAAGCCCGCCAAAAAGTGGAACAAAGGGCTCGACTTGGGTTGGAGTCACAGAAGAGAACACAAACGCCATTTTAGAATCGAGTCCTGGCAAAAAATACCAACCGGCAAATTAATATTAAATAAATAAACCGGCGGTATGTTCGAGGCTATGATAATTAAATAATTAAAGTTGGTAGCCTCGAACAATGGGAAAATCCCATAGGGATATATTCGCGGTCGAATATAAAAAGTAGTATCCACTGCCACCAGCCAAAACTCGATCAGGGGGGACGGAGACGTGCCTCCTCGACTAACAGACCTCGGGGCAATCGAATTGCCCTGACCAGTACATCCACAATATGATGGTTTGTACTGGTTTCTGTTCATAATTTGGGACTAGTAAAGCCAATGGTGACTTAACATGCCCTGGGAGACAGTAGTCAGTCCCAGGGTATGGAGTCTATGGTGGGGTGTCACTATGACAACCCTGTGTCACTGCAGGGAGGGTGCTGTGTAACACACATAGTAAAAACACATGAGACCCTATGGAGTAAAGGACCCCATAGCCCATAAAACACATTAACAGTCAAAGGAACACCACAAATCATGTCCAAGAGTGGGAGAAAAAGAGTCTCACTCTTGGCAGGAGAAAAAAACAAACTCCAGAAATCCAGCAAAGCTGCTGGGGGACTCACTAGGTTAGGAAATTCAGCCTAAACAGAGAATTCTCCCTAACACACCATCTGAAAAACTGACTGATCAAGACGACCAGAAAGAGACAGCAGTCCGAGAAATGAAAGACACGGTTGCCAGTTCTTTGCCATAAAATCTGCCTGATCCTGAAAGAAAGCCTGAAAAGATTGCTGTGAAAGAGGAAGGGCAAGGGGTGCCCCAACGTTGCGTAGCAGAATCTGCATCACTGCTGGCAAACACAGAATGTGTACATCTTTGGCGCCCACCCTCTTTTGTTGTGCCGCAGCCTGAAAGGAAAGCTGCATCATCACTGTGGCGCCCATCATCATCTGTTATTGCGGCACAGGCTGACTCCGAGCTTGAGTCTGGAAGTGCATCCGCACTATTAATTGATCACACAATACCAGGAGCAAGGCGCTACAATTTGCGGTCTAGGAAGAAGGAGTGATCAAACCTGCAATTCTGTTGATCTTTTTGTTGTCTCGGTTTCCTATTCTCAGATGAAGTAGGAACCGAAGGCCTAGAGGAGAGCGGCGTGAGGGTTGTTCAAATCGGACAGCCCAATAAACAAGGCTCCTCGGGTCTAACATAAAATCCATGTGTCCTGAACCCGTACGAACGAACAGGGCGCACATGGTATGAAGGCAATTGATAACTGCCCTGGAGTTCTTTTGAGCAATGTCTGGACGCACAGAGATCTTGCCCAACTTGTAGCAATCCAGGCTACTAAGAACTGGCAGAACAGACTGTTGACATTTATCGAATTTATTGACATTCCAACGAGTGCAACGACGAGAGACATTCACAACGAACACTGCAGAAGAAGAAGGACCGTGAGAGAAAAATTCCGGAACCAGCTTTTCCCTCCTCCTGCACCACTGCTGACAATGAATTAAATATAGCGCATAGAAGGTCACAGAAAGGAAATGGTTGAAAAAATGGTATGCTGAGCTTAACGATAATAATGTGTATAATGAATATATTGGCCCCAATAATTACAGTATTGGTATTATGGTATTTAGAAGGAATGCACCCATTAGACATTTTCTTGCCCATGAGAAACATCTCCACCACTGAAAGCCCTGTTCGTGTAATTACTTATACTCTGTCCCCAATGGAAGAAAAACATAGGGAATGTTATGGAAACAACACGTTACTGCAAATAATGAATATGACACATTCAATTTTGAAAAAGAATAGGTTGTTACGTACAGCCACTGACATTGAGTTCTGCATTGAGTTCTGCATGCAGTGCATCCCTGAGTACATTATATTATGGGAAATGGAATAAAAGTGAAACGGGTCAATTAGATAGCACAAACATGAATGAATTTGAGGAGATAATTATCAGACCCATAGGTTGCTCCATATTTTATAGAGCACGAATGATAATGCCAAAAGCTACGCCCAAACAAATGCCACACGATAGATTGTTCGTGCCGGAAAAGTCATCTGTAATCATATTTCGTATGAGATCAGAAGGAAATAAAGATGCAGTGCCTCCCTCCTATACAGTAAACTACAGCCCACGTTCTGTTCATTTTTGCTTAAAGAAGAAGGGCTCCTATTCAGTAGGGACATATACTAGATGTATGAATACAGCGATTCCTAATATGGAAGTAGAACCAGTGTATGTAGGTGACCCTGTATATTTTATATGGGGGGAAAAAGCATATCCCTGGTTGCCTAGAAACTGGGGACGTACTTGTTATTTGGGACTTTTGTTCCCAGGAGTATTTCTTTTAAAAACAACAGACATAGCGAAACTATCTAGATCTAGGCCACGGAGGAGTAATGAGGAGTAATGAAGACGGATTAATAGTAGAGGACGTAGCAAAATCATTTATACCACTTTTGGCCCAAGCAATAAACTCCTATAATATACGACAACTATCCAGAATCTTAGAAAAAACAATAAATGGAACAACAGATATATTGTACAACATGACATTGGAGGAGAAAGGGATTAGATTAATGACACTTCAAAACAGAATGGCTCTTGATGTAATCCTGGTTGATCGTGGCGGTGTTTGCAAAATTGTGGGATCAGTGTGCTGTGTATTTGTAAACGACTCCTCTCCTACGATTTTTGAAGTTATAAGAAAGCTACATGTCTTGAGCTCTGAATTCCATACACAAGAAGGGGGTTGGGATATAGGCTCCTGGTTCTGGGAGTTATTATATTCGTGGGGATGGAAACTATTTACGATCCTGGTAGCAGTACTAGGAATATTCATGACATGTTGTTGCTGCATACACTGCCTACCTGTAATTTGCACCGAAATTAATGAAGGGTGTGTACAGATGATAGAGAAAAAAAGCACTATGAAATCAAATACTCATGGTAATGATGAATCAAAAACAGTAAAAGAATTCATGTCCATCAATATAGATGAAAATGAAGAGGAAACTAAAAATGCACAAGATTCAGAATCAGATACTTGTCGGAAGAGGATGCAATGTGCGGATGAGAAGTTTGGCATACAGCCAAAAGGAGGGTTTGTTGATCTAGAAAAATAGACACCCCTCGATCAGAAGGCTATGTATTATGTTAGTATTAGAAACATATAGCCATAAGCTTGACTAAGGTGCAGCCATTTTTAAAGCGACTGAAATCACCATCTTGTTTTCTCAAACGTTGCCTTTTTGCCTCATGTAAAACTGCTTTGCTGAAATATTATTCTGCTTCACTGGTGCACAATGCAAGGCCGCGAGTGGCATGTTGAAACATAACACAGTAACCCAGACAGGAATTCCCGGTCCCCTCCCTCGCATATCCTTGGAGAGTGAGCAGCAAGGCATTCTAATCAGTACAGCAGGTGCCAGCTAGTCTTGGTAGGCACAGTAGAAATGCTAGACCGAACATTAAAAGTATTAAATTATGCTCTTCTTTGCGGCCCCCCTTCCCTGAGCCCGGTAGAGCCCTGAAGAGCAAGTTGACCCCCAGTACACAAATAGAAACAAGGAGATAGCAAGGCCTGGAATGTGTCTCTCCCTGCTCACCGCTTGCTTGTAGAAACAGAAGCATTGTGTTCTTTGAAACAAAGACTTATGTCTGTGAGCTTACAAAATTGCAAACTGTTAATAAATGAATGTTTGAAGGTGTCATACTCGTCACCATTGTCAATCATCGTGCCTAGTTCAAAGGAAAGGCAATAGCGGTGGTATAAGTTGTGACAGTACTGATTACTAGATGCTTGTTTTGTATATATGTAACTGTTGTACGAATTTCTCTCTCTTGCGTCCCCCGAGGTCTGCTAGACACACGTCGCGTGGGACCAGTTGGCCAACTGAGACTATTTGCTTTGCAATAAACCCTAGATTTTGGGAATACAACCTTGTGTCTGGCGTATCAGTTTGTGTGTGGTGATTGTGCCTTGTTTCCATACGCGAGGGTCCCTCAGGGGCCCCTAGATTGTGATTATGGACTTCTAATTGTATAGTGCAGCCACATAGGGAAATGCTGTACTGCAGTCTATAACTAATCAACCTTTGATAGCTGTAGTCTTGGCTGAACCCCCACCTGCCAACTTTAACTCTAACCCCTCACCATCCATGTCAACTATTGGCAAATGCAATGTCTTTACAATATTAACCCGTTAAGTGCCAGGCTATTATGCAAGACTATGCAAAAAGTATGAGCATACTCATCCTTGGCACTTGAGGATTGAAGTAGGTCTGGGAAAGATTATCAAAGATTTCCTCTGGGGCTAAAAAGGGAGCAAATGCTTTGATAATGCAAAATGGAGCAAACTGATTTTTTCACAATCCATATTATCTAAAAAGATTTTTTCACGCAGGCAAAAATGTATCAGGCTGTTTTTTGTACTATGTTTGCTGCATGGCATACAACAAATGGTGTCGAATACATTTATTTTTATGTTACGTAGCACACATCATAAATACAACAGCCTGCTCCTATTTTCCCCAGGTGGAAACATTTGAGATAATTCAGATCAGGGCTAAATCTTTTCTGCACCATTCTCTATTAACAAAGAAGCAACATTGGTGCTAAATTCATTACTCTGCTTTTTTGCAGAAGTGCAAATCTTTGATATTGTGGTCCCAGCTGTGAATGCACTATTTTGCTGTAAAGGTAGTCAGCGACAGAGAGGGGAGAACATTCAAGCGTACAGTCGTGTGCATGTGCAGCAGTCAGATGGGGTGGTTCCTGGGGCATATTACATACAAGAGATAAAAAGTGTATACCACCACCTCGGCCATGCTCTAAATAATAACGCATAAGAATGGTTACTTCCCTCTGGTTGGTTGTTTCAAGGAGTATGCAGAGAATGTTCTTTTATTATTGGTTGAGGCATACCTGCACATTTCAGAGACATTCAGGCAATAGTGCAAGTATGTGGACATTTGCGTGCAGATTCTTGACATGTTTTTTTCTGTACGTCATGAGATCACATGCTTAAAGGAAAACATCCTCCCGATTCAAACCTTTTGGACGTTTGCACAAATAAGGGAGTGTTTCTGCGCAGTTCAATATACATTTACGGTCAGATGTCAAAGAACGCCCCTGCACCTATTTGCAACAGGCACACAGTAAGGTTTAAAGCACGAGAGGTTCATTTCTGAACCTTTCCTGCATTGTATTTGAAGTGGAAAAGCTGCTGTTGAAAACGCTGCTCTCCCACTTGTATTTGTATCCTTCCAACAAGGATATACATGTTTTTTTTGTTTTTTTACATCATTTCACAATGTCTGGCCCTTTAAAGGCCTGTCAATGTGATGTGTTTTCCCAGGCGGACGCTGGGACCCTGTCATATGTTAGTGTTCACAGAATGTATGTAAAGTGTCTGGACAATGTAACTCCTCCATGGCGACACACTCCCCAGGACATGCTCAAGTCACCTTTGAAAAAAAGGTGACCTGCAGAGTTCTCAAATTAGTGCAAATGAAAAACAGTGCAACCTCACGCACATTTTCTAATTTGTGCTAGTTTTTGACAATCTAGACTTTGGTGTCAAAATCTGCGAAGGGTGTGAATACCTAGTATTGTATAGCATTAGCTGGTATGTCATTGTAATATTTCCCATATGATGTGAATAATAGAGAACATGTTGACAATAACTGGTGTACGGTTAATGACTGGGCATTCAATATGGCTGTAGAAACGCCACACTACCTTTGCGGATGCTTGTTGTGGTGGGTTTGAAACACTATAAAGGGAACAGAAACAGAAATGCTTGGCGTTGCAATGAGCCTTGTGAACTGCGGTATGGTGCAATGTCATTGTCACTTTGTAGCAGAGGGCATTGAGCAATATGGGGATAGGTTCACGCTCATCCATGCTAATGTACACTTGGGAGCAGTAATTACCAGTGTCACTTGGTTTCACTAGGCGGTCTGTTCATTGATTAGTTAGAAGAGTATAATAACTCATATATCAAAATGCCCATGAAGGGTTAAAATAATCGGTCAATACATCAAGTAGAAAAAGACTGGAACCACTTGAAACCAGCATTGTTTTTGTTTTTTGAGTAAACTATTAATAATCACAATGGTGCCTCTTTATTGTGACATATTTATTGAACTGTGTACTGTGTTTGGGTACTATGTTTTCAGTCCCCAATTTCTTAGCAGCACATTGACGATTCTGCACTGATACAGAGATGTTTGTCTTCTGGAGTGTTCTTGATAAGGTCTCTCTGCACTTACAAGGCGTCCACACCCTGTACCTCACATGAGGACCTATTGCTCGCAGGTGTCAACGTCTGAGGGAGGGGCAATGAGCAAGTGAAAGGCAGTTCCCTGTGCTGAACAATGCTTTAAAATAAGGTGGCAGGGTGAGGATTAGTTAAGGCATGTGCTGTTGATTGCTTCTATTTGTGCTGTATGCAGGACATACTGTTAAGGATTTCAATCAGGCAACACACCCCTTGGTCTCAGCCTAGGATGCAGCGCTCAACTGAGATGCCTTTCTCTTTATTTTATACTAATTCAATTTGAGATGGTACACAACTCGTATCACACCCCCTTTTTCAAATACCCAGGGCACTATGGACCATGAACCAGGCCGGTTAGTGAAAATGAAATATTTAATTTATTTTTAAAATTCAAAGAAAATCATACCATTTTTAATATGGGGCAGCAATCACCAATGGGTGATAATTACAGTAAAAATGGAAGCAATACACGTAATTAACCTTCTCCTAGAACATATAAAAAGCACAAGTGAATTTGGATTAGGATAGATAGCACCCAAGTTAAGGTTTTTCCCTGCTATGTTCCCTCAACGCCCAAATAATCGAATTCTGAGTGGATAGAAAAATCAGCAGGTAGTCAGGGATAAGAGACAGTAAACAGAATCAAAATCCGACCCTCACAGAATAAGAGGCAAAAACGGACTTTAACCCTTTGCAAAGGCCTGAAATGACACTTGGATTTTGATAAATAATTAATTAATGTGCGGTTAAATGGGTGAGGCAACTAGGATTTCTCACAATGGCAACAATGCATAAACACTAACAATCATAATGCAAGGGAGCATACAATTCGAAAAAATGAGAGGAAAGTTAAAACAGCTGCAGCCAAATGACACGTTGAGAAATTTGCAATTTACCCAATTCCCATTTAAAATGTCAAAAATGGTTTCTTTGAAAAACGGGTGAAATACTCAGGTTTAGAGTGCGGTTTTTGGGCTGGGGAATAGATATATATATCACATGGAAAATATAGAGGTGAAAATAGGTCTCTAGCTGGTGAATTGAGAGAGATTTGGAAGGTAGAGTGAGGTTCGTTTTTAGGAAAATAGAGCAGTTAAAAGTGAGAAAATCGGTTTTGAAAGAAAGGCAATTTGACTTAAACTAAATTATCTAGACTATATTGTTAAAGAAGAACACAGTAAGCTCCAAGGTTGATTTGGGAGGTCAACCTTGGTCACCCCAGCGCTCAACCTTAACTGGGAATTAGTTTGATTATTCAAAATATAACTAAGGGCTTATAACTTACACAAGACAAAATTAATAAAAGCAATGGCGCTAACACTTTAGAAAGTCAAGGACAGGTACACGGATAATTCTAACAGTTTCAACAAGTTCCAGTGTATAAATCTGACTACTTAGAGAGTGGGATAAGGACAAAGGCAAGGCAAGATAAGCTATGTGTTTCTGTGGGATGGGGTTTATACTCACAGTCTACTTTTTAGTTTTGGGATTTTTGGACAGTCAACAGGGTCTGGTGACCACACGGCGGTACGCCTGGCAAAAGTCAGCTGGGCAAGGTCTGGTCACCGGGTAGCAAACAGCTGGGAAATTCGGGTCAATGGATGGCACAAGTACCGCTGCATGCAGTAAGTGGGCAGCAAGCTGGTCCGATTTCAGGATGCAAAAGATACCACAGCTTTCCCCTTTTTAATGGGAGATTAGTGGGTTGATTCTGGATCAATGGCCTTGCTGGGAATAGGATCAGCAATGCTTTAGCCTTGCAGTGGGGTCTGGAATCTGGCAGGATGAATGCAGAAGATCAGGAACGCAGGAGCAGGAAATTCAGGAACAGTGTGTGTGTGTAGAGTCCTGTCAGGGACTCTTTATATAGAGCATGGTGACATCATAGACTATATGGCCAGGCCGGCTTAGCTAAGTATGCCTCTAACAACTGGATTTTACAATCAATGTTGGCTGTCTCCCCTAGAATGTGACTCAGTTTAGGGGTTGTACTTTTATGAGGTGAAAAGACTTCCCACAGACCTTTTTGCCAAAACTCAACCATAACAGAATTTACACATTTGTACAGTTGTGGCATTTTACCCAATTACATGAGCAGATTACATATTTTATGCAGACCATTGTAGTCCAACTCTGCAATCTGTGAGACATTGTTCTGTACGTTTAATAATCTTTGGTCATTTTCAGTGTGAAATGTTCCGCCTAACTTTCTGTGACTGTACACGTGCGTACATACTATCATGGGGCCTATTTCTGTTAATTTTTAACATTCCATCATGTGTCCTTTCCCCATGATTCACATTCTTCTGGCGTTTGTGTCCCATACATGCTATTGACAGCCAAGACCTCTTATTTGAAAGCCACAAAAATCACATTTAAAGTACTACATTTTTATGTTTTTGCAAAGTCCTGCTGCAAAGGTAAAAGTCTTTAAAGTGTATTTACAAAATAGTCTCTCGAAACAGACGGGTGGTCCTTTGTCCTGCACTGGACCATTTTGTTTCTTTTCAGCTGCCACCAACTGTAATTTCCTCCAGAGTAAGGTGGGGGTTTCCCAGCTTGATTGAAGGTTTATTGCCCCATCTCCACTTTACAAATCCATGTCCTGGAAATACCATTGTAGAGGGCTCAGCCCAGACCAGATTCTGTCCAACCTAATAATTATCATTGGTGTGTTAGTATCTACTGAGAGGGACCCTTTTGTTTCTGTCATCTTCTCAGCAGAAAACCTGTTGTTGGCTGACACCTCCACCCCCTCGAAGCCAATGAAGTTTGATTTAATTGTATTTGTTTTTGTTCTGAATTGGAAGAAAACCTGCTGAATAGAACCATTTCATACATTTGCCCTCATTACGACCCTTGCGGAAATCAACCGACCGGACCGCCATAGCGTAAATAGCGTTTCCGCCATTGCACGATGGAGCAAAGTGCGGCTCATTCCAACCCATCGGGCACGAGCACCACGCCATGGCGGAAGTGCAAAGTCCGCGATGGCGGAAATGACCCCAAAACGGCCCACACCGCCGCCGTACGGCGCCCTAGGTGCAATACCGCCACCCATCTCAGCGGACACCGCAGTGAGCGCCAACCGGAAAGTACGGTGACCGTAAATATACGGAAACGGAAGTAAAAGCATGGTCCCGGAACGGGAAAACATCCCGCCGTACACCTATAAAACCACAAATTCCACACAACCATTAAAAATACTACCCTGAGACACATCCCAACCCGTCATCCACCCTAGTGAAACCAAGAAAAATGGGAAAAGTAGCGAAGAAAGCGTGCGACCGCAAGCGGCAGGTCCACTTCTCCCGTGAGGAACTCACCGTGCTCACGGAGACCCTCCAGGAGAATGCTGCCGCCGTCTTCTCCACGCAAATGACCAAGACGGCACTTGCGAACAAGAAGGCCATATGGGCCCTGGTGGCACAGCGGGTAAGTGCGGTGGGGACCGCACCCCGCAACCCACAGCAATGCAGAAAGCGATGGGACGACCTGCGGATACGCGTCTGTAGCATACTTTCTGCCAACCGCAACATTGCCACAGCTACCAGGGGAGGATCGGAATCACCCATCAAGTTGACCCCCTGGGAAGAAATATGTGCCTCCACCATTGGAATGGAGAGCATAGAGGGAGTCGGAGGGATGGAGAAAGGAGTGCAGACATCCGAAGATTCAGGTAGGTGTCCCAAATAAAACAATGCCAAAACCACAACGTCCAATCATGTGAAGTACCACGTGCCCACATAGTGCAACAGGAACACATGTCCAGGAGAACGTCCACATACATAGGCCTGATAGCACACTTTAAAACTCACATCAAATACATAAATAATTAAAAATCCTAAAAACACCCTCTACACGTGCAGCAGGCACACCCTAACTGCAGGCTGCCAAACAACTGCACCCACACTCCACACACAAATGAAACCACCTCCAAGGCCCCGACCCAAATCACCCTCAGGTACCACCCCAATGCATGTGATACATTGCCATTCCAATTCCCACAGACCCATTAATAACGCTCGCCCTCCTTTACTCCACCACAGGGTCCGATCCAAACGACGAGCTCCAGGACACCCCTACCAGCACACCTGCAAAGAGGGCCAAGACCAACGGCCAAAGACCCTCCACCTCAGCTGCACGGATCAAGACACGGCAGCAGCACAAATCAAGTGGCAGCACACAGGAGGGGACTTCAACAGGCACCCCAGCAGCCAGCATGCCCACAACACCACCACCACAGGTCCCCCAATGGATGCCACAGTAGGCACTGCTTCTGGTGGCAGCAGCACCATAGGTGATACTGCATTAATGGCAGCATGCTCCGACACAGAAAACGGGGATGTCGAAGTTAGATCCATCCATGACCTGTCTCAATCCCCCTGTCTGTTCCATCCCGTACACCATGAGGATACCACGCAGGGGCACCCACAAGACGACGACTGGCCATCCCCCACAAGCCCTGTGGCAAGGCAACATGAGGTGACCAGCCCCTCTGTGACACCACCGCAAATGGCCATGGCCCAGCAGAGGCAACAGTCCCTCGACCAGGTAATCGTGCAACAGCAGCAACTGGCCACGCTCCTCAAGGACCATGCCGATGAATGTGGGGGCACTAAGGCAGACATAGAAACATCAACTGAGACACTTAGGGCAGAAATGGAGAGAAGTACAGAGACACTAAGGGCACAAATGGAGAGTAGCACCGAGAGCCTGAGAGTACAAATGGAGAGAAGCACCGAGAGCCTGAGAGTACAAATGGAGAGAAGCACCGAGAGCCTGAGGGGGGAACTGCATGCGACGTCCAAAGACGTATGTGCCGAACTTGCCGCAGTGCGCCGTGTGCTCACTGAGCTCTCACAAACCCTTAGGGACATGCATGGACGTGAGCAGGCAGAGACATCATCCGTTGCAAGTTCCGTCCAGGGCAGCCCCCAACGTAGATCTGGGAGGAACCTGCGCTCCACAGGCAGGGGTGCCCCTGATACCCGCAGAGGGGGCTTGCAATAGCGACTGCCCACTGACAATGAGCATCTTTGGACACTGGTGTTCGGGGGGGAGGTAGGAGGGTGGAGGGGGTGTGTTGGGCTCACTTGGGTGGCGGGTCGATAGGGTGTTTAACATGATATCACATATGCCATAAACAATGCACGATCATGCAATGAGATGTGTGGACATTGATCTTTGTGTACGAGGCCATTATAGGCGTACAGTCCATATTGTGCATGTTCCAGACACACACAGTGCCACGAGTCCCGTGTCCATGTATCAGCCACCAGGCGTGAGTGCTAGAAGCATGCATCTATGAGATGCTGACGAATGTCACGGCCCTCCTGTGCCTCGCAGACTCCTTGAGGTGCTGCCACATCCCCACCCTCATCATGACCATCTTCAGGTGCTTGCAGTTCTGCGTCAGGGGGCATGGACACATTTCTACGTACGCACATGTTGTGTAGCATGACACATGCCATGACCATCTTTGCAACCTTCACATGGCGGTACAGGAGTGCCCCGCCAGACCTGCTGAGGCAGCGGAAACGAGTCTTCAGTAGGCCGAATGCCTGTTCTATGACTACACGGGTACGTGAGTGGGCATGGTTGTAGTCCTCCTCATGCTGGTCCCGTGGGTTCCGGATTGGTGTGAGGAGCCATCTCTTCAGTGGATACCCGGCATCACCTGTATGTGGACAAGTAAGGAATTTTGAGGAATGCCATTGCTACGTACGCACCCCCCCCCCTTCCTGCCAGGTCATTGCCGCATCACATACCCCACATCATCATGCATGAAATGAGACTCACCGAGTAGCCAGGATCTGTTCCCTGCGTGTCGCTCCATGTAGCGTGGTATAGTAGAGTTCCTCAAGACCATAGAATCATGGGTTGATCCAGGAAATCGGGCACAACAATGTGTAATGATCCTGTTGGAGTCACACACCATTTGTACATTCAGAGAATGAAATTGTTTTCGGTTGCGGTACTGGGCCTCCATGGCATGTGGGATGACCAATTCCACATGGGTGCAGTCGATGGCACCAATGCAACCCGGTATGCCGGCAAGTGCATGGAATCCCACTTTTGTGTTGGTAATTTCCTGCTCCGAGCGTGGTAGAGAGATGTAGTCGTCTGCGTGCTTCAGGAGGGCATCGAGCACTTGCAATAGTGTCCGTGAGAACAGTGGCTGTGATATGCCATGCAACTGTCCGACTGTGTGCTGGTAGGTGCCTGTGGCCAGGAAGTGGAGTACAGACACCACCTTCAGTAGGGGTGGGATGGCGGTTGGGCTATCTATCATGCTGACAAGGTCAGCCTGTGTCATGTCCACAATGGCGGTTATGGTGTCCCGGTCCAAACGGTAGAGGGTGTGGATCCGCTCATCAGTGAGGTTGAACGGATGTGCTCGGAGGCGTGGGATTGCGGGCTGCCTGCGTGGTGGTAGTGGCTGTGCTGGCGGCCCTTGCTGGCCCTGCCTTGCCCTCCTCCTCCTCCTGCGTCTCCGCCGTGCGGCCGGTTGTAGTTGGTGTTCGTCTTCTTCTTGAAGTTGGAGTACTTGCAGTGCTATCAGGTCCCCCAGGGCCAACATAGCTAGTCCTGCCGGTAGCATTTCGGAGTGGGTGTGGTTGTGGGAGGAGGCTGGGTGTGCAATTTATGTGTTTTCAGGCTGTATGGCCTCCACCTGTGGTGATTCATTCCACCTGTGCAAGCTGCACTCCCCTTTGGGCGAGCACGTCCCGCACACAACGCTGCAATTCGACGAATGGCATCTTGCTATTGCAATCATGTATTTGTACCCGATGGCAGTGTAACATTGGTTGATATGTTCATTCGGCTATGGTCCCATTGTTTCACATACTATCTTTGCAGTCGCGAACAGACTTGTGAAGGGTCAGTGGAACGTAGTACTCGAGTAACGGTGGACCCTCATGCAACACTGTACCGAGCTTCACCGACGGGCGGGGCGTCCCATTTGTGAGTGAAGGCAGTTGCCATTTTCACACACAGCCGCACTAGATGGATTAATTTGTGATTTCAAGCGGCCACAGTTGCCTTTTCGACGTGATGTTGCAAATGAGGAATTCGAAGGGCGGCGCTTTCGGTTTTCAGCTAGCGGCGAGGAGATGCCCACAGGTCTGACTGCAAATATAACGTTCTATTGTTCAATGTCCTTGGGACAGGGGCCATGGCGAGGATGCAATGATTGATATGAATAGTTTGGGATGCGCAATAGCGACGTGGGCGATGAGGCCGGACGTTCCCAAATACATGTTACTTCACAACACTGGAATTACGGGCTGGGGCACAGTGGATTTTGCAGGCTGCATAACGCACAGACTCAATGGAAATTTCACATGTTATGTGAGTATGGAGACAGGCGTTTTCATTACGGGATGAGGGAATGATGTATGGATGCATGGACAGATGATTTGATACAGAGTTTGCCATGTACAGGGCTTCTTGGAATCTATCCGCCTCCCCTGCGCTATGTGATGCAGGGCTGCCATAGTGGGACCATCGTCTATCTGGCCTTGTTGAGCCCTCCCTGTCTCGACGCGCCTTCAGACACTTGTGTCTATGCACGTTACCAATCCCATCAGATGGATTCTGTTTTAACAGACGCATGCACAGGTACACTCGTTTGTGATAGTGTTTTCACCTCGATATAGATAGTTATGATTCGCAAGTGGTTTTTGGGTGGTGATGATCCTTTGGAGTGGGCTAGCATGCATATGGCTGTGGATTTGGTGTGATCATTGAAGTGAGTAATTCAAATGTAGTTCTGATGGCCATACTATTCTTTTTCATTTCATTTGGTTGACAGGTATCTCCTCCCCTTTTGCCACTGCCATCTGTATGCCACTCCTGCAGATGGATTTTACTCCCGACACCTGCTGCTTCGTGTTAATCAGTGGAGCAGCATTACGATCTTATGGGACGATCGCCAATGGGCCACATGCCCTTACGCAGTACTAGTGGCTAGGAGCAACATTTCGGCCTTTCAGCTGGACTAGTGCCTCCCTATTGGGACGGCCCTGCGGTTCTAGGCGCTTCCATGTTGCCTTTTCGTACGGGAATGTAGCCCCTGTGTACCATGAAGGAACAGGGCGTCACACAAGAAGTAGCTGGTCATTTATTGCGGATGCAGCCCACAATAATGGAATATATTTTGTAGTTCATTGCCTAATGGCTGTATGGGCTTGGAGAATTTGTTGTGCATTAAATTTCTATTCTGATATGAACCGTGTAGCGTTCTTCTTTGCAAGTGATGTGACATATTACTATTTGGGGAGCGATGTATTGTGAGGAGATCTGCATTGGGTTCCAGCTTCGGGGTATAGTTGCGTGGTACTGTGCTGGGCGCGATTGCCTACGAAGCCCAGTGAGGTCAGGGATGAGGGCTGCCATTATGACTGTTTTGATGATGTCATGCTCAGGGGCGGGGGATTAGCTTTTGTGTAACAGATGCCGGTCAGCCAGTTGGATAGGTGGAATGATGTGATTATCGGAATATTGCTGGTCACAGGTGCCTGTGTTTGCGTGCGTTTCTTGGTGGGAGACTGAGGTCATGTCCATTTGTATGGCTTCTGTATTCGTGCCATCTGTGCCCTGCAGCTCCCATTGGGCCCTCTTGAGATTCATTTGTTCGTTGGCAGGCATGGATGACTAGTACATTTCACTGGTTGCATTGTGTGACTTCATTGCACCTACGGGGGGTTGTACAATGTGGCCAGGGAGCGGTGTACAAGCACTCAGTAGGGCCGTTTACGGTTGGTTCGCGATGCCGTACTTCTCACCATGGCGGAATGGTACTTTCCGCCGTGCTTGATGGCGTTAGGTGCATGTCTGCTAGGGTCGGAATTCGCGTACCGTTGCGCCATGGTGCTAATTACGGTTTGGCATGGCGCGCGCGCGCGTACTTGGTGCAGTTAGCGTTGGCGTTCACTACGGTGTCGCTAATGGCATCGTACTTTGCGGTGACGGGTCATGATCGCACTGAGCGCTATTCGATGGCGGTATTGCATTTCCGCCATCGTTTTTCAATTTCCGCCAGGGTCGTAATGAGGCCCATTGTATTTTCACATCACAATCCCCTTCACATTGCTAGGCAAGAAGTTTTGTTCAATATAATACTCTCAAACAGGCATTTTTCTCCTTTACTTTGCAAAGCCCATTTTTACACATGTGGTGCAAGCTGTTAGCCCTTTGCTTTCCAATTCGGTTTTTGACTTTCCATCTGGATTCCCAAACTGTTTTGCAGCCATAGTTATTTTCTTGTGGACAGTAGTCTAGTTGAACCACCTATGCACTGAAATTGACATAGCCCAGAGCTGGAGCTTCTTTGAATTACTGATCATTGACACTTTGTAACTTAAAAAGTGAAGCTTTTCCCGTGCAGCGTAAAATAAAGTTTCTTTGTTGATTTTTCTAAGATTTGGTTTGACAGAGCCTGTCATTTAGGGGACATACTTGGTTTTGCTGAAGCACAATGGGGATATCCCAAGGTAATTTGATGAGCTTACACCTTCAAATGTGCCAATTCATATCACTATTATTTAATAAGTCCCCAGGGGTTCCTCATAAGAAAGAAGCTCCAGTGGTCTTTGGGGTGTGCAGAAAAATATTTAGTTTGTGCTTTAGTAGCCCTTTGTGGATGACATGTGTTTCGGCACTTTGCCTTTCTGAAATCCGGGCTAATATTTACTCAAACAAGACAAAGAAAAAGACATCATACAAAGTAATAAGAACCTTGGTTGATTTTAGAACATCTACCCTTCACAAAAACACCGAAGTGATTATTGGATCATATTGTATCTGCAGAAATAAGTGCAAGCAGTCAAAAGAACTTTTAAAAACACACCAAATGTTAGAGCTGTTGATTGTGGAAAAACTGTAGAGTGGAGCAAGGTAAATGCTTAAAACCATGTCCGTGCAGAGTCCAAGGGAGTGCGACTGAAGGGAGTGTCAGATGGACAAGAGTACATGGACGGTGGGCCAGCTAGTCATGCAGAATCCACAATTAACGAATAGTGTCAGATGGTGCTTTAAATAGTGGACTGTGATTTTTAAATATCCTTACCCTTTATATAAGTGCGTCCCACATACATGAATAAATGCATAATGCAGTTTGTCATTTAATGGGCTCAATCCCAACTGTATGCAAAGGGGCGATATATGAGATGTTAAACAGATTTCTACATGCAATGTTTGTTATTCCTGGCTGGATAGCCGGTTAATTGAATTTCAATAACATCAGGGCAAAATAAATGTCTTAGAGTGATATATAGTCATACTTTCAAAAAGGAGATTGATAACTCTCGGTTTTAGACCCACATTACCATGTTGCACCAATTAAATTGAGTCTTGCATTGCTTTGTTTTCAGTGTATCTATACAGAAAAGTCATCCAAAGTTTTAGCACCTCTACTCCATACATGCCAACATTCTGATGCACCTGCGAGGGAGATTTCCTGATGGAAATCGGGAGATGCATATGTTCCCATAGGAATGCATTGGGGCTACAGTTATTTTAGGCGGGAGGGTTGGCATGTATGCTATTCACATGTGCACGCTTTGTAGCATGTTTAAAGAATATATAATGGAACAAAGGAAAAAAGGAACATTAAGCCAAAATGATCGCGTTGTACCCTTTTAAATTTGGTTTTGCACCGCAGTGTTTACGGTATAACTATGCACATAAATCTTCGAAGTTCTAACACCTCTATCTATACGCGCACATTGTGTGGCATGTTAAAGAAAAAAGAATGGGACAGAAAAGCATGCTGCCCACGTGTCCGTGGTGGGCTTCAAACAGGGCTTACCTCATATTAATATGTCTCCTGCTCCAAGCGTTGTGTGTTTCAGAGTCTCCATGCAGAGTCTTAAAGGGCCAGATTGATAAATAGTGGTCGTACAGCTATTTCTAATGCGGCGGCCATACTTTGGGCTCAGGCACCGTGGCTGTCATTGTAATTGCACTGTTCTATCCCTACTGATGTTTTATTTACGAAGAGGAACGTTTAATGTGTTCCATGAGAGACCATCTGATTCATGAGCCCTTCCTAGCCATGAGAGACCATCGTATGCCTCAACCTAAAATATTTATGAGGGGTTTTAATACTGAAAGACGGGATCATACATGAATATGAATAAAAATAGAAAAAATGGCAAAGTTTTCTACTTATACAGGTGGGATTGAGCCCATTGAATGACAAACTGCATTATGCCTTTATTCATGTACGCGGGACGCATTTATATAAAGGGTAAGGATATTTAAAAATCACATTCCACTATTTAAAGCACCATCTGACACTATTAGTTGATTTTGGATTCTGCATGACTAGCTGGGCCACCGTCCATGTACTCTTGTCCATCTGATACTCCCTTCAGTTTCACTCCCTTGGACTAACATTTGGTGTGTTTTCAAAACGTCTTTTCACCGCTTGCACTTATTTCTGCAAATACAATAAGATCCAATAATCACTAAGGTGTTTCTGTGAAGGGTAGATGTGCTAAAATCAACCAAAGTTCTTATTATTTTGTATGATGTCTATTTCATTGTCTTGTTTTTGTAAATATTAGCCCGGATTTGAGAAAGGCAAAGTGCTGAAACACGTGTCACCCTCAAAGGGCTGCTAAAGCACAAAATAAAGATTTTTCTGCACACCCCAAAGACTACTGGAGCTTCTTTCTTATGATGAACTCCTGAGGACTCATTAAATAATAGTGATATGAATTGGCGCATTTGAAGGTGTAAGCTCATCAAATTACCTTGTGATTTAACAACGGAGTGGAGGGTCTCGTAGTCTACGTAGATGCTCACACCCATGCGACAAAAGTCAACACGCATCTAATCAGAAAACAGAATTTTGAATCATACATCTACTTAAAGTCGCGAGGCACAACCAAAAGGGTGTCAACCAAAAAGTCCCGCAACAATAGTCACAATGGGGATATGAAGGGGCATGGCAGGGCCTTAATAATAACAGTAGTTTGAGGAGGAACAGATAAAAATAGCGTCAGAGCAGCATCATTTTAAGGTAAAATACCCCTTTTCAATGGGGACTGTTTTATCACTCTATTTCTTTTGTATAAGGAAGAAAACACTGGCAGGCTTCCTCAGTGTGCCCCCTTGTTCCATCCTGCTCAATATGTGCTTGGCAAGATGGTGCAGGCATCTTTTTGTCGCTGCAAAACGCAGTTTTGAGGCCATTGTGCTCACAGGAGCCGCACAGCCATTTTGCTGGTGACTGCAGATGCGCAGCTTGGTGATGTGGGGAAGTACTGCTAGTGGGTAAATATATCCTACAATACCAATACAATATTACTCAGTGATTCAATATGCACTGCAAAAAGCCATCTAATGGTAAAGTAATAAACAGTGCCTTGAAGGCTGTGTATGATCAGTAGTGGAGACATATTGGGGCCAAAGCAGCAGTGAGATCTGTGGTCTATGTTGCCGATTCGGCTGATAAAAAAAAAGTGATGAGAACAAAGGTCACTCTCAAGTACTGTTCCATGTCTTACATGCCAGTTATCTGCTACATGGAGATGGTAAAAGGTGGGAGTCACAGAGACCTCCCATCACCCTATTCCATTCACCCTCTGAGTCAAAAGACCTTGCCCCGAAAGGGCTAGGCTACAGTAAGTCAACTCCTCATTTTCCCAAAGACCTCTTACCTTATTATACCTGAAGTCAAGGACAGGGGAAACTAGCAAGCTTGATTGTAGAGCCCCAGGACGCCTTGTTAAACAGCAGAGTCTAACTCACTATCAAGCATCACCTCAGAAACCATTCTTTCAATGAGCATCATGATGGAGATGTCCTCCTCAAGATGCAGGGCTGTTGACAAGGCACACTTTGACCAGACACAGTCTCGCTGCACTGTGGGCTCCCCTATGTGACTCTCACACAATAGGAGATTCGAAAAAACATGCCTTTTTCCCCGGTCCGGAGACCCCCTACGGCTCTGCCCAATAGCTCTTTGGGGACACGCTACAAATCTTTTCCAGTTACACCCCCACACCCTATTCTCCCTGTGTTCTCGTTCACCCCTGTACTCAAACCACTCACACCTCTCCTTCTCCTCCGCCCAACCCGTGCACTCCTCAGTCCACTTCCTACCCCTCCTTCCCCACTTACTGTACCTTCTATTCTAATTCTCTGGCCCAACCTGAACCCTTTTGATCACCATAAATTACACTTGAAATGCCCTCTGCGAAAGACATGAGGCACACCCATTGTAATGGGTCATGCACTGTTGGTAGTGCAGGCAGTGATATTCTGCATGGGGCAAGACTTCAGGTACATGCCCTCTGTTCATTGCCCATCCGGCATGATTGTATTGATATTAGTGTTGTCATTTTCTGTAATGAGGCAGATTACACGATCCAGTTATAGAAGAATAAACACTTTATTCTTGCAAGTACAATCCTTAAGACCCTAGCACATCCTCCATAACAATACTCTAAACCCAACTGATTACTTAACTAAAGGAAAACATTCTACCAATCTAAACATTATACATGACATAGTGAGGATTGGTGTTCCACTCTGCAGTTTCATGTCCTGCAGATTTAGGTTCCGCTCTCCAGCTCCATGTTCTGGTGGAGCCACTATACAACACATCTCCTTCCGTTAGTAATGACGTTCAACAACTATATACATGCATTTCACATCGAGAACCACCTTCAACATTTACAAACAGTAACTATATACAAATTTCATGATAGTAACAAAATGTACACCAATGCATTTAGTGGATCTGGCAGGTTATATCTTTCTAATACAGCACACTTCAAAAGATTCTTAACACACATGAATGGAGCTATAATGCTAGTCCATATTTCCCTGTCCATTCTGCGTCCACATTGGATTTACCACAGCGAACTTTCTGAAATTCCATACTTGAACTCCTTCCACTCTCGCCGCTCCCTTCAACAATTGCCTCACTTGCACGGGGCTACTGTACAGCAATTCTCCTTTCCTTCTCACAACTCCTTTCCTGATCTGTACCCAATCTCCTACCTTCACCTCTCTTCTTCCAGACTTCTCATTCATTCTCCTCACATATTCTCTTTTTCTGGCATCCATTCTAACCCTCACATCTCTTACCACACAATCTGATTCATGAGCCCTTCCTAGCCATGGAGGTACCACCCTAGTATTCATCTTCCTTCCTCTCATGAGCCCAAACGGGCTCACTACCGTACTTGCATGGGGAGCCAGACGTAACGCGTATAACCGAAAACAGTGTTTTTTCAGTCTCTTTCACATGCTTTGGCCATTCACACTGCTTCCATTATGGATCTATTTACTCTCTCAACCATCCCATTTGTTTGCAGGTGGTATAATGCGGTTTTCTTATGTTTCACACCACTTAACCTCAAATACTCCTGAAATTGTTTTCCGTTATCAGTCAAAATCGAATCTGGCAAACCCTCTCTCTCAAACACCACCTGCAGAAAATTAATCCCACTCTGGGATGATATGTCTGTTACGATTTGAAATTCTATCCATCTCAAAAATAAATCCACCAACTCCAACATAAAACTTCCATGTACTCGCCCTATGTCCACTGGACCTAAAACATCCAATCCCAACTCACTCCACACTCAGACCGGGTCATTCACTTTTGCCATGGGCTGCTCTCTCGCTATTGCACTCTTACTTGATGCCTCACACTCAATACATCCTCCAGTCATCCTCACTACATCTCTATCAAATCCCGGCCACCAATAATCATTTCTTAGAACTCCTTTAACCTTTGATATACCTATGTGCCACACATGGGCTGCCTACACCCACCTCATCCTCAGAGTCCTCGGCACTACCGCCATATCATATTTATATAAAAGACCTCCTTCTACACATAATTCCATTCTCACCTCCCATAAAGTTGTTTCCTCTATATTCAATCATCTCTTTTTAGGCCATCCTCCTTGTACAAATTCCATTGTCCTCCTGAACGTCTCATCTTCTCTCAAAATTCTTAACCAATCTTCTCTGGTAATTATACCGAATGCTCCTAAAAGGACAGTCATAAATACCACTAAGCACCAAGCCACCACCTCACACAATCTTAGCAATGTCCAATCACCACCTACACCTCAAACTCAACCTCATACTAAACTCAAAGTAGCGCTCATCAATGCACGATCCATAGCTGCCCATGCCCCGGAAATACATGATTATATCATTGAACAGGAACTTGACATGCTTATAGTGACAGAAACTTGGCTTCACCAAGCCTCTGGACCTATACTCACTATCGCTATCCCACCAAATTACACCATCCTTAGGACAGACAGAATCAACTGAGTTGGTGGAGGAGTAGCCATCATCGCCAAAAAACACCTTAAACTTAGGGCCTGCCCCATTGACAATTTAGACAGATACGAAATTCTACTTACTAAACTTGTCACCAATAACAAAACTACCATTAATATAGTAACTATATACAGAGCACTCAATAATAACTCTCAACCGGACTTGGACGTACCACTACTACTGATGACCCTATTCAAACCCAAGACTAAATGTATCATCCTTGATGACTTGAACCTCGGATTCAATGGCAGTCTAGATCATAAAGCAGAAGCCCTGCACAACGCCCTTAAAGATATGCTATTTACACAACTAGTGAATGTACCCACCCATATAAAAGGAAGAACGTTGGACTGGGTATTATCTCTTAACACTGTAGTCTCCATAGATATGATCACCCCACTACTCTGGACAGATCACTATGGTATCAATTTTACTTTCAGGTATAACGAATTTGAAACACCTAAGCCCACCAGGCTGGATACCTATGTAACTAGGAACATTTGCAAACTATTAGCCGAAAACCTGAACCCAATTCTTAAAAACTCTCTCACAGATACGATGATCACTAATGATAACCCATGCTCCCTAGCAGACACCTACCATAATTGCCTCACTAACACAATAGATGTCTTAGCACCCTGCATCACCAAAACCAGAAGGGCAGAGAAAAAATCCTCCTTCTGGTTCACTGAGGAACTAGTATTACTTAGGTAAATCAAACGTGCGCTTGAACATCGCCACAACAAATCCCATACTCCTGAGACTGCTGGTTCTTTCAACTCAGCAAACAAAACTTACAAAACAGCCATCATTGCACATAAAGCGAATGCACTCAACAACAGGATCAATAATGCAGCATCTGATGCAAAATAATTATTTTCCATCCTCAAAGAACTGGAAAACCATATCCCAATTGTCAACCCTGTTAAACTCAGCAAAGAATGGTGCACTACCATCCAAGATGCCCTGCCCGCCAAAATCAAACTGTTACAAAGCAAAATCGTCACTAAAAGAACAATACTAGCAGAAAAACATACTAAGACAGACTTAACCACCAGTCACATAGCATGTAACACCCCAACCTTCCATTTCTCGCCAGTCTCCCAAGAAGTAGTGCTCAATACCGGTATCCAGTTAAAATTTCGAATGCATAATTTCAAATGCATTAATGTCGAAAAAAAAGTCAACATTTATTTTTGAATATAACATTTTTTATTTTATAGGTTTTTTTTGGGTTTAGTTAGTAAAAAAAGTGTCAATAAAAATACAGGGGGTTAGGGGTTGAATCCCCCATTAAAAAAAAAATAATAATAATAATTTGACATTTTTTTTTAGACCTTATTGATTCGACATTAAGTCATTCGAAATTATTACATTCGAAAATGTCACTATAAACCCTCAATACCTTAGAGAAAATGAAAGCGACTAGTTGCAAAGGACAACTTCCCAGAGCACTTAGTCAAACTATGTGCCCCTACCCTTACACCCCTATCATTACCAATTGTGTGAATGCATCCTTCAACGCAAACTTGGTCCCAGCCAGCATCAAAGAAGCCTGGGTCACTCCATTATTAAAAAAGCCAACCCTGGACCCCCTTATTCCAACAAATTACATGCCCATAACCACAGTCCCATTCCTTCTCAAAATTATTGACAAAATAGCGTATAACTAAATACAAACCCATCTCGAACTGAACAAACTCCTAGGAGATAGACAATCCGGGTTCAGGCCTAACCACAGTACTGAAACCACGCTTACCGACCTAAAAATCCAAATAGACACCATCAGAGATTCAGGAAAAATGGCTATACTGCTGCTGCTGGATCTGTCAGCAGCGTTCGACCTTGTAGATCATGATAAACTTTGCGAAACATTAGCTAAAGATTTCAGTTTCTCCAACAATGCCACCCTCTGGGTCAAATTGTTCCTAGCTGAACGTATATCCAGAGTCGCAATTGGCACAGAGGCGGCTGACCCCTTAACTGTCCCCATCGGAGTACCTCAGGGATCATGTCTCTCCCCGACCCTTTACAACGCCTACACCAAACTCCTATCCGCAGCGCTAGACGAAATGGGTGTCATCTACACTAACTTTGCAGATGACACCCAGATCCTTATCCCCATTTCTGGGGACTACCTACACTGCTGGGAAGCAGTGCTCCACTCTGCCTTTCAGTCCAACGTAAGGCCGTGGGCACTGGCCTGCATGACGACCTCACCACATGTAATGAGAGCCCACGACTGAATAGTCTGCCGCCACGCGCTTCACGACGCAGCCTTTTGCCAAATATCTGCTCTTTATTCTGTGCTGATTGATAGTGCACATTGGAGCATCGCATCTGTTTGAATCGATCTTGCCCCCCCATGCAACCCACGGGGGTGTACTGCTCCAAGATGGCCGCCGCTGCCATCATAATGGCTCTGAGCCTCACCTTCACCCTTTGCCCCCGGATTGGCTAGCCTACTGCTTTTCAGCCAATCCCGATCACCGGAAGGCATAGCTGGTGCACTCCAAGGTGCAACTAAGGTGCCTGACTGAGCCTGACCGAGACACCGTGTGTCTGCCAGGACCCCTGCCCGACAAAGCTCTTCTACCTACAGTCCCTCGAACTTATGCTAGCCTCATCAGTCATAGCTTGCAATGTTACCCTGCTGCCATCTGAAATTGTAAACCTTTGCTGTAAACTGTTGCTCCCATACGGTACGAGCGATGTATATTGTTTTTACTGCATTGATGTCATCTCTTCTTTAAACCTCACCCACCTCGCCCTCTCCCCGTTAAATGTCCAATTCTAAATGTTATAACATAGTTAGTGCTCCTGCGCTTCAGTGCGCTTGTTGCATGCAAGCATTACAGGAGTGACAACTGCTCATAGGTCACACCATGACGCCTGCAATGTAAGTCACGATGGGTCATATAGCACTTGGCATAGGCCGCGTACTATTGTACTCGCCATGAGCACACCCCCCAGACCCAATCCGGAAGCTTATCGCATACCACTGCCTCTACCTAATCACCGCCATACCTATGATTCTGTCCTCCAACATATACACGCATGTCTCCCAACCCGTGACGTACGTCACCACACTATGTAAGACTTTCATTGCTATTGCCTGCCACTGCATTCGTAAGCCTATTTGTGTTGCTATGCATATCTCTACTCTCTAGGGCCTGCTATTGCTTTTGTAAGCCTATTTGTGTTGCAATTAGACCGCTAGAACATTAGACTGCATTTACTATGCATCTCTCTACTCTGTAGGGCCTGCTATTGCTTTTTTAAGCCTATTTGTGTTGCAATTAGACCGCTAGAACGTTAGACCGCATTTACTATGTATCTCTCTACTCTCTAGGGCCTGCCATTGCATTTGTAAGCCTATCTGTGTTGCCTTACATCACCCTATACTGAAAGGCCACCACTGCCCCCTGCATATCTCAAAGCCTATGAACTGTTCTACCAGTATTTGGCAGACACTTATAGCATCCCACATATGGTCCTAACCCACTCACTCCACTACATTCCCAAGCTCTCAGTCACCCCACTGGAACTGCAAGAACTCTGCAAGGTGTTGCACCTGCACTACAACATCCTCACACCATGCAAATCCTGCTCACCTTAATCATGTTTCCATATTGCATCATACAAGACAAAATTCCATGCCTTGGTACCCACTATGTAGCCTGCAAAAATGGTCTAGCCAAACTTGCCTGCCCCTGACATCATCCTATCACCTGCCCCACACCATTTCTGCCCTCCGGACCACTGTTTCCCCAAGTTCCATATTCTCTCCCACCACCAGTCTTAACAGCCACTCACCTGACACCATATTGAGTACCAATTCTGATTACCAGAGCACACTTACCTCCAGTCCGACTCTGCCAACAGCCGCTCCCGCCCTGTCACTGGTGCGACTAGATGTCACCATCTAAGATCCTGCACACTCTGTCACAATTATGTCAACGCACCCAGTCATAATCATGGCATTCTCTCTCAAACACCTTCTGCATCTAAACAGCAAGTAGGCACACTTGCCACCACCCTAACATTACAGAGCGCAACATTAGAATAGGCAACAGACTTACCACGAACATCAGCCCACCAGCTAAACCTAGCATCAAGTCCTCTAGTAAATTGGACACAGTCTCCATTAATCCCATACGCACGTGAAAAATGTCCCACACCGTCAGGACTATGACCCAAGCTGACAACTGCCCTAACCTTATCCAGAAGGGTACCAAAAAACCTCCCATAAAAGGGGGACTACTAAACATCAGGTCCCTTGTTGCCCATGCGCCTGAAATCGCAGATGTTATCATATCTAATAACTTAGACTTCCTCGTTGTTACAGAAACATGGCAGCATGATGCAGCTGGCCCGTTTCTAACTCTAGCCATCCCTGACAACTATTCCATCCTCAGAGCTGACAGACCCAAGGCTCGAGGAGGAGGAATAGCCATCATCTTCAAATCTACCTTAGAAATGAGATTAGCTACCTCATCTCCTCTGGCATCTTGTGAACGCCTCACTGTTAAGTTCCAAATATCTCCTAAAAATACTATCACCATCCACCTAACATACAGGCCACCATGCCCCTCTGGATTTTTTGAAGAAGATATTACAACATTAGTAGCTGAGAATACTAAACCCATGGCACAAAACATCATCCTTGGTGACTTTAATCTTGGTTATAACGATCCTAAAGACCTACCAGCCATCTCTGTAGCCAACGGCCTATCATAGCAAGGTTTCTTACAAATAAGTACCCAACCCACTCACACGAAAGGCAGGACTCTCGACTGGGTAGCAGACCTCAACTGCAATATTACCCTAAAAGACTCCTCACCACTCACGTGGGCTGATCATCATCTCTTATTCTTAGAAATCAATGCGTATAACTCAGAGCCAAAGAAACTCCCCATCGCACCTCCGTGTCTGACTAGGAATAAATGTAACATTACTGCTGAGGCCATAATACCTTTGGTAACCCTCACATTCAATTCCATACCCACCACCACCAATGACCCGAATCTGCTGGTTCACACATACAATGAGGCCATGTCCAAAGCCATAGATACCATTGCCCCACTAAAATTGCGCAAAGGCAAACTGAGAGCTCATCTGAACTCATGATTCACCCCTGAACTTAAACGTCTACGCACAGACAAAAGAAAACTTGAGGCACTTTGGAAAACCACCCCTTCCTCAGAAAATAAAGTCAACCTAATCAACATTACTGCTAAGTACAAAAAAGAGATAATCCGTTCTAAGAAAGAATCCTTTGATGCTAGAATAAACCAGGCAGGATCCAGTACAAAAGAACTCTTTAACATCTTAAAGGAAATGGAAAACCCCAATCCACCTATGGACACTTGCACCAAGGACAAACCATGGTGCACCAGCATTCAAAATGCTCTCACTAACAAAATCATAGGTCTCCAGTCCAAAATAGCCAACAAAAGACTCCAACTTGCCACCAGCAATCTTTCCAGTCCAACCATGCTACCATCCGGGTCGCCCCACTCAGGTTTCTCATTCAACAAGCTATCCAAACCTGAGGTACAAAAAATCATAGGTTCACTGAAACCATCAAATTGCAAAGGCAATAGCTGCCCTGCACAAATCATAAAAAATGCAGCTAGAGATTTCTCTCCGTTTATCACAAAACTTATAAGTTCCTCATTCACCAGCAACACTGTCCCAAGTAATCTGAAACAGTCCTGGGTTCTCCCGTTACTCAAAAAGCAAACACTAGATCCATTTATACCCATGAATTATAGACTGATCACCACAGTCCCTTTCCTATTGAAAATTTTAGATAGAGTTGCATACTTGCAAATCCAAGATTATCTAGAGACAAACCAACTACTGGGGACACGCCAATCTGGCTTTAGACCTCAACATGGAACGGAAACGGCCCTCGTAGACTTTAAGAGCCAAATTGACGACCTTAAAGACAAAGGTAAAGTTGCCATCCTATTACTCTTAGACCTATCAGGAGCCTTTGATCTGGTGGACCATAAAATCTTATGTGACCACCTGTCGTCAGCAGCACACTTCTCCAACTCTGCTGTCACGTGGATTGAATCCTTCTTTGCAAACAGAACTATGTGTGTGTTCTCTCCAACAGCGGCGGCTGACCCAATTCCCATCACATGCAGAGTCCCACAAGGCTCATGTGTATCGCCCACTTTGTACAATATTTTTACAAAGCCCCTTTTTGACAAATTGGACCGTCTGGGTGCACCTACACTAACTATGCAGATGACACCCAGATACTCCTAACACTATCAGGGATCTACGGCTCTGATGTCTACCAGATCAATGAAGTCTACACCATCATTCAGGCATGGATGGAAACACATGGCCTCTGCCTGAATGATGATAAGACTGAGCTTCTCCTAGTTGGCTCACCTAACAACCTGCTCAAACTCAGTCCCAACTACAGCAGCATCCCTATTGATGGTAACAACATCCAAATTGCCAAAATCGTAAAGAAACCCTTGGCTTCTACCTTGATGCCAACACCAATCTCACCAAACAAGTAAATATGACGGCCTCAGTCACTGTCTACACTGGGAAGCTGATCAGAGCATGTAGACCATTTCTCTCTTCGAACAGTTGCCTTGACTGGCCAGAGCACTTATACAGTCCAAACTGTACTATTGCAACAGCCTCTATTTAGGCGCCAACAAATCAATAATCAATAAACTACAGGTTCTTCAAAATAATGCACTTAGAGCCGCATTAAACATTCCTAGAAGAGAGCATATCTCTACCACCAGAACGTTATGCAAATGGCTCTCTATACAAAACAAAATTGATGTCAAAACCCTTTGCCTCACGTACAAAGCTCTGAACCATCTAGCCCCACCATATCTCATGGACAGATTCACGCAGAAACCAGCTACCAGAATCACCAGATCCACTAACACTTCCTGCTTGACGGTGCCCAGGTACTGCCTTAAAAGAGCTGGGGGATCTAGCTTTCCGGTTCTAGCCACCCAATTGTGGAATACACTCCCACAGGACATCAAAACTTGCCCAACACTTCAAATATTCAGAAGATACGTCATTACCTGGTTATTGAACAAAAACTAATCTGACTTCACCTTGCAGTCACGTCCTCCACTATACTTATATTCCTCTTGTACATATCTGCTCTTCTCTTACCCTACCTCCCTCGCCAACCTAATTTGTCCTACAGCAATCTGCATGTATTATCTGTATTACTGTGTAACTGTATCTTGTAACCATTACTGCAACCTTTGCAGCCAGATACCCCTAAGTCAGGCGTGCTCTAATAAATAAAATAATCAAACAAACAAACAAACTCCATCATTCAAAACTGGATGGTAATGAACAGCTTCTGTCTTAATGATGAGAAGATGGAGATTCTCATTGTAGGATCCCAAGCTATAATAAGCTCACTTCCTGCAGATTTCACAGATATCAATATATGGCACCCGGACACCAGTACTTAAGCAAGTTAAAACTCTCGGTGTATATCTAGATGCTAATCTCACCTTGAGTAAACACATCTCAGCCCTCTCTTCCTCCACAGCATACACAGCCAAACGTATTGCTCTCAGCCGTCAATTCCTGACTCCCACCAACTCCATAACCCTAGCCAGAGCTCTGATATTAACTAAGCTCGACTACTGCAATGTACTTCTACTAGGAACGTCCAATGCCAATACAAGCAAAATACAACTGCTGCAGAATAAAGCATTGAGAGTGGCACTAGGCATCAAGAAATCAGATCACATCTCTAACATTAGGCGAGAAAACCATTGGCTACCTATCAAAGCCAGAATCATTTTCAAAACTATATGTGTTGTATATAAATGCCTCACCAACAAAGCCCCCAGTTACCTCAATAAGGCCATTAAGAAAAAAATATCCAATAGAGCACTCAGATCAAACAACAAGGCTCTATTAGAAATTCTGCGGCATAAAAGTATCAAAGCAGGAGGGAACAGCTTCAGAGTCCTCGCCCCCACCTTATGGAATTCCCTACCACTCAGAATTAAAAATGACAAAACTGTTGCCAGTTTCAAAAAAGCGCTCAAAACCTGGTTGTTAAATCAATAGTGATGGACCTAGACATCCTACCTGCATCCTGCCCACATAGGCCCAGTCTCATGTCTATGAAGCATGTAGGTCCTACTAAGAACAACACTGTCTCAACAAAGTGTAACTATTCTGCCTTTCAGAGCCATTTTGGCCAAATGATATTTTACTGGTACATGTGTAACATTGTTTAATTAATGCATAAGCTGTCTGTAACCTCGCCGTGATACCTAAGGGTCTGGGCTAACAACAAATTAAATAAATAAATAAAATAAAAATAATAAGTCATGATTTGTAAATACAGTATCGGTAACAACTTCACCTTTCCTTTCACTTTCTCTCTCCAGTTAACTCACAATTAACCTGGAAACATGGTCCACAAAAATGTTCTCTCTCGCAGACACCACCTCCATACTAGATTTATATCCCTGCATTCTCACAACCCAACATGCTTACCTTCTCGATACCTTTTCCAACTCTTTTCTTTCAAATATGTCTTTCAAAGGCTTATGATTGGTTCTATTCCCAAATTCAGCTCCCTAGACAACATTCTTAAATTTCTCTTCTGCCCAATGGCAGGCCAGGGCTTGCTTCTCTAATACGGAATAGTTTCTTTCAGACCCTCTAAGCATTCTTGACGCATGTGTCACAATCAATATATCGTTCTCTTCTCCTACCTGTAACAAAACTGCCCCAATACCATAATAACTAGCATCCACCGATATCACACTCTTTCTCTTGGTGTCAAACATCACAAGGGCCTTGGCCATATCTATTTCCCTCTTTATGGTTTGGAATTCTTTCTCGCACTTTACATCTCAGATGAATTCTACTCCTTTCTTCACTAAACATCTCTGTTTCATCACTTTATCAGCAAATCCACTAACAAATGTATGATACAATTCCACTATACCAAGAAAAGATCTCAAATCAGTTTTCCTTCAGGAGATCTCACTCCCTTAATCCCATCTACCAAGTCTTTCTTTGGTCTCAAACTTTCTCCTGATATTTCATGACCTAGGTATTCTATAACCTCCTTCCAGAACATACATTTCTCCGCCCTCAGTGTTACTCCCTTCTCACCCAACATTTTTACCACTCTCCTAAGATTCATGTCATGGCTTTCCTGATCGTTACCACACACAATTATGTCATCCTGAAAACAACATACTCCAGGAAGGCCTTTGAGAAGCTTGTCCATCACTTTTTAAAAGACTGACGAGTCTGATACCAACTCAAATGGCATTCTACAATATTGAATTATACTTTCATGGGTAACAAATGCAGTGAGTTTCTTGGAGTCTTCATCTAATCTATTTTGATGGTACGCCGACGACATGTCAAACTTAAAAAAAACATTTACTTTACCCACCGTAGCTAACATCTCAGACATGTTCGGCAAAGGATGCCTCACTGCAACAACACATTGGTTTAATTCTCTTAAATCGACACATAATCTCAACTCCCCGCTGTTTTATTTTACTATCACAATGGGAGATACCCATTCAGTGCTTCTCGCTTGCTCAATTATACCCGCTTCTTTCAATTTCTTCTCTCACTCCATCTATCAGCACCATGTGTACGGGACACCGTTTTGCCACAATTGGCTTGCTCCCTTCCTTCAAAACTATCTTGTGAAGCATCCCACTCAAACACCCAATTTTTTTTAGAAAATACTTTGGGATTTTCCTGCACAATTTGCTTATCATCACTCACATGTAGTACCTGTTCCACAGTATTGGGATCTAATCTTATGTGTAGGCCTTTCTGTTCACTCCATTCTAACAACGTTTCCCCACTTTTTGTAACATACACCTTTCCTACCGTCTCTCTCCCCTTAAACCTCAAAGTTGCTATGAGGTAACATCTATCTTGCCCAGGTTGTATCCACCTGGTGTTCTATCCGATGGCAAGATCCTCAACATACCCACCAACAACTTCCTCATAAATGTCACTCGACATTAGGGATAGTTTTGCTCCAGAATCTGCAATCATGTTCACCTTCTTACCATTCACCTATATATCCGCAATTGGACTGTCACATGTGTCTTCCTCACTACACGCCACCATGTTCACTGTAAAAATCTCAACATCTTCTTCTACATCCTCCCCTGATGACTGGTGCATCTCATCAGATACATATAAAACTTTCCTCAATGCCCCCACTGTTTACATTTGTTGCATGTTACCTTCTTCCCCGGGCACGCCGGAGAACTTGCAAAATGTGACGTACTCCCAAATCTAAAACACAGTCCCTTCTCACTCTTAAATGTCTTCAATCTTTCAACCTTCCCTACAGTATTTTCAAATCACTTTGGTTATATACTCTCCCACTTTTCTTCTTTATTTTCTTAAAATCTTTATTCCCATCACTCACTCTCAAAATTTCAGTGGGTGTTACCTTGATATCGTTTGGCAACACATGCCATTGTGTGTTCGACCCTCTTGGCAATCACAATTACCTCATTAAGATCTGGGTCATCCTTTAACCATATTTCTTCTGTAATCCTTTAGTTACATCCATAGATCATAAATTGATCCCTTAAGTGTTTGTCCAATTTTTCCCCGAATTTAAAATGAATGGCCAACTGTCGTAATGCAGTACTGTATTCTTCAACTGACTCCCCCTCCCGTTGCTGCCTTGTCTCAAAATTGTATCTTTCTAAGACAGTACTCGTTTTTATTTCGGAATGGCGGTCTAATTTCAGAAGTGCCACTTCGAATTAATTTGCTACACCCTCTAAATCAATCTCAGGTACATCAGGTAGTGTCTCATAAATCCACTGCCCCTCAAATCCTAAAAAGTGCATTAGCAATGAGACTCTTCTACCTGCTGAGATAGAGTTGCTGCAGGAAGCCTTTATATAATGGAAAACACCTTTTTCCATGTTGCCCACTTGATGTTTGTGGCCCCTGGGCTTGCCAAAAACACTGGAGGGCCAGGGACGCCCGCTACAGTCATTTGCCTCCTATATGCACTTGCTCAATGCACTTACTGCTCTGTTGCACCTGTGGTATTAGTTTAGCTAGTATTGCTTGGGATGAGCTGATTTGAGTCAGAGTCCTGCTGTAAAGCACCTACTGCTTCCCGTAGGCTCTGGGCTCACGTGCATTGTCTGCACTTAACCCCCTTAAAACACGTACTCCATTCAGGGCTCAGTATAGCCTCAAATCACACCTGGTGTCTTTTCCCTTCCTTCCTCCTTTACCACACCTTCTCCGTTCCGATGCACTGCAATTTGTGCTTGCCGTGCCTAAGCAAAAACGTAATGCTAGCTGGCTTAAAGCTAACGTTTCCTCACCACATTACCGTCACTTTGTGATTGGTGGTCACAAGCGTAACGTGATTGCTTTCCCATACGCAAATACATGTTCAAGTGGGTACCACGATTGCTTCTTTACTTCTTTGCTCCGTTTTCCGGGTTTTACTGGCTCTCCTCCGGTGTCTTCTGCTGATTGTTGACGCCTCCTCAGGACCGTTACCGGGATGATCGGGATGATCATGAGCTGGTGTTCGAAGTGTCCACGGTCAAACTTCTGTTTGCTTCTCAGCACATATTCCGACACAAATGAGGCATATTGTATAGGGTATCCTCACCTCCTATAACCAACATCAAAGCAGGATTTTTGGAGACAAACGCAGGGTTTTCGGAACACTCAGCACACAATCGTCAACCAAGTAATATAAATTGACGTATTCTTTTCACGGATGGTAGCAGCTCTGTCCTGCTTGTTTTTCCGTTTTTCCACGATACTTGTCCAGCAAAGTATATTGCAGTAGCTGCACTGTATACAAAAGTTCAGGTTTGTTGCGCCACAACACTTCTCCAGCAATATTGACTCCCATGAACCAATAACTGCGCTTCTCTGGCGTGGAAGCTGGATGGTGGGGGTCAATCCTCATCGCCAATGTAATGAGGCAGCTTACACAGTCCAGTTATAGAAGAATAACACTTTGTTCTTGCAAGTACAATCCTTAAGACCCCCTAGCACAACCTCCATAACAATATTCTAAAGCCAACTGATTACTTAACTAAAGGAAAACATTCTACTACTCTAAACATTCTACATGACATACTGAGGATTGGTGTTCCAATTTGCAGTTCCATGTTCTGCAGATTAAGGTTCCACTCTTCAGTTCCACGTTCTGCTGGAGCCACTATACAACATTTTCAATTACATTGATTGTGCCATTTATGATACCATATATGAGTAGCGCAATACAGAGGGTAGGTGGTAACGGCTGGCAAATTTCATTTTTCCATTTTTTTTTTATAACTGAAGTTTCATTTACTTTTTTTAATTCTAACATTATCTGTCTTCTTAAACTAAATGAGCTGTCCATTTCCTCATGGACACGGCACTAGATTTCCCGTGTCCTTTCCCTGACAAGAGAACCTTAAGGGAATTGGCTGAGCAACACACGTGTCTCCAATCGATCAAGATGGCCATGCACACATTTCCTAGCCCCACTAGTCTTGTCTACTTCATGCCAGCAATTTTCCCAGACAGGGCCCTCTTTCTGTATGTAAGGTTCTTTAGAGGATATGTCCCATCCAGAGTGAACATGGCTATGAATATTCCTTCATAACCCTGCACATGTGGCACCCAAATTCACTCAATTTCGCCCAGATGTTGAGTCTGGGCCTTGTGATAGTCTTCCCTGTGGGGGGGATAGGAGGTAAAAAAGGGACACTTGATGGGTGTACTTACGTTTTTTTACAGTGATTCATTTCCTCTAACCACCTTTTCAAAACCACGCATTGCATAGCTCCTTCTTTCATTCAATTTGAACAGCAAGGGAGGTGTCGGAAGTTAAATTAATCTATCTAGGCTGAGTCAGAAATAGACTGCAGTACAGCTGGTTCTTCTAGGTGGAGTCCAATCAGAGGAACTTAAGCAGAGGCACTGAGTGTATCAATGTGCGTTTATTTCAGATGGTCAAAATAATTAGCCATTGCGTTGACTTACAACTAACAGGCCGATTCATGGAATAATTAGCGCGGCGCAAGTGGGCAAAAACGTGCGAATCGCAGTGGAATATCGAAAATCGCAGTGCAATTGCGAAAATCGCACGAAAAGCAGCACACGTCGATTCATGGAAGGCCGTGCGCGAGAAAACCAGCGGATGTGCGATAAAAAAGTGCGCGGCGCACATTGGCGCACAGGCCATCTAACAGCGTGCGCCAGGTCACAGCGAAAATCGCACAGGCCACAGCGAAATTCGCACATAGCGCGGCGCACGCAACAAAAGTAGGCGGAACACGGGCGTAACACTCGGAATGGGGAACAACTTGCCAAAACGTGGGCGTCACGGGGGAAGTACAGGGCACAAGTGCGCGGAACGCCCACACGCTCGCCTACAACACGTATTCATGGAATAGAATAGGGGAAAAAAGCGCACGCTCAAACCAGCGCACAGGCACAAACACGACCGCCACAAGAAAGCAGGCGGTAGCGTCTCTGCGACTGTAAGAAATGTGCGCCAAAAGGTGCGCCAACAAAGAGCACCTATATACTGCCATGATGAATGTCCCATACTGTGGCCCTCCAGGAAAAATGACGTGCAAAGGGGTACCCACAAACACGGACACCCGCTGACAAAAAATACGTGTGCGCGGGAAGTCTAACACGCAATTTCAGCAGGGTACGTGCATCACAGGGGTTCGCGTGAAGTTATTCACGCGATCGGGCCTGGGGGAGCGGGCTACGTGTATTTCAGGGGTTCGCGTGAAGTTTCTCACGCGATCGGGCCTGGGGGAGCGTGCTACGTGTATTTCAGGGGTTCGCGTGAAGTTTCACACGCGATCGGGTCTGGGGGAGCGGGCTACGTGTATTACAGGGGTTCGCGTGAAGTCACTCACGCGATCGGGCCTGGGGGAGCGTGCTATGTGTATTTCAGGGGTTCGCGTGAAGTTCCTCACGCGATCGGGCCTGGGGGAGCGGGCTACGTGTATTCCAGGGGTGCGCGGGAAGTTCCACACGCGAATAGCCTGGGCGCGTGTATTTGAGGGGTGCGCGGGAAGTTCCACACGCGAATAGCCTGGGCGCGTGTATTTGAGGGGTGCGCGGGAAGTTCCACACGCGAATAGCCTGGGCGCGTGTATTTCAGGGGTGCGCGGGAAGTTCCACACGCGAATAGCTTGGGCACGTGTATTTCAGGGGTGCGCGGGAAGTTCCACACGCAAATAGCCTGGGGGCGCGTGTATTTCAGGGGTGCGCGGGGAGTTCCACACGCGAATAGCCTGGGTGCGTGTATTTCAGGGGTGCGCGGGAAGTTCCACACGCGAATAGCCTGGGCGCGTGTATTACAGGGGTGCGCGGGAAGTTCCACACGCGAATAGCCTGGGCGCGTGTATTTCAGGGGTGCGCGGGAAGTTCCACACGCGAATAGCCTGGGCGCGTGTATTTCAGGGGTGCGCGGGAAGTTCCACACGCGAATAGCCTGGGTGCGTGTGTATTTCAGGGGTGCGCGGGGAGTTCCACACGCGAATAGCCTGGGTGCGTGTATTTCAGGGGTGCGCGGGAAGTTCCACACGCGAATAGCCTGGGCGCGTGTATTTCAGGGGTGCGCGGGAAGTTCCACACGCGAATAGCCTGGGTGCGCGTGTATTTCAGGGGTGCGCGGGGAGTTCCACACGCGAATAGCCTGGGTGCGTGTATTTCAGGGGTGCGCGGGAAGTTCCACACGCGAATAGCCTGGGGCGTGTATTTCAGGGGTGCGCGGGAAGTTCCACACGCGAATAGCCTGGGCGCGTGTATTTCAGGGGTGCGCGGGAAGTTCCACATGTGATTTGACAGTGTGGGTCCTCCCAGGTGTACCCTGTACACCCTCCACGGCCCCTGCAGGCAGCCCACACCACAGGGGACTACCCTGCATCCCTGGTCATGTCCCGCAGGCAGCCCACCCAACATGGGCATGCCCCCCAGCAAAGGCACATGTCTCCTTGAACTAATGAACACCAACTCATGTCCCCTTGCACCCCCACCCCCCAGCACTGTGGGGCACCTGCCAGCAGGCCCCCACCCATGTCCAACTCATGTCTCCCACCACCCCCACACCACAGCCACCAGGGGCACCCTCCACCAGGCCCCCACTCATGTCTCCCACCACCCCCACACCCCAGCAGTGCAGGGGCACCCTCCACCAGGCCCCCACTCATGTCACTCACCACCCCCACCCCCCAGCCACCAGGGGCACCCTCCACCAGGCCCCCACTCATGTCTCCCACCACCCCCACACCCCAGCAGTGCAGGGTCACCCTCCACCAGGCCCCCACTCATGTCTCCCACCACCCCCACACCCCAGCAGTGCAGGGGCAGCCTCCACCAGGCCCCCACTCATGTCACCCACCACCCCCACACCCCAGCAGTGCAGGGTCACCCTCCACCAGGCCCCCACTCATGTCTCCCACCACCCCCACACCCCAGCAGTGCAGGGGCAGCCTCCACCAGGCCCCCACTCATGTCACCCACCACCCCCACCCCCCAGCACTGTGGGGCACCTGCCAGCAGGCCCCCACCCATGTCCAACTCATGTCTCCCACCACCCCCACACCCCAGCAGTGCAGGGGCAGCCTCCACCAGGCCCCCACTCATGTCACCCACCACCCCCACCCCCCAGCACTGTGGGGCACCTGCCAGCAGGCCCCCACCCATGTCCAACTCATGTCTCCCACCACCCCCACACCCCAGCAGTGCAGGGTCACCCTCCACCAGGCCCCCACTCATGTCTCCCACCACCCCCACACCCCAGCAGTGCAGGGGCAGCCTCCACCAGGCCCCCACTCATGTCACCCACCACCCCCACCCCCCAGCCACCAGGGGCACCCTCCACCAGGCCCCCATTCATGTCTCCCACCACCCCCACACCCCAGCAGTGCAGGGTCACCCTCCACCAGGCCCCCACTCATGTCTCCCACCACCCCCACACCCCAGCAGTGCAGGGGCAGCCTCCACCAGGCCCCCACTCATGTCACCCACCACCCCCACCCCCCAGCACTGTGGGGCACCTGCCAGCAGGCCCCCACCCATGTCCAACTCATGTCTCCCACCACCCCCACACCTCAGCAGTGCAGGGGCAGCCTCCACCAGGCCCCCACTCATGTCACCCACCACCCCCACCCCCCAGCACTGTGGGGCACCTGCCAGCAGGCCCCCACCCATGTCCAACTCATGTGTCCCACCACCCCCACACCCCAGCCACCAGGGGCACCCTCCACCAGGCCCCCACTCATGTCTCCCACCACCCCCACACCCCAGCAGTGCAGGGGCACCCTCCACCAGGCCCCCACTCATGTCACCCACCACCCCCACCCCCCAGCCACCAGGGGCACCCTCCACCAGGCCCCTACTCATGTCACCCACCACCCCCACCCCCCAGCCACCAGGGGCACCCTCCACCAGGCCCCCACTCATGTCTCCCACCACCCCCACACCCCAGCCACCAGGGGCACCCTCCACCAGGCCCCCACTCATGTCTCCCACCACCCCCACACCCCAGCAGTGCAGGGGCACCGTCCACCAGGCCCCCACTCATGTCTCCCACCACCCCCACACCCCAGCAGTGCAGGGTCACCCTCCACCAGGCCCCCACTCATGTCTCCCACCACCCCCACACCCCAGCAGTGCAGGGGCAGCCTCCACCAGGCCCCCACTCATGTCACCCACCACCCCCACCCCCCAGCACTGTGGGGCACCTGCCAGCAGGCCCCCACCCATGTCCAACTCATGTCTCCCACCACCCCCACACCCCAGCAGTGCAGGGGCAGCCTCCACCAGGCCCCCACTCATGTCACCCACCACCCCACCCCCCAGCCACCAGGGGCACCCTCCACCAGGCCCCCACTCATGTCTCCCACCACCCCCACACCCCAGCCACCAGGGGCACCCTCCACCAGGCCCCCACTCATGTCACCCACCACCCCCACCCCCCAGCCACCAGGGGCACCCTCCACCAGGCCCCCACTCATGTCTCCCACCACCCCCACACACCAGCAGTGCAGGGTCACCCTCCACCAGGCCCCCACTCATGTCTCCCACCACCCCCACACCCCAGCAGTGCAGGGGCAGCCTCCACCAGGCCCCCACTCATGTCACCCACCACCCCCACCCCCCAGCACTGTGGGGACCTGCCAGCAGGCCCCCACCCATGTCCAACTCATGTCTCCCACCACCCCCACACCCCAGCCACCAGGGGCACCCTCCACCAGGCCCCCACTCATGTCTCCCACCACCCCACACCCCAGCAGTGCAGGGGCAGCCTCCACCAGGCCCCCACTCATGTCACCCACCACCCCCACACCCCAGCAGTGCAGGGTCACCCTTCACCAGGCCCCCACCCATGTCCCCCTGCCCCCAGGTCCTGACGATACACAATCATGGCAGTGATGGGCAGCATACCCAGCACAAACACCCAGGCAAGGATTGCATCCACCCACATAGTGAATGCAATTACATGACACAACCCCAATGCCAAGTATGTAAATGAACACATGTCCGTCACACACACATACACAATGGCTGCAAGTGAATGTCAAAACCCATATCATGACATGTATGAAACCAAAGACAAAATAAGACAAGTGGAAGTAAAAATAAAAAATGTATCAAAGATTAAAAATAAGTAAACAAATCAAACATACAACTACGTGGATAATAAAATAAATGGTCCATGTTGGAGAACAAAAGTAAAAATCAAAAAACGAAAAAGGAATACAAAAACAAATGTTGACCAAAGCAATATCAAGTAGAAGCAAAAGAATGAAAAACCATTTCCACATGGTGAACACAATAATGAAAAAAAGAAAATGTTCCTTCAAAAAACAAACTAAATACAGGAATGTACCAGGGTCCATGAGCCCAACACCATAAAGGAAACCTACTACTACCTAATGAAAAAAATATATACAAAAAAGTGGCCATTGTCCGAGCGCTCCAAAATAATAAAAACAAATAAAGGAAACCTAACACTAACTAACTATATAACTATATACAAAGGCAGCGGGCAAGTCCTGCGGCTCACTTGTTGATGTTGCTGGCCAGGGCATCATCGAACTCCATGTCGATGTCCTGGAGGCGGGACTCTGTCCTGGCCCTGAGGTCTCGCAGGGATAACCCCATGTTCAGCTCAAACTCCCTGCGAGCTTCCTCGAGGCACTCAGCCCGCCTCAACGCCCGACGCATGGAGAACTCCGCCCTGACCATGGCGAGCCGCTCCTCTTCCGCCCGCTGCCGCTCCGCACCTATCCGCTGGACCAACTGCTCCCACACGGAAGACACCACCATCCCAGGGTTGCCCTGCCCTCCGGCCGATGCCTGCCCCTCTGATCTTGATGGCCCCGAGCCATGATGCCTCCCACGTCGATCCCGCTGCTGCCTCCGACGCCACTGCCTCTGCCAGCACGACGGCATCCAGGCTGATGGAAACCACCGACGCCGTCGTGCACGTGCCCTGCCCGATGATGCTGTCACATCTTCCATCTGCTGGGGTCCCATTGCTGTGTTGTCCACCCCTGCCACTCCCAACTGTGGCAGGGATGGGATCCCCACCGAGCTGGCTGCATTGGTCGGGGCAGGTCCACAGGGGGCCCTGGTGGCATCTGGGCTGGAAGACGGCAAGGGGAACGACTGGTGGATAGCCTGCACAGAGGAGGAGAGGGCCGCCACATTGGCCAACACATGCAGGAAACCCCCGAACATGGCCGATCCCAATTGGGCCACATCGGCACGGTGCACTTCGTGATGACGTGCGTGCTCCTCCCGGGAAGCACGCACGGCATCACGAATCACAGCCGTGCGCATCGCGACCCCAATCAGGACCTTCTCCACACGGCCAGGGGTTCCCACGTCCGCAGGTGGAGGGGAGTCAGGTGACATGGACATCCCCTCTACCTGCGGACAGGCCTGGGACGGGGCATCCCTGCTGGTGCATTGTGGTGCACTCACAGGGTCAGGGACAGCGACATGCACAGGCCCCTCCACGGTGACCTGTGCTGCCTCCTGCCCCTGGCCCTGGACTGCACCACTTGCACCAGCAGGGATGCCCCCACCAGGCCCCATGTGTGCCCCAGTGGCGGCCTCCTCCTCCTCTGTGCAAACCACCAACCTGGATGGCTCCTCACCGTCTCCCACCATAGCAGGCCCCTGTGGGGGCTCACCCACCCCTTCCGCTGCAGCCGTGGGGGCATCCCCGCCACCTTGCTCCACAGCGCCGTCTCCGCCCTGTTCTTCACTAGCCGCTGCGTAGAGGGAGACAAAGAACACAAGCATCAGGGCACCACTGTACAATGGTCCCCTAGACAGGAAGCAATAGCAGATGAGCACCACTGTCAAAGTACACTTCCATCATGTCCCTCCACAACACATGGGTCAGTCCAGGCAAAACACACACAGTAACAGGCATGGTGCATGCCATGGACATTTCCATGCATGTCCAATGGACTCTTGAAACATTCAATGATATGTAACTCACATGCATCATGGCTCATGCCTATCACATGCACACACTTCACCTCAGTCACATCCATCTGGCCCCAAACACACCAAACACAGCGGATACAAGGGTAATTTGGCTGCTTCACTGAATCTGTGCATTGTCACACACATGTGTCATGCATCCATGGCATGCACAAGTCACAGACACGCAGGTCAGGCACACAGACATGGCTACCATATATGTACCTGGCATCAGCACCCATCCCTCACCCCCACCCATGTCCAGGTACAGAGACTGGCATGCTCTCATGTTCAAAATCTGCATAGGGCTCCCCATGCGGCATTTCAACACATGCAACAACCATGTGGATCACACATCACTGGTCGCACATGCATTACCATGATGTCCCTGCACACATACATGCATACATGGCCTATGGCACACATACAGGCAAGTATCATAGAATCAGCACACCGCAACATGCCCTGTCTCACACTGTAATGCTTGGACACTTACCGCTCAACTCCAGACGGGCCTCCCTCTCAAGGATCTGGGCGTGGAGCGCTGGGCATACGCGTTCCAGGACCCTCATCTGGATGGAACTCATGCGGCCCCGGCCCCCCTCCACGAGGCGCCGGGCCTTCACAAGGGTCCTGGACCTCAAGTCCTCCCAGCGCTTCTTGATCTTCAGGACGTCGCGGGTTGCCACCCCCTCCGCGTTGATGGCAACCACACAGTCGGCCCAGATCCTCTGCCGTCCTTCCTTGCTGGCGTGGGACGATCCAAAGAGGGCATCATACTGCCCCAGGACATGCTCCACCAGGACACCAACTTCGGTGACAGTGAAGCTGGTGCCCCTCTGCCCCTCTGGCCTGGGGTTGCCACTGGTGCCAGATGTGGAAGTGCCCGACATGGCAACCCCAGAGGCAGGTGTGGGTGGGCAACTGGGTCCTGGGGCTGGGCTGTGGAGCGATGTAATCCCAGTCGGGAGTCTTCAGTTCCAGCAGGGGTGGACACAGCAACTGGACCCCTGCAGATGGCTGATGTGCAGGCACCAAATGGCAGGGAACGGTGGCAGCAGGCAGGCAGGCAGGCAGCAGCAGATGGCACGTGGGAGGCTGCTCGGGGCACTGGGGGGCAGTAACTCGGCCTTCTGGGCAGGAGCGTGGTCTTCCGTGTGTTTTCGCGTGGCCAGCTTGATACGGAGTGATTTGGGACGTGAAAATCCTGCACGTCAGCGTGAAATCCGAGGAAAGGCCCTTAGCGCGTAAGCGCGTCAGCACGCATACGCGATTCTATTGGACCAGAGTCCCTCAGCGCGTAAGCGCGTCTGTGACGTGACCCGCACGGGTGTTCCCCAATCAGCACGTGATGACGGGGCACACGTGGAAATACTGCACGTCAGAGTGTCATCGCGTGTAATTGGACAAAAGTGCGCGTACACGCGATTGGCCTATGTACGTGTATTTAATGGGTGCGCGGGCCCTTACACACGCAAGTACGTCAGCGAACCTGTATCCCGTGGTGCGTGTGAATTTCCACACGCTATTGGACTGGGAACTGGATTCCAGGGGTGCGCGGGTCACACGCTGTATCCCGTGGTGCGTGTGAATTTCCACACGCTATTGGACTGGGAACTGGATTCCAGGGGTGCGCGGGTCACACGCTCGCCTAGAACACGCGCAAAGCATAAATTTGCGGACTTTAACAATAACAAGCTCAGACGCCAGGATGAACATACCGTTCCTAGCAGCAGTGGCAGTGGGCTACCAAAGGAGGAGCAGGAGGATAGTCAGGGCCAGAATATTCACACCCAGAACCAGCCTTTTCGGGATGCCTGATGACCAGGTGTATGGGAGGTACAGGTTTCCACCACACATTATACTGGACCTGGTGAGTGAGTGGGAGGATGACCTCACATCACCCACCCTGTGCTCCCAAGCACTCAGCCCCCTGGAGAAGGTCCTCAATGTACTGCACTTCTTAGCCACTGGATCATTTCAGCGGACAAGTGCCATAGTGGGTGGGGTGTCACAGGCCACCCAGTCACGCTGCCTACACCAGGTCTTGAACATCATCACTGCACGCCCATCAGTCCGCAGGCACATATACCTGCCCAGAACACCTGCAGAAAGGCATGCTGCCGCCCTGGATTTTTACGATGTGGCACGATTCCCCAAAGTGCTAGGTGCCATCGACTGCACCCATGTGGCTCTACGTCCCCCCAGGGCATCTGAGCACATCTATAGGAACCGCAAGCACTGGCATTCCATCAACGTGCAGGTAGCATGTAATGCCAAGTGAATCATCACCTGAGTATATGCCAACTATCCCGGCTCCACCCACGACAGCTTCATTTACCGAATGTCCACCCTAAGCCGGGACCTAGAAGCTGGGCGGCATGGCGATACATGGCTGCTTGGTGAGTATGTATGCCACTGCACATGCATGCATGTTGGATACTGAGCAAGGTCACAACCCCACCAATGATACCAATCACCACCTCCACAGGGGACAGTGCCTACCCTCTCAGCCCACACATGATGACGCCAATTCGAAACCCCACCACGCCACCCCAGGTAAGATATAACACAGCCCACATTACAACCAGGGGCATAGTGGAGCGCACATTCGGAGTGCTAAAGTCACGCTTTCGCTCCCTTGACCGTTCTGGCGGGCAGCTGTTATACGCTCCCCCAGTAGTGTGCAGGATCATAGTGGCAGCATGTGTCCTGCACAACGTTGCAACACGCCGGGGCCTGGCCGTGGACATGGTGGTGGCCCCACATCCCCAACCACATGCACAGCCGCTGCGCATGGGAGGGGAAAGGGCACGGGGGGAGGCAGCCCGTACACAGCTAGTGGCTAATTACTTCACATAGAAATCACACCCCTGTGGAGTGCACACTGCCCTGGCACATTCCATCTGACAATCAATGATGACTCAACCTGACACTGATCCTGAATGTCTGGAGAATGAACCGGGAATACCATGTCAGCCTGAGATTGTTCACCTGGAAGTGTCACAATGTGTGCATCCCTACCCACACAGACACCACCAATGCAGTTTTGTGAAGTTACACATTGAAGCAGCTAAAATGAATACCCACTTGCAAAATGCAACAAGAGGACAGTGCCATGTCAGCCAACCCAACCCCAGCACCGCCACACGACACACCGTGCCATGTCATGCTAATTGCAGGTAAACAAAGTAATCCCCACAACATGACATCAGTCTCACTATGTACAGTGGCACTATTAGAAACCTGCAACACCTGAAATGCTCACAGCAATGCCGGACCAACAACATACTTGAGCACGTACTACCATTAACATGACATCACAAATGTTACATATTAGTAGTCTCACCACCTGGAAATGCCTGCACTCCCACCACTACCAACTGTGCAGTGTTGTCGCCATGTAGAGTTGTAGGTGCACTGCTGCCAACATGGACCCCATCTCCAGACTAGAGGTCCTTGTGTGGACATGAGGAAGGGACCTGCAAATTGGGAGGTAGACACAGAAGAAGAGTTACACATCAATGCAACATGCAGTGTACAACACAACAGCAATATGCACTAGGAATGTATACACAGTATTGACTACAGACTGCCCACACAGCTCATGGGAGTCCAACGTCACTGTGTAATTCACTGTCACTTGGGCACACCCTTTGCAAGCCCATGGAAACGGGAAGCAGGAGGGGTGTGTGTGACTCAAACCCAAGCATCTGAACCAAATACATTACAAGCCTGCATGTGCCCAGCCACAATGCAGCGTATGCCCACAGGAACCACGGAAGCCAACAGATTGTCCCAAAAAAATTGGGAATAAAAGAAATCAAAATAAAAATAAAAATAAGAAACAATCAAAAATGGCCATGATGGGCCCGGGGGGGTTGGGGAGGCCACCCAGGAGGTCCGAGGACAGGATGCACACCAGAACCCACCTGTGTGGATCCTGGGAAGATAAAACACCTCCATGGGCTCATGGCCCACACGGCTACCCTATTGTGGGAGTATCACTGCTGTCGCTATTATCACCCTGTGCAGCTGCATCCGGAGGTGGTTGCACTATGGGAGGCAGCCCACGCAAGGCCCTAGTCTGCTCCTCCATGGCTGCAAGCATGCGGGTGTGGTAGGTCTGGTTCTGGAGGATGAGTGTGCGGAGGTCCCCATGCAACAACTCACGGGATGCCCGGACCTCCGCCCTCGTTGCCTGCATCTCAGCTGAGAGCGTACGGGTGAGACGCTCCAGCTGCTGTTCTGTCCTTTGGTGTGTTGAAGCCTCAAGCTCAACAAGAGTCGTCCTGAGGTGAAGGAGCTCCTACCTCAGGGCTTCCCTGTGGCCCTGGGACTCAATGGAGATGGCCTCCTGCAGAGTCGCCAGTGCCGCCCGCCTGTCCCTGTTGGACCCCAACATGTCCTCCCTGTGTGACTGGCAGATGGAGTCGGTTGCCTGCTCTAGTCGCTCCATCAGCCTTTCTGGGGGGACAATGGAAGTGGCCACCCTATCCATGGCCTGAGCCATCATCTCGGATGATGCAGCCTGTTGGGTTGCCATACCGTAAATGGATTGCTCCCATGCGGTATTGCCGGGTGGCGTACGGCCACCACGTCGGCGGGCACCACACCTGTCTGGGGCAAGGCGAACTGCGCCTTGCTGTGCCGGCACTGCCTGAGGCTGCAGGACTGCATTCCCCCTCTGATCTGCTGGCCCAGGAACAGGATCAGATGTCGCGGAGTGTGACCCTGCATCCGTAACCACCGAAGGCGTAGCTGCCAACACTGACATCCCCATGGAGGGTTCTGACCCTGGTGCAGGTGGGTGAGACAGAACAGAATCCCTCCCTGGAACACTCACCTGCGACGGCACGTAGGTCTCATCCTAATCAACACCTGAGTACAGCTCAGGGGAGGTGCAGCCAGAGACACCCCTTGAGAGCACGACCTGCAGCACTTGTGGGTTCTCCCCCACCACCACACCACGTCCCTCACTGGTGGTTGGTCGGCCCTCGGAACCCTCCTGGGTCTGCACCATCTCCACAACCCCAGCAGTATCAGGTGCGTCTTCCCCTGCAAAGACATGAAAACAAAGAAATGGAAACAGGCATTAGCACCATGGCACACAATGAGGGCTGAGAAGCAAGAGAACCAGTACTTGATTGACACATGTCCCACATGACTAAAACCCTCCCATGCATGCACCCTCACTGCGTATGAAGTGCAGGCAAATGGCACACACTGATGACACCAAGATGGAAGATGAACACATTTTCTGCATGCTGCCTGGCAGTGGCATCACACATTGGCCTGTGATTGCCAGGTGAAACACACATGCCATCACACAGATGGCATGTACCATTGCTATTGAGTGAAGATGGAGAGGAGGGCAGCACCTATTCATTCAGTCCAGTTCCCGCATGTAATTGCTTTTCTAATTCTAATAGGTCAGATTTTTCACCTGGAGCTGCCAGTCTGAAATGGTCCAATTGCACAGGGACATGTGTGTACAAATGATATCCAGGTAACAAAGTCACTCCACTTTACCATACCCATGTCAGACATGTGACTAGTGGACAGCGACATGCCTAGTGAAAGTGGTGGAATGCAAACAAACTGACTGAATGAACAGTGAAAAATAAGCAAATATGTTGTGGCAAGGTGACACTTCAAGGGCAACTGGCGTGCAGTTTGGCTAGATGTCTACTGTTGGCAGAAGGGATACTGCTATGGCCAAATGCAGCTGCGCAGGAAGTATTGCATGAAGCACATGGCTGACCCATACGACTCAGGCGCACACACTCTCACCTGGCACACAAACAGAAGCCCTCACACACACACCATGCACATGTATGACACACACATGCATGTGCACTCACCGGACAATGCCTCGTAATCAGCCAGATCTCCCACGCCTTGGATCTGTTCCTCCGTGACGTAGATCCCAGCGACTGACTCATGTGGAGTGAGTTCCATGTCTACTACTGGAGACCCACCTCCAGTCACTAGAGTTGCGGCATGACTTGAGGCCAGCTTACTCTTTGCCCTGCGCTTTAGGTCATTCCAGCGCTTATAGCAATCATTGGCTGTGCGCCTCACGATTCCAAGGGCACTTACGATGTCCGCAACGGTCTGCCAGTGTGCCTGGCGTTGTGCAGGTGTGGTCTTGGATCCTGCAACAATGACCATCTCGTTGTCATGTCCGGACACATACTCGACAAGTGCATTCAGTTCGTCATCCGTGAAGCTGGGCTTCCTGGACGGGCCGGACTGTGTAGCCATGTCTGGGGCATCAGCCTGTGCCGGACGAGCACTCTTCCTCTTCCGCTTGGAAGGTGGTGGTGATCCTGAGTGTCCTGCGCCGCTCTGGACACTAGGGGCAGGAGCCCTGGTGGACTCTGTATCAGGAGTGTGGGATTGCACACTCAGCATGGGAGTTGGTGCAGGCATTGGCTCTAGTGTGATGGTGTCAGGGGGAATGTCAGCAGCATGGACTAGGACCGACACTGTCCTGGCTGGGTGTGTGAGGGCTGGGGTGGATGGAGCCGCAGCTGCCCCTGCAGCCTCTCCGCCCTGCCTCCTTGGTGCAGCAGATGACCTTGCTGGCCCAGATCCACGTGGCATGATGGCATCAACGTGCACCAGCGCACGTGTCGTAGCCCTGCTGACCTGGAAGTCAGCCATGGAGTCAGCCAGGTCTGGTGCCACAATGGGCTGGTCCAACAAGGGCTGAGCATGGATGGTGTCAGCCACATCAGCCTCAATGGGAGGGGGGGAGGGAGGGGGGATTATGGGTGCCCGTGACTGGTCCTCCACACATGGGGGGACAGGCTCACCCTGCAAGTTACGACCACGTCCCCTACCGGATCCACCACGGCCACCACTTGTGGCTCTTCCACCTTTGCCACCCTTACGGAATCCTCGCCTCCCAGCCATGGCACTGATGTTAATGTGCGTATGGGAGTGGATGTAGACTATTGTCCTGGGCAATTGGGGGTCAAAGGGGTTGGGTACCAGATGGTAATTGTACCCTAGTGCTCTAGCAAGGCTGAATGTAACCCCTGGGGAAAGATGACGGGTCACGCAACGCACAGGAGGCCCAAAAAAGGGAGATGACGTGCACGCAACCCCTCCTAGACCACGTGTGCAGAAAGAAAAACCTTCACTACGCTGTGGCACCCAGAAACACAAGAATGAACGTATGCGTGTCACACGCAGCCTAGAATGACCTCTGAAGGGGTAGGCTACACACGGGGCAAGCACAGATGTTAGATACGTGCGTGACTCACCGTCTGCCTGGTAAACGAGCGTGTAAAAGGAGCACGTTTGGTTGGCAACACCCCCGCCAAAAGAAGATTTGTACGCTGTCTGAGGAGACAGGACAACAGTAGAAGGAAACACTGTTTGAGGGAACAGGCCCAGGTAAACCAGTAAAAGCGAAAGAAGAGAAAAAGCTGTCAGAGGTAACAGGGAATACGAACTTGAAATGCCGTGAAGTAAATCGCGTGTGAAACGACAAGAAGTACAGAATTCACCCACTCGCTCTCCACGAAAAGCACGTACAAGGAAGTGGTGTTCTACGCGTACCTTTTATACAGGCACACACGTCCAGCGTCACTTACGCGGCGTGTACGCGCTAGGGCCATTTCCACCAATTACACGCTTTGTCACTTCTGCGTGTAGGGACATTTCCTCCAATTACAGGCTTTGTCACTTCTGCGTGTAGGGCCATTTCCACCAATTACACGCTTTGTCACTTCTGCGTGTAGGGCCATTTCCACCAATCACACGCGATGAGACTCTGACGTGCAGTCTTTCCACGTGTGCTCTGTCATCACGTGCTGTGTGGGAAACACCTGTGCGGGTCACGTCACAGACGCGCTTACGCGCTGAGGGCCTTTGGTCCAATAGAATCGCGTATGCGTGCTGACGCGCTTACGCGCTAAGGGCCTTTCCTCGATTTTCACGCTGACGTGCAGGATTTTCACGTGCCAAATCACTCCGTACCAAGCTGGCCACGCGTAAGCACACGGAAGACCACGCTCCTGCCCAGAAGGCCAAACTACTGCCCCCCAGAGCCCCGAGCACGCTCCCACCTACCATCTGCTGCTGCCTGACTGCCTGCTGCCCACGTGCACTGCCATTTGCTGCCTGCACATCAGCCAGGGGTGCTGTTGCTGTGACCACCCCTGCTGGTACCGAAGACTTCCGACTGGAATTCCATCGCTCCACAGCCCAGCCCCAGGACCCAGTTGCCCACCCACTCCTGCCTCTGGGGTTGTCATGTCGGGGCAAACACCATCTGTGACCACTGACAACCCCCGGCCAGAGAGGCAGAGGGGCACCAGCTTCAGTGCCACCAAAGTTGGTGTCCTGGTGGAGCAAGTCCTGGGGCAGTATGATGCCCTCTTCGGAAGTTCCCGCGCCGACAAGGAAGGACGGACTCGGATCTGGACTGACATCGTGACTGCCATCAACGCGGAGGGGGTGGCAGTCCAGGACTTACAACATGTCAGGAAGCGCTGGGGGGACTTCAGGTCCAGGACCCTGAACAAGGCCCGGCGCCTCTTGAAGGCAGCGGATGCCAAGGGGCGCCGGGGCCACTTGTCGGAAGAACAGATGGGGGTCCTGGAATGCATATCCCCAGCGCTCCACGTCCAGGTCCTGGAGAAGCAGACCCGTCTGGAGTCGAGCGGTGAGTGTACATGCATCCTGATTGTGAGCAGTGCGTGTGGTGATTATTCGGTATTGTGCAGGTTGCACATCTGTTTGTATGGGGTCGAGTATGGGTGGGGGTGTACATGGCCGTGGGGCTGACACATGCGAGGGCTGTAATGTGTGAGACATGGATGGTGCTTGTGTGTGTAGGCTTGCATGGCAAATGCAGTTGTGCGTGCACACATGTTTGTATGTATGTGTATGTAAGTAGACATGTCCGTGATGTCACGCATGTATGTTGTATTGGGCTGCATGTATGAGCACTGTGTACATGTGCATGTGTGTGTATTTGACAAGGGTGCAACAGTGATGCAACATGGATGCATGTGACTGCGGTATGTGTAAGCCTTGTTGGCAGATGTGACATGGATGCCCGTCGGAACAGTGCGACACTTGGCAGAGGTGTACACATGCATGCAAGTGTGGTGGTGTGTGTACATGTGTGGTGCACTTCCTGTGTTGCATGTGATGTCTGGGTCACCTTTGGCTGCTCATGCTGTTGTATGTGTATGGATGGTGGTGGCAGTTGCGATATGGCTGTGGTGTGGCTCATGTGTGCGAGTTGCAATGACATGTGTGTTGGGGATTGTGATGACATGTCTGAGGTTTGCCAATGCCACTCATGTGCAACTGTCATGTGTGTATGTGTCCATTGTACAGTGCCCTGATGCCTGTGTTTTGTTTCTCCCTGTCTGCAGCGTCAACTGATGAAGAGGGCGGAGAAGGTGCTGTGGAGCACAGCGGCGGGGATCCGACCGCCAGCCGGAGACGCAAGGCCCGGCTCCCCTCCCGTGTTGTCATCTCGTCGGGGAGTGAGGAGTCCGGTGCCGCGTCCCAGGCCGCAGCTGCCGGGGGGAGGTCCAAGAGGCGGAGGTTGGAGTTGGACTCCTCGGCAGCAGAAGGGGCAGCTGGGACCCCACAGGGCCCAACAGGGGAAGATGGCACGGAGTCATCCAGGTTGGTGGGGGGTCTGGTGGAGGAGGAGGCCGTGCAAGCACCAGAGACGGGGTCTGGAGGTGGGGATCCCACTGGTGCTAGTGGTGCAGTCCAGGACCAGGGACAGGAGGCAGCACAGGCCGCCGCGGAGGTGCCTGTGTGCAATCCTGTCCCCGATCCTGTCCCTGCATCATCTTGCACCAGCAGGGATGCCTACGTCCAGACCCGTTTCCAGGCAGGGGATGAGCTGACGTCAACTGGCCTTCCTCTGCCTGCGGACGTGGCTATCCAGGTCCGGGTTGAGCCTGTCCTGGCTGGTGTGGCGTTGCGTCAACAGGCCATGCGAGGTGACCTGCAGTCTTTTCATGGAGAGACTGCACGTCATCTCGAATGGCTCGTTGACCACGTCAGCCTGCTGGGAAAGGTCACCCAGACCGGATTCCTCCGTCTGATGGGGCTTGTTCCGACCCCCTCCTCAACTGGACCCCCTACGCGCCAGTCGTCCTCTGTGCCATCTTCCCACCCATCAGTCACCTGGGTGCCCTGTGGAGCTGCCTCTGACAGTGCGGCCAGGCTGGTGGAGGAGGCATCCCACCCACAGTCGGGAGTCGGACGTCCAGCAGGGGTGGCCACATCAACAACTGCACCCCAGCCGGCGGAGGATGTGCAGGCAGCAGGAGGCAGTGAACGGGCAGAGGCAGAGCAGCAGCAGCAACATGGTGGGAGCCATGAAGGCTCGGGGCCTTCGACATCGGAGGGGCAGGCATCGGCCGGAGGGCAGGAGGACCCAGGACAGAGAGTGTCTTCCGTGTGGCAGCGGTTGGGCCACGCCATAGGTGCGGGCGGAAGAGGCGCGGCTCACAATGGTCAGGGCGGAGAACTCCATGCGGAGGGCCCTGAGGCGGGCCGAGTGCCTCGAGGCAATCTGCAGGGGGTTGGAAGAGGACACAGCGTCGTCCCTGTGGACCCTCGGGGCCATGGAACTGGACCGCCTCCGGGACATCGAACAGGAGTTCGATGATGCGCTGGCCCTGAACACCACGGAGTGAGCCGCTGGACTTGCCCGCCGCCTTTGTATATAGTTCTTTAGTTTTAGGTTTCCTTTGTTTTTTCTTATGATTTGGAGTCGACGGACACTGCTCCACTTTTTGTATATAGTTGATATTTAGGTAGGTTTTTTAGGAGGTTTCCTTAGTTCAGTTGTGATGATGGACCCTTGTTATTTTTGTACATGGTTCTTTGTTGCATGGAGAGTTTTTACATTTCACTTTGGACAAAATTTTATGGATTTGATTTTCTACTTTTGTGTTTTTATGCAGACATGCAGCTTATTTTTTCACATTTACATTGTAGTTATTTTTCTTTCTTTACCATTCGTATTTTTGTCCAATACATTTTTTTTCCATTGTTCACTGTGTGGTTTCATCTCATTGGTTTCATGCATGTCATGTTGTGTGTTTTCCCATTCAATTTGAAAATCTGTGTGTGACGGACATGGGTTCATTTGCTTCATGAACATTGGGGGTGTAACATGTGTTTTCATTTCCATGTGGGTGAATGGGTTACTTGGTAGGGCTTTTTGGCTGTGGAGGCTGACCATTACCCACATGATTGGGGATTGTGAGGACCTGGTGGGGGCTGCACATGGTGGCAGGGGGTGGGGGTGGTGGGAGACATGAGTGGGGGCCTGGTGGGGGCTGGCCATGGTGGCAGGGGGGTGGGGGTGGTGGGAGACATGAGTGGGGGCCTGGTGGAGGGTGACCCTGCACTGCTGGGGGGTGGGGGTGGTGGGAGACATGAGTGGGGGCCTGGTGGAGGGTGACCCTGCACTGCTGGGGGGTGGGGGTGGTGGGAGACATGAGTGGGGGCCTGGTGGAGGGTGACCCTGCACTGCTGGGGGGTGGGGGTGCAGGGGGACATGAGTGGGGGCCTGGTGGAGGGTGACCCTGCACTGCTGGGGGGTGGGGGTGGTGGGAGACATGAGTGGGGACCTGGTGGAGGGTGCCCCTGCACTGCTGGGGGGTGGGGGTGGTGGGAGACATGAGTGGGGGCCTGGTGGAGGGTGACCCTGCACTGCTGGGGGGTGGGGGTGGTGGGAGACATGAGTGGGGGCTGCCCATGGTGGCAGGGGGTGGGGGTGGTGGGAGACATGAGTGGGGGCCTGGTGGAGGGTGACCCTGCACTGCTGGGGGGTGGGGGTGGTGGGAGACATGAGTGGGGGCCTGGTGGAGGGTGACCCTGCACTGCTGGGGGGTGGGGGTGGTGGGAGACATGAGTGGGGGCCTGGTGGAGGGTGACCCTGCACTGCTGGGGGGTGGGGGTGCAGGGGGACATGAGTGGGGGCCTGGTGGAGGGTGACCCTGCACTGCTGGGGGGTGGGAGTGGTGGGAGACATGAGTGGGGGCCTGGTGGAGGGTGACCCTGCACTGCTGGGGGGTGGGGGTGGTGGGAGACATGAGTGGGGGCCTGGTGGAGGGTGACCCTGCACTGCTGGGGGGTGGGGGTGGTGGGAGACATGAGTGGGGGCCTGGTGGAGGGTGACCCTGCACTGCTGGGGGGTGGGGGTGGTGGGAGACATGAGTGGGGGCCTGGTGGAGGGTGACCCTGCACTGCTGGGGGGTGGGGGTGCAGGGGGACATGAGTGGGGGCCTGGTGGAGGGTGACCCTGCACTGCTGGGGGGTTGGGGTGGTGGGAGACATGAGTGGGGGCCTGGTGGAGGGTGCCCCTGCACTGCTGGGGGGTGGGGGTGGTGGGAGACATGAGTGGGGGCCTGGTGGAGGGTGACCCTGCACTGCTGGGGGGTGGGGGTGGTGGGAGACATGAGTGGGGGCCTGGTGGGGGCTGCCCATGGTGGCAGGGGGGTGGGGGTGGTGGGAGACATGAGTGGGGGCCTGGTGGAGGGTGACCCTGCACTGCTGGGGGGCGGGGGTGGTGGGAGACATGAGTGGGGGCCTGGTGGAGGGTGACCCTGCAGTGCTGGGGGGTGGGGGTGCAGGGGGACATGAGTGGGGGCCTGGTGGAGGGTGACCCTGCACTGCTGGGGGGTGGGGGTGGTGGGAGACATGAGTGGGGGCCTGGTGGAGGGTGACCCTGCACTGCTGGGGGGTGGGGGTGGTGGGAGACATGAGTGGGGGCCTGGTGGAGGGTGACCCTGCACTGCTGGGGGGTGGGGGTGGTGGGAGACATGAGTGGGGGCCTGGTGGAGGGTGACCCTGCACTGCTGGGGGGTGGGGGTGCAGGGGGACATGAGTGGGGGCCTGGTGGAGGGTGACCCTGCACTGCTGGGGGGTGGGGGTGCAGGGGGACATGAGTGGGGGCCTGGTGGAGGTTGACCCTGCACTGCTGGGGGGTGGGGGTGGTGGGAGACATGAGTGGGGGCCTGGTGGAGGGTGACCCTGCACTGCTGGGGGGTGGGGGTGCAGGGGGACATGAGTGGGGGCCTGGTGGTGGTTGACCCTGCACTGCTGGGGGGTGGGGGTGGTGGGAGACATAAGTGGGGGCCTGGTGGGGTCTGCCCATGGTGGCAGGGGGGTGGGGGTGGTGGGAGACATGAGTGGGGGCCTGGTGGAGGGTGCCCCTGCACTGCTGGGGTGTGGGGGTGGTGGGAGACATGAGTGGGGGCCTGGTGGAGGGTGCCCCTGGTGGCTGGGGTGTGGGGGTGGTGGGAGACATGAGTGGGGGCCTGGTGGAGGGTGACCCTGCACTGCTGGGGTGTGGGGGTGGTGGGAGACATGAGTGGGGGCCTGGTGGAGGGTGCCCCTGGTGGCTGGGGGGTGGGGGTGGTGGGAGACATGAGTGGGGGCCTGGTGGAGGGTGACCCTGCACTGCTGGGGGGTGGGGGTGCAGGCGGACATGAGTGGGGTCCTGGTGGAGGGTGACCCTGCACTGCTGGGGGGTGGGGGTGGTGGGAGACATGAGTGGGGGCCTGGTGGAGGGTGACCCTGCACTGCTGGGGGGTGGGGGTGGTGGGAGACATGAGTGGGGGCCTGGTGGAGGGTGACCCTGCACTGCTGGGGGGTGGGGGTGGTGGGAGACATGAGTGGGGGCTGCCCATGGTGGCAGGGGGGTGGGGGTGGTGGGAGACATGAGTGGGGGCCTGGTGGAGGGTGACCCTGCACTGCTGGGGGGTGGGGGTGGTGGGAGACATGAGTGGGGGCCTGGTGGAGGGTGACCCTGCACTGCTGGGGGGTGGGGGTGGTGGGAGACATGAGTGGGGGCCTGGTGGAGGGTGACCCTGCACTGCTGGGGGGTGGGGGTGCAGGGGGACATGAGTGGGGGCCTGGTGTAGGGTGACCCTGCACTGCTGGGGGGTGGGGGTGCAGGGGGACATGAGTGGGGGCCTGGTGGAGGTTGACCCTGCACTGCTGGGGGGTGGGGGTGGTGGGAGACATGAGTGGGGGCCTGGTGGAGGGTGACCCTGCACTGCTGGGGGGTGGGGGTGCAGGGGGACATGAGTGGGGGCCTGGTGGTGGTTGACCCTGCACTGCTGGGGGGTAGGGGTGGTGGGAGACATGAGTGGGGGCCTGGTGGGGGCTGCCCATGGTGGCAGGGGGGTGGGGGTGGTGGGAGACATGAGTGGGGGCCTGGTGGAGGGTGCCCCTGCACTGCTGGGGGGTGGGGGTGGTGGGAGACATGGGTGGGTGCCTGGTGGAGGGTGCCCCTGCACTGCTGGGGGGTGGGGGTGGTGGGAGACATGAGTGGGGGCCTGGTGGAGGGTGCCCCTGGTGGCTGGGGGGTGGGGGTGGTGGGAGACATGAGTGGGGGCCTGGTGGAGGGTGACCCTGCACTGCTGGGGGGTGGGGGTGGTGGGTGACATGAGTGGGGGCCTGGTGGGGGCTGCCCATGGTGGCAGGGGGGTGGGGGTGGTGGGAGACATGAGTGGGGGCCTGGTGGAGGGTGACCCTGCACTGCTGGGGGGTGGGGGTGGTGGGAGACATGAGTGGGGGACTGGTGGAGGGTGACCCTGCACTGCTGGGGGGTGGGGGTGCAGGGGGACATGAGTGGGGGCCTGGTGGAGGGTGACCCTGCACTGCTGGGGAGTGGGGGTGGTGGGAGACATGAGTGGGGGCCTGGTGGAGGGTGCCCCTGCACTGCTGGGGGGTGGGGGTGGTGGGAGACATGAGTGGGGGCCTGGTGGAGGGTGACCCTGCACTGCTGGGGGGTGGGGGTGGTGGGAGACATGAGTGGGGGCTGCCCATGGTGGCAGGGGGGTGGGGGTGGTGGGAGACATGAGTGGGGGCCTGGTGGAGGGTGACCCTGCACTGCTGGGGGGTGGGGGTGGTGGGAGACATGAGTGGGGGCCTGGTGGAGGGTGACCCTGCACTGCTGGGGGGTGGGGGTGGTGGGAGACATGAGTGGGGGCCTGGTGGAGGGTGACCCTGCACTGCTGGGGGGTGGGGGTGCAGGGGGACATGAGTGGGGGCCTGGTGGAGGGTGACCCTGCACTGCTGGGGGGTGGGGGTGGTGGGAGACATGAGTGGGGGCCTGGTGGAGGGTGACCCTGCACTGCTGGGGGGTGGGGGGGTGGGAGACATGAGTGGGGGCCTAGTGGAGGGTGACCCTGCACTGCTGGGGGGTGGGGGTGGTGGGAGACATGAGTGGGGGCCTGGTGGAGGGTGACCCTGCACTGCTGGGGGGGTGGGGGTGGTGGGAGACATGAGTGGGGGCCTGGTGGAGGGTGACCCTGCACTGCTGGGGGGTGGGGGTGCAGGGGGACATGAGTGGGGGCCTGGTGGAGGGTGACCCTGCACTGCTGGGGGGTGGGGGTGGTGGGAGACATGAGTGGGGGCCTGGTAGAGGGTGCCCCTGCACTGCTGGGGGGTGGGGGTGGTGGGAGACATGAGTGGGGGCCTGGTGGAGGGTGACCCTGCACTGCTGGGGGGTGGGGGTGGTGGGAGACATGAGTGGGGGCCTGGTGGGGGCTGCCCATGGTGGCAGGGGGGTGGGGGTGGTGGGAGACATGAGTGGGGGCCTGGTGGAGGGTGACCCTGCACTGCTGGGGGGTGGGGGTGGTGGGAGACATGAGTGGGGGCCTGGTGGAGGGTGACCCTGCACTGCTGGGGGGTGGGGGTGGTGGGAGACATGAGTGGGGGCCTGGTGGAGGGTGACCCTGCACTGCTGGGGGGTGGGGGTGGTGGGAGACATGAGTGGGGGCCTGGTGGAGGGTGACCCTGCACTGCTGGGGGGTGGGGGTGCAGGGGGACATGAGTGGGGGCCTGGTGGAGGGTGACCCTGCACTGCTGGGGGGTGGGGGTGCAGGGGGACATGAGTGGGGGCCTGGTGGAGGTTGACCCTGCACTGCTGGGGGGTGGGGGTGGTGGGAGACATGAGTGGCGGCCTGGTGGAGGGTGACCCTGCACTGCTGGGGGGTGGGGGTGCAGGGGGACATGAGTGGGGGCCTGGTGGTGGTTGACCCTGCACTGCTGGGGGGTGGGGGTGGTGGGAGACATGAGTGGGGGCCTGGTGGGGGCTGCCCATGGTGGCAGGGGGGTGGGGGTGGTGGGAGACATGAGTGGGGGCCTGGTGGAGGGTGCCCCTGCACTGCTGGGGTGTGGGGGTGGTGGGAGACATGAGTGGGGGCCTGGTGGAGGGTGCCCCTGGTGGCTGGGGTGTGGGGGTGGTGGGAGACATGAGTGGGGGCCTGGTGGAGGGTGACCCTGCACTGCTGGGGTGTGGGGGTGGTGGGAGACATGAGTGGGGGCCTGGTGGAGGGTGCCCCTGGTGGCTGGGGGGTGTGGGTGGTGGGAGACATGAGTGGGGGCCTGGTGGAGGGTGACCCTGCACTGCTGGGGGGTGAGGGTGCAGGGGGACATGAGTGGGGGCCTGGTGGAGGGTGACCCTGCACTGCTGGGGGGTGGGGGTGGTGGGAGACATGAGTGGGGGCCTGGTGGAGGGTGACCCTGCACTGCTGGGGGGTGGGGGTGGTGGGAGACATGAGTGGGGGCCTGGTGGGGGCTGCCCATGGTGGCAGGGGGGTGGGGGTGGTGGCAGACATGAGTGGGGGCCTGGTGGAGGGTGACCCTGTACTGCTGGGGGGTGGGGGTGGGGGGAGACATGAGTGGGGGCCTGGTGGAGGGTGACCCTGCACTGCTGGGGGGTGGGGGTGGTGGGAGACATGAGTGGGGGCCTGGTGGAGGGTGACCCTGCACTGCTGGGGGGTGGGGGTGCAGGGGGACATGAGTGGGGGCCTGGTGGAGGGTGACCCTGCACTGCTGGGGGGTGGGGGTGGTGGGAGACATGAGTGGGGGCCTGGTGGAGGGTGGCCCTGCACTGCTGGGGGGTGGGGGTGGTGGGAGACATGAGTGGGGGCCTGGTGGAGGGTGACCCTGCACTGCTGGGGGTGGGGGTGGTGGGAGACATGAGTGGGGGCCTGGTGGAGGGTGACCCTGCACTGCTGGGGGGTGGGGGTGCAGGGGGACATGAGTGGGGGCCTGGTGTAGGGTGACCCTGCACTGCTGGGGGGTGGGGGTGCAGGGGGACATGAGTGGGGGCCTGTTGGAGGTTGACCCTGCACTGCTGGGGGGTGGGGGTGGTGGGAGACATGAGTGGGGGCCTGGTGGAGGGTGACTCTGCACTGCTGGGGGGTGGGGGTGCAGGGGGACATGAGTGGGGGCCTGGTGGTGGTTGACCCTGCACTGCTGGGGGGTGGGGGTGGTGGGAGACATGAGTGGGGGCCTGGTGGGGGCTGCCCATGGTGGCAGGGGGGTGGGGGTGGTGGGAGACATGAGTGGGGGCCTGGTGGAGGGTGCCCCTGCACTGCTGGGGGGTGGGGGTGGTGGGAGACATGGGTGGGTGCCTGGTGGAGGGTGCCCCTGCACTGCTGGGGGGTGGGGGTGGTGGGAGACATGAGTGGGGGCCTGGTGGAGGGTGCCCCTGGTGGCTGGGGGGTGGGGGTGGTGGGAGACATGAGTGGGGGCCTGGTGGAGGGTGACCCTGCACTGCTGGGGGGTGGGGGTGGTGGGTGACGAGTGGGGGCCTGGTGGGGGCTGCCCATGGTGGCAGGGGGGTGGGGGTGGTGGGAGACTTGAGTGGGGGCCTGGTGGAGGGTGCCCCTGCACTGCTGGGGGGTGGGGGTGGTGGGAGACATGAGTGGGGGCCTGGTGGAGGGTGACCCTGCAGTGCTGGGGGCTGGGGGTGCAGGGGGACATGAGCAGGTGTGCAGGGTAGTCCCCTGTTTTGTGGGCTGCCTGCTGGGGCCGTGGAGGGTGTACAGGGAACACCTGTGAGGACCCACCCAGCCTAATTGCGTGTGATAATTCCCGCACACCCCTGTAATACACGTACCTGGCCAAATCGCATGTGAGAATTCCCGCGCACCCCTGTAATACACGTACCCAGCCGAATCGCGTGTAGAACTTCCCGTGTACCCCTGTAATACACGTACCCAGCCAAATCGCGTGTGATAATTCCCACATACCCCTGTAATACACGTACCCTGGCCAATCGCGTGTAGAACTTCCCACGCACCCCTGTAATACACGTACCAAGCCAAATCACGTCTGATCATTACCACGCACCCCTGTAATACACGTACCAAGCCAAATCGCGTGTGATCATTCCCGCGCACCCCTGTAATACACGTACCCAGCCGATTTGCGTGTAGAACTTCCCGTGTACCCCTGTAATACACGTACCCAGCCAAATCGCGTGTGATAATTCCCACGTACCCCTGTAATACACGTACCCTGGCTAATCGCGTGTATAACTTCACGCGTACCCCTGTATTACACGTGCCCTGGCTTATCGCATGTAAGACTTCCCGCGTACCCCTGTAATAGACGTTCCCTGGACAATCGCGTGTTGAACTTACCGCGTACCCCTGTAATACACGTTCCCTGGACAATCGCGTGTTGAACTTCCCGCGTACCCCTGTAATACACGTTCCCTGGACTATCGCGTGTTGAACTTCCCGCGCACCCCTGAAATACACGTTCCCTGGCAGCCTGGCTAATCGCGTGTATAACTTTACGCGTACCCCTGATATGCACGTTACCCGCTTTGCGTTCCTTGTTTGGCAGCCCTGTAAACTGGTCCAGGGTTAGCGCAGCCCTTTGCGATGATTTAGCGATTTTGATGGCTTTTCCTTGCGCGAGGGCGTTCTTGGGGGCGTTACTGGCGCTGCTGCAGGGTCGCTGCGATACTCTGCGCCACGGCTGGTTTGGGAGCCTAAAATCCATGAATACGCTGTGCGCGGAAATCGGTTTTAGCGCACGTGCCTGGCGCAGACAATCGCACGCGGACACTCTGCGCCAGCCGCTTGCGACACTTTTCTGCGAAATTCTATGAATTACCCTGTAAGTTTTTAAAAAGTGTTATACTCTTCAAAGGAAGGTAAAGGGTTTAAAGTTTTTCAGGTTTTCGACACGCACACACTTCTGAGCATTTTCCATATACAGAGTACATTACAAACGAATTCTGCTTAAAACTGCCTCTCGTTTCTCTCCTGAAATCTTGGCTGCAAAATGAAGAAATGAGTGACCGCTCTCGGTGCAAATAATTTATGGCAACTTGACTCTGGCGTCATGCTAGTCTCAGCTAAATGCTGCCCTGAGCGACAATCAGAGATGGTACATTTGTATAAATGTGTCCAATTTATGATTTTGCTAGAATTAGAAAAGGCCAACTGTCAATAAATAAATACATGAAACATGTTGGACCTTTTCAAGGGTTTCAGAAGGTGCTGTGGGGATGCACATGAAACAAAAAGAATGGTTTTAAATCGGAACAGACTCCAACCAACATTTCAGGTTTTGGTGTAAAAGCATGCGCTTGATTTTGCTGCAGTGTAACTTACTGTTTTAGGGATTTATTTATTGCTCTACTTCTGGGGGTGGTTTTCCAGTGTTTTCAAAAATGTTCAGAAACTGTGTTTATCAGTGTTTTCCCATTTGCCGCCTTCCAAAATAATTACGTATAACAGTTTTTTTACAGTGTAAACACAGACACATTCTTTTATTTTTTCACTGTGTGAGACCTGGAGGGGTACAGCTCCCTTGCAACACTCAGTGTGGTAATTTTTGCACCGTAGCAAAAATCAAGGGTTGCCACCCATTAATATATGCACAGTAAGTGAACATATTTTAAAGTGAAATATACACATTTTGTTCATTTGCCCTTTCCCCTTTGACCAAGGGTCTGCAGCCTGCAGCTCTCGAGATAGTTTGGACTAGGACTCCCATGATCCCTCACCACTGACTATGCTGGCTAGGACTGTTGAGATGTGTAGTCCACAACATTTGGAGAGCTAAAGGTTACAGAGCCCTGACTTAGAAGAAAGTGCATTAGCATTTGCCTTTCAAAAAAATGAATCAACCTGGAAAAATAAGCAGAAGGAGGACAATTTTCAATAACTATGCTGGCAAAGTAGAAAAGGTGCCCCCCTCTCAAGCCCAACAATTTAAACATGTTTGTCGAGTGGAGAATTGTCATCAAGGATAAGGAGAATGGATATGTAGAGAAGACAGGACAGGGCCACAAGTAAATACTTGGAGTGAGGGCACTAGATCATATGACCAGAGATCACAGGAGACCCTATACTTGATTGAGACCTTTGAGCAGTGCAATGTGAGGCTGGGGACAGGAAACTGAGTGTCACCTTTGGCACCCCCTCCACACGCGTAGCTATGACCGGAGCACCCCCAATGCACTGGTGCTGCAAGTATTTTTCTGCGTGCTGTGTAGTCCAGAAAGTGCCCTGCAGGTAGGAGATTGTGAATGCCAGGAGACTACAAAGTGCAGCAACTCCTCATGTCAATGAAGAGACACAGATAAGTGATAAGAAACACAGGTAAAATGTGCTTTCTGGAATCTGAGCTGCTGCAGACAAGACTCACTCTTCTGCCAGCTCCGACCTGATCCAGTGCTCCAATGAAAACGAAATTAAAGAGCATCCTATAGTAGGCAGTACACTTTCAAGCAATTATTTGAAGCATCTTATTGAAACCGAGTAATCTAAGCAAGCTTTTCATAAGCAAGCTTAAAGGGGGAATGCAAGGTTTGTGAACCATTGTGGACCCGATTCTCACAAAGGTGCAAGGGAGCAAATGAGGAGATAGATGCCTGTGAGCCACTCATACTTGCATTTGATGCCTTGTACCTTATACCTGATTCTCAATGCCTAAAACTCAAGCACATCTGGATATTCCTGGAGCATGTTTGAGGTGTTCAGGTACAAAAGTGATTCACAAAAATGTGTTCAAGGGCATCTCAGAGATACTCCAGACAACCAGACATGGAAAAAATGCAACCCTCTATAGAAAAAAAGCTTGATACACCTTTTGCAAAGATGACAAAGTTTTAATTCCCAAAAGCAAAAATACATGTCAGCAGGGGCATTCAAAACCTATTGCCACGGAATGCACTGGTTAGTTCAAAGCAAGCAGGAGGTTTTAAGGCACAGCAGCATCACTCGGGTTGCGAGCAACATACAGTATTATCTCCTCATCCTCATTAGTGGGCCCGAATGTACATATAGTATGCTCTTTAGTGAACACCAAGTGATCAGATACAGTTTCTGGTGTCAATCTTCTTTCACATGGTCCTTGGACTTGTTGAATTTTGGCCCTCACAACAGAATTTGTTAGTTAGCTAAAACAGCTTCTCTCCTCTCAAATCAACCATGTGATGTGCACCTGGTAATTAGATATGAGCTCAGTGTATACTCTTGAGGTCAAGATAGCGCTCTGAAATGCGTGGAGCTTCGTTCAATCGCAGACACTCCAGCGCCCCCTCCATGCCTCCTCATCGTTGGCCTACATGTATTACTCTACCCCCTGGGCACTTCGCAGAACAAATCACAGCGCATTCTACTTGTGCTCCACCCTTGGCATCTGCTCCTGCCATAGGCTTCCCTCTGTTGACACACCAATCAATCGAACGTTGAGTGATTTACGGATTCTGATAGTGGGCATCTGGTAGTTAACATAACTTGAATGTGGGTCTGGGGGCACAAGTGTTCTAAATCTGAGAGGGGTGTTTTGGGTGCTACGAGCCACTGCCCTGCCTCCCATCAGATTGTCATTCAGGGACAGGCGCAACCTTACCTGGGCTTTGCTATTCACATTCCTTTTGGCCTACGTGGACCTGAAGTGTGAACCAATGAAGGGTTATGTCTTAATTGGTAGAGTGACCTTCTATTCTACCTCTTGAGATGGGACTGGGGATGGGAAAGTATATTATTGCTGGGGCATACATCTATTATTCCCTGGTACTGTGTCCTGACCATTTTGGGCCTAGCTTCCAAAATGGCAATGGTTCAGTACATTTGGCTGCTTAAAATGACTACATTCTACAAACTCTGGATTTGCTATATGCCACTGCATTCTATCGTACCTTGTGTCCACCTCCTGTGAGAACTTAGTGATTAACATATCATCTTACACGTTGACCCGTCTAGAGCTTTGGGTGCTCCGGAAGGGATTATCTTTTGTTCCTCAGAGCAATAGCACACTTCTGAAGGAAAAAATTGACTTTTTCAGACTTCTGAGAAAAATGAAACTGAAGGTATTCTTTGATGATCTTGTGAAAGATGAAGACCAAGACGAACCAGATGAGTTCCTTGAACTTAACCCTAAAAGTCACTTTAATCCACAAGTTCAGAACCATGTTCTATCTACATTTCAAAAAACGATCCTTCAAGACTTCAAGAAACTCCAATTTAAGAGCAGTGGATGTGGTAACTTCTCTAGATGTGAGAGACAAACTCTAAAAAATTCTACTAGACAACCAAACAATAATCTTTAAACCAGCAGATAAGGGGGGCGCACTTGTTTTAATGGATAAGAGTGACTACTTGGAGGAAATTGAGAGGCAATTGGCGGACGCAGAAACATACAGGGTAATGCACTTCAACCCCACTAATCAGATCATGACATTGATTGAAGAAACCCTTGATGAAGGGGAACAGACGGGGAAGATCTCTGAGAAAAAACATACATTTCTAAATAATAAACATCCAATCACACCTGACCTCTACATACTGCCTAAGATCCACAAGAGACTACTGAAACCTCCGGGACGCCCAATCATCGCAGCAACAAATAGTATTTTGGAACCTCTGGCTCAATATCTAGACCAGATCCTGCAACCATTGATTCAGGATACAGAGACTTACTTGAAGGATACAACTGATTTTCTGAAGAAACTACAACATTTTCAATTCGTAGAGGTTCGTGACGTCCTCTTTACCATGGACGTCACGTACCTCTACACAAACATAACCCATGAAACAGGCCTAGAGGCGGTGGATTGGATGTTGTTAAGAACAGGTGATTGTAAAGCGGATTCAGTGTTTGTCCTGACTTTGTTGAAATTAGTTTTAATGAACAACTTTTTCAAATTTGGGGAACGTTACTTTTTGCAGATCTCAGGAACCAGCATGGGTGCAGCAATGGCCCCATGCTATGCCAACATCTTTATGTTCTTTTTAGAACACAAGCACGTACTAACATCTCCCAGATGGTTACGCCATTTGTCACTTTGTACACAGTATATCAATGACATCTTTGGGATCTGGATGTGTCCAAAGGATGTACTTCAGCAATTCTTCTCTATAATGGACCATATGAATACAAGAATTAAATTCACAACATCACCAGTGAATCTAAAATCCACTTTTTGGATGTTGAAGTTTATGTGAAAGATGGCAAATTGGAAACACACATTTTTACAAAGAAAACAGACAGGAACAGCTTGCTCTTGTCAACAAGCTTCCACCCACAAAGAACTTTGGATAGCGTACCACTAAGTCAGTTCCTAAGGTACAGAAGGAACTTCTCGGAAGCCACAGAGTACTCAAGGCAATCATCCTCTCTACAAACCAAATTTATTGAAAGGGGATACAACAGAATTCTGATTTCTGAAGTAAAAGAAAAAGTGAATCTTATCCAAAGAGAAACCCTCCTGGCACCTAAACCTACCCAAGATCACCAGAAACTAGTGTATGTGACAACATACTCAACCCAGAGTAAAAGAATAAAAAAGAATAATTCAGAAACATTGGCCTATGTTACAAATGGATCCGAAACTCCCAACAACTCTTTCCGGATACTCCGACATTTGCTTACAGAAACAACAAGTCACTATGCAACAGTTTGATCAGAGCGGACATAACTACCACAGGAAACGGAACATCTACTCATAAAGGAACTATCTTGTGTCTTAACTGTCAGCATTGTAGCAATATAATAAAAGGAAACACCATCAGACACCTGCACACAGGGAAAATCATCCTCCTTAAGCATTCCTGTACATGTGACTCATCCAACGTCATCTATGGTCTATAATGCCCCTGTGGCCTGTTTTATGTAGGCATGACAACTAGACAGGCAAAAATACGTTGGTCAGAACACAAATCCAATATCAGAACGAAGAGTCAAAAATCACCAGTTGCAATGCATTTTGCAGAAGCTAGACACTCAATAGCACAAATTAAATACGTGATTTTAGAACAGGTCAAATTCAGCCCTAGAGGTGGCGACATAGTGAGAACATTACATCAGAGGGCAATTATGTGGATTGATTCACTTGACTGTCTCAGCCCTAGGGGCATGCATGTAGACTTTGATTTGATGTGCTATGTCTGATTTGATTCAGTGTGGACCTTAAACTGATTCAAGATGTACCTCAATTTGATGTGTGAGGATTGAGCCCAATGTGAAGGGCGGACCATTGATTGTATAGTGACTTAGATTGTGAACGTCAACTAAGATCCTGTGGGAGTTCTGACTTTGTATGACGGCAGGAACGCATGTAATAAGTGTATCAACTGACACTCAAATTTGAGATTGATAACATTGAGATAGTAGCCTAGCAGAGCTTTATGCACGATTATTGAACGGTTTGCTTAGGGAAGACACAAGGTGACTCCAACCCCTATCACATATGGGAGGTGATTTATTTATTGATTGTTCTATTACTAGTAGGCTGTGATGTATTGTGCTATTTCTCTATTACATGTAGACTGTTGCCTGCATCTTCCCCACTCACCCGGACAATGGTCAATGGAACATAATCCCTGTTATAAACAGGGACCCACTATATCCCATCCAAAAGTGAATAAAACTGGCCAAAATCTGCTTGACAGCTTAAAGGGTTCCTCACCTTGTATTGACATTTAAGGGACAAGTCTCCTTTCCATGAATAGGTTGGAACTGAAGCCATTACAGATGCGCAGGCGCCGAGGAGTAGCGGCCCGATCCCATGATCCGCGCTACTTACCTCACGCATGAGCGATGAGGCATAATCACAATAAAATCACAATATATAAAATGCAGTACTGTATTTATCTACAAAAGTAGTCCACTGGGAGACTGATAGAAACGTACACGCATGTGCGTGAGGAACACGCCTCCTTTCCATGAATAGGTTGGAACTGAAGCCATTATAGATGCATATGCACTGAGGAGTAGCGGCCTGATCCCATGATCCACGTTACTCACCTCGCGCATGTGCGATGAGACGTAATCACAATAAAATCACAACATCCGGGCTAGAGACCACTACTCTCATGCCGGATGCCTGAAGCTCTGCTCGTCTCATTCGACTCTCGCGAAGAGGTAAGAAATGTTCCTCTATCTTTCTACACGGGATTTACGAATCTCGTAGCCCATGGATTTAACAATTTCAGAATAGTTATAGCTGCACGAGCAAAGTAGTTCATGTGTGACTGGTTCACTGGTCAATCCTCACTGATCACTTAACTTCTGAAGCTTATCCACCAGATACCTCTCCTTATGAGATTGCAAAATGTAGTTAATCTCTTGACATGCTGAACACAGGTTATTTATTTATCTATTTATCCAGCTGAGAAGTGACACAAGTAGATACATTTGGGCAGAGACCGACGGAGGGAGAATCATTGAAAGAGAACGAATAAATGTGTATCTGAGTGGGTCTGCGACAGGTCAGTCAAAAGTCACAATTTTGATGAAGTAGATCAAGTTTGGAAAAATACATGAGGGTGACCAATTGAAGGTTTTGTGTTAAGCCCGGAGGAGTGGGGCCTGGGGTGAACAATTAATCACCAGAGAAGGTGTTTCAGTGAAAATCCTGAGAAGAAAGGAATTTTAATGTTTTGTCGTGTTTCATCAGGTCCTTTGAAATAAGAGGCTTTGAATGGCTTTGAATGGCATCCTTGTGCTAGAGAAGCCAGAGAGTGTGGTAAGCTTGAGTGTGCTGCCATGTCCCGTGGTGAACACGGAGGTACGACAACAGCTTGAATATCGTGACATCATTTCTTGAACACTTTTATTTTGCATAACATTGTTTCCCACATTATTTGTATTTAGAAGTAAGGATTGGCAAAAGGTCTATTGGTATAGGCCCTTCTATTTTGACAGACTCGGCTCGGACTGCATTATTATTATTTGATGGCTGAAGCTTGCTCCCGTCTTTAGACTTAGCAAACCCAATTGAAGTTCAGTAAACACCATTGAACTGTAGTCTCTTGTGTCTGTCTTACTGTTTGATACAATGCCTTTGTTACATTCCCCCTGCAACCTCATATCACTATTTGCAGCCACTCCTATCATATTGCTCTCAATTTAAACCGCTTGGCGGGACAGGGGAGCTGGGCATGCATCCCTACACCATCAATAATAAAAGTAAATCGGAAATGTGTGTTGTGGACATTGTTCTCAAGAGGTGAACATGTTTGCTGGTAAGAAGGGGAAGGAGTGCATAAATCTGCAAGACATGTGAAACAAAGCTGGGGGTAGTGGGACATCATTTAGGGGTCACCAGGGGGTGAAACTGCGACCCCTGAGGTCTCCCCTGCTATCCCTGTGGTCTCCCTTGCTACTTCTAAAATAAATGTAAAACACTCTTTTGTCTTTTTATTTTTTATTACATTAAATTGTGGCTCTTTGTTTCTGGAGTGGCAGGTTTTCTGATAGCCATTTGCTGTTAAGATAGCTCAGTGGGTTGAGCATTCGCTGCTACAATGTGTGTGTGCAATCTGCAGGCTGCAGGTTCGACTCCCAGCAAGATCAACTCAGCCTTTCATCCTGCTGAGGTTGATAAATGAGCACCAACTCAGGTTGGGTAATATTGTATGTATATTATTTGTTCTATGTGAAGCGCTTAAGTGTAAGTGCTATATAATAACACATCATTATCGTTTGGCCTTGGACGTCTGTTTGCATTCACAGTAATTTGGTAATATGGGCCTGTCCGCGCTCATATTAATGATACATATGGTGATCCATTCTTGTATAAATGTATATCACTTTACAGTGATATTGTAACCATATTTTTATATTTTTTGGAGTGTACTTAGAAACAATGCTATGTGATGCCACTTCCTGTTTTGTCAAGGGGTGAAAGGTCATTCTCCATCACTTCCTGTTCCTTTGATGTCACTGTGGGATGGGGATGTCTTTAGAGGTCAGGGTCGTGTGATGTCACTTCCACTACCCCTTGTACTTTGGTGAAATGACGTTGCTGCTGGGGCTGGGTCTATTTCAGTTTTACTGTGTTTCTTCAGATTTATTTTGGTTAGCATTACTTTGCATGCTGATAACTGTAGGCTTTCAATTAAAATGGGAAAAAGAAAACTACAGCTGTAATCGACTTTGGCTTACTTTCCATTGGCTGAACTCTGTGACGTGATATGTGAGCGATTTGCATGAATTGGGGATGTGCTAAACTAGCAGCGAATTGAATTTTTTGACAAAGTAGATAATGGTATAAGCTGATTTTTTTTAAACCACATATCAGATTGCTGGAAATACTCCTCAGTTTGTTCTTGCACAAATAAACAACTCTTTTTGAAATCCTGGATGCAGATACAGAAGCACCATCCAACATAAGGCAACAGATGTACCATTTCTCACAGTGAATGAGTTACAGTGCATAATAAAAGAGTAACGTTGATAGGCATTTTGCAATAATGCACACAGATTCTGAAAATAAGTTTCCGAAAGGAAGCTATCCACGATCTTAAAAAGTAGATCAACTAAATGCTGCAATGCAAATGCTGTTACAGCTGCTTCAAAGTTGATAATTATTTGATGAAAACCAAATGTACTTCTACAGATGGTGCAATTGTGAAGGGCGTCTGTTGTAAGAGATTTTAAAAATTGTACTGAAGGTATGTCTGCCATGTCAGGTGTACAGTTAAGAGCAAACTCTGTGGCAAGGAGGGTATCTGCACTATGAGCTGATATGATTGCCTAACTCTGCAAAGCTGACTTTGTTCAGATAAACTTCCTGAAATCAAAACTTTGATCCCGTCTGACAGCATCTGAGTGCTATTGCTATTTCAAGCTGCAAACCAGATTACTCAGCACTGGTGGATAGCATGAAGCGTAAGCCTTCACATTGAATGTCCCGGTGGGTTTCCAAAATTCTGATATTCATGACAATTTTTAGGAGAAAGTTACTTAAAAAAATACTATGAAATAAAGATGTTTTTGAAGCTATTAATATCATGGTACATGCATATGTTATTCCTTTTTAATATAAGGAGCAAAGGAATTGCCCAAAGAAAGCATGGTATAACTTCTCATACTCACGGCTATCACCACCGCAGTAGCTCTCGCCTATTGGCCATTAACTACAAGTAGCTCTTGCCAAAGTAAAGGTTGGAGACCCCCACTGTAGACTAACTTCGTAAAGTTGTGTGCAGTTTCGTCAAAAGGCACCAAAGCTATTAGGCTCTCAAAAAGTGTCCTTTATATCTAAAAAGATGCCTTTGCCACACAGGCAATAAACACACATTGGTTTGAGGGCTCTGTAGGGTATAAACTCATGGATTCTTCCCATTCTGTCAAGCGGAATTTAACACAGCGAAATTAGTAGCAACAAAACTTGCTGCCAACTTGTAATTCACTCTCTATGTACCATTGTGAAACACAAAGAACCAGGTGGTCTCATTCCAGCCTCCACAGCTTTGGCATTCAGACGCTGGAGTAATCATACTTTCGTTTCTTAAATTAAAAGCTGTGTGGCTTTTTGTTTGACGCATGGAATAATCTGGCATGTTTCATGCAATTGCTCCATCTGGCAAATAGATTTATCGCATTTGGCACGTTTCTGCGAGTTGAAATTAAGCAAAAAATGCTTCCAGATCAGAGCAGTACAATTACCTTCAGTACATTGAATATACATTTCTGATGAAAATAAATGATTTGGTTCGATAGCAGAAAAATCAGCTGCATTTTGAGCAAATCTGCATTCCAAAACTGCTTGTTTGTTTGCATGTCAGTGAAAATGCTTAGTTGTGGCAGCATGAATCTCGGAGTGACAAGTACAGTTGTGGAACACAGGAAACAGGAGTGAAACTGAGGCTGGTATAACTCCTTGGACCATGCAGAGTGACAAGCACAATTGTTGCAGTTGATGCACGCATCGACAAAGGGGTTATGGTGTCGCTTCTCTGGTCGGTACGTTTTCTGACCCCTTGCTCCTAAGATCTTCCTGTGTTGTTGCTCTTATTGTTCCCTCTATCACTTTAATACGGTCAATATGTCCAACAAAAACTTGAGAAGTACTTCCATTGATGATAGTATGATTAGCCTCATGCGTGCAATTTGCTATCCCACTAGCAATGGTGACCGGACAGCCCCAACACATTTGGTGCAGCAGAGACATTGCCAAGCCATCTGCTAGCCAAAACCAAACCCTGGCCCACCAGTTTACATGTCCCCTTCCCTCTGGCTCACATCGAGCTGCCATTCATGTCTTTGCCTTCCAAGACAGTGTTGCTCTATCACCACCCACTAACCTGCACAGCTCATCACCTGCTTTTCCTCTCCCCATGCACACCACATGAGCAATGTCTTGCTTATCTTGCAAGCGTGGGAAGACAATGGGCCTCATTCTGAGTTTGCTGGTATTGTGGCTGTACAGCCAACCCATAGTTGGCCGGTCCTGTAAAGTGCCAGTATCCACAAATACCGGCACTTTTTTACCAGACCGCCTGACTTGGAATGAGGCCCAATGTCCCATTCATTGCCCCTTCCCTACCCTAGATGAGGGAAATGGAAGGACACTATTTAAAGTAACATATATCTTCAGTCTACTTTGCTTTTACAGGACTGCCCCTGTAGGTCCTGAGCCAAGTGTTATAAAGGCACCACTAGAAGTCACATGTGTGTCGTAAGGGGTACTGACTGCTATGCCTAGAGTTTCAGTATGAGAGTTAAGGCTTGGAGAAAATATGACAGTAATACTTGTTGAGATGCTTACACAAGATTTTTCGCGACCTGGACTCAGAGAGTTGTGCATCAGTCTTTGGATACAGTTGCTAGACTATCAATGAACATCAAATCCCTCCCTCATGTAATGAATGCATTATTCTTCACCAAATTCAACTATCCTTGAGGACACTATATTGGCTCATTCTAATTCATTTGCAGTAGAGGCATTCATGATGATGGCCTTGTTCCCTTTTCATTTAATTTCAATTTGCCATCTTAGCCTTTCAATGCTCATGTCACTAGGATGTGAGATCATTTCTCCGACCACGAATGAGTGAAGCAAACAATCTCCTATTATTGGTCCGATTAAAAATACATCAGCCCTCTCGGAGGATTACTCCATACTAATCTTACAGTGATTCTCTTGACAGTTAGTTGCTTCATGAGGCATCTTACACTTTTGATTTCTGATTTTCTCAGTACATCTTGCAATAGTGATTGGTGGATGTATGTTTGCCAAATACATCCTGCCCATGCGGTACGCAATTGTCTGGTCAGGAAAATATACATTGACATCAAAATGGCTGCAGCCACTCAATGTGCTTGATCCCAGTGTGGTTGGCTCTACACTGGACCGGATGCTCACATCTCCCTGCAAGAGTTCTGGAACCTGACCCTCTCTTGCTCTTAGTCTCCATGGAGCCCGCAACGTATTGTATATTAGCCCCACTAGCAGTCCGGGCGTGACATGCACTGTTCTAGTATATCTCAAAGGTCAATATCAGTCGGTAATTAATAGGGTCACTTCTGTCCCCCTTCTTAAATATCTCATTCACCCCCGATCATTTCCAGGAAGAGGGCGTAGGTCCCTGTGACTTAATTATGGTAATTGAAAAGGCTAAACGTATCAGGTGGAATGAGAGGTTTCTGCAGTATAAGAACAGTATCTAAGTTCCATCGATCACACAGGCCTCTATGATGTGTCTTTGTAGACATGTAATTGTCAACCTTGTTCCACTGCAGAGTCCCTATGATGGCATAGGATTACGCAGTAGCATAATTACAACACATAATTTCAGTTTTAGCTCGTAAGGAGGCATTTGTCCTATGGTGTTTCGCTCTTTAGAGACTGAAACATTTTGCTTGCAATTAAGTGTTTGTTGACACTGGAACAGCCGTGTCCTGTGTGAAGAGAAATGGGGTGAAAAGAAGTAACTTCCGAATATTTGCGATAGTGGAAGGTGAAGGTGACCGCGTAGAAGCGTGCTCATTCTGTTTGTTGAAATGGTAGCTGTTGTTGAAGTGGGTGTACTCTGCCATTTGGACAGCAGAGGGCAACCTAACACTGATAAATTGCATCAGCTGAGTACAGAAATATATCTAAGCATTTTAAATATACATTCCCAATTGAAGAATTTGTAGATGATTCGCTTTGAGGCTGTACCTCGTATCTGGCTTGTAATGTAACATTTGAAGAAAGTCTTCCAAGCAAGCGCTGCTGCTCTTTTTACATTGGGCTAGATCATGTCACTTCACAGGCAACATTTAAAATTGTCCCCCCCATTACCTTCTGTTTTTGTACCCCATGTTGACTGTCAAACATGCTTGTGCATGTGTCTTCAGACCTATTAATAGTTCCTGTGTGTTTGTGTCAGACCTGGCTGCATGTGTTGGGCAGCTAATATAAACTACCTTGGGCACAACTGTGAGTGTTGGTATGTGTTCAAAAAACAACTGTGTTCGTTGGCTTGTACATTTGCTCGGTGTAGTGATCAGCAGAACAGAACATGCTCAGATTATCTCCCGATTGTGGCTACACAATTCCCTTTTATTTAAATAGTTTTTCCAGGACTGTGCCATTGACTGTGTATCGCACCATCATCAGATGACTGAGCATCCCGTTCCTCTTTGGCACTGCATCCTGTACCAGCACCCTTGGCCCAGCAACACACATCGTACAAGCCTTAATCCTGCACTAGATGAACTACAACCATTTTCAAACACCACAGGCGGGCTAGCCCCCTACTATGGCCCACAAATTCAATTCAGTCTGTTTATTTGTAAGAAAACATATCACTTTATTCAGGAGACAACCCATGGGCGATCCTAGCATGACCAGTCCCCAAGCGGACCTGGTCATAAGCACATTCCTCGGATGGTCTTCCGCTATTCCCGAGCTTCAAACCGGTGAACCCATCACTTTGTTTTACCATTCGTTCCATGTGAACTATGTCACTTCTGGTTAAGTCCTTCTGGTTCAAAACCCGCTGCTGGTAGACTTTCCTTCAAGGGACAGTCTCTTAACTCCCATGTCGCTGTATGTAGTGAATCCAAGGCCACTGCAGTTGTTGATGAGTCTAACTGTCCTTAAGGGTGAAAGTGCCTGTGACACGCGCTGTTAGGCAGAATCATAGGCAGTACCCTTTGGGAACACCACACACAATTAAGACTACAAGTGCAAGTACTAATTCACTTTTGGTACAAGCCTGTACTACACAGTAAAGTGGTAGTGATGGCTGAGCAGCCAGACTTATCTCAAGAGTAAAGTGATCAGTATCAGAAGTTACACAAAGGACAGCAATTGCTATGGTTCAAACAAACACTGACTCAAGTTTTCTGAGTAAAAGAATATACATTTACATCATCAGTTATAAAACAGTTCACTATTATAAAGCAGCAGAAAATCACAATCTTAATATACTACACAACACCCAATCAATTCTGGACAAGTTAAGTTCAAAATGAAGTGTGAGCAAAATAGCACTCCAGCAATTTAAAAAGGAGGGAAAGGCAAAATCACACAACACCAACGAGTAAGTAAGCAGGGCAATCTAAAAAAGGCTTACTACAACTAGGATTCAAATCAATAGGCCTGGGCCAATGTTAATGGTTCAGAGTCTTTGCAGAGGATCACACAGTTCAGAGTAGTTTGCTGTTAAGTCTTTGCCAAGAGTTCGAAACGAAGTTGATAGGAGGAAAAGTTATTTCAAAGAGTGGAGAAGGACAAGCCCTCAGATTGGCGAAAGATTTAAAACACTTTCACTGCGGCTGGACAGAACTAACAACCAGGTTTGAACAGTACCTTAGAAGAAGAAGAATGCTGTAGCTGAGGCAGAAGTTCCTGGCAGGTCCTGCAGGCTCACGGTTCCTGAACCGAGTGTCGAACTGACAGGAAGAAGGAACACTGGAGGGTCCTGCGTTGCCCAGAGATGAAACCAGCAGCAGAGCAAAGCAATGAATAAGGTGTGCTCCTTAAAGCCCAAACAGGGTCCGGTGCTCAGGGCTTTCTGGTTCACTGCAGCAGTGCACAGCAAATTCGACCAGGGCAGGGAGGCCTTGCTTGGTGTTTGGTGAACTGGTTGGTCCCACTAGCTCAAAGGAAAAGATTCCTTGCAGATCTTCTCTTTCGTTGAAGTTTAGGAGATACGGATCCGCAGCAGGGCTTCACCGGGAGGTTCAGTAGTTGCAGCAGTCCTCTTCCTTCAGCTTCTCTTCAGCTCTCTCCATCCAGTGGCGACTCTGCCTTCCAGTCCCAGGGACCTGCTTTTTATGCAGATTTCCCCCATTCACACAGCCTGGCTGTCAATCACACAGCAGGGTGGCTGTCCTTTTGGACAGTCACCTAGCCAATCAGACAAGAGTGTGACTTGGGTCTCCAAGGAGAATCTGTGAAGGGGGCCTAAAACTCCCTCACATCCTGTCCACCCAGACTCTCAGGCACCTAGGGAGGGCTTCTGTGCAGAATCCCACCAAAGGACGGCGAACAAAGGAACCAAACCTGGTTTGGCACGCAGAATAGAACACTAGAAAGACCTTTACAAAAAGAAATGGCGAATAAACCCAGCCGGAACCAAATAAAAGTAAATGGGGTCCAGCGGATTAAAGTTCGAGGCTACTAGCATAGCCTAAAAAGTACCAAAGCTATTTTCATAGACCATGGTAGGGAATAATTGGTAGATACCACTGCCACCAGCCAAATCTTAAAGAAAGGGTAACAAAATAATGTTGCATGAGAAACAGACAAAAAGGGATAACTATTAACCCTTTCCAGTACTCTGTGGAAGATAGTTTGTACTGGGTCTGTGCATTTTAAAAAGACTAATAAAGTCAATGGCAACCTTAAATGTTCTGGGAGATAGTAGTGAGTCCCAGAATATGGAGTTTAAAGTGGGAAGTCTGAAAAAGACAACCCTGTGTCACTGCACTAAAGGTGCTGTGTGACACACAGTAAAAAGATGATGGCTATGGAGTAGGTAATACTTCACAGTCTATGAACACAAAAATGTAAAACACACAGCAAAACACATGTAAGAGTGGGAAAAAAAAGGCTCACACTCTTACCAGGTGAAAAAAATAAATCCTGGAAATCCAGCAAAGCTGCTGAGGGACTCAGTAGGTAAGGGAAATTAGCCATTCTTGAGCATTCTCCCTAACACGTGCCCTTGCTCCTGCAGCCAGCGGGTAATGCTCATGGTTAGCATCCACAGCAAGATTCCTCCTCAGCTTGGACAATCCCGTAACTCTGCCATTTTTTGGGGGTCGATCCCCCAAAGCCCCAATGCCCCCATCTCACAGCTCTCATACTCACGCTTTCCTCCTACTCGGATCTGGCTTTCCGGAGACCACAAAACATTTCTAGCTGGAAACACTGTGTCCTCTGACAAGTGCACTCTATCAGCGTGAAATTGTTTGGATCTTTCTCACTGAGCATCATGTGTCTAACAAAACCCAGACCCTGCATCTGCATACATGTCTCCATTATACTATTTACTCTCTGCCTGGACCTTTCCACCGCAATACCTGACCAACGCTCGTCGCCATACCTACCTAGGAATTATTTACGACCAAACAATTTCATTGTCACCTAACATTTGTGCCAAGGTCCTTATGACCTCTTGCATTTGGCATAGCTGGAGACCCCTTCCCAGTGAGGTAATGTCATTACCACCCAGTTGGATCACTAAAACATTTGGTGCTGCTGCCGTTCTCAGTTGCCTTTTCACTGTGGGCATCAGGGTAGCCCACCTCATGCCCCGACACACCATGCCAAATAATTTTTGTTATTTTCAAACCAAGGTTGCTAACCCTTCTGTGGCAGTTACAGTGTTTTAATTGCAGCAATTTTCGCTGTGGCTATTTTAACCATGGTGCTTTTGGCAATTTCTTTTTTTTTAATATATATGTTGTGTGTTTGTGTAGGGGTTTTGGGGGTGGTGGGTGGCAGGGTGAGATTGTTGAGGTGGGTTGGATGGGGGGTTGGAGGGATCCCTCTCCCATTAAAAAAATTATCGCCAAGAACGACTGGGGTGAAAACACCATGGTTACAATAGCCGCAATAAAAATAGTCACAAACTAAATACGTGAAACCCTCTGTGGCCATTGTTGGGCTCTTTTCCACTTGTACCACAAATGAATGCCTGACAACCCACACCTTTGCATCTGCTGGGGAATCAGAAACAATGAAGGCACACATCCAGCGACATTGCACAAGTAATTTTATTTACACACATCACGACAAATCATCTTACTCAAAAAATCCCTGACTGAGCTGTCCTAGCAATCTCTTACAGAAGTTGCCCTTTGCCAAATACTTGTCTTCACGTGGGACCATGGGCATCCTGGCCCCCTTTCAAGCACCCTGGGCAGATATACAGCTTATACCTTTCAGATTCCCATCTGCCAAATATCTGTATTTCCTGTGCGAACATCCTTTGTTTGTTTGTTTGTTTGTTTATTACATTTATAAAGCGCACCAGACCCAAGAGTAGCAGGGCGCAGTAGGATATGCGAAGCGTACACGTGTTGCATATTGTACAGGCAATAATGAAAAGTCACATTACACAGGAAATAATAAGCCATTGTGGCCGCCCCAATCCTAAAGGGATGTGAAGACCAACCACTCCCCTGAAAACCTGCTTTCTGCGGCATCAATGCCAATACCTTGCTAAATATTTTAAAAAGTTACTAGGGAACAGTCCTTGTGCAATAGCAGATATGCCCCCCACCCCAACCAGTGTTATACTCCTCCCCTTCCCTTCTGATCCATTTCGGACATCCTCACCTTGATCATCATTCTACCAGTATTAAAAGAAGCATCCCCCAACATCAGTGCCCTTCCCGTCATGTCTGTCTTGTTCCAGCAACTAACTCATTGACCCGTAATGCCCAAAAAAGGCAATGGCAAATGCTCTGAACAATGCCACCTCAAAGGCATTGTGGCAAAATTCAGGCATTACTCCCAAGAGCTTAGTCTATGAGCAGGCGACCACCCTTCCTAGGCCCTTCCAACTTGACCCCAACCCTTGGGAACCATACTCACTACAAACACTTAGTGGGTTCCTCCCTACCTCTCAGCTTCGTGTAAAATCCAACAGCTGACAGGTGCCTCGCTGCCCAACCTTTATATCTTCCTGTGGTGTTTTCCCAGGGCACAAACCCCTGCACCTGCAGCTCCAATGAGGCCTTCCCCCGTCGTCTCTCTGCAGCCATGCTCCTGTGCATACCATAGATCTGCTGGCACCTGGATGTTACACCTGCTTCGAGCTAACACTCCCCCAGTTCCCAGAGCGTCCAGTCCATAACACCAGTTTCCACCACTCCGTCCTGAAGGTTCACCCGGTCCGCTGCGCCCCGGAGTCAGCTTCCTGGAACCTATTCCACTGAAAACGAGAAACAGTGTCAGCTGCAGTATTATCAAACCCCTGCACATGGTGTGCCCTAAATCCAATGTTCTGGTACAGGCATATTCCTACCAATTTGTTCATAAAACCTAAAACCACAGACAAATGGCAGACACAAATTATTGGCCTGGACCACTGCCTTCTTGTCTTAACAAAAACTCACGTTCCTGCCACACAACTTCACGCGTCACAGCAATGAGTAAAAGCTCCACGCCCCTCATATTCTTAGTCTTCCCTTTCCTCTGCCACTGTGTGTGCCATCACTGGGTGCACCATTCTTCCCCCAAGATGACACCAGATCCATTGTGGCCTGAGGCATCTGTGTATAGCTGTAATTCAGTACTGGCAACCCATGGGGCCCTGTATAACCTGCCACCATAACACCCATTGAGAAACGTATGCCACGTGTGAAGATCCTTTTTGAGGGCCATGCTGTGCCTGATGTAATGGTATTTTTGAGTCACTCCTGCTGTTTCCCTCACCAGTCTTCTGATGAAGACCCTGCCAATGGGGATCACCTTCGAGACAACATTTAATTTTCCTAACAACTGCTGAACTTTCCCTAGGGTAGTTTAAGTTATCACCAATTTCAGCCACCAACCCTTCAACCTTATCCTTTGGCAATCTGCAGCTGCCCTTGATGGTTTCAATTGCAATCCCCAGGAATGTCAATACTTCCTCAGGCCCTTGAATCTTCTCAGGTGACGGAGGCACCTCCAGATGACCCATCAATTCCTGAAACGAACTCAGCGCCACCACACAATCTTGAGAGTACTTCGAGCCAGGGGAGTTGCTAGTTCTGGAAAAGACCCGGGGCTAAGCTGATGTCGGAACGGTTGGGGTTGGGGGCTAGCTAGTCTTTTGGCTGTAGCTCCTGAGATTCTATCCGGGGCTACAACCAAAAGATCAGGGGCTATAGCCCCTTAGCCCCCCCCTAGCAACGCCCCTGCTTCGAGCCCACAAAGAGGAAGTCATCTAAACAGTGTAGTAAGCCGTATCTCTGTTCCTTCTTGCATGCTGCCCATCCTAGAAATGAACTGAAGGCCTCAATAGGCACAGGATATCGAGCAGCACATGGACACGCAATAGTAAAAATACAACTGTCCCTTTCACTGAAATCCCAGGAAGTAAAAACTGTCAGGCAGCAGGTGGAAAGCCAACTCTATGTTCACCTTCACTAAGAGAGCTCCCTATTCCGTTGCAGAGACCAAGTCAATCGCTTGGTTGAATGTGATTTAGGTCACCGAGCAGTGCTCACGATCAAGCCTGTCATTGACCAAATTGCCCCTTTGGTAGGAAAGGGGGTGAATGAGCCATCATTTACCCTGCTCCTTCTTGGGTAACACACGCAGGGGGGATATTATGAAATTGTCCATTGGAGGTGTGGTGAACGGGCACACTATTCTGCCCAGCTTCTTTTCCTTCAAAAGTTTTCCAGTTACTATTCCAGGCAGTTTGTCCGCCAAAGGCAAGTTATTGGACATTCTGACAGTCATGGGCCCTTTTTACGGTATGTGGAAGCAATCCCTACACCTCCTGTACAACATGTCTCTTTTGCAATCCCTTTAGTAGGCTGTCAATACTGCATCAAGTCAAACTCTGTCAAATGGTGATTGCACATTCTGCCACTTTCCATTACCGTGCACCCTTACTATTCCAGGCAGTTTGTCCGCCAAAGGCAAGTTATTGGACATTCTGACAGTCATGGGCCCTTTTTACGGTATGTGGAAGCAATCCCTACACCTCCTGTACAACATGTCTCTTTTGCAATCCCTTTGGTAGGCTGTCAATACTGCATCAAGTCAAACTCTGTCAAATGGTGATTGCACATTCTGCCACTTTCCATTACCGTGCACCCTTGTCCTGACCCCTGCCTATTGTCATCCCCAGCATTCTGCAACATACTCTTGCGGTGTGGTTTGCCCCAACTTTCACGCATTCATGGGCAAACTTACACCTGTCACCCCACTGGCAAGACCCAACATTATACAGATGGCATGAGTTGTCACCTTGACTGGCACTGCCTAGCACCCTCTAGCCATCGCAGTGCAACCCACCCTTGTATCTCTTGTGAAGCCATCCCCTGACCTTTGCCCCTGGCTTGCCCTGGCGAAAGGGCTGCCTCCCCTCTCTCTTCATGTTGTAATTCTTTTTAAGCCATGCAGAATTATTTGACTTGACCTTCCTTTCTTGCTATTATCTTGTCTATCCATTTCTTTTCCCTCCATGTAAGCTATGCGTACTTCCATGTCCTTTTGGTCCCACATCCTCTCAGTGACCCGGGCCATCTTGGGCATAATGACTCTGTCATAATCCTGCCACCCCGTTTCCTCATACCTCCTTTGTTCTTCCTTTATGGCATCCCTATATTGCCATAGTGCTTCACCCTGGCAGCTCCATTATTGTATTCAAAATATACCCCTGTTAAGCTTGTAGGCAGGGACCTCCTAAGTAAGGTAAATATGACCATTGCATTTACCGAGGAATACGTAGTATGCTCAACACCAGGCATTTACCATGCTAGGTTCTGCATGAGCTCTTTACGGTGACAGTGCCACAAGAGGAGTGATCTTACATCCAGATTTGTTTCTTTATGGGGTGACAGTTTTGTTAGGATGAGTACCAGGAATGAAGGATAATATTTTGCATGTACCAGCAGAGTTTCTGTTCAGGCCAGCTGTCCCCAGGAAAATTCCCCAGGCACGATCATTACATTAGATTTGAAAGCAGTGATCAAGAAAAAGGAAAAAGTAATTATGTTACGTACAGATGAGGAAGGGGACGAATGGTGCACAGTTTTGTGCATTGACCCAACACAGCCACTGAGGTATGTATCTGACACACAGCTGGGCGGGGGTGTTAAATACACAGGAGAAATGATTGTTTAAATGTGCATAACCTGTAAAATCATGATTCAACACAGAGAGGTACCCGACACAATGCGCATTGTCGCAATATTGACATCACACTTACTGGAGGATATGGAGAAGGTACCCTGAAGGCATCATGAAGTATGACACATACAATAGACTTAAAATTCAAACAAAAGATAAAGTCTGTCTGTGTTCAAAACCTATCCTTACCCTCACAACTACAATGTACCAATGTGTAGGGATGTCATAGTCAAGGGAAATAGTGTTCAACTTAAAGTTCTGAATATCTTCCAGCTCATAGCTTACTTTCAGCTCCCCTTCCCCAAGTACAAGAAAGTTCCATGAAAAAGTCTCAAAATGTACCATTTTCCAGTACAAGGCGGCACAGTTCTGAACCAATCCTCTGGGCTCCCTTCCCCAAGGTTCAAGTAACAAAATCCAGAGGGAAAAAGGGGTCTTGAGACTCCACTCTCAAGACAAAAAATGTGGTTCATGTAAGTGTCAGGGTTCCCTTCTCCAAGACTTCAATTCTGGCGTCTATACTTGGTATAGTCTTTCCAAAGGAAAATGTCTTAACAAAACACCAAGTCAACCTGACAATTTTTCTGGCCCACTTTGCCAGCTCGGGTGCAGTGGTTTCCTTCTGCTGTGGTTCTGAGTTGTTATGGTTTATCATGCAGGGCTTTCTGGTCTAGGTGCAGTTGATAGACCACATAGTCCCCCCATTACAGGTCATGCAACTAGGGGCCAAGGATTCCTTGCAACACACACACAGGTTTACTTGGCACTGGTTCCTGTGCACCCAGTCACCTTCACTTGGCTCCTCATGTTGGCCTATTGGCTTTGGGGATTATCTGACACTTCATTGGCTTCTCCTTATTAACTTTGTGGCCCTGCCACCATGCGTTCCTCAGCCCCTTTTTAAGCTGCTCCCTTGTCATACTGCATTCCCTTACAAAAAGTTAAATTTCTTCAAAAGTGCATTTTATTGTGCACATTTTTAAAGTTCTATTTTGTTCTGGATTCAATGTGCCCCTTTTTATTTCAATTTGTAAGTTTCCCGTTTGGTCGGTAATCAATGAGCCTTTTATTGGTCAAAATAAAATGTGTCTTTGGCAAGGAATTCAATGAGCATTTAATGGTTCAAAGTAAAGATTTTCTTTAGCCCGGTATTCAATGAGCATTTCATTGTTCAAAGTAAGGTTTCTCTTAGGTCAGTATTCAAAAACCACATTGTTGTTTCTGTACTGCAGACCGGAGTTCCTTTGCGGTCTTGTTGCAGCACCCTGGAGCCTCTCTGCCCTCCTGACACTCACTGGCCTTCTGTACATTACAGCGTGAGCCCCGCTCGCCCGCCTTGTACTTCTTTCTGCACACCGGTAGCGCCAGTGCCTCTGTCAGCACGCGGGCAACGTCCTCTCGGATCCGGCTTCATGGCAGGTCCTGCTGCTCTCTCAGGAGTCTGCAAGTTCCCAGGCTTGGGGAAGTCACACGGCCTACTTGCTTCAAGTCCTCCAAGACTGCTAGGTGTCTTGCCGGCGTCCTGGCTTGCGCTGCTCCAGTTCCACCACAGCTGCCTCGTCACATGTTGCTCCCACCTCGCTCTCCTTCTGTGTTCCTCTGGCTGCTTGATTTCCATTTATACACCTGCAGCGCCTTGACAGTCTGCAGGTGTACCTGACTCATTAGTCCTGCCTGAACATAATCAGAGGGACTAGCGTGACTCTTACAACTCTTAGTAGGCATCTTCCCCATCCCAGTAGCAAAGTGGTGAAAAGAGGTCATCTTGGAATTACCCAATTTAATTGTTTACTTTTGATCGTTTTACCCTTTTGACCTACTTATTTATGTACATTTAGCAATTTTGACCTTCTTACCTGAACATCATGAGGAGCTGAGGTTGCGGGGGTACATTTGCCAGCCCAACACAATCCCTGCATCATAAAACTGCATGTTAACAGTTACAAAATAATGGCTGCACTGTTTCCGCTGAGTACATATTCCCCTGCATCACAAATGAGAGTTTTAGCAGCAACAAAAATAATGGCAGAGCTGGGTCTGCTGAGCATATACGGGGCAAGATGAAACATAGACACCTCGAAATTGGCTGCATTTATTTACTTCATGTGCACCAAAGAGAAGAATTCAAAGGCAGCCTGGCTCAGAGCTGCAGTGCTGTGATTTGCAAAAACTTCAAATTGAAAAAGAAAATGTTCTGGGTTTAAGATGACCTTGCACCTTTGCTATTTCCATCTGTAAACATTACACAGTTTGGTTCCAGTAATACACAGCCATGCCCATCTATATTCAGGATGAACACCATCAAATGAGGGCCATTCCTCCCTGAACGGCATTGTTTTGTCAAGAAAAATCTGTGAAGAGCAGAGAAAGTCATTTCAGTCTGTACAGCCAGCGTTTACTCTTGCAACAAATTAACACAGGCAAAGCTCTTCAAAAGAAGCTCTCTCTCTCCCTTTGCCTGGTGGCATTTTCAAAGAACTCATTTCTTGAACATATTCCTGTGTACAGAAATTGACCAAAGCTCTGAAACCTTTCAGACAGCAAAATGTGAGGAAAACCGCATTCTGTTAAATGGACATAAAAATAAAATGAACCCATGTTACTTTGCCTTGCAGAGAAATGAAACGAAATGACTATGGAAGCTAAATGGGAAAGAATACTGTAAAATGCCCAGAAACACATCTGTACATTTGGGGAAGAAAATCTGCATAAATATAGGTATATTTCACAAAAAGAACTTCAACAGCCTATTTGTGGCAGGAATTCCTGTTAGACCAGTTTGGCTTAAAGGCCAAATTTCAAACCTCCCTGTGATTTTGATACTGCCAGGGCGGGGGCCCTGTTCTATAGACTGTTAGGTGTGATAATTACAGGGTGTCTCACACTGCATGGCAGAGAATCTCCCAAGAACAAAAGGGGATGTTAACCCATGTGTTTCCCTCAGAAGTGTGAAATCCCCTGCATTCAAACTGAAGGGCTTCAAAGGAGAATCCATGGCAACGTCTGGCAAGGTTGACCAGTGAAAGACATTTGGCAGGGGGTTGGACAGGCTGCCCACTTTGGGAACAAAGCCAGTCCATTTGATTTAAGAGACTTTTTATATTAAGACATTTATTTCAGTAATCTGAAAACGCAGTAATGTGAAATTATGATGGTTTTTAATGTAATTTTTGCACGATTGAAATGAGACTATGTGGGTTATCCTAGCATGTGGTGGACATAAATGGCATTAAAGGTGAATTTCTGAGGAAAGCATAAATGACACATATGTAAAATGTAATGTAAATATGCCCAACATTGATAGGCTTGTGTATAGCCACTTGTAGATTTTTAGGGGAGATGTTTTCCATAGAAATGGCAAAAGATTGCCAGAGGGACAAAACAGCATCGCACAAATGTGGGATTTGGAATGGCATACTCCTTGTAGAGTATGAGTTCTGCCCATCTGATTTTCAAGAGGATAAAAATTGTAAACATAAAGGTTTTGTTTCATAAGTGATTTTGGCAAAAGTAACGGTGGTATAACAAAGCACATCATAAAACACACAACCTAAAACTCATGTCACTTCCCTGGGTCCAATCTGCTTACAGGGAGGCGGAGACATCCACCACCTGACCTATCCTATCTTAGAGGTATGTCCCGTTATTTCCTCCCACATAGTAAAAATCCTCTGATGTAATCCTACCGATATAAGGAGGAGGCATGGGGAGATGCAGGACATTCAAAAATCCAACCTTCAACATCCAGAGATCCAGACATTCCACATTCACCCTGCAAGACTCCAGACTCCAGAGCCAGGCCAGGGGTAGCTGATCCATAACCAGGCAAAAACCTCCTATCCAGGCAGAACCACTATCCAGAACTAAATCTACAAAAATCCCACTAATTCAGGGAGAAAGGCTGCTGCCCCTTTTCAGAGAATCCAGTGACCAGACTTATCTTTGCCCGCTGTCCACTGTGACCAGACCCCAGTTGCCCTGCTGTTACCTTAAAGGAGAGCCTTGCCACTGCACAGTGACCAGACCCTTGTCCGGCTGTCCAGAGATCTGGTTAGATGTCCAAACTACCCAATTCAAGTGCTTTTCGTTAGTATCATCCTTCCCCAGTAACCAATAAGATGCATCCATTGCTCTGTTACATTGTATTATGTCCAACCTTGTAAAAATCCCATAAGTACCCTAGTAACTTCTAAAATTGTCAGGACCCTGTGTGTATCCTGACCTTAGAAGAATCTGTGTTAGTCTCCATGTGTTAGCGCAATTCTTTTCAAATCATTTAATTTTTTTCTGTAAGTCTTTAGTACTATTTTGAATAAATTAATCCATTTCCCATAGAGATGAACGTGACGTGAATAGGTTAACCTTGAAAATTAACCTCCTTGCGTACCGTGTCGTTCTTTAAATAACTAGCCACTAAAATATAGTTTCATTAGAATCAATAAATTTTCTAACAAAACTGAATTGCCTGTGAAAGTGTTTCCCGTTTAAAATTTGATTTTCCTTCCCTATAAAGAATCCCATACGGTCACCCATCACAGTCACCCTTTCACTTTAGTATCATACCTGTTATGTGCCTTGGTACCCATTCAGTGAAACCGATTTTTGATTCTGTCCGCTTAGCTCATTTCTGAAGCTGTTCGATTGTTTTAAACCCGTGATAACTAAGAAATTGCAATTTTGCCAAGTTTGATTCTTGCGGCACTGTTTTTCCTTCCCAAAGTCGATATTCTAACCTATATGCATGTTGTGTAGTGCCTTGCCTAGCAGCTTGTAAGTCTCCTTGCATCTTTAGTACAGTGACACAAATTCCTGTCTTGTTCATTCAGCCGCACATGTAAAATTACTGTTCACTAATTCCGAGTGCCATTTGGCTCAATTTCAAGGGTTTTCAATCCGATTTTGGCCTCCCATTCAGGGGTGGTAGGTCTGATTTTCAATCCTATTTTTGCCTAGCATACCTGACTCCTTGCTACTTCTCTCCACCCACACAAAGTTTGCTTAACAGGGTTTTGAGGGGGTCTTGCAGGGGGAATGCATACCAGTTGTCCCATTTAAAAGTTTTCCCAAAGGTGATTTGGTTTTCATTCATATTTGCATTACTGTGTCTGATGTCAGAAAGTTAAATTAAGTGTATCCTATCATTATGCTGTGTAATTATCACCACAATGGTGATTGCTGCCCCATATTGAATATGTTTGATTTTCATTTGAATTTTTAAAATATATAAATATTTCATTATTACACACCGGCCTGGTTCATGGTCCATTGCGACACGGGGTGTACGTCAAGGGGGGTGTGAGACGGGTTGGCTGCCTTCTCAAACAGAATCTGAATTTTATAAACTTGAAAGGGTATTCATTGCGCCCCACATCATTGGCCAGTAGAAAGAGTCCTGATCTGGAGTGTGCCGTGTCTTTAAATCTGTGACAGCTCCATCCTTAACAGTGGAGGCGGGGGACAAAAATAATATCCTAATCTCCTTGTGCTGTGGTACAATTTCCCTTGTGTGTCCGGGGTGGGGTTGGGGGTCTAGGGGAAGGTATTATGTTTGTTATTCTTTGTATGTTGTGTCGCATATCAAAGCCCAATAAAACACATTTAAAAAAAAATGCTTTGGCCCCCGTTTTCAATATACGGTCAAAACCGGAACCCAAGCAGTTTTACTGTGGGCAATCTGCCCTCGAACAAAACGTTTGTGGGCAGATCATATTCATCCGTAATCTTCACTGTTCTCGATGGTCTCTTCTTCGTCCCAGTACTATCAAGTGTTATATGTGGAAGATTGAGTGGAATTGGCTTATAATAGTCCATATAGGTTGCAGAAAGGTTATGTTGGTTGTCATTAGGAGTGGGGGGATAACATGTCTTGCCCAAGGGCACCCCACTCCCAATCCTCAAGTACCCTCCACCCAGGTGATCCTCCCTCGCTTCTCCGCCCTGAGGGGGTCTAAAAGTAATAGCCTATACCTGGTCACCTGCGTAGAGGATTCAAGGGGAGTAGGAGTGAGAATACGCTCAGGTTTTGCACACTACCCAGTAACTCATGGACTAGTAACCCCCATGATGTAGGATTATTGAAGATCCTAGGCCTTTCGTATCAAGCTGAAACAGGGCGCAGTGTTACACAGGGTACAACATTATCCCCTATCATGAGAGGCTGATGAAGGGATTTATAACACCATTGTAGCATTATGGTAACAATGCATAATACAGCCACCAGAGTCCCAATGCAACACAACCATAGGTTCAAGATGGAGGATGGTACAGGGCCTATGCCCTTTGAATAACATTTTAGTGACAGAATTCCCAGTAGTCCTGAATAATGCTACAATCCTCTGCAACATACTGTGAGTAATCTGAGGGTATTCTCACTCCTAAATCCCCTGGATACTCTTCTCAGGTGACCAGGGAAAGGCCATTGCTTTTGTATCCGGACCCTCGGGATGGAAAAGCGAGGGAGGATAACCTGGGTGGAGGGTCATTGCAGTTTGGTAGTGGGGTAACCAATGGCGAGACTTTGGGTTCCCCTTTTCCCTAATTATGACCAACCTAACCCTCGCCCAACCATTATGGGTTATTGCAGGACCTCTCCCTTCATTTCCGCACATTAAACACTTGAAAGTACTTGGGCGAGGAAGAGGAGAATAAGAGTAAAGAACACTATACCTTCATTTTACCACTCTGGTACTGAGACCAGGAAGATGCCTGCAAAGTATGGTGAGAGCCAGCAATGCCTCCTTAATCATGGTCATTAGACATCCACACTTGCAGCCTTCAAGAGGCTGCAGGTGTACAAAGGGAGACCATTAAAGAGAGAGAAGGAGCAACAGGGAGGCCTGTGTAGGAGAGACCAGAGAACTCTTTCCGTTAGGAGGCAACCGTGGTGGGACCTGAAGTGTGATCAGGACGCCGACTGACATTTCCGAGGTGTGAGAGCCTCTGTGACCAATATTGAGCAGCTGGGAGCTGCAAACAAGCAAAGGAGAGAGAGAGGACACTGTACGCGCCCATCCAGAGGCAACAGGGTTGCCAGCACATGCAGAAGTCAAACCATCATGCGAGCAGGGTTCGCAGAGGTCAGAGCACCAGCCTGGGAAGCCAGAGAAAGCAGCAAGAGCGACTGGAGCAAGACACAGCAGACCAGTGAATGTTGGAGAAAGACACTTGGAAACCAGGGCGCTCTGGGCAGGCTGCGTGCAAGGCTGAGTGCAACAAATGAAGCACTGTATGAATTAAAGCTTCAAATCAAGATGAGTTACATATTGAATACCGACATGAATGGAGGTTTTTAAATAGGGCTACACTATAAAAAGAAATTGAATATCGAACTGAATGGAAGTTGAAAACAGCAGTAAAACTATACATACTGAATACAGAATACTGAATGAAACTTAAGCAATGCATATTGGATGCTGAACTGAATGGACGTTTTAAAACAATGCTATGCAAAGCAGATTGAATAATTAAAACCATATAGAATATTGAGAGGAAATATAAACTTTATAAGCAAATCAAATGGCTAATAAAGACTAAACAGGAAAATGTTCATATGAAAGCAACCTATGGGGAAGGAAACAAGTATCAAAGAGTGCAACCATAGGTGGGGCATGAACTAGACCACCACCAAGTGAACTTTATGAGTAAATGCAACGTGGCAAGGCCAAAGACTAGCAAGAGGTGTGTGACACGTTATGGCAGAGCCAAGAGGCTAATCAGGAGAAGCTAGAGGAGTGCAAATATTGAACAGAAAGCCAAAAGGCCAACTAGGAGACGCTGAAGGAACAAGACCTTTTACACAGGGGCAAATGCAGAGGAAGCTGTGTGGGCTGAACAGCCAAGGGGCCCTGGTTATGCGATCTATGATGGGTGGACCGTGTGGTCTGACAACTACTCCTAAACCAGTGAGCCCTGCATTGTGACGATAAAGACATGGTGAAAACAACCAAGAAAGAGCGTTGCAGGTGAACTGGTGAGGCAAACCAGAAGGAGGGTCAAGTTGACCCAGTGTTAAGCTGAACTTTAAAAGACTGAATTACACATTGGTTTCTACGTTGAAGGGAACCCTGAGACTTGATGAATTACTCAAGACTTTTTTTGTTTAAACTGTGTTACATTGAACTTTGAAAAGGGAGCCCTGAGGAGTTTGTGGAACTATTTGAACTTGAACAAGGTAATAAATCTGAAGACTGTTTGTGGAACAATCTTGAACTTGGGGAAGGGGAGACGAAGAATAAGCTGAGAGCTGGAACAAGCTCAGACTTTCTGTTAATCACCACTTCTTTGATTATTGACATCCCTACACACTGTTTAGCTTTACTTGTGAGGGCAAGTATAGGTTATGGACACAGACAGACTTTTAAGTTGAACTCTTTGACTCAGACTTTCCTTAGTTTCGTTAATGTGGGAAGTCCCACTTTAGCATAGGGCTAGTTAGGCCTTCTACCATCCTGGCATTTAAGTTAATAAATGTATTTTGTTTGAACTTTAAGTCTGTTGTCTGTGTATTGCTTCATGATGCCTTCACAATACCCATTGAAGTGACGCACTTTACTGTCATTGATCTCAAGAATGCACTCTTCTCATTCCGCTACACTCAGATTCTCACCATCTCACAGTGTTTTCTTACCGTGGTGGCAGAGATTCCAGGACACAAGATTACCTCAGGGGTACTGTGAGTCCCTGAATATTTTCAACAGAGTACTACAAATGGATTTAGGTAAAAAACAGGTACCAAGCACAATTATTCAATATGTAGACAACCTTTTGGTCTACAGTGCTACAGAAGAACAGTGTAGGACAGACTCAGTGAAACTTAACATTACAGGACAGACTCAGTGAAACCTTTAACATTACTTTCAGAAAAGGGGTACAAAGTAGACCAAAGGAAAATGCAGTATTGCCAGAAAGTGGAAGTAAGCCTAAGCCAAATAATACACTCAGTAGGAAGGAGAGTAACACCAGAAAAAGTACCAGCTGTATAACACACACCACAGCCGACCACTGTCAAGGAGATGTTGCAGTTATTAGGACTATGTAATTATTACAGGTCATGCATGTTTTACTATTACAGCTATCTCAAGCCCTCGTTTGCAAGAGCTAAACAATGCACAGAAAGTGAAGGGAGTGAATACTTGGACGGGAGAAATTATTGCATTCTTTCTTGAACTTAAAAATGCGATCAGCAATGCCCCAGTGTTAGCAAAACCAGATTATGTAAAGCAATTATTCCTTTTTTCACATTCTAACGGTCAAGTAATGATGGCCATTCTCACAGAGCAGATATCCCTGGGACACAAGCCCCTAGCTTACTACAGTGGACTTTTAGATCCAGTAATGCAGGGTGATTTCCAATGCAGCAGCTACTTTCACAATACAAAAATCCTCTATGATCATGGTGGGATGCCCAGTGACATTTTATGTCGAACACATAGTGTTCTCCATTTTAGAAAGATCCAAATCAACTCTCACCACACATAGTGTCTGGCTATGAGACCATTTTGTCCAACTCTTCCATTCACATTGTCAGATGCCGCCAAGTGAATCCAGCCACTTTCATTGCAGTACCTGCACAGCGAGCTGAGGTAGAGCACAATTGCATAACATATGAAGGTCCTGAAGATGACACAACCCAGGTTAGGGAGCATGTACTTGAGGAGGGGGAAGTGCTCTTTGTTGATGGATCATCGACGATTGATTAGGCGACAGAACAAAGTCACACTGTTGCAGCAGTAGTTAGGCTTTTAGATGGGGAATGCAAGGTCGCAGACAGCAGAACTCATAACACCTATGGAAGAATTAGAAATTACTATTTATTTTGACTTAGCATACATCACTTCCACTGTGAATTCAGGATTGTTCAGATGGCGCAGACAAGGGTTCAAAAATCAGATGGAACATGCATACAACATGCAGCATTGTTAGCAAAATTAATGTATGCATGGAGGTACCCCTCAATGGTTGCCATGGTAAAATGCCCTGTCCAAACGAGTAATGCAGACCTAGTTGCTTATGGTAATGATGGAGCAGACAAAGTAACAAAAGAAGCAGTGTACTTAAGAATACCAAATATCACAGCATTCCCTGACATAGCAGTCTTGCAGTTGCAGCTGCCAGATCCTTCCTCGCAGTTTCCCTGACACAGATTATTGAACTACAGCGACAAGCTCCACAAAAGGAGGAGGATTTGTTGGTCAAAAAAAGATGTTCTATTTCACTGACAGACCTGATTTGGAGACAAAATAGTGTAGGTAAAGTAGTAATGCCTCAGGAATTTCTTACAGTTGCCTTTGAGCAATTTCACTATCCTACACATATTTCTAAGCAATACATTGCAGCAGACATTCAGGAGGACTGATTTGTCCCCAATCATCAGGAACATGTGGACAGGTTTGTAGCAAACTGTACCACCTGCCACCTTTTCAGTACATGCCATACCCTTAGAACATTACGGGGAACATTGTCCCACCCCTCAGGGCCATTTGGAGAGCTTCACATCAACTTGTTCACATGGTAGCCAGGTGCATTATCTATCATTATTTGATGGTTGTAGTATGCCCATTCTCTCATTGGTTTGAAGTAGGACCCTGTGACCACCCTGATTGTATTGTATTTTATTGTAGTCATCATGTATATAGCACCATTTCCCCATTTGTGTAGCATCAATGCCCTTTTTGATTGGAATGCCCTAAGGGACCAAAGTCCAGGTGTGGGAATCTCTAAGAGTTTAGTTTAACATTGCATGTGTGCATTCTGCCAGGATTAAAACTTAGGAGGGCTGGCTATGCTCAAGTAAGCAACCCAGAGGTCAGATACGTGGGTGGATGCTATTAGTGGTAGAGGAAGATTGCTAGTGCAGGAGACTTGATGTGTGCTGTGAGGTGACTGAAATGTGAAGCGGACAACTTTGTGGAGATTTTTCAAAAGGTGCCATTTTATTAAACTCAAAGGGGTTTTTGATAAACACCTCGCTATCCCTAACCTAGCAAAGATTTCCATACCTATAAAATAAGCTAAAGGAAACACTCTAACAAAACGATTCTGTCTATCATACTTATAAACTTATACAGGTTATTCTGCGCTCTTTCTCCTCCCCTACTTCCTTCTCCCCCTGTGGTGTTCCCCAGGGCTCCAACCTCTCCCCCTGGTTCTTTAACACTGACCTTGCTCCGCTGGAACTCATCAATTCCACCTTCTCACCTAACTTCCAGTGCCAGGCAGACAATACAAAACTCTTCCTAAAACTTCCTTCTGACCCTCTTACTTCTTCAATCACCCCAGACTGCCCATCTGCCATCCAGTTCTGATGCACTTCCACCAATATCTTCCTCAATGCCAGTAAGACTGTGATCCTTCCCATTGTGACCCCTGCTCCCTCTTTCTTATTGTCACTCTGCCCATCCTCTATGGGATCTCCCCCTTCTCCTTCATCTGAAGCCAGAAACCTTGGCGTCAATCTTCAACTCCTCTCACTCTTTCCTCCCTCACATTCAGGACATTGCCAAGAAGTCCCACTTTCAACTCTTCCTTCTCAAAGGAATTCTCCCTTATCTCATTTTCCCCAGAAGCTCAATGTTACCAGAGCGCTGGTTCTCTCCAGGCTGGACTAATACAATAGCCTTCTCTCAAATCTACCTTCTTCCTCCCTAAGACCCCGCCAGCTAATCTAGAGGTGGGCAGCAAGACTAATCCTTGGCCTCAAGCCCAGGGACTGCATCTCTCCTGCCCTAAAAACTTGTACTCTTAACTAGCTCCCGGTTGCTGCAAGGGTCAAGTTCAAATCCCTCTGCATCACCCATAAGGCTGGGACCAGAGACCATGTCTGCAACTTGCTCTTCCAAAATACTCTTCTTCGAGAACTCTACACTCGTCTGGTACCAACTCTCTGTGTCTGTGTGTCAAGTGTTTCGCTAAACAGAGGGTCCGTAGCCAATCTCTTTCCTCAGCTGGCTCCCTCTTATGCAACAGCCTCCCCCTCCTTCTTTATCTTGAACCAGATCACCTCAAATTCTGGAAGCTGATTAAGAATTTCCATTTCACCTCCTCCTTCCCTTCTTCCTTCCTCTGCTAATTTCACAGCTGCTGAGATTGGTAACCATGGCTCGTATGTGTCCTTCTTGGTCCTGGCCTCCCACACCCAATCACCGTCAGCCGCCACCCACCCACAGCACTTGCCTTGGCACTCCCTGGCCTTTGCCACTGTAAGCCTGCACTTACCTTATTTATTCAGCTGAATGCTCATCAGCACTTCCTACACTTTGCACTTACACCTGCTGCTCTCTCACTAGCACTGACACTCTAGCACTTCGCCCTCTCTCCTCTTCCCCTTCCTCTCTCTGAACGTGCACGCTCTGAATGATCACAAGGCCTAGTAGTTTGGTATTCACCTTACAGTGTACTCATTGTTTTCCATTCCATGTTACCTCCCTTTGCCTTGTGGGTGCTATGAAACACAATTTACTTGCTGTATAAGCACCAAACAAATGCACAACAACAAAATAAATACATACAATAAACCTAGCAAGGAAATGCATGGCAATTTTAACAGAACAAATGATGAACATGGTCTGTAAAACCTGGTAATTATTCCACCTTTCAATCTAGATTAATTCTCCTGCCCCTGATGCAATCAGGATCTTAGTCAATAGTTCAAAAGGATAAGGAAATCTGGTAGTATTACAAATTTAAAATAAAACTCCTATTTCGTGATAAGTCTCCCCCTTGTGATTAACTAACTTTTCACAAATATTCTGCAAGTCTTCTGTTTCTCCACTGATAGTAGAGCGGTCCACTCAACTACCTAACAAGCAGGTATAGTTACACAGTGTATAAATGTCAACAAAAAGACTTCTGTCAGGATAATTCTGCAACTGTTCACAATGCACTATCAGCAGCAATGGTGATTAGAGAAGATAATTCCACAATAATTAATCATGAGCTTTGGTAGTCTTGTAATTTATATTTCAACACTTTTGGTAATACCACAGTACTTTAAAGAGTTCTGCCTCGTCTACTCACCTTCCAGGCCTACACTACAAAAAGTCCTTTGCCCTGGTGTACTCTCCTGCCAGGATAATGCAAAACTACTACCACTACTACAATTACTTCTGTGGCATAGTTCTGCTTTGTACAACTTGTAAAGTCTTAGACTTTCCACAACTTCAGTGTTCACTACTTCTTCTGGGAAAAAATGAGGCACATTAGTGCTGTTTGTTCCACCCTTGTGATTGCCACATGCAATGCAGGTTATTCTCCTCTCCTACTGAACATCTTCTATCAGAAGGGTAGTCTTCATGCCACTCTTGCTCTCCCACTCTGGTTTTAATTAAGTGCTGATACTGAGTTTCTTCCACTCCTGCTCTGAATTAGCACAGACAATGCTTATTCCGGTCACTTATTTATATTGCCTCTATTTCTCTTTAACCATAGGGTTCATATCGAGTTAGCTGCTTGACTTCCCACTTTTGGATTTCACAAAATTGGTTCTCTCCAACTAAATTCACTCTCTCCTTCTTTTGGCAATAGCTGTTGGTTTTGTTTTTTTCAAAATATTGCCCGTGGATGTTGTTGGCAATTATTCTGACTTGTAAATTCACAATGGTTCTGCCACTTCCTTCCCTTCGTATCAAAATGACATTCAGCATAAATATCTTTTAACTTTTTGCCAGGTCGATTCGCACAGTATTTACTTTTCTGACACTTAGCTTCTTTCACATTAGTTCGGTATTCAAAAGGCCTGCATTCGGCTAGCGGGCGGTTACAGAGTGCTCCGGGGTTCACAGTATCCAAGTGAACTCACCAGGTTTAGCTTGCGCGTCTGCTTGCTCCACTGCCATTGGGCTCCCTGCTTCTTCTGCTTGTGGTGGACTGGGAAAATGCCTTGCTTTGTTTTCTTCTTTCCGCGCTTTCCAACTTTGGAGCATTCCTTGCTCCTTTGGTGTTCAGGTGCTGGACTGCCACCCAAGCTTGTTCTGCTTTGGGGAGAGTGTTCCAACATCATGCTTCCAGCTGCACGATCTCTGCAAACATGATCCTCAGGGAGTAAGCTTTTACATAAAATGCTTCCCGCTGCACAACATCTGTAAACAGAGTTTCTGAAGGGTGCGACCCTTGCAGAACCGGCATCTGTACAGGAACAGTCGGCTGTTCTGGCTTCTCTGCTTCCCTTCAGCTGCAATCTTGCTGTGGAGTGATGGCGGACACTCCACCTTCTACTACGGCTATTTCTGGCCATGACCGGCACCTGAGGGGGTCTTTTATACCTCTCAGCCTCCTTCAGGTGTGGGTCATTAACATTAATTAACTGCAACCTGTAGTACAAAGCCTCTGCATCCCTCTTCTTCTTCTCAGTACTTTTGGCATTGTGGGACTTGAAGTCACCAATGTTCATTTCACTACTTTTTAGAGTTTCAACTTCACAATAAGCCATTAGGATAGTGGGATCTCAGGGTTGTTTTGTGAATATTGAAGGGGTTTTCCCATTCTTCCTAACCTGCTCCCTCCACCATGTGATCCTCCTGCAGAACAACACCCACAGGGTCAGGATCAGGGAGTTTCTGCCTTTCCCTGCCCACATGAGAAAGGTCCCAGATCAGGTTTTCTGGGGGAATCATCTCTGATTCATCATAGTGCCCAGCTAGACCGAAAAGTTTTGTTGGTTGTTGCTGCATACTAACGGCAGTGGTGTTGAGGCATGTCAGGGGTTTCGGTGCAGATGGCTGTGAATGCAACTAGACCACATTGGTCATAGCCATAGCTGCATTCTAGACTGCATGGATGGGGGCCCTGCCTGCTGCATATTTACACCTATGTGGTGCAATTTGTACATACCTTAAACTCGGATGGAATTCATCTTTGATGTCGCTTTCCTAGGTACAAAGCGATTGGCTGGTCTCACAAACTGAGAACTCCCTAGATTTGAGAACTTGAGCAGTGGGAAGGATGCCTAAGTCTGAGGAACAGCAGCAAGTGGAGAAACACCCAAGTTTGAGGCACAACAGCTAATAGAGAACCACCCAGACCCGAGACACTAGAGCAGTGGGAGAAACGCCCAAGTCCGAGACAAAGAAGTGAATGCTGAACAACCCTGATTTGAGACAATTGAGCAGTGGACAATGGCCCACGTTTGAGACACCGTATTGGATGGAAAGAAGCCTAAAATGTGAGGACAGTTGAGAAGTTGGACACAGGCCTAAGATTTAGGCACAGCATTGGATGGAAAGAGGCTTAAAACATGAGGTACAGCATTGAAAGGTGAACCACCTAGATTTGAGAACCTTGAGCAGTGGGAGATCCATCTAATTTTGAGAGTGAACAGTACATGCAGAGACACCTACAGTTGGGATACCTAAGCAGTGGGAGAAAACACCTAAATTTAGATTCAACAGTACATGAAGCATGAAGAGACACCCAAACTTGAGACACCTCAGCAGTCGGGGGAAAATTCCTAAATGTGGGATTCAACAGTACATGCAGAGACACCTAAGAGACACCTGAGCAGTGGGAGAAAACACCCAAATCCGAGACTTCATAGTACATGCATAAATGCCTAAACTTGGGACACGTAAGCAGTGGGACACAACACCCAAACTGAAACTCAACAGTACATGCATGAACTGCCAACTTTGGGTCACCTGAGCGGTGGGAGAAACACTTACATTTGAGACTCAGCAGCACATGGTGAGATGCATAAGTTTGAGATACCTAAGCAGCTGGAGAAAATGCCTAAATTGAGATTCAAAAATACCTGCATATACCTCCAACTTTGGGACGCCTGAGCAGTGGGAGAAAATGCCTATATTTGTGATACCTAAGCAGTTGGAGAACACATCTATATTGAGCTTCAGTAAAAAAAAATGTTGTTAAAGGGGCGTTATGGTTCCAAGTAAAACCGAAAGCCCCCTGAATTTCGCTAGTTATGGTAAACTCAGCAACCATAACTCGCGCCACCACCGTGCATTGCTAAGACTAACACCCAGGACATCAGAGATGACATCACATGTGCATGTACTTTTCATGAAAAGTTTGTACAAGGGATTCGTATTATAATGTTGACAAAAAAAGTGTCAAGGATTATTGGAATGGATGTCATAAGCTATGTACTGCATTAAGCAATGCATTGATATAAATAGCATTCTATCATGTGAAGTTCTTTACAGTATAATAAGTTACTCATGTATAAACATAAGAATTGTGTGCAGCATACATGATGGAGGTGCAATAATCATAATCTTCCCATGTTCAATAGTGAAATGATAAATGCTTTCTTATTAGAGTTTTGTGTACTGTGCAACATGTAATAAGTAGCTAATGAAACCCACTTTCTATATAATTTCATTATTACATACAAAACACAAAGACACAACAACACATACAAATATGAGTATATACATGGAAAGTGAAGTATGCAAAAAAGCAGCAGTAGAACCAAAAAGTGTTCATAACCTACCTGATCATCTTTATGCACAGAAATGATTGTTATGCTTCAAGCCTATACCTCCCTATGTATAACTATCACATGATGTGACTGCACCCTAAAGAAAGTAATGTGAATACAAATATGAGCATATCCAGAGAAAGTACAGTGATAAAAAAACAGCAGAACAATACGAAAGTGTTGATAACCTTACTGATTGTCTTCATACCCAGAAAGCACTGCTATCTTTCAAGTGTGTATTATCCCTATGTATATGTTTCATATACTATGAGTGAACCCCAAATGAATTACTGTAAGAACATATTTGAAGTATTAGTCTACAAATATAGTACTTTTTGATTATTTTGTTCCTAGGTATTACTGGCTAAGATATATCACTAAAGGAAAAAAGAAGGAGCCAGACATGTGATGTCATCAGTGATGTCATTAATGACATTTGTGATGCCATCGTTGATGTCCTGGGTGTTAGTCTTAGCAATGCACGGTGGTGGCATGTGGTTGCTTAGCTTACCATAACTAGCGAATTTCAGGGTTTTTTCAGTTTTACTTGGAACCATAGCGTCCCTTTAACAAAGTTTTTTTACTGAATTTCATAGGTTTTTAATAGCGCAACTTAACCATAACCTCCCTTTATAAAAGTTATTTACTGAATATACATATACATAGTGTGCATTTGATAGATGTTTACTAAGATTCCCTTACTTTATATACGTGTAACATAGAATATACTGAACCCCTTGCTAGTGATTTTGATGTCCACGGACTGTGCATATGTCTGAGGATGGACGCGGACAACATCAACACTACCCAAAAACTCAGGGGGTATCTTAGAATTTTCTATCATGCCATATAAACACTGAACAAGTTCAAAAAGCAGCATATAAACACATTATATGTAATAATAAATAAGAAGAGAAACTTATATATGTAACACATCAAACTCCATTTAAATAGCACATGTACTAAAATGGAATATACCGAAACAAGAAAGATATGTCTCCAACATAATTACCTCACAGAAACTGCACAGCAAGAAGCAACAGTAGACCTACACAACAGTAACAACAAAACTTACCAGAAACTAGTAAGTAAACTTCATTTTTCTTATATATTTCTAAACTTTCTGTATTAAGTACACTAAAAGTATTATATTTTTTGTACACAGAAATGTCCAATACTTTGGAATGGCTTGAAGAACATTTCCCACATGAGGAAATGACTATAGACAGTGATGCTAATGGTAGACACTTCTCTATATTAGCCAATTAATAACCATTACTTTATGTGCACTTAACATATTTTTTTTAACAGACCTTACAAACATTGAAAATAATATAGCAAAAGAGACATTAGAAAATGCTCTGCAGTGCATGGAACAAAAAATGGATATGCTTATGGAAAATTTCAATCTTTTAAAACATTTGGTGGAGGACCACATACAAGAAAAAAATAAATATCATTGTCCCACATGCACCTCTTCCCCTCTCTATGTCCCAGTCAACTATCCCCAAACCCTCAGTACCTAGAAAAACACTATGATGAGACTTCCATCCCTTCATCCCCTCCCATCCATCCTCTCCAAACCCCTAATTACCCTGCATTTGTGTCAGTTTCTGCTTCCCCCTCTCTTTCATTCATTTTATATTTGTATGTAATAAAAACAATATTATGTGTGTTTTAATTCATTCCTTTGTGTCTTTTTTTTTTAAAAAGGCAGTTGGGGTGTCTGCGGACAGCGCTGGTGTCCGGAATGTCCACAATTAACCAAAATGGGGGTGTCCTAAGGACACTATACCTGTCCGTACTGTCCGCAAGCAAGATGGAACTGTTCTTAGAACACATTCAGTGTCCGGAATGTCCACAATTAACCAAAATGGGGGTGTCCTAAGGACACTACACCTGTCCGTACTGTCCGCAAGCAAGATGGAACTGTTCTTAGAACACACTCGGTGTCTGGAATGTCCGCAATTAACCAAAATGGAGGTGTCCTAAGGACACTATACCTGTCTGTACTGTCCGCAAGAAAGATGGAATTGTTCTTAGAACACATTCGGTGTCCGGAATGTCCACAATTAATCAAAATGGAGGTGTCCTAAGGACACTATACCTGCCCGTACTGTCCATAGAACATCTACGCACATACGCACCACACCCATAGTTCCTACGAACATCGCGCCTGTCCGTAACTGTCCGTGTCACGTGTGTCACACTTTTAATTAATTTGAGGACCCCAACACTGTCTGTAGAACACCCGCGCGCATGCTCACGACCGTTCCTGCGTGTTTGGTGTCCCCTTTCGCTGACGTGTTCGCGATAACATCATGTGACCGCACCCACGCCGAGTGTGTGTCCTGATTTGCGGACACTGTCCGGGTGCCCGAACATTTTTAAAGTACTTTTCTGGACAATCCAAAGTATTTTACAGTCAAAATTCACCATTGCACATGTCCCAGACAATGTCCCTGGTGTTATACACACTTTTTGTAATTATTTTAGCCATTTTGGGGTGTATCATCCGCGGATGTGGTGGCTGTCCACGGAGCACCCACCTACACCCCTATAAAAGGCCACACCCTAGAGCTCATCTTCATTCTGTCTTTCTACTATTGAAGATTGACCTGCTTTTGCTGCCTTTGCAGCTCTTGCTGCGATTGCTTCATCAAACCTGATGGCATCCATGGCTGCTGCTGCTCCTGTTGGTGCTACTTCTGCCTCAGCACCACCCCCAACCCCTCCATCAACACCTCCACACGGGCCTGCAGAGGTGAACAGGCATGAGGATGTAGAGGAGGAGGATGAAGAGGATGAAGAAGATGAGGTAGTGGAAGTCTCTATTACCAGCACTCGCAGTGAGTCTTGGGTGTGGCGGTTGTTTACCACTCTTGGTGGAGTGCCAAAAGCACGTGCAAATAAGGTCACCTGCAATCAGTGCCACATAGTGCTGAGTCGTGGGAGGCCTGTTTCGTGCAGCTCTGTTACGACATCAATGAAGCGAGACCTAAACTCTTCCACGGTGGGGCTATTTGCAAGGTTGTACCTTGTGATAAACATAGAAATTTTAGTTCTTCTACAACATCCTCTGTTTCCGCTCCTGTCACCACAAGAGACACTCCTGTGGGACAGCGCATCCCTCCAGCTGCCTCACAGGCCATTCATGATGCTGTTGACCCTTACCTTTTGAGGGTCGCAATATTGTGTATGTACTGTGATACAGTACTCTGCAGGGGGGAGAATCTTCCCAGTGCTTTCGAGAATGCGGTCACGGAGCATGACAAGGTCTGCTACCTACCTAAATAAGGCCTACCCTATATCTTCCTCTCTCCATCTGCCCTTTCTTATCCCCATTGTTGGTGTCCCTTTCTTACCCTCCTTTACCCTCCTTTCCTTGTGTGCCAAAGCCGCCTTTCACAGTTTAAAAATAGAAGGGCAAATAAATGGAGCAGGGCCCTGTGCTTTTTTTAGAAGTCTGCGGACAGTTCACAGACATATAACATTTTGGGGTGCTGCCCTATCAAAACCATTGCACTTTTCTCTGGGAGGAAGCGGTGGCTCTGAAAAGAGCCTTCTGGTGTTTGTTTATGTGTTTGAAAAACTTGAAATGGTGAACACCTACTGCAAAATGGATTGCTGAAATTCCAAAAAAGGTTGAAATGCATTTTGTATATTTCTCAGAAAAATCTAATTGCCAGCATAAGTAAGATGGTCTCCATCTCTGTGAAAAATGTATGAGCTACAAAACATAATATTTTCATTGTGAAAAGAGGACATGCCAACATCTCTTAAAAAGGCACAAACAGCCTTATTGACATCAGTACCCATTTTCAAAATATCTCAGCTACACAATTACTACAAAAAGTGCAAGAAAAAGATGAGGTTTTACAATCAAGCATTTGCAAATCTGTTGCAAACATGCGTGGTACTAAAGAGTGCTGGTTCCGATGTCACAGAGATGTACGTTGTATGATAACAAACCTTGGGCCACCCACTTGGCTTGTTACATTAAGTTGTGCAGAATATGCATGGGAAGATTTACAAGATTTCCTACGCATATCAAACAAAAACAAAACAAACATAGATATACTAACACCTGGAGAACTTTGCTCTCTAGATCCTGTTAATGTTTCAAGATATTTCCATCATCGCTTCATTGCTATGCTACACTTTATTTGTAATAAAACTGTTTCTCCCTTAGGAGAAGTGAACACTTCTTTTGGAGAAAAGAATACCAAGCCAGAGGAACACCACATATCCACATGCTTTTATGGATTAAAGCTGCTCCTGAGTTTGTTCAAAACAGTGATGCCACTGTTTTACAGTTTATCGAAAAATATGTCACTTGTGAAATTCCTTCAGAAGCAACAAATAGTGATCTTCATGCACACATTTTACAATTGCAAAGATAAAAATGTGGGAAATATTGTCATTGCAAATACAGAAACAAAGGGAAATACTACACCAAATGCCACTTTAGTTTCCCTAGACCAGTTACAGCAACAAGTCAAGTAAACAAATGTGTTAAAGGTAAATCACCTAAGAACACATATTATATAAAAAGAACAGAAGAAGCAAAATATATCAATGATTACAATGCAATCATTGCCCTCTTATGGAATGCAAACATAGATGTGCAGTATATTGCAGACAATTCCACTGCCGATGCACAATATGTTACAGACTACTTAAACAAAGCAGAGAAAACAGAGCTTCACGACCTCTGGGATGACCTATCATCAGACAAAACACTGTCTCAGAAATTGTACAGTTTAGACATAAAAATGCTCTCTAATAGAGATTGTGCCTCCTATGAAGCTGCAGACCGTTTAACCGGTACTTCTTTGTATGGAAAATCTGAAAATTTAGTATGGCTAAGTCTTGGTCTTGCTAAATCTAGAAAAAGAGTTCTCAAATCATACAACAACATAGAAACAATAGCCAAAAATGATCCCAACAGCCAAGACATTTTGAAAAACAATTTACTAGACACATACTACCCAAACAGGAGTACCACTTTGGAAACCATGTGTCTATACCACATAGCCCAAAACTTTGCATAAATAAATAATATAAAACCAGATGAAAACAAAGGTAGATACGAGTGACAAATTGTGAAGGCAGCTTAGTTAAACTTACCAAATGAAGCTTAATTAATCATATCAAATTGTCATTAAAACTCCTCAACATAAAGAACCATATTACATGTCCCTGATACAACTTTTTAAACCATGGAGAAAAGAAGAAGAGTTACTAGATATCTATGACTCCTTTGAAGAAGCTTTCAAAGCAACTGAACGCACTATAACCAATGTAAACTTTACACAGTACAAAACAATGTTGCACAATGAACAGCAAATCGAAGAAGAACTCCAGGCCCAACTAGATAAGGACACTACAGACAGTAGTCAACGTTCCGTAACAGGAAGTCAAGAACCACTGGGACAGCCACTAATAGCAAATGAGGCAGAATTAGCTATGACGGAAGTAGAAGACGCCATGTGTCACTATGAAGAAGATATAGAAGACTTAACTGTACTGCAATCAAAACTGAACAATGAGCAGCGTAATATTTTTCAAGAAGTAACAAAAGAAATTGCACATGGTGTACAACATGAAAATAAAGAATGTACCTGCCAAAATTACAAACCTATACTACTATACGTCAGTGGTCAAGCTGGTTTAGGCAAAACATTCTTAATCAAAATGATCAGTAAGTTCCTTCAACAATTGACAAACATCAAACTCTCAGCTGTTGTAACTGCCCCCACAGGTTTAGCTGCTTACAATGTAGGCGGTGCCACTTTACACCGATTACTACTCCTTCCAGTAGAACACTAAAACAAATTAGAATATTACAAACTTTCTAAAGAAGCTGCAATGGAACTATGCACAGTGGTAAAACAAATGAAAATGCTACTAATAGATGAAGTGAGCATGGTCTCCAACCTAATGTTGGCTTTGATTCACCTCAGATTACAAGAAGTACTCAGAACAAACTACGAAGAGCTCTTTGGAGTAAAACACATTATTGTTTTTGGAGATCTTCTTCAATTGACACCAGTGAAAGGTGAACCTATTTTTAAAACCTTAGGACACAAACTCTGATGTAAAACTTTGGCAGCATAGGAAATTTGAACCTTTGGCAACATTTCCAATACAGAGTATTAACAGAAAACATGCACCAGTCTGCAGACCTCACATACGCCAACATTTTAAAACGTATTAGAGTTGGTGTACTACCTCAAGCAGCAAAATCAATATTAAAAACCTGGCACATCCATGCACTGTATGGCCATAACTCATGTGCTAATGATATCATGGAAAAATGAGCACACAAAAATGTCAATTGTATGTCCTTGATGCCAACTCTTTCAAGCTGTTCAAAATTCAATGAAACAATGTTGAAAAAAGCAATGCAACCAATAATTGAAATTTGTTCCACAGACAAACTGAATGTACATGGTATGACACTACCCATGTGTCAACAAGCCACAACAAGACTAACTACCTTAGAAAACTCTATCTCCAATACAGCTGGTTTGGAGAAAATATTAAAATGATCTTTAAACTATAGAGTAATGCTTAAATGTAACCTTGAAATGGAGCAAGGTCTAATTAATGGAGCACTTGGTACAGTTGTTGGCTTTCAAACATACCCACCTGACAACAACATTCAGTTTGTCAATATTCTCTTTGACAAACTATCAAAAGTAAAAAGGATAGGACGCTCAACAGCTCGATTCCTTCTTTTCAAAGACATGTATTTACGCAGAGAGCAATTTTCTATAACTCTAGCATACGCTGTTACCATTCACAAATCACAAGGTATTACCCTAGATAAAACATTGATAGGTATTGGGAACACAGTCATTAAAGAAGGCATGAGCTACGTAGCACTATCACGCTTACGTACAATTGACGGTCTATTTCTAATCAACTTTGATACAAACAAGGTAAACACTAATATTCCTTGCATTTTAGAATACAATAGCCTATGTTCACTGTACACCCCATCTAAAAACCTATCCTGTTCCACAAAAACCAAAACGTTGTAAAAGAAAACTACTTCAAACAGAAATGCAACAGGATCTCACTGTAAATCCTCCAAAGAGAGTAAAAGAAGCTATTACTTCATCAATTACTACCACCAAAGAAGAATCTACTACTCAAAGTAACTCAGGTACTTCTTCAAAGAAGCATCACAAACTCTGAATGAAATGACTTGGACACAGAACTAATTGGTCCATACAAATTTTCAAATATAACTGGCGTAAATTGCTACGCAAATGTAGCAATAAATATTCTATTCCAATTGCCACCAATTGTTGACAACATTTACTTATACAATTCAGACCAATTGTGTTTGCAAATGTTAGTCCTTCATAGACATGCAAGCAACAATCCTGACAACACATACAGGGCCTCATTATGAGTCCGGCGGTAACCGAGGAAGTAAAACTGCCTGGTTACCGCCGGACTCGTATTACCATTCCGCCTCTGTGACTCCCGGAAATACCAGGGCATTATGACCCTGGTGTACCGGTAATTCCGGAGGCGGAATTCGGTAAATCCCCATTGAGTTCCGGAGGACTCAATGGGAATGGGGAAGTGGAAACACCGGCAACATCTCGTGATGATGCTGGTGTTTCCACGTCCGCCTGCAGGCGGGCGGTGGTAAACCCGCCAGGTCAGACCTGGTGGGCACATCACCTCCCACCTGCAGGAGTCAGGATCGGGTGGTCCGGAATTAACAGTGGCGACTGGTTTACCACCACTGTTATTTCCAGGCCACCTGACCTGTAATGAGGCCCACAGTGTTCATGATGCAATAAAACAAGAAATGGACTACTGTACTGGAACAGTGAAATTCACTATAAACTCACAAGAAGATCCACAAGAATTTCTAATGTACCTACTACAAGTACTGGAAAACAAAAACATACCTATAAATGAAATCTTCCAGATTTCATACATGTGGAAACTTACATGCACTCTCTGCAACAATGTGGCACAGGAACAAATCCCTAATGAACGCTTTGTGTATGTATCCAAACCTAACTGTGAATCAGTTCCATTTCAGCAACTTGCACAAAATGCAAATCACGGCAGATTATGTACTACCTACAATTCAGATAATCTCTTCACTTTACAAATACAAACACCCAGTAAATACATAATACTAATGCTTCTACGTTAAAATGCAGATGGTACCAAAAACAACTGCAAGCTTACTGGATTCACACATGGTCAAGTATCACTTGGTAAGAAAACCTTCACAACAATAGGTACAATCTACCACACAGGAGCCACAACCAATGCAGGTAACTACACTGCTTATATAAAAAAGAATTGTGGATGGTTCGAATGTAATAATAGTACCATGACTCTAAAGCAGAGATTACCAGGAAATCTTATATATGCTTATTTAATATTCTTAAAACCAAAATTGAATAACTAATCTGTGCATAAACATTAATGAAACTTCAATTAGAAAACTATAAACAGTTAGAATACACCAACAGGTATCTAACTGCCCCAAGATTCTGCAACAACCAAACAGATAAATCAATACCACTAAATTATAAGAAGAAATAAACAGTTAGAATACGCCAACAGGTATCTAACTGCCCCATGATTTTGCAACAACCGAACAGATAAATCAATACCACTAAAATATAATAAGAAATAAACAGAATACACCAACAGGTATCTAACTGTCCAAAAAATCTGCAACAACCCAACAGATAGATGAGCAACTTCAAAATATACATAAAAAACTATAACCAGTTAGAATACACCAACAGGTATCTAACAATCTGCAACAAGCCAACAGATCATTGGCCAGAAACAACAAATAAACACTGAAAACAAAGAAAGAAATCTATTGTACATAACAAAAAAAGGTTTTTTTTCATTTAGCATGGATTTTTTTCCCCACAGACCCAATGAATTAAGAAACAAACACAGAAACTGAGCAAATTGCACAGTATACTGATTTGTAAACTACTAAATATAAGGGTCGAAATAATGCAGAAATGTCTATTATGCAATGCAATAACTCATTATGAACTACCTACACTAACATGATATTTTCTTTTATCACAGAAATTGAAAAAGAATATCGGCTTCAGTTACCCAAGTCATGAAAAAAAAATATCCAATCACAAAAAATCAAACAGTAAGTATATAATAATTTAACTCTCAAATACTGCTCCATAACACAACCATTGAAGCAAACATCTAACCATACACCGCAATCCAAAATGTTTACTTCCATGAATATGTTATACTACAGAGCTAGTTACCAAACTCTACAATATTAATTACATGATGTAGTCAAAACTTCACATAAAAACTACGGGGGTAAGTCATAGATTTCAGCGCAGAGGCAGTGCACGGGAGCAGCGCAGAGAGGGAGCGTGCACAGCGTGTGCCAGCCATTTGCGCTAAACAGCATTCTGGCACACCGCGTATTCATGAAATTTCCAAGCCATTTTGAGTGCTGGTGCTTGCGCAAGGAATAGGCATTGAAATCCCCAATGCAGCGCGAAGGGCCGCGCTAACCCTGCACCAGCTTGCAGGGCCGGTACACTGTAATCGCGTGAAAATACTACGCATACCCAGCTCACGGCAGCCAAAAGCGTGAATATGTACTGGCGCACCCCTCGGAATACGCGTACCCCGCTGGCTCCATGTAAATTACATAGAAAAAGAACCCCCCTGTAGCGTGGGCTGCCTGTGGGGCATGCCCAAGATGGATGGGCTGCCTGCGGGGTATGGGGATTGTGAGTGGGCTGCCTCTGGGGCATGCCCAGAGTGTATGGAGTGTCTGCGTGTATTTTGGTTGCGTGTAGGAAGTTTCACACGCGATAGGCCTTGGGCGAGCGGGGTACTTGTATTTCAGGGGTGCACAGGAAGTTTCACGTGCGATACTCCAGGCGAGAGCGGGGTATGTGTATTTGGGAGGTACGTGGGGAGTTTCACACATGATAGGCCTTCTGCGAGAGCGGGGGAGGTGTATTTGGGGGGTACGTGGGAAGTTTGACACGCGATACTCCAGGCGAGAGCGGGGTACGTGTATTTGGGGGGTATGCAGGGATTTTCACATGCGATAGGCCTTGTGCCACCGGGGTACGTGTATTTCTGGGGTGTGCAGGAAGTTTCACACACGATACTCCAGGCGAGAGCGGGGTACATGTATTTGGGGGTACGCAGGGAGTTTCACACGCGATAGGCCTTGTGCGAGTGGGGTACGTGTATTTGGGGGTACGTGGGAAGTTTCACACGCGATAATCCATGCGAGAGCAGGGTATGTGTATTTGGGGGTTAGGTGGGGAGTTTCACACGCGATAGGCCTTGTGTGAGCGGGGTACATGTATTTGGGGGGTACGAGGGAAGTTTCACACGTGATAGGCCTTGTGCGAGCGGGGTACGTGTATTTGGGGGGTACACGGGGAGTTTCACATGCGATACTCCAGGTGAGAGCGGGGTATGGGTATTTGGGGGATACGCAGGGAGTTTCACACGCGATAGGCCTTGTGCAAGCAGGGTACGTGCATTTGGGGGCTGCACTGGAAGTTTTACATGCGATTTGGCATCATGGGCCCTCCTGGGTGTGCCGTTTCCCCCCTCTCCATGCCCTGCAGGCAGCCCACACCACAGGGGACTATCCTACAACCCTCACCTTGCCCTGAAGGCAGCCCACATGGCAGCATGCGCTTGTGAGCGCACTTGTGAGCCCTGACTCATGTCCCCCACCCATACACCCACCCACCATTGATGGGCACCTGCCAGCAGGTCCCGACTCATGTCCCCTCAAACCATTGACGGGCACCAGCAGGCCCCGACTCATGTCCCCCACCCCACCCCCAGTGACGGATACCTGCAAGCAGGCCCTGACTCGTGAATGAGAAAACCCACATCATGACATGCATGAAACCAATGACAGAATACCACACAAATGAAGTATGAAACAAAAATGTATTATATAAAAAATTGAATGAATGAAAGAAAATTACACAAGAAAAGAAATAATAAACAAAATCCTGGATGTCCAAAATGAATGAAAAAATGTGAATGCTGAATCCAATTCAATCCAAATTAAAATGGCTCCAAAGCATTCGTCCATTAAGCCAAATCCAAAGGTTAAATAATTAAGAAAACCATTGTTCCAATCAATGAAGTCAAATCCAGTCCAGAACTATATACAATGTAAACATCCAGGGTCCATGAGGCCAACAATCCAAAGGAAACCTAACAAAAAGCCTACCAAATAAACAACTATATACAAAAAGGCGGGCCTAGTCCATGCTCCCCGAAGGAAAAAAAAAATAGAAAGGAAAATTACATCTACAGAACTATTTGCAAAGGCGGCGGGCAAGTCCAACGGCTCACTTGTTGATTCCCGGGCCAGGGCATCATCTAACTCCACTTCAATGTCCTGGAGGCGGCCTGTTCCCTGTCCCCGAGGTCTCGCAGGGATAAATCCATGTACACCTCCAACTACCTGCGAATTTCCACGAGGCACTCAGCCCACCTCAACGCCCTGCGCATGGAGTTCTCCGCCCTGACCATAGTGAGCCATGCCTCTTCCACCCGCCACCACTCTGCATCTATTTGCCGGCCCAACCACTGCCACACGGAAGACACTCCCAATCCAGGGTCCTCCTGCCCTCCGGCTGATGCCTGCCCCTCTGATGTTGATGGCCCGAGCCATCATCGCTCCCACCTTGAGCCTGCTGCTGCCGTGCATGTGCCCTGCTTGTTGATGCCTGCACGTCCTCCTCCTGGTGGGGTCCAGTTGTTGGAATGGCCACCCCTGCTGGACATCCGACTCCCGACTGTGGCAGGGATGTGTCCTCCACCAGCCTGACCACTGGGTCAGAGGCAGCTCCACCGGGTGCCCAGGTGATATTTGGGCAGGAAGATGGCAGGGAGGACGACTGATGAATAGGGGGGTTCAGTGGAAGAGGGGGTCGGTAGAAGGTCCAGCACATGGAGGAGCCCAGCACCGGTGATCCCTCCTAGTCGGTCGATGCGGTCAACGAGGCATCTGAAATAACGTGCAGCGTCCTCACGAGAACCCTGCATGTTATCCCGGATGCCAAGTTGACGCAATGCCACCCCAGCCAGGACAGACTCAACACGGTCCCAGATTGCCATGTCCGCAGGGAGAGGAAGGCCAGTTGTTGTTAGCGGATCCCCTCGCTGAAAACGGGTCTGGACCAAGGCATCCCTGATGGTGCGGGATGATGCAGTCACAGGATCGAGACAGGATTACACACAGGCACCTCCGCGTCCACCTCTGCTGCCTCCTGTCCCTGCCCCTGGACTGCACCACTAGCACCAGTGGAATCCCCTCCTCCAGACCCCATGCGTGGCCCTTCCACGGCTTCCTCTTCAACCAAACCCTCTACCAACCTGGATGACTCAGTGCCATCTTCCTCCATGGGCCCCTGTGGGGGCTCAGCTGCCTCTTCTGCTGCCGAGGAGTCCACCTCCGACCTCCACCTCTTGGACCTACCCATGGTAGCTGTGGCCACAGACGCGGCACCAGACCCCTCACTCCCCGACGAGATAACAACATGGGAGGGGAGCTGGGCCTTGCGTCTCGGCTGGCGGTGGGATCCCTGTCGCTGAGCTCCACAGCACCATCTCCACCCTCTTCATCAGTTGACGCTGCAGACAGGGAGGGACAGAAAACAGGTATCAGGGCACTGTACAATGGTCTGATACACCTATGACAGTTGCGCATGAGTGGCAGTCTCAAACTTCACACATGGCATCACATATCATTTGAACCCACACACATGCACAAATCTATAGGAATGTTGCAGCAGGCAGCACCATCCATACACATACAGCAGCATGAGCATCCGAAGGTTAGCCTGACGTCACATGGAACACAGGGAGTGCCGAACACATGTACACACGCCACCAGACATACATGCATCTATACATCTCCACCACCTGTCGCAGTAAAATGCTAGCCATCCATATCACATCTGCCAATCAGCCTCCTACATGTCGGTGTCACATGCATCCATGGTGGATCACAGTGGCACACATGTCAAATACACACACACGCACATGTACATTGTGCACATACATGAATACATGAAAGTGGAACCAGCATCCATGTGTCACACCACAACCATGCCACAGTACCTACACATAAATTTAAAGATGTGTGCACCAACACATGCATTTGGGTACCATGCATTTGAACACATACACCATTGATGTGCCTCACACATGACTGGACTCACATGCGTCAGGCTCATTTCCCTGTACATACACATCCATACATGGGCCTTCCAAGACATATGTGCAACCTGCACACTCCTGCCACACCTCAACATGCACAGCGTCCAATCAGTATGCATGGACACTTACCGCTCGACACCGGACAGGTCTGCCTCTGAAGGATCTGGAGGTGGAGCGGTGGGTGAATGCATTCCAGGACCCTCATCTGGATATTGGTAAGGCGGACCTGGTACCCCCTTGCATGCTTTGCCTTCAAGAGGCGCCGGGCCTTGCTGAGGGTCCTGGACCTGTAGTCCTCCCAGCGCTTCCGGACGTGTTGCATGTCACAGGCTGCCACCCCTCCACGTTGATGGCAGCCACAATGTCCTTCCAGATCCTCTTCTGTCCTTCATTTTCGGCACGTGAACTTCCAAAGAGGGCATCATAATGCCCCAGGACTTGATCCACCAGGATGCCAACTTCATTGGCACTGAAGCTGGCAGCCCTCTGCCTCTCTGCTGGGAGGTTGCCACTGGTGCCAGATGGTGTTGTGTCGGACATGGCAACCCCTGAGGCAGGTGTGGGTGGGCGACTGGGTCCTGGGGCTGGGCTGTGGAGCGATGGAACTTCAGTCGGGAGTCTTCTGTTCCAGAAGGGGTGGTCACAGCAACTGGAACCCTGCAGATGGCTGATGTGCAGGCACCAAACAGCAGGGCACGTGGCCAGCAGGCAGCCAGGCAGCAGCAGATGGCAGGTGGGAGCGGGCTCGGGGCTCTGGGGGGCAGGAAAATGGACTTCTGGGCAGGAGCATGGTCTTCCGTGTGTTGTCGTGTGGCCAGCTTGATAGGGAATGATTTGGCACGTGAAAAAACTGCACGTCAGCGTGTAGTTCGAGGAAAGGCCCTTAGCGTGTAAGCGCATATTTGACGTAACGCGCGCTGACGTTTCTCTCCACACGGTGCATGTTGATTGTACACATGCAAAAACTGCATGTCCGGGTGTCACTGTGTGTAATTCGAGGAAAGGCCCTTAGCGCGTACGTGCGTAAGTGACGTTGCATGTGTGGGCTGGGTTGAAAGGTACATGTAGGATGCCATTTTCTTGTATGTGCTATTTGTGGAGAGCGAGCGGGTGATTCTTTTACTTCTTGTGGGTTCACACGCAATTACTTCACAACGGTTCCAGTTCGTAATCCTTGTATACTCAGACAGCGTTCAATTCTTCTTCTGGCGGGGGTGTTGCCAACGCGCACATGTGTGTCTTTTTCACATTCTTTTTCCAGGCAGACGGTGAGTCGCACATGTATTTTTCTACTGTGGTTGCTCCCGTGTGTTGCATACCCATTCAGTGGTCATTGTAGCCTGCGTGAACCACGTGTACGCTTATTTTTGTGTTTCTGGGTGCCACAGCGTAGTGCGGGTTCTTTATTCCACAGACGTGGGCTACCAGGGGTTGTGTGCACGTTAAATTATGTTTTCGGTGTGCCTGAGCGTTGCGTGACCCGTCATCTTCCTCCAGGGGTCACAGACAGCCTTGCTAGTGCACTAGGGTACGTATTCCATCAAGTACCCTGCCCCTTTCACCCCAATTGCCCAGGACAATTGTTTACTGCACCTCCCATTCGCACAAGAACATCAGTGCCATGGTTGGGAGGCAACCAAGTGATAAGGGAGGCAAATGTGGCCAACCTACAAGAGGTGGGCGCGGTAGGGGACGTGGCCCGGATGTGCAGGGTTGCCCAAGAGGCCAGTGTGTGGGGTACCAATCAGGGACACCTATGCCCCCCCCAATGGGTCGGGAGATGCAGCTGACACCATCCCAGCTCAGCCCTTGTTAACCCGGCCCATATTGTCAACCGAACCAACACAGGATGACTCCCAGGCTGACTTCCGTGTCACCAAGTCAAAGCCACGTGTGGCGGTGAAAGTTGCTGTCACCAGGCCATGTGGATCTGGGGCAGCAATGTCATCTGCTGCCCCAAGTAGCCAGGATGAGGAGGCTGCAGGTGCAGCTGCAGCTCAATCCACCCCAGCTCCGAGTCACCCAGCCGGGACAGTGTTGGTCCAAGTCCATCACACCGAGGTTGGTCCTGACAACATCACCCAGCAGCCAATGCCTGCAGTGAGACCTTTGGTCATCGTGCCTTTGGCTACTTCCAGTGCCCAGTCCACCTGCGTTTCAGCCCCTACCAACCAGAGTGGCGTAAGCAACTCAGGGTCTGCACCACCTCCCAAGAGGAAGAAGGGTGCTCTTGCGGTACATGGTGGGACCTGTAGGGTATTTTGTGGAGATTTGGGGCCTGACAGTATTTTATTACCGCCGAAAAAAAAATTACTTAGCAACAATCACTCCTTGTATTCAGATTGGGCCATGTGCAACAATAATACAGTGGACATGCATTATTTGAGCACCCAGACATGCATATTTGGTATGCGTGGTTGGTATGCGTGGTTGGTGGTATTTTGGTGAGCATAATTCCCTTGTTTTATTTGTGGCCCCAATGTCCAGAATCCCTTATCTTTGTTTAGATTTTTCGTGTAATCACTAGAGAGACCTCAGACCTACATTTCAGGAATACCACATTTTCAGTGTTAGTGTTAGTGTGCCACCATGGGCGATCTCACTGACTTATTTACGACAGAGAGCTATATGTGGTAATTTTGTGGTATTTCCACTACCTTATATACGGTAGGGAACTATGTCCAGAGAGTCCCTCTTCCCGTTGGCTCATGTACCTCCAACGAGCTATGCTGCAAACAATCACTCTCAACTGTCCATACTGAATATGATCATGCACACATCTGTCTTAAAATGACAATTGCACTGTTTAAAAATCTCCCCTCATCATCAGCACTGTATTGGTAAATATAAAACACACCACCCGTCTGCTTTCAAATATTTTTCTGTATTATAAAAGTTGCATTTAAACACAATCTCACTCTTTACAGAAATAAATAAAATAGCACAGTAACAGCATTGTCTGTGATACACTGAAAAGAGAGTGGCAGAGAAAAGAACTCGATTTGCAACATTAACATGTGATTAAGGCACAGGAATCTCCTTTCCTACACTGACTGAATATTCTCGTACACACCAGCTCCCACACTTATGTAATTACCTTATCTGTTCAGCCCGAGTTTTCTTCAGCTGTTCTCTTTCTGAATGTGGCTCCCTTGAAGATTAACCCCAGTGAAAACGAGTGCCTTTCGTTCTCAAACCGGGGTCATTGCCTGGAACTCTCAGCTTTTTCAGCAGAAATGCTCCAACCAGGAAAAAACAGGTCCTTCTCCCAGCTCTCCAAATCTCCACTGTCCTCCCTCTCTCTTCAAACTCCCCCCAGCAAAACCCTAATCACTGCCTCTAGCATGATACTTGCTACGACGCTGCTCCAATCAGAATCAATCATGCCATCTCCTCCCTCTCTACAAAATGGCTCATTTTTATAGTGTTACTTTGTAACCAACTGATTTCCTGTTCTTTCAAGCCCTTTTGCTTCCTGTAGTTATGTGGACAGAGCAGCAGAGAAAACGAAAAAAAAAAAAATGAATGTGCGTTTAAAAGTTCACTTTCAGAGTAGGCCTATTTCTGCAGTGGAGACACATTTTTATTAGTGGGTTATGTTAAATTCAATTTTATTAGTCAGGTTATTTATGAGTAATGTTAGTTATTAATTTTCAAATGTGTCTCTTGCACCATAGGCATTTCAGGTGAAAAATAGTGTGCATTTTTGAATGTGCACGTGTGCTTTTAACTGTAAAAATAGATTTGCATCTTATATGTTAAAATCGTTTTTGACTGAATAGCCTGTCTTTCCTTTTTAATCTGGTAACACATATAGCAATGCACCGCACCCTTGTGGTGGTGCTGCATAAAAGAAATTGCTACCTGTGCAGTAGTGCTGTACTCTGTGCTGTAACACGCCAAATATCCTTACATACCCTCCTTTTGTTTTTAGAACTTGCCTACAATCCAAGCCAATTCCTAAAAACAACTTGTTCTTTCTTTTTTCTTTTAAAATGCATGTGTATTGGGATATCTTTCTCTCCCTGACGTAGCTAGTAAAATCAGTAACATTTTCATTTTTACTGATAGCACAATCAACCATCCACCCATGATCAGCACCAGGATAGCCAAACCCACTATTGAGCGTTCCCCCCAGGTTCCCCAATTAAATCTTTCCACTTCTATTATCCCCAAATTACTAATTGTAATATTGTTTTTTCTCAAATTCATTTTTATAACATGTCTTTCTTTGTGATTCAATAAATATTCCACATCCGGGTCTATTGGAAAAGTATCCCTTTGAAAAAAATCAATATTTTCCACTTGGCTTTCCCAAACATCATTTGTTACATGAAACAATGTTAACCCCCCAATTGACACAATTGTATCCTTTGGAACCTGTAAATAAAAAACATTATATGTCACCTGTTTAACCACGTATGTTCCATGGTTTAAATGTACTACCGTCATGTTCTTTAAACAGGTGCTGATCAACCATTTACCTCTGACCATCTTAGCCTGTGCCATTTCTTCACTCCCCATATTGCTAATAATCACTTCACATCCCTCTGATATACTTGGGTCAGATTTCAAACCACAAATAGCATCTGTGGCATCAGGAACAAACGGTTTACCTGGACACATATAATTTTGTTCTTTAAATTTTACACATGTTTCCAGGCTTGGTATTAAATAAACTTCAGGTTCCCATGACTGAAATGCCACCACTTCTGGAGTCTTAATCTTAATAAATTTGTCCTCTTGCCAAAATCCCACGTTGTGTACCCACTTCGTTTGATAAATAAGTTCAGGGGCTACATAAGGGATGCATAGAAAAAATCTGATCTCTAGTCTTTCCAAGTCCACATATAACGGCATTGCATTACCCATTTCGAATGCAATTTTTACCTGTATTATATCAATTTCCCTCCTGGTCAATCTTTCTATCATTTGACGAATAATATCCTGCGAAACAAAATACAAGGGGATATGTCCTTGAATCAATTGTGAAACTGCAGTTTGAACTTCTCTCATATAATTCGTTAATAGTCTATCAACAGGACTCATTATGTTCAATATTTCATTTAAAGTTCTGTCATGCTTAAGTATTATTTTAGTCGCCCGTTGCATTACATCCGCTTGTTCATTTAGAATGATTGCAGTTTCATTTATGAATCTTACTTGTTCATCCAGTCCCCCTCTAATTCCATCTAATGTTTTTTGTATTATTTCTAGTTCAATACTCAGTTGTTGCGCTTTAGTACTTAGTGTTCCTACCGAAATAGAATTGGCTGTTGATATTGTGGTACCTATTATGGCTCCAACTATAGACATTACCATTAATATTGCGAGCATCACCGCACCTCTCTTTCCTCTCTTCTTCTTAATGTCTGCTGAATTCACGAATGTTTTTTCCAATTGCATTAATATATCTCTTATTGACTGCTTAGTGTCCTCTTTTCTTATTTCCAGCCACTCTTTAGTCTGTTCAATCTTAATTCCGGTATTGTTCAAGTGTTTTTCAATCAAAATCTCAGGATTCAATGGTATGTATATATTTTGGAAAATCATCCTTCTATCACTCATGATGAATCCTGGTGCCTCTTCCACCGCGATACCAGATGCTGGTCCAGGTTCAATGACAACCTGTGCTTCTGAATTCTTGAAGATCCCTCCAAATATCATCATCATTAACCATATCATCGGTATCATCTTCAATGCTGATCGCTTTGCAGCCTTGGTCTTCACCCCTCTTTGGGGTTTTCCCGGAATCTGTCCACGTGGGCTCCGGGACTCCATCGTCTCCCGTGGGCTCTGATCCCGGAACCTCCGACCAAATAATGTTAATTTTCTAAATCAAATAGAAAATAAACAAATTAAGTACATAGCACCATACTAACTTCACCCTTTTGCCAAAAATAAAACATGCTTGGTAAAAATATTTCGTTTTTTTTTTCTTTTTCTGAAATTAAACACAAGTTAAAAGAAAACAAGCACATATAAAACAGCATTCAATATTTGATACATTTTCTCTCTGCACACCAACCATGAGCTTCCATTATATATTTATTTATTTATTTATTTATTTATTTTATATCATATATTTTTACATATATTACAGTGTTTATGTGCCATTATAACAATCAACTTTTTAACTTCTTTGTCACTGCCTCCTGATTGCACCCATTTATTTTCTCTTTTTGTGTTCAAGGGACTTTATCTGTTTCTACATGCTCAAGCTGCCTGATCTCATGTCTGGGATGGCATGGTTTGATTTGATTTACATGGACAAACTGCTCTATTGCCGTTTCACCTTCATTTTTCAAAATTTTATAAACTACAGGAGAGACCTTATCTATAATTCGAAATGGCCCCTGCCAGGCTGCTAGAAATTTAGAATTTTTCTGTTTACTTTTTCCAAAATGAAACTTGTACACCTGATCCCCTACACTGTATTCCTTTACTGATGTCTTTTTGTCATAATAAGATTTTGCACTGTCAGCAGCTCTTTCCAGATTTCTCTGCACAAAAGCAAATGCATGTTGCAAATGCCTCCTCAGTTCATCAATATATTCATGAACTGTGGATGCACTCACAAGTGTCTGCTCCTGTGTTCTATATAGTAGGTGTTGTGGTAACACCATTTTCCTACCTGTCAAGACCTCATGAGGGCTAACACCTGTTGCTTTGGCAGGAGTAAATCCCAGCTGGAACCTGCTTCTGCCACAAATTTCTTTAAAATATCCACAACAGACCTATTGCTTCTTTCAACTGTACCTGAAGACGCCGCGCGATATGCGATATGCAGTTTCCTTTTCACACCTAGTATTTGCCATACCTTACTCATTAGAGTACTTGTGAAATGACTTCCTCTGTCTGACTCAATTCTTTGTGGCAACCCAAACCTTGAGAACACATGGTTCACCAGCAATGTGGCTGCTGTTTGCGCACTACAATCTGGTGCAGGAATGCATTCAATCCACTTCGACATCAAACATACCACACTAAAAATATAACGGTGTCCCCTGCTCGACCTTTTTAAAGGACCTACATAGTCTATTTGCAAATCTGACCATGGGAGAGTTAGGCCTCTTTTCATCAATGGTGCTCTATGCATTGGTGAAGCAGGTTTAAATTGGGCGCATACTAGACATCCTCTAGTATATAATTCCACATCTTGGGACATATGTGGCCAGTAAGCATAATCTTTTAGTATTTCTAATGTTTTTTGTGAACCTCTATGGCCTGCAGTTATGGCATCATGTGCATGGTGTAGCATTAGTCCTCTGAATGAAAGGGGTACTACCCACTGTATTTGTCCTATTATGGACTCTCTAATCATGAGTCCATCCTGTAATCTAATTCGTGTTTTGTTCTTTAATAGCACCCTCAACTCTTCTTTTCCCATGCAATCATTTTCTGTTTAAGGATTTTGTTCAGGATCTATCAAATGATTATAATAGATTCACAAAATTTGATCATTCTTTTGTGCCTCAATCAAATCTTGGTCTGGCGTGTCATGACTCCACTGCACCACCGGTTGATCTACCTCCTTTGGTGCTTTAGAACGTGTGACTGCATCAATTTGTATTTCACCCATTAAATAATCAATAGGTAGCAATTCTCCCATCACAGCCCCAATCTTAGCTAGGTGGTCTGCCTTATCATTTCCCTCCTTATCCTCTCCTTGTGTTTTTAAATGCCCACAAATTTTTCTCCAGTATATTGTTAACTTATTCTCTGACACCAATTTGTCTATGGCTTGTATCATTTTTCCATGCTTAAGTGGCTTTTTGTTGTATGTAACCATGCCTCTTGCTTTCCAACCAGGCAAATACTCCACAAAGCTATTCCGTGCATAGTCAGAATCAGTCACCAGGACAATTTCACTGAACTTTTTATCAACTGCAGTAGCAATTGCTTTATAAATGGCTGCCAATTCCGCCACCTGACTGCTCCTATCTTCAATCCACATCCCTATACTGGGGACACCTTCACATTTCAACCAGACATTTCCTATTCCTGCCACTAACTGTTTATTACTGTCATTTTCAATGTGAAAAGCACAACCATCCACATATACAGTTGGCAAATCCTTGCATGTTTTTTCATCAAAAGCTTTGTGTGGTGATTGTTCAAATTCCTGCAAACTAGTTTCTACTTCCATTTCATTTGGTATTTGTTCAGCTGCACAGTCATGTAAGTCAGCTAACCCTTGAGCAATTGGGTTCTTTTTATTTTGTCCATATCTCACTTCTACGGGAAAACCTTGTAATGCCAGCGTCCATGAAGTGATTCTGGATTGTGCTAGATTACCTGATCTAATTCTTTTACTCTCTAAAAATTGCAAAGGTTGATGATTTGTTTCAATAATTACCTTTTCTCCCTGAAAAATGGGGCGGAAATGTTGTAGCGCCCACACAGTGGTTAATAGGGCCTTTTCACATTCATTAAATTTCATTTCAACTTGGGAAAATGCCTTACTTGCATATGCAATGGTTGTGTGATTCAAATCATGTTTTTGTGATAACACTGCTGACATGCAATGTTCAGAAAAACCTATTTCTATAAAGAAATCCCTGTCCTTTATGGGGTATGCTAAACATGGTGCCTTTACAAGATGTTCCTTTAATCTAGCCACTGCATCAGACTGCTCTTTTTCCCATTTCCAGGGAGTATTCAGTTTAAGCAGTTTAGTCAATGGTTGAGTGATTTCTGCATAATTTTCAATGAACTTTATGTTATAGCCTGTCATCCCTAATAAACTTTTTACTCCTTTCACATTTTTAGGATCTTTTAATCTTTGTATGGCCTCTATTTTCTTCTTTTGTGGATTTAGCCCATGTTCAGTCACTTCATGCCCTAGAAAGTTCACTTTTTTCTTGCACCATTGTGCTTTTTGCAAAGATACTTTGGCGCCTGCTTTCTGCAATTGGCCAAGTACATGTCTTATTTCATCAAAATGGCTTTTCAGGCTTTCATTTTTTATCAGGACATCGTCCACATAAACTATTGTTCCTCTTTCCGCTGCATCCGGCATGGCCTTTCTCAAAAATATGCCAAATTCACTCCCGCTATTGATGTACCCGAACGGAGTTCTAAGCCAGGCATATTGAGTCCTGTCAAATGTAAAGGAAAATAAATGTTGTATCTCCTCTGCCAATGGCACACACCAATATCCAGAGGTGAGATCTAATGTGGTAAATACATTTGAACCATGTACCTGAGCTAGGCCCTGATCAATGAATGGCAGTGGCCATCTAGATATTGGTACTCTTTTGTTTAACTCTCTCAAGTCTGCACACAGCCGCCATTGACCATTTGGCTTTAACACACCTAAAATAGGTGTATTGGATATGCTATGAATGGGCCTGATGATTCCCCGCGATTCCAAATTTTTAATAATCTCTGCCAATGATTCTAAACATGCCAGCGGTAGTCTATACTAGCGTACAAACACTGGATTTCTGCTACACCCTTCTGGTAGTGTGGCCACATGTAAATTAGTTAAACCACAATCATAAGCATCTTTTGCAAATACATCCTTAAACTCCATGAATATCTCCCTCAGATTGTCCCTATCCTTATTGCTTTCACATGCATCCGCTAAGGAGATCTGCTCTTCTACCATTTTGGAAAATTCTAGAAAATCTTCTGGTAATGGAATCTCGGCGCTTTCCTCTAACTGTGTGGCTGTGTCTTTTTGTAAAGCTGCCACTTTTAAATATTTTGGCATATCAGCTTCCACTTCAATGGGCTGATTTTCTGTTTCATTTTCATTTAAATTAAATATTATGCAATCCTCTTGATGGCAGCAAACTGTCTCATTTGAATCATAAGGATACACAGAATGAATTTTAAATATTCCTTTGGGCTGAGAGTCCAGGTGTTCTGGCAACTCACCCTTGGCATCTACATACTTTTCAGGAATATTTCCAATCACCATGTTATTTAAATCTGCCGTATAATGTGATTTTTGTATGGCCATTCCTAATGGGGAGTTTTCCTCTAAATGAATATCCTGACAACCTTTATTATTTACCATATGTTTACAGATCCTTCACCAATATCTACCAATGGAATGTATTCATAATCCAGGCCTTGTTGTTTTATGGATTCATTCAGGCATACAAATGCATCAGAGCCTTTCATCTGCTGTCCATTTTTGCATTTCAGTGTTATTGCAAACTGTTCTGTAAATGCAGGAATAATAGTATCTTTCCTCATTTGTAATTCGATTGCATAAGGAACCAGTTGTGCACAATGATAAGCCCTTCTTTTGTCTTCAAATTCAGGTGCTGGACCACCTAGGCGTGACCATATTGTTTGATTAAGGAAATCTAACACCATACACATTCTGTGCATGATGTCATTTCCCATGTAAAATTCATTTTGTGCTCCACTCACTATCCATACATTATGGTAAATTGTTTTCTGCCCAATGCTAATTTTAAGCATGCATCTGCCTGCAATTCGGTTTTCAAAGTCTGGACTGTCCAAGCCAGAAACATATTGGTTTTTAATCCTAAATCTCGGGATTTCTTCCCTTTCCATTATTTTTTGCAACAATTTCTCATTAATGAAACTCCTTTCATGTTCAAGCACTAAAGTGGCTTTTATTGTTTTAAAATAGTCATTTATACCAACATGAACCCATGGTTGCTCATCTTCCATGTGTATTTCTGCCAGAGTGGTAATGTGTTTTTCTGAATATGTTTTAGGAGTAATATTCTGTTTGCATGTTTTCTCTTTTGAATAAAAACGTAATGTGTGCTCATCTATGGCAGTCTGCCAATTTTTCCTTGGGTCCAAGTATATTTGTACAGGTAGTTTTTCATTGTCGCTCTGCATTTTGTCTTGACACATTAATATAACAGTGACACTAGGTATGCAGCTATTCTGGAGATATACCTCCACAGCATCATTTGTTTTGGCAACGGTGTGACATTCATTTATATTGCTGTTTTGTGATTTTAGTTTCTTAGGCCTCAATGGTTTTTTGGTTAAGGACCACAGCACTCCATTCACCCCATCTATTAGAGGAGACAATCTTTTCAGACAATCTGTCCCCATCAGAAATGGAATTTCACAAATAGATGTGATCAATACCTCTTGTTTCATTCTGTGCTTTCCTATTTTTATGTCAACCTCAGTTACACCTATGATGAGCACCTCCTCCCCATTAAAGTTATGCACTGGGCCTTGATTTTCCTTCACTGTGATCTGACTCTGTGGGGGTCTCCCTTCATTGATACTCTTTACCAGCTCCTTGGACATAATTGTGGCCTGTGCGCCAGTGTCAATCATAGCAAAGGTGTGGCATTTTTCTTCTACAGTGATGGGTGCATAATATCTGTCCTCAACTTCCTCTAATACACATAAGAAATGTGAATTCTTACTGATTTCAGGGCTCACCTTTCTCAGGTCTTTTTCACTTTTGGCTAAACACATTGGTAAATGGAAAGACATTTTTCCCTCCTTTTTACCTATTTCTGCGCGAGAGATTTTATTCATTTCTCCATGATCAGAGGTTTTTTGGAGTGTGGCCACTGTTCGCCCATCCATCTGGGTAACATCAGAGACCACATTACAATCCTCCAACTGAACATGTGTAACAACATCATTCAGCAATTTGTCATTTTTTAATTCTGTGCATTTGTGATGATTTAGTGTGATACCAGCCCTTTCAGCCTCTTCAAAAATATGTGGCTCAAAGAATTCTTCAGGTGATTGACTTGTACCCTCCTTGTGAGTATTTCCTTTTTCTGTCTGTGTTTGGTCATTGTTTTGCTTGCCCAGGGAAGGAGCTATAGCATCCCCACTTACTCCCTGTTCACTGGTATTCCCCTTGCATGAGTCATTTTTCTTAAATCTGTCCCTTTGTTCTTTTGAAATTCCTAATGTTTCTTTCTCATTTGTGCAAATCTTTACTGTTTTATTTAGCTCCAGGTTAAACCGTACCTCTTTTTTAGAAGTATTTGCACTTTCTGTCACAAGTTCATTTACCGGCACTTTCATTTTTAATCCATTAGGCATCTCAGAGTCGTTATGCAAAATTATATCAGAGCAATCTGTCATTTTGGCACTGCAGTTATCATGAGTACTTAGTCACTTTTCGGAAGCCCCCCAGTCATTGCTATGGCCATCAGCCCCCTCTTTGGAAGGTTGTTTTTGCGCTGTACAGAGCTTTCCTATTTACTCAGCTAACATTTTCACTTGGGCCTCAAGGCGCTGGAACCTTTCCATCTCTCTAGGATCCTCTTTCTGTGGCCTAGGTCGATATTGGTTGTTTTCCCCCTGATTGGATCTATTCTGATACCTCTCAGGTGATTGATGTCGGTTGGGATGGTTTCTGAACTCTTGATTTATTTGTGGAGGGGAGCGGGTTGCACCCATCCTTTGATCATAGTCCCCTGGTGGGGAATCATTGTACTGGCGTGGATTGTAGTTCACGTTTTGCCTCATGTCCTGTCTCTCGGATTGTGGGTACTGGCCCCTAGGTTGATGTCCATTATCAGTAAATCGATCCACATATCGGGGCCTATCCTGATTACCATATATCATGGTGTTGGGATCAAATCTGCTCTGTGTCCCCAATGACTGGTAGGGACCATCATTTCTTTGATCTTGATTTTGTCTCTGATTATTGTTCATACCTGCCATATCAGGCCGGTATCCTACCCGGGGTCTGTCCCCTAAATACCTAGGGCTGATGTAGCTCTCTCTATTAGTAGGATCATGTGATTGGAACATTGGTCCAGGAAATGGCGATATTTGTTGATTACCCCTTTGTTCAGGTGTCAGATTATTTTTACCTTGGCTTTGAGCAGACTCAAGGGACATTTTGGCTGACCTGATTTCCATTACTGTGGCTGAGGGTTCTTTAGATTTAGGTCTAGTATCTTTCATTTTATCACTTTCTCTACCCTGACAATAGAGTACCTCATATAGTTTTGTGCTTTGATGTACAATCCATTCAAGGGACTTGTCACGGTCAAATTCACGGACCAATTGGGATATGATGTCTTTCTGCAGCCCATAGAAGTATGCAGTTTTAAACTCATTGGAATTTGAGTCAAAAGATCCATCAAAGCGAGAAAATGCTCTTTTTAAGTCTTGTAAAAATTGGCGAGGGGGTGTATTAGGTCCAGCAGTAATTGTGTACGCGCCTTTCTTTGCCTCCTGCAATGACTGAAAAGGAGAAAAATGACGCCTAATTTCTTTTTCAAACTCCAACCATGTCATATTCTGCTGTTCATTTAATCCCCTTATGATGCTGGCCGTCGGGGCATCTAAAGTTAAATGAAAATATTGTCTGTACTGTTCCTTAGGTATCTGGAGTGCTTTAAAAATGTCATGCACCGCTTCTAAGTGATCCTCAATGCAGCATTCACCTCCCTTTTTAAATGGTTTGATCAGGGCTTTAATGGATTTCATTATTTGTATGGGGCTACTTGTTGCAATGCATGGATTTGCACTATTTTGTGATTCAATCCTGTTTTCAGGTGTATGAGATTGGTGGCTGCCCCCAATGGGAGTATCAAATCCCCCAAGGGCGCTGCAACCAAGTTCAGTCACCGGCCCAGTCACTGGAGCACTAGCTCTTTGGGCAGAGCTATAATTCACCTCCACTCCATTGAATGTGGTACCCTGCCGCCTCTCCTGGGACCTGGGAATGCACATTTGCTGTTCTAAGTCCTTACACTTTTTAAGGAGTCTGTTGGCTTCATCTTGCAAATAGTTGTTTTCACCATTCATCTTATTAATCACCTCCTGCATGTCGCACATTTGCATTTGGCATTCATTGAACTCTTTATTTCTCTTGTCTCTTTCTTGAATCATTTTAATAATTTCTTGTTCTGCGCTCTGGAGATCACCTTCTTTTTCACAATGTTCTTTTTGTAAAATCCGCATCTCTGAAACAACCTCATCTTTATCCTGTCTAATGTGATCCACTAAGGCTTTTAAGTGTGCCAATTCTTGCTCACTATCTTCAAATTGTTTCTTGCTTTTGGATAACTGAGTATCAAAGTCTCTGCATTTTAATTGCGTGTCTTTTTGGCATACATCCAATTCTGCTCTCAACATTTCCTGATTTTTACTCGCCCCATCTAATTCAGTCTTTAACCTGTTAATTAGCTGAGTATCATTCTCTTGCATTCGCAGGGACTTGTTTAAAATAAACCATATTTTGCCGCATAGCCGTATTAAACAGTCTTTCTCTGCACTTTTATCTGCTGCATTCAATAATCTTGTAAGGCAGACCTGAATTATGCTGCCTTCTGCAAAAATATTGTCTAGTTTTTCTTTCTGCACCTCACCCTGAATGCGGTTACTCCATTCTAACGTGCTATTCGACGACCAATTCCCATGTGCAAACAACTTTGCCTTTAAATATTGCACTAGATCTGAGAATGTGGTTTCCCTTTGTGACATTCTGAAATTCGTTTTTAGTGGCACACTGCTATTATAAAATGGGTTCCCTTTAATGTGCAAATGGCAGTGTGAGACACGCTTGCCATGCCCAGTAGGTACTCTATGATCACTTTCCCGGCCTGCAACGCACCATAAATATGTAGGGTATTTTGTGGAGATTTGGGGCCTGACGGTATTTTATTACAGCCGAAAAATAACTTAGCAACAATCACTCCTTGTATTCAGATTGGGCCATGTGCAACAATAATACAGTGGACATGCATTATTTCAGCACCCAGACATGCATATTTGGTATGCGTGGTTGGTATGCCTGGTTGGTGGTATTTTGGTGAGCATAATACCCTTGTTTTATTTGTGGCCCCAATGTCCAGAATCCCTTATCTTTGCTTAGATTTTTCGTGTAATCACTAGAGAGACCTCAGACCTACATTTCAGGAATACCACATTTTCAGTGTTAGTGTTAGTGTGCCACCATGGGCGATCTCACTAACTTATTTACGACAGAGAGCTATATGTGGTAATTTTGTGGTAATTTCCACTACCTTATATACGGTAGGGAACTATGTCCAGAGAGTCCCTCTTCCCGTTGGCTCATGTACCTCCAACGAGCTATGCTACAAACAATCACTCTCAACTGTCCATACTGAATATGATCATGCACACATCTGTCTTAAAATGACAATTGCACTGTTTAAAAATCTCCCCTCATCATCAGCACTGTATTGGTAAATATAAAACACACCACCCGTCTGCTTTCAAATATTTTTCTGTATTATAAAAGTTGCATTTAAACACGATCTCACTCTTTACAGAAATAATAGCACAGTAACAGCATTGTCTGTGATACACTGAAAAGAGAGTGGCAGAGAAAAGAACTCGATTTGCAACATTAACATGTGATTAAGGCACAGGAATCTCCTTTCCTACACTGACTGAATATTCTCGTACACACCAGCTCCCACACTTATGTAATTACCTTATCTGTTCAGCCCGAGTTTTCTTCAGCTGTTCTCTTTCTGAATGTGGCTCCCTTGTAGATTAACCCCAGTGAAAACGAGTGCCTTTCGTTCTCAAACCGGGGTCATTGCCTGGAACTCTCAGCTTTTTCAGCAGAAATGCTCCAACCAGGAAAAAACAGGTCCTTCTCCCAGCTCTCCAAATCTCCACTGTCCTCCCTCTCTCTTCAAACTCCCCCCAGCAAACCCCTAATCACTGCCTCTAGCATGATACTTGCTACGACGCTGCTCCAATCAGAATCAATCATACCATCTCCTCCCTCTCTATACAATGGCTCATTTTTATAGTAATACTTTGTAACCAACTAATTTCCTGTTCTTTCGAGCCCTTTTGCTTCCTGTAGTTATGTGGACAGAGCAGCAGAGAAAACGAAAAAAAAAAAATTAATGTGCGTTTAAAAGTTCACTTTCAGAGTAGGCCTATTTCTGCAGTGGAGACACATTTTTATTAGTGGGTTATGTTAAATTCAATTTTATTAGTCAGGTTATTTATGAGTAATGTTAGTTATTAATTTTCAAATGTGTCTCTTGCACCATAGGCATTTCAGGTGAAAAATAGTGTGCATTTTTGAATGTGCACGTGTGCTTTTAACTGTAAAAATAGATTTGCATCTTATATGTTAAAATCGTTTTTGACTGAATAGCCTGTCTTTCCTTGTTAATCTGGTAACACATATAGCAATGCACCGCACCCTTGTGGTGGTGCTGCATAAAAAAAATTGCTACCTGTGCAGTAGTGCTGTACTCTGTGCTGTAACACGCCAAATATCCTTACATACCCCAGTCACGGCTCCCCCCTCGGGCACGTCAAGGAAGCGTAGTTTCAATGATGTGGAACTAGATGCACTTGTGGGCTACGTGTTGGCCCATGGCCGCGAAATGCTGGTGACTGCAGGGTGCAAGACTACAACTGCTAGAATTAGAAGATTTGACATCTCATGACATAGCCCAAGTAGAATATCTGAATGATGACTCGACAGCAATTGCGAGGCTTTGGATTCCTTCAGGCATTGTTCTGAATACGATATGGTTAGCCAAGAGGACCCTATTTAATATGGGATTCTTATTGCCGCAAGACCCGGACCGCATAGAGGAACATGTAGAGGCCTCACCCCACCATCAATCACAAATATACTACAGCTCTCGTGATGACATCCAAGCCCCTAACAATTAACCATCAATTGCACCTCAGTCTTATGTTATCAAAATAGCCTCCTGGAATACCCGAGGTCACACTCATTTGCATACCTCTGTACAATCCTTGACTGACTATGCTATAATTGCACTCCAGGAGACTTGGTATTTGGTCCCCCCTACTTGGGACAATTTTGATGTCAATTTGTTACCAGCAAAGATGGGATTACGTGGTCGACCTTCATCAGGTTAAAGGGTTGCAGTTAATAAGAAACTTGGGTTCAAAATTGAGGCGTGGTTGCATGTCAGTATTTTCATGCAACTAGTAAAGATCACCCATAGTGACCATATAATAGCCCTCATTAACAACTATCGCAATCCGGCAGGACTATCCGACACGGCCTTTTTTGCGGGGCTAACGGGCCTGTTAGATGAAATTTCGGTTACAACTGGTATCACTGACACCCTCATTATGGGTGATTTAAATATGGACTGCCTATCCTCTGTTAACAAAAATAAGACAAAGGCCTTATCCACCTGGTCCCATCTTATGCACGAGCGCAATATGCGAGTACTAAATAGCTCAGTGGAATGTGATATCCCTCCGAAACCCACATGGCAGCGTGGCATCAGTCAAAGCATTATTGACTATATGTACATTGACCAATCTATGTATAGTAGTGTTAATTCATTTGAGATAATTGCACAATCCACAAGTGATCACCATCTTCTTCCATTACAACTTAGCTGGTCAGGTACCCCCCCTATCAATCAATGGCTGACCCAACATCTAATGGTTAATAATGCAAAAAATCGTCTAAAATGGTCCAAGGGAACCCTTATGCAGTTCTCAAATGCATTGCTCGCGTCAGACATTCACATAAATTGATTGAGTATACTGACCTTCTGGAACCATTCCGGAATACAATTGTACCAAACCCAAATATAAAAAAACATAAACATCTTTACGACCCTGTAATCAAAGCACGCAGGGCTGAATATCGCAAAGAAAAGAGACTCATCCTTCAGTTAAATAACATCAATACTCATAGTGCACTAAGAGCTATTAAATGTAAATACTCAAACTGGATTGGTGGACGTCGAGCATGGATGTATCAACAAGATAGCGAAGCTATGCTTTGTTCAATCTGGTCAAAGAATTCGGCTGAAATATGGCGCCTCCTTAATTCGAATTCTAATTTATTACAGGCTCATGTTCAAACTGGTGCGGTAACCGAAGCTGTCTGGATTGCACACTTTTCAGAATTATATCGTGACCCGCTCTTCCACCATTATGAATATAAGATCCAATCCAAAACCCAGTGGAAAATTATCTGTTCCCCCTCCCTACTTGAAGAGCTGATCGCAAAGCTGAGCTCCTCCCGAGCCACTGGTCCTGACGGCCTCCACAACGCCATCCTGAAAGAAAATCCGAGGCTATGGGCAAAAAATCTCCATGCCATTTTCGCAGAAGTTATGAAACACCGTATCTTGCCAGCTTCGTCGCTATGCTCTGTCATAGTCCCGATTTATAAGAAGGGTGATCATGCTAACCCTTGTAATTACCGTCCAATTGCCCTCCTGGACGTCCCAGGAAAACTCTTTGCAAAATTAGTTTTAACCTAATTCAATCTTTGTACGGAACTCACTGCCAAACGAGATCAGCATCAAACAGGATTTGTCTCAGGCATGGGTACCTGTGTCAACCTTTTAACCTTAAATGCAATAAAAGCCCACAGTCAGTCTCATAAACAATCCATTTATTTTGCGTTTATTGATTTACATGCTGCCTTAGATTCCGTCTCACGCGCCCTACTAATGATGAAATTAACAAGAGACAAATGCCCCCCAGACCTTCACGATATTATCCACGCATTTCATGCAGCTACATCGATTCGTGTAAGGCTCACCTTAGAGGGCTTGTTGTCCGCCCCAATTAAGACAGACCGGGGCCTAAAGCAAGGCTGTTTACTGGCCGCAGCAATTTTTAATTATTTTATCCACGACCTAACCTCAATTTTTCTACAGATCGCCTCTGATGCCCTAGTCCTTAAAGGACAAAACATTACCAACTTAAACTACGCAGATGATATAGTCCTCATTTCAAAAACGCCGAAGGGCTTGCAGAACCTTATTGATGCATTTAATGTGTATTTAATCGAGAATCAATTGGTAATTAACACTAAAAAACCTAGATTGTAGTCTACAAGGCAAATTGGTTGCACAAGTTTAAACTTAAGTGGACATTCAATAATATTCCACTGGAAGATGTGCAAACATACACTTATCTGGGCTTTGTATTTAGTGGCTCGGTCAAACCACATAGTCAAATTGAACGCATGGAGGCAAATCTGACTACGGCAATCTCACAATCTAAAATCATATTGCACAAGTTTGGGAAATTTACAATCCAACCGGTAATAACTTACTGGTCCATGAAAGCAATACCTTCCATTCTGTATGGGGCAGATACCCTATTGAATTCTAACAACTTGTATCTTGAGAGATTCGAAGGAAAGTTTTGGAGGGCTGTGCTCAACCTACCCCAGTGTGTACCAAGCACCTGGTTGCGTTACGAATTAGGCCTTATCTCCATGGATGCGGTCTATATTTGGCGATGTTGTATGCTATTTCGTAAATGCCTTATGGCAAATCAAAAAACGAATATGCTATCTGTAATAGGTGACTACATGTTAACAACTGACAAGAACTTTGTAAAACTATGGATTAATTTTTGTTTGGAATCCTTAGCATCTGTAAATATTTCAATTTATAAGTTAATAACCAATCCTGTGGGTTCCAAAAAAACATTCTATAACTTAGACTGGTCCAATACCATCGATAAATGCCAAAAGTATTGTCAACAATGTAAGTTTTGCTTCTGGCCCAAACCAAAGAAATGCCCCGAATCTTATCTTTCAAAATTTCCTTCTGCTAAATTAAGAGCAGGCTTCCTGAGGGCACGATTTGATTTATGGCCTACTTATCAGGTTCAGGCAAGACGAAATCTGAGATTACGAGCACTACAATCATGTCGATTCTGTACGTAAGTTAATACCACAGAATCCTTGGAACATCTAGTCTGTTATTGTACACAATTGAGTTCTCAAAGGTTAATGCATTTTTCAAAAGTGCTACCCATCATAGAAACTGTTGATCAAGAAATGCGATGGACCTTTTTATTGTGCTCCAATACCTATTTTTTGCAGATTGCATTAACCAACTTTTTATTATCTTTACATTTGGATAAAGTTAATTGAGAATAAGTCTAAGTCTCAAGCAGCCCGATAATGAAAAAGAGGTACATTTTTCGATAATGTTAGTGAATTATTTGTGAAGTGTATTTGTTTTTTTATTTCTATAGTGTATCAGTTAAATGTCTGTGTATCTACTAGATGAATGGCAATAACATCTATGCTGCTTGAGTCTGTACATTCTAATATGAATTCTTTAAATTCTGTTGTTATTTTGATGATTATATAAAAAAATTGTTTGTGTATTGAAAAGTTGTTTTTAACAGCTAAATCAATAAAAAAAATAAAAAAAAACAACTGCTCAATGTAGGGCCCACTGGCAGTGCATCACTGACCAGATTAGTTCCCTTGAATTTGTGAGGCGCACAGCTGATGATTGCTCTAAGCGGTGGAATGACTTCAAGCGCAGAGCAAAGAACAAGCTGGCTTCCAATCATGCCTCTACTCTGGTGACTGGCAGTGGGTCTCCACCAGAGGAGGAAGTAGTCACAGAACATGAGTCTATCGCTGGAGGCTTCATCACAGAGGATCAGATCCAAGGCGTGGGAGACTACCAGATCTTGAGGCAATGTCCGGTGAGTGGCCATCCATGTGTGTGCAAACCATGCGATGTTGTTTGGGTGATGTGTTCTGATTGAGTGGCAGGTGAGGCTGTGTAGTCCTGACTGCTATGGATCACCCATGTGGTGCCTCCAAACCATCCCCGGCCTTGGGTTTGGGTTTTACAGTATCCTTCAGACCGCTTTTGTCAATTTGCACCTAATTACTGCACTTGCCCTTCAAACTGCCATGATGCCACAACATTGTTCATAGTGTTTTCCTGTTCATTCTGCCTGATTGATGAAAAACTTTGTATGTTTACCACACATTTATGTGCCATTCTGCCCCAAATGTAACATACTTCAGACATAGATTACACCCCACAATGCCCCACATGTGTTTACTTATTATGGGAATGATTTCATCAATCAGGCTGATTGAGTAATGTGCACCTACACATGGCCTGCACACAATCAATACGGACCCCTGTTTGAATGTTCAACATGAAATTTGTCTTCAGTCATGTCGACGTGACCATCCATTGATGTATCCATGTGCCTGCCATCACTGCATTAGTGAACACTGGCTTTGTTGCAGCGTGTGGCACATGCGTGTTTTGTCACACTCTTTTGCATGTTCTATTTCATGATGTCCATCTCACATGGATGGGTAACAGTACTGATTTGCTACCATCTGGGTGTCCTTGTCAAATCTGCCATGGCTATTTTACGTGCCATCTGTGTGCTGGCATGTGTCATGTATGTGGATTGGCCATGCCACTCACAGGCTAATGTGTGAGGCCGGTGCTATGCAGCATGCAGCACATGCAGCACATGTGTTGCTTTCCAATCTTGGAGTCCTCAGCGGCTGCTTTTAGCCTCCCCTTCCACTTCATTGTCAGTGCATGCACACCAGAGTTATTGTCATGTGTGACATGTGTCATATATGTATTAGATGTGTACCTCGTGATGCCTATGTGTGGGCTATTCTGCTCATGCCTGTGTTCATTACTTTCATTTTATGTTTTTGTAGGTGATGAGGCACTAGATGCTGTTTAGGAGGAGGAGATGGCGCAGAGGCAGGAGTACTCACAGACACAACCAGGCACCAGTGGAGGATGTGGGGTGGTGGTGGGTGAAAATCCATTACTCCTACAGACAATCCTGTCCACGGGTGTCACTAGGTACACCTCCGCAGACCTCTACAGCTCAGGTGCTGAATCTGACATTGAGACAAATGTCCCGTTGCAGTTGAGTGTTTCTGGCAGGGATGCTGTTCTGTCCAACCCACCTGCACTGGGGGTAGACCCCGCTATGGGCCATTCAGTGTTGGAAAGTCCGCCTGTGGCGGTTACGGATGCAGGGTCACACTCCACCATATTTGCTCCTGTTCCTGGGCCAGCAGATCAAAGGAGGAATGCAGTCCTTCAGTCTCCGGCAGTGCCAGCACAGCAAGGTGCACATCACCTTGCCCCAAACATGTGTGGTGCCCGCCAATGCGGTGGCCTTGCGCCACCAGGCAATACTGAGTGGGATAACTCCATATATACTATTACAACACAACAGGGGGCATCATGTGAGATGATGGCTCAGGCCATGGATAGGGTGGCCACTTCCATTCTCCTCCCTGAAAGGCAGGTGGAGCTCCAGCAGCAGGCAACAGAGTCCATGTGCCGCTCACACAGGGAGGACATGTTGGCGTCCAACAGGAACCGACGGGCTGGACTGGAGACTCTGCGCACAGCCATATCTGTTGAGTCACAGGCCGACAGGGATGCCCTGAGGTTAGAACACAGGTCCCTCAGAGATACTCTGGGTGCACTTGAGGTGTCCCAGAGTACAAGGTCAGAACAGCAGCTGGAGCAGCTGACGCGCACACTTTCAGCTGAGCTTCAGGCAACCCGTGAGGAGATCCGGGCATCACGCGAGGCCTTGCAGGCAGAAATGCGTGCTACCCGTGAGGTGCTGCATGGCGATCTCCGTACCATCATCCTGCAGAACCAAACCTTTCAGACACGCATACTTGCTGCCATGGAGGAGCATGCCAGGGATTTGCATGGCCTGCCTCCCATATCACACCCACCTTCTAATGTACCACCAGAGGGTGATGACAGCGACAGCAGTTCTCCCACTGTAGGGTAAACATGCAGGCCATAAGCCCATGGAGTTTTTTTTTTCTCAACATCCATGGTCAACACATGGCCATTTTTTCTTTTTTTTTTCTTTTTTTTTCTTTTGGTTTTTTCATATTTCATACCGAATTGCAAAATGAAATTAGTATTTAATTAAGTTATTATGTATTTTTCATCTTCTTTTTTCAATTTATTATTTTCATTTTATTTTTATGTCAAGTCATTTTAATTTTAATAGATTTTTTTTAGTTAAATTGTATTCTGAATTTTCTTTTATTATTTTATTTATTTGGTTTACTTTACATTTACGTTTTCTTTTCTTTTATTTAATTTGCTTTCACTTTAACCATTCTCTTTCAGTGTGTTGCTTTGTGTGGCTCCCTTAGGCATCCACTGTGTATTCCAGCTAGGCACATGCAGGCTTGTCCTGTCTTTGGGTTAGATACTTGGGTTCCTGAGACACACGCCCCTCCTGCTTCCCCTTTCCATGGGCTCGCAAAGGGTGTGACCAAGTGACAGTAACTTACACAGAGGCATTGGGCTCTCATAAGTTGTGTGGGCAGTCTGTAGTCCAAACTGTGTATACATCCCTAGGGGGGATTAATGTTCATTTCTCCACTGCATGGTGGATTTGTATATGGTTTTACATACAGGACTTTTTGCATATATACATGATACTTCTTCATGGCTTGACGAGCCCGTCTCCATTGCAGATGCAGTTCATGTTGTATGCAGTACACTGCCACATTTGGCTACCAGCAACACACTGCAGTTGGAAGGGGTCGATGTGCTGCCTATGTCAGGTTGTGACACTTGCACTATGTTCATTTTTACTGTCATATGTTGCCATTGTTGAATCCTGTACTGATGTTTTGTCTTGCTGGTACGTATGTGTGCTGTTTTTTTTTCATTAGTGAGAGGAAATTGTCCCTGGCCTGTTTCCATTTGGGACGGTGCACTTAGTGACACTTGTGTCATGTGTTGTGCATTCATTTGGTTGGTTTCACGTTGCATGCCATGCCATGGTGTGTTGGGTAGCTGAGATGGGGTTAGAGAGGGGTTGGGTGACATGCCACTATTTGGATGTAGTATTTTTCAAGGGGGTAGTCCTTCATGCTGCATGAATGTGTGCCTTTTACTGACACAGCATTGGGTGTGTTTAAGTAGCTAGGGATGCACACAATGTAGCACTTACAGGTAAACAATCTCAGGGTAGTATGGTTGTGACAGTTGACTGTCCCTTTTGTCATCATCATAAATTGTCAGCTGGTATGTGCCAGGCCTGTGTGCACTCCGCAGGGTTGGGAATTTAGGTGAAGACATTTGCCACAAGCTGGATACGGGCTGCCTCACCACGTGCCCTTTCACCTCCCATTCGCAGCGGCCGTGCATGTGGTTGGGGATGTGGGGGCACCACCGTGTCCACCGGCACGCCCCGCCGGGTTGCAACGTTGTGCAGGACACATGCTGCCACTATGATCCTGCTCACTACTGGGGGTGCATATAGCAGCTACCCACCAGAGTGGTCAAGGGAGCAAAAGCGTGACTTCAGCACCCCGAATGTGTGCTCCACTATGCCCCGGGTTGCAATATGGGCTGTGTTGTATCTTACCTCAGGTGGTGTGGTGGGGTTCCGTATTGCCGTCATCATGTAGGTGCTCAGAGGGTAGGCACTGTCCCCTGGGGAGGTTATTATGGTTGTCATTAGTTGGGGTTTCCTATTTCTCAGTGTCTGACATGCATGTGTAGAGGCATTTATACTCACCAATTAGCCATGTGTTGCCATACCTCCCAGCTTCCAGGTCCCAGTTTAGGGGTGACATTCGGAATGTGAAACTATCATGGCTGGACCCCGGATAGTTGGCATATACTGAGGTGATGATTCCCATGGCATCACATACAACCTGCACGTTGATGGAATGCCAGTGCTGGCGGTTTCGATAGATGTGCTCAGTGGCCCTGGGAGGACAGAGAGCCACATGGGTGCAATCAATGGCACCAAGCACTTTGGGGAAGTGTGCCACCCCGTAAAAGTCCTGGACGACAGTCTGCCTTTCTGCGGGTGTTCTGGGCATGTATATGTGCCTGCGGACAGAGGGGTGTGCAGTCATGATCGCCAACACCTGGTGTAGACAGTGTGACTTCGTGGCCTGTGAGACACCCCCAACTATGGCACTTGTCAGCTGAAATTACCCAGTACCCAAGAAGTGCAGTACATTCAGCACCTTTTCCAAGGGGCTCAGTGCTTGGGAGCACAGGGTGGGTGATGTGAGGATTATTAGTGGTGGAAACCTGTACTTCCCATACACCTGGTCATCAGGCATCCCAAAAAGGCTGGTCCTGGGTAAAAAAATGCAGGGCCTGGCTATCCTCCTCTTCCTGCGGTGTCCCACGACCACGGCTGTGAGGAACAGTATATTCATCGTAGCGTATGAGCTTGTTTGTTGTTTGAGCGCACTTTTATGCTGCGCCAGGCCGCTTATGCCTGCTTCCTGCTGGCGTACGTGTTTCTGGATTAGCGCGTCTTTTTTGGCGCACGGGTTTCCCCTGTTCGATTCCATGAATACGTGTTGTTCCCCCGTAAGGCCCACATTTTCATGCGTTGTTCCCCATTCCACGTGCTACGCCGCGTGTTCCGCCCACTTTTCTTGTGTGCGCTACATGTTGTGCACTTTCCCTGTCCGCATCGCTACCCACGGATTTGGCGCACATCCCAGGGTTTACACGCGTAGCGCATTCCATGAATCAACAAACGGCTGTGTGTGCGGCTTTAGCGCGCGTGCACTGTGTTTTTCATGCTTGCGCTGCCCTTTTCAGCGCACATTTATTCCATGAATTACCCTGTATATAAATCAAACAGTACACAAACTGTAGATTTGTGGATATTTAATGGATGTTTGATTCTATGGGTGTGTTATGCTGCAGTGGTTGTGGCCAGGGCCTAGAGTCTTGGGTGAAGGGCCTACGGCCTTCGGCCATGCACCCAAGACTCTAGGCCCTGGCCACAAACACTGCAGCATAACACACCCATAGAATGAAACATTTTAACTGTGCTATATGGGCCACTTATACAGCATATTAATTGCAATCAACGCTGTACTAACAACCCAAAACCAATATCATAGTAAACTATAATAGCCAGAAGTGCATTTTTTATGTCCGCGGAGAGCTGTGCTGACCGCGAACATGACGAAAACATCAGGGGTGCCTGCCACCTAAACAAATACAGCATTTGACTAATCTCTCACTCCCCCACCCTCCCCAAGCACTCTAACACACCAACACACTCCCCAAAGTTGTATTTTTCCCCAGTTCGTCGCCACGCTGTGCACGGATGTCCGCGGATCCAAGATGGTGGGGCACATCAAAACAATACGATGCATCTCACGCTTCATCCCAGTCAATCAGTGAACACGTCGTATCTCTGCGAACATGACGCAAGCCGATTAGCCATTCGGTGTCCAGAGTGAACAGGGAAATGTGTCCGCAGAGCGGACATAGATATCACTAATTGTTTTAGACCTACTTTTTTGTTGTTTAAAAAAAACTACTGGACGGATTTCCACCAAATTTACAAAAGCACGCTTTTGGGACCAAGCCGCTGCTCCTGCCGCATATTTCGTGCAAATCCGTCCAGCTTTTTGAGCTGTAGGCGTGAGAAAAGTTTTTTCCCCATTGACTCTATGAGTTAAAAAGACATTTTGGGACCCCCCTTAGAACTTTGCCCCCCCTGGATCAAACCTCACTAAACTTTGCAAAAAAATTCAGAGTGGGCCATATACTTTTTTGAAAAGTTTGGTGAGGATTCGTCCAGGGGGAGCGAAGTTATAAGCCACCCAAAAAATGTTCTTCCTATGAGATTAGCAATTTAACCATAGCTACACGGCCATCACCGTAGGCCGTGTAATCCAACAGTACATGTAGAGATGCCTACATTTGGGATACCTAAGCAGTGGGAGAAAAAAGTAAATTGAGATTCAACACAACATAAATAAATGCCCAACGTTGGGGCACCTTAGCAGTGGAAGAAAACGCCAACATTTGGGATACCTAAGCAGTTGGAGAAAATGTTTAAATTGAGATTCAACAGTACATGTAGAGACGCCTACATTTGAGCTATCCAAGCAGTGGGAGAAATCCCTTCATTTGTGATACTTAATCAGTGGGCAAAAGGCCTACATTTGAGATTCAACAGTACATGGAGAGATGCCCAAATTCGGGATACCTGAGTAATGGGATGCGCAGCTAAATTTTAGAATCTACAGTACAAGGCTGAAACACCTTCCTTTGAGATACATGATCGGAAGCTAATTTCTAGCTGACTAACAAGGTTGTGCTATGTTATTTAGCACAGTAAGAGTGGTAGGGCTTTACTGGAATACAGTAATTTTTGTACTCCCTACCCAAACCACATTTACCTTATCGGTTTCTGCTGGTTAATGTGTCAGGCTTCCCAGGCGAACAATGGCAGATGCAGAGTGGATCTGTTTCTTCAGGAGCTGGCTTTTGCCTTGATGCCAAATCAGCAAGTACATTTTTGGTACGCAAGATATTCCCTCACTGGGGAATATGTGATGTCCTAAGATCAGACAATAGGAAGCACTTTTTTAACAAGCTATTTCATGAAATTACCTCCCTGTTGGGCATAAAGCACAACCAATGCTCATTTTACCATCAGTAAGCCAACAGGTTGGTAGAGCGTCTTATTGGTTCATTAAAACAGCGCTTGACTAGGATGTGTCACTCTTTATGGAAGAAATGGCTTTACTGCCTTCCACTCACACTCTTTAGCTTCACGAAATCAGCCAGGGCAGGAGCATCATTTGAGCCCTCACACAATTGTGATGGGTATGAGGCTGCACATACCACTCACACCTGCATGCACAGCCTGCAACACTCGCAAAACAGCTGATATATTAGGGGAGGAGTTTCAAGGCTATCTTAGGGATTTAACCGAATGTGTTAAAGTTATCTCCTAACAGCTTGCACTCTGCTCTCAACATCCAGCTACAATAGACATGGTTGACCCAGCATCTCTGCAACTACCTCAGTTCTTCCCAGGAGAGTCAGTGTTCATCTGCTTGTTCGTCAGGAAGTGGATCAACACCCGTTACCACTCTACAAGGTTATCTACTATATGCCAACTGCAGTCAAGGTTGAAGGGATACAGTACTGGATCCACATTACAGACATCAGAAAGAACACCAGTAGTACCGGCCCTACTCCCCAGGTCACACAGAAGGAACTGCCCTAACAGAGCAGCAAATCACATCATGAATATAATGTTGTGTATTGCATGTTTTTCTCTCTCTCACTTTCATTTCTTTTGGTAAGAGTTAAATTGTGGGGCATGTAAAGGGTGGGTAGAATAACTCTGAAGTAGCATGTGTTAGCAAAAAAGAGTGTTTCAGCCCCCAGAAGCAGAAAGGACACTGAATATCAAGGTGCTCTCTCGCACACTGTTGCAGATGTGTATCACCCCGGCATGAATGACCTTTAGTATAATCATATGCGCGAGGTGGGAAGAGCAACGTTGAAGGATTCCTGCTACATATGTTCCCTGATTGTAACTTGCACTCCCAGATTGTTTATTCCCAAGGAAATGGCACCTCTGATAGCACAGAGGTTAGTGCTCCTAGTCCTATACAGCGTACAGGGGTTGTTCCAAGGACACATTGTTCAAGCAACCGTGCTAAAAACAGTCACCAGTGAGTGTTATGAGAATAAGGAGCAGGTGCAGTGTCAAATCAGACCGCAACTAAAGTTGGAAGGTTTTGTGTTTTCTAAAAACAGATGTGAGGAGTGGCTGGTGGGCTTCACAGCAGGGGGACAGATGGGGTTATTGGAGGAAGTAGTGGCACACGTAATTGAAACTTGCTATGATCTATTGGGTAGATACGTGCAGAAGCTGTTGTGGATAAAGATGAATGAAAGACCTGCCAAAGTACAGAAACATACACGGTTTTCCTTGTGTTTTGCTCCTGCCAGCTTGTCCTGCAATGCTGCTTCAAGATGTTACCCAAAGGAGCTCTGATGATGTCCCTGACCCTCACAACAGGTACAGCTACTCCACTCTAAAAACACATGAACTCAGACAGAAAAAAACAAGTGGCAAAATAGAGCACCAGATGGTAATGTTGGAACATCTAGTTGGTCCCCAGGAAATGCATATCCACCTTCCACCTGATCCAGAGAACTATGTTGAGCACTGGTAGATATTGCAGGGGACAGGGGATGTTGCTTTATGCTGTGTACCCCAGAAGAATATGCCCAGCGCGGTGAAAGCTTATATCATGTGTGTAAGGTGTGGGTGCCCAAGGATGATTCCTGCAGAGTGGGAAGCAAGCGTAGTTAATGAATTAACTAAAGGGGTGGGTTGTTTGGATGCAAGTGCAATGTCTCAACTGTGGAAAGAGGTTTAGACTAGGTAAATGGTATTAGCAAGAGGAGTTGCCAGTTCTATACACATGTTATTTGCAGTTAGCATTGACACACTTTAGAGAGCATCACAGAGCCTTACACAATGAGAGAAGGAGCACACATGTAATACCGTTGCTTATTATATGTAGAGGTTAGAGCCAGGGTGTGGCCAATACGTTTTGTAACTAGTATAAGTGATAGACGTTGCACTTTGGTTGCATTAAGGAATGTGATGTTATTTTATATCCATGGAAGCTTTTGGTCGCAGGTTAAAAGGTAGCTGATGTGCCCAGCAGTGCAATAGGGTAAGAGCTGTGCTGTAGTTACAGTTTTGCCATTTTGGATCAGGCCTTGTTAGAAATTGCAACTTCTGGTAGTTAGAGAATTAGGCTGTCTTTGGGCCTTTTGCTCTGTCCATTTAATTAGAGTTTAGGCATCCTTCCTCCCAGCGGGTGTGCAAACAGCCAAGGTTTTGAAGGAAGGGAGACACGCACTAGCAGTTAATTGTGCCAGGCTGAGGGGTTCACAGGAGCTGAGAACGGAATGTTAGTTTATGACAATTAGATTAGTAGTGCTGCTGTGAAGGATGAAGCTCCTGAGAACAGAGCCTGGTGGCTGGCATTGCCACGGTTTTGAGTTAGGTTTGGAGTAACACTGGCCCCATTGAGAAGTGGTCGGCCAATTTGAACTGCAGGTGTTGGAGCAAAGAGAGCAAAGCAATATATGAAATTCATTCCCAAGAGCGGTGCCTTGACTGTGTATTTTTATAAAGCACATGTTTCCCAAGAGATATAAGGTAGGAGTTGTGATAGGCAAGTAACATGTTCTAAGATGAGAGTAGCAAGAGGTGATTCCAAAGAGTACAACTGCAAGGTTGAAGTGGCTATCTGGGAATGCCAGATTGTCTGGTCTCATGAGTATGCCATTGTATTACCAGGCAGGGGTGACCTTGTTGGTCACATTCGCTGCCTGATTGGGTCCTGTCGGGGGTATGCACATCAAGAGTAGGCCAAAGTTACCCTGACAAATACAGAGTACTATTGTAACAAAGTACATGGATATTGTGGACCAATCGCATCACATTGTTTTCTGCTGACTGTACAATTCGGTTATTTTGGAAGCAGTTCTATTTACATATGAACAATCAATGGGGTAATGAACTGTAGTGGATTTTTATATTTCTCTATAGGTGTTACACAATAAGGAACATGGGATTATATTGTATCTGATATGTTTTGCTTGCAACTGTACTTGGGCCTTTCGAGCATGGTTTCAGTTTGCAGTGTTACTGGACTGGCTGCCACTCCCGGATGTATTTGCATGTAATACAACTTTGTTCTTCTTGCAAATGATGCACTTGTTATTGATCCCCTTGGAGTTGTTTTTATTGATCAGTTTTCGAGCCTATCCTACATGCAATCAAACGAGAATGGACCCATTCAGGCACTATGGTCATGGGCGATCACTTTCATGCCACAAATGTATGGCACCTCATCCATACCACTAAAGTGCTGCACTATCATAAAGCATATTGAACTACTGCATGTTTGCCAAATACACCCTGCCCTTGGGGTGAGGAATTGCCTGGTCAGGAACATACATTGACATCAAATTGCTGCAGCCACTCAATGTGCTTGATCCCAGTGTGGCTGGCTCTGTGCTGGATCGGATGCTCACATCTTCCTGTGAGAGTTCTAGAACCTGACTCTTTTGCTCCTCGACTCTATGGAGCCCACAACATACTGTATTTTAGGCTTATTTATCCTCCTTGAAAGAATTTATAGATGATTCACATTGAGATTGTACTTTGTATCTAGACTGTTATGCAGGATTTGTACAAAGTCTTGCAACCAAGTGTTGCTACTCCTTTTCCATTAGGCTAGATCATGTCGTGTCATAGGGAACATTTAAAATTGCACCCCCATCACCTACTGTTTTGCCACCCTGTGTTGACTATCAAACCTGCCTGTGCATGTGTGTTCAGGCCTAATAATAGTGCCTGTGTATTTGTGTCAGACCTGGCTGTATGTGTGAGTGGCTAATTTTTGTCATTGTGCTTGTAAACCATACCTTGGTATGTGGTCATTTATCCGGCCTACCAAAGAGATTCTATCAGGCTCAACTGTGAGTGTTGGCATGTGTTCATATCACAACTGTGTTTGTTAGTTTGTTCAATTGCTGGGTGTAGTGATCGGAAGAACAGTGCATGCTCAGATTTCCCCCTGATTATGGCTCCACAATTCTCTTTTGCTTAGATAGTTTTTCCAGGACTGCGCCATTGACTGTGTGTCAGACCATCATCAGATGACTGAGCATCCCATTTCTCTTCAGCGCTGCATCCTGCACCAGCACCCATGGACCAGCAACACACCTTGCACAAGACTTTATCCTGCACTAGAATAACCACACACACTATCAAACACCAAAGTGGAACAGCACCTGGCCCTCTCTACAAGAGAAATGTTATGATACCTGCTAGGAGGGCCCCTAATGCAACACTGTTCACATCCTCTCTCTCTTTATCAACCATCTGTCTACCCACTAAACCATCTACAACATATGAACACACCCACTCACACAACACACACATGCATACACAAAAACACACACAAACACACACACACGTAAACACAATCTTGTACCCACTTCAGAGGGGCAGGAGCCCGCTCTCAACACCATCGCACGGGCTGGAGCCCTCCCCCTGACCTGATCACAACGTGGACCGCGGAGACGCCGACCAACCGACTCAGCATTCCACCCGGAGCTGGTAAGCATCGCTACCCAGTCCGCTGTATGCAAGATATTCGCATTGCACAGCCGTTGATGCCCACAAGCTTGATCTACTCTTTATTGTTTACTATACACGAGGTCCCCTGACCTAAGATGGTGGTCCAGCATTGTGGTTGCTAGGCGACCCCTTCAGCTAGGATTGGCTCACCTGCTGTAGATACACAGCAGCCCGAAACAGGAAGGCGTAAGCCGGTGCACCCCAAGGGCCGGAGCACTATAAGGGTGATATCCCTGTCTGCGCCCTTTCACATCTTTTAGCCACTTCATAGGGGCAGGAGCCCGCTTTCAACACCGTCGCAGGGGCTGGAGTCCTCCCCCTTGACCTGATCGCAATGCAGACTGCAGAGACGCCGACCAACCCACTCAGCATTCCGCCCGGAGCTGGTAAGCATGTATACCCAGTCCGCTGTATGCAAGAATATTCGCATTGCACAGCCGTTGATGGCCGCAACCTCAATCTACTCTTTATTGTTCACTATACACAAGGCCCCCGACCTAAGATGGCAGCCCGGCATTGCTGTTGCTAGGCGACCCCTTCAGCCAGGATTGGCTCACCTGCTGTAGATACACAGCAGCCCGAAACCGGAAGGCATACACTGGTGCACTCCCTAAGGGCCGGAGCACCATAAGGGTGATCTCCCTGTCTGCGCCTGTCCGCGACAGGACGCCGACATAATCATAAGAAAACATAGCAGAACACGATCAAGTACGCATCCAGCTGCAACCTTGACATTCCCACGCTTCATCCAGTCACAGAGGCTCCCTCTACCACCCCAACAACCACGAACTGCAAAGATTGGCTACTGCATGAACAAATTCCAACGTGGCTATACGTAAGTCATATGCTACACCGATGTCTCTGCATTGTGGCCAAACACGGCTTGACACTAATCCTAATTGATTCGCGCTACCCGCTACCACAACCTTTAGCTCTCTACTAATCAACACGAAATATTGGTAACAAATACTTCTACTTAACTTGTTGCCTATGCCATTGTATATCACACTGTGTTTTGTACAAGCTCAATATGATATGCTGCAATTGCTTCTGTTAGCTAAACTAATGAAGTTACTGTGCTCTGAACCAACTTACTCTACTGTCCCCACTGCTTTTAGATAGCACTAGCGCTGGCTGTCAGACCAGCCTACAGTGCCTGTTACCATTACTAGCCCCACTGTCACCTAACAAGCCCATCTCTGATACATTCCTGGTCCCTGATCTAACCTATTGTTGAACTAGCCTATGCTGTTGTACTATACTGTTTTGAGCTAGCCTATTCTGTTGCACCATACTGCCTTGAACTAGCCTATTCTGTTGCACCTTACTGCCTTGAACTAGCCTATTCTGTTGCACCACACTATTTTGAGCTAGCCTTTTCTGTTGCACCATACTGTTTTGAACTAGCCTATTGATTGAAACCAGCCTACACTGCTATCGTCACTCTATCGAACTAGACTAACTCTTCTTGCCCTACTGCACTAAAATTAGTCTGCACCTCCACAACATCCTCATTACGTTGTATCTCTCCTATCCACATTACCATTGTACGGTCTCAATATGTATAGATATATAAGCCTAGTGTCACTTATCTATATCAGAATGATCCGGCGCTACACTACTCTACACACTCACATTAGTTAGGTGACATGACAAGCTTACTGTGCATCTCTCCATTCATCCTTACTGTCATTTGGCCTCATGTTAAACTACTGTACCATTCCAACATGGAGAATCTCTGGGACCTAAACCCTTCCACTGCCACTCACATTACCATGTGTACAATCCCACTTACACCATTTCTACCAGCACTCACTCCCACTAACTGTGACTCCAGAATAAAACCTATCTCATTTCTACCGACGCTATACCCATTCACCACTCCCAACACGTACCAAGGTACTCCCATGCTGCATGGTATACCCAACACTCCTACTACTGTCAAGAAGCCACATCCTCATAATGACAAACCCACCATTAACTCCGACATAACCAAGCGTAATGATAGACTAGGTAGCAGATTATCTTATAACCTGCACTCACCAGCTAAATATAACTACTAGACCTCATGTATACCATGCACTGAACCCACTAGTGACAAGCATTTGCGCAATAATAATAATACTGTCACCACTACTAGGAATGACACAGTTACCATTAGATCTAGCCTGACCCAGAAACTCATACAGAAGCAGCCCATAAAGTGGGCACTCATTAAAGCCAGGTCCCTTGTTGCCCACGCAACTGAGATCAGTGACATTCTGAACAACAACTACGATTTCCTTGCGGTGACAGAAACCTGGCTGCACGACGCAGCAGGACCATCTCTAACCCTTGCTGTCCCGGACAACTATTCTATCATCAGATCTGATAGACCTAATCCTCGAGCAGGAGGAACAGCTATCATCTTCAAATCTACCCTCAATATGAGACTAGCCACTTCTGCCCACTTGGCATCCTGTGAAAACTCTCAGCTAAACTCCAAACCTCCCCTAAAAACACCATCTCTATCCACCTCATTTACAGGCCCCCAGGTCCACCTGGGTCCTTTGAAGAAGACATAACATCCCTAGCAACCGACTCTACCAAACCCACTGTGCAATGCATTATCCTAGGTGATTTCAACCTTGGCTATAATGACACCAATGACCAGCACGCCATTTCCCTAGCGAATGCACTAGTTGAACAAGGTTTCACACAATTAAGTACCAAACCTACCCACGTGAAAGGTAGGATACTTGACTGGGTAGCTGATCACAAATGTAACATTACCCTAAAAAACTCTACACCTCTTGTGTGGTCTGACCATCATCTCGTCTCCATAGAACTTAATGTTAACAACCTAGAGATGAAAAAGCCCTCTATTGCACCACCCTGCCTCACCAGGAACAAACGCAATATCTCAGTGGAGACTCTAATACCTTTGATAATCCCTGCACTGTATGCATCTTTGGCAACTAATGACCCCAACCTACTAGTGGCCATTTACAATGACTCCATGACTAAAGCTATAGACTCTATTGCCCCACTAAAACTACACAAATGCAAACCTAGAGCACATTTGAACTCCTGGTTCACTCCCGAACTTAAAGCTCTTCGCATAGAAAAGAGAAAATTAGAAATTCTCTGGAAATCCTCCCCCTCCCTTGAAAACAAATCCAACCTAAGCATTGTCACTGCAAACTACAAAAAGGAGATATTCTGCACTAAAAAAGAAACCTTCAATAACAGAATAAGTCAAGCAGCATCCAGCACCAAAGAATTATTCAACATCCTAAAAGAACTAGAAAACCCTAACCCACCGGCAGACACTTGCACCAAGGATAAATTATGGTGCACCAGCATACAAAATGCACTCTCCAATAAAATCACTGGGCTCCAAACTAAAATAGATGACAAAAGAACCCTACTTACCACTGGTAACCCCGCCACACCTACACCTCCTTCTACGGCATTCCTCAATTCAGAATTCAAATTCAGGAAGGTCGTCATACCGGAAGTCTAAAAAATGATAGCATCTTTAAAACCTTCTAACTGTAAAGGTGACAGCTCCCCTGCGTAGATTATAAAAGAAGCAGCTAGAGATCTAGCCCCTTTTATCACCAATCTTATAAACTCCTCGTTCGCCAGCAACACCATCCCAACTAACCTGAACAATCCTGGGTTCTCCGTCTTTTGAAGAAACAAACATTAGATCCATAACTACTAATTATAGACTGATCACGACAGTCCCTTTTTTACTGAAAATCTTGGATAGAGTTGCATATTTGCCAGTTCAAGCCTACCTAGAATCCAACCAACTACTCAGAACCCGCCAATCTGGCTTTAGACCTCAGCATGGAATGGAAACTGCCCTTGTTGACCTAAAAAGCCAGATCGACGAACTAAAAGATAAAGGCAAAGTTCCCATCCTACTCCTCCTTGACTTATCGGCTGCCTTTGATCTGGTAGACCATAAAATACTATTCAATCACCTATCATCAGCAGCTCACTTCTCCACCTCTGCAGTCACCAAGGATACAATCTTTCCTTGAGAATAGAACAATGTGTGTCTTCTCAGCGACTGCAGCAGCTGACCCTATGCCCATTACCTGCAGAGTGCCTGAAGGGTCCTGCGTATCACCCACTTTGTACAACATATTTACAAAGCCATTATTCGACAAATTGGACCGTCTGGGTGTCACCTACACAAACTATGCAGACGACACCCATATACTCCTAGCACTATCAGGAACATACGATACTGATGTAGGACGGATCAATGAAGTCTACACCAGCATTCAGGCATGGATGGCCACACATGGCCTGTGCCTGAATGATGATAAGACTGAGCTACTCTTAGTTGGCTCTCCTAATAACCTACTACAGCTGAGCCCTAACTGTACTAACTTTACTATTGATGGGAACAACATACCTGTTGCCAAACATGTAAAAACCGTAGATTTTTATCTCAATGCCCACTCTAACCTAATTAAACAGATAAACATGGTTGCCTCCACCACCGCCTATACCGGTAAACTGATCAGGGCATGTAGACCACTACTGTCACCCAACAGCTGCCTTACACTGGCCAGAGCTCTTATACAGTCCATATTTGACTATTGCAACGGCCTTTACCTAGGCGCTAACAAATCTATAATTAACAAATTGCAGATCCTGCAAAACAATGCGCTCAGAGCAGCATTAAATATCCCTAGAAGAGAGCATATCTCAGTCACAAGGAAGCACTGCAACTGGCTCTCCATAAAAGAGAAAATCAACCTAAAAACCATTTGCCTCACTCACAAAGCGCTCAACCACCAAGCCCCACCATATCTCACTGACACATTCACCTGGAAACCCTCACCTAGGATCACAAGATCTTCCAACACATCTTGTATAGTGGTTCCCATGTATAATCTTAAAAGAGTTGGCGGCACCAGCATCACGATTATAGTGGCACAGCTATGGAACTCGCTCCCATAGAATATCAAAACTATCCAAGCTTTGGGTTCATTCCAAAGTCAAGTCATCGCATGGCTACTTAACAAAAACTAACTCCTACCTTTCTTTCTTACTGCTCTCACTTCTGGCCTCTATTTACCCCTGCTTACTGTCTTGCTATATGCACTCTATGTGTTCTTGACTGTACAAATTGCATTTCACTTGCAGATATTCTACCATGTAACCATTATTGCAAAACATTTGTATGCCATGTAACCGTCCTCATTATACTAGCACCCAGATACCCCCTTGGGTCAGGAACGCCTTATAAATAAAATAAACAATCAAACAAACAAAAACACACACATTTATTACATATTTCAGTGTCATATAAGTTCTTATAATATTCTTATGGTTGTTTCTAAAATTCCACTAGTTTCTCTCAAGTTCTTCTAAAATACTCATACGAATCTTATAAGGCATTTGTATGTGACCACACATACACACAGACACATATTCTCACCCATCCATAAAGATCCAAACATGTTAACCTATAAACACGTTGAAGATATTGGTTTTGTCAAACTTATGTCCCAGTTCATAAATAGCATGCATTATAAACGTTCATAAAACTTGTGCATATGCTTTTTAAGAATTGACGTATTATGCTAAATATTTCTATGGCAGAGCTGGGGCACAGATCTTAACTATGGAATCAGCCGCCACCATCTATTCCAGCATAGAAATCCTAATGCATTTCTACCAACGTCGGATTTGGATGGTAAAGTGCATTGACTTACTATGGAATCCACCAGCTTTTTTTGACCAAGAAGGTCATGTAAATGCTTCCAGCCAGAGTGGACTGCTTGCACGTAAGTGCTCACGGGTGCAGTCTCCTTCAAGGAATGCGTACAGAACCGGAACACGAGGACCAGAATGTCTTTCTTTCTTTTGCCTTGATAGTATGTTTCGTGCTCTGTTCTTACAACATAAATATTCATTATCTAATATGAAGGTATCAATCTGTTAAAGCGCATGAACAAACAAAAGGTGTGCACAAAAAGCAATGTGTTGCTACACTGCTAATCTGGCATTCTGGTATGTTATTGGTGTCTGTAGAGTGCAAATGGTCACAACTATAATGGATAATTAATTCACAAATAAATTGTGCACATTTATGAATACATGAAGAAACATTATGGTGGAAAAGGATGATTAGGTGATCGCACATCATGGCAACTAGCGACATTCAAGATCCTTCACACCCTAATCGAAAAATTTGCCTTGAAACAAAATGAAAATTAAGACTTCCTTGTCTACTTGGACGACCTTTTCCTCAACCTTCCATCTATGATATTGCAACAACACAGAAGTGTAAGATTTAAACTAAAGAAACCAAATACGATTAAGGAAAAAAAGTCAAGATGTTGTAAAAAAATCAAATTCAACAATAAAAATAAAAATAAAAAAAGAAACATTATTTTAGCCGGTCTGATAGCACAGTGAGTAGAGTGCTCGCTTTGACATCTGTGCAGAGCCTGCTGACGAAGATTCGTAATCCCGGGAGCGTCAAACTCAGCCTTTCATCCTTCCGAGGTCGGTAAATGAGCACCACACACCGTGGGTAAGCAGCGGTCAGATGGCTGAGTGTTGGTAGCGCTATAAAAATGCTAAATCATTATTATTAATATTCATTGCGATGAGCTGCACCTTTGCTCAGGACCCTTCGCAGATTCTTCCAAGAAATAACTTACCAGAGAATTTCAACCTGGACTCAAGGCACATGCCAACTTCCACTTTTCCACTTTAATATTACCACTACTGATGTTGCAATAATGTGATAACCAGAGCTGTTCACTCTGACATAAACCAAGATAGACAACTTTCAAATGTGCTCAACATCCACAATGGTTGTTTGCTCTGTTTAGGGCTGGACACTCACCATATGGCCGAGGTTGTTTGATGTTAGTTGTCCTTCAGACCTCTTTACTCTCAAAGTATGTCAGCGACAGCACATATATCTGCACACTGTGCCTGCTCGCTTGCAGTCTGTGCCTCAATGCACCTTTAGATGTAAAGGGAGAAAATATCTCATCAATTTAGACAAGCACATTTTCTTTTGTTACAGCCTTCGATTTTATTCAGAAATATGTGAGAATTGTCTAGTCTAACGCTATGCAGCATTAACCGCTGTTTCCTTTGGACTCTTGCAGAGATTTTGGGAGGTTCATGGCTCATGCAGTGCAAAAAACAAGATGGTGGCACTCAAGAAACCTTACCCATCTTATCGCTTTGAAAGGAGATTGTGTGAGCCTAGATTGTGTTCTTTTAACCTATTTAAATTGTAGTTTATTTTTTATTTAAAAAAACCCATTAATGTCGTAAACATTCAATACACATGCACGAGCTGATAGAGTAGAAGCACGACAAGCCATCCTTTCAAATCATCTTGACAGACTCAGGCATTTGGAAATTCGAGTCTCCCCATAGTTACGTAACTCAACATAAATATGAGGAGGAAAGGGATGGGACATGATAGTAAAGCGAGAAAGAAGACGAGCCCTCTCAACAATAAACTCCCGCCTAACTCCATTGCGATTCCAGACCACTTAGGTGCATACATGTGCCAGGATTCGCACTGATACTGTACACACAGGTCGACACAGACGCTATGAGATCATGTGATTGGATATGAACCTCTGAAGAGCTGTACATGTCACAGGAAGGGGTGGACCGTCCTGTAATAATACCCTCTGCCAGTCGTTTAGGAAGGTGTTCCTTTAAATGCCCAGCCCCTTTACTTTTAGACACAAACATGTGAATGGTGCTTCCCCAATTTTGCCAGAATCTGCTTTGCCCATAGTGATCTATGCATCTCACAACTGATTCATTATCCATACTCAAACAAGGAAATGATTCAGTAAACAAACAAAGAAGCAAAAAAGAATTGTATGGGATTATGTGGGACTGCTGGGAACCTAATTTAGCAAGGTATCAGATAATAATGTCGCATTAAAAAAAGTCGCCAGGTTGGCGACTTTAAAAAATGCCTTCATGGTGCACCCTCCAGGCTATCAAACACTTTCCCCAAATAATCAAGCACTGGAGGTAATAATATGTAAGTATACCCCTCCAAGAATATTAAGGGAAATAATTTTGGTAGCCAGGAAAAAGTCGCCAGAACCTGACGACTTTTTCACAGTGACATTATTAAATGGAGCCATTCAGCATTCCCACACATGTCTCGTGCAAAAAAGACTATGGGCCTCATTACGACCCCGGCGCTAAACCATGGTGCTATTAGCACCATGGTCCATGCTGGGGTCCGCCATGGTGAATGGTGGAATTACTGCCCCATTCCAAGGTTGGCGAGGCGGTAATTCCCCATTCACCATGGCCCCTTCCCCATTCCCATTTTTGGCCCATAGGGCTCAATGGGAATGGGGAAGGCGCTAATTACGGCACCGTAAATTACGGTGCCGTAATTAGCTCCTAGGTCCCTTTGTGGGTTGGTTTTTTAATGCCTGCTAAAAGCAGGCGTTAAAGTGCAACCCGCAAAGGGACCTCGTAATCAGGCGTTAAGGGTTTAACGGCGTCAACACCTTTTTACGGCGCCGTTAACCCCTTAACGCCTGGGTTGTAATGAGGCCCTATTACACATAGAGGCACTTAAGTGGTCAGCTCAATAAACCCCAGTGCAGAGTGATTTAAACCACCAGCGATACTTTCATGAGTGTAAAAGACTTGGGCAGCAGGCTCTATAAATACCCAATGCATAGAACCTGGCTGTAATACTGAAGGCCCAAAATTCCATAAATGATATTTCTTTTGCTTGCCTATTCAAAGGGCCATTTAGTCTGAGAGGTGTGCTCTGCTGCTACGGCTTTAATACACGTTTTAGCACAGGATTGATACAAACCTGAGCTGAGTACAGGGGAACTGCCTCTGTCTCACTGAGGTGAAATATGGCCCTCTAGTCCCAGAAGACAACGATACCTTACCCCAGACTGCACCACACACAACGAAAAACACATTTCTATCTTGGACTGTAAGCAGGAAAAGGGGTACAGGTTAATCGCTCGCTGCCCACCCCTACTCACCAAACCAATCAGCAAACCTTAGATAGAACAGCAGGGTGCAGACAACCTAAACGCCATTCAGAATCCATACGAAAGAGGAGCTTTGCTAGAGGGACCACCTTTGCAATAAAGTCTGAAAGGGGCATGCCACAGGCAGAAAGAGGGCATACCTAAATGAGAAACTGGAAAGTCTTAAGTAGCTGCAACAAGTCCAAAACTTGATATATGGATGATAACTGTCACAGATTGGTCATTTGAAACCACAAAGTATGGCAAGACCAGGGCTCAAAGTTCAAGATTTTTTATTAGGGACTGTATATTAATTAAAAATAATAAGATATTCCCCTAATAAAATAACAAAACATAGGATGGTCTTCTCCCACAAATATCTCCCATATCATCTTTCAGGTTATCAGATTGAGGGGTCAGGCTTTCGAGCATCAGCCATCAAAGTTTCAAAGTCCCAGAGGAGTTACTTCACACCTCTCTAAAGATACAGGTGGCAGAGTGTCCAGAGCACTTCTTCTGCTCCAAAGTGAGGGCTTTCTGGGGTACCATACCCTAAGACTAGGTCAGTCCTTAAAATTCTGTAGGACGCTCAGGGTCCTCTTAGAGATATCCCTGGCATCTGCCAAGAGAGATGGACCAATCTCTGCTAGCCTTCCTTCCCGACTATGTTCGCCCACCTCCTTCCTAAACTATCACTAGGGTCACCAAGCTCCACTGGAACCCCAGCCCTCCATTTAAGTCTACCTGCTGCTTGGCCAGGGCCCCTGGAACCTCCTACCTCTAGCTGACTAACCTCCCTCTGGCCCATCGCTCTCTTTATAATATCTTGATAAAGACCCAATATCTTTCCTTAGTGGTTGTTTTTTTCTCTCCACTCCTCGCCAACCCCTAGGCCGTCATCCTCACTCTCCTCATCTGAAGACATTTCGTACCCATTCTCCTCTCTCTCATCTACATTCTTCTCCGGCTGTTTCTTCACTGTCTCCTCACTATCATCTTGACATATACCCGCTGCTTTTTCCTTTTCTCTTGAACCTACAGCCTTCTTTCCCTCTAGACTAACTACCTTTTCTTTTCAACCACCTTCTACTTGTCACTTAACACCTACATTTCCCTACTTATTGTGGCAATCTTCCACTCCAATCCAGGTCTTTATTCCTCCCTCCAGGCTTCTTGTGTTACTCCTTCCTTCAACTGCACTCCAAGTTTCATTTACACCCACCTTTCCTCTGCTCTTGTTTTCTCCTGCATCTCCAATGATGGTTTTACTTCTTTTTTTTTTTTCTTTTCCTCTGTTCCTATTATCATAGTCTGCTACAGGTTTCACCATGTCCGTCCTTTGATGTGACTTTTTTTGATGTGACTTCTCTGTCCTCTCTCACCACCTTACCTGTTACAACGTTTGTGTGTCGTCCAGAAGTCCCCTTCTCCTCCAAACTCTCCAGCATTCGTCTGCATCACTATCCTGTCGTAAGTCTTCTCCTAAGTCTCTGCAGAACCTCTCCTATTAGCAGTCTTCCCTCTCTGGCATTCTCTATACAAGAACCTGCTGCCTCTGCCAGCCACCTCACTGGACTGGGCTTTCTGACTTATACAGTAATATGCCCCCTTCCCCTGTGTGGAAGTAGGGCTGATGTGCAGCAGCTGTGAGCCTAAGGGGTGTACGGTTTTGGATTGGCCAAGCCCTATCACTTCCTGATAGTCAGAATGAGGTTGTAGGGGCAAAGGTAAATCTATACTCTATACTCCCTGGTGGTGATTGTGAGACTGGAAAGGCTGGACAAGCTGCATGTGCTGAGGATATTCTGCTAGGTTGCTGTTTGGAAGGCACATGTGTTAGGGGGCTCTAAAAGTGTTTAGGTTTCCCACAGTGTCTTCCTGTCCATGAAGGATTTTCCTATGATCTCCCTGTCCTTGCAGGTATAATTCCATTTTCATGTACATTCTGGGTTTTTCAGTTGGAGAGAACAGCATTGTGGGAGATGTAGTGCATCTGAAGCTGATTTTCCCATTAAAGGTTGATGTTTCAACCCTAAGATCGGTTTTGTGATGTCTTGCCTGCCTTAAATGACCTGACTGGGTATTTTGAACAGTTTTCCCTTTTCCGGCCCCTAATTCCTCATCCCTGATTCTCAGATCATGTGTGGACAACATATGCCCTGCCGCCATACTCAAGACCCTTCTGACTGAAGCACTCTGCATTTACCTGAAATCATCAACACCTTCTTCAGTTAAGGTACCGCAACCTCAACCTTCCAGACTGGACGAATCCTCCTGCTTGTCAAGAAACCAACAGTGGATCTTAGCACTACTACCCCATCACCAATCCTCCCTACCTAGGTAAGATAACTGAGAATGCAGTAGCCACACAACTCCTCCAACAAAACCACACCAACAACCTTTTTTCAATCCTACCAATCTGGTTTCAGACCAAGATGGAGCACAGAAATGGCTACCATAAAGGTGATTGACGATTCCACTTAACATCCTTGAAGATGTCCATCTTTGCCTCCTGGTTCTCCTCAACCTCTGAGCAGCATTCGACACAGTAAACCACCAGACACTCACCAGTATTCTATATCACCACATGGGGATCAGTGAGACCATCCTCAGCTGGTCCAAATCCTACCTTGATAACGGCCACCAGTTTGTCCAAATGGATTCCTCCAGATCGCCAACTCCAGCCAATACTTATCGATTCACCCCTCACCCCCTCATCTTCAACAATTAGATGGAACTGCTCAGAACCCTCCAAGCTCCATGCATCCACTGTTAGGAAAAACTTCCATTGCATGTGTATTTTTCCCTCTAGTTGTGTAACCCCCAACTTTTGCTTTGTTGAAACACCATAGTCTGACATTGCCAGAGGAGCACAGCCTTCTGCTGCACTCCCCTGGGCTTTTCACTCACTTTGTTGTGGGGAAACTGACATGCCCTTAAAGACAGTCAGTACTGAAAGACTTTGGTTCTGTTAGTCCTTGTCAATGTTGCAACTTTTCTGCAACATGTTGCAAGTGCACAATGTACCTACCAGTACAGTGCACTTTGGTCTTCCTGTCATTTTTAAAGGCCCTTGATACTCTTGAAGGATTTTTTAGGAGAACTGCAGGTGTGCCTTGGACAGGGCGGATGGCAGCTTATCTTTTCATGTATTTTTAACCCTTTCCTGCCAGGTAAACCGCGGTTAATTATTTGGCACAAATAGGTTGCCTGGCCCCAAAATGGCCATGCCACGAGGTTCTTTGTCCTGTCCTTTGGCCTTCTTGCCCTTTCACCTTCCCCAGGTCGAGCCTACCCGGGTCAGTCCTTATTTGGGCATTCATTTTCTCGCAAAGCGCCAAGTTTTCGCTGGCTTGTGCATGCCTTGTGTGGACGCCCCCAGGATGTGGGCTGGACTGTCTGGTTCCAATACGCATGCTGGGTGCCAGAGAGTCTGGTGTGCTGTGAATGCCTGGAACCACCCTGGTCCATGATTGGTCCACGTATAGTATGCCTGTATGTGAGCAGATCTCCTATTGGGTCCCCTCCATTTTGGCGCAAAGGAAATTTTGGATGAAGGATAGGATCCAAGTATCCTGAAACTAAGAAGCCGAGTGGAGGAATCGCTAGTGATCCGCTGTAAGGTTTAAGGTTTGGCACCCTGAGCCCACTGTTGTCCTGCTGGACTCCACTGCATCTGGTCATCCTAGAAGGTCTGCGAAGACGATTCGACCCATTGGAATAGTGGGACCAACTATTCTCGGCACCTTCATCAAAACCTGCGAGTAAGCCTTTTCGGAAGTGTCTCTGGGCCAACCAGTGGGCTGACCAGCTTGCGCAGGGCCTTTGCCCTGATACCGCTGCTGTTTTGAGGAGGCCTTTGAAACTTGGTACCCCGCAAGCTCTGTGTTCATGGCACTCTCACGCCGAATTTTGTACACTTGGCATTCCCAGATCCGGAGTAAAGAGAGAGCGCCTGAACCGGAGTACATGCGGTTACTGTGTCGTCCAGCCGTGGTGACAAACTTTGCAAACTCATTGCAGCTGTGCTCCTCTGTGCCCTGAAGCCTGCTACAGCAGAACCAGCCTGATCCATCCACCAGGAGAGGAGAAATTGCCACTGTCCCAGTTGTGAATCAATGCTGTAACTTCGTTGCTGAAAGCCGCAGAGCTGCGAGATTGCCACATTTGAATCTGCAACCGAAGTGGACATGACTGCCGAAGTTTGGTCCGGAGTGTGCTGGGGGTCAGTGAGTAATCGCAACTCTTAGCGGTGGCCCCTAGTGCCTCCATTCATTTTTATGCACAAGTGGCCCCTGGGGGCCCCTGTGCATTCCACTGCTAGTGCGAACTAGCTAACTATTCCCAACTCTTTGAACCTGTTCTGCCCTTAAGGGGAGACACTCCTCAAATAGTGGGAACCTAATCTGCATCAACTCACCTGCCTTCCTGAGCTGCTACAGACCCTACAAAAGACCCTGTTTTGTCCATCTGCACTACCGCGTGCGCCAACTTCGCAAGTACATTTGAGCGCTAGGCTCCCCTCATGTTAGGGATTGGACTGCCTTCAGTTAGGATTGTGTTGGATGCAGAAGGGCCTAAAAACTATGTGCACTTCCTGCTTCCTTCCCTTTTTAGGTCGTGTACCCATTTCATGCATTAACCCTTTAGACCCCATTGGTCTTGTATATATGTATATTGATAGGATTGTGTTGGCTTAGAAGTATTACTGTGATTTTATTTGTGTGTTGAAACTCAAAGGCCTTGAAATAAATGTATTTGTATTTTTAAAATATATACACCTGACTGTGAATGATATGTAAGTATCCTTTACTCTGTGTGCTCACTGAGGACTTTCAGTCACCCTCACCCCTTCTGAGACCTAGTCTTGACCGCTGCCAATGCTACCTTGATTGGGCTGGCTTGTCCAGAAGGTTACCCTGTACCAAAACACTAGGCTGGCCATCTGAACCGCTGCCCACCAGGGCAGAGTTCAGAAATCCATCTTAACATCCACATCTAACAAAATATAGAGGACACAAAGCTGTACCTCAACATTTTCTCTTTTGAGAACATTCACAAGGTCATGGCCTGCCTCATATTCATCAAGTCCTGTATGTCCAGTGCGTAACCTGAAGCTCAACCACTTCAAGACAGAATTTCTACTACTGACAAAATCACAAAACACCTTGATATGCAGAGCTGGCTCTCCAAAATGAACCTAGAGGGCTTCACACCCCAGCTCAACACAAGTGCCAAGTCCTGTGACTTCTACATCGACAGACACATCTCATTAAAGGACCATGTAGCAAGTAAGACACAAACAGTTTGGTGCCTTCTTTCCCTCCTGCAGACAATCAAGCCCTTCATCCCAGCAAACAACTTCAGATTATCTGTCCAAGCTTTGGTCCTCTCCCAACTAAATGGTGGCAATTCCCTTCTGGAATTTGCTTCTCTAAACCACCTTTGCACACTAGAGATGTGCCCTACATGCTACAGCATGACTAAACAAAGGACTCTGCAAATTGACTCACATCACCCCAACCTTCGTTGAACTGCACTGGCCACCCCTGCAAGTGTGTTTCGCTTCAAATCTTGTGGCATCATCTACAATGATGTTGTCCTCAAGTCCCAAAGTTACCTCAGTGACAAGCTCAGTATCTCCAGAGGCCTACGATCTACCAGAAATAAGGATATGTGTAGACTTGAACTCTGACGGTGCAGGAAGAAAAGAACCAGAAGACATGCCATCTCTGTCTACGCCCCCAGATTCCAGAACCTCCTTTCTGTCAACACAGGACTTGTCTGTCGTTCCTACAATTCGGAAAGGAGCTCAAGTACCTCCTCTTCAAGGAATGGCTCCTTCCTAACACCTAGGTCCATACAATCTGCACCCAACCTAAAACTAGGTTATCTGCTCCTCCTTGTGTTCTCCCCTATTTGCTCTTGCTGCCAATTTGCCCACTCTCCGTAGTTGTTAGTTCCCCGCTCCCTTGTATTTTTCTTCAATCACTGTGCACTTTTCCCCTATGTCTTGTAACGTGCTCTGAAGCTTCCCGAGGCTCGGTCTGTGCTCATCAAATACCCTCATAATAATAATAATAAATCTGCTTCCTTGATATGGTCCGGGTTTTGTTTCTTTTGCTGAGGGGCATTATGAGACATTTATTTTCCACTAGGTATCGGTCTCCCGAAGTCTTCCGGCTTGTGGTCACCAGTCGAAGTCCTAAGCAAGAACGTTTGTCACAATGCCCAAATAATCAGAGAGGGTAACCATCTATAGTTGTTTCGAAGTTTAATGGAAAATCGTTCTAGGGCTTTACCTGCAGCCCTAAATCTTCATGTGAGTTATCTTTTCATTTTTATTGTGGTTTTTGTTTTTCAAATAATGGCAAAACATTGTTGGCAATTGAGACCAATTGTCTGCAGACATCAGCAGGGGTAAATGCTGGCCACCCTCTCCGGGGACATCCAACCACTAGGAATTCAAAAACCTTTCTAAATCTTTCAGGCATTAACTAAAGAGGGAGGCTGCCAATACAATTCCGTGCTGTATCCCAATCCCAATTTGAAACTGATTTGAAAGTCCGATATTTTGGAAAAACCTGACCCCGGCCATATTCCCCTTGCGCAGAGTTGCTAGTATTTCAATGTAGCTCTCGCCCAATCCCTTATTCCTCTATGCCTCCCAAAGTAGAGTTGTGTCCACTGAGTTTAAGGCTGTTTTCAGAGCGACAAAAATCAACATTATGGAGGACGTTTGTAGAGCAATTCATGTATATAGTTCACATTGGATAGTCTGTGATCCCGGAAGCCTCGGGCACAAAAGGGTGCGCACAGAAGGGAGGCTTGATGTCCAGGAGACTTCCCGGGTTCAGGGCCTGCAGACCGTAACCAGAGGCAGACGCGGCCTGCAGCAGGTAAGTGGGAGGGTTGGGGAGAGTCTTCAGAGCGCGTGCGGAGATGAGGTGGGGGAGTGGACATCCCTTAAGGGCCTCGTGGAGGGACGGGAATACAAAAGACTGGAATCTGCAAAGTCAGTCTTTTATTCGCAGCCTTCTGACCTAATTCCCATGTATCCGGTACAGGCAAAAGCATTGATCTATGAGTCCAAGACCTGTTCGATTTCGTTACTATCGACCTACTTCTTTCTCTTAATTGAAATACTGAATGGGGGGCATGGCAACAAGTCGATTTAAGTGACCCTTTCCCTTTATTCTGGCACTGTGTAAGTAAAGGCGTCTTCACGTTTGCTGTTGCATTCAAACAGCATGTTACTGGTGAACAGCTTCATTACAGGGACTTTGCGTTGGTGCAAGGGCACATTTTGCACAGCATTGGCACGATGGCAAAGATTGCCTTTGTACAAAACACACTCTTTCAATTATTGTGCACCAGAGCAATTTTGCTGTACTACTTTTAGATAATGGTATTATCCCTAGGGTTAACATTGCCCAAGGGCAAATATTGTATTGTATTTCTTTTTCACTGGGGCAGTTTTTGCTTCAATGCTAACACTGTGTCAAATTGCCCTTGCACCTGTGCAAAGTGCATTGTATTCATTTTCACTGGGGCAACTTTTGATTCGATGCTAAGACTGTGTTAAATTGCACGTGATCCGGTGCAAAGTTCCTTTTATATGGACAAGAAAGGCACTGAATTGTTTGGCTGCTGCTTCGAATGCACGAATCAACAGGCCAATGCTTCTGGTTACTGAATAGCCATTAGAGTGGACTCCCGAAGAGTCTCAACTCTATTCTTCCATTAAAATCCAATTTAAAATGCCAATATAAATATTCCAACCTTGACATGATCTGCACAGAACCGTGCCACCGCAGGACTGAAATGGTTTACACATGGCATGTGGGTATGCATTAATGTCTTGGTTTTCTTACATCAGAGTGATGCATTGACTGGTGAAGTCCTATGAGAACCTCTCAGGAGCTTGACAAGCTAGCTGCTGCGGGAAAGGCCATCGATTTTCAGAGAGAGCAAGCCATAATTTCACCCATAACTGCACCAAGCACTGTGTCAATGGTAAGCATGTTTTATGCATAGATATATATTTTTATTTAAATGTTTGCAATGTTGCATCTTCACATTTTTCTTTTGACTCAGTGGCTGTGGTACAGAAGAAATCGATTATAAAGAAAATGACACCTCACCCGGGACAAAAAATAAGAACATCACTAGCCCAAAACTATAATTAATTCCTTGCGCAAAAAATAAGTTCCCGAAATAGTAAAATAATTGAAACATGCAAGTATTGCACAGCATGTTTTAATGTTCTTTTTTTTCTGATGCTCGTGTTCCTGACTATAAGTCAGCTCTTTAATATCTTGTACTTATATATTTTAATATCTTTATTGTATATAGTTCTAAAAAGAAATTTTACAATCAACATTTACTTTACCGACACTATGAATTATACATTAGCAAATATAAATACATAGATCATTCATTTTACATTTAACCTAAATACATTGGACATTCACTTTACATTTTATAAAATCACACAATCAAGTAATCAAGCAATACATCACGTCTTGTGGGTTAACCTAAGAGCAGAGTAAAGAAAAGAGCATACGAGTCACTTTAGAACCTAATATTGCATGTCTACTAAGTGGCTACCTGTTATCATTATTTTTTGTTGAGATGCTTTTCGATCTCTCTCCACACCCCAAATAGCGCCAATATAACAGAAAACGATTCAGAGATTGAACCAAATGCCCAAAAATCCAAAGACTTTATGAATTGTAATCATAAATGAAAGGACCAGGCATGACCATATAAATGGCACACATTTGGGGACATTCTGTGAGCACTAGGTTGGATGCAATCTTACACATTCGACAGTATCTGGCTTCAGGAGTTGGTTCATCCTAAGCCGTAACCTAAAATTGCGAACAGCTGGTTCTGAACATAACAGTAAGTAACATTCTGGCTGCATAAAATGGTAGCTCACATTTACCATGCTCGCATGTCCCTTTAATTTGGCCAGATTGCAGAGCCAGTCCCATTTGATCACACGGTGGCTAAACGCCCTTTGAGTGTAGGAAAGACAGAACATCTGTCAAAGTCAGGAAACCAGTCGATCATTTTGCATAATTCTTGAAATAATTTTTACTGGGCAGAGGAGCTTTTCTCCGGCTTGCCCAGGACATACCTCCGACCCAAATTTGCTAGCAGGGGACATATTGGATCCATCTTAGCTTTCAGCATCAAGGAACCCCTACGAATCAGAAGTTGGACTTTCAAAGACGCTAGGCCACCAAACTCAAGACAGACATATTCAATCGAGGAGGAGCTGGAAAATCCCAAAACAACCTTCCAAAAACGAGATTCTACTCCATGTAGTCATTTTAATTATTTCATGTCGAGAGCTTCTAAACCGTACAAGACAGTTGGGCATGGCCATTGTTTGTACAGTAACAGAACTCCTTTTAATGAAAACCCGGCATGTTCCAACACAAATTGTTTAGCCATGTATGTAATCTGTCTGGCCCTTCTTACTTTAGACTCTACTATGGCCCTGTAATCACGATCTGCTGACATATCATGGCCCAAATATTTGTAGGCATCGGTGCACTCCACTACTCCCAACGAAGTCACCAGTTTTGTCCTATGGATTACTTTTGAGGAGACTAACATTACCTTAGTTTTGGTGAGGTTTATTGAGAGCTGGTTCTCATTTGCATACCTTACCAGCTCATTCAACGTGCTTTTTAGCCCTGTTAACAGATGGTCAAAAATGGCCATGTCATCGGCGTAGAACATCCTGCCATTAGGCACGTTACCAATCCTAGGTAGGCAGCTTGCTCTTTCCCTCAACCTATTCAGTAAATCTGCTACATAGATGTTAAAGAGCAGTGGTGCCAGCATACAGCCATGGCGTACACCCTGGTAATTCACATCAAATCCAACCGTTGGCCATCATCGCCAAGATGGATCTGGGCCGAAATGTTGGTGTGCAAAGCTATGATTATCTTTAAGAGCCAACTAGGACACGCCAACAGCCACATTTTCCTCCACAGTATAGTTCGATCGACATAGTGGAATGCTGAACTAAAGTCGATAAAAGCAATATAAACTGAAGCTGAGGAAGGCTGTCTTGCTTGTGATATAATCGTGTCAAGTACTCGTATATCCTGGATAGTACGGAACCCAGGACGGAACTCCGTCTGAAAAGGATGCAGTATGTTATCGTCCGTGTCCCAGCTGTGTAGATGTTCCAGAACATATAATGCAAACACCTTGCCCATAATGTCATGTAAGGACAATAATCGGTAGTTTTTAAGGGCCAGGTTTCCCCAGCTTTATGTACTGGGACCATTATTGATTTTCTCCATGAGTCCGGGATGGTTTTAGTGGAGCTGACCTTTTTAAATAGAGGACATAGTACATCTGGCCACAGTTTGATGTGGCCCTTCAGTACTTCAACCAATAGACCATTAGGCCCTTCAGATGACCAAATACATTACTAATAGTAAACTCAATGTGCCAGCTAGACCCTGAGGACCCTGTTGACTCCTGCTGGTCCTCACCCGCACACATTTTGGACTCAATAAACCTGACCCACACACTCTCCATAACAGGGTTCAGAATTAACCAAGCAGATGGAATCATGACTGATGCCAAAATCCACCATATGCTTCCTGATGGCGACTTGTTAAAGCGTAAATCATTTTCTGCCAGTTGCCAATCTGGCCCTCTCTTTTCCTCCTTGCTACCCAGTTTCTATATTGATTTTTTACTCTGGAAATTTCTTGCTGAACTGTCACAGGGGAAAGGGACAGGTTATACAACAAGCGCAGCTGTTTCCTTAGAGACTTTTTTCACACTTCTAATTTCAGGGTCATACAAGTGGATAGACCACTTTCCTGGCATGGAAATAATCTTACCCTTCTTTTTGCCAGCACAAGAAGCAATCATTGACATCCAGCATTCTATTTCATGCACAGGCAATGCTTGGGGAACAACCTTTTTCGTGTTAATCTCTTGCCACAGGATTTCACAGGCCCTCGAGACATTTCCTTCGGACCATTACAGTCTATTGCCGGCCTGTGAGACATTCACATCTGCGGGGCTTCTCATTTTTGAGCCCCAAAACTCAAATGCCCACACTGCTATCAAGCCTGCATGATCACTTACTTTTGGATTGAAAATGCCCAACCCAGCAATTCTATCAATCAGGACATTGTTACAGCACAGATAGTGCAGAGTTGCTGATCAACCCCCACCCTGCCAGGACTGTTTCCCTGGAATATCACCTTTTGTTCTTCCATTCAATTCAACCAGTTCCCACTTTGATAGAAACCTTAGCCACTTTTTCCCCTTCCCATTTGAAGCCTTAAACTCCATTTTACTATCTAAACAAACAGTGCTGAAATTCCCCAGCGTCCTATGCTCAACTCACATTCCAATGTCCTCCCAAGATGATGCCTTCCTCGCTCTGTGACCTAACCCAGTTAATAATCACTGAGTCTGTAAATCCAAAAGGAAATATCGAGGCTGAGTACCCCAAAAGGAAATACACCAAACGCGGGTTTACAAAGATACACAGATCTTTATTCTACAACTGAACAGTTTTCAAAGAAACAAAGTATCGGATAGCTCTCAGGCAATCAGTACATCACAGCGAATACCAGCCCGTTCGGTGTGAGAAGTGAGTGCGACTGTTCATCAGAACATTCACTCTTTTATACAATTTGTAACATGATGTCCAGCCCATTTACAGGTTAACCATTTCTCGGGCTAGGGATTTGTGCCGCGTTCACTTCTAATCTATTCATCTATATGCATATGGATTATTCCTAGTATATTCACAAATAAGTCACAATGGCAACAGTGTATCTTCGGATTTAACATTAAGCCTTCGTACATGTTTTATACAATGTAGTTCAACAAGTGTTCACATTCAGTATTTAAACAACATTGTGTTTAATATATGCTCGCGGATCAGTTTCGTTGGCATAGGTAATCCTTGATGTACAGGTCAACGAAGGACAAGGTCTCATTACATGACCCTAGCATTTGGCCTGCGGGCAGCTTAGGCATTAACTTGCATGTAGAGGTCAAGACGGCCAAGTTACAAACAGAAGAACACTGTCCAACATTTTAGAACACAGGGTGACTTTGGAGTGAGAATAAAAATGGCGGATGAACCTAAAATGGCAGCTGGATCGATCCAAGGTCAGAACTTCGCAACGTGGATTTCTTCGCAGAGCGACTGGGCTTAGGCCAATATATACAATAACGGAGGCACGATATGACAAGTCAACATAGGCAAAAATGTCATCAGTCGAGCAGCCCCTGGCAGGTCATAGATATTAATTACCAGCACGTGTTTTATTGGGAAAGACCCTTTCAAGATAACTTTCACTGCCAGAACATTTCCGTCTGGAACAGTGGGGTAAATTGCCCTAGACTTATGCTCATGGGTTACACCTATCAGCAACCCTCCAAAAGGACACCCCCACTGGGCCTTTTTAGACATGGCTTGATGTAAGTGTTACCCATCAATCAGATACGGGTCCACTAGCCAAGTTTCTTGCAGAATAAGTATCTCATTTTGTAGAAAGAAGTCCAATGAGGGGTCTTTTTGGAGAAAGTGGGCATGGCCTTTGGTGTTCCATGAGGCCAAAGCATATGTTCATTTGGTTGGCCCCTCCACGCTGTTAAACATTTTTTTCAGTCACTGCCAGCCCTGGGCATTTTTTATTGACTTGGTTGTCGGCTCAACCCGTAGGTTAGCCAATTCCCCTAGTGAGCTTTTGTTTTTAGTACAGCAGTTGCAGCAGTTTGAGTCAGCCAGTGTGTCTGGTACCCAATCCAATTCAAACCACAGGAATTCCGATGACTGCAGCTGGGCATGGACCAGGGAAGCTGTAACAGGGAGACTGCAGTGTACCCTAGATCCGCCTGAGTGCCCAGTTTTCATAGGTTCCATGTACTCAAAATCGGATGAACTTAGAATATGCAGGGTGGGAATCTTGATCCAAGTTCTTAGTAATTCGGTTCTGTTGATGTGGGGATGCTTGGATTTCCCTACGATTTTTCTAGTGGTGAAATTTTTATGAGGTCTACAACCACAGCAGGTGCCTAAATACATGGCCCCGGAGCGAACCGCCACATTGCTTGGGCAAAAGAAGAACCTGCTGTAGATCCTGGCCCCAGCTCTTCATTGGGGCAATTTAAAGCCGCAATTAGCTTGTCATCATTAGCAACCCGCCCCTCAGGGTAACTCAAAGGAGGATCCTGGATGGAATCAGTTGAGGCCTCATTATCATGGAGGAGCCAACTGGGCAAAGTGCCCAGGCCCGTTTGACCACTCCTTTCTTTGACCGGACATCCTTTTTTTCCTACGCTTTGCCGGCTTGTTCTGAATCGTCTCTGAAACAATGGTTGAATTTAAGAGAAGGGACTGTTCTTTAGCTGAAATCGTGGGGTTCATCTGTTTTTTTGCTGCAGATTTCCTTTGCTTCTTTTTCTTCAGGCGTTGCTGTTTATGCGTAGGATAGTTTAAGGGCGAATGAGTATCAAATTCCAACATACTGTTGTTGGTGGCCAGGCTCTTTGATAGAATAATAATCAGCCTATCGGCCTCAGGGTGAACCCTGGGCCCGGGCGGTGGCTCTGACTCATGGGAAAGTGTCTCCTTGCAGGCTATTTGGAGACAGATTGGCACACCTTCCCTTAATGCCACCAGCTGGCCATTTTGTTTTTATATATCCTTGTGAATCCTGCCACACAGATTAAGAAGGATTTTTACTGCAAAGTTCAACACATTCCATGAAGTGCCCACCTCCAGTTTTGCTGAATGGTCCCTCACAGTAGAGCAACTCTTCCCTGAATGAATGTCTGACTCCCTAGCTACTGACTGCTGCTCCCTCGCCAGCCCTTCCACTGTCCAGAGGGTGAGGGGTAGGAGAATGAAACATCTTTGGTGTGGCAGAGAGCCATTGGGAAGAAAGCTTTGTTCCAGGGGGAAGAATAGTCGAAGGTGCTAAGGATGGTGGAAGGGAAAGTAATGGCTGAGAATAAGAGGCAATAGTAATAGGCAGAGAAAACTCCCGGACCACAGAATGGGCAGTTGAGGATCCCAGTCCTGTAGAGTTTCAGATTGCTTCAGCCACATTCCCTCTCGCGGTCAAAGGACAGCCCCCAGAACACATCTGGTAGCAAAGTGAGTTGTTGTCTATATCCCCAAATGTGGAGTAAGAGTGTGCCTCTAGTGTTAACATTCCCATAGATGTATTCATTCTTTCGTCAACATTGGCTGGAACAGCCAGACCCCTGAATGGTATGGCACTCTTGGCCAGGAGCTGGGGTTGGGGTTTGGATAGCAACAGGGAGTGATCCAGATTGTACATCCACCACTCCCTCTTCACATGATCTCTGGGCTGTCACCGGAGACTCTGAGGCTGCTGCCTTCTTGTAGCCGCCAGATTTGCCTGATGGCTTATTTTTCATTTTCCACAGATTGTAAACCCTTCCATTATAGGGCGCCTTTCCCAGCATTTTTTGCTCTTCCCCCATCCCGGCTTTAAAGATGAAGAGAGAAGTCAATAACAGAGTCAGAAATGGATTAAGCCTTTGTTCTAGGCTCTTACCGATTACAGCCCATCAGTGGGGGCGGACTACAGGCTCCAGACGCAACTTGATGTGAATTATGTCTCTGCTTCAGATGTGTCCGCACTCCGCCAAACCACACAAACACCAGAAACACTCTTGCAACACCCCTGCGATGCTCCAGCATCCGGGCAAGTGTTTTGTGCAAAGTCACTGCCCCCCCCCCACACCAGTGGAGAAGGAAGAAAGACTGGTGCTGCTGCTGCTGCTCTCCTGATCACCAGAAACAATCTTGCAACATTCCCGCCAAATTTTAGTACAAATCCTGCAATATTTATGACACATTCGTATGCTATTAACCCTAAAACGTCCCTTAACATGCATTGCATTCATTATTTGCGGCAGAAGAGTTATTTTTAGTATTTTTCGTAGCATGGACTTTAATATTGCACCTAATTTCCTTAATCTCTGAAGAACAGTTCATCCCATCATGAAATATTGCAGGAGAATTTGACAAATGAAATAGAACACATGCAAAGTGTGTTTTCCCACACTGTATTGTTGTTCTGGCCCTGTACTTTTCAAGGGAACAAAAAATATGGAGGTGATAGGAGCCTGGGTCGTGGGCCGGCCCTGCCGGAAATGGCCCGCTACCAAGTTATAACGCCACAGGTCAGATTAAGGGTGCCAAGGGTCATTTGCATTAAAATAAATTCCTACCGGTGCTGCCTTTCAGATGCTAGGTATTCCTAAAGTCCATTTTCATTGATGACCAAATGGAGTCTCGAAATACAGAGTGGTGTCAATGCAGCACAACTAGGATTTCTTTTGTAATTCAAATGCGGCCTCAGCTTCCGAATGCGATTTTCACAGGTGGTCAGGGGTAAGTGGACCGAGGAGAGGCAGGGCGGAGCGGACCCAGGCCAACCGGCACTCAGGCCGCTTTAAATGTGGGCTTATACCAGTGAATACAGTCAACGTTCTGAGATTGGATAGTACCCCCCACACACAGTTTGTTAATGGATTATAAGCATGTTGTAATCATGCTTATTTCTAGAGTGCTACCGCATAATTGGATTGCTTCTGTGCACTGGTCAGTATCTGACCTGGAGCAGAGCAAACACGCATACATTCAATAAATCAAATTTTATTTAATGTGTTACAGTTTACAAGTAAACTTTTCATATTACATATATATAAATAAACTCAATCATAAAGTTCATCCACTGTAATATCCTAAATACAAAATTAAACATAAAATGTAAAATATCCTAAAAACATTAGATTTACAATGTTTAAACCATTATCCAGTTGCCCAATCACAAGCAAATCAATAGCAATGCTGCATCTATATAACATTCTAGTCTTAAACACTCAACAATGTATTTATAACCAATTTTAGTTTGCTCATCATTACATGGGTACATTTGTTCACAATTATTCACAGTTCCACCTAGCCTCATAATCTCCATATATATATATATATATATATTTAATTTTGGAAACAATTGGCATACAGTTCTGATTCTAAATAGTTATTCCCAGAATCCTTTCTACCTTTTGCCAGACATTATACATTGAGATGTATACTTTCATATTCCTTGTGTTGATACACTGTAACCAAAATGCCATACCTTTTATCGATTCTGCATTATGCACATATCTACAATGTGAGCTAAGGTATATCTCAAATAAATGAGGGTATTCTAATAATAAATGCTTGGCAGTTTCAATAGTATCCCTGTTCTTATATATCCAACACCATTGGTCTGCCCATATTATATGACTAATGATCCCAGTGACTGATAATACAGTCAGATGGTCCAATCTCAGAAGCAGAATGAAACGTCTGAGTCTTGGAGAAGGGGAAAGATATAAATACATCTGCGGCTTCTTAAACGTATAAAGTATGTGGATCCCAGTCTGGTAATTATTTAGTCTATTCAAATGGGCATAGTTTTCAAGCCAGTCCCACAACTCTACTCGTCTAATCAGTGTGCATTTTGTTTTAATGATATCATTCCCCTTTCTCTGTATCCAACATATCTCCTCAAAAAACATTTCCATGCTTTTTTTTAATTGACAAGACGTGGACTCCTTAACTGTTTCCTGATACATGGCCATTAACCGGCTGTTGGTAGGGTAATTACTCATTGTGATGTACATTACTGCCCGTTTGTTTTAACACAATCAATTTAAATGACATAAGGCCTAATTCCAGCCTATCTGTATCCATTGGGATGCAATCCGGGAGACCTAAAATGTTCCTCCAGTATTTGCCCTCTATTATCTGTAGCCACCTAAATCCATAGCTAACAGTGAATCCAGTCCATATGTTATCATCAGGGCCAATAGCTGGGTGTATAACTGACCGGCTGCTCAAATAGTGTATCCCCCATAATCAAGGGTAAAGCGATACACTATGGCTGTAATTTGTGTAGCTCTAGTGATTCGAGCTTGTTAAGTCTCCCTTAACATCAAAAGGTATTTTTACTGCAGAGTAGAGGAGATCTCTAGTTCTTCTATCATCAACCTAGGGCGAGCAATCTTCCTGTTGGTATAGACCATCAATTGTGTTTTATCACGGTTAATAATTAAACCATTATAGTCTGTGAATGCCCAGAGCGCTTCCTTGGATCTCCGTAGGCCACTAAAAGTATGATCTAGGATCACAAAATTGTCTGCATAAGCCAGAACTAGACAATGAGCAGAACCTATCATTGGCGGGCAGTTATGGACGGACTTTACAGCAATCGGCAAATCGTAAGCAAACAAGTTGCATACTAAGGGGGCTGTAACACACCCTGCTTAGCCCCTCTATTTTGAATTATTGACCTAGTCATATTCCCTTGCTAGTCTAATTTCAGGGAGGCACTGGTGTTATGGTGCAATAACCTAAGGTAATATAACAAACCCCCAGGGCAACCCATTAGCTTGAGTTTTGCCCACAGCTTTTCCCTGGCTATTAGATCGAAAGCTGCTTTAAAATCCACAAAGAGAGCATACAGGGGTGGATTACCCTTCAATCTAGCTCTTGTGCGCAGTGTATCCATAATGACCAGATTGTGTACAGTTGAATACCCACGTCCAAATCCCAATTGAAATTGACAAAGAAGATCTGACTTGCCCACCCATGCCTGAAGCTCGTCGAGCAATATGGATGCAAATAACTTGCCCGTTCAGTCAAGCATGGACAGTAGTCTATAACTGCTAGGGTCCATTTTATCGCCCTTCTTAAAAATAGGTATTAAGAAGGCAGTCTGCCATGATGGTATTGTACCTTCAAATAAAACCTTATCAAAAAGGATTTTTAACAATCCAGCCCAAAATTCTGGTTGACTCTTGAGTGTAATGTTTGCCAGCTCATTGAGCCCAGGTGTCCGCGTGGATTTAAGACTCTAGATCTTAGTTACCAATACATCATGGGTCACATAAGTGTTTCCACTCGATTATCTTTACTTACTGGACACTTTCAATTTTCCAAGAAATGCTCCCAGTATTGTGCTCCTATGGGATTAATCAATTGCGTTTTACCCTTACTCCTTGCCTCAACCAATAGGAACCAGATATTTCTGATATTTTTGCTACATAATAAACTTACTGTTTTCTGCCAGCGACTGATCTTATCTAAATATCTCTTCCCTTTAATTCGGGATATACACTTTTTTTTAATAGCTTGACAGACAGTATGAAAGTCCTTTAGTGTGAGACAAGATTTCTTTGCCATACAAATTTCTAATCTTCACTCTCTCTTGGCATCTCTATTATACCAGTAATGCGGTTTATCTTTGCAGTGGTCATTACCTATTTTCCCTGCAGCTACGGTAGCATGTGTACTTGTGAATAGCGAGATCCAATGTGCAATCTCAACCACCGACAAAGTTCCGAATATATCCTAATTCGGGATATTCTCAGGTGACACTGCCGTTGCCGCCTTGATTATATTTGCTTCAGATCATTGTATGCAAGATGCAACATAATTTAATATAATATCCCCCATAGGTTTTAGGGTTGTTGGCAATATCATCCACCTCAATCGTAAGGGTGAAAGAACCATGATCACTCCATACATTCATACTGATTTTTATATCTTTTACACAAGAAGCAACAATTGGACTAATAACAAAATAATCCAAAGTACTCTGGGAATTAACATTTCTCCATGTATGGTTCCCTGGGAAGTCACTCATTGTTCTCCCACTGACCACTTCCAGACCCCGTATTTGGGAAAGATTCAACCAGCACTGTCCATCTTGCTCAATATGGAGTGAGTCATTAAGCTCTTAGTTTTTGAGAGAGGTTTAGTAGAGGTCCCCTTCATCTCACTAATATGGCAATTAAAATCTCCCATGATAATGATGGCATTATTTCCAGGAACGAAAGACCATTGCACCAAATGTTTGTGCATATCATCTCGTAAAGACTCTCTCCAATTGGCCCCAGGAGGATTGTACAGGCTGATCAATAAAATGTTCTCTAGTACACCACCTATACACCCTTCAATCTCAACGGCTATCATATTATCCTCACAGCTTGTAGTTTTATGACATGATTTCACCGTATGTGAAATACCAATCACCAGACCCCCATATTGGACTCTTTGTAGCCCTTTTTTATTGCCATTGATTGGAAGATCTGATACCCATCTAATATCATGGGTACAGTCAACCACGTTTCCTGCAAACAAAAACAGGTATGGCTTATAATATGTGTAAGTGATCCATCCAGGACAGAAAGATGTGTAAAACCCCTACAATTCCATGAAGTGATAGTATAATCTAAAGGCTTATGCCCGACAGCAGATAACAAATCTGTAAGCCATTAGGTACATTCTGTATATCTGTGATCTGGATCTCTTTCCCTTGTACAAGCTGTGGGATAGACTGCACCTCTTTAATCTCATTATTCTCATTCTTAGGCCATCATGGATCTACTTTGTCAGGATCCACATCTAACTCAATATCTGCCACCATCAAACTCTCTTTATAACTATGTATCAGCTGCGCAGTCACCAAGAATTTGCAATGAATAGCTGACACATTAGGGTTGGGACATTTCAAAGGCTCCACGTATTCAAAATCTGAATGCAATCTGATGAGCAATTCAGTTCTTGATAACCATCTGGGCACATTTTCTTGATATTGGGCCTCATTCTGAGATTGGAGGTAGCCATGGCGCTATTTGCGGTTCAATGGGGACTTACCGGTGCAGTCCGACCCTGGCAGGACCAGTAAGTCCCCATTGAACAAACCATTCCCCATTCCCGTTTGAGCCTCCATAAGGCTCAATGGGAATGGGGATGGCGCTAATAACGGGCTTGCGACTTTCAAGCCCATTATTAGTGCCCTGGTCCCTTAGCAGGACCCGTAAGGGCCCTGTGGTCAGACCACACGTTCCTTACGGTCCCTGCCAAGGGACCTTGGAATAGGGCAGCAAGGGATTACCGGCACTGGTCTCCTTACCGGTGCCCAGTATCCCTTACCACCCAAGTCGTAATGACCCCCATAGATTTTTACTTATACAGATGCAGTTACCCGATTTGTCAACTGGAATTATTTTCTTTTCCAGTATAGGCGGATCCAAAGTCCTTTTCAAGGGAACCAGTTCAGCACCTATATTGGATGTAGACACTTTTGTGCCCGGATCATCTTCTGTCTGAGGAGACACCGGCGCAATACTTTCTTCTGCCAGGGATACATTATCTTTGACCGTTATAAGCCAGCTCGTAAGACAACCCTCACCCTTGGCTGTATTTTTCTTGGCTCTGTCTGCTCTTTTCTTTTTTTTTTTTATCCTTTTTGCTACATTAGCTGTTTCAGGGAGTGGAGAGGCAGCCATACAAGGACGCTTATTCATTACCTCCCTCCTTGCCAATCTACGTTGCTTCCTTGAATAACAAACTACTGAACCGTCCCCAACATTCAAATCATTCTCCGGAATTGACGCAGGTTCTTCCAGTATTCGGATTGCTACCAATAGATCACCCTCAGCTTCTTCTTTGGTGCTATTGTTACGATCACCCGATGCAGCTGTATACCTCGTGTTGTCCAATATCTGGCCACACATCTTAAGCAAGATCTTCATTGCGAACTGCATTGCAGCCATTGATGATTGCAGTTCTACTATCTCCGCATTACATGGGAATGCATCTTCACTCTCCACTGTTGTATTTGCTGCAACAACTCTGGTCATACTAATAGCTAGATTTGGTGATGCTGATAATCTAGCTGTTTGTCGGGAGATATGTGTGTGTATTTCTACACTGATTTCTTGATTGTCCTGTGGAGGTTGAGTATCTTTAGTGGGAGCAGGCGTAATTTCCTTTTGCATTTTAAGGCAAAGGTCAAGTGATTAATTATTATCTATGTCTCCAAACGTAGTTTCCTCTCGGGGGTTGGTGCCATTTTGTTCTGACAGCTCGGCTTTGTTGAGTACTGTAGAGTTTATCGTAGGCTGAGCATTCGTTTGAAAAAAAGATGTTAAAAGCTCCTTTTTGTGTTTGCTCTTTCACTTTGCTTTTTTGTTTCCGAAGATTATATTTAGACTGGACACTCTTCTTAGCAGTCAGCATTATACAAGCAGACAATAGTGTAGATCTAATATGTTCTGGGCTATTTCCCTTAGTCACTATCCAGTTATAATTGGTCCACCCCCAATTAGATCAATACACCATAATAGATATCACCAAGCGCAGTAGACAAAGGTAAATGGAGCTAACCTGTCACTCTTAGTCAATATAACAAGATTGAAGCAGTTCACTCTTATTGATTCACCATAAATTCCCACCTAGTAGTTGTACAGTGTGTGCACAGTTATTCTCCGAGCCCACAAATCAAGCTCTCAGGGTATTCATTTCACCAACTCACGGGCATGCCAGTTAAAGCAGATATGCACTTCCAATACGGCATATTATTTACTGCCTTAGTGACTTGGAGCAGTTATTGGTTATTGGCATGTTTATCCCAAGGAATTCTTGTTCAAGTTGTGAAAACACCCTTCTTGAGAATGCGCAATCGGGATCAGAGGATTTACCCACAGTCTCTTCGTTGCTAATTAAAGACAAAGTTAATTTCTTTCAATGGACTAACATAAGGCAAATCAGCTCCAATGGGAAGCCCCTCCTCCACATATGCAGCCGGGATCAGAAGGCATTTTCACACTCTCCCCGGCACAAACATTCAAACGTAATAGCGTTCCCAAAATGCAATTCAAAGTTAGTTAAATGCTGCCAACTCTGACCGAGGCTTTACCTTACTGTTTGAATACGCCTCCAAGTGCCCTTGTTTCATTCGTTGGTGTGTTTTCAATCTTATTAGCGTCCTTTCGTTCTTTCAGTCTTGCAGCCTGCACAGACTGCGATGACTGCCAGACTCTACTGCCGGACTCTGCTTTTCAGTTTCCGTCTGTCTGTTACTGTTATGCACAAGTGTAGGCACGCCCAACAGCCTAACAGCAGAAACACGCCCTTTACACCACGCTGGCTTAACGCTGCAAGGGCATAGGAGTTTTCCTTTTGTAGGCAGCCTATAAAGGCTGCAATCACCAAGCAGCAATAAAACACAAACGCTTTCCTCCACAGCGTTTCCGTTTTCTAAAATGCTGTTAGTGTCTTACTATTAAAGGTACTTCAGGGACACAAGGCAGTGATCAGCTTTCAGATTTCCCAAAAACACATTTAAAGTAGTGCACCAGCAGGGACATCGTTGAGAGTACCAGTGGCTCTGCGGGTGACTACATCGAGACCTCTGGTACTGCCACTTGGTCTTCTGGCTCAGGCATCGCATTGGTGGTGTCAAACAGAGCCCTCTTCACTTTCAGCAGATTCCAGACCGTGTCCCTCCCCAACCGTCCAGCAGCTTCCCTCTGGCTGTACCAGTATTTGGGAGCCAGAAAGGAAAAAATGGTATGGGTTTAAGCACAGGGAGGATATGGGACTGACAAGAGGAATTGGCATTGTTATCAGAGAGTAAGAGAAGGATAACAAAAAGAGATTAAAGCAGAAAGATGTAGGGGTGCCAAGCGATGAAGACATTTGAAAATAATACAAAGGAAGTGAAATAAGAGATGCGATTGGAAAGACAGTGTAGAGAATATAATGCAGAGTATAAATATTCACAAGGAGAGAGACAATAGCAGACAAATAGCTGAATGATAGATGGCGTGAAGAGGACCCAATTGGATTGCAAGGAGACCAAGAAGAAGAGCAGAACAATAGTGGAGTTGAGAGACGACAAGAGCAGGGATCAGAGGTTTTGCACCATTGAAAGAAAGCAAAGGGCATGCTTTCTGAATGTTAAACGAGTGGAAGTGATGATGTCTAGTGACAGTGGAGATGTGCAACGAGAAAGAAAGTGAAGAGTAAATATGAACTCTGTTTTTAGAAGGATTGAGGTGAATGAAATTAGCTGACATCCAAGACTGAAAAGAAAGTTGACAGGGAGAAAGAGTAGAGCGAAGAGAATCAATAAAGGAGAAAAAAGAGCAAAAGATTGAATAATTGTCAGCATTGAAATGGAGTAAAGAAACGGATCAAACAAAGAAATAATGGAAGATAAGGGGATCTTTGAAAGGGAGAAAAGAAGAGAACCTATCACTAACTCTTGGGGGAACCTCGTAACGAAATGGCATCTTCAGGGAGATTTAACCATCCCAAGTGACAGTGATTGAGGTGTAACACCAAGAGAGTACGGACATCTGGAAACCAAGCTGTGGAAGGCTTAAGCGAAGGACATACTGTTGAAGGCATAAGAAAGATGTAAGAAGAAAGTCAGAAATATAAGAGAGCCATTTCAGTGAAGGGGCGAAAATCAGCTTGATGTAGAGGTAGGATCGAAAAATGAATTTTATGGATAGAAACTTGAGCGTAAACTATATGTTCAAGATGTTTAGAAATGAATGGAAATAAAGAAATAGGACAGCAACTTGGGGGTAGAAATGGGTCATATGAGGGCTTTATGTAAAATTGGAAGAGGAGAAGCATGTTTGAATTTCATAGGAAAAGTGGCGGTGGATCGAAGGGAAGGATAGAGGATAGGAATTAATAAGGAAGGAAGAGGATGGAAAGGGGCATTCACAGGTTTTTGAATTATCTTTCGTGATTTTGAACCCCAGTTCATTTTATAATCCAGGAATGCTTCTAGGGGTGGCTGAAGTGTGCTTCTATGTCCACTTCTTGTTAGCAGCATTGATTCATTGGCATATAGAAGGATAGGAATTACACAAATATGTAACTTCGAGATACATGGCATCTATTAAGACGATTAAAATATTCTGGGGCTATAAGGGAACCCTGTTTAACATATTATTATTTGTATTTACTTGCATGTTTTCCTAATTTGCTATATGTTATGCGTGCTTTGAATGGGTCATATAGTTCTTTTATCGGGCGAAACAGATAAAGGTTGAAATGTAATGGCTGAGAATAATGTGTGCAAATGCATTACTACCCCACTCTGTATTAAATAGGTTCGACCATTTAATAAGGATTTACAGATGAGGTTCCCAAAAAAATAACACATTCTTAGAGCTTATTTATGTTTGTAGGGGCACAAAAGCGTTCAACGAATGATTAATTCTTGGTATTGTTTTGATCAGGGTGACAAGGATAAGGCCCAAAACATACAGGAAGCAGCTCCACCTAATTGTTGGGTCCAATAGACAAAGTTGCCATTGCACATATAGGTTTTCCTGAAGTTCAGCTCAAGTGGCATCCTTGAAGTCTACTTCCTCAGATTGATTTGAAGGGTGAAGGACCAAATAGAATTATCCTATCACCACGTATAAATCTCCTAGCAGGAGAATGTGCTGTCAGTGGTAGAGTAGAGTACAAGGTCGTAGGACAGATGTGGTGCCCACTTCCAGCGGGTTTCTTTTCATTTCTTAGCTCAAGAACCACATTCAAGGCACATTTCAAATATCAGTTAATGAATACAGTACAAACATGACAATAAAACAATACTTAGAACCAAACAGTGGTGGCAGCTGCATGGGTGTTATGTTAAGTTGACAGAACTCCCCATCCTTAACTATGGGGGAAATGATCCACCAAGGACTGGGCTGGTCCAGTCACTACCCAATGTGCCACCCAAAGGGTGGTTTAGGAAGGATTCTGCCAGCTTGCTGTAGCCCCAGTGGCTTTTGGGCGTTATCTTTGTAATATCTGTAAAAGTCATATTGTCTAACTTTTATTTTGGGTGCAAGGCAAGAGCCCAGGCTTTGACCATGTTCTTGATGTTACTGTTTGTCATTTACTTTCTTTTGTGGTGGTCCTGTCTTCCTTGAGCTCAAAGACAATGGGCCTCATCATGAGTTGGGCACTATTGGCACCGGATCATGGGTTTGGCAGAATGGTAATTCCCCATTCCACATTGGGCCCATTAGGAATTCCTCATTCCCCCTTGGGCCCAAAGGGGAATTTTCAACGCTACTACCGTCGGCGGATTTACCCCCAGCTACGAGCTGGGGGTAAATCCTGCCAAACCCATGATTTGGCGGACAATTAAATGTGGCGGTAATAGCATTACCACCTTATTTAAGGGTTACTGCCAAACTTGTGATGAGGCAGAATGTTTCCGATGTCTGGTCCAGTACTGTACCACAACAAACCCGTTTCATTCATCATCTTTCATGTCCATGGCAGAGATGTAAATATTATAATCTCACATATACCAAGTCAAATGAGACCTCAAGTTGATGAAGACCGAGACATTGAAATGCAGTGGAAATTTAAGCGAAAGAGAGTCAGGTTCTGCCTAAGCCACGATTGTGTTAAGGATTTCAAAGGCACGGGACACTCCAGACCAGTACTCTGTCTACTGGCTGGGGATGTAGTGCACAATTAAAACACTTTTATTTTATTTATCACAAATTCAGTTTGAGAAGGCGCCCAACCCATCTCACACCCACCCTTTCCAAACACCCCAGGTTGCAATGGACCATGAAAACCACACAAATTTAATATAGGACAGCAACCAACAGTGTGGTGATAATTACACTGTAAATTGATGGAAGACACTTAGTTTAACCTTGTTACATAAGATATGTAATGCACAATTGAATAAAGGCAAGATGACTTTTTTGGGAGGTATTTTCTGCTAGAACCACAGTTAATATTTCCCACTGCAACACTCCCTCGAACCCCTGTTAACCAAATTTTCTGTGGGTAGCAAGCAGTAGCAAGGAGTAGGAAGGAGTAGCAAGGAGTCAGGCATAATAGGCAACAAACAGAATAAAAATCCGACCTTCCCCCTCTGAAAGGGAGGCAAAATCGGATGTAAAACCTTTCAAATTGAGCAAAATAGCACTCGGAATTACTCAATATTTGTTTTACATGTGCGGTTGAATGAATAAGGCAAAAATGAGTATAGACGTATCAAAGATGTCAGAAAAACTAGCAAACTATGAGGCAATGTACTAACAACGGGCATACAGTTCAGAAAATTGACGTTGGAAGGAAAAACACAGTGCAGCCAAATCACACATGGAGAAATTGCATTTGCTTAATTTCACCGATAAAAAATAGCAAAGCGGCTTAGAAAATGGGTTAAACAGACAAAATCGGAATGCAGTTTTGATGATAGGGTACAAAAACACCTCACACGTATGATATGAAAGTGAAAGGGTAACTCTGAATGAAATGACGGGATGAAATTCTTAAAGGGGAAGGAAAAATCGGTAATAAAATAAAAGCAGTTGCACAGGGAAAATCGGTTTCAAAAGGAAAATGACCAGGTCTGCTAAAACTATATTTTCGTGACTAGATTATCAAAAAGAGAAATGCTGCCCGTGAAAAGGGTTAAGCTGCTGTTTTTACCCCCTCACGCTGTGTGTCTCTTTATGTGGGAATTAATTAATGTATTCAAAATAGTACTAAGGACTTATACAACAGACTAAAAGGATTGGAAAGAACAGCGCTAACACGGGGCGATCACTACAGATTTTCATAAGAACAAGGTACACAGAGGATTCTAACAATTTTAAGGATTTTACTAGGGCAGTTTATTGGATTTCTATGGGATTGGACCTAATACAAGGTAACAAAGCAAGGGATGCAGTTTGTGGTTACTGGGGAAGGGAAAAACTCAAAACAAGCACCTGAATGGGGTAGCTTGGACAGCGGACCGAGTTTCTGGACAGCGAGGCAAGATCTGGTCACTGCAAACAGAAGTGGGCTCTCCAGGAAGGGGACAGCTGGGCCTAGTCTGATCACTGGATAGCGAGGTGCATCATCTGGGCTCTCCTTGAATTATTGGGATTTTTGTGCATTGCTCTAGCTCAGTGGTTCTGCCTGGATAGGGTCAGCTAGCTCTGGCCTGGCAGTGTAATCTGGAATCTTGAGGGTGAATCTGGAATGTCTGGATCTCTGGATGTGTGGGAGCTGGAAAAGTCAGAAGAAAGTCCAGAGCTCCCTATGCCTCCCCTTTATATAAGAAACATGACATCAGGGGGACAAAGGAATAGGGATAGGGATAAAGGGTCAGCCTATGTATGTCACCTCCTCCCTGGAAGCAGATTGGACTGAAGGTGGTGACTCAGTTTTATAGTGTTTTTCTCACACTGTGCTTTGTTCTACCAAAGTTACTTTTGCCAAAATCAGTTGTGGAACAAAACACTCATATTTACAAATGTCATCATCAGGAAACTTATACGGGCAGACTACATATTTTACAAAGGATGGACGTTTTTTCTATTGAGCCTTTGCGCTTAAGTTTTGCAGCGTTCCCACAGTTTTCTATTTAATGCAATTAATTGTGAGGTACACATTTGTTAGTGTCTAAACATAGGTTTCCCACTTTAGTTCATATATTTTTCATTCACGTATTCCACACAAATTAAATACCTTTGTGCTTATTTGATTTGATTTTTTTTTACAGGTATGACTATATCATAAGTTCATTCAATTTGTGTAATTATTTGTGACATAAGTTGTGACTTTTCTGGTGATTGGTGTGAAAAACCTTTGTCTTTTTTATGTGTGTCACCAAATTCGAAATATATGTTAATGTTAATGTTAAAGGATATTTGTACCACACACTATCACCACCTGAGTGGTCCCCTGGCTCTCTGTTGTATGCATGTCAAATATAAACACAAGATTGACACACAACATAAGTAAAGAATGTGCTTTGAGAAAGCCCAAGTAAGGGCGAATCAGCAGCACATGCAGAGAAATGTTGGCAAAATTCTATTTGTATATAAACCAAGGATGTTTGCACGAATCACCAGAAAAGTCACAACTTATGTCACAAATAATTACATGAAGTGAATGAACTTATGTAATAGTAATACCTGCGAAACAAAAATCAAATAAGCACAAAATGATTTACTTTGTGTGGAATACGTGAATGAAAGGGAATAAATGTCCTATATATATTTTAAAGCAAACCCCCATCACATTTCCATGCAAGCACAAAGCCTTAGATTAACATTTCACTTTTAAAAACGCATTTTCTTTTTTGGCAAAAACACCCTTTTACACGTAGGTTAATTTTCCTTGGATGTCACATGTAAATTAGTTTTTTCTCGCATCTACATTCTGATCATTTCCATGGTCCTTGTCAGTTTCTAATACACAGAAATCTGTTCAATACAAGGGTGCTACGAAACTGACATAAGCAAGGAGAGAGAGGTCTTCTTGTGAAGAGTCAGCCTGTGTAATTTTGTTGCAAAAAGTAAAGCATTTGACGACTTGCAGTGAAGTTCTCTGCTATTTCACAAATTTTGCCTGACACAACAGGCCATTTAGTGAGCAATGCCCCCATTTGCTGGTGTACACCCTGAATATAGGTGTACATGAATGTGTCTTACTTGTACCAAACTGGGTAATGTTGAAAATATGAAAAGGGCATCAGTGCGCAGTCATTTTAAATGCAGAACATTTTCTTTTTCAGTGGGAAGTTTTGAGCTGCCTTTTAATTCTTTTCTTTGGTTCACATGAAGAAAACACTGGCAGCCAATATCGGGGTGTTCCATGTTCCATCTCGCCCCATATGTGCTCAGCAAAGTCAGAGCAGCCATTATTTTTGTAATGGCAAAGTGCAGTTTTAATGCAAGGAAATAGCGCTCAGCAGAGCCAGCGCAGCCATTCTTCTTGTAACTGCTGAAAATGCAGTTTGGTGATGTAGGGGAGTTCTGCTGGGCTGGTAAATGTACCCCACAATTGTAAGGCAATTGCTGAAGGAGATGTAAAGGGTGAGTATGTAGCTCTTGGTGAAGACATGAATAGAATGTTGAGCATCCTCTGCCAACAAGTAAAGGGAAAGTAATATTTTGTAGTGAAAACAATGTGCAAACATCCAGACAAGCAATATTCAACCACTGGTGCAGGTGAAGTAAAACATGGAGTATGAGTGGCAGAGCATGGAAATATCTGTAGTCATGCAGTGCATGAAATGAAAGAAGCAGGCACTCCATGGTCCAGAGGAGCTTTGATAGGTAAAGGAAACATATGCAGTGGCCAGCTCCTGTGTGGCAGAAGATATCTTGTAAGGCCTCCTCGAGCAGGCCACATGATCTTTGAGTGGGAGTCGGGATTTGGAGTGTTTGTTGGTTTTTATTATTTATATTGCACACCAGACCCAGGGGTATTCGAGCGTATGGCACAAGAAGAGGCACAATACAGAGTAGAGGGTGGGTCAGAAGAAAACAGAAAGCGCTCACTAGTCAGACCATTACTGAATATGAGGGTCAGATCACCAGCAATGTGACAGAAAGATGGATTTGGCAGATGAGATATTGAAAGATGGAAATATCCTACTGCAGCAGTCAGACAAGGGAATGCATAGGAAGCATAGGAAGCTCCAGTGGTCTGAGGAGAAAACTCACCTAAAGTCAACCAGATAGAGTAGACAAGTGAGTGGGTATCCTGCGTTTTCGCCAGTTTCGAGTTGTGTGTGCCTCTGCGCAATATCATGAAGCAAACTTAATTAATAGTTGACTAGATGTATTCATTATAAAGCACACAAACAGGTGGACTGCTCGCCATTAGGGCCGGTGGGAACTGACTGTTACTTTCCTTTCATCCATGTTCTCCTCCTCTACCGACTCCTCCACGTCATGAAACTCAGTGGAGCAGTGACATCAAGCGAAGACAGAGGAAAGCATGGAACATGACAAGCAGGATCCAACCAAGTTTTCTATCGATAAACATGTTCCTCTAAGCTTGGCAAGGGGACAAACCTATCTCATACTAGGATCTATTAGTTTTTGATGCTATGGGGTGATTACTCAGGATAGGGAGGTTCCATCGCTGCATTTTCCATCGTAGGAGAATTGATCTAATTTTTTTATCAAGTTTTCCCGCACACATATGAGGGGGGGGTGGGTTAGGGTAATAAAAAAAGGCAGAGGGATTTGGGAGATGGGGGTTTGCAGGGGGTCTCCCCTGCCTACATTTGCAGTAAAATATATTAAAACAAATAAAAGAATAGATGAATTCTGCGATGAAAAAAACTTGATGGCATCAGATAGAACTGAATACCCAGTGATGACTCTGTCAGGGCGCAAGGGCGACTGACTAACCTTCCCACATCATTATGTGGGCCGGCCCATATTGGGGTTGCAGTTACACGAAGTGACATTGGGGGTTAGGGAGGCGGGTGTTAGTGAAAGGGAGTTGCTGTCAAGGTTAAATAAAGGCAGACATGCCTGAAGCAGCTCTATGTCCCGTGTGGTGTTTTTCACTGTAGACGAAATGGTGCAGGCAGGACGGACACCGGGTGGTCCCCGGTACCCCACTCTTCTACATTGGCGATGAAGAGAGGCCTAACACATGCAGCAGAGACACGCTGCACCAGAGCGCACCACAGCAAGGAGCAGACCTGGATGATGCCGTTGGGAATTGGCAATGCGCGTCGGCGTGCCTCCTCATGACAGGCTCTCATCTCCCCAACACACGGCGCGGCAGTCTGGACCGCACAAGACCAGAAGAGATAGGGAAGACCCCTCCTTCCTCCCCACACATCACATCAGTTAGGCGGCCATGACCACTGCACATGTGGGCGGCAGGAGAGACGAGCGACAGTGCCCCCTGTGGTGGCGGATGGCTCTGAGTGAGGGACAAGTGAGAAAAACATAGAAAAAAAAAGAATAAAAACAGGCAAAATGAGCAATGGCACCCCCATGGGAAACAGAAGGCCCCAATTAAGGGTCAAAAGGCCCAATCAAGGTGATTTCATGCTGCTGCAGCCCCCATCAAGATGATGCATGCTGCTGCAGGTCCCAGAAGCAAGTCAACAGTGAAAAGGCCACACACCCATACCCACAGGGGCACAAGCAGCCAGCCCAATCGATCCACAAGCACACCAGCCAGTCGCCAAGCTTGGGAGCCACAAGGAGAAGGAAGGCACCAGCAGGCGCACAACACAAGCCCAAAAGGCAGGTGTACAGCACCATCATGTCGGACCAAGAAGCCTCCTCCACATTTGTCGATGGCGCGATGGGAGGCACTGCAGGACCGGCTAACCCATCTGGAGGTGCCTCACAGGTACTGCACCTGCCCCATGCATTTGATCTACGCAACATCAGCAACCTGGGGCCCTGGTGGGCAAATTGGCTACAGGACTTCAAGTTTTACATGGGGACCATAGGGCTCACAGACGACGTGCGCCTGAAGAACACGCTGTCCATGGCTGTAAGGCCAGCGGTCTGACACATCGCAGGTGAACTGCTCGATCTCGAAACAGCCTCATATCAAAACCTACATGAGAAGCTGTCAGAATATTTCACATCCCACACCAACGTGGATTATGAAAGGCAGATCTTTCATACCACACGCCAGGAAAAAGGAGACTTCCTTGACAATTTCATCATGATGCTCTGCATAAAACTCAAATAGTGTGAATTCCACCGATATTCAAATGAGGAGGCCCTGCAATCTCAAGTCATTGCAAGCTGCGAGTCACAACCATTCAGGAAGAAGCTACTGCAGAAACAGCGTTCGCTGGAGGACATCCTGGCCCTGGCTCGGATGGAAGCAGCGGTGGAGTCACAACTGGATAACCTGGGGAAGGGCACAATACAACAAAAGCCTGCAGATGCTGTCAACAAACTGTCCACCGCACTGACTCAAACCAGGAGAAGATCAGAGGTCACGTGCTTCAGGTACGAGTACGAGTATCCCCACAGGGGCGAATGCTCTACACTAGGAAGGCAATGTGCTACATGTTGAGGAGACAACCACTTTCGGGGCATCTGCAAGAATGCACCGTTCCCCATACCCAGCAGACAAAGGTTTCAGGAGCAACAGAGAAGAACCCGGGTAAGCCCACCTGGCAACAGGCACGACACGGAACCCAGGAGTCAGAGGCAGGAAGAACAAGACCACCGGAGCGCATACACATGAGACGATCATCGGGCCTCGGACGGCTCCAGGTGCAGTGGCAGGAGAAGATTTGTTTGATACATAGAGATGAGATCTCCTTCAAGCAGCTGGTCCCCGTCGTCAGGAGACGATCAACGAAAGAAGGGGTAAGTGTGGGCCCTTAACAACAGCACAGCCACCCAGCACAGCCCCGTTCTCACACTCAATGGAAAAGATACCCCACTCGAATTCCTCATCGATACAGGGGCAACCATCAACATAATTAGTGAAGAGCCGCCCAAGCTCAAAAAGTCAATGGTCAACATTTACCCATATGGGTCAACAATGCCTCTGCCATGCAAGGGCATCATTACAGCCTGGTGCACTCACAAGACTCACGCAGCGAAGATTCCGCTGCATGTCCTAATGAAGGAAGTTAACAGTGGGTGCATACTCAGCTTCAGGACGACAGTCGACATGGGGTTGGTATACACCTTATACCAGCTAATGGTGCACAAGTACTTTGCCAGGCCAGAAGCCGTGGAAGCGGCATTCCCGAACCTGTTCAAAGGGCTGGGAAAACTGAAGCATAGGAAGATACAGTTACACATTAATCCTGAGATTCATCCAGTGGCCAGGCACTATCGCAGCATACCTGTCAACATACAGCTGCAAGTTGAGGAAGAATTTGACAAACTTCTGCAACAACAGGTGATCGAGCCGGTCACCCGTCCACCCTATGGGTCTCACCCATAGTCCTGGTGCCAAAAAGTCGCCGGACGGAGCCATACCTCTATGCGTAGAGATGAGGAGAGCCAGTGAAGCATTTGAGCGTGAAAGATATCAAGCACCAAGGATCACTGACATGATCCATTTACTAAACGGAGCAAAGGTGTTCTCCAAACTGGACCTCACAAAACGGTATCACCAGATCGAAATTGCCCCAGAGTCTTGATATATCACCATATTCGTGACACACCTGGGGCTATTCCAATACAAAAGGCTCAGTTTCGGCATCTCGTCGGCCACCCGGATATTCCAGGAGGAGATCCACAAGGTCATACGACATATTCCCAACTGCCTCAATTATTCAGACGACGCCCCTGTGTTTGGAAAATCTAAAAGAAGAACATGACATGGCCCTGCACAGTGTCTGCTCAGCGCTCGAGGCAGCAGGCCTAACACTCAACAAAGCCAAATGTGAGTTTGGTAAAGGTTTGCTTCGATTCTTTGGTCACATCTTTTCTGAAAGTGGCATGAGCCCGGATCCAACAATGTAGCGGCACTCAACATGGCACAACCTCCCCAAAACACGTCTGAACTGAGGTCCTTCTTCAGCCTGGAAAGTTACTGCTCCCGTTACCTCAAAGACTATGCCACCGTAAGCAATCCTCTTCAGCTTCTCACTCGCAAAGACCTGCCTTTTGAATGGTAAAGGGACTGCCAGACCACTTTTGAGACAATCCGCAACAATATAACCCAAGCCGAGGACATGGCATATTTTGACATACACAGTAAAACCGAAGTAATAGTGGACGCTAGTCCTGTGGGGTTGGGAGCCATCCTGACACAGATAGACCCCACCGACTCCTCCGGCGTATTCATAGTGGCCTACGCAAGCAGAAGTGGGACAGGTGCATTCTCAGGCAGAGAAGGAAAGCCTGGTTCTGGTATGGGCCTGCAAATACTTCCACCTTTTCCTGCACAGGAAGCCATTCACGGTCATAATGGACCATCATTCTCTTTTAATGTTCTATGGGGACCCAAAGGCCAGAATGCCCCCCAGAATAGCCAGATGGGGTTTGTGGCTACAGGACTACAAATTTGACATTACACACTGCCCCGGCAAGGAGGACAATCCAGCGGACTATCTATCACGGCAACTGACAGGCAGGCTCTGCCTGTGTGGGGCCATGCATAACTGACCCAAACATCAACTATATCGTGCAAGAGCTGCAACCACTCCCAGTAGCCTGGGCTGACCTCGCAGCTGAATCCGAGCAGGACAAAGCCCTCAGCATAGCGACTCACTGCATCAAGTCAGAAAGTATCTCACATAGGAAACATCAAGCCAGAAATGAGAACGAGTCAGTACGGGATGACATTCGGTCCCTAGACCTGAAAAAGGACAAGCTGTCCATCGTTGATGAGCACATTGTCCTAAAAGGCTGTAAAGTGGTCATTCCGGTGGCACTCCGAGAGAAGATTGTCAGGCTGGCCCACAAAGGTCACCGGGGGGTGGTGTCAACAAAATGCCTTCTATGTCAAAAGGTGTGGATTCCTAAACTAGACACCATGGCAGAGGAAATGGTAGGGGGATGCCCCACATGTGCACAGGTGGCCCGCCTCCACACCCCAATTCATTAACATGTCCTCACTGCCCAAAACATCTGGGACGGGTTGGTAGTGGACTTCTTTAGCCTTCTGCGTAACGGCATGTATGTGTTAGTACTGATGGACGAACACTCCTGCTTTCCAGATGGCCAGCTGGTTGAGAGCACGTCTGCCATATGTGTGATCCCGGTGCTGGTCCTTGTGCTGTCGACATATGGAATTCCAAAAGGTCATAAAATCAGACAATGGCCTGCCATTTACCAGCAAGGACTTCCAGAACGTCACAAGATACATGGAGTTTCAGCACAGGAAGATAACCCTGCAATGGCCTCAAGCTAACAGCATTGTGGAGAGATTTATGGCAAGCGTTAAGAGAACCCTGCAGATAGCCACCATCCTCAGCAAACCTTTTGAGAAAGCCCTGTATCAGCTGGTGTGAGAATACTGCCACACCCCTCACAGCACCACTGGGGTTTGCCCGGCTGACCTAGTCTTTCAAAAGCACCATCCAGACAAGATTACTGGAAGGGCCTACCCAGTCCTCACCAACGCTGCTTGAGTGGCAAACGAGAGATAATGACTGGGAAGAGAAGAGCAGGATGAAAGACAGAGCAGACACTGGAAGGCGGGCCCAGGAAATGCAGCCTTGAACCCGGAGATGAGGTAATGGTACGACAACCAAAGAGCAGAAAGAGCACTAGAACACTTGATAGTGACAAACAAGAAGGGCACGATGATCACTTCCAGTGGGGACAGACAATCGTCTGTGATGAGAAATTCATCACACTTCAAGAAAGTATTGACCTTCCAAGAACGGGAGGGGGAACAGATGTATGATAGTGCAGATGAGAGACATTCTGATGAGCCCTACCTAGGGGATGGGGAGCAGTCTGAAGAAGATGACGGCGGTGGGAGAGAGGTCTTGCCCCCGCCAGTGAGCCGTTCCTCAACGAGGCCGCAGAGATGTCGCATGAAGCCTCAGAGACTGATTGAAGAAATGGGCTGACAAACTGTGAGTGATCCCACATCTTAAAAAGGGGGACGATGTCACGTCGCGACGGTGACTGACTAACCTTCCCACATCATTATGTGGGATGGCCCGCATTGGGGCCGCAGTTACAGGAAGTGGCGTTGGGGTTAGGGAGGCAGGTGTTGGGGAAAGGGAGTTCCTGTCAAGGTTAAAGGCAGACATGCCTGAAGCAGCTCCATGTCCCGTATGGTGTTTTTCCACTGTAGATGAAATGGTTCAGGCGGGACAGGCACCGGGTGGTCCCCGGTGGCCTGCTCTTCTACAAACTCAAGGTTGTGATTCACAGGTGAGTGGACCTAGATGTCTTCTGCCTGTATTATGGGGTGGAATGGGAAGAAAAAGCTTGTGGGATGTCTTAACCCACTAATCCAAGCCCTGCAACATCACTGTACATTGCTGGCAGCAGAAACATCATAATGGCCAAAGGAAAGAATGCTGCTCTCAAGAAATCACAAGAAAGTGCGCAGTGAAAACCTGAAATATAGGCCACCATCTACTTTTGCCTATGTCAGTGGTAACACAGGAGACCACTGCCAAAACCCATCATTTGGCTGCTCACAGAGCAAAATCATTGCAAAAGAAACAGAGCTGGTTTCAAAAATCTGTTTTTAATTTGTGTCAAATTTGTAGAAATCATGGCTTACAAACCACCCAAAAAGATAAAACCTCCTTGTTGGATGGTCAACATCATTCTCCCGCAAGAATCTACATAAATATAAGGTCCACAGAAGTGTATCCATATCTGAACAAAGTACACTTTTGAGGATTGCTTGCTGGAAGAAACCTGTCAAAAATGGCTGTAATACCGTTACTCACCTCTACCAGAAGCCGGCGTTTTAATACCATTTTGTGTAAAGTTGTAAATTGAGCCCAAACTATGCCAAAGAAAGACTTGCTATCAGAAGTCTAAGAGGTGGATACAATTTAAAACTATATTCTGAAAAGGCTTGAAGCAAGAAACTGTTTAATGTATGTGTTAAAAATGTGAGTTATATTATAAGAAAGGACAATTTGTAGACATTGGGTTTCAGAGTTAAATGTTTCCCACACTGTGTTCAAACAAATTCCACACTTCTTCCTGGACAAAGGAGACTTCCCCCTGCCATTGGCTAAGAGATTGACAGGCTGGTGTCAAAAGCAACTGGGAGTGGCACCCTGGCCTGTTGCTCTCAGTGCAGACAAAGCAATCGTTGGGCTGAATAGAAAATGCTAATTCGGGTGTGACTGACCACAAACTGCTGGCAGGAAGAAAGACATGTGACCTCTGAGTCAGCCCAGACCTTGGAGGCGGAGACAAACCATTGTGTGGATTCAGAAAGCACAGCAAATATGTGTTTTAGAAAAATGCTTATAACAAATTGCACTGAACTGACAAAAATGTGAGACTTTGAGATTGTTAAAATGAAAAATTTGCTCACAGTTTAAGACTAAGCTGGACTCCGTGCGATGTTCTGAGACCAAACCCCGGAATTATTCATATTGTAGCCACTGTGTTTATGCTATGAACATAAAAAATTACAGAAATGTGCCCAGATGGGGTGTGAATGCATGTCTAGTAATTGGTGCAGAACGAATATTGAGAAACCCACCAAAAACGCGAAAAAGTTGTCATTTCTGAAGCAAAGCTCTTAGGAAGAGGAGAGTTGAACAGAAATGTACCTTAATTAATCTGTCATGTAATTTATGTAGTATTAACAAGTGGTGCATCTTGTAAATATGTTTTTTATGAAAAATAAGATATACTGTACAGAGAAAAGGGGAGGGTCTTTCCCCTAAGCCATAAACATGACACATGATGACACAGGATGACACGCTGCTCCTTTCTCCAATCAGGGGACAGGGAATCCTCTGACCTATCAGATCTTTAGAGGGTTGGGCATAGAGAGTCAGCCTCCCTACCCACTTTGGAAATACATAAATAGGGACTGCTCAGGACAGTCAGGACACACTTTTCCACTACTCACCGATTTCTTGGCGAAGCACCCTGCAAGAAGATCCAGACAAAGCTCCAGACATAGATCCAGAAACAAACTCTAGAACCCAACTCTAGAACTTTGAAGCAGACAGGCCTAACCCAAAAGCTGAACCTTTATCAGCAGGCCTGCAGAACCTAGCAACCTGATTCTAACCCCTAAACTTCCAAGGGGCATCTCAAAATCCAACAGCCTGGCTGAGCTGTTTTGCTGTTCTAGCTAAGAACCCTGTGCTAGAACCAAGATCCAGACCCGCAGAGCAGAGCTGTAACCCAGAACCCGTCAGATCCAGTCCAAGAGGCCACCCAGATCGCAGTGCTGTGCTGAGACCAGAGTGCCTGAGACCTGTCCGGTGGCGAGACAGAATCCCAGCCAAACCCTTGACCAGATCTTTGACGAGGCCCACTCCATTCCCAAGCCATAGGAGTGAGTATCCAGTCTAGAATTGTACATAACCAATCTCTTAGTTTAAAGTAATCCTATTCCAACCATTTCAACCATCCAGAACTCATTATAGAACCTCTTTTGTCTATCCTAAAATCTCCTCTCCTCCACATAATTCTTAATAAATTGTAGCGATAATCATCTATGCGCTGATATTTTTTCCAAGTGTCTTGACGCACAACAATCAGAGCGGAAGGCGCCCTGTTTCTGGTGGTTGTCCCGTTGGGTATCTTGTAGTTTCATAGCCCTTAGTATAAGTCCATATTGATTCCTAATCTGTAAAGCGCAATCTGTCATTTTGAATCTTGACTTTATTTCTGAAAAATCTACCTTCCCAAAAACCTCTGTAACTTTTCAATCGCTCTTCCCGCATGTGGAAAAATTACTGTGAATTGCAATTTAGCTCCATTTCACCACATGTCAAAATAGCTGTTTCTTGTTTTCCACTGCTGAATTTCGTTTTCAATCTGATAATCATTCATGAATCATTACTAGTGTTGACCTGAACCAATCCAAAGTAACTCTCACTTATCCTGAATCTCCTTTAGTGAATTAAAATCATTTTAGCATATTTTCCCTTTCAGTGCAATCACATTCAAAAGTATTTTTGCCTGTTTTAAATCATACCTGTTTTCTCTAAGTTTGCTGGCGGAACTGGGATTGAACTGCATTGTTGATTAATATTCCTGAAACCTGTGTGCCCTCATTTCCATCTCTTCATATTGCATAGTGGGGTGAGTGAGTAATAACAGGGGAAAAAAGTGATCATATTATCTTTTGATTGAAATCATATCAAATGTATTTCTGTGTTGCATTCTTTCCCATCATTGCATTTCTTTGAATCATACAGAGTATGCTCTGCTACCTTATCCTTTCTATTCCTACTCCTAACTGATTAAAGAGATTGTTGATATTGTAATATTACCCATTGCTGCTCAACGTTCATTTTCATGTGTGCTATTCAGATATTATTTTATTCATAAAAGTGTGATATATATATATTGTTCAATTCTTCAAATAAACCTTTTAATTTGCAAAACAAACCTACTTCTTGGCTCAGTGAGGTCGGGGAGATTCAAAGAGAGGGGTGTTATATAAGGGTTCATCATCCAGATTTAAAGAACTTTTGACATAAAAATATATAAATTAGGGTTTCCATTGGGCATCCCATACTAGGCATTGACTTAGTTGGAATGCTGGATTGAAGTCACTTACAAGACGTCCTGGAAATAATTCTCAAACTGGCCCCATATTACCCATTTTCAGCAAGCCCAAGCCTTTTCCTATTAGAAAATTTGGAAATGAAAAAGGAAAAAGAGGCCCAGGGTGCAGAGTCCTCTCCAGAGTTCCTGAATGGCCGGTCCACCCCTGCCCGCATTGCACTTAGCGTAGAAAAAGATGAATTGGGTGAGTCTAAATGTCATTTTGAATGATGAAACTGTTTGGAGTACATTGTAACAAGTCCAGTTGAAATGTCATGATTCAGTTCACAATTATGAAATGTCACCAAGCTTATACATCGGGCATCCTGCCACAACATCTTTCCTAGACAGCTTACATTGATTGGCAATCCACATGCCGGCAGAATTATGGCTTGCAGGTACATGACTGACTTTTCTTGTAGCTTAAAAATATTTGCTTTGAAATACTACCAGTCATGGCTGCAGTCGTTACGCGTGCAACACGTGACGGAAGGTATAATTCAGGGTTGCAGAAAGGAAACATTCTTGGGGTAGAGAAAGCCTTTTCTGGGCTATGTCTATGTTCTTGAATAAAAAAGCAACCGTTTACTTTTTCTTTAAGACATCCATATGGAGGGAAGTCTGGCACCTACCATACGTAACCCTTGGGTTGTGTTAAATCAAGAAAATATGTGTTTTCTCATGTTGTCTATAGTTCATCGTATAGATACCAGTTACAAATGTAGTGCACCTTAATATATGATTGTGACACATCCGCAAATATCTCGCTAACATCTGCACAGATCACCACTGGCGGATGCTATAACCTACGTGTTTTTGTGTATCAAACATAGCGTGCAATTGTTTTAAAATTTTCTCATGCCCTTTTAAATTCTGAGCGTGCAAACATGTATCTAAGCTTATAGCTAATAGCTCAGGGGACAAGTCATTAAAAATCAATAGTATAGTTGCGCCGGCTAAAAATGGAAGACAGAGGAGGCGCGTGTATTTAAACTACACTCGAGCAACATATTGGCACACTTACCCAAGGCAGTGTGCAAACACTGTGGCACTGAGACGGTTAATGAAGCAATGTTCATGCAGTGCACAGAACAAAATCGGAGTTGTTCTAAAAGTCTTTTCCCAATAAGCACACCAACCCCACAACCTAATACTGATGAAAGCAGGTGCAGTTTACCGTACATAAGGGACACAATATCTTTCAATATCTTAGTGCATGACAATTTCAAGGCGTTTTTGCTCACAAAAGATATTGCAAACGCGGGAGCAATATACGGCAAGGCCTTGGCACGACATTGCGGGTGACTATGGAGTGTAGGCTGTCATTTCATGACTGCTCCTTTTGCAATATAGCTGAGGTGCAGGTACCTTGCTGATACTGTCAGCCATCTTCCTCTGTTATAAATTGTGAGTTTGATTGGCCCCCACCTGTCACATGTCAGAAGGCTCCTTGAGACAGTGACGGGCCTGCCAGCTAATCCCTCGGCCTGTTGCAGCATAATTAACGGCTACAGGATTTCTAAGACCTTTATAGCTTCGGGCATAGCCCTCACTGGTGATGCTAGTTATGGGGCAATGTTTCTTAAATGAGTGCATACTTTCACAGTCGACCTGTTGCTGACCTCGAGTACATGTGTGTTCTGTAGTACCACATCTAGAGAGTGAGACAAATTACCATTTTCACTGTATAGACTTTTTTCTTTGAAAAAAGTTATTTGTTGTCATTTTGAACTCCATTCCTATTCTGATTCTTCTACTTCAAATTATGTGTTTTAATCTTGATGGATGCGGTTTGTGATATAAAAATGCTATTAAGCAAAAATCATTATTGCAGTAGCTGAAGTTCATTTAGATAGTAATGTGTGTTGCAATCATTAGTTCGAATGTACTATTTTCAATGACAGATGCTTGCCTTGCACAAACACACACTGGGAGATGTATGCAACACATGTATCATTGAAGGGGACCTTCAAATGCTAACTGAACATATCACTGACATCCGTGGACTACAAGTGACCAGGACATGACTAGACTCTAAATTTGGGAACATTCCTATTTTAATTTGAATACGAATATATTTCACTCCGCGTTCATTAGATTTCAATCGAACTTCCAACATATTGACTCTTGAACATATTCCAATTGATTATGCTCTAAATTTCACAAACTTTTTCTGTCTTCTCACTATGTTTACTAAACTGGCCAGGCAAATGAGATGTATGCACGCCTGTCAGTTTATCTCTCAAAGTTTGGTGTCTTTCTGTTTTTTAGTCTATCTTTTCACATTCTAGCCTTTTTTGCCACTTGGTCTTGTTGGGAGGAAGAAGAATGCGTCATCCATAGCCTCTGCCCCTCCCCCGCACCAATACCCAAAGGCGACTTTACTTACTGAGACAGCTGTTCTGCCCTTATCCCCCAATGGTACAGCAGGGTTTGGAGACAATGGGCCTCATCACGAGTTGGGCTATAGCCCTTAAATGCGGCGGTAATGGCATTACCGCCGCATTTAAGGGCTGGCCCCATAACGGGTTGGGCATTAAATGGGCTGCTTTAGCTCTAGCTTTTTTCTGGAGGTGATAATCCCATTTAGCTGCCTGTATTACTGCCTAAAATGCCCCATTGGATCCAATGGACCTAATGGGGAATGGGAATTAACCTTTAGCGCCCAACTCGTGGTCCGGTGGTAATACCGCTGGACCGGTGGGCGCTAATGCTATTATATTTTGGTGGTATTACAGCTTGGATACCACCCAACCCATGATGAGGCCTAATGTAAGCTAAGTATGATATAAGAATGCAACCTATCATTGTAACAGTAAAAACACATGCATTAGACATGAAGCAAAGATGCACTCCACATGAAGAATACTAGACGCCCCAGGGCAATAGTTCACGCTCTATAAGTGTTAAATAAATACACACAATAGGTAATTTATGTATTCAGACATGAAGAAAACTAACATAGCATCTGCAGACATGAAGAACACTAAAAGGACCAATGTATAAGGTGAATGAAACATGAATGACACAAGAATGTAGCTTGCTAGCGTGCTAGCTTGCTAAACACAGAAGTAAGAGTGTAATTGGGCAGCCATCTTCTTAAAAATGGAAGCCACAGCATGTCTTTGAATAAGCACAGGTCCCAAGACTTTGAAAAACTCAAAAGGCTTAATCCACAGAAATACATATCCGTACAGAGCTCAGACAGTGGTTGGCAATTACTTCCAAGTTAAGGTTGAAATAAGGGAGGATTGGAAAGGAGGGAACAAAGGCACGAGGTAGCAATTCCCAAGATACAAGCAGTATACTCCAAGATTAGTTATGGTTTTATAAGAGCACAACCAGCCTTTGTTAGCCAGGTGCAGTACAACAGTAACCCAAAATACTCAATGAAGAATAAACCAAGAGTGTCCCTGGGGGCAACAGAAAACAAGACACACACATTAATATTAGCTAAAACCTCAATAAATTGGAGGTAGATCTATTCCAAACACGGTCTCATTACATGTGACTTATAATGGGAGAACACTGGCCATTCAGAAAGAAACACAGATGTGGCATCTGCAATACTCTCTAAAATCAAACATAGACATGAATCACTGCACTAGGCCAAGCACAAAGGGTTTTCCTGGTCTCACAGCCTGAGAATGCAGGATGGTAACTTTTAATTGAAGGAAGACCGTTGGGTCTCTCTGTCCCTACTCTGCATCTGGCTCGTATCTTTTATGACCTGTCAAGTGTTGAAAGTTGGTTAGCAATGTGCAAACCTATCAAAATCCTGAGTGTCATATTGCCCATCAAGAATAATGCCAACCACCCCCTGTCGTAGTGCTGATGTATTTTAACCTTTCTCACTAGAGGGGTGGTTCCAGGTGGTGCCAGATACTGGTAACCCAATTAAAAGTTTAACCTGTATTTAATCCATATGTAGCCAAACCCTCTAATCTATCCCCAGCTCCCATATGTTTTGTATGCTGATATCATGTAATGACATCATTGAGGACATATTTATAGTAATTAGGCAATTGGTTTTGAATACCATGGTGAGAGCGATGAGATTTCAGTGCTTGTAGGCTGTCCCAGCTTTGTCTTGATGTGAATGAAGCTGGATTTTGGTGTGCAATCTGTCTACTCTGTCATTGAATCTGGTTTGCACTGATCCCGATTCCTCTGGGCCTATCTGGGATTTCCGAGCCCCCTTAACAATCTTATCTCACTCATGTTCCCCCTCTTGCTCTCCTACAGTCCCTCTCTCCCTGTGTCTGCCCATCCATATAGCCACCCACCCACTGACCAATTGTTAAGGCTGTGGAGATGCCCCCCATGGATGCCTCTATGGCCTGTATTACACAGTGCTGCGATAAAAACATGCCTGCGGTGAGTGTGTGCATGATCCTGCCTTGTAACATGGATGGTGGTGGGGAGTAGCAAATATATGTGTTTCGTCTGGTGGATAAGACTACAGAAACTTGCTGGTGTTCAACATAAGCAATCATATGTGTCAGCTAAGGGGTTCAGTCCCCACAAATATGCCAGTGATGCAAATGTTTTTCTTCCTTACAACCCAAGTGTTTTCTTGAAGTCTCATCAAGGATTTCCTGGGGCTAAACTCTTGGAGCCATAACACTTTAAAACTTTAATATCTAATGGTTTCTACTCCCACAAGATTTATGGAGAAAGAGAATCCTATTGTTTAGTTAAAACCATTAAACACACTACTGTGGTTCTTATCACTGCGCTATTCTCTCAATGGTTTTCAGGCTGTGGAGCCACACATTAGTCATATTGTTAAATCATCTCAGAATTACTTAAAGTTTAAAGAAGTATCACCTACTTTATCTGTCAGGAGAATGGAGAAATCGAAGATAGGTTCAACATGAAATTACTTTAAATTTGTATCACCCATTGTGAAACATAATTTGATACAATTCATACATACTTTGCTGAATTGTGTAGCTGGGCTGGTGATGGGGTTGCACGAGAGAGGCAAATTGTCTTCTACTCTTAAGAGGATAAATCATTGTTAGCCAGGAGCGAGGCAAATTCAAGGATTTGTCTCTGACATTTAAGGTCAACTTAGTAGGGTAGTCAGTGAATCCTTTGCTTAACTGGATGCTAAGGTCTCAGACAAACTTCTCTTGAACCTACATAAAATAGCAAATCATATATATGGCTTTTGGAAAGGCTATTCACACCAGTGTGTCTGTCTGCTCATACTACTGGAATGATAACTCACACCTGTTTTGTACCTTACACATATACAAGCACTACGTAGGTAAAACAGGATTCAATTAGAGCTGTGATTGTGTTTTTTTTGTGCGTGTGTGTCTATATTTGTCTGTCCATCCGCCTGCCTGCCTGTATTTGTGCACCTGCACACATGTACACTGTCATACTTGAAGGCGTAGTCTGCAGCACACATTATGGTCAAAAGAAAAAAGAGCTTTGGGGTGGGGAACATTTTTTAGTTGCGGATCAGTCCCAGTGAAACTCTCCAATCCACCAGAAACATTCTATGTTGGCCATTCATGTCTGTATTGTTCTAAAGACTTTGCACAGTGGAATACTGAGTATGTATTGGCACAAGCTAGGAAATCAACCAACTAGAGCTAAGTATTACAGCTTGCAGGTGACTGAAGTACCAGCTAGGATGGGGTTGGGCTCATTTACACACTGAACAGTAAAATCCAACCAGGGTTTCAGAGCATGAACACTCTTAATTACTTTCAATTATGATTATTTGGATATACTTTACATTAATTCTGATAACCCAACACCACTCTTTGAATTTCTGGGGTAGGGTTGACCTCTGACTGCAGTTCTGCAGAAATATCCACAACACATATATCAGCAGCAAATGGAGGCTGGGTCCTGATGTGGGCTGCTGCCTCTCAGTGCCTTTGAATGACAGCAGAGTCTGAATTGTGTGGTGTATGTACCTTTAAATCAGACACACGCAGCGGAGTGATGCAGCTGCGCTGCGTGTGGGTTAATAATCGGGGTGGACCATGTGAGCGGTAGTACGCCTGTGTTGCCCGGACAAGAGAGCATCGAGTCTTGTGTGCTCTGTATGGCTGGGAAGCACACAGCAATATACAACATTGGCGACGAGGTCGCTCTGCTAATTGGACTCGCAGGGCCAAGGCGGCAGTGATATTTCGAGCGTAGCTCACAGATTCATGCTGCGTGGTCGGTGAAGACAACGCGGATGGCCGCCATTTTGTACTGCACATGTTGGTGAAGGTTGCGCCTCCCTCATAGAGTGCTTGTGTGTCTCCCACACAATTTTTGGAAACCCCACGTGGTGAGGGGTGTTATACTCACCTATACTGGTGGATTTGGTGCTCCTGTGCCCTTAGATCACCGGATGACAAGGTGAGGAGGAGGGAGAGGCCTAAGAAAAAAATTGAGGAATTTATTTTTTTCTCTTCAAATTGTTCCTTGTTCAACATAGTCAGTGGGCTGGGGAGAGCACAGCCGCTGGTCTGTGTTGGATAATGTGTGGAGTGTGGCTCTGGCAGCACGACCAATGTTTGTGTGGCTGGTCGCTAGGACATTTTTGGAATTCCTGTGTGAGTTGCGGCCCCGGAGGATACGAGGGGTGATTGTGCGCTCCAATAGGGAGATGGTGCAGCTGGTGGAAATGCGCCGCCAGGGCCTGCGGCCCCTTTGGGAGTCTGTGTTCAACGCCAACGGGGAGCACTAACACTGATGCCCGAGTTTGATGTTTCTGGTGCCTCATTGAGCCTGGGGCCAAGGTGGAAACAATGGATTGACCACCTGGACATTTATTTCAGGGCCACGGTTGAGACGGATGAGTAAAGCAAGGTTGCCACGTTGCTGTACTCTGCAGGTCCAGCAGTTCATCAAATTTTTACGTCGCTGCAGCCGGTAAATGACTCTTATGTGGAGGCCAGGAATGCCCTGCGCGAACATGTTATCCCCCTTGCCAATGCAAACTATGAGCGATTCATCATGTGCAGTGCAAAACAAAAAGATGAGTCCCTGGACACCTTTTACCGCTGCCTCCGGTGAATGGCAATCTCGTGTGTGTCGAACCATGAAGAGTCCATGAGTAGGAACTAGCTCATACAGGGCTGTTTGTCTGGGATGCTCAGACATCAGGTGCTGCATGAACCTGGCCTCACACTACCTTGCATACTGGAGTTGGGTCGCTCCCATAAGGTGGCAGGGCGTCAAGGATGGACGCGGCTATTGGGCCTCGAAAGGCAGAGGAGGTGTGTGCTGTTGGCTGTGGTCAATTGGGGACAGGTGCACATCGGCCGACTGGTGCCCCACAAGACAGAGGGGGTAGATCACCTGAGTCGTGCCTGAAATATGTTTATGACCTCGCACATCCTGCAGAGTGCCCCACACAAGGAAAAGCGTGTGTGAGGTGCGGAACAACAGATCACTACGCGTGCATGTGCAGGACACCAGTAGCGATGGTGGTACAGAGAGGACCGGACCGGGCAGGATTCTTCAAACCACAATGCCAGCTCAATATAGCCTGAGTGGACCAGGAGGAAGAAAAGTTGGCCCTAGAAGTGGAAGAGGAGGACGATGAGGAAAACATCTTTTTCATCTCCAGTGTTAGCGCACTGCGTACCAATAACCTCAGGCAACCAAAATTCCTTGTCCATGTAAATGAGTCAACAGTGCCGGTGGACTTGGGTGCATCAGTGAATGCACTATGACGCCATTAATACACTGCCCATGTTACACAAGCCGAAGATGCGCATCTTCACATTTGTGGGTGAGCAGCCCATTCCACTGGCTGGAGCATTCGCAGCAAGGGTGGAGCACAGTGGCACCTCGATCAAGGCCTGCTTCTACGTGACTGACGTGAGTGATAACACCCTGCTGAGCTGTGTGTAGGCTGAAGCCTTGTGCATTTTCGATTGTGTTTTACTGTCTATGTAGACGATACACAAGGGATTCTCCAAAGGTATGGTTGGTTGTTCGGAGGAATTGGCCGGATGGCTGGTGAGCCGGTGAGGTTACACTTAGACAAGTCCATTCAGCCGATAGCTCTCAAGACTTCTGACACCGAGGACACACCAAAACTCAGGCGCGTGTACCTATACAACCCTCGATGTGAAGTGAAGGCTGTTTCTGTTCCACCTGCGAGACCCGTTCCACCTGCGAGACCTTGTGGACAAGGAGTTGGACAGTTTGATGTCTTTGGACACATTGAGAAGATCGATGGGCCCACGCCCTGGATGTCATCCATTGTCATCGCTCGCACGCCAAAACAACCTGATTCGGTCAGAATATGTGTGTACATGAGGCTACTGAACAAGGCGATCAATCGAGAGATACATCTCACACCCACATTTGATAAATTTATTTCTGAGTTGCAAAGCGCCAAGTTCTTCACGAAACTGGGCTTGAGGGCAGGTTACCAACTAGTCGTACTACACCCTGACTCGAGGTACATCACAACCTTCACTTCACATCGAGGGTTGTATAGGTACAAGCGCCTGAGTTTTGGTGTGTCCTCGGCGTTGGAAGTCTTTCAGAACATCATCCACGGAGACCTGCCAGATCTAGACGGCATTCTGAACATCAGCAATGACATCCTGGTGTTCGCCAAAACTGAGGTTGAACACATGGCACGCCTAGTGAAGACCCTAGAGCATCTCCAGGATCTGGGACTGATGGTACACAAGGATAATTGCGAATTCTTGAAGACTAACATCAAATTCTTTGGGTTCATATTTAAGGAAGGTGGGGAGTCCCCAGATCCTCGCAAAGTCAAAGACATTATGGAGGTGAAACCACCAGAGAATGTGACTGAGGTCCTCAGCTTCTTGGGGATGGTGACCTACTGTGGTCGATTTATCAAGAATCTGGTGCCCAGGTCAGAGCCACTGCAGAGCCTCACCAGAAAGGACGTTGCATGGCAATGGGGCCTGCTAGAGTAGGCTATGTTCGAGGACGTGAAGGGGGCACTCACAGCTAAGGGCACCATGGCTTTCTTTGACCCCTCTCTCCCATCTGAGGTGGTAGTGGACACCAGCCCATTCAGTTTAGGTGCGGTCCTCACCCAGACGGATGCACACGTGGAGGTCAGGCCCATTGCCTATGCGAGTAGAGCCCTGTCAGAGACTGAGAAACATTATTCCCAGATAGAGCGGGAAGCACTGGCAGTGCTATGGGAATGTCGGCATTTTCGCCTCTATGTGTTGGGACGGCCGGTGACTGTCGTGATGGACCATATGCAGCTGCTGCCGATCATGGCTGGATCCTCCTCGAAACCCCTAGTACGTATCGAAAGGTGTATGCTGGTGCTCCTTGAATACGGTGTGACATTGGTGTACCATCCTGGAACCAACAATGTGGCTGACTGCCTGTCATGACATCTGCAGTGCAAGGCTGAGGACGGGGAGAACATCAGTGTGGACAAGGCTGAGGAGCATGTGCAGTTGTTCGTTGAGTCGGCGACCCCGAACTCCCTGTCCCTCCAAGAGTTGGATGGGGCAGCGAATGCAGAAGAGTCCTTCCGTGTGCCCAAGGGGGCTCTTTGAAAGGGTGAATGGAGGTCAATGGTGGAAACCATGGAGAGAAGAACAAAAGAGGTGCGGACAACGTTGGAACATCTATGGAGAGTGAGGGATGAACTAACATTCACAGAGTCAGGGCTTCTTCTCCGCAGAGAATGCATTGTGGTGCTGGCAAGCAAAGTTCAGCTGGTCATTGAGCTGGCACACCAAGGACACCAGGGCATGGCCAAGACAAAAGCCAGAGTGCGGCAGAAGGTGTGGTTCCCCGATCTCGAGAAGCAGGCAGAAGATTTTGTGTCAGCGTGTGTGTGGTGCCAAGCAGCCTCACCAGCCGAGCGGGAGCCTATAATTGAAGCCATGCCCTGAGGAACACAGCCCTGGGAAATCGTACATGCAGACTTTGGGTCCACTGGTAGGGATGTTCATTTCCTCGTGGTGATGGACGAGTGGTAACAGTACCCCAAAGTTGAGTTTGTTGAGTCCGTGTTATTTGACAGGGTCGCAGTGGCTCTCAAGAAGATCTTTGTCTCTCATGGAATGCCCCAGACTCTGTGCTCAGACAATGGACCACCGTTACAAGGGGACAGTTTTGCACAGCTCATGGAGGAATATGGGATCCACCACTGAAATATCACACCTGTCCGGCGATTTATGAGGACCCGTAATACAGTCTTCAGAATTGCCCATGGACAGAGCCAGAGCCTTCAGCGGGCACTATACCTGTTCCTGAGAGAGTATAGAGTGACCCCCTCATGCGTTGACTGGAGCAGCACCCACAGAGGCAATGTTTCAGCAAGGCCCAAGGGGCCTGATACCTGATGCAAGTGTGTGGGAGCCATCAGTGGTCGACAATGCTCATGTCGAACAGGAAAGAAGAGCAAGGACAGACAGCGAAAACATGAGGAGGGGCCTCCGACAGCATCAGCTATGAACCGGAGATGAGGTACTGGTGAGAAACCGCCATCCTCAAGGCAAGCTGTCCTGGATGTTGTTGCAGTCAATGGCTCCATGTTGACAGCATCCGACAGAACTGCAACTGTCACAGTGAACGGCAGTTTCTTCAAGAAGGTGGGGGACTCCAGCTGAGCGTAAGTGACTGTGAATGTAAGGCCGGAGTTGACTCTGAGAAGAGACTGTCACAAGGTGGCGATGAGGGTGGTGGCTTTGGCCACCTCCCAAGTTTCCTGGACCGAGGGGACGCAAGTAAGGAGAGTCTGAGCCAGGAAGGGGGCAGGAGAAATCCCCAGAGAGTGGGATGGGGGAAGCCTACAAACCTCCATGACTATATATTGGACTCCTGAACTTGCGCAGCATGTTCATCAGACTGAGTGGGGGACAATTGGTGCCTGTTTGAATAAAGCAATGGGGAGGGGGGAATGTTTGCAGTGAAATGTTGGTATGGTTAAATGTGTTATACCTGTTTCTACCTCCTGTTGTGTTTGTTGTTATGAAAAAGAAGAGTGTGGGGTCTGTACCTTTAAATCAGACACACGCAGAAAAGTGACGCAACTCCGTCGCATGTGGGTTAATAAACGGGGAGGACCATGTGAGCGGTAGTATGCCCATGGAGCCCGGACAAAGGGCATTGAGTCTTGTTTTTTTTTTTTTTTTTTTATTTGTAACATCTAGTTTTTACAAACTTTTATTACAACTCATTTTCCGGTCATTGGTGACATTTTTTCCTTGTCGATTTGCACTTGTGCCTTTTAATTTAGTACTATGTCCAAAAAGTTTATCACTGAGCAGGTTAGGAGTATCGAACTTCCGCTCAGTATCCGAAGCCACAGATCTTTCATCTCATCGTTTGCGGGTTTAAATTTGTTCAGATGGATAGATCTCAACTCGTTTATTGCCACACATTCAGTTGTTAGATGTTTTAATGACTCCGCATGCAGTTTACAGTGCCGACAAGCTTCTTCGGTAACAGGCTTCATTTTTCTTAACACCAACATTTGGTTAGTTTTCAGAAGGTTCAATCTGAATCTAACGAATTTATCCCTGTGATACCTCGACGGAAATTTACACAGATAATTTGGCATTTTGTCTACTTTGTTCTTTGTTGGTCCAAGATCTAATGCTGTCGGCAATGTTGCGAGTTTGTCCACGTTGTCGATCCAAAGCCATTCTTTCAGTTTTATTCTGGCGATCTGAGGCCGATTAATCAATGTTTCCATTGAAATATTTGCGCAGTACATGATGGCTTTCACTTTCTCTGACCATTTTAAAAGCAGGCCATTGTGAAGATGATTTTCTCCTGATTTTAGTATTTGATAGGCATTGAGTCTTGTGTGCTCTGTATGGCTGGGGGGCTCACATTGGCGCCAGATGAACAGGGCAATATAGAACAAATTGGAGGAGGAGCTGCAGCAATGGAAGTTGAAATAGGGAGGGCTGAACAGTCATATCTCCAGAATAACATCTTTTTAAAAGGTGCATGAATCACATGGCGGAAAAGAGTCTCCTCTGCACCCACCTCGGGAGGTCCTGTGGGTGGTCTTAGACCCAGTAGCAGTGCTTGGGCACATTGAATATGAGTGGATCCTGAAGAGTATGCATACAACTCGGACAGGTGGTAAAGCAGAGTGTGGGGTTGATGCACATGCCAACCCCTACCTTAATGGAGTCCTCCACATCATGGAGATGCCTTGTGGAGTACATAATGAGAATCTCAAGCACGAATCCCTCAGCCCTGTATAACATACAAGGAGATATCTGGCCTGGAGATATCCCTCATAGTTGTGAGCTCTGTACGATGACGTGATCCATCTTGAATCTCCAGAGCTGCTGAAGACTTTGGGGACTACTAATTAATTCTCAGGCCTGTTGCTCTCTCGCCTTTCAGCCATTTTGCAATGGGCAATAACAACTCTGGAATCACAGTGACATCTGCCCGTCAGCAGGGAGAGCACTCTTGCCAGATATGCACTTGGCAAGGACACACAAATATGCGGTTTCTTGAACAGTATTGTGTACCCTTTCCATCACCGACTCGCTGGTGGTCTCAGAGGGTTCATTTAGGAGCCCAGGTGTATAGTCCAATTAGACAGTTATGCACCTTGGGGCTTCAGCCCAGTGGGCACATCGAAACATGAATTATACATCGTTTTTTTTTTTTTATTTAACACAGCTGAGCCTCATGTTCCGGTCCCATCACCTTCCAGTGGACAACAGCTCATCATTGTAATTGGAAGAGAATGGGACGTATGTTTACACATCATCTACCCGCTCTTGCAGATTTCTCATAACAAAATCAAGTTTTCTCTTTAATCTTAACATTGCTTATTCAAACTGCTCGGGCTTGTTTTTCCAGTTGCGACCTTTCACTTGGTCAATTAATATTCAACTCTTTTGCTGGCTGTTCACGCCCTGCACTCAGTGCTAGGAGTGTACCTAAAAAAGTAGTGGAACTGTGGTCTCGGCAGGGGAGGGGGTAGGCAGAAGCATAGTGCAACATGTGACAAGGTGTTGCAGCCGAGGCATTCCAGTACTCTAAGTGACTAGTAGCTAAAGTGCCTATTAAAACTTTGCACTTGCACAGGGACATGAATGGACAAATCCTCATTATAGAATGGTCAATAAGGTCGTAAAAATTAGAGGAATGGTAAACAAAAAAAAAAGAAGAGTAGTGGAACAGTGCTCCCGACCGTACCCGCTCACTTCGATCACTGCCTGCACTAGAGTCAAATTATAGCGTCTCCAGTCATTGCACATCCAATACATGTAACTCATTGGTGGCGGATTATGTGTCTGCATTTATTACTATGAATTGACCAGCTGGGAATGCCCCTGCTGCCTCTCTTGGTTTTCTTTCTATAGCCCTGTTCACCATCAATTTGTCTCAACTGGATTCCAAATTGTGGAATACGCTTTGCGTCTGTATATTACTCTCCGCACTGACCCTCCATAAGGTGCTTAAAGACTAATTTACTTTTCACGCCTCCCATTTTGATTCCAATTACTGTGTAATTAATGACATCATTACAGACAACATTCACGGTATGGCTCCTTTTCAACACCTTACACGACTGCAACACACCCTCTTCTGTCACCTTGACTCCCGGCCCGCCCTTACAGCTAACACACCGCAGAGCATGTCTACCATTGGTAACAATACAGAATCCATAACCAGCACTCAGAAGGAATTGTTGCTTCCGACCTGTGCGCACCAACACAACAGACTTCCCGTTCCTCGCGTTTCGCACTATCCCACTAACACAAAAAAGCCCCGGACAACTGCTTTTGTAAACGAGCAATGGGCAGCAGGACCAAACATATTTCCAGAAAGGCATCGTACAAGACAACTTTACCTACCCGCCGCTTGTTGTACAACGCTTTCAATATAACACACATTGTAGACTTTAATGGGAAGCACTGGCTAAGGTTTAGAACTTTAGGTCCCAGTTTCAGACTTCAATAAAGGTTTGGAGGATAAATAGTGAACAGTTTGAACAAAAGAAATGCATATACCCCTAGCTATGCTGGTAAACCTCAAAAACCCAAGACCCTTGGCATGAATGTACTTTCTAGGCAGAGACCATTTTCAGCCTTAAGAGAAACAGTAGATTGCTAGTTAATGGACAAAGCACACAGCTGATTCCATGAGTTAAAGCCAGAATACGAGTTACTTTTCATGTCAGATCCGGTGCATTTGCACACCTTTGCCTGAACTCAAACCGGCTTTGCAACAATCAGAAAAGACTGCACTGAGCTGCTATGCTGGCAAGACTGGAGCAACGTGAAGGACAGCGTCTTTACAAGATAAATATCTCATATATGCCTGTAAACGTGTTTTCATTAGGTCAGGCAATTTAGGCTTCTATTGCTCACCTCTAGCATTGCTCTTAGGAGTGTAATGCTCACCTCTAGCATTGCTCTTAGGTGTGCGCTATGCTCACCTCTAGCATTGCACTCAGTTTGTGCAATGCTCACCTCTAGCATTGCTCTCAGGTGTGCAATGCACATCTCTAGCATTGCTCTCAGGTGTGTGCAATGCTCACCTCTAGCATTGCTCTCAGGTGTGCAATGCACATCTCTAGCATTGCTCTCAGGTGTGTGCAATGCTCACCTCTAGCATTGCTCTTAGGAGTGTAATGCTCACCTCTAGCATTGCTCTAAGTTGTGTGCAATGCTCACCTCTAGCATTGCTCTCAGGTGTGCAATGCACATCTCTAGCATTGCTCTCAGGTGTGTGCAATGCTCACCTCTAGCATTGCTCTCAGGTGTGCAATGCACATCTCTAGCATTGCTCTCAGGTGTGTGCAATGCTCACCTCTAGCATTGCTCTTAGGAGTGTAATGCTCACCTCTAGCATTGCTCTAAGTTGTGTGCAATGCTCACCTCTAGCATTGCTCTCAGGTGTGCAATGCACATCTCTAGCATTGCTCTCAGGTGTGTGCAATGCTCACCTCTAGCATTGCTCTCAGGTGTGCAATGCTCACCTCTAGCATCGCTCTCAGGTGTGCAATGCTCACCTCTAGCATTGCTCTTAGGAGTGTAATGCCCACCTCTAGTATTGCTCCTAGGTGTGTAATGCTCACCTCTAGCACTCAGGTGTGTAATGCTCAGATCTAGCATTGCTCTCAGGTGTGCAATGTTCAACTCTAGCATTGCTCTTAGGAATGTAATGCTCACCTCTAGCGTTGCTCTCAGGTATGCAATGCTCACCTCTAGCATTGCTCTCAGGTATGCAATGCTCACCTCTAGCATTACTCTCAGGTGTGCGCAAAGCTCACCTCTAGCATTGCTCTCAGGTGTGCAATGCTCACCTCTAGCAATGCTCTCAGGTATGCAGTTCTCACCTCTAGCATTACTCGCAGGTGTACAGTTCTCAGGCGGCTGTAAAGAGCTCTAGCAAATAAGTTTCTTGTTTCAAACTATTCCGGCACATAGGCCAGGGCACATCAGACAAGTAAAATGGGCACCACCTGTCCTTCGTTTTTCACGCCATTTCTCCTTCTTAATGAACCCACAAGTCAGGGATGGAGCATTGATCTTCAGACGCTAGTTTACTTCCATACAATATATATAGGCAGGGTATACATAGGGTTAACACGAGGGCCCCATCCCCACTCACATGTCTAGTGTGGCACATATTTTCCCACTTTTTTGGAAATAAAAAGGGTAGTGAATTGGCCTGTTTACAGACCAAACTACATTTTTAACAAGAGCACATGAGCCAAAATATGGAAAACAAGCATTGGCAAAGCCAATAGTGTTGGCAGTTGTATGGTGAAAACATTTCCTTTCTAGGTTCATGTACAAGGGCACACTTAGGCACATGGAAATAAGGCAACAGCAAAGCAGACAGACAGGAGATAGGGTGTGGGAGATGTGGATAAATTAATATAAATCTGCATTTTGATGAATGAATGTGAGGGAGGGAGGATTTGTGAATAAATGCTCATGAGAATAGGTGATGAGGTGGATAGGGATGAACAGAAGAGTTTGGAGATGGATACTTGAATGCAAGCTTAAGGGCACATGATGGTGTGAGTGTTAGGGAGAATTCTCAATAATGTGCTAATTTCCCTTACCTTTTGAGAACCCCAGCAACTTTGCTGGATTTCTTGGATTTTAATTTTTACCTGGAAAGAGTGTGAGCTTTTTTCCCACGCTTTCATGTGTTTTGATGTGTGTTTTAGTTTTGTGTTCTTTGGTTATGGAGTTTTAAAACAACTCCATGGGCATCATCTTTTTCTTGTGTGTCACACAGCACATTGAGTGCACTGGCACAGGGGTGTCTTTCAGAGTCCCCAATGTTTAAATACCTTCTCTGGCAGACAGTAGCCAGTCTACTGTCTGCCAGAGCATGTAAAGTTAAATTGACTTTACTAGTCTTTTTATGTTTACAGACCCAGCACACCCTATCTTCCTATAGAGTGCTGGAGGGGTTGCCTAGCTTCCCCTGAGTCTAAACACTCATGTAACAGTCAAATGTTACCCTTTTCTACTTGAAATGGCTGGTGGCAGTGGTTTCAAACAAACTACCATGATTTTTCCCAACCGCGAACACCGGTAGCTAAAAATCGGGTCAGCCATGTTTTTCAATATGGCGCCCCAAGACTTAACTGTAAAAACAGACTCTGGTCGACTTTTTTCACTGTTTCTTTTAGAAAAGGTAGTTCTTGTGTTTAACTTTACGCGCCAAACCAGGTTTGGTCCCTTTATTTGTTGGCTTTTGGCGGGCTTCAGTGCTGAAGCCCTCCTCTGGCGCCTGAGTGTCTGGGGTGGACACGATGTGAGGGAGGTGCCCGAAACTCCCTGTGCTCAGTCTCCTAGGAGACCTGAATGCACTCTGGCGTGATTGGCCAGCTGGCTGTCCGGCAAGGACAGCCACCCTTCTGTGTGAGTGACAGTCAGGCTGGAATGAATGGGGGAAAACTTTTTTAAATGCAGGCCTCTTGGACTTGGAAATCAGAGTCGACCACTGGAACGAAAGAACTGAAGATGAGCTGAAGGAAGATGACTGCTGCAACTCCTGGTCCACTGGTGAAGCCCTGATGCAGGTCCGAATTGCCTGAAACTCCATCGACAGAGAACCCCTTCAAGGTTAACTTTTTCCCTTGAGTTTGGTGGGAATAACCAACCCGTAAGCCACCTGGACACCGTCCCCATACTGGTCGAATTTTCTTCAGAGTGCTTTTGAAAACCGGATAGCCAGTGGGAAGGATACCAGTTTGTGGTCTTTAAGGCACTCACACCTTAACCGACGTGTTGCCAAGCTTGTGGTCTCTTCCCTGTGCAGTGCAGGAACCTCCCGACGTCCTCCTTCTTGTCCCCACGACTCAAGCTCAAGAACAGCGAGATCTGCAGGAACTGCCAGGAACAACTGCCTCAGCTACAGCTCTTCTTCATTTTAAAGGTACTGTGCAAATGCGGGCAGGAGATCCTTTCTGCCACGGTGAAAGTTTGTGAAACTTTTCCAACTTCAATGGCTTGTCCTTCCCTAAACTAACATCTAACTTTTCATTTGACCAACTACTTCTAAAAACCGTGGCAAAGACTTAACCGTTTACTACCAGAACTGTGCTATATTATCCAAGACTCTGAACCATTTACTTTGGCCCAGGCCTATTGAATCGAATTGCTGGTTGTAGTGAACTGAAACTATTTGCCCTACCTCTGAAAGTATTTGTGCTTTTGATTCTTATAACCTTGTCTTTTTACCCCTTTCTAAAGTAACTGAAGTGCCATTTTGCTCCCACTTCAGGGGAGCTAAACTTGTTCAGAAACGGATTGGTTGTGTATTGTAGTGTATTAGATTGTGATATTGAGCTGCTCCTGCTAGCTGAATGTTTTCCAAATGACTGTGTAAATAAATGTATATTCTTTTACCAAGGAACCTTGAGTAAGTGTTTGTTTGAATCACTGTGATTGCTAGTTCTTTTTGTAACCTCTTGTACTGTTCACTTTACTCTTGAGATAAGTCTGGCTGCTCAGCCACTGCTACCACATTACTGTGCATACAGACTTGTACCAAAGGTGTAATTGTACTGACACTTGTAGTCTTAATTGTGTGTAGTGTTCCCAAGGGTATTGCATGCGATGCTGCCTAACAGTGAGGAGGTATGGACAGGTAAAAATCAAGATGGCTGCCAGGTTGGCTAGCTGTTAGCTCTGTTCCCCATCTTCCCTATTCATTGTGATCTAGTGGAGATATCGACTCAAGTGGAGCACCGACGGTTGTTCTGTGGAGAGTAGAGGGGAGAGCACTCACAAGCACTTTTTTGCGACTTAAAAGGTCCCCTGTATGCCAGTCGGCAACAAGAGCTGAAAGGTCCTTCTTCACAGCAGCAAACCAGCATGAGGACTCAGAGTGCAGGGAGATGTGCAGGGGGAGAACACGGGGAGGAAGAGAACTGGACAGAAATACACCTTCTAAAAATACCAGTTGTGGCCCAGGTGGAGCAGCATTTTGTGGCTGTCAGGAACGACGTTAGCGCTCAACCACAGTAAGGGAGAGGAGATAGAGAAGAGATCAGTGGCATAGAGGGAGAATATTAGGAGGCCCCACAACAATACTTATGCAAGGATTGAGCCCTGCAGCAAGTGCATCACATCATTGGACTGAAAAGACTGCACTCCCACATGACCGAAAGGAGAGCATGAGGTGAGCCGCCAAGGGTGCATTAGCACTGGGTGAGGTGACCGCATGAAGAGGCTGCTGGAGCTAATTGTCGTGACGAGGTGACATGAAACAAGCTTTGGAAATTAAATAAATGAATATAACATATATTGACCATAATAAAAAAAAGAAGTGTAGGACCCCCGTGGTCGAGTATACCTGCAAAAGTGGCAAGGTGAGGTGCTGGGGAGACTGGCTGGTATGGAGTGGCGCCCAAGGTATCTCGGCAGAAATCCAAAAAGGCACCCGGCACCAAGAGAGAATACGGATACTGCTCTACTGAACAACTGTGAAGACTTGCTCTCAAAACTCAATTTCAACAATCTATCCATTCTTATCCTTCTCAATCTTTCCTCAATATGGTAAGTCAAGCTACCCTTAGAAACCGGCTCCTTGACAACCTTGGCATCACAGGCCTGGCACTTGACTGGTTGACCTCCTTCTTCTCTGACCGACCATCCCGGGTTCAACTGGGCCCTTTTCTCTCTGTCATCACACTCTCCAGCTGCGGCATTCCTAAAGGCTCTATCCTCTCACTTTGGATCTTCAACATCTACCTTTCCCCTCTGGCCCACATGATCTCCTCTGTCTCTCCTCATTTCCACTGTTATGCAGATGACTCGCAGCTCTCCTTCAACGTTCCCTGTACTGCCTCCTTTTCCATCTCTCTTATCCCGACTGGCTGACTGCTATTCAGACATGGTTTGCTAGCAATGATCTCTGCCTTAATGTTGTTTAAAACCTTTTCTACGACCTAGGCCTCTTCGGTACAAAAATACAACACAATACAAGATATTGAAAGAAAAGAAAACACTTCAATTAATAAGAACCAGTATACTCTGAAATTAATTAGAAAGGGTTCCATGATAGGAATGACAGTTGATCAATACCATTTCAAAAATAGAACACTAGAAATATTAAGCTGGCTTAAAACCTCCCTGCCTAAATATGTATAGATATTCTATACATTCTGTGTTAGAGATAGGTCAGAACATTAGACCATTACACAAGAGAACCCTGCTTCTCCCTATCCAGGCTCTATGAACGTATTTATAGACAAAGTGGGCCGCACTCAGATCCCTGGACAGCTTGCACAACTACACAGAATCCCCGACTGTAAGAACACAGTGTAATCGGAACAGGGGTTTCAGGTACCTTGCTCTGTGATCTTTCAAATTGTCACAAACTAACAAAAAGTGAACCATTGTTTCCACTGCATTTTCACACAAAGGGCACCCAGAATTTTCTGTCCCAGCCCAGGCTTTGGTAAGTTCTCGTTCTGGTAAGGATCCAAGGTGTAATCAGATATACAGGGCCTGGGCATATGCTGGTTTGAGTATATTCAAATAGGTTTAAAAAAAAACAGGGACTGTTTTATAGCCAGTTACCTCGGGCCCGTGGCTAAGTCCGCTATGATTGTCAAAGCTCTCATCAATTTGTCACTCTGAAATGCTTCTTTCACACTGGCCTTTGCATTACCCTCCATTTGGTGTGGGTTTTGCCAATAAAAAGAAAGACTCAGCCTAGCTAGCCATCCCTTGACATGAGCCAGCTATGCAACCTTTTGCCAGCCCCGAGTGATATCAGGATCTGGCAATATTTCTCAAGGACCTGGTTGCCCTAAAGCCTAACCCAATAGATTACAGGTCTGATCCCTATTTCCTCATCAATGGAGAAGAGATCACACTCCATGCGTGTGGAATTTATGGGGTGCTTTGGGGCAGGAGCAGAAATGCCTACAAGATTTTATTTTTTGACATTCTCAAGGTTGATGTTTCTGTATAACCCTAAATCTCAGTCACATATATGGCTGACGCCTTCGCTTGTGCCTGGTAGAGGTTGAGAGCTGGTTCTATGGCCCCCCCTGACATGTCTTGTATGGTATGCCTTTACCGCCCCACTGGTTTTCTGTAGGATGGTTTTGGCCTTGATTACCTGGGTCATCCAAAGTCCATTTGAGAACCGGGTCCCCAGGTAGTCATACCAGCCCACCTCCTCCAAGGTGCTGCCATTCACTTGCAAGTTTAGGGGTTTTGTCATCACCTGTTTTGATGAGAAAAAGATGGCATTAGTTTTTATTGCATTGATCTCTAGACCCAGCTTGCTGAACTCATTCTCAAATGCGGCAAAGGTCCGCCACAGTCCCATTGGAGATGTGGACAGCAGTACACCGTCGTCCGCGAAAAAGAGTACCGTGATACGTTCCCACCCCATCCTCAGGGATCCGTGTTTCCTCTAGTAGCCTCTCTATAATCTAATTAATATAGAGGCAACATAGAATGGGGCGAGAAATCATCCTTGATGCACCCCCCCAGGCCACCCGAAATGTTAGTAAGACTATGATCCTTCTCATCGGGACACCAGCTTCCCTCCTACCCTCTGGCTGCCCTCTATGGGTTCCCACCCCTCACCCTCAAAAAATCTTGGTGTCTCCTTTGACTCCTCTCTCCACTTCTCTCCTCACATCGTGGTCCTTTCCAAGATGCCCACTATCAGCTGCACCTCCTCAGAGGCATTCTCCCTTTCCTCACCTTCCCCCAGAAAATCATTGTCTCCAGAGCTCTGGTCCTCTCTAGGCTGGATTACTGCAACAGTATCTTCCTCAATCATCCTTTATCCTCCCTTAGCCCCCTTCAAATAATCCAGAATAGGACTGCAAGACTTATCCATGGCCACAAGCCCAGTTACTGTATATCTCCAGCTTTATATTCCCTCCACTGGCTCACGGTTGCTGCTAGGATCAAGTTCAAGACCCTCTGCATCATCCACAAGGCTTTCATGGGCCTGGGACCCCGCTACATCCATCTCCCTCTCCCTAAATACCCCTCTGCTAGAGCCCTTTGGTCTTCTAGCTCCAACTCTCTGTAGATCTGATGCTTCTCTAAGCAGGGAGTTGGGAGTAGATCTCTCTCCTCTGGAATGGTCTCCCTGCCCCTCTTAGGCTTGAGCCGGATCTCCTTAACTTCTGGAAAGATCCTCAAAAACCTCCTTTTCTCTTCTTCCTTCCCTCTCCCCCTTGCTAACACCCCTGTCTGCTGCAGCGATTGGCTGCCTGGTTCCCTCTAAGTTCTACTGGGCATGAGCCCCCCACCCTTCCCACCGCCCCCTCCTCGCACTTAGCATGTGGACCATCAACACCTGGCACTTGCCCTCCTGACCTACCCTTAGCACTCGCCTATCCCATGTGGCCGTCTCTGCCCCACCCCATCTCCACCTCTGCATCTTTTTTTTCACTTGCACTTACTCCTCTTTACCCTGCACTTCCCTTCCCACCCTAGCACTTTTCATTTTGCATAGAGTGGTACCCCCCCTGCACTTCTAGTTACTTCACTTGCACGATCCGAATGTCACAAGGCCTAGTAGGACTATTATTGTTATCTTTCCCTCTTGTGCCCCCTCTTTCTTGTCTTGTGGTGTCCTGAAATACTATTTGTTGTATGGGCGCCTTACATATCTCCAATAAAATGATATAAAAGAAACATGAATTAAATAGACCATCCATGGCTGCAGAGTGCTGACAGTGGGAGCATCCCTGACAGGAGTGCGAGAAATTCAGAAGAGGAAGAGATAACCATATCTCCCTGGCGGTTGAGACTGGAGGAGCTGTGGCTGAAGTAGCACGATGCAGGCCAACGTATGCCGCGAGGTAGAGCACCAAACAGTTTTGCACAGTGCACCAGACCCTATAGCAGTGAGTACACATGCAGAGGGCCAAATGTACATGGGGCTTGGGACACAAGGGGGCCTGGAGCTCTGAGATGTCTCTTGTTTATCTCAGGACAGAGACTGAGTAGTGCTTAGTGCAGTCTTGGGTCCCTTCTAAGCATTTCTATAATAAGCCTGAGTGATGTAAAATGACATGCCCAGGAGCACACAGTTTGACTCAATAATATCTGACTATGGATTGAAGTGTGCAAGAGAGACTATTATGCCACTGAAGCGAAGTGGGCCACTACATCCAGGGTCCACATCTACAATGCCCTAGGTCCCAATTTAAGGGAGAGAAGTGCACACCAGCTCAAGGGGACAGGTTGCTCACAAAGGTTTAGGGACCTTGTTATGCTGAGGAGCTACTTCTGCAATTGGAGCTTGAGCCCCATCAGTGATTCAGAGACTGCACTGTTTGCGGGTGGTTGCCTGGCAACTGTGCCTGTGCATCCATTATCCCAGTGCTTCTGGCTTGCCCATCTGTCTTGCTGATAGAGAGGCTTTCATTGGCATGCTGGTCTATACACTTTGCGATCTGACTGGTCACACGTATCACCTGGCATAGGATTGCCTCATAGGATAGCCTCCGTTCTGTATATCTGTTTATGGTAACTCAACAGTTCGGGTCAGTTCCAACCATCTCAGCCCTTTGAACTTTAAGTTGCCATAACAATGCAATCACAAGATGTGCAATAACAATGCAATAACAAGAAGTGCCTTGTGACTGGTGATTTAAGATCACTTTTACTCGTATTCCCATCAGAGTCCCCTTCTTTCCTCCACTGCTACTGGAGCAGTGCAATACCCCATCTTAACAACCTGCGTGACATTGTGCACCAGATCTGTCTGCACTTGTCTTACTGCTAGGCTGCCTGGTGAGTTCATTGTGCAGTATCTCGGTCTCTCTCTCCCACCCTTTCTTCTCTCTGTCCTCTCCCTCCATGGTGCTCTGCATCTCCCCTATCCACTATAACTGCTACTCTATCACCTATCCTACCTCTCTTTCAAAGTCTGGAAGAAAGAAGCTCAAGAAAGATCTTCTGGCCTCCAACCCCGGCCTGCCCATCCCTGTCACCTAAGTCAAAGCTTCTTCCAGGCAGACTGTAACTGACATCCTCTTTATCACTTCCGCTCCGGACCTATAGACTCCCCATATGATCTCAGTCCTCTGCTCTTTCTCTTCTTCGCCCATTAGTGGTGGAACGAGATGGGAAGTACTCTTGGCACACTTCCCATCCTCTAGGTGCATCATTAATGTTTACCAGAATGGCACTGTCATGGCGCTGGGCTCTCAGCCCAACCTCCTCCTTCTTGATAAGCTTCTTCCATCTCTCATAAACTTCCTCCCTTCTCCTGCCACTCCTCTTTCTGCCACCCTATGTCCCCTTCTCCACCACTGATGTGTGTACCACATCCCTGTACCCCTCCTCATAAGACCTTCAAAGGTGGCAACCAGCTTCACTTAGCTACCCTCAACTCTCGCTCTGCCGTTAAACACTCCTCTGACATTTGTCTACTTCTTGAATACCTTGACCTTGATGTCCTTGCTCTCACTGAGAGGTGCTTCACTGCCAGCTCTGTCAAGGCTTTTGACACTCTCCTCCCTGAGGGCTACACGATCCTCACTAATCCCAGGCCTAACCGGTCTGGAGGTGTAGTGGCCCTGACCTTCCCTGAATGGACCCCTACTACTATCATACCCACTCAGTCCTACTCTTCCTTTGAATTCCTCATCTGCAGCCTTGGTGTCTCTCCTATCCTCTCGCCACCATCTTCAGGACCCTGTGTCCAGTCTCCCATTTCCTTTCAGAGTAGCCTGACATCACCTCTTCTCTCCTGGCCTCTACCTCCAAGCTTCACCTCCTCTGAGACTTCAATATTCACCTTGACTCTCCTGATGCAGCCACTGCACTCTTCCAGCCTTTGTGACTCTCTTTCCCTTACCATTCTACCCTCCGGGCCAACCCACTCATTCGGACACACCTTGGATGCTCTCATCTCAGGAGACATCCCCATCTTCAACCCTCTCACTACACCTCTCTCTTGGTCTGACCATGCTCTCCTGTCCTCTCATCTGAATATCTCGGGTAACCCGGCTAAGCCTCTGCCTTGACTACCTGTCTCCTTCGGCATCATTCCAGTGTCAGTTGCTGCTATTTCCATCATTTTCATTCCCCTCCCAGTCCAGCCACTGACTCTCACACTGACACAGCCATCACTAACCTTCACCTCTCCATCGCCAACACCCTGGACATCCTTGCCCCTGTCATGAGGATCCCCTTGAAGCCTCCCTCCAGGCACAACACCTGGTATGACTCTAAGCTAGACTCTCTGAAACGCATGTGCAGCGTTGCTGAACAGAACTGGCAGACCTCAAGCACATCCTCTGGCTGACTGGCCTGCCGCCTGCTCCAAAGGCAATACAGACTCAGCATCCGCTTGAAGAACAGGGTCCATATCCAAGCCTGCATCTCTGGGGCCACCAACAACACATCTGAACTCTTCAAAAACTGCAAGGAACTCACCAATCCTACTACAATCTTCACTTTCCCTCTGCCATCCCAGGCCTTCTGCACTGCAATGGTCTCCCACTTAACAACTAAAACTCAGGACATCATGCCCTCACTCTCCTCTACTCCCCTCCCTCCTACCACACCCACTCTCAGGCTGCTCTTAGCACCCCCACTCCCGTCCCTCCTACTCTCCTCCTGCTCGCCCACAGCACCAGATGAGGTCTCTACACAAGTCCTCTCTATTAAAGCCTTCACCAAACCGGTGCTTCCCTGCTATTCCAGAACTATCAAGGACAACATTGCCTCCCTTTCTCCAGTCTTGGCTAATTTCTACAATCACACCTTTGCCACTGGCTCCTTCCCACTACCCCTCAAACACTCCCTTGTGCACCCTCTCCTTAAAAATCCTTCCGCCGACCCTTACTGCCTGGCTAACTAACGCCCTATCTCCATTGCCCCCTTCCTGGGCAAACCTTTGGTCATCACCCAACTGATCCACCACACTGAATCTGTTGGTTGTTTCCACGACCACCAGTCTGGCTTCAGGGCAGCCAGAGGCACAGAAGCTGCTCTCCTGTACACCCATGAAAACCTGCGCTAAAATCTTGATTCCAACTCTCCCTCTGTTCTCATCCTTCTCGATCTTTCCCATGCCTTTGATACAGTCAATCATGCCACCTTTGTAAAGCAGATCTGTGATACTCTTTGCTTCATGGACTTGGCACTGGACTGGTTGACCTCCTTCCAATCTGACCAACCTTCCCAGATTCAACTGGGTCCTTTCCTCTCCTACACCACAATCTCCACCTGCAGCGTCCCTAAGGTCTCTATTCTCTCGCCATGGCTCTTCAACATCTATCTTGCCCCTCTTGCCCACTTGAAGTCCACCTTCTCTCCTCACTTCCAGAGCTATGCGGATGACATGCAGCTCTCCCTCAAGCTTCCCTCCATCTCCTCCTCTTCCTCTCTCATTCCTGACTGCCTGACTGCTATTCAGGCATGGTGCACTGCTAACGATCTCTGTCTTAATGCCAGTAAAACTGAGATCCTTCTCATTGGGCCCCTTCTCCCTTCTTCCCTCTCCCCTCTTGCTTTCTTGCCACCCTCCATGTATCCCCTCCCCCTCACCCTTTTGTGAGGTAAAAAACCTTTGCTTCATTTTCAACTCCTCTCTCTCCCTCTCTCCACACATCATGGACCTCACCAAAAAGGCCCACTTTCAGCTGCACCTCCTCAGAGGCATTCTCCCTTTCCTCATTTTTCCCCAGAAACTCAATGGGCCTCATTATGGGTCTGACGGTAACCATGATGGTAAAACCGGCAGGTAGCCGCCGGACCCGTAAACATTTACCGGTTTCGGGTTTGACAGTAACACTGGGGGATTACAACCCCGGCATTCCGGCAATTCACGCGCCGGTAATAGTAATTCCCCATTCCCAGAGAGTCCAATAGGACTCTATGGGAATGGGGACCACGCAAATACTGGCACTGGTATTAACGGTGCTGGTGCTTCCGTGAAAGTCTGTGGGTGGGTGCTGATCTACACGGCAAGTCAGACCTGCCGGGCGGGAGGGCACCCACCCACCAGACTTGTACTTTGCTGGTCGGGAAACAACAGTGCCGGTAAACTTACCAGTACCGTTGTTTTCGGATTGGCAAGGTTAGCATGAGGCCCAATGTCTCCAGAGCTCTGGTCCTCTCGAAGCTGGATTACTGCAACAGCTTTTTCCTCAATCTACCATTATCCTTCCTTTGCCCTTATCCAAAATAGGACTGCAAGACTTATCCATGGTCTCAAGCCCAGGGACCGCATCTCTCCAGCCCTAAAATCTCGGTTTATAATGATAGCCTCGAATGCAAAAGCATTGAATGCAAAAGCATCGAAAAAAAAACATCGAAAAAATGCATTTTTTTCAATTTCTTTTTTATTGGGGGGGTTCCCCCAACCCCTGATTTTTACCCCTTAAAACCCATTATAATAAAAATAAAAACTTTACCTTTAAAAAAATTGATTTTTTCGATGCTTTTGCATTCAATGCTTTTCCATTTGATGGAATCACTGGATACCAAAACCTCTCCACTGGCTCCAGGTGGCTGCGAGGATCAAGCTCAAGACCCTTTGCATCATCCACAAGGGTTTCTTGGGCTTGTGACACTGCTACATCCAAGACCCTCTCCCTAACTAGTTCTGTGCTAGAGCCCTTCGGTCTTCGAGCACCAACTCTCTGAAGATCAGATGCTTTTTCAAGCATAGATTGAGGGGTAGATCTCTCTTTTCTGCAGGAGCCTTCCTCTGGAATGGTCTCCCTTCCTCTCTCAGGCTTGAGCCGGATCTCTTTAAGTTACAGAAGCTTCTCAAGACACTTTTTTCCTCTTCTTCCTTCCCTCTCCCCCTCCCCTGCTAATGCCCCCCTCTGTTGCATTGACTGGCTGCCTGGTCCCTTCGGAGTCCTACAGGGCATCAGGCCCTCCTCGCCCAGTCTACCCCAGCACCCCGGTCTCCCTAAGCACCCGCTCCCTAACCTGCATATGTTCTTTAGGGCCTTCTTCCCCTGACTAGCCTGGCAGGGTGTACATCCCTAGTGAGCCTGGTCCACCCCTGTCCTCCCATTTAGCATGTGGTCCTCACACCCTGCACTCCCGGCATCCCCGGGTACTTACCCACCTGGCCTCCCCTTAGCACTTGTCTACCCCCCACGGGCCCTTTTCTCCCCCTACCTCCCCTGAACTTATGCCTCCTCCCACCCCAGCATTATCCCTTCGGCCCCTACCTGCACTTCACCCACCCACTTGCCTCCCCTGCACTTCTTGTTACTGCACTTGCACAATCTAAATGACACAAGCCTTAGTAGGACCGTTGCTGTTGTGTTCTTACCTGTCCCCCTGCCCCTTTTTTTTTATCGTGTGGCACCTTGAAACACCATGTACTGTTTTGGTGCTTTATAAATAACCAATAAATAAATTAAAAAATAAATGCAACAGCGTGATAGGGGTGAATGGCTTAGTAAATAAGCATGGTGGGATGGAGAAATGAGTGTGAGGCTCAATGAAAATGAGAGGATGGGTAAATGAGCGAGTGTGAGGATAGACGGACACGTTAATGAGTATGAGGATTGGTGAGTACTGGAGAAATACCATTGTAGGAGCATGAGAGGGAGGAAAAGAGACAACAGGACGGGGAAAATCATAAGCAGAGGAAACATAAAGGAGAGGGTGCATTACACTCACATCTAGAGTGCAGTGAGACAAGTCTGAAAGTGGAAAGTGAAAGTGAAAAAGAGTGGAAAGAGAGCAAATAGTGCATAAAATTGCATTTGAAGAATGAGAGAACAGACATAGTGAGAGTGCATTACAGAGAGAGTGTACAGAGCGACCACACAAGGAGTAAGAGCACAAAGGAGGAGAAGTGAGCTCACAGGGTGGGGAGTTGGCAGCTGCAGGTCCCTAGCAGGTCACGGCAACTTTATCTAGGTAAGTAGTACGGGGCAGCAAGCAGAACATGGGTCATGTTAAAGAGACAGACCACAAATTGGGTAGAGGGCAGACGCATTGTGAGAGAGAATACAGACAGAGATATTTACAAAGGCGAGAGACATTGGCAAGGGGAGAAAGAGTGCACATGTCAGGAAGGAATAATACGCAGGGAATGAGGGGTTGTAGATTGAGCACAGGAATAAAGCATGCTCAGGAGAAAAGAGAAAACAGGGAGTGACTGAGTGAGCACAGGGATACAGTATAGGCGAAGGCGAGTGAGATAAAGAGGGGGGCACAAAGAGAAGAGGATCAATATATTCTTTGATAATTTGGTCTGTGGGGGGAAGCACACAAGTGGCGTTCTAGATGTCATCAGCCCCACCCAGCAGAGCCAATGACGAGGAATCATGCGACTCGGAGTCCAAATCATCTGGCTAGCTACAAGTTGCAGACCCCTTCCTTACACAAATTCTCAAGCCCACAGGGCACAGAAATACACAACCCTCACTACTCAAATATAAAGGGCATTTATGGAATCATTGCTGTTTTTCACATATACAACCAGCGCACCTAACACCCAAGCTCCACCTATGTGGTGGCACACGCTCCTCGTGCAGCAAATCGACCAAATAGCTTGAATCACTGCTCGTCGGCAAATGGAAGACCCGCAAGCCATCAATCTCTTGTCATGCACCCACCTTCTGGAACTTGGTCCCGGTATTGGCTTGGAATGCCCAGACAATTCTTCCATTTTGCAAAACTCTCAAAACATGGCAATTTCAACAACACCTGACCAAGGACTAATCCCAATAGATGCACATACTGATGGACAGACATCAAGACACAGCACTGCTCCATTGTTAAAGGATGACAGCCACATGCTGGCTACTGACACTGTACAGGGCTCTGCTGCTCTTGAGCTAGGTCCATGCTTTAAACAATAAAATTAAATGCATGCATTGCTTTTTACATAGAACCCTATTACCAAAACGCACACTTGACTTGACGCACAAAATAATCTTGCCAAATTTAGACACATGTATTACTTCTCTCACATTAAATTGTCACCACTGCGTGAAGCTAATGGTCAGCGCACAATAAGACCTTCATGAAATGCTGTTTTCCAGAGTACCAAGTAAAATGAGACCTTGTTACCTTGACCACCAGAGGAGTTTCTGCATTGATGTGTATTGGTAACCTTAATCTCACCCAGAATAAACATGGGAGTCTTTACCAATTAAGAAGATATGAACCCAGAAGGAAATATCTTCTTTAGCGAAACACACAGGAGCTCATTTTGCTCCCAGATGTAATTTGAAGACGGGGACCTGGTTCGTTTGCATTTAGGCAGAGCCTGGTCGCCGCCAGTAGTTTTTTATCATTTTCACTGTGGGGTGCAAATGTAAAGGGCAAGAGATGTTGCACATGCATATACTGCCTTTTGCTCTTCACATTTGCACTCCACAGTGCAAAGTGAATAAATGCTGCCTGTAATGCAGGCATGTCAAGCAGTATTTACTTTTCATTGTGAGCGCCGCTTGCCATTCTTGCATGGCAAGTGCAACTCCAAATTTCAATTAAACCCTGCCTGACATGTGGTTTCATTTCAATTGTGAATGCTCCTTACCATACGTGCATGGTAAGCAGTGTTCACAAATGCAATTCTATCTTGCCAAACATACTCACATGTTGGCAGGGTTTAATGTGGTGTTAAGCCCCCGATGCATGAGCTGGAATGGGGTGAAGGGCTGGCAGCCCAAGTTAACAGGCTGAGCGAAGCGAGGGCCATTATCGAGGGCTACGGGCCATTACCCCCCATTTCAGCGCTTGGAATGGGGGCTTAAGGCAACCCAGGGAGCTAAAAAAATGTTTTCCTTTCTTCAACAGGACACACAAGCATCCCGTTAAATGAAGGAAAATACTTTCCCAAGATGGCCGCCATGAAAAGGGAAGCAGGACTCCATGCATAACCTATCTTCCCTTTCCATGGTGGCCTGCAGCAGCAGAGAGGAAGGAGCGGCAGCAACGAAGAGTGCTGCTGCTGCAGAAATAAGGTAAGTGGGGACTGGGGAGGGACAAAAATAAATAAAAATAACAAGACATAGGGTGGGGGAAGATGGCGGCGGGGGAGGCATAATGGTACACGTGGCAGGGAGCGTGTACAATGGATGTTTCCAGGGTACGCCTGCTTTATACTGGTGCATAAAGTAGGCTGACTCCAGCATTTGCATGAAAATCCATGCTGGCGTAGATGCTGGATCAATTTTATAGTGGAGAGGAAGATAGCGGTGGAAATGCAAGTTACGTTCCGCCCTTCCTCACTGCCATTCATATGCTTGAGAATGAGCCGTATCATTAATGAAAGGCATTACGCCTTCCATTCACATTACGGTTCTCTTGAACATAAGCCCTAAAGTGTAGAGGGAGCAGTATCTACCCTAGACAGAAACTGGAACAACTCTATCCCTTGATGTACTGTTTGTGACAGCATACAATCACATACCTCAAGGAGTGCTGCTGCTGCACACAGGCACTTTGTAGTGATAGCAACCTCCTCCCTCACACACCATTTTAAATGTCACCATTTTAAAATCATGTAGTTTGAGGCTTTAGTGGAGAAGTTTTTGTGGTATTCAAGTCCTGCAAACTGAATACTGATGTCTGGAGTGAGCACTTTAACTCACCGGGCTATATTACCATTTTGTTATGAGTCATCTTGTAGCTCTGTGACTGTATAAAGCACTTGATCTGCTGCCTTCTTTTCTATATGGTACAAAACTCATTAGTTACTTATAATAACATTATTGTACAATTGCTGTACATTATGCCATATATGAAGACACATTCTCAGCCCTGGGCACCGTGATGTCCAGGCAAGTGTCAGCGTGTCAGCATGATGCCACACACATCCCGTGCCTCTCAGAGCGGCCTGCCTGAGCTCATTGTGGATACTGGTTGTTCAGAGTTCCTAGCCGTTGCTCTGTGCTCAGAGAGACACAGCTTCACCTCACTGATGAGGCCCAACAAGGCTGAAACACGTGTATGGGGTTGCTGTTGGTACTCTTGTTCAGAGAGGAATTGCCATAGCATTTCGGTGCTGGACTGCCCATGTGGGTGGGACAAAGACTGATATGCAAATGGATATTTCCCATCTGTGAAAGGTACAATGAGCAAAAAGCGCCTGCTGCAAACTCTCATCGCAGAACAGGTTATCAAGCCGTGTTCTTTCTGGAGAGGAGCGCCTGCTACCTTTTTTGAAATCACTGCAGACATTCACCTGAACTTCCCAGTGTCTGTCTACATACAGCTGCACATGTCTCCAATCTCTGAGGCTGGTGCATTTGTTACCTTTTTAATATTTGACAATTGATGTGTCAAGGGCAGCCTGGATAAGATGCAAAGCTCCATTCAGTGCCTGGCTGTAATCACGTAATGTGCTCGCCCAGGGTTCGTTGGGCACAAGGCCCTTTTCATTACATGAAACTTTCCATTAAATTCTGAGCACAGATCGAGGGAATTGTGCACCATATATCTGCCGGTCCTTGATGAGGGAAAGCACTGTGCAAGGACCGTCCTGCTCGCACTCTTTGTTCGTCACTGTGCACTTCTATTCCGTGCCTCCTGTCTCCCAAAGGCATTGATTGTGTGAAGCTGCGTGTTGACATAGACACTGTCACTAGAAATCCGTGTTATGGCATCATTATATAATATAACATTATAGTGATATCACACCCACATTTTTCGTAGTGTACTTAGGAACAGTATGTGATGTCCCTTCCTGCTTTGTCAACGGGTGAAAGGTTGTGTTCCATTTCTTCCCGTGATTTCACTTCGAGGTGGGTGGTCAAATGACATCACTTCCTGTGATGTCATCAGAGGTCAGAGGTCATGTGATGTCACTACCGCTACCCCTGGCATTTTGGTGAAATGACGTCCCTAGACAAAATCCTTTGTAAATTTGAACAGTTAATATCTTGACATCAAGTATGCCATTGGTTGTATTTGAAAGGTCAGTGGCACTGGAGCAGAGTGAAATCTGATACTGAGTTTGTCAGAACACCTACGGTTGGGGGATAAAGTCAACATATTTCAGACCATGAGACCAGAGAAATCTGAATAAGCCATAAAGGGGCTGTAAGGTTCATTGGCCCTCGAGGGGCACACAGACCGGTCTCCCTACAAAGACCTTCACTCAATTCACTCCTGCTTCTTATGTGAGAGTACTTAGCACATATAATTATAAAATATCTTTGCCTCCATGTCCCTCTTCCTCGTCACAGTACTCATTGAAGGCGGTCTGGCTGACTTCCAATAGAATCCAGACATTCCTACAGATTTTTGGTCACTGAATGTTGGTATGTATGTGATGCCCTCTGTCTGATTTTGTAAGAGACTCATAGGTAACGCACAGGGAAACAAACAAAAACAAGCACCACCTCATAAAACAGGGGCCAAAACAAGCTCCACCCAAGTCACGTACTTACACTGACATCCTAGAGGCGGAATTGCTCATAGAATGCTCTGCAAAACAATGGCCATCTTTGAAACACATCACTTGATGAACTGAAAAAGAAGGGCATGCTTATCCTTACTGTGTTTGTAGAATTTACATTGATTGTGTTACTTCATTAAATGAAAATTATATATGTATGTGCAAGATATTCATCAAAACATATCGATTACGTTTTTCTTTCAGCGTCATTTTACGTCTTTTGCTTCTTTCTTTTGAGGTACCACAGGCTACTTAAAGGTGGCTGTTAACATCCTTGAGATCTGCAACCGCCACTGTTCAGAGAGTCCCCTGTAAGAGTGGTTTCCGTAGGAATGAGTGGCAACGGGAAGAAATTGCCATGGGTTTAACCTGTAGATGGGCGTTAAATGGGTGGTCACATGACCAAAATGGGTGGTCACATGACCAAACAACACCTGTAGGATATGTGCCCACCCTCATATTCCATCGGTCTGAAGCCCTTGCTCCCATGCTAACAGTTTCGGTTTGGCGGGAACAAGTACAGCGCCACCCAATAGCCACAACTAAAAACAGTGGAACTGTAGTTCCAGCTTTACTTTCACGCAAGGCTGCAATAATTCAACCTGTCCTCATGAGAGACCAAGATTAATTTTTGGAGCTCCGTGCTGACAAAATGGTGGCTTTCCAAAATCTCCTTAAAATGTGGGTGCCTGCCTCCCCACACAGTGCGGTTCTACAGAATTCACTGAATCCGACCTGTCTTGAATTCGTCACAAGCTGCCGTTTTTAAGTCGCCGAGTACTTCCGCATAAAGAGCAAGAATGACTCATGCAGCTCGGAACATTCATGGCACAGCAGGCTGAGCCTTTATTCCACAGTGTTAATCACTTCTTCCTATGTTTAGAACTACCCGAGGGGCGTCTTTTGTGCTTGCGCTGTGCACAGTCACAGGTGCAAGCCTGACATTTCCAGGGCCTGAGTCACCACTGACGGGCCAGCCATGTTCCTGCTAAGATAGTCTTTCTCCTTAACTCCTATGTTCCATATTTACACAAGTTTTGTGGTGCACAATGTGCCTCTGCGTTGCATGCAGGAGTTTAGATATGCACGCTCAAGAAAGAACAGCGTGATTCATGGGAGGAGTATTTGCACAGGAATACGTCGCTTAGCCCTGGTGAATATGTGCAAAAAACTGTCATTAATCCCTGTGATGAGACTTGCTCAGTAACCTTACATTCATTACACGTCCAATATTTGCAGACCTTTAAGAATCCACCTTTGGGTTAAAAATATACCCATTGCCCTATACAAAGATGGCAGAGGTTTTTCGTTTTGTAAGTGGCTGGCAGAGAGTGATATATTTATTTCGAAAGTTAAAACCTTCATAACATACAATAGAACACATACAACAACCATTTGATCAAATATATATATATATAGTTACGAACGAATAGAACAATAAGTAGGAAACAGGATCTGTATCCAAAAGAGTTAATCCTTTTTCAAAATGGCAGTCCAAATCGAGCGAAACATGTGTATTCGGTATCGAGTACAAGGCCTTTGTTCACAGAGCGTTTTCCAATGTCGTTTTGCCATTATAAAACGCTTCCGTGAATTAGGCCTCCCACCCCCTTAAAATTGGAGCTAATAACTGTTCCCTCAATCATTTTGATAACGCACAGTAGAATAAACTTTTTCGGACAAATCTCCATTTGTAATGCGAGTACAAATGCGAAATGAGGTAAACTTATGTTTATTTAGATATTTCCATTTGCTTAATTCCAATGCAATAGGCAGGCAGTTAGCATTCTAATAAAAAAAGAAACAGTTTACGTTCATTTTTCAACCAGCTGACGTAATTGTGTTTTGTTTGTTTTTAGTAAAAGGCAAATTAACCCCTTAAGTGCCAAGGACGAGTATGCTCATCCTTTTTGCAAAGACTTGCAAAATAGCCTGGCAGCACTTCCCTTTTTTTACTAACTAAACCCCCCAAAAAAAACATATAAAATAAAAAAAAATATATTCGAAATTTTTTTTTCGAAATTTTAACTGGATACCAGCTTAGGCATTTGATGACCAGGCTTCTGAAGGGATGGGGTTTCGCGACTGGGAGGTTGCCGCAGACATTTTTTGGGTGAATGCCCTGCAGTAATCGTGACAAAATACAAATTCTTCCGTTCTCACACAGGTATGACATATTAGTTTGAGTGTGTAAAGACTGGAGGGGGGTTTATGTACTGCTGCCCTCTATAGGGCAGAGTAGAAGCACAGAGCACCCCAGCCACAAATTAACTCTATGGTAATGAAAGCCGAGCAATCAAGGCTTACGCTCTCTGGAGGTGATGCCGGCTGGTTCTTAAGTACAGTGTAGTCCCCAAGCCCCCACAAAGAAATGTCCACACACTATGTTAGTGATAACACATTTCTTTATATAAATAAGGTTCAGAATATATATACACACAATAACACACTTTGTGCTCAGGCAATACTAAGATGGTAAATATGTACAATATCTATGTGGTACCACAATTCACCCTTGACTCCTTTAAAAGGCACCAACTGCTGGCAGTTGAAATGACATTCAAGTATAATAGCAATGTGAGCCAACACCAGACATAGAAGGGAAACAAGTGGTTAAACAATTGGCAGAATACTTGTCCCTACCAAAGACACAGTTCGGTGTGAGGATCCCCCCACCTGGGCAACCTGTAAATAAGATATACTGACAAGCCCAATCCATAGAGTGTTTAGCAGAGTCGTGTTTCCTTCTAAAAATGTTCTACTGTCCCAATGTCCCTGGTTTAGCAGAGTTCTTCGACGGGTCCTCGACAGATCCCTTTTGAGTGAACTCCCTTTAAGGCAGGAGCCACAAGTCGTCGAGACTGTTCAAAGAAAAATTGAACAATGTTATCCAGAGAGCAGCTTCGACCTTCGCGGTGCTCTTCCACTCCCAGTGACTTCCACCCAACAGCCAGTCAGGGGAAGGGACAGAGTCAGTGCTTCCCAGGACTTTGGGAAAACAAGGTAACAGGCAATAGAAAGCAAGAGGCCACAAGGGCCATCTTGCCTCCTTTCAGGAATTAGCTGATTCCTATGGCTGGGTCTAGGTATCCCAAAATGGAGGATACTCAGAGCATCTGTCAAATTCAGCATGGAGCTGCCACCATCCCATTCCCCGCTCTGTGGGCCACACCCAGGTGCCCAAACACATACACTAGGAGTACATGGGTGCCATAAGAGTATCCCAAGGGTTTGTTCACCACAACCTAAAAAAGGAAGAGCTGCACTGCCAGGAGTCATGCATGGACTCCTGTGCCGAAAATAACACAGAACACATATGATAAAAGGAGTACAGGAAAAGGACATGGAGGCGCTGCCCTTCCAGTGCATTTCAACCATCACGGTGTGTCAATCTGATCTAACATGACTAAGAAAGTTGAGGTTGAGTGAAAGAAAAATTGACATGTTTGGAAGGATGCAGATCCCGGGAAAAGATTATTTTGATTTCAGTTAGTTTCTTGAGGTCTTTATTGTCTTTTCAATGAAGATAGACTTAAGTTTGTTTTGCTTAATGCAGCTCTGTAAGAGGATTCAATTCAACACTACAGCTAAGTCAACGCCTAGTCTATAATACTGAATGAAAACCCTTATTGATATCACTTTATGTCCAGTTCATGCGTTCTGGATGACTACCCCTATATAACACCCCTCTCTTGGAATCCCCCTGACCCCACTGAGCCAAGAAGTAGTTCTGTTTTGCAAGTTTAAAAGGTTTATTTGATAATTTAAACAATAGATATATATATGACACTTTATAATAAATTAATAATTGAATAGCACACTTAATCTGATATGATAAAGATCAACAACGGAGAATCTGGCACTCGCACACTTCTTATAATCACTAATGAGTTGACATGAAATGGATAAGGTAGCACACTGGTAAATAGGAACAAAAGTATAATGTGGTAGAGGATGCTTTATGTAAGCTCAGGTGGATGCAATATTCAATGAATGCAGTACAGAAAATACGCAATATGATTTCAACCAAACAATGTAATCACTTTTCTCTGGCTATTCACTCCCCCCCTCTTTATGCAATGCAAGGAAATGGGAGGAAAGCACACAGTTCTCAGAAATGCAATCAATGTAATCAGTTCAATCCAGCAAGATTAGACAACAGAAAACAGGTAGGAGTTTTGAAATCACAGGCCCAAATTGCTTTGATATGTGCTGGCAATGAATGAGAAATATGCTGGAAACGCTTTTAATTCCCTTTCAGAGGTTCAGGGTGAGTGGTATCTAGTTAATATTAGTCCAGGCTCACACTAGCAATGATGCAGGGATAGTTAGCAGGTTAAACGAATTTCTGACAAATGGAAAGCAAACAGCAGCAGTTTTTACATGTGAAGAAATTGCAAATCGCGGTAAAATTCGCGGATGCGTGTTCCGCGATTGCGGTAAAACTATAAGGGGTAGGAATGCGGTTCTTGGTGCGATTCAAAGCTACGATTCTAAGCTATCAGAGGAAAGTTACTGCAAGTCTCTAGCCCAAACGGTCGCGGAGATATGAGCGATTTAATAAAGGTCGTTTTTGGGTTTGCAAATTTCAAAAGCTCAAAATGACAAGTGCAGCTTGCAACTAGAAATGACAGGTGACAGCTAGGAGGCAGTTCTACTTAGGTTAAATAGATTGAATTAGATGAATTTAAACTAAGAGATTGGTTCTACACAGTTCTGCGGGGTACTCACACTATATTTTTGAATTAAATGGGCCTCATCACGGATCTGGTCAGGGTTTTAGACTGGGCTCTGGTCACTCTCTCTGCTGGTCTGGGTCTCTCTGGGTACAGCACTGCTTTCTCTCTGGTCTGGATAGATTGAAGTCTCTAGTTTGGCTTTCTGTAGGTTGATGAAGGTAAGTATGGATTTTTCCGGCAGAGCGTCCCGCTGCAGATGGATTTGGAAGGTCTCTATCTGTCCTGTCTGTCTGCTTTTATGTGTTTAGAATGTGGGGGTGTTCTAGCATCACTGACCCTACCTCTCTGTCAGCTTCTAATTGGTCAAACTTCCATTTATCATTTGATTGGGGAATGAACTGTGAGTCAGAGTGATGTCATTTTACAGCCTGCAGAAAGTCCACTCCTCCTGTCAACTTACACACAAATCTAGATTTGAAACAAATACATATTTGCAGAGGTACATATTGTTTTAAAATCATATGCACCCATCATGCATTACAGGAGGTATCCCCTGTTCAAACTCTGCTCTTCCTGGGAGCTTGCATTCAGAAGTGGCACATATTTCACTTTTTAACTGATTTTTCAATTTCTGACATTGACCCAACTTTACATACATGTGTGCAGGGAGTAGGGACATTAACTGATGAAGTTTCAGATTTTTAACATGCATACATTTAGAGTAATATCCACTTTTCCGCTAAAACCCCCCTGAACATGCCACCGGGTCGAAAAACCTCTTAAAATGTGGGCAGAAAAATCACAAGAATTATGGTATCATTTATAAAATTTTCACATGTCCGCTCTATGAGTTATTCATCTTTTTAAAGTTATGTTCTGGCTCCAAAGGGGTGTGGTTTCCCAGGTCACATGGTATAGAAACCAGTCTTTCCAGTTTCTGCCAAGCCAGCTTGCTCTCACAGGCAGTGCTCCTCCCAGCTCCTCCCAAGAGGAAGCTACATTTTACGACTGCGGTAATAAAAACCTTTGCCTGAGTGAAGAGGGCTTTGTTCACTCTCTTGCAGAGCACAGGTAATTCAATTATCAGATAGATGGCATATCCTTAGTGTGGGCAGCAAAAGGAAGGTTGGCCTGGGAACACAGTGGTGACTCAAATTTCACTCCTGATGGGGGTAGTTGCCAGGCAGAATCAAGTTCCTTAAGCCAGACTTTCAGCTACTGTCATGTTATTTGTTGCTTTTTAAATTAACTTGCAATTTTACACATGCAGCTAGAATGCTGATTCTAAGTGCAAAACTATGACATTTAAACAATTGCAACCTATGTGACACTCAAAAGTAGGTCACTCAGTCAATTTAAACATTTAGATTTTTTTTTTTAGTGTCTTTCAATCCAGTGCAACTTAAACTGCTGAAATCCACAGCGCAGCCAGTCTTGTTATAAACCTTGTCTTATGATCTTCATTTCCCAGATTTTGTAGGCACACAAAACTCCATTCTGCCAAATGTCTGCTGGTGTTCAGTAAATATTTTGCACATATTGCAATGTTTGAAAATAGGCATTTTGACTTGCCTTCAGAGAAACAGAGTGGTTTTAAAACGCCGGCTTTTGGATAGTGGTGAGTACTGGTACTGCACCCATTTTTGGGATTTAACAAATGAATTCCCCACAGTTATGGGTTTGCATTTGGCAATCAGCATTGCCATTCCCAATGGTTTCAGACTACTGTGCGGGTAGTCCAATGGTGGTTTTAGGCAGTGTCCTTCTGTGCCCATAACATCGGCAAAAATGGGTGGCAGCCTATTCTTCCTGCATTTCCCTGTGCATTTTCTGGGAAGCTCTGGCCATCATGATGTTTTCATGTCAGTACTGCACAGTTTTGAGGTAGGGCTCGGATGCATGGGTAAATACATCCCACAAGCCCCCCTCTTGCGATGGCCATTCTATTTCACGAATGGGACTCGCAAGACCTGGGATGTTTCCTCATCTTCTTCCAATAGATGGCACAGTTCAGCATCTTTTCCTCCATCCGGTACTGATCGATCAGTTCTCCTCGCCGGTCCTGATGGGAATATTGGGCGGTCCACTGGGCCCATTGGATCTTCGTTCCCGGTCTCCGTATCATCCTCCTTGGCCCGTCTTCAGGTTTTCTTTCTCCTAGGACGACAAAGGAAAAGCGGCAATATCTACTCATAGACGATTTTTTTTTTTTTTTTTTTTTTCCACCACTGTTGAGATAGTGGGGCAGCATATGCATTTTATCATAACGAAACATTACATTCTTATTTTAATAAAAACAGTATGACTAAGAGACAGTTTCATGCAAATCACAATATTTTAGAGACTAGATGTGGTATGTTTTATGATTGGAACTGAATTAGTCTGATACAGTACCCGCTAGGATTCCAGAGGATTCCTCCAGTTGTTGCAGAGTGTGCCTGGGATGGCAACATTTCAACTGGTTTATGTGGACCCACTTGTCTTCCCCCGCTGCCAAACCGCCTTTGGGGATGTGGATTTTGTAGGCCACAGGGGAGATTTTGTCTATGATCTCGTGTGGTCCCTTCCATGTAGGCAAAAATTTTCGCTGCTTGGCCTGGTTCCTTTGGAAGTTGTATAGATAGACCCGGTCTCCCACCTGATATTCCTTCCTGGAAGTTTTCAGGTCATAATGGGTCTTCATGCTATCAGCCGATCTTTCTAGATTCCGCTGAGCATAAGCAAAAGCATGTTGGAGGTGTTTCCTTAAATTCTCTACATACTCATGAGTAGTGGAGGCATTTATCAGTGTCTGCTCCTGGGTCCTGTAGAGCAAATGCTGAGGAAGCACCATCTTGCGCCCAGTCATCAACTCAAATGGTGACATTTTGGTTGCAGATGAAGGGGTAGATCTGATGGCCATTAGGACCAGAGGTAATCGGATAACCCAACTTGGCCCAGAATCTGCCACAAACTTCTTTAATATGCTCACAATTGTCCGGTTATATCTCTCTACTGCCCCAGAAGAAGCTGGTCTATAAGCAATATGCAGCTTTCTCTTGACCCCCAGTATCTCCCACATCTTTGTCATTACTTCACTGGTGAAGTGGCTACCTCTGTCTGACTCAATCCTTTGAGGTAGACCAAAACGGGAAAAGATGTGGTTAATCATCAAGGCAGCTGCAGTTTCTGCCTTGCAATTTGGGGCTGGGAGACATTCCACCCACTTGGTAAACAAGCATGTCACAGTCAACATGTACTTATTCCCCCTAGCTGAGCGAATCACAGGGCCTACAAAGTCGATTTGTAAATCTGACCATGGCAGTGTCATTCCCCTCTTTTGTAAAGGCGCCCGGTGTGTGAGGGATGTTGGCTGAAATTGTGCACACACAAGACAACCCTTCAAATATTGGTTGAGGTCCTGGCCCATGTGTGGCCAGTATGCAACCTCTCTTAAGATTTCCAATGTTGTGTGAAACCCCCTATGACCGGCGGTGGCCGCATCATGGGCGTGACTTAACATCAGGCTTCGGAATGAGGTAGGAACCACCCACTGATCGTGGCCAGCTTTGGATTTCCTTACCAACAAACCGTCTTGGATCCGGAACATTTTTGGACATTTCATCAACACTCTTAGGTCCTCTTTCCCAATGTAATCGGTATCCGTCAGGGGAAAGTTCTCAGGGTCCTCAAGGTGCTGGTAAAATTTACCAATTATTGGATCCCCCTTCTGAGCGGTGATCAAATCAGCATCAGGGGTCTCCTTACTCCATTGTGCAATTGGAAGGTCGTTGTGAGCATTTGTCTGGGACCTAGTGATAGCAGTGACCTGGATTTCCCCCAACAGGGACTCAATCTCAATTAGATCTCCTTGGATGGCCCCGGTTTTGGTCAGCTGATCAGCTAAGTCATTTCCAGTTTTGTCTGGTCCCTCTACTTTGGAATGACCCTTGATCTTTTTCCAATAGATGGTCATCCCATTCGATGTTACCAGATCATCAATGTTTTGGATCAACTTCCCATGTTTCAAGGGTTTGTTGTTAGCACATAACATGCCTCTGGTTTTCCAATTAACCAGGTGCTCCACGAACCCGTTCCGTACATAATCCGAATCTGTGATTATGACCAGTTCGTGGAGTTGATGCTGGACAGCAGTGAGGATGGCCTGATGCACAGCCATCAATTCTGCCACCTGACTACTTCGGGGACCAATTTTGTATCCAGCGGAGGGTTCTGGGGACTCATTCACCCATGCATTCCCTACGCCAGCCACCAGTTCTTTCTCCCCGTCGTTGTCAACATGGTAAGAGCATCCATCCACATAGACAGTGGGCATTCCCTCACACTTGTCTTCTTCAAAGACTTTGTGTGGGGAATTAAGGTATGCCTCCATGTTGTCCTTTATTTTTAGACTTTCGTCCTCGAGACAGTTTTCTCTGGCACAATCATGCAAGTCAGCCAGACCTTGCGCGAGGGGACTCTTCTTGTTTTGGCCATATCTGACCTCCACAGGAAAGCCTTGCATTGACAGAATCCAGGAAGTAATTCGGGAATTACTCACATTTCCGGCCCGGATTCTGTCACTTTGGAGATATTGCAGAGGCTGGTGTGGAGTCTCCACTATGATGTGTTCCCCCTGGATAAACGGGCGGTAATTCTTCAATGCCCACACCGTTGCCAGGAGTGCCTTCTCACAATCGTTGAATTTTTCCTCCACAGAGGATAAAGTTTTGCTCGCATAGGAGATTACTTTATTGACCTTGTCATGCTTTTGGTATAATACTGCCGTCAAGCACGTATTAGAGAACCCTGTCTCCAGGAAGAACTCCTTGTTTCTGACAGGGTAAGCTAGGCAAGGCGCTTGTGAGAGGCTTCTCTTGAGTTGTTTTACTGCCTCGGCTTGTTCTGGACCCCATTCCCACTTGACCCCCCCCTTCAGGAGATGAATCAGGGGTCTGGTGATCTCTGCGTAGCCCTCAATGAACTTTCTGCTGTAATTAGTCAGTCCAAGGAGGCTCCTTAGTTCCCGCAGGGTTGTGGGGTCTTTCAGTTTCTGAAGTGCTTCCACTTTCTTTTCCTGGGGACAAAGACCCTGAGGAGTAATCTCATGCCCCAAGAAATTAACACGGGTTCTACACCACTGTCCTTTCTGAAAGGAAAGTTTTGCTCCGGCGGCCCTCAACTGTGTCAGAACATAACGGATCTCCGCTATATGTTCCTCCACAGATGAACTTTTGATGAGGACATCATCTACATAAGCCAGGTTACCCCTTGCACCCAGGTCGGGCATGGCCTTATGTAGGAAAATATTGAACTCATTACCGGAGTTAAGGTATCCGAAGGGAGTCCGGGTCCATGTGTACTGCTGGCCCCCAAAGGTAAAAGCCAGTTTGTATTGGTCCTCCCTACTGACAGGCACGGTCCAGTACCCATTGGTCAGGTCTATTGCAGTGAATACCTGTGACCCCTGGATCTGGGCCAGCCCTTGGTCAATGTAGGGCAGAGGCCATCGGGAAGTGTGGACCCGTTTGTTGAGCTCCCTGAGGTCGGCGCAGAGTCTCCACTGGCCGTTTGGCTTCAATATTCCCAGCACCGGATTATTGAAGGTGCTGTGGACTGGACGGATTATTCCCCTGGACTCAAGGTTCTTAATTATTTCAGTAAGGGACTCCATTGATGCGAGAGGCAAGCGATATTGCTTCACAAACACAGGAGTCATGCCAGGGTCCGTGGGGATTGTTGTTGTGTGGATGTCAGTGCGACCACAGTCATATGAGTCTACCGCAAAGAGATCTTGGAAATCCAAGAAAACTTGTTTCAACTTTTGCTTTTGTTCCAGAGTCACACAGGCATCAGCTAGGTTGACTCTCTCTTCCACCATCTGCCTGAAGCCTGGAAAGACTTCTGGTTTGGCTATTTCCGCGGCCTCCTCCAGCTGGGTGGAGAAGTCCCTGGTCAGAGTGCTGATTTGGACTGGAGGCTTCAGGTGGGAAAGGCAGCCCTCATGGACCTGGAAAATCACCTCATCCCTCCTGAAGTCACAAGTCACATCTTCCTTACCATAGGGGCAGGAAGTGTACACCAGGAGGTTCCCCCCATGCCGGGTAAAGATCCTGTCTGGTGTTGTATTGTCATCACTGTCACTGTCAAAACAGTCCTTGGGGATTGGTCCTAACAGTTCATTTACTAAGTCGATGGAAAAATGTCGGTCATCGACCGCCATTCCAATAATGGTGCCTGCGGCTAGAGTAATACTCTTTAAGTCGCTGTTATCCACCTCTATTGGAATAGTGTCATGTTCTATGTTGACTAATGGTGTTGGGTTTACCCCCAACCCTTGCTGTTGGAGAGAAGCATTTAGATGTATGTAAGCATCAGGGTTTTGCAAATATTGTCCTCTTTTAACTTTCACTTCCAGGGAGAATTGTCGGGTCCTTTCTGGGATGGTGACTTCCTCTTTGATCTGAATTTCAACTGCATAAGGTAGCAATTGAGCTGACCTAAATGCTTTTTCTGGATCATCAAACCCCATGGGATTATCCGCTAATCGGGACCAAGCTTTGAAGTTTATTAGGTCCAAACTAATGGCAAAGCGATTGAGAATGTCACTGCCTAAGTAAAAGGCGGCAGGGACGTCTCGCACGACCCAACAATTGTGGACTATGCTCTTGTTGCCAATGGAGATTTTGAGCATACACCTGCTTGGCAGGAGATGTTTGGAATTAGGTGCTTCCAGGTCCATTTCCCATTTGTCTATCAGTTTGAAGGGGGGAGTGGCTGGATCTTTTGGGAGTTGGCGGAACATGGCTTCGCTGATGAAGCTCTTACCGTTGTTCACACACACTCGAGCGAGAACAGAGTCCTTCCCATCATTTAACTGAACAGGGATGAACAACTGCTCTCCAATTTGCTGAATATCAGCCAGGCTCTGAGCTGATTTCACATCTTTCTGGACTATAGGAGTGGGAGTTTCAGATTGTGGATTGGTATAGAATTTCAGAGTGTTTCCTTCCAGCGTGGAATACCACTTTAGACTGGAAGGCAGGTTGATTTTCAGAAATAGAGAGGACCCCCCATCACAAGTCTGTTGTCCTACTGCTATTACTGTCACGTCTGGAATTTGGTTGTTCTGGAAGTGAAATTCTACTTGGTCAGATTTTTGTTCAACCATGTGGCAGGTGCCGTTTAAACTAACATGGTTGACACTCTGTTTTAATTTTATTGGTCGGCTAGTCTGGGTCCAGAGGACCTTGTTTACACAATCTATTAGGGGTGACAACCTTCTCAGGAGGTCATTCCCTAGTAAACAAGGGGTGCCCTCTGGGGTCACAACTATGACCGGGTGTTTCAACTTGTGTCGCCCGATCTTAAAGTCCAAGTCTGCAGTCCCCTCAACGGGAATTTCCTTCCCGTCAAAGTTCTGCAGTTGTCCAGGAAGAGAGGTGAGAGGAATTTGGTAATTCCCTCCCCTTCCTGCATTCAGTTCGTCAAAGGCCCTTCTTGACAGAAGGGTAGCTTGAGATCCAGTGTCCACCAGTGCCGAGATTGTACCCTGCCCCTGTACTTGTACCGGGGCATAATATCTTCCCTCCTTCTCCTCAAGGGGGCACAGATAATGCACATTTTTGGACAACTGGTGGGCTAATTTTCTGGTTTTGGACATCGCTAGCGAAGAGATTTGGGCAGAATCTTGTGGAGAGCCTTGGGAATCTGAAAGAAAAATTTGGCAACTGGAGATCAGAGCCATTGTGGGTTCCCCTGGCTCCGGTTCTGGGCCGCCCCCCCTTTTTGGAGGCAGTCACCAGGATGGGTTTGAACCAGGGGATTTTCTTGCTGTTGGTTCTGGGATGAGATGGTGGGCGGCGGTAGCTCAGTCTCCACATCTCCCCAGTCTGGATTTGCATCCCTAGGGACCCATTTTTCTTTGGGAGGAGTTCCCCCCTCTCTGAAGGAGAAGATCCTTTTCTCAGGATCCTCTGAGGATTCCTCTCCCTCAAATTGGAAGATCTGTACCTCCTCCTCAAACTGAGTCTGTTTGGGTCTTTTGTTTCTCCTACCCCCCCTCTGCTCCTTAGGAGGCAGACTTTCAGGGGCAAGAGATTTCGTTTCCGGTTCCTGGGTTTCCAGGGGCTGTTTACAAGTGAGGAAGGAAGCTTCCTCCAAGGCTTTACACCCCCCTTCCCTTTGTGCCTCCTCCCTGGGAACCGGTGTGTTATCGGGGTGCTGCCCCCGTCATTGTTCTGGAGCACCAGGTCCAGAGTTGGGTGCGTTCTGCGCCGGCACGCCCATCTGAGGGTTCTGCTGAGCCCTCAGTATGTGACCCAGATCCCGCGCCATGTTTTGAACCTGGCGCTCTAACTGGGAAACCCGCTCAGGCTGATACGGGGCCCTGTTTTCTCCCCTGGGCTGATCCCGGGAAGGGTAGCTGTCCCTCCTCTGGTAATACCCCGGGTTGGGAAGATTTGGGTACCCCTCCACCCTTGGCCTCCCCTCTCCCGGATTCAGTGGTCTGGGCTCAGGGAATTGGGGAAAGAAGGATGGATGGTTTTGGGGCTGAAAGTCGGGTGGATATCTGGGGAAAAAGTTCTGCCCAGGGTTTGGTAAATTTCTGCCCTCCTGTGGGAAGTTTGGAGGGAAGTTCCCTGGGTTAGGTGCTTGGCTGGATCCCCCCCCTTGGGCTGAGGAGTCCACACATAACCCAGGATGGGTCGATTTCCCTTGTAGCGAGGACTTACATAGTCAGGAGAGCGAGGGACCCCATTTGTGGGGCTGCCTCCCTGGCTCCCTGTCTGGGACTGGCCCGAGGACCTTCTGGGCCTAGCATTATTAGGTGCAGGTAGGTTTTTAGGCCCCCCCATCTCCAAATCCAAAACGGGGGTGACCTTTACCTCTGCCACCTTGGCAGCAGCAGGGGTGCTGTTGGCTTTGGGGTTTTTCTGGGCATTGCTTTTATTTTCTATGGGCTTCTGCACCTCATAGATCCGGGTAGCCTGTTCAATGACCCAGTCTAAAGATCTTTTCTCATGAAAATCCCTCACGAGCTGGGTCATGATATATTTGGGCAAGGCATGGAAAAACGTATTTATAAACTCTCTACTATCTGTGCGCACCCTTCTTGTGGTCTGTGCAAAAGCACGCTTTAACTCCTGCACAAATTCTTGTGGGGCCTGATCCTCCCCACATTGCAAATTGTAGGCTGCCTTGCGAGCCTCTTGAGGATTTCTGTGAACAGAAAAATGTTTCAGGATGGCCGCCTTATAGGTGGACCATCTTAAATGATTTTGGTCCTCCAGCCCCGCAAAGAAACTGGAGTATTCCGGGGAGAAGGTCCACTTTACATATTGAATGCAGCTTTGGCTGTTCTTCAAATGGAAAGTCTCCATCATTTGTTCAAACAACTCTAAGTGCTCCCAAACAGAATACTTAGCGTTCTTATGGTAAGGCGTGATGACGCTCCTGATCGCCTTAATCTGCTTTAAGGGGTCCTTAAGCAAGGCCCTTTTTGCCTTATTGGCCTTTTTGGTTCGGGTAACCCTTGTCCATTCTTCCTCGGACTCAGAGGCACTGCTCCCAGAGGTTCCCGTCTGTTCTTCCGGGTTTTCCCGGATTCTGCGAGCCTGGGAATGGCTGGCAGAATGTGGGGACCTGGTCTCCTGTGTCCTGCGCAGTTCAGAGGAGTCTTCAGATTCCTCCTTGCTGCCAGGATTTGATGGGTACCCCCTCCACTGACCTAACTGGGCAGAGGTTTTCAGGATGCCCTTAATGGGCCTACTCTCCCGGGGTTCCCCATTGAACTGTACTGTACTTGGGTGCCCATACCCGGATGCCCACCCCTCCATTCCTGAGTGGTACTGGCCTATGAGCCCCATACTCTTAGCTGGATAGTAATCTGCCATCCCTGTGGCCCTGTGCTCATGTGCGCCAGGGGACATGGGGGTGGCAGAGTCCAGGGACTGAGAGGTATGAGGGCCTCTGGTACTAGGGCTCCTGAGGTTATGCTCCGGAGTTTCCCTTTCCCAGCGAACCTCATCTCTATCCGCCCCTGCTCCCTGTTGCAATGCAAGAGCCTGCATTTGTGCCTTCAGTTCTTCAGTTAAGGCCTTACTGGACTCTATCAGTCTCTCCTGCATCGCTACCTGTTGTTGGAGCCTATCATTGTGTTCACAGAGGGCCTCGTTTTCCCTCTGTGCTTCCTGGTTGGTCCTGGAGAACTGGGCCAGTCTTTGCTGCAGGAGGGTTACCTCCTGAGCTGTGTCCCTATTGGCCTGCTCCTTTCTTGCTAGAGCATCCTCCATCCTCCTGGTGTGCTCTAACAAGTTCTGGTGTTCTTTTTGGAGATCACCCAGTCCCTGGTGGGCCAGGTGATTTTCTTCCATTTTTCTTTTTAAATGGCAGACTTCCTGGCCTAAGGCGTCTCTTTCCTGACTAAGAGCCTGCATTTGTGCCGCCAGGTCGTCCCTTTGCCGTTGAAGGGCACCAGCTTTTTGGCGCTCCTCATCAAACTCTGCCTGGGTATCCAGGTCTTTCAAGATCAGCTTGTTGCTCTCTACCTTCACTCTATCTAGATGACTTTGCAGGGTGGCTACCTGCTCCGTGCATGCCCTGTTAAAGTCTAATTGTTGCTCCAGCTTTTTCTGGCTCTGCAGTAAGGAGTCCAAACTGTCTTGGTGCTCCTTCTGCAGGGCCAGAAATCTGGTATCCTGTTCTGACTTTTCCTTTTGCAGCACATCCATATCCTCCTTCATTTTAGTGATGTACAGTCTGCTGTCATTTTCTGACTCCTGGCTCCTCTGCAGCCTCTGCTCAGAAGAGACCAGGTCAGATTGGACCTTCTGTAATGCCAGCAGTTGCCTACTCGCCAGATCTTGGCCTTCAGCACATTTGTCCTGCACGGCTCCCATATGTAAATATAAATACGCCGCTACCCTGGCAATCTTATTGTGTTCATCTTTGGCTTTAGGAGCCATATATAGTTCACTCAGGGCCACATGTAAGGGACCCTGATCTCTATATATATCTGACCCTGTTTCAGTGACCTGTTGTGTGATGGCCTGCAACCACGCATCCTGGCCCTGTTCGGTCCATTCACCTCTCACAAATAGCTTATGCAAGAGGTGCTCTCTGGCCATTTTCATGTCTACTAAGGTCGTTATTCTAGAGATTGGTCTCTGTCCTGACTTACAGAAGTTTGTATTTTATTTTTGCAGAACAGAACTTTTCTTGGAGTGTCCCTTTTGAGGAATGCTTCACAGCGTAATGCAGCGTGGTGATCCGACCGGATGTATGTATCCCGTCAGTTAGCACACTGTATTAAGCTGCACAAGTGGTAAATCTAACCCAACGTCTCGGCTCGAGCCCCCAATTTGTAAGAGGATTCAATTCAACACTACAGCTAAGTCAACGCCTAGTCTATAATACTGAATGAAAACCCTTATTGATATCACTTTATGTCCAGTTCATGCGTTCTGGATGACTACCCCTATATAACACCCCTCTCTTGGAATCCCCCTGACCCCACTGAGCCAAGAAGTAGTTCTGTTTTGCAAGTTTAAAAGGTTTATTTGATAATTTAAACAATAGATATATATATGACACTTTATAATAAATTAATAATTGAATAGCACACTTAATCTGATATGATAAAGATCAACAACGGAGAATCTGGCACTCGCACACTTCTTATAATCACTAATGAGTTGACATGAAATGGATAAGGTAGCACACTGGTAAATAGGAACAAAAGTATAATGTGGTAGAGGATGCTTTATGTAAGCTCAGGTGGATGCAATATTCAATGAATGCAGTACAGAAAATACGCAATATGATTTCAACCAAACAATGTAATCACTTTTCTCTGGCTATTCACTCCCCCCCTCTTTATGCAATGCAAGGAAATGGGAGGAAAGCACACAGTTCTCAGAAATGCAATCAATGTAATCAGTTCAATCCAGCAAGATTAGACAACAGAAAACAGGTAGGAGTTTTGAAATCACAGGCCCAAATTGCTTTGATATGTGCTGGCAATGAATGAGAAATATGCTGGAAACGCTTTTAATTCCCTTTCAGAGGTTCAGGGTGAGTGGTATCTAGTTAATATTAGTCCAGGCTCACACTAGCAATGATGCAGGGATAGTTAGCAGGTTAAACGAATTTCTGACAAATGGAAAGCAAACAGCAGCAGTTTTTACATGTGAAGAAATTGCAAATCGCGGTAAAATTCGCGGATGCGTGTTCCGCGATTGCGGTAAAACTATAAGGGGTAGGAATGCGGTTCTTGGTGCGATTCAAAGCTACGATTCTAAGCTATCAGAGGAAAGTTACTGCAAGTCTCTAGCCCAAACGGTCGCGGAGATATGAGCGATTTAATAAAGGTCGTTTTTGGGTTTGCAAATTTCAAAAGCTCAAAATGACAAGTGCAGCTTGCAACTAGAAATGACAGGTGACAGCTAGGAGGCAGTTCTACTTAGGTTAAATAGATTGAATTAGATGAATTTAAACTAAGAGATTGGTTCTACACAGTTCTGCGGGGTACTCACACTATATTTTTGAATTAAATGGGCCTCATCACGGATCTGGTCAGGGTTTTAGACTGGGCTCTGGTCACTCTCTCTGCTGGTCTGGGTCTCTCTGGGTACAGCACTGCTTTCTCTCTGGTCTGGATAGATTGAAGTCTCTAGTTTGGCTTTCTGTAGGTTGATGAAGGTAAGTATGGATTTTTCCGGCAGAGCGTCCCGCTGCAGATGGATTTGGAAGGTCTCTATCTGTCCTGTCTGTCTGCTTTTATGTGTTTAGAATGTGGGGGTGTTCTAGCATCACTGACCCTACCTCTCTCTCAGCTTCTAATTGGTCAAACTTCCATTTATCATTTGATTGGGGAATGAACTGTGAGTCAGAGTGATGTCATTTTACAGCCTGCAGAAAGTCCACTCCTCCTGTCAATTTACACACAAATCTAGATTTGAAACAAATACATATTTGCAGAGGTACATATTGTTTTAAAATCATATGCACCCATCATGCATTACAGGAGGTATCCCCTGTTCAAACTCTGCTCTTCCTGGGAGCTTGCATTCAGAAATGGCACATATTTCACTTTTTAACTGATTTTTCAATTTCTGACATTGACCCAACTTTACATACATGTGTGCAGGGAGTAGGGACATTAACTGATGAAGTTTCAGATTTTTAACATGCATACATTTAGAGTAATATCCACTTTTCCGCTAAAACCCCCCTGAACATGCCACCGGGTCGAAAAACCTCTTAAAATGTGGGCAGAAAAATCACACGAATTATGGTATCATTTATAAAATTTTCACATGTCCGCTCTATGAGTTATTCATCTTTTTAAAGTTATGTTCTGGCTCCAAAGGGGTGTGGTTTCCCAGGTCACATGGTATAGAAACCAGTCTTTCCAGTTTCTGCCAAGCCAGCTTGCTCTCACAGGCAGTGCTCCTCCCAGCTCCTGCCAAGAGGAAGCTACATTTTACGACTGCGGTAATAAAAACCTTTGCCTGAGTGAAGAGGGCTTTGTTCACTCTCTTGCAGAGCACAGGTAATTCAATTATCAGATAGATGGCATATCCTTAGTGTGGGCAGCAAAAGGAAGGTTGGCCTGGGAACACAGTGGTGACTCAAATTTCACTCCTGATGGGGGTAGTTGCCAGGCAGAATCAAGTTCCTTAAGCCAGACTTTCAGCTACTGTCATGTTATTTGTTGCTTTTTAAATTAACTTGCAATTTTACACATGCAGCTAGAATGCTGATTCTAAGTGCAAAACTATGACATTTAAACAATTGCAACCTATGTGACACTCAAAAGTAGGTCACTCAGTCAATTTAAACATTTAGATTTTTTTTTTTAGTGTCTTTCAATCCAGTGCAACTTAAACTGCTGAAATCCACAGCGCAGCCAGTCTTGTTATAAACCTTGTCTTATGATCTTCATTTCCCAGATTTTGTAGGCACACAAAACTCCATTCTGCCAAATGTCTGCTGGTGTTCAGTAAATATTTTGCACATATTGCAATGTTTGAAAATAGGCATTTTGACTTGCCTTCAGAGAAACAGAGTGGTTTTAAAACGCCGGCTTTTGGATAGTGGTGAGTACTGGTACTGCACCCATTTTTGGGATTTAACAAATGAATTCCCCACAGTTATGGGTTTGCATTTGGCAATCAGCATTGCCATTCCCAATGGTTTCAGACTACTGTGCGGGTAGTCCAATGGTGGTTTTAGGCAGTGTCCTTCTGTGCCCATAACATCGGCAAAAATGGGTGGCAGCCTATTCTTCCTGCATTTCCCTGTGCATTTTCTGGGAAGCTCTGGCCATCATGATGTTTTCATGTCAGTACTGCACAGTTTTGAGGTAGGGCTCGGATGCATGGGTAAATACATCCCACAGCTCAATAACAAGTTGTTGCAACGTTTTTTTTTCTTTCAACAATGCAATTTATTTTGCTACAAAATTGATTCACATCAATGCCTTTTTTTTAAGGCAAAGATTTGGGCAACCTAAGATAGCTTGCAATTTTCCTGCATATTGGATTTTGGGTCAGAAAAGGCCTAATTGCTTTAGATGAAATTAAAATGTACAGACCTACTTAACACACAAAACGTCATGCCGAAATGATGCACCTTCTGATGCTCAGTGAAAAGTAATAAGTGCCTGTGTACAAATGTAAGGCAAGTGCTGCATATTCTCTCTGTTTTGCTGCCTGCTCTCTCTCACACCTAATATAGTTTGAAAATTCATAAACCATGGTGTACCACAGTATGAAATTACTGTATAGCAATCATTGTGTTTCTTTCACATTCAGGCACTTGCGTGTACCTAATGCAGCCCTTATGTTAGAAGAAAACAGGCACAGAGCATGTTTGCTTCAACACCTACTTCCAATGTTCCAGGGATATTGGCAAGCACGGGGAGTTCATGTAACATACCTGATGTGCTCTCTGAGGGATCAGCTCCTTTCTCCCTTCTTCTCCCCTGTTCTTGTCTCTCTAGCCCATCTCTGTCTCTAGCCATTGGCCATGCATTCTCCCCTCAGTATCTATCTCTTATTCCGCCAGAACCCCCTTTGTAACTGTTAATACTCGCTTCCCCTCTATATCGTTTAATTCATCCTACTCTTCTCTACCCTCTCTATTTCTCTTTATTCATCTTGCCAGCCTCTTCTCCATCCCACTTTCTCAGCATTCCCCACTGTGTCAGTCTTTTACCATCTCTGCTTTCTCTAACTAGTGCTTCTTTCTCTCAGCCTCTCCCACTCTGTTCATTTTAAAATGTGGTGCTATATAGCATTGTACTGTGTGTTTTGTCCTTCAAAAAAGCTCTCGTGTGATTCCTAAAACATTCAGGGAAAAGAGTGCTGAACATACCAGGTAATGGATTCTGATCAACACTGACTTTGACGTCATGCTTGATAATACTTTGTTGCCTTTATCAAGTCTAAACTGCAAAGCTTTCCAAAAAAAGAGGACAAGTCCCAAAAAAAGCTTTATGTTAAGCGTTCATTGAAGCACTATGTCTAGGAAATTCTGTCCAAGTATATGAATTTGTTTAAAAAATGTTTTTTAATTTCACATTGATTTAGTAAAATGAGGCGCCGCCTCAGCCCATTAGCTGCACTCATCTATTTACATTCATGAAGATAGCTATTTTTAAGGAAGAGTTTCTCTACATGGAAAAGGCACAATTTGTACAAAAGGAAATGGGCCCTATTATGTCATCATCTTATTCATCGGTGGAGCACGATCTACTTGGGGCCATCTCAAGGACCAATGCGTCCAGGGTACCCGGAGCGGATGGCCTGGTGCTGATTCTGCTGAAAAGCATTCCTCAGGCTTGGTTTGGTCTCTTGGGTGTCCTGTCTGCATGTATCTTCCTTACTCACATTTTCCTTTCCTCTTGGCATGAGTCAATTATTGTTCCCGTCCACAAAATGAGTCTCACCACTGACCCTAACAACTATAGGCCTATAAAGCTCCTGGATGCAGCACGTAAAATATTCACCTCCTTACTTCTGCATGATCTTAACCATTCATTCAAACATCTGAGAGTGCTCAATCATTTTCATGTGGGCTTAAGTGCTTGTATGGGAATGGCTCTCAATGCTACAGTAATGGGTCATATGTTGACATCTGTGGAAAGGAAGTTTAGTTGTACTGTTTACATGACCTACCCTCAATATGAGCAGTGCATTCGATAGAGTAAACAGGGCCCTTCTATGGAACAAACTGCTGCATTGGTAATTTCCTCCAAACTTGGTACAATTAATGGTGAACCTACATAAGAACACTACAATTACGGTTAGGCTGACCAGTGGGGGTGTTGTGTCGGTTCCAATAAAGACCTTAGTCACTAGGAGGACCTATGGTCAGAGGCAATAACTTTTCCACTTTGGAGCAGATAAGGTGTTGGAGCACTGATCCTGGTCAGAGACTACACTGTAGACTGTGTGGAAATGCTACTGCTTTGGAGCATTTGACTCTTGAGTGTAGTAAACTAATGGACATTAGATTGAAATATTTTAATAAAATAGTTCCTCAGCAGTCAAATGGTTTTGGCAATTATTTTGGGCCCACCTTATGTGGGGGTATAGTGTTTTATTGATAGTGGCTCTCCAGGGTTTCTTGATAGATACCTTTAAGAGAATTGACTAGCTTTTTTAAGGGTTGTTCTTTTTTATGTATTTCACATTTGCCTCTGGAAATTGTTGTAATTGTATTAATTGTGAAAGTTTAGTTTTAAACCAGAAACACAATAAAGGAAAAAAAATGTACTTCATTCTTCAGTCACTGGTACAGTTCATACGGTAGGTAGAGGGGGCCCACCTTTGCCCATAGCTCTCTCCCTCCATCAACTCAACCCATAAAGGAAAGTTTGAAGATAAATACCACACTTTGGGGTCAGATTCATCCAGATAAACAGCATGGCTAAGCCTCTGCATTACAGGAACCTCAGTCAACAGGGCATTTTCAGAAGGATATAGAATCAAGTGAACAGTCTGACAAACTGCAGAAGGCTTTGCCAGGGAGAGTTGGCAGGCAATGACCAGAAAGGCTTCCACATGGCAGCCATAAATCAGAATTCTCCCATCCACATAATTTGACTAATATATACATTACTGAGGGTGGCAACACGTTCAAAGGAAATGAAAGGGTGGAATACATCTATGGCAAGTGGTGGGTGGCACAGATTCGCTGGCCCCATCACAGCCAGCTTTCTATAATCTTAATCACCAATGTTGTGCACGTGAGTTCCTCTTTAAGAAGCCTGGAGCTGTGAGCACATTATTCCTTACTTAGAGGTGCAATTCATGGGGTAGGTACATCCATTCAAGAGCTGGGTAACCCTCAATTGACATGCATAAACCACACATCCATAGCTTTCACTAAACAGTCTCTCACCAACACATTATGCCATCAAAGCTACATTACTCCAGAAGCATGCACGCATGTTATATCACAGTAGTACACTCTCAAAATGTTTTCTGGCACTGCTCTACCTCTGAACACCCTCACAACCATCCTGTAGCCTCCTCACCAGCTCTAAACCATACCACTTCTGTCAAGAAGTCTTTGGCCTCTTTCATGATTTGTTTATTAAATCTTAAAGTTAACTTATTTTTTTTATTCTTCATTTTTGCATTGATTATTTTAACTACAAATTATTTTGACTTCTTTACTTTCTATGCTCTGTACCTTTATGTTCTTATGTGTATACTGTGCACCCTTTCGTAGTGACAGCATTTAAATACCATTGAGGACTTCTGCTTATTGAACACTTAACTCTTCACTTTTTTTCTCGACGATAAAGAGGGGTGTGTTATCGCATAATTCATGAGGTAGTTTGTTGCGGGTGAAATCAAAAACCTGGGGCACGGGTGGCAGATCACCCCTATAAAACTTGTGCCAGGTTCCAAACCTCCACCATTCTCCCAATGCACATCACCCTCAAGCACACACCAGGTGATAAACTCCAATCCACATCTTGAAACTTTTAACATTTTGAGATAAAGTTCATAAAGTGCACATTGGTACTGTGGAAGAAAATTGTTAGGACAAGACACATCACGTTTAACTAATGCATTGCTTCCACAAAAATAATCGTAAAATATTGCAATTGTTCTAAACAGATGCCACGTCAATTACACCAAGGAACACTTCAACCACAACCCAGTAAAACCCAACTGCACAATCATAACACAGGCAGAACCTAAGTTTTCGACCTCACATCACAATAACATTTTTATAATCCAACATCAGCATCACAATAACTTCAATGTATTCCTTTAAAAACTACCAATCATCAGCAAAGCTTCCCTCTCAAAAAACGAAACAACCAATTATTCGTGCAGTGCAGCAGAGCATCTCTTAAATAGGAAAACAAAAACGTAAGGCCCTTTTTGAAATCAGGCACTGCACATTCTGACAGGCAAGAAATCACAGGAGTGTCCCCCCTTCCTTCTTCCAGATTCCGGGATTCCACACAGGCTCCAGAATCTGGGGCTGGGAAATTCAGTCCACATGCCAGTAAGATTATTCACTGTCACGACACGGCCAATAGGTCTTCTCCTCTTCCGCTTTGCAGGACTGCCTTTATGACCAAGACACTGTGATGTCACCACACCCTCATGGCGCAGCTGGGTTTTTTCTTCTAAAATCCCTGTCTATAGTCCGACAATGCCGTTGCCCTAGGCATTCTCACAGTCCGATCGCCATCCCCTCCAGCAAGGGGATGACGTCAACAGAGGCTTCGCTGGTAACAAGCTCGATGGATCTCCAGCAATAAATCCACACCAACGGCGGTCAGTAGGGCGGACACCACCATCTGCCGGCAAAGCTCTTCTTGGGTCACGCGCTGCCACCAACAATTCATTGAGTTCTTGAGACTTCACTCTCTCACACTTCAGGCAACTTGATGGACTGCACGTGCCCAGGAGCTGTGCTGCTTACTCTGGCACTTCACTCAGGCCAGCTCGTCGCCAGCGTTGCGAGGTGAAATGAAAGATCTGATACTCAGGTAAGGGAAGCAAACTTCTTTACTAAGTTCCAGTGGCAAGGTATATACATCAGGTAAGTCCAAAGGTAAGTAAGTAGGGAGGTACACAGGAGACATCCACCGGCCTCCCCTCTCACAGGCAGCTTCCCTCCAACTGACACTTATGGAACTTACAGGGGCGCTCACAGCACAACATAGTTCTACATATTTTGGACACAGCCAGAGAAGGAATGACCCAGGGCATGCTGTTTTTGGCAACAAGTGTTGCCACACAGATATTTCCTTTTTTTCAGACTGCTGTGTAGCCTTCTGAAATAATGAATTTGTTTGTCAGGTATTTACCTGCAAACCCTATCCATCTCGACTGGCCAGACCACACCCCCATCCCACTGTTGATCCCCCCTCTTGACCACAGCTAACAAAAGTCAGGCTAAACACCAATTCACTCAGTGCACCTAATGCAAAATCATCATGGTCAACAATTTAGACATAAACTTCACAGGCTTCCCCACAACAGGGAATGCCAGTGTCCTCTTAGAATTATTCAACAGCTCCACTATGAAACTGTTGCACAATCACGTCCCACTAAAAACCAGCTGAGGCAAGATCAAACCAGCCACCCGCTCATACACACTCAAGTTAGCCTCTAACACATTCTTGATCAGAGACCTAGAGATATGGGGGAGCAATAACCATAACCCTGCAAATCTCAGACACCTCAAATCTCTCAGCACCAATGGTAGTATTTTGATTACTAAGGCCAAAGCTGCTTACTAGTTCACTGCCACCCCAGTACCATCTTGGAGAAGCAAAGCCATAGTTGACGAAACAAAGCATTGCACCAAACATTCACCCATTCCCAAGGCACCAGCAACTTTTGAAACTTTTTTACAGAGACCATTGAATCAACCTCCCACAGCATTAACTTCCCCTTCACCACAGAATTCACACTGCCCCTCTGGCCCAAATCTGGCCCAAATTCTCTCCTTCCTCGTATTCTAATATCATCACAGCCTCCATAGTGAAACAATTGATGGGCTTGACACACAAAACACTCCTCAGCATCGTTAATGCCTCCCTCACTGAAGGTCATTCCTAGTCATCCTAATGACTAGCCTCATATGACCTCTTAAAAACAATGACCCTAGACCCTGACCACCTGGCCAACTACCCATTACAAACCTCACATTTATCGTCAAAATCTTTAAAAAAGTAGTTAGTACACACTTCTTGTTAGACGTGGATAAATGAACCTCCTAAATAACTATCAGTCATGGACATGCCCAATGTATTGCATAGAGACAGCCATCATGAAGCTGGTGGATGATCCCCTCCAAATTATGGATAAGGGTGACTCATGCCTTCTCGTCCTCCTTGATGTTTCAGCTACATTCGACACCGTCGACCACCTTTGAGATTCTCTGACACTGTCCTGAATTTGTTTACCACCCACCTCTCAGACAGACACCAGTCCATCCAGATGAACACATTGTGTTCTAACTGACTGCCAGCCTCCTGCCAAGGACCCCAATGCTCCAACTCCATCCTCTCAACAATCCTTTTTAACCTTTACATGGAGCCTCTAGATCCACTCCTCGAAGATCCTGATATAGCCATCCACCAATAAGTGAACAATACTCATTTGTACATGAGAGTATAAAGCTGACACGACAGCAGTCGTCTCCATGATTACCTACCCATCATCTAGTCCTGAATATCGACTGGCTACATCAAACTTCAGACAGAATTCATCCTCATTGGTCCCCCGGCTAAACAAGAAGTTGTCCAACAATGGCCCATTGTTATGCAACTAGAAAGATTTGATCCACAAATCTTTGATTCAGTAAAATCCCTACCCTTCATTATTGACAGCATCCTGTCCCTTCAGAAACACATAGACTAAAAAAGCCAAACTTCCTGGCTCCAAATCTCCACCCTTCACAAAATCAAACCCTTCCTCCCACTGCAAGACTTCCGGGCTGTAGTGCAGGCCCTTGTGGTCTAGCACATAGATGGGGGAAATGCCTTCCTGACAGGACTCCCAGCCACTCAATTGACTCCCCTAAAAGCGGTGTACCATGCAGCAGCACCTGTCTGGTGTGTTAATATTTGATTGAATCACCCGAGTCCTACCTGAACTACACTGTCTTCCTGAATAGGCCAGGAATCTGTTCAAAATTGCATGTGTAGTCTACAAAGCAGTCATGAGTAGCACACCAGTGTACCTGGAAGGTAAGCTCCACATATCTGGTGGGAAAAGCTCCTTGCACAGGGAATCGAACAACTGGTGTTAATCACAACTCGACTACAAAGAGAGGACCCACAAACAATCATTCTCTTGTCACGCTCCCACCCTCTGGACTTCTATCCTGATACTGACTCAGAATGGCTGCACAATTCTTTAATTATGCACATTTCTCAAAACGTGGCTTTTCAACAACACCTGAGCAAGAACTAATCCAAATGGACACACAGGATGACACACAGACCGCAACACATAATACTGCGGTGCTGCAAAAATGTTGATAGTCCAAATGCTGGCTACCCACACCCTGTACAGCACTCCACTACCACTGAACAAAGTCTGTGCTTTAAACAAAAAAACAACAAAAAAATAATATCAGGAAGTCTTTGGTTCTCAAGCAAACTCTCTTTGCCCTCCATCCTTCAATCTAAGTCTCTATTTAGACTGAAAGTGCTGCCTGACATTGTGTAGGTTAGTAAACAGGGCCTCTGTTTCACAAAAGTTAAGGTGACCATTGGTGAATTATGGGGAACTTGGAATGACTGCAAATCTCTCTAACGATTTAACCGCTCTCATACAATCTGAGCCCAATTTCTACATCGATAAAAATCCAGTAAATGACAAGGCGGACACACTTGCGAGCACCACTAAAGACCTGAGGAAATTGATTATTTTAGAAGAAATAAACCAGACTGACCATAGCCCATTCCTAAATAGGACCAGGCTTCTGTATTTGTTTAAGCGACTACCCTTCTTCGAAATGATCACCTCACTGGACATACAAAAATCGAGCTACCGTATGTCAGTAGCTCTACCAATTAGGCCGTAGTGGACTTTACATCTTCACTGATTGTTGCCATACTTAAGGCGCATGCTGAATCTCTTAACCAACCTGGCCTCTCCATGATCATCAAGGCTAATAAAATTAGTCAATCTGCGCCCTCAACCAAAGTGCTGAAAAAAATCTATATTCCAAGAACATCCAAGCTTCAGATAGAGCAACATTATGCATTCTTCAACAAAGCTCTGAACTTGGAAGAAATAGAGGACAAGTAGTAGAATACTGGAAGCCTGGACATGCGAAAAATGGTGCTAATTACTTGCAGCTAAGAAAGACAGCTTGAAATGGTAAAGCTGGAACATACAGGGATATCAATCTTTCTTATTCCAACCGGTTGCGGTGAAGATGATGGCCTCAACTCATATTTTTATACTACAGGAGAAATGGTGCACTGGAGAATTTGAAATAGATGGTTTCCAGACCATCCGTAACTTTGCAGCACCGTCCAATAGGGGCCACGCTAGTGGAGGAGCAGTCATTGGGGAAAATGTCACTATAGTGGAACACAATCGCCTGAGTGCCTTTTATCTCCATGTGTCCTATCTGGGATTTTGAAACCCCATAAAGAAGTTTTAAATTCTATTTTAATAATATATATCTATGATCCCCAGCACCCAGACAAATGATATTCACAGTATTTATAAACAATGTCATTTTACAATGGTATGCATTGTGTCCTAATGGGCACATAGTAATAGCAGGAGATCTCAACAAAAAAAATCTCCATCTGGCCAGCTCTACTAGATCTGAGATAAACTGTCACTGGTCACGACTTATCGGTTTTTATGACTTATCATATTTACCCTATTTAGCTAAAAAACAAGTCTTAGGACCTTTACTTGGACTAACGGTACAGCAGTCACACATTGATTATGTCATCACAGACCAAATTCTGAAAGGAAAATGTGGACTAGTGAATACGACATTTACTGATATTAGTGACCACGCAATCTTAACTTGGTCATTCAAAATTGAGATAGAAGTGATTAGTATATCCAGAAAATTTGATCTTACTTCCAATATAGAGGGAAACAGACTAGATTGATCATCAGAAAACATTAAGGTGACAAATGCTTTTCTAACACAAGATTATGAATGTGGCATTAGAGTTCTGAGTCAGACCAACTGGGATCTGGGGCGCTTTAAATCCATAATTGCTCAAAAAGTCTTTGTATATAGGAACAGGGGCACTAATTATAATGGAGCGAAGCACAAAGTGCTGTTTGATTCTAAAATAGATGACAAAAAGCTGGCCTTAAGAAGGGACCAGGCTGCTATTAAGGCGAACTATAAGCTCAACCTACTGTAAAAACAAGGATAAATCAACAATTTGGCAATACAGTATAAAAACTGGTTGAAGCAGCATAAAAGGTCCACCAGCAATTCTAGCTGTTTAAAATTATTCGCCTGGCTAAAAACAAACGATTCACGCCGGTTTTGGGCTTGCTTCAGTTACTTCCACTAGACAACTTCGCCTATAGAACTGAATCCCATCTCCCAGGAGAACTGGCTCAAACATATACAAGAACTATATAATGGTACTTCTCTTTTTAATACTGACAATGACATTCCGAATGTAAGTTCTCATCACACTGGGCTAGATATTGAAGAGGACACTCTGCTGAATATAATCTTAAAACTTAAGGACTCACATGCACCCAGTCCTGAAGGCATTCCGAATGTTGTGGGCCAAAATTCTAAAATCCTTATTCACCCACTAACAGAGTGCATTCCTGTAAACTGGTGCAAATCAGTGGTGGGGCCCATTTTTAAAAAGGCTGATAGGCTGCAACCTTCCAACTATCGCCTTTTGGTCATGATGCACACCACTCAGAAAATATTTTTCGAGGATCATTTTAGATGAATTGAGAACATGAGCAAAAAATAACCACCTTTTAGCCAAATCCAAACAGGCTTTAGGGAAGCTTATAGTACCATTACAAATATCTGCATGCTTCCATTTTTTATTGACGAGTATAGCGATAAAACCGGAAAGACTCTGTACTGTTGCTTTGTCGACTTCTGTAAATTGATCCAAAATTGCTATATTATATACAGCAATTGTATACAAAAACCTCAGTTACAATAGGTTGGAATTCAGTTGGAACCATACCAACTACTTTCAAACCAACAGAGGAATAAAACAAGGATGTTTTCTGGCCCCAATCCTATATAATCTTCACACAGCCGACTTGGAACAAGAATTGCAAAAAGCTACAAACTTTCCCGAAGAATGAACAGTGAACAAATCTTATGCCTGTCGTACGCAGATAATACGATTTTGTTTGACCAAACTCCAATAGGGCTCCAGAGGATGATAGACACCTTGGTCGCATATTCAAAGAAAAATAGCATGACCATCAATACTCCAAAATCAAAGACCATTGGCCTCATTACGAGGAGGGCGCTAAGGGGTTAACGGCACTGGTAAAGGTGCCAGAGCCGTTAACCCCTTACCGCCCCATTATGAGGTCTGCTCACGGGACCCGCTCAGGACGTATGGTTTTACCAGACGTTCTTAGCGGGTCCCGCGAGCGGCCCAGCATGCTAACAATGGGCCTGTCATTAACAGGCCCGTTGTTAGCATGCTCCCCATTCCCATTGAGCCCTATGGGGGCTCAAATGGGATTGGGGATGGACCGGGTCCGGGTTCCGCGAATGGGGAAATGCCGGACCCTCCAAGGTCGGAATGGCCTGGTATTTCCCCATTCAGGGGACCCGGACCCGGGTTTGGGGGTAGCCATGCCCTTATGAAGGGCATCCCTACCTCCAAACTCGTAATGAACCCCATGTGTCTGAGTAATAGTATGTTAGTAAAAAATCCTTTTGTATGCAAATTACAGAATAGTGAATTGCGGAGTACTAATGCCTTTATATATCTGGGCTTTCCCGTAAAAATAAATCCTCCAATAGCGTATTATACCGAAGTTATCATCGAAAGAAATGTGAAAAAATGGTTCATCTTGAAAAATTATTTAGCACACCACAGGGGACATAACATCGAGGGTTTGTTTGAAATCTATTGTGATAGCATCATTCTGTCAATATAGTACACACTTGACGCCCTCCCGTATGCATATGTACGCTGGCTGGACAAATTTGAAGGGCAAATTACTTTGTTCTGTAATTAATTTATCAAACACAGTCCTAGTGGAAGCACTGAGACTGGAGTATGGCTTAATGTCACTAACAACAACATGGTTAATACGCAGAACACTGCAATATGCCAAATGGCTAAAAATAAATAATAACTCAAATGAAATGTATATAACTTTGGGCGGGCACAATGTTGGATGCTGGGAAAAAAACGTGTTCATCGCCGAATCAAAATCTGCTGAGCTGACACATTTAACTTCATTGAACTACGATCCCAATATACTCGACCTTGAACCAAATTATAAATTAAAACTCAAAAACAAGTCGAAGCTTTGGGATTGAGCCAAGAATGTTGATAGACTCCATGAAAAAAAAATATAGGGAATTCTCATCTCAGAGTTTCTCCTTTTTTACCCCATGCAGCTATTTGATTAAGCACTGCTCTATTGATCTAAAGCATTTTGTTTTGCTTCTGCGGCTAAATTTACTCCCAACAAAAGAGGTGACGAGATCTTGGAATAAATCTCCACTGTCAGAACGCTACTGTTGTTTATGTAGGGCCCATGTTGAGACCTAACTATATGATAGGATACTCGAGTTTTGTCTCAAAGTTTGAGGTTTTGTCTGGTAAACTGTTTTGGTCGACTATCCTTGGTGTAATGACTGATGCAGCATATGCAGTATGGAAGGAGTTCTTGAGAAAAATCGATTAAACTTGAAAACTAAGAAGTACACAGAAAAATAATGTCAATACATGCTGATTGTTTTATATATTTTATAATGAAGACATTTTGCAACACTGATATAATATTTGTATTTGTAATTGCTTTTTTATACATGTGGTTTTATTTGATTTATGTGCCAAAAAGTAGTTTTATAATAACTGAAAGCAAAATAAAAAAATGTTTTAAAAAATAAATTATGGGGAACCTCTGTTGTGAAATCTGCATGTCAGGCTCCTGGGGAAGATTACACATATATATGTTGTAGCATCAAGCAGCCACTTCTTTCTTGGTAATGAGGAAGAGTTAGTTTGCAGAATTGTGGCATTGGAGTAGTCAAATATTGACATATTGATAAAGAAACATTTGAGAGAGTTGAAATTGTGTTTGATGCAACAAAAGATGTTTCTCATGATACAAAGGTCATCACCAAAAATATTTTAGCAGGTTGGATTGACTTCAGTCTATGCTAAAATGCCAGCAAGCAGGGAAAATGAAACACTTGCTCTTGCCCTCCCCAAAATGTTTCCTATTCTAACCATTCAGATGGCCCTGCAGGGATACATTATTTGTGATCAATATCTGGCAATCTTTGGCTGCAAAATCCAAATAGCAAATCAGTTTATTCAACAGAGATTATGGGCATTAAGAGTAAGGGCCTAATAGAGCAGGTTTTAGAATTAAAAAAACATAAAAAACATGGACCAACATTCAATCCTTTTGTATTATTATCATGAGGCTTCAGGAAGTACATCTGATACCCTTTCAGGCCTGCATTACCTTTTAATCAGCCTGCATCACCTACAAGACCATGACCACCAAGGAAAGGTCACACATAGACAAAAACTCACTACATTGGGAGGATAGCACACAACCAAAAGCAACAACATTGCCAGGCTGAAAAAGTGTTGTATAGAGGACATGAGGAAATGGGGCTTCTGCAGGTATGCACCATGACTCTTGAATAAATGGCCTACATTGATCAGTATGGCCCTACTTTCCTGCACTTTAGAACCCTGGTCTTGTAGGAGAGGTTATGAGCTAAAGGATTTGTGCAGTATATTCTATGTGTAATTACGTGGCATTGATACTAACACTTAGTATTAGAGGTAACAAGGGGGTATCATTGGGTGCTAACACTTAGGGCCTCATTACGACCTCAGCGGTAGCCATGCCGCTATTGGCGGCATGGCTGCCGCCGAAATCGCGTCCGGGTCCTCAGAATGAGGAATTACCGGGCCATTCCAAGTTCGGAAGGTCCGGTAATTCCTCCCTCCAAGGACCCGGACCCGGACCGGGTCCTTCCCCATTCCCATTCAGCCCCTATAGGGCTGAATGGGAATGGGAGAGGGCGCAAACAATGGGCCATTACGAGTTGGCCTGTTGTTTGCTCACTCTTCCCCGCACGGGACCCGGTAAGCACGCCAGGTTTGACCAGGCGTTGCTTCCTGGGTCCCACGAGGGGACACCGTAATGAGGCGGTACGGGGTAAACGGCGCCGGCACCTTTTACGACGCCGTTTACCCCGTACCGCCAGGGTCGTAATGAGGCCCTTAGTGTTGGTAAATATAGTGGGCTAGATGTGTTAGGCCACAGGAAGCAAAAGGGCTGGCATAGCAGCAGGCACACTATCATTGTCAGTTTCAGAAACAAATGCAAAATTGAAAGCTGAACAGCAGTGCTTCACAAGGAAGAGCGTTGTAAGAAAATGTTTACTGCCACCTCTCTGTCACTATACGTTTATTACAGGCTCCTTGGCTCAGAATCAGAAAAGCTTGGTACCATGCCAGGCAGTAGGAAAACACTCTCACCTCTTTCAGAAAACAAAATTAAGTTCAGAAGCAATGATAACCATGCCACTCTTTTTCAATTGAGGTGTTTGTTGTTATATTATGTTTCATCAAACAAAACAGTCAATAGTTCAGAAACATTTATCGTACAAGGGCACACATTAAAAATAACATCTCTCATTTAGCACAAAATAAAAAGAAACATGTAAAAACAGTTTTTACGATTCATCGTTACATTTGTAATCATAGGTTTTAGCCTCCAAAACTCTTTATCACTCATTCACAACCCCAATTTTTCCCTCCCTTGAGCGAACCTAGCTAGTATTCATTAGCAGAAATGGCAGAATGACGTGCATTTCTTAGAAATATTTAACCAGCAAACTTTAGCACTTCTGTATCACTAATTAAATTGCCCCCCTTTCACAGCGACTTACAATTTATACACAGGCTAACTCAGTTCTCCTTCGGTAACTCAAGAACAAATGAGTTGTTGCCCTTTTGTGTCCATTTTGACATTTCACTAATTATACTATGGAAGGTGTCCTAATTAATTATCCATTCTACCTATACTCACCCAGATTTAAGTGTATGCAGTCTCTGCCTGCTTCGTACTCACTACCCTGGCAATTGTGCTCCCTTCACAGCTATCGTTTTTCGCTGGCAAGATCTGCTTTATATTCAGGGTCACAGCACTGATACACCGGCCCTGCCTATGCAGCTCTGGTCTGCAGACAGCAATTCTCCCTCATCAGGAAAAATCCAACCAGCATGCACTGACCCGACTCCATTAATTTTCTTATTCTCTCTCCCCTGCTCTGTCATTTCTCCTTTTTTCTTTTGCCTTCCCCATGTTCTCCTCCCTTCATCTTTTGAAGCCTCTTTCATTCACCTGCCCCCTAGCTATATCTCCACATGGATTCCTTACTGTTTCTACTCCTATCCCCAGAAGCCACTCGTGATGTCACTAGTCGATCTCTTGTCAATCAACACCCCCTTCAACACTCCTTTTCAGTCACCCTCACTGGTAAATTTCTAGTATTTTCTAATCTTTTCTATAATGACCCCTGAACAGCAATTTTGACCAACATGCCACCCAAGTCCGGATGCGTGTGAAACAAACTTCCTTTCTTCCCATAGCATGGACAATGAAAGTGTTCTTTCCAAAAGACATTCTGCTGTCTCACCATGCTCTGAATCCAACATCTGCAAAACACACCAATGTCCAACTTTTCAATTTTGCATTTATTTTGAAAATGCAGTGGGAATATCTGGGCACCTGCAACACGGCCTGTGGCCTAAGCAATAGTCATCCACCATGGCCCCCAAATCTAACTGCTAATGTCAGTATGGTTAGTCATGTTAAAGTTGTTATTACCCTGCACTACGATATACATCTACTAATTTTCCTTACAGCGTGCAGTGTAACAGCACTATGGATCTTGATAATAAACATTCCTTATGCAGAGCAGGAAGAGAGGAAGGAAGGATAAAATGCGAGAAGCAACATTGTTAGGAGGTTGTGTTATGCAGAATACTGCCCAAAAGTCATTTAAGCCAGGGGCTGGAAAATTACATGTTTGGAATCAGAGGGGGTAGGATGGGTGCTGGAAGGTTCTGGCATGTGGTGTGATAGATAATACTACAGAAAAGGCTGGGAAAATGGTAAAGAAAATGTACTGAGACACAGGATAAGAGGCAGTTTTCACTGAGATGTAAAAGAGGGAGAATGGGGGAAAGAGGATTATTCATGGAAGCTCCCTGGTGATAAAGAGGTGATTTAATGTCAGAGTTTGAAAGAAGTCTGAAAGTATTCACTGATTACAAAGGATAGGTTACAGAAATGCATGGTTTAATCTTAGAACTGAGAAAAGAACAGTCGGAAATGGACAGAGTTCATGATGACACGTAGATATTGCATACAAACTCCAGAGAATTAAGGCAGCAGAACTCAGATTTAAGGCAGGTTTTGCATTCACAGCATTGTGAGTTGGAGAACATGTCAATTAGTGGATCTGCGCCGAGCCATAGCCTGGGAACTGAGCCAGGCGAGGCACGCTTGCTAAGAACTGGCCAGCTTCCAGTATCCGAAGAGACAGATAATGTGGAAAGGGAGAGACACAGCATGGTGTCGGGAGGATAGCTCAGTGGCAACATGCTCGCCTTGCAAGGAAGATGGCACGAAGCACCACAGGTTCGATCCCCGGGTCCGTTCTTAGAAACCTCTGGGTATTAAGCGCATTATAAATAACCTATTATATCATATCAGGCGACAGAAACAGAGGATGGCCTGCACTGCAGGGAGAGAGTCTATAAAGTAGAGTATAAGTACTGTTCACAAAAACGTTTGTGTTTTTTGACCCCCTTAAGATTATGAAATCGCTTAAAGGGCTGGTAAAGCCCTCTAAAAAGGATTCAAATGTATCAATAGAAGGACATATAGAAGAAGTGCAAATATACCAGACATTAAAAATCCAAAAGTAACAGTATATCAGTTCTCCCATTTAACAATTGACCAAGCGCATATGGGTTTTTGGTGAAGTCTCAGTGAGCAAAACATTTTAGTATGTGATGAATATCAGCAGGAGTTGAGGAGATTCTTCTTGCCATAAAAGTCAGTCCAAGAGGGTAAAGGGGCAGCCTATGCACTATCTGCAGGCCCAGATGTGTCATCTAGACAATTCCTACAAATATTAAAAATGGAATTCACAAGGTTTGACGTGAAATGTGAGGTTGGGTCAGTCGAGTTCAAAAGCAAACTTTTTCATGTCCTCTATAAAGAGGTAATAGCCCAGCCCCCACAAATTCTCAAGTGAAAAAAGTATACATTGGATTCTGGACCAGGCCATGAACATATTGGACGTTGTTTCTCACAAAGTCCAAGGAGTCAAAGCATAAAGCAAAAGAGACAACAAGGTTTCCAGCAGTTTCAGAAATTAGGTCAGGGAGAAACATGGCACTGGATACAGGTCAGATAAAAAATGACAATGCAGAATCAGAAAAGTGTGGTGATACAAGGAATGGCAATCTCACACATACCAGTTTTTCATTTGACAGATTCCAGTTAAAAGGATACCCACATCGGTCCTGTTTTTATGGCAAACCACCACAGGTAGGATTTTGGTACAGTGTGGCAGAATCAGATAATACCCCAATTCAATCACGTACTGGGCCATACCAGGTGTTGGGAGCACAGAGTAGATTTAACCCTGCTACAATGATACATGGGAATGGTAATCAGGTGGAGCAAAGATATATGCATAAGTTCATTGAAAATGGGACTCAACAAAGGGACCAGTATCAAATGGATGAGACATAATGTGACCAATAGTCCCCACCCCTTTGTTCAGGACTCAGCACAAGGGGATTATGGATACAGAACAACCTCTCATTTCCCACCTCCTCTTATGGGTGTTCAGGGGAAACACTAACAGAATTCAGTCGCCAGAAGGTAACCAAAAGAGGACACTGCAATTTGAATCCAATCAGTATAGGCACAGACTACAGAGAGATGATTATAGGGATCAAGAAAAGTTACAGAACCTAGAAGCACACATGAAAAGGTTGGCCAGGCAAATTGGAAGGCTGTGCACTGGCCAAAAAAGTCAGCAACAGGTGACAAGTCAGAATGTACAGCATAAGAGTGACATTGCCCAAGGAATCAGCAACTGACTAATCAGGCAACGATCCCACACCAGTGGCCAAATGACACACCATTGGCTAAACACACAGAGCCGCACAGTTACTTAGATTTGGGGAAAAAAGTGGTGATGACATAGGAGATAAAAACTCAAACAAGAAAGGAATGTGGTTTAACTTAAAGTTACACCAATGTATTTTCTCCTTTTAGGTGTGTGAAACCAGGGAAAAGGAAAATTAAAATGCACAGGAGGGACCTAAAGAACATAGGGGTAAAAGGCAGTTTAAAATGAGACATATTGAACATGAAAATGATGAGGAGCATACGAATGAACAATTAATAGGCAGTGAGAAAATGGTTAATCACATGGCTAATGGTGCACTGAACACACCAGATATAAATGAAACAGAACTAAATGAAATGACTAGTGCGAATACAACGAGTACAAAACAACTGAAGGGGTTTCATAACCTGTTGAATCTAATCATGTTCAATTCTCCACAGAGATGAGGACTCATCAGAGGACAATTGCAGGTGAGTCCCCAGAGGTGCAATTAACAAGTAAACTACAAGTGAAAGGTGATTTCCAAACACACAATATTGGTATACTACCACATGAAAAAGATGCTTTACGAAAACACAAAGCTGTCATGCCTCAGATGGAAGCTAAGTGAAAATAATCAAAAGAATGTGGAAAAAGCAGCTAAGTAATTGGATGAGAACTCCGATGGGCCTGCTGTGCAGGGAAGCTAATCAATAGCAAAGCTTCAAATGGAATCTCTGAACAGAAAAATAAATAGGGAAGTTGGAAATGAAATGGGTAAAAAGGAGGTTAAGGTATCTTTCCACATGCCCCTTGGTTTAGATCAGTAACAATTCACATTTCCTATGTATACTCGAAGAATGTGAAGTTTAGTTTAGTTTATCATTTATATAGCACCGCCTGGCCCTAGGGCATCCAGGTGCTTGGCATGGTTACAAAGTAGCCAGCATATTACAAACATAGTAAACATAGGTAGGCATTACAGATAGCGTGGACATTATAAAAACAGTTGTTGTTAATATGCACATTGTGACGTATATACAAGGTTTTGAAATTGTACAGATTATACAGGCAGTATGTACATTTGTGTGGAAGAGGTTGGTGTTTTAGACTTCTTTGGCCAGTAACCAGATTTTGGTACTGTGTCTGAATCGGTGAAAGGATGGTTCAGATCTGAGATCGGCTGGTAGTGAGTTCCAGAGTTTAGCGGCAAGCACAGGGAAGCTTGTGCCGCCTGCTTTTTGAAGCTTGAATCTGGGGATGTTTAGGCAATGTGTTTGGGTTGATCTAGTTGGGCGAGATGCGGTGTGATGCGTGAAGTTGTCCGAGAGGTATCTAGGTGCTTGGTTGGATAAGCATTTGTGTGTGAAAGAAAGTGTTTTATATTCGATTCTCTGCGGTATAGATAGCCATTGACAGGAGCGTCTGGCGTCAGAGATGTGCTCTTGTTTGGGTATGTTTATGGCTGCTCTTAGTGCGTTATTTTGGATACCTTGAAGCTTGTTGATGTTCTTTTGGCTGGTGCCCAGGTAGAGAGCATTGCAATAGTCGACTTTAGAGAGTACAAGTGCTCTGGCTAAAGTGGTGCAATTGGAGGTTGAGAGGTAAGGTCTGCTGGCATTGATGAGCTTACATGTGTAAACTGTGGCGGATGAGATGGCTTTGGTTTGTCTTGTCAGAGTAAGGGAGGAGTCGAGGTAAATCAAAAGAGTTTTGACGCTGTTGGAGACAGAAATGTTGTTGCCGTCAATGGTGAATGTCTGGTAGAGTTTGTCGAGTTTGTTGAGTCTGGATTGGGAGCCTAGGAGAAGAAGCTTGGTCTTGTCGTCGTTGCGGCAGAGGCCATGTTTGGCCATCCATTCTTGGATAATGGAATAGATGTTGTTGAGTACTGTATTGTCGGTGGAGTAATCGCCTGTTAGTGTGATGAGTATTTGAGTGTCATCTGCGTAATTCATGTAGTTAACACCCAGATGGTCAAGTATGTCGAAGAGAGGTTTTGTAAACACATTGTATAGTGTAGGGGAAACACAGGATGCCGCATGTAATGGAGGCTGGTTCAGCAGAGGCTGTGGGAGGAAAGACCCTCATGGATCTGTTATTCAGGAAGGACTGAATCCAGGCTTTGGCCTTGTCAGAGAAATTGGCTGCTGAGGTTAGATGTTTGCAGAGAATATCATGATTTACCAAGTCAAATGCAGCCGACAAGTCGAGGAGGAGAAGAACGGCTAGTTTGCCGTTGTCTTTGAGGTTGTCCATTTGTGTCTTGAGATCGATCAAGGCTGTCTCTGTGTCGTGTTTAGGGCGGAAGCCCGATTGTCTTAGTCCTAGCAAGTTATTTTTCTCTAGGTGGTTCTGTATCTGCAAGTAGGCAGCTCTGTCTAGGATTTTTAGGAGGAAGGGCACAGTAGTAATGGGTCTGTAGACCGTGGGGAAACTGGGCTCTAGCATGGGTTTCTTGAGCAGAGGTAAAACCCAGGAGTCCTTTAGGTTGTTAGGTACTGTAGTATATGTGAAGGATGAGTTAATAAGAGATGTGATGAATGGGGCAAGATGTCTGGCTGCGTCTTACAACTGTAGCAGGGCATATGTCACCTTTGCATTTTGCGGGTTTCAGAGAGTTAATTATGTCTTCAACCTCTTTGGTAGTGATAGTGGAGAATTCAAATAGGTTGTTATCGTCCAATCGTGAGATGTGGGTTGGGGCGATGGGGTTGTCTGCGAAGGTGAGACTTTCTTTCTTTGTCTCAATTTTGGCATGTAACATAGCAATTTTGCCAAGGGTTTTTCTTGTATGTTGGTACACCAAGAGATGTCTTTGGTGCATGTGTCAGGGATGGGAGATGGGGACTCGAGGTCTCTCAGGATGTTGAAGAACTCTTTGGTGTTGGATTTGGCATTGCAGATTCTCTCATTGTACATGTTTTTTTTGTTTGGATGATTGATGACTTGTAAATATTGGAGGCTAGGGAATAGGATGTTTTGTTATTAGTGGAAGGGGATTGTTTCCATGCTGATTCAGCTTGTCTTTTGTTTTTGCAGAGAGTTTTTAGTTCAGCAGTGAACCAGGAGTTGATATGCGTGCGTGGTTTGGCTTTCCATAGTTTGAGTGATGCCACCGTATTTATGGCCTTGAGAATGGTTGTATTATAGAGGTCTACTAATTCACTGGGGTTGGTAATGGTGGATGGAAAGTTGATGATGGGTTGAAGCAGAGGGATGAGTTTCTCGACTGTGATATTTTTACTGTTTCTTGTGAGTGTGGGTGGAGCATTGGGAAGGGACACAGGTGTTTGTTTGTCTTTGTTGATGGTGAAAGTGATGAGGTGATGGATGGTCAGTCCAGGCACAAGGTGTGTTAGAGAGGATGGTGGTGTTGCAGTTGAGGTTTGCAATCCAATCAAGGATGCAGCCTTTGTTGTGTGTGGGTTGAGAGATGTGGTGTGTGAGTCCTAATTCTGATATGGTATTAGCGACTGTGCTTGCTTTGTCATTTTTCTCGTCATTGTACCCCAGGTTGAAGTCACCTAGAATAAGTAACCTTGAGTTGGGTTTGGTGTTGTTAGAGAGCAGGAGAGCTATATCGTCATTAAATGAGGATATGAGGCCCAGCGGTCTATAGATAATATGTTAGAAGTGGATAGTTTGATGGTGAGTAATTCTGCGGATGGGAGTGATTGATTTTGTATGTGTCTTATGTTGAGGGAGCTTCTTGCAATAACGGCTACACCGCCGCCTTTGGCTGTTTGTCTGTCTGCGCAGTGGATGGTGTAGTCATTTGGGATGGCTAGCGCTAAGGTGGGGCCTGAAGCTGCGTGGAGCCAGGTTTCGGTAATAGCTAAGAAGTCTAGATCATTGAGAGAGATGATGTCGGCTATGTCTAGGGCATGGGCGACTAATGATCTAGCGTTCATAAGTGCACCTTTGATTGTTTCAGTGGTGGCATGGTGTGGTTTTCTGTGGAGTGTACAGGGGGAGTAGGCATTGGAGCGGGTAATGGACTGGTCAGGAGATACTGTTGTGTTTGTGATGTAAATGGCTGGTTTGGCTTTAGTTTTACTTTTGCTTGGGCCTAAGTTAGGAGGAGTCGAGGTGGTATGTGTCCTGGATCTGAGACGTTCATGTCTCATTGTGCCTAAACTGGGATAGGAGTTCCTGATAGTATTGTTCTTTGGGGTAGGAGTGCAAGGGATAGTGGCATGCATTGCTTTTTGGATATAGCGAGAGTCTGCCGTGGGTTGAAATTCAGTGAGGGCAGGCTGGAATGGGTTAGTATTGGGTAGGAATGGGGTGGGACATGGGATGGGGTGGTGTCGGGGACATGCCGGTCTGCTAAACCCGTTAGGGTGGGAGAGGAAGTGCAATCCTGTGCAGGGTAGGTCGAGTGATACCAGGCAAAAGGGAAACATAATGAGAATAGTCCAGGTTGGCATTGCTGTTGTTAGATTTGGGTTAGCAGTCTGAGCAGAGGGCTTTGCCTTGGCAAGAAGCTAATGCAATTTTTCACGCTGTCTAAAAGCAACTTTACTGCTATGAGCTGGATTGGGTTTGCAGTGGCATATCACTGAAGCAGTTTCTTCACACAGTCTGCAAACAACTTTACTACTGTAGGCTGGAGTGGGTTTGTAAAGGCATATCACTTACACAGTTTTTTACACAATCTAAAAACAACTTTACTGCTGTAGGCTAGAGTGGGCTTGCGATGGCATGTCACTAACACAGTTTTTCACACAGTCTAGGAGCAACTTTAGTGCTGTAGGCTAGAATGTATCACTAACACAATTTTTCACACAGTCTAAAAGCAGCTTTACTGCTGTGGGCTAGAATGGGTTTGCAATGGCATATCGCTAGCACAATTTTTCACACAGTCTAAAAGCAGCTTTAGTGCTGTAGGCTCGAATGGGTTTGCAGTGGCATATCGCTAACACAATTTTTTGCACAGTCTAAAAACAACTTTAGTGCTGTAGGCTAGAATGGGTTTGCAGTGGCATATCGCTAACACAATTATTTTACACAGTCTAAAAACAACTGTAGTGTTGTAGGCTAGAATGGGTTTGCATAGGCGTAACACTAACACAATTTTTTACGCAATCTAAAAACAACTTCAGTGCTGTAGGCTAGAATGGGCTTGCACTGGCATGTCACTAACATATCAATGGCATATCGCTAACCCAATTTTGTAAAGCGGCTCAGGCGAGGAGGAGATCGTGCAAACGTAAGTACAAAGAATGAGAAAGGTAAAAAAAGCTATTGTTAGCACTAGTAGAGTGGAAATCTTACTCAGTGTTTTGCTATAGTGACAATAGGCACACAGAAGCAAGTGCCTCCTAGGTAAGAGAATACATTTTGCGGTAGTAATAGTGGGCACACAGGGGCAGATTTGCTATAGTGACAATAGGCACACAGGATCAAGTGCCTCCTGGGTACAAGAGTACACTTGGCTGTAGTAGCATTGGGCACACAGGGGCGAATGCCTAGGTTGGGGAGCACAGTTCGCGGTAGTTAGGATGGGCAAATACAAATACACATTGCTATAGTAACTTTGAGCACATGAGGCGGTTACCTGGGTCAGAGAGCACAACCGACTTAGTGGGTAGCATGTAGCACAATAGGCGCAAAACAGCAATTATCTGGACTTTTCAAGATTGATAATATGACCCTATCACAGTGGAAGAGCAATTTAATGTGTTTGCAATGGTGGATACAAGCCAAGTGCAAGGCTGCTGTAATGTCAAGGCAAATGCAGGATAGCATAAATGAAGGGAGACCACAACAAAACATGTTGAGGTTAAGATAGATTGAGGGCCTTGTGCAAAATTTCTATTATGAAGAGATACGGATGGAAGGTGTGACTGAAGTTAACATCAAACTTGGGAAACATAGGGGGTCATTACAACCTAGGAGGTAACCATGCCACTATTAGCAGCATGGTTACCCCCTTACCGCATTCCGGGTCCGGATTCCCTGAATGGGGAATTACCGGGCCATTCCAACCTTGGAAGAGCCGGTATTTCCCCATTCAGGGAACCTGGACCCGGTACTTCCCCATTCCCATTGAGCCCCTATAGGGCTCAATGAGAATGGGGACCATGCTAATAACTGGCCCATTATTAATGGGCCCATTATTAGCATGCTGGTCCTTTAGCGGATGCCACTAAGGGTGCCTGGTAAAGCCAGCCGCCCTTAGCGGGACCTGCTAAAGGACCTTGTAATGCGGCGGTAAGGGATTAATGGCACCGGCACCTTTGCCGGCACCATTAACCCCTTAACTCCAAGGTCGTAATGACCCCCATAGACTGAGACAATAAGTGGTGATTGTGCCGATTGAGGAGACACCATTCATATTAGGCACACATTGTCTGAAGTGATTGCTGCTGCTAATCGATGGGGTAAATGGCAAAAAAGCCCCTGAAACCTCAAAAAGTGGTAAGCCAGGTTAGCAGTGCAAAAGAATGCCACACCATTGCAAAGTCAGAGGGAGCAGTAAAGGGATATCTTCAAAATGGCTGTGTACCTAGTGTTACTGTCATTCTCATATGCCAGGATGAAATGCAGGGGAAGAAAGAAAAGCAGTCATTGTAGGTGCATCTAGATCCCAAGAAAAACTGGCAAACAAAAGTGGAGGAAGGCACATTACAGTTCTCAGTGATGAATATTTTAAACAATGTGGTTCTTATGTGTCAGATCAGGAAAAATATATTTCAACCATTGCAGAGATACACATGAATGAAGGTCAGAAATGGATACCAGTGCACATAAATTGGCATCTGGAAATGATTAAAGCAGTATTGGTAGTAGAACGGGAGAGGAGTTTGTTAATGAGAACGTGTTTAAACAACTGCTTGACAGAAAAGAAATACTAAAGTTTACAATAATAAATCAACAAATATTCTTATTAGATAGCCCTGATTTGGGACATAGAATTGTGGGGAGATGCATGTTAAAAATAAAAATAGGATGCAAAAGCATCCATCACAATATATGGATTGTAAGTGGAACTAAGGCCAAATTCCGTCTTTCAAATGACATCATGCACAGAATGAGTATGGTTTTAGATGTTTTGAATCAGAAAGTTTGGTCCAGACTGGGTGGGGCAGCACCGGAATTTGAGAATAGTAGGCAAGCCATTGTGCACAAATGATGGCATTTGGAGTTGAAATTAAAGTTAAAAAAGATGTTAACATGTCTGAATTCACAAGGCAGTTTATGGTATAATTGAAATACAGAAATGGGCAGAAAATGATGGAACCCGATGTATTTGTGTGTCTCAATGAAACCATGAGACAGCAGGAGCTATAATGTGAATACACACCATTGGTAGAAGTTGGGGATGGTCCAATCCGGATACTAGTGGATAACAAATGATGTCAGGAGATTTACTTGGAGGTAGGTACACCATTAGGGATGGCAATGCAAAAATCAATTCACACTGCAGATCTGAAAAACCCAGTTATTGGCAATATTCCTGAAAGCTATGTCTTTCCAAGGTGAATTACCAGAGTCTTGAGATTCCAAATCAAAACGGATCTTCATAAGTAAGTGTATCCTTATGAACCAACAAATGTGATTTGTCATCACTATGATGATTGCATTCTATTCCAGGTGTATGAAAATGAGACAGAAGAAAAACAGCAAAGTGAGGTGGAGGCTGAAATGCCAGGATACTTGAAAGTGGTGCCTATCCAAAGAGATACTGCAACACAATTAGAAGAAAGCACAGATTCCTCCTGTGGAGGACTTACCAGAAATTTCTAAAATGATAGAGGAACAAGTCGAAGTGTGGATGCATGCAAAGATGAGTTGGAGAAAGACCAGTTGCGTAAAATATTTTTAGAATTCAAGGATGTATTCGCTAGAGATTCATATGAATGTGGGGATACTGATCTGCATGTTGCTACAATTCCAGAAGCCTATGGTAGGGAACCTGTCTTTGTGTGACATTATAATCTACCTTTGGCCCGTTTAGAGTATTTGGCAGAAATAAGAGTCCATGGGAAACATTAGAACCATTCACAGTACCTCAAACACACCTATATTAGGAATATTGAAGTCCAATGGTTAGTGGTGGTTATGAGTCGACGTGAGAGAACTTAATTGGAGGGTACCAGTGCCAAGGTGGCATCTCCCATTCATGGACCAATGCCTTGCACACATTCAAGGGTCAAAGGTTTTTACCACTTCAGATCAGACAGCTGGGTATTGGTGTGTGCCTTTAGCAAAGTAGATACAACATCTGTTTGCATTTACGATCCAAGGAAAACAGTGTGCAATGGGAATAAAAAACCTTGGGCGTTATCAATAGTGGGAGTGAATTTGTAATCTTTCTGCATGAAACACTTCCGGATGCAGCCGAGAGAGGAATAGTGGTTTATGTGGAGGATGTCCTGATTAAGAATGAGGACATAAAAAGGCATTTCAGTGAAATCAGACACGTACTCAGCAAATTGCAAAGGGCTCGGGTAAAGGTATTATTGCAGAAGGCACAGTGGTGTAAAAAAAGTCTCTTGGGGCATGAAGTCACGGACCAGGGATTTCACCCACAGAAGAAAAAGGTAGGAGCCACTCAAAAATGGAAGGATACCACACATTTGAAGGGTTTCAAAAGTTTGTTAGGGAAGACAAGTTATAACAGACAATGGGCCTCATTACACGGTAGGCGGAAAACCATGGTGCTATTAGCGCCATGGTTCATGCCGGTAATTTACCGGTACCGCCTTGGAGGAAAGGGGAATTACCGCCCTATTCCAAGGTTGGGAAGGCGGTAATTCCTCCTTCCTCCATTGCCCTTCCCCTTTCCCATTTTTGCCCCATAGGGTATAATGGGAATGGGGAAGGCGCTCCCCCCGGTCCCTTTGCAGGTTCGTTTTTTAACGCCTGCAAAAAGCAGGCGTTAAATTCCCCAACCCGCAAAGGGACCTCGTAGTAAGGCGGTAAGGGTTTACCGGTACCGGTAAAATACCGGTACCGGTAAACCCTTACCGCCTACCGTGTAATGAGGTCCAATGCATTGAACACTATGCAAAAATCACACAACCATTAACTAAACTACTGACACAGGGTGTGCCCTAGAAATGAGGAGAGGAACATTGTGAGGTAATAGCCAAGTTGAAGGATTGTTTAGTAAGAGCCCCATGTTTGGCATATCCAAAGAGGATTCATGATTTCCTCCTAGATTGGGTGAAATTGGGTTCACATACGTATGCATGTCAGTGATCTTGAATCAAGAGCATGACTCAAATCACAATACCATTGCATATGCCAGCAAAGCCTTATCACAAGTGGCAACCAAATGTAATGAATGTGAACAAGAACGTTTGATGAATGTGTGGACATTACAACATTTCTGTCCCAGTATTCAATGAGAGTGGGTGATTCTTGAGATCACTCATCAACCCCTGCAATTTTTATAGAGTAAGAGGATCAGATCAGGAAATGTAGCCCAATCAAGAATTGCATCATGGACATTGGAATTACAGGGATTGCCCTGTAGAAGTGAATTGTGGACAGACTAAAAGAGGTCCAGCGGCTTAGTGGCTGGCAGAATTGCATTACTGTGCATTTGTAGGTTCTACAGATAGTAAAGAATTAGAAACAGATTTGATTTCATTTGAACAATCACCACACAAGGCGTTTGATGAAGAAAAATGTAGATCTCCCAACTGTACATATGAATGGGTGAGCATACCACGCGAGTTATGATCCTGAAAAGGAATTGGTGGCAGGAATCGGGAATGTGTGGGTCAAATGTGAAGGTATGCCCTCAGTGAGCATGAGGATATGTCCCAGGAGTAGTCAGGTAGCAGAGGTGGCTATAATTTACAAAGCAATATCCACAGCAGTAGAAAACAAATGAAAAGAAATAGTGTTGGTTACCAATTCGGAATAGTTTTGTGGAATACTTAACAGGATGGAAGCTGAGAGGGATGGTCACTTGTAACAAAATAACACACGAGCATGAAAAGCTGATTCAGGCTATTGACAATCTTGTTTCAGAGAATGAGATGAAAATTAATTAAAAATAAGACAGCACTCCAAAACATCAAGAGATGATAGATGATAACGAAGGGAATTATACGGTTGATCAGTGGCCAAAATTGGGGCGGTAATGGGAGAGCTGTTTTCCATTGAACTTTTGCTCGGTGAGATCTAAGAAGACATGGTGATACATTTCAAATCTCAAGGGAAAAGTAATCAACCAGTAATTCAGTGGGGACACGCCTGATCATGATTTGATTAAAGCAAAAAAAGAAGACCCAATCATAGGTATGTTGTACAATCATGTGTCAGATCCTGAAAATAACCCCTTAACAGAGGAGGAATGTAAGGGAAGAGAGGAATTGAGAGTGATGATAAAAAACAGTTTCATCTGCAAGACGGACTTTTGGCCCAAAGATCCATTACAGGTCCTATCCAATGGGTGGTCCCTGTGTCATTTTTGGAGTTAATGTTACATCATGCCCATGATGCAATAACAGCGGGGCATAGAGGTTCACAGAAAACATTGGAAATATTTAAGGAATATGCTTATTGGCCGCATATGTCCCATATTTATACCCAAATTGTATACCCGAGGGTGTTGGGTGTGTGCACAATTCCAGCTGCCTGCCCAACACATAGAGCACCGTTAATGAAGAGAGGTTTGACACTTCCCTGGTTAGATTTTTAAATCGGCTTCATTGTCCCTGTGCAAAGATCATCATGGGAAAACTATTAAATGTGAACAGTTACATGTTTGATGTCAAAATGGTCTGAATGTGTACCCGCTCCTGATTGCAGGGCACATACCATGGTTACCCTGTTGGTGAATCACATATTATCCAGGTTTGGATTGCCCTAGAGAATAGAATCAGACAATGGACGTCACTTTACCAGTGCAGTGATGGCCAAGATGTGGAACAGTTTAGGGGCAAAGAGAAAGCTACATATTTCGTATTGGCTATCCTCCAGTGGTGGGGTAGAAAAATGCAACAGATAAATAATTGACATACTTAAAAAGTTTGCGGTTTAAGCAGGGTCTATTGGGGATTTACAACTCCCTTTAGCACTGATGGTCATTAGAGTGACACTAGCCAAATCTACATGTCGCAGTCCACACAAGATTATCACAGGCAGGAAGTTGGTACTTCCCCAACATTTGTTGTATAGGACCAATGAGCAAGTCTTAGTAAATGCATCCACAATTCACGAGTATGTGGAGGAGTTGAAAAAGCATTTGCAACACACATTTGTATATGTGCAGCAAAACCTAGCAATAGTAGACAGGAAGGAATATGTTAGAGAGTACAAGGTAGGTGACCAGGTATACAAGTTACATTTTACAAAAGAGAAAAATAAGAATTCTGAGTTCATGGCATCCTAGCATGGCCCATTCAAAATTGTGGACAAGGTTTCACCTGTGGTGTATAGAATACTGATAAAGGAAGGGGATCTGGCTGTGAAACAGTTTGACCACATTAATCAAATAAAAACGTTTCACCTGAAACATGAGGTGCACAGGATGGAACAAACTGGTGAAACCAATAAGGACTGAGAGATGTAATGATCACATCAGAAGCAAGGATACACAGTGAACTAGGATTCATCGTAACAGGTAACTAGGCGTGTTTGATATTCTTGCAGGAGTGAATGGATCAGTAAAAAGGAAAAGGAAAATAAGATGGTTAAAGTTATTGATGCATGGTATTTAATCTGTTTTTCTCTTTCCTCTGTTTTAGAAATGGCTTACCCATTTTCCACCAAAAAAGATTTCCTGGAACTCAATTTCCATGGAGGAGGCTGAGTCCGATGTCCATGGAGGAGGTCCCAGGACGAAGTAAGATGGAGTCCCGGGATGAGAAGAGGAAGAGTACGGCAGGTGGAAAGAGTCAGTTGGATGCAAGGGGGAAATGCAGAGGACAACACAGCGGTCCACGCACCGTGGGAACAAAAAGTATCAAAAATCATGTTTTATTTAAAAATGTAATAGTTATAATGTGTCTAGTAACCTGGACATATGCCACATCAGCAAATGGTCACGTTCCGATAAAGCTGGGGTCAGCTCCAGGAATTGTGATGGAGGATTCCCCCAGACTCATATTAAGGTACAGACGACTCTTACATCAGAACATTTATATGAATGTAGATCCAGATTGGGTTAGGAAAATAATGTTTATTTTACAGAAATTAAATGTGCCCAAGTAAGACAAGGGGTTCAAATACACATCAAAGGGCCTCAAAAAGTAGTGAAAGGGTTTTTTATGCAACTAGAAAAGACATTTATGAACACATCAAATATTAAGAATAAAAGGCAACGTAGAATGGCAGGTTTCCTGATCTCAACATTGTGGTCACCATAATTGGGGCAACTGTGGGGACAACTGTGTCAAAAAACACAGTGTCAGTGAACAAATTGGGGGACAAGGGCCGAGAATTAGGCCAAGATTGGAGAATGATACAACAGAGACTGGAAAAAGTTAGAGTGGAACAGAAGGAACCAGTTCAGTATGTGAATCAAACTATTGTGACCATAAATGATCAATCAACGCTGTTAAAAATAGTATACGTGTGATGGTTAAGCAAGATTAAATATTAAAGACAATTCTGAATTTTGTGAATCCAATGGAGGTCATACTCACATAATGTGTGTGGGGGGATCAAGATAGTGTATGTCAATTGATTTAGGGCCATATTCCATTGTATTATTTTGTTTCATCTGTTATCATCTGGCGAATGACTACACAGATACTTCAAAGAGAGATTGAAACAATGCAGGAAAGGATTGCATTTGAAATGGGAAGTGTGATTCCCCTGTATATAGATGCAGAACAGATGGAGATTGGTTTTCTCTTGAGTATTCCATGTATCACCCCAATATTGATATATCAGACCAAAATAGTAAATGTAGGATTCTGGCAGAATAATAAATATGAAATGGTGGCCTTTCAGACATGGGAGACCCTTTTGTATCTCATTCCAAAGTCACATACTTTTGTAAAACACAAATGCACAGGGAAACCATTCTTGCCTGACGTGACAAATGTGCTATGTGCGTTGGAGGCAGACCAGAGAGTTGCAGAGGAAAGTGTGGTATCTATAAGTAATCCAAAATCTGAAAAATTAGAGCATGCCAAATTAATTAAGCGCAGGTGGCTGGTCAGTACATATGCAATGAATTATACAGTCACGCACCTCATCCATGGTTCATTTGTTGTCAGGTCATTGCAGCACAATGGTCCTCATTACAAGTTTGCCGGTCCGGAAACAACAGTGCCAGTAAGCTTGCCGGCACTGTTGTTTCCGGACCAGCAAACTACGAGTCTGCCTGCCGGACATAGCGGCCATGGTAGGCAGACAGTCACGGAAGCACCGACACTGTTAATAACGGTGCTGGTGCTTCCGTGGTCCCAATTCGGACTCCATGGGAATGGGGACTTACAATTCGCCAGCGCCTGACTTTCTGGAACGCCGGGGTTGTAATACACTGGTGTTTCCAGCAAGTTTGGCACTGGTAAATCATTACGGGTCTGGCGGCAACCTGCCAGCAGTAGCGGCACGGTTACCGCCAGACTCGTTATGCACCCCTATGTGTTCTTTATCACAGTGCCTACAGATACTGTGGTAATGGTTGATGGTCTAACATTGTTTCATATGGATGGTGATCTATGGGAAACTAGAATTGAAAACATTTAATTATTCCAAAGAAACACATTTCCTATGGATCCCAATATAGAATAACCCCTGAAACATAAGGAAACAAACACAATCAAGTTAAATATACAAAAGGATAATCTCACATTGAGTAATCTGCAGATAATCTCACATTGTTTGGCAGACAGAGATGTACACATGTATGGAAAATTATAGTGAATGGAGAAGGGATTGTTGATTATGGTTAGTGGCACTTACAATAAAGTTCCTTAATAATTCAGCTGGGTCAGCAATCATGGAAAGTAAGAAAATATGTCTGAACGAGGCGCATCCTGGGAGATTAGTTTTTCTGCAGAGTTTGCATGTTTAATGAGTGTCCTCTGCAGAAAAGGGGTGATATATAGCAGAGGTTATGAACTATATGAGCTATGAGCTAAAGGATATGTGCAGTATATTCTGTGTGTAGTTGTGTAGCATTGATACTAAAAGGGTAACAATGGGGTAGCATTGGGTACTAACACTTAGGGCCTCATTACACGGATGGCGGAGAACCATGGAGCTATTAGCGCCATGGTTCATGCCGGTAAAATACCGGCACCGCCTTGGCGGAAAGGGGAATTACCACCCCATTCCAAGGTTGGCGGGGCGGTAATTCCCCCTTCCACCATTGCCCTTCCCCATTCCCATTTTTGCCCCATAGGGCATAATGGGAATGGGGAAGGCGCTAATTACGGTACCGCAAATTGTGGTACCGTAATTAGCTCCCTGGGTCCCTTTGCGGGTTGGTTTTTAACACCTGCAAAAAGCAGGCGTTAAATTCCCCAACCCGCAAAGGGACCTCGTAGTAAGGCGGTAAGGATTTACCGGTACCGGAAAACCCTTACCGCCATCCGTGTAATGAGGCCCTATGTTGGTAGATAGAGAGGGCTAGAGTTGTTATGTCACAGGCTGCAAAAGTGCTGGGATAGTGGTAGGCACACTAACAGTATCAGTTTCAGAAAATAATGCAAAATTGAAAGCTGAACAGCAGTACTTCACAAAGCAGAGACTGCAGTAGAACAGCATGATGGACCTTGAGATAAACGTTAATTGTGCAGAGAAGGAAGAGAAGAAGGATAAAATGTGAAATGAAACATTATTTAGAGGTTGTGTTATGCAGAATACTGTCTAAAGATCATTTAAGTCAGGGGCTGGAAAATTACATGTGCAGAATAAGAGGAGGCAGGATGGCTGCTGGAAGGTTCTGGAACATGGTGTGAAAGATGACTGATGCCACCACGGAAGAGACTGGGAAAATGGTAAAGAAAATGGTAAAGAAAATGTATGGAGACATCGGATAAGAGGCGTTTATTTCTGAGAGGTCTGAAAGAGGGAGGAAGGAGGGGGGTTTCTGGGAGCTTCCTGGTGAGAGACAGGTGCTGCTGGCTGTCTGAAAGGAGAGGGCTGTAATGTGTAGCTGACCATCTGGGTTTCTCGGCTCGGCTGGAGAGCGGTGTAGCTGCAGAGGGAATTCTTTGAAGGCCATATTTCGAATCTGGGACAGTGTCCTTACAGAAATGGGGCAAACTGAACTTGGCTGCAAGAAGGGCCTTGCGGGTGAGATGCAAGGTGATCATTCCAAAAAGCAGAGTGCACATTGTGAGTATAAACAGGTCAAAAATCAATTAGGAGCCCCTTCTGCAGGGTATTTTAATTGGCATGGTGTCAGAGTGGACACAGAAGGTAGAACTTCTTTAATCCTTCTGGCACCAAAGGATCAACAAAGTAGCCAGAATCCAACATATTAGCTGGGGGTTCTTCATTCACGCCGAGGGGGTCAAAATCTCATAATTTTACAATCTCATAATCTCATAATCTTGCTACTAATACAACATTAGGCAATGGTAGAGGAATAACGGAGAGCTGAAACTGTATGTATAGTTCATTTCTTATATAGCCAAAAAGTGCCAGTTAGGATGTCTCGGGTTAGAAGGAAATCACTTACCTTTGAATTGCTATGCTGGCCAATGCAAAGTGTTTATTGATGCAGTGTGTTTTAGTGTATTCTCATATGTGCCCAATGTAAAATGCCTATTGATTCAGAGTGTCTTTTTCTGGCTGATGAAACTGAATATCTATATAAAGGTGCCTAACTGTGAACATGTGCATTGGTCATTATTGTGCCTATTTCCTTTTGGTTTGCACCCAAAGGTAAATGTGCATCTAAAATGAAATGCACGACACTTGCAGGGTAATTCATAGAATTTTGCAGAAAAGTGTCGCAAGCGGCTGGCGCAGAGTGTCCGCGTGCGATTGTCTGCGCCAGGCGCGTGCGCCAAAACCGATTTCCGCGCACAGCGTATTCAAGGATTTTAGGCTCCCAAACCAGCTGTGGAGCAGAGTATCGCAGCGACCCTGCAGCAGCGCCAGTAACGCCCCCAAGAACGCCCTCGCGCAAGGAAAAGCCATCAAAATCGCTAAATCATCGCAAAGGGCTGCGCTAACCCTGGACCAGTTTACAGGGCTACCAAACAAGGAACGCAAAGCGGGTAACGTTCATATCAGGGGTACGCTGGAAGTTTTACGTGCGATTAGCCAGGCTAAAAGTATCACAGGGGTACGCAGGAAGTTTTACACGCGATTAGCCAGGGTACGTGTATGACAGGGGTACGCGTGAAGTTTTACACGTGATTAGCCAGGGTACGTGTATTACAGGGGTACGCGAGAATTATCACACATGATTTGGCTGGGTACGTGTATGACAGGGGTACGCGTGAAGTTTCACACGCGATTAGCCAGGGTACGTGTATTACAGGGGTACGCGGGAATTATCACACGCGATTTGGCTGGGTACGTGTATTACAGGGGTGCGCGGGAATTATCACATGCGATTTGGCTGGGTATGTGTATTACAGGGGTGCGCGGGAATAATCACACGCGATTAGGTTGGGTGGGTCCTCACAGGTGTTCCCTGTACACCCTCCACGGCCCCTGCAGGCAGCCCACAAAACAGGGGACTACCCTGCACACCTGCTCATGTCTCCCACCCCCCAGCAGTGTGGGGCACCCTCCACCAGGCCCCCAACTCATGTCCCCTATCACCCCCACCCCCCAGCCACCATGGGCAACCCCCACCAGGCTCCCACCCATGTCTACCACCACCCCCACCCCCCAGCACTGTGGGGCAGCCTCCACCAGGCCCCCACTCATGTCTCCCACCACCCCCACCCCCCAGCCACCATGGGCAGCCCCCACCAGGCCCCCACTCATGTCTCCCACCCACCCCCCACCCCCCAGCAGTGCAGGGGCAGCCTCCACCAGGCTCTAACTCATGTCTCCTACCCACCCCCACCCCCCAGCAGTGCAGGGGCAGCCTCCAACAGGCCCCCACTCATGTCTCCCACCCACCCCACCCCCCAACCACCATGGGCAACCCCCACCAGGCCCCCACCCATGTCTCCCACCACCCCCACCCCCCAGCCACCATGGGCAGCCTCCACCAGGCCCCCACTCATGTCTCCCACCCACCCCACCCCCCAGCACTGTGGGGCACCCTCCACCAGGCCCCCACCCATGTCTCCCACCACCCCCACCCCCAGCCACCATGGGCAGCCTCCACCAGGCCCCCACTCATGTCTCCCACCCACCCCACCCCCCAGCCACCATGGGCAGCCCCCACCAGGCCCCCACACATGTCTCCCACCACCCCCACCCCTCAGCCACCATGGGCAGCCTCCACCAGGCCCCCACTCATGTCTCCCACCCACCCCACCCCCCAGCCACCATGGGCAGCCCCCACCAGGCTCCCACTCATGTCCCCTATCACCCCCACCCCCAGCAGTGCAGGGGCAGCCTCCACCAGGCCCCCACCCATGTCTCCCACCACCCCCACCCCCCAGCCACCATGGGCAGCCTCCACTAGGCCCCCACTCATGTCTCCCACCCACCCCACCCCCCAGCCACCATGTGCAGCCCCCACCAGGCTCCCACTCATGTCCCCTATCACCCCCACCCCCAGCAGTGCAGGGGCAGCCTCCACCAGGCCCCCACTCAGGTCTCCCACCCACCCCACCCCCTAGCCACCATGGGCAGCCCCCACCAGGCTCCCACTCATGTCACCGATCACCCCCACCCCCAGCAGTGCAATGGCAGCCTCCACCAGGCCCCCACTCATGTCTCCCACCCACCCCACCCCCCAGCACTGTGGGGCACCCTTCACCAGGCCCCCACCCATGTCTCTCACCCACCCCACCCCCCAGCACTGTGGGGCACCCTCCACCAGGCCCCCACAAATTTGTCACCCACCACCCCCACCCCCCAGCCACCATGGGCAGCCTCCACCAGGCCCCACTCATGTCTCCCACCCCCCAGCCACCATGGGCAGCCCCCACCAGGCCCCCACCCATGTCTCCCACCACCCCCACCCCCCAGCCACCATGGGCAGCCTCCACCAGGCCCCCACTCATGTCTCCCACCCACCCCACCCCCCAGCCACCATGGGCAGCCCCCACCAGGCCCCCACTCATGTCCCCTATCACCCCCACCCCCAGCAGTGCAGGGGCAGCCTCCACCAGGCCCCCACTCATGTATCCCACCCACCCCACCCCCCTGCCACCATGGGCAGCCCCCACCAGGCTCCCACTCATGTCCCCTATCACCCCCACCCACAGCAGTGCAGGGGCAGCCTCCACCAGGCCCCCACTCATATCTACCACCCACCCCACCCCCCAGCCACCATGGACAGCCCCCACCAGGCTCCCACTCATGTCTCCCACCACCCCCACCCCCCAGCCACCATGGGCAGCCTCCACCAGGCCCCCACTCATGTCTCCCACCCACCCCACCCCCCAGCCACCATGGGCAGCCCCCACCAGGCTCCCACTCATGTCCCCTATCACCCCCGTCCCCAGCAGTGCAGGGGCAGCCTCCACCAGGCCCCCACTCATGTCTCCCTCCCACCCCACCCCCCAGCCACCACCAGGCTCCCACTCATGTCCCCTATCACCCCACCCCCAGCAGTGCAGGGGCAGCCTCCACCAGGCCCCCACTCATGTCTCCCACCCACCCCACCCCCCAGCACTGTGGGGCACCCTCCACCAGGCCCCCACCCATGTCTCCCACCACCCCCACCCCCCAGCCACCATGGGCAGCCTCCACCAGGCCCCCACTCATGTCTCCCACCCACCCCACCCCCCAACCACCATGGGCAGCCCCCACCAGGCTCCCACTCATGTCCCCTATCACCCCCACCCCCAGCAGTGCAGGGGCAGCCTCCACCAGGCCCCCACTCATGTCTCCCACCCACCCCACCCCCCAGCCACCATGGGCAGCCCCCACCAGGCTCCCACTCATGACCGCTATCACCCCCACCCCCAGCAGTGCAGGGGCAGCCTCCACCAGGCCCCCACTCATGTCTCCCACCCACCCCACCCCCCAGCCACCATGGGCACCCTCCACCAGGCCCCCACCCATGTCTCCCACCACCCCCACCCCCCAGCCACCATGGGCAGCCTCCACCAGGCCCCCACTCATGACTCCCACCCACCCCACCCCCCAGCCACCATGGGCAGCCCCCACCAGGCTCCCACTCATGTCCCCTATCACCCCCACCCCCAGCAGTGCAGGGGCAGCCTCCACCAGGCTCCCACCCATTTCTCCCACCACCCCCACCCCCCAGCCACCATGGGCAGCCTCCACCAGGCCCCCACTCATGTCTCCCAACCACCCCACCCCCCAGCACTGTGGGGCACCCTCCACGAGGCCCCCACCCATGTCTCCCACCACCCCCACCCCCCAGCCACCATGGGCAGCCTCCACCAGGCCCTCACTCATGTCTCCCATCCACCCCAACCCCCCAGCCACCATGGGCAGCCCCCACCAGGCTCCCACTCATGTCCCCTATCAACCCCACCCCCAGCAGTGCAGGGGCAGCCTCCACCAGGCCCCCACCCATGTCTCCCACCGCCCCACCCCCCAGCCACCATGGGCAGCCTCCACCAGGCCCCCACTCATGTCTCCTACCCACCCCACCCCCCAGCCACCATGGGCAGCCCCCACCAGGCTCCCACTCATGTCCCCTATCACCCCCAACCCCAGCAGTGCAGGGGCAGCCTCCACCAGGCCCCCACTCATGTCTCCCACCCACCCCACCCCCTATCCACCATGGGCAGCCCCCACCAGGCTCCCACTCATGTCCCCTATCACCCCCACCCCCAGCAGTGAAGGGGCAGCCTCCACCAGGCCCCCACTCATGTCTCCCACCCACCCCACCCCCCAGCACTGTGGGGCACCCTCCACCAGGCCCCCACCCATGTCTCCCACCACCCCCACCCCCCAGCCACCATGGGCAGCCTCCACCAGGCCCCCACTCATGACTCCCACCCACCCCACCCCCCAGCCACCATGGGCAGCCCCCACCAGGCTCCCACTCATGTCCCCTATCACCCCCACCCCCAGCAGTGCAGGGGCAGCCTCCACCAGGCTCCCACCCATGTCTCCCACCACACCCACCCCCCAGCCACCATGGGCAGCCTCCACCAGGCCCCCACTCATGTCTCCCACCCACCGGACCCCCCAGCCACCATGGGCAGCCCCCACCAGGCTCCCACTCATGTCCCCTATCACCCCCACCCCCAGCAGTGCAGGGGCAGCCTCCACCAGGCCCCCACTCATGTCTCCCACCCACCCCACCCCCCAGCCACCATGGGCATCCCTCACCAGGCTCCCACTCATGTCCCCTATCACCCCCACCCCCAGCAGTGCAGGGGCAGCCTCCACCAGGCCCCCACTCATGTCTCCCACCCACCCCACCCCCCAGCCACCATGGGCATTCCCCACCAGGCTCCCACTCATGTCTCCCACCACCCCCACACACCAGCCACCATGGGCAGCCTCCACCAGGCCCCCACTCATGTCTCCCACCCACCCCACCCCCCAGCACTGTGGGGCACCCTCCACCAGGCCCCCACCCATGTCTCCCACCACCCCTACCCCCCAGCCACCATGGGCAGCCTCCACCAGGCCCCCACTCATGTCTCCCACCCACCACACCCCCCAGCCACCATGGGCAGCCCCCACCAGGCTCCCACTCATGTCCCCTATCACCCCCACCCCCAGCAGTGCAGGGGCAGCCTCCACCAGGCCCCCACTCATGTCTCCCACCCACCTCACCCCCCAGCCACCATGGGCAGCCCCCACCAGGCTCCCACTCATGTCCCCTATCACCTCACCCCCAGCAGTGCAGGGGCAGCCTCCACCAGGCCCCCACTCATGTCTACCACCCACCCCACCCCCCAGCCACCATGGGCAGCCCCCACCAGGCTCCCACTCATTTCCCCTATCACCCCCACCCCCAGCAGTGCAGGGGCAGCCTCCACCAGGCCCCCACCCATGTCTCCCACCACCCTCACCCCCCCGCCACCATGGGCAGCCTCCACCAGGCCCCCACTCATGTCTCCAACCCACCCCACCCCCCAGCCACCATGGGCAGCCCCCACCAGGCTCCCACTCATGTCCCCTATCAGCCCCACCCCCAGCAGTGCAGGGGCAGCCTCCACCAGGCCCCCACTCAGGTCTCCCACCCACCCCACCCCCTAGCCACCATGGGCAGCCCCCACCAGGCTCCCACTCATGTCACCGATCACCCCCACCCCCAGCAGTGGAATGGCAGCCTCCACCAGGCCCCCACTCATGTCTCCCACCCACCCCACCCCCCAGCACTGTGGGGCACCCTTCACCAGGCCCCCACCCATGTCTCCCACCACCCCCACCCCCCAGCCACCATGGGCAGCCTCCACCAGGCTCCCACTCATGTCCCCTATCACCCCCACCCCCAGCAGTGCAGAGGCAGCCTCCACCAGGCCCCCACTCATGTCTACCACCCACCCCCGCCTCCCAGCCACCATGGGCACCCCCCACCAGGCTCCCACTCATGTCTCCCACCCACCCCCAACCCCCAGCAGTGCAGGGGCAGCCTCCACCAGGCCCCCACTCATGTCTACCACCCACCCCACCCCCCAGCCACCATGGGCAGCCTCCACCAGGCCCCCACTCATGTCTCCCCCCACCCCACCCCCCAGCCACCATGGGCAGCCCCCACCAGGCTCCCACTCATGTCTCCCACCACCCCCAACCCCCAGCCACCATGGGCAGCCTCCACCAGGCCCCCACTCATGTCTCCCACCCACCCCACCCCCCAGCCACCATGGGCAGCCCCCACCAGGCTCCCGCTCATGTCCCCTATCACCCCCACCCCCAGCAGTGCAGGGGCAGCATCCACCAGGCCCCCACTCATGTCTCCCACCCACCCCACCCCCCAGCCATCATGGGCAGCCCCCACCAGGCTTCCACTCATGTCCCCTATCACCCCCAGCAGTGCAGGGGCAGCCTCCACCAGGCCCCCACTCATGTCTCCCATCCACCCCACCCCCCAGCCACCATGGGCAGCCACCACCAGGCTCCCACTCATGTCCCCTATCACCTCCACCCCCTAGCAGTGCAGGGGCAGCCTCCACCAGGCCCCCACTCATGTCTACCACCCACCCCCACCTCCCAGCCACCATGGACAGCCCCCACCAGGCTCCCACTCATGTCTCCCACCACCCCCACCACCCAGCCACCATGGGCAGCCTCCACCAGGCCCCCACTCATGTCTCCCACCCACCCCACCCCCCAGCACTGTGGGGCACCCTCCACCAGGCCCCCACCCATGTCTCCCACCACCCCCACCCCCCAGCCACCATGGGCAGCCTCCACCAGGCCCCCACTCATGTCTCCCACCCACCCCATCCCCCAGCCACCATGGGCAGCCCCCACCAGTCTCCCAACCATGTCCCCTATCACCCCCACCCCCAGCAGTGCAGGGGCAGCCTCCACCAGGCCCCTACTCATGCCTCCCACCCACCCCACCCCCCAACCACCATGGGCAGCCCCCACCAGGCTCCCACTCATGTCCCCTATCACCTCACCCCCAGCAGTGCAGGGGCAGCCTCCACCAGGCCCCCACTCATGTCTCCCACCCACCCGACCCCCCAGCCACCATGGGCAGCCCCCACCAGGCTCCCACGCATGTCCCCTATCACCCCCACCCCCAGCAGTGCAGGGGCAGCCTCCACCAGGCCCCCACCCATGTCTCCCACCACCCCCACCCCCCAGCCACCATGGGCAGCCTCCACTAGGCCCCCACTCATGTCTCCCACCCACCCCACCCCCCAGCCACCATGTGCAGCCCCCACCAGGCCCCCACTCATGTCTCCCACCCACCCCACCCCCTAGCCACCATGGGCAGCCCCCACCAGGCTCCCACTCATGTCACCGATCACCCCCACCCCCAGCATTGCAATGGCAACCTCCACCAGGCCCCCACTCATGTCTCCCACCCACCCCACCCCCCAGCACTGTGGGGCATCCTTCACCAGGCCCCCACCCATGTCTCCCACCCACCCCACCCCCCAGCACTGTGGGGCACCCTCCACCAGGCCCCCACCCATGTCTCCCACCACCCCCACCCCCCAGCCACCATGGGCAGCCTCCACCAGGCCCCCACTCATGTCTACCACCCACCCCCGCCTCCTAGCCACCATGGGCAGCCCCCACCAGGCTCCCACTCATGTCTTCACCACCCCCCAGCCACCATTGGCAGCCCCCACCAGGCCCCCACTCATGTCTCCCACCCACCCCCACCCCCCAGCAGTGCAGGGGTTGCCTCCACCAGGCCCCCACTCATGTCTCCCACCACCCCCACCCCCCAGCCACCATGGGCAGCCTCCACCAGGCCCCCACTCATGTCTCCCACCCACCCCACCCCCCAGCACTGTGGGGCACCCTCCACCAGGCCCCCACCCATGTCTATCACCACCCCCACCCCCCAGCCACCATGGGCAGCCTCCACCAGGCCCCCACTCATGTCTCCCACCCACCCCACCCCCCAGCCACCATGGGCAGCCCCCACCAGGCTCCCACTCATGTCCCCTATCACCCCCACCCCCAGCAGTGCAGGGGCAGCCTCCACCAGGCCCCCACCCATGTCTCCCACCACCCCCACCCCCCAGCCACCATGGGCAGCCTCCACCAGGCCCCCACTCATGTCTCCCACCCACCCCCAGCAGTGCAGGGGCAGCCTCCATCAGGCCCCCACTCATGTCTCCCACCCACCCCACCCCCCAGCCACCATGGGCAGCCCCCACCAGGCTCCCACTCATGTCCCCTATCACCCCCACCCTCACCCCCAGCAGTCCAGGGGCAGCCTCCACCAGGCCCCCACTCATGTCTACCACCCACCCCCACCCCCCAGCCACCATGGGCAGCCCCCACCAGGCTCCCACTCATGTCTCCCACCATCCCCACCTCCCAGCCACCATGGGCAGCCCCCACCAGTCCCCCACTCATGTCTCCCACCCACCCCCCCCCAGCAGTGCAGGGGCAGCCTCCACCAGGCCCCCACTCAAGTCTTCCACCCACCCCACCCCCCAGCCACCATGGGCAGCCCCCACCAGGCCCCCACCCATGTCTCACACCCACCCCACCCCCCAGCACTGTGGGGCACCCTCCACCAGGCCCCCACCCATGTCTCCCACCACCCCCACCCCCAGCCACCATGGGCAGCCTCCACCAGGCCCCCACTCATGTCTCCCACCCACCCCACCCCCCAGCCACCATGGGCAGCCCCCACCAGGCTCCCACTCATGTCCCCTATCACCCCCAGCCCCAGCAGTGCAGGGGCAGCCTCCAACAGGCCCCCACTCATGTCTCCCACCCACCCCACCCCCCAGCCACCATGGGCAGCCCCCACCAGGCTCCCACTCATGTCCCCTATCACCCCCACCCCCAGCAGTGCAGGGGCAGCCTCCACCAGGCCCCCACCCATGTCTCCCACCACCCCCACCCCCCAGCCACCATGGGCAGCCTCCACCAGGCCCCCACTCATGTCTCTCACCCACCCCACCCCCCAGCCACCATGGGCAGCCCCCACCAGGCTCCCACTCATGTCCCCTATCACCCCCACCCCCAGCAGTGCAGGGGCAGCCTCCAACAGGCCCCCACTCATGTCTCCCACCCACCCCACACCCCAGCCACCATGGGCAGCCCCCACCAGGCTCCCACTTATGTCCCCTATCACCCCCACCCCCAGCAGTGCAGCGGCAGCCTCCACCAGGCCCCCACTCATGTCTCCCACCCACCCCACCCCCTAGCCACCATGGGCATCCCCCACCAGGCTCCCACTCATGTCCCCTATCACCCCCACCCCCAGCAGTGCAGGGGCAGCCTCCACCAGGCCCCCACTCATGTCTACAACCCACCCCCACCCCCCAGCCACCATGGGCAACCCCCACCAGGCTCCCACTCATGTCTCCCACCACCCCCCCCCCCAGCCACCATGGGCAGCCTCCACCAGACCCCCACTCATGTCTCCCACCCACCCCACCCCCAGCACAGTGGGGCACCCTCCACCAGGCTCCCACCCATGTCTCCCATCACCCCCACCCCCCAACCACCATGGGCAGCCTCCACCAGGCCCCCACTCATGTCTACCACCCACCCCCACCCCCCAGCCACCAAGGGCAGCCCCCACCAGGCCCCCACTCATGTCCCCCTGCCCACAGGCCCTGACAGTCCTCAAGCATGGGCCTCACGGCCAGCCACCACAGCCCAAAGACACAACCAAGTATTACATGCGCCCATGATACTACTCCAATGGAAACAATGTAAATCAACACATGTGTCTCACACACACACAATGGTTGCAAGTGAACCTGAAAACCCATATCATGACATGCATGAAAACAATGAGATGAAACCACACATTGAAGAATGAAAAAATAAAATAATGTATTAAAAACAACAGTAATGGCAATCAAAATTAAACAAAATACACAAGTAAAAAAATAACAAAATTAAGCTGGCTGTCCCTTTTCAAATTAAAATCAATAAATGATAATCGAAAACAATTTCATCCAAATTTCAAGTCCATAAAAAGGAAATGAAGAGAAAAAAGAAATAGAAAACCATTGCTCCATGGAAAAAAATATTCATAGTAAAAAAAATATCCAAATGCAAATTCCAACTATGTACAAAGTATTCAGGGTCCATCATCCCAACAGAAGAAATGAAACCTACCAAAAAACCTATCTAAAATGGAACTATATACAAACGGTGGAGCAGTGTCCGTCGACTCCAAATAAAAATAAACTATAAAGGAAACCTATCACTAAATAACTATATACAATGGCGGCGTGCAAGTCCAGCGGCTCACTCAGTGGTGTCCCGGGCCAGGGCATCATCGAACTCCTCGTCTATGTCCCGGAGGCGGTCCTGTTCCATGGCCCGAGGGTCCGCAGGGACGCCGACATGTTCACCTCCCACTCCCTGCGGATTGCCTCGAGGCACTTGGTCCGCCTCAGGGCCCTCCGCATGGAGTTCTCCGCCCTGACCATCGTGAGCCGCACCTCTTCCGCCCGCCGCCGCTCCGCATCTATGGCGTGGCCCAACCGCTGCCACAGGGAAGACACTTCCCGTCCAGGGTCCTCCTGCCCTCCGGCCGATGCCTGCCCCTCCAATGTTGAAGGCCCCGAGCTATCGTGGCTCCCACCTACAGCCTCCTGCTGCTGCAGCTGCTGCTGTCCATGTGCCCTGTCCGATGGTGCCTGCACATCCTCCTCCAGCTGGGGTGCAGTCGTTGATGTGGCCACCCCTGCTGGACGTCCGACTCCCGACTGTGGCAGGGATCTGTTGTCCACCAGCCTGGCCGCACGGTCGGAGGCAGCTCCACAGGGCACCCAGGTGACACATGGGTGGGAAGATGGCATGGAGGACGACTGGGGCATAGGGGGTTCCATGGAGGAGGGGGTCGGAACAAGGTCCAGGAAACGGAGGAATCCAGCCCTGGTGAGCTGTCCCAGTGGGTCTACGCGGTCAACGAGCCATGCGAGAAGATGTGCAGACTCATCATGAAAAGGCTGCAGGTCAGCTCGCATGGCCCATTGACACAACGCCACCCCACCCTGGACAGGCTCAACCTGGTGCAGGATAGCCACATCCGCAGGGAGAGGATGGCCAGGTGTTGTAAGCCAATCCCCTCCCTGAGAACGGGTCTGGAGGTAGGCATCCCCGCTGGTGCAAGATGATGCAGTGACAGGAGCAGGGACAGGATTGCACACAGGCACCTCCGCGGCGGCCTGTGCTGCCTCCTGTCCCTGATCCTGCACTGCACCACTAGCACCAGTGGAATCCCCACCTCCAGACCCCACCTCTGTCGCTTGCACGGCCTCCTCCTCCTCCAAACCCCCCACCAACCTGGATGACTCCGTGCCATCTTCCTCCGTTGGGCCCTGTGGGGTCCCAGCTGCCCCTTCTGCTGCCGAGGAGTCCAACTCCAACCTCTGCCTCTTGGACCTCCCCTCGGCAGCTGCGGCCTGGGACACGGCACCGGACTCCTCACTCCCCGACGAGATCAGAACCTGGGAGGGGATCCGGGCCTTGCGTCTCCGGCTGGTGGTGCGACCCCTGCCGCTGTGCTCCACAGCACCTTCTCCGCCCTCTTCATCAGATGACGCTGCAGACAGGGAGAAAGAAAACACAGGCATCAGGGCACTGTACAATGGACTCATACACACATGACAGTTATACATGAGTGGCATTGGTAAACCTCAGACATGGCATCACAATCCCCAACACACATGTCATTTCAACTTGCACACATGAGCCATACCACAGCCATATTGCAACAGCCAGCACCATCCATTCACATACAACAGCATGAGCAGCCAATGGTCATCCACACATCACATGCAACATAGGGAGTACACTACACATGCACACACACACCACCAAACTTGCATGCATGTGTACACCTCTGCCAACTGTCGCAGTGTTCCGATCGACATCCATGTCACACCTGACAATCATTCCTCCACATCCTGTGCCATGCAAGCCCACACACACAAGCACCATCCATGTGTCACACATGAGACCCCTCGCATGTGTCACCCTCACGGCCCTGTACACCCCCCCTACTTGCCCACATAAAAATACATGTTCAACCTGCACACTCCTGGCACACCACACGCACAGCTTACAATCAGTTTGCATGTACACTTACCGCTCGACTCCAGACGGGTCTGCCCCTCAAGGACCTGGACGTGGAGCGCTGGGGATATGCGTTCCAGGACCCTCATCTGATCTTCCGACAAGTGGCCCCGGCGCCCCTTAGCATCCGCTGCCTTCAGGAGGCGCCGGGCCTTGTTGAGGGTCCTGGACCTGAAGTCCTCCCAGAGCTTCCTGACACGTTCGTAGTCGCGGACTGCCACCTCCTCCGCGTTGAGGGCAGTCACGATGTCCATCCAGATCCGAGTCCGTCCTTCCTTGTCGGCACGCAACCTTCCGAAGAGGGCATCATACTGCCCCAGGACATGCTCCACCAGGACACCAACTTCGGTGGCAGTGAAGCTGGTGCCCCTCTGCCTCCTTGGCCGGGGGTTGCCACTGGTGCCAGATGTTGCAGTGCCCGACATGGCAACCCCAGAGGCAGGAGTGGGTGGGCAACTGGGTCCTGGGGCTGGGCTGTGGGGCGATGGAAAAGCAGTCGGGAGTCTTCGGTTCCAGCAGGGGGGGTCACAGCAACAGCACCCCTGGCTGATGTGCAGGCAGCAAATGGCAGGGCACGTGGGCAGCAGGCAGTCAGGCAGCAGCAGATGGCAAGTGGGAGCGTGCTCAGGGCTCTGGGGGTCAGTAATTCGGCCTTCTGATGGGGGTGATAGGGGACATGAGTGGGGGCCTGGTGGAGGGTGCCCCTGCACTGCTGGGGGGTGGGGGTGATAGGGGACATGAGTGGGGGCCTGGTGGTGCGGCCCCTGCACTGCGGGGGGTGGGGGTGGTGGGAGACATGAGTGGGGGCCTGGTGGTGCTGCCCCTGCACTGCTGGGGGGTGGGGGTGGTGGGAGACATGAGTGTGGGCCTGGTGGAGGGTGCCCCTGCACTGCTGGGGGTGGGGGTGGTGGTAGACATGGGTGGGAGCCTGGCGGGGGCTGCCCATGGTAGCTGGGGGTGGCGGTGGTGGGAGACATGAGTGGGGGCCTGGTGGAGGCTGCCCCTGCACGGCTGGGGTCGGGGGTGATAGGGGTCATGAGTGGGGGCCTGGTGGAGGCTGCCCCTGCACTGCTGGGGGGTGGGGGTGATAGGGGACATGAGTGGGGGCCTGGTGGTGCTGCCCCTGCACTGCGGGGGGGTGGGGGTGGTGGGAGACATGAGTGGGGGCCTGGTGGAGGCTGCCCCTGCACTGCTGGGGGTGGTGGTGATAGGGGACATGAGTGGAGGCCTGGTGGAGGGTGCCCCTGCACTGCTGGGGGGTGAGGGTGATAGGGGACATGAGTAGGGGCCTGGTGGTGCTGCCCCTGCACTGCGAGGGGTGGGGGTGGTGGGAGACATGAGTGGGGGCCTGGTGGTGCTGCCCCTGCACTGCTGGGGGATGGGGGTGGTGGGAGACATGAGTGTGGGCCTGGTGGAGGGTGCCCTTGCACTGCTGGGGGGTGGGGGTGGTGGGGGACATGGGTGGGAGCCTGGTGGGTGCTGCCCATGGTGGCTGGGGGGTGGGGTGGGTGGGAGACATGAGTGGGGGCCTGGTGGAGGCTGCCCCTGCACTGCTGGAGGTGGGGGTGATAGGGGACATGAGTGGGGGCCTGGTGGAGGCTGCCCCTGCACTGCTGGGGGTGGGGGTGATAGGGGACATGAGTGGGGGCCTGGTGGAGGGTGCCCCTGCACTGCTGGGGGGTGGGGGAGGTGGTAGACATGGGTGGGAGCCTGGTGGGGGCTGCCCATGGTGGCTGGGAGGTGGGGGTGGTGGGAGACATGAGTGGGGGCCTGGTGGAGGCTGCCCCTGCACTGCTGGGGATGGGGGTGATAGGGGACATGAGTGGGGGCCTGGTGGAGGCTGCCCCTGCACTGCTGGGGGGTGGGGGTGATAGGGGACATGAGTGGGGGCCTGGTGGTGCTGCCCCTGCACTGCGGGGGGGTGGGGGTGGTGGTAGACATGGGTGGGAGCCTGGTGGGGGCTGCCCATGGTGGCTGGGGGGTGGGGGTGTGAGAGACATGAGTGGGGGCCTGGTGGAGGCTGCCCCTGCACTGCTGGGGGTGGGGGTGATAGGGGACATGAGTGGGGGCCTGGTGGAGGGTGCCCCTGCACTGCTGGGGGGTGGGGGTGATAGGGGACATGAGTGGGGGCCTGGTGGTGCTGCCCCTGCACTGCGGGGGGTGGGGGTGGTGGGAGACATGAGTGTGGGCCTGGTGGAGGGTGCCCCTGCACTGCTGGGGGGTGGGGGTGGTGGTAGACATGGGTGGGAGCCTGGTGGGTGCTGCCCATGGTGGCTGGGGGGTGGGGTGGGTGGGAGACATGAGTGGGGGCCTGGTGGAGGCTGCCCCTGCACTGCTGGGGGTGGGGGTGATAGGGACATGAGTGGGGTCTGGTGGAGGGTGCCCCTGCACTGCTGGGGGGTGGGGGTGGTGGTAGACATGGGTGGGAGCCTGGTGGGGGCTGCCCATGGTGGCTGGGGGGTGGGGTGGGTGGTAGACATGAGTGGGGGCCTGGTGGAGGGTGCCCCTGCACTGCTGGGGGGTGGGGGTGGTGGTAGACATGGGTGGGAGCCTGGTGGGGGCTGCCCATGGTGGCTGGGGGGTGTGGTGGGTGGGAGACATGAGTGGGGGCCTGGTGGAGGCTGCCCCTGCACTGCTGGGGGGTGGGGTGGTGGTAGACATGGGTGGGAGCCTGGTGAGGGCTGCCCATGGTGGCTGGGGGGTGGGGTGGGTGGGAGACATGAGTGGGGGCCTGGTGGAGGGTGCCCCACAGTGCTGGGGGGTGGGGGTGCTGGGTGACATGAGCAGGTGTGCAGGGTAGTCCCCTGTGGTGTCGGCTGCCTGCAGGGGCCGTGGAGGGTGTACAGGGAATACCTGGGAGCACCCAGCCAAATCGCGTGTAGAATTTCCCGCATACCCCTGAAATACACGTACCCAGCCAAATCGTGTGTGAAAATTCCCGCGCACGTACCCTGTCAAATCGCGTGTGGAACTTCCCACGCACCCCTGAAATCCACGTACCCTGCCAGATCGCGTGTGAAACTTCCCGCGCACTCCTGAGATCCACATACCCAGCCAAATCGCGTGTGGAAATTCCCACGCACGTACCCGGCCAAATCGCGTGTGGAACTTCCCGCGCACCCCTGAAATCCACGTACCCTGCCAAATCGCGTGTGAAACTTCCCGCACACCCCTGAGATCCATGTACCCAGCCAAATCGCGTGTGGAAATTCCCGTGCACGTACCCGGCCAAATCGCGTGTGGAACTTCCCGCGCACCCCTGAAAACCACGTACCCTGCCAAATCGCGTGTGAACCTTCCCGCGCACCCCGCAATACACGCACACGTTATTTTTCAGTCAGCGGGTGTCCGTGTTTGTGGGTACCCCTTTGCAAGTCATTTGTCCTGGAGGGCCACAGTATAGGACATTCATCATAGCTGTATATAGGTGCTATTTGTTGGCGCACCTTTTGGCGCACATTTATTACAGGCACAGAGACGCTACCGCCTGCTTTCTTGTGGCGGTCGTGTTTGTGCCTGTGCGCTGGTTTGACCGTGCACTTTTTTGCCCTATTCGATTCCATGAATACGTGTTGTAGGCGAGCGTGTGGGCGTTCCGCGCACTTGCACCCTGTACTTCCCCCGTGACGCCCACATTTTGGCAAGTTGTTCCCCATTACGAGTGTTACGCCCCGTGTTCCGCCTACTTTTGTTGTGTGCGCCGCGCTATGTGCGATTTTCGCTGTGGCCTGTGCGATTTTCGATGTGACCTGGCGCACGCCGTTAGATGGCCTGTGCGCCAACGTGCGCTGCGCACTTTTTTAGCGCACATCCGATGGTTTTCTCGCGCACGGCCTTCCATGAATCGAATTGCACTGCTTTTCGTGCGATTTTCGCACTTGCACTGCGATTTTCGCTATTCCACTGCGAATCGCACGTTTTTGTCCACTTGCGCCACGCTAATTATTCCATGAATCGGCCTGCCTACCTAAAATCCTGTGGTATAAAACGTGTGCAGAAAGGGAATAACCCAGACTCGCTAAGTCCAACAGTCTTCAAAGAATGCCTCATTGGTCACTGCAAATGTTGAAGCACGGAAGGGCCTCTTTACTCTTTTATTCTTTACTTTCCTTCCCTGGTACTACACTTCTTCCCTACTCCCTTTTTGTACAGTGCTCTATTGCTAGCCAATTTGTTCTGTGTTATATAAATCCCATATACACACAGACTTGACCTTCTGAAACCTCCAGGAACCTTGGTTATTCCCTGGTTTGCAAGGAGGGAGCCGTGGGGCCGGGACAGACTCAGTGATTAGGCGCAGCCATGACACGAAAATAAATGAACCAATTACAGGGAAATAGGACACCCGATCTAAATAAACCACATACACAATTAAGTAGTTAAAATCATTCAGAAGTAAGCATGCATTGCCTTTGCAATATTGTTTACTCAGCATAACTGGTGGCAGTACACATCATCTCATGCCCAGGATAACATACCTCAAGCTAGACAGCTCAGCAATACAACAGGCGGCAGGTCTGTGCCTCGTAAGTCATTGATTAACATGCATGAAAAACATGTTAAGTACTGAAAATTCATACTGTTCGAAGATAATCTTCATTATTATTAAAAAAAAGCAAGGAAATACCTCTGGTGCTGATAAATGAATGCTCGTACAAGGGATCACAGATTATGATATAGGCAAAATACTGCCTCCTTGGTACAAGCAATCCCACATAATGACAAAGAAGCAGGAGAATGCCTTTATTTACACTGCTTATACAAAAGGGAGAAAGTAAACAAGCAGCCAAGGACATGACCCCTTAGCCGCCTCTCCCGTAGTAACCCACTAATTATCTTTACACTTCCCACCTTACACTGCATACATTAAAGCTAAGAAACACGCCTACCACATGCCAATGTTTACTGTTATTTACTGCACCTTTGGACACAACAATGCTTCCAATAATAGAAGCATCATTCTAAAACTACTGGTATTGGTAGAGATCAGAAAAATAATGAAAGTTGGATCCGCCAAATACCTACTCTCTCCTCTAGCTCCCACCTTCTCTCTGACTCACCTCCTGACTCAGCATCCCCTTCTCATCCTTTGCTCTCATCGTTCTCTACTCTCTCTGATTCTGACACAGCTTCTGTGCCCACCACACGACTTCCCCTCTTGACCCACTTGCTTCTTTTCTTATCTATTCTTTTGTGCCCTTTCTTATTCCTTATTTGGCCAAACTTATCTATCTCTCTCTATCAACTGCACCATTGCTCTCTTTATTTAAACATGATGTAGTTATCCCTATTCTTAAAAAACTTCCCTTGATCTTTCACTACGTCTGACCTATTTCTTTACTCCGTTTTTTCTTTCTAAACTCTTAGAAAGAGCAGTCTACTCCCAAATGTCCTTGTTTCTTAATCTCCTTTCTCTAATACTACCTCTACCTCAGTCCAGTTTCTGACCGTGCCACTTCACAGAAACGGCTCTTCTTCATGTCCCGAACTCCCACCTCTGCACTTGGCACAAAACATCTTCATCTATACCTATTCTACTCGATCTTTCTGGTGCCTTTGACACCGTTGACCATCCCACAATTCTGTTGGCCCTCACCTCCCTAGTTTATTCTGACCCCATTGTCTGCTGGTTTTGTTCCTATCTTTATGATCGCTCCTAATCTGTTTCTTGGGCTGGCCTAACTTCCTTCCCTCGTTCTCTTCTCTATGATGATCCTTAAGGTTCAGTGCTTGGCCCCATGCTTTTCTCTATTTACATATTCCCACTTCTCACTTATTGAGTCTTTCACTCTGTCATCACATTTCTATGCAGATGATACCCATACTTTCCTTTCTTTCTTCCCCGTCTCTGACTCACTCCACTCTTCTATCTCTGACTACCTCTCTGCTATAAAATGCTTGAACTCCTCAAGTTTTTTTAATGTCTTAAATCTTCTAAAACTGAAGTTCTGTACTTCTTCCCCTCGTTTCTTTCCCCTTCTCCTCCCCTGGGACTCTACTTTCCCCTTTCCTCCTTTCCTGCTTTCCTCCTTTCCTTTTCATCCTCTGCTCAAAACTATGTCTTCACTTCCCTTCTCCCCCACATTTCTTCCACGGCTCATACTCATCACTTTCACCTACATAACATTCATCGTATTTGTACTTTTCTATACTTCCATGCAACAAATCATCTAATTAAATCTACTTTTTGTACCTGTCCTAACTACTGACCTGCATTTCTAATGAGTCTTCCTTCCTTGCGTCTCACCACCCTCCGCTCTGTCTATAAAGCTGCTATTCATCTTCTAATCTATCTACCCCCATGTTCTTCTATTACCACCATCTGTCATGAGCATCTCCCTCCTTCATTTTCACTCCTGTCTTTGTTTACATTTTCTTTCAATTGCTTTCAAGTCCAATTATGGTCTAGACCCTCCTTACTTTGCTGCTCTTGTTTCAGCCTACACTCCCTCCCGTCTCTGATTACAACATCTCTATCTTATAACTTCCTTTAAGCCTCCTGTGTCCCTTCTAGTTTCTGTTCATTTTCTCTCCTTGCCCCAAACTGCAGAACTCCCTGCTCATTGACCTGCATTCTTCCTCTTCTCTTCACATATTGCGTTGTCAAAAGAAAGCTTGTCTTCTCTCTTCCTCTCTCTCATCCTAACCATTGGCCGATTTCAGTTATAGTTTTTGTAACCTTTACGACTCTTTGGCGAAAGCACTATAAAAAACTCAATAAAATAAAAAATGTACATAGACTTCCTGGTACTCCTCCTCCCCATAGCTTCCTTTCGCTTCCAGCTTTTCTTTATTTGGATGTTGGAAGACCTGTGTTGCATCTAATTGGTTTAGGGGTCTCAGGTGCTTCGATTTGGAAAAAGAGCATTGTGATTGGCCTTACATACCAAGGGATGAGAAATCTGTCATCTGGTGTCATTTTGTCAGCAGGGCCTTGTGTTGCTGCCTTGCCCATGATTACTACGAGGGGGCCCACCATCTTTGATTCTATTAACTGTTATTGAGACAGATGGAAATAAGAATGATTTGTAAATTATGATGTACCATGACTTGTCCCAATTGGGAACATGAAATTAATGTTTTTTTGAAATTATCTAAAGGCAACAACATTAATGTGTATAATGTGAGACTATCATGTGGAAAAGCTATTGACAAATTGTATTGGATTTTAAGATTCAACAAATACATTGCTGTTTTTGGTTTGGTCTTTTGCCTTTGTAAGAGGGAAGCTGCACCCCCAGACCATCAGAATGACTAACAATCAAAACCAAATTTGTAGCATTTGGGGAATCTTTGTTTTTGGAAATCCATGGATCATATTACCAAATCCACTTATTTGGAGACACTTATAACTTAATTTTGTATATTTGGTCAGGGTAACACGCTGCTGAAGCGAAAATATGGTCAGTTGTAACTATATATTTATTTTAGGATTAAAACCTGTACCAGGATTAATAATATGGAACAGAGTAAGCAGTCTACCTGGAAGAATATGCATCTAATGTGAACACACTTGACACGATCAGTGGAGACCACGCCACAATTGGCTAGTTTTAAAATGTGAACATTTGCAGTTATGATTAATGCACATTTCATGAGCTTTATATCCATTTTGAATTTGAGACCACTAGGATTAATGGCAGACTAATGATCCTGAGCTTCAAGAGGCATAATATTAATTAATGTTGCACTAATGCACTACCATCTAAAATCACATCTGATAGGAACATATAAATCTAGTGGCAATAAAAAAAAACACTAATAGAATCGAATAAACTGATGATGTTGCATACTCTGTGACCTGATATGAGTATTGGCACAGCAATGTGTTACGTTTTATGATAAATTTGATAGTGCTCGAAATGCAAATTTAGAAGAGACTAACAGTAGGAACTAATAGTATAACCAATATACTAACCAAGATGGTATTTATTACTGCATCTGTAAAGGACTGCAAACAGATGCACACATGGTTTGTTGTTATATGTTAAGTGACGACAGTGATGTCATGTGTCGAATACGCATCACATCACCGCTGCTATATTAAGTGGAAACAAAATGACGGCCACATGCAACCATCACGTGGTGCACCATGGTTGATTCCTAACCGGTCATCCATCTGCTCACATTTAAGATGGAGAAAGGATTACAACCAATTATAGGTAATATCAATGGCGAACTAATCAACCAATTCATATCTAAATGAATGGACATTTAGGTATTTTAAACCCCTCAAGCTAAAGAAATATTGTGAATTTGCAGATGCTGACTATTTGAGGAGCCATTAACCATTTTTTTGAATGCCAACATATACATAGTTTGGAATTTGCCAGGGGAACAAAGGGTAAGAACTATTCACAATACTTGAGCACATTAAGAGGGTGAAAGATCATTAATGTTCTGAAGTGAATCTTGACACTTTCACTTGCAACATTTATACCCAAATAGGGATAGCATAATGATATACTGATTAATAATACATTATTTGAGATCTGGGAACAAATAGGGTGAGTCAATTTCTTTTAATTGAACAATTATTGGACAACATGTGGCATGCTGACAAATGGAATGATCAAGCTAATAGTTTTTTAAACTATAAGCATGAATTACATTCACTGAGGTGTGGGTGTACAACTCCTCTTCAACTAACTATTGATGTATACTTAGCAAAATAACACTGCACAAGGTGGGATGATGGCAGTTTGTGATGAAAAGAAATCTTGCTGAATTATTGAAATGAGATTGTATTTTAATATAAAATTTTCAAAATTATTCTTCCAATTTACTTTTCCTTTTGGTTTCATCTCTTTTTGAAATTATTATTTATTATTTATTTATAATTATCTTTTTTGCTACATTGCAATGTCATTGTGATGGTGTTTAACACTGCACAAATCAATGTGTTGGTCACGGCCTAAATATTGGGGATCTCTCTTCTAACTATAACTAAATTATACTGTGTTAATTTGCATTTTTTGGTTTTGTGGAATTATTGCCTTGGTTCTCATTTATGGCCACCGATTGAATTAATATAAATGTAAATTTACATGGATAATAACATGTATGTATTCGTAACTTTGAATACATATGACAAGCGCATTTAAAAGCCTTGAAGACGACCAGTGGATGAAGCATGTGTCGGCTGAGTGCAATCAATAAATATTGACTTAATGTAATCAGGGAATGTCAATTTGTATTTTTACCAGTACTTTAATTTAAGATGAGTGCAACACCCTGGGAAGCAAGTGTCTTTATCTTTGATTTATGATCTGTACTCTAGTCGCATCTGGCACTAAGCAGCTGTAATTTTGGCACGCTCCTTGCATGGGATAAGCAATATGTTCCTTTTCTCAAATAGGGCTGTGTGAAAGCTGGTAGTGTGAGTCCATGAAGGTTTTCAGGAATCAAAGTTACACAGAAGTGTCTTGGATTAAACCATTTATTAAACCATTTATCCACATTGCTATGGCAAGCTTCATGTTGATCATCCATGCATGGCATTAACGTCCCAACAATATATAGACTTGAAACACTGACATAAATGATTGGAACATAGAAGACTTGTACAGATCATATAGAAATAAAAGTAAAGAAAGAAACTACTATCCTATGATGAAAATAAAAATAAGGTTGACAACCATGGAACTACATTTGTGACAATGATATATGAATTCCTTAAGAATTCATTATAAACCAATCCGAAATAACAAGAATTAAATAGGAAGTGCAACTATTTATCCAAGCAGTATCTGACATTTTAATAAATATTGGGTAAAATATAGCCCCAGAATGTCAGAGATAGAGAGGTGATACAAGGCCATACTATAAGAATTAAACTGACTACTTGTGCTACGCATTGAAAGATGCAGGCTGATTAAAAACATTGATTTACAAAGTAAGGCCTATTGAAATATGAAAAGGGGCCTCCCTTGACTTTAGTTAAATGGAAAGGCACTGAGTTGAAGGATAGTGTGCTTTAGAACTGTAATATTGCTAACTGTCCAATGGAGATAAACACAAAAACATGTGGTGCTGCAGATGCTGACGTGTAATCTGGGAAAAGGCACCTTTGACAGATTTAAAAATGCAGCAGTGCACTTGCAAAGAAAAGATACATTGAAATGCTGCGTATATGGACGATGACAAGGAGGAATGGTGCCTTACATTTAAGAAATAATGTTGAGTGACAGATTGCGTTTAATATGAATAAACAGACTTCCTTCCATCACATAAAATGGCAACCTTTAAAGGGAAAGGCTTATTTATTTGTGTAAAAGTGAACACGGGTTACTTATGTAACTACGGCCTATCTGGGTGAATAATAGCAAAAGAGAAATTATATCTGTTCAGACAGTATGTAAAGAAAGATTGTATTTTGAACAACATTTTGAGGAACTGGAAAATTGGTAGAGTGTTAGATTGCGAAATTAAGATGTGAATTGTGGAGTCTCATATTTTTCACTAGTGTGGCCCAGTAGCAAATCGCGAAAAACAATGGCTCATCCCAGGAAGGGCATGCCAATATAAGATTATTTTCCGACTCGCCATAAAATATAAAACTCAAAAATATATATGTGCCTGCATTTATCTGAAAAATTAAAGGTAGCTGCCATGTTGTGAGATTTAAATAACACTGAAAAGGTAAACCCACCTGTCATTTTGGGATGATGAATCTTTCTCCTCCCCAGCCTCCATCATTCACAACTCCCAACTCCTTGTCCTATCAGAAGGTAGTGGGCATATAGGTGGAAGTGGGAGGGAGAGAGGTAGGCAATCCATATTGTGTCAATTATTATAATATGTGAGTGTTATCAGCCCTAAAAGAGATCAGTTTTTGATCTGAGAGGGGCTGTTTCCACTCTATTTTTGTATGCAGTCTGCTTCTGGACTCTTGTGAGGAACAACTAGCAAAGAGGCAAGGAGAGCTACCAAGGCCATCAGTGTAGACCTTGCAGGAAGAAAAAAATATTTACCTGGAAAAGCATTAAACATTGAATAAGAGACAGAGACTGGGAAATCTAGAAGCTAGCTGGGCCTGTCATTTGAGTTGCCATTTCAGTTGCCAGGGAAGGAGAGGGGGCTGGGGACTATCCTTGATCGAACCCTTTGACCAGATCTGTGCTGTCCCCATAGGAGCCCTGCTCCTTGGATGCTCCATTACCAGGGCCTCCCATGTAAGTAGAAAGTGTTGGGAACTGCCTACTTTAATCCTTTACCTTTCACTGTTGGGGAGGGGGTGAAATTGAGTAGACCCATAGCACATTTTATCAATAACGCTAATTCAATTCATTTCCATATAAACATCACAGAATGAGTGATTTTTGCAGTTCAAAACCAACAAAATGTGTGCCCAGTGTGTTACAGCCGCTATAGACAATCAGGTACGTGCGTGACTATTTTGCTAAAACCCCAGACTTCTGTACAGATGGGGGGGTGTCCTTAATCTCCAAAATAAGAGAGCCCAGAACACTGCGCTTCATTTGAATGCAAGAGGTGCAAAACAAGTTCCAATTGATTCATTTCAAAAACAAATCCCAAAGCATCGCACCTCCCTTGTATGAGCGGTGCAAATTAAAATTCCCCACTTATTCCCTTTCTTGTGTGTTAAATAAACGATTTTCCCTGTGTTCATTTCCCAAACCCAGCCTTCCTATTAAAGAGCCAAACACGTTTTTTCCAGTGTGTTCATTTCCAATACTGAGAATTTCAAGTAAAAAGATACAATGTTTTTTTTCTCCATCATTGTATTCCACTCCCGGTTCCTTGCTTTCCAACCAAAAGGGTCATATATAATTGGTGCCTGGTGGGTGGGGGTCGCTGGGAGGATAGAGCATTGTGATAAATTAAGCCATCACTGGGCCTCATTACGACTCAGGCGGTAAGGGGTTTACGGCGGCGTAAACAGCGCCGACCCTTACCGCCTGATTCCGAGGTCCCTTAGCGCCATTGAGGTTTTAACACCTGCTTTTAGCAGGTGTTCAAATCCATGGCGCTAAGGGATATTGATGTTATTTACGCCACCGTAATTTACAGTGGCGTAATTAACGCCTTCCCCACTCCCATTATGCCCTATGGGGCAAAAATGGGAATGGGGAAGGGTAAATGGGGATTGGGGACTTACCGCCCCGCCGACCTCGGAATGGGGCGGTAAGTCCGCCAACCACCATGGCGTAAACATAGTTTACGCCATGGTGGTAAAGGTACGGCCAAGGTAACTTACCGCCTGGGTCGTAATGAGGCCCACTGTGTGTTATTTAAATGGTCTATATGATAAGGTATAAGGAAATCCTTTGTGTTGTGACTGCCAATATTTAAATATTACCTGTGTGTTGTAGCAACAGAAAGTTTCTTTCAAATATATGTCAGCCCGTTGTATTCAAATGATTTGAAATTGTGTCCTTGTGTAGGGCCTCGGCATTGGTGGCAGATGCTTCTTAATTGTTGTATTATTCTTTGTGGCAACATAAATAAAAATATATATTCTTATTATATACCAACCTGTTTCCTGGCTTGTTGATGGTCAAGAGGTTACTTACTGAACTGTATTATACAGGCTGGAGGCCAATTGTAATTGCATTGCAGTGAATGGAAAGTTGTGTTGCATTGTTAAGGTGCCATTCAGTTTTGTACTCTGGGTTCCAGGGCGGTGCATTGGTAAAAGAGTGTTCATTTTAATGTATTATTGTGAGTAGAAACTATGCAGGAGCAGGGTTGAGATTCTTGCCCTTGCATAGAGATGGTTGTAGAACACACTTCAAAATGAGCACTGTATTAAATTAATTTGGCCAGGAAGCACCTCCTATCCAAATTATTTATTAAAGCTGAATGGGTAGAACAAGAACATAAAAAATAGCAAGCCAGAATGATGTAGGAGGTTACGTCTGCAAATGTTGACATCTGGCAGGATAATGGTCTGTTACATCAGGCCCTGACAGACATTTACATGAAACAAACCAGCATACATTTATTTCCATATGCTGATCATGAAAGAACGACACCAGAATAGTGTGGCCTCCGTGCAAATCCAGGCTCAGCTTTTGAAACAAGCAGAAAGAGCTATAACAATTAGAAGCGAAAGCACAACAGAGCCAGAATTTAGAGTGAAAACTGGAAAATCTTATTAAATAGCTAAAAGATGAGTTAAAAACACAACACCAAGCAAATGCAGAGCATGAGACTCAATGTTCTGCACTATAAGCGGAGTATAAAGAATGTGTTGAAAATCTGATCGCAATTCGACACAAATTAAATGTTCCTGTTGGTCATAATAGAGCCTGCTTAGAGGATATTTTCACATTTCTATCCCAGGTAAAACATCTGAAGACTGAAAACAGCCAGTTAATTATAAAAGAGCTTAACTCTCAAGGTGAATTTGATCAGATGCACCAAGATCTGAACACCTTTAAACTGCAGAAAGAGCAGTTGAGGGAATAAAATAACACACTAAAACAAGAGAATAGTGCCCTGTTTCAGGAAGTGCGTCAGTTAAGGATGGATGTGGAGAAAAGCGAGTCATGTTCTCAGGAACTGACAGTAGGTTACAAAATGCACAATTAACGGAACATGTGAGGCAAGCAGAGATTGACCAAAATTGCAGAAGGGCAGGAGAATAGTCTCCTGAAAAAAGAAACGCTCTGAATATGCGCAGACAATGCAAGCCTCACAGACAGAAAAGGAAGAGATTGATTAATGGCACAAAGTAAAGTGCTAGAATCCACTAAAGCACTGATGTCAGAATTGTAAGCTCATGCCTCTGCATACCACCAAGAGATAGGGACTTAGAAAAACAAACGTGGGATGTTGGAAAGTGAATTAGCCAAATATAAACAGGCTTTGAGGCACCCTGACCAGTCAGGGTATGGAAAGGCGCCCTCGGATTACGGAGTGATGACCTCTCTACAAGGTACCTCAAGCCAACTCACCACCTCATATGTACAGAGTGCGGCTGACTTCATGCATACCACTCCTCAAAAACAGGGAAACATGAGGCAGCTAGACTCACCCATGCCTAGTCCAACTGATCCAGAAGGCAAGTCCTTATTCAACATCGATGAGGGTTCAGGGTTACCAAGTAGAAGGGAAGGTGGCCGGATCAGTGGGTTCTGGGAATTTAAAAACACTCTAGCATGTACTTCTAACCAGGAGGGCTCCTTTGATGAAATGATCTGGGAGTTGGACTGGCAGAAAATGAATTTAAAAGACAAAGGGAGCACCTGGTCTGCTTTGTAGAAAGAGAGAAATGTGAGTTTAGGCCATGAAAGAGCATCTTAAAAACCTCCACACATTCAGGGAGGTGGGGGAATTCCACACAATCCCTGGAAGGAGGGATGTGGAGGATGAATGCACTCTGGTGCGAAAAATGGGAGTACAAGTGAAATTATCCTGAAAGCCCACAGCACCACAGAAGAGAAGAATCCGACCCCGTAATTCTGGGAGGTATTCCCACTCTCATAGAGGTAGGGAGTGCCGAGCAGACAGGGAGTGGTCCAACAACAGTAGCAGCTTTGAGTCAGAGGATGAGTGGACTCAGGTGCAGCGGAAAAGGAAGTCTGCCAAACAGAAGAAAGGTCTTGTGAAAGACCTAATTCGGCATACAAAGGTCATAAAGAGCTCCATTGCTCCCTACCATAAGAATGACAAATATATGGTATTCGAGCATCTAGAGATTTATGACCAAATGATGACATCATTTGGTAATAAAAATGATAGAAATTGTGTGGAATTTGCTAAGTGGACATTCTCCCCTCAATACTCCAGCTTCTTTGCAGGGCTGGAAGACCAAGATCACCAAAAATGGTCCACCTATAAGGCAGCCATTACTAAACACTTCTCAATTCATAGGAACCCACAAGAGTCCTGCAAGCAGCATACAACCTACATTGTGGGGAAGACCAAGTGCCTAGAGAGTTGTGCAGGAGCAGAAACGAGCATTTGCACAGACATCTAGGCGGGTGAACACCAACAGGCATGAGTTCATCAACACATATTTTCATGCACTCCCAAAATACATATTGACCCAACTAGTAAGGAATTTCTATGAGCGTTGGACCCTAGATTGGGTGATTGAACAGGCCACCAGGATCTGTGACCTCGGAAAATGAGAATAACCCACAAAAAAAATCAAAAACACATGCTGCTGCAAAGGTAGCAGAGGTGAAAAATACTTCCCAGTTGGACTTGGAGATGGGGGGGCAAAAATGACTCCTCCCACCAATAAGCAGAATGAGAGGCAGCAGAGACCCTCGGATGCAACCCAATTGGGTTGTAGTTAGGCAGGATACCAGACCAATGCTCCATATGACCCTGCCACCTACATCAGTCCAAGATACAAGGATAACAGACCCATCCTGGGGTATGTCTACACTCCCCCAGCACAGAAAGGGGGGCCCGACCAGGTAAGCCATGCCCAGGAAAATTCCCTCAAAACATCCGTCCAAACTTCCCTCAGGAAGGAAGTAATATTCCACCTCCAGCCTAAACTTCTTTGCCAGATACCATTCAAAACCTAATTTGCATGATAATCCTCCTCTCTCGCCCCACTTTTAGACAATAGATTCCCGAACCCAGAAGACGGGAGACCTAGGATGGAAGGTTATCAGGGAAACCTCCAATACCAAAGCTACTCCCGGAGAAGGGACAGCTACACTTTCCGGTAGCAGCAAAAGTATGAATCAAGACCTCCCTACCAGAAAAAATGTCACAACTAGAGCAACAAGTCCAACAATTAACACAAGACCTGGGTTGCATGTTAAGGACTCAGCAGAACCCTCAACTGGAAATTGCTGGCCAGAATAACTCAACATCCAGGTCTGATGCCCCGGAGAAGCAATGGCAGGAGGAAAACTCCAACAAACACAAGAGGTTCCAGAGTAGGGGGCCTGGGTGGAAGGGAGATGCAAAGTCCTAGAGTAGGCTTCCTTTCCCACTGGAACAAAACCCCTGGAAACCTCTGAGACTGAACATGAATATTCTACCCCCGAAAATCTGGAACCTAGAGAACAGAGAAATCCTAAGCCAAAGACAACCTGCTTTGTGGAGGAAGACTGCATCATTCCTTTTCGAAGGAGAAGAATCCCTGGAGGATTCAGGGAAGAAAATCTTCTCTTTCAGGGATGGAGGGATCCGAACCAAGGAAAACTGGGAGCAAAAATACCCTGATTTTGATGGGGTAAGCATGGAAACCGACCTAGAGCAAGAAGCTCATAAACCCAAACAATGTAACCCAGGGGACCCAAAAATCACAGATGTATCCTCCCCCAAACAGGTTTGGGGAACTGTTTCTACGAAAAGGGGAATAGCAAACAATCAGGGGGAAAAGGGGACTTCCCAATCCCACCTGTTTCTGGATGCAAAATCTTTTTTTACAGATTTACGGATTCCGACACAGAAAACTGTCCAAAATCATACAGGGTTGGAGTTAAATATAAAAAAGTTAACTGTCAAGCTGGCCCATAATGCTCATGTTCTTTGCCCCCCTAAGGAGAGGGAAGGAAGATGTTATGCTCTTGTCAAAGTACAAAGTCAGTGTGCATTATCAGCACCGGTGGATGCTGGATCACAAGCTACCCCCCTGTCCAAAAGGGACTTTGATCAACCAAGCTCAGGAAGGGAGAGAGTCACCAAATTCACCTCAAACCTATTCCCAGAAAACTCCAAAACTTCGATGGGAATTACATTTCCGTCAAAGGGTTTGTGGATCTGGAGATACAAATTGGACGGCATAGGGTGAAACACCCAGTGATAGTCGTGGCTCCAGAGGGCACACCTTGTCTATTGGGGAATGACGTTCTTCGGAGGTCATCACCCCTGATTGACTGCTTAAACAAGGTCCTCTGGACTCAGATTAATCGGCCAATTAAATTAAAACAAAGCACAAATGATGTGAGTTTGAATGGCACATGCCATGTTATTGAACAACATTCAGACAAAGTGCAATTTCGTTTCCAGGACAATCAGGTCCCAGATATCACTGTCATCTCTATTGGAGAACAAACTGGTGGTGGAACGCTCCTCAATCCTTAAAACTCAACCTTCCTCTTAGTTTTAAGTGGCATTCCACAGTGGAAAGGACTCATCTGAAATGTTATAATAGTCCAAAATCAGAGGAAAACTGAAATCCCATGATGAAAAATGGTGAAAAACCAGCTCACAGTTTGACCGCCATCTAGATAAAGGATGAACAGCTGTTTTTCCCCATTCAGATAAATGAAGGTCAGGAGCCTGTTCTCATCAGATTAGGCCTGAATAAGAAAGAACCTTTGTCAGAAAAGCATTATTCAGTAAACTCCAAAAGGATCCGACCATTCCCACATTCAAATTGGATGATAAATCGGAAATAAGACTGGAACCACCAAATTCCAAATATGACCTGCCTAGCAGGTGTATGATAAACATTTCTATTGGCAAAAAAGCATACAACATAATTGTTGGGTCATGAGAGATGTCCCTTCCACCTTTTACTTAGGTAGTGACATTCTCAATCGATTCGCAATTAATTTAGACCTAATTAATAATAAAGCCTGGCCTCCACTGGTGGGTAACCCCATGGGCTTTGACAATACTGAGAGAGCATTCCGGTCATCTCAAATGCTGCCTTATGTGGTTGAAGTTGAAGTGAGTGAAGAGGTCACCATCCCAGGACAGGGCAAACAATTTACCCTTCCCCTAAAAGTTAAGCAAGGACAGAACCTCAAAAATCAGGATGCCTATATCAATTTGAATTATCATGTCCAACAACAAGGTTTGTATTTACATCTGACACCCTTAGTGGATCTAGAATACAACATCATTCAAATATTGGTGGGTAACAGCGACCCTCAAAGTATGACTTCGGTGCAGACACCTCTATTGGAATGGTGGTTGATGCCCAACATTATTCTATTGATTTAGGTAATTAAATGACTGCTACAATATTAACAACAGCAATCCTCCTGAAAACATTTTCACCAGACAACGGGGGAATTTCTTGCTGTACTCTTCCTGTTCTTATGGTGTGAAAGAGTTGACCTGTGACATCAAAAAGGATGAGGGGGTATTCTGAGTTAGCAGTGACTATCTCCCATCCTTAAAAACACATGTTCAGGCCCAGCACCATAACAAGAAATCTCTCCACCCAACTGGAGTATACTTCTGAAATTGACAAGCCAAAGGTCTTTCCAGGCTTTAAGCAGATGGTCGAAGAACAAATCAATCACGCAGAGACCTGTGAGACTGAGGAGCAAGAACAGAAGCTGAGACTGGTGTTATATTAAGTGGAAACAAAATGACGGCCACATGCAACCATCACGTGGTGCACCATGGTTGATTCCTAACCGGTCATCCATCTGCTCACATTTAAGATGGAGAAAGGATTACAACCAATTATAGGTAATATCAATGGCGAACTAATCAACCAATTCATATCTAAATGAATGGATATTTAGGTATTTTAAACCCAAACCTCTCAAGCTAAAGAAATATTGTGAATTATTGTGAATTTGCAGATGCTGACTATTTGAGTAGCCATTAACCATTTTTTTGAATGCCAACATATACATAGTTTGGAATTTGCCAGGGGAACAAAGGGTAAGAACTATTCACAATACTTGAGCACATTAAGAGGGTGAAAGATCATTAATGTTCTGAAGTGAATCTTGACACTTTCACTTGCATCATTTATACCCAAATAGGGATAGCATAATGATATACTGATTAATAATACATTATTTGAGATCTGGGAACAAATAGGGTGAGTCAATTTCTTTTAATTGAACAATTATTGGACAACATGTGGCATGCTGACAAATGGAATGATCAAGCTAATAGTTTTTTAAACTATAAGCATGAATTACATTCACTGAGGTGTGGGTGTACAACTCCTCTTCAACTAACTATTGATGTATACTTAGCAAAATAACACTGCACAAGGTGGGATGATGGCAGTTTGTGATGAAAAGAAATCTTGCTGAATTATTGAAATGAGATTGTATTTTAATATAAAATTTTCAAAATTATTCTTCCAATTTACTTTTCCTTTTGGTTTCATCTCTTTTTGAAATTATTATTTATTATTTATTTATAATTATCTTTTTTGCTACATTGCAATGTCATTGTGATGGTGTTTAACACTGCACAAATCAATGTGTTGGTCACGGCCTAAATATTGGGGATCTCTCTTCTAACTATAACTAAATTATACTGTGTTAATTTGCATTTTTTGGTTTTGTGGAATTATTGCCTTGGTTCTCATTTATGGCCACCGATTGAATTAATATAAATGTAAATTTACATGGATAATAACATGTATGTATTCGTAACTTTGAATACATATGACAAGCGCATTTAAAAGCCTTGAAGACGACCAGTGGATGAAGCATGTGTCGGCTGAGTGCAATCAATAAATATTGACTTAATGTAATCAGGGAATGTCAATTTGTATTTTTACCAGTACTTTAATTTAAGATGAGTGCAACACCCTGGGAAGCAAGTGTCTTTATCTTTGATTTATGATCTGTACTCTAGTCGCATCTGGCACTAAGCAGCTGTAATTTTGCCACGCTCCTTGCATGGGATAAGCAATATGTTACTTTTCTCAAATAGGGCTGTGTGAAAGCTGGTAGTGTGAGTCCATGAAGGTTTTCATGAATCAAAGTTACACAGAAGTGTCTTGGATTAAACCATTTATCCACATTGCTATGGCAAGCTTCATGTTGATCATCCATGCATGGCATTAACGTCCCAACAATATATAGACTTGAAACACTGACATAAATGATTGGAACATAGAAGACTTGTACAGATCATATAGAAATAAAAGTAAAGAAAGAAACTACTATCCTATGATGAAAATAAAAATAAGGTTGACAACCATGGAACTACATTTGTGACAATGATATATGAATTCCTTAAGAATTCATTATAAACCAATCCGAAATAACAAGAATTAAATAGGAAGTGCAACTATTTATCCAAGCAGTATCTGACATTTTAATAAATATTGGGTAAAATATAGCCCCAGAATGTCAGAGATAGAGAGGTGATACAAGGCCATACTATAAGAATTAAACTGACTACTTGTGCTACGCATTGAAAGATGCAGGCTGATTAAAAACATTGATTTACAAAGTAAGGCCTATTGAAATATGAAAAGGGGCCTCCCTTGACTTTAGTTAAATGGAAAGGCACTGAGTTGAAGGATAGTGTGCTTTAGAACTGTAATATTGCTAACTGTCCAATGGAGATAAACACAAAAACATGTGGTGCTGCAGATGCTGACGTGTAATCTGGGAAAAGGCACCTTTGACAGATTTAAAAATGCAGCAGTGCACTTGCAAAGAAAAGATACATTGAAATGCTGCGTATATGGACGATGACAAGGAGGAATGGTGCCTTACATTTAAGAAATAATGTTGAGTGACAGATTGCGTTTAATATGAATAAACAGACTTCCTTCCATCACATAAAATGGCAACCTTTAAAGGGAAAGGCTTATTTATTTGTGTAAAAGTGAACACGGGTTACTTATGTAACTACGGCCTATCTGGGTGAATAATAGCAAAAGAGAAATTATATCTGTTCAGACAGTATGTAAAGAAAGATTGTATTTTGAACAACATTTTGAGGAACTGGAAAATTGGTAGAGTGTTAGATTGCGAAATTAAGATGTGAATTGTGGAGTCTCATATTTTTCACTAGTGTGGCCCAGTAGCAAATCGCGAAAAACAATGGCTCATCCCAGGAAGGGCATGCCAATATAAGATTATTTTCCGACTCGCCATAAAATATAAAACTCAAAAATATATATGTGCCTGCATTTATCTGAAAAATTAAAGGTAGCTGCCATGTTGTGAGATTTAAATAACACTGAAAAGGTAAACCCACCTGTCATTTTGGGATGATGAATCTTTCTCCTCCCCAGCCTCCATCATTCACAACTCCCAACTCCTTGTCCTATCAGAAGGTAGTGGGCATATAGGTGGAAGTGGGAGGGAGAGAGGTAGGCAATCCATATTGTGTCAATTATTATAATATGTGAGTGTTATCAGCCCTAAAAGAGATCAGTTTTTGATCTGAGAGGGGCTGTTTCCACTCTATTTTTGTATGCAGTCTGCTTCTGGACTCTTGTGAGGAACAACTAGCAAAGAGGCAAGGAGAGCTACCAAGGCCATCAGTGTAGACCTTGCAGGAAGAAAAAAATATTTACCTGGAAAAGCATTAAACATTGAATAAGAGACAGAGACTGGGAAATCTAGAAGCTAGCTGGGCCTGTCATTTGAGTTGCCATTTCAGTTGCCAGGGAAGGAGAGGGGGCTGGGGACTATCCTTGATCGAACCCTTTGACCAGATCTGTGCTGTCCCCATAGGAGCCCTGCTCCTTGGATGCTCCATTACCAGGGCCTCCCATGTAAGTAGAAAGTGTTGGGAACTGCCTACTTTAATCCTTTACCTTTCACTGTTGGGGAGGGGGTGAAATTGAGTAGACCCATAGCACATTTTATCAATAACGCTAATTCAATTCATTTCCATATAAACATCACAGAATGAGTGATTTTTGCAGTTCAAAACCAACAAAATGTGTGCCCAGTGTGTTACAGCCGCTATAGACAATCAGGTACGTGCGTGACTATTTTGCTAAAACCCCAGACTTCTGTACAGATGGGGGGGTGTCCTTAATCTCCAAAATAAGAGAGCCCAGAACACTGCGCTTCATTTGAATGCAAGAGGTGCAAAACAAGTTCCAATTGATTCATTTCAAAAACAAATCCCAAAGCATCGCACCTCCCTTGTATGAGCGGTGCAAATTAAAATTCCCCACTTATTCCCTTTCTTGTGTGTTAAATAAACGATTTTCCCTGTGTTCATTTCCCAAACCCAGCCTTCCTATTAAAGAGCCAAACACGTTTTTTCCAGTGTGTTCATTTCCAATACTGAGAATTTCAAGTAAAAAGATACAATGTTTTTTTTCTCCATCATTGTATTCCACTCCCGGTTCCTTGCTTTCCAACCAAAAGGGTCATATATAATTGGTGCCTGGTGGGTGGGGGTCGCTGGGAGGATAGAGCATTGTGATAAATTAAGCCATCACTGGGCCTCATTACGACTCAGGCGGTAAGGGGTTTACGGCGGCGTAAACAGCGCCGACCCTTACCGCCTGATTCCGAGGTCCCTTAGCGCCATTGAGGTTTTAACACCTGCTTTTAGCAGGTGTTCAAATCCATGGCGCTAAGGGATATTGATGTTATTTACGCCACCGTAATTTACAGTGGCGTAATTAACGCCTTCCCCACTCCCATTATGCCCTATGGGGCAAAAATGGGAATGGGGAAGGGTAAATGGGGATTGGGGACTTACCGCCCCGCCGACCTCGGAATGGGGCGGTAAGTCCGCCAACCACCATGGCGTAAACATAGTTTACGCCATGGTGGTAAAGGTACGGCCAAGGTAACTTACCGCCTGGGTCGTAATGAGGCCCACTGTGTGTTATTTAAATGGTCTATATGATAAGGTATAAGGAAATCCTTTGTGTTGTGACTGCCAATATTTAAATATTACCTGTGTGTTGTAGCAACAGAAAGTTTCTTTCAAATATATGTCAGCCCGTTGTATTCAAATGATTTGAAATTGTGTCCTTGTGTAGGGCCTCGGCATTGGTGGCAGATGCTTCTTAATTGTTGTATTATTCTTTGTGGCAACATAAATAAAAATATATATTCTTATTATATACCAACCTGTTTCCTGGCTTGTTGATGGTCAAGAGGTTACTTACTGAACTGTATTATACAGGCTGGAGGCCAATTGTAATTGCATTGCAGTGAATGGAAAGTTGTGTTGCATTGTTAAGGTGCCATTCAGTTTTGTACTCTGGGTTCCAGGGCGGTGCATTGGTAAAAGAGTGTTCATTTTAATGTATTATTGTGAGTAGAAACTATGCAGGAGCAGGGTTGAGATTCTTGCCCTTGCATAGAGATGGTTGTAGAACACACTTCAAAATGAGCACTGTATTAAATTAATTTGGCCAGGAAGCACCTCCTATCCAAATTATTTATTAAAGCTGAATGGGTAGAACAAGAACATAAAAAATAGCAAGCCAGAATGATGTAGGAGGTTACGTCTGCAAATGTTGACATCTGGCAGGATAATGGTCTGTTACATCAGGCCCTGACAGACATTTACATGAAACAAACCAGCATACATTTATTTCCATATGCTGATCATGAAAGAACGACACCAGAATAGTGTGGCCTCCGTGCAAATCCAGGCTCAGCTTTTGAAACAAGCAGAAAGAGCTATAACAATTAGAAGCGAAAGCACAACAGAGCCAGAATTTAGAGTGAAAACTGGAAAATCTTATTAAATAGCTAAAAGATGAGTTAAAAACACAACACCAAGCAAATGCAGAGCATGAGACTCAATGTTCTGCACTATAAGCGGAGTATAAAGAATGTGTTGAAAATCTGATCGCAATTCGACACAAATTAAATGTTCCTGTTGGTCATAATAGAGCCTGCTTAGAGGATATTTTCACATTTCTATCCCAGGTAAAACATCTGAAGACTGAAAACAGCCAGTTAATTATAAAAGAGCTTAACTCTCAAGGTGAATTTGATCAGATGCACCAAGATCTGAACACCTTTAAACTGCAGAAAGAGCAGTTGAGGGAATAAAATAACACACTAAAACAAGAGAATAGTGCCCTGTTTCAGGAAGTGCGTCAGTTAAGGATGGATGTGGAGAAAAGCGAGTCATGTTCTCAGGAACTGACAGTAGGTTACAAAATGCACAATTAACGGAACATGTGAGGCAAGCAGAGATTGACCAAAATTGCAGAAGGGCAGGAGAATAGTCTCCTGAAAAAAGAAACGCTCTGAATATGCGCAGACAATGCAAGCCTCACAGACAGAAAAGGAAGAGATTGATTAATGGCACAAAGTAAAGTGCTAGAATCCACTAAAGCACTGATGTCAGAATTGTAAGCTCATGCCTCTGCATACCACCAAGAGATAGGGACTTAGAAAAACAAACGTGGGATGTTGGAAAGTGAATTAGCCAAATATAAACAGGCTTTGAGGCACCCTGACCAGTCAGGGTATGGAAAGGCGCCCTCGGATTACGGAGTGATGACCTCTCTACAAGGTACCTCAAGCCAACTCACCACCTCATATGTACAGAGTGCGGCTGACTTCATGCATACCACTCCTCAAAAACAGGGAAACATGAGGCAGCTAGACTCACCCATACCTAGTCCAACTGATCCAGAAGGCAAGTCCTTATTCAACATCGATGAGGGTTCAGGGTTACCAAGTAGAAGGGAAGGTGGCCGGATCAGTGGGTTCTGGGAATTTAAAAACACTCTAGCATGTACTTCTAACCAGGAGGGCTCCTTTGATGAAATGATCTGGGAGTTGGACTGGCAGAAAATGAATTTAAAAGACAAAGGGAGCACCTGGTCTGCTTTGTAGAAAGAGAGAAATGTGAGTTTAGGCCATGAAAGAGCATCTTAAAAACCTCCACACATTCAGGGAGGTGGGGGAATTCCACACAATCCCTGGAAGGAGGGATGTGGAGGATGAATGCACTCTGGTGCGAAAAATGGGAGTACAAGTGAAATTATCCTGAAAGCCCACAGCACCACAGAAGAGAAGAATCCGACCCCGTAATTCTGGGAGGTATTCCCACTCTCATAGAGGTAGGGAGTGCCGAGCAGACAGGGAGTGGTCCAACAACAGTAGCAGCTTTGAGTCAGAGGATGAGTGGACTCAGGTGCAGCGGAAAAGGAAGTCTGCCAAACAGAAGAAAGGTCTTGTGAAAGACCTAATTCGGCATACAAAGGTCATAAAGAGCTCCATTGCTCCCTACCATAAGAATGACAAATATATGGTATTCGAGCATCTAGAGATTTATGACCAAATGATGACATCATTTGGTAATAAAAATGATAGAAATTGTGTGGAATTTGCTAAGTGGACATTCTCCCCTCAATACTCCAGCTTCTTTGCAGGGCTGGAAGACCAAGATCACCAAAAATGGTCCACCTATAAGGCAGCCATTACTAAACACTTCTCAATTCATAGGAACCCACAAGAGTCCTGCAAGCAGCATACAACCTACATTGTGGGGAAGACCAAGTGCCTAGAGAGTTGTGCAGGAGCAGAAACGAGCATTTGCACAGACATCTAGGCGGGTGAACACCAACAGGCATGAGTTCATCAACACATATTTTCATGCACTCCCAAAATACATATTGACCCAACTAGTAAGGAATTTCTATGAGCGTTGGACCCTAGATTGGGTGATTGAACAGGCCACCAGGATCTGTGACCTCGGAAAATGAGAATAACCCACAAAAAAAATCAAAAACACATGCTGCTGCAAAGGTAGCAGAGGTGAAAAATACTTCCCAGTTGGACTTGGAGATGGGGGGGCAAAAATGACTCCTCCCACCAATAAGCAGAATGAGAGGCAGCAGAGACCCTCGGATGCAACCCAATTGGGTTGTAGTTAGGCAGGATACCAGACCAATGCTCCATATGACCCTGCCACCTACATCAGTCCAAGATACAAGGATAACAGACCCATCCTGGGGTATGTCTACACTCCCCCAGCACAGAAAGGGGGGCCCGACCAGGTAAGCCATGCCCAGGAAAATTCCCTCAAAACATCCGTCCAAACTTCCCTCAGGAAGGAAGTAATATTCCACCTCCAGCCTAAACTTCTTTGCCAGATACCATTCAAAACCTAATTTGCATGATAATCCTCCTCTCTCGCCCCACTTTTAGACAATAGATTCCCGAACCCAGAAGACGGGAGACCTAGGATGGAAGGTTATCAGGGAAACCTCCAATACCAAAGCTACTCCCGGAGAAGGGACAGCTACACTTTCCGGTAGCAGCAAAAGTATGAATCAAGACCTCCCTACCAGAAAAAATGTCACAACTAGAGCAACAAGTCCAACAATTAACACAAGGCCTGGGTTGCATGTTAAGGACTCAGCAGAACCCTCAACTGGAAATTGCTGGCCAGAATAACTCAACATCCAGGTCTGATGCCCCGGAGAAGCAATGGCAGGAGGAAAACTCCAACAAACACAAGAGGTTCCAGAGTAGGGGGCCTGGGTGGAAGGGAGATGCAAAGTCCTAGAGTAGGCTTCCTTTCCCACTGGAACAAAACCCCTGGAAACCTCTGAGACTGAACATGAATATTCTACCCCCGAAAATCTGGAACCTAGAGAACAGAGAAATCCTAAGCCAAAGACAACCTGCTTTGTGGAGGAAGACTGCATCATTCCTTTTCGAAGGAGAAGAATCCCTGGAGGATTCAGGGAAGAAAATCTTCTCTTTCAGGGATGGAGGGATCCGAACCAAGGAAAACTGGGAGCAAAAATACCCTGATTTTGATGGGGTAAGCATGGAAACCGACCTAGAGCAAGAAGCTCATAAACCCAAACAATGTAACCCAGGGGACCCAAAAATCACAGATGTATCCTCCCCCAAACAGGTTTGGGGAACTGTTTCTACGAAAAGGGGAATAGCAAACAATCAGGGGGAAAAGGGGACTTCCCAATCCCACCTGTTTCTGGATGCAAAATCTTTTTTTACAGATTTACGGATTCCGACACAGAAAACTGTCCAAAATCATACAGGGTTGGAGTTAAATATAAAAAAGTTAACTGTCAAGCTGGCCCATAATGCTCATGTTCTTTGCCCCCCTAAGGAGAGGGAAGGAAGATGTTATGCTCTTGTCAAAGTACAAAGTCAGTGTGCATTATCAGCACCGGTGGATGCTGGATCACAAGCTACCCCCCTGTCCAAAAGGGACTTTGATCAACCAAGCTCAGGAAGGGAGAGAGTCACCAAATTCACCTCAAACCTATTCCCAGAAAACTCCAAAACTTCGATGGGAATTACATTTCCGTCAAAGGGTTTGTGGATCTGGAGATACAAATTGGACGGCATAGGGTGAAACACCCAGTGATAGTCGTGGCTCCAGAGGGCACACCTTGTCTATTGGGGAATGACGTTCTTCGGAGGTCATCACCCCTGATTGACTGCTTAAACAAGGTCCTCTGGACTCAGATTAATCGGCCAATTAAATTAAAACAAAGCACAAATGATGTGAGTTTGAATGGCACATGCCATGTTATTGAACAACATTCAGACAAAGTGCAATTTCGTTTCCAGGACAATCAGGTCCCAGATATCACTGTCATCTCTATTGGAGAACAAACTGGTGGTGGAACGCTCCTCAATCCTTAAAACTCAACCTTCCTCTTAGTTTTAAGTGGCATTCCACAGTGGAAAGGACTCATCTGAAATGTTATAATAGTCCAAAATCAGAGGAAAACTGAAATCCCATGATGAAAAATGGTGAAAAACCAGCTCACAGTTTGACCGCCATCTAGATAAAGGATGAACAGCTGTTTTTCCCCATTCAGATAAATGAAGGTCAGGAGCCTGTTCTCATCAGATTAGGCCTGAATAAGAAAGAACCTTTGTCAGAAAAGCATTATTCAGTAAACTCCAAAAGGATCCGACCATTCCCACATTCAAATTGGATGATAAATCGGAAATAAGACTGGAACCACCAAATTCCAAATATGACCTGCCTAGCAGGTGTATGATAAACATTTCTATTGGCAAAAAAGCATACAACATAATTGTTGGGTCATGAGAGATGTCCCTTCCACCTTTTACTTAGGTAGTGACATTCTCAATCGATTCGCAATTAATTTAGACCTAATTAATAATAAAGCCTGGCCTCCACTGGTGGGTAACCCCATGGGCTTTGACAATACTGAGAGAGCATTCCGGTCATCTCAAATGCTGCCTTATGTGGTTGAAGTTGAAGTGAGTGAAGAGGTCACCATCCCAGGACAGGGCAAACAATTTACCCTTCCCCTAAAAGTTAAGCAAGGACAGAACCTCAAAAATCAGGATGCCTATATCAATTTGAATTATCATGTCCAACAACAAGGTTTGTATTTACATCTGACACCCTTAGTGGATCTAGAATACAACATCATTCAAATATTGGTGGGTAACAGCGACCCTCAAAGTATGACTTCGGTGCAGACACCTCTATTGGAATGGTGGTTGATGCCCAACATTATTCTATTGATTTAGGTAATTAAATGACTGCTACAATATTAACAACAGCAATCCTCCTGAAAACATTTTCACCAGACAACGGGGGAATTTCTTGCTGTACTCTTCCTGTTCTTATGGTGTGAAAGAGTTGACCTGTGACATCAAAAAGGATGAGGGGGTATTCTGAGTTAGCAGTGACTATCTCCCATCCTTAAAAACACATGTTCAGGCCCAGCACCATAACAAGAAATCTCTCCACCCAACTGGAGTATACTTCTGAAATTGACAAGCCAAAGGTCTTTCCAGGCTTTAAGCAGATGGTCGAAGAACAAATCAATCACGCAGAGACCTGTGAGACTGAGGAGCAAGAACAGAAGCTGAGACTGGTGTTTCTAAATTTTCAGGATATCTTTTCAGTGGACTCGTATGACTGTGGATGCACAGATATTCATTAACTGCTTTTGAAACAACCACATAAGGGACCATTAAGAAGAAGTCCCACAACTGGGAGCCATGATGCTAAATTTCTTTTGAACTACTATTAGGCATCTGCATCCCATAAGTTGTTACATATGTTCCTTTAGTGAATTAACTAAACAACATTTGTTCTCGATTTACTGTTTCTGTTTTTGTCATGCATTTATCCCACAATATCTTTTGAATTTCTTTTTTGTATGCACCATGTGGATATATTTTCATTATTCTTTTATTTTTGCCCTTGGTTGAGATTGTAATTCCATTGATTCTTTGTTATATCGTTTGTTGACAATATATGATTTACACTTTTTATGAATCGAGAGTTGACTGTTCATTTTTCTCTTCCTGTTTCCATATAACTTTTAATTTTCTGTTAAGAATTGTCATTTTTATCAATATGCTCGCAGTTGAAATATACAACAACTACACAATATGAGTGGTAAATCTTGTACTGCGGCAGATTAAGTCATAGGATTTCCGTATTAAAGAAACCTTACTGTGCTAAAATCAGTTGACAGATTTATAGAATTAGATATCTGTTCACCTTACATGTGTGTGTTCACTCTTCTAAAAGGAGAACTATCAGTAAGGGTACATTTTTTATGTTTAAATGTGGATGCACAGATATGCATTAAACTGCCATACCCATGAACCCTGAGATGGCTCATGTATTTGTGAAGCAATACTGGTTGCCTCTCGCTTCCATGGAGTCATTCACAGAGATTATTAAAAACGTAGAATCCTGTGGGATAATTTGTCCAATCCATAGTACCTTTAACAACCCGGTACTGCGGATGCCCAAACCCAATGGACAATGGAGACTTTGTGCAGACCGAAGGGAGTTAAACAAACGGGTCCACATGTCGAGATGGCACCTTCCCTACATCGATCAGGGACTGGCCCAGATCCAAGTGTCAAAGGTGTACACCGCCATTGACCTGACCAATGGTTATTGGACAGTACCAGCAAGTAGGGAAGACCAGTACAAGCTTGCCTTACCTTTGGGGGACAGCAATACATGTGAACCGGACCCCGTTTTGGATACATATACTCTGACAATGAATTTAACAACTTCCTAGGTAAGGTCATGCCTGATTTGGGCAAAAGGGGAAACCTGACCCATGTAGATGATGTCTCACCATATAGCCCAACTGTGGAGGAATATATGGCGGAAATATGCTATTTTCTTACCCAGTTGCAGAAAGTCTGAGCAAAACTGTCCTTTCAGAAGGCACATTTGTGTAAGACCTGCATGAACTTCTTAGGGCACAAAATCAGCCCTGAGGGTCTCAGTCCCCAGGTGAAAAAGGTGGACGCATTATTGAAATTGAAAGACCTTACTACTCTGCTAGAAGTAAGAAGCCTTCTTGGGCTCACTAATTATAGTAGAAAGTTCATTGAAGACTATGCAGAGGTCTCTGGACCTTTGGTCCATTTATTAAAGGCCGGGGTCAAGTGTGAGTGGGGCCTGGAACAATCTGAGGCAGTACAAACAACTACATAGAAGCCTTTCCCAAATCCCTTGTTTGGCTTACTCCTATAAAGAACAAAGAGTTCTTCTTGGAGACAGGGTTCTCAGATACTTGCTTAACAGAGGTATTGTACAACAAGCACAACAAGGTCAAAAAAGTAATCTTGTACGCAAGCAAGACTTTGGCTTCTGTGGAGAAAAAATGCAACAATTGCAAAAAGAAAATCCTGCCAACAGTGTGGGCATTGAAGAATTACCGCCCATTCATCCAGGGGGAGCACATCCAAGTGGAGACTCCTCACCAACCCTTGCAATACTTACAAAGCAAGTGAATCCGAACATGCAATGTAAGTAATTCCAGTTTTACTTCCTGGATTCTATCCATGCAAGGCTTTCCTGTGGAGGTCAGAAATGGCCAAAACAAAAAGAGCCCTCTAGCGCAAGGATTGGCTGACCTGCATGACGGTGCTCAAGAAAACTGCCTCGAGGATGAAAGTCGAAGGGCCAAGGACAATATGGAGGCACACCTTACTTCCCCGCACAAAGTCTATGAGGAAGACACATGTCACGAGATACCCACAATTTATGTGGATGGGTGCTCCTAACATTTTGACAATCACAGGGAAAAAGAACTACTGGCGGGCATTGGGAATGCCTGGGCGAATAATGCCCTGGAACCCAATAATTAGGACTTTCATGAATTTAAGATTAAATCAAAATGTATACCTCAGTTCGGTTAAGATAACCTCATTGATACATTCTCTGAAGTCATCATAAGGGAGATTAACCAAGAGCAACAGATGTTTAAAAAAGACCAGTGGAAAACTGCTCTCTATGTTAATTTGTCGAGACATGAAATCAAAGCACGGAATGCTCTCAGATAGAGAGGATAGTCATCAAAGAAGCAGATAAAGTGGGCAGTATAGTTATAAAGAACATTGATGCCTACATACAAATGGCAATGAAACACCTGAATACCTCAGGGTATTACGCAGTCCTACGATCGATCGAATTCAAGGAAGGAAGTGGTAGCAGACCTGCAAGAATCCATCAACAAATGGCATAGGCAAAGATTAATTAAAGATGGGGAGAAATTGTTCTACAGCACAAAAGAACCAACTCTACCAGCTATGTATTTCCTACCAAAAATACACAAACCATTTGACAAGATACCAGAGGCCTGACCAATTGTTCAACAACTTCAAACATTTAGAAAGCCAACAGAAGTCAACGCAACGTTATGTGCTACAAGTTGCCATTAAAACAAAGTGATATGTAACTTCCCAGTAGGGGAATTTACTAGGGCCAAAAGGAACTGCTGTGACATAACAATATTTCAAAATGAATGCAAAATACTCTTGAGAGATTTCAACTAAGAGGCTATTCAAGAGATGATGCACGGAAAGCACTTAACAAAGCCAAACTATTGGATAGAGCCAATACTCTGACCCAGAAAACTACAAAGACCCAAGACATCAAAAAGATACAAGTACAATTCATAACAAAGTATTGAACTAATCATTTTAAGATCAGAAAGATATTGAAGAAATACTGGCATTTATTACTACTGGATGAAGATGTAATTGAGCTTTTGGGCAAAGAGCTGACAATAATATTCAAAAGAGCGCAAACAATGAAAAATCGACTCAGTCCATCGTCCCTTACAAGCCCCATGTCAAGAGAAAACATGATCTGGTTGAACCCGAAGAGATCAGGGTTTCATAAATATGGTACCTGAACATTGTGCAGATACGTGCATGATACATGCATGGAATTTGTGGATATCAACGGCACGAAATGGGAAATAAAGGGTTTCATTAATTGCAAAACTCCTTATGTGGTGTTCGCAATAGTCTGCATGTGCAATAGGATTCACATTGGGAGCACAATCAGAACTTTGAAAATGAGAATTCGGGAACATCTTTCCTCCATCGACTGCCAAGATCTGAGACTCCCTCTCATACATCTATACACTGGCAAGAGAAACACCAGATGCAAAGTAAAGATCAAATCAGATTCATTGTCTTAAAAAGAATACAAAAGAACTTCAGAGTTGGAGATCAAGAACGCCTCCTGAGACAAATGACAAGTGAAACTAATATGTCATTTCAGAGCTACAGAAAATGGATTAAACTTTTTTCATGAGATGGGTTATTTTTTGTGAATACTCTACTGGTTAAACTTAAACAATAACATACAGAAAGATGTCAAAGACTCCAAATAATAATAAATATGTAGATTAAAGAACAGACTTCAGGGTAATTTGATGTAGAATATGTAAATAAGCATCAAAGAACCAGATTAGTAAACCCACAAACATGGGATTTGAAAAAGCTGTTGTAATTTTTGCAAATTTTGCATTATGTAATTGATTACTATTTTCTGTATCCTAAAAATGAGTTGTTTCTAATTAGCAGCATTTGTTGTTTATTAGTTTTTTCTTTAATGTAGTTTCTTATTTTTTCAAGGAAAAAAACAACAGACAAAATAGTACTTATTTTGTTTCCAGTTAATGATCCCTGAATAGTGGCTAGGAAGTTTGCAAACACATAACAAGATTGCAAACACATCATCCAGGGAACACATAACTAATTAAGCACTACAGTTTAACTCAGCTCTTTGAGGATAGCAGATAAGGTAAACACCAAGCAGGTAACTATTTTGGATAGATATTCATGTAGCTTAATCAGCATAGTATTTTTCTATAGAATCTGAATTCAGCATACACCAATCTCAAACAATTGCTGTTCACAATATAGATCTTTATTGAATACAAAGCTAATCCGTTTGTCAAATGTAGAACAAATCCCGTTTTCAGAACTTGCTATAGTCAAATTTTATGACTAGATTGAGCACTGCACCAAAAGACATGCAACAATATTTCTACTTGAATTATTCACCCGCTTAGTGCTGATCCTAGAGCACCCCCACAAAATGGGTAATTCCGCTGGGGGATGAGGGGCGGGCTTACACTTTCTGTTCTCACTGTAAAAGTGAAACAAAATGGCGGTCACGTTTGTTTCCACAATGCAGTCGCTAAGAGATTCTAAATCCGGATATATCTTCAGGCAAGTAGCAAGATTAAAATTACCTTCTTGTTTTCCGCGCCGAATGGGCAACACAACATAAAATCAAGCAAATTGTTAGTACTTTTGGAAACCTTTAACTCCATTAGTGAATCTATGCAGAATAACTGAACAAAGGGGGGAAATGGTCCTTTCTGCTGATTGGGAGAGCCTACTTTTTTTGTCAGTGAATGTTTGAACATCCCTCACATATTGATAACAAATATTTGAAACTCATTGCTTGCGCAAGCAACATATAGTACACCTTGCGCCCAAGCTAGCGCTCATCGTCCATGATGGCCATAAAGGCTTTTTCAATTAAGCATTGCAGGGTTATTTACCTAGCAGGAAGAAACAAATAGAGTATCCAAACTTCACAATTGACAATATTTAATTATCAAGCATGTTTAAAACTGAACATTATGGTCAGAAATAAATCTGAGCCACCGTACAACGTTTCATTACCTAATCTGATGAATGGGGAAACAAGAGCCTTTTTAGCAGAATCAGATCAATTAGTATATACAACACCACAGCTTCTGCAGATCGAATCACCAATGGTTCATAGGCAATACATGTCATTTTTGAATGTATGATAGTTCTATAATGAAACAACCCAACTGTACACAACAATGTACTACATAATGTCTGATATCAATTGGCAGACAGTCTGACATCTTGACCATTACACCTTTCAGGAACAGGGATTATCCCAGCGTTGAAAGATTCAACAATAATATTTACTGCAATTGTCAAGATATCTTACTCTTTCAACATTTGTTATGAATTATACCCTATCTATATGCGCATATAGCTATCATGCAAGTAATAATCTCCAACTAATTCTTTTGGTGGACTTTGAAATATTGATTATTGTATTTCAGCCAATGTATGGCAATGATTGGGGTGATGGTAAACCGTTGAAACTTTCTGAATTTGATTGAAAGATTTCTGAACTCTAACGTCAAACTGTTATAAAATGGTTGAATCTTTTGATTGTCATACAGGGCATAACTGTCATGCGCTATCTGCACACACCATCGTGGCAGGTATGGAGTAAGTGGAGGCTCCGCCGCCATTGAATGTTCCCACTAGGGCATCTCTACTTCCTGATTTACCGGTCTAGTCTTCTGTCCTTTTTTGTTTACCTTCTGGTATTTAGCCACGCCCATGACCTGTCCGGTGCGTTACAACCCTTCACTTTCCGCTCCGGGTGCTATCGCTCTCTTTTCCACTCAGTAGTACTTTTTTGCTACTTTTCGGGCCGCTGTTATTCTCCCTTCTTAGTTTTTTCTCCTTCGCTACTTTCTATCTTTACTCCTCGCGCCCCGTGCCTGCCGCTTGGGTTCTGAGTACGCGGTGAGGGCGGCTCTGCCTTTCTTTCGGCTATCTATCTCTGTGGTTCTCCGGGTTTGTATTTTGGAAGTTGCCCCTAGCCCTTCTGCCTTTTTCCTTTCTAAGATTCTTTTCCTTCTGTTTTCTTTGTTTCTTTTCGCCTTACTGACAACTTACCTTCCTTTCCCTTTCGGTCTGTTGTTCGTTCTTTCCTGCTGTTCCTTCTCTCTCTGTCACTGTTTTTCATTCCAAAGAAAGACACGGATGAGCTAAGACCCTGTAACGACTACCGCGGGTTGAATCGCGTGACCATCAGTGACCGTTATCCGATGCCCCTTATAAAGGATATCCTAGAAGCAGTTCAAGGGGCAGTGGTTTTCTCCAAACTCGACTTAAGGAGAGCCTACCATCTGTTGCGAATACGCGCAGGTAACGAATGGAAGACAGCATTTCGGACTCCATTCGGTCATTTCGAGTACAAGGTAATGCCCTTTGGTCTGGTGAACGCTCCCTCCATCTTCCAGAGATTTATGGATCGCCTCTTCTCTGACCTCCGATTCCATAATACCATTATCTGGACGATATTTTGGTGAATTCTCTGAATAGACATATTCACATGAACCATCTCCAAGAAGTATTACAGAGACTCCAAGACAATCACTTGCTTGTCAATCCTGAGAAGTGTGTGTTCCAGGTAACCAGTATCCCCTACTTGGGTTTATTCTCTCTGATGAAGGTATCAAGATGGACCCCCGAAAGATTGCTGCTATTTTGGAATGGCCCGTCCCTGGATCTGTGAAGGATATCCAGAGGTTTCTCGGGTTGGCACATTTTTACCTGAAATGTATTTCTGGATTTTCGGAGGTGGTGGTGCTGAGAACTAGTTTGCTCAAGAAGACCTCTTCTCCCTTTCAATGGCCCCGAAAGCTGATGAGGCATTCCTGCGATTGAAGAAGGCTTTTTGTTCTGCTCCTGTTCTCCATCAGCCAGACCAAGAGAGACCCTTTATTGTGGAAACAAACGCCTCTGCTGCGGCCGTAGGAGCAGCTTTGCTACATTAACACCAAGGGGTTGAATACCCCATTGCCTATGTGTCCAAAACACTGACTCCTAGACAATTCCATTATTCGGTGATAGAGAAGGAGTTATTGGCGATGAAGATCGCATGTGAGGACTGGCATCATCTGTTACAAGGGGCCTCCTACCCATTTGAACTCCGTACTGATCACAAGAATCTCAAAAGCCATCGAGCAGATGGAATGTGTCAATTCCCGACAGGCCCGATGGGCTAATTTTTTCTCTCAGTTTGACTTCAAGTTAACCTTCATTCCTGGTTCGAAGAACATTCTGGCTGACACACTTTCACGAGTACCCCTACCAGGGGTTCCCCATGAAGATCTTCCTAATTTAATCCTACCCCAACAGAAAGTAATCAGAATGGTGTCCACATTCCTAGAAGAGATTGGAAGGGCTTCCAGAGAAGTATCGTCTGCACCAAGATTCAAGCCTCCAGATACTTTACACCAGACCGACGGCCTGTATTTTGTCAATCAGCAGTTATACTTACCTGATCAGAAATCTCGCCTGAAAGCGCTACAGTGGTGTCACGATGATCCAGTGACCGGTCATACAGGGTCCTCGGTCACTTCCGATATCCTAAAGAGGCAATTCTGGTAGCCTGGTTTGGTCAAGGAGACGACAGACTACGTCAGGTCCTGTCCGGTCTGCAATCATGCAAAGTACAACACTCAGAAGCCGGTGGGTTATCTCCAACAGGAATCTCCGCCCGGCAGACCCTGGAGTACCATCTCCACAGATTTCATTGTTGATTTACCACCCTCAGACGGGTGTTCTTGCATAATGGTAACAGTGGATTGTTTCACTAAGATGGTTCATTTCACTCCTTTAACGGGTCTGCCAACGGCGGCTGAGATGGCATCGGTTTTCACTAGAGACATCTTTCGTCTACATGGACTACCCAGAAAGATCATCTCCGATAGAGGATCACAATGTGCCTCTCATATTTGGAAGGTTTTGTGTGACAACTTGGGTATCGAGAGAGCCATGTCCTCTGGGTTTCATCCGCAGACTAACGCTCAGACGGAACAGACCAATGCTACGTTGGAACAATATCTTTGCTGTTTTGTCAATGTTCAGCAAGACAACTGGGTATCCTTCTTACCGACAGCAGAGTTTGCATACAATAACACCAGACATAGTGCCACCAGTCTCAGCCCATTTTATTGTTCCTATGGCTATCCCTGATTCATCCCCGAGTTGAACCTTCGCTCTTCAGACATGCCTTCAGTTGATACCATTTTGTTCAACATTACAGAAGCTCACCTAACTGCCACTAACAGTTTACTATCCAGTCAACAATGCTACAGGCAGCAGAAGAACCATCTACGCTTAACTTCCCCAACATGGGATATAGGTACTAAGGTTTGGTTGTCAACCAAATACTTGCCTCGTTGGTTGCACCCATCCAAGGTTACTCCAAGATATTTGGGTCCGTCTGTTATCTTGGACCGACTCAACCCAGTTTCGTACTGCCTACAACTACCTAGACAGATGAGACGGATACATCCCGTTTTTCACTCCTCTCAGTTGAAGGTATTTCGAGAAGATCCCTATCGGCGCAAACCTCCTGCACTGCCGATCACTGAAGATCAAATCCCAGTGGAGTTCGGAGTAGCAGGGATTCTAGATTCAAGATACAAAAAAGGACGCTTGGAGTATCTGGTACATTGGAAGGGGTACCCACACTCTGAGGACTCTTGGGAACCCATTTCCCATTTACATGCACCTAGTTTGCTCCAGCTGTTCCATTGAGCTCACCCGGGGAAACCGGGGGGATTTTCCTTAAAGAGGGAGCATACTGTCATGCGCTATCTGCACACACCATCGTGGCAGGTATTGAGTAATTGGAGGCTCTGTCGCCATTGAATGTTCCCACTAGGGCATCTCTACTTCCTGGTTTACCGGTCTAGTCTTCTGTCCTTTTTTGTTTACCTTCCGGTATTTAGCCACACACACCGACCTGTCCGGTACATTGCAACCCTTCGCTTTCCGCTCCGGTTGCTATCACTCTCTTTCCCACTCAGTAGTACTTTTTTGCTACTTTTCTGGCCACTGTTATTCTCCCTTCTGAGTTTTTTCTCCTTCGCTACTTTCTATCTTTACTCCTCGCGACCCACGCCTGCCGCTTGGGTTCCGAGTTTGCAGTGAGGGGGTCGCTGCCTTTTTTCGACTTTCTCTCTCTGTGGTTCTCAGGGTTTGTATTTTGGAAGTTGCCCCTAGCCCTTCTACCTTTTTCCTTTCTAAGATTCTTTTCTTCTATTTTCTTTGTTTCTTTTCGCCTTACTGACAACTTACCTTCCTTTCCCTTTCGGTCTGTTGTTCGTTCTTTCCTGGTGTTCCTTCTCTCTCTACCGGCGGTGGAGTCACTCTGGTATTCCGTTCATCAAACAGGAATCTCTTGCATACTATGGACACTCCTCCAAGTACTATGATTACAAACTACTTTGAACTGCTACCAGAAGTATTCATCCTTATATTCTTCTGAGCTGCTACCCTGGGGAACCTTGGCTCTCTACAATCAGCAAGCTGGAAGACTTTCATCCTTACCAGCCCTTCAACGTCCTGAGAGGTTTTTTTAAGCATTGCTTTTTTCCTCTCTTCTGGTGTTTTCTAGAAAGGGGTCCCCTGTTCCCCTGTTTATTTAGGGCACCAGGGTGGCTTCTTTCCGGGGACGATCCTATCTCTTCTCGAGGAAAAGCACTACCAAGAAGAAGGGACAGAAAAAGAAATCTTCCACAGAAGAATCAGGTGAGGAGGAGTGGGGTTTTGAAGAGCGGGAGGATCTAGGAGTTAACAATAACATTAATTTCTGTTCATTATATTTTTTTCACTCTCTCATTCCCTCCAAAAATCCCTACCAACCTCTAACCCCTATTTCACTGTCTCTACTCACTACACCATTTTTTTGTTCAATGAATTGTTTCTGGTTTAGTAAATGTCCGGTTTTGAAAAAGGCCATGGGCCGAAACACGTGTTAACCAGAGGACACACCAATGATTAAATAGCATTATTTGGTGCAATCTGTGTGATGGCAATTTATTTTGGTTCACATTAAAGAGAGTAGTGGGTCTACTCAAAGGTCACACACAGTGCAACAGGATACTCCACGTTAAACTCAAATTTACTGATTTTAAGTCATAGAAAGATCCATCTCATCTGAATACACATCAGTGAGAATAATTTGCAATTTGTCCTGGTCATCCCGGCCTAATAGTGGTGGTTCTTTTTCTGTGAAGTACACTTTGGTTTTAGTGGCTCTTCCCTTGAATTCCACTGTTGTCCTGATGTATCCTACAGGATTCACACTAGCACTTCCTTAAACTGTGGGAATAATGTTTGTCTTGTACGCTTCCAATCTTTCTTTCCCTGCCATGCTTTTGTACAGGTAGAATGGTAGTATGGTGAGGTCTGTGCCTGAGTTCTGTAAGAATAATTAGGCAGTATCCAATATCTAAATGCAGCCATTTCAAAATAGGTGCACAATAGGTGCAAAATAGTTTTCAGTAACAGCCAGCAGGCAATTTTTCATAACATTTAATAAAATGTTTTAGCACAGTCATTTTAAAATGAAGAGGTGCACATGTTTACAAATTGGATGTTTTCATGTGTGCGAACTGCATTAGAAATACATAATTAATTAACCTCATACTAACCGCCTTTCTAATATATCAACTTAAACCTGTCTAATGTTATTAATGCAGTTCTTGTGCCCAATTAAATGCATTCTATGTTTTTACATGCACAGTTTGAAATTCACTTTATTTTCCATGAAGAGATGCACACAGTCCATGTGAGCATTTCTTTTTTTTCGTGGAGAGCAGAAATATGCCACTGGAAGGAAGGAAAACAGAAATAGGTGCTTTGCAGAACTGAAATCTTCATTGTCTTGAAAAAACTAGAGCTGGTACAGGACACATTCTTTTATTCTGATTGATAGAGATTGAGGGTGGATGGGCCACGTCACTAGAGGGCTGACCTCGGGGTGATGGACAGGAGGAGTTTTCTTAAGGAATAACCAGGGGGAAGGGTTCAGATCGTGCTGGGACAGAGAGACAGACGGTGCTACATAATAAATGCTGCTGGACTCCATGTGGGTTTGAGCGTGTACAGGAGGGCGGAGCATCCTCTGATCGGCCCATAGGTCAGAGCTCACCCTCAAGTACCTGTAAGACAAGATAGCTGCACCTTGAGGAGCATGGGGTGCAGGATTCTCTTACTCCAACACAATTCAATAAGGACAACTCAATGGTTTGGCAAAGGGATGTCCGTTTAATGACAAGTACAAAAACGGGTAAACAAATGGAAATCAGCAGTGTTGCAATCGCCTGTCTCGCTTCAACTTCCAAAGTCTTCATGCAAGCAGTAACTTTTATAGTAAATTCTCATCATCATTGATGTGTAACACTCATAAGTTTGACATGCAATTCTATTGGTTGGAAAAGGTAACTTAAGTATAGGTACTATATCTGTATATGGTAACAGAGCGTGAGGATTGTATAATCTTATTGGTTGGGCGTCTACGCCCATCCTTCTACATCACTCGTGATAGATGCCACTGTGATGCAGTCTGCGGGTTCCCATCACTCCGGTGCCAATGCTCCTCCAGGTTCCTGTCATTCCAGTTCCCCTTCTGCCCATTTACCCTAATGTATCCAATCAGGGCGGCAGCAGCATGGTGTTCATTGGCAACGCACATGGAGGCAGACGGGCATGAACGTTTGCCCAAGGTCCCTGCGTCCGTTCCTCCACTGGACGCTGCCTTGGCATTTTGCAATGATTCGGCGTAGTCTCCGACCCAGCTCAGTTCCGCATCTGCATCACGTGACCAAGAGGGGCCAACATGTGATGCGGAAGCACTTGGGGAGCCGTGCATCACATGACGCAAAGGTGTCTGATCACCTGACTACTCAGCACAGTTAAAAACGGCAATGATACGCTTGCACAGTGCTTCACAGCTGTTCATTTCATCACTGTTTGGCGTCATAGTACTTTCTTGATCACGGTATCGTACTACGGAGAGTTTAATAGTATTCCTCTTGCCTCTACCTTGGATTACGGTCTGCTTCTTGTTGCTTCTGGTCTCCTGACTCCTGGACCGCTAACTGGTCTTCCTTCGGATTATCCCTCGGACTTTGTTGTGCTCTTTGGCTTCTGACCTCGGAACTCTTGGATTGCTTTTGGACTGCCCTATTTCATTGTTACGCCTGAGCCCGCAACCACGGCTCACACAGGTGTTACAGCGTGTGTTCATCCAGAGTGCTGATCAGTGTTTTCCACTGCTTGCTGCCGCCATTTACACACTGCTCATGCCTGGAACGCCTCCTGCTCTGTCTGTCCCAACACATGGTATGGTTGACACCCCTCCCCCATTTTCCACCTAGGTAAGCCCATTAGTGTTTCCCAGCATACATTCTGTACTCTGTCTGTTCTTGCCATTTTTCTGTACTAACCCCTTGCTTGCTTTACAGCGGTCAGGGGGGTTTCCTGCGTTCCTGGTTCCTGATATTTCAGCACTCAACACCTCTGGTCTCAAAGATCGCACAGGGAGTTGTTTAGTATCTCCCTGTGTGGTACTTGGGGACGGAGGTTTTCATAATCTTCACGACAATCAAGATATAACAGACTGTGAAGCCTGACGTGTCGTTCGTATTATGGAGGCCTCAGCCGGGGACCCCATGGCCGCTTTGGTGCAAGCAGTCCCTGTCCTAAGGGCGGATATGGCTGCAGCCACAACGGCCATCCATCATCACCTTGATACCCTTCAGAGTACACGCCACCCCCTTCCAGCTGATCCTGAATTTGGGGATACAACACCACACTTTTTAGATGTTAACCTGAAGATTGAAAATGGTAATATTACGACCAATGTTTACCACAAGCCTACAGATGCCAATAATCTACTACATTTTTCAAGTTTTCACCCTAAAGCCATGCTTCAAAGTCTCCCGTATAGCCAGATTCTTAGGCTTAAAAAATAAGAAACTACATTAAAGAAAAAACTAATAAACAACAAATGCTGCTAATTAGAAACAACTCATTTTTAGGATACAGAAAATAGTAATCAATTACATAATGCAAAATTTGCAAAAATTACAACAGCTTTTTCAAATCCCATGTTTGTGGGTTTACTAATCTGGTTCTTTGATGCTTATTTACATATTCTACATCAAATTACCCTGAAGTCTGTCCTTTAATCTAAATATTTATTATTATTTGGAGTCTTTGACATCTTTCTGTATGTTATTGTTTAACCAGAAGGGCTTGACACTGAGTGCTCCACACTCATTGAAAAATGTAAACAAAGAGGTTACCCAGATACAGTACTTAATGATGCAAAGACCAGATCACTAAATGTGACAAGAACGGATTTATTGAAACCTAAATCACGTAATAAAGACATACCTTTACTGTTCATATCCAAATTTTCTCGCCATAGTTTTCAAATCAGTAAAAGTATAAAGAAACATTGGTCAATATTACACAATGATTCTTCATTTCCGGGATTGTTCCCTACAGCACCTATTATGTGCTTCAAAAGAGGAACAAATTTGAGGGACAAACTGATTAAAGCAGAAAGACCATTGACAGAAAACCAGCAGTTCTTGACCACTCAGAAAAAGGGTACCAACCCATGTCTTAACTGTACACACTGCAACAACATTACCAAGGGGAACATGCTTTCCCATCCACAAACAGGCAAGAAAATAAAGATTCATGACTACTCAACCTGTATGACCCCAGGTGTCATTTATTATATCAAGTGCCTCTGTGGTAAACTGTACGTAGGTCAAACAGCAAGACCAGCCAAGGAACGGTGGTCAGAACATAAATCAAATATAAGATGTAATAGCCAACGATCACCAGTGGCAAGACATTTTAACTCTGAGCACCAAACCATTGCTCAAATGAGATTTCAAATCCTTGAAGTTGTAAAAAAAAAACAAAGAGGAGGTGATTACCATTCCATGCTCCTTAGGAGAGAACTTTTTTGGATTAACTATTTGGACACTGTACACCCCTAGGGTCTTAATGAAGAACATTCACTCAACTGTTTCTTATAGAGTAAACCTATCAAGACTAGTAACAGGTCTAGGAATATGTATATTTTATTGGTTTTAAATCTTTATTGTGGTTTTTTATACTGGGTACTTTTTTAGTAGAGCATCATGAATGTTTTAGTGAAATTAATCATACTTCTATATGTTTTTCTATGTATGACAAAAAATCCATCCTCAGGTATTACACACTCTCATGTAAAAATAACGAGACTAGATCCATTGTTTGAGATTTCCTGATTATGTTTGATTAATGTTATGCCAATGGATCAATTGTCAATGACATTCTTTCGAACTGCATTAGTAGACAAATTGTAAATATGTCACTCTTTAAAAAGGTTTTTCTTTGCCCGTACATACATTTGTGAAACACATTAACATGTGATTTAGCCTTGAATTTCCTGTATAAACTTAATAGCTTGTGTGGATATGGTCCTATTGATCCCATTGGCCGTTAAAACCCGAATTTAGACCGTACTTTACGGTTCTTTTCTTTATTTGCTCACTTTTTTCTTAACGCTGTTATCTATTTTTTTCATTTCACATTTATCGCCTAAGACTCATTTTTTCGACGGGATGTCTCCGTTCTCATTCCGTTTGCCTCGCAAATTTTCTCCATTAATGTTTACATTCTATCCCATGCGCTATATCGCGGGATAGAGTTTTTCCTTGTACTGCAGCAAGACATTCACACGTTTATTTACTTTCCTTTACAACATTTGAATATGATGGACAGGTTTTATCCCGATTGACATTGTTAGTACCTTCTTCAGTTTCAATCATTGAAGCACCCTGATTGGATAACTCATTGCACGTACACCACGTTACTTTGTTTATAAGGGCGAAGCGCGTTACCATGGTAACGGTCGCCGATGCTTCAACACAGGGTTAGAATCATTTTCTCGATCGCACGGCTACAGGTAAGAGAGATCGCACCCAAAATAGAAAGAGAATAACGTTAGGGACTTTCCACAACTTAATAATTATTCTACAAGCCTGTCTATACTACTCCTCTATTTTTACTTACCTTCTTTTAGTTCGGATGTCGTAGAATAGATTGAAGACTGTGCCCATCCACTAATGAATTCTCGTCTCGCATTCATAACATGGTTCTCCCGGATCTTCACCCGGAGGACGGTTTAAACATGCCAGATCCATCTTTTTCAACTATCTAGGTATGTTTTCTATTTAAGCAACCTCTGTTCACTCCTATATTCTTCTTGCACCTCTTGTCTATATACCGTTTCTATTTATTTCTACTTTTCGATTTTACTTCTTTTTGCAGACCATTTTTTTGTTCCTATTGAAGCCATTGTGGAAATTCTGTGTTTTTCAGACAGACGTTGTTGAACAATCTGGACTAGCGAACATATTTCCAAATATATTGTCCTTGGTGAACCTGCAGAATATATTGTAAAAATGTAAGTTTTGTATACCAGATAGGCATTACGTATTAGATTTAGACTCGCTCCATATTCATTTAGTGACCACGCTGGCCCCCCGATTGGAGGGCACAATGGCCACTCTTTATCTAGACTAAATTAGGAGTAACTATTGGAAACCACATGATATGTTTCTTCATACCAATACTAGGGTGCACGCCACCATTTCTTTTCCATTATATTTCCATATATTTCAGATTGAGCCAGCCAAGGTTGTTTATTTGGTTGACCGCAACCACGCTTATTGGGAAGCAGCTTTCCTCATCTTGATTTACGTACTACCACCTCCTCTCCTCGGGGTGATAGAAATTGCACTTACATCCTTACTTTTTCGATACTATCAGGTAATTTACATCACTTTGTTTCTCTAAATTATTACTCGGGGTGACGATTAGTGGTTATCTTGGGATCTCCCTCCACACAGGCTTTGTGCATTCGCTAGGAGCCACTATTGACTGTTTAGGAATCAAATTATTTATGAGTTATTGTGGTCACTTGAGAGACAAAGCTTCACCTCATTGATGAGGCCCAACAAGGCTGAAACACGTGTATGGGGTTGCTTTTGGTAGTCTTGTTCAGAGAGGAATTGCCATAGCATTTCAGTGCTGGATTGCCCATGTGGGCGGGAAAAAGACTGATATGCAAATGGTTATTTCCCATCTGTGAAAGGTACAGTGAGCAAAAAGCGTGTGCTACAAACTCTCATCTCAGAACAGGTTATCATGTCTTGTTCTTTCTGGAGAGCAGCGCCTGCTACCTTTTTTGAAATATTTGAAAGGAACATGGGGTTGGTCACCCTGAGTTACCTGGGGGCAACCAGACGTGGACTCCCTGCTCACTGTGCTCAGAGAGACAAAGCTTCACCTCACTGATGAGGCCCAACCATGCTAAAACACGTGTATGGGGTTTCTTTTGGTACTCTTGTTCAGAGAGGAATTGCCATAGCATTTCGGTGCTGGAATGCCCATGTGGGAGGGACAAAGACTGATATGCAAATGGTTACTTACCATCTGTGAAAGGTACAGTGAGCAAAAACGCGTGTGCTGCAAACTCTCATCTCAGAACAGGTTATCATGTCATGTTCTTTCTGGAGAGGAGCGCCTGCTACCTTTTTTGAAATATTTGAAAGGAACTTGGGGTTGGTCACCCTGAGTTACGTGGGGGCAACCAGACGTAGACTCCGTGCTCACTGTGCTCAGGGAGACAAAGCTTCACCTCACTGATGAGGCCCAACAAGGCTGAAACATGTGTATGGGGTTGCTTTTGGTACTCTTGTTCAGAGGGGAATTGCCATAGCATTTCAGTGCTGGACTGCCCATGTGGACGGGACAAAGGGCCTCATTACGACCCTGGCGGTAAGGGGTTTACGCCAGCGTTAGCTGCGCCGACCCCTTACCGCCAATTACGAGGTCCCTTAGCGCCATGGAGGTTTTAACACCCGCTTTTAGCGGGTGTTAAAATCCATGGCGCTAAGGGACCATGGAGTTAATTACGCCACCGTAATTTACGGTGGCGTAATTAACGCCTTCCCCACTCCCATTATGCCCTATGGGGCAAAAATGGGAATGGGGAAGGGTAAATGGGGATTGGGGACTTACTGCCCCGCCAAGGTCGGAATGGGGCGGTAAGTCCGCCAACCACCATGGCGTAAACGTAGTTTACGCCATGGTGGTAAAGTCACGGCCCAGGCGGTAACTTACCGCCTGGGTCGTAATGAGGCCCAAAGACTGATATGCAAATAGAATTTCCCATCTGTGAAAGGTACAGTGAGCATCCTGTGACATACACTAATGTGAATGTAAATACACTAATATTATGAATACTTATATTGTGGAAGTAGTGATATAACTGAATTGTCCCGTTTTTGAACTCTTCAAGTATTCAAGTATGAATACACTGTGTTATGCATCATTTTCTCTACTATTTATACATTTGTTTATAGTCTGTTTAGGCCTAAGAATAAGAGGTTTACATCCTCGAAACGCATCGCCAAATGAAAAACAGACTACTAGCAACACTTCTTCTAAATTGTTCCTTTTCTGCAAAAATATTGTGATTGTTTTTGTCTTTAAATTATACTTGTAACCTAAACACAAAATACACACACCTATGTGTTCTACAAAAATGTGTTTTTGGTCTATTATTGATATTATTGATATTTACAAACAGAACTAACTACTCCGAGGTTATAGTAGTTGGTTTAGCCAACGCACAATAGTGTGCAGGGGACGGGAGGGTTCAAAGCTTGAGGCTTCTCCTTCTTTTGTTTTGTTATTTGTGGAGGTCTTGTGCCAGGATCTCAGTTCCTCCCCCGCACCTTAAATTATATTGACAATTGTTCTTGACTAATTTCATAAAAACTCTACCGTACTAGGAGTGCACCAATTTTGGTACCTTATTTATACAACAACACAGGCACCGGGTCCCTCTGTCACTCCATCTGCCCCCATACCAGTGGTGGTTCCTACCCCTTTCCCGTTAGCAGCCCCCGAAAGATATCACGGTGACCTCAGGAAGTTGCGGACTTTAATGAAACAATGTAAGCTCCACTTCCTCTGCCGACCTCAGGCATTCCCTGACTCCACCACCAAGGCTGCCTTTCTCTTGTCCCATCTGTCCGGTGTAGCAGCTACCTGGGCGAATCCTAGAAAATGACCACCAAGCCCTTTATGACTTTGACCTATTGGTGGGCGAAATGTCCAAGGAGTTTGACACGAGGCACAAGGCCCAGTCACGGGATATGGAACTACTAGACCTAGCCCAGGTAAACAATCCCTGATAGAATATATAACTCGCTTTAACCAGCTATCAGCAGAGACCTCCTGGCCTGAGAACAAGAAGGCAGTGGTATTCTATAGGGGGTTAAGCAGCTCATTGAAAGATGCCCTTTCGGTGGTACCTTCGCTCCCGGCGTTGTATCCTGACCTGATCGACCTGGCTTTGCAGGTTGATGCTCAAAGAACTGAGCGGAGGGCTGAAGCCGGATTTTCTGGTGTTCATACACTCCCTCTATCTGAAGCACCCAGTGAACCCATGAAGGCTGATGGGCTACATAGTCCCATAACCAGCACAGAAAGGGAACGTTGGAGAGCGGACAATGCCTGCTTTTACTGTGGCCTCAATGGACATTACGTCAAGGAATGCCCTCTTCGCCCAAAGAACAAGAACCAGGATTTTCAGAAAGTTCGCCCCTGAAGCTGGGAGTCAGGGCGAGCACTCATCAGTCCCCCTCTAATTCGACTCCCGCGTTTGGGTCCATAAGACCTGTCATAGTTCATGCTCTATTGAAACCAAACTCTGACACCACACACTCCGTTCAGATCGTTATTGACTCAGGGGCTACAGGCTACTTTATTGACATAGCATTGGCTAATGCTCTTAACTTACCCCTAGTAACCAAGAGGTGCCCTGAACCAGAACAAGCCATGGATGGGACGTCCCTTGTTTCCGACCCAATTAGGCAACAAACCGCCCCTCTTGAGGTAGTCATTCAGGATACCCACAGGGAAAAACCCACGTTCGATCTCATATCCACACGTCAGTTTGGGGTCATCTTGGGTATACCTTGGTTACGGCAGCACAACCCGCTTATCAACTGGGGAACTGGTCAAGTCCTTTTTGAATCCGAAGTTTGCCAACATTATTGCCTCGTAGAAACCAAGGGGGTTCCTACACCATCACAACCACTAGGTGCGATTGCCCTTCTTGCTTTGGCTGAGGACAATGAACCACTTGCATCAGTCTCGCATACTATCGTTGCAGTCCTGGCTAGCATCCCCACAGTTTATCATGATTTCCGGGCAGTGTTTGACGAAGGTTCAGCGGAGGGTCTACCCCCGCACAGACCATACAACTGTCCCATAGACCTGGTACCCAATGCCCCGAAACCCAAGTGTCGGGTCTACTCCCTCTCTCCTTCCGAAGACCTGGCTTTAAAGGACTACATACAAAAGGCTCTGCGTCTGGGCCCCATACGGCCTTCAACCTCACCCACAGCGAGCCCGATCTTTTTTGTTCCAAAAAAGGAGGGTGATCTTCGCCCTTGTGTGGACTACAGGTGTCTAAACGCCATTACGGTTAAGAACCGTTACCCGATTCATCTCATAACCCCGCTCCTGGATCGGTTAACTCACGCTTCTATTTTTTGCAAACTAGATCTCCGGGGGGCATTCAAATTGATCCGTATCCGTGAGGGAGACGAGTGGACAATGGCATTTTGCACCCGACAGGGTTTATATGAATATACAGTCATGCCCTTCGGGTTGTGTAATGCCCCGGCCACGTTCCAACTGTTTATGGACGACGTGTTCAGTGACATCTTGGACACTTATGTTGTGGTCTACTAGAACGACATCCTTGTGTTTTCATCTTCTCTGGAGGAACATGTTATCCATGTCAGAGAAGTGTTGTCTCGATTGCGCAAGAACGCTCTCTTCACTAAAGTAGAGAAATGTCAATTCCATACTGTTAAATAGCACCTTCTTCACACTTCTTGTGCTTATTGAGACATACTTTATTATAAGTTACATGAGCTGTTAACTATGTGAAACCACTGGGTCCCATCACCCAGGCTCAACTGACATGGTAGGAACACTGGAGCTAAGCCCACAACCAAACATTCCAAACACTCTCACAGTGTTCCGTGCCAGCTCATACCAATGCATGGAGTAACATCACAACACATCTCCCTTTCCGATGACAAACCAAACATGCATCAGTGCATCACAACACATCTCCTCCCTTTCCGATGACAAGTCAAACATGCATCAAGTGCATCACAACACATCTCCTCCCTTTCCGATGGCAAACCCAACACAAGATGTCCAACATTTTAGTGAAGTGTGAAGTGATGAGTAGGGCTAGCGTCCCCAATGGAGGAGGGTAGTGCCTTCAATCAGCAGTGAAGAATAGGGATAGCGTCCCAACTGAGGTACAGGGATAGCGTCCCGAGTATGTAGCAGCGATAGCGTCCCAACTGAGGTACAGGGATAGCGTCCCATTTGAGTTACAAGGGATAGTGTCCCTAGTGAGAAGGAGGGATAGTGCCCCATCCTGTGTGTAATTAGGGATAGCGTCCCTGAAGTGAAGTAGGGATAGCGTCCCACACCAGTTTAGGGATAGCGTCCCTGAGTGAAGTAGGGATAGCGTCCCGCACCAGTTTAGGGATAGCGTCCCTGAGTGAAGTAGGGATACTCGGTATCATTATGGGGATAGTGTCCCACGTAAGAGGTAGGGATAGCGTCCCTCAAAAGGAGTGTTGGGATAGCGTCCCTTAGCATAAGGTTTAGGGATAGCATCCCTGTTAAGTGTAGTAAAAGGGAAGAGGCCCGGAGTGGGCATAGCGTCTCTACACATGAGTGTAGGGATAGTGTCCCAGTTAGGTAGGGATAGAGTCCCTGAAGTTTTATTTTGAATTGCATCTCTCGTTAAAAGGATGCACGGTGTGGATGTTTTGATGTGTGAATGCCTTGTGTTGTGTTCCCTGTGTCAGTGATGGTTGTGGTAAGAAGGGGATGTGTTGTGATGTGTTTATCGGTGTATGTCGGAAAGGAAGGAGATGTGTTGTGAAGTACTTGCTTGTGAATGTAAGACCCTGTGATGTCAAGTTGGAATGTTGATGTGTGAATGCTGTATGAGTGTTCTACCTGAGGTCAGTTAAGCCTGTGTGATGGGACCCAGTGGTTGCCTTTCATGTAGCTTCATGAAACTATGCAATAAAGTACATCTAGGAGGCTAAAGAAGTCTGAAAAACTGACCTCAGGTAAAACACTCATACATCATTCACACATCAACATTCCACTTGACATCACAGGGTCTCACATTCACAAGCAAGTACCTCACAACACATACCAAGGAGGTAGAGTTCTTGGATTTCCACATCTCAGGGTTGGCTATGAATCAGTCCAAGATCCGTGCTGTCCTGGACTGGCCTGTTCCGGTGAATCTCAAGTCCCTGCAGTCATTCCTCGGATTCGCCAACTTCTATTGGCGATTCATTCCGGGTTTCTACTCCATTGTGGCACCACTTACGGCCCTGACCAGCCCCCACGTTCCCTTCACATGGTCTTCCGAACAGCAGATGGCCTTTGAGACAATCAAATCCTCCTTCACTACGGCCGCAGTCTTCCAACATCCATATCTGGAACTACCCTTTTTGGTGGAGGCTGACGCTTCGTCTTTTGCTTTGGGGGCCATACTTTCCCAACCTTGCCCAGCATCTGGTCACCTACACCCTGTGGTATACCATTCATGCAAATTCACCTCTACGGAATCACACTAAGCGGTCACAGAGAAGCAACTCCTTGCTATCATAGACGCATTCCAAGTATGGAGGCATCACCTTTTAGGGGCTAAGCACGAAACCATTGTATACACAGATCATAGGAATTTGCAGGACCTCACTTCCCTCAAGAGTGTCAATAGCCGGCAAGTGCAATGGCACCTGTTTTTTGCGGCCTACGACTTCCTAATCAAACACAGGCCGGGTGTGTCCCACGGCAAGGCAGATGCACTGTCCCGCTCCCCTGGGGGGTGTCCCTTCTGGTATTTCCAGAAACCGTACTTGGTCAAGGCCACGTGGTTTGCATTTGCACACCTTCACAGCCCATGTTGTCTGCCATACGTCTCTGGGTTTCCCAATACCCACACCAGTTATCCGAGTGGGATCCCATATATCACGATGGACTGCCTTTCGTTCAAGAGAGTCTGGTGTTGCCCACCAGCGATACCCGGAATCTGGCATTGGAGTGGTCTCATGACGCTGCCATCAATGGGCACCCTGGCCAACAGCGCACTCTAGCAATGTTGAAACTCTGGTGCTGGTGGCCGTCGATGAGACGCGATGTAGAGAATTATGTGAACACATGTTCAGTGTGCGCCCAATGCAAATCACATAGGGGTCGCCCGTTGGGTCTACTTCAGCCCTTGCCTGTGCCCCCGAAACCTTGGCATACTCTCACGATGGATTTTGTTACCGATTTACTCCGGGTACAAGGTTACGACACAGTGTGGGTGGTGGTCGACTCGTACACAAAGATGGCCCGCTTTATCCCCTGTTCAGGCATCCCTTCTGCCCCTACTCTGGCCAACCTGTTCTTTAAGTCTATTTTTTGTCTCTTTGGGCTCCCTTCGGTTCTGTTGTCTGATAGGGAATCACAGTTCACATCCCGTTTCTGGCAAGCCCTCACAAAATTGCTTGGTATCGATGCCCGGTTCTCCTCCGTATACCAACCGGAAACCGACGGACAGACGGAGAGGGTGATCCAGGCCATGGAGCAATACTTGCGTTGTTTGTCTTTACAGCACCAGAAGTCCTGGCTCAGTTTACTACACCTCGCTGAGTTCGCATGAGTTCGCAGTTTGCATTCCTCCACTGGCTTCTCCCTGTTTTATTCTCTCTATGGCCAACATCCCCAGACCCTTCCTATTCCTGACCTCTCGTTGTCTTGTACTCCTGCTGTTACTGCTTGTGTTCGGGATCTTGCCTCTGTCCATGCCCGCACTATTGCCCATCTACGGGAGGCCCAGTCTTACATGAAAGCGGCAGCTGACAAGAGGCAGGTTGCGGCACCCGAATACCGTGTAGGGGACCGCGTTTGGTTGTCTACTCGTCACTTACGCATACCCGGTTGCCGCAAGCTCCTCCCTCGTTTTGTTGGTCCTTACCGGATGTCCAAGGTCCTAAATCCAGTTGCCTATCGTCTTTCCGCCCCTGCTACTTGGCGCATTCACCTGGTTTTTCACACCTCTTTGCTCAAACCTTGCCCTGACCCTACCCGCATTGTCACACCTATGGCCCCTCTGTCTGTTGTGGCCCCCGATGAGTTTGAGGTTAGCACCATTCTGGGTTCCCGTGTCCTTAAGGGGCGATTGCAATACCTAGTGGACTGGTTGTGTTATGGCCCTGAAGACCGCTCGTGGGTTCCTGCCCGGGATGTTTATGCCCCTCGCCTGGTTGCCCAGTTCCATCGGGATTTTCCATCCAGCCCACGAGGTCGTGGGCCTTTGGGGGGGGCTCTGTCATGCAGTCTGCGGGTTCCCATCACTCTGGTGCCAATGCCCCTCCAGGTTCCCGTCATTCCAGTCCCCCTTCTGCCCATTTACCCTCATTTACCCAATCAGGGCGGCAGCAGCATGGTGTTCATTGGCAACGCATATGGAGGGAGAAGGGCATGAACGTTCGCCCAAGGTCCCTGCGTCCGTTCCTCCATTGGCAGCTGCCTTGGCATTTCCAACGATTCGGCGTAGTCTCCGACCCAGCTTAGTTCCGCATCCGCATCACGTGACCAAGAGGGGCCAACACGTGATGCGGAAGCACTTGGGGAGCCGTGCATCATGTCTGATCACCTGACTACCCAGTGCAGTTAAAAACGGCGATGATATGCTTGCACAGTGTTTCACAGCTGTTAATTTCAGCACTGTATGGCGTCATAGTACTTTCTTGATCACGGTATCGGACTACGGAGAGTTTAATCTGATTCCTCTTGCCTCTCCCTTGGATTACGGTCTGCTTCTTGTTGCTTCTGGTCTCCTGACTCCTGGGCCGCTAACTAGTTTTCCTTCGGATTATCCCTCGGAATTTGTTGTGCTCTTTGGCTTCTGACCTCGGAAATCTTGGATTGCTTTTGGACTGCCCTGCTTTATGTTACGCCTGAGCCTGCAACCACAGCTCACAGGTGTTACAGTGTGTGTTCATCCAGAGTTCTGATCAGTGTTTTCCACCGCTTGCTGCCATTTACACACTGCTGGTGCCTGGAACGCCTCCTGCTCTGTCTGTCCCAACACAGGGTATGGTTGACGCCCCTCCCCCTTTTCCACCTAGGTAAGCCCATTAGTGTTTCCCAGCATACATTATGTTCTCTGTCTGTTCTTGCCATTTTTCTGTACTAACCCCTTGCTTGCTTTACAGAACTCAGGGGGGTTTCCGGCGTTTCTGGTTCCTGATACTTCAGCACTCAACACCTGTGGTATCAAGGATCGCACAGGGAGTTGTTTAGTATCTCCCTGTGTGGTACTTGGGGATGGAGGTTTTCATAATCTTCACGACAAGATATAACAGTCACTACAACTATGACGTCCTATTGGTTCTACAAGCTATAGGACCCTAGATTATTTGGTCCATTGTGATTGGGTAGGTTACACCCCTAAGCATAAATCTCCACTTTAATTAGCAACATGCAGAAGGGACACCCAGATGCGGAGTGCCCCTAGATTCACCCTACCTCCCTTCCATCAATCAGTACTTTTAGGGATATGTGTCAATTAGTTGGCTGAGGATGGCCTCGAAACTGTAGTTTCTTATCAGGAAAAGTTATGGCATCCTCGGGTTCTGGGTGACATCAGACGTTGGTACTTCTTCGCCCTTGGCTGGTCACGTGTCTGTTCACTGTGAATCTGCTTAATTTTCCTTGTATTTGTGTATTTGATTCTCCCGTAGCCTCACCACCTGCCTGGGGCCTCTTTATCTCGACCTTCAATGGCTGGCTGGTATGCTCTGAAGTTTTGATTCTCTGAGGCTGCCGCTCTCCTCCCTTCCTTAGGTTGACCTCAAATTCCCAGGCATTGAGCTGCTTCTTACTGAGTTTTGATTCCGCTCCTTCCTTTGGTTTTGGCTGGAATATGAATCTTGGCCTTGTTAGCCCTTTGCTGTCTGGGTTTAATTCTGCTTTTACAAAATGGAGTTGCACTTATTTAATGTGCTTCATTGAGGTAGATATATAATTGGTGCATGCCGCTCTATTCTTCTGCTAAGCATTGCAAGCAATACCGTTTTCTTAGCTTTGTGCGTTCCAAGCCTATTTACAAGCGTTAGCTGGTTGAAGACTTCCATGTTGCTTCACAGCTACGTTTCCTTACGTCTCTTTATGTATCAACATTGTTTCTTCTTACATTCCATTACATCGTTAATCTTTGTATTTCACCGCTGTGTGTCATCTTTCGTTTGTCGTTTATGTTTATCTGTACGTCTGTCTGGGCTCTTATGACGTCACCATTTGCCCTCCATTAAGACTCTTTGGGTCTCTTCAGGGACAGTTTGTAAGTAGTCTTAATTTCGTGTCAGCTGCTGGTACGGTTGTCTAAGTGGGTACTGAGCTGCCCATGGTTGTCTGGTTATGGTACTTCAACAGGTATTGCTCTTCTGATGGGCACTGGGCATAGGCTCAGTCCAGCTCTCTATTGGTTCAATTGCTCCTCGTATGTCACGTACCTTGGCAAGTCTTTTCCTGGTACCTAAAACTATGGGGCTGGGGTGTATGCTATGTCTGGGACCTCCTCTACACTCCCCCCTCTGGTCGGTTCATCAACCACTTCTGCATCCTCCTTTGAGTTTGTCTTATTTCGCTCTTTTGCTTCTTGTTCATCTTCTTCTGGGCTTGTACACAATGGTGTAAACGTATTTATCTTTGGAGTCCATATTTTTATTACTCCTTTCAGACTTCTTGCTGTTTTTACATGTTCGTCTGTGTTCCAGGTCATGAGCTGACATTGTCCATTTGGGTTGCAATAGATCCACTTCCCTTTGTACCTTTGTCGTTTTCTGGGATACACAAACTTTGTTCCTTCTGGCACACATTCGCTAGCCCTCACACAGTCTCTGATTTCTTCATCAGTCAGATCTCTAGGCTTCCATCCTGGTTTGACATCGACCACGATCTTCATTCCAATGGCTTTCTTCACAGTCTTCCGGCATTGTGTGACGATTATCTTGAAAACACAAAATCCTAGTATTATCATTACTAGCAGAGCTCCCAGAATTTTGAATATGTCTTCCATCCATTATGGGACCCATAGAAATAGTGTTCCAAACCAGCTGTCGTCATCAACTTCATCGGTTTCATTGATCATCTGGTTCTGCAGGTTTGTCAGCATACTTATGGCTTCTGTTAAAGTTCCATTTTCTTCATCATGCGAAGGCATAAACGTGCAACATGATTCTCTGATTTTTGCACAAACACCTCCATCCAAATCAGTGATCATGTCGAGTACATATCTGTTCTGGAGGGTCATCAATTGGATTGCTATCAATTCTTCTTTGATTGCGTTGAATACTTTTATGGTGGTGTTGATGGTCTGCAATAACTCCCATCTGGTTATCTGCAACCATTTCGTATTTACTCCAACTTGGATATGTGGCAAGAGTATTGTTGTGAATACTGATGAGGTGAAGTTAAACAGCCTGTGTTCCTATGGGATTGCATAAAATGCTTCTTCTGATTTGGCAGAAAAGTAATTTTCCCTCTTCATTCGGGATACCAGTTCCACAGACCTTCTCTTCCTTAGGTGAGCATCTGCTTTCGGGAAACTGTCCATAGTCAGGTCACTTTTTGGGATTACTAGTTCAGGAACATGGACGTTCACTATTGTTCATATGCCTCCCCAGTTTTTCGGCAGCCTTTTGTATGCTTTGGATCCACATGCCACATGCCCAGTAATGTACCATAATGACTGCAGTTCCCTGAGTCATTCCTGGAGCTTTAAAGATTCGTCCGCAGTTTTGAATCTCTCCCATCTTCCTCGTGCCATTGTTCCTGAAGGACAATTTTGGGCTTTCCAGTGGCACTATCTGCAGGGGTCCTCCTCTGTCTTCGACCCACGTTAGCAACTTCACCAACTTTGGCCACCGAGGTTTGCACAGTTTTTGTGAGTTTTCTATTGCTTCCTTGCAGGCTCCAAGGACCATCCATGCTCGGCATATCACTACTCCTTTCTCCCATCCGTTTGGAGAAAGCACTGTTCCCCAAATCTGCATCTGGCCTCTATTCTTCCAAATTTGGGCTTCTTCTGGAGTTTTTCCTTGAACTTTTAGTCTCGGGTTTATCTCCCATCTGGTTCCTGCTCCTTGCGCTTCTATCTTTGCATACCTGATCACGTGATTCCTGGTATGGGCTCTGTTTCTTATCTTAATGTCCTGGACATAGTCATCTTCATCGGGATATGCTGTTTCTGTTGCCCATATCAGTGAGGCATCTCTTCCCATAAACTGTCCTCTGGTGTTGCACATTGCTACGTGTGACAAACAGTGTGCTGTCGGGACATCAATTTCTACAGCTACGAAGATCTTGGATTTTCCCATGCTGTACAGTAGGAGTGCACAGACGTAGCATTCTCCTTCAGCTGTTCTTCTTCCAACCTCTTTCATGTTTTGGTACCAAATGTTATTTCCTAGATGTGCTGTGCTGTCCAGGTAATCGTTCAGTTCATTGTTATCTTCATGCAGGCTTCTCTTGATTCTTAGTGTCTTTCTGTAGTTAGCCATAACTACATCTGTAAATGCGTTGGTGTGACTTTTCCTTGCTAGAGGACTCTCAGACATGCTTGCCGGTGAAGCAGGTTTCATTGTCGGTATTGCTGTGATAAGAGGCGGTTTTGCATTTCTCTTCCTCTCCTCTTGTAGTCTTTCGTAGAGTGCCTTTATCCACCATCCGTTTGGCATCGGCCCAACGTAAGGTTGTATCGTGGGCCTGGTGTTTGCCGTTTTCGTTGGAACTGGTATGCTTGTCACTCTAGTCTCTGTAGTTTTATTTTTCAGCTCCTCGTGTAGTTTCTTTGCTTTAGCTATAAACGGGAATAAATGATCTATCAGCATTTGCATCTTTGCAGTAAATTCTCTTGCAGCTACCTCTGTCTTCTTGAGGGCTTTTGTTATGTCTTCCTTAGTTGGTCGTTCACTTGATTCTTCTTGGTGATTTCCACTTTTATCTGGGACTGATTGTTTGGTAGGCAGTCTCGTACTTTCTTTTGCCATTGTTTGGGGTTCTGAAGCCATTGACACTTGCCCTTGTTCATGTGCATTCAGTGTGTGTGTGCGTGTAGTGGTCAGTGCTACATTTTCATTCATTTCTCGCTGACCCTGTCTCCAGCTTTTCTCTTCATTCATTACCTCAAGTGTGTATGAATCACTGCTAATTACATTCAATTTTAGGTCGTTTACAGATTTTCTTGGGACTGGAATTACTATATAGGGTCTAGGTGCTTTTGTGGGACTCATGCGTACCTTATCCAGTGGGTGCACTCAAATTGGGACACTTCGTGCACCAATGAAAAATGCAGTTCTGATTGTTAATGACAGAAAAACAATTATAATTACTATGCATATACACATAACTGTGCGATATGACAATTTGCAGCATTTTCTTCCAAGAAAGTAGGGGCGCCCCTCTGTTTGTGGGAGGACCAGGTTACTGTTCTGGGCCCCCATCTCAATCATGTCAATGTCAGTGTTTAATTCCTTTCACTTACTCCAATATTGTTTCTCAGAAGGTTTGTAACATAAAGTGACTTGTGCTTCGTATGTGTCTCCCCTCTTGCGGGTGACGATTGTCTCTGGTTCCGGAATACAGTTCCCTTGCTAGACTATGGAAAATTATTAGACTAACACCTTTGGTGAGGCACGTTCATTATGCATATTCGAAATTGGTCAATTCCCAGTCCACCCCCTGAATTTGCTTCAGTCCTGAAGACACGCTGGATCCTGTTTAATGTAAACATGGACAAAATGGCAAAAGTGGTATCACTCAAAATTAAACCAAAATAAAAATAAAAATGAAAAACAAAAAATAAAAATAAAACAAAACAGTGAAGTTCTCTTCTCTGCTCTTCTCGATCTGTCCCACGGTGGAAAGATGAAGAACTGTGTCTCTGTGCCCTCGATCTGTCCCTCGGCAAAAAGATGAAGTACTGTGTCTCTGTCCCCTCGATCTGTCCCTCAGCAGAAAGATGAGGAACTGTGCTGTGTCTCTGTCTCTTGGATCTGTCCCTCGGCGGAAAGATGAGGAACTGTGTCATGTCTTTGTCTCTTGGATCTCTAATGTACGTGATTGTGTCCGTGGTTCTCCCGACGAGTCCTGGGCACTCCTCTATGATACGAAAGAAAAGCGTGTATGTGAGTTCATCTATGATCACTTGTGGGGGAAGCATTTGTGTCTTTATCACTTTATTCATGCAACTCGGCGAAGGCTTCCGCGATGACTGTCAGTAGTTGCCGGATTACTTTCTTGTTATCAGGGTCTCGAACAAAGTCTGTGACACAAGTTACTCTCCCTACAAGTGACGAATAAGATAACACTACTAACTGGAAGTAGATGAGTACATCCCATGTGAGGTTTCTGCTGGGAGATATCATGAGATCTGCAAAACAAAGTCTTGGTACTGGTTGCTTCAGGTTGCTGTGTTAAACGCTTAACGAAAAGTCCTTGTGTACAGTCTATCAGAGTCTTGTTTCTTCCACAATGCCTAAGTGTGGCTTGGTTCAAAAGTTTGTATTGTCAATGCTTTGTGGCTTAGATGCATAATTCCCTTCTTCACCCTGCAACTAAGATGCACAGAGTGTCCATTATGTCCTTATCCCCTTTTTTGCTTAGAGGAAATGTCCAGTTTAAAGCCACAATTTTCAAACAGAGTTCTTTTGTCTTGTCTTTGCTGCTCATGCGTCCTTGTCATGGATCTCGTCTGCATGTGCTGAGGTTCTTCCCCGTTGTCTGTGATTTCTTCGCGATGGGGTGCAGCTAGAGGGATCTCACCGATATAGGGTTTAATGTCATTAAGGAAGATCCATGCTCACCTGCCTTGCAATTTAACTGCTGATGCAGTGCAGTCCTCGACAATGAAAGGGCTGTTGAATCTTGGCTCGTCCCTCCTTTTTTCTTGTGTTTTTCTTTACCAACATGGCATCATCAGGGAAGATGAATGGCGCACATAGACCTTGAACTGTGTCTGTTTCAGCACCTCTTGCTGTGTCTTGTGTTGTGCTGCACCCTTTTCATTGTCGCTGTACTGGGTCTGAAACGATAAGAAAGCTTGATGTAATGCAGTTCAGGTATTCCGACAATTCGGTTGCCAGGACCTCTCGAGTTGACTGGGCATCACATCTAGCTCTATTTCGTGTGGTAAGGGGAGAGTTCAATCTTCTTCCTGTGACTATCTCATGTGGCGTAAAATGATGGTCCGAGCCTGGTTGGTTTCCAAGAGCATACAATGCCAGTGGAAGGCAGTGCATCCCTCCCCTCTTTAGAGGAAGCTTCAACTTGGCTATAATTTCCTTTAACAAGCCGTTGAGCCTCTCTCAAAAATACCATTACCTTCCGGATGATACGCCGCCGAGAACTAGTGCTTTATACCAAGCAGCAAGCTAGTCTGCTCAAAGACAGTGTTTGCAAAATGAGCCCCATTGTCTGATCTCATCACCTCGCACACCCCCCATCTAGGGAACACTTCCCTCACCAGGAATTTGGCAGCACAGGTTGAGTCTGGGTATGCACAGGGACCTGCTTCTATCCATCTAGATAATGGCTACACCACTACAATTAAATACCTGTACCCGTTACACACTTGAATCATGTCGACATAATCGATATGTAAGTGCTGAAAAGGCTCATTTGGCCAGGGGATAACTCCTTTCATTACTTTTAATGTGTGCCCAGCTCTGAATTGCTGGCAGATTATGCAGTTCACCATGAAGAATGCAACATGCTCTGCCAAATTTGGTATAAACCAGTCTTCTGCGAGCGTTGCAGCTAGATTTTCTTTTGTCATGTGAAATGGGTAATGTAGTTGTTCCAATGCTATTTTTGGTAGGGCTACAGGCATTACTGGTTTACCATTGCTGTCTTGCCGCCACAACCCATCTGAGGGGTTTAAAGAACACCCTTGACACTTCCACAGGTTCTTTTTGTCCTGTGGTGCCTCCCCTTGAACATATATCATTTGAGTCTGCCCCATATTACTTTAGGCTTCTGGGGTGGCTCGAGCTACCATCATTCTTTCATGGGTGCGTGCCACTTCTACTTCCATGATTATTTCATTCTTGGATGCCACACGCTTGGCTTCTGTGTCTGCTGCGTGATTTCCGCGTGATACAAAATCTGTCCCGTGAGTATGGGTGGCGCATTTCACGACCGCTATGCCCACTGGGAGCTGCAGTGCCTTTATCATGGTACAAAGAGGGGTCTGCCCTGACGTCTATAGTACTGGGGTCTACTTGTTCAGTGTAGTAGGCCTAGATTTATTCTATCATGTCACATACATGCAGAGACATTCTAGATGTAGTAGTACTCATAGAATTTGAGAAATACAGACAAAAATAGATGTGAAAGGTACATCTTTTTTATTTTGCTGTAAATGCATTTCATAGTCATGCATTTGTAATCTTTTTGTGATTTTTTTGTAAAAGGTCCAGTACATTAAGGGTAGTTAATATTCACAAATGCTTGATGTAACTGAGTTAACAACTAAATTGAGTTCATACAAAGCTTAAAACAATATGGTGCTTTGGAAATCAATGTGTAACCACCACCTATAGTGACAAGTGATAGTACAGGTACAATCGCGGCTCTTTAGGATTATCTCTAAATCCGTTACGGACTTCAATTCCAGGAAAGCGGCCTTTGGGCAATTATATTGGGAACCAAGCTCCCACCACACCATTTGCCCCCCCAAACCTCCAGTGAATGCCAACCTCACAGCCAGCATCCACCTCAAGTGACCCCTCATTTCGAGCACATTGAGGAAGCCTACAGCAGCCTGCCGCTGCACTCTACAAGCAAGGACCAATAGATACCATGCTACACACCCGTGAAACAGCAATCCAACGTTTCATCCAACTTTGCTACCCCCCAGGGAGACCGTCTCCAGGCCCAAGATGAAGGCATCTTGCCGAAACGTCTAAGGACCAGCACTCCATTTTCTACCGGGTCCTTCCAATCTTTTGATTCAGATCCAGACGTCGATCACGTGTTAGGTCACCATTTAGCCTGGCTACATGCAACCAACTGCTATACCATTTATTGCTGCCTGCTTGGTTGTATTTTGTACTATCACTTGTCACTATAGGTGGTGGTTACACATTGATTCCTAAAGCACCATATTGTTTTAAGCTTTGTATGAACTCAACTTAGTTGTTAACTCAGTTACATCAAGCATTTGTGAATATTAACTACCCTTAATGTACTGGACCTTTTACAAAAAAACACAAAAAGATTACAAATGCATGATTATGAAATGCATTTACAGCACAATAAAAAAGCTGTACCTTTCACATCTATTTTTGCCTGTATTTCTCAAATTTTATGAGTACTATTACATCTACAATGTCTCTGCATGTATGTGACATGATAGAATAAATCTGTGCCTACTACATTCAACAAGTAGACCCCAATACTATAGACGTCAGGGCAGACCCGTCTTTGTACCATGTATTATTAGCCCATAGCTCTGACACTCTCAGCACCGTCCCTCCAGTTACAAGCAGTGCCTTTATCAGCCTGTCCAATAAGGCTGCATGCTGCACTGGCATGCCGCCCGCTCAGAGGTAACCCCTCCTTTTCCAGCGCGCTAAACCTGCGTGCACTGTTGAGGTCACATAGGCGGAGTCACTGTACACCATTACTTCCTGATCTGCGTGATTCTCAATGGCGAGTAGCAATGCCAATAGTTCTGCCGTCTGTGCTGAATAATGAGATGGTATTCATGCACTGACGAGTATTTTAAATTCTCCCTTTGCTATGTGTTTCATCACGGCAACGCCTGTGTATCTTTGCCCATCTTCTTGGAAGATTCTCAAAGAACCATCAATGAAAACGATCTCACCCCCCGCCAGGGCATTTTCCTTCACTCTGGGGATTTCATCATTGAATTCTTCATAGTTTGCGCAATCATGTATCGGCTTGCCTTCGGTAACTGGCTCAGCTATGAACGTAGCTTGGTTTACAGTTTTACATCAAACTATTTTGATCGATGGATTAGATATAATCACTTCATAGGCAGAAGCCCTCTGTGATGTCAATGTGCCTTTTGGTTTCTCCAAGATGGCGAATAATAAGTGCTCGACGTATAACGTCATGGAGCATCCCATTACAATGGTTGTCGCCTTCTCTATGGCAAATGCTGTGGCAGATAAGCTTTGTTCGCATGGGAACTGGCCTCTCATCACTGGGTCCAGATTTCCACTATAATACGCCAGGGGTTTGTACCCCAACAAGGTTTTTTGAGCAAGCACTGCTGTCATAACTCTGCTATCTGTGTGCGAGAACAGGTAGAATTCCTCTGCATAATTAGGAATCCCGAGAACTGGAGCCGTGCAAATTGCTCTCTTGTGTTCTGCAAACTCTTTGTCCATTGCCTCAGTCCATTCAATCTTTTCCTTTGGACTTGGGCCTTCTTTAGGGCCTGGAGTAAGGTCTTGGTATACGAGCTGTAGTCGAAGACCCATGCTCTAACATAATTGCACAGGCCTAAGGAGCTCTGCATTTGCTTTATCGTGAGTGGCTCAGTCGTGTTCATGATGGCTTCAGCCCTTTATGGGGTCACCTTTTTCCCTTCATGCGAAATTAACTGGCCTATGTACAGCACCTCTTGTTGACAGTATTGTAGCTTTTCCTTGTCAACCTCATATACTTTCTCTGCCAATATGGTCAGTAGCTTGACTGAATCGTGCCTGCATTGCTCTTCAGTGGTGCTGCAGATCAGAAAGTCATCCACATACTGCAAAACAACACTGTCTACTGCAATATTGCTTATGTCCATTTGCAGGACTCTGTTGAAAATGGATGGGGACTGACAATACCCCTGTGGCAATCTCGTGCTCTTCAGACGCATTTGTCTGAATGTAAATGACGTCATATCTTGTGAGTCACGGTGTAATGGGATTGAGAAAAAATCATTTTTCAAATCAATCACCGTGAAGTATTTTGCCTCGATCGGTATGTTACACAAGATCGTAGATGGATTAGGGACTATAGGGAACTCAGCTTCAACAATATTGTTTAATGCTCTTAAATCTTGGATTAAACGCCAAGATCCTCCTTTTGATTTCTTGATGGGATAAATCACTGTATTACAGGGTGATTCTGACGTCACTAGGATGCCCTGATCCATTATGGCGGAAATTGTCTTCGCGACCCCTTCATCCGCTTCTCTGGACATGAGATATTGTTGCGCTCTTGGTAAAATTGCTCCTGGTTTTAGTTTAATTTTCACTTCCCCTTCCCCTTTCAGAAGGCCTACATCATAGGGCCCTGTAGTCCATACTGAGACCTGCACCTGGGCCATATCGTCATCAAAGTATGCAGGATGGATCAATGCTTACCTCATTCTCTATGGTACTTCTCGTTTGATCATTTTGACCCACAATATGAGACTTACTTCCACCCTCATTTCTTCTAAGTCAGGGTGTTCTTCGAACAGATCGTCATCGGTGACGTCAGTCACTCGATACCCTTCTTCAATGGCGATAATTGCACACCATTGTCTGCCTTCGTTGTCGAACCCTTCGACCATTGCTACCTTCCCCCGTACTGCTGCAATATGTATCGTTAAGGGAAGTACTTGTCCCCTTCTTCAAGCATGGATAATCTTAGTCACAATAGAAACTCGTCAGGAGTTCTCATGGTCCTATCTGCAAGACCCGGCAACCCTGCCATAAGCACACGTATGCCATATGCGAAGACTTCTGGTTCTAACGGTATAGCTCTCATGGCTATATGTCCGGAGTATGCTCTAATAATTTCGCACACGTTTGAATAATGCATTCCTGGAGTGGAGCATACTATGCCCTTCTCCGTGAACGATATAGTCATATTCAATTTTGTCATTAGGTCTCGACTCAAAATGTTTACTGGGGTCTGACGTGAATATAATAAAGGTACATTCATCTTACAATCTCCTACAGAGACTGGGAGATTGTCCGTAAAGGGAACTCTGCTGTGAGCTCCTGTAAAACTCTGAGTATCTATGGCCTGGCCGGACAAGGAAAACTTGCCTTCTCGTATGCACGAGCGTGTTGCACTCGTATCAACTAAGAAGGAATATTCTTTCCCCCCTATGATGACATTTACTCTTGGTTCCCTGTTAGGGTCTGTTGTCACTGATAGGATAGAACACATCAGGGTTCCCAGCGAGCTGTCCTATTTCATTTATAAGTTCGGTCCACTGTATGCTTGTGTATTTTCTCCATTCCCAGGGTTGCCTCCGCTTCCCGAGTTTGTGCCCTGAGACATCTGCAGTGGTGTCTGTTGGGATTGCCCTTGTGGCGGGTTCCCCATGTTCGATGGTTGAACCCCTTGTTGCGCACCTTGCTGCAAGCCTGGTGCTTGCTGCTGTACTGTGTGATTTTCTGCACCGCCCTGTTGTGGTATAGCAGGCAGATTCACCGTGCCTGCTCCCATTCCTTGTCCATTTTGCCATGTGCTATGGCTTCTGCACGCGCGTGCCACATGTCCTGTCATACCACACAGCCAACATACTGGGGGTGGTCGGGCTATCTGTCCATATGATATATCTGGATTGCCCATCGACACGTTTTGAAAGCCTCTTTGGTTATTCTGTGATGGGTTAGTCGCCTGTGGTGTGTTCGGTTCAGCTGGGCTGGTCAGCATAGCTCCTTCAAGAGCATACTTTGAGAGTTTCTTTTGCACCAGTTTTGCTTCCTTACCCTTATGAGTTGCCTCCTTTTTTTGATTCTTTTCTTGCAACAATCTACAGTAATGTGCAATTGTCAACTGTATTTCGGCCATGGTTTAGCTTCTACTCCTACCAGTTTCTTGAGCTGTTTTTGCACCGGTTCTGGCAAGCCTTGGCACAATATATGGTAGAATACAGGGATAGATTTCGTCCAAGATTCATGCATTTCGAGTACCCACGCGTGTTGGAAATTCTGGATATAAATCAACAGATCTTCTGACACCTTCTTTTTGTGAGTCATTATAGCTCCCATATCGGAAGTGTCTGGGTACAGCACTTGTAGCACTTTCCACACTGCTGCTGTACAGCTATTAGATGGTGCTCCATCATGGGTACCCTGCTCTTTTTCCACACATCGTCTGCTCTCTCACCAAGTATGGCGATCAGTAAGCCCTTAATGTCCCCTATAGCTAACGTGACACCCCCTGTCATTTTCTCTAACAGGTGTATCCACTTCCCGGATCCCGATGTCAGCATTGGAAGCTTGTGTGGCCATGGAATAAATTGTGGTCTTATTCCCCCTTTTTCTAGCAGCAGGAATTGGAATGCGCAGTCTTCCTTCTCCTTCCCTATGGCTCTTCTGTCTATTGCTGGAGTAGCAATTCCACATCACTGTCTTCCTGGCAATGTCCTTAATCTGTCTATATAGGCAGGTGCTGACACCCCCCTCTGACCGCGGGGTGTTCCTTCATGTCGGCCAGGCTGCGCGGCAGACTCTGATGCCCTAGATGCAGACTCACTGGCATCTGACCATCGTACCCCTTTGTCCCTTGGGAGCTGCTTCTCGCGCCATCTCCCTTCTTCATTTATCTTGTCTGCCGTTTCGCCTCCGGAGTCGGGCATTGATTGTTCCGAATTCACACAATTCCTTGCATCATCATTGTTCTTACTAATTTTGAGCCTGTCCAGGGACAATATCCCGCTCCCACTACTTTGGGTGACCTACTCTGTATCATATAACTGAGTGCTCTCCAAGCGTTCGTCTTCCCTTTCCCTTGGGATGTTGGCTCCAACCCCATTTCATCATATATTTTATTGATCGTTTCGCCGATGCTTCTGGTGTCGAAGTCATCTTCAATATTTGCCCCAGTCGTGCCCGGTACTGAGTCGTATGCGGGAAAGAATTCTTCGCTATCTTCCCATTCTACAACAGGATTGGGTTTTTTAACTTCCTGCTCCAAATAATCAAGATTGCGTGCCCTCTGTCTACGCTTATGTTCTATATTATCGTCTCCTTGCGTCGTCTCTAGTCCTTTCTTCCTCCCTTTTTCTTTCATTCCTATTTTCATTTACCCTTCTCACTTCCTCAACCTTTTGCCTCTTTATCCTTTTTTCACATACTCTTTGCTCTTCTTCCAACTTTGCAGATTCTCTCTATTCTGGTCATAGGCTGCCTTCTGTTTGCGAACGAGCTGTTTTTATTGCTCTTCACGATATAGCTGTTCTCGCCTCAGCCTATCTTTCCTTTTTATCCTTTCGTCCCTTATTTCCTTCTCCTTTTCTTTCTCCCTTCTTTGTGTCTCACCAGACTTCTCTCTCTTGGTCTGCCATCATCACCTTCTTTCCCATCGACTTTCAATAATATCTGTCCTCCCATCCATTCGTCTTTTGCGAATACTATCTCATCAGTTCTGTCTTCACTACCTTTCCACTTCTATCCTTCTCTCTCTTTATCGAGAGGTGCACCAATCTGTGCCTGGTCCTTCCTTTCACCATTGCGTCTCTCCTTGTCCCTCAGGACAGTGGAGGTAACATTAATTTCCTGATCCTTCCCCTTAATTTCGTCACTACTATAAGTAGGTGACTCATATGCAGGGTTGCTATACCCGGTTGCTGCCTTAAGCTCTCTTAACGGGTAGAGTCCCTCTGAGTTACTTCCCTTGATCTCTGGCTCAGGCAGGGCTGGTGGCGCAATAGGCGTCTGACCCTCCTCTGTACATACGTTTAATATCCAGTCTACAGGTGGCTCCTCCTCCTTTGGCTGTTCGAACATTTTCCAAAGTTCTAGACCAGCGAGGCGTTTCTCTAGTTTTTTACCTGTATATGTGGCATGCAGATAAGTCATCATGCGTTGTAGGACGGCTTTGGATAGGGACCCATTCTGTGGCCACGGCATAAACATCTTGTGGGTGGTACACTTAACCCACTCAGCACTATATTTCTTAAGCTTGGGTGCATGTTTAGGCAATTGCTTACATAAGTGGGCGAGTGGTGTAATATCCTCCATGCTTGAATTCTGTTTTCAACAATATTTTCATGCACTTTCAATACTCCCAACAATACGAGCAAGCACCAAATATCGCAAGCTCCAATCCAATCTTTTCCCTCCAAAATACATATCATCAATTTATTAAAGAACATCAATCCATGTGCGGTTCCCTCTCAGTTAAAGAATCGCGTAAAACCCAAACTTCATTTCGAACAATCAATGATACAGTTCTCTACATTTGACATATAACAGAACACGCACAACAGACACTTGACAGGCCAGACAGACACCAGCTGGACACATATATCTCTGCCTTCTAATCAATACCCCGACATGGAGTTTAAACAAACCTCTTTTATGACTTCTTTAATCATCATAGTAGCCTAATTTTTCCCTATTATGTGGGACTATGAGTTCACGTTTCTTCTGACCGCTATATTGAAGCGCAGGAACAAGGCGAATCCTCTTACTTTTTTATCTCAGGTGTCCTTCCTGGTATCCTCAGTTTTCTCTCGGGTGTCCTCCCAGTAACCATTGTTTTCTCTCGGGTGTCCTCCCAGTAACCATTGTTTTCTCTCGGGTGCCCTCCCGGTAACCACTGTTTTTCTCTCGGGTATCTATCCCGGTAACCACTGTTTTTCTCTATTATACTCGAGTCATTATCCCCTTATATATATATATATATATATATATATATATATATACAGTCTTCTCTACTTCTGATTATTTTATTTTCCGCCACCCTCCGTTACCTTTTCCCTTACTTGTTCTAATGCCTACAAAACTTTGCCAAAGTATTGAATCTTTTTCGTTAGCTCACAGCTCGCATGGTTCCTCTCTGGATCTTCGGGATCACCTGCCCCTCCGTTACCGCCTCTCCGGTCTTTTCGTCCGATCGGCTGCTTGTAGGAATGAGAAGGGTTATGCTCTGTAAGGCAGGCTCCTTCAGACAGACCCACTGCAGATTTCATGGACTTACACTATCATTGTCCACGGGAAGCTTCTCAGTCTACTCAGCCGAATGGCAAAGGATATTGCCGAAAACCTAGAGTTACTTTGTGCTGTCGGTCAATAGGTGTCTTATCAATAGTTAATCAATACTCGATGGTCACAACCGTCCTCTTGCTACCAAGTGTACAGGAGGGTGGAGCGTCCTCTGACGGGCCCATAGGTCAGAGCTCACCCTCGAGTACCTGTAAAACAAGATAGCTGCACCCTGAGGAAGATGGGGTGCAGGATTCTCTTACTCCGACACAATTCAATAATGACAACTCAATGGTTTGGCAAAGGGAAGTCTGTTTAATGACAAGTACAAAAAACAGGGAAACAAATTGAAATCAGCAGTGATGCGATCGCCTGTCTCGCTTCAACTTCCAAATTGTTCATGCAAACAGTAACTTTTATAGTAAATTCTCTTCATCATTGACGTGTAACACTCAAAAGTTTGACATGCAATTCTATTGGTTGGCAAAGGTAACTTAAGTATAGGTTCTATATCTGTATATGGTAACAGAGCGTGAGGATTGAATAACTCTTATCGGGTGGGCGTCTACGCCCATCCCTCTATATCACTCATGATAGACGTCACTACAACTATGACGTCTTATTGGTTCTACAAGCTATAGGACCCTAGATTATTTGGTTCATTGTTATTGGGTAGGTTACACCCCTAAGCATAAATCTCCACTTTAATTATCAGCATGCAGAAGGGACACCGAGATGCGGAGTGCCCCTAGATTCACCCCACCTCCCTTCCATCAATCAATACTTTTAGAGCTATGTGTTAATTAGTTGGCTGAAGATGGCCTTGAAACTGTAGTTTCTTATCAGGAAATGTTATGGCATCCTCGGGTTCTGGGTGACATCAGACGTTGGTACCTCTTCGCCCTTGGCTCGTTACGTGTCTGTTCACCGTGAAACTGCTTCATTTTCCTTGTATTCGTGTATTTGATTCTCCCGTAGCCTTGCCACCTGCCTGGGGCTCTTTATCTCAACCTTCAATGGCTGGCTGGTATGCTCTGAGGTTTCGATTCTCTGAGACTGCCGCTCTCCTCCCTTCCTTAGATTGACCTCGAATTCCCAGGCATTGAGCTGCTTCTTACTGAGTTTTGATTCTGCTCCTTCCTTTGGCTTTGGCTGGAATATGAATCTTGGCCTTGTTAGCCCATTGCTGGCTGGGTTTAATTCTGCTTTTTTTTCAAAATTGAGTTGCACTTATTTAATGTGCTTCATTGAGGTAGATATATAATTGGTGCATGCCGCTCTATTCTTCTACTAAGCATTGCAAGCAGTACCATTTTCTTAGCTTTGTGCGTTCTAAGCCTATTTACAAGCGTTAGCTGGTTGAAGACTTCCATCTTGCTTCACAGCTACGTTTCCTTACATCTCTTTATGTATCAACATTGTTTCTTCTTACACGTCCATTACATCGTTATTCTTTGTATTTCGCCCTTCTGTGTCATCTTTCGTTTGTCGTTTATGTTCATCTGTACGTCTGTCTGGACTCTTATGTCGTCACCATTTGCCCTCCATTAAGACTCTTTGGGTCTCTTCGGGGACAGTTTGTAAGTAGTCTTCATTTCGTGTCAGCTGCTGGTACGGTTGTCTCAGTGGGTACCGAGCTGCCCATGGTTGTCTGGTTATGGCACTTCAACAGGTATTGCTCTTCTGATGGGCACTGGGCATAGGCTCAGTGCAGCTCTCTGTTGGTTCAATTGCTCCTCGTATGACCCGTACCTTGGCGAGTCTGTTCCTTGTACCTCAAACAGTGGGGCTGGGGTGTATCCTATGTCTGGAACCACCTCTACAAGTGCTAGCTATGAACTTAAACAGCTGGGAGCTCCCCACACATGCAAAGGAGTCCTTAGCACTGGGTCTGCGGAATGGCGAGGTCATACAGATAAGGCCCTGACAACGAGAGTTTCAAACTTCACTGGCCTGGGTGAGTTAGTGCCAAGTGAGGAAAGAATGAATGGGAGATGACATCATTTATCTTTCTCCATTTTTAAAAGTGCCGAAAACCAAATTTGTTTTTTGCAATGTGTCTGTTGTTTTCTGTTGTCTTTTATGTTTTGTAGCTGATATCATGTGGCAAAATGTATTTCTGTTTCTAATTGTTATATAATACAGAGTGTAAAAAAAAAAACAAAGACTGGGATTTTGGTGTCATACATGCGTCTGTGAATGATTTCTATACAGGGGAATCACAAGGGTTTGATGTTTATCCCAGAGCGGTAAAGCATTTGCTAATTTACCACTGTAGCTAAAATAGCAAGCAAGGAAAAGTGAATAAATACCTGCAAGGTAGGAAGGTGTGTGTAGGTGTTGTGAGTGATTCCTTCTTTGCATGCTGAAAAGAAGGCAGTGTCAGATGAGACACACAGATTACTGGATGTACATAAGCCAGTAATACCAGCCACAAACCATAGGTGGTGTTCTGAATACACTCATTGGTTTCTCTGAAGTGTGATAGGTCTGGGGGTTCTCTACAGGCAACCAAAAGACATTCTAATAGAGAGGAAAGGTGTGTTTTATGATGGGGTTGTAGTATAAAAAACATGCTCACCACTATACCACAAAAATAAGGTAATTCTGAAAATACCACAAAAAATAAGATACCACTAAAATTACCACCAATGCAAGCTAATATTATATTATCACCAAAATAGAGTAATGCTGAACTATTTCTAAGTGTTAGACCAGTCTACTGCCAGTTCGCCACCAAAACACCACAGTAAACAATACCACCAAATCCCGAATTTACCCCAATAAGACAAAACCTCCTATAAAATGGTGCATTGGGCCTGCGGGAACAGACTGTAGAGCATCTACTGGGGATGGCAAGCGTGTTCCACACTGCCATACGTGCATTAAAGGTAACTCCTTTTGTGAGAGCAGTGTGACACTGAAAGTGAATCTCAGAATGTCTCAAATTGATGCCACATTCCCAGAGTTGGTGAAATATTTGGAGGCAAAATGATATGCACATAGAACATGGTCATCAAATAATGCCAAAGAGTGGCATGACCGTATCTATGGGGAAGTTCAGAAAGAACCATTGAACAACATTTTTGAAGAGGGTAGCATAATTCAGGTCTGTCTTTTGAGATTATTAAATGCTGCTGACAAACTTGCTGAGAAAGACTGTTTGATACGGCTATGTGTCAAAACATGATTCATTTTAAATAGGTCTCGGCAAACGTAAGAAAATGATGTCAAGCTAATTAGCAGACTAAAAGTCGAATTAGATGGAGCTAGTGAACAGGAGAAAAAGTTAAGAGCAGAACTGGAGGTATGTCAAAAGGACATGCAATTAAAGTGTAAAGAATTTGACACTCAATTATTATATTGTAAAGCGCTTTGGCTTAAAGCGCTATATAAATTCAATAAACATAAACATAATTGTCTCAAAGGAGAAAACAGTTTGAGGACAGTGAGCAAGAATTAAAACACTTGAAAGGATTGGTAGGTCACATTAGACAAGATAAATAGGAGGCTATTTTAGAGATGTAAGTTTTGCAAAGAGAGAATCTAGAGAAAGAAGGTGAGCTCCAGACTGTTGAACAAAAGATAGCTAAAATGTTTCAAGAAAGGGACAAGATGGACAAAGAGTTTAATGAATGTCAAATGCAGATGAGCGATATGCAATATGTGATTAATAAAATGGGGGATGAAAACACATACTTGCGTAAGGAGAGAGACCGACTTCTTAAAAAGTGCAGGTTTTGGAACAGCAGATATGCGATTTCAGGTCCCAAGACAAGCAACAGGGCACCACATCCAATGGGATTGAGTTGAATTCCATTTCTACACGGGGAGATAGTGCCCCAGTGGCTGTGCCAGTGTCTGGGCTTGGTTGCAGTGCCTTTGGGGGGTTTGACGCACCCATTAGTGGTTACCACCAATCCCATATACCTGGGACAAGGGTTGATCCACAAAGTAATGCAATTCCAAATATAGCGCCAAGTAGCCCTATCAAGATAATGAAGTCAATCAAGGCCCTGATCAAACCGTTCAAAAAAGGAGGGGAGTGCTGTAGAGAGGACCACTTAGAAGCGGTGCACAATATATTTGAATATTTACACATACCCAAGGAAGAATACAGACAATACTTTCACTAAACTCTGGATGCTTCCACAGCGAGCATCATCAGGCGGTTGTATGAACAGGAGAACATGTCAAGGGCGGAATTTGAAAAAGAGATTAGGCGTCATTTTTCTCCATTCCAGTCATTACAGGAGGCAAAGAAAGTTGCATACACGATCATAGCTGGGCCAAATACATCACCTTGCCAATTTCTTCAAGACTTAAAAAGAGCTTTTTCTCGTTTTAATGTATCTTTTAATCCCAATTCCAATGGGTTTAAAACTGCCTATTTTTTTTGGTTTGCAGAAAGACATATCACAGTTAGTCTGCAAGTTTGATAGTCAGAAGTCCCTTGAATGGATTGTGCACCAAAGTACAAAACTGTATGAAGTGCTCTACTGTCAGGGTAGAGTGGCTGATAAAATGAAAGAAACAAGTTCAAAATCTAAAGAATCATCGGCAGCAGTAATGGAGATCAGGTCGGCTAAAATGTCACTTGAGTCCGCTCAAAGTCCAGGCAAAAATAATATGACACCCAAACAGAGGGGTACTCCACAGAGGTTGCCGCCCTCAGCACCGATGTTTCAGTCACATGATCCTAGTAATAGGGAGAGTTACATTAGCCCTAGGTACTTAGGAGCCAGAAACCAGGCAGGATATCGACCCGATATGTCAGGCATGAACAACAATCATAGACAAAATCAAGATCAAAGAAGTAATAGCCCCTGCCAGACATTGGGGACACACAGCAGATTTGACCCCAACACCATGATATATGGTAACCAGGACAGACCACGGGGTGTGGATCGAATTACTAACAATGGGAATCGGTATAGGGGACAGTACTCACAAAATGAGAGACAGGACAGGAGGCAGAATATGAACTATGCTCCACGTCAATACAATCAATCACTGCCACCACGGGATTACAACCAAAGAATAGGTACACTCCGCTCCCCGCCCCACATGAATCAAGAGTTCAGAAACTATTAAAATAGGAATAACTCTCCTGAGAGATATCAGAATAGATTTAATCAAGGGGAGAACAACCAATATCAGCAAAGGCCGTAAAGAGAAGATTCTAGAGAAATGGAAAGATTCCAGTGTCTCGAGGCCCAAGTAAAAATGTTGGCTGAACAAATAGGAAAACGCTGTACATCTAAAAAACAGCAATCAAATGAAGGGGCAGAAGGTCATAGAAGTGACCTGGTGGCTTCCGATAATAAGTGACTAAATATTCATGACACCTGCAATGATAAAATGACGGATTCCCCTGATCTGGTTTTGCATAATGACCCTGAGCTGTTTAATGTTTTAAAAAAAGAAAATACCTGCAAATGAACATGAGGCAGAAATTGTAAACAAATCTAAAAAAGAGGTTTGGTTTAACCTTGCGTTGAATCAAATGTTGGAAATTTGTACAAATGAAAAAGGAAAACGAGAAGAACATGAAATTCCAAAGGAACAAAGAGACAGATTTAAGAAAGACAACTAATGCACGGATGAAAACATTGATGCGGGAGTAGATGTGAATGTTAGAACACCCTCCCTAGACAATCGAGATGCTAATAAAATACAGGCAGGAAGAATAAGTACTAAAAAGGAGGGTACAGATCAGTCACCTGAAGAGTTCTTTGAGCCACAGATTTTTGAAGAAATTAAAAAGACTGGTATCATGCCAAATACCCACAAATGCCCAGAATTAGAAAATGACAACTTATCAGGTGATGTTTATATGCATATTCAGTTGGAGAATTGCAGTGGGAACTCTGATGATCCCCGGATGGAAGGGCGAACAGTGACCACACTCCAAATGACCTCTGAACATGGGGAGATGGGTAAGGCTCAAATTGAAATGGACAGAAAGGAGGGAAAAATGTCCTTTCATTTACCAATGTGCTTAGCCAAGAGTGAGAAGGGTCTGAGAAAAGTGAATCCTGAAATCAATAAAAATGTGCACTTTTTGTGTGTATTAGAGGAAGTTGAAGACAGATATTATGCTCCCATTACTATAGAAGAGAAGTGCAATACCTTTGCAATGATTGACACAGGTGCACAGGCCACAATTATGTCCAAATAATTGGTAAAAAGTATCAATGAAGGGTGATCTCCACAGAATCAGATCAAAGTGAGACAGAGTGAAAGCCCAGTACATAACTTTAACGGTGAGGCGGTGCCTATCAAAGGTGTCACTGAAGTTGATATAAAGATAGGAAAACACAGAATGAAACAGGAAGTATTAATCACATCTATTTATGAAATTCCATTCTTGATGGGAACAGATTGCCTGAAAAGATGATCTCCTCTCATTGATGGGGTAAATGGGGTTCTGTGGGCTTTAACTAAAAAACCATTAAGATCTAAGAAAATAAAGTCACAAAACAGCAGCGTAAGTGAATGCCATACTGTTGCCAAATGTAATGATGCATTGGAGGTGTACCTCCAGAATAGCTGTGTGCCTAGTGTCACTGTTATTTTGATGTGTCAGGACAAAATGCAAAGTGAAAAAGAAAAACAATCTGTGCAGTTTTTTTGGGATCCTGGGAAGAAATGGCAAACTGGAATAGATGAACACACATTGTGCTTCTATTTAAAAGAGAAGAAGTGCAAACAGAACACCATCCCTAAAGCAGACACAGAAAAACACATCACTACTCTTGCTGAAATACATATGAAAGATGAGCAGCCATGGATTCATATTGGTATAAACGGCCATTCTAAAATGATAAATGCCACTTTGGCACTTGAACAGGAAAGGTGTTTTGTTAACGAGAAACTACTGCAGAGAATAATGGAAAGGGAGGAGATCCCGAAGTTAAGAATTAAAAACCAATACATTTCTGGATTGGACAATCCAGATTTTGAAAATCGAATTGCAGGAAGGTGCATGCTAAAGATCACTGTTGGACAAAAAACCATCTACCACAATGTGTGAATAGTGAGTGGAACACAAAATGATTTTTATCCGGGCAATGATATCATGCACAGGATGTGCATGGTGTTAGATTTCCTTAACCAAAAAGTGTGGTCCCGGCTAGGCAGGCCTGCAACCAAATTCGAAGACAAAAGAAAGGCTTATCATTGTGCACAATTGGTGCCATATGCAATTGAACTACAGGTGAAGAAAGATATTACTATTCCTGCATTCACCAAGCAGGTTGCTATAACACTAAAGCACAGGAATGGACAGCAAACAAAGGATTCTGATGCATTTGTGTGCTTAACTGAATACATGAAACAGCAAGGGCTGGATTATGAATAAACCCTATTGGTAGATATTGGGAAGGGGTCCGTCAAAATTATAGTGGATAATAAAGGATGTCAAGATGTTCATTTAGAAGAGAATTCCGTGCTAGGAATGACAATACAAAAAGCACATTATACTGCAGATTTCAACAATATGACGATTGGAAATATCCCTGAGAGATACGTAGATGCACAAGGTGTGTTGCCAGAGTCCCTGGATTCTCAACCCAAAGGGATGGTCAAAATGCAATCTGTGTACCCTTATGATTCCAATGAGACAGTGTGCTGTCACCAGGAGAATTATATATTATTTGATTTAAATGAAAATGAAACAGGAAATCAGCACATTGAAATGGAGGCTGATATGTAAAAATATTTAAAAGTGACAGCTTTGCAGAGAGATACAGCCACACAGTTGGAAGAAAGCACAGAGGTTCCTCCATCATTGGAGGATTTCCCAGAATTTTCAAAAAAGGTAGAGGAGCAGATTCTGTTAGCAGATGCCTGTGATAGTGAAGAGGATAAGAATGAATTGAGAAAAATATTTATGAAATGTAAGGAAGTTTTTTCCAAAGACGCATATGATTGCGGCCTAACTGATTTACATGTTGCCACATTACCAGAGGGGTCTGGTAGAAATCCAGTATTTGTGTGCCAATATCGATTGCCACTGGCATGCTTAGAGTCATTGGCAGAGATAATTAAAAACTTGGAGTCTAGGGAAATTATCAGACCCATTCATGGTAAGTCCAACACTCCCATTTTGGGTGTTTTAAAGCCAAATGGTCAATGGCGTCTGTGCACAGACCTGAGGGAATTAAATAAAAGAGTGCCATTGTCTAGATGCCATTCATTGATCAAGGCCTTGCTCAGGTGCATGGGTCAAAGGTATTTACCACATTAGACCTTACATCTGGGTACTGGTGTGTGCCATTGGCAGAAGACATTCAGAATTTATTAGCATTTTCATTTGATAAAACGCAATACGCTTGGTTCAGAACACCATTTGAGTATGTCAATAGTGGGAGCGAATTTGGCATATTTTTGAGAAAAGCTATGCCAGATGCAATGGAAAGAGTTTATGTAGATGATGTCCCGATAAAAAATGAAAACTTAAAAAGTCATTTTGATGAAATTAGACATGCACTTCACCGATTGCAAAAGGCGGGTGCAAAAGTATCTTTACAGAAAGCCCAATGGTGCAAGAAAAAGGTGCATTTCCTTGGCCATGAAGTAACTGAACACGGGTTAAATCCACAAAAGAAAAAGGTGGAGACCATACAGAAGTTGAAAGATCCTAGAAACATGAAAGGTTTAAAAAGTTTATTAGGAATGATGGTATATAACAGGAAATGTATTAAAAATTATGGTGAAATCACCAAACCATTTACTAAACTATTGAAGCTGAATATGCCCTGGAAATGGGAAAAGGAGCAATCTGAGGCAGTTGCTAAATTGAAAGAATGCCTCATAAAGGCACCATGCTTGGCCTATCCCATAAAGAAAAAAGATTTCTTTATAGAAATAGGATTCACTGAGCAGTGTACGTCAGCAGTGTTATCTCAAAAACATGATTTGAACCATAAAACTATTGCTTATGCGAGTAAAGCATTTTCTCAGGTTGAGACTAAATTCAATGAATATGAAAAAAATAATCTTCTGACCACTATATGGGCATTGCAACATTTTCGTCCCATTGTTCAAGGGAAGAAGGTAATCATTGAGACAAATCATCAACCATTGCAGTTTTTACACAGTAAAAGGATTAGATTAAGCAATCTATCACAGTCCGGAATTACCTCATGGACGTTGGCATTGCAGGGTTTTCTTGTAGAAGTGAGATATGACCAGAATAAAAAGACCCCAATTGCTCAAGGGTTGGCATCTCTATATGACTGTGCAACTGAATGCGAATCAGATGAGGGAGAGGTGGAGTCCAGTTTGCAGGAATTTGAACAATCACCACATAAAGCCTTTGATGAAAATACATGCAAGGAATTGCCAGTTGTGTATGTCGATGAATGTGCTTTTCATATTGAAAATGACAGCAATAAACAGTTGGTGTCTGTGGTAGGAAATGTCTGGTTGAGATGTGAGGACATTCCTAGTATAGGAATGAAAATTGGGGCTAGGAGTAGCCCGGTAGCAGAGTTAGCGGCCATTTATAAAGCAAATACTACTGCAGTTGATAACAAATTCAGTGAAATTGTCCTGGTGATTGATTCTGATTATGCAAGAAATAGCTTTGTAGAATATTTGCCTGGCTGGAAGGCAAGAGGCATGCTCACATATAACAAAAAGCCTCTCAAACATGCGAAAATGATTCAAGCTATAGACAAATTAGTGTTAGAGAATGAATTAACAGTATACTGGAGGAAAATTTGTTGACATTTGAAAACACCAGGAGAGGATAAGGAGGGAAATGATAGAGCAGATCAATTGGCCAAGATTGGGGCTGTTATGGGAGAATTGTTGCCTACTGAACACTTCATTGGTGAAATACAAATAGATGCAGTTACATGCTCTAAAGCTCCAAAAGAAGTTGAACAACCCCTAGTGCAACAGAGTTATACTACACCAGATCAGGATCTGATTGAGGCACAAAATGATGACCCTGTATTGGGGGTTTATTATAATCATTTGATAGACCCCGAACAAAATCCTTTAACGGAAAATGATTGTACAGGAAAAGAAGAGTTGAGGGTGTTATTAAAGAACACAAACTGAATTAAACTACAGGATGGTCAGATGAACAGGGAATCTATAACAGGACAGATAGAGTGGGTGGTACCTCTTTCATTCAGAGGGATAATGTTACACCATGCGCATGATGCGACAACTGCAGGACACAGAGGTTCACAAAAAACTTTAGAGATACTGAAAAATTATGCTTGCTGGCCGCACATGTCCCAAGATGTGGAATAATATACCAGGGGGTGTCTGGTATGTGCAAAATTTAAACCTGCTTCACCAATGCATAGAGCTCCATTGATGAAAAGAGGTTTAACTCTTCCATGGTCGGATTTACAAATCGACTGTGTAGGGCCTGTAAAGAGATTGAGTAGGGGAAACCGTTATCTTTTGACGGCGGTATGTTTAATGTCAAAATGGGTAGAATGTATTCCTGCACCAGATTGTAGTGCGCAAACAGCAGATACATTGCTGGTAAATCACATATTTTCAAGATTTGGGTTACCACAAAGAATAGAGTCAGACAGAGGAAGTAATTTCACAAGCACCTTAATGAGCAAGGTGTGGCAGATATTGTGTGTAAAAAGGAAGTTGCATATCGCATATCGGCCCGCCTCTTCTGGGAATGTTGAACGTTGCAATAGATCTGTAGTGGAAATACTAAAGACGTTTGTAGCAGAGGCAAGTTCTAATTGGGATTTGCGATTACCTTTAGTATTGATGGCCATCAGGTCGACTCCTGCTAAAGTGACAGGTATCAGTCCTCATGAGGTATTGACAGGAAGGAAAATGGTACTGCCACATCATTTATTATACAGGACACATGAGCAAACACTTGTGAGTGCGTCTACAGTTCACGAGTATGTGGAAGAACTGAGAAAGCATTTACAACATGCATTTGCATTTATGCAGCAGAATTTTTGAAAGAGCTGCTGATAGTGCAAAGTCCTACTATGATAAAAAGAAATCTGTGAAAGAGTATAAAATAGGTGATCGGTATGTAAGTTTCATATCGGTAAAGGTAAACATAAAAACTCAAAGGGCCTGATTCATGGAAGTGTTTTATAATGGCACAATCCTATAAGAAAATGTTCCATGAATAAGGCCCAAAATTTCTTGCGCCATGGCAAGGTCCCTTTAAAATAATTGATAAAGTGTCCCCGGTAGTCTATAAAATATTAAAGACAGAGGGTGAAATGATGACAGAACAGTTTGTCCATGTTAACCAAATTAAGCCCTGTCATCCAAAGCAAGAAATTAGGAGACTTGAGTAGGTAGAGACAGGTTAAGTGTACTGATTACATGGAAAAGAATGATGCAGTTGGCTATTTCATAATGCATGTAACCTAATGACAAGGTGGTATATGTCTCACGCCATGAGAAACCAGATATATTGTTTAGAGTGGAGATAAATGCAAATGAAAGTGCCACATTTGGAAAAAAGTATGGTAATGTGCAATGATGGAAGGTGCTGAATCAGGTTAACTTACCATGGTACAGTGTGGTAAGGTATTCTGCATGAAAATGGTTGATATGTATGATAATGTGAGATGTAAATATTTTTGTTTTTCTCTAACGTGCTTAATTGCAGGTATTCGAAAGTAAAGGATCATAATCTTTTGGGCCACATTTGTGTTTTTGGCCAGGTAGTAGAAAGGGTAAAATTGGTGTTGTGCTATGTACTTAATCTATTCCTTTTCTATTTGATTTAGATACATTTAACTATCATCTTGGCCTGTGGGTTGGAGGTCGCAGGACCGGAGGACGTGAGGGATGATGTATTCCTGGAGTCCACGGGAAGAAGTGTCAGGAAAGCCCTGCATGGGGCCTAGAGCGTCGGCAACGTGGATGATTAGCATGCTGATCATGGTGGGTCTTAAAGCAACGGGAGCACAAGTCATCATTGAGCCTGGACCAGCATCTGGTATTGCAGTGGAGGAAGCTCCTGGGTTTATTATGGGTAACAGGCATTTGATATATCAGAATTATATGTCCCCATAAGCTCTGAAAATTTGATTGAGAGATTTATTAACAAAACTATAATCACGGCTGATCAGACCAGAGATTGGCTAAAATTGAGAAAAGAGGACGCTAAGTAGGCAACAAGAGACATTGTAATGCAATTAGAAAAGACCTTTGTGAATTCAGCGGATACAAAGAAAAGGAGGGGAAAGAGAGGGGCAGTATTGCTTGTGGTCTCTCTGGTGATGTCTATTATTGGAGCTGTAATAGGCACTACAATGTCTACAGCTAATGCAATTTGAGTAGCGACATTGAGTGCCAAAGCACAGCAATTGACTCATGATCTGAACATGATCCAAAAGGCTTTGGATGGAATTAGAGGTGGATTGGATGAGCAAGTAAAATTAATCAATGAGACTGCTATTAAGTTAAATGAGCAGGCTGAAATTCTGCAACACAGTACAAATGTTATATTTAATAATGACCGGGTGTTAAGTGATATTATGAATATAGTAAATCCTCTTGATAGGTTATTAACAAAATATATGGGAGAGGTTCAAACTGCAATTTCCCAATTAATTCAAGGACATATACTGTTATACTTTGTTTCACAGGAAATGGTTCATCAGATGATGGCGAGAATTACTCAAAGAGAAATAGAAACAATGCAAGTTAAAAATGCATTTGATATGGGCAGTGCAATGCCCCTACATGTGAATTTAGAAAGAATGGAAATTGGATTCTTGTTATGTGTCCAATATATAGCTCGTGACCTTATTTACCAAACTAAGTGGGTGCACCCACTTAGTTTGGTAAATAAGGTGTGGGATTTTGGCAAGATGACAAAAACATAAAAATCCAAATTCAAGAGGTGGTGGCATTTCAGTCATGGGAACCTGGGGTTTAATTGATCCCAAATCTGGACATATGTATAAGGTTTAAAGAACAAAATTACATGTGTCCAGGTAAACTATTCGTTCCTGATGCTGCAGATGCTATCTGTGGTTTGAAACCTGACCCAGGTGTATCAGGGGGCTGTGAAGTGTTTATTAGCAATTCGTGTACTGAGGAATTATCAGAAGCTAAGCTGGTTAAAAATAGGTGGTTGGTCAGCACCTCTTTGAAGAATTATACGATTACCCATTTGAATCATGGGACATTTGTTGTCAAGCAGTTGAACTATGATGTATTTTACTTATAGGTTCCGAAAGATACAAATGTCTAGGTTGGGGGTTTAACTCTGTTCCACGTTGCAAATGATATCTGGGAAAGCCAAGTGGAAAACATTGCATTTTTTCAAAGGGACTCGTTCCCGATTGACCCAGATGTAGAATTTTGTTGAGCCATAAGGAAAAGCACACCATTAAGATGAATCTGAGGAAAAATAACATCACTGTTAGTAGTTTAGGTGTAATGGAGGTAGATATGTTTAACTGGTGAACCTGGGTAGAACACACTTTGGTGTGTTTGGCAGTGTTTATGATGGTGATTGGTGAATGGTTGATAGTTTTGTCTATAAAGATGAGGATGTTGATTATATTACTAGCAACAATGGGGAATGAGAGATATTCCAATGCGCATGCATTTTAAAGTGTGGTGTGTGTTTCTTCCAATTATAGAAGTGTTGGTTATAATTGTCAGAAAAAGGAGGGTATATGTAAGAATAATTGGGCCGTATCCAATATCTAAATACAGCCATTTCAAAATAGGTGCACAATAGATGCAAAATAGTTTTCAGTAACAGCCAGCAGGCAATTTTTCAGAACATATAGTAAAATGTTTTAGCACAGTGTGCTGTCATTTTAAAATGAAGAGGTGCACATTTTTACAAATTGGATGTTTTCATGTGTGCAAACTGCATTAGAAATAATTAATTAACCTTATACCAACTGCCTTACTAATATCTTAACTTCAACCCCTCTAACGTCATTAATGCAGTTTCTGTGCACAATGAAATGCATTCTATGTTTTTACATGCACATTTTGAAATTCACTTTATTTTCCATGAAGAGATGCACACTCAGTCCATGTGAGCGTTTTTTTTTTCATGGAGGGGCAGAAATATGCCAATGGAAGGAAGGTATACAGAAACAATTGCATTGCAGAGATGAAATCTTCGTTGTCCTGAAAAAAGAGGGCTGGTACAGGACAAATTCTTTTATTCTGATTGGTAGAGATTGAGGGTGGATGAGCCATGTCAATAGAGGGCTGACCTAGGGGTGATAGGCAGGAGGAGTTTTCTTAAGGAATAACCAGGGAGAAGGGTTTAGATCGTGCTGGGACAGATAGACAGACAGTGCTACATAATAAATGCTGCTGGACTCCATGTGGGTGTGAGCGCTAGGGACGAACTTAAACAACTGGGAGCTCCCACACATGCAAAGGAGTCCTTAGCACTGGGTCTGCGGAATGGCGAAGTCGTACAGAATAGGCCCTGACAACGAGAGTTTCAAACCTCACTGGCCACTGGCCTCAGTGAGTTAGTGCCAAGTGAGGGAAGAGAATGAATGGGAGATGACATAATTTGTTGGCAGTGCAGGGAGTTAGAAAAAACATATAATATTGCATGTTTATCTTTCTCCATGTTTAAAAATGTTATATAATACAGAATGTAAAAAAAAACCTGGGATTTTAGTGTCATTCATGCGTCTGTGAATCATTTCTATAAAGGGGAATCACAGGGGTTTGATGTTTATACCAGAGCGGTAAAGCATTTGCTAATTTACCACTGTAGCTAAAATAGTAAGCAAGTAAAAGTAAATAAATACCTGCAAGGTAGAAAGGTGTGTGCAGGTGTTGTGAGTGATTCCTTCTTTGCATGCTGAAAATAAGGCAGTGTCAGATGAGGCACATATATTACTGGATGTACATAAGCCAGTAATACCAGTCAAAGACCACAGGTGGCGTTATGAATACACTCATTGGGTTCTCTGCTCTGAAGTGTGACAGGTCTGGGGGTTCTCTACAGGCGACCAAATATTAACAAGTTAATATTATATTATCACCAAAATAGAGTAATACTAAGCTATCTGTAATACTAATACTAATACTAAACTATCTGTAAGTCTACTGCCAGTTCACCACCAAAATACCACAGTAAGAAAATAACACCAAATTCCGAATTTACCCCAATAAGACAAAACCTCCTACTGTCCACCATTACTCTTGTTTCATGACCGTCAACTTTACTGGTACAATGGGGCTTTTCGCTTTGTGTCGTGAGGCTGTTCACCATGACAACTGTGGTGCATGCATCTTTGTTCGAGTAGGCCTCATCTCTGCCCTCTTCATTGCCACCACTTTCTTTGTCACTTTCCATGTGCACACCGATGCAAAATGCCTATACCTTCTGCATTTTGAACATTCTTTATTCCTTGCTGGACATTCCCTGCTGTTGGCTAGGTGACTGCTACTGGCACATCTGTGGCACTTAAACGGTTCACGTCTCCCTGCTGCTTCATCTCTGGCATTGTGTTGCCCTTTATCTATTCTGCCACTGGACTCTACCCACTGTACTTCTGGTGATTGCGAGGTGGTTCCCCACTCCTGCGCCTGCATGATGTCTCTTTCACCACCCTCGCAATTTGGATGGCTTTGTCTAACAATATTTCCTTCTCAAGGATAAACTTATCTTGTACCTTTCTGTTATTCGTGTGCACAATGAGCATGTTGCAGATTCTTTCTTCCGATGTTGCTCCAAAGTGCCAATGCCGCCAACTCTCTTAACTTGACCACGTACGTAATCATCTACAAGTTCCGCAGGTTACTGCTTCCTGCCATAGAACCTGATTCTGCGTAGCACAATGTTTTCTTTACATGAGAACCTCCTGGCTATTCTCTGCTTAGCTTCTTGATAGGCATCTTTGCCTTCTCAGGTTTAGCCCTCCAAACGTTCTTTGTCCTTCCACGCCCAGCGCATTCAGGAACATGGCCTTCTTACATGCCGCTGGGTAGCCTGTTCCCCCCATTGCTTCTACGTTAGTTTGAAAAAAGGGTACCATTGGAGCCATGGAATGGTTGACATGCCTGGGATTTGCAGGAATGACAGTGGTGGTGTGGCTCCTTGCATCATGGTGTAGGTGGGTCACACTTGGATCCTCGCCGCCAATTATGGTGTGTTCTTGTAAGGGATCACACGCAGGCAGGAAGTTGTAGTCATAAGTATTTAATTTCTCTGCTTACACTGCACTGGCTTCTCTCTTAATATGTACACTCTCAGCATGTATATACATTAATTATGTGCACAGTCACTGCTGGGTTCGCCTGTATGCAGGGTAGGAGAATATGTCCATGGCGCAAAGGGATACCGGCACTGGTAATGACACCGGTGCCGGTAATCCCTTTGCGCCCTATTCCTAGGTCCCTTTGCGGGTCCTTCCTTAACGCCTGGTTTTAGCAGGCGTTGAGGACAGGACCCGCAAAGGGATACTGGGGTCAATAACGGTACCGCAATTTGCAGTACCGTTATTGCCGCCTTCCCTCTTCCCATTGAGCCCTATGGGGACTCACATGGGAATGGGGAATGGCATTTCAAATGTGGACTTACTGGTCCCACAAAGGGCGGAATGGACCGGTTAGTCCCCATACCACCATAGTACCAACTTCGGAATGAGGGCCATGGAGTCTGCAGAGAGAGGTTTGAGCTGCCGTGGTTCCAGCTGGCTCGCCGCACTCATAATGATTTTAGCAGGAAGTCCTGCTTCCAATCGCACATTCTGATCTCGCGAGACTTCGCGCTGGACTTCCTTGAAGTCCTTTACTCTACACCCTGATTCATGGAATTGGTTGCATGTAAAATGGGAATTTCCGTACCATTCTGCCTGCAAATCTTCATTTGTCAAAAAGGATTTGCTGGCAGAATGGCACGCAAATCCCCCTTTTACACACAAATAATTCCATGAATCAGGGGCCAAGTAGCTCACCAACTTCAAATTGACTTCTGAGGATGAGTTTGGGAGTCGTTGGTTCAATTCCAAGCCTGGATGGCAGACCACTGGATTTTCCTGAGTGCAGGCATGGCAGTAATCATCTCATAGACTTCCGGCCCGTCATACCCAACCTACCCTTCATCTGGCCCAGTGAACTTTACATCACCCATTTGCTGGTCGAGCAGGGATGCAACTCGATTTTCAATTTGCTCTTTCATTCAAGCATCTGGTCAACGCTGCTACCAACATCACTAACTTCCAACTTCCTCATTGCCAAACTGTGCATTTTTAGTACTATTAATTAGGCTTTACTTGTTGAGGCCCTGGCTTTGTCTCTGCTTTCTTCCTGAAACATTGTGTATAGTTGTACTACCAACCATCTGCTGGATAGATTATAGATGGTTCTAAATGATCCCAACCACCAACTTGGCCAGGATTGGAGGATCCTCATTCTCAGCCTTGGCCCCCAATCTTTGGAACTCACTTCCCCCGCACATCACCGAAGACTTTTTGTCATTCCGCAAACTACTAAAAACATGGCTCCGCATAAATCCAAAGATGACCCTAAAGATGTGCATGAAACTTTGAAAAAAAACACACAATGAAACTAGCCTCCTGAAAGTCAAAACCTCAGCACCCAACCACAGTTTGGGATGAAGCCGATGGACTGAATGGATGAATGGACGCTCATCACCTTATACCCACTCACTGTGCTTCAACAAGCCGGACAGAACGGATAAGGCAGATTTAACGGATGGAGGTGATGAGATGGTTAAAGTGATTGGAACGGAGAGAGTGGATGGAACCGAGGGAGTGGATGGAACCGAGGGAGTGGATAGCACGCAGGGACTGGACGGAACGGAGGGAGTGGATGGAACAGATGGAGTGGATGGAACGGATGGAGTGGATGGAATGGATGAAACGGATGGAGTGGATGGAACAGATGAGTTGATGCAACAGATGGAGTGGATGGAAAGGATGGAGTGGATGGAACAATGGAGTGGATGGAATGGATGGAGTGGATGGAACGGATGGGGTGGATGGAACGGATGGGGTGGACGGACCGGATGGGGTGGATGGAACAGATGGGGTGGATTGAATGGATGGGATGGATGGAGCGGATGGGGTGGATGGAACAAATGGGCTGGAAGGGATGGGTGGAGTGGAAAGAAGTGGTGGAGTGGATGCAATGGATGGAGTGGATCCAACGGATGGAGCGGATGGAATGGAAAGGAACGGATGGAACAGTTGGTGCTGATGAAACAGTTGGTGCAGATGGAACAGTTGGTGCAGATGTAACGGTTGGTGCGGATGGAATGGCTGGTGCGGATGGAACGACTGTTGAGGATGGAATGACTGGTGCGGATGAAACCATTGGTGCGGATGGAATGGTTGGTGCAGATGGACGGGTTGGTGCGGATTGAATGGTTCATATGGCTCATGTCGATGGAACGGTTGGTGCAGATGGAACGATTGATGCATATGGAACGGTTGGTGCGGATATTAAGCTGATGCGGATGGTACAGCTGATGGAAGAGTGGCTGGAGTGATGAAATGGATGGAATGGATCGAACCCATGGAGTGGATTGAATGGACAGAGTGGATGGAACGGACGGAGTGTATGGAACAGATAGAGTGTATGCAACAGATTGAGTGTATGAAACGGAACAAGTGTATCGAACGGATGAAATGTATGGAACGCATGGAGTGTATGGAATGGGTGAGTGGGTGGAATGGATGAGTGGATGGAACGGATGGAATGAATGGAACAGTTGGAGTGGAAATAACGGATGGAGTAGATGCAACAGATGGAATAGATCAAACAGATGAAGAGGATTGAACGGATGCAGTGGATGGAACGAATGGAGCGGATAGAACGAATAGAGCAGATGGAACGGAGGGAGAGAATGGAATGGAGGGAGCAGATGGAACAGAGGGAGCAGATGGAATGGGGGAGTGGATGGAATGGAGTGAGTGGATGGAACAGAGGGAGAGGAGAAATGGATGGTGAGGATGGAACGGATGGGCTAGGCGGAATGTATGAAACGGATGGAGTGGATGGAATGGATGGAGTGGATGGAACGGATGGAGTGGATGGAACGGTAGGAGCGGGTGGAACGGAAGGAGTGGGTGGAACGGTTGGTGCAGATGGAACGGCTGGTGCAGATGGAACGGTTGGTGCGGATGGAACGGTTGGTGCGGATGGAATGGTTTGTGCGGATAGAACGGTTGGCGCGGATGGATCAGTTGATGCAGATGGTACATCTGGTGCGGATGGAAGAGTGGATGGAGTGGATGGAATGTATGGAATGGATCGAACATATGGAGTGGATGGAATGGACGGAGTGGACGAAGTCGATGGAATGGATGGAGTGGATGGAGCGGATGGAACGGATGGAGTGGATGGAACTGATGGAGCTGAGGGAACGGATGGGGTGGAAAGAACAGATGGAGTGGATGCAACGGATGGAGCGGATCGAACAGATGGAGTGCGTGGAACGGAAGAAATGGAAGAATGGATGGAGTGGATAGAACCGAAGGAGTGAATGGAATGGAATGGAATGGAAGGAGTGGATGGAACGGTTGGTGAGGATGGAATAGTTAGTCTGGATTGAACTATTGGTGCGGATGGAATGGTTGGTGCGGATGGAGCGGTTGGTGAGGAAAGAACAGCTGCTGCAGATGGAATGGCTGGTGCAGGTGGAACAGCTGGTGCAGAAAGAACGGTTGGTGCGGATGCAACGGTTGGTGTGGATGGAACGGCTGGTGAGGATGGAACGGTAATACGGATTGAACTGATGGAACGGTACATGCAGATGAAACAGCTGGTGCAGGTGGAAGTGTGGATAGAGTGGATGGAACGGATGGATCCCATGGAGTGGATAGAATGGATGGAGTGGATGGAATGGGTGGAGTGGTTGGAACAGAAGAAGTGGATAGAACTGACGGAGTGATGGAACGAACGGAGTGAATGGAACAGATGGAACTGATGGTGCGTATGGTGCGGGTGTTATGGATGGCGCGGATGTTACGGATGTCACGGATGGTGCAAATAGTGCAGATGATACGGATGGTGCAGATAGAGACAACACCTGGTCACCCTGAAGCTACCTAATACCTGTATCGCCTATATATGCCATGTACCAGCTAGAGCATGACAAATTCGGCACAGCTGTTCTCATACGAACACGACTCCATGAACACCTCATCATCCTAATAAAACACAGCTAGCTGAGCACATTCCGGCTAGCTTAGGCGTTCCTCAGGCCTAACACAGCCAGAATCCAGTCTAGGTGTCCACCCACCCGACTGAACACATCCAAATGATTTCATCAGCACCACACCTATCATTATAAAGCAACTATAATCCAACAACCACACCAGCTGCACACATAGCGGGTGCACCCACGCACCATACAACACTCTTTCTCTCTACTGTCCTGAACTATGATTCCCGAGGGTGTTCAACCTACCAGCACTTTGAAGTGATACCAATGATACGTAAGGCTCTATATGAATGCTGCGTAACATAACATAACATAAGATAAATCATGCCATCAGAAGCTTCTGCAGCCTTCAGAGATGTATGTGTCATGTTGAAGACCTAAACATGGTTAGTTAACAGCCGTCAACAGGCAAAGTTGTCACTCTTATGTGGATGGCTATTTATCTGTCAGCCCTAGCAGTCTCTTATTTTCCCTCTCATTGCCCCTGCTCAGAATGCACCAATTAACTCACAATCAAGAAAAAAAATATGGTGGAAAATGCCTCAAATACTGCAGGTTGACTGTATGACAATCCATTCCAATAGCACTATGTGCCTCATTACGAGTTTGGCGGCAAGTGGTAAAAGTGGCGTTAACGGAATTACCTCCACTTTTGCCACACCACCGAAGTAAGGAGTCCCAGAAAATAGTGTGTAAATTCTGCCAGCAAATTGTGCCAGCAAAATTACTGCTAGCGGGATTAACACTGAAAATTGGCAGAATTAGCCCAGTTGTACTTCAGCTGGCGGAATTAACACTTCCATCCAAACTGGGAATTCTGCCATATTATAAGTGGAAATGCCGCTGAAATACTGCCAAAAATTGGCATAACTCTACCACAAACACAGTGCAGTTACACACACCCAAAAGGAGGAGGTAAACGTAAACAATGGAGTTAAATGAAGCCACAGGTGCACCCAATGAAATCAGAAAGGGGACATAAGGGCCACACCTTCCCCAAACACACTTCCTAAAAATATGCTGCCACGAGCAGTTACAAATCAGGTTATCCAGCTCTACATCAAGGTGCTGATGCATGTACAGCACACCACACACCACAGTTAGCACACAGGTGGTGGAGACACCATGCAAGGTAAGTGGCCATTCCCTGAATCATCACCCTGGGCACAAACTGAGGGGCCGCTCATAACACTGTGCTGCCTCAACAAGGAGACCATTGCAGAGGGACTCACCTGATACAGTATGACATCCAAAGTAGGTTTAATATCCAAACTGCCATATCACCACTGCTAAAGCAGTGCTGCACTTCCATGCCACAAGCACCTAAGAGCACACTGTGGGCATGCTGCATGGTATGTCACAACCCTTCTTTTCCATTGTGCTTGCCCAGGTGCTGAATGCACTTATGCACCATGCACATCAGAACACCTCCTTGCTCCCCCGCAACCCGAGCATAGTTAAATGCCACAAAGGCACAATTCTACACTGAAGTTGACTTCCCCAACATCATAGCAGCCCTGGACTGCATGCATGTTGCCTTGGTGGGGCCTCAGGAATTGAAAATGGTCTACAGAAACAGGAAACAATACTGTTCCCTGAATTTACAGATGCCCTGAGATGCAAACCTCACTGTGGAACGCTGCTGTGCCTGCTTCCCAAGTTCCATCCATGATGCCACGGTCCTTTGGAACAGCACCCTGCCTGCCTTCATGGAGACACACAGAGGGCAACAGATATGAATCCTGGGTAAGTTCAAGTGCCATCACACATATGCATCACAAGTGGTCCAAAAGGATGCCTGCCTGTGGGAGACCCATTACATCGACAATTTAATGCACACCCTGTCACAGCCCTGTGCATGTAGGACCTGCACTCAGACAAAAAGCATTAGAAGCACCACCCCACATGACAAGGCCCTGCAGGTCAATGCTGTAGCATGTGTTACGCTCACCTGGTATCGACGGGGACGCCACCAGCTGTGGGACTCTGGTACCCTTCTCAGCGGCACCCAGGTATAATCAGCGGAGAAGTTCTACCTGGAAAAGAGGTGGGCAATGTTCAAGACTGGGCAACTGGGGTAAGAGCCTCCCAACACCCTGTATGCCCGCAGCCCCTCCCCGGACCTTTCCTCACCTTGCTGTGGGTTTTGGCGAGCTCCCCATCCTGCCTTTGTGGCAGGGCAGCGTTGTCCTCTGTGGGCGAGTGCGATCTAGTTACTTCACTGATGCAGGCCCTTTAGAGTGTTTCAGGTAGGTCTTATTACTGTTATACTGTATGCCTTTCTTTGATTTAAATAATGTCTTTTCTCTCTCCTTAGGTGTGCGGAAGTTCGCCGTGGAACGTTGGCTGAAATGGGACTCGCTGGCAGGTGATTGTGCTTTGAGAGCGCCTTGATGCGGTAAGTAGGCGCTATGCGCAGCGCTATGATGCCTTGCCTTTGCTAACCTGTTGTCTTTTGTTCCCGTAGGTTGTGGTGCTCACCCGGAGCAAGAAGTCCCAAGGCGATGCTGGACGATGGGCAACTCGTGAGGAAGGCTGCCGGCACAGTTGTAAAATGTCTAATGTCCTGTTTCTCTCCTTTTTGCAGAGCCGACGGTTCGGGAGGCTCGCTGTTCCTTGGATGATGTTTGCAGGAACAAAGGACAGCTAACGGTGGAATCACAGGTAAGCTGCTACTATTAACGATGTCCTTTGTTGTTCAGATGCTGTTCTTCCGAGGTTTGTAGATGCAGCTGAACACGATGAGCGTCACATTGCAGGATTGGATTGCAAAGTAACGCAAAGCGTGGTATCCAAGTCGGGTGTGGTTTAAATAGCATCAAGAAAGTAGTCCAGGTAAAATAGTCCCTAGGCTAGCACACCCAAAAACTATACCGCATAGCTTGGTTCCAAGGAGCCAAGCTACGTGGATGCCTCCATGTTGACTGGCACTGAAATAAAGTAGTTCCCAAGCACAAGTCTTCATTAAGTATGAGCCTGGCGCCAAAGGTGCCAGGACTGGCCCCAAGAGGGCCTAGGCAAAGGATGCCTAAGCTTGTTGGGGGTCCGAGCCGAGACCCTTCCTGGCCCATGGACCTGCCGGGGGGGGGTTTCAGGAAGTGGATCTTGACAGCATGACAGTAAAGCATGATACAAAAGCAAGTCATACATCGACTAAGAGTTAACCAAAGGTACCACAATGCATATGGAAACCGTACATAAACAGTCAGCAGCATAGGTGACCGGTTCACAATGATAGCTGAACACTGTAGGCAGTGATGGCATGTAAGCTGCAAACCATGAATGTCAATTCTCAAGAGCTGGAACGCTAACCAAAAGAAAAGTGAACAACATGAACCGTATGCCCCTCACAACCAAAAGAGACCAGCACAGAACTACCACAGACAACATGTGTATTGCTTATCATGTTATAGTATATGACTGATACGGTTTATAGTCATTCCATTGACAACCAAAGCATCTAATGCCATACCATCTAAAAAAAAAGCATCTAAAAAAGCATCTAATGCATTTAAAAAAAAAATGATGGGGTGGTCTCCGCCTAGCCCCCCCTTTTTTAACCTTTAAAACCCATTTTTATTAAACTAAACCCTTTACCATTTTTAAAAAAATGCATTAGATGCTTTTTTTAGATGCTTTCTGTTAGATGGTATGGCTGTTGATGCTTTGGTTGTCGATGCAATGACCGGATACCGACTGATACATATGGTTACTTCACTGATGTGTGAAAGGTTTATTCCAAAGGTGACATAGCCCCTGTTCCCCATGTAGTACATGAGACATTGAATAATGTAGGGATAGACAATCATGATATTTCCCAATGTGTCATAAGTACAGTAAGTGAATGTTGATCTACATGCCAAAACCATGTTTTGGTTACTGAAACCTTTGCCCTTTGCCTTTGCAGGTGACTCTGTATACCCACAGCTGTCATGGCTGATGACACATCTCCGCAATCTACGCACACCACAGGTGGTGGCCTAAACTGAGGCACACATCAGTACCATGCTGTGCATCGAGTGGACATTTGGACTTCTGATGGGACGTTTCCTGTGACTTCATCTGACAGATGGGACCCCGATGTATGAACCAGAGAAGGTGGGGAAAATAGTAATGTTGTGTGCCATGCTGCACAACATGTGCATCAGACAACGTGTCCCCATACCCCAAAAGGTTGACATGGCTCCTCCAGAGGACGATGACACAGATGCTGGGTATAAATTGCTGCCACCCATTGAGCGAGAAGAAGAGAGGGAAGGGATGGCCATCTTGTGTGGCAAGAACTCATTGACAATTTCTTTTAAACTCATTTCATTGCACTTAGCTCACACATTTGTAGTTTAGTTTAGTTTATTATTTGTAACGTGCACCTAACACTGAGGTAATTGGGCGCATGAGCTTGTGACATAGTTACAGAAGCAAACATACAGAGTAAATTGGACAGCAGTGCTTGTCGACTATAGGTTACAGGGTCGTCGGCTTGCATATAAATGCAAGAGCATAGAAATGTCGCTGGCGGTTACAGTTTGGTCGACAGTGCAAGAGATATGTTGAGGCATTGTGAGATGTATTATGGTGCATAGGTTTCAGCAAGATAGGTTTGTGGATGAGCCTGGGGCCTGTTATCAGAAGCCAATTCTTCACTTTGGCTCTGAAGGACCAGAAGGGCGGCCTGGCTCTAATTGCAAGTGGGAGAGAGTTCAAGCATTTGGCAGCTAGAACTGGGAGCTGGATCCTCACGCTGTTTTCAATTTGTACCTCGGGATATTGAGGCAATGCGAGTAGAAGGATCTAGTGGGTCTGGCTGGTTGGTGTCTAGCGAATTTGTTCAAAAGATATTTAGGGGTGGAGTTTGACAAACATTTATCAGTGATAACTAGAGTACAGAACTCGATTCTGTCGCGCAAAGGGAGCCAATGAGCATCCTGTCTAATGCTTGATATATGGTTAGACCTGGGGATGTTTAACGCTGATCTCAGGGCATTATTCTGTAGGACTTTTAGTCTGTTAAGATTCTGTTCTGAGGAGCCTAACAAAAGAGTTTTACAATAGTGCAGCTTAGATAAGACTAGAGCCCTGGCTAGTATGATGCAACTGTTGTACATAGCCACATATCACATTTCTCACACTAACAACCCATTGTCCTTGCATTGGTTGAAGTTTAAATGTTTTTATGTAAATCAGACATCCATGCCCTCTCACTTCCTTCAGTCCCCAACATCCATGCACTCCCACCTCCCTCATTCCCCAATACCCATGCCCTCTCGCTCCCTTGTGCTCGGTATGAAGGTCAAGTCAAATTAAGTGTAATTACTGTGCCTTCTCAGGTGTGACAGTTTTCTCAGGCTGTGCGCATGCCACATTCCTCAGTGAGCAGTGACATGGGCTGCCAGACAGAGATCCCTCCCTGGGGATGACAGAGGTGGAAGCCTCATACTCATGGCCCCAGATGGGCTGGAGAATGACGAGCAGCAGGGCCGGTCTTTGTGTCAGGCAGCTCAGGCGGCTGCCTGACGTCAGTCAGCCTCTAGGGGGCACTGCGCAGTGGTGCTCTGAGTCCTGCTGCAAGCCAGGCCAGGCTGGGCCACACACACCAGCCAGGCCTTGATTTTGACACCAGGCAGTGAGCACTGCTTCAGGCTGCAGCCTCTGCCCTCAGGCAGGGCAGCAGCAATTAATACATTAGCAATTAGCAACATTTGTTGGTTGCTTTTCACTTCCCCCACCCCTGCGCCGCAGGCCCCGTGGTGCAGGCGCCAGCCAGGCCCATGGGCGCACGTGTGGCGTGCCCTCAGGCTATGTACGCGCACGCACTGATAGCTTGGATTGGTGCTGGATGCTGGCGTTGCTGTCATCCCCCACCATTCGAAAACAGGAGCGCCGAGCGAGTGGAGTGGATGCATGCACACAATATCAGGTAAGTAAGTGTACTGTCCGTGTTTGGGGCGAGGCAACTCAGGCATGTTGTTCCAAATATGCATCCCATCCCGATTCCTTGTGAGCAGCAGCAGCAGCACCGAGACACGGCCCGGGTGCGGGGTGCTGCTGCTGCCTGCATATATGGAACAACCTGCCTGATGCAATCACGGGATGAAACTTCTTCCTGCGCTTTTTATTGCTTCTGGACCTGAGTGATACTTCATCGCTTCGGGGCCAGCAGGCTGTGATTTCTATTTACTGAGCTCGGGGCTGCTCTGTTGTTATTAGGTCATGCGGAGGAGTCGTGTTCCCGTTAATCCCCAGGTGGGACTGTGTGGCCCGCAGCCAGTAGCCTCTGGTGGTGGTGCTCGGATGATCCCCTTATCTCCAGGGTCTCCTGTAATTCACGCTGAGATACAGGGAGAGTGAGGTAATGTCCCGTTCTGTGGCTGAAGTTCGCAGTGCTGTTTGACTGAAGCTGTAGTGTTTGTTTCCAAGTACTGTTGCATCCTGTGTGTGCTGTCAGCTCTCTGCTGTCAGGTGAGTCTCCAATGCTAAGGGGGCCTCTGGATTTGCTATAGATTGGGGTTCTAAACCAAAATCTGCCTGTTTGAGAGTAATGTGGACGTTTTCCAAACATATAAATCATTAGTGTCATGTCACAGATTCAGAGACGTGTTGTTCCCGTTTTTCCATGCACGGGCATGAGACATTGCTTTTACATTAATGTGTGACACGCAGTGACATAAAACCGAACAGTGGTATTGTGCGAGCTTCTCTAGCAGAACTGTTGCTAGATCATGGGCCGAACTCGAGGCACCAGGCTCCAGCTCCACTCCGAAGGAGTATGAAAGTCTGCAGAAATCTAGACATGGTCATTGCACTGCTGCAACTCTCAGAGTGTTATGTAAATCGAATCTGCTCACTAGGACTTCTTAGTCCTTCCATGTTATCCTAATTGGTATTTGTGTTGCGCACACCTGCCACTGGTGTGGCCTATATTGGTATGCCTGGAAAGAGTGGTGTAACCTGGGGCTTCGTAGGGAGGATGTGCCACTCAAGGATGGCCTGGGAACCAAAAGAGGCCCTGGAAATCAAGTGGCCCTATATTACACATTTTCCGCAAGCCCAACCTCTTTCCTGTAAAATATACGAAATAAAATGGGTTACCACACAAGAGGCCCAGGGTGCAGACAGGCCTACCGCCTACCGGGACATCTCCAGAGTTCCCTATAGGCCAGTTTACCCCGGGTGCTACTGGAGTGGGTCCTGTGTGGATCATGTTGGGTGTCACATGAGGGAGGGGCTTTGATCGTGGTGTTGTGTTTTTATTGCCACAACTAATGTGTGCTGGTAGATCTCCAAGACCAAAACGCAATGAGCAAGTCCAACAGAGCTGGTCCTGCAGGATATACCTTGGTGTAAAATGAGTTGGCACATGTATGGAGTGTATGCACATCCTGTCCATGTTACGTATCTTGGTGGGCCACCAAGATACGTAACATGGACAAGATGTGAAAACAGACCATACATGTGCCGACGTGTGGACACACAAGTTGACAGTTCATGTATGCGTGATTGGGTCTGGCTATATGATCGAAGCCAAGTTCTTCTCAGTGTTTCTGCCCCCTGTGGAGAGGTGGATGTGGGGCAGGGACGCGAGGCGGAGAGGACTATTGCAGGTGGAGATAACAGGAGTGGTGGGGGCATTGCAGAATATTGCAGAGACAGAAAGGTTGCGGAGAGCCCCATGTGGGACAATGACAGTTGGTGGACACTGGGCCTGCCCAGCACAACCCCTTCCCTTTAATGGGGTGCAGGCAGCATGTGACTTCTACTTTACCCCCAACAGCCTGTGCCTAACAGTACCCTCGAAGTGGTTTCTCCATCGTTTTTTTTGTCTTATCCAAAGGCGTGTGTTTCCGTTTTAAGGGAGTTGTGCTCCATTTCGCTGTTTTCCAGATGCACCATGCATATACACGCATGGCATGTCACATTGGCCTGGGTGGGCCTGATCTTATCGGTATGATATACAATCCGTAATGTGTGTGTGTGTGTTACTTTTAACACAATGGACTCAGTGGAGTGCAGCCACTCAACCTTCCTAGATACCAAACAATTATGTTGACATATTGTATGAATCTGCACTGGGGGCACACATTAACTAATGGAACTATTTTAGCAGCTGTGTTTAGATGCGTATTTTAGTGCACCATTTGTGGAGCTCATGTCTTCATATACAAATCGATATATGTTTATGTTGTGACGCGTGTCCTTTCCTCAGCACGCACAAATCGGCACTCTATATATTGCTAAGTAAGCAGCATAAGCATGTGTTTCAGTCAGAGAACATCCAAAGTTGTGTCCCTTGCTCGCGAGCTCGTCAGCTCGGCACCAGCGCGCAATCATGTTCCATCCAGTGGAGTACGCAAATGTCACGGTGCAAACGTGACCTGCATTGCAATTCTTTTTTTGGCAGCTTGAAGTACTGCGTTTTGACTGCTTGAAGACTTTTTTTTTCAAATAAAAATAAATAACAGTATATGTGATTATTAGGGGTCGGATGTGGGTGGGGAGCGCCGACGATGCTTCCCGCCTGGGGTGCAATCTGGTGTAAGACCGGCCCTGAGGAGCAGGCTGCTCTGCGTGGCTTCTGCACCTGCACAGATAGCCTCTGTCAGCTCCCTAACCTTCTAGCCCACAACTTTGTTGGCAGCAGTTGCCAGAGAGAGGTGGTGGCACTGCCATTCCATGGCAATGGCAACCCTGCGGGATGAGCCCTGCACTGAATCCCTGATTACCTGGAGATGCTGGAGCTGCGGCTGTGCAATGTTTTCAATCCACACCAGGAATTAGGTATTGATTCTCCTCCATATGGCATTCAGGTAATGGTGTTGTACTGTGAAAAACCACAGGGTGTTTCACAACCTAGTCCCCGGGGATCCTGTACTCAGGTGGTCAGGGAAAGGACATTGCTTTTGGTTCCGACCCTGGGGGTGGACAAGCGAGGGAGGATCACCTGGGTAGGAGGTCCTCGGGTAGTGGGGGAGAAACACCAGATGGTGAGACATTGTATCCCCTTTTCACAACCCATCCAACCCATATCCCTGCTTATGTCAAGGGAAACTACATCTCCAATAATTTCTCCCTACGTTACATTGACAATACTACTGAGCAAAGGAAGATGAGGAATAAGGAATGGAAAGGACAATTGTTGAATTGTAAGAGGAATGGGAGCAGGCACTAAAAAGTCCCATACTGTGACAAATATAATTGGGGTGAGATTGCACTGCTGAGGGCCATACTGAACTTGGTTTACTTGTGGGGAGCTTACTCTTGGGACACCCATGCTGTTTTACATAAGGGGAGCTTGCATTACTGATGCCATTACTATGACGTTTCTTTGTGAGTGGAGTTTGAACTGCTAAGGACAATGGTAAATTGTATCTGAGGGAAGCTTGCACTGCTGAAGCCTATGCTGCAACCATTCTAGCTAATGGAAGCTTGCACTGCTGAGCCCTATGCAGTATCAGTTTTTTGATGGTAAAAGGTTGCACTGCTGCTTTCCAGTTCTATGTTGAAGGAAGGTTACCTTGCACCAGTGCAGCATGCAAGGTCCTTTTCTCAGATAATATTTCACAGCTGAGGCTAATGTTGATTTCTTCTGTGCAAGAGATGCTTGCACTACTGAAGGTCATGGTTACTTGTATGTTAGGGAAGCATTTGGTTCTGCTACTCATGTTGACATACTCTATTTGAAATAAAATGAACTGGTGTGTCCCATTCTGCACTGGGCCTGTTTGAGGAAATGCCCTTCTACTGAGGACTATTGTGACATACTCTGTGAGGGAAGTTCATGTTGACCCATTCGCTGTGAGTGTGAAACACTGAAATGCTGTTGTTCTGCTTATGTTATTGTTGAACATGATCTGACTAGTTGTTTTGTCATTACAACGTGCAGTGCTGCTGCCCATAATGTGCCTGTTATGTGTGCACCTGCAACTTTACCTGTTTTTGTGCACTGGTGCTGGATGTGTTCTTACCGAGTGGGTAGCCTGGATTACTGAGGCCCATGAGGGGCCTGTTCTATGAAGACTGACCTGCAACACCTGCAACGTTATTCGTTATTTGTGAAGGACGCTTGCTCTGATTCCCATAACACACCTGTTATATGTGCAAGGGACTCTTTCTGTACTAACCGGTTCACTACAAAGGAGGTTGCATTTATGTTACTCGTTCTGACCAGGTTTTTTTCCTTCATAAGTGTTTGTAAAACCTATATCCACTTAGAACAAGTTTTAGAAAATTATACTAGTCAACCAAAATGCTTATATTTTTATACTTTTTCATGGATCTGTAACCCCTCAAAAGTAATCCCTGTACAGGGATTACTTCAGAGTAATCCCTGTAGAGCAGCCATACGAAAAGACAAAATCATATACAATTCGAGGACAGGTCCTCCTTATATCCCCAGGGCAAAGTATGTAATAATTATTGAACTGCACAGCATGGCCCTTTCCCCCTAGATCTGAATCCCAAACTGGCGGTGATTGTGCACATTGCTTACAGAGAGAGTATTAGGTTCCATTTACTTTAAAAGCTGACTCGTATAGTTTCCAGTCCCTGCGATAATGTAAAGTGTATCAAAAGAAAGAACGCTGTGCATCAAACAACTTTTCTCTGTTAACCACCGATAACTGCACAGTACAAAATGAAATCGAAAAAAAACATCATGTGCATTTTGCTGCCATTAATCATTCACGAGGAATTTCTCGAGCAATAGATAGCATAGCATTGACATGCCGTGAGAGGGAAGGCAGCCCTTTTACAAAGCATCCCGCAGAATCCATTTGTTCAGCTTGGGCTGACTGAGATAAAACTCAGTCTCATTTCAGGGAAGTCCTTCACAAGCGCGCCGTTTTTATAGCCCATAAACGCATGGAGGCCTCCCATTTCCATCCCTTCAATTAAAAGCCTCGACGCTCTGTTTCCCTTCACTTCCCTCGGCTGATCTCGCATTTTTTATAGACTACAGCCCATTTGCTCTCCTCCAAGGAAACGAAAACTGAACAAGGGGAGACCAGGGGTGTTCATAATACTAGCCTGTCTTGGCACCATTATAGTCACTGAGAAGTTTTGTTTAATTGGCCAGCTTGATTCATAAAAATATCAATATGTTGCCAGGCGCACAAAAGTAACCTTAACTTATCAAAGAATAGACAGGCCTCATTCCAAGTATGGCGGTCCAAAAAAACGCCATACTACAAAAATGCCAGTAAGGGTACAAAACCTCCGCCAAGCCCTTACCTGCATGTATCTCACTGAATCACCAACACCGTCAGCAACGCTTCAGTGTCCTAATTTCCATGAATGGGGCAGTGTTGGGTGCATTCTGGATACCATATGTATTGTACCCCACAACCCAAAAGGCTGAGGCTAAGAAAGCCATCAATCCACGTGGGTCATGGGTGCTCGCAGAGCATTGCAGTTGATATACATTTAACGGATCCTCAATAATCAATTGTCATCCTGTCAGTGGTGGCTGGTTCATAATGGATGAACAGGGTGCTGACCCTCCACCGAATTTGGATTTGCGAAGCTAGCCCTGCGACAGCACTGAGCTCTCCATCATATGCTTTCTGAAGCTCCTGGGCTGGGTTGAACTGGGTTTAACCTCAAAGGGAAATGTCATTTCCCTTTAACAGTTCAGGTTCCCTAACATGCATGCCCAATGAGCCATGCAAGACTGAAAGCATTTTAATTCTACAGCCTTGATTGGACAATTGGGGATGGAGGCTGGGGAACTGCGTGTTTGAATATTCATAGGGGGCACTCCTGCACCTCCCTGCACATACACATTTATTGAGGTATTGTGCTTGTAGCAATCTGTCTCTTCCACACATATGCAAGAACCAGGAAGTGCTCAGGGGCTCCTTGTGGTTCCCGTTCATGCTGCATGCTAGCCAGGGGACCTTCATGCAAAAAGAATAGTCCAGATCAGGGCTCAATGTACAATAAAAAGTCTGAATGTATGTGTGTATTTGTAAGCTTATTGTGTCTGGGTACGCATGTGAATTAGCAAGTTTATAGTCTGGGGGTGCACATGAGAATGAGCAAGTGTGTGATGTATGGGTCTGTGTATGAATGAGTAAGTCAATTATGTGTGAATGTATGGGTGAATGAGCAAATTAATGCTGCACATGATTGTGTTTGTCTGAGGTACTGGGGGGGGGCACTGATTTGGTGTGGGGCAGTATTTTATACCATGCATCAATGATAAAGTAAACATGTTAAGTTTTATTTTGTGGCTGTACTGGCCTATTGTGGTGCAACCAGTCTGGCAATATAATATTACTGGGACTTCTCATTTTATAATGTTAAAGCAAATATGGTAAGTGTTGCAACATGGTTAGACTGGTCTACTTTGTTGCAGTCAGTCTGGTCATATATGATTACTGTTCAGTGGCATTTTCTTTTAACTGGCCTGATTTTGTGCAGCTAGTGTAGTCATACATTCTTACTTAGACATGGCATTTTTTACTGAGCATTAGTGTAAAGCAAATATGGCAGGTGTTATTCTGTGGCTAGACTGGCATTATTTGGTGGAGTCAGTCTTGCTGTATAGTCTTACTGTAGCATGGCTTTATTATTGGGCATCAATGAAAACGGAGGGATAATGAGTGTTATGACAAGTATTATTTTGCGACTAGACTGGCCAACATTGGAGCTGCCCGTCTAGCTATATACCCTGACTATAGCGTGGCATTTTTTACAGTACATCAATGATCATGAAAGCATGACAAATGTTATTTTGTGGCAAGACTAGCATACATTGGCACAGCTAGTTTGGACATTTATTCCTACTGTGGCATGGCATTTTTTACTTAGCATCAATGATAAAGCCAACATGATACATGCTATTACATGGCTATGTCAATCTGGAAAAATGAATACCCTTCATTTGAATGACAGACGTAACTTGATGGCCGTGGGCCAGCCGTCTTATGCACCGAATTATAGAAATATAAACTGCTATGCTTGACCAACAAGCGGCCATTTTAAATGTAGCAAGAATCACCATTTTGCTTGTTAACCATTGCTAATTGCTTTCTGTCTAAAACTGCTTTGCAGCTTGCAATTCATGTGAATTCTGCTTAGTCTGCTCAACTGTTAACATTGTTGTCTGAATATGGAAGGACAAGGTCGCGGGACTGGAGAGTTTGTTGAAACTCCTCATGAGTAGCCCAGAGAGGAATGCCCACGCTCCCTCTCTGTAGCCTTGGGAGAGAGCTGCAGGGCATTTAATCACTTCACAGCTGTCAGCCAGTCTCGAACGATGGTAGAATATGTTAGAATAAAAACAGTTAAAGGCTTGAATTATGCTTTTCCTACGGCCCCCCCTCGCAAAGCCCTTTAGATCGTGTCGGCTCCCAAGACACGAATAGTACCTCATAGATAGCAAAGCTTGGAATGTGGCTCTTCCCCAGTGTGCAGCTTGCTTCCAAGAACAGAACCACTGTGTTCTGTTCAACAACTAAAAGATGCCTCCGCACTTTCTAATTGCACATTGTTACTAGAATAGACATCGAAAGTTTCATAATCGTCATACCCGTCGGATATGTCCATCGTCATCCCGAGTTCAAAGGAACTTAATAAAGAGGGGTGTTAAACATGACATTGCTGATTGTATGATATGCATTTTGTATATATGTAACTTATGTACGTAATTCGCTCTCTTGCGTCCCTCGAGGTCTAGGAAACTCACGTCGCAGGGCGTGAGATCAGAATTGGCAAATGATTGCAATAAACCCTAGCATTGGGAATTTGAACCACGTGTCTGGCGCATCTTTTCGTGTATGGTTATTGCCTTGTTTCCATAGCACGAGGGACCCCTAGGGGCCTCTTTCAAGATGGCACCCGAATAGGGACCCTCTCCCACTTGCCCCATCGTATACGTTGTAACAGAGTAAAGGCGGAAGAACGGCGAGGAAGGGACGGTCGAGCCGGGATCAAGAAGTGTACGGGGCGCCCTGTAGAAGTGAGGAGAGATTCCTTCCGCAGATCTGCACACATCTGATCCCTGATTGACGTACCAGGCCAGAGGGCAAAGGATGCGAGGGTCCTGAGACGAGGCAGAAGCCAGAGAAGCGCAGGCACAACGTTGGGAGAGGTTGCGTTAGGACAGGTGACTTGTTTTATCAGGTGAGTCATTCCCTGATTCAAAGAAAAACCTGATTTTTGGTAGAGTGTTGATTTTGCAAATTCAAACGTCCAGGTAAAAGTTAGCTAACCAAAAGGGAAGGTTAAAGAAACATGCCTGGGGTACTGTCCACTTTAGCGGGGCTTTTCAGCTGCGGTAGACAGTCCTTGGAATATGGCCAAAGTGCACCGCCTGGGGGAACGCTGGCTTATGACATGTATGCAAAATATGGTGTGGGTGCGATAATATTTTGTGAAATTTGGCATAGGCAAACTAGAAAGCAACCCGACCATCAGTGGCCGATTAATGGTAGTTTTGAGATTGGGAGGATAGATAACCTAGAAAGGGTGCTAATTAGAAAGAAAGCGCAACCTGCAGCTTTTGAGACTGTCAAAGATTGGAGGAGGGAAGCAATGCTCCGACTTAGGAGTAGAGAGAAGCATGCGCGTAGGCACAAAACGAAGCTTGAGGTACCAGAAGAAAAGGAAGAGGAGGAGTGGACGGTAAGTCTAAGAAGGGAAGGGAGACGTGACCAGATGAACATAGAAAGAATATACCCGCAGCGGGAAATACACATAGCAGATGAAATAATGGAACATTTGTTAACTAACACGGGTCGAGGCCCAAAACCAGAATCGAAACCAAACGCGCCATCAGTGACTGCGCAGGCCCAACCAGTAGCTCTCATACCCCCTCCCGTAGCCCAAGCACTTCCCCTCACGCAAGCGTTAACCCAAGCCCCACCCACAGCGCGAGCACTCCCACAAGTGCAGACCGCGGACACACAATTTCCCAGCATCCAAGAAGGCCCTTCACAGATGCCACCTGTGTCACTTGTCCCATCCGCACCTCCCGCTCCAGAGACAGATTCAGCACCATCCGCCCCTCCCGAAGTCGAAACTGAGACCAGGGAGGCGAGAGGCGGGGCTGAAGGAACAGAATTTGGATGAGTAACTCGAAGCGCGATCAGCAAAGAAAGAAAGATTGAATTACGGCAAGAGGCAGAAATGTACATAGAAGGAAATGATGAGACGGCAGCATTGGCCTCATTGTATGGGTACCGAAGAAGAGACGAGAGACAGGTAGTGTTGGAATGCATGGGGAAATTTTTGGTGGGAGAATGGAAAAAGTTACTTGACAAATTACCACCACAACGATTGTTAGATTTGAACCAATTAGCATGTTGTAGAATAAAAGATGAAGAAGTGAAGGAACATGTGAATAGACTTTTTGATCTTAAAAATGAGTTGGATAATGAATATGCCGAAATGTTTGCTGCACCTGGGTACAGGGGTTGGGATATTAGAAGAGAGGGGAGAGGGACGGTAGAATCATACATAGAGCGGAGACATTCAACGTCATCTGTACAGAGGGGCGAGAAGTTGAAAGTATGTATACGAGAAGCGATAAAATGGGTATCGAATCCTAGTATTCCAACAAAGGTTATACATGACATATTTGACGAATATTCCTTGCCAATGAAAAGAAAAGCACTGCAATCGATGGCTGAACATTTGATGGAGAAGGATATAAAAAATAATAAGGCTAGCCCACCTGAGATACTAGCGGTATACAGGAGAGCATTCGAGCAAAGTACAGGAGAAACAGGCTTATCACTGGAATTAGGAATACTATTGAACCTAAGAGAAGGGGGAGGGATCGTGAGTGGGGCATTTCCAATGAGAGAGGTCCCGCCCACGTTTGTACCAAAAGTCGAGATCCCTGCGAAGGGTACAGTAGGAGCGCAGGTAACACCAACCCATTTCACCGCTCAGTATGTGCATGTCCCCTTTTCCAGGCAAGAGGTGAATACTATAAAACAGACGATTCCCTATATAAGAAAGAATCCAGCAGATTTCTACAAGGAAGTAGAGTCAACCCTGAGATCAGCAGTGCTTACTATGAGCGATATAGATTTGATTTTCCCAGTCATTTTGCAAGCGGATTTATGGAAACAGATGAGGACGGTTGATGACGCGGGGGCTTTTGGTGCCACATGGGCGGAGTTACTATTGGAGGACAAAAATAGAAAAGTAGGGGAAAATCCAGGAACCCGCATGGCAGACCTACCAGAACGGATAATGCGGAGATTGAGGGAAATAATTCCAGAAAAAAGGATTCAGTGGGACAAATTAACTACATGTGTACAGGGCAAGGATGAGCCAGTAACAGATTATTTCAATAGATTTGAAGGAGTATTCACAGACTTCAGTGGGCAGGATGTGAGCACGGAGTCGGGGAAAAGGCTATTTGTTGATAAATATGTGAGGGGACTAATATCACCAATTCAAGATATGTTAATGACGTTGGAAAGTTCCTGGGCAGCAAAACCGGTGAGTGGGATATTACACATAGCCCAGTATTACGAGAACACGGTAAATGTGGTGAAAGAAAGAGAGGTGAAGGATAGAGTAAATTTAAAAACGAGGGTGTTACTGCAGCAGGTCATTGGATACAATAGACGTAGAGGAAATGCACAAGGCAGCGGAAATTTGAATAATATGCATGGGGTGTCATTGGGATTAAATCAATGTGCGTGTTGTAAGCAGGAAGGGTACTGGCGAGCGCAATGCCCGCACCTAAAGAATAGAGGTGGGTTTGGTCAGAGAAGGCCTCATCGAGGACATCAGGGGTCAAACGGCCCAACCAGAAATAACATGCAGCAGGGATGTACCAATGGAGGTACTCAAACCCAATCCTATGGTCAAAACCAAGCGCAACAAAACCAGGCATTGAACCAAAGTGTTTCGAACCAAAATCAGGGAGGGCAGGGCCAACAGAGAAACGATCAGAGTGGAGGACATCGAGGGGGAAATGGGAATATTTTTGATACACAACCAAACACGTACTATAGCAGAAGCGGTGACTACACATCGGACGATGTGTTATTTTCGCGATAGGGCAGCCCACGGCAGGAGTTGGAACCAGTGTCTATTCCCGTGAATCAGAGAGGACCCTACGTAGAAATGAGAGTCGGGAATAAAGAGCACCGTTTCCTTGTAGATACAGGGGCACAGAAGTGCTCGATAGACCACCACTTGGTTCCGGAGATACCACTGTCAGGGCAGAAGAATGTTTCTGTAGGGTTCGCAGGTACACCAGTAATTAACCCCATGTCCGAAGCTCTACCAATTACAATAGGACGATTTACGGAACAGTGTCCATTTCTTTTGACAGAAAATTGTGGAGAGAACTTGCTAGGATTAAATTTGTTGAGAAAATTGGGGGCAGTCATACATTGTAGGGCAGAGGGGGTGTTCCTCACGATGTGGCCTCACGATGCACCGGTGACGGAATTTATGTCAAAAGAGTTGCCAGAAGAGCTAAGTAGAGTACCAACCTGTCTGTGGGCAATGCATGATAACGATGTAGGGTGCTTGAAAATAGAGCCAGCAAAAATAACTTTGAAAGAAGGTGTCACACTACCACGAATTCCCCAGTATAAAATTTCTGTTGAAGGTGAGAAGGGATTGAAAAGCATTGTCACTGACCTGGTGAGATTGTGGGTGGTTGAGGAAATTGCAGGTAGCACGTGCAACAGCCCGATTCTTCCAGTTTACAAGAAAGGAGGCAATGAGGTACCCTATCATTTCATAATTGATCTGCGCGCATTAAACAAAATGGTAGACCCATAATTCCCTTTGGTCCCAGATGTCAAAACAATACTGACAATGATACCGGCCACTGCAGAATACTTTAGTGTAGTCGATTTGAAGAGCGCATTCTTTAGCATTCCAGTGGATAAAAGCAGTAGATATCTGTTCGCGTTCACTCTAGGCGGTCGATCATTCACATTCACACGCATTCCACAAGGATACACAGAAAGCCCGAGCATTTACAGCAGAGCGCTAAAAGAGCAGCTAGACATGCTAGAATTACCCGAAGGTTGCGTACTCTTGCAGTACATAGATGACTTGTTATTAGCTGCTGACACGAAAGAGATCTGTAAAGAAAGTACTATATTACTATTGACACACTTAGCGACCCACGGTCATAAGGCAAGTTTGAAGAAATTCCAGTATAATCAGAAGGAGGTATCTTGTTTGGGTTACCTACTTTCGAAAGAAGGGAGAAGATTAACACCAGAACGCATAGAAAGTATTTCTAGTATGCCTATTCCAAAAACTCAAAAAGGAGTGAGAGCTGCAATAGGCATGGCCTCTTATTGTCGGCAGTGGATCAGTAATTTTGCGTTGATTGTGAAGCCGATGATAAAGTTGACTAAAAAGGATGCAGAGATGCCTTTACAGTGGGATGAGGAATGTCAGAAAGCGTTTGAGCAATTGAAAGCTGCATTGTGTGCTGCGCCAGTTTTAGGCACTCCTAACTATAAAAAGATCTTTAGACTATTTGTGAGTGAGAGTGAAGGATGTGCATTGGCGGTTTTGCCACAGGAACAAGGTGGAAGAAATAGGCCATGCAGCTATTTTTCTTGCGCGTTGGACCCTGTAGCGCGCGCACTACCACGATGTTTGCGTTTTGTCGCAGCGGCTGCTCCGTCAGTGAAACATACGGAACGAATGGTATTGGGGCACACTTGAATTCTGATGGTGCCACATGCTATAGACGTTCTATTAAATAGGACACAGACGCAGCACCTCACCTCAGCTAGACTGACAAGATATGAGCTCATCTTGTTTGCACCCCACATCCAAATTATGAGGTGTAGCGCATTGAATCCTGCAGAATTAATGCCACTGCCCATAGCAGAAATTGGTGACAATGAATCACCACCCCATGATTGTTTAATGATCACTGAAGAAGAAACAAAGGGAAGGATTGACTTGAGCAATATCCCACAGAAAGAGCCAGATGGGGAGTTATTTTGTGATGGCTCTTGTTTTAAATTACCTGATGGCACATCAATGGCCACATATGCAATTACTACCCTAAAGAGTGTTGTAGAAAGCAGAAGAATCCCCCACAATTTGGCGCAAGCCGCAGAAATAATAGTACTGACCCGAGCCTGTGAACTCTCTGAGAATTTGAACGTGAATATTTATACTGACAGCCAGTACGCCTTTGGCGTGGTTCATAACTTTGGCCGACTTTGGGCTGAGAGGGGTTTCTTGACATCACATGGGGCCAGGATTCAGCATGGCCCTTTGATTGTGCGATTGCTGTCTGCACTCACGTTTCCAAAGCGCCTAGCTATAGTGAAGTGCGAGGCGCATAAGAAAGTAACATGTAGAGTGGGAGAGGGAAACGCATTTGCAGACAGGATTGCGAAGCAAACAGCCACAGATTTGGGGAATAAAATGATGACAGCACAGACTGAGGAAGTACTTTTGCATGATAGAGAATGGAGTTGCCACAGTCAAAGAAATGCAGGCTGAGGCCACGACCAAAGAGATTCAGGGGTGGGCTGAGGGCTCAGCTGAGTTAGATTTGGAAGGATGTTGGGTGGACAAGAAGACAAAGAACTGAATGTTGCCCAATTGTTACGTGACTGCAATGGTTATAATGGCGCGTAGCCCTACCCACATTTGCGCGAAGAAGATGGTACAGCATTTATCCACAGTATGGAAGAATGAGCACATAAAAAAGAATACAGAAAGATTAGTGCAGAATTGTATTACGTGCCTGCAACACAATATAGGGAAGGGAACTGTGACTCCAGCAGGTAGTTTCGGCCCACCCTCTATGCCATTTGAGGTGGTCCATTTTGATTTCATAGAAAGTAGAAAGGGAAAGGTGCCAGAACTACAAATATGTGTTGGTGGTAATTTGTGCATTCAGCAAGTGGGTGGAGGCATATCCTTTAAAAGACTGTACTGCCATGTCCACAGCAAAAGTAATGTTAAAAGAGTATTTCTCCCGGTTTGGGTTGCCCCGTGTCCTGTGGTCAGACAACGGTCCCCACTTTGTGGGTGCAGTAGTGCTACAGATCTGTGCAGGTCTGCAGATAGATAAGAGATTCCACAGTTCCAGGCATCCCAGTTCTGCCGGGCTTGTGGAGAGACATAACGGAATCTTGAAGTCAAAGATAGCAAAAATCTGCGCTGGGAGCAAGTTGAGTTGGGTGGATGCATTAGCCCTAGTGCTGTTGTGTATGCGCACGTCTGTGCAGGCTAAGACTGGGCTTTCCCCCTATGAGATTATAATGGGGAGACCAGCAAATGTATGGTGCGCACCGCAGCCCAAAAGATTATGTGAGGTTGAGCATCCTATGTTAAGCACGTACTGTGGGCTTTTAATACAGAAGTTGCGTTTGATTCATCAGCAGGTGCAGGAGGCGTTACCAGTGTGATATACCGGACCGGGGCACTCGCTGGAGCCTAAGAAGCTGTGTCCTGATTAAAAACTTTGAACGGAAGACAGCATTAGCACCCAGGTGGCTCGGCCCCTACCAAGTACTTTTGGCGACGCAAACGGCCATCCGAGTAGACGGACGGAAGGCATGGATCCATGCAACACATGCAAAAAGATTCCCAGGACTGCTGACAACTTCCGACGACCAGAGAAAGGAAACGGTCTCGGAAATTAAAGAAACTGTTGCCAGTCCAATGCCACAGCATCAGCCTGAGCGAGAAGTGAAAGTTGAAACAAAGCGCAAGCGAGAAGTGAAACTCGAAACAGAGCCTGAGGAGGCTGCCAGTAATGGGAAAGGGCGAAAAGTGCCCCAACGGTGCTCAACAGAAACAACATCACTGCCGAGTGACACAAACCCTGCATGGCAAACACGAGCAGAAACAACGCGTGTACCCTTTTGGCGCCCACCAGTTTCTGCAAACGCACCTAAGCCAAAGAAAGAAACTACATCATTGCCACGGCGCTCATCGCTACCCATCATTGTGCCACAGGCTGGCTCTGAGCCTAATACTGGAAATGCAACGGCACTATTCACGGATCATACAATACCAGGAGTGAATCGGTATAATTTGCGGCCTCGACAGGCAAAGTGATCCACAGATCTTTGGTGCTTTTCTTTTGCCTTTGGTTCCACTCACGGACGGAGTAGGAGCCAGGGGCGTAGAGGAGAGAAGTGTGAGAATTGTGCAAGTCGGACAATTCAAGACTCATGGCTCCTCGGTGCGCTTATAAAAGTACATGTGTCAGGAGCCAGAGCAGGACAAGCTTGACGCACATAAGTACTAAGGCTGATAGAGTACATGTGTCCCAAGCTACAGTGGGACAAGCTGGATGCACATAGTACTCTATCAATAAAGAACTGTTCAGAAATCGTCTGAGCAGTGGAAGAAAGAACAACTAATCTTGCTCGGAGTGGATAAATGATATAGGCTGTGAAGTGGCTGGCAGAATTGAACTGTGACATTTTTCAGTGAACTTTTCTGGCATGAAGAACAAGAGACATTTGCGACGAACTTTGCCAGCAAGAAGAAGGACGATGAAGAACAAGTCAAGACCGGTTTCAGCCTCCTCCTGCACCCCTGCTGAAAAGATAATAGATTTAGAGACTGTACATTTAGGGGAAAAGCATGGTAAAAGGAATAAGGTACTGATTTGGACATTGGTCCTGTGTTTCTTAAGTATGGTAGTACCAACAATAACAGCTATTACACTATGGTTCCTGGAGTACGTACACCCATTAGAAACACTTTTGCCGAAGGCAGCTACTGAAAGCCCAGTTCATGTAATCACTGGTACTTTGCCCCCAATGGAAGAGAGACATAGAGAAGGATACGGCAACAATACATTGTTGCTCATCATGAACATGACCCATGCGGTTTTAAAGAAAAAAGATTGCTGGGTTTGCGCCCATTTACCACAGCACGGTGGGAAAGGGATAGGCTGGTATGTACAACCGTTGCCATTGATTTATTCATGTGAGGTAACATTAAGTGAAATGTTCTTTGGGAAATGGAACAAGAGTAATACGGGTCAGCTAGATGAGACCAATATGAATGAATTTGAGGAAGTGATCATGAGACCTGTGGGTTGTTCCATATTCCAAAAAGCTTGCGTGTTTGCACTAGAACCCATGAGAAAGAATACACGAAAGATAACAAGACTAGATAGATTACATAGGCAAAATAGACCAACCCCGCCAGCAGAAAAAACATCAGTAATGACATTTTGAATGAGGGATGAATGGAACAAAGATGCTGTGCCCCCCCCCCCCCCTGCATATACAGTGCTGTGCCCCCTGCCTATACAGTGTTTACTTTATATGTGGATAAAAAGCATATACATGGTTACCTAGGAACTGGGGAGGTACATGCTACCTAGGTCTACTGTTCCCAGGAGTGTTCCTCTTGGAGACAGCAGAAGTAGCCATATTAATAATGAAGATGGTTCAGACATAGATACCCCAGACTTATCCTCATTGGAGGAGGATACAATGAATGAAAAAGACGTTGGGAATTCGGCCAAAAGGAGGATTTGTCAATCTGGAAAAATGAATACCCTTCATTTGAATGACAGACGCAACTTGATGGCCGCGGGCAAACCGTCTTATGCACCGAATTATAGAAATATAAACTGCTATGCTTGACCAACAAGCGGCCATTTTAAATGTAGCAAGAATCGCCATTTTGCTTGTTAACCATTGCTCATAGCTTTCTGTCTAAAACTGCTTTGCAGCTTACAATTCATGTGAATTCTGCTTAGTCTGCTCAACTGTTAACATGGTTGTCTGAAAATGAAAGGACAAGGTCGCGGGACTGAAGAGTTTGTTGAAACTCCTCATGAGTAGCCCAGAGAGGAATCCCCACGCTCCCTCTCTGTAGCCTTGGGAGAGAGCTGCAGGGCATTTAATCACTTCACAGCTGCCAGCCAGTCTCGTACGATGGTAGAATATGTTAGAATATGTTAGAATAAAAACAGTTAAAGGCTTGAATTATGCTTTTCCTACGCCCCCCCCCCCGCAAAGCCCTTTAGAACGTGTCGGCTCCCATGACACAAATAGTACCTCATAGATAGCAAAGCTTGGAATGTGGCTCTTCCCCCGTGTGCAGCTTGCTTCCAAGAACAGAACCACTGTGTTCTGTTCAACAACTAAAAGATGCCTCCGCACTTTCTAATTGCACATTGTTACTAGAATAGACATCGAAAGTGTCATAATCATCATACTCGTCGGATATGTCCATCGTCATCCCGAGTTCAAAGGAACTTAATAAAGAGGGGTGTTAAACATGACATTGCTGATTGTATGATATGCATTTTGTATATATGCAAGTGATGTACGTAATTCACTCTCTTGCGTCCCTCGAGGTCTAGGAAACTCACGTCGCGGGGCGTGAGATCAGAATTGGCCAATTGATACTATTTTTTGCTTGCAATAAACCCTAGCATTGGGAATTTGAACCTTGTGTCTGGCGCATCTTTTCGTGTACGGTTATTGCCTTGTTTCCATAGCACGAGGGACACCTAGGGGCCCCTTTCAAGTATTTAGTACAGCCAATCTGGTCACATATTATTACTTTGGCACAGCTTTCATTACTGGGCATCAATGTTAAAGCAAACATTGTAAGTATTATTTCATGACTAGACTGGCCTACTTTGGTCCATTCTGGTCAGATATTCGTAATGTGGTTTATCATTTATCAATGTTAAAGCAAGCATCAGTGTTATTTCATTGCTAGACTGGCCTACTTGAGTGCAGCCAGTCTGGCCATACATTCTTACAGTGGCACAGCATTTTTTGCTGGATATCAATGATCAAGCAAGTACAGTATATGCTATTTTGTCGCTAGACTGTTCTACATTGCTGGACCCCGTCTGGACATTTTTTTTTACAGTCGTATGGATTTCTTTTCTTGGGCATCAAGGGTAAAGCCAACACTATGTGTGTGTCTACATGGACATAATGGCCAGAATTGGTGCAAACAGGCTGGACATATGTTCTTATTGTGACATGGGATTTACACTGGCAAAGCCAAAAGGAGTATGTTCTTACATTGGGAGTCTTGCAATTGGAGGAACGAGCATGGACATGATTTCTTATAGTATCATACATTTCATTAGGGAAAATGCAAATCTGAGGATGACCTCATATCAGAATACTGACATATATTTCGGTGCAGCCATCATGGAAATATATGCGCACAGCCAGAGCGAAAATGGTTTTTACACTGGCATATTTTGTGGCAAAAGGCATCATGAAAACGGTTTGGGAAATGCTCCTGTGCACTGTTGGTGACTTGCATCTGTTGGATTTTTATGGGTTACCCTACAAAACCAATTGCAAACTTTGTGGCTTGTTACCAAATTTTGACTTTAAGAATATGCTTTTTGCAAAATGAAGGTTTTTTTCATTTTTGCCTGCACAGCCAGAACATCCAACTAGGCCTTTTTTTTTAATGTATATGAAACACTTTTGTAAAGGCTTTACACATACATCCGAATGCACTGTAGTAATTAACTGTGACATCATAGGGTTATTTCCAGAAGCCCCTTCTTGAGTGCTTTAGTGGCGTAGAGGATCTAGCTAGATCAGAGCCCTGTCAGTCTCCAAAAAGTGCTCCTGAGTTGGGGCTCCCCCCACTAGCACTGACCCCTGAAGGCATTCCTTTGAGAAGACAGTCGGTCATCCCGGTAGGGAGATGTTTGCAGTGGAAGGGCCGCCTACAGGGATCAGCGCCACAAATTAAGAAACAAAACTAGAGGCAGTGAAGTATAATGAATGCTAGCAATGCGTCTACATCTAACAATGGTCTCTTACAAAGATGGGCTAAGAATTGGCAGGGTTTTTTTGTAAGTGGTTAGTGGGAGAGGCGGAGGCATTGCTAGAATTTATTATGCTGTGCCTGCCTCTCTTTGTATTTTTTGGTCTGTGGGACTGAACCCCGCAGTGAGCCCTTTCTCAATACAGCTGCAAGCATTTTTGTAGGGAGAAGTACTTGATGAAAGGGCTGACTGCAGTGTTCAGCGATGAAATTCAGAAAGAAAACAAATGTTAGCAATGCCCCCACCTCTCCCACAGACCTCTTACAAAATAAATCAATTCAAACTTCAGTGAAGTACTTTTGCCCAATCCCATTGGGTTCTCAACCCACTTAAACCACTGCTTTCTCATCAGACTCACTTTTAGATACCCACCCACACCATTGTCATTGATCACTTTATACACTTGAGATGCATACCTGGCTTTCTTCTTCAGTCCATTGTGGCATGTTTCTGGCTGGACACTGGCCCCAGACAATTAGTTAGGTGGAGAATCAGCTCAACATCTCAAGGAAAATGGGAACCTGGTGCCATAACCCAGACCACGAAGGAGGGTCTCCCGATTTACTTGATGCAAGGACAGTGCAAGCCCTGGCAGGGGACACTCAAGTAGAATGGGATAATTGACATTGACGTAAGCAGCAGCTCACACAAAAAACTGTTGATCACAGTGGTGGGTACACTGTATGAAGATATGGCTCCCATTATGAAGTCTGCTACCAAAGAGTTGGTGGCCAAGTATAAAAGAAGAGTTGACCTGGTCAAAAGCAGAATTGAGTTGACCATAGAAGACCACATTGACCATCCAAAGAGCTAAATTAATTCCTATTTAGGGATGATTGGATAAAAACCATCTCAAGAATGAGGGACTATTGGTTTACGCAAGAGCGTGTCACCATTAGACAAACCTATGGGAATACGCGCTCAATATCGAAAAAATTCCAAATGGTTATTGGTCATCCCAATTTCTGCACCACAGATTGAATCTATTGCACACAGGTGAGATTCATCAGATACAATCAAAAGAGGGTGTTGGGACCACAGGTTGTGATTTGTGCGAGGATAGAAATATAGTACAGACCGGGGAACATATTCTAATGGTTTGGCAGACTTTAAAAGAACAGCGGATATTCTTGCTCAGCAAATTTATACATCATTTGGCTGTGTTGGATGCAGAGAGCTTTTTCACTTGAATATCAAGTGGGGAATAAACAGTTGTTAACATAGCAGTAATTAAAATGCTGCATGAGGAGGTCATAGTAAAACTAAGTTGGTAATTTGAAGTGCTCACGATGTTTTTAAGTCAATAGGAGTGAAAATTCTCTCCTTGCCCTTGGTCCTGAGAAATGTAATGGTTTTCCCTTTTAGTATATGTATTTGAATGAATATTCTTTATGTGTATCTTCTTTTTGTTACTTGGATATTTTATTTTTAATAAAGAATGAAATGTATTGGTTGCTTATGTGAAATGTATATGATGATTTTTAGGAATGGTTATGTAATTTGCTTTCCTCATTTTATTGTGTAAGTTTGGGTAAGAACAGCCAATAACACATAGCAACAGCATTGTATAAAGAGAAAAGTATGTAGGCATTTGGGATGAGCAACGCAAATACAATTGGAAGCCAAAGGAAATAGCTGAACTTTGTATTTGAACTTTGGGAGGCCAAGAAAAGTTACCATACACAGAGTGGTCCGGCACCACATGCGTGCTCATATGAAAGTCTCTGTTAGGTAGCAAACTGTTACTGAGTGTAAGAGAAAGAAATATTGAGATCAAAGTGGTGATGCTACATATCAAGCTAAACCCTGTGCACATTTGAAAGTCTTCGATAGTTTAATGTATGTCATGTTTGGTGCAAGCCTGGCTGAGGGAGACTAATTCAACAAAAGAAAGGGATATGAATGAGCCTGACAGAAGGGGATCTGGGGTGAACCGAGATTCACCAGAAAAATTATTCTCTGAACCTTATTTTGAAAGTAATCTGAGGCTGGAAGAGGGGGATCCAATGTTGAAACTTTTTTTTATGAATATGATCTGAGCCCCGGATGAGGGGGATCCAGGGTGAACACCCAAATTGAATACTGAAGAGAACGTTTGCGTGTTGTTTCTTATACAGCAGGACCTTTGCGTCAAGAGACTTGGAAGAAGTAAAGATACTTGGACACAAAAGGTCCTGAACTGTGAAAATTGAATTGTATCCTCGTGCCACAGAAGCCAGAGTGTGAGCTTTGCTCGAGTGAACCGCCTTGCCCCGTGCTGAAAATGTGGCGAAGGGAGGCCAACGGCCCAAGCATCCTGACATACTATTTTGTGAACACTTCTTTCTTTTTCATGAACATTACCATACATTATTTGTAAATTAGTGGTATGGATTGGCAATAGTTTTATTTTTAGTACAGGCCCTTTTATTTTGACAAGACTCCACTAGGACTGCATTATTATTATTTGATGGTCATAGTTTGCTTACATCGGTAGATTTAGGTTTACATAGGCATTGTGCCCACCCTTTTGCAAGTTCAATAAACACCCTTGAACAGTGGTCACTTGTGACTGTCTTACTATTGATACCATGCCTTCCTTACACACCTCTCTGTATGAAATATAGTACTGTTTAAGATCTAGAGTGAATTGCACCGCACAGATACAGTGATCTGAGCAATTCTCTGAAGTACATGATAGGTGTAAAATGTAGTTGGGTGTCTAGGTTGTGCATTAACCAGAACCTTGTTGTTCTTGTTGTGGTACAAAAATAAAAAATAGTAACATAGTCACAATTGTATACTAACCCCACAGTGTATTAATGTGTTTGTTTTTAAACATGTCTTGGGGCATCCAAGTTTTTGGCAAAGTGACAATACCTATGTTTTTTGTAATACCTTTTGTAATATGAACTGTTTTTTTTACCAAGAGTTATGAAATATTAAATAGTTTTTAACAGATTTCTGGCAAAGGTGCAGTGGATATTTTCAACCATAGCATAGTTCAAATGTATTAGAAGATGTGGAAAATAGAGGTGTAGCATGTTTCCTTTTTGTCTTATACAATCAAGGGAGCAGCCAAAAAGGGAAAGGGCAGAGGCAAAAGCTGTGAGGAACAAGGGAGAACAGAAAAACAAAAAAGGAAGCAAGGTGGCAAAGGTACAGGGCAGGAGCAAGGCCAGGTAAACGATCAAATTACCAACAAGAGTGCCTTATGCCCTGTCTTCCTTCCATGACAATTTGTTTAAATGTTTCTTGGGGAATAGGAGGGAGGCTGGCGCCTCCCGTGAAGTTGCCATGGCAACCTTATATGCCGTCAATATCACACCTGCTGGAACCCAAAAGACAGGCCTCCGCGCCTTCATGGATGAGAAACATAGTGGCGCCCATGGGGCACAAGTGCCGACGTGCCACAATAAGACCCCTCAATCCTCTGGCTCGCCCCGCTCTCAGGCACCTCTTTGGAAAAGGCACCGGGATGGGCATGACAGGTAATGTGGTGCGTGTGGGGGTGGATGCATGGACGCAGTGTGTGCCTCACAGAGATGCATTTAGCTGGGGTGTGTGTGTGTCGGAGAGGGTCGAGGACTGGGGCATGTGATAACCATATAGGTGGAACATGGTGTCTTTCCTAGGGGTCCCCAATCTGCCTGAAGTAAAGGACCTTTTCTCACCTTTTTGCTTGTACAGGTTAGCAATTTGCTCTTTGTGTCTCCATAGATGGTGACTGACATGAAACTGAATGCCACATAGCATTGTTATCTTATTTAGCCATAGGGATTTCAGTGGAGATTTCATTGGATGGAAGATTGTACACAGTAAGTTCACTGGATCCAATCATTACTATTTAGAAAATTCCTAATGCTGCTGCACATATGAGCACAATTCGCAAATAAAACTGAAGTTCAAAAAAGGATACTTGATGCACTTTTTTGAGTGATGTTAACTAGACAAATGCAGAGACCACTTTCCACAAAGTGACCTTCATATTTCTCCAGTGACATGTGCCAGAGCAGGTGATGTGTCGGCCATCCGACTTGAATTCTTTGATGCTGGGTATTCAAACTGGACACTAAAGCAAAATAGGCCCCACGTCAACCCAAGGAGAACATTTCACCTTTGGATAGCCTATCCTGGCAAAATGTTTACAACCATAAAATGTATTTCAATACCTGTTTGAGGCACAACAATGTAAATGGGTTAGCCTCAGAGCCCGGACCTGCTGGTCCACATCAAAACATGCAAAGAAGGGTCAGAAATGCCCCTTCTGTGCCTTGGTCATTCTTCTTTACATGTTCCAAATGGGGATGTTTCCATTTTGTATACATTTAAAAGTGCTTCCTGTTTAAATATTTGGAATGACTCCTCCAGTCTCTGGCCAACCCACTTGCTTGCTTGAGCAATTCTCACTGTAGGATTTTCTTTTGTGAATGCAATTCTTGATTCTACTAAGACCCACCCTCTGATTTAGCACCCCTATTTCGGAAATCCCCATTATAATTCTGGTACAACAAACAGGCCACATTGGAGTTCAAACCCTCCTTTACTTAATTAATGTCAATACCAAAGGTGATCCCCTAACTCTATGCTGCGTAAATTGCCACAGCATGCTGTACAAAACAAGAAAAATGTACCTTTCTCTACACATTTTGTTACACTTTCTCACACACACACACACACGCACGTACACACACTCTCTCTCTCTCTCTCTCTCTCTCTCTCTCTCTCTCTCTCTCTCTCTCTCTCTCTCTCTCTCTTTCTTTCCACCCCCATGTCTCTTCACACAGGGCACAATGGTTCCAGTGTCAATTAACAGTTAATTAACGGCTCAATGTCAATGTTTCAGTCTGTAAAGAGCAAACTCTGTAGGAAGAATGTCTCCTCACAAGCTAGAACTGACTGTAGGAGCTCTAATTATGATACTATGCAGTCTTATGCCATCACAGAGACTTTGCAATGGAACAAGGTTGACAATTACACGGCTAAAAAGATACAAAGACCCATCATAGAGGCAAGAGTAATCAATGGAACTTAGACACTGTTCTCATACAGCACATACCTCTCATTCAATCTGATACAAATATGCCTTTCAAATTCAAAAGAAGACAGTTACCTATATGTTTAGCCTTTTCAATGACCATTAAAAAGTTGCAGGGATCTACGCCCCTTTCCTGGAAGTTATCAGGGTGACCATTAATAAGTCACAGGGGACCTATGTCCCCTTCATGGAAATGATCAATGGTGATTCAGATATTTAAGAAGGGAAACAGAACTATTAATTAACGATTAACCTTCAAGATATGCCTAAACAGCATATGTTACTCTGGGAACGGCTAGTATTTATTTAAATCAATCAACACTTTATCTAGACATCTATTTCTAAACAGCTCAATTCAATTCCTAAGCAGCAACATGCAATTCTATCTTTGCTTTGCTGCTTGCTTGCAAGTGTTTAAAGACTTTACACAGCATAAGCATCAAAATTAACTTTCTTTTAATGAATGACAGATTGCTAGAAACACTTTCTTTTCTCCAATATCAATTATCAATATTGGTATTAGAGAAAGTCTACATAAACAGCCAACAACAATATAAATCACGTTTGATATGAATTTCACCCCTGCACAGATGTGGTGCTGTGGGTATCTAGCATGGGCATACTAGTGGTGGGTTGCATCCACATCTATATGCTTGAGTTTAGCGAAGAAGTGCTATCAATTTAGAATGCACCAAATGTAATTTAATCTAAATGTCATATGCATATAATTGTATGGTTTTCTAACAGTTTACCAAGTATCACTCCCACTTCACTTCACAGATTGAGTTCCACTAGTGCAGAGTTCTTCCCCTGATGGGTCGGTTTGAATGCTTATTTAAAAATAATTTTCTATGGAATCCAAATGGCCCAGCTAAGCTCCATTTAATTTGAACATCTCTTTTTAAATGACAATCCCGTCATAGGTCTCGGTTTATAAGTTCTCTGTTAGGCTATTGAGTGTTGTTGACTGTTTCGTAGCGCCAGTTGTGAGATGATACCGGTGAAAATACACAGGATTAAATGTACTTAGCTTTGGCTGCAAGGGTCTGCGTGCCCTGCACAGAAATGCTATTGGATTCCAGTTAAAATTAATCTTCCCTTGGCTTTGTTTGTTTGTTTGTTTGTTTGTTTATTCATTTGTATTGCGTACCAGACCCAACGGTATCAGGGTGCATTAAATACAAGAATATTTTCAGCTTAGGTTACACAGGAATATACAAAGGTACACATGGGTATATAATATCACAAACATATACAGATTACTTGGTAGGAACAGAAATAATGAAGAGAGGTGTTATAAAATGAGGTGTTATACAATGGGGACAAGAATACAGGAAATAAATACTTAGGCAAAATACTATACAGTCAGAACAAAATTTCGGCAAATAGGCTGAGGGCTATTTACAGTGCAGCTAGATTGAGAGATGGTTACATTAGAGGTCATTGGGCCTCATTATGAGTAGCGTGGTAAAAACGGGGTCATTACCGGCATGGAGGAACTAGCGGGTCCATGCTCGTATGACGCCGCTAAAAGCAGGTGATTAGGAGTGCGCAAGCATGCGCCAACCCCCATGCCAGTAATGGCCATACCGCCATGGCACTAAAGGTCCTCCAACCCCCCGATAGTGCCATCACGTGACCCGCCGATAGCGCCTCCACCTAGGAGGCACCCCTTAATACCGACCCGGTAATAACATCATGCTAATACCGGGCTCGTAATACCGGACCCGGAAGTAACGTCATCGCGTCGGAACGGGAAATGTGCCGGCGGCCATCTTTAAAAACACAATCCATTGCAATCCTCCCAAACCACCGGTTGTATTCAGGAGAGATCAGTGCCAATCCCTTAAACATGTCTAAGGCTACCAGGAAATCATCTTCCCGCCTGCGCAAAAAGCGTTTTTCAGACGAAGAACTGACCATGCTGGCGGACACCCTAGCTGCACATGCTGAGGAGATCAACCAGCAAAACCTGAAAAGGGAGGTGCAGCAACACAAATAGGAGATCTGGGAGGAGATAGCTCGCAAGGTCTCGGCAGTTGGCACCACCCCACGGACAGTCAAGGACTGTAAAATAAGGTGGGATGACCTCCGCCTCAGGGTACGGAACATCCTGGCCAGCAATAGGAGGGAGGCCATGGCCACAGGCGGGGGTCCCCACTCACCCACAAAACTTACACGCTGGGAGGAGACTTGCAGTAGCTTCATACAGATCCAGTCCATCAAGGGATTTGTGGAGATGGAGACGGGTGCCGCAACATCTGCAGATGGAGGTGAGTGACCCTGCAGATCCCTGTAGGGGAAACCATGATGTAGCACAAGTGATGTGGAAGAGAGTCTAGGCAAGGCAATGAATGTCCCAACACACACATCAACATATCCTTGTCCAGATGGAGGCCCAAACCCTGCCACACTGAACTGAAATGCATGCTGATTGCCAATCCCATTACCAACACACAGCCAACACACACAGACCGTGCCCATGTAATACATCACACAAAGCCCAATACAATGGCATGCCACCTGCCTTGCAGCATCCCTGCACTGAGACATCACGGCACATGCCAAAATGGCCTCTTCATACTACTCTGTGTGACACACCTGTAAGATATGAATGCATTAATAATGAAATTCTCCACAGCACCATATGATGCATCTTGCATGTAACACCATCACTGATGCCCTGCATCTCTTCTACTCCCCCAGGCACCGATGGAGAAGATGCCAGTGAGGAGACAGCCACAAGGGCATCCACGTCCTGGCACAAGACCACTCACACAGGCAAGACCACCTCCGGAGCAGGCCACACCGAAGGCCAGGGCAAGTGGCCAGGCCATGGCCGCACATGAGGGCCCCACATCAACGCCTGACACCGGGAGCACGGAGCTGGCAATACCAGTGGAAGGTGAGGCCAGTGCCCCACTGGGCAACATAGAAAGTGCAGTGGAGGAGTATGTGGACGAGGATGGACTCACCCATGTGGCATGTCCACATTCCCCAACCCCCATGTCCACCCCCCAACCCCACACTCAGCCCTCACCCACCAGCAGCGCGGATCCTCTGCCACACAATTCTGACCTCAGCAGCATCCCCGTGGACAGCACTTCCAATGCAGGCCCAGTCGCAGCACCCTCTACCACTGCTGCTCCCACCACCAACCTTGAGGCACGGCTAGCAAGGGTGGAGGCCAGACAGGACTCTATGTTGGACCTTCTCCATCAATATGTTGCGGATGGAGAGGACACGAGGCGTGAGACTGCCCACGACATAGCGGCAAACACAGCCGCCATAGCGGTGAACACAGCCGCCGTCAATATCTCTGCATTGATGATGCGAGACAATCTGGGGGCCATCACTCAGGTCCTCACCTCTATCCTGCTGCACATGCAGCAGCCGTGCAAATCACCACGGTTTCCACCCCATCCACCACATCCGCTTCCTCTGCACCCACTTCCTCTGCACCCTCCAGCCCTGTGCGTCCAACAAGACAGAGTGCGAGGCATTCAGAAATGTTGCCCACGGACAACAAGAAATCCAGGAAATAGTGGGGGACAACAATGGGGGTGGGTCAGATGGTGTTGGTGGTGTATGGATGTATTAGGGGGATTTCATTGGGGGGTTTTGGGAGTTCATTCGGGGGTATGGGGATTTCATTGGGAGGTTTTGGGAGTTCATTGAGGGTTTTGGGAGTTCATTGGGGGCATGGGGATTTCATTTAACCTGTTCAAACACAACACTAAGGGCCTCATTACACGGACGGTGGTAAGGGTTAAAGGTCACCGTTAATGGCAATGGTGACCGTTAACCCTTACCGTACTACGAGGTCCCTTTGCGGGTTGGAGGATTTAACGCCTGCTTCTTGCAGGCGTTAAAATCCAACCCGCTAAGGGACCTCGGAGCTAATTACGGTACCGCAAAATTGCGGTGCCGTAATTAGCGCCTTCCCCAGTCCCATAGAGCCCTATGGGGCAGAAATGGGAATGGGGAAGGGCAATGCCGGAAAGGGGATTTACCGCCCCTCCAACCTTGGAATGGGGCGGTAAATCCCCTTTCCGCCAAGGCGGTGCCGGTATTTTACCGGCATGAGCCATGGCGCTAATAGCGCCATGGCTCACCGCCTACCGTGTAATGAGGCCCTAAGTGCTGGCTTCACAATTTGGACTCTATGACAGCCTAACCTCCTGATCCCAGCACGATGGACTGCTGCCGGCACACTTTGTAATTTAATGTATATTTGTACGCACTTGCAATACTATGTTTGTACTTACCTGTAACTGTTACGTAACCATTGTTGACTGCATTTAATTGTAACTGTAACCAGATCTAACGTACGCGCCCATATGCCCCCGGGCCTGGCTGCGCTTTATAAATAAAATAAATACAAATACAAATTGGGGGGGTATGGGGAGTGCTGGTGTTGTGGGGGGCAGGGGATTGCACATTTCTGTAGTTGATATCAATACACCCGTTGTGTGAAAAATCATTCAATGCCTGGACATTGTTAATTTCGTATATATCCATTGAATTTATTACAGTGCACAGTGCCCAACTCCCCACATTCCCTGTGTGCATGTCCACATGGACCCAGTGTACAATGTGTCACTGACACATATCTATTGACGGCCCTGTGGGTCAGAAGTATTCGTCAATCAGTGATTGGCACACTGCACGGCCATCTTGTGTATCACGTACTGGCAGGGGTGCTGCTTCTCCTCCGTCTTCATCCTCATCATCCTCTCCCGGTGCAATGTCAGGTGGCAGTGGTACATTTCTCTGGACGCACATGTTGTGCAGCATGACACAGGCCATGGTCATCTTTGCCACCTTCTCAGGCCTATAAATGAGTACTCCACCAGACTTGCTTAGGCAGCAGAACCGCGCCTTCAACAGGCCAAAGGTCTGCTCAATCACAACACAGGTTCGGGTATGTTACCGATTGTACTCCTCCTCTTGGCTGTTCTGCGGGTTCTGCACAGGGGTAAGTAGCCACGGCATCAAGGGATATCCTCCATCACCATGCAAGCGAATACAAATAGGTCTATGTGAGTCACTCTGAGCTGCCACCTTCAGGATTCACAGCCATGGCCGCAGCTATTTGCTGTCGACATGCACATGTCCCTGTACGTATGCACAAATATTATTTAGATGCATTCTATACTGCAATATGATGTGGTATTCTGGATGGTGTTGTACAGATGATGCAGGGTGAATTCTTGAATGCTGATGTCGATGTACTGTGGTTGCAGGACAATGTTTTGCCTCACATATTTGCTCTGTATACTACACTGTGCATGGTCACACTAGCCACATTGGCACAGTTGCAATAATGTTTGGTCATGCATTGCTTCACATACCCCTGGTGGCCAGGTTGTGTGTCTTACATGTTGTCATTGATATACAGCATTGTTCCAATGTGTGCCAGTGATGTGTCATGTTCGGATTGGGAGGTTCAGGTCAGGAGTGTTTAGCTCTGCGTTCATTCTCCACTCACTGCCCTTTCCCACCCAGGTGGAGTATGCACCCCCACCATTCCCACCCAGGTGGAGTATGCATCACCCCCCATTCACACCCAGGTGGAGTATGCATCCCCCCATTCCCACCCAGGTGGAGTATACATCCCAACACATCACAACCCCGAAGCACTGCCATGGGCCTGTCAGGCAATTCACCAAGCAGCCAGGCACATGGTCCAGCATGTCGCTCCATGTGACGGGGTAGCGTGGAGTTACGCAGCACCATAGCATCCTGTGTCAGTCCAGGATATCGGGCGCAGCAATGTGTGATGATCTTGCTGGAGTCAAATACCATCTGCACATTGATGGAGTGGTATTGCTATCGATTGCGGTACACCACCTCTAATGTATGGGGGACTACCAATTCTACATGGGTGCAGTCGAGGGCACCAACACAATTGGGCATGCCTGCCAGTGCATGGAAGCCTACTTTGGTGCTGGCTATCTCCTGGGCAGACCGTGGTAGGGATATGTGGGTGCTAGCGTGCTTCAGGAGGGCATCCAGAACTTGGGTCAGCATGCGTGAAAATAGTGGTTGTGAAATGCCATGCAGCTGGCCCACTGTGTGCTGGTAGGTGCCTATGGCCAGGAAGTGGAGCACAGACACCACCTTTAGTAGCGGGGGGATGGCAGTGCGTATTTCTATGAGGCTGACAATATCGTTGTGTATCATGTCCACTATGGTGGTGATGGTGTCCCGGTCCAACCGGTACAGGGTGTGGATCTGCTCAGGGGTTAGATTGAATGGACTGGGTCTGATGCGAGGGATTGGTGGCTGCCTACGAGGTATTACTGGCTGCACTGGTGGTAATTGCTGGCCCTGTCTCAACCTCCTTCTCCTCTTGCATCTCCTATGTGCTGGCTGTTGCTGTATCTGTTGTTGTAGTTGCTGTTGTTGGTGTAGTTGTAGCAGTATAGGCATGTCCTCCAGCCCCATGATTGCAACAGGTAGTGGTATCATTTTGGTGTAGGAAGGGGTGTGGGTGTACTCCTTTTATACTGGGACAGGCTCCATTGACTCCACCTCTGGTGATTGTGTGCACCTGTGGCAGTTTCCTTGATTGCAGATTGCTGTTTACAGGTGGTACACAATGCCTGTATGGCTGCCATTGTGCAGGCCCTATTTGCCGCCTTCGGGATGCCAGTAATTGCATGCCCACGTGAGTTGTGATGTCCTCCTATTACCAGCATCCCGGTATTTACGTCACGAAGGGGCGCGTGTACGCGCACATGCCGGTATGAAGGGGCACGGTACGGGCGGTGGTGGTATTGGCGGGGTGTCGGGTCGTAATGCCCCGGACCCATTAACGATGCCGGTATTACCATTCCTCCTTCCTTTTTTCATTACCTCCATTCTCGTAATGAGGCCAATTGTCTTTGAACCAGTTGATAAGGTTCTGTCCGAAAATCAAGTATGTTTGGTCGGCTCTCAAGGAAGGAGGTAGGGAGTTCCAAAGCTGCAATGCTTTAACTGGGAAGCTGCTTCCCCCAACTGTGGACAGTTTGTATCTTGCTACAGTCAGATAGTTGGAATTGGCTGTTCTAGTCGGCTTACTAGAGGATTTTCACTTGACTCTCTCAGTGAGGAAACAGGGCGCGGCATTATCCAAACATCCGTAGGTAAGTGAGGCTGTTTTCCGGCAAATTCTGTTCCATGTGGAAAGCCAATTATTCTGCCTCCTTGCTTCTGATATGTGCTCTTTCCTTGCTATACCCAAGGAAGCTCTAAGGGCGTTATTCTGGAGCGTCTGCATTCTCTTGATAGTGTGTTTATTAACACCAATGTACAAGGAATTACAGTAGTCCAATTTGGACAGGATTAGGGCTCTGGCCAGGATAATACAACTATTCTTAGATAAAAATGGTTTACCCGCTCTGATTAATTTACATGTATAAGCAGTGGTAGAGCCCATGGAGTTCACTTGTTTTGCAAAAGTGAGGGTGGAATCAAGGTAAAAGCCTAGGGTTTTTACCTCTTTGGCAACTTTAATAGAGTTACCATCAATGTCAAAGGAGGTATATCTGGGGCCAAGCTTATTGAGGTTAGATATGGTACCCAAGATGATGAGCTCAGCTTTGTCATCATTCAGGCATAGACCGTGGGTAGCCATCCATGCCTGGATGATGAGATAGACTCTGTTTACCAAGGCAAAATCCTTGTCATAATCCCTGGTAAGTGATAAGAGAATCTGGGTGTCATCTGCATAGTTGGTGTAGGTGATACCAAGATGGTCCTGATCATCGAAAAAAGGGACTTGGTAAATATGTTTTACAATGTGGGTGAGACACAGGAACCCTGAGGCACTCCACATGTAATAGGGATGGGGTCTGCCGCTGCTGATGGTGAGAAGACTCTCATCGTCCTGTTGCTCAGGAAGGATTGTATCCAAGCTATAGCCTGATAAGAGAAATGTACTGCTGAATCCAAATGGTCACATAAAACCATCAAATCGAACACAGCCGAGAGGTCAAGAAGGAGAAGATTTCCCCTTGTCCCTAAGCTCGTCAATTTGGGACTTGAGGTCGATTTAAGCCGTTTCAGTGCTGTGTTGAGGCCTAAATCCTCATTGGCGGGCTCCTAGGAGCAGGTTATGCTCCAGATACTTCTGTATTTGTAGGTAGGCCACTGTATCTAAGATTTTAAGTAGAAATGGTACTGTGGTTATGGGCCTATAGTTGGTCGGAATGGGTGGATCCAATGTCTGTTTTTTAAGGAGGGGGAGTACCCAAGACTCTTTAAGGTTACTTGGGATAGTCCACGAAGAGAATGAAGCATTGATCAACTTCGATATGAAAGGGGCTAGGTCTCGCGCAGCATCCTTGATTATTTGGGCTGGGCATTTATTGCCCTGGCAATTTGAAGGACTAAGGGAGAGGATGACTTTTTCAACCTCGATGATGGAGAAAAACTAAAGAGGAGAGGAGAAGGCACAAGCGTAGTGTCGGGTGAGGATATATTAGTTAGGGTAGCTTTTTCCTTAGCAATCTTATCCTGAAGGGTAGGGACTTTGTTGGCTAGGGCTTGCTGAATGTTGGAGCACCAGGTTTTGTCCTTCATACAGTTACCTGCACTGGGATCAGGTTTTCTAGTTCTTTTATAATTGCAAATAGTTCCTTTGTGCTGCAGTTAGCTTGTGAGATTCTATTATTGTAGGTTTCTTGTTTCGCCAAGAGTATTTCCTTCATGTAGTGAGAAGATATATTAATGAGATTCATTCTGTTTTCCATTAAGGGTAACTCCAAGCGACTTCACACTTTCTTTTTTCCTTTCTCAAGGTTTTTAGGTGTGGTGTGAACCACAAGTTGAGGTGGATTTTGGGCTTACTTTTTCTCATTTTTTGAGGGGCAATGGAATCTAGCGCTGTCGTCATGATTTTATTATATTCGTCAACTAACATGTTAGGATCAGAAATATCTGGTAATGAATTGAGGGTAGGTAGGATTAGGGGTAGAAGTTTATCTACTGTGATATTCTTTTTGTTCCTTGTTAAGGTAGGAGGGGCGGATAGGGTGTTTTTGGTAGCGGGCCTTTTAGTTGCTAGTAAGAATGATAATAGTTGATTATCAGTCCAAACCTGAGGGGTTATGCAGTAATCAAGACACTGCAGTTAATATCTGCCACCCAATCGAGTGTTCTCCCCTTGTCATGTGTGGGTAGGTTCACTCTTTGGGTGAGGCCAAATTCAGAGATTGTATTGGCAATGACAAATGCATGTTGGTCTTTATGGTCATTAAATCCTAGGTTAAAGTCCCCTAACAGTAAAACTTGTAAGGGGTTCTTTAGTTTGTCCGAGAGAATGGTGGAGATATCCTCTTCAAATGAACCTAATGGTCCTGGGGGCCTATAAATTAGGTAAATGGTGAGTATTTGAGAGTTGGCGGTGGGTAGTTTGGCAGTGAGGTATTCACATGATTTAAAGTCTGGGGAGGCGGCAAGTCTCAAGGATAGGTTTGACTTGACAATGAGAGCAATACCCCCTCCTCGAGTCTCTCATCTATCTACTCTCAAAATCGTGCAGTCTTCAAGAACAGCTGACCTAAGGGCAGGACCTGCTGCAGCATGAACCCATGTTTCCGTAATGGCGAGAAAGTCATAATTCTCTTCCACGATAAGATTGGATATCTCTGTAGCATGGGCAACTAAGGATCTGCCATTTATCAAGGCCCCGCTGCAGTTGGGGATGGGGCAGCCTGACAGATGGGGCATGCAGTTGGAAGCTCCAGTATCCTGCGGTTTAGGCTGTGGAGGTTTTTTGCAGATAGGACTATGTGACTATGTATGGTGGGAGTAGAGGCGGTAATCAGGGTGGGCTTTTTGGTAGAAGTAATTTGTCTATCGTGTAGACTTCTACTCTTAAGGTCAATATTGGTCATAGAACTAGTGAGCAGTTCAAATAGTTTGGATAGTCTTGAGCGGAGCCCAATGTTTCTGGAGGCTATACTGCACAGATTTTTAAATTAGGGTAGGCCCCAGGCATGATCCAAAATACTTGACAGTTGTTGATGAGTCATGTTAGGAGGTGGGATGGTATTGAAATATCACCCCAAGTAACTGCTCTGTTGAATGTAATTTTGTGTTTGGTGCAGGTAGGGTGGAAGGACACGTGAGACTAGGCCAAACGCATAATGCAAATAGGGCGCCTAGTGAGACAAAATTTAGCACAGTAGCAAACAGTGACCAAAGGTCGGGTGTAACACACTCTTACAATGGTTGTAATAGTATCACAATGTGCAGTACAGTAGGGCGATCATTAAAGTAATAGGCGAGTTTGAGTATCTAATCGTCTGGCACAAAGCTATCTGGTGGAAATAGGTTTGTTTGTATTAAGGCAGCACCTGTCGTACTGTATTAGATCAATAGTTACAAATAGAAAGAGAGGCAATATGCAAATAGGTGACGAGTTAGACCAGGTAACAGTTATAATAAGGCAGCAAAAAATGGCATGACGGTCTTTCGTGTAGAGCAGTAAAATTAAAAGCACAGTAAATCATTTTACTGATTTGAATATAATCAGAAAGCAGGATACTTTACATATTAACATGGTACAACATTCTCCTCACATTCAATTGGTTATAGTTTATCAGACACTGCGTGAATTGTGCAGGAACATGCTCTTTTGTCTATACAGAATCAAATCCCACTTGGCTTTCAATACATTGAGAAAGTAATGTTCATATCAGATTAAGCTATATCATTGTTTTTGCAATCAGTTCCCTCTTAATGGCTCCCATCTCAGTTCCTCCCATTCCGGGGACATAGCAGAGAGATGACTATAGTGGACAAATATCTAATTGCATTGGGGCTTTCTATACTCACTTTTCGACAATTTTTTAAGGCGGAGAGTCAGCATGGACCGTCACAGCCTCTAGGTAATGTCCCCAGTCTATTAGGCCAATCCGTTGTCTGATTTCTTTTCCTCAGGGAAATACAATACCACTCCAGGTACAATTTGCTTCAGGCATCCTCTTAATCAAGGCCCATGGTCTCTTATCCTTCTATCTTCCAAGGATTCATTCTAGGTCGCACTCATTCAGTTAGTCAGAGTTTACTCTTTTTGCAGCCTAAAGAATCTCAGAGTTCTCTTCACTTCATCTGGGTTTCAACTTAAATATGCACCCACTAATCGACCGCTTTGCCGGGGATGTACAGCACTGGATGCTCCTTCCTCTCACACTCATGTGCAGATCGGCCCTCTTTAAAATGATGGCGCTTCCACGCTTCCTTTATGTACTGCAGAATGCACCATTGGCCATACCGAATGCAGAATTTAACCGAGTAGAGCGCCTAGTCAGGAAACTGATATGGAAGGGCAGGCAGCCTCGAATCGCGTTGACCACGACGATCCATCTGGGAGGGGGGCATAGGACTCAGGTCCTACTACTGGGCCTGTCAACTAAATGTATGTTTAAAAACCAATAAAATGTGTTATAAAAAAAAAATATGCTCACATTTTCCCAAAGTGTCATTTTACATTGCAATTTCTGATTGGCAAAATAATCAAATTGGCTGACTTAATTGGTTGCTACTCCCAGAGAACACACCCCATTAATTCCATAGGTTGATATTATTTTGTATATGTGACAGGAGTGAATTCTGGACAATTTGGACTCATAATTATATGTTCTTCCATATTTTATGGCAGAAATTGTTCCCACCAATGAAATACTGATTTGTTTAGATAAACAAGATCAAGCCGAATTAAGGGATATGCGACTTGAATTTGTGCCATTAAATTTGACACGGTTATTAATATTTATATAATGCATCAATTAATCTGTCACATTTGGTCTCATTTTGTAGGAGAGACACTTATGATTTCAGAACACTTGTCCTTTTTCAAAAAGGACCTGTGCATTGTAAATATATGACAAAATACATTGTTAACACACCAGATAATGTCATGCAAAGGGCAATTTTATTTATTTTGTACTTTGCATGTGAAAACTTGAAGTTAATGTTTTCTTTCAGTTAATGAGTATTATGAGTAGCTGACAGGACCCTTTGTTTGAGTTCCATTAGCTCACAGATGGTAAATTGTATTGGCAAGCAGAGATCAGAATTGAAATTGTAAGAGTGCTGGCTTCCTTTAAAGTTGCAATACTAAAGATGTGACCAATCCAGATTTTTCTCAGCTTTGAAAAACACATTCTGAGCTCCACTTGAATGTATTTCAATGTATTTGTATCAATATTTATCTTAAAATGAGGCCATGTTGGTGGGTATAGCCCATTAATGAGAGGTTTTGATTATGGGATTCTTTTGTAGCGCTGGGCCCAAAGTATTTCTTTAATGAAAGATAAAAAGGTCTATTTTTCTCCTGATTGCTGAACTAATCCCATGGGACCTTTGACCTCCTGCTGCTCTTGTGCTTACCATGTGTGTTGAATTGAAGTTTAGCTTGTAATAAACTCAATGAATAACCAGGCAAAACAAGTTTTTGACAAAACCCAAACTAGGGACACTGTTATTTGCCATCTGTTTAACACATACAAGCAAATTGTGGAGCAGTCTTACAATTAGTGCATGGCTTCATCAATTCTTTGTCAACTCCTCTTTGAAATGGCAGCCCAGTTCAAGTAAGACTCCTCCATCCGGGTCTCATGGTATATGCAGGCTATGATAAAAAAAAATATCCAAGAGTTCCAAGCTAACACTGCTAAAGAAGACAATAGAAGTATTATATGAACCAGCCATAAATAATGATTTCTGGACCTAACGTTTTTGGTCTGAAATGTGAATCCAAATTGGGAGTATGTTTTTACTGTGATAAAAGACAACTCTGAATTATTTTATTCACTCTGAAAGAAAAACAAAATTCCAGTAAACAAGAATTGCATATAAAAAAGTGGATAGTGGGGTAGGAGTAGCTGGAGGAGGATTGGTAACTAGGAGTTAATTGGAAGGTCATGGACGAAGTCTCTATTGTAATAAGGTGATGGAGTCATTTTAGCCCATGTTGCCTTCGATGGAGAAGAGCTCCCACTGTTTTGTTTTAATGGGGGGCATACCACCCGTCCCTTTCCCTGTAGTAGTCATTCATGGCTCAAAGAGTGGTGCATTAGAGAACCCCAATAAATAAATTGTTCCAAAAAAACCTAGAATTCCTGCTAATATGAAATCCTAGCAGCCCAAACAGCCACTACATCTGCACTAAGTGTTTTATTCTTATACATGCAGCCATTATCAAGTTTTCACAAATAAATAGATAGACCTGAAGGGCCATACCTTTTTAAGGAGGGAGTAGAAAGCTCCAGATCAACAGCTACGGATATGCAACTTGACATGTGCCTAGTACCTGTTTCCTTAACACCTTCTCTGCCTCTGCTAGATCAATAGCCAGTTGGAAACCCTATTCCCCTACAATTAAATGTCAGGAACCACATTCCTTCCCTAAATGAACCTCCGCCAAGGAGTCATTGTCATGCTTTGGCCGATTTCTGACCTCCAAAGTGAGGTCAGAAATTGGCAAAAGCATGAGTTAGATTCATCCCTTTGTCCCTCATCACATTATCTAATGCTCAATATGTATTACTTAAAAAGTTAATCAAAGTAGATACTTAAACTGCATGCAATTGTTAAAATGACACAATGCAGATAAATTGTGCTCTATTTTCCTTTTTGCCCATTATCCTCAAGGAAATTACTGTGAACTGCTGTGGAGGACTGCCTTTCAAAAGAGCTAATCAAGAGAGTACAAAGAATCTCTGTAATTGCTATCCCTTACTGGAGGACAAGTCCTAAGGTTTAGAAAAGACTTTAAACCACCTTTGAAATGTTCCCAAGGGAGCTACAGTGTATCCCTCTATGGCTCAATGCAAGAATATATGTGGAAGACTAAACAGTTTCATGCTACTTCATGTAGTAGAGGGTCACCATCTCTACCTGCTTAAGTACAACTCCAATTACAATATGTTTTGGGGCTGAAAACATTTATGCAATATCATTTCCGGCAGTAATGCAGATCTACGTTTCTCAACTTACCACGTCATATACGAGAAACAAATACCCAAATTCATACAAAGATTATTGAACAAAATGGCAAAAGAAGAACAGATCCATTACACTAACTCCCTGCATTGTGTGATGACATTCACTCAGGAAAATCTGGTTCAGGACAGTATACATATCATTCACCACAAAAACAAGCAAAGAAATTGCAAGAAGGAGAGCATAAAGTTATTACATTTTCACTGAAGAAGGAATTTAGCGTTTCATATCTATTAATCCATGTTCTTTTGGTCTCAAAAGAAACACCTACGTTGAGCAGGAGCTCACTAGGGCCACCGCCGTGTGCTGCAGGAGCAGCACACACTGCCTGGATTATTCAAAGCACGGAGGTAAGCTCAGGCACTATCCGCGCTGCCTTGAAGCTTTGCTGTTCCCTTTGCTTTTCCCTGCATGAATCGCACAATCTGCCGTGGATTCAGCAGCACCCACAACTCGGCTGCTTACATTATCTTAAAACGCTCCATTTGCAGATTCTTGAAGCCATCCACCGCCGTACCATCTGGGACACACACGAGGATACCCCTTCCAAAGATGGCCGCCCCCCAAGCATAGCCCTTTGCCTGATCCTGTCCGTGTACTCTGCCTGGCTTCCCCTTTGCCCGGATTGGGCAAGAAGCGCCTAATTGCTACCATCCAATAGCCGGCAGGCTATTAGCCGGCCAGTGAAGTAAGGCCAGGAAAGAAGGCCTTACAGTGACCGAGCTGACAGAGCACTACAGGCGCTTAGGAGCCGTTATGCTGCACGCGTACACTCTCACGCTCGCGGAGAGCCATAGGTGAGCCCCCCACATGCCATTCTTTCAAGCGCAACCCCCACACCAACATACACTCCACTGCTGGCTCCTGCTAGCAAGATATTGGCCCCCAGTCCTCATTATATCATAGGCGCCGATGCTTCACACCTCCCCTCCCGCTCTGCTCACAAACTATCGATTGAGCACCAGCTGACGCTATCTGCTCCACAACAGTAACTGTCCATCTGCCCCTAGCAGCACTGATATTGATTGTATGCTGCCTGCCCCTAGTGGCACTGATATTGATTGCATTGCTGCCTGCCCCTAGCGGCACTGATATTGATTGTACTGCTGCCTGCCCCTAACGGCCCTGATATTGATTGTACTGCTGCCTGCCCCTAACGGCACTGATATTGATTGTACTGCTGCCTGCCCCTTGCGGCACTGATATTGATTGCATTGCTACCTGCCCCTAGCGGCACTGATATTGATTGTACTGCTGCCTGCCCCTAATGGCACTGATATGGATTGTACTGCTGCCTGCCCCTAACAGCACTTATATTGATTGTAATGCTGCCTGCCCCTAGTGGCACTGATATTGATTGCATTGCTGCCTGCCCCTAATGGCACTGATATTGATTGTACTGCTGCCTGCCCCTAGCGGCACTGATATTGATTGCATTGCTACCTGCCCCTAGCGGCACTGATATTGATTGTACTGCTGCCTGCCCATAGCGGCACTGATATTGATTGCATTGCTGCCTGACCCTAGCAGCACTAATATTGATTGCATTGCTGCCTGCCCCTAGCGGCAGTGATATTGATTGCATTGCTGCCTGCCCCTAACGGCACTGATATTGATTGTGCTGCTGCCTGCCCATAGCGGCCCTGACATCAACTGTGTTACTCTACGTGCTCTAGCACCACATCACACCTGCCACTACAAATGCATCCCGCTGGCACCCGCCCTTCAGCGCCTACGCACCTCCACTCCCCATCTTCCATCTTCCTCATTTCTCTTTCCCTCCTGGCCATCTGCAACATGCCGCCTACTCACCCAGGCTCGCATGCCCACCCATCCCCTACACCTCCATGTGACCTCATGCACACCACTTCACCTGCAGCACTCCAAACTACATTCAACCACCGCACCAATTCAACTGGTCATCACCCACACCACCTCAGGCTCTGTAGACTAAGAACTCACAATAAACCTCTCCCAGCTCATCGCAGTACTCCACCTTCCGCATACCTCAGGAACAACAGACTTAGATCTTGCACCCACACACCAGTCACCCAGACTCACCTCTCTGACCATGCACTCCACCCCACCACCCTTCACACCGCATCCATCACGCCCCAGCCTCTCTCACCCAAACTTGCACCTACCACCTCTCGCACCCCCAACACCACCACCAACAGACATACTCCATCACCAGACTTAAGATGTGCACTTATCAATGCTTGCTCTGTCCACGCCCATGCTATTGAAATCAATGACCTTATCACCACCCATAATCTTGACCTACTAGCCATATCCGAAACCTGGCTCCATGAAGCATCCAGTCCAGCCATCCACCTTGCCCTCCCCCAAGACTATACCATCCTCAGACAGGACCGAAAAAATTCTACAGACGGCGGCGTCGCGCTCATCTTTAAAAATACGCTCGTCATAAGAATGTGTAACCGCCAGTGGGACAACAGCGCTGATCTCCTCAGTGCCAAACTAGCCCTCTCCCCCAACTGCACCATTAACTTCTTCGTCACCTACAGACCACCAGGATCACCCCCAGACTACCAAAAGCAACTCCTCCAAAACATAGGCAACAACCTTAAAAGCACCACCAAAACCATCCTTCTAGGTGATATTAACCTTGGCCTATCTGACCCGAAGGCCAAAGCAGCCTCAAACTTAGCCAAAGAACTCTCACATATGGGGTCCGATCCCAAAATTACGACGCCCACTCACAACAAAGGCAGATCCATCGACTGGATAGCTGACCACAACTGCTCAGCTGCCATCACCTCCATCTCGTCCCACCCTTGTATGGACCACTACTTCATTCAATTCTCCATTCCCACCACTCCCACCCATAAAACTCTGACTCATGCCCCTCCTCCTAAGAAGCTCCAAAAAACTCACTGCTTCCAATCTCGCTCCTCTGCTCGACATCCCCGAACTCAAACCTCCATTTAGCCATGACCCTACCTCGATCGCCATCATCTACTCCAGTGCGCTCACTCGAGCCATCAAAACTATTGCCCCTCTAGAAGAAAAAAAAGAAAAAAATCCATGCACTGTAACTCTTGGTTCACTGAAGAACTATCCGCCCTTCGCACCAAGAAACGCAAAGCCCTATCCAGGTGTCAATGGACACCTAACCAATCCTCTCTTAACAATTTCAAAGAGATCTCATTGATCTACAAAAAAGCTATATTCCAAGCCAAATCTGAATCCTATAACCATAGAATCATTAACGCCAGCTCCAAACCAAGAGAAATTTTCTCTATATTTAAAGAACTCACATCACTTGACGCCAACCCTGATGAAATTATCAAGGATAAAGCATGGTGCACAGACGTACAGTCTGCCCTCCTCAATAAAGTCAACACACTCCAAAACAAGACAGCCTCCCAACGCAAAACTCTCAACACCCCCACCAGTTCTCCACCACCTCCCACTAACAATACTCGCCCACAAACACCCCTCTTCGCCTTCAGAAAAGTCACAGAGTTGGAAGTTGCGGACCTCCTCAAAAAAATCAAACCTTCGACCTGCAAAGGAGACATTTGTCCTCCTTCCATCATCAAAGAATGTACGGAATCACTCACCCCCATCATCACAGCTTTCATCAATGCTTCATTTGCATCTGGAACTGTACCACAATGCCTAAAAGAAGCCTGGGTTCGCCCGCTCCTGAAAAAACCTACCCTCGATCCTTCCTCCCCCAATAACTATCGACCCATCACCACCGTCCCCTTCCTCCTCAAAATCTCAGACAAAGTTGCCCATAATCAAATCCAACACTACCTGGAAACCCACACCATCTTAGGAAAAAGACAATCAGGTTTCCGCAAAGGCAATGGGACTGAAACTGCCCTTCTAGACTTAAAGAATCAAATCACCAAAATAATGGACACAGGCAAACCCGCTCTCCTCCTACTGCTCGACCTCTCTGCAGCATTTGACTTGGTCGACCACACCATTCTTACCTCTCACCTGTACAATGCTGCACACTTCTCTCATAAGGCAACCTCCTGGATCACTTCCTTCCTTGAAAGTAGGGCCATGAAAGTGTACTCGGATCAGGCCAGCGCTCCCCTTCCACCATCAGTTGTGGAGTCCCACAAGGGTCTTGCACTGCACCGACCCTCTACAACCTATTCACCAAACCCCTCATTGACTTACTGGACTCCCTTGACATAGCCCACACAAACTATGCGGACGACACGCAAGTTCTCCTCCCCCTCTGCGGAGATTACGACCAAGATTCAGAAGCCCTCCTTAAAATCTATTCCACTATCCAAACTTGGATGGCTATCAATGGTCTCTGTTTAAACGGAGATAAAACTGAAATCATCATCCTAGCACCCAGCCAAACACTTGCCAAACTCAGCCCTGACTACTCTCGCATGACCATTGACAGTATCAGCATACCTGTCTCCTCTGCTGTCAAGACCTTAGGAGTCTACCTAGACGCCACACTCTCCATGACTAGACAAGTCAGTGTCATCGCCTCTGCATCTGCACTGACCACCAAACTCATTTACGCCATAAAACTCTACCTCACCACGCCCAACTGCCTCTCCATAGCCAGAGCAACTATAGGTGCCAGACTGGACCACTGCAACGCCCTTCTAGCAGGCACATCAGCTAAAAACTTTAACAGGCTCCAAATAGTGCAAAATAATGCCCTCCGCGCGGCACTCCTCATCCCCAAAACTGACCATATCCATATCTCACAGGCCAGAAGACTCGTACATTGGCTTCCAGTTAAGGAAAGAATCAACTTTAAAATACTCATTCTCACTCAAAAATGCATTCATCACACAGCACCCCCCTACTTATCTGAAACCATAACCATGAATTCCTCCGTCCATCCCAAAATAAGCAATCACGCTAATCAACTCCGGGTACCCACTGTAAGAAGAGCCAAGGCCGGCGGCATTGGCTTCCCATACATAGCACCTAAGCTTTGGGACGCTCTCCCCAACTCACTCAGAGCAGAACCCTCACTGTACTCCTTTCGCAAATCCCTCAAAACTACACTATTCAACTAACCTTTACACTCATTCTCCTACACCTGCTCGCATACGCTCTGCTACGTCATGTGTCTGAAAATACCAGAATCTGTTTACTTTATCCTGTAATGAAAATTGCCTTGTAACCATTTAATGAAAATTGCCTGTAACCACTCTCCTTCCACTGTAACCAGATTAATGTCTTATCTGTAACAGTACCACGATGCCCCTGGGCTGATGTGCGCTTTAAATCAAATGTGAATAAATAAATAAATAAATAAATAAATCACATCTCATAGACAGAATGATGATTTAGTATGCAGCAAGAAGTGCATAGGCTCTGAGCCAGGGTTCCAATCACTTGAAGTAGGATTGCCACTGACCATAAATAATCACATGCATCCACACAAATAACAATGCATAGTTAGCCAAAAATCCACAAGAGTGCGTGTTAATATCTCCATTCCCTCTCTTATGCCGCAACGTGAATAGATGATATCTTATATAAATACGTTTATTAGCAGTGCTGGTAATCATCCACATTTTATATCTAAAATCATGCCTTTACAGCATGAATGTGAAATGGCTACCGACACATAATGAGAAAGGCATTTGTTCCTTCCAGTTCTGTCACTGGAAGATTGAACGACCTGGATAAGCAAGAAGCTAAAAGAATTTGTGTTTACAGGTTGACAGGATTGGCTAGATGTGGATTAAAATGAGGGATTGGTGCTGATGCAGTGCAACATTTATGTGGCATCTTTATACCCTGGCTGAATAAACCCCATATATCGCAGTAGCCCATCAAACAGGGAGGTGTTGATACCGATTGGGAACAAATATTGTGTCGCAAAGGAGAGAGCAGTTGGGGGGGAACAAAAGTAACTACATGTGTGATAGTGCATGGGACTTATTCTGAGTAGTTGTGTCTATCATATTGTTTCCATCTGGAGAGTCCTGATTTTGATCCATTCGTCATCAAAAGGGAAGTCTTGGCCTCTGAGGGCCCATGATTAAGGCAACTGGAAGAAAGGAGCAGGCTAAACGGGTGACATTTGCAAACTCCACAATCTGATTTCACCTGATCTCTTTGGTCCACAGACCACAAACTTTCTGAATCAACAAATATAAAGATATTTTTCTTTAAGGTGACAGTTGAGCTAAAGAGGCCAGCTCAGCCTCACATTTTTCTCCATGTAGAGTTTAACGATATCCTACTCTCTTGACCAACTTTGACTGAAAACCAGCCCAGTGAGTTGTACCATGGTGTACTCTCTAAACCCATCACATGGCAACAGAAACTCAAACACTCTCTATCTTTGTGACTGAAATTTTAATTTTTTTATTTTACTTAATTGAATATGGTTCATAAAAAAAACCTTTACAATGCACAAAAAGGTTAATCAATACATTATATATACATTATACATTACAATACAAAATCGGTCGGTCAAAATCCAATACAATAGATCATAAACTACATTCTTTAAAAAATCAACATTCCCAATTTTTAAAAGCTCCAATCTCCAGATTACTTTTAATGCCTATTTTAGAAAGAGCAAGTAGATAAAATTGTCTTGTTTGACAATCATCTAGGTTGTTACCGACTTTAGTGCCTTTACAAAAGCTGAGACCACAGTCCCCACTGATATCAAGTTCGGATTTAAACATCTTTTCCACAACTGTGCCATATCAACCCACTAAATAGTTATCATCATCTTTCTAAATACCTTGATCTTCAAGCCGACACAACTGGACATTCTAGAAACAGATGTTTTAGGGTTTCCACGACCTTCTCGTCTTTACAGAATCTACATCTGGTTTCATGGACGTCACTCTGCTTTCTCCTAGACTGCACCTCACAAGTTGGAAGCAAGTTAATCAGAGTAGCAGTTGTTAAAAAACGATAAGGGAATTGCATCAAATAAGATGCTGGGTTTCCCCATCTCTTATGCTCATGCACCAAATGAGCAAGAGAAGGGCACCCATGCAACTGATCCGTAGAAGATATCCAGTCTGCATCAAACAAAGGCCACCTTCACCTTCTGTGGGTTAGGTCTTTAAGGTCTCGATGTCTAAATTAACTTCCTTCAGCAACCTATCACAGTATTCGGTCAACCTTCCCATTAAGCTTGAACAAGTCCCTTGTCTAAACAGCGACTCATATAGATCATCATAATGGGACTCCTTTGCATTTGATTTAAGACTCAGGTATAACGTCAAGATTTTTCACTGAACATGGACCTTAGGGTAAAGTATCCCCAATTCAAACCAGATTGCAGAGACAGGTATACAATTGGGGACTTTCTAAATACATTTGTCTCCAGATATAGGTCTCCAGTTTGTGAAGAAGGCCAAAGGATTCTGAAATCCATATTTCCAAGCATAAGTCAATTTTGGTATAATCTTCCCTACATAAAAGGAAATGTTACGTTGTGTTATGTTGATTTATAACATGCACCACTGCCACCCAGGGGCAGTCTCCAGGTGCTAGTGTGGCTCTGCAAGAAAGAGGAAAGGGTTGGTTAGTGAGGGAAGAGTGATAGGATAGGTCCAGAATTTACCAGGCATCCTTAGCGAGTCCCATGAGCAGCCCAGCATGCTAACAACGGGACCGTCACTAACGGCCCGTTGTTAGCATGCTCCCCATTCCCATTGAGCCCTATGGGGGCTCAAATGGGAAAGAGGATGGTCCGGGTTCCCTGAATGGGGAAATACAGGACCCTCCAAGGTTAGAATGGCCCGGTATTTCCCCACTCAGGGAACCCGGACCCGGTACCTGTAATGGGGGTAGCCATGCCACAAACAATCCCATTATCAGCTCAAGTAGAACCCCTGGAGGATCCCATCCTGCAAGTTTTGTCCAGAGTCTTTTCAGGCCAACCCTATCAAAGGCTGTTGAGTGGTCCATTGAAGTCACAAAGGTACATCCTACTTTCCCCTCCCAAGCTTCCTCCTGAATGGCACAAACTACCAAATCGTTCAGACTGGTTGAACATCCTTTGCAAAAGCCAGTCTGCAACTTTGTAGATCATTCTACAAACAGGGCCCATTATTGCAAGTGTTTTAATATAAGGGATGCAAATATCTGGCTATCTACATCCAGTAGTGTAATAAGCCTATACATATTAGGGTTCATTCGTGCGCCTTTCTTAAAGATAGATGCTACCAATCCAGTATGCCAAGACTCAGGCAAGTGACCCCTCAAAATAATATCTTTGAAAAGAAAGGCTAACACTTCTGCCCATAAACGAGGATTGGACATTAGAATCATATTAGTCAGACAGTTGGGGCCAGGGGCCCATGACGGCTTGCAACTGCCAATCAGATCCTCGATCATATTTGTCTCAATGAGCATTGGTGGGCCGTCCGCCTCTAAGATAGGACTATCATATGGTTCAGATTTAGGGGCCCTTTGGCACGAGTACAACTCTTCAAAGTGAATACACCATGATACTTCTGACTCAGAATTTAGTTGCACTAAAGAAGAAGGTACGAGAGTCTTTCTTGATCAAACTGCTCAACATCCAATCAGTGTCCTTCTGAAAGAACTTAGCCCAATAACCTTTACAGAAGCTCTTGCAAGCCTGATTCTCCCTTTTTTTTTGCAAGCTGTTTTCCCGTCCATAGCATTATTTGAAGTTCTAATTTTCCTAAATTGACATTGCAGTTTTATTTTTTTAGCAGCAAGAATTTCATCATACTTATGAAGATGGGTAGTACCTCCATTCAACTTCTTTCCCGTCCCACTTCCTGATTGGGCTTGGTTCAGCAGCTCTGTAATTGCAGCATTAAAATGCACCACATTAAACACATTCATTTTCCAGTCATACTTTGTTATTTTAAATATTTTGCTCAGTGTATCATTCAATTTGGAGATCAAATTCGAGGGCCAACAAATTCTACTTTTTGCTGCATTAACCTCCAGATTCCTAACAATACTGGAGGACACACACACAAGAATACACCAAAATCAGCCCTTAAGATTGAATGATAAGTCCAAGTGTTTTTATAGATTTCCAAACCCAAACACAATTGAAATAACTGAGGGTCCACGAATATATAATTGAGGGTGGACTCGCTTTTTGCCCGATGCCATATGGGCTGACCTTCCAAATCCCCATTCACATTCCGGTTCAGCTTCTGTAAACCTACAGTTGACAGTGCGACCAACCATTGACTTCCTGCCTGTATTTTATGCCCTGACGGAATCATGTCCAGTGTCACCCCCCCATTCCTCCTCCTCCAACTCTGCATGTTTAAAGGCAGCATTTAAATCTCCCTGCAGAAGGACAAGGCCACTCAGGATGGCATTTTGCCAAGCAACAATACCATCAACAATGGTTCCCAAAAAGATTTCTAAAGGGGCTCCACCCCTGTGCCAATAAACGTTAATGAACAAACATGCCGTCCCCTTTATTGTGTTTCATCATTCAATGGCCTGGGCCCAAAATGGCAGATTCATCACCTCTCTTACAACAAGACCTTGTCCACTTCATACTGCCATTAATAAACCACCTGCACCACCGCTGCCTCTAGATCTTGCAGATTGAGTAAAAACCATATAACCATCCACAATCGGGTCCTGGGTCGAGCAAATCTCCTGGAAGAGTATACAACTACCTTGTTTTAAGCATTCCAAAGCTAACACATTCGTCAATAAGTGTATACTCCCCGTATATTCCAAGAAGACACTTTCAAGACTTCTCTACTGCTAAAAAGTCTGTGAGAGACACTTTTCATGTAGCACAGAAAACACCCCTGACCATTAGCCTACTCCTACCTCCCTTTGGGTCACCTCCGTAGTCGCCCCCTCTAAATTATTCAATGTCACTTGAAGATAATTAGACATCAATCCACTCCCATTTTCTCTTGTATTACCCTCTCCATTCTCTAGGAAGAATCCCAAGCGTATCAGGTTAACCCTTTTCCACTAATACCAAATCTGTAACAATCTTAGAACAAAAATGTAAAATACATTTTTTCCGGCATTGGTTTGTCTCGTATTTCAGCCTGATCAACCTGATCAATCTCGGCTGATGACAGTGCCGACAAGCTCAGAGTCTCTGCAAAGATCAATAGTACATTGGAGTGAATAAACAAACCAGGGTTTCTACCCCCACAATACATGACATATAAAGGCTGTGACCTAAACCAACTCCTTCATTACCATTTTTCCCTTCTCGAGAATCAGCAGCACCTTTTGTCCTTTTTTCCTAGCTTTCCTAGCTTCTCACTCCATTTTTTGCTCCGGGTCCTCACAGCATGTATTCTTCAAAATACCAAAAGGGGGTATCAGTTGTCTTGCAATCAGAGAATACTGCCTGCTTACTCATAACTCCATGCTCGTATTCTTGTGATCGAGCATTCAAACAACTCTTCTCGCTGGTTCCCTTATTTGTCACTAAGGGTGGCCTGTACAATTTACCCTGTATAGACCAAACCTCAGAGGAAATGTCACTTTGAACTGTAGCTGATGTCGTTGGAGATTCCCTAATGGGTGAACGTTCCTTCTATTTTCTACCTACTTCCCCCTCAATACTCCCCTGAAACCGAAACCACCAGGCGCTCTGTCCCTTCACAGTACCCAATAAAAGTTCTTTTCTCTTTGTACCAGTTATTTCCTTATCACCCTCCATCCTTACCTCTGTCTGCACTGCAGAATCAATCACACTACAAGGCACTACAATCACTAGGATGATACTCGATATTTTGTGGTGTTCGATGCCCACTTCCTCGTCCCCCCTCCAGATCGTCCTCGATAACTTCTCTGACACCCCCCTCTTTTCAATAACCACCTTATGCCCCCTGGGCAACTGCAGCGTCTACAACATTTCTTATTTTACAGACTTTTCCCCCCTCAGCCACTGTGCTAAGAGGTATCGTCTTCCGCTGTTGTTTGGGTCAATTAAGAGCTTCTATAACTGTTAAATTGTGCAAATATTTGCGCAACGAAGCCCCTCTTCATATTTATGGTTTTAGGTTCTTGGATTTCTTTCCTCCCCCTTCCCCTCTTTTGTTCACTGCTGGGTTTTCTTTGTTACCCTGCACTTCTGGTGTAATCCCGCCCCTCCCATTTTCAACCCCCACTCCAGGGTCAACTAGGTCAATGGACGGCTGATTCCCCTCAGCTGACCTAACATCCCCTTGGATGCTCACCTCTACTGTACCCCCAACCTCTTGTTCATTGAAATTCAGAAGGATAGACAAGCTGCGGTTGAGATCAATATTGTAGTTTCTTTTATAATGTATCATTATTAAGAACATATTGCTCAGACTGTATGGTCTACTGGGCTTCTTGCACTTACACTGGCATTCAAGACCCCTAGTAGTTGGAAGACCCAAATCTACAGATTCGAATTTGATCTTAATTTCACTGAGACACAGGGTATGAGCCCTTACCTTGCTCCAACTATTATCATATAGGTCTGCAAATGAACTTAAGATTGCAATTAAAGCTGACACAGATGGAGAGGTCAATCTAATGTGCTTGTCCGCTTCCTGCAACATGTGATGGAGAGGCATTTCCCTGCCCTGGATGGAAATTTCACACAAACCTATCAAGTCTTTTTCCATAAAATCAGTTAACTCGGTAGAGGAGTGCACCAAAGAGGCATCACAAGCCTGTTGTACCAAGCTCTCACCCCAACCAAACACTTTGTGTTCTTCCACAGAGTCCTGAACAATGTTGGGATCATTGTTCACAAAGTCAATCATACTGATGTTAGTTTTATGGGATTGGTCCACTACCACCGTAGCACGCATCGGGGTCCTAGGTATCACTTCCGTGCTGACATGTAGCTTTGAATAAAAGTCTGTAATTGTTTGTCCTGCAATTGGGGAAGTAAATGGGCCGTCATATAAAGCACGGCCTGTCCGAGGTTTCCGCATCTCCTTTGCAGGTACCATCGTCAAGCCCCATCCTCACATAGTGCTATGGCCCTGCTTCCTTTTTATAGGCTGGGGAGGGGATTGGTCCACCAAATTATGGAAGATATCCGCTGCCACTTCGTCCTCCGTCCAATTCATCCTTGTGGCCTACTCCCCCAAATGCTCTTCTATTATGGAGTTGAGAGGGTCCGTAACATCGCGAGAGGTTTGAATCTGCCCACTTATTTGGCTTCTCAGCCCCAAACGTGTGGCCATTTCTGATATTTGCTCTTAGGACTCAGTCACAGGTACACCTCCAGTGGGACAAATAGAACTTATATCTGGAAAACAAAGTCAACAATAGCAAGACAAATGGGGCTGCTGCTTGACGCGTGGCAAATTTTTGTCAGTGGTGGGTATAATAAACACACAACTCAATCTTATAACACGAGCAGGTCACTCACCGAAGGTACCAACAGTTGTAGTTTCCAGTCGTTGAGTAATGTTTTTGATCAGGCCTTGCCCCGCTGCCCACAGCGGACCACAGCAGACCATTTTCTGCACCACTTCCATGACGCGCTCTGTTTGGTGACTGGTGTTTTGTAGAGCTTGCAGGCAGTCTCCTCGGCAGCAGCTCCACCTCCACTCCAATGAAATGAGATAAAAAATACACAGATCTATATGATCACTGTGCCGTCCGTAATTCTGCCGACAAAAAATTTTGACTGCAATTGTGGTGCAGTGATTAGATAGATCACTTCTGCCGTTCTTCACCAGCCCTCAATCCCTAAAACCACAACTGCCCCAATCCCCCCACCAATTACCTTTACTGCGGAACACTCCTGTGTGCACCGCTGACATCCTTGTACCCTTGCAGCATCAGCTCCTCCCACCTACGTGGGGTCGTGCTGACGCTGCAGGGTCCTTTATGCATTTATTTATTTAATTTTTAATATTATCCCCGCAACCCCTGACCCACATGACTGAGCCCAGGGAGAGCGGGGGATACCCAAGCAACCCTTGCTCTGCTTTGGCGCAGTAATGGGGGTCAGGATTTTTGTACCGTGCTCTGGCACAATTGTAGTTATGTCGCCACAATCGTGCCGACATTATGGTACAATTCCCAAAAATACTGCTCCTTATTCCTTAATACTGCAGAATACACCACACATGGCAGACCACTTTCTGCACCACTTCTGTGTCACTCTCTGCGCGGCGTCTGGTATTTTTGCAGAGCCTGCAGGCAGTCTCCTCTGAATCAGCTCCACCATCAAAAAAAGAGATCGAAAAATACTGTTCCTTATTCCTTAATACTGCAGCATACAACAGACACAGCAGCCAACTTGCTGCACCACCAGAGCGCGGCACTGGTGTTTTGTGGCGTCTGCAGACAGCTCTGCCTCCACTCCAACGAGATCGAAAACATACTGCTCCTCATTCCTTATTTCTTAATACTGCAGCATACACCAGAAACGACAGATCCCTTTCTGCACCACTTCCCCAGCTGCAATGCCTGCAACGGTTGGTCTAACCCCACTAATAAACTTCCTGCTTTGTCCACTGCATTTTCCTACATAACTATTAAAATCAAGATGCATTAGGGAACAGGTTCTTTTTATTCTTTTCCCTCGGCACACAACAGCTAGGCAACGTAGAGTAATGAAATAACCTATAATCACACATGTCTTAGCATGTACGAGGTTGTCTCCATCTAGAGGAGGAGAGATGTCTCCCCCAATCCGCTAGGGCATTGTTTGATATAGTGTGCAATCTTTGGGTCTAAGGTCTGTCTCAAGGAGGTAGTATTGTGAAAGCATGCTTGGCTCTTATACTGTCATGTTGATCTTTCTCTTCAATAAAAGTAAAGATTAATATGGGCACCCTGAGGTGGCGTTCATGGTCCTAACATCAAATATCTGAAAACAGATATGGCATTAATGTTCTCATCAGAATCCAGTGCATATTTTGGAGAAAAAAACTCTCTAGCGAATTAGCAACACAATTATAGATTTAAAAAAAATGACGATTGAAAACAATTATTGCTGCTATTTACATTTAATTAAGTTATATTTTTATAGTTACATTTTTAAGTGAGGCCTAAATATGTTTTTGACTGTCCGCTGTCACTGTTAATTGTGCTTTATGGCATTGCTCATTAATAATTTGTATTTATCACTTTCAATAGACTTCATTTAAACTGTATTAGGTTCTTAGGGCCAATGTATTAACGTTAACGAGAAATAGGAACTACTGTATTAATTAATTTTCAACTTCATTAATCCCTAGAGTCTGCAGCTGAACATTATGGAAGGTGTAAGAAACAAAAACAGGACTCAATTAATTATAGGCATAAGAATGCCTTCTTTGCTTTCTTTTCTCTCTTTTTCTCATTGTTCTTAGCGGCCAGTCTTTCATGTGTCGTCAGTTTCACCTCAATAGAAAAGAAATACTGCAAACCTTGAAAATATAAGAGTGTGGCAGTTTGTATATACGCGTTTACAAAAAGATTTTTGACTGAATGTAGCTCTTTTTGAAACATCTGTGACTCCTTGAGATAACGTAAGAATGCTTGACCATCAGATGTGAGTACTTAGGGCAGAGGCCGATGCAGTGAGAGCTAGAGCTAAGGGAGAGGCAGTACAGCCTGTTGCTGGCTCTTCCTTGCAGCCCCTGTACAATCCTCTGCCAGCCAGACCTCTTTTAGGAAATGGGATTCCTAAGTTCTGGTGATTTAACCAGGATATGAATCTGGGGCTGTCACACGCACTCTGTGGTTAGATGGTTTCCAGTATATATTCTTGGTGAAATTGTTAACATGTAGGAATACTATTTGCTCCCAATGTTTAAAACACAGAAACGGATGTCAGTATCTTCTGTTATTTTTATCCAATAAACCACACTTTCTCCATCTAGTTGAATAGACCGAGCCTCCACCATTACGTGCCAGGGTCGTATTTTTCCATTATTAGCATGAATGGACAACATGTGGTATTTTTTTCACCTCACACAGTTTCTTTCCAAGGTATAGCCCATATGCCTTTTTATACCCTTGCACGTATTGCTGCCATCAGAAAACAATATGGCAAGTAAGTGCAACAGATGGTTATCAGCCCAATATCTAGGAATTCACTTTTTTAAAAGTTCACCTTCCAAATCCCTTACATTGAGATTTGGAAAAACACACAGGAGCCAAAACGAAGGTATGTGTGCTATACGTTTCTGCAAACGGAAATACCAGTACTCGACAACCACACGGCGACCTGCCTGTCCCTGTCTCTCCCGCTCGCCTGACTTCGCCATGCCGGGCGCGACGCGGCTTCAAAGCGAGGCTGAGCCTCGATCTGGGCACTTCTAAGCCCTTTGCTTCCGCCGGCAGGCGGATACGCCGGCCCACACGAAGGCCATACAAAGGCCCTGTTTTGCGCCCTGTTCGGCGCATGGGAGGCGTAGCCTACTCCTATTGCGCCCGCTCCCTAAATGCTGCAAGGACCTTTGCTCACTGCCTGACGGACCCATACTACTATGGTAAGCCCAGGGGCTATTTATTCTTTTTTCTTACATCTCATAACAGAGGAACCATCAATTTGACATTCTGACATTGGTTACCTGCAAGCTTATGCTAATCTTTGCCCACTGTGCCTTGTGCAACTTAGTCACTGCCTATGTTTATCTATGCCCACTGTGCCCTGTGCAACTTAGTCACTGCCTATGTTTATCTATGCCCACTGTGCCCTGTGCAACTTAGTCACTGCCTATGTTTATCTATGCCCACTGTGGCTTGTGCAACTTAGTCACTGCCTATGTTTATCTATGCCCACTGTGCCCTGTGCAACTTAGTCACTGCCTATGTTTATCTATGCCCACTGTGGCTTGTGCAACTTAGTCACTGCCTATGCTTATCTATGCCCACCGTGCCCGGTGTATCCAGCTCCACATCATGAGTATCACACCTTGCAGCCTGCTATTGTACCTATCTGCAATTATCTTCCACCATAGAGAGGACAGTAGCCTCCCTACTATGCTCACAAGACCCCTAAATTCCACCATCACCACCCTCTCTACTGACACCAGTATGGAACACCCGGATCTGAATCCCCTATCCGAGCTTCCCAGCAACCCATGTAGTCTACTCTGTCAAAACTCTAGGCTCAGAGCTAGACTCTCGAAACTTTATGAGCCTCTGACCAGAACCCTACCTCCCAACAACAAAAGATCCAACACCCAGAAGCCCAACACCAACGTCCCCCCAAAAAACAGGAGACTTCCTCCCACTACCCAGACCAAAACTGTACCACCTCATCCGTCATGCAATCTACTTAAAGGAGGACTAATAAATGCAAGATCCCTGATAGCACATGCCACAGATATCTGCGATCTGATAGTGCTTGACAATCTGGACTTCATCGCCATCACCTAGTCCTGGCTGCACAACGCAGCAGGACCCCTACTCTCCTTAGCCATCCCAGAAGACTTTACTATATTCAGGCAAGATAGAACCAACATGCGCGGCGGTGGCATTGCCATCATCGCAAAGACCAGCTTAGATATGAGAATCTCACCTAAAATAGCAGTTGACTCATGTGAATCACTCACTATCAAACTTCCACTAGCTAGCTCCCAAACCCTGACGATCCACCTCATCTACAGACCACCTGGTCCCTTAGGGACCTTCGAGGAGGATCTACATAATTCACTCTCCAACAACCTTAAAACCTCTTCACAACTACTTGTCCTAGGAGACTTCAATCTGGGCTTCAATGACCCTTCAGATAAAAATGCCACCATTATTGCCAATTCCCTTTCAAATCTGGGCATGACGCAAAAAACTCTTGAACCTACACATAATAAGGGAAGAATCCTTGATTGGCTAGTAGACTACAATTGCACGGCCAATATCAAAGCTATTATCCCTCAACCTTGGACAGACCACTTCTTCCTGTCATTTGAACTATCTACCTCCAGACCACCTTCACTAGCCTCCATCATGGCCCCACCTTGCCCAACAAGAAATAAAAAGAGCATCACCAGAGACAAAGTGATCCCGGCCATTCTACCTACACTTAACGGATTAGCAGATCATCTAGACCCAGAAACACTAGTCAACGAGTACAACAAAATTATGCTAACTACCCTCGACAACATCGCACCCTTGAAACTTAGAAAAAGTAAACCCAAATCTCACCTAAATAAATGGTTTACCCCCAAACTAAAGGATTTGCGACTACTTAAGAGGAGCTGCGAAACAGCTTGGAGGCTCACCCCTTCAGTAGACCATAAAATGAAACTAACAGAAATCTCCTCCCAATATAAAAAAGAAATCCATCTGGCCAAACAGAACTCCTTTAATAAGCGGATCTCCAACGCCAACTCAAGCATGAGGGAACTTTTCACCATACTCAAAGAACTAGAGTCACCCATCCCCATTCCGGACACTTGCATCAAAGACAAAACTTGGTGTTCCAAGATTCAGCTAGCCTTATCCAATAAAATCTCCCTACTCCAAACAAAAATAACCAAAAAGAAAGCCTCCCTTACTCATCAACCTAAGACTAACATCCTCATTACAGACCATACCCCAAAGACCCAGGACACAGCCACACGGTTTATGTTTTCCAAAACATCGATTCTCGAGGTGGAGAAAGTCATCCTCTCTCTTAAGCCGTCTAACTGCCAGGGCGATTCTTGCCCTGCCCAGCTTATAAAAGACGCAGCTAGAGACCTCTCCCCGTTTATTGCCAAACTCGTCAACTCCTCATTCACGTCCGGCACGGTACCCACCAACTTAAAACAAGCCTGGGTACTACCATTGCTTAAAAAGCAAACGCTAGACCCTCTCATACCCACAAACTACCGCCCCATTACAACAGTCCCCTTCCTGCTCAAAATCCTGGATAAAATCGCCTACAATCAAATCCAAAGTTTCCTGGAACAACATAAACTTTTAGGAGGGCGCCAATCAGGATTCCGTCCACAACATGGTACAGAGACTGCCCTTATTGACCTAAAGGCACAAATAGATGAAATAAGAGATAAAGGTAAAATGGCTCTCCTCTTGCTGCTGGACCTCTCGGCGGCATTCGACCTTGTAGACCATGGAGTACTTTGTAGCCATTTAGACTCAGCCGCACATTTTTCCAAGGAGGCCATATCTTGGATTGAATCCTTCCTCAGTGATAGGACCATGAGGGTGTTCTCCCCTTCGGCAGCGGCGGACCCAATCCCCATCCGTTGTGGAGTCCCTCAGGGTTCATGCGTCTCCCTGACTCTCTACAACATATTCACCAAGCCCCTTTTTGATGTTCTGGACCATCTTGGTATCACCTACACCAACTATGCAGATGACACCCAGATTCTCCTCCCACTTTCCGGGGACTACAACAAGGATTTGGCCTTGGTGAATAGGGTGTATATCATCGTCCAGGCATGGATGGCAACCCACGGTCTATGCCTGAACGATGACAAAACAGAGTTGCTCATCCTAGGGACACATTCTAACATACAGAAACCCAGTCAGGACTATACCTCATTTGAAATTGACGGGAACATTATCAAGGTTTCTAAAGATGTGAAGACACTTGGCTTCTATCTGGATGCCACCCTCTCTTTTGACAAGCAGGTGAAGTCATTGGCATCTGCCACCGCCTACACATGCAAGCTCATTAGAGCAGGCAAGCACTTTCTCTCCGATAACAACTGCCTTATCCTAGCGAGAGCATTAATCCTTTCGAGGCTTGATTATTGTAATGCCCTCTACATTGGAGCAAATAAATCCATTATCCACCGACTGCAAATTCTTCAAAACAATGCCCTACGAGCCGCCCTTGGTGTACCTAAAAGATCACATATTTCAAACATCAGGCATCAAAACAACTGGTTGTCCTCCCAAAACAAAATCCACCTTAAAGTTGCATCCCTAGTTCATAAAGCCCTGAACAATGCAGCACCAAGCTATCTCCGCAATAAACTCACAATAAGACATCACTCGCGCCCTGCCAGAACTGCAAATGCCAACAGCCTCATCATTCCGAGATTCAGGTTATCTAAGGCGGGGGGTAGTAGCTTCCCGGTGCAAGCAGCTCAATTACGGAACTCATTGCCTAATCCTCTACGCGAGGCACAGCCCTTCCCTAAATTCAGAAATAACTACATCAATCTGCTAAGGACTGCCAATGAATAGCCTACTGGCACCCACTTATCCTTCACCCCAACCTAGAACATACATTTCATCACGATCTTATGGTCCCACCCACTTTGCCCACCTGACCGTTGAGCTTTCGCCCACACAGTACCTGTACATAGACTGTCTTGATCATATTTTGTATTTATTCTGCATGTAAACCGCAATTGCTGCTTTACCGTGATATTTTGCATTCTATATTTGTATTTTGTATTTGTACAGTGTATGTATCCCATGAACCCACCCTGCAACCTAAGCTTCGCATTTTCTGTACTGCTGTGCCCGGTTACCTTCGGGTCTGGTGCGCATTATAAGTGAATAAAACAAACAAACAAACAAACCAGTCTGATCTCGTTCCCTCCCGAGCAGTGCAAGTTCTAGACATTTCTAGAAATCGATATCAGGGGTGCAATTAGGGGGAGAAAGAGGGTGAGGGGTGGTGGCACATCAAATACAGTATAACATGCCAAACGGTTTAAGTAAACATGTATTTGACCAAGCTGCTTAGAAAGGTGACATTATGCCAATACATAGTAGGTTTAAGATAATAAAAGGTTTGAATCAAGCAAATATTCACACAAATAAGGTAACAGTTTCAAAAAGGTGGTTGACAAGCGTACACAGGTATTTAACACTGCACGGTATTACTGTGTGTTTTTCAAAACATTTTATGATCATTTGCTGCTCTAGCTTTACAATAAATGAATGCAACATCACATAACAAAAGCAATGAGCACTCTGCAATCACCCCCACTCTGCCCTTTCATCAGGTACCTTCATGGTGTAACTAACAGCACCGTGCTTTCCCCCCCACCACCAAACTTACATATTACAACACCAATATGACTCTTCAACGGTCATCCTTAAATTGTGCACTCAGTTATTTAAACAGAAAAACCATAAGAATATTCAATCCAACTGTGTTCCATTATTTCATGTTTAACAATAATAATAATGTGGCAATAAGCCACGAGACTGCGGGCCAATACTGCCCCAGGTAATGCCCGTAGTTACAGGCCTGAGCGTAGCGAGGGCCTTAACGAAGCTCTGGGGCATTACTACAGGCGGTATTGGCCCACAGTCAAGGGGCTTACTGCCATTAGTACCCCAGCCCGTTAGATCGGGGTACTAAAATAAATGTCAAAAAAATGGCTGCCGGGAAAGGGAAAACGTAGTCCATTTTCCCTTTCCATGGCGGCCATCGGGAGCGCGCGTGCTGGGAACACTCTGTTCCCAGCGCGTCCGCTCCCGAGAAAAAAAGAAAAAAGTAGGTAAGTGGGGTGGGGAAGGAAGAAAAAAAATAAAAACCAACCGCGGTCTCCGGCGGCGGATGATGGAAGCCTCCAGCCGTGTGGAGGCTTGGAGCGGGGATGGCCCCGCTGCGAGTCTCCACACGGCTGGAGGTTTCCATCATCCCCCGCCGGAGACTGCGAGATAGAAGGTAAGTGGGGTGGGGTGGGAGGAGGGAGGAGGAAAGGGGAAACCAAAAAAAAAATGTCTTACCTGAGTCCCTGGCGGGGGACGAGGGAAGCCTCCAGCCATGGGGACGCTCGGAGTGGGGATTGCCCCGTTTCGAGCCTCCTCATTGGCTGAGGGACTGCCCCTCGCCGAGAACAGAGTAGCCGGCACGCACAGCGTAAAAGGGAATACCATGTGGTATGACTCGCAAATGAGCCAATCACCACACTGTATTCCCATTTGCACCGCGCGTGCCGGGTACCAATTAATAATAATCACATTTTTATCTAGTGCTTCATGATGAATACCTCCATCATCAAAGTGCAGTAACAAGGTAAGGGTTAGGATTATCCAGATTAATAGTAGTGTAATATAAAGTGGTCTTGGGTGGTGCATCTCTGAAATTTGTGGTGACATTGTGAAGTATGGTTTTACTAAAACAAAAGCGGGGTGGTTATAAGGGAGAGGCAGGAATTAAACATGTGGTGTGGGGGGATTGTGGGCCAGTGGTACCAGAATAGTGAGTGCTAGTATGGTTCTATTTTGCCTGACACTTGAGTCTGCGTTATATCTAGAAGGAAAGACTGAGGTTCTATGTGGGGACAGCACTGCGGGAGCCCCTGTGATAGAGCTAAAGATGTAGCAGGTAGCAGGCTGAGCGATTAGGTCTGAAGTGCTCCCCAAGATTCCCGTGGTTGGGATGGTGCTAGTGGGCCTACATCTGTTGTATGTGTGTTATAGTCGTTTGGAGTTAAAAGCTGCCAGTATATTGAAAGATTGGGGAGGCAGCAGGTGCTTTGGGCTCCTGAAGAGTCCTATTATCATTTTTGCATTTATACTCAACTGGCAGAGTTCAGGTTTTGCTGTTATCCATCTTGATGAGGTATTGGTACTGTTCTCGGTTCCATTTAATGATGATCGTGTGGTGGTGTCAGAATCTTATGTGTGATAGAGTTCCACAACCTTGCGCCGGCAACGCAGAAGGTAATGAACTATTGTGACCCTCTCCCGTTTTGACTTCTGCATTGATTCTTAATGTAATGCCAGAAAATGGAGATACTTTCAAATGATAAGTCCTAATATCTTTGACGCCACCTGTTTGAGACCAAAGAGTCAACTGGATGTAGTGGACAAGTATTCATCTTTGAACACGTTTGAAATTAACAGCACACAAGCCAAAGTTACAAGTTTCACAGGCAGTAAGAAAAATCAAAAACACCAACAAAAATTGAGATCACGGATTGACGAGGTCATGACGGGATACTGCATGATAGTACACTTAACTGACCACAGTGACAGTCCACTATACTTAAAAGGTACATGAAGGTCCTTGTAGGTTTCGAATGCTCAACATGGGGGGTTATTATGGTGTTCCTTTAATGAAGAACTTTCAGCAAAACAGATTGCCTTCCATTTTGTTTAAGCTCGAGGGCTGGGGACCTGACTGCACACATAGTTCCTTGCTGAATGAATTAGAAGGCCATCTGTGGAAATCCTCATTGGGCTTGTTAAGGGGTAGACCCATTCAATGTGTATGAGTGGGGTTGCCATTTCCTTCTTTGCTTTCATTGATTTAATGTAGAGCAAAATCCTTTTATGTTTAGATTATAAACACTGCAGGTAAGAAGCACACTGGCAGCCAGACTTAAGGGAGACTTTATAACAAGGAGTCAAGTTTTTGTGGGGCGGTTTGTAGACTATTAAGACATGTTTGGAATATATGCATGTCTAGCCGGTCAGGCTCTCCATGACCTTGCAGATTAAATAAATAAGGAATAACCTATATCAGCTGGATTTGCACTTAAATCCTAACCATTTAGAAACAAAGAAATGGGCACAAGTATACATTACATTATTCCCAGAAACTAGTGCTCTCCAAAGGCCATTTCCTAATCAGATGACGAGAATAATGCTTAGGAAACTTTGCTTTAAATTGCACGAGTTTCTTTAGAACATTTGTGTGCCAACCAGAGAATAGTTGTAACACAGTGAATTCTATAGAAACAAGACATGTAATAATATGTTTTGTTAATTTGCTTTTGTAATGCACCAAATGGACACCATAGTAGTTTTTTTAGAGCATCTAGGCTTGTCTGAACAGTTGTTTACTATGAGGGGCATCCAGACTATAATCTGCTGGAGGAAAGTACATGAGCATGGGTAAGGTAAGAGGATGGGAAAGTGGACAATCATTGCTACAAACTAATGAAGAAATCCATGCAGTGGGGGAAGAATGATTTGTAATAGTATGGTGCATGCAGTCAGTCTTCTTAAGTTCTGCAAAATAAATTAGGAGGGTATGCCCTTAAGTGTTCTAATAATTGGGTTCTGTTTCTAAGGCAGATTTGTAGAATTGTAAGTTAGCACACAATGTAATGTTTGATTCATGGGGGCTCCAGAGGCCTTGGAAGTCTGGCGGCTATATGCTCCGGCAAGACCGAATGTTGTACCCCAGCTTGAAGGCCAGAATGTTAATTCTGGGTCCAGCAAGCCGCTAGAACCAAGAATAAGGTAGACAAGGAAAGACTGTGTATAAAGGTGAACTTGTGTCAAAAAGGTTAGAGTTTGGTATGCCATGTCAGGTTAGACTTTATGTTAGTTCATGGTGAGACAGGTTGATGCCTTACTATTAAAAGTATAATAGCATGTTCACATCTACACATAATATAGACTGAGCTTTTTATATAAAATGTATACATTATCCTGTGTGAAAGGTGGCAGTTGGTCCATGAAACAATTGTAATTATAGTGAGAACGGTCAGTTGTGTGCCTTTCTGTATTCAGTGAGAGTCTGCCCTCCTTTTGCATGAAATGATAATGTGAGTATGTCTTTAACTCAGGGGGTCTGCGTCATTTAAGCCTTGCACAATGCCATGGTGTCATTGTGAGCCTGGTTTTGTTGATTCCAAGCACGGGAGAGCACAAACGCTTCGATTTGTTGCATAGGTCCTGAGCGGCTACACATGGTCAAGTTCTGTAGAAAGGAAGGCTGTGAGGAACTACAGACACTTTCTTATGAGGGTTGGTTTTGCAGTGTCACTTCTCTGGGAGTAAAGTTCTGCAGCAGACTTCGGGGCCGATTCATGGAACAAACGTGCGCCGAAAATCTTCGCGCAAACAGGCGCAAGCAGTCGCAAGCAGGCGCAAGCAGAAAAAAACAGGCGCACGAGCACGCGTGCGATTCATGGAAGTCCCTGCGCATGTACACCTCAGGATGTGCGCCAAACCCGTGCATGGCGCACAAGTCACTGCAACATCCCGAAAGGCGTGCGCGACGCGCACAGTGAAAGCGCACAACCTCGGCGCATACACCAGAAAGTGGGCGGGACACGGGGCGTAACGCGCGGAATGGGGAACAACACGCGAAAATAAGGGCGTAACTGGGGATGTACTGCAGGGAAGCAGACGGAACGCCCACACGCACTCGAACCACACGTATTCATGGAATCGAATAGGGCAAAGCCACGCACAGCCAAAGACACGCACAAGCTGAAACACGTCCGCCACACGAAGGCAGGCGGTAGAGTCCCAGCGCATCACAAAAGTGGCAACATACAGCAATTGGGCCTGTGCGAGCGGGGTACATGTATTTCGGGGGCGCACGGGAAGTTACACACGCGATTGAGCGGGGTACGTGTATTTCAGGGGTGCGCGGGAAGTTACACACGCGATTGAGCGGTGTACGTGTATTTCGGGGGCGCGCGGGAAGTCACACACGCGATTGAGCGGGGTATGTGTATTTCGGTGGTGCGCGGGAAGTTACACACGCGATTGAGCGGGGTACGTGTATTTCGGGGGTGCGCGGGAAGTTACACACGCGATTGAGCGGGGTACGTGTATTTCGGGGCGCGCGGAAAGTTACACACGCGATTGAGCGGGGTACATGTATTTTGGCGGTGCGCGGGAAGTTACACACGCGATTGAGCAGGGTACGTGTATTTCGGGGGCGCGCGGGAAGTTACACACGCGATTGAACGGGGTACGTGTATTTCGGGGGTGCGCGGGAAGTTACACAGGCGATTGAGCGGGGTACGTGTATTTCGGGGGTTTGCGGGAAGTCACACACGCGATCTCATCAGGGTACGTGTATTTCGGGGTGCAGGGGAAGTATCCCACGCAACATCAGCAGGGTACGTGTATTCCAGCGGTGCGCGGGAAGTTCCACACGCGATCTCATCAGGGTACGTGTATTACAGGGGTGCGCGGGGAGCAGCACACGTGAATTGCACGTGTGGGTCCTCCCAGGTGTTCCCTCTACAGCCTCCACGGCCCCTGCAGGTGGCTCACACCACAGGGGCCTACCCAGCACATGTCCTGCAGGCACCCCATCCACCATGGCCATGCCCACCAGCCAACCCACATGTCAACTTGCACTACTGCCCACCAACGCATGTCCCCCTGCACCCCCAGCCACCAGAGGCACCCTCCACCAGGCCCCCACCCATGTCTCCCACCACCTCCACCCCCCAGCCACCAGGGGCAGCCTCCACCAGGCCCCCACCCATGTCTCCCACCACCCCCACCCCCTAGCACTGTGGGGCACCTGCCAGCAGGCCCCCACCCATGTCTCCCAGCACCCCCACCCCCCAGCACTGTGGGGCACCCTCCACCAGGCCCCCACCCATGTCTCCCACCACCCCCACCCCCCAGCAGTGCAGGGGCACCCACCACGAGGCCCCCACCCATGTCTCCCACTACCCCCACCCCCAGCAGTGCAGGGGCAGCCTCCACCAGGCCCCCACCAATGTCTCCCACCACCCCCACCCCCCAGCAGTGCAGGGGCAGCCTCCACCAGGCCCCCACCCATGTCTCCCAGCACCCCCACCCTCCCAGTCACCAGGGGCAGCCTCCACCAGGCCCCCACCCATGTCTCCCAGCACCCCCACCCCCCAGCCACCAGGGGCATCCACCACCAGGCCCCCACCCATGTCTCCCAGCACCCCCACCCCCCAGCAGTGCAGGGGCAGCCTCCACCAGGCCCCCACCCATGTATCCCACCACAACCACCCCCCAGCACTGTGGGGCACCTGTCAGCAGGCCCCCACCCATGTCCAACTCATGTTCCCCACCACCCCCACCCCCCAGCACTGTGGGGCACCCGCCAGCAGGCCCCCACCCATGTCCAACTCATGTTCCCCACCAGCCCCACCCCCCAGCACTGTGGGGCACCTGCCAGCAGGCCCCCACCCATGTCCAACTCATGTTCCCCAGCACCCCCACCCCCCAGCACTGTGGGGCACCTGCCAGCAGGCCCCCACCCATGTCCAACTCATGTTCCCCACCACCCCCACCCCCCACCACTGTGGGGCACCTGCCAGCAGGCCCCGACCCATGTGCAACTCATGTTCCCCAACCAACATGTCATCACAATCTAGATCCCTGGTCCCTATGGTCAGCCTCCAAATGCAAAACACCCACCCGAGTATTGCATCCACCCACTCATAATTTGCAATTACATCACAGAACACCAATTGCAAGTTCCGAAACAAACACATTTCCCTCACATACACCCAATGGGTGTCAGTGAATCTCAAAACACATATCATGAAATGCATGAAACCAATGAGAAACCACACATTGAAGTTCACCAAAAAAAATATGTATTAAAGGAAACATAAATAGAATAAAAAATGAAGAAACAGAAATGTGAATGTACAAAAATTAAAAGAAGCATGTCCGTGAAAAAAAGCTAAACCAAAAATAAAATTCCAAAGTAATGTTGTCCAAAGTGAATGTCCACAAAACAAAATCCAATGGGAAATAAAAAAGAAAGCCATTGCTCCATGGTTAAAAAGTGAAAAAAAAATACAATCCAACAGTGAACTATGTACATGGGAACAAGCCAGGGTCCATTATCCCAACAAAAGAAAGGAAACCTATCTAACTACACTAACTAATAAAATAAACTATATACAAAAATGTGGCCAATGTCCGAAAGTTCCAAATAAAATCAAAACAAAAATGAAACCTAACACTACCTACATAACTATGTACAAGGGCAGCGGGCTAGTTTCACGGCTCACTTGTGGATGTCCCGGGCCAGGGCATCATCGAACTCCTCCTCAATGTCCCGGAGGCGGTCCTCCTCCATGGCCCCGAGGGTCCGCAGGGCCGTCGACGTCTCCACCTCCAAACCCCTGCGGATTGCCTCGAGGCACTCGGCCCACCTCAGGGCCCTCCGCATGGAGTTCTCCGCCCTGACCATTGTGAGCCGTGCCTCTTCCGCCTGCTGCCGCTCCGCATCTATGGCGTGGCCCAACCGCTGCCACACGGAAGACACTCTCTGTCCTGGGTCCTCCTGCCCTCCGGCCGATGCCTGCCCCTCTGATGTTGAAGGCCCCGAGCCTTCATGGCTCCCACCACGTTGCTGCTGCTGCTGTGCCTCTGCCCGTGCACTGCCTCCTGCTGCCTGCACATCCTCCGCTGGCTGGGGTGCAGTCGTAGATGTGGCCAACCCTGCTGGACGTCCGACTCCCGACTGAGGCAGGGATGCCTCCTCCACCAGCCTGGCCGCACCGTCAGAGGCAGCTCCACAGGGCACCCAGGTGACTGATGGGTGGGAAGATGGCACAGAGGACGACTGGCGCGTAGGGGGTCCAGTTGAGGAGGGGGTCGTAGCAAGCCCCATCAGACGGAGGAATCCGGCCTGGGTGACCTGTCCCAGCAGGCTGACTTGGTCAACGAGCCATTCGAGATGACGTGCAGTCTCTTCATGAAAAGACTGCAGGTCACCTCGCATGGCCCGTTGACGCAACGCCACACCAGCCAGGACAGGCTCAACCCGGACCTGGATAGCCACATCCGCAGGCAGAGGAAGGCCAGTTGACGTGAGCTCATCCCCTGCCTGAAAACGGGTCTGGACGTAGGCATCCCTGCTGGTGCAAGATGATGCAGGGACAGGATCAGGGACAGGATTGCACACAGGCACCTCCGCGGCGGCCTGTGCTGCCTCCTGTCCCTGGTCCTGCACTGCACCACTAGCACCAGTGGGATCCCCACCTCCAGACCCCGTCTCTGGTGCTTGCACGGCCTCCTCCTCCACCAAACCCCCCACCAACCTGGATGACTCCGTGCCATCTTCCCCTGTTGGGCCCTGTGGGGTCCCAGCTGCCCCTTCTGCTGCTGAGGAGTCCATCTCCAACCTCCGCCTCTTGGACCTCCCCCCGGCAGCTGCGGCCTGGGACGCGGCACCGGACTCCTCACTCCCCGACGAGATCACAACATGGGAGGGGAGCCGGGCCTTGCGTCTCTGGCTGGCGCTGGGATCCCCGCCGCTGTGCTCCACAGCACCTTCTCCGCCCTCTTCATCAGTTGACGCTGCAGAGAGGGAGAAACAAAACAAAGGCATCAGGGCACTGTACAATGGACACATACACACATGACAGTTGTACATGAGTGGCATTGGCAAACCTCAGACATGTCATCACAATCCCCAACACACATGTCATTACAACTCGCACACATGAGCCATACCACAGCCATATCGCAACTGCCACCACCATCCATACACATACAACAGCATGAGCAGCCAAAGGTGAGCCAGACATCACATGCAACACAGGAAGTGCACCACACATGTACACACACCACCACACTTGCATGCATGTGTACACCTCTGCCAAGTGTCGCAGTGTTCAGACGGGCATCCATGTCACATCTGCCAATCAGGCTTCCACATACCGTTGTCACATGCATCCATGTTGCATCACTGTTGCACCCTTGTCAAATACACACACATGCACATGTACACAGTGCTGATACATGCAGCCAAAAACAACATACATGCGTGACATCACGGACATGTCTACTTACATACACATTCATCCAAACATGTGTGCCCACACAACAGCATTTGGCATGCAAGCCTACACACACAAGCACCATCCATGTCTCACACATTCCAGCCCTTGCATGTGTCAGCCTCACGGCCCTGTACACCCACACCCATACTCGACCCCATACAAACAGATGTGCAACCTGCACACTACTGAATAATCACCACACGCACTGCTCACAATCAGGATGCATGTACACTCACCGCTCGACTCCAGACGGGTCTTCCTCTCAAGGACCTGGACGTGGAGCGCTGGGGATATGCGTTCCAGGACCCTCATCTGTTCTTCCGACAAGTGGCCCCGGCGCCCCTTGGCATCCGCTGCCTTCAAGAGGCGCCTGGCCTTGTTCAGGGTCCTGGACCTGAAGTCCTCCCAGCGCTTCTTGACATGTTGTAAGTCGCGGACTGCCACACCCTACTCGTTGATGGCAGTCACGATGTCAGTCCAGATCCGAGTCCGTCCTTCCTTGTCGGCGCGGGAACTTCCGAAGAGGGCTTCATACTGCCCCAGGACTTGCTCCACCAGGACACCAACTTCGGTGGCACTGAAGCCTGTGCCCCTCTGCCTCTCTGGCCGGGGGTTGTCAGTGGTCCCAGATGGTGTTTGCCCCGACATGACAACCCCAGAGGCAGGAGTGGGTGGGCAACTGGGTCCTGGGGCTGGGCTGTGGAGCGATGGAATCCCAGTCGGGAGTGTTCGGTTCCAGCAGGGGTGGTCACACCAACAGCACCCCTGGCTGATGTGCAGGCAGCAAATGGCAGGGCACGTGGGCAGCAGGCAGTCAGGCAGCAGCAGATGGCAGGTGGGAGCGTGCTCGGGGCTCTGGGGGGCAGTAGTTCGGCCTTCTGGGCAGGAGCGTGGTCTTCCGTGTGCTTACGCGTGGCCAGCTTGATACGGAGTGATTTGGCACGTGAAAAATCTGCACGTCAGCGTGTAATTCGAGGAAAGGCCCTTAGCGCGTAAGCGCGTCTGCACGCATACACATTTTCAATGGACAGAAGGCCCCTCAAGCGCAAGCGCCCCTGTGACGTGACGCGTACAGACGTGCATGGGCATTTCAGCGCGCGTGAAAAACTGCACGTCCGCGTGTAATACGAGGAAAGGGCCCATGCGCGTAAGCATGCGTGGAAAACTGCATGTCCGCGTGTAATACGAGGAAAGGCCCTTAGCGCGTATGCACGGCAGCACGCATATGCGATTTCATTGGACCAAAGGCCCTTAGCGCGTGAGCGTGTCTGTGATGTGACGCGTGCAGGTGTTTCCCTCATTGCACGTGATGACAGAACACACGTGGATTTCCACCAATCGCGTTTGAAAGTTTCCGGCACCCCGGAACACACGTACCCAGGCTAATCGCGTGTGGAACTTCCCGCGCACCCCGAAACACACGTACCCAGGCCAATCGCGTGTACGCTCACTCCCCTCAGATCACACGCGATGACACTCGGACCTACAGTCTTACCACGTATTCGAATACGGGAAACCTGCGCACGGCAAAAGACGTGCACAGGCGTCAACACGTCCGCCCACATGAAGGCAGGCGGAGGCGTCCCCGCGCACAGCATAAAAGTGCGCGCAAACAACAAATGCGTATATACAGCTACGATGAATGCCCCATTTGTCGCTGCACTGATCGTGGGACACCGCAGGAGGAGGAGAATAGCCAGGGCACGCATTTTCACACCACAGACAAGCCTTTTTGGGATGCCTGACGACCAGCTCTACGGCAGGTATAGGTTTCCACCCCATATCATCCTAGACCTGGTCAGGGAGTGGGAAGATGACCTCACATCCCCCACCCTTTGCTCCCAAGCATTGAGCCCCTTGGAGAAGCTTCTCAATGTCCTGCATTTTTTGGCCACTGGGTCATTTCAGCGGACCACTGCCATAGTGGGGGGGGGGTCTCACAGGCCACGCAGTCACGCTGCCTACACCAGATACTGGCAATCATGACAGCGCGCCCCTCAGTCCGCAGGCACATATACATGCCCAGAACACCCGCAGAAAGGCAGGCCGTTGTCCTGGATTTTTTCAGGGTGGCACTCTTCCCCAAAGTGCTCGGTGCCATAGATTGCACCCATGTGGCCCTACGTCCACCTAGGGCCATTGAGAACATCTACCAAAACCGCAAGCACTGGCATTCCATCAATGTACAGGTGGTATGTGATGCAAAGGGAATCATCACCTCTGTCTATGCAAACTACCCTGGCTCCACCCATGACAGTTTCATATACAGAATGTCCGCCCTGAGCCGGGCCCTGGAAGCTGGGCAGCATGGCAACACATGGCTCCTAGGTCAGTACAAATGCCCTTGCACATGCATGCAAGTCACACACAGACAAATATCCAAACCCTAATAATCTCAACTATTATCACCTCCCCAGGGGACAGTGCCAACCACATGATGACGCCAATCCGGAACCCCACCACACCACCCCAGGTAAGATACAACGCCGCCCATATTGCAACCAGGGGCATAGTGGAGCGCACATTCGGAGTGCTCAAGTCACGTTTCCGCTCCCTTGACCGCTCTGGTGGGCAACTACTCTATGCACCACCAGTAGTGTGCAGGATCATTGTGGCAGCATGTGTCCTGCACAATGTTGCAACATGGCAGGGCGTCCCGGTGGACATGGTGGTGCCCCCACATCCCCAACCACAGGCACAGGCGCTGCCCATGGGAGGGGACAGGGCACGTGGCAAGGAAGCCTGGACCCAGCTTGTGGCCACATTTTTCACCTAAACTCCCACCCCTGCGGAGTGCACACAGGCCTGGCACATACCAGGTGACAATCGATGATGACAAAGAGACAGTCAACTGTCACAACCCTATCACCCTGAGATAGTTGCCATGGAAGTGCCACATCGTCTGCATCCCTAGCTACTTAAACACAAGCTATCCTGTGTGACCAAAAGGCACACATATGACATATGACATGATATGGGCCATACACAAGTATTCCAAGGCGCAATGAGGCAGGGAGGGGGGAACAAGGGAACACAGAGAACGGTACTACTAGTCCAGGTGTCATTGAGATCGTGCAAGTGCAGGGGTAGGGGGAATGGGAAAAGTGCAAGGGGAAGGGTGGGGGGGAGTCCAGTACAGGGGAAGTAGCCCAAAAAAATAATACATAGGTCGCCTGGTGGCAACTACAAAGGTAAGTGCAGACAAGTGCTGGGGAGGGAGGTCTGTAGGGATAGAGAGACAGTACTGCAGTGCAGGGGTTGCCAGTGAGGCAGTGCAAGTGGAGAGTGGCTGGGCCAGGGACCGAGGTCGGTGAGATTGGCCCAGTTGCAGCTCCTGTGCAGTTCCAGTGAAGAATTCTGCAAGGGAGAGGCAGAGTAAGCAGAAGCAAAGAGGAAGGTCTTGAGGTGCTTCCAGAACTGGAGATGGTTCCCCTCAAGTTCAAGTCAGGCCGGAAGTCTGTTCCAGGGGGAGGGCCCTGCTGCGGAGAGAAATCTACCCCCAGCTAGTTGCTCTGAGAAGCGGATGACCCGGACATGCAAGGTGTGCATCACACACACCTGCAAAACAGGCCATGGCCATCACTGTCATGTCACTCAAACCCTCCCAAACATCAACATGACATGGCAAGCAATACCCATACACCAACGCAGTAATGATAAGGTACACATTGCCATGTCCTAAATGTACAGTGGCATCGGACACTGCTGCCTAACCCGGAATCAGATGAAATGACAGACCAACAAAATCTCCCACCCAAAATAAGTCATTTCCAAATGCATTACAACAGTCGTAGACGTAACATCACAATGAATGCCTGTCTACATGCACATTATGCATTGCAAAATCAACACTGCAGCTCATGTGTGCAGTGTCCTACTCCTGCATCACACTGCTCAGCGCACAGCACAGTGAACAGCCATTGTGTGTGATGCACACCCTGAGCATCACATCTAAGTGACAGACCACGTCTAACATCAAATTAGGCATGTACTGGATCCATAATCGGTCACAGAACATGTGCTGCCGGGACACAGTGGGCACCAGAAGGCAAACAGTGTACACGTGGATATGCAAGGGTGGGAGTACATGTAGTGCATCAGAGTGCAAGTGTGTGGTTCTGCAAGGACATGCACTCCACATATGCATGTGCACTCAAGTGACCATCAGTGTTCCCTACACATCACATGTGAACATCCACCATGTGTACACCACAGCATGTCAAACCACAACTATCCCCTCGCACCTGAAAGGAAAACACAACACATGAACAGGCATTGATCAGCAGAACACAACATGTACATACGATACCACCATTACTATGTCAGAGTTCCCATCACACTGCAGGGCAAGGCAACTATCAACAACAACCCCCCCCCTCCCTCACAAATGACCATGACCCACTGAACAACTGCACCTTTGTCATGGAGCCTCCAAACCTCAATTCCACCTGGCCACAGGATCACCTTTACCCTTCGTCACCATCTCCCACCTTGTGTGTAAAAAGATGCCTGAACCCTCAGAATCCACACTCATTTCCAAAATCACAAAGTCCAAGGCATAAAAACGAACCCGAACACCCTCCAGTAGATGACTTGACGTAGCAGTACCTCACAAAGGCCAAGTACTACCACAATGATGCAACAACCAAGGTAGCACAGCAAAACAATGTCACGACAGGATGTGAGACATGTGTGGTACATGACATAGGATGATGCACCATGAATGGATGTGTACTGTCACAGGTCCCCTGTACAGGTGCGGGAGTGTCACGAAACAACCACCCCCACCATGTCCCGGGTGCCTGCAAGGTCAAACTCACACAGGCCCCTGAGACCCTGGTGGGGAATGAGGTTCAGGGATATGCAGTCGGGACAGGTGTTGACACACTGGATGACTGGAATGAGTGGCAGGAGAGGGGAGGAGGAATGACACATGAAACTAGGGAATGCACGAAAATGTACAACCTGCATGAACACATACACAATCCAAACAAACTTGGACATCATTGTCATGGCCCTCTGTAGTCCAGGCTCAGGAGTGGTACGAACCAACCACCCCCTCTAGGGTTTTGGCGCCTGCAAGTTCGGGGCTTAACAGGCATCCGCAACCCCAGTGGGGAAAGAGGGTCAGGGAATGTTGCTTGGATAGGCACGGGAAGCAGGAACACCGGGTAGAGGGTACAGGTTTCAAAATTGCATAGGATCACGGCGGGTGATTAGGGAGAAAAAACATACCAAATTGAACCACACATACATCCATGCATCAGTACACTCCCCAGCAAGCCTATGCAGAGCAGTTCGTAAGAAAAACAACAAGACACTTAGCTCTGGTTTTGAGTGCTGGCCTCCTGCCTGCGCACTCTCATTTCCGGTTACAAGAGCACTGCAATGCTGCAAAGAGAGCCACAGTCAACAACCTGTACGTGCCAATTACACAAAAACACAACACCAAACATGCCCCATAGCAACAAACTACTCTACAAACAGACAATCTGTGCTCGATGCTTCGTACCCATATATAACATCACCCCTGTGACGGGTCATACACAGTCAATGCAGTAAGTCAGCCGCTGGTGGGTGCGTGGCAAATGGAACACCAATGTGTCACAATTCACACAACATGCAATGTTCCCTGGGTAAGCAGACAGACCCATATAGCAAGCCATGACTACAGAGCAAGTTGCGTACCACCATGACCGAAACAAAGTTGGCAGTGCATTTATCATGAAGTACGTGGAAAAGACATGCACTGCACCCGAGTATGTCCCTTGCTGTATGTCCCTGTGAGCTGCCCCTTTCCATGTCTCGGAAGGCTACATGGTTGATACAAGTGCCTCAATGGACCTTGGTGTACCGGAGGGTATGTGCCACTGCCCCTGCATGTGTCCCAGACAACCCTACTATCAACAGCCATCAGTTCACAAACACATCTGAGCTGCATTGTGTGCTTCAACACCAATATTCGTCTAAGCTCACCCTCAGTGCTGTGACTAAGCCTGCATGTGCAACTCTCCTGGTGCAAGCTTTGCTGTGTCGTGGCCCCCCTGTGATGCTCACCTTGCCTGGAGTTCCTTGGAACATGTCAGCAGTTCTAGGATGTGGGTCTGCAATCACTGTGCCTCTGCTTGTGCACACATGTGCATGTGGGCACCAACAAACGGGTCCAGAATTCCGTCATCCAATGGGCCATGTCTGCTGGCAAAGGTGCTCTGGAGGCTCATCCCCCTGCAGAAAGGGCATGAAACACATGATTAATGCTTCAAAGTCATCTGTGTGTGTCTCATCAGGCATCTCATTACTTGACCATGTCAGAGAGTCACATCACGAATCACACCATCAGTCCGTCTTTCACCTCCAAAGTGTGGAACACTATCTACAGCATGAATTGCAACAAGCACGTGTACAGGAAAGATATGAAACATACTACACAATGCATAGCAATCAATGTCCACATTAATCATGACACACCCCATCTAGCAAAAGCTGAACAATGGACAATGACACCTAAATCATCCCCACTAGGGGTGTCAACACAAGTCACACAGCACCAGACATGCCACAGATATGACAGTCCAAAGCCCTTGTCTAAAATGCTGTAACACCGAACCATCCTTGCGAGCCCATGGATAAGGGAGGCAGGAGTGGCATATGTGAGTCAAGGACCCCAAGCAGCAAACACATACACAAGACAACCATGAAGGGCCCAGCTGGAACAGACAGTGGATGCCTTCAAAAGCCAGAAAGCACCGCACCGACACATGAAAGCACAATAGACTAGCAATTTTAAACTAACTCAACTATTAACTAATTACACTAACTATGGAAAACCTACATTACATATTTAAACTAACTATCAAACAGAAACTTAACTAACTAAACTAAAAGAAAAATCAAAAATGGCCACATACGACCCAGGGGGGAGGGGAGGCACCCAGGAGGGGGGAGGTACAGGGTGCTGCTCAACATCCACATGCGATGATGCTGAGCCAAAAAAAAAAATCCTCCATGGGCTCAACGCCTGCACAGCACGACCTATGTGGGAGATAGATGGTCGTCCGAGTCTGGCTCATCCTGGAAAGGAAGACGTGGCACAGTAGCCTGGCCACGCCTAGCTGCAGCTTGCCCCTTGTCGGCAGCAAGTCTGCCGGACGGGTGAGCCTGGTTCTGTGTGGCGATGTGACGTAGGTCTGCATGCAGAACCTCACGTGATACACGTGCTTCCTCTTGCAAGGTAGCACGTGTAACACAGAGTTCCTCCTGCAAGGCCTGGCTGGACAACCGCTGCACCTCCCGGCAAGCCTGTAGCTCAGCCGAGATGGTACGCTCAAGCTGTGCAAACCTCTCCTCTGCCTGCTGCCTCTGGGACATCATAAGGACACCCAGAGTGGATCTGAGGGAAGCATACTCCTCCCTCAGGGCATCCATGTGCGCCTCTGCGTGAGCAGCAATTGCTTGACACAGAGACGACATTTCAGCTGGCGTGCCCTGTCTGAGGCCGCCATGCCCAGCCTGAGCGAGCAGGCCGTGGACCGTGCCGCCTGCTGCTGGAGAAGCACCTGCCTAGCAGGGGGGAGTACAGATCGGGCCGCACACTCCATGCTCTCAGCGATGTTCTCCATTGCTGCCCCCTGCCGTTCGGAATTGGCAGTCATGTCTTGCTCCCACTCAGTATACAGCGGTTGCGCGCAGCGACCACGTTGCCGGGCTTGACCCCTGCGGGACCCAAGGACCGGGGGTCCTCGCTGTGTTGGCACCGCCTGCGGCTGCACGACTACATGCCCCCGTCGACGTGATGTCCCAGGCACATCAGTGACTGGTGTGGAGGGTGACCCTGCGTCCCGATCCACCACGGGCGGAGGAACCAAGACTGTCTGATCCCTCAGTGCAGGTGTCGCAGACAGAGGAGTGTCCACATCAGAATCACTCACCCCTGACACATGGACTTGATGCTCATCCAACTCAACATGGACGTCAGAGTCGTCATCAAGGCTGGACTCATAGGCAGCCAGAGACAAGATGGACTGCAGCACTTGGGGGTTTTCGTGGCCTACCACCCCACGACCCCCACTAGTGCCGGGTTGATGTGGTGTTACCAACCCTGTGTCTGGCATGACAACACCATCCTCCGCCTCCATTGCGTCATCACCTGAAAAATAGAGAGAAAAAGGTCAATACACATGTCAGAAGCACACGACACACACACACACCGACAGCAAAGGCATCCGGCAGACATGTGACACACAACATATGACCTGGCATGTGATCAGACCTGTTGAAAGGTGGCAGTTTCCATGGAAGTGGGTCTATGCAGTGCAGAAAATGTGTACGCCACTCACTACCTACATGTACAAGCACTACATGGTGTGTGCCAGGAAATGTGAAGGCAGTGCAATGTCAAATTCAGACATCACGTGCATTGTGCATTCAATGTGTACCATGTCTAGAAGCCAAGCACCCCTCCACGCCAGTAACAAAGCAGGGATGCCTAGCATGGTATCAAAAGGCTGACCATACTCCTGTGTATTGACAGGCAGTGTTGACTGGCATCAACAGCTTAATGTGATTCAAATTACAACACTGCAAATGATGCTGGGACAGTGGGCAGGACACATGATGAAAACTCAGGAGGCCGCCTACGTGTGAAGAAGACACAAGAGTTGGACAGAGTCATTGGCCATTGAACAGGCTGAGGCCTGTGAGCCACACAGATTGTCAGGGCCTAAACATGTGTGCAACGCATGACTGAGCCACAGTTGACATGGGGAGGCCGATGAGATGGCAGGCAATGTATGTAACCAAGGACTCATATTACAGTGATCATCCAGTCAAGGACACATAGGGGCATGCGTGCAATGCACATGGAGCATGAATGGGCACTCATGTCCCTGCGGGACATCTGACCCATGCACAGTACAAGTGAGATACCCTGCATCGAGTACTAAGGCTGTACCACACGGCATATGTCTGGCAGTTTCTACGCTGGAAGTTAGCATCTACACAGGACACATGAACAAGAAACTACACATTGGCAAGATTGGAGCAGACCAGTGCAAAGGTGGAACTGGAGTGCAGAGTGGCGGAGGAGGGGCAAGGGAGCATGCCCACATGGAGTCCCGCATGCAGGCCGAGGAGACATGCATGACGGTAGCATTGCATTACTTACACATCAGAACCATTTACACGTCACATGTAGCAGCAATCATGCACAACACATCCCCCAAGTGAAACACACACGTCCTCAACAAACACGCATCAACACTCACTGGACTGGGCATCAAAGTCCAGCATCTCTCCCACTCCTTCGACCAATTCAGGTGGTATGAACACCGCAACGAGAGCCTCATGCAGAGTGAGTTCTTCCTCCTCTGGTGCAGGCCCACCGCCAGTCACCAGAGTCAAGTTGTAATTTGAGGCACGCTTGGCCTTAGTGCTGCCCTTGATGTCATTCCAACGCTTTTTGCACTCCTGCGCCATGCGCACCTCATGGCCGAATGAACTGACATGTTCCGCAACATGCTTCCAGTGGGTGTCACGTTGGGCAGCCGTAGTCTGACTATTGGCACCCACTAGCATGTCACGGCTGTGGCCCCGCACGTAGTCCACGAGGAAGTCCAGTTCCTGCTTACAGAAAGGCTTCTTCCTCGACGTGCAGGAGGTTGTGGCTGTGTGTGGGGTCCCAGCCTGTGCTGCAGGTGCAACCTTCCTCCTCTTGGACTGTGGCGCAGACCCTGGCTGGCTAATGCCGCCCTGACCAGTATGGCCAGTGGGTTCGGTGGATTGAGCCAAGGGAGTGGCAGGTGGAGGGATGACCAAAGGCCTGACTTGTGTCAGTGGCAGCTGGGTGCCCACTAATGGACCCTGCGCAGCAACATCAGCTGTGGCAGGGTCATTGACCGCAACGGTCCTGGTTGGCAGACTCACAACCGGGGTGCTGTTGGGTGCATCTGCCCCTGCACTTGCCAACACCCGGCTGTTCGGGGCAGCAGATGACATGACTGCCCCAGGGACACGTGTCTTGGTCTGAGCAGCCCGGCCTGCCCCTATGGTTTCCCCCCTGGCCTGTTGGAGATCTACCAAGGGCTCTTCAAGTGCCAACGCAGCCTGCGCTGGCAGACCCTGAGCCTGGGTGGCGGTGTCCACAGCTGCACCTGCAGCTACCACTACCCTTGGGCCCGTGGCAGTCGATGGAACGGACTGCCGGGTCATATGGGTGCCAGTGCCAGATGCAGGAGCTGCATCCCCCGGACCCACAGGGGGTGGTGGCATGGCTGCACCGACACATGGCACAACATTGTGCTCAAGTGGCGCACCCCTGCCTCTTCCCCCTCTGTGGCTGCCCTGGACACCCTGGAGTCCCCCTACTCCCTGGTCACCACGGCCACGTCCCCGACCACGCCCGCCACGAGGAGTACGCCCAGCTGAGGCGCCCCTCACCTTTGGTGGCCTCCCAACCATGGCACAGATGTAGTAGTGCTGGCACAGATGGGGTGGTGCCAATGGGAGGTGTACACCACAATTGACCTGGGCAATTGGGGTGAAGGGGGTGGGAAGCAAGATGTTAACAGCACCCCTGCACCTGCAAGGCTGTATGTGACCCCGGTGATGTGGTGACGGGTCACGCAACGCTCAGGCACCCCAAAACTGCAGTAAAACCGTGCACGCAACCCTGCAGCCTACGTGCGTGGATTCAACCTCCCGCAGTACGCGGTGGCACCCAGTAACACGAATAACGCGTACGCGTGGGACACGCAGGCTACTATGACATCGAAAATGGGTGCGATACACAGGGGCACCCGCAGTGGGAAAAAGAGCGTGTGCGACTCACCGTCTGACTAGCGCGATGCAGAAAAACATGCGTAGCCAATACCCCCGCCAAAAGAAGAGATACGTCCTTGATAGCTGTGAAGTTGTGATGGCGCGCGAAACAACAGGAAGCAGCAACACACGTCGGTCTCCACGAAAGGCACATACAGCGAACTGCTGGGCCCGCTCACCTTTAACCCGTGCTTAGGGAAACGCACGCGCGCGTCACGTCACTTACGCGCATGGGCCCTTTCCTCGTATTACACGCGGACGTGCAGTTTTTCACGCGCGCTTACGCGCATGGGCCCTTTCCTCGTATTGCACGCGGACGTGCAGTTTTCCACGCGCGCTTACGCGCATGGGCCCTTTCCTCGTATTACACGCGGACGTGCAGTTTTTCACGTGCGCTGAAATGCCCATGCACGTCTGTACGCGTCACGTCACAGGGGCGCTTGCGCTTGAGGGGCCTTCTGTCCAATGAAAATGCGTATGCGTGCAGACGCGCTTACGCGCTAAGGGCATTTCCTCGAATTACACGCTGACGTGCAGATTTTTCACGTGCCAAATCACTCCGCATCAAGCTGGCCACGCGTAAGCACACGGAAGACCACGCTCCTGCCCAGAAGGCCGAACTACTGCCCCCCAGAGCCCCGAGCACGCTCCCACCTGCCATCTGCTGCTGCCTGACTGCCTGCTGCCCACGTGCCCTGCCATTTGCTGCCTGCACATCAGCCAGGGGTGCTGTTGCTGTGACCACCCCTGCTGGAACCGAAGACTCCCGACTGGGATTCCATCGCTCCACAGCCCAGCCCCAGGACCCAGTTGCCCACCCACTCCTGCCTCTGGGGTTGTCATGTCGGGGCAAACACCATCTGGGACCACTGCCAACCCCCGGCCAAAGAGGCAGAGGGGCACCAGCTTCAGTGCCACCGAAGTTGGTGTCCTGGTGGAGCAAGTCCTGGGGCAGTATGATGCCCTCTTCGGAAGTTCCCGCGCCGACAAGGAAGGACGGACTCGGATCTGGACTGACATCATGACTGCCATCAATGCGGAGGGGGTGGCAGTCCGCGACTTACAACATGTCAAGAAGCGCTGGGAGGACTTCAGGTCCAGGACCCTGAACAAGGCCCGGCGCCTCTTGAAGGCAGCGGATGCCAAGGGGCGCCGGGGCCAGTTGTCGGAAGAACAGATGAGGGTCCTGAAACGCATATCCCCAGCGCTCCACGTCCAGGTCCTTGAGAGGCAGACCCGTCTGGAGTCGAGCGGTGAGTGTACATGCATCCTGATTGTGAGCAGTGCGTGTGGTGATTATTCAGTAGTGTGCAGGTTGCACCTCTGTTTGTATGGGGTCGAGTATGGGTGGGGGTGTACAGGGCCGTGAGGCTGACACATGCGAGGGCTGGAATGTGTGAGACATGGATGGTGCTTGTGTGTGTAGGCTTGCATGCCAAATGCAGTTGTGTGGGCACACATGTTTGGATGAATGTGTATGTAAGTAGACATGTCCGTGATGTCACGCATGTATGTTGTTTTTGGCTGCATGTATCAGCACTGTGTACATGTGCATGTGTGTGTATTTGACAAGGGTGCAACAGTGATGCAACATGGATGCATGTGACAGCGGTATGTGGAAGACTGATTGGCAGATGTGACATGGATGCCCGTATGAACACTGCGACACTTGGCAGAGGTGTACACATGCATGCAAGTGTGGTGGTGTGTGTACATGTGTGGTGCACTTCCTGTGTTGCATGTGATGTCTGGCTCACCTTTGGCTGCTCATGCTGTTGTATGTGTATGGATGGTGGTGGCAGTTGAGATATGGCTGTGGTATGGCTCATGTGTGCGAGTTGTAATGACATGTGTGTTGGGGATTGTGATGACATGTCTGAGGTTTGCCAATGCCACTCATGTACAACTGTCATGTGTGTATGTGTCCATTGTACAGTGCCCTGATGCCTGTGTTTTGTTTCTCCCTGTCTGCAGCGTCAACTGATGAAGAGGGCGGAGAAGGTGCTCTGGAGCACAGCGGCGGGGATCCCACCGCCAGCCGGAGACGCAAGGCCCGGCTCCCCTCCCATGTTGTGATCTCATCGGGAAGTGAGGAGTCCGGTGCCGCGTCCCAGGCCGCAGCTGCCGGGGGGAGGTCCAAGAGGCGGAGGTTGGAGTTGGACTCCTCGGCAGCAGAAGGGGCAGCTGGGACCCCACAGGGCCCAACAGTAGAAAATGGCACGGAGTCATCCAGGTTGGTGGGGGGTTTGGTGGAGGAGGAGGCCGTGCAAGCACCAGAGATGGGGTCTGGAGGTGGGGATCCCACTGGTGCTAGTGGTGCAGTGCAGGACCAGGGACAGGAGGCAGCACAGGCTGCCGCGGAGGTGCCTGTGTGCAATCCTGTCCGTGATCCTGTCCCTGCATCATCTTGCACCAGCAGGGATGCCTACGTCCAGACCCGTTTTCAGGCAGAGGATGAGCTCACATCAACTGGCCTTCCTCTGCCTGTGGACGTGGCTATCCAGGTCCGGGTTGAGCCTGTCGTGGCTGGTGTGGCGTTGCGTCAACGGGCCATGCGAGGTGACCTGCAGTCTTTTCATGAAGAGACTGCACGTCATCTCGAATGGCTCGTTGACCACGTCAGCCTGCTGGGACAGGTCACCCAGGCCGGATTCCTCCGTCTGATGGGGCTTGCTACGACCCCCTCCTCAACTGGACCCCCTACGCCCCAGTCGTCCTCTGTGCCATCTTCCCACCCATCAGTCACCTGGGTGCCTTGTGGAGCTGCCTCTGACGGTGCGGCCAGGCTGGTGGAGGAGGCATCCCTGCCACAGTCGGGAGTCGGACGTCCAGCAGGGGTGGCCACATCTACGACTGCACCCCAGCCAGCGGAGGAGGCAGTGCACAGGCAGATGCACAGCAGCAGCAGCAACGTGGTGGGAGCCATGAAGGCTCGGGGCCTTCATCATCGGAGGGGCAGGCATCGGCTGGAGGGCAGGAGGACCCAGGACATAGAGTGTCTTCCGTGTGGCAGCGGTTGGGCCACGCCATAGATGCAGAGCGGCAGCGGGCGGAAGAGGCACGGCTCACAATGGTCAGGGCGGAGAACTCCATGCGGCAATCCGCAGGGGTTTGGCGGTGGAGACGTCGACGGCCCTGCGGACCCTCGGGGCCATGGAGGAGGACCGCCTCCGGGACATTGAGGAGGAGTTCGATGATGCCCTGGCCCGGGACATCCACAAGTGAGCCGTGAAACTAGCCCGCTGCCCTTGTACATAGTTATGTAGGTAGTGTTAGGTTTCATTTTTGTTTTGATTTTATTTGGACCTTTCGGACATTGGCCACATTTTTGTATATAGTTTATTTTATTAGTTAGTGTAGTTCGATAGGTTTCCTTTCTTTTGTTGTGATAATGGACCCTGGCTTGTTCCCATGTACATAGTTCACTGTTGGATTGTATTTTTTTTTCACTTTTTAACCATGGAGCAATGGCTTTCTTTTTTATTTCCCATTGGATTTTGTTTTGTGGACATTGACTTTGGACAACATTACTTTGGAATTTTATTTTTGGTTTAGCTTTTTTTCACGGACATGCTTCTTTTAATTTTTGTACATTCACATTTCTGTTTCTTCATTTTTTATTCTATTTATGTTTCCTTTAATACATATTTACTTTGGTGAACTACAATGTGTGGTATCTCATTGGTTTCATGCATTTCATGATATGTGTTTTGAGATTCACTGACACCCATTGGGTGTATGTGAGGGAAATGTGTTTGTTTCGGAACTTGCAATTGGTGTTCTGTGATGTAATTGCAAATTATGAGTGGGTGGATGCAATACTCGGGTGGGTGTTTTGCATTTGGAGGCTGACCATAGGGACCAGGGATCTAGATTGTGATGACATGTTGGCTGGGGAACATGAGTTGCACATGGGTGGGTGCCTGCTGGCAGGTGCCCCACAGTGGTGGGGGTTGGGGGTGGTGGGGAACATGAGTTGGACATGGGTGGGGGCCTGCTGGCAGGTGCCCCACAGTGCTGGGGGGTGGGGGTGCTGGGGAACATGAGTTGGACATGGGTGGGGGCCTGCTGGCAGGTGCCCCACAGTGCTGGGGGGTGGGGGTGGTGGGGAACATGAGTTGGACATGGGTGGGGGCCTGCTGGCAGGTGCCCCACAGTGCTGGGGGGTGGGGGTGGTGGTGAACATGAGTTGGACATGGGTGGGGGCCTGCTGTCAGGTGCCCCTGCACTGCTGGGGGGGTGGGGGTGGTGGGAGACATGGGTGGGGGCCTGGTGGAGGCTGCCCCTGCACTGCTGGGGAGTGGGGGTGCTGGGAGACATGGGTGGGGGACTGGTGGTGGGTGCCCCTGGTGGCTGGGGGGTGGGGGTGCTGGGAGACATGGGTGGGGGCCTGGTGGAGGCTGCCCCTGGTGACTGGGGGGTGGGGGTGGTGGGAGACATGGGTGGGGGCCTGGTGGAGGCTGCCCCTGCACTGATGGGGGGGTGGGGGTGCTGGGAGACATGGGTGGGGGCCTGGTGGTGGGTGCCCCTGGTGGCTTGGGGGTGGGGTGCTGGGAGACATGGGTGGGGGCCTGGTGGAGGCTGCCCCTGGTGACGGGGGGGTGGGGGTGGTGGGAGACATGGGTGGGGGCCTGGTGGTGGGTGCCCCTGCACTGCTGGGGGGTGGGGGTGGTGGGAGACATGGGTGGGGGCCTGGTGGAGAGTGCCCCACAGTCCTGGGGGGTGGGGGTGGTGGGGAACATGAGTTGGACATGGGTGGGGGCCTGCTGGCAGGTGCCCCACAGTGCTGGGGAGTGGGGGTGGTGGGGAACATGAGTTGGACATGGGTGGGGGCCTCCTGGCAGGTGCCCCACAGTGCTGGGGGGTGGGGGTGGTGGGGAACATGAGTTGGACATGGGTGGGGGTCTGCTGGCAGGTGCCCCACAGTGCTGGGGGGTGGGGGTGGTGGGAGACATGAGTTGGACATGGGTGGGGGCCTGGTGGAGGCTGCCCCTGCACTGCTGGGGGGTGGGGGTGCTGGGAGACATGGGTGGGGGCCTGGTGGTGGGTGCCCCACAGTGCTGGGGGGGTGGGGGTGGTGGGAGACATGGGTGGGGGCCTGGTGGTGGGTGCCCCTGCACTGCTGGGGGGTGGGGGTGCTGGGAGACATGGGTGGGGGCCTGGTGGTGGGTGCCCCACAGTGCTGAGGGGGTGGGGGTGGTGGGAGACATGGGTGGGGGCCTGGTGGAGGCTGCCCCTGGTGGCTGGGGTGTGGGGGTGCTGGGAGACATGGGTGGGGGCCTGGTGGAGGCTGCCCCTGGTGGCTGGGCGGTGGGGGTGCTGGGAGACATGGGTGGGGGCCTGGTGGAGGCTGCCCCTGGTGACTGGGGATGTGGGGGTGGTGGGAGACATGGGTGGGGGCCTGGTGGTGGGTGCCCCTGGTGGCTGGGGGGTGGGGGTGCTGTGAGACATGGGTGGGGGCCTGGTGGTGGGTGCCCCTACACTGCTGGGGGGTGGGGGTGGTGGGGAACATGAGTTGGACATGGGTGGGGGCCTGCTGGCAGGTGCCCCACAGTGCTGGGGGGTGGGGGTGGTGGGGAACATGACTTGGACATGGGTTGGGGCCTGCTGGCAGGTGCCCCACAGTGCTGGGGGGTGGGGGTGGTGGGGAACATGAGTTGGACATGGGTGGGGGTCTGCTGGCAGGTGCCCCACAGTGCTGGGGGGTGGGGGTGGTGGGAGACATGAGTTGGACATGGGTGGGGGCCTGGTGGAGGCTGCCCCTGCACTGCTGGGGGGTGGGGGTGCTGGGAGACATGGGTGGGGGCCTGGTGGTGGGTGCCCCACAGTGCTGGGGGGGTGGGGGTGGTGGGAGACATGGGTGGGGGCCTGGTGGTGGGTGCCCCTGCACTGCTGGGGGGTGGGGGTGCTGGGAGACATGGGTGGGGGCCTGGTGGTGGGTGCCCCACAGTGCTGGGGGGGTGGGGGTGGTGGGAGACATGGGTGGGGGCCTGGTGGAGGCTGCCCCTGGTGGCTGGGGTGTGGGGGTGCTGGGAGACATGGGTGGGGGCCTGGTGGAGGCTGCCCCTGGTGGCTGGGGGGTGGGGGTGCTGGGAGACATGGGTGGGGGCCTGGTGGAGCCTGCCCCTGGTGACTGGGGATGTGGGGGTGGTGGGAGACATGGGTGGGGGCCTGGTGGTGGGTGCCCCTACACTGCTGGGGGGTGGGGGTGGTGGGGAACATGAGTTGGACATGGGTGGGGGCCTGCTGGCAGGTGCCCCACAGTGCTGGGGGGTGGGGGTGGTGGGGAACATGACTTGGACAAGGGTGGGGGCCTGCTGGCAGGTGCCCCACAGTGCTGGGGGGTGGGGGTGGTGGGGAACATGAGTTGGACATGGGTGGGGGCCTGCTGGCAGGTGCCCCACAGTGCTGGGGGGTGGGGGTGGTGGGGAACATGAGTTGGACATGGGTGGGGGCCTGCTGGCAGGTGCCCCACAGTGCTGGGGGGTGGGGGTGGTGGGAGACATGAGTTGGACATGGGTGGGGGCCTGGTGGAGGCTGCCCCTGCACTGCTGGGGGGTGGGGTGCTGGGAGAAATGGGTGGGGGCCTGGTGGTGGGTGCCCCACAGTGCTGGGGGGTGGGGGTGGTGGGAGACATGGGTGGGGGCCTGGTGGAGGATGCCCCTGGTGGCTGGGGGGTGGGGGTGCTGGGAGACATGGGTGGGGGCCTGGTGGAGGCTGCCCCTGGTGACTGGGGGGGTGGGGGTGGTGGGAGACATGGGTGGGGGCCTGGTGGAGGCTGCCCCTGGCGGCTGGGGGGTGGGGGTGGTGGGAGACATGGGTGTGGGGCCTGGTGGAGGCTGCCCCTGCACTGCTGGGGGGTGGGGGGTGGGAGACATGGGTGGGGGCCTGCTGGCAGGTGCCCGACAGTGCTGGGGGTGGGGGTGGTGGGGAACATGAGTTGGACATGGGTGGGGGCCTGCTGGCAGGTGCCCCACAGTGCTGGGGGGTGGGGGTGGTGGGGAACATGAGTTGGACATGGGTGGGGGCCTGCTGGCAGGTGCCCCACAGTGCTGGGGGGTGGGGGTGGTGGGGAACATGAGTTGGACATGGGTGGGGGCCTGCTGGCAGGTGCCCCACAGTGCTGGGGGGTGGGGGTGGTGGGAGACATGAGTTGGACATGGGTGGGGGCCTGGTGGAGGCTGCCCCTGCACTGCTGGGTGGTGGGGGTGCTGGGAGACATGGGTGGGGTCCTGGTGGTGGGTGCCCCTGGTGGCTGGGGGGTGGGGGTGCTGGGAGACATGGGTGGGGGCCTGGTGGTGGGTGCCCCTGCACTGCTGGGGGTGGGGGTGCTGGGAGACATGGGTGGGGGCCTGGTGGAGGGTGCCCCTGGTGACTGGGGGTGCAGGGGGACACGCGTTGGTGGGCAGTAGTGCAAGTTGACATGTGGGTTGGCTGGGGGTCATGGCCATGGTGGATGGTGTGCCTGCAGGACATGTGCAGGGTAGGCCCCTGTGGTGTGAGCCACCTGCAGGGGCCGTGGAGGGTGTAGAGGGAACACCTGGGAGGACCCACACGTGCAATTCACGTGTGGTGCTCCCCGCGCACCCCTGTAATACACGTACCCTGATGGAATCGCGTGTGGAACTTCCCGCGCACCCCTGAAATGCGCGTACCCTGCTCGCACGGGCCCAATCGCGTGTGGAACTTCCCGCGCACCCCTGGAATACACGTACCTGATGGAATCGCGTGTGGAACTTCCCGCGCACCCCTGGAATACACGTACCCTGCTGATGTCGCGTGTGAAACTTCCCCCGCACCACGGAATACACGTACCCTGATGAGATCGCGTGTGGAACTTCCCGCGCACCCCTGAAATACACGTGTCCTGCTGATGTCGCGTGTGAAACTTCCCCCGCACCCCAAAATACACGTACCATGATGAAATCGCATGTGGAATTTCCCGTGCACCCCTGAAATACACGTACCCTGCTGAAATCGTGTGTGGCACTTCCCGCGCACCCCTGAGATACGCGTACCCCCAATCGCATGTGGAAATTCCTGCGCACCCCTGAAATACACGTACCCTGCTGAAATCGCGTGTGGCACTTCCGCGCACCCCTGAGATACGCGTACCCTTCTCGCACGGGCCCAATCGCGTGTGGAAATTCCTGCGCACCCCTGAAATACACGTACCCTGCTGAAATCGTGTGTGGCACTTCCCGCGCACCCCTGAGATACGCGTACCCTGCGGAAATCGCGTGTGGAACTTCCCGCGCACCCCTGAAATACGCGTACCCTGCTCGCACGGGGCCAATCGCGTGAGGTACTTCCCGCGCACCCCAGTGATGCACGTAGCCCGCTTGCCGTGCTGGTACAGGGTTAGCGCAGCCCTTTGCGCTGGATTGGGTATATTGATGGCTTTTCCCTGCGCGAGAGGCGTTCTTGGGGGCGTAACTGGCGCTGGCGCAGGGATTCGCACGCGCACACTGTGCGCCAGCCGCGTGCGCCACTTGTGCGCTGAATTCTATGAATTACCCCCTACATGTGCATTTGTCCAGAGTTCTTCTCTAGGAACTTCATTGTTATATTTATGTAGGAGGCAGGATTCCTCCTCGGCTTGGGATGGGCTCTTCTGGGAATAGACTTCCATTATCCAGCCTTGCCAAATATTCTCTTCCTGAATGAAGTTACCTTTTCTTGTTAATAGAGTGCAGCATGGGGTGGGGGGTCTTAGGTCCAAAGCGTGGAAGAGTGGACATTTGCAGGCCTGCTTACGATATTAATGCCCTTTGCCTGAACTGATTGACAGTCGTGTATATTTATTTATGTGCATGCTTCATGGAGTGCGACCCGCCATTTTATGGCTGCTTCGAAGCCTCTGCCATTTGACATTAATGTGAAAAAAATATAACATATTGTAACAAAATTGAAATGATGACCCCAAAAATAAATTGAAGGGGTACATGAAAACATTGAAGAAATGCATTTAGAAAATGAGTAAAATTCCCTTACAAACCAAGAACATCAAATTTGGAGCAAAATGTCAAAACTGGGAAGGGAGAAATAAAAAAGGAAAAAGACAATGTTGCTACAAAGTTAAGTTTAGATGCAGCGGGGGATGAAGTGGAAGTCAAAGCACTCGTGCTTGTGGATGGGGCACCCACCTAAATGCAAAAGGAAGGTGTACATCGAAAGCACAAATAAAAGATAACCATTCTGCCAAAAATGCATTTGACAAAAAAAATCACACAGTCACTGGAAGAGCAAAACTACAAAACATATCCTTGCAGCTTAGCCAGGACACATCATACCATAGCATACCGCCATATATCATGCCAAACCCAAGGGAGCAAGGAAGAGCATAGCGAAGATAGCATTGAGCAGCCACAAAGCATACACATGCCATAGAATAGAATGCCAAGGAAATAATGTAACCCAGCATAACATCGCGTACACAAATACACACACACACACACACAACACACACACACACACACACTCTGTGACAGAATGCCCACTGCAAGGAGGTGCACTCCTGAGATTTATTTTATTCTTGCTACCCATAATTTACCCTCCAGAAAGTGTGTCCTTCTAAACAGACCTCCCTTTGCACTGCCCCATGCTGAAAGGTATAGTGAACACATGTGTACTGTGCAGGGCCTTCTAAGTAGACATGCCAGCTGATTCCATGTGACTCGACCACATGGTAGATACAGAGTAACTTGTATCTTCATGAAACCGTCTGTTGGAATCAAATGAATTCCAACAGCCATGGGCTATATTTACAAGTACTGGCACCCATGTTCAAACTATCATTAACTTCAAAACCTCATTGGTCTGCTGGCAGTACTGTTAAAAATAAATGTAAACCTACATCTAGTTAGCTATTGTGGCGTATGAGGAAATACAGCACAATAGCCACAACCCAATCTGATGTCAGCATTTCACTTACTTTGTTTTCACTGTGACATTCAGCTGTGGCCGAGGGAGTTTCACCTACAAGAAGCCAAGGGAGTTTCAACTTCGAGAGATGGTGAACCTGCTCAGCGTGTCCTTTGTCCTCTTCTGAAGAGTCCGGAGGCTTCCCAGGAGAACAGGATTTACCTCCTCTGATGTTGGGGTGAGGGACATCTTGTAGCTTCAGACCTACATTCCTGCTCTATAGTAGCTCGGCTTAATTTGAGCCTGAGCTATGATAGAATCCACATGCAGGCATAAAGCTTTGGGGGGTGGTTGCATATGGGTGCATGCAGGATGCGGATATAAGACACAGGTCCCTATGCAATGGATGTTTTCAGTTTAATGTAGGACATCTTGCTCTAATCGGGCGAGTTGCCTGAAATTCCAAAGTAGGCGAGGAAGGATCAACAGAGAGGTCAAATTGCGTAAGGTATACCTTTGTGGAAAGACAAGAGGAGATAGAGTTCGTTTTTCAAAATTGTGTGTCTCTCTCTTCCATAGTTGTATTAAATGAAGCTTTGAAGAACAAGTAATAAGAAAATAAAATGGACTATATCTACTATCTGTAATTGTGACGCAGTATGACTGTGTCCTGTATTTTTTTTAAATGATGTAGCTTTTGTTAAATGCATTTATTGGAATAAAGATTAATATTGTTGGAAGGAAGAGAATGGGCAACTGTTCTGTGGGAATTACAGGAGCAACATTCAATAAGAGAAATTAAAACAATTCTGCTTTGTGAATAATTCACGGACCAGAAAATATTCTGTGGAAGACTTATAACCAACAAGAAGAAGGTGTTACTAAAAAAAGTTGTCCTCCCTAATTATGGAGTTTAGATTGGTTTATATGCACAGTGACATACCAACCTGGTCTGGTTGTACTGCCGCTGTACATAGACCCGTCTTTACTGGTGCATGTTCCTTTATTAGTGATTCTCCTGTCAACTGCACTTCTGAGATAGGATAGTGTTCATGGGCAGTGTGTGCCAACTTTTCCTTTTTTTGTATGCTTGGTTCTGTCAAACCTTATACATACATAAAATACAATACACAATTAATTAATAAGTACAATTTGCAAGCTACATTTCAAATACATAATTCAATTATTTAATGAAAGATCTCACACATTAAAACTCATTATATAACTTATAACATTTCAAAAAAGTCACTACCCCTATCAGCAGTGACTTTGGTTGACCAGATCAAATTCTATAACAAAAACTTCCTTTATTTGAAGATTCTAAGGCATAGACATATTCCTTAAAACATTGTTCTCTATTTACCTGTAAGATCAGACATTGTATAAAAATGTGTTTTAGAGAGTCAATTTGGGCCTCATCATGACTTGGGAGGTAGCCCTTAAAGGTGGTGGTAACACTATTACTGCCGCTTTTAAGGGTTGGCCCAATCACAAGTATGGCCACATTCACCTCCAGCTCTGAGCTGGAAGTGAATGTGCCAGCGGATAAGACATTTTCATCACTATTAGCGTCCCCTAGCCCCATTGGGTCGCTACTCGTGATCCGGCACTAATAGCGACGGACAGAGTAGCAGTAATGCTATTTACCACCAACCTCATGATGAAATATCTTTTTGACAAAATCTACACAAATTATTCACACAGAGCGCTCTAATATAGATAATCTCCCGTGTGTGAATCAAATTGAGCCTAAACCTCATAAATGTTCTTAAGGATCTACCATCAATGTCAATCTGGAAAAATGAATACCCTTCATTTGAATGATAGACGTAACTTGATGGCCGTGGGCCAACCGTTTTATGCACCGAATTATAGAAATATAAGCTGCTATGCTTGACCAACGAGCGGCCATTTTAAATGTAGCAAAAATCGCCATTTTGCTTGTTAACCATTGCTCATTGCTTTCTGTCTAAAAACTGCTTTGCAGCTTGCAATTCTTGCGGATTCTGCTTACTCTGCTCAACTGTTAACATTGTTGTCTGAATATGAAAGGACAAGGTCGCGGGACTGAAGAGTTTGTTGAAACTCCTCATGAGTAGCCCAGAAAGGAATGCCCACGCTCCCTCTCTGTAGCCTTGGGAGAGAGCTGCAGGGCATTTAATCACTTCACAGCTGCCAGCCAGTCTCGTACGATGGTAGAATATGTTAGAATAATACAGCTAAAGGCTTGAATTATGCTTTTATTACGGCCCCCCTTCGCAAAGCCCTTTAGAACGTGTCGGCTCCCAGGACACGAATAGTACCTCATAGATAGCAAAGCTTGGAACGTGGCTCTTCCCCCGTGTGCAGCTTGCTTCCAAGAACAGAACCACCGTGTTCTGTTCAACAACTAAAAGATGCCTCTGTACTTTCTAATTGCACATTGTTACTAGAATAGACATCGAAAATGTCATAATCGTCATACTCGTCGGATATGTCCATCGTCATCCCGAGTTCAAAGGAACTTAATAAAGAGGGGTGTTGAACATGACTTTGCTGATTGTATGATATGCATTTTGTATATATGTAACTAATGTACGTAATTCGCTCTCTTGCATCCCTCGAGGTCTAGGAGACTCAAGTCGTGGGGCGTGAGATCAGAATTGGCCAATTGATACTATCTTTTGCTTGCAATAAACCCTAGCATTGGGAATTTGAACCTCGTGTCTGGCGCATCTTTTCGTGTATGGTTATTGCCTTGTTTCCATAGCACGAGGGACCCCTAGGGGCCCCTTTCAAGATGGTGCCCGAATAGGGACCCTCCCCCACTTGCCCCATCGTATACGTTTTAACAGAGTAAAGGCGGAAGAACGGTGAGGACGGGACGATCGAGCAGGGATCAAGAAGTGTACGGGGCGCCCTGTAGAAGTGAGGAGAGATTCCTTCCGCAGATCTGCACACAACTGATCCCTGATCGACGTACCGGGCCAGAGGGCAAAGGAGGCGAGGGTCCCGAGACGACGCAGATGCCAGAGAATCGCAGACACGACGTTGGAGAGGTTGCGTTAGAACAGGCGACTTGTTTTATCAGGTGAGTCATTCCCCGATTCAAAGAGAAACCTGATTTTTGGTAGAGTGTTGATTTTGCAAACTCAAACGTCCAGGTAAAAGTGGCTAACCAAAGGGGAAGGTTAAAGAAACATGCCTGGAGTACTGTCCACTTTAGCGGGGCTTTTCAGCTGCGGTAGACAGTCCTTGGAATTTGGCCAAAGTGCACCGCCTGGGGGAACGCCGGCTTGTGATATGTATGCAAAATATGGTGTGGGTGCGATAATATTTTGTGAAATTTGGCATAGGCAAACTAGAAAGCAACCCGACCATCAGTGGCCGATTAATGGTAGTTTTGAGATTGGGAGGATAGATAACCTAGAAAGGGTGCTAATTAGAAAGAAAGCGCAACCTGCACCTTTTGAGACTGTCAAAGATTGGAGGAGGGAAGCAATCCTCCGACTTTGGAGTAGAGAGAAGCATGCGCGTAGGCACCCCAAACGAAGCTTGAGGTAGCAGAAGAGAAGGAAGAGGAGGAGTGGACTGCAAGTCTAAGACGGGAAGGGAGACGTGACCAGATGAACATAGACAGAATATACCCGCAGCGGGAACTACACATAGCAGACGAATTAATGGAACATTTGTTAACTAACACGGGTCGAGGCCCAAAACCAGAATCAAAACCAAACACACCAGCAGTGACTGCGCAGGCCCAACCAGTAGCTCTCATACACCCTCCCGCAGCCCAAGCACTTCCCCTCACTCAAGCATTAACCCAAGCCCTGCCCACAGCGCGAGCACTCCCACAAGTGCAGACCACAGACACACAATTTCCCAGCACCCAGTAAGGCCCTTCACAGATGCCACCTGTGTCACTTGTCCCATCCGCACCTCCCGCTCTAGAGACAGATTCAGCACCATCCGCCCCTCCCGAAGTCGAAATTGAGACCGGGGAGGCGAGAGGCTGGGCTGAAGGAGCAGGATTTGGAGGGGTAACTCAAAGCGCGATCAGCAAAGAAAGAAAGATTGAATTACGGCAAGAGGCAGAAATGTACATAGAAGGAAATGATGAGACGGCAGCATTGGCCTCATTGTATGGGTACCGAAGAAGCAACAAGAGACAGGTAGTGCTGGAATGCATGGGGAAATGTTTGGTGGAAGAATGGAAAAAGTTACTTGACAAATTACCACCACAACGATTGTTAGATTTGAACCAATTAGCATGTTGTAGAATAAAAGATGAACAAGTGGATAGACTTTTTGATCTTAAAAATGAGTTGGATAATGAATATGCCGAAATGTTTGCTGCACCTGGGTACAGGGGTTGGGATATTAGAAGAGAGGGGAGAGGGAGGGTAGAATCATACATAGAGCAGAGACATTCAACGTCATCTGTACAGAAGGGCGAGAAATTGAAAGTATGTATACGAGAAGCAGTAAAATGGGTATCAAATCCTAGTATTCCAACAATGGTTATACATGACATTTTTGACGAATATTCCATGCCAATGAAAAGAAAAGCACTGCAATTGATGGCTGAACATTTGTTGGAGAAGGATATAAAAAATAATAAGGCCAGCCCACCTGAGATACTAGCGGTATACAGGAGAGCATTCGCGCGAAGTACAGGAGAAACGAGCCTATCACTGGACTTAGGAATACTATTGAACCTAAGAGAAGGGGGAGGGATCGTGAGTGGGGTATTTCCATTGAGAGAGGTCCCGCCCACGTTTGTACCAAAAGTAGAGATCCCTGGGACGGGAACAGTAGGGGCGCAGGTAACACCAGCCCATTTCACCGCCCAGTATGTGCATGTCCCCTTTTCCAGGCAAGAGGTGAATACTATAAAACAGACGATTCCCGATATAAGAAAGAATCCAGCAGGTTTTTACAAGGAAGTAGAGTCAACCCTGAGATCAGCAGTGCTTACTATGAGCAATATAGATTTGATTTTCCCAGCCATTTTGCCAGCAGATATATGGAAACAGATGAGGACAGTAGATGACGCGGGGGTTTTTGGTGCTACATGGGCGGAGTTGCTACTGGAGGATAAAAATAGAAAAGTAGGGGAAAATCCGGGAGCCCGCATGGCAGATCTACCAGAACGGATAATGCGGAGATTGAGGGAAATAATTCCAGAAAAAAGGATTCAGTGGGACAAATTAACTACATGTGTACAGGGCAAGGATGAGCTAGTAACGGATTATTTCAATAGATTTGAAGGAGTATTCACAGACTTCAGTGGGCAGGATGTGAGCACAGAGTCGGGGAAAAGGCTATTTGTTGATAATTATGTGAGGGGACTAATATCGCCAATTCAAGATATGTTAATGACGTCGGAAAGTTCCTGGGCAGCAAAACCGGTGAGTGAGATATTACACATAGCACAATATTACGAGAACAGGGTAAATGTGGCGAAAGAAACAGAGGTGAAGGATAGAGTAAATTTAAAAACAAGGGTGTTACTGAAGCAGGTCATTGGATACAATAGAGATAGAGGAAACGCACAAGGCAGGGGAAATTTGAATAATATGCATGGGGTGTCATTGGGATTAAATCAATGTGCGTATTGTAAGGAGGAAGAACACTGGCGAGCGCAATGCCCGCACCTACAGAATAGAGGTGGGTTTGGTCAGAGAAGGCCTCATAGAGGACATCAGGGGTCAAACCGCCCAAGCAGAAATAACATGCTGCAGCAGCAGGGATATACCAATGGAGGTACTCAAACCCAATCATATGGTCAAAACCAAGCACAACAGAACCAGACATTGAACCAAAGTTTTTTCGAACCAAAATCAGGGCAGGCAGGGCCAACAGAGAAATGATCAGAGTGGAGGACATCGAGGGAGAAATGGGAATATTTTTGATACACAACCAAACACGTATTATAGCAGTAGCAGTGACTACACATCGGACAATGTGTTATTTTTGCGATAGGACAGCCCATGACAGGGGTCGTAACCAGTGTCTATTCCCGTGAATCAGAGAGGACCCTACGTAGAAATGAGAGTCGGGAATAAGGAGCACCGTTTCCTTGTAGATACAGGGGCACAGAAGTGCTCGATAGACCACCACTTGGTTCCGGAGATACCACTGTCGGGGCAGAAGAATGTTTCTGTAGGGTTCGCAGGTACACCAGTAATTAACCCCATGTCCGAAGCTGTCCCAATTACAATAGGACCATTTGCGGAACAGTGTCCATTTCCTTTGACAGAAAATTGTGGAGAGAACTTGCTAGGATTAAATTTGTTGAGAAAATTGGGGGCAGTCATACATTGTACGGCAGACAGGGTGATCCTCACGATCTGCCCTCACGATGCACCGGTGACGGAATTTATGTCAAAAGAGTTGCCAGAAGAGCTAAGTAGAGTTCCAACCTGTCTGTGGGCAATGCATAATAATGATGTAGGATGCTTGAAAATAGAGCCAGCAAAAATAACTTTGAAAGAAGGTGTCACACTACCACGAATTCCCCAGTATAAAATTTCTGTTGAAGGTGAGAAGGGATTGAAAAGCATTGTTACTGACCTGGTGAGATTGGTGGTGGTTGAGGAAATTGCAGGTAGCACGTGCAACAGCCCGATTCTTCCAGTTTACAAGAAAGGAGGCAATGAGGTACCCTATTGTTTCCTAATTGATCTGCGCGCATTAAACAAAGTGGTAGACCCACAATTCCCTTTCGTCCCACATGTCACAACAATACTGACAATGATACCAGCCACTGCAGAATACATTAGTGTAGTCGATTTGAAGAACGCGTTCTTTAGCATTCCAGTGGATAAAAGCAGTAGATATCTGTTCGCGTTCACTCTAGGAGGTCGATCATTCACATTCACACACATTCCACAAGGATACACAGAAAGCCCGAGCATTTACAGCAGAGCGCTAAAAGAGCAGCTAGACATGCTAGAATTACCCGAAGGTTGCATACTCTTGCAGTACATAGATGACTTATTATTAGCTGCTGACACAAAATAGATCTGCAAAGAAAGTACTATATTACTATTGACACACTTAGCGACCCATGGTCACAAGGCAAGTTTGAAGAAATTCCAGTATAATCAGAAGGAGGTGTCTTATTTGGGTTACCTACTTTCGAAAGAAGGGAGAAGATTAACACCAGAATGCATATAAAGTATTTCTAGTATGCCTATTTCAAAAACTCAAAAAGGAGTGAGAGCTGTAATAGGCATGGCCTCTTATTGTCGACAGTGGATCAGTAATTTTGCGTTGATTGTGAAGCCGATGATAAAGTTGACAAAAAAGGATGCAGAGATGCCTTTACAGTGGGATGAGGAATGTCAGAAAGCGTTTGAGCAATTGAAAGCTTCACTCCTAACTATAAAAAGATCTTTAGACTGTTTGTGAGTGAGAGTGAAGGATGTGCATTGGCGGTTTTGACACAGGAACAAGGTGGAAGAAATAGGCCGTGCGGCTATTTTTCTTGCGCGTTGGACCCTGTAGCGCGCGCTCTACCACAATGTTTGCGATCTGTCGCAGCGGCTGCTGCGTCAGTGAAACAAACGGAAGGAATGGTAATGGGGCACACTTTAATTCTGATGGTGCTGCATGCTATACACGTTCCATTAAATAGGACGCAGACGCAACACCTCACTTCAGCTATACTGACAAGATATGAGCTCATCTTGTTTGCACGCCACATCCAAATTATGAGGTGTAGCGCATTGAATCCTGCAAAATTAATGCCACTGCCCATAGCAGAAATTGGTGACAATGAGTCACCACCCCATGATTGTTTAATGATCACTGAAGAAGAAACAAAGGGAAGGATTGATTTGAGCAATATCCCACAAAAAGAGCCAGATGGGGAGTTATTTTGTGATGGCTCTTGTTTTAAATTACCTGATGGCACATCAACGGCCTCATATGCAATTACTACCCTAAAGAGTGTTGTAGAAAGCAGAAGAATCCCCTACAATTCGGCGCAAGCCGCAGATATAATAGCACTGACCCGAGCCTGTGAACTCTCTGAGAATTTGAACGTGAATATTTATACTGACAGCCAGTACGCCTTTGGCGTGGTTCACAACTTTGGCCACCTTTGGGCTGAGAGGGGTTTCTTGACATCACATGGGGCCAGGATTCAGCATGGCCCTTTGATTCTGCGATTGTTGTCTGCACTCACGTTTCCAAAGCGCCTAGCCATAGTGAAGTGCGAGGCGCATAAGAAAGTAACATGTAGAGTGGGAGAGGGAAACGCATTTGCAGACAGGATTGCGAAGCAAACAGCCACAGATTTGGGGAATAAAATGATGACAGTACAGACTGAGGAAGTACCTTGTATGATAGAGTATGGAGTTGCCACAGTCAAAGAAATGCAGGCTGAGGCCACGACCGAAGAGATTCAGGGGTGGGCTGAGGGCTCTGCTGAGTTAGATTTGGAAGGATGTTGGGTGGACAAGGAAACAAAGAACTGGATGCTGCCAAATTGTTATGTAACTGCAATTGTTATAACGGCGCATAGCCCTACCCACATTTGCGCGAAGAAGATGGTACAGCATTTATCCACAGTATGGAAGAATGAGCATATAAAAAAGAATGCAGAAAGACTAGTGCTGAATTGTATTACGTGCCTGCAACACAATATAGGGAAGGGAACCGTGACTCCAGCAGGTAGTTTCGGCCCACCCTCTATGCCATTTGAGGTGGTCCATTTTGATTTCATAGAAATGGAAAGGTGCCAGAACTACAAATATGTGTTAGTGGTAATTTGTGCATTTAGCAAGTGGGTGGAGGCATATCCTTTAAAAGACTGTGCTGCCATGTCCACAGCAAAAGTAATGCTAAAGGAGTATTTCTCCCGGTTTGGGTTGCCCCGTGTCCTGTGGTCAGACAACGGCCCCCACTTTGTGGGCGCAGTAGTGCTACAGATTTGTGCAGGTCTACAAATAGAGAAGAGATTCCACAGTTCCAGGCATCCCAGTTTTGCCGGGCTTGTGGAAAGGCATAACGGAATCTTGAAGTCAAAGATAGCAAAAATTTGCGCTGGGAGCAAGTTGAGTTGGGTGGATGCATTACCCCTAGCCTGTTGTGTATGCGCACGTCTGTGCAGGCTAAGACTGGGCTCTCCCCCTATGAGATTATAATGGGGAGCAAATGTATGGTGCGCACCGCAGCCCAAAAGATTATGTGAGGTCGAGCATCCTATGTTAAGCACTTATTGTGGGCTTTTAATACAGAAGTTGTGTTTGATTCATCAGCAGGTGCAGGAGGCGTTACCAGTGCGATATACCGGACCGGGGCACTCGCTGGAGCCTGGAAGCTGGGTGTTAATTAAAAACTTTGAACGGAAGACAGCAATAGCACCCAGGTGGCGCGGCCCCTATCAAGTACTTTTGGCAATGCAGACGGCCATCCGAGTAGACGGGCGAAAGGCATGGATCCACACGACACATGACAAAAGATTCCCAGGACTGCTGACAACTTCCGACGACCAGAGAAAGGAAACGGTCTTGGAAACGAAAGAAACTGTTGCCAGTCCAGTGCCACAGCATCAGCCTGAGCGAGAAGTGAAAGTTGAAACAAGGCGCAAACGAGAAGTGAAACTCGAAACAGAGCCTGAGGAGGCTGCCAGTAAGGGGAAAGGGCAAAAAGTGCCCCAACGTTGCTGAGCAGAAACGACATCACTGCCGAGCGACACAAACCCTGCATTGCAAACACGAGCAGAAACAACGCGTGTACCCCTTTGGCGCCCACCAGTTCCTGCAAATGCACCAAAGCCAAAGAAAGAAATTACATCATTGCCACGGCGCTCATCGCTACCCATCATTGTGCCACAAGCTGACACTGAGCCTGATACTGGAAATGCAACGGCACTATTCACGGATCATACAATACCAGGAGTGAATCGGTGTAATTTGCGGCCTCGACAGGCAAAGTGATCCACAGATCTTTGGTGCTTTTCTTTTTGCCTTTGGTTCCACTCACGGACGGAGTAGGAACCAGGAGCGTAGAGGAGAGAAGTGTGAGAATTGTGCAAGTCGGACAATTCAAGACTCACAGCTCTTCGGTGCGCTTATAAAAGTACATGTGTCAGGAGCCAGAGCAGGGTAAACTGGACGCACATAAGTACTAAGGCTGATAGAGTACATGTGTCCTAAGCAAGAGCGGGACAAGCTGGATGCACATAGTACTCTATCAATAAAGAACTGTCTGGAAATCGTCTGAGCAGTGGGAGAAAGAACAACTAATCTTGCTCGGAGTGGATAAATGATCCAGGCTGTGAAAAGGCTGGCAGAATTGAACTGTGACATTTCTCGTTGAACTTTTCTGGCATCAAGAACGAGAGACATTCGCGACGAACTTTACCAGCAAGAAGAAGGACGATTAAGAACAAGTCAAGACCGGTTTCAGCTTCCTCCTGCACCCCTGCTGAAAAGATAATAGATTTAGAGACTGTAAATTTAGGGAAAAAAGCATGGTAAAAGGAATAAGGTACTGATTTGGACATTGGCCCTTTGTTTTTTAAGTATGATAGTACCAACAATAACAGCTATTACACTATGGTTCCTGGAGGAGGTACACCCATTAGAAACACTTTTGCCAAAAGCAGCTACTGAAAGCCCGGTTCATGTAATCACTGGTACTTTGCCCCCAATGGAAGAGAGACATAGAGAAGGATACGGCAACAATACATTGTTGCTCATCATGAACATGACCCATGCGGTTTTAAAGAAAAAAGATTGTTGGGTTTGCGCCCATTTACCACAGCACGGTGGGAAAGGGATAGGCTGGTATGTACAACCGTTGCCATTGATTTATTCATGTGAGGTAACATTAAGTGCAATGTTCTTTGGGAAATGGAACAAGAGTAATACGGGTCAGCTAGATGAGACCAATATGAATGAATTTGAGGAAGTGATCATGAGACCTGTGGGTTGTTCCATATTCCAAAAAGCTCGCGTGTTTGCACTAGAACCCATGAGAAAGAAGACACGAAAAATAACAAGACTAGATAGATTACATAGGCAGAATAGACCAACCCCGCCAGCAGAAAGAACATCAGTAATGACATTTCGAATGAGGGATGAAGGGAAAAAAGATGCTGTGCCCCCTGCCTATACAGTGGATCACAGCCCCAAAACTGCTCCCCTATGTCTACAGAAAAAGGGTTCCTATAAACTGCCTGAACACAGTGGTTTTAAAACACGAAATAGAACCCGTGTACTTAGGAGACCCTGTTTACTTTATATGTGGAGAAAAAGCATATCCATGGTTACTTAGAAATTGGGGAGGTACATGCTACCTATGTCTACTGTTTCCAGGAGTGTTCCTCTTGGAGACAGCAGAAGTAGCCAAACGAACAAAAGGTAGAACTCAAAGGAGTAGCGAGGATGGAATGATAGCAATGGATATAGCCACATCATTTATACCGTTCTTGTCCCAAATAGAAAATTCTTACAATATAAGAAAACTGTCTGGAATATTACAAAAAACAATAGATTCCACAACGGATATTTTATTGAATATGACGTTAGAAGAAAAAGGAATAATACTAATGGCACTTCAAAACAGGATGGCTCTCGATATAATATTAGTTGATCATGGGGGAGTTTGCAAGCTCGTAAAAACTGCATGTTGTGTGTATATAGATGACTACTCCCCTACGATATTTAAAGCGATCCGAAAATTACATGTCATAAGTTCCACACTCTCTACTGAAGAAGGGGGTTGGGGGATAGGATCCTGGTTTTGGGGATTATTGCGGTCTTGGGGATGGAAGTTAATTTCGATACTAATGATGGTACTCGGGATATTCATAACATGCTGCTGTTGCATACAATGCTTACCAATAGTGTGCACTGAAATAACTGATGGATGTACTAAGGGATGTATGCACATGGTGTCGAGAGGAAAATGAACGCATGGACGAAATAACAGAGACACTGAGGAAATAAAAACAGTAAAACAATTCATGGCGATAGACATTAATGATGAAGATGATTCAGACGTAGATTCCCCAGACTTATCTTCATTAGAGGAGGATACAATGAATAAATAAGACGTTTGGCATACGGCCAAAAGGAGGGTTTGTCAATCTGGAAAAATGAATACCCTTCATTTGAATGATAGACGTAACTTGATGGCTGTGGGCCAACCGTCTTATGCACCGAATTATAGAAATATAAACTGCTATGCTTGACCAAAGAGCGGCCATTTTAAATGTAGCAAGAATCGCCATTTTGCTTGTTAACCATTGCTCACTGCTTTCTGTCTGAAAACTGCTTTGCAGCTTGCAATTCTTGCGGATTCTGCTTACTCTGCTCAACTGTTAACATTGTTGTCTGAATATGGAAGGACAAGGTCGCGGGACTGAAGAGTTTGTTGAAACTCCTCATGAGTAGCCCAGAGAGAGCTGCAGGGCATTTAATCACTTCACAGCTGCCAGCCAGTCTCGTACGATGGTAGAATATGTTAGTATAATACAGCTAAAGACTTGAATTATGCTTTTCTTAAGGCCCCCCTTCGCAAAACCCTTTAGAACGTGTCGGCTCCCAGGACACGAATATTACCTCATAGATAGCAAAGCTTGGAATGTGGCTTCTGTTCAACAACTAAAAGATGCCTCCGCACTTTCTAATTGCACATTGTTACTAGAATAGACATCGAAAATGTCATAATCGTCATACTCGTCGGATATGTCCATCGTCATCCCGAGTTCAAAGGAACTTAAAGAGGGGTGTTGAACATGACTTTGCTGATTGTATGATATGCATTTTGTATATATGTAACTAATGTACGTAATTCGCTCTCTTGCGTCCCTCGAGGTCTAGGAAACTCACGTTGCGGGGCGTGACATCAGAATTGGCCAATTGATACTATCTTTTGCTTGCAATAAACCCTAGCATTGGGAATTTGAACCTCGTGTCTGGCGCATCTTTTCGTGTATGGTTATTGCCTTGTTTCCATAGCATGAGGGACCCCTAGGGATTAGCAACATACATGTTGGGACAGTCTCTCTTCTTATTTTCATTGCAAAAGACCTGATAAAATCTACAGGAGACTCTTGCATTACAGGTGAATAGCCAACCAAAATCAGACACATTTTTCTTTGCAGACTCTGCATTGCTGAGCAGCAAGTCGCTGGTTTTACGTCTTTCTTCCATAATCTCCAGACATTTCTTTTTAAAATCAGCAAAGCAACCCAAAGTGATATGCCCCATTAGCCTCCAGATCAAAGCAAATAAGGAATGAGTGCTGGCTATCCTAAGTTTCCCATACAGAGCTAGTGTTTTCCACAAAACAATGCCTGACATAGATATCAATCCCAGCCATAACGGATTATGGATCTGGGGACACATTGTGGCAAATTTAGCACCTTCCTCCATATTTTCCCTTGTATTTTTCCAAAATCCAGGTTCACAGCCGTAAGGCTTGCCTCCATCCCATAGAACATAGTTATGATATGATAGATTATTTATAACCTGCTTAATACCCAGAGGTTTCTAAGCGCAGACCCGGGGATCGAACATGGGTGCTCCATGTTGTCTTGCTTCCAAGGCAAGCATGTTGCCCCTGCGCTGTCCTCCCAACACACATTGGAATGAAATGAGGCAACACCTTTACATTATAGTACTCCAACAGCAGTGTTAATGAAAATCAACAACATTTCCTAGATACATACAACATATGGGCACCCAGCTGCAATTCCTTTTCTGGTAGTTTGTTCTCCAGGAATACGTTTTGCTGTGCCCTCACTAAATGAAAGCCCAATTATTTTGCTGAGTGGACCACTTCCAAAGGTTTCCCACCTAGCGACCATCTGAACTTCGTTGGATTCATTCTGTTTCCAACCAAACACAAAATACTCGTTTTTGAGGGATTTGCTTTCATTTTGTTGGTTGAAATGTATTCTGCCAGGTTTGTAATAGCCCTGTATTACCCCATTGCCAGGGGCCGGAAAAATGTGCAAGTTTGGCGGCAGTCTGCCGGTTTTACCGACAAGGCTATCGCCAAACTTGTAATTAGGCCCAATGTCTGCTCAGGAATCTTTGTAGCCATTGTAAAATATGCTGGTAAGATCGAATAATCACTTGCTTCATCAGCTTCGTAGAAAGTAAGGACAACCGCTCGTTGTGTTGTGCAACGTTTCTATGCAAATGGGCTATTATCCATTGCTGTACGTGTGGCCATAGGACACCTGGCACCAGGTGCTTCTTTGCTTTTTCAAGCCATTGCCCAGTTGCTGGTGGCATTATTTGTAGGTTCAGATCTTACTGGTAGTCATTATCTGGTCGCTTTCCAGTGGTGTTATCTAACTGTATGTGTGAACGTGTGGCAGCATACCATGAAGTTCTGGTAGAGCGTTATATCTTGTTAATTTATAATGCACTTAGCACCGGGGGCTAGTTTGGAAGCATGAGCCAGGGCTGGACTGGCCCACCGGGAGTTTGCTCGCTAGGCCGCGGGGCATAGGGCCTCTTTGGGAGTTAGCGGAATGAACCGCGCAAGGATACAAATCATGTGAGAAGACCCAGTCAGTCTGGGTAGTTCGCATGAAATTGGCATTGGATCTCTTTTCTACCCGTCCGGAGCAGATGACGGCCGGGCGGGTACATGTGCCTATTGAGGCCAGAGCACTGCCCGACTAGGTGGAACCTCATGTGCCAGAATGCAGCCCTGGTGAGTGTGCTCGCTCGAATCATGTTGCATCACATGATGCACTGCACACATTGCTCTCCGATGACTGGTGAAGCAAGCGCAGCAGGGCAGCATTTACACTCAGGTGCAAGGTGCGCAATTGAATTAGAACATTACTTGGTGGTGCGGTAGGCGGAGATGTTGGCTGCAGGAGCTCGAGGGTGGCTGGGTAATCGAAACGAGGGGCACCTCTGTTTGGAGCAAATGCTTGGAAAATATTTTCCATGGCGCTTCCGCCTCATCGTCTTCCCTGTTTTACTCTCCTTTACCCCCATCCATCAACATCAGAGACCTTTCCTTCCTCCCCGCTGCACTCTTGCTCATTCCCTATCTGGCTCGTCTTTGTAACTCTGTGCCTCTCTCCTCTGACCCCACTACTTCTTCTCGGCTTCTCTTTGCCAGCAATGTCTCTCCTCTCTGTCCCTCAATACCCATAACTTATCTTCTCTATCGAAGTGTTCCTTGTGTTTTTCTATGCTCCTATCCGCTGTCTCTCGTATCTGCCCTTATCTGCCTATTATATCACCTCTTCACCCTGCACTCCCCGCTCCCCTCCTCTTTTTCTTCCCGCTACCTGGCTCTCCTGTTGATGTGGCTGTTTTTGGTGCTTACCCATTCCCCACCTCCTGTCCTCAGCTGCCCACAAACAACACATGGCTCCCAATAAACCCTCCCTCACCTCCAGAGTCCCTCTCCATCACCTCCTCATACCTCAGACCTCACTTGCTCAGAGTAAAGCACGAGCACACAACAGTAGTTCTCCAATTTCCAGAGCAGGGGGTTCTATCCAGACAGGAGAGAAATATTGGGGTGCAGGGGTTCACGCCGGCAGCAGCTCAGGGGGTCAGTGTACCTACTTCATTTGTGGCCAAAAAGACATCGGTTCAAATCCCAGCTGATAGCACGGTGGGCTAATGCATCAGCTGTTCAGATATGTTTCTAGCCTGGATGTGACTAGCCCGTTAGAATCCCAGTAACACAGTTCATTGGGCCAATGGCGTGAGCCTGTGATTCGGACCTGTGTTGCTATGTGTTGTCTTGCTTCCAAGACAAACGCATTGCCCCTGAGCTATCCAAAACGTAATCCAAAACATCTGGAGAGCCGCAAGATGCAGACCCCTGCCATGGCGTATGGCTTTGATGATTTTCTGCAAATGCCATGTGGATGGCAGTAGTGAAACGGACCTTCTCTGCGTCCAGTGGATACTCTCTTTCTTTGTTCAATATTTTGGTCAGGTCAGATTGTCAACTTGTTTGAAGTTTGAGGTGGGCCCCTTGTGACTCCCTCCTTAGTTGAATCTTCGACCTCACCAGCAAAACGAACAGTACGGTAGTCCAGTAAAGTGGTGTTTACCAACAATTTACCGTCCTTTTCACTGTACCACCATACTCGTAATGAGGCCCAAAGTACTTGCTGTGCCTGTCCAAATAGCTAGAAAGCAACATTTTTTCATCATGCCATCATCTACATTTGCATATTGAATTAACTAATAATATGGGGGTCCCTTCTGGGCTATCAAACTAACAGGCCGAGAGAGTCTTGAAATATGTAATCAACTCCAATTACTGAAAGAACCTTTGCCACCCTGTCCACATGTACATTTCTGGTAGGAGTAATAACTAAAACATTACCATACATAAAAGCAACTAAGTATTAATAATCTTGCTTTTTCTCACGTCCATGCCTTTCCGTAAATAAGGAGGGCGTGACTGAAAGTTCATTTTTAAAATGTATTACACATTACCATTTAACAGGGAAACAATTTCTGATAAGCATTTTCGAAAATTGAAAAGAGTGTAATCATAGCTAGTATGCATTGCTTTTCGTGACCCACAATTATTAACATATAGTCGGATGAGCTGAGCAGGGGGATTCTGTTAAAAAGGAAAGGAGCTCCCCTTAAGTACTGATGCATTTCAGTTGCATTGTGACATAGGGAGCTCTGCTCCTGGGATCTATAGTGGAACATGAAGGCGTATTGCATCCATTTTAAGGACAGGGAAATACACTGTGCCCCTTTCCCTACCTGCACTACAATTGCACAAAGATGTTGAGCTTAAAAAATGGCCAATCTCTACAGAATCCTTTCTAATTTCACACCACCATGAATGGCAAGACCCCAGTTCCACGCTGCCTAACCAAACCTTCAAGTTCCGTGTATAAAAAGAGCTGCCTGCCCACTAACTATTCATGTTTTTCATGGCAGCCCCATCCATCACGGAGGGTTTTCCCTACTCCTCAACCTTCGTTTCTCGCCTTTTGTTCTATGCCACTGATTGCAAATTCATGTGGAACATTCCGGCAATTGACAAATAATCATCCTTTTGTAAAAGGTCTGGTTTTGCTCTTAATTCGAAAGAAAGGGCTTGTTTTAGAGTTGGTGTGCCACGTACTGCGCCTTTTCATTAGAGGCGCATTATACGGCATTTAGCCTCCTGCTAGTAAAGGAACCTCAAGCGGGCATCGCATTCTCATTTGTGCGTCAGAGCTGAAGACGTCTGGAAATGACAAATGCTGAATTTATCAAAGCAAAAAACCAGGGACGTCATTTCACCAAAGTGCCAGGGGTAGCGGTAGTGACATCACATGACCTTTGACCTCTGACCTCTGATGACATCACAGGAAGTGGTGTCATTTGACCACCCACCTCGAAGTGAAGTCACAGGAAGAAATGGAACACAACCTTTCACCCCTTGACAAAGCAGGAAGGGACATCACATACTGTTCCTAAGTACACAACGAAAAATATGGTTGTGATATCACTGTAATGTTATAAACATTTCATACAAGAATGGATCACCATATGTATGGTTAATATCAGTGTGTATAGGCCCATATTACCAAATCACTGTGAATGCAAGCAGACGTCCAAGGCCAAATGAGAATGATATGTTGTTATATAGCACTTACGCTTAAGCGCTTTACATCGAACAAATACACATACAATATTACCCAACCTGTGTTGGTACTCAAGTATCAACCTCAGAAAGGTGAAAGGCTGAGTTGAGGTGTTTAAGAACAGGCTAAATCAGTGACTCACCACCTGAAGTGTGCTTGGAAATAAACCTCTGAGTCTATCAATTATTAGATAGAATTCCAGAAAGACAAATTATAATTCCTATTCTTTTTTATTTAGCATCACTGCTCAAAGTGATGCACTGGTGGAACCCTGTTTTTTAAGAGGCCTGGACAAGAAAGTCAGTCACTCCAAAAATAAAGAGCCACATGACACTGGCCACAGCACAGGAGCTAACATTAAAAAAAAAAACTAAAACAAAAAAATCATTTTTTTTTCTAGAGGTAGCAAGGGAGACCCCAGGGGTAGCAAGGGAGACCTCAGGGGTCGCAACTGCGACCCCTGGCGACCCCCAAATGACGTCCTTACAAAAAACATTGCGCAAATGATTTCTTCCACCCAGAGAAACGGGGACTTGTACATGCCTTGTCTGCGTCAGGTATCTCCAGGCAGATTAATACACAAGTCTGAGGAAATTTACCAAAAACACTGACGTGCTTAGACATTTCTGAGATAGCTATGGAAGTTAAGGCCTTACGATAACAGATTGAAGGTGGCATGAAATCAACCACGTGCTAGATCCCAGGATACAATTTGTTGGTGTAAATGTGGGATTGCAATGTACTGATGAATGTGTTATATTGATAACCTCAAGATTCATGGCACAGTAGTTATTCGATGTGAAAGCACACTGCTAACCATTCTGATTATTCACAGACTTCACAGACTTCATCATGGGAAGAGTATGTGAATGTACCACATGGGTGCTAGGCCAAAGGTTTCCCCTAAAAGTCCCCCACATTACTCCCAGTGGTAAATCCTGTCCTAATGGGAAGGTGTCAAACCTTCCCAGGAGAGAACAAAGGGATGTTCTAGGGCTGGACCCAACCATTTGTTTTGGGTTAAATTCAGCCCCCGACAGCAATACACCAAATTCTAACTGTTCTGTGAGTCACTAGAAACCAGTTTTACAAAAAGAATGACATCAGATAGATTTTTGCAATGACAACTGTATCTTCCCAGAGTCCACCAAATCACACCAGAGATAACTTTATATTACAGGGCCTACGGTAACAGCCCTGTAGTTTTGGTTAAGTTGCTCAACCCATATGAAGAGCCCTTTTTGAGTGGCTTATAACTTCGTCCCCACCCAACGAATCCTCGCGAAACTATGCAAGATAATGTACATAACCCTGTCAGATTTATTCTCCGAAGTTTGGTGAGGTTTTGTGGAGGGGGGGGCAAAGTTATAGGGTGGGTGCCAAAATGTGTGTTTTTTTTCCATAGATGCAATGGAAAAAATGTTTTGCTCACGCCTACCGCCCAAACCACTGGACAGATTTTCACCAAATTTGCTGCATAAGCAGCGGCTTGGTCCCAAAAGTGTACTTTTGTACATTTGTTGTAAACCCGTCCAGTCGTTTTTCATAAAATGGCCAAAAGGTCGTTTTTCATAAAATGGCCAAAAGGTAGGTAAAAAAATGTGTGATATCTGGGTACGTCCGTAGACTCTCTTCCCTGTTCGTTACAAGGACAAGTAGGTGATTGGCCCGGAGGATGAGGTGATGTCCGCGGAGATTGGATGCGCCTACTGATTGGATGGTGAAAAGCGTGAGGAGCGTCATATTTTTGGAAACACCTCCCATGTTGGATTCACGGACAGCACCCATTGTTAGCAAACATCGTAGTAAAAACATATGAAAAAACACAACATTGCACTTGTTAAACTAATGAAACAATCTCTGGAGAGGTGAAGGGTGATTAGGATGGGATTGGCCTCAAAAAGTCCAAAAAACAGGTGTTTTTTCAACTCCGACATCAGCGAACAGTCCAGATGTCCTGGACAGTGGTGTGATGTTCGCAAACATCTGAGATGTTCGGGCACATCTATCCCTATTTCTGCATTATGGGGTTGGTGAAAAGCAGTTTTTGGAAGGCTTATAAGGTTGGTACCACTCAATGAAACTGCATGAAATTTGGGAATTCCATTCTAGACCTGACTCTGAAGGTGCTGTTTTGTCAAGAGGGGTCAAATTTAGAGAGGTTCTCAAAATATTTTAAAGGCTTAAATGTGGTTCCCTTTGACAAATCTGTTTGCATACACATTTTAGATCTAGATGTGAATGTGTTTGCAAAGTTTGGTGGGATTTTGTCAAGTGGGGCAAAATTAGACATTTTTAGATGGCTTATAACCTTGACCAGGACAATCTGACTACTGGCCATGACCATGAGGAACCAGCAATGGGGTTAAAGTGGGCATGGCCACCAGGGACTGGCTATGTGGTAAAGATTTTCGAAATTGGGATAGGTTTGAATGGGAAAAATATCTGGTTCATAGATACAGGGTGAAGTGCTGAATGGGATTGCAGCACATATGCACGAGTAGGGTCAGCAAGAAATTGAAAACATGGTTTTGCAAATAAGAGCACCGTGATATAACATTGGTGTCTGGGCAATGGGCCTGGCCGTCAGCCAGGAAAAATGTGTTCTGTCATTTGCTTTTGGGGCATGTGTTATGGCTGAAGCGGTAGGTTTGATTGGGAAAAAACATTCTGCTTGTGGGTACAGCCTGAAGTGGTGGACTATATTACAACAATAGAACATTCTGAGGAACCTTTTGGGGATACAAACATGTGGACCTCTGGGGCCTCAAGTCTTTTGTAGTTCAAGAGGACTGGTGTTGCATAAATATGAAAATCAAAGAACGGAGAAATAGGTCCCTCCACTCCGTTCAGCATAAGGTAATACAATGTTGTTTTTACAATGCCTTTGTCAAATCAGGGCTAATTTCCAAACCATAAACAAAGTAGATTCAACAATTCTATGTCGTATATCGTTATTCACAAAGTCTGTCACCGGACACAATCGTACAGACGATGAAAAACAAGGACTTTGCAGGTGGGATTTAACCCATGACACTCGTTTCTTTCAAGACTTTGTGAATAAGGATATATGACATAGAATTGTTGAATCTAACTTGTTTATGGTTTGCAAATTAGCCCTAATTTAAAAACGGCGTTGAGTGCACCGAAACACATGTTATCGCGAAGGGCCTTTGTTTTGAAATAAAAATTGCCACTCAATAAAATTTGAGTTGGGTTTCATATGACTCATTGTGTAAAAATGTGTACTTCTTGTGGCGCATGATCATATATGAAGCAACAAACTTGCACAACGAGCATTAGCAAGGACCTGAAAGCATGTTTATGGAAACATTTCTTGTGTTTTATTTTTCCAAAGTGTAAGAATGTAAGTAGAAAAACTAGTGATATACATTTGGTGTCAGGGTAGAGGGCCTGGCCCTCAGCAAACTCACATGTGTACTTTGATCTGCCCATTGGGGAATGCAGCATGGCGGAAGCAGGATTTGGAGACTGGCCATGGCTGCAAGGCATGAGCACTGGCCATTGGTTACATTATTTGGGTATAGTGGACACTGATCTAGGATGCAGGGCAGGTGCAGTGAATAATAGAGGTGGTTTGGTTTGGCTGGGGTCGTGGTTGAGCCTTATACCATAGGCAATTGAATGATGATTTGCATCCACAGCATGCGCTGCTGATAACGACAGACATAAGTATGTGTTGCAAAAAATATGTTTCTTATAGGAGGTTTATTGTTCTTACATATATATGAAAAGAGGAATTATTAATAACTAATATACAGTGATGTAAGACCATGAAACATTTTCACCTATAAAAACCTATTAAATTGACAGAAAAGTGGCACCCTAATGCTGATAAAACTGCATTTAACGTTAACATACTCTTTGTAATTCCACACCATACTTTCCTCACCCTTTAATACTGGATTAATGAGGTGTGCTTTGTCAATAGACAGTTGTATGATGTGAAAGGTTTTCTAAAATGCCTATTAGACCTTTTTAAAAAAAACCTCCATGAGAAACTGGTACTCAATTGTAGCATGTGCCCATTTATGGCTGTGCATACTTGGATGTAAGACATAACCACTCCAGACATGCCAATTACTGATGACCAGAAGAAAGGATACAGGTGATGTCTTATTTGGATGCTAAGTTCAATTATAACCCAAATAGCTAGCATGCCCAACCGAGTACAAACCCACCAACACCAGTTTTTACAACAGAGTTCTATCTGAACATGAGACTGTTTAGCAGATCTGACTTTCACGGCAGAATCCATTTACAAGAGCTTTTAAAATGTCAAAGAAAATCTGGGCGAATCCCCCTAGCAGGTGGAACATGGGCATCATTACGACCCAGGCGGTCTGGAAATAACGATGGCGGTAAACCCGCCGCCACCGTTGTTTCTGGACCGCCTGAGTCTGACCCCTGCAGGCGGGAGGTGATGTTCCCGCCAGGTCTGACCTGGCGGGTTTAACACCTCCCGCATGCAGGCGGACGAGGCAACACCGGCAGCATTACGAGATGCTGCTGGTGTTTCCATGATCCCCATTTCCATCTAGTCCCATAGGACTCAATGGGAATGGGGATTTACACCATTCCGCCTCCGTGATTCCCGGAAAACCGGGGTTGTAATGCCCCGGTAATTCCGGGAATCACGGAGACGGAATGGTAATACGAGCCCGGCGTTAACCAGGCGGTTTTACCGCCTTGGTTAACGCCGGACTCGTAATGAGGCCCAATGTCACAGTGGTCACACAGCTTTAGAACTGCGGTTGCAAGAAAGCTTAATTATTTATAGCAAGAGCATAACTCCATACCAAATGAACCCAGGGGACTTCATATTTATAAAGGTTTTCTTGGGGAGTGAACAGTTCCAGTAACAAATTCAAATGTGAACACAGTGACATATGAAAGAGTTAAATTCCTAATCAGAACTGCTTATAGAAAGACTCACAGGAAGTGCCTGAGAGTTGGAAGAGAAATACCTTGCATTTAAAAGGCAATAATGCAGCAGGCATTTTAGCAGTTTGCAGGGGTAGTCAATGTGCATGTTGTTTGGTCACAACGGTAGGCTCCGGTAATGACACGCAAGTGCAGCTAAGGCCCCAAGACCCTTGGAAACAATGAACATTCTAAACTCAGTGGTTCCTGGATCGAGGGTCTGACAGGATAGACTGAAAGATTAAGAAGCTGCAGTCAGTGGTAGTCAATGACTCATATTTTTTTTTTCATCCTTGGACACAGGATTTCGTTTCTGAGTCTGGGGTTAGCTGCAGAAGACCCCAGGAAAGAACAATTATGGAGGATATTCTTGCACACTAACACAGAGAAGGTCCAGATACTGGAAAAGGATCTGCAGGCGAGTTTGGTAATGCGATTGAGGGCAAAATGAAGCACAGGTTCCTTGAGCTCGCCAATTGGGAGTGATGGAACTAAGGAGCTTGCCTGATGTCCTAGGATAAATACACTTTGATTGGCTATGAACAAATAGTCTTTGGGTTACTGGCAGCAAAGGGGCTCCCACTTCTGGGTCCGGTCATGCAGGCACTGTCAGAAGTCTCTAAGAGAAGAGGCTTTCAGGTTGTTTTCTAAGTGTCAGAAATGTATTAAAAATTGAAAAGAGAGAAACAGCCTGGTCTACTGTACCCATTTCCCTTTTGAAACCAGGCCAGAGGTTTGGAATTATGTTCCCATCCACCACCCAATTCTCTAAGCAATTTAGACGTACCTTCATGCACTTTTGAGAGGCTCTAGACTAAAGCGTCTAACTTTCCCAGGGAAAAGATCAATGGGAAATCTGTCCAAACAAGGTAACCTGCCTTTATTTTGGGCTTTGTGATGAATCTGGCAAAGTTGTCACTAGAACAAAGCAAGGGTCTTCCCCATGTGGCCAGGGAAGGGCAGAGGTTACCTGACTCCAACCTTGGGGGTGGCTATCTGTGGGTGGACCACATGGGTGGAGACCAAACTCGGTGGGTTGAAGATGGCTCCCTAGAAGAAGACCTGTCATCCCCCCTTGTGAGGAATAATAGTCACCAGTCATTGCCTTCCCAGCTATGTATCGCATATTGTAATATGGAACTTCCTGTTAAAAAACATATTTGTTCCTATGGGCCGACTGGGATGAGGAAGAGGGCCCAAGTAATGAAGATCATGCATGCCAAGAACCACCCAGTCAGGCTAGTTGTTCCGAACAGCTGACCAATGACAGGATTTTTAAAACACCCAACATATCGGGAAGATGGAGGCGCACAATATCCATGGGCGGTTGGGAAATTGGAGGGAAACCGAGCAGACTGGAGAGCAGGTTATATCGTGACAGTGTCAGAAGAAGAGGCTCTGAGACCTGAGGTCTACTGTGCGGAAATAAGGAGCAAGAGATGCTCTACTATGAGAGTTGCTGCAGTGCAAGGACTGGGGAGCCTACGCGATGCTGGCCAAAAGATTAAGCTTAACACTGGGCAACATGTAGACTGCAAAGAATGCGAAAGAAGCCAGGGAACCACACCCAAATAAAGGAAATAAAGAAGTCTGATAAAGTCCCGACAGGAGAGTATACCGGGCACCTTGAATGCAAATCTGGGACCCGCACCCAAATAAAGAAAATAAAGAAGTCTGATAAAGTCCTGGCAGGAGAGTATACCAGGCAATTTGAATGTGTGTCTGTTACCCGCACCCAAAGTAGTCAAGTCTTAACCAAGTCATGGTAGGAGATTACAACAGGCCCCTTTTGTTTATGAGTCAGGAGACTCATCCCTGAGCTGTGTTGAATACAAAGAAGGAAAGAAAGCAAGTCTTGTGAAACATAGAAAAGACCAAGCAGAGAAGGAGCAACTTCTTGGTCTTTTTTCTTTTGTTGTGTACTTGGAGAGAGAGACAGAAACACTTTCTTGGCGTTTTTCGGTTAAACTTGTAACCACTTTTCTGAAAGCAAGCAACAGGAGAAAGTAAAGAAACCTTGCAAATGTGTGAAACCACAGGGAAGAGAAACAAGTCCCTTGAAAGGAATAGATTGTAAGGAGAAGAAAGGAGGCAAACACCCTTTTGGCACTTATGAGACTGTAAACTGTGAAAGAACTAAGACATTTAGTGGAAGGGAACCCCGTCAAATGATGCAGAAACATTTGGTTGTTTATTTCTTTGACACCCTTTTTGAACTTGGAGTTTAACCTGTGAACTAAAGCTGCAAATTGTAGCTAGAGAACATCAAGCCCTTTTGCACTTTATGATAGGCTTATCATGTGAGGGTCAGCATAGGATTTTGGATATAGGACGGAAGACTTTTACTTTGGGCATCTTGACAAAGACCGTAGTTAGTTTTGTTGAGACAAGGAAACCCCTCCTAAGGTTAGGTAAAGACAGCTTTTGTCCAACCTATTTCTTTTAATAAAGGTTTACAGCGATCAAGAGTATACCTCTGTGTCTGAGTCTTACTATACCTCACAGCTTCTAATGCCATTCCCATTTCCTCTTCAGTCATTTTATGTGTTTTCGGTAATGCTGCACAGCTATAGGGATTATAGCTATCCCAGTGTCAAATTATTCAAATGACTAAAGTGTGTAAACCAACCATCCTTAGAAATAAAAACTTCTAATTCATGGGTTGTTTCTGAATTGGCAGATAGTATATTTAATATGAGGTACCAAATGTTGTATGGATCTTTATTCATTGATGCTCCTCTTAAGGTTTCCCATTTATTGAGCTTGGCTGACTTAATTTTTGTCATGGATTCAATTTTTATAGGCCACTCCAGTATAGATAGTTGATCATACCCTTTATCGGTTTTCATTATCTTCAGGGATGCTATTTTTGGTGATCTACATTCTTCATTATACCAAGAATTGGGTATCCACACTTGTCTTTTAATCTGACTAGATGGTTTTGTAACTACTGGGGAGAGTCCTACTGCAAAAGTCTGATAGGATGTTTCTAATGCAGTCACATCAAACCTCTATGGGGTCCAGCAGGCGTGAAGGATAGGTAGAACTGCTGGCTATACAAAGGGGGCATTTGAATTAAAACCAAAATCTGGCCATCTAATACACCTTCTGTTATTGGAAAGAGAGTCTTTGGCCACTGTTATTTAGGAAAGTCTCCGCTTTTAAACTCTGACGAACCAGGTGATGATCACTCTCTGCCTATGGAATCACCTCCAATGATTTAACAGTGAGTCATTTTGTTACCTTCAAGAAGATGTAGTCAATGTGACTAATTTCCTACCTCTTCTGAAGGTTGGGACTGCTGGGGCATCACCCACTAATTGACCATTACAGCCAAGCATTCCCACAGTATAAAAGAGAGGCTATTTCATGTGTGCAACTAAAGATACTTGTGGGTTCTGGACAGTACAAATTGGGTATCCCCCGTAAATAATCATTGTCATAAAGCAAAGTACTAATTGAATGAAAAGGTTGAATTTGTGTATTGAAATTACCCCTCCCAATCTTCTGAATGGAAGGGAAGTTACACCCTTATTCATTGTGTCATATTAGCTCCCTAATTCTTGGAGTTTATGTTGTATCGGAAATATGTTACCAGGCTAATGAGTTCCTAAATAAAGATTACATAATAACAATATTTCCCCAGTAGGTGAACAGGTCTTAAAACACATCAAATCACCAGGATTGGGCTCTACCAATTCGAAAAGAATATTTCATTTGAGACCAATCGTGGTCTGATCATGGTCTGGTCCTGGTTTGATCATGGTCTGGTCCATGATCTGGTCATGGTATGGTCCTGTCTAATCATGCTCTTCTCTCCTCCCACCTGGAGCTCATTGGCTCCCCGGCTAAGCCTATGCCTCCATTGCTAGTCTCCTTCTATTAGACCAATGAAGTGAGTGTCAGTAGCTGCTTTTGCCGCCTCCTTCATTCCTCCCCCATTCCTGTTATTGACTCCCACAATGACTCTTTCCCGGCTAACCTTCACACTCCCTCTCCAAAACCCTTCATATCCTTTCCCCTGCCATGAGAATCTGCATGAAGCAAGCCTCCAAGGGCAATAGTTGGTATGATTCCAACCCAGCCTTGTTTAAATGCAAGTGCAATGTCGCTGAACGGAAATGGTTGGCTTCTAGCACATCCTCTGACAAACTGGCCTGTCACCTGCTCCAAAGGCAATACAGATTCTCCATCCGCTCCAAGAAATGGGCCCATATCCAAGCCCACAAATCTGGGTCCACAAACAACATTGCTGAACTTTTCAAAATCTGCAAGGAATTTGCCAATCCTACTTCTGCCTCCACTTCTCCTCTTCCTTCACAGGCCCTCTGCACAGCCTTGACCACCCATTTCATTAACAAATCTCTACTACTTTCCTCCTTCTCACCCATTGCACCAGATCAGATCACCAAAAAAACTGCTTTCCTGAACACTCGTGACAACTTGCTCTCAAACCTTGACTCCAGCTCTCCTTCCATTCTCAGCCTCCTCGATCTGGCCTCTGTCTTTGACACAGTCATTCCTTCCATGTAGGCATCACAGACTGGGCACTGGATTGGTTGAACTCCTTCCTTTTGAATCAGCCCTCCCAAGTGCAACTGGGCCTGCTACTCTCCTTTATCTCACTCTCTACTTGCAGTGTCCCTCAGGGCTCTATCCTCTCACGTTGGCTTTTCAACATTTACCTTGCCCCTTTCGCCCACCTGATTTCCACCTTCTCTCCTCATTTCCAATGTTATGCTGATGACACACAGCTCTCCTTTAAGCTTCCCTCCTCTTCCTCCTCTCCTTCCTCTCTCATTCCCGACTGTCTGACTGCTATTCCGGCATGGTTCGCTGCTAACGATCTCTGCTTTACGCCAGTAAAACTGATATCCTTCTCATTGGGACTCCTGCCCCATCCTTCCTTCCTACTCTCTGGCTGCCCTCCTCAAAAAACCTGCATGTCATCTTCAACTCCTCTCTCTCCTTCTCAACTCATATTGCTGACCTTGTCAAGAAATCTCATTTTCAGCTTCACCCCTCAGAGGCATTCTCCCTTTCCTCAACTTCCCCCAGAAACTCAAAGACTCTCTTTCCTCCCTCCACCCTCTTCAACTAGTCCAGAATAGGACTGAAGGATTTATCTCTGGCCTCAAGTACAGGGACAGCGTCTCTCCAGCCCTAAAATCTCTCCACTGGCTCCCGATGACTGCAAGGATCAAATTCAAGACCATTGTAAGGCAAGGTTTGGGCAACACGCCGGAACCCCGTGCGCTTGTCTATACCAAGGCAATAGATTAACCTCTACTTAAGCTAAGGGATGCATGCCTGCAGCAGGTGCTTGTGTATTGGTGGACTTCTGTGCCCACAGTGTCCAAATTGGGGAATTATACACATAAAGTTACACAGCCATTCTGTGCAAAGGCAATGTATTTAATTGAACAAAGATCAGAAAACAGTGTAGCCAACACGTGTTTTAACACAACAGTGTTCTTCCAGGCTGAGTTGTTCATATACTGCCCTCCTTGTTGTATGGTAACCTAATGTTGCCGTTAACTCCCGTTAAGATTTCAACATTCTGATTCCACTTGTAAATTGTAAACAGCAATTGTGAGGCAAAGTTATCTATCCAAAGCTTTTCAGCGTAGCTACAATCTGGATTGTAGCTCTGGAGACTTTGAGTTTCTAGGGGAAGTTGAGGAAAGGGAGAATACTGGGTTGTAGCTACGCTGAAAAGCTTTGGATAGATGATTTTGCCTCGCAATTGCAGTTTACAATTTACAAGTGGAATCAGAATTGTTGAAATCTTAACGTGAGTTAACGACAACATTAGGTTACCATACAACAAGGAGGCGGTATATGAACAACTTAGCCTGGAAGAAGACCCTTGGGTTGAAACATGTGTTGGCTGCACTGTTTTCTCATCTTTGTTCCATTAAATACATTGCCTTGTGTAACTTTACGTGTATAGTTCTTCAAATTCAAGACCCTTTGCATCACCCACAAGGCTGTCAGGGGTCTGGGGCCTCTTTTCATACAGCTTTCCCTCTCAAAAGACTTCTTAGCCAGAGTCCTTCGGTCTTCTGGCTCCAACTCTCTACAGGTCAAACGTTTCTCCAAACAGAGAGTGGGAGGTAGACACCTTTCCTCAGCTGGCTCCTCCCTCTGGAACGGACTCCCTACCCCCTTAAAACTTGGGCCGGATCTTCTTAAGTTCTGGAAAATTCTCAAGACTTTCTTTTTCTCCTCTTCGTTTCCTCTCCCCCTCCCATGCTAAACTCTCCATCTGGCGCTGCGACTCGACCTGGTCCCTTCAGAGTCATACAGAAGCCAGACCACCAGTGCTTCTGACTCCATGGGAATGAGGCCCAACATTGTTCTGGCACTGGGATATCAGGCAGTGGAAACAGTGTTTCAGTCTGGCGGCAACCCTCCAGTGTCGGTAGCACCGGCGGGGTACCACCAGACTTATAATGAGGCCCAGTGTCTTTTGTTTTTCCTTTCGTTTTCCTAGTCCTTTGAAAAAGCTGTCCTTATTATTAGATTAATCGGTAAAAATTTCTATATGAAGGATGGTAGACTTTACAGTGGGGAATGTCCAACTAGCTTAAGGGGCAGGCAGAGTCTGACCCCTACGCCCCCGCAAAGATAAACAAAGGGGAGCTGGGTATCCACATTGTCAACTTGATTTTTTAAAGTACCTTTTGGTTCTGTCCTCTGTGCTGTTCATAAATGAAATCACAGTCAGATCCGTTGATGTATAGTTGTATCTTGAAAAACGAAGATTAAAAACATTTCTTGCACAGTATTCCCTACATGCCCACAACTGCCCAAACAGCAGTGCTCTTGGCAGAAGGCCTTCCTTAAGTTAAATTAAATCACGTTATTATATCATGCTTAGCGCCTGCATCTAGCTTCTAAGTGCGGATTCGAGTTTCGAGCCTGTGCTACTCAGTGTTGTGTTGCTTCCAAGACAAGCACGTTGCTCCTGAGGAATACTCACACCTTAACTTATCAATAGGCTCACTATCTAGGGGGCGGGCCGGCTGTTTTTCCGGCATCCAATGGGAGCGAGAGGAAACAATGCAGTGCCCCATTACCAACACCCTTGAACGTGTCAGGCTTTGCCGCAAAGATGGCCCACATTAGATTTTTAGTGGCAGTGAGCTTGACAGCTGTGGGTTATTTGCCCATGTGCTAATAAAGAAAGGTATTAGGGCAAAACTTACCATAGTGAAAAAATGCATTTAAAGCATATGCTTTATACCAGGGCAATGTTTACCTACTGCTAATACCATGCAAAAATCGCACTTGGATTTATTCAAAGATTCTGTTATCTGGCCACATGCTGCAGTTTGCATGAGCACATTAAGGTACAGGGGACTTTAGCTATAACTAAAGAGGGCATACACATGATCAAATGTTCAGGATGTGGAACTGCTTTGGTGAAAGGACCTATCTAAGTATGCCTCTGGTTTGAGTATGTTTTTTCCCAGTCTAATGCTCACAGTCTTAGAGGAAGAGTGGCAAGTATGCTTCTTCACTTCACAGTCCCAGGGATATAGCATGCAACATGCATCTTGACAATCCTTTCGGATGTGGAAAACTCCTGGACACTGATATCGTCACCATCTGGCCATGCCTACAACCAAGGACTTCTTACTTTCCCTTGCCTTTGAGGATAGCATACTGGCTAGGATAGCTGTTACTCTTTCCTTTGTATTGCCATTAACTTACCTCCTTGTCATTTTTCGGCCCGCTGAAGTTACCACCCACCAGGCTGGGGTTGCCTTGTTTGGCATCAGTACTAAACAAACTCTGGATTTTTCATTTTGGTCTTAAGCTTCTGCCAGCTGCTGCAATATAGCCCTCATTAGGCTTGTTCCTTTTGCTTTGGTATTCTACACCAACCAAGTTACAGCCCTCATTAGGCAGAAGTGTCTTTCCATCTCTGGATCTATGGCTTCATCTCCCTCCTCCTGGAAAACATTTCTGTGTTTTCCATTTCCCTATCTCATTTGATCTGTTTAATGTGGCTGAGGATTATCAATAATCCTCTGCATTAATTCTGCTCTGTCATAGCCATGTCTTTTGTAATTGACCCTTCCCCTGCTCCCCTCCTTGTTTCCAAATGTTACTCTGCTTTTCCGTGAGAACCATAGGTACAGGCCATCCTTCTGTCCCTTACTCTGATTTGCCAGATGACTATCCTTTCTGGTGAGAACTGAGGGTTTATAACTCTGGTATGTCATTTTGAAGTCAGTCAAAGTGGCTTCAGTGCTCTGTGGCTCCATGCACTGCCCCTGTAGTCTGTGGCACTCACTGTCTGTACTGTTGAACATATCCTTGTGATGAAATTGGGTAAGGGGGGACTGTGGGATCTACTACCACATGGAAAGTAAGTTGTTGCATGTGCGTTATCCCAAGAAGCAAAGGCAATCTTTAGCTTGACCACAAAGTTCAAAGAAAAACTCATTTTATCTAGTATTAACTCTGTCAGGAAGCGCTGAAGAGCCACCACAAAAACTGCTATGCCCCACTAGTACTCTACCATCCAGGGCCCAAGTGAAGTAAAGATAATACAATAGTAGGTGTTATCCACGTATGATTTATTGTTTCCAAAAACGTGGTAATGAAAGACCCTCTGACAGAAAGGGCCAGGAAGATAATGGCAGTTGAACTGTCATTAGGATCATACGTCACAGATTGGTGCCGAGGATGACTCGCGAGTCATCTTGCGCACCCAGTATACAACATACGATCCCCCTTATAGATAGCATATGTTAACATGGAATACATCCTTATGACCTTTTAGTGGTAAACGTGTAAAACACATGGTAACATGAAACGAAATGAACTAAACACAGAATACATGAATATCAGATAGATAAACAATGCACAGGTAATGCAAGGATCCCTGGAAGACAAAAATATAATTTATACATTTTGTAATCATTAAATTTCACAGTTCTTTTCCTTGTGTGGCATGTGGTATAATTTCCACTATCCTGGCCTTCCCTACTGTTGTCACTCCTTTCAACACAAGTGGGTTGATGACATTACTAATAACATCACTGGATAATCCGCTCTGATCACCAGGGATGAGCACATCCTCCAAACCACACATACTCTAATTTTCCTCATGTAAGGGAATCTCCTTATACCATTCACCCCCCACACCATTGTGCGTAATGTTGCCCATGTTAGCATCCCATGCTTCACGGTATTTCATGACCCCCACTCGGCTCATGCTCCATCATTTACCATCACTGGTAACCACGTGTTTTGACACACTTTAGTAAATATAATTGGGTCAAAGTATTGAGAACATCCTTTGGGTACTCTAAATGGCTTTTTTATCCTTGCAGTGTCACCCAGGTTTAGTTTTGCTCCCTACTCACATCCCTTCTCCTGACACTCTCTTGTTGATTTATTAACCAATCCGGAAAAGTGTCAGAACCCATATCTCTGCCTCTCATCATACAGAAAGGGGATACACCTGTTAATACATGTCGTGTGTCATGATGTGCCATCAACAAGTTGTGTATCCCTTTTTTCCAAGCCACCAGCCAAAGACAATTGTAAAGATTCTTTGATTGTGCGATTTGTGCGTTCCACTAGGCCATTTTCTCTAGGATTGTACAAAGCTGTACAGTGGTTTTCAATTCCATGAAGTTCTAAGTATTGCCTCATTTCATTAGATACTAACTGGACGCCATTGTCAGATACTATCACTTTGGGATAACCTTCCCTGGCAAACAGTTTTTCCAGAAATTCAATAACCACTCCTGATGATATGTTATCTACAAACTCGACTTCAAACCAACTAGAAGCATAGTCAACTACCACAATCGCAAACCTATTCTCTTTCCCATAAAATCTATTGTAATCTTCCCCCAAGGCCTCCCCAGAGCATCCACACTGCCAGTCTCCACTTTTTGTGTTTTTAAGGATTTTTCACTTATCGAACATGGAACGCAATGTCCCACCACGATTTCTCCCATGGAATCCCTTCCCGGCCACCAAAGCCTTGACCTCAATTGTCTTTTAGTTAGACTTAGTCCCAAATGATAATTGTTGCCCTCCTGGTAAGTTCACCCCGTAATGATAAAGGGGGACTCAGACTCTCCCCCCGTGCTAGACCCCACTCCGAGCTGCTCAACTCATCTCTGAATTTGTAATAGGGACTATTTTTTGCTTCACTTGTGCGCCAACCTTGCTTTATCCCTACAAAAGCCCCTCTCATATTTCACCCCTTGCAACCACATCTTTTTTGTAAAGACATCACAAACTGAACTTTTATCTTGATCAATCCACTCATCCACTACATAGTCCCGAGGCACTGCCGCCTCCATGGGTGCTCTAGATAAACAATCTGCCACCAGATTGCATTTCCCTGAAATATAATCTTCAGTGAAATTATAACTCTGTACTGCAGCTAACCACCTAGCAATTCTGGCAGTCGCCAGACCTGATCCTTTTGTAGAGAATAGATGTGCCAAAGGATTGTGGTCGCTCCTGATTTTGTAAGGTATACCCCAGATGTAAGCCTTAAGATATGCAAAAGCTCAATAATATGCCAGGCTTTTTTGTTCAATGATTCAGTATCTAGATTCTGGGTCTCATCACGAGTTTGGCGGTAACCCTTAAATGGGGTGGTAATGCTATTACCGCTGCATTTAAGGGTCTGCCAAATCACGGCCTTTGCGGATTTCCCACCAGCTCTGAGCTGGTGGCAAATCCGCCACAATTTTGCCTATTTTCGGTGCTATTACCGCTGGTGGGAAAAGTGCTGGCGGTAATGGTGCGAACATTCCCCATTGGGCCAATTGGGGAATGGGGAATTCCCGAATGGGCCCAATGGGGAACGGGAACTTACTGTTCCGTCAAACCCATGATCCAGCGCTAACAGCGCCGGGGGTTTGGTGGTAGGGCTAATGGCCCCGGTGGTAATAACGCCGGAGTTAGCGCCCAACTCGTGATGAGGCCCTCTGTGTCAGATAGAGTTCTCAATGCAAAAGCCACCGGCACTTCTCTGCCTTTCCGGACTTGGCGCAAGAGTGGCCCCAACCGTAACGCACATTCACCCACAGACACAATAGCCTCTGCCAAGGGGTGAAATCTATACAAAGTAGGTACATTTGCAATTCCTCCCTTAAGACCTCAGAAAGCAGTTTCTTCCTCCATACCACAGCCAAAATCCCTCCTCTCTTTAAGCAAAGCTCTAAGTGGTTGGCTTTTTACGGACAGATTCCCCACAAATTTGGACTAAAACTCTATTACCCTAAGAAGGATTTCAGTTCATCTTTGTTGGTAGGCGATTCCACCACCACAATGACATCCACCATTTCCAGTCGTGGAATCATGCCCTCTTTGGTGAGCCTATGCCCCAAATATGGTACTTGATTTACTTTAAATTGGCACTTTCCAACTTGACCGTCAAAGCAGCCCTTTCCAGTCTCCTTAATACTTCATACACTCTGGCATCATGTTCACTTTCATTTTTTGACCCAATTAGTATGTCATCCTTGAAACACTTGACTCCCAGTGTGTCCACCAACATATCCTCCGTAATCTTTTGAAATACGGTGGATACCGATGCTAACACCAAAGGCATCCTTTTAAACTGGTAAGCACCCATAAGGGTAATGAAAGCCGTTAAGGCCCGATGAAGTGTGAAGGCCAATCTGGTAATGAGGTGCCCTGGGTTGTGACCCGGACAGTGTCTAGGCCACTGTGGAGCAGATCACTGATGTCCATCTGGTTCCAAGGATGCATGGTGCCTGCAGGGTATTCCTCCTCGAAGAAAAGAGAATACAATAGTAGGAGTTATCCACGTATGACTTAGTGTTTATCAGAATATGGTAACGAAAGACCCTCTTACAGAAATGGCCAGCAAGATAATGACAGTTGAACTGTCATTAGGATCATATGTCACCGATTGGTGCGCAAGGATGACTCACGGGGAAGAGCTCAGCGCAAGACATCTCGGGCCCCCATTATACAACACCATGATCTCTTTGAACAGATTATTTTAAATGGGCAGCAGGGGTTCGGCCGTTTGGGACACAACAAAAAGTAGCCAGTCACAACATCCTGAGGAATACTGCTCATTCAGTCGAACTGAAAGCGTTGAAAGGAAGAAATGATTTAGAAATGGCTCTGTTTTGGAGAAACTCTCATTATCTTCTCCCGTAGCCACATCTGGAATCCAGGAAGGGGAATTTAATAATGTGACCTGATACAACCTGCAACTTCAGTAACTGTTCTGTGAGAAATGTGCTAGGAAAAGGTCTATAACCTTTGTAGTAGATTTTAGTTGTCTTTGGAAATGTTCTTGAAAATATTATCTTTGATAATCGTATTTTACTATTTGTAGAGAAATGCTTCAGAAAGCCTTTAATTCCAGTCGCCTGCCTAGGCTCCCTGTTTCAGCAATCTCGCCAAAGCTGATCTTGGGGTTTTATAAATGTAGGTAATTTAACTGGTGATAACTTTATTTGCCTACCTCCCTCTGCGACATAGTATTGATGAATGGAGTGAAAATAACAGTGGGCACCAGACTTTCAGTATTTATTTTCATCTCATTAAGATATCCTGTCTGTATTGTGCTCGACAACTTGCCCCCCTAAACGTAAATACAATATCCGGAGCATAAAACCCTGAATACTTATATGTCTGTTCTGAAACCCAGCTCTTTTAATGTAAGGCTCAACCTATTCTTCTTAATCCCTAAGAGGAAAGGATTGTGGGGACGCTCAATTAGTAAACCATGCCAAGGAATATTCTTGCAAGGCCACCTCACAGAATGCACAGTCTCTCTATTATTCTGCTACAAGACATGGCTGAGTCACTAAAACATTTAACACAATGCACTCTTTCACGAATTACAAGTGTAGCTTCTTTCTGGTAGCTGAATGTTGCTGTTAAACACTGATGACTGAGATCGGGGTAAGTTTAGCCTGCATATTTACTGATGACTTCAAATTTGCTGCTGCTCAGTTGAACGCCAATTAACATTCCTAACACACAGTCCTTAACACAAAATGGCTCCTGAAGACCCACTGGAGAGGAAATGTACTGAGGAGCAACCATCATTCGATGGTGAATAAATTCTGATGTGATATTCAAATGAAGGAAGCTCTCTCTCCCCCAACATATATCTATCTATGGGCCTCATTACGACCCAGGCGGTAAGTTACCGCCTGGGTCGTACCTTTACCACCATGGCGTAAACTACGTTTACGCCATGGTGGTTGGCGGACTTACCGCCCCATTCCGAGGTGAGTGCGGCGGTAAGTCCCCATTAACCCATTTACCCTTCCCCATTCCCATTTTTGCCCCATAGGGCATAATGGGAGTGGGGAAGGCGTTAATTACGCCACCGTAAATTACGGTGGCGTAATTAACAACAAGGTCCCTTAGCGCCATGGATTTTAACACCTGCTAAAAGCAGGTGTTAAAAGCTCCATGGCGCTAAGGGACCTCGGAATCAGGCGGTAAGGGTCGGCGCTGTTTACGCCGCCGTAAACCCCTTACCGCCTGGGTCCTAATGAGGCCCTATGTGTCTGATCATCCATCTGTGAGTGATGGATACCACAAGGATAGAGCTACCTGAATATCTAATTGAGAACAACTGAAGTTCAGAGCAAGAGTTGGAGCCGAGTTGAAGCAGCATGAGCCTTCCACAGAGAATAGGACTGCAACAGTATCCGGCACTGATTGTTTTTCTCTGGCACGGCATTCGTCAATTTCACGTGGGTTTAAAGACACTAGGGTGCACGTTCAGCATGTTCATTCCGAGCAAGAGTTGGAGCTGAGTTGAAGCAGTTTGAGCAGTCCACGGAGAATAAGGATGCAACAGTATCCAGTCTGGATTGCTTTTCCCTGCCTCGACATTCGTCAATTTCACCTGCCGAGGGGATTAAAGACACTGATGTGCGCATTCAGTGCACGCATTCAGAGCAATAATAGGTTCTCAGTTGAAACATTCTGAGCAGTCTGAGCAGGGTCAGAAGGTGAGCCACTCTTATTATTATAACAATCACTAGCTCCTTTTTCCTGACTGATTTTTTTTTCAATAAACAACATTATTATTACGGGAGCCATTAAAAGCAGAAAAAAACTGTATAGGCCACCTTTGCCACAATCATATGTGCTACACAGTAGGGTAGGCAGACCAGTGCTGGCTTTGGAACTAGCAAGTTGCTGGCACGGGGCCCGGGGAACATTAGTAAAAATGCGGCAAAGGGGGCATTTAGCTCGTTCCCATGTGCGCAATTGAGCGGGCCACAACGGGTGGACGATAAAGCCACAAAGATGTTGGACTGCACCAAAATAACTGCTTTCTTTGCAGCAACCAATGGCAAAGCGGTAAATAATACACCCACAATGACTACCACGCCAAGAATAAGTTTGCCATCCACATCTATAGCAATTGACAATAATAATTTGCTACTAATCAAGTGCATACATCCACAGAGAGAATATCTTCAGATTGCCTCACCCACATTTCAATTGATGTTCACAAGACAGCACAAAATATCAATCTCTCTGGAAGCCCGGATTTAAATAGGCATTTGTCAACTTCATCGGAGGAGACTGATTCCTGCAATGCATCTGTAGAAGCAAGGCAAGGAAGACCTAATTAATCAATAAGGTGCTTCTTTTATGCAAAGTTTAAATGCCATTGCGGGGACCGTCGATGCGATCTTCGACCTGTGCTCATCCCTGGCACAAGAGCAATAAGCTACTAAAAACATTCTGGTTACGGTGGTGGATATAATCTTTGCACAGAGTCAACGAGTGCTTGAACACAGACTATCCAGCTGCAATGAAGACAACTTAGATTGCCAAGTGGATGGGGAACTTGACATAACTCGCTGTTCTCACCTCCCAGACTAGGGGTCACAAACTTAGAAAAAGGACGGCAACGAGGAGGATGATGTCATTTTCACCACAGAATAAACAACAACTGAACCTGTTGGGAAGAAACAGAAGCAAAAACAGGGTATCTGCAAAAGAAAAAGGAGTAAAACCGACAGCAAAAATAAGCAGTCACAGGTATAGGCGATCATGCCTCCACAGAACAGACAAGCCCAAGCATTGGCAAATGCATATCTCTCTGATATCATGTGTGTGGCGAGCGTAGAAAACCTTTAATCAACTGGAGCATACCGCAATTTTACCATTATCAGAGGAAACAACAGAGAATGTGCACACTACATAACTGGCTGCAAGTACCGGACAGAGCTGTTAGACTCTCAGCAATCCAACCTAAATCAGGACAAATCTCAAAAGTGAACAATGCTGTAACATGCCCCGCTCCCACATAGATTACTTAGATAACCAATCATCTGACGCAAACTGTGTGGTTTCCATCTGAAATACAACAGAACATGACACATACACAGGGACATCAAGTGAATGGCCGCCTATCACCAGAGAAAGGCAGTCGAGGCTATGTAACATGGATGAAAATCCGATTTGCCATGAGAGCTCATTCATTCGACTCCATGTACCACCGCAGAAAACATGGCCTCCATCAAAAATCACACAGATAATGGAAGCCTACACCTATTATGAGAGTCCATTTATAAATCGATTGCAGGTGCTGTATATGCTGCAACCAATACCGGAACTTAGTATTATCACTATAAATGACATAGAAAGCATTGAACTACCCGATGTGGGTAGTCGTAACCACTGGCCGATTGTTACATTTATTGCGCTGGTTATTGTTAACAGATTATGTTCTTTTTCACCAATCATCACTAAATTGGGTTTTGAGATACAATACATTTCACCACAGCAGAGACTGAGGCCAATGATTGAGCCTCTATATAATATGAACGGGAAAAACACACAGCCAAAATGGTACTCAGCTTTTGGCAATGGAGTTGCTATTGAGACAAATAATACCACAATGCAGACAGCAGTGCATAATATGTATACTGATTAAGAGGGAAAACAATGGATGACAAATAAAGTCATGGATGGACAATATTGACCTTCATCTAAAAACAGATCACTACATGTATTATCCTGGAATACAACTGGACATCATTCTTTCACTACACATCCAGAGGGAAAAGACATTGGGCCTCATTGCGAGTATGGCAGTAAGTGGTAACATTGGAGGAAACTGAGCTACCTCCAATTTTACCACTATGCCAAATTATGAGTTTTGGATTTGAGTGGAACATTTACCTCAGGCAAAACCCTGGAGGTAAATCTTGCCAGTCAATGACAAAAAATCGGCAGAATTGGCAAAATTACCACAGCGGTAATTCCGCTCTGCTAATTCCGCAAAAAAGCCCCATTGGGTCCAATGGACCCAAAATAAATGGCGATTTGCACTGCTACCACCCCTTGTAATCCCGTGGTAAATCCACAGGACCAAGTGGTGGTAACTGTAAATCCGTTTGGTGGTATTTCAGAGGATTTACCTATGAAATACCTCCAAACTATTGCTTCTGCTGTATTTCTTCCACCAGGAAACATGGTTGACACAAGAACTAGTCCTTGATGGTTGCCACATCCACTCTCGCAAAGCCCAAAAGGAAGCGAGGGGAGACCTAGAGGAAGCCTGTGTATAGAGGCGAAAGTCATCTGACTACAAAAGATAAGATTTGAAGGAATGACAATAATTATATCTCTATAGAAATAAGTGACTTTCCCATTCGTAATACTAGGATGCTAGCAAACACATTGTATGATCCACCATATGGTTTGTGTACTGAGACTCTTGTGGAGGCAGTGCCCAGGACATTGGAGGAATGGCAAGGACGAGCACCTGGTGGAGCGATAATAGCGGGTGGTTGTGTTACTATAGATGACCTTACACTGGATGAGCACCAAAGGATTCTCATGAATATAGACAACTCTAAGTATACTATCACCCACAAAAAACTACAGAGGAAGGGAAGAACTTGGTGGGACATATTATTAAACTGCAACTTACCACCTATGGTACCGACAGGAGGCTCGTCCCGGCTGACTCTTAAGACATGGCGAAGTGGAAAAGCCTCTTCTTGTTTGGACTCTATATTTGCTTCTAAGAGAATACGAACTCGAGTAATGGAATACACAGAAGACTTCATGGAGATACGTGATCATGCGACTATTAGCGCCTTATTAATGACCCACTGGTTGGTTAATGGTGTAGGCCACTTGCAATATTCAACAAAACCACATAAGATGGTCCACCTATACTTTAGAAAAGCCAAACATTTTACTAACAAAGCATGTATTGCAACATGGAGATGATATCCAATGCAATAGGGGGATCTTGGTTCCTTGCCTAAAACGTTATTCCACTTACTAATTGATAGACACAAAAGAAACAAACAAGGGGGCAAACATGTGGGACAAACATGTGGCTATTCTTCTTAAACACAGAAGGAAAACAACCTATTGTAAAGTGATATGTGGCATTAAGTTTACCCCCAATTTAACCTAATTGGCAAGAATGGTTGGAATAAATAAATTAACAACAGAATACAGGCAATGGATGTTACAACATACAAATGCCAAAGAGTCAGTCAATTGGCAAGTGATATACAGGTTTATGAAGTCACATGACGCCAACATGTTCTGGCATATATATCAAACACACATTACAGGACACATACTGAGGGATATTAATACCATCTCAGAAGAAAGCTGGTGCATGTACATTGGCAAATTATACAGGAATGATTCTATGACGGACATAGCACACTATGTTGGGATGCAGATGCACCCTGTTGCTGGTATTGAGTTAGATACAGAGGACATATATCATGTAATTTGTAAACTCAAGGCATCCAGGGCAACAGGACTTGATGGTCTGGCTAATATAGTTCTTAAAGCCAACTTGGTCTCTGGGCAGATCTACTCCCCTCCTTTTATAAACAGATCCCGGCCAGTGGACGCAAACCGGACAGCTTGCGTCGTTTGATCCTTACTCCTATACATAAAAGAGGCCCGATGTCAGAACCCAGTAATTTCAGACTCCTGTAAATGCTGCACTCCAGCAGCAATATTTTTGCCATCATCTCATTGAAACAGCTCAATAGATGGGTGGAGACAAAGCAGATAAAGAACCCACAACAAACATGATTTAGAAGAGGATGAAGCATAAAACACAGTATATGGGTGCTACAGTTGCTTGTGGCAGAGGAAACTCCGAGCTCAAATTGCTGCCTTTACTTGTGTTTTGTTGACTACTCCTCTGCATTTGACTGCGTTATAAGATTGCATCTCTGGATCAAATTCGAAAAAGGGCAATTGACACTAGTCTATTGTACTATATCAAGTTGCTGTACACAGAAACTAGTGTTGCGATGCAAATTTCCCAGCAGGGCACCATTACAATGTTTGTCAACACCAATAAGGGATTGAAACAGGGATGCGTCCTGGCCCCAGTGCTTTATAACCTGTATGTGTCCGTCTTGAATATACATCTGGATGCATGCTGCAATTTCTCGCCTAAGTTAGCAGGCAGGTTCGTGGGATGGTTGTCTTAGTCGGACAACACGGTCCTCTTAGACCAAACACTTGTAGGAATACAGCGATTGATTGATGGACTATTTGAATATGCAAAAGAAAATGGCCTACGGGTAAACCATAGTTATACCAAACTAATGAAGATAGTAGTCTTCCATATAATTGGATTTAGGAGGTGCGTGCTTAGAGGCTGTCAATTCCTCTGTACATCTTGAATGCCCAGTAAGATCTTTTTTCCAGAGTATCCTTCTATAGAAACACATTACATGCCAAAGTTATGGGGTATTGGCAAGTAATGAAAAACTTTATTAACAGGAAATGTGGAGGCTCGGTTGAAGCTCTGTTGGAGGTGTACAGAAAGAGCATTACCGCCTGTATCATGTATGGATTAGAAACACTGTCTGAAGTGCACATTGGCTGGCTGAGAGAAGTTGAGGGCAGAGTGCTGCAAGTCATAGTGGGACTCCCCAACGCTGTACCAGTTGAGGCTTTATGCCTCGAACTGGGGACACCATCATTAGTCACACTTTAGACGATGGCATGTTGCAAACTATGTGAAATTGTTGGCAAGCAAAGACAATGATAACACCCCGATGGCCTTAATGCCCGAACATGTGCATATTAAACAAAATAACCAAGGATATAGAGCCCTAGTAAAAACAGTTGAGGCACACCTGGAAGTTATTGAAATATGCTTACCTGAAAAAAAGTGAGGTGGAATTGTTTGAAAAGGTACCATCTATATAGAATGCAGGGACACAAAATTGGAATCCCCCAGAGCTATTTTAGAAATCTCTATAGCCCCAGATTAAGGCGCTTGATTACATATTTACGATTTAACATGTTACCGGTGTATGAATACAAAGGGCTTGAACCGGAGTTGAATGGGATCTATGACTCTATTGATTATGTAAATTAAGCATTGCAACAGTCAGACATGTACTTATGGCATGCTCTGAATTAGCAACCTTATGTCTGAAGGTGTTTTTTGCAGGAATGAGACCAGCATACGATCTGACCAATTTTGGTCATTCATTTATTCAGCGGACTGTATTGTAATAACATCTGCTGCTCATGATATCGGGGGAATGGCACAACAAAGAATTGATCATTTGGAAGAGTAGTGAGATAAAAGAGCATCCTACAGGAGGTTGCTGGCTTACTACCACATATATGGACAACAAGGTGGAGAAATGTGTCTGTAATGAGATCCGGCCTGCAACAAATGCTGATGCAGGGGTGTAGTTTAACAAATATGAATGGAACACATGCCGATTGTGGGATTTTTATTGGTTAGTTTTAAGTGTGGAAAAAACATAAGTACATGCATGTAGATATAGTTTTTGTTTTGTTTGGCATATATTTTATTTTCTTGTTTCACTTTGTAAATGTATTGTATTGCTTATGAATTACAATTTTACAATGGGGTTTCATTAGCTATATGCACATAAAATAAAATAAAAGAACAATTGACGTTCCTAAACAAAGCATGAATCATAATCCCTAATCAGAAGCTACCTTAGGGGGCAAACTGTGTAGCTTCACCACATATGAGCAAAACAACTGTGCTATCACTGTTGAATTAGCTACTCCTTTAAAAGGAATGACATTACTTCCCTTGGTATACACACAAATAAAACAGGGGTTCCCAGATAGAAAGGAAAGAATGAAGAAAATGTTGGCTTTGGCAGTCGGCATGGTCTCTGGTCTACAGAGTAAGGGAGGGCAATGCTGCATAGGAATATGTTTACCATATTATTTATTTATTTAATTATAATTACATTTGTATTGCACGCCTAACCCTCAGCAAACTGGGCGTATCATTTTAAAAATATGGTACAAGTATGGTTGGCTTAAGAGATTGGTTGCAGGTTAAGCAGGCATACAATATTGGTTACATGTTCTACAGGATTAAGAATATGGTTGCATGTTAGGCAGGCTTAAGAGATTGGTTACAGCTTGTGCAAAGCACAAGTAGAGCATGTTTGCAGGTTAAACAGGGATACAATATTGGTTACCTGTTCTGCAGGCTTAAGGATATGGTTACATGTTAGACAGGCTTAAGAAATTGGTTACAGCTTGTGGCAAGCACAAGTAGAGCATACTTAAGTGTTTAGTTCAGGAGATGCAGGGCATCGGCTACATTACACAATGTGTCAACATTAAATGATATTGGGCAGGGTCTATTGTGATTACACGGCTAGTAATCATTTACACGGACAGATGTGAGTTGTGCCCACATGCCAGCCGGTGAAGAGGGTGTAGCTAAGTGTCCTGTGTGAAGAGCCAAGTTTTAAATTTTTGCGGAAAGACATAAGGGCAGGGTCCAGCCTAATAGCAAGAGGCAGCGCATTCCAATAGTTGGCAGCCATGACGAGGAAACTTGAACCACCTGCTCTCTTTTTGATCTGGGCTTGGTCAGTTGCCCCAGATATGCCGTACGTTTAGGTCTGTCTGACTGGTTTTTAATTATCAGGCTGGAGAGATAGTGAGGGGCAGTGTTGGAGAGGCATTTATGTGTGAGCGTGAGTACTTTGAATTTAATCCAGTCCTTCACTAGTATCCAGTGATGTTTCTTCTGATGGCCGAGATGTGGTCTAATTTGGGAATATTTAGTGCTGCTCTTATGCCGTTGTTCTGCATCGTTTGGAGTTTCGTGATGTTTTTGGTGGATGAGCCTGCAAAAATGGCATTACAGTAATGGATCCTGGAGAGGATTAGAGCTCTTGCCAAAGTGATATGGTTCTCTTCTGTGAGAAGTGGTCTGAGGCCGTGATGAGCTTAGCCATATAGGCAGATGCTGAAGTAATGGCATTGACCTGCCGGGAGGGGGTAAGTGATTTGACCTCTTTGGCTGTTGTGATGAGATTTCCATCAATGTTGAAGGATTGGTACAGTGGAGACAGATATTTGGTTTTAGCTTGGCTTCCCATGATAAGGATCTCGGTCTTATCGTCATTGAGAAATAGCTCATTCTGAGTCATCGAAGCTTGGATTGTGTGAAAGATTGTATTTAAGGCATTTGTGTCAGTGATGTAGTGTGTATCTGACACCCAAATTGTTTAATTTATCGAAGAGGGGTTTAGTGAATGCATTATAAATGGTGGGTGGCACGCAGGAGCCCTGTGGCACTCTGCAAGTGACTGGTGTAGGGTTAGCTGTCACAGTGGAGGAGAAGACTCTCATTGTTGGGTTTGACAATAAGGATTTTATCCATGCTATAGCGTTATTGAAGAAGTGGGCATCAATAGCTAGGTGACGGCATAGAATGTCGTGATTTACAAGTTTGAATGCCGCCGAGAGGTCCAAAAGGAGGAGGATGGCTAGGGCGCCTTTGTCCCTGATCTGATCCATTTGCGCTTTAAGATCGACTAATGCTGTTTCCGTGCCGTGGCAAGGGCAGAAACCTGATTGACGGAGGCCCAGCAGTTGGTGGGTTTCTAGCAATTTTTGAATCTGGACTTAAGCAACTCGGTGCAGAATCTTTAGCAAGAAAGGTACTGTAGTGATGGGCCAGTAATTAGTGGGCACATTAGGGCCAAGTGTTGTTTTTTTTAGTAGGGGCATCACTCAAGCTTCCTTGAGGTTAACATCTCCACAGTAGTTCTACCCACTGATCCTTATCTGGACATTCTATGGTCTCAGGTCCCTCCCTCTATGAAGGTATCAAAGGTGTCTGTCTAGCCTGTAAAGAGTTTAGCCTATTTGGAAATCTATCAGCTTTCGGAGGGTTTCAGTTCTGTATTCTATAACTCCCTTCTGAAATGACTGTAAGGTGTTCCATAAACAAGCCAAAGAGAAACTATCCGAGTCTTGAGATACCCGGGCACTGTAAGTACATGGGCCTTTGAACGTGTCAAGTACCATTGAAGATCCACCACAGGAGTCCCTATGTCCCACAAGTCTGCCATTGTCCAGTGCCCAAGAACTCCAAGAAGAGAGCCTTTGCAATAACCAGTCACTCCCTCCTCATGAATACTTCTGAGTTTGTTGCTAATAAACGGGCAATAAGGAGAAATCATTTAGAAATTGCTCTATTCTAGAAAACCCAAACCCTTTGTGATACTCTCGACTAGATCAAACCCACTTTGCTTCCCCTTCTGGAATGTGAGAAGGGGGTTTTGATAATGTGCCCACATAAAGGGTGTAATATCACTAACTGTTCTGTGAGCATTTCTTGAAAGGTGCTAGGAAAGAAGTTGTCCATAACTTCTGAAGTGTACTTTAGTTCTCTTTGGAAATGTTCCCAATACGTTTTTGCCTTTAACTTCAACTTTAGAGATGCTTGAAAGAGTCTTGACTCCAGTGGCCTCCCTCTTCACTATCCTCCCTGTGCTGGGATCTTCACCACAGCTGAACCAGGAGCTTTGCAAATGTAGTTAGGGTAACTTGTGATAACTTTATTTTCTTGCCTTTCTCCGTAAGGTATTATTCACAAATTAAGTAAAATAACATTGGGCATCAGACCGTGAGAGTGTATATACTAGTAAACTCCTTTAGATAGTCAGTCAGAATTTCCCTTGATACTTGTTCTCTAACTTAAGCCCCACTAATATGCACACTACTTCCTTACTACACTACCCTAATTGCCTAAACGTCTATGCTAATTGACATTTCTATTAATGTAATTCTGAACCTTTTCTGCATACTCCCTAAACTGAAAGGGTTGCTTGCAAACTAAATTAGTAATCCCTCTCAAAAGAATGTCCTAAACAAGTCTCCTCACAGAAGGCACAGTCTCTTTATTATTATACTACAAGGCACGTCTCAGTCACTAAACACTCTGAACACATGGTAATGTTGTACTCATTTATAACTTGGCTTCTTTTTGGTATCCTGTAGCTGATGGATGCTGCTGAAGAGATGATCAATGGGATTTGGTAATTTTGACCATATTATCCCCCATATGTATCCCCCACCACAATATCAGACAATACTCCTACAATGCAAGCATGGCTCCACATTCCGCAATAGCAACCAAAAGTCTTGCAGACGACATACGAGCACATGCATTTGAATTTTTTTTAATTGTAGAGGAGGGGTTAAAAGGAATAAAATAGCACACAGTACAAGATGCACATGCCATGGCCAGAAATGAGGGTCTGTGAGGCAAGGCACAGTATGCAGGGTAAGAGCATATCTGCCAGCACAAGGAACACCATAGTAGAGTAAGTAACAAAAGAAGCATTTCATTTGTAAACTGCGAATCACTATGACGCTAATAGAAATAGTGATTTGTTTTACAGATTCCAAACGATTATTTTAGATTAAAACATATTCCTATAGGGCCTTATTCGAGTATAGCTTACTAATATAGTTAGAAGGAGCCTGATAAGAATACGAGCTATTAGGAAAGGTTTAATTTACCCTAATTGCCTTCTTTGAAGATAAGGAAGAAAAGGAAAGTACGTATGAATACAAAGGGGAGGAGAAAAAAAGAAAGGGTAAATATTAGTGGAATGTGTGAGTTCCCCTATTGAATTGTATTAGAGGAAAATAGATACAGGTAAATAATGAGTTGTAGAGAGATATTTTGGTTTTAGATGAATAGCCTTTCTAGCATATTGTAGGAGGTGTATAGGTGAAGTGCTTTATATTTAAGTTTGGCCACGTGGCATTTCAGAGGAATTGTTTTCACTGCGTGCAGATCGCACAGTAGACCTATGAATAAAAGGTGTTGTAACGTTTTGTCTGCTGTTTTTATGTTGAAGTATTGAATATAAATGTGTTTAATAAAATTAAAAATGTATTGTGTATGGGGTGAGTTTCAGCAAAGGGACAGACAAGTATTATACTTAGGGATAAGTGATAGGCAATCGCATGTAAACATGTTTTACACCTGCATGAACGCACACATTACATGCGCACGGCACAGCTTTACTGGTAAGTGCAGAAGAGAAGGGATATTTTAGGGAAGTAACAGAAATTGTTAGATATATTTTGCCAGGACAAACACTGCAGGAACAGAACAGATCACGATTCAATGTCATCTGTCGAAGAACTTAAACAGAAGATAACAGAGAAGATTTATCAACAAACCGAAGATAGCGAAAGCAGGTCTAACATCCCTTCTGCATACACCGGCAGCTCAGCTTCATAAGAGACATTTCGGCATCATTACCAGTTGAGCGGAATTCCTGTGGTAAATCTGCCAGAATACCGCACAACAGAATGACTGTTGCTGCCACTTGATCCCGCCAGATCACAAGTGGCGGTGGCGTAGTTAATCCCCATTTTTTGAGAGTTCATTGGACTCTATGGAGAATTTTTGGTGGAATTACCACCGGTGGAATTATCGCCTCTGTAATTCTACAAATTTTCAGCAGAAAGAGGGAGGATTTACCTCCAGCATCATGCTGGAGGTAAATCCACCAATCCAGCGCCATACTAGTAGTATGGCGGTGTGGGAAAAGTGGCAGTAATTCTCTTACCACCAATTATTTCCCACACGGTCATACTTTCAATGAGCCGTATGTTGCACCACAGCCACCACCACTCCAAGCGGATGAACAATGCTTCACACAGTAAATGGAAAAGAGCACAGATCTTACCAGCCCTGTCCCCTTAAAGAAGTATGTCGCAACAAGACCAGCACCCTCCATGCAGAAGAAGAACTGAGGACCTACTAATGGGAAGTATAGGACATTATATCATTATACCATTACCTTTTGTCCTCATTTGACAACTACAGGAAACCAGCAAGTAGTTGTCCATGGATGTAGCAGGAAGAAATAGCAGGAGGGTTGCAGAAGGAGAAATTTGTTTCATTTTGTTGTTTTTTGTTTTGTTCTTTGCTTTCCCTCTCTTTTGTTTAATGAAAAAAGGGGACAATTATCCAAAATAGTATTAAAAGTGTAACAAATCGTGTTTGGTGATGGCATTTGAGGTCAGCGCAGTGCTGAATGAAACTAACATATGGTGTGAATGTGAAGGAGGTGGGGTGAAGGAATGTTGTGTGTGCTCTCTTTTCGCACATGTCACTTAAACACCCAAGAACAATGCAGGTGAAAAAGTGATACTAAAATAGATAACCGAGCGGGCCAGAATGGCAGAGCAGCTATTTGCCACAGGGCACACGGTGCTATGCGTAAAACAGGAGGAGCATGAATTGCCATGGAACAAAGAGGCTGCAAAGGTGGATCAAAGGTTCAGTGATTATATCAAAGAGTGGGTGGAAGGTGTCATAAGAGGAAAAGTAAAAGTGTGAGTAGGGTTTGTTTTCAGGAGATAGCAGTGCTCATGAACACATAAAGCAAAGAAGTAATGATGTCCAGGCCCTAGCCTGGAGTGATGATATAAAGATGCACATACACTTCAAGGAACTTTCTTTTCTTTAGGTTTTAGAAGGAAAGGGACTGTCAACCAGGACAAGAGAGCATGCGCAGTGACAATGCACGCAATCCTGCAAGCAGGGACGGCAGCCCTCATGGCAGCGTCATAGGACCTGTGTAACCCGAGCAGTTGCCCAACTGTCACCGAAATGGGGTAATGAAAACAATGTCCCCTTTTTGTGCCCCCCACCCTTGTGCCCCTTACTCTAACATTGCCCCCTTGACTAATGATCCTGCTCTTGAAGATCCCACTCTTAGAAGTACCAATATGCCCTTATCCCCAGCTACCCAATTTCCATTTGCATATTGTGTATCCATCCCACAGTCTGGGCAAGCAGGGGCTAGAGAGCCTCCTGCCCTATGCCATAAGCATTTTCAACACTGTAAGCGGTTACCGATAAGGGATAACCCACACTCAAAACACCCTATAATTCCTGCAGGTGGTGACATTGAGCCAATAAGGGGTAACCTAGAACAGCTAGACCCCCAAGATCATCACTCTTGAAATCATCTGTGAAGTGATAGATGCCAGGCTGGGAATGATGATAAGGCTGACCTTAAATACCCTGCCCCCCTAAATTGTTCTGGGCACCTGTGTCTGTTTCCTTTCCTACAAGCATAGCCTTCCCAGATGACAAGAAGGTGTGCACATCATCAGACACTGCCAGCTGTGATGCCATTGAGGAGGTTGCAAACAAGTTATGCACGTGTGCCGGACAACAATGGCATGTGGCTCTCTCTACCTTACTATCTGACAACTTGCCATGGTTTGTGCTGAAGAATGGATTGGTAGCTTGAAGTGATGCAGTGTGGATGGTTACAGTGATGAAGGTGCTGGCAGTGGTGGTGATAGCTGTAGGGGCAGGGCAGGTAGTCTTTTAAGTTGGTGTAACTCAAGGTTTGTGCTGCCTGGGTAACTTGCCTAGTCAAACTGGCATCACTGTCACTGGAAATGACTGAAACTGCTGGGAATGCAGATTACATACAGGCGCTGGCTGTGCATAGAAGGTTCTCAGTGTGTCTGGCAAGGATGCCATTTGAATGCCCCTCAGACGGTAATTCCATGAAGGCATCAGGCCATACATGTTAGACTTGCCTGACCAGTATTTGGATATAATGCAGTGTCAGATGGCCAAATACTCTTGTGGCAACCTATTGTGCACTAGATCAACGTTCATAACTAGCCACTGTCATGCTGCGGCCCTGACCAATTATCAATCCAAATGGAAACACAAACAGCAATTCACAGTACTGTGTTACTGTTAAAAGATGACATCCCAAATGCACACCCTGTAGAGTGTGTTGCTGCTTTAGCTAGGCCTGTGGTTTAAACAATAAAATACAAATAACAAATGTGTCGCCCTGAGGCCTTTGCTGTATTGTGGCTGCACATGTCATTTAATAACGAAGATTGCAAAATTAGGGCCCATGAGGACTGAGGTTAACAGGGAGATGATGGAGCATGCAATCCTGTGGTCTGCATACCTACTTCCTATTGTTTGCATGCATTTAACATGTCTAGCACTCCATAAAACCACCATCTTCCTGTTGGCATGTTTCAGAAGGAAATAACAGCTCCAATGATCTCTGGAGGCCATCGAAATGGCATTTGAGCAGATCTGGTCCCCCCATCACTGCGAAGACCTAAGAATAAGACGACTGTTTATTGTGTGCATGGATGCAGGCAAGCATACCTCGGTCTCTACATGTGGATCCAACACTGGCTTGACAGGTATTCCCTGGAGGTTGTTCTCATACTCCCAGAAAAGATGATTAATGGTATGGATTTTCTTTACTTTGATCAGTGTTTTGGCCAAGACCACGGAATTGACAGGAGGGGAGTTCCCAGCTCTTTTATGTTGAAAAGATATTATACCTGTGGAAGTTCCCACCACATAGCTTGGGAGTGTTGAAAAGAGTGGCAGAGAGAAATCCAGATGAAACACGGCTCTAGCCCCAAGGGCGGGCTTGTTGGAACTCTGGGTTAGAGGAGAAGTGACCACATTGACTTTACTAACTCTTGGACTCTAAACCATGTTCAAATAAAAAAAAATGTCAGCATGATTAAGATACCTCTGAGGCTACATAACTCAAAGGTACATTTTAAACTCTGATAATCTATGGAAGCCTTTGACTTCATTGTTATGGATGTTTTGACCACTTTTGGGATTTTTGTTAGACTTTCCTCTGCACACCAGAACACTGCTAACATCTCCACAACACCTACCTCGGGTTCCCACACTACTCCCTCCAGGGTTCGAGACTCACAACGTGATGTGGTTGCCCCAAAGGACCGAAAGATCTGTACCAGGTACAATGTACGTGCCCGGTTGCAGCCCTTCCTGCATTGGCAGTTACCATGGAGAACATACAGCAGAAGGGGCGGCGGAACACCTCCGCATAGATCATTCATTTGCTCACGTGATTCAGAGCGGCGTTTCCCACGTGATCATGGTGGACGTCACATGACTCAGAAGCGCACAGTATATAAAGCTTAATGCACGGAGCACTCATCGCTTCTCAGCTGTCTTCGACTCTGTTTGGCGCTACGTTTGATATACTCTGTTGGTTTACCTTGATCTTGGATATTTCACCTGGACTTCTTCGGATTACCCTTTTGTACCTTTGCTTGGAACTGTTCAACCATTGATGAACCTCGACCCGTCCCTCACTTGTCTGAGGATCATCCCTTGGTACTTTGTTGGACTTCTACGCCATTGCCCTTTGGGAACTCAAACTACGTCTTCAGCTCTACAGGTGGACTCTCCTGTATCCACACCTGACTCCGTTCCCTATTGTTCTGGGGACCGCCTCTCATCTGAGTCTCAAACCTCCTTCACTAGGTTTCCCGGGCTTTCCAATCACCGGATAGGTAAGATTACTCAGATCCTTTGATTACTGTGTTATATTGTATTTGCCTGGTACTTAAGCTCGTTCTTTCTGCAGCAGCATCGGTGTTCCAGAGGTTCCGTGGATCCAGGAAGTAACATCTCCCACCTGTGGCTCCAAAGGTCGCACAGCGGGTTTCTTTTGGTTCCCCTGTGCGTCACTTGGGGACGGAGGTCTCAACGGTCTACACGACACTCAAGTCAGAACAATTTTCTGGACTAAGACATTTTAGGAAAGTGCTTAATTGAGGTGTTGGGGAGTCGGCTTTCTAGGTATTTCACTCATTGACCTAAATGAAATGCTAGGGGGTCCTGAGAATCATTCACCTTTTGGCTAAAGAAAAGAGCAGCACTGAATATGAAAACCATTCGCTCGTCTTACCTTTCTTAGAGTACGTTGGCTGACAGACTGAGAGCCATCTCTCTCTGACTTAATAATGTGCTGTGCCAAGAGAGGAAGGGTGGGACTTTTGCTCTTCAAGACAAGAACCATTTAGTAAAGAACAGTATTTGTCGGCAAAATGTGGCAGTGGCCAGAGCCCCCAGTCGTTTCTACTAAAGGTCTACCCCAGTAGCTCCAAAAGGCCCAATGTCCCTCTCATACTGCAGACGTTCATTGTTGCTATGTTGAAGGGAATGGGCCTCTTTCCTCTGCTCACTTCTGTAGTCTTCTACATATCTCCTAGATCCCTTTCTTCTGCAACTCTCCTGAAGGGAGCAAATATGCACTCCAAAATATACTCTCTGTCATTCCCAGTTCTACTCAGAATTTCTGAGCTTTTTTCAAAATGTGGCTCTTTATCAAAGCCTTCTGGTAATATTTTCTTGGTGTTCAACCTTTTATGTATACCAGCCCACTACACTAGTGCTAAGAAACTCACTTGTGTATGTATCTTGCGATCTAATCCTAGAATAACATTACTTAATCAGTGACCAAAAGAGCTCCCTTTCAACAGGGGTGAATGAGATTTGAAGTCAATTATGGTTAGAATGATTGGAATCAAATGTTGAATCAGTTGCAATAAATAAAAACAATGATGAACTAACTTTTAAGTGATTCAATGGGGGGCATAGCATTGTCCAATTGGCCTCGGTTGAGGTTTGACTTGGCTGAAACCAAAGGTACCTAATGATGTAAACAGGGATGATCATCGTGAACATGAACAAATGCCTAACGCTGGTAATAAAATAAAATAAAATCAAACGTAACAAACATTTAAATAACAAGCAAAAAGAAATGAAGTGAACATTCTACCACAGTTTAAGGAGGCTGAGCTAACACATATCCATCCTCACTCAATTATTTTAATTTTCAGCTCTAAATCATTAAAACTTCGATTGTTCAGATGATCTCTAATCAAATTCAAGCTGATTCACCCATACTCATCATTATACCATGTAATGAACTAAATTCTTCAAATGATGGGCATAATCATCTCTATTGGTATTCAAACGTGAGGTTGCAACGTACATGTTATGTTATGTTATTTGCATTTATATAGCGCCTTATATACCATTGGTATGGTCTGAAGGCGCTGGTAGGTTGAACGCTCTTGGGAACCGAAGTTCAGATCAGTAGAGAGAGTCGGGAGAGTCGAAAGGTGCATGCGAGCACCGGGTATGTGTGCAGCTGGTGGGTATTCGTGTAATAGCTGCTTCTTAGCGATAGGTGTGGTGGTTGAGAGATCAGGAGTATGTGTTCGTTCTGGCAGGATTTATCCATACCGAGTGTGGCTGCATTAGGCCTGAGGAGAACGCCTGGTTGGGGGCGGGGGTGTAACCAGCAGTGTTTACTTAGAATGATGTGGAGCGAGCGGCGGATGTTGGTATGAGAACAGTTATACCGAATGGTGTCATAGTATCTGTGTTCTAGTTGAGTGGTGATGTAAAGGAGAGAGTAAGCATGGTGGTATGATATGATGGGTTATATGCTCTTTCAAACGTTCTCTGCATTCCAAGCCATGCTATATACGTCCCACAATTATATGCGCTCCAGTCCGTTCCGGGCACTCCTATCCTCTCCGTGCACCCCAGTCTGCTCCACACACTCCGGTCTGCTCCACGCACTCATGCATTTCAGTCCGCCCCACGCGCTCTTGTCTGCCCCACGCATGCGCTCTTGTCTGCCCCACGCATGCGCTCCTGTCTGCTCCACGCATGCGCTCCTGTCTGCCCCATGGTCTATGCATTCAGTAGCTCTACGTACTCATCCATTCTACGTACTCGTCCATTCTATGCAACATGTCCGTTCGCTCCAGGCACTCGTTCGCTCCAGGCACTCGTTCACTTTATGCCCTCACACGTACTATGCATTCACCTGTTTTACGCACTCACCGCCTCTACGCACTCACCCCATTCACCTGTTTTACCCACTCACCCCCTCTACGCACTCATCCCATTCACCTGTTTTATGCACTCACCCCCTCTACGCACTCACCCATTCACCTGTTTCACGCACTCACCCCCTCTACGCACTCAACCCCTCTATGCACTCAACCCCTCTATGCACTCAACCCCTCTACACACCCCTTTTTTCATAAGCACTCATTCGCTCATATGCACTCGTCTGTTCTATATATTTGCCGGCCCTACCCACTAGTCTGTTCTATGTAGTCTTCCACTCTACACATTCTTCCGCTCAGCTTATCCATCCCGCTCTGCTCGTTCATCCGTTCCACGCACTCTGCATGCATTCCCCATTCATCCGTTCTACATGCTTATCGGTTCTACGCACTCACCCGGTCTGTGTAACTCATCCGCTCTAGGCTTTGTCCGCTTTATCCCCTTGCATGCACTACACCTTCATCTGCTCTATGCAATCACCTGCTCCCCGCACTCACCCGCTCCCTTGCACAGTGGCAATGATCCTATGCCTCTTTTGTTGAGGTAGTGCATGGCCACCGTGTTGTCCATCATTATTAGGACATTTTTTCCTTGTACAGATGGCAGAAAAGCCTTCAGCGCTAGTCTGATAGCTCTCAGCGCCAACAGGTTGATATGTAGTCACATCTGCAAAGTGAGGGCTTCAATCACAGAGCTCTCTTATCTGAACAAAAAACCCACTATTGAGCCCTTCGGATCTACAGCTCAATCCAAAGTATACATTGTGAACATTCAGCTATGAACATGTTAAAGCCAACGATGCAATGCCACCAATATTCAAGCTATCTGTTTAACAAATAACATTAAATTACATAGCAAATTCTACTATTTTACTATTAACAATGTATTGGCAGTCACTTATTTGTCTTCACAACTATGAGAGGCTGTGTCGTTCCAGATTTCTGTTTGCACAAAGAGTCATGCATCTGAACCCAATGATCAATGTTACTCTAGTCCTTTTCCCCAAGACATATTTTAGGCAAAGGTGGACCTTATGCGTGGAAAAGGCAGCAAGGTACGCACATGTGTGGTGAGATTCCTTTAAGCGACTTGACGCGTGTGATGTCAGGCCGTAGTTTGAATAAATGGGGTGTCACGCCACACACAAGACAGTGCATGAGTGGAGCCCAGATCGTGCAGCTATGTATGCTTGAGTGATCTCTGTGTGGCATTTGACAGTGGACTGGAGGCTTGAATGGCCTCACTATATTGGCAACAACGCGGTTCCTTGGTGGATGAGTGTTCTCCTCACACCAACGGACCCAACGCAGTACCAGGCCACGCAATGACTAGAGCGAGCATAACACACTATGTCTGGCAGTCAGGAGAAGCAGTCCTCACTCCCACATGGTGAGTGCAGGATATCTGCAACTCCTGAGTGGAGTGGGCGCATGAGGAAATGCTCAGTTCACCTCTCGAGGTTGTGACTCCATATAGTTTGTGCTTGTGCACTACTGGAAGGGGAGAAAAACCTGACCCTCTTCATATGTCATGCTTGCAACCTGTTAGGTAACAGCACCTTGATGCCCATGGGTTTGGTTCACTTTATAAATGAAAAAGAAAAATTAAACACATTTTTTTGTAAGCCAGCAACTCCCGCCCATTGTTTGAGGACTTAATCCTCTATATGTTTGGATCCCTTGTGGTTACTGCCTGCCAGTGCCCCCAATTGCCCCTGAGTTGCAGTTACCCAGTGGAGTTATCCTACCCTCAGTGAGGGTAAAGACCACATCCCAGTACTTGGCCACATCATAAAGGAAGGCGATTGAAGGGCCACATGAAGGTTGATGACATGGGCATACTCCCAATTCGAGCTCCAGCACCCGAACAGCATGGATCTGTGGCACCTCTAATGGAGTTGGATGTGGCTGGTGTCCCATCCAGTTTAGACCCATGATGACTTTGTGGTTAGAAAGACTTGAGATGTACTTTAATGCTCTGGGTGAAGTGAACGACCATGCCATGAGGTCAATGCTATTATAGTCTGTGGGATCTTCCGTGAATAAGATCTTTAAAACATTGCGTCCTTTGGCCAATTCGTATGCCACTGCCAAGACTGTGCTGAGTGAATAATTGACCCCAATGGTGAATATGGATTATTAACGGTTTGTAATGTGTTCAGCAAAACAGAAGGAGGATGAATCTTTAGATGCTTTTCATGGTAGACAGAGACATTTGTCACTTAAAGTGCAGGTAACAATTAAGAGAAGGTTGTTTGTCAAAAGGTAATACACGGCTGTTCATCTAGCAAGATGAGAAGACACATTTTGAGGGAGCCATGCATCACATTAGCCTGCATCTTTGAGATGGTCAAGTTCCATGAACTGGCGGGAGTGAGAGCTTCTAAAACTGACGTGGCCATGAAGACTCTTAAACTAGAGGAGGCATGTGCCATTAGGAGGCAACAAGCCTGGAGGCCTGTCAAGAAAACCATGTGGAAAGGGCCTGCACCACCACTTTTGTGCCTGCAGTGCGGATATGATCTGCTACCTTCTGCTGATTGTTCGGGGAAGGGACACATATGCAGGAGGTGTGGCATTGCAAATAATTTTGTGGGAATATGTCATGTTCTCAAGCCAGCTACACTCGAGGCCCCGCTAGACTGCATCCACTTGCCCTGAGACAGTCCCCCGAAGTGACATAGATCGAACCTATGACAAAACAAATGGAATATCTGGCTGAAGATGATGATGAAGAAGACGTGGTCCTGATTTCGAGTTCGCTGGCAGATCAGCCCAGATTTTTTGTGAGTGTTAATGGGACTGATGTCACTGTGCTGTTTGACACGGGGCATCTGTCAATGTGATGGCCCTGTCACACTATGTCATCCTGGATGGGCCCCCAACCATGGACAATTCCAGTGTGCGAATATTCACTTTCGGGGGAAAGTAGCACCTGCTGCTAAAATGGATGTTTGTGTCTATAGTTCAGTATGAAGGAAACAAGATAAGAAACACATTTTTTGTCAGCATAGTCAGGAGTGACATGCTATTGAGCTGTGCTGCTGTGGATGCTCTGGAGATAGTCTGTTTAGCTTTTGGGGTATATCAAGAGGGCATCCAGTTGCTGGTGGAAATGTTTGCTGATATATTTGAGGGGATAGGTAAACTAAAGGGTGAACCCATCTGCCTACATGTCAGGTCCCTGTGTACCCTCCCAATCCTCCTCACCTGATTCCACTGAAGTAAGGTCCTCGGATACAGTACCAGATGGTTTGCTCTTCTTTTTCTTGTCGAAATATGGCTTTTCTTTAGGCTTGTGGTCCTTCCGTTTGTGTAAATAGGGTCTGGCTCCCCCGGAGGCCACCTTGGCAGAGCTGGAACCTGTCCTTGGGGTACCCCGGGGAGCCAGCCCCAAAGCAGGGAAAAAGCCAAGTGGCGGAAAAAACCCTGATGTCCAAGAGTCTTGATTGGAGGTAAACGTTCCGGAGTGCAGAGTAGAAACAAATGGGATCTTAGAACTGAAACGTGGCAGCAGGAAGTTTAAGCAGCTATTCCCTCGGATAGGAAGCAGTCGCCTCAAAAATAGAAACAGGTAAAAACATGGAGAGATTAAAGCAGGTGAGTGGTGCGGTAAGGAATAACTAACACCAAACCATTGATGTGGAGGTCCGCGTAAGGATCCCTGGCGCACGAGTGCTCCAGGCAAAGAGGGCGGAGACCGCTGAAAGAAGGAGGCGAACAGCAGGAAACGAAGGTAAGAAATGAGCGGCGATAGATGCCGAAATAGTACTGGAAGTGAACCGCAAGACAGCGGAAGAAACCCGGGCTCAAACAGAACGCGGAAAGTAGGAATGCCGGCAAGACGCCGAAGGCGAAAAAGGCACGGAAAGACAGAGAGAAACAAACCTTAGTAGGGAGGCAAGAATAAGAGATACACACAGAAAAAACCAGGAAGAACGTCAGGGCGAAACTGACAGGTAAGAAGACTAAAGTTTAAGTCGCACAGAGCGTTGTGCCAAGAACAACAGATACAACGCAATGAGCGCGGGGGCGGGGTCTGGTAATATACTAGACGCCGCCATATTGAATGAGGACTAGAGCGGTAGGAGAGCTAAAGTAAATGCCTCCAGCGCTCCCACCGCTTCCACCCGCAGTTCCTGACAGTATACCCCCGTCTCCTCAGAACCCCCCCCGGCTTCCCTGGATGACGTTGATGGAACCTTCTTAGCAATCGGGGGGCATGAATATGGGAGCTTGGTTCCCAGGACCTCTCTTCTATAGGGTAGCCCTTCCAATGCACCAGGTATTGTACCCTGCCCTTACGATATCGTGAATCAACCAGGTAGGAAACCTCATACTCATCAGGAACTGGAGCTACAGGAGTTTGCACTCTAAGAAACCGTCTCTGGAAAGGGTCTTCCTTGTGCAGTTTCAGGAGGGAGGTGTGGAAAACTGGATGAACCCTCTGGAGATATTTGGGTAACTTAAGCTTATAGGCCACTGGATTGATTCTGGACAGGACGGGAAAGGGACCCAAATATCTTGAAGAGAATTTACCAGTGTGAACCCATTTTGGCAGGAACTTGGTAGACAACCAGACTAACTGACCTGCCTTCCAGTCTGGGTTGTTACGCCGGCCCTTGTCGGCCCACCTCTTTTGTGATTGTTGACTGGTTTCGTGTGCCTTCTTGGCTAAGGTATGTACTTCATGTAGGTCCTTTAGTATACTGTCTAGGGCAGGTACATCGGTTGAAGGTCTATTATTCCAAGGTAAGTGTTGAGGATGATAGCCATAGGTACAGTAGAAAGGGCTCATCTGGATGGTTGTATGGAAGGAATTGTTATAGGCGAATTCTGCCTGTGGAAGGAATCGAAACCATTCGTCCTGCTGGGGGCTACAAAAGCATCTTAGGTACTGTTCGAGGCTTGCATTAAGCCTCTCTGTCTGCCCGTTACTCTGGGGATGGTATCCTGAAGAAAGAGCCCTGTGAATACCCAATGATTGACAGAGCGCTGACCAGAACCTGGAGGTGAACTGAGAACCTCGATCCGATACAATGGTCCTGGGTAAACCATGAAGACGAACCACATCACAGAGGAAAGTGGCTGCGGTTTCTGGTGCTGTCGGTATATGGGAGAAGGCGGAGAAATGAGCTAGTTTACTGTAGGAATCTACCGTAACCATGATCACGGTCATACCATATGATCTGGGGAGGTCAACAATGAAGTCTGTGGAAATGTGCTCCCACGGACGTTCTGGCAACTGTGGCTGTTGCAATAATCCAACCGGTTTCCCCGTTTGGTACTTGCTAGATGCGCAAACAGGGCAAGAGGATACGTATTCCTGTACGTCCTTCCTAAGGGTGGGCCACCAGAAACCCCTGTGAAGTAGCTCGTATGTCTTCCTGATTCCAGGGTGGCCTACCAGGGGGGCATCGTGACACCAGGAAAGCACCTGTCTCTGTAACGGCTTATTGGGAATAAAGAGAGCAGAACCATGGTAAAAGAGACCATCACTCGCCTGAGTAACAGTAGAGGGTAATCCGGCTTGCACATTATAACCTGGGATCAGATCCTGAAGAAAAAGGGAGGCTGCTGCAACTATCTTAAGGTCCAGAAACACCAGTTCGTGATTCTTATCGTCCCCTGAGTCGTTCCCGTATCTGCGGGACAAAGCATCAGCCTTATGGTTCTCCGAACCTGGTATGTGAGTAATTATAAAGTCAAATTGTAAGAAGAAGTAGGCCCACCTGGCATGACGGGCATTAGTGCATTCCATCTGTTGAAGGACTTGTAGGTTGCGGTGGTCGGTGCGGATTAGGAAGCTATGGGCCGCACCCATTCTTGGCAGGCTAGTTTGATAGCCAACAGTTCTCTCTCAAGGACAGAATAGTTTCGTTCACTGCTGGTCAACGTTTTAGAGTAGTAGGCAACCGGGTGTTCTTCCCCATCATCTGCCTTCTGGAGTAGAATGGCCCCTACTGCCCCGATGGAAGCGTCTGTTTCCAAGATGAATTGTTTAGCCTGATCTGGTTGGACGAGAATGGGAGCTGAAATAAACAAATCCTTTAGTCGTTGAAAGGCTTCTCTGGGTCTTATGTCAAAGATGAATCTGACTCCCTTTTTTAGAAGAGATGTGATGGGTAACACTATGTTGGAAAAATTGGGTATAAAACGTCTGTAAAAATTTGCCAACCCAAGAAACCTTTGTACTTCTTTGACGTTCGAGGGTTCCTTCCATTCCACTATGGCCTTTATCTTCCTTGGGTCCATCTCGATGCCGTCCTTAGATAGGATGAAACCTAGGTAGGATATAGTGGTCACCTCGAACTCACACTTCTCTGGTTTGACCAGCAGTTGATGTATCTGTAGACGATGTAGTACCTCCTTGACAAGTCGGCGGTGGTCTTGTAAAGTGCGAGAAAATACCAATATATCGTCTAGGTAGACACCACAGACAGAAACAGCATGTCCGAAAATGTCTTATCCATGAACCGTTGGAATTTAGCTGGCGCATTTACCAGCCCAAAGGGCATCACCCTATATTCAAAGAGCCCCAAAGGGGTACGAAAGGCAGTCTTCCATTCGTCGCCCTTTCGTATCCTCAAAAGGTGGTATGCACCTCTTAAATCAAGCTTGGTAAAATAGACAGCCCCCTGGACTGCCTCCAGGACTTCTCGTATCAATGGCATAGGGTATCTGTCGCGAATGGTGACTTGATTTAGGCCCCTGTAGTCTATGCATGGTCGTAGTTCAGAGGTGTCTTTCTTTGGGATAAAGAACAAGGAAGCCCCACAAGAAGAATTGGATTCTTGGATAAGTCCGTTTTGTAAATTAGCGTCCAGGTAGTCTTTGAGAGCACGTTTTTCTGGCATGGATAATGGATACATGCGACCAAAAGGCACCACTGCTTCCGGCGTAAGGTCTATGGAACAATCTTCATTCCTATGAGGGGGTAAGATTCTTGGCAGTGTATCTAGGAACACCTCAGCATATTCCCGGTATTGGAGCGGAACAGAAGACACGGTCACTGTTCGGATGGTGTTGGTCTCTTCTTCATAAGATCTTTTGACAGGAAGTTTCATGCAGTTACAACCGCAGTATGATGAGTTAAAACTCACTCTGTTGGACGTCCAGTCGATGGTGGGGTTATGCCGTCTCAACCAGGGTATCCCGATAACCAGGGGAAAGTGAGCTGCCCTGATAAGATCGAAAACCATATACTCTTGATGATCTCCCAGTTTCATCCTCAATGGAATAGTCTCGTTGATTATGGGACCTGAAGACAAAGGTGTACCGTCCACTCCTTCGACTGGTATGGGTCTTGGCTTAGGTCTTGAGATTTGCCATACTAGAGGTATTACACCCCCTCCAACGAGGAGGTGACCTACCCAAACTCTTGGCACAAAAAGAATTGTACTGGATTCATAGACTAGATGCAATGACCCCACTTGGTCTAAATGAAGAGTACTATTTAGGACCATTCATTTAAACAAATGCTCTCTTCCCATGCATCTCCAACAACGTCTCTTTAAAACACTTGCTATGATTGTTGGTTAGAATTTTCATAACCACTTTATAAGACTGTGAACCAACCAACTTGGACAGCTAATTAGAAATGTTATAATGTTTTCAAAGTTTATTCATATCCAGACATATTGTTGACTCCATCCCGGTATTATACAATCTGTACAATTGATATTCCCCTTACTAGACTGTGAACCAAAAGAGTGGGCAGGATGGCATTGGTTGGTAGCATTATGATAATGTACCTAAACCATTAGTATCAACTATTTTTTACTATAATTACAACTACAACTCCAGTTTTCTAATTGTATTTTATTCATGATACTTTAAATGCGTGGATGATGATCCATATGATTTTTATAAGCTTAGCCATTTAGAGTCCAGATTCTCGCACGAATTATATTAATTTCAATCATCAAGGATTATGCACATTTTGGGCATTGTCATTAACTTTAAGAACACATGATATCATTTCCTTCACCCCGTCACTAGGTTTGTTTACATGTTGCATCATGGACGCCTTTGCGTAATGACGTCACATGGTAAACACGCCGCGCTCTGTCTTTTTCTTTTTTCTCTTCTCACTCAACTGATTAAGCTCTTAGAGCCATACTTGCCCCTGTAAAGCATCCTTCCAGAGGAGACTAATTAGATTTAATTGTGATTTGAAAGGAAGGTTGGAGTTTGGTAGGCGGAACTCCCTCACTCCTGCGCACTCCTATTTTTAGTTTGGTACTTTATTACGACCTGCAGCCTAGTTCTTGTTTGTCAGGGAACCAACTCCAGGGTTCCTGCTTGTAAAAACAATTCGTGGGGTTTTGGACAAACTATGGAGCTTATAGGCGCTGGTAGGGTATCGTAGTCCTATATCCGTTGGTTAAGTAGAAATTAGTGGTGAAGGATGAGAAAGATTAGTTTTGAATTTCGCACGTAATGTGTTTTATTTCTATTCGTTGAACAGCACTAATACAATTCTTAGTCAGTTTCAACACATGGATAGCTTTACACAGCCACAGCCGACGCGCGTTTCAACCTTAGTCTTTATCAAGGCCTTTGAGTTGTATCGTATGCTTCAAGAGAATGGTGTGCTGGTCCTACCCATGCTGGGGTGCCAGAGGACTGGATAGTCGAGCTGTGCCGGCTGGCATGAATCAGCTATCTCGTCACGTTCGCTAACCTGATTTAATTGTGGCTAACTTTCATCAATCCAAGCCTAGAGCTCAGCGCACAGTATGACGCATTACACGCAAGCACGTGATTACGTCACACTACTAACTGTTTGATAAACAGTGGCGGCACTTCCCATGGAGTCGAGCAACCCTTCGGCAGCTGGTCTCCATGTGTGCCACACTGGTTTACACTAGGTAAGAATTTTAAGCTTCCAATACTGGCTCACCCCTTTCTTTCACAACAAAGCATTTGAACACCCTGTTCACTTCTTGGGTCCATTACTGAGACCCTACTTACTTTTTCGCAGCGCTCCGGCCCTGAACAACTTCCATACCTTTTGCGGTTATTGCGTACCACTTCCCCTCAGCTTTCGTTGATATTGGTCAACCGCGTTACCGGTGTAAGTGACTCATTACTGGCTTAACTTATTCTATTGCAACTATGTCACATACAATGGTCTAAATAGACGTTTTTGATGTTCATCTCTACAGATAAGGATTTACCATCTAAAATCCGCTGTCTTGTTTGGACGAAGGCCTGGTTTTCCCGCCCCAGACCACCTCCGTTCTCTTGAAGTACCTCTCTCATTTTTATAAAAAACACAAGGTTAGACTCTTTATATAATTACACAGTTGCTCACTCTATCTTATTTAAACTTCAATGCATTGACTTTCATAAGTTATTCTCTATATATTTTTTCTACATTCGATCATAGCAGTGAAGATACTACTTACCTAGTGAATAGTCCATTAGTTTCTACAGGTATTAATGGAGGATAGGTTGTCCCCTTGAGGGTTAATATATAGTCAGTATATTCAAAAATGTCATACGTCCTGTTACATAGGTAATCCCTGAATGCCATGTGTTATTGTGATACACGTCCTGTTACATAGGTAATCCTTGAATGCCATGTGTTATTGTGATACATATCCTGATCTAAAATGAGTTATTTGGAAATGTTGTTGAACAAATGTTGTTAGTGTAAATATATTCCTAATGTACATATTATATATATATTTTTTCCTAGAAACCCTTGTTATTGCCCCTGATGAAGAGTGTTGTAGCACTCGAAACGCGTTGGGCCTTCCACAACTTCAACATCAAGAATAAACAATCAAGAATGTTTCTTGTAACCTTACCTGATTCAAAGTCATTGTTTTGAACATATTATCGCTTTTTATGCATTACCATTTATAGACTTTCCTGAATGTATTAAGAAAAATCAATTGTTAAATATATCTACTTGTTGGTCTGGTATTCCAGATATTAGATAGTGTGCAGGGGACGTGAGTTCCCGGTTTGGGAACTTAAATTCTCTTCATTAGGTCTTGAGGGTACCATCTTCTTCTTGGCCCAATTTAAGTCGATAAAGTTACCCGCTGCACCGCAGTCCAGCATAGCCAAAACTTCTATGGGTCCTGAATCAGATAGCCAAAGGTGTACTCTGAATACCATGAGTTGATTGTCGTCTGAATCCTCTATTGGTTTGGAAGAGTTGCAAGGGTGGCAGGTGGCTCCCCCGATACTTCCCTTGCGTAAGAACGGGGGCTGGAGTTTTCCTTCCTCCTGGGTGGTACTTCTGGACAGTTCCTTAAGAGATGTTTGGATGAACCACAATACATACATAACCCAGCTTCACGACGTCGCCTTCTCTCTTCCTGGGTTAACGGTCCTCGCATGGATCCAATCTGCATTGGCTCTTCCGTTAAATACGTGTTCCTAGGTGATGGTGATTGGGAAGGCCGTGTGGATGTCTGAGGAACGCTGCGACCTCTTCTTCTTTCCTGACGACGTTCTAGTATCCGATACTCAATCTGTAAAGACAAAGTTACCAAATCCTGAAAGGAGGCCGGCCTGGCCACTCTGGCTAGTTCATCCTTAATCTCGTCTTGGAGACCCCGGCGGAAAATGGTCTGTTTAGCTGAGTCCGGCCAGTCGGACTTAGCAGCCAGCCTCGTAAAAAGGGATATGTACGTCTGTAGGTCCGTGGTTCCCTGCCGTACATCGAGTATCGCTTCCAAAGAGGTGTACAGCACTTCTGGTCGGTCGAATCGCGCTTTAAGCGATTCCACAAAGTGGTCAAAGTTGTTTAAGGAGGGATCATTTCCGGTGACCAAGGGAGTGGCCCAGGATAGAGCATTTCCCATAAGATTGGCGATGATGAATCCAACTCTGGATCGAGCGGTGTCATAGGCATAAGGTCTGAAAGTGAAATAGACCTGGCAGGCGTCAAGGAAGTCCTTCAGACCCCCAGGATGTCCGTCGTATTTACCGAAGGACAAAGCCATGGGTGGTAAGTCCCCCTGGTCCTCGCGGCGCAGCACCACCTGCTGCCTCAAGCCGATATTCTCATTACGTAAAGCCTGTACTTCAACAGTAAGGTTCTGCATGGCAGCCACCAGTTCTTGATACTGTTCCAGGGACGCCATGGGTATCTTGAGGCGTTGTATGCTGTCAGGTCCCTGTGTACCCTCCCAATCCTCCTCACCTGATTCCACTGAAGTAAGGTCCTCGGATACAGTACCAGATGGTTTGCTCTTCTTTTTCTTGTCGAAATATGGCTTTTCTTTAGGCTTGTGGTCCTTCCGTTCGTGTAAATAGGGTCTGGCTCCCCCGGAGGCCACCTTGGCAGAGCTGGAACCTGTCCTTGGGGTACCCCGGGGAGCCAGCCCCAAAGCAGGGAAAAAGCCAATTGGCGGAAAAAACCCTGATGTCCAAGAGTCTTGATTGGAGGTAAACGTTCCGGAGTGCAGAGTAGAAACAAATGGGATCTTAGAACTGAAATGTGGCAGCAGGAAGTTTAAGCAGCTATTCCCTCGGATAGGAAGCAGTCGCCTCAAAAATAGAAACAGGTAAAAACATGGAGAGATTAAAGCAGGTGAGTGGTAGGGTAAGGAATAACTAACACCAAACCATTGATGTGGAGGTCCGCGTAAGGATCCCTGGCGCACGAGTGCTCCAGGCAAAGAGGGCAGAGACCGCTGAAAGAAGGAGGTGAACAGCAGGAAACGAAGGTAAGAAATGAGCGGCGATAGATGCCGAAATAGTACTGGAAGTGAACCGCAAGACAGCGGAAGAAACCCGGGCTCAAACAGAACGCGGAAAGTAGGAATGCCGGCAAGACGCCGAAGGCGAAAAAGGCACGGAAAGACAGAGAGAAACAAACCTTAGTAGGGAGGCAAGAATAAGAGATACACACAGAAAACACCAGGAAGAACGTCAGGGCGAAACTGACAGGTAAGAAGACTAAAGTTTAAGTCGCACAGAGCGTTGTGCCAAGAACAACAGATACAACGCAATGAGCGCGGGGCGGGGTCTGGTAATATACTAGACGCCGCCATATTGAATGAGGACTAGAGCGGTAGGAGAGCTAAAGTAAATGCCTCCAGCGCTCCCACCGCTTCCACCCGCAGTTCCTGACACTACATAATGATGAGTCAATACAATCTATTCCCATAAACAACTGTATCATCCCTTTCCATCTGAGGGACCTGGTGGGAAAAGAGTTTGACAGTCTGGTTCAGCTAGACATAATTGAACCAGTGGAAGGTCCCATACCTTGGGTTTCCCCCATTGTGGTGGCTCATAAACTGAAGCAACCAGACTCTGTGTACATCCGCCCCAATAAAGCCATCAAGAGGGAGAGGTATAAAAAACTGACCATCAATGACAATGTTGCAGATCTACATGGGGCCTTGTTCTTTTCTTAATTGGACCTGAGAGCAGGATACCATCAGCTGGTCTTGCATCCAGAGTGTTGGAACATCACAAACTTTACCACACATCGGGGTCTCTACCGCTACAAGAGGCTTAGCTTCGGTGACTCTTCTGTGGCTGAGCTCTTTCAAAATACAGTGAGAGGGGTACTGGCCGGAATCCCTGCTACTTTAAACATCAGTAATGACATTTTAGTCTTTGCAAAGGCAGACGATGAACATCTAGAAAGGTTGGCAAAGGTGTTTGAGCACATTCAATCCCTTGGAATTACACTTCACAAGGACAAATGTGAGTTTTTGAAAAGACACCTTAAATTGTTTGGGTTTATGTTACAGCAAAGGGGTGTCTCAACTGACCGCGCCAAGGTCAAAGACATTCAAGAAGCTAATCCACCAGAAAATTGTTTCGGAGGTCTGATGCTTTTTAGGCATGATAACGTACTGTGGTTGCTTTATTAGAGACCTTGCCACGCTCTCTAAGCCTTTGTGGGCCTAATGAAAAAGGACACCCCATTGAAATGGACTCCGCTGGAGCAGGTATCATTTGAGGGAATCAAATCAGCCCTTACAACTGACACCATGATGGCATTCTTCGACCCGATAAGAGCTTCAGAAGTGGTCGTGGATGCAAGCCCATTTGGACTGGGGGCAGTGCTCATTCAGTCTGCCAAAAATTACAATTTGAAGTCAGTGGCTTTTGTGAGTAGAGCACTGTCTGCAGGTGAGCAGGGCTACTTGCAGGTTGAGCACAAGGCGCGGGCCATGCTATGAGTTTGCAGGCATTTTCATTTATATATCATTTGGAGGCCTGCAATGTTAATAACTGATCATAAACCTTCAATTCCGATCATGGCTGGATCCTCTTCCAAACCACCGGCAAGGATTGAACAATGGATGTTGGCACTGCTCAAATACAACATAGTCCAGATCTATCACCCAGGAAACAACAATGCTGCATACTATTTGTCAAGGCATCCTCCATCTAGTGACTCGACCTCAGAACAGGATGAAGCAGAGATGGAGGACTTTATACGTCTGCTCACTGAGGCGGAAATAACAACTTGATGTCGGTGGAAGAGCTAAGAGAGGTTTTGGAGAAGGATGTTTGTTTCTGTATTCTGAGGGATCCCATCACCAATGGAGATTGAAGATAGGTGTTGGCAAGAGGACAGATGCTGCCCATAAGACATTAGAACAGCTTTGGAGAATTAGGAGTGAACTCATATTCTCTGATGATGGACTAGTATTGAGAGGGTCAAAGACAGTTATTCCTTCCAATATGATCCCAAGGTGATTAGGCTGGCCCACCACGGTCACCACAGGTCAGCTAAAGCTCGATTGCGCATGAAAGTGTGGTTCCCAGGACTGGAAGAGAGTGTCAATGACTTTGTTAAAAGGTACATCTGGTGCCTGGCATCTGCCCTGGTGCAAAGAGAACCAATAATTGAATCCATGCAACAGAGTTGCAAGCCATGGCAAGTGGTGCATTTGGATGTTAGGTCCACTGGCAGGGACACACATTTTCTGGTCACAATCAAACAATGGTTGATTCATCCTCTCTACGGCAGTATCAGATGTGCTACAGGCATTGGAAAAGATCTTTGCATTGCATGATCTTCCTGAGGAGGTGTGCTCCGATAATGGATCTCCGTTTCAGAACAAGAATTTTGCTGCGTTCATGCGGTAGTGTGGAATTCACCATAGGTAAATAATACCACTGTGGCTGAGAGCAAACGGATAAGCCGAGAGGTTCATGAGAACGGTCAATAAAGTGTTTAGAAATGCCCTTGGCCAAGGATCATGCCTCTGAAGGGCACTGTACCAATTCCTGCGGGAATACTGCACCAACCCGCATTGCTCTACTGGAGTTCCCGCGGCAGAAGCTCTATTCAACAGATACCCTTGAGAGCTGATACCAGACCCAGAGCAACGGAACCCAGGAGAGATCAATGATCAGGCAACAGCAGAGTATCCGAGTGCGAGAAATGAATATGAGAACATCAGGAGATGTCTGAGGGGCTAAGATCTAGCTTGGTTATACGGTCCTGCTCAGATTTCATTATCCGGAAGGCAAGTTGTCCCTAACATATGAGCCTCACCCGCCGGAAGTCATAGATGTAAAAGGGTCAATGATCACAGTGTCCAATGGCTATAACACTGCTACCAGGAGCTCTTATTTTTTCAAGAAGGTGGGATCGTAAGCCCCCGTACAAGCGCAGCATCTACCACACACCTCTAAGGCTGAAAGGATGTAGAGGGAAGATCACAGATTTGTTGGGAGTGAAGATGATGGATTAAGGGCTCCAGAATTCACAGTAGACCCAGCCCCGAACTGTCTGACGGAAGAATGTATCCTCATGTAGGTGTGTGTACCTGTGTGATCTCTGTGTGGCATTTCACCGCACGCTGGAGGCCCAAATAGCCTCACTATAACGTGTACACTGTGCATGATTGTCGAAAGACATGTAACTTAATATTTAAGGTGTGAAAACGTAATGTAGGTCTGCATACTGAATGCCACACATGTGTACACAAAATGATCCAATAGATGTGCAAAATTAATTGTACACAGGGGAGTGGCAAGGACATTGAACACACAGTCTGTTGTAATTCCTCTAAGTAGCAACTTTCTGGCTACCACAATCGAAATAGACAGGTAACTTGTTTTACTTATCTGAGCATCTAGCTTGCATCCAAATTGACCTGCGACAAATCGTGCAGTAAATTGAGTAAAGTGCACCATGTAAAAAATATATTAGATTTTGTAAAAAGAAGCCCCATGGAAGGGAAAAGTAGCATACAATTAGGAAAAAGTGTACAATAGAAACAAATTTGAATGGCTGATTTTGTACAAGCCTATAGATAATGTATTTTCAGTCTTTATTTTAGTTCTGGAGAATTCTAGAGGAGTGACTCAAGGGGCCAGACAGTACCCCAATTTAGAAGTGGAAGAGGCATACAAGGGATTCTCTGATTACCACCATTTGGATTCACTTGTTTGGCAGGGAACAGTCACATGAGCCCATCTTGCACGCTACCTGACACTTTTCCACTAAAACAATGGGAACTAGAATCAATGAGTAAAAAGTGCCCTGTGGGCACAATGTCCATCTTAAAACCCAGGATGTAGAAATAATAGGAAAGCCTGTAACCAGGTGGGACAGGGTCCCTTTAAGAGCTTTGTTATTACATGCAAGGACTGTTCATACTCTCATAACGTGACAATCCTTCCTCAATCCCAAGACAACTTTGCTCTGAGTTCTTGATGAATGGCAGCGAGAAGTGAAGACTCTCAGAGTCATTTGAGGAGCATAGACTTATGCAGCCACCACTGCTTCAGAGACTGCCAGTGGCACTCGGTCTACAAACAGAGAACATGTTGGAACCACAGTGAAGAAAGAATAATTTACCCTTGATATCCTGGTTGCCCACCACCCGCCACCACCATATACACCAGACAGTAGGCCCTGCAGCCCATAAAAGAGACACAATTAGAAGTCAGACTGGCAGACCACACATTTGAAGGTTTGGTCCGGTGGAGAAAGGCCTTGTTGAATGCAGAGGAAGCAATTAGGACCCACTAGACCCTCACCAATCAACTCACACAGATGCAAATCCTCACAGGTAAACCAGCCCATGAGAAGGGAACATCAGGCTATATTGGCCCACTCGCTCAGTCAAACAGGCTGGGCATTTCGATAAGGAACAGTTTGAAGGAGCTAGGAGGTGGTTGATGACTGGAGATGTGTAAAGGGAAGGGCTGTAGAGAGTAGGAGTGTGGAGAGGAGAAGGAGCTTGCAGGGCAAGGGTTTAAGATCCGAGTGGGAGAAGGAGGTTGAAACATCAGAAGGAGATGGGATACAATCAAGAGGAGGTGGCTGAAACATTAGGAGGAGGCAGGTGGACATAAGGAGGAGGTGGTGAAAGCTCAAGTGGATCAAATGGAGGTGACTGAGCAGGTGGAGGCGGTAGTTGAGTAGAAGCAGGAGATGTTCAAGCAGAAAGAGGAGGGGCTGAATAATGAGGAGGTGCTGAAACATAAGGAGGAGGAGGCCGAGAAGAAGAACTAGGTTGTTACAACATCGAGAGGAAAGTCAGAAAGAAAGAGGATGAAGGAGGACATCAGGAGATGGTGGAAGAAGTAAATAAGCGGGAGCATGCAGATAGATATCAGGGTAGGAGGAGGAGGCAGAAGTACAAATGCATGAGGAAGAAGGTGGACATCACAAAGAGGTGGAATGTGTAATAAAGGAGCAAAATGAGGAAAAGAAACATCAGCGGGATTTGACAAGGGTATACCACATGGGGAGAAGGGCAGTCTAAAATCTTTGAGAGGGCAATTCTCAACCAAGGCAGGGGCAGGGAAAAAACCTCTGAATCTGAAAATCTTAGACCCAACATGGGATTTGGAACAAGCTTGAGGCAGGGCATCGTCGAGGAGGGTCATGAAAAGTAATACAATTTTTCTATTTATTTTATTTAGCATTTATTCAGCACACGCAGCTCTCAGGCATCTAGGTGCTAGTTACAGAAGTATGTGGTACATTGGTGAAGTGCAAGCGTCAATATATGGCTACAGTCAAACATAAAGTATGTACAGACTGGTGAAGCCTCACCTCGTGTTACAGGGGTCTACATCAGGCAGTATATGAGTCAAACAGGTACAGTTGGACGGACTGGCAAAGCCTCACCTCTTGTTACATGGGGCTACATCAGACAGCATATGAGTCAAATAGGTACAGTTACACAGACTGTCAAAGTATCACCTCATGTTACAGGGGGCTACATCAGACAGGATATGAGTCAGATAGGTACGGGTGCACCAACTTGCAAAGCTACACTTATGGGGTGTGGGGTAGCAACCAAGAGGCTGCCACGCAGCAGTGAGAATAGGATGAACGGCTAACCCATATGAGTGGCACTCTAGAGTCACTTTGAGCACTGAAACGAAAATGGTTGCACAGATGTAGGAACACTAAATTCGATTTTTCTAGACAAGGCACTCTAAGCACACAAACAAAAATGGTTGCACAGATGTGGGAACATCTCAACTCGATTTTTCAGGGTAAGGCGTTCTAAGCATAAAAACGAAAACGGTTGCACAGAAGTAGGAACATCTAAATTTGATTTTTTAGAAAAAGGCATTTTGTCAGGGCACCTCTAAGGAATGCATGGCATTGTAGTGTTAGTGGGAGTGGTTGATAGGTAGCTATCAATGGGTAGAGGGGAAGAGGTACGTAACAGTAGTCCATACAGGGATAGTGCACAGGCAAGAAGGATGGAGGGTTGTGCCGCGGCAAGTAGAAGTTCCACGACACAAAAAGTTGTACAAGTTTGGAAAAAGATTGTAAGAAGAGGTGTTCAGATGTCAGCTGGGCCAAACAAATAGGTCATGACTTCAGACTTAGGAAGTGAAAGTCTCTGAAGAGAGCAAACCTTGACCCCGCTTCTTTCTGCCTTCACTTCACTCTTACCAGCCTCGCATGCTTGCTTTTCAGTGTGAGGGAAGCTGCAAACAAAAAAAGACTGAGCCAGAAAAGCGGCCATTATGCAGAGAGTTGGGAAAGAGGGAGAGAGAAAAAGAGAGATAGCAACAGTCAAGGAAGCTTCACAACATCATTTTTTGTTTTGTGTGGTGTTGTAAGCTCAGGTCTGAGAGAGGCACTAATGTTTGGGAACACCTTGAAACCTTGCAATGAAGGAGAGGCAAACAAGGTTTGTGTATCCATGAACAAAACCCAATTAAAAGTTTCAGAAACCCTGTAAATTGCTGCAAAAGAAGAGCAAAGGACGTGTTTTGGAACCCCATCAATCCACAAAAAGATACATAGGAGTGGGCAGACATGCCAAGTAGACCGGTGACTTATGATTTTGAGCTCAAGTCAAGACCTGCAACAAGACATGGTAATGTCTGTAATCTTGAGACATAATTCCTCTTAAGTTTATTTAAGTTGATTATAGACTTTGTTCAGCCCAGCCAGCCTTTATGCAATCTTACTCACCCCAATAAAACTGCTTCTCAAAGCAACTCCTGCTTTGGTCTCATTCCTGATCCCCGGCAGCCTTAAGACAATACTGTCTATAGGCGCTGATTGCATCAGAGAAGTCTGAAATTATGAAAATAGGCATGAGTCAAAATGCTACATGAATGCAGTTGTGCTGTAAAACGTACCTCCTTCACAAAAGTGATTTGCCCTCAGGCGCACACAAATTCATAAATCTGCAATGCTGAAGCTGGCATTAGGGACAAGCAAAAGAAGGTATCTGCTCACAGTCAGGGCACTGGACATAAACTCTTCCTGATGCTTAAGGTATTCCTGTACTGTACTGTGCTATGCTGTTCAGCACTGCCCTGCTCAGGCTGGCAGGCCTTTCCCCTACAGTTTATTACTCCATCTCTATCTGCACTCACGTGTGCAATCTACACAATGTAAACAATTCTATGAGGCCTCAAAACAGGCAACCACAAATACACTGCACTATCCTCCTTACACTATCTGTTGCAAAATATATCGTATTCAAGGCCTTGTGCATCCTTCACAATGCTTACTCCAAAACGGGATCCTCTTCCTGTGAGATACATTTCAAAACATTACCCATCCAGAAACCTCTGCTCTTCTACTAGATGTATGCATGCTAGAACCTCATTTCCGGTGGCTCTGCATTACTGACACATGCCCCAAGATGCTGGCACCAACTCTCACAATGGTTCAAAACAATCACTGACAATCCGACCTTTTAACCAACCCTGAAGGCATAGCTAGTGCACCACATTGGATACCAGTGGCTAACTGTGCCTCGTCATACCTCCTGCCATATTCTGGGTTTTATATGTAAAGCGCGTAGGCATAAGCTCTAAATAAATAAACACATAATTATCATTATATAGCCAAGCTAAGCTGTGAAGCAACAGAGTGTTGTTCAACAAGGTGTTAGAGTAATAATGTGCAATAATGTGGATACATCGTGGAACCAGCACCAAGAGTCCTGTAGGGTATTTTGTGGAGATTTGGGGCCTGACGGTATTTTATTACCGCCGAAAAATAACTTAGCAATAATCACTCCTCGTATTCAGATTGGGCCCTGTACAACAATAATACAGTGGACATGCATTATTTCAGCGCCCAGACATGCATATTTGGTATGCGTGGTTGGTATGCGTGGTTGGTATGCGTGGTTGGTGGTATTTTGGTGAGCATAATTCCCTTGTTTTATTTGTGGCCCCAAAGTCCAGAATCCCTTATCTTTGCTTAGATTTTTTCGTGTAATCACTAGAGAGACCTCAGACCTACATTTTAGGAATACCACATTTTCAGTGTTAGTGTTAGTGTGCCACCATGGGCGATCTCACTGACTTATTTACGACAGAGAGCTATATGTGGTAATTTTGTGGTAATTTCCACTACCTTATATATGGTAGGGAACTATGTTCAGAGAGTCCCTCTTCCCGTTGGCTCATGTACCTCCAACGAGCTATGCTACAAACAATCACAACTGTTCATACTGAATCTGACATGCACACATCTGTCTTAAAATGACCATTGCATTGTTTAAAAATCTCCCCACATCATCAGCATTGTAATGGTAAATAGAAGACACACCACCTGTCTGCTTTCAAGTATTTTTCTGTATTATAAAAGTTGCATTTAAACACGATCTCATTCTTTACAGAAATAGATACAGTAGCACAGTAACAGCTTTGTCTATGACACACTGCAAAGAAAGTGGCGGAGAACAGAACTCAAATTGCAACATTAGCATTTGATTAAGGCATGCACAGGAATCCTACACTGACTGCATATTATCGTACACACTCAGCTCCCACACTTCTGTAATTACCTTATCTTTTTAGTTGTTCTCTTTGGCTGTTCTCTTTCTGAATGTGGCTCCCTTGAAGATTAACCCCAGTAAAAAGGAACGCCTGCCTTCTCAAACCGGGGTCATTGCCTGGAATTCTCAGCTTTTGCAGATAGGAATGCCTCAGCCAGGGGAAAGGTCCTTCTTTCAGCTCTGCCAAATCTTGACTGCCTTTCTTCTTCCTCAAACTCCCCCCAGCAAAAGTCTGATCACTCCCTCTAGCATGATACTTGCTATGACGCTGCTCCAATCAGAATTAATCACGCCATCTCCTCCTTCTCTACACAATGGCTCATTTTTATAGTAATACTTTGTAACCAACTGATTTCCTGTTCTTTCGAGCCCATTTGCTTCCTGTAGTTATGTGGACAGGGCAGCAGAGAGAACAGAAAAAAAAAATGGATGTGCGTTTAAAAGTTCACTTTCAGAATAGGCCTAATTCTGCAGTGGAGACACATTTTTATTAGTGGATTATGTTTCATTAGTCAGGTTAGTAATAAGTTATGTTAGTTGTTATTTTCAAATGTGTCTCTCGCACCATAGGCATTTCAGGTGAAAAATAGTGTGCATTTTTAAATGAGCACGTGTGCTTTTAACTGTAAAAATAGATTTGCATCTTATATGTTAAAATCGTTTTTGACTGAATAGCCTGTCTTTTCTTGTTAATCTGGTAACACATATGGCAATGCACCGCACCCTTGTGGTGGTGCTGCAAAAAAAATTGCTACCTGTGCAGTAGTGCTGTACTCTGTGCTGTTTGCTACCTGTGTAGTAGTGGTGTACTCTGTGCTGTAACACGCCAAATATCCTTACATACCCTCCTTTTGTTTTTAGAACTTGGCTATAATCCAAGCCAATTCCTAAAAACAATTTGTTCTCTCTTTTTTTCTTTTACAATATAGCAATCCAACAACATGAATATTCATGTGCATCAATGAAAAATTTGCAATCGACACAGTATTCATCTGAGTTCATTAGTTTAGAAAATGTTCTACATTTGCCTTCTCAGTTGAAGTGGCATTACTTTAAGTTTAGATTTTCCAAGTCAATTAAAAACAAAGAAATAAAACAACTAACTAAAACAAATAATTAATATAACAAATTAAAATAAATAATTAAAATAATAAATACGTGGAACTCCATATGTCAGGACTCTTGTCCGCTTCTGATATGTCCCGACCAGCGATGTTATTCGGTTCATTCGAGTACACTTCCATCTTGGCAATCTTAGATCCATAGGAGTCATCCTTTTTAGCATTCTGGTTATCTTGTCTTCACCTCCACCTGGAGGCAGGCATCTTTTGGTCTTCATCCAGGGGACTCCAGGACTCCATCGTCTCTCCCGTGGGCTCTGATCCCGGAACCTCCGACCAAATAATGTTAATTGTCTAAATCAAAATAGAAAATAAACAAATTAAGTACATAGCATAATACTTACTTCATCCTTTTGCCAAAAATAAAACATGCTTGGTAAAAATATTTCATTTTTTTTTTTTTCTGAAATTAAACACAAGTTAAAAGAAAACAAGCAGATATTCAATATTTAACACACTTTCTCTCTGCACACCAACCATGAGCTTCCATTATATGTGCATTTATTTATTTATTTATTTATATTATATATTTTTACATATATTACAGTGTTTATGTACCATCATAACAATCAACTTTTTTTTAACTTCTTTGTCACTGCCTCCTGATTACACCCATTTATTTTCTCTTTTTGTGTTCAAGGGACTTTATCTGTTTCTACATGCTCAAGCTGCCTGATCTCATGTCTGGGATGGCATGGTTTGATTTGATTTACATGGACAAACTGCTCTATTGCTGTTTCACCTTCATTTTTCTAAATTTTATAAACCACAGGAGAGACCTTATCTATAATACGAAATGGCCCCTGCCAGGCTGCTAGAAATTTAGAATTTTTCTGTTTACTTTTTCCAAAATGAAACTTGTACACCTGATCCCCTACACTGTATTCCTTTACTGATGTCTTTTTGTCATAATAAGACTTTTCACTGTCAGCGGCTCTTTCCAGATTTCTCTGCACAAAAGCAAATGCATGTTGCAAATGCCTCCTCAGTTCATCAATATATTCATGAACTGTGGATGCACTCACAAGGGTTTGCTCATGTGTTCTGTATAGTAGGTGTTGTGGTAACACCATTTTCCTACCTGTCAAGACCTCATGGGGGCTAACACCTGTTGCTTTGGCAGGAGTCGACCTGATTGCCATCAAAACCAACGGTAAACGTAAATCCCAGCTCGAACCTGCTTCTGCCACAAATTTCTTTAAAATATCCACAACAGACCTATTGCTTCTTTCAACTGTACCTGAAGACGCCGCCCGATATGCGATATGTAGTTTCCTTTTCACACCTAGTATTTGCCATACCTTACTCATTAGAGTACTTGTGAAATGACTTCCTCTGTCTGACTCAATTCTTTGTGGCAACCTAAACCTTGAGAACACATGGTTCACCAGCAATGTGGCTGCTGTTTGCGCACTACAATCTGGTGCAGGATTGCATTCAATCCACTTTGACATCAAACATACCACACTCAAAATATAACGGTGTCCCCTGCTCGACCTTTTTAAAGGACCTACATAGTCTATTTGCAAATCTGACCATGGGAGAGTTAGGCCTCTTTTCATCAATGGTGCTCTATGCATTGGTGAAGCAGGTTTAAATTGGGCGCATACTAGACATCCTCTAGTATATAATTCCACATCTTGGGACATATGTGGCCAGTAAGCATAATCTTTTAGTATTTCTAATGTTTTTTGTGAACCTCTATGTCCTACAGTTATTGCATCATGTGCATGGTGTAGCATTAGTCCTCTGAATGAAAGGGGTACTACCCACTGTATTTGCCCTGTTATGGACTGTCTAATCATGAGTCCATCCTGTAATCTAATTCGTGTTTTGTTCTTTAATAACACCCTCAACTCTTCTTTTCCCATACAATCATTTTCTGTTAAAGGATTTTGTTCGGGGTCTATCAAATGATTATAATAGATTCCCAAAATTTGATCATTCTTTTGTGCCTCAATCAAATCTTGGTCTGGCGTGTCATGACTCCACTGCACCACCGGTTGATCTACCTCCTTTGGTGCTTTAGAACGTGTGACTGCATCAATTTGTATTTCACCCATTAAATAATCAATAGGTAGCAATTCTCCCATCACAGCCCCAATCTTAGCCAGGTGGTTTGCCTTATCATTTCCCTCCTTATCCTCTCCTGGTGTTTTTAAATGCCCACAAATTTTTCTCCAGTATATTGTTAAATTATTTTCTGACACCAATTTGTCTATGGCTTGTATCATTTTTCCATGTTTAAGTGGCTTTTTGTTGTATGTAACCATGCTTCTTGCTTTCCAACCAGGCAAATACTCCACAAAGCTATTCCGTGCATAGTCAGAATCAGTCACCAGGACAATTTCACTGAACTTTTTATCAACTGCAGTAGCAATTGCTTTATAAATGGCTGCCAATTCCGCCACCTGACTGCTCCTATCTCCAATCCTCATCCCTATACTGGGAACGCCTTCACATTTCAACCAGACATTTCCTATTCCTGCCACTAACTGTTTATTACTGTCATTTTCAATGTGAAAAGCACAAACATCCACATATACAGTTGGCAAATCCTTGCATGTTTTTTCTTCAAAAGCTTTGTGTGGTGATTGTTCAAATTCCTGCAAACTAGTTTCCACTTCCATTTCATTTGGTATTTGTTCAGCTGCACAGTCATGTAAGTCAGCTAACCCTTGAGCAATTGGGCTCTTTTTATTTTGTCCATATCTCACTTCTACGGGAAAACCTTGTAATGCCAGCGTCCATGAAGTGATTCTGGATTGTGCTAGATTGCCTGATCTAATTTTTTTACTCTCTAAAAATTGCAAAGGTTGATGATTTGTTTCAATAATCACCTTTTCTCCCTGAACAATGGGGCGGAAATGTTGTATCGCCCACACAGTGGTTAATAGGGCCTTTTCACATTCATTAAATTTCATTTCATCTTGGGAAAATGCCTTACTTGCATATGCAATGGTTTTGTGATTCAAATCGTGTTTTTGTGATAACACTGCTGACATACAATGTTCAGAAAAACCTATTTCTATAAAGAAATCCCTGTCCTTTATGGGGTATGCTAAACATGGTGCCTTTACAAGACATTCCTTTAATTTAGCCACTGCATCAGACTGCCCTCTTTCCCATTTCCAGGGAGTATTCAGTTTAAGCAGTTTAGTCAATGGTTGAGTGATTTCTGCATAATTTTCAATGAACTTTCTGTTATAGCCTGTCATCCCTAATAAACTTTTTACTCCTTTCACATTTTTAGGATCTTTTAATTTTTGTATGGCCTCTATTTTCTTCTTTTGTGGATTTAGCCCATGTTCAGTCACTTCATGCCCTAGAAAGTTCACTTTTTTCTTGCACCATTGTGCTTTTTGCAAAGATACTTTGACGCCTGCTTTCTGCAATTGGCCAAGTACATGTCTTATTTCATCAAAATGGCTTTTCAAACTTTCATTTTTTATCAGGACATCGTCCACATAAACTATTGTTCCTCTTTCCGCTGCATCCGGCATGGCCTTTCTCAAAAATATGCCAAATTCACTCCCACTTTTGATGTACCCGAACGGAGCTCTAAGCCAGGCATATTGAGTCCTGTCGAATGTAAAGGAAAATAAATGTTGTATCTCTTCTGCCAATGGCACGCACCAATATCCAGAGGTGAGATCTAATGTGGTAAATACATTTGAACCATGTATCTGAGCTAGGCCCTGATCAATGAATGGCAGTGGCCATCTAGATATTGGTACTCTTTTATTTAACTCTCTCAAGTCTGCACACAGCCGCCATTGACCATTTGGCTTTAACACACCTAAAATAGGCGTATTGGATGTGCTATGAATGGGCCTGATTATTCCCTGTGATTCCAAATTTTTAATAATCTCTGCCAATGATTCTAAACATGCCAGCGGTAGACTATACTGGCGTACAAACACTGGATTTCTGCTACAACCTTCTGGTAGTGTGGCCACATGTAAATCAGTTAAACCACAATCATAAGCATCTTTTGCAAATACATCCTTAAACTCCATAAATATTTCCCTCAGGTTGTCCCTATCCTTATCGCTTTCACATGCATCCGCTAAGAAGATCTGCTCTTCTACCATTTTGGAAAATTCTGGAAAATCTTCTGGTAAGGGAATCTCGGCGCTTTCTTCTAACTGTGTGGCTGTGTCTTTTTGTAAAGCTGCCACTTTTAAATATTTTGGCATATCAGCTTCCACTTCAATGGGCTGATTTTCTGTTTCATTTTCATTTAAATTAAATATTATGCAATCCTCTTGATGGCAACACACCGTCTCATTTGAATCATAAGGATACACAGAATGAATTTTAAATATTCCTTTGGGCTGAGAGTCCAGGTGTTCTGGCAACTCGCCCTTGGCATCTACATATTTTTCAGGAATATTCCCAATCACCATGTTATTTAAATCTGCCGTATAATGTGATTTTTGTATGGCCATTCCTAATGGGGAGTTTTCCTCTAAATGAATATCCTGACAACCTTTATTATTTACCATGATTTTTACAGATCCTTCACCAATGTCTACCAATGGAATGTATTCATAATCCAGGCCTTGCTGTTTTATGGATTCATTCAGGCATACAAATGCATCAGAGCCTTTCATCTGCTGTCCATTTTTGCATTTCAGTGTTATTGCAAACTGTTTTGTAAATGCAGGAATAATAGTATTTTTCCTCATTTGTAATTCGACTGCATAAGGAACCAGTTGTGCACAATGATAAGCCCTTCTTTTGTCTTCAAATTCAGGTGCCGGACCACCTAGGCGTGACCATATTTTTTGATTAAGGAAATCTAACACCATATACATTCTGTGCATGATGTCATTGCCCATGTAAAATTCATTTTGTGCTCCACTCACTATCCATACATTATGGTAAATTGTTTTCTGCCCAATGCTAATTTTAAGCATGCATCTGCCTGCAATTCGGTTTTCAAAGTCTGGACTGTCCAACCCAGAAACATATTGGTTTTTAATCCTAAATTTCGGGATTTCTTCCCTCTCCATAATTTTTTGCAACAATTTCTCATTAATGAAGCTCCTTTCATGTCCAAGCGCTAAAGTGGCTTTTATTGTTTTAAAATAGTCATTTATACCAACATGAACCCATGGTTGCTCATCTTCCATGTGTATTTCTGCCAGAGTGGTAATGTGTTTTTCTGAATCTGTTTTAGGAGCAATATTCTGTTTGCACGTTTTCTCTTTTAGATAAAAACATAATGTGTGCTCATCTATGGCAGTCTGCCAATCTTTCCTTGGGTCCAAGTATATTTGTACAGGTAGTTTTTCATTGTCGTTCTGCATTTTGTCTTGACACTTCAATATGACAGTGACACTAGGTATGCAGCTATTCTGGAGATATACCTCCACAGCATCATTTGTTTTGGCAACGATGTGACATTCATTTATATTGCTGTTTTGTGATTTTAGTTTCTTAGGCCTCAATGGTTTTTTGGTTAAGGACCACAGCACTCCATTCACCCCATCTATGAGAGGAGACAATCTTTTCAAGCAATCTGTCCCCATCAGAAATGGAATTTCACAAATACATGTGATCAATACCTCTTGTTTCATTCTGTGCTTTCCTATTTTTATGTCAACCTCAGTTACACCTATGATGGGCACCTCCTCCCCATTAAAGTTATGCACTGGGCCTTGATTTTCCTTCACTGTGATCTGACTCTGTGGAGGCCTCCCTTCATTGATACTCTTAACCAGCTCCTTGGACATAATTGTGGCCTGTGCGCCAGTGTCAATCATAGCAAAGGTGTGGCATTTTTCTTCTACAGTGATGGGTGCATAATATCTGTCCTCAACTTCATCTAATACACATAAGAAATGTGAATTCTTACTGATTTCAGGGCTCACCTTTCTCAGGTCTTTTTCACTTTTGGCTAAGCACATTGGTAAATGAAAAGACATTTTTCCCTCCTTTTTACCCATTTCTGTGCGAGAGATTTTATTCATTTCTCCATGTTCAGAGGTTTTTTGGAGTGTGGCCACTGTTCGCCCATTCATCTGGGTAACATCAGAGACCACATAACAAACCTCCGACTGAACATGTGTAACGACATCATTCAGCAATTTGTCATTTTTTAATTCTGTGCATTTGTTATCATTTAGTGTCAGACCAGCCCTTTCAGTCTCTTCAAAAATATGTGGCTCAAAGAATTCTTCAGGTGATTGACTTGTACCCTCCTTGTGAGTATTTCCTTTTTCTGTCTGTGTTTGGTCATTGTTTTGCTTGCCCAGGGAAGGAGCTATGGCATCCCCACTTACTCCCTGTTCACTGGTATTCCCCATGCATGAGTCATTTTTCTTAAATCTGTCCCTTTGTTCTTTTGGAATTCCTGATGTTTCTTTTTCATTTGTGCAAATCTTTACTGTTTTATTTAGCTCTAAGTTAAACCGTACCTCTTTTTTAGAAGTATTTGCACTTTCTGTCACAATTTCATTTACTGGTACTCTCATTTTTAATCCATTAGGCATCTCAGAGTCGTTATGCAAAATTATATCAGAGCAATCTGTCATTTTGGCACTGCAGTTATCATGAGTACTTAGTCACTTTTCGGAAGCCCCCCGGTCATTGCTATGGCCATCAGCCCCCTCTTTGGAAGGTTGTTTTTGCGCTGTATAGAGCTTTCCTATTTGCTCAGCTAACATTTTCACTTGGGCCTCAAGGCACTGGAACCTTTCCATCTCTCTAGGATCCTCTTTCTGTGGCCTAGGTCGATATTGGTTGTTTTCCCCCTGATTGGATCTATTCTGATACCTCTCAGGTGATTGATGTCAGTTGGGATGGTTTCTGAACTCTTGATTCATTTGTGGAGGGGAGCGGGTTGCACCCATCCTTTGATTATAGTCCCCTGGTGGGGAATCATTGTACTGGCGTGGATTGTAGTTCACGTTTTGCCTCATGTCCTGTCTCTCAGATTGTGGGTACTGGCCCCTATGTTGATTTCCATTATCAGTAAATCGATCCACATATCGGGGCCTATCCTGATTACCATATATCATGGTGCTGGGATCAAATCTGCTCTGTGTCCCCAATGACTGGTAGGGACCATCATTTCTTTGATCTTGATTTTGTCTCTGGTTATTGTTCATACCTGCCATATCAGGCCGGTATCCTACCCGGGGTCTGTCCCCTAAATACCTAGGGCTGATGTAGCTCTCTCTATTACTAGGATCATGTGATTGGAACATTGGTACAGGAAATGGCGATCTTTGATGATTACCCCTTTGTTCAGGTGTCACATTATTTTTACCTTGGCTTTGAGCAGACTCAAGGGACATTTTGGCTGACCTGATTTCCATTACTGTGGCTGAGGGTTCTTTAGATTTAGGTCTAGTATCTTTCATTTTATCACTTTCTCTACCCTGACAATAGAGTACCTCATATAGTTTTGTGCTTTGATGTACAATCCATTCAAGGGACTTGTCACGGTCAAATTCACGGACCAATTGGGATATGATGTCTTTCTGTAGCCCATAGAAGTATGCAGTTTTAAACTCATTGGAATTTGAGTCAAAAGATACATCAAAGCGAGAAAATGCTCTTTTTAAGTCTTGTAAAAATTGGCGAGGGGATATTTTAGGTCCAGCAGTAATTGTGTACGCGACTTTCTTTGCATCCTGCAATGACTGAAAAGGAGAAAAATGACGCCTAATTTCTTTTTCAAACTCCAGCCATGTCATATTCTGCTGCTCATTTAATCCCCTTATGATGCTGGCCGTCGGGGCATCTAAAGTTAAATGAAAATATTGTCTGTACTGTCCCTTAGGTATCTGGAGTGCCTTAAAAATGTCATGCACCGCTTCTAAGTGATCCTCAATGCAGCATTCACCTCCCTTTTTAAATGGTTTGATCAGGGCTTTAATGGATTTCATTATTTTTATGGGGCTACTGGTTGCAATGCATGGAATTGCACTATTTTGTGATTCACTCCTGTTTTCAGGTGTATGAGATTGGCGGCCGCCCCCAATGGGAGTATCAAATCCCCCAAGGCCGCTGCAACCAAGTTCAGTCACCGGCCCAGTCACTGGAGCACTAGCTCTTTGGGCAGAGCTAGAATTCACCTCCACTCCATTGAATGTGGTACCCTGCCGACTCTCCTGGGACCTGGGAATGCACATTTGCTGTTCTAAGTCCTTACACTTTTTAAGGAGTCTGGTTGCTTCATTTTGCAAATAATTATTTTCATCACTCATTTTATTGATCACCTCCTGCATTTCGCACTTTTGCATTTGGCATTCATTGAACTCTTTATTTCTCTTGTCTCTTTCTTGGATCATTTTAATCATTTCTTGTTCTGCACTCTGGAGATCACCTTCTTTTTCACAATGTTCTTTTTGTAAAATCTGCATTTCTGAAACAACCTCATCTTTATCCTGCCTAATGTGATCCACTAAGGCTTTTAAGTGTGCCAATTCTTGCTCACTATCTTCAAATTGTTTCTTGCTTTTGGATAACTGAGTATCAAAGTCTCTGCATTTTAATTGCATGTCTTTTTGGCATACATCCAATTCTGCTCTCAACATTTCCTGATTTTTACTTGCCCCCTCTAATTCAGTCTTTAACCTGTTAATTAGCTGAGTATCATTCTCTTGCATTCGCAGGGACTTGTTTAAAATAAACCATATTTTGCCGCATAGCCGTATTAAACAGTCTTTCTCTGCACTTTTATCGGCTGCATTCAATAATCTTGTAAGGCAGACCTGAATTATGCTGCCTTCTGCAAAAATATTGTCTAGTTTTTCTTTCTGCACCTCACTCTGAATGCGGTTACTCCATTCTAACGTGCTATTCGACGACCAATTCCCATGTGCAAACAACTTTGCCTCTAAATATTGCACTAGATCTGAGAATGTGGTTTCCCTTTGTGACATTCTGAAATTCGTTTTTAGTGGCACACTGCTATTATAAAATGGGTTCCCTTTAATGTGCAAATGGCAGTGTGAGACACGCTTGCCACGCCCAGTAGGTACTCTATGATCACTTTCCCGGCCTGCAACGCACCATAAATATGTAGGGTATTTTGTGGAGATTTGGGGCCTGACGGTATTTTATTACCGCCGAAAAATAACTTAGCAATAATCACTCCTCGTATTCAGATTGGGCCCTGTACAACAATAATACAGTGGACATGCATTATTTCAGCGCCCAGACATGCATATTTGGTATGCGTGGTTGGTATGCGTGGTTGGTATGCGTGGTTGGTGGTATTTTGGTGGGCATAATTCCCTTGTTTTATTTGTGGCCCCAAAGTCCAGAATCCCTTATCTTTGCTTAGATTTTTTCGTGTAATCACTAGAGAGACCTCAGACCTACACTTTAGGAATAGGAAGCAAATTTGAGTGGGCACCACGGGGATTTCACGTCTTTCTGGTGTTAACAGAAGTCTCTACTGAGATTAATCTTTATTAGAAGGTTGAATCCTGTATACAGGAGCTGGCTGAATAAGACCTGGAGACACCCAGGCCCAAAATTACAACAAGGAGCAAAGATTAGGTGAAGACCCAACCATACAGCCGCTCTCTGGAGTCCCAAATTGGGTTCTATAGTAGTTGTAGTTCTGCTCAATGTGAATCCTTTAGTTCAAATTCTTAATGAAATATGAAAGTCAAATGGTGGTTTTCCATCAAGTGAAAAAAATTTATTTTATACAAAGAGGTGGCAAATAGCCACCAGAATATTCTTCATGAGGAAGAAATTGCCATTAATCATTCTATCCGTAGACTTCTATTGTGCCAATGCATTTCGGAATATAACATCCTTCATCAGGGCAAGTCTAAAAGGTGATTTTCAAATGCAATTATATCAACCATTTCGTAGTTATTACAAAATTAAACAAATTTCCATATTTCGAACAACACAAATATATCAACATTAACAGTCATCATCCAAGTAATTGAGAAAGTAAAACAACACATACCGGGCCACGTAATGAGCCGGAACAGAAGGTAGATCCAAAAAAATAAATAAGAAAAACAAATCAATATGCAGGTAGATCAAGACATCTTGTAACTAAAAATGGAGGTAATCGGGTCTTTACCTGATTTCGGTGAGTAATGGCGGAAACTATTTTCCGGAGTGCAAGCTGCTTCCACCGAGTGCGGAGAGCAGGTGCTGTAAACGGTAAGAGAAAAACTCTATAAAAGACTTATTCTAGGTGTGCCTAATCACTAATAGTAAACTCGGGTGGTAGCTTACCCTATGTGGAGAACGAAGCGGAGGAGTTCTCCCTGTGCCTACTGAAAGCAGACTGTCTTCGTTGCATCGGCGCGTTGCCGAGCAACCTGGATTTTGTAGGACACGTGATTGAAGGCTGAGTGCCTTCCTTGTTTAGACACGTTGCCGAGCAACCCGGCATGTGATCACGGCTCCATGAGCCGTGACCAATGTCAGGAAACTGTTCGATGAATAGCCTACAATCAAAATTGCTTACTAAGTGGCCCTCCTGAGGTAGAGGCGAAAAAAGTCAACACCTTAAAAGCGGAATACGTAGATTGTAGTCCATAGACATAGAAAAAATACTAAGAAAAATTACTGAAAACTACAATAATGGGCGTTCCTAACTAGGATGGATGGAGCCTAGGGATCAGCTCAAAGGCTGTGCTATATATGGAAACAAGTGTCTACATGCCGCTAGTGGTGTCGTCTAGACAGACGGCACCTTGGGTCCTGGAAGAGCTCCAGGATGCGCAGCATGGAGAACATTTAATTCATGTAAATCATTACTTTTTCAAATACATTCAAGTATTGGTGTCAATTTAAACCAAACGATGTTAGATATCACAAACAAAAACAATTGGAGAAAACAATCAGGTAAAACACAATTAAAGTGAACGCAATTAGAGAAAACAGTGGTAGTTGATCTCCTCGTTTAACCCATTGGGTACCAGACTTCCCAGTTTGTCGATCCAATACGTCTCTCTGCGATTCAAGCGTTGGCCTAAATCTTCGTGAGGGCTATTTTTGGTAAGTACTTCCAAAATCACAAATCTTATTTGTGACCCATTATGTCCATTGGAGATCCAATGCCGAGCCACGGCTGAATTAATGTTTGCATTACGAATGCATGACCGATGCTCTCCCCATCTCAACTTGGCTGTTCGTGTCGACTGTCCTACATAGAATTTCCCACAAGGGCATTTAATACCATAAATGATATTGCTACTGTCACATGTGGCAAAAGTCTTGAGCAAAATCTTCTGCCCCGTCCTTGGATGGTTAATGGAGTTTCCTTTTATAACAAAATCACAGTTAACACACTGTAAACATGGAAAAGTCCCAGTTCGCTGTGTCATTGGTTTTTTCGCTGTTGGTTTTATTTGTACCAGTTCATCTCTTAAATTCCTACTTCGTTGGTATGCAAAGATTGGTTTTTCACTAAAGATATCTTGAACTCGGGTATCATTTTTGAAAATCTCCCAATGTTTCATAATAGTTTTCTTAATCTTTATGCTTTGTGTAGAGAACTTAGATACGAATACCGGTGACTTCAATTCTCTTTTTCTTTTTGAATTCTGTTCTAATAAAAGAGTCTCCCGAGGTAAAGCATCAACTCTGTCTGATGCTTGATCAAGTTCATCCTGCTTGTATCCCCGAGCCAGAAATTTCTCTTTCATTTCCATCTGTTGTGTCCTGTAATCTTCAGGATCACTGACTATTTTCTTGATTCTCAGTAGTTGGCTGTATGGCAGGTTCTTCAGTAAACTCGGCTGGTGGAAGCTGAGGCGGTGCAGGAGATTGTTTCGATCTGTCGTTTTCCGAAATAGTGAAGTGCTGTAGCATGCAGATTTCTTATGAACTTGTACATCAAGGAATGTTATGATTTCGTAAGAGAACTCTCTGGTAAACTGTACCCTCTGGTCGATATTGTTCAGATACATGAAGAAAGTTTCAAAAGACTCTTTTGTACCTTTCCAAATCCCAAAGATATCATATATGTATCTCGTCCATAGACGAATGTCATTCTTCCATTCCTGTTTGTTTAATACATGGTCAGTTTCAAATTTGTGCATGAAGCTGTTGGCATATGAGGGTGCCATAGTAGCTCCCATCGAGGTCCCTGCTACCTGTAGAAAAAATTGATTTCCATACTGAAAATAGGAGTTCTCAGCAATAAATTGTAATAATGCCAGTATAAATTCTTTTTGGGCACGTATCTCAGGTGCTTTCAGTAGCAACCATTCTACTGCTTCCATCCCCAGATCATGGGGTATGGAGGTGTATAAACTTTTCACGTCTATAGTGAACATCAGATCTTCAGGCGCAGGTGTCAATAAGTTCAGTTTCTGCAGGAAGTGGGTGGTATCCCTTGTGTAAGTGCTAGTCTTTTGTATCAAGGGCTGTAGGAAAAAATCTATATAAACTCCTAAGGGTTGGTTAATGCTCTCTATCCCTGCAACAATTGGTCTACCAGGTGGTTTCATGGCGTCTTTATGGATCTTCGGTAATGTATAAAAGTTGGGGATCCTTGGGTGTTCATTCAAGAGAAATTTCTGTGTATGCTCGTTAATCCAATCCAATTCAAATGCCTTCGTTAGGAGGCTCTTCAGATTCTGCTTGATCGAGAGGGTAGGGTCATGATCCAAACTCGCGTATGTGGTCTGGTCTTGAAGCTGTCTTTTACATTCAGCGTCATAGTCACAAGAATTCTGAATAACCAGGGCTCCTCCCTTATCCGCAGGACGAAAGGTAATGCTCTTGTCACTAAATAGATCTCTAATCAATCTCATCTCGTGTGGTTTCAAATTCCTGTATGGAGGATTTCTGTAGCTTATACGTTCTAGGTCCCGGGTAACTAATCTCTGAAATATTTCTATGGATGGTACTGTAATTGGTGGAACAAATCCGCTTTTAACTCTAAATTCTTGAAAATCTGGAATCTCGGTCGGATTCTCATGGGTCTCTAGTTCATTGAAGAAGACTTTCAGTTTGAGTTTGCGAACAAACTTATAAAGTTCTATCTTTGTGTCAAACAAGGTGGTACCGTAAGTCGGTACAAAGCTTAGACCTTTCTGTAGAGTCTCCTCTTCTGCCTTGTTGAGTCTCCTATCTGAAATGTTAACCACTAACTTTTCTTGTGTTGTAATCTCGTTAAGGGTTTGTTTCTTGCGTTGCCTCCTCCCCCTGCGGGTTCTTTTCGACGAGCGCCTAAAAAAGATACAGCGGGTGGGGCTCGCGTTGAAGGGCTTGTTGTCTGTGCGAGGTTCTCTATGTTTTGTTCTGCTGGAATATCGAACTCTCTTTGGGCTTCTGAGTCGGAACTGGAGGTGTTGTCGGATGTGTATTTAAATGGTTTCTTCGGTGCAGCTTGGCTGTATTTGTCCATCCAGGTATATACCTCGTCATTAATGTAATCATAGGTGTCTCTTCTAAATTTCTTGATCTTCTTTTGCTCCAATTCAGACTTGTAGTCCTCAAGTTTAGTATTGACCTCTAGTAGTATGTTATCATAATCTTCTCTTCCAAGTGTATCAACTAATTCTTTCTCTATTTCCTCAATTTCCGTCCTCAGGGTTGTTAGATTCTTTGATAACTCTTGGATAGTTAGCAAGATCAGATCCAATGAACATTTATTGAGTATAGATTCCCACCTCCGGACAAATTCTCTGCTCTCTTTGCACAAAGTCGGTCGGAGCTGTATGCGAAGCCCCCTTGGGATGCGTTGGTTTTTGAAATATCTTCCAAGGGTTATTGCGTGTAATTTCCTGTTTATCTCCTTACGTATAAGATACTCTAATTGTTTGATCCGTTTGGCCGGATCTTTTGGTGTAGTACCATGTGCACCAATTGACGTTTCGCTAATGAGTTCAAGAATGGCTGATGCTTCCTCAGTCGAGAAACCTAAAGTTTCTGCGCATTTACTAGATAAACCTTCGATGTCCTCAAATGACATATTCTATGTATAAGGTAATCTCCTTTGTAATTGTGTGCCGCCACTGCTGTGTGTCTCCCAATGCAGGGAAGGAAAAGAAGCAGGAAGCAAATTTGAGTGGGCACCACGGGGATTTCACGTCTTTCTGGTGTTAACAGAAGTCTCTACTGAGATTAATCTTTATTAGAAGGTTGAATCCTGTATACAGGAGCTGGCTGAATAAGACCTGGAGACACCCAGGCCCAAAATTACAACAAGGAGCAAAGATTAGGTGAAGACCCAACCATACAGCCGCTCTCTGGAGTCCCAAATTGGGTTCTATAGTAGTTGTAGTTCTGCTCAATGTGAATCCTTTAGTTCAAATTCTTAATGAAATATGAAAGTCAAATGGTGGTTTTCCATCAAGTGAAAAAAATGTATTTTATACAAAGAGGTGGCAAATAGCCACCAGAATATTCTTCATGAGGAAGAAATTGCCATTAATCATTCTATCCGTAGACTTCTATTGTGCCAATGCATTTCGGAATATAACATCCTTCATCAGGGCAAGTCTAAAAGGTGATTTTCAAATGCAATTATATCAACCATTTCGTAGTTATTACAAAATTAAACAAATTTCCATATTTCGAACAACACAAATATATCAACATTAACAGTCATCATCCAAGTAATTGAGAAAGTAAAACAACACATACCGGGCCACGTAATGAGCCGGAACAGAAGGTAGATCCAAAAAAATAAATAAGAAAAACAAATCAATATGCAGGTAGATCAAGACATCTTGTAACTAAAAATGGAGGTAATCGGGTCTTTACCTGATTTCGGTGAGTAATGGCGGAAACTATTTTCCGGAGTGCAAGCTGCTTCCACCGAGTGCGGAGAGCAGGTGCTGTAAACGGTAAGAGAAAAACTCTATAAAAGACTTATTCTAGGTGTGCCTAATCACTAATAGTAAACTCGGGTGGTAGCTTACCCTATGTGGAGAACGAAGCGGAGGAGTTCTCCCTGTGCCTACTGAAAGCAGACTGTCTTCGTTGCAGCGGCGCGTTGCCGAGCAACCTGGATTTTGTAGGACACGTGATTGAAGGCTGAGTGCCTTCCTTGTTTAGACACGTTGCCGAGCAACCCGGCATGTGATCACGGCTCCATGAGCCGTGACCAATGTCAGGAAACTGTTCGATGAATAGCCTACAATCAAAATTGCTTACTAAGTGGCCCTCCTGAGGTAGAGGCGAAAAAAGTCAACACCTTAAAAGCGGAATACGTAGATTGTAGTCCATAGACATAGAAAAAATACTAAGAAAAATTACTGAAAACTACAATAATGGGCGTTCCTAACTAGGATGGATGGAGCCTAGGGATCAGCTCAAAGGCTGTGCTATATATGGAAACAAGTGTCTACATGCCGCTAGTGGTGTCGTCTAGACAGACGGCACCTTGGGTCCTGGAAGAGCTCCAGGATGCGCAGCATGGAGAACATTTAATTCATGTAAATCATTACTTTTTCAAATACATTCAAGTATTGGTGTCAATTTAAACCAAACGATGTTAGATATCACAAACAAAAACAATTGGAGAAAACAATCAGGTGAAACACAATTAAAGTGAACGCAATTAGAGAAAACAGTGGTAGTTGATCTCCTCGTTTAACCCATTGGGTACCAGACTTCCCAGTTTGTCGATCCAATACGTCTCTCTGCGATTCAAGCGTTGGCCTAAATCTTCGTGAGGGCTATTTTTGGTAAGTACTTCCAAAATCACAAATCTTATTTGTGACACATTATGTCCATTGGAGATCCAATGCCGAGCCACGGCTGAATTAATGTTTGCATTACGAATGCATGACCGATGCTCTCCCCATCTCAACTTGGCTGTTCGTGTCGACTGTCCTACATAGAATTTCCCACAAGGGCATTTAATACCATAAATGATATTGCTACTGTCACATGTGGCAAAAGTCTTGAGCAAAATCTTCTGCCCCGTCCTTGGATGGTTAATGGAGTTTCCTTTTATAACAAAATCACAGTTAACACACTGTAAACATGGAAAAGTCCCAGTTCGCTGTGTCATTGGTTTTTTCGCTGTTGGTTTTATTTGTACCAGTTCATCTCTTAAATTCCTACTTCGTTGGTATGCAAAGATTGGTTTTTCACTAAAGATATCTTGAACTCGGGTATCATTTTTGAAAATCTCCCAATGTTTCATAATAGTTTTCTTAATCTTTATGCTTTGTGTAGAGAACTTAGATACGAATACCGGTGACTTCAATTCTCTTTTTCTTTTTGAATTCTGTTCTAATAAAAGAGTCTCCCGAGGTAAAGCATCAACTCTGTCTGATGCTTGATCAAGTTCATCCTGCTTGTATCCCCGAGCCAGAAATTTCTCTTTCATTTCCATCTGTTGTGTCCTGTAATCTTCAGGATCACTGACTATTTTCTTGATTCTCAGTAGTTGGCTGTATGGCAGGTTCTTCAGTAAACTCGGCTGGTGGAAGCTGAGGCGTTGCAGGAGATTGTTTCGATCTGTCGTTTTCCGAAATAGTGAAGTGCTGTAGCATGCAGATTTCTTATGAACTTGTACATCAAGGATGTTATGATTTCGTAACAATAATACAGTGGACATGCATTATTTCAGCGCCCAGACATGCATATTTGGTATGCGTGGTTGGTATGCGTGGTTGGTATGCGTGGTTGGTGGTATTTTGGTGAGCATAATTCCCTTGTTTTATTTGTGGCCCCAAAGTCCAGAATCCCTTATCTTTGCTTAGATTTTTTCGTGTAATCACTAGAGAGACCTCAGACCTACACTTTAGGAATACCACATTTTCAGTGTTAGTGTTAGTGTGCCACCATGGGCGATCTCACTGACTTATTTACGACAGAGAGCTATATGTGGTAATTTTGTGGTAATTTCCACTACCTTATATATGGTAGGGAACTATGTTCAGAGAGTCCCTCTTCCCGTTGGCTCATGTACCTCCAACGAGCTATGCTACAAACAATCACAACTGTTCATACTGAATCTGACATGCACACATCTGTCTTAAAATGACCATTGCATTGTTTAAAAATCTCCCCACATCATCAGCATTGTAATGGTAAATAGAAGACACACCACCTGTCTGCTTTCAAGTATTTTTCTGTATTATAAAAGTTGCATTTAAACACGATCTCATTCTTTACAGAAATAAATACAATAGCACAGTAACAGCGTTGTCTATGACACACTGCAAAGAAAGTGGCGGAGAACAGAACTCAAATTGCAACATTAGCATTTGATTAAGGCATGCACAGGAATCCTACACTGACTGCATATTATCGTACACACTCAGCTCCCACACTTCTGTAATTACCTTATCTTTTTAGTTGTTCTCTTTGGCTGTTCTCTTTCTGAATGTGGCTCCCTTGAAGATTAACCCCAGTAAAAAGGAACGCCTGCCTTCTCAAACCGGGGTCATTGCCTGGAATTCTCAGCTTTTGCAGATAGGAATGCCTCAGCCAGGGGAAAGGTCCTTCTTTCAGCTCTGCCAAATGTTGACTGCCTTTCTTCTTCCTCAAACTCCCCCCAGCAAAAGTCTGATCACTCCCTCTAGCATGATACTTGCTATGACGCTGCTCCAATCAGAATTAATCACGCCATCTCCTCCTTCTCTACACAATGGCTCATTTTTATAGTAATACTTTGTAACCAACTGATTTCCTGTTCTTTCGAGCCCATTTGCTTCCTGTAGTTATGTGGACAGGGCAGCAGAGAGAACAGAAAAAAAAAATGGATGTGCGTTTAAAAGTTCACTTTCAGAATAGGCCTAATTCTGCAGTGGAGACACATTTTTATTAGTGGATTATGTTTCATTAGTCAGGTTAGTAATAAGTTATGTTAGTTGTTATTTTCAAATGTGTCTCTCGCACCATAGGCATTTCAGGTGAGAAATAGTGTGCATTTTTAAATGAGCACGTGTGCTTTTAACTGTAAAAATAGATTTGCATCTTATATATTAAAATCGTTTTTGACTGAATAGCCTGTCTTTTCTTGTTAATCTGGTAACACATATGGCAATGCACCGCACCCTTGTGGTGGTGCTGCAAAAAAAATTGCTACCTGTGTAGTAGTGCTGTACTCTGTGCTGTTTGCTACCTGTGTAGTAGTGCTGTACTCTGTGCTGTTTGCTACCTGTGTAGTAGTGCTGTACTCTGTGCTGTAACACGCCAAATATCCTTACAGTCCTCCTGGGTGGTGAAAGTCATAATAACAACATTTACTTGAATCGTCAGAAAGACGTAACTTTTCTTTGTGATCCCTTTTCTAGGGATCACAAGCATAGATAACAAGGGTGCAGGGCTCATACGACAAAGAGACACAAGACACTGTGTATTTCTCGTGGAGGCTCTGCACGGACTATCAAGCAGCAGCGAACATCCTCGTTTTTATTAGGGGAGCGTTGTGGCACACAACTAATTTTCTTAACGGATCCCGGCTCTCATTACAACATCCCCACCAACAATAAGTGCCCAAAAAACAATAAGCCAACAACACCAACTCTTTCTGATAGACCCTATGGTCAACTTGTAAAGGGGGCCCATTGTCTGTCTATTTTTTTGAGAAGCCATGTGTCGAAATGATTTTCTCCAGCAGTTTAATAATTTCACTTGCTGTCATGTTGTCGACGAATTTGACTGCTGGTTGGCGTGACCACTGGTCGATCACTAGGAGGAAGTAACGAGTACCAACTGTGGAGCCTAAATTAATACTTAGGTGACCCCAGAGCTTGGCACTTCTGGGGGGACTGTGTTGGCAGAGGCCTCTGAGAGGGTGATGATGCACCACACACATTGCTTAAAGTTATCGACCTTCCCTTGAAGATGGGGGAGCCACATATTTTGGCAGAGAGGCACCCTCATGTTTGCTTTCGCCTGATGATCTTGGTGGGTAAGTACTTTATCCGTGAGGGTGTACACTATGATGATACAGTGTTGCTCGCAATATGAGACCATCCTGAGAGGTGGAAAGTTCCATAAAGTTTGTATTGTGGATTTCACTTCCTGCATATGATGCTGCACAGTTTTGAGGCTTTCACTTGCTCAGTAACAGGAGCATTCTTTGTTTCCATTTGTACTTGCTACTGTGACTTTTAGGCAGTTGTTCTTTCACATACACAAGGTAAACCTTTTGTTTTGCATCTGTAGAATCTAATATGTTTTGGTCCTGATGAAGGCGGCCCAGTTCTACACACCTCTGAAACGTCTATGTGAATTTTCCCTTGATGTTGAACTTGTATGTACTCTGCATTTCTCTGTACTTTTATGACTATTTTGGTTATTCCCTAATTGATTTAAGCCTGACCTTGGTTTTACTTTCTACGTTTATGCATTCTCAAAACTATTTCGGACGTGCCCTAATTGATTTAGGACTTTAGACTAGATTTAGAGTAGTTGATGTTTCCTCTATATCCGTTGAAAAACCGGATCCACCTCAATTAATTTTGTTGCATGTATATCTCTATTATGATGTATACTTGTTATCTTACACAGCAAACTGCAACAGGTGTTTTTCAATCTTCCTTTTCTTATTGTTTGTTTAAAAGTTATAAAACTTGCTTTGTTTCAATGTTGTTTAATCTAGCAAATGATTTGGGAAAAGGGAAAACAATTGTCTTGTTTCTAGTTTTTTTGCAATACAGTAGCAAAGTGTGTATTATTAGATTCACTCCCACGTGACATTATTTGATTTAATATATGTGACTAATTCCTGGTGGGAACTTTCCTTTTTTCATGTTATGTACTCTCTCCAGTTCCCCTCAGAGATGGAGAAATACACAGTTTTGAGAATCTGGTTCCAGCTTTCCGTCATAATTGCATATGTGACAACTTTGAAACATTCGTCTTGACGTGAAAACAGAGCAATCTCCTCTTGCGGCATGGATTAAGATGTTCTGCATGTGCAAATGAATTTCAGTCTCCCAGCTGTTACCATCTGACTTGGAGCCATGGTTAGCCGGGTGTCTTGACAAGAAGTCAGCTGGATTATTCATTCTGGGCTTTTTTGACAATGACACGTTATACTCTTGTAGCCGGAGTGGCCACTTCTCTATTCTTGCTGGCGGTGCACAGCTGAGCCTGTCATGATGGATAAATGGGGTATGTGATCCATGACTATGGATAAGGGCTGCCGATAAATTAATACATGGCAGTGCTTGCACCAACACAGGACATCCATTGCATGACTCTCAATTTAAGAAGGTCTCTGCCCTATCAGGGGCAAGACCCTGCTTGCGTACACCACAGATTTGACTTCACTCCTAGTGTTTGTTTACACCAGCACAGCTCTGAGACCGAATAGGCTGGTGTCCATGATTATTTGTGTACTGGCTGAGTCAAAGAACACCACTGTGGTGCCAGATGTGAGGGCTTGCTCGGTGGTGATGAAGGCCTTCTCTTCGAAGTCCGTCCATTGCCACAGACAGTCCTTTGTCGAGTGACGTAATGGTTCGGATAGGGTGGCCTGGTTTTTGATTAACCAGCCACAGTATGTTATCATACCATCTAACCTTCTGACTTCCGGAGAGTTCTTTGGTGGTGACATCTCATGGATAGCCTCTATCTTCTGTGGGTCAGTGGATGCGTACTTCACTTGAAGATGTGGTCGAAGAATTCTAGCTTGGATTTCTAGCTTTTGCATTTTTCTTGATTGAGAGTGAATCCCACGTCTTCTAGCCTGGTAAGCACTTTGTCCAATCTTTCTAGGTGGTCATTCTCTGGAGATGCATACAGTAGAATATCACGCTAAAATTTAAGATGCCTGTGAGGCCTGCCAAAGTGCTTCTGGTGAAATGCTGGAACACTTTTGCAGTGGAGGAGATTCAGATATTCAGTCTCTTGAATCTATACAGGCCTTGATGGGTCATGAAAGTGGCGATGTACATAGACTCAGGATGAAGGACAATCTGGTGATAACCCCCTTTCAGGTCCAGTTTAGAGGATAGGGAAGCACTCTTTAGGTCATCAATTACACCATATATCAGCAGCGTATGGTGGCGTTCATGCATAATGGACTTATTGGGGAGGCCCATTTCGACGCAGATCCTTACGGCGCTTGGCTGTTTTGGTTTGATTGCAATAACAATCGCTGAGACCCAGGGGTGAGGCCTTCCATTTTTTCGATGATGTCTTGCGACACAAGCAGGTCGAGATCTTTCTCTACTTATTCTCTTAAGTGGAAAGTAACTCTCTGGTATTATAGTGCAATGGGCCGCATCATCTCATCTATAATAATACTTTATTGTGTTGTAGTTTATAATAAACTTTACAGAACAGTTTAAAAATCAAACAACATACATAAATAGATACATGATTATACAATTATCAAAAAAGAATAAATAAGTAAATATTGTTAATACACAAATAAAACATAACTTACTCTATGATACTTATAGTATGATATGACACGACACAGACTCTAAATACCCATTTCTTAATACTTAATGGACTAGAAGCTCATTAAATTTACTTTCAGTGCCTAAACATATACGATATAATGCCAAATGGGTTGACACAGTATTTGAATTCAGTCCAAAACTCTACTGTTTTTATAGATTCTAAATTGTGCTCCATAGTACCATATACAATTACATATAATGTCCCTAACTTGGGACAGCTTGTATTATTGTTCCATTGTTTCTAGAATTGAACTTACAATAACAGATGCTGCAGTACCTATTATCCTGAGGTACCTTCCATCTAGACCCACAGATTGCCCACAGCGGAAGATGATTAATCCTCAGCAATAGACGTAACCCAGCGACCTGCATACCGCTGGGTTAGGGTATAGGATGAGGTACTGTTGGGGTTTCAAAAAAACATGCAAGACCATTGAGACAGCTGTCCAATGTTTTAATGTACTCAAGTGATCCAGATTTTTGATCCAGTCCCACTTACTTAGCTTTCCTAAAAAAGTATTTTTGCGTATCTCAAAATTTCGTCAGTGGACGAAACCAGGAGCCCAATAAATTTATCCAAAAAAATCTACATTAAGCTTTGCATAATTATGCCCTCCTACACTTACTTTTATCAGCATGCTCAGTCAGATTGCTTCTAACTGAGGTGAAGACAAATTAATTTTAGCTTTAATGTACAGGAGACCCCGCCTTTGCAAAGCGAGCGAGCCCAAAGACACAAGGTCCAACTCAAGGCGAAGGAACTCCATTGAACTGGAGGGCGGTAGGCCCAGTATTTTCCACCAATAGAGAGCTTACATTTTATTGAGCCATTCATAATGCATAATTCCCAGGGTTTACAGATCATACAAAATACAAGTGCAAAACCACTGTGTAAAGGGTTAAAATACCCAATAACGAATAACCTGCATATTGAACTGAAAATGTATGAATCAATGCTATTAGTTATTTTGCTTTCCTGGTTTTGACTTTGATAATATTTACATAATGATTTTTGCTGGTTATTTCCAAACCCAGGTATTTGTATTGGTCTTTTTATTCAAGCTTTCCCAACCCAGAGGCCAAGTCAACTCTATTCACTTTATTATGGGAAAACAACATTAGTCTGGTTTTCACGATGTTGACTCGTAATTCATTTTCTACAGTGCACATCCCCAGCTCATTCATTAAGTTCCTTATCCTTATAAATGTGTGGCTAAGCATGATCAAATCATCTGTGTATAGCATGGATGTAACTAGGTTATAACACATTTTGGGAGATGGTCTGGCCTTCTGATGCAGTGAGAAAGAGGTTAAAAAGCAGGGGCGCCAATGTGCACCACTGCTTCACCCCCTATTCACTCACAGTTTTTCCGACAGTACTCTGGGCAAAATTATCGCTATGCAGTGCTAGAACAATTTTCAATAGCCATCCCGGGCAGCCCATACTCTCAAGCTTTTTCCACTAAATAGACTGATTTATTGTGTCAAAACCAGAATGAAAATCAATATATGCCACGTATAAAGGTGGACTTCCTCTAATGCCTGCATGTAGGATTAGAGAATCCAGCATCCTGATGTTGTAGAGTGTGCTTGACCCTGGTTGGAATCCCATTTGAAACAAATAGAGCAAATTATTGGAGGGTGCCTAGCTTTGCAACCCAGCGAGCACATATTATGCAAACATTTCCCCAGAAACATCTAACAGATAATAATAATCTGTAATTCCCAGGTAATAGCCTTCTCCTGTCTTAAATACGGGTACTAGCAGCAAATCTCTCCAGGCTGCGGGGGATTTCTCCTTCTTCACAAACCTTAAAAAGTTGAAATAATATCATAGCCCAACCCTTAGGGTCCTCCTTCAAGACTACTGCTGCTGCTGCCAGCCCATTGGGGCCAGGGGCTCTTGAGTTTTTTAGGCTCTTGATAGATTCACACAGGTTTTGCCAATTAAATGGTAGGGCCCATCCCAGTGCATCTCTCTTCGGCAGTTTCCACACGTTACATGCCCCCTGCTCACTAAGCATTTTTCGACTGATGAAACTTTTCCATTCTTGCTCTGGTATAGGGTTAACAACATAACCATCCCTGCTGCCCCCCGCCAATGTAAGCATCTGCCAAATGGAGCCGGAGTTCTTTTTACACAATGCCCCCACCACATGTCGCCAAATAATATTTTATTTATCTAAAACGTGTCTTTTAACCCCATTATGGTGCTGGTTTTTACATTTCTTAATCTCCACTATCGCATGTTTTGGCAACATCCCACTATTTTTTATGTGCCGAATTTCCCTCTGGAGATTACGCTCCATCGCCTGCATGATGGAGTCATATACACGTTTCACTGAGTTTGCCTTGATACCATATAGCTTGCCTGGGCTGATAACAACTCCATGTGTCATGGCATACAGCCAATCTTCTATTTCCGTAGCAGTGAGGTCAGTCAAGTTTCAGCATATCTCATTTATGTGAAGCTGCACCAGTTCTCTCCTCTTAGGTGACCCATGCCTTTGAAAAGCTTGGCATGTCTTTGCATGACACTCTATATATCTTCTGCGTCTATGCCATGGGCGAAATTCACAATGTGTACTGCCTCTACCGCATTGCACCCTAGTAGGGTGTCTTTACAGATGTCAGAGACATAGGGCCTCATTACACGGATGGCGGTAGGGTTTTTGCAGGCGTTAAAAACCAACCCGCTAAGGGACCTCGGAGCTAATTACGGCACCGCAAAATTGCGGTGCCGTAATTAGCGCCTTCCCCATTCCCATAGAGCCCTATGGAGCAGAAATGGGAATGGGGAAGGGCAATGGCGGAAGGGGGATTTACCGCCCCTCCAACCTTGGAATGGGGCGGTAAATCCCCTTTCCGCCAAGGCGGTGCCGGTATTTTAACGGCATGAGCCATGGCGCTAATAGCGCCATGGCTCACCGCCTACCGTGTAATGAGGCCCATAGACTCTAGCCCTGATGGAGTGTTATTCATGTTGTACTGTAGTCACAAATGTACCTTGTAACGTGATGGGTCTAGAACTTTCGAACATGTATATTATCACACATTTGTGGGGCCGAGTGTGGATTTGCTCTTTATACGTTGAAAATGAGACAATGCCATGACAGTCACGGATGGTCCCGGGTAAATAAGGATTCGGATGTTGGAGACAGTGTTCCGCACTAGGCATCTGGGCTGTCAAAGTCTCTTCTTTCCGGCATTCATGACTTTAGGAGAGGAAGAATGCATCCACATCTTGCTTTTATTCTGAGGGCATCTGTGATCTATCTGAACGTTCTTGGTCTTTTGTTGGTGGAGCATGCCTTTTTGCTTGTTTTTCGTTACTGCAGCGGCCTCATGTATTTCCTTCCACATGGCGTAGACCTGGATGAGCCAGAGTTTTTCCACAATAAGTGCAAACCCCATCGATGTCTGGAGGTTTATCAGGCAGCTTGTTACTTGATGAAGGTTTCTTATGGGGTATAGAAATGGCACAGGCATCTCCTATCTTTATCACCTGTACCGCGGACCCCATCCTGGTGGCTCAGACATCAGCCAATTTGTGTGAGCGGCCTAGTGCTAGAATGCAGGTTAAAGATATTTCTGGTTCTCTTAGGATGTTTTTCTCAGCCTCCACTCGCAGCAGCTTTGAATCAATTGGGTGTGAATGTTGTCTTCCTTGTTGAGGAGTGTATACGTGAAAACAAGTTCTAGGCATACATGGAAGGCTTCCAAGGTATCATCTTCTCCTTGTGTCGCATCTCTTAGAAAATGTAAGCTGTAGTCTGGATTGACCACTGGTGTGAAGTAGTTCTTCAGCGCATCCATCATTGATAAATATGAGCCACTGTTAGGTGCTAGTGTTTTAAAAATTCAGTGTATGGTTGGTCCGGCCATGCATAGGCGGGTACATTATTTTACAATATCGTTGTCCAGTTTGGTGGCCAGGAAGGCATTCAACCCATTGTGCCTATCTTGGTCCTTGGCTGGAGGGCATGCCTATGACGTCAAATTCTGATTGGGGCGACCAAGTGCTATGTTGTCATGCCTCTGACAGGGGCCGTCATATGGTGCCAGCATCATCAGCCATACTTATTTGGGCCTCCATCTTCTAATGGGTTGCCAGATGAACTATGGTTGTTTTCCAAGTTTTATTGGAAATGTGTTCTGTTTTGGCACCACGAATGTGTGGACACTGATTCATTAAATAAATAACATGGTATTACCTCTGGTAAGTTCAGTGCGGTCACTCTTGTGTTTAATAGGCATCAGCACGGCAGGGTCGGATTGGCCCCTCAGCCTTTCGCCCCGTGGCCGGGCCGAAATCGTCCCTGGGGAGCAGGGGCCAGTTTCTGGCCATGCCTGGGCCGGTTTGGAGAAAATAGTTTTTTTTTAAAAAGTTCCCTTCCAAAAAATGTTTTCTTCTGAAAAAGCCTTTCATCCTTCTTAGGTCGATAAATGAGTACCAACAAAGGATGGATGATATTTTATGCATATTTATTCTATAAAAAAGAGCTTAAGCGTAAGTGCTATACAATAACATGTTATCATTTGGCCTTGTACTTCTGCTTGGATTTACAGTAATTTAGTGTACCCCCAAAAAGGGGTGATAGGTGATAGGGCGATAGCTGGGCAAGAAGGGTCTGCATGATGGATGGCTGATGGCTTTCTTAGAGAGGGTGCTCAAGAAAGTGCTTAAAGGGTTGTGGGAAGGAGCCATTGGCAAAGGAGTGGTTGCAGGGGACTGCCAAGGCTGTGGCAAGAGAGGGGATGTTGTCCTTGATGGTTCTGGTGCATGTCTGGTGATGTCATCAGAGGTCAAGGGTCGTGAGACGAGGGTTGGGACATTTTTTTTTGAGTGACCGGGCCTATTTCTTGTGCCAGTCCAACCCTGCAGCACGGGTATTTTCCATTCATTCAATGCTCTGGTGAAGATGATACTGTGAGGTAGGTATCAGCAGGAACCGTGTGATCCCATCCTCATTGGCACTTTTTGTGATCAAACTGTAGAGATCACAAGCATATATAACACGTGCGCAGTGCACACACGACAGAGATACACAAGACACGGTGTACATATCACAAAGGCTCTGCAAGGACTGTCCAGCATCATCTGGCGTCCCCCTTTTATCTGGGGTGCGTCGTGACGCATCACAACTACTTTTCACGAATGGGTGAAGCTCCTGGTACAAACCCTTACGTGTTTGCGTTCATCTACTTAATACTTTGTTCACGTGTTTTGCCTGAATCAGGGGCATTGCTAGGGGGGGGGCTAAGGGGGCTATAGCCCCTGATCTTTTGGTTGTAGCCCCGGATAGAATCTCAGGAGCTACAGCCAAAAGACTAGCTAGCCCCCAGTCCCAACAGTTCTGACATCAGCATAGCCCCAGGTCTTTTCCAGACCTAGCAACTCCCCTGGCCTGAATCATCTATTTGTATCCCAAATATTCATTTTACATATTGGAGCACACATGTGAGGAAATACCTTTGGACGAATAGCACTTTCAGATCATTCCACACAAATTCACGGTCGCCACGTTCTATAAATATGCCTGTGTTATTTTACCCTTCTTCATGCCTCTTTAAGTTCATACTGAATTCAAACAATCCGCAAATCATGTAGCTGCGGTAGCTGTTAAACTATATGGAAAAACCTTAGATTTCGAGTTGTGGCCATTGTTCGCACGGCTCTGATGAAATCAAAAAAGGCAGCTATGGCAGTGAACTGTGAAAATCCGAGATTGGAGAGAACGAAGCGGCGCTGACCCACACCTTGTAGCTCATTGCTCGGTTTTCCTCTTTCTTTCTCACTGGTCTGAGGTCAGAGGTGCCGACCTTCGTCACTCTTGCAAAGGTGATGAGTTTCTATTTTCATTTATTTCCAAGTAATCCATTTACGATTTGGTCCCCAACAGCCCGCAGAGATCAGGAGCCCTGTTTTCTATGCCCAGCACACACTCAATGAAATACATCTGTTGGATGAATCCTGGTCATTGTTTTCCACGGCTTGTTCCTTGATGTCTGTTAGCTTGTGCCGCACTCGTATGGAATTCTGAACTTTAGCTTGCGTCACATCTAGATAGAAATGTGATTCTTAACATGCACCACACTTATAATTCTGAACCCTTGCTTGCGTCGCATCTAGATGGACATGTGATCGTTAGCATGTGCCGCACTCGTATGGAATTCTGAACTTTAGCTTGCGTCACATCTAGATAGAAATGTGATTCTTAACATGCACCACACTTATAATTCTGAACCCTTGCTTGCGTCGCATCTAGATGGACATGTGATCGTTAGCATGTGCCGCACTCGTATGGAATTCTGAACTTTAGCTTGCGTCACATCTAGATAGAAATGTGATTCTTAACATGCACCACACTTATAATTCTGAACCCTTGCTTGCGTCGCATCTAGATGGACATGTGATCGTTAGCATGTGCCGCACTCGTATGGAATTCTGAACTTTAGCTTGCGTCACATCTAGATAGAAATGTGATTCTTAACATGCACCACACTTATAATTCTGAACCCTTGCTTGCGTCGCATCTAGATGGACATGTGATCGTTAGCATGTGCCGCACTCGTATGGAATTCTGAACTTTAGCTTGCGTCACATCTAGATAGAAATGTGATTCTTAACATGCACCACACTTATAATTCTGAACCCTTGCTTGCGTCGCATCTAGATGGACATGTGATCGTTAGCATGTGCCGCACTCGTATGGAATTCTGAACTTTAGCTTGCGTCACATCTAGATAGAAATGTGATTCTTAACATGCACCACACTTATAATTCTGAACCCTTGCTTGCGTCGCATCTAGATGGACATGTGATCGTTAGCATGTGCCGCACTCGTATGGAATTCTGAACTTTAGCTTGCGTCACATCTAGATAGAAATGTGATTCTTAACATGCACCACACTTATAATTCTGAACCCTTGCTTGCGTCGCATCTAGATGGACATGTGATCGTTAGCATGTGCCGCACTCGTATGGAATTCTGAACTTTAGCTTGCGTCACATCTAGATAGAAATGTGATTCTTAACATGCACCACACTTATAATTCTGAACCCTTGCTTGCGTCGCATCTAGATGGACATGTGATCGTTAGCATGTGCCGCACTCGTATGGAATTCTGAACTTTAGCTTGCGTCACATCTAGATAGAAATGTGATTCTTAACATGCACCACACTTATAATTCTGAACCCTTGCTTGCGTCGCATCTAGATGGACATGTGATCGTTAGCATGTGCCGCACTCGTATGGAATTCTGAACTTTAGCTTGCGTCACATCTAGATAGAAATGTGATTCTTAACATGCACCACACTTATAATTCTGAACCCTTGCTTGCGTCGCATCTAGATGGACATGTGATCGTTAGCATGTGCCGCACTCGTATGGAATTCTGAACTTTAGCTTGCGTCACATCTAGATAGAAATGTGATTCTTAACATGCACCACACTTATAATTCTGAACCCTTGCTTGCGTCGCATCTAGATGGACATGTGATCGTTAGCATGTGCCGCACTCGTATGGAATTCTGAACTTTAGCTTGCGTCACATCTAGATAGAAATGTGATTCTTAACATGCACCACACTTATAATTCTGAACCCTTGCTTGCGTCGCATCTAGATGGACATGTGATCGTTAGCATGTGCCGCACTCGTATGGAATTCTGAACTTTAGCTTGCGTCACATCTAGATAGAAATGTGAATGTCAGCATGTACCGCACCTAGATGGAATACCATAATCGCAAGGACAGCAATGCCAGCTAACCAACCAACTAACAATTTCATCCCTCTGCATACACCTCTCAAACCATAACCAAACACAACCACAAGCCTAAAACGCAGCAATCCGCACAAACTTCACAATAATGCAACAACAAAACAAACCACACATAGACTTGCACAACAGCACATGACAACTACCGACCGTAAAACACCCCAAGCCCAGCCAACGAACCCATGGGGCTGAGGCTGCCAACAGCACATCACTGCTGCCTTGCACTTTTCCAGCTTATTCTCACTAACCCACCCCCTCTCCTCTCCTTTTTCAGAGCCGCTAGAGCGCCAGCGGCCCACTTCGGTGGTGATAGTGCGCAGTACAAATATCCTTTAACATTAACATTAACATGACAAAAATCACATTCTCCATGTGTTTGTCTCTGACGAGTGCCATCTTAGAAGAAAATCATTCCTAGTGCTCTGCAATGAAGAGCCTTTGCTTACAGTGTCAAACCGCGAATGCTCCAAGCGCACCTGATGGAAAACCTGGAAAAAGTCTAAGCACTGTAAATCACAGGCAGCTCAACAATTTCAGAACATTTTAATTTGGCTCTGAAGTTCAATGACAGGCACGTAAATGCGCACAGTCAGCTTTAGTCTACAAATAATTCGAATGTCTTGCTGAGGATTCACATAATCCTTCATGGACCTACCATGGACATAAATGTCTTCTAAGATTCTAAAAACGTGCTTATTACAGCTTCTGAGAAACTAGCGTGGGCCATTGTTTCTGGAACAAATTGCCTTTTCAAAACTGCATATGCTTTTCAACTTCCCCCTCCCGAATTACTTGTCATCATTCTGCTGGAGATCTGAGAACTGGAGCCATTGTACCAGAGGTGTGGGGAGGTATGTCTCCTGAAGGCTGCCTGTGATTGGCCACTACTGCATTTTAATAGTTGAGGTGCCAGGTGCGGACGCCTGCAGATCAACTGCAGTTGCTTCTGTGTCACTCCTTTAGTGGAGGTAATCACAGGCGGTAAGGCCAAGGAGACACACACACACAACGCATGATTCTTTGGGGAGGCATTTGGCTATTTGGCTGCATTCATTTGACCAAATACAACAATTAAATTAATGACACAATACAGAAAGTAACATCATTCAAATTGTAAATTGCAAGTCTCTGCAGGGTAAATGGGTGTGGGGAGTGCATGCGACCATGTAACAAGCACTGCACTCCACAGGAACGGTACTGGGGGAAATAAATTGCCCCCTCGTGAACGGACAAAACCCCCAAACCTGCTCTCCTTGCCCCTGTTCACCTATCGGCTGAGCACCAGCCGGTGAGTCCAGTATGCTATTCACTGCAATCTACTAAATACACCACCAGTGGTCAGCTCCCACCTGATCACACACTGCACACCACTCCAGAACTTGCTGCGGCACATTGCTATTATTTCCTCGATAACTCGGTCCCTCCTTATCTTAGTCAGCTTCCCACCATCATTTCGACATTTGATATTAACTGCCTTAAATTTCTGCTGAAGTACCATTCTGAGATGCCCACAACAGAGGCCAACTGGGTCATTGTGGGTGTTTATTCTAGATGCAGACACCACCTGTCACTGGACGTCTTCCTGTCCTCATTCCTTTGGCCTGCGACTGGTTTCACATGCCGCATTTCAACACCTTTTCCCGGATCGAAGGCATTTTTAATGATACCTGCACCGCAAAAGACACCACCTGGCAGCATGCAGTTGTCAGTAACCATTATGTTTTATTGTGCTAGGTTCCGTGACGTACTGGCACCCTATTTCTTTGACGGCCCAGAAGGCAGCCGCCCATATCGAGTGAAAGAGCATTGTCTCCCCATCTGGGAATAACACCCTTTCTGCATATAGTCAAATCTTACAGTGAAAAAACAAGACGGTTGGGACAACCACCTAATGAACCTGTGACAGTCCTCCATACCATCACCCTTACGCGATGACATGCGCACTCAACACTCTGTGACACCAACCATCACATCTCCCCATCTGGTTTGCCACACATGCCCATAAGACATCCCTAATCTTGATCTTATAGCCAACAATACTCCCTATGCCCACCTCTTATTGAGCATGATTGTCTGTTAGGGGGTCGCCCCCACTACTCTGAGGTTTAAATATCCTTAACTCCTGGTTGATCACTACTATGGCGAGCGCCTCAGTCTCTCCCTGCTTGTGCCTGAACCTTCCTGCATATGGCTGCGTGCACATAGCGTGTGGCTGTGATTACACCGTCATGCCAGAACAAACCTTGGGATGTGGAAGGGCCTTCACAAAGCAATACATTTAATTGACAACCCCTCTAGCCATTTCCATACGTAGCAACAACTTGAGACTCAAAACCCAGGCCTGGTAATTGTCTTGTCGACTAGCCACCTGGGGATCGGAAAGTCCTTAAGATGCCCGCACTGCTTTACCAATAATGCACACTGGTATGACCTCCTGGCAACTTCTATAGAGAGCAACAAACTATACATTCAGGAGACGAGCCCTTCAAAAACCCTAAACATCACAAATTTGTGGGGGGGGAAATCACTGCCTTCATGTATTACCGTCCTATTATGTGAAGCATTCAAAGTTCTCACTGAAGTCTTATTGCACGTTATTGGATACCTCGCTCAGTGCCAGTCTCATCTGTTGAACAGCAAGCATGACCCAGGGAGCGCTTTTGTTCCCCTTTCATACTGTTCTCCTAAAGTTCTGCTCTTAGTAGAGACCTCAAGCTCACCATTCTTGCACCTGTTAGCACACAATTGGACACCTCGCTCGATGTCAGACAACTCTGCCAAATATAACGAATACAACTCAAGAATAATACTTGTTGTCCTCCTGAAGTTCACTCTAAGTAGCGAAACTGAAACCCACGACCACTATTTACTACTTTTTCACTACCGATCTTCAAGGCAATTGTTCCATCTCCACCCCCAAAACTGGTATATCCTGAACAAACGTCACTCACTAGAAGTTTGATTGATAGGTTATTTATAACACACTTACCCAGAGATTTCTAAGCGCGAACCCAGGGATCGAACCTGTGTTGCTTCACATCGTCTTGTTTCCAAGGCGAGCACGTTGCTGCTGAGCTATCCTCCGTTTTTCATTAATTATTAATTATTACACCCTGGAGGAGCCATTACCTGGCATCTTCAAGGACACTTACACCTATGTGAGGGTGTGCTTGGCATATGCCACCTTCTGCACACCTTGGAGTGGTCTTAGGCAACCACTCTGTTACCATAACTACCCATCAGCAAGGCTCAATCCCCCCTCTCCGCACTCCATTAGAACTACTGTGTCTGTAGCAGCCAGTAAGCACCTGCATGGCAATCTCAGCTGCCAGCAGTGACATCCGTCCCACCACTAAGAGCATATTAACTGTGCACCAATCTCTGCACCACAACAAACTTTCTCAAAAGTGTACTCTGTGCATTGGCGCCATCCCGTCTCAAGCCCTACCATGCTCAAAAACAAGCCAAACACTGATTCCGTTTGCTAGCCTCTTTCTCTGCCATTTAGTAGAACCTGCACATCGATACCACAGCACTCACCTTTCAGATCCTATGTAAACAACCTGCACATGCTAGCACAACTCTTAACTGAATTGCATGTGTAACTTCCCCTGCACAGCCCTTCCAAGCCGTGGTCCGAGCAGGAGCTCTCCCTCCCACACTGCTGGAGCAGTGCTACAGCCTGAAAATGCCCGCAGCAACAGCGTGCTGCAAGGTAAGCCGGATGGCTTATTTGCGCCTCGACGCCAAAATGCACGAATAATTTCAGTAGGGACCTGGATTGCAACTACATTATTGGCCGTCCATCTCCATCAGCACCAACCTTCCAGCTGATCCCCTGCAACAAGCCATATTTGCGTTACTCTGCGCAACGCCATTGCCTACCTTGAGGCTTTGTTTGTTAAAGATGGCCGCCCACCTATCTTGATCGGCAGCACGCTTGTGCCTGAAACCTCCCCCGAGCAAGCTGCCCAGCGATTAGCTGACGCCCAGATATCTCGGGCCAATCCAAACCGGCAGGCGAGAGCCGGCCCTCCTAACGAAGGCTCTACTAGCAAACGCTCACCCTGTCCGAGCCGAACTTCCCCTGCACAGCCCTTCCAAGCCGTGGTCCGAGCAAGAGCTCTCCCTCCCACACTGCTGGAGCAGTGCTACAGCCTGAAAATGCCCGCAACAACAGCGTGCTGCAAGGTAAGCCGGATGGCTTATTTGCGCCTCGATGCCGAAATGCACGAATAATTTAGCTAGGGACCTGGATCGCAACGACATTATTGGCCGTCCATCTCCATCAGCACCAACCTTCCAGCTGATCCCCTGCAACAAGCCATATTTGCGTTACTCTGCGCAACGCCATTGCCTACCTTGAGGCTTTGTTAGTTAAAGATGGCCACCCACCTATCTTGATCGGCAGCACCCTTGTGCCTGAAACCTCCCCCGAGCAAGCTGCCCAGCGATTGGCTGACGCCCAGATATCTCGGGCCAATCCAAACTGGCAGGCGAGAGCCGGCCCTCCTAGCAAAGGCTCACCCTGTCCGAGCCTGTCCAGAGTTTGCTAGAGTCCAGGGCGCGGACCACTGCCTCGCTCTGCCCTTGATTCCACCCGCGGTCTGCTGCAGACAGCACCAAGGTACACTGCCAGTTTTTCTCAGAAACCGCGCCCATGAGGCAGGAGCCTCCCCCAGCCTACCACCTCCAGGCAGCCATCCGGACCCAGAGGATTTCTACCGTGCAGGCGTCCTGCTGCACACCAAGGATGCGGAGCACAGGAGCCGCGGGTAAGCAATAATTGCAGCTGCAGCCCGCTCCCATCATCCCGATCCCTCCGTGATCCCAGCCTTGCCAACAACCGCCATACACGAGGAGCGTAATGGCGGCTCCGTCATCGCATTTGTTTACCCTTGCTAAGCAACCCCTGTAAGGCAGATTGGCCGCCGCACGCTACTTCCGGGCACCCATGTTGCCGGAAGGTGTCAGCCGGGCCACACAAAGGGCAGCGCCTGTCTGTGCCTGTCTTGGCCTGACATGGCCATAGGGGCCTCAATACTGGCCAACGCTTCCCCAACTAACACTGTACGGTGCACAACACTTTGCACGTTACGTAACTTGCACTCGAATCCACTTCCTGTCCGCAAGGTCAGTCTGAACTGCCACTTGATATCTGTAATGTATATGTATGTCAGGCATCTGTACTACGTTGACATCTGATTATATGCATACGTTTGCTTAAAGTACAGCAGTAGACTGTGAATTCTGCATTTAGGTGAACCCTGCCTGCTCATGCTCTTTAGCCCTAGTGTGAATTCTGCATTTAGGTGAACCCTGCCTGCTCATGTTTTTTAGCCCTAGTGTGTATCCTGCATTTAGGTGAACCCTGTCTGCTCATGCTCTTTAGCCCTAGTGTGAATTCTGCATTTAGGTGAACCCTGCCTGCTCATGTTTTTTAGCCCTAGTGTGTATCCTGCATTTAGGTGAACCCTGTCTGCTCATGCTCTTTAACCCTAGTGTGAATTCTGCATTTAGGTGAACCCTGCCTGCTCATGTTTTTTTTTAGCACTAGTGTGTATCCTGCACTTAGGTGAACCCTGCCTGCTCATGTTTTCTAGCCCTAGTGTGTATCCTGCATTTAGGTGAACCCCGTCTGCATATGCATTTTGCATTCTGCAACTAACTAGCATGCCTCCCCTGCTCAGCAATTGCCTTGCCTGCTCCCTGCTCCTCTTAATCACCATAATACTGTCCATCATGCCGCCTCAATATCCAACTACCATGTGCGCGACCTTACCTAGCCCCAACTCATCCAATAGCTCACCGCTAATGATAATTGAGGCACCTCAAGTGCTACTGACTAGCATCCCTTGCCCCACTATAGACAGGAATATAAGACTCAGAGCTAGATTAGCCAAAATCCACAAGCCACTCGCCCGTTCCATGCCTACCACTAAGAGACCCAGAATCACTCCCACCAGCCCTAACACCAACACACCTAAATTATCTCTGAACCACCATATTAAATATCCCCCTCATCACACTAACCTGAGAAGTACTAAACCTACCCAGAAATCGTTGGCCTTCATCACCACTACACCCATAATGAGCCCCCAAATTAAGGGAGCTCTAATCAACGCTAGATTGCTAGTAGCCCACGCAACTGAAATTGCAGACCTAATTAGCAATGAAAACTTGAAACTCCTTGCTATCACAGAGACCTGGCTCCATCCGGCAGCAGGCCCCATGCTTATGTTAGCAGTCCCTGACAATTGCACCATCCTGAGACAAGACCGACCTAACTCTAGAGGAGGCGGTGTTGCCATCATTCATAAATGCAGCCTTCCTATTAGAGCAGCTACCACCATCAGTGTCCCTTCTTGCGAACTACTCTCAGCCAAAGTTCCCATTACCAATACCCAAACCCTTAACATCCATGTGATCTATCGCCCTCCAAGCCCATTAGGCACATTCGATGAGGATCTTAACACTATCCTATCCACTAACCTAAAAAACGCCACACAGACGCTCACCCTTGGAGACTTTAACATGGGCTTCAACGACCCCGAAGACCAAGCTGCCATTACCACGCTTAACACCCTCACCGAATTAGGATTTACTCAAAGAAGCCTAAAACCAACCCATGACAAGGGTAGAATACTTGACTGGGTGGCTCACCACAACTGCATAACTAACATCACTGACATCTCACCACTAGCCTGGACTGACCACCACCTGGTATCGTTCTTGCTGTCCACCACCAGACCTCCTCCTGCGCAGTCCATTAGGGCCCCACCTACACTCACGAGAAGCAAAAAGAGCATCACGGTGGAGAGACTTATCCCCAATCTACTCCCCACGCTCAACTCACTCCCCGACAACCTGGATCCTGAGACCTTGGTTGAGGAATATAATAAAATCATGTCCACTTCCCTGGACCTAATCGCCCCTCATAAACTCAGGCCAAGTAAGCCCAAAACACACCTGAATAATTGGTATACACCATTCCTCAAAAACCTAAGACAGCAAAAAAGAAATTGTGAAACTATCTGGAAAAGAGACCCATCAGTAGCCAATAAAATCAAATTCACCAAACTAGCGGCCCTGTATAAAAAAGAAATTATACTAGCAAAACGTACCTCCTTTGACTCCCGTATCACCCAAGCCAGTTCAAACACGAAGGAACTATTCTCCATTCTGAAAGAAGTAGAAACCCCCATAGCACCACCAGACACCTGCATTAAAGATAAGAACTGGTGCACCGACATCCAAAATGCCCCCTAACTGCCAGGGAGACTTATGTCCAGCACAGCTCATAAAAGACGCTGCCCGTGACCTCTCCCCATTTATCCCAAAGCTAATCAATGCCTCCTCCACTGGGTCCATCCCTACCAACCTAAAACAATCTTGGGTATTACCTTTACTAAAAAAACCTACTCTGGACCCAGCTACCCCCACTAATTACAGACCCATAACAACGGTACCATTCCTCCTGAAAATCCTGGACAAGGTCGCCTATGCTAAAATACAGAAGCACCTGGAAGAACACCACCTGTTAGGAGCCAGACAATCAGGCTTCCGACCCCAACATCGGACTGAGACAGCTCTCATCAACCTTAAAACACAGATCGACCTGCTTAGAGACAATGGCCAAGCAGCATTACTCCTCCTCCTCGACCTCTCTGCAGCATTTGACCTGGTCGACCACTCGGTCCTTTGTACTCACCTACACACGCCGCCCACTTCTCCCCCGAGGCCACTACATGGATTAGATCTTTCCTCGATGGCAGAACCATGAGGGTTTTTTCGCCTACAGATGCTGCAGACCCCATACCCATCACCTGTGGCGTACCTCAGGGCTCTTGTGTCTCCCCTACACTGTATAACATATTTACCAAGCCCCTTTTCGATGATCTGGATCATCTCGGTATCACCTACACTAACTATGCAGATGATACCCAGATCCTCCTTCCGCTTTCTGGAGGTTATGGAAAGGATTTGGCCTTGGTGAATAGGGTCTACATCATCATCCAGGCATGGATGGCCACTCACGGTCTATGCCTGAATGATGATAAAACTCATCACCTTGGGTACCACTGCCAGCCTAAAGGAACTAAGCCCAGCTTACTCATCCTTCATAATTGATGGCAACACCATCAGAGTGGGACATGAAGTCAAAACATTAGGCTTCTACCTGGACTACAACTTCTCCTTTAACAGACAGGTGAATTCACTAGCCTCCTCCACGGCCTACACGTGTAAATTGATCCGTACAGCCAAACCTTTTCTATCCGTCACCAGCTGCCTGACCCTGGCCAGAGCCCTCATACTATCCCGCTTAGACTACTGCAACGCCCTTTATCTTGGGTCCTCTAAAGCCACTACTAGCAAGCTACAAACGCTCCAGAACAAAGAACTCAGAGCGGCCCTGGGCATCTCAAGAAGAGACCACATCACAGCACACAGCCAGCAGAACAACTGGACCCCTATCTTAGACAAAATCTCGCTAAAAACTGCTTCACTAACCCATAAGTCCCTCAATAACGTGGCCCCCATCTACCTGATCGAAAGATTTCACAGACTGACATCCTTGAGACCGACAAGGACAGCATACAGAGATTGCCTCTCCATCCCTAACTTCAAACGCTCCACCATAGGAGGTAATAGTTTCCCAGTAAAAGCAGCTAAACTGTGGAACTCCTTACCACCCACTCTCAGAATGAACTTACCCTACCAAAACTTCTGTTCCAAGATGATGTCTTGGCTGAAGACAGCCGCTGTCTAAAGCACACTGGGCCAGACTCCGCCTCTCCCTTTTGCCACTTGGACATACCGGACACACATCTGTTAACTGTATATATGTATATACTCCTTGCTTTCCTTCTTTATTATTGTGTATATGCCATGTATATGCCATGTTTATATGTTATTGTCTGTAACTAAGTTTCGCAAATTCTTGTATCTGCTGCGCCCTGTTACCCTAGGGTATTCCGGCGCATTACAAATAATAAACAAACAAACAAACAAACAAACAAACATGCAGCACTGATGCTTTACAACACGAAAAGTACTTTCCCCACTCCTTATTTAGCCCTCAGAAACTCTACCAATGTTTTCAGTGGGTGTTACATACTGCATCCTTACAATACTCTCAGTAAAGGCTTAGACTGGTCAATAGGGCAAAGGGCAGTGCCCAAAGCACCATCCCATGCATCTAGTATGGGCCATTTTGTTTGCCCCAATAGGACACTTTTTTGACCAGAGTGGGCCAGTTTCATATGCTAGTATACTCATTTAAAACGATTGTACTTAGCAAATTTGCTTTCAAATGCATTATCTGCAGCATATTTTACCAGAAAAACACCCGCATGGGTATTACTCGTAACACATTTCAGTGTGTGATTGTGTGCCACGTTTTCGTTGGTACCTGTGGCATTTTATGTCCCCGGCAGACCAAAACGGACGAACCTACTCTGCCTTGTGAGTATTCAGAAGATGGAAATGCAGACCTCAGGTAGCAAGGGGGACCACAGGGGCCCAGGTTCGACCCTAGGGACCCCCAAATGATGCCCCTGTTGGTTCCTTATCCAATGTTATGTCCCAGTCAGAACCTGGCTATTTCCCTGATGCACCTTTGTCCATTACAACTTTGACGGCTAAGTCATAATGCATACAGCAATGCTTCCTGAAGGTAGACCCAGTAGCTCAGAGGAAAGAGTGTGGGTTTGTCAATGGCAAGGTTGCTGTTTCAGGTGTACTCATTGGCTTGACAATAATCCACTTGGTAGTTTGAGATGTGTATTGGGAGCAAATAGGTAAAATATTCAGTTCAGTGATCCTTACTGTTATACAAGTATTGCTTTATCACCATTTCCATCAAAATTGATTCAGAGAGCGAGAGAGAGAGAGAAAGAGAGAGCAGCACCAATGGTAATGCCAACTAGCGTTGCTTGTTCTAGGTTTGGATTGGCCTATAGGCGACTGCAATGGCCAAAGGGACAGTTTATCATTCTACTATGGTCCTGTTTTTGTGGGCAGTGTGGGCCAGTTTCATTAGTGACTACACTAGCTTTAAATAATGTTACCAGGCAAATATGCTTTCAAGTGCATTATTTGCAAGATAATTTAACCCAAAAATTCACTTGGGTAGTACTGAAACAGTCTGTTCAGAATAGTAATGAATTGCAATGTGCAATTGTGGACCACTTTTATTGTTGGGTCTTTGCTGAATGTGTGTCCTACTCCCACCCTGGCTAGTTCCCTGATGCACATTTCTCACTTACACTTTTGCCAGCTGTATCATCATTTAAAAAGATATGCCTTCTGTAACTCAGAGGCTGGAGTGTGAGCTTCTAGTACAAGGTTGCAGGTTCAAGTCAAGTTGGATTAAAAATACCCAGCCTTTTAGATTCAGCTGTGCATTGGGAGAATACAAGTAAACGTATTAGTCACAACCGATTTTTACTGGTATAAAAATGTTTTCTAATTATGTCCATTACAAATATCTCAGAGAGAGAGAGAGAATAGCACCTATGTTGATGCCAACCAGCATTGCTAATATAAGGTTTGGACTCACATACAAGGGAGTATGACAATGGACCATATGCCAGTCCATGATTCTAGTATCGGTCACCTTTTTTGGCCAGCATGGGCCCCTTTTTTGGCCAGTCTCATAAAGTTACTACACTAGCTTTAATAAATGTCACTAAGCTAATATGCTTTCAAATGCATTATTTGCAGCATAGTTTATCTTTTTTTATATTTTATTTTTTATTTGTGTTGGCTTGTTACAAACCTTTACAATTCACGATAAAATCATACAGTATAAAAATATTTCAACAAGTAAAAAAAAAAAAAAGGATAAACAAAAGAAAAAGGAAACACAATCTAAATAAAAATATGCTTCTTACACTTCTCTTTTTCAGGAATATACAAAAGCATAATAAATTGGTTGATACAGATAGGTTTTTTTACAAGCGTATACCCTCTCGACTTCAATGTTCAGAAACGGCCAAGATTTTACAAAAGCTGCTATTGACAGACCCTCCGATGTTGTCAGAGGATTCCTTATTCTCTTCCAGACTTTCTTCGCGTCCAGGGTACTGTTGTTAACCTTTTCGCTTTTTAGCTATATCGTTCTTTCCAATTGCAGGGCTGGGCATTTCAAAAACAAGTGCCCGATTGACTCTATGGCCTGCTCACCCTTACAAAGCCTACAGGTCGGATCAGATAAATCTACAAGCCTGCACCTAATCTCTACCTCCCGTGTTGGCAACAAGTTCCACCTCAATCGCATTATTATATTTCGATAAAACTTGTTCGGAAAGAGTGACAAGTATGATGCTCTTGCACCCCTTGGCTTGTACTCATGCGAAAGACAGTTCAAGGAAGAGTAGCCGTGCAGTAAGTCTATTGTGATTACCCAATCCTGCCTCTTCAAAGCTTTCTTCACTATTACCGGATTGGTTAGCAGAATTTCTTCTCCCAGTCTCAGTCCCAGTTCATTTAATAAATGACCACAGTTGGCTCGCAATTTTCCCAGATACGTATTCGAGTTGAGAGACATGTTCCTTCTCCCTTTCAGTGCCAAGTTTGCGACCCCATACAAGTTGGGTGATTTAGGCAATTTTATTTTCTGATGTAAGGACAGGCACTGCCATTTAACCTGTACTCTCAAAGACAGGAGACCCAGCTCGTATCTCAGTGCTGCAAGTGGGAGTCGATTAGGGACCCCCAGTACCCATCTCCACATTTTCCCCTCTATTGTATCAAGCCAGGCATAGATTTTATCTGGCCAAAGTTCTAGGCCGTATGACAATTTTGGTACCACCTTCCTTTCATGGAATCGGATGGCAGCCCTTATCGAAAATCTTCCATACCGCTTGTCCACCTAGGCCACGGGTGCACAATTTACGGCCCGCGGCCCAGTTGCGGCCCTCATGCTGTTATGTCCTGGCCCGCCAGCAACAAAGACTTTCCTAATGGAGTGCGGGCTGTGACTGCCCTCCATTAGGAAAAGTCTTTGTTTGTCTTCCGGGCCGGACAAAACACTGGCTCTCATTCCCTCAGGGCACATGCAGCAAGTAGCTCCTGTGAGTCACGTAGTTCGTGTGTGCTGCACCAATGGAGCGCCAGCACTACGGCTGGCATGGTCAGTAAGGCTTGATGCCAGAAGGCATTTCAGCCTTGCCACACCAGCCGTAGTACCAGACCTCACCAGCGTTCCAGCTAGCCTGCCTTCCAGCACGTCCGGTAAGTACATATTTGGGGGGGTGGTTTTTTTGTTTTGTTTGTGCATGTGTGTGTGTGTGTCGAGTCTTTGTCCTGCATGTAAGTTTGTGCGTGTGTGTATGTTGTGATGGGGGGAGAGGGTCTGCCTGAGTGTTTGTTTTTGTGTGAAAGTGCAGTGTATGTTGAGATGCGGGGGTAGGGGAGTGTCGGATCTGCCTAATGTTTGTTTTTGTGTGAAAGTGCAGTGTATGTTGTGATGCGGGGTGGGGGTAGTGTCGGGTCTGCCTGAGTGTTTGTTTTTGTGTGAAAGTTCAGTGTATGTTGTGATGTGGGGGTGGGGGAGTGTCGGGTCTGCCTGAGTGTTTGTTTTTGAGTGATAGTGCAATGTATGTTGTGATGCAGGGGTGGAGGGTGTCGGGTCTGCCTGAGTGTTTGTTTTTGTGTGAATTTGTGTGAAAGTGCAGTGTATGTTGGGGGGTTCTGGTCTGTATGGGTGCATAGTGTATTGGTGTATGCTTGTGAGTGTGTATGCTGAGTAGGGGGTGGGGGGTTTGGGTCTGTATGGGTGCATAGTGTAATGGTGTATGCTTGTGAGTTTGTGTGCTGGGGTGAGGTGTGGAGGGGTTCGGGTCTGTATGGGTGTATGGTGTATGACTACCAAGATGAGGTCAAATTATGCAAACTCAGAAAACATTACAGAGATGAGAGAGATTATAAGGACGAAAGGGTGTACACATTTCAAGATAAATATAACCAAAATACAAAACCATCCTCTTAAACAGCACACCCAACACCTCATTAGCGAGCTCGGATGCAGAATCCGAGGGAGACACAACAGGTACACCTAATGCCAGCACTGCAACAAGCAACCAAGGATTTATGAATCAGATCAAACGTTACAAGAAGGGCAATAGAAATTTCCCCCAAAAGCAGGTCCATTTTCAACTACCTACAAATACCCCAACAATACAAACTACTCCCGGAGGAGAGGAGGGGGGGGGGGAATCCAGAAAACCCAATGAGCCTAGGAGACGGAAACAAAAGATTTACCAGAGCAAGTGCTCGGGAGACCAACAGGAACAAGTGAGAAAAGATCTTGTACTGAACTTATCAAAAAGAGAATTAACAGAGGAAGAAAGGAAATTATTAAATAAAGGTCTTTCCTTCGCACCTACGGCAACATGTAATTATATAGACTTACACATCGATTTGTACAAATTCATTCAGAGATTGAAGTTGAAAAAGGTTCTTTGCAACCCAGGCACCGAAGATGTATGTTAGAAAAGACAAGGAACAACCAAGTGAGACAACTATACAAGAAATAGAAGAAATTCATCTTCTCAGATCATTAGATGAATCCGAAACTTTTGACCTAAGAGATGGCCTACAAGAATTAAACATCCAACAAGATAATTGGTCTATGAAGGAATTGAAACCACGATCAAAACTTGTCCCGCAGCTACCCCCTGACAATGTGATTGACACTTTTTACAAAGTGGTAACAGAGGAATTCTACAAACTATCAGAAAGTAATATCAAACATAATCGTAATTTCAACTTGACATTCAAGGAATACCAGGCAATCCAGTATTTGATGGAAGATACTTCAGTGGTAATTAAACAAGCCGATAAGGGAGGCAATATTGTGATTATGGAAAGAACAGAGTATCTTAAAATGGCCATGAACCACTTAGAAAGCCCAGGATGTTATGTTAGAATACCAACAAACCCTAAGAAAGAAATTGTATCACATTTAGGGAAAAAGATTATGGAATGGCACAAAGATGGATTGCTTAGTGATGAAGAAAGAAATTTCCTCATAACAAAGGAACCAATCACACCAATCATGTACTTCCTGCCGAAAATGCATAAGAAATTTACAGACATACCGGAGGGCAGGCCAATCCTCAATGGGATAGGCTGGGCCACAGAAAATGTGTCGGAATATCTAGAAAATGCACTGAAACCTAGAGCAAGCAAACTTAAATCGTTTATAAAGGACACCACAGATGTCATCATAAAACTGAAAAACATTGAATGGAATGAGGAACTTAAACTAGCCAGTCTAGATGTGAAATCTCTCTATACATCAATCCAACATCACTGGGCAATAAAAACTATCGACCATGCATTTAAAGAAGCATCAGCCTCGATGTATCAACAGATTGAGATGATCAAAGAGATGATGAAACTCACACTGGAATACAACAATTTCAATTTGAACAACTGTTTTTACAAACAATTGAAAGGAGTTGCAATGGGCACCAAATATGCCCCTGCATTAGCCAATCTATTTATGGGTCTATTTGAAGACAAAGTTGTTTATGTAGATGAGCCATACCCAAACCAATTGATCCACTGGATGAGATTTATAGATGATGTCCTGATTATTTGGAATGGTTCGGAAAACCAATTCGAGAGCTTCATGAACAGTATAAACGTCAACCAATACGGCATTCAATTCACTGGAAATTGTGACCCAACAACTATTAATTTCCTTGACATTACGATCTACATAGAATATAACAGCATAAAAACAAGAACCTATAGGAAAGATACAGAGGTCAATTCAACTCTGCACGCGAATAGTTGTCATCGACAATCAACAATACTCAATATCCCGAAGGGGGAATTTGTGAGGGCAAGAAGAAACTGTTGCACACAAAGTGACTTTGAAGAAGAATGCAATTTATTGAAAACCAGATTCTTGCAGCCCGGGTACTCTGAGAAATGTGTAACAAAATCATACAGCACAACTAAAAACTGGAATCAAGAACAAACTTTAATCCCAAGCAAATCCTTAATCAAAAGCAAGGACCAAGAATGGAATTTTGGTTTCATAACAAAATTTAACAAGGACAGTCACAAGATCCACAAAATTTTGCAGAAACATTGGCATCTGTTAAAACTTGACGAACACATTAGAACTCAAGTTGGAGACAAACCGAGGATAATTTTCAAAAAAGCAGATACATTGAAGACCAAATTAAGTCCATCGCTCTTACCGGAAGTCAAGAAAAGCAACACCAATTCATGGACTCTACCACACAGCAGAGGCTTTCGAAAATGTGAGATGTGCACAATGTGCAAATATGCAAGTGAACCGACTGATATCATAAAGGACATAAATGGGAAAGTAATCAGAATTAAGCATGTGATAAACTGCCGAACAAAATTTGTGGTGTACGGGATAATCTGCGTATGCAAGAAAATACATAGGCAGTACTATTTGAGAATTGCGCATACAAATCAGGGAACATTTGGCAAAAATAGGCAGCCAAGACCAGAGATTACCCCTAACAGCACACTGGCAGAAAGCACATCAAAAAGAGAAGAAAAAAGATCTGAGATTCATTGGAATACAACAAGTTCAATTGGGCAAAAGATGAGGGGACAGAGAAAAAGCACTACGCCAGGCAGAGCCAGAATTATCTGTAAATTGAATAGCACAATTACTGGTTTGAATTCAGATAACGAGATGGCGTCTTTTCTCTAAACCCCTGATGAGATTGTCACCCGGGGTTACAAAGGTTTTTATGACCAGTTAAAACTGAACAGACTGATCTGGTCCCTAAAGACATTGGGCCTCATTAAGACTCTGGCGTTAACCAATGGCGCTATTAGTGCCATGGTTAACGCCGGTAATTTACTGGATCTGGAATTACCGCCCCATTCCAAGGTTGGCAGGGCAGTAGTTCCCCATTTACCATTGGCCCTTGCCCCATAGGGCTCAATGGGAATGGGAAGGCGGTAATTATGGTACCGCAAAATTATGGTACAGACCAGCCGTTAAGGTTGGGACCAGCTAAGAGACCTCGTAATCAGGCGTTAAGGGATTACCCGTACCGGTCCCCTTACCGGTACCGGTAATCCCTTAACGCCAGGGTCGTAATGAGGCCCATTAACTCTTAGAATGTATTTGAGAGTAATGTATCTAATGCACACCAATAACTCATGAAACTTGCAAATGAACTAAGAATATTGAGTGATATGGTTACTTAATATGGTATGCAAAATATTAGAGCAAAGAACAACACACTTGTTTAGATGAGGCACATGTAATTATTGCGACTTCACACTTATAATTAAAAATCTTAAGGTTAGGAATTGCGAGGTTGCGATTGGCCGAAATTAGCAGGAATGATTTGAGTTATCTAAACCTTCGATATTCAAACACTGCGACCGCAATCATTTATACCAAAAATTGTAATTGACCGGAATGAGTAGGAAGAATTTTGTATTTTACCTTAACCTTGCACAGGTAAATATTGTGTCAGTAATCATATATACTAACAATAGAACATTCTAATGATCAGGAAAGGGCATTATGCAATAGGCTAACGGCAAGTATTCAGTTTCCCAAAACATGGCATCCAAAATTAACAGGACGCGGTAGTAGGAACTGAGGAAGGACTGAAGCTTTGTTCATTGCCAAAGCAACTAACAAAGTTTCTCTAAAATGGTGAGTACTAGACCAGTACGCGAGTGGCAGTGTGAACGCAAAGGACGCTGGAAGGCTAGAAGCCAAGGTAAGAGACCACCAATATTTTCTAATCAAGGGGAAAACGCGTATGATATAGAATAAGTAGTCGGAAGACAGCGGAGTGACAGGAGCGCAAGACGTGCACACGCAAGTATAAAGGGGAACAGAATGTAAACAAGGAACAATAGCGAAAACGGCTGGGAAGAGATTAACACAATTCTAATAAGCAGATGCTCAAAGAGATTTTTATACAATGCTGATTGAATCCCAATGGACATCAATGTTATATCTAGAATTAGTCACAAGCGTATTGCGATGGCATAAGTAAATTAGGAACTATCGCTCACACATGTGAATCATTTAGAGACAATATGCCATTTTAAGTTAGCTTCAGCAGATATATAACATGTATGAGGAAACACAAGCAACGTAGCAATAACATGTGGCTGGCAGCTATATTTAATGCATACATTTGAGCACCTGAGGAATGAATGAAAGCAAGGGTAGAGAATGTACAATACCTTGACATTTATTCACAGGGATTGGACCCTATATATAAGGAGCAAATATAAACTGACAAGGATTTTAAATGTCATAACACTGCGAAGGTAATGAGTAATATGAGTCATTTTTAAAATCAACAAGCCCTATGAGAATAATATGGAATGGTGTGTTAATGTATATCTGCCGAGTTATTATTTGTTATTCTGACTGTGTCCTTTTTATTTTTTTCTCTTTTGTTATTTTTTTGTCAAATTAACCAATAATCCTCCCCTACTCCAACCCTTAATCTCGGTGAATTCATTTACATGTCTATTTATTTGTCTGTACAAATTATATTTATGTATTCTTGGATCTGTAAATAATAGTATTAATAGCCCTGATTTGAGAAAGGCTTTCAATAGCCGAAACACGTGTCATCATTAAGGGCTAAACAATAAAACCCAAGTACATGGAGTAAAACTAAACTGGCGCAGCTCTTGCTTTCTGAGTGTGTACAAATACTGTGTATGCTTGTGAGTTTGTGTGCTGAGTTGGGGGTTGGGGAGCTCGGGTTTGTATGGGTGCATGGTGTATGCTTGTTAGTCTGTATGTGGGGTTGGGGGGTTGGGGTATGTATGGGTATGTATGCATGGTGCATCCTTGGTTTCATGGGGCATAGTGTTTGGTTGGGGGTGGGGGCCATGGGGCATAGTGTTTGGTTGGGAGGGGGGCCATGAGGCATAGTGTTTGGTTGGGGAGTGGGCACCATGGGGTATAGTGTTTGTTCGAGAGTGGGGCCATGGGGCGTAGTGTTTGGTTGGGGTGGGGGCCATGGGGCATAGGGTTTGGTTGAGGGCTGGGAGCCATGGGCATAGTGTTTGGTTGAGGGGTGGGGGCCAAGAGGCATAGTGTTTGTTTGAGGGGTGGGTGTCATGGGGCATCGTGTTTGGTTGGGCAGTGGGGGCCATGGGGCATAGTGTTTGGTACAGGAGTGGGGGCCGTGGGCATAGTGTTTGGTTGGGGATGGGGGCCATGTGGCATAGGGATTGGTTGAGGGGTGGGAGCCATGGGGCATAGTGTTTGGTTGGGGGTGGGGGCCATGGGGCATAGTGTTTGTTTGGGGAGTGGGGGCCATGGGGCATAGTGTTTGGTTCAGGAGTGGGGGCCATGGGGCATAGTGTTTGGTTGGGGGTGGGGGCCATGTGGCATAGGGTTTGGTTGAGGGGTGGGAGCCATGGGGCATAGTGTTTGGTTGAGGGGTGGGTGTCATGGGGCATCGTGTTTGGTTGGGGAGCGGGGGCCATGGGGAAGGGTGTATGGTTGGGGAGTGGGGGCCATTGGGCATAGTGTTTGGTTGAGGGGTGGGTGTCATGGGGCATTGTGTTTGGTTAGGGAGTGGGGGCCATGGGGCATAGTGTTTGGTTGATGGGTGGGAGCCATGGGGCATAGTGTTTGGTTGATGGGTGGGAGCCATGGGGCATATTGTTTGGTTGAGGGTGGGGGCCAAGGGGCATAGTGTTTGGTTGAGGGGTGGGTGTCATGGGTCATCGTGTTTGGTTGGGGAGTGGGGGCCATGGGGCATAATGTTTGATTGGGGAGTGGAGGCCATGCAGCATTGTGTTTGGTTGAGGGGTTGGAGCCATGGGGCATAGTGTTTGGTTGAGGGATGGGGGCCATTGGGCATAGTGTTTGGTTGAGGGGTGGGAGCCATGGGGCATAGTGATTGGTTCAAGGGATGGGAGCCATATAGTGTTTGGTTGAGGGCCATGGGGCATAGTGTTTGGTTGCGGGCTGGGGGCCATGATGCATAGTGTCGCACTCCAAGAGTGAACCCAATAATAAAGCTAAAACAGGCACAGTTAGGAGATGTAGTTCCTTTGCTTTTTGTGGAAACCTGACTCATCGAGGTTTCCACATTAAGGTCCTCCACCACCAGCACCATGCACCCCACATTTGGGTGGATCGATCGGTTCTCCTCGCCGGTCCTGATGGGAGTATTGGGCGGTACCCCGGGCCCCTCGGATCTTTGCTCCCGGTCTCCAGGTCGTCTTCCGTGGTCAGTCTTCAGGTTTTCTTTCTCCTAGGATGACAAAGCAAAGCGGCAATACCTATTTGTAGACATTTCTCCCCCACTATTGATATAGTGGGGCGGCGTATACATTTTATAATTCAATAGACATTTGCATTCTTATTTTTTTTTTAAAACAAGATACAATTAGAAGACATTTTCATTCAAGAATCATAATATTTTAGAGACTATATGTGTGATAATTTAAGGTTGGAAGTGAATTACTCTGGAGCGGCCCCCTCTGGTATTGCAGAGGACTCCTCCAGTTGCTGCAGAGTTGCCTGGGATGGCAACACTTTAAATGATTTATATGGACCCACTTGTCTTCCCCTTCTGCCAAACTACCTTCGGGGATGCAGATCTTGTAAGCGACTGGGGAGATCTTGTCTACAATTTCAAACGGTCCCTTCCAGGTAGGCAAACATTTTCGCTGTGTGGCCTGGTTCCTTTGGAAATTGTATAGATAGACCCGGTCTCAATCGTAATGGGTCTTCATGCTATCAGCTGATCTTTCTAGATTTCGCTGAGCATAGGCAAAAGCATGTTGGAGGTGTTTTCTTAAATTCTCCACATACTCATGAGTTGTGGAGGCATTTATCAAAGTTTGCTCTTGGGTTCTGTAGAGCAAATGCTGGGAAAGTACCATCTTGCGTCTAGTCATCAGCTCAAATGGTGACATTTTAGTTGCAGATGAAGGGGTAGATCTGATGGCCATTAGGACCAGAGGTAATCGGATATCCCAACTTGGCCCAGAATCTGCCACAAACTTTTTTAATATGCTCACAATGGTCCGGTTGTAGCGTTCTACTGCCCCAGAAGAAGCTGGCCGGTAAGCAATATGTAGCTTCCTTTTGACCCCCAGTATCTCCCACATCTTTGTCATTACCTCGCTTGTGAAATGGCTACCTCTGTCTGACTCAATCCTTTGTGGTAGACCAAAACGGGAAAAGATGTGGTTAATCATCAGAGCAGCTGCTGTTTCTGCCTTGCAGTTTGGGGCCGGGAGACATTCCACCCACTTGGTAAACAAGTATGTCACCGTCAACAGGTACTTATTCCCCCTAGTGGAGCGAATCACGGGGCCTATAAAGTCGACTTGTAAATCTGACCATGGCAGTGTCATCCCCCTCTTCTGGAGAGGTGCACGGTGTGTGAGGGATGTTGGCTGAAATTGTGCACACACAAGACACCCATTCAAGTATTGGTCGAGGTCCTGCCCCATGTGTGGCCAGTATGCAACCTCCCTTAAGATTTCAAGTGTTGTATGAAACCCTCTATGACCGGCGGTGGCCGCATCATGGGCGTGACTTAACATCAGGCTTCGGAATGAGGTAGGAACCACCCACTGATCATGGCCAGCTTGGGATTTCCTTACCAACAAACCGTCTTGGATTCGGAACATCTTTGGACATTTCATCAACACTCTAAGGTCCTCTTTCACAATGTAATCGGTATCCGTCAGGGGAAAGTTCTCAGGGTCCTCAATGTGTTGGTAGAACATACCAATTATTGGATCCCCCTTCTGAGCCGTAATCAAATCAGCATCTGGGGTCTCCTTACTCCATTGTGCAGTTGAAAGATCGTTGTGAGCATTTGTCTGGGACCTAGTGATAGCAGTGACCTGGATTTCCCCCAACAGGGGCTCAATCTCTATTAGATCCCGTTGGATGGCCCCGGTTTTGGCCAGCTGATCAGCTAAATCATTTCCAGTTTTGTCTGGTCCCTCTACTTTGGAATGACCCTTGATCTTTTTCCAGTAGATGGTCATCCTATTCGATGTGACCAGATCATTCATCAATATTTTGGATTAACTTCCCATGTTTCAGGGGTTTGTTATTAGCACATAACATGCCTCTGGTTTTCCAATTAATCAGGTGCTCCACGAACCCGTTCCGTACATAATCTGAATCTGTGATTATGACCAGTTCGTGGAGTTGATGTTGGACAGCAGTGAGGATGGCTTGATACACAGCCATCAATTCTGCCACCTGACTACTTCGGGGACCAATTTTGAACCCAGCGGAGGGTTCTGGGGACACCCATGCATTCCCTACGCCGGCCACCAGTTCTTTCCCCCCATTGTTGTCAACATGGTAAGAGCATCCATCCACATAGACAGTGGGCATTCCCTCACACTTGTTTTCTTCAAAGACTTTGTGTGGGGAATCAAGGTATGCCTCCATGTTGTCCTTGATTCTTAGACTTTTGTCCTCGAGACAGTTTTCTCTGGCACAATCATGCAAGTCAGCCAGCCCTTGCGCGAGGGGACTCTTCTTGTTTTGGCCATATCTGACCTCCACAGGAAAGCCTTGCATTGACAGAATCCAGGAAGTAATTTGGGAATTACTCACATTTCCTGCTCGGATTCTGTCACTTTGGAGATATTGCAGAGGCTGGTGTGGAGTCTCCACTATGATGTGTTCCCCCTGGATGAACGGGCGGTAATTCTTCAATGCCCACACCGTTGCCAGGAGTGCTCGCATAGGAGATTACTTTATTGACCTTGTCATGCTTTTGGTATAATACCGCCCTCAAGCACGTATTAGAGAACCCTGTCTCCAGGAAAAACTCCTTGTTTCTGACAGGGTAAGCTAGGCAGGGCGCTTGTGAGAGGCTTCTTTTGAGTTGTCTTACTGCCTCGGATTGTTCTGGACCCCATTCCCACTTGACCCCCCCTTGAAGAGATGAATAAAGGGTCTGGTGATCTCTGTGTAGCCCTCAATGAACTTTCTGCTGTAATTAGTCAGTCCAAGGAGGCTCCTTAGTTCCCGCAGAGTTGTGGGGTCTTTCAGTTTCTGAAGTGCTTCCACTTTCTTTTCCTGGGGGCAGAGACCCTGAGGAGTAATCTCATGCCCCAAGAAATTAACACGGGTTCTACACCACTGTGCTTTCTGAAAAAAGGAAGGTTTTGCTCCGGCGGCCCTCAACTGTGTCAGAACATTACGGATCTCCGCTATATGTTCCTCCACAGATGAACTTTTGATGAGGACATCATCTACATAAGCCAGGTTACCCCTCACACCCATGTCGGGCATGGCCTTATGTAGGAAAATGTTGAATTCATTGCCGGAGTTGAGGTATCCGAAGGGAGTTCGGGTCCAAGTGTACTGCTGGCCCCCAAAGGTAAAAGCCAGTTTGTATTGGTCCTCCCTACTGACAGGCACGGTCCAGTATCCATTGGTCAGGTCTATTGCAGTCAATACCTGTGACCCCTGAATCTGGGCCAGCCCTTGGTCAATGTAGGGCAGAGGCCATCGGGAAGTATGGACCCGTTTGTTGTGCTCCCTAAGGTCGGCGCAGAGTCTCCACTGGCCGATTGGCTTCAATATTCCCAGCACCGGATTATTGAAGGTGCTGTGGACTGGACGGATTATTCCCCGGGACTCAAGGTTCTTCATTATTTCAGTAAGGGACTCCATTGATGCGAGAGGCAAGCGATATTGCTTCACAAACACTAGAGTCATGCCAGGGTCTGTGGGAATTGTTGTTGTGTTGATGTCGGTGTGACCACAGTCATATGAGTCTACCGCAAAAAAAGATCTTGGAAATCCAAGAAAACTTGTTTCAACTTTTGCTTCTGTTCCAGAGTCACACAGGCATCAGCTATGTTGACTCTCTCTTCCACCATCTGCCTGAAGCCTGGAAAGACTTCTGGTTTTACTATCTCAGCGGCCTCCTCCAGCTGGGTGGAGAAGTTCCTGGTGAGAGTGCTGATTTGGACCGGAGGCTTCAGGTGGGAAAAGCAGCCCTCATGGACCTGGAAAATCACCTCATCCCCTTTGAAGTCACAAGTCACATCTTCCTTACCATAAGGGCAATAAGTGTACACCAGGAAGTTCCCCCCATGACGAGTAAAGATCCTGTCTGGTGTTGTATTGTCATCACTGTCACTGTCAAAACAGTCCTTGGGGAATGGTCCTAACAGTTCATTTCCAAAATCAATGGAGAAATGTCGGTCATCAACCGCCATTCCAATAATGGTGCCTGCGGTTAGAGTAATACTCTTTAAGTCGCTGTTATCCACCTCTATTGGAATGGTGTCATGTTCTATGTTGACTAATGGTGTTGGGTTTACCCCTAACCCTTGCTGTTGGATAGAAGCATTTAGATGAATATAAGCATCAGGGTTTTTCAATTTTTGTCCTCTTTTAACTTTCACTTCCAGGGAGAATTGTCAGGTCCTTTCTGGGATGGTGACTTCCTCTTTAACCTGAATTTCAACTGCATAAGGTAGCAATTAAGCTGACGTAAATGCTTTTTCTGGATCATCAAAGCCCATGTGATTATCCGCTAATCGGGACCAAGCTTTGAAGTTTATTAGGTCCAAACTAATGGCAAAGCGATTGAGAATGTCACTGCCTATGTTAAAGGCGGCAGTGACGTCTCGCACGACCCAACAATTATGGACTATCCTCTTGTTGCCAATGGAGATTTTCAGCATACACCAGCTTGGCAGGAGATGTTTCGAATTGGGTGTTTCCAGATACATTTCCCATTTGTCTATCAGTTTGAATGTGGGAATGGCTGGATCTTTTGGGAGTTGGTGGAACTTGGCTTCGCTGATGAAGCTCTTACCATTGTTTACACACACACGGGCGACAACAGAGTCCTTCCCTTCATTTAACTGAACGGGGATGAACAACTGCTCTCCAATTTGCTGAATATCAGCCCGGCTCTGAGCTGATTTCACATCTTTCTGGACTATTGGAGTGGGAATGTCTGATTGTAGATTAGTAAAGAATTTCAGAGTGTTTCCTTCCAGTGTGGAATACCACCTGAAACTGGAAGGAAGGTTGATTTTCAGAAATAGAGAGGACCCCCCATCACCAGTCTGTTGTCCTAGTGCTATTACTGTCACATCTGGAATTTGGTTGTTCTGGAAGTGAAATTCTACTTGGTCAGATTTTTGTTCAACCATGTGGGAGGTGCCGTCTAAACTAACATGGTTGACACTTTGTTTTAATTTTATTGGTCGGCTAGTCTGCGTCCAGAGGACCATGTTTACGCAATCTATTAGGGGTGACAACCTTCTCAGGAGGTCATTCCCTAGTAAACAAGGGGTGCCCTCTGGAGTCACTACTATAACCGGGTGTTTCACCTTGTGTCGCCCAATTTTGATGTCCAAATCTGCAGTCCTCTCAACAGGAATTTCCTTCCCGTCAAAGTTCTGGAGTTGTCCAGGTGAGACGAATACGGTAATTCTCCCCCCTTCCTTCATTTAGTTCATGAAAGGCCCTTTTGGACAGAAGAGTAGCTTGGGATCCAGTGTCCACCAGTGTCAAAATTGTACCCTGCCCCTGTACTTGTACCGAGGCATAGTATCTTCCCTCCTTCTCCTCAAGGGGGCACAGATAATGCACATTTTTGGACAACTGGTTGGCTAATTTTCTGGTTTTGGACATTGGTAGAGAAGAGATTTGGGCAGAATTCTGTGGAGAGTCGTGGGAATCTGCAAGAAAAAGTTGGCAACTTGAAAGAGGATATTCGAGTTCCCCTGGTTCCGGTCCTGGGCCGCCCCCCCACCCTCCCTTTTTGGAGGCAGTCACCAGAATGGGTTTGAACCCGGGGATTTTGATGCTGTTGGTTCTGGGATAGGATGATGGGCGGCGACAGCTCAATCCCCACATCTACCCAGTCTATTGATGCGGTTTTGGGTTCCCCTGGTTCCGGTTCTGGGCCACCCCCCTTTTTGGAGGCAGTCACCAGGATGGGTTTGGACCAGGGGTTTTCGGTATTGTTGGTTCTGGGATAGAATGATGGGCGGCGACAGCTCAATCCCCACATCTACCCAGTATGGGTTGGAATCTCTTGGGACCCATTTTTCCTTGGGAGGAGTTCCCCCACCTCTGAGAGAAGATCCTTTTCCCAGGATCCTCTGAGGATCCCTCTCCCTCAAATTGGAAGACCTGTTCCTCCTCCACAAAATTGGTCTGTTTGGCTCCTTTGTTTCTCCTACCTCCTCTCTGCTCCTTGGGTGGCAGACTTTTAGGGGTAGGAGATTTTGTTTCCGGTTCCTGGGTTTCCAGGGGCTGTTTACAAGTGGGGAAGGAAGCGTCCCCCAAGGCTTTACACCCCCTTCCCCTTGTGCCTCCTCCCTGGGAGCCGGTGGGTTGTCGGTGTGCTGCCCCGTCATTGTTCTGGAGCACCAGGCCCAGAGTTTGGAGCATTCGGCGGTGGCATGCTCATCTGAGGGTTCTGTTGAGCCCTCAGTATGTGACCCAGATCCCATGCCATATTTTGGACCTGGCGCTCTAACTGTGAAACCCGCTCAGGCTGATACGGGGTTCTGTTTTCTCCCCTTGGCTCATCCCGGGAAGGGTAGCTATCCCTTCTCTGGTAGTACCCCGGGTTAGGAAGATTTGGCTACTCCTCCACCCTTGGCCTCCCCTCTCTCGGATTCGGTTGTCTGGGCTGAGGGAATTGGGGAAAGAAGGATGGATGATTTTGGGGCTGGAAATTGGGCGGATACCTGGGAAAAAAAGTTCTGCCCAGGGTTTGGTGAATTTCTGCCCTCCTGTGGGAAGTTAGAAGGGAAGTTCCCTGGGTTGGGTGCCTGGTTGGATCCCCCCTGCTTGGGCTGGAGGAGGCCACACATACCCCAGGATGGGTTTGTTTCCCTTGTAGCGGGGACTTACATAGTCAGGGGAGCGAGGGACCCCATTTGTGGGACTACCTCCTTGGCTCCCTGTCTGTGACTGGCCCGAGGGCCTTCTGGGCTGGGAATTACAGGCAGGTTTTTAGGCCCCCCGTCTCCAAATCTAAAACAGGGGCAACCTTTACCTCTGCCACCTTGGCAGCAGCAGGCGTGCTGTTGGTTTTGGGGTTTTTGGGCTGATTCTTATTTTCCACCGGTTTCTGCACCTCATAGATGCGGGTGCTCAATGACCCAGTCTAAAGATCTTTTCTCGTGAAAATCTCTCACGAGCTGGGTCATTATGTATTTGGGTAAGGCATGGAAAAACATATTAACAAATTATTTTCTGTCCGTGCGTACCCTTTTTGTAGTCTGCGCAAAAGCACGCTTTAACTCCTGCACAAATTCTTGTGGGGCCTGATCCTCCCCACATTGCAAATTGCAGGCTGCCTTGCGAGCCTCTTGGGGATTTCTATGAACAGAAAAATGTTTTAAGATGGCTGCCCTGTAGGTGGACCATCTTGAATGATTTTGGTCCTCCAGCCCACAAAGAAACTGGAGTATTCTGGGGAGAATGTCCATTTTACATACTGAATCCAGCTACTGCTGTCTTTCAAATGGAAAGTCTCCATCATTTGCTCATAAAGCTCCAGGTTTTCTCAAACAGAATACCTGGCGTTCTTGTGGTAAGGCGTGATGACACTCCGTATTGCCTTAATCTGTTTTAAGGGGTCCTTAAGATGGTCCTTTTTGCCTTATTGGCCTTTTTGGTTCGGGTAACCCTGGTCCACACATCCTCTGACTCAGAGGCACTGCTCCCAAGGTGCCCGTCTGATCTTCCAGGTTTTCCCGGATTCTGCGAGCCTGGGAATGGCTGGCAGAATGTGGGGACCTAGTCTCCTGTGTCGTGGGCCGCTCAGAGGAGTCTTTAGATCCCTCCTTGCTGCCAGGATTTGATGGGTACCCCCCACACTGACCTAACTGGGCATAGGTTTTTAGGATGCCCTTAGTGGGCCTACTTTCCTGGGGTTCTCCACTAAATTGCACTGTGCTCGGGTGCCCATACCCGGATGCCCGCCCATCCATTCCTGGGAGGTACTGGCCTATGAACCCCATACTTTTGGCTGGATAGTAATATGCCCTCCCTGTGGCCCTGTGCTCATGTGCGCCAGGGGACATGGGGGTGGCAGAGTCCAAGGACTGGGAGAGGTGAAGGCCTCTGGTACTAGGGCTCCTGAGGTTATGCTCAGGTGTTTCCATTTCCCAGCGAACTTCATCTCTGTCAGCCCCTGCTCCATGTTGCAATGCAAGAGCCTGTGCTTTCAGTTCCTCAGTTAAGGCCTTACTAGACTCTATCAGTCTCTCCTGCATGGCTACCTGTTTCTGGAGCCTATCATTGTGCTGACAGAGAGCCTCATTTTCTCTCTGCGCTTCCTGGTTGGTCCTGGAATACTGGGCAGGAAGGTTACCTCCTGAGTCCCATCCCTACTGGCCTGTTCCTTTCTTGCCAAAGCATCTTCCACCCTCCTGGTGTGCTTTAACAAGTTCTGATGCTCTTTTTGGAGGTCACCCAGTCCCTGGAGGGCCAAGTGATTTTCTTCAATTTCTTCTTTTAATTGGCAGACTTCCTGGCCTAAGGTGTCCCTTTCTTGACTAAGAGCCTGCATCTGTGCCGCCAGGTCGTCCCTCTGCCTTTGAAAGGCACCAGCTTTCTGGCGTTCTTGATCAAACTCTGCCTGGGTATCCAGGTCTTTCAAAATCAGTTTATTGCTCTCTGTCTTCTCCCTATCTAGGTGGCTTTGCAGGGTGACTACCTGCTCTGCGCATGCCCTATTGAAGTCCAGTTGTTGCTCCAGCTTTTTCTGGCTCTGCAGTAGGGTGTCCAAACCTTCTTGGTACTCCTTCTGCAAGGCCAGAAATCTGTTATCCTGGTCAGACTTTTCCTGTTGCGGATATCCATATCCTCCTTTATTTTAATAATATACTGCCTCCTATCATTTTCTGACTCCTGGCTCCTCTGCAGCCTCTGCTCAGAAGAGACCAGGTCAGATTGGGCCTTCTCTAATGCCATCAGTTGCCTATTTGCCAGATCTTGGCCTTCAGCACATTTGTCCTCCCATATATAAATATAAATATGCCGCTACCCTGGCAATCTTGTTGTGCTCATCCTTGGCCTTAAGGGCCATATATAGTTCACTCAGGGCCACATGTAAGGGACCCTGATCTCTCCATATATCTGACCCTGTTTCAGTGATCTGGGGTGCGATTACCTGCAACCAGACCGCCTGGTCCTGATGAGTCCACTCACCTCGAACAAATAGCTTATGTAAGAGGTGTTCTCTGGCTATTTTGATATCTACCAAGGTCGTCATTCTTGAAATTGATTTCCTTCCTGACTTACAGAAGTTTGTATTTTATTTTTCAAAACAGACCGTTTCCTTAGAGCGTTCCTTTGAGGGGTGTTTTTACAGTGTAACACGGCGTGGTGATCCAACAGAATTTATATATCCTGTCAGTTAGCACACTGTATTAATCTGCACAAGTGATAGATCTAATCCAGAATCCCTGGCACCCCAAATCTTGTCAAGTGACTCCAATCAAGCAATCCCACTAAGCCAGTGCCTCGTCTGGGACGCCCAAGGGAAGCCCTTATTTATATATTTTTATGACAAGTTATACTCTGGATGATAAACCCTTATATAACGCCCCTCTCTTTGAATCCCCCTGACCCCACTGAGCCAAGAAGTAGGTGCGTTTTGCAATTTAAAAGATTTATTGGAAAAATTAAACAATATATCACACTTTTATGAATAAACTAATAATTGATAGCACACTTATGAATATAATGTTGATCAACAATAGATAATCTGACAGTAGCACACTTCTTTACAATCAATGAGGAGATAGTATAGGAAGGATACAGTAGCAGAAAATACCTTTATGGTTTCAAGGAAAACCATGTGGGAAAAATGCATCACAGAATAAACTTGATATGATTTCAACAAAAGATGATATGATCACTTTTTCTTTGACAATTCCCTCCCCCGTATGCAAGATAAGGAGATGGTAGGAGAGCACACAATTCTCAGGAATACAAAATGCAATACAAATTTCCAGTCCCCCCCCAGCGAACTTAGATGTGGTGGCAATGAACAGAAAAATATGCTGAAAATGCTTTTCATTCCCTCTAGAGGTTCAGGGTGAGTGAGATATACTTTAAATCAGTTCAGGTCAGCCCTACCAATGATTCAGGGATGGTTATCCGGTTGAAAATGGGATTCAGTAATGGAAGCAAAAGACAGATATTTTTACACATGGTTGAAATGAAGCAAACTGTCAATTCGCGGCACTTTTTCCGAGTGCGTCGATCGCGATTACGGAGGAACTATAAGCAGTAGCAAGTCAATTTTAGGCTTGTTGTCGATTCCAAAGATATGGACGATTTTATGAAGGTAGTTTTTCAGAAATGAAATAATGATTAAAAATGGCAAAATGACACTTTACAGGTTTAAAATCGCAGAATGAACACACGGTTAAAATAGTTTGAATTAGATTATCTTAAACTAAGAGATTGGTTTTGCACAGTTCTGGCTGAGTACTCACACTATGAATTTGAAATAGGCCGTCAGGGTCCGGTCAGCAGGTTTGGACTGGGCTCCGGGCGCTTTCTGGTACTGGTTCTCTGGTTCTGGTCTGGTCTGTGGTTCTGCTGTCGGCACTTCACAGCGGTCTGGTCTGTGGTTCTGCTGGTCTGGATCAAGTGGATTCTGGATACAGCACTGCTTTCTGGGTCTGCTACCAGTTCTGCCAAAAGTGCTTGTCAAAGAATCCAACAGCTTGCCCGGCTGTAGAATGGTTTGGTTGGATTGCTGGATTCTGAAGGCCAGCTTGTGGGTTAGGCCTTTGCTTTAAGTTCTGTAGTCTATCTGGAGTCTAAGCTCTGGCTGTTCCTTCTAGATGTTGTGTGGTCCGGCAAAATGCTCCGCAAGAAAATGAAAAGTGAATCTCTTGCCTGTCCAAGCAGTCTCATTTTATGTGTTTTGAAAGTGGGTGTGTGCGTGGGCATAACTAAGCCTGCCCCTCACAACTTATTATTGGCCAAGCTCTCCTCTCTCCCTTGATTGGGGGAAGGAAATGGGGTGTCATCGTGATGAGGTAGTTTATGGGTCAGAGGATCCACCCCTAGTCAATTTTCACACAAATCTATTCTTGATCCAAATACATATTTATCTACGTACAATTTTTCTAATATTATATGTCCAGTTAACATATTTTCTGTAGCACCAAACCATCCGATCCCTGTCTTTGTAAGATGTCATGTCCACTTATGACAGAATTCTGCCCTTTTCATCAAGAACACAACCTCCAAACTTTTTCAGAATTTACACAAACATGCACAAGGAATATGGGCATCAGATGATAAAGTGTCAGATTTTTAACATACAGACATTCGGAGTAATACCTTATTTTCCACTACTACCCCCAAGTACATACCACAGAGTCCTAACACCTCTTAAAATGTGCACAGAAACATCACAAGAATAATGATGTTAATTATATAATTTTGACAACTCTGTACTATGAACTATCCATCTTTTTAAAATTATGCTCTGGCCCAGAGGGGTGTGGTTTCCCAAAGCACATGGTGGAATTTCTGGTTTGTCCACTTGCTCCAACTCAAGTTGCTCACAGAGGCACTGCCCCTCACAGTTTCTCTCAAGAGGAAGCCATTTACGACCCCCCCTCATTTAACATTTGCCTGAGCCAAGGAAGGCTCATTGTTCTGTTTCCCTGCTCCCAGGTGCTCCTCCCCTGATTCAATCAGGGAGGTGTCATCTCCTTTCGGTGGGAACAGCAGAAGGCAGCCAGGCCTGGGAATGCAGTGGCTGAGCAAGTTTCCACTCCTGTCAGGGGTAGTTGCCGCGTTGAATTCAATCTCTTCAAGCCAGGCTTCAGCCAAATGTCACTTTTGTTCCCAGTTTTTCTTCATTCAAATCAAACTTACAATCTTTACACATGCAGCTAGAACGATGATTCTAAGTTCAAAACTATGACCTTTAAACAGTTGCAACCTATGTGACACTCAAACGTAGGTCACTCATTTATTTTAAACATTTCGATTTTAGTGGTTTTAAATCCAATTTCAGTTAAGCTGCTGACATCCACAGCTCAGCCAGTTTTGTTATAAACATTGTTTTGGACTCTTCATCTTTCCAGATTTTGTAAGCACACAAGACTACATTTTGCCAAATGTCTACTGGTGTTCATTGAGATTTTTGAATATCTTGCGATGTTTAAAATAGGCATTTTTAGCTTGCATTTCAGAGAAACAAAGGGGATTTGAAAGCGCTTTTTGATCTAAGAGGCACTGCTGTTTTTCCTTTGGCACACATTCCAATCATGGCACTCCTGGCCCATCACGCTCGCACCGGTGGGTGGTAGGTCAGGCGACCATTTTGGTGTGCGCAAAAACTGCATGGTTTTCCTGGATCCTGGTGCAAATGTGGGCTTTTCTGCCATCTTGGATTTCCTAAGCCCACAGCACCAAATGTTGCAGCATAATAGTCCAAACGTGGGTCAGGACACCCAACACCATCTCTGTCTATGCTCCAAGACGCTGGAACCTCCTCTTGTCAACATCAAACTTGCCCATAACTTCTACAGTTCAGGGAAGAGCTCAAGACATTTCTCTGCAAGGAATAGCTTCTCCTTAAGACCTAGACTCACACACCCTGCACGCCCCACCTTAGCTGAGCCTCAGTGATGTGGACTCCACTGCCCCACCCGGTTGCTTGTAGATCCCTTACTGCCAATTGCCCACCCTTGCCCTTTCCTGCTAGCTCCTAGCTCCTTTTTTCTCTGTTTCTCACATTGGCCCTCATTACAAGTCAGGTGTTAAGGGTTTAACGGCGCCCTCGGCGCTGTTAACCCTTAACGCCTGGTTCACACTTTAACGCCTGCTTTTTGCAGGCGTTAAAGTCCAAGGCGCTAAGCGACCTTGGTGCTAATTACGGCACCATAATTTACAGTGCCGTAATTAGCGCCTTTCCCATCCCCATTATGCCCTATGGGGCAAAAATGGGAATGGGGAAGGGCAAATGGTTAATGGGGAATTATCGCCCCACTCACCTTGGAATGGGGCGGTAATTCCACCATCCACCATGGCGGAATCCGGCATGGACCATGGTGCTAATAGCACCATCGTCCACCGCCTGACTTGTAATGAGGGCCATTGTGTTCTCCCCCCTATGATTGTAAAGCACCCCATTGCTTCCCAAATCTAGGTCCATACTCAATAAATTCCTAATAATAATAATAATAATAATAATAACTTTCCGTCCAAAGTTCTATGTACCTCCAAACATGCTGCTTTTGTTTTTTAACTGTTCCTGACTTTTTACAGGGAAGCTCCCCTGGCCTTTTGCTAATTATTTTTATGGGGAAACCGAATAGTCCTTTAGACTTTCAGTACTGGAAAACAATGGTTTGCTTTGGCCTTTTACTGTTTGTAATTTTGTAACATTGCACACAGCATCTTACAATGCAGTGCATTGGCATACTTTTGTATCACCTTAGTCTTTTACACTTGGGGTTTTTGTTTACATTTAAAGGTGCCTTAAGACAAGCAGCAATTATATTTTTACTGTTTTTGTTTTATTTTTAGTGTGCACATTCGCGTTTACTGCATATGGTTACTAAATGTGGCCATTGTCCTAAAATGGCCATGGCAAAAGAGATCTTTGCGTGTTTTTTGCCCATATTGTTGTTTGGCCTTCTTCCTGCCTTCCAGGTCATGAAATTCTATGTAAGGTCATGCACTTGCCAGGAAGGCTGCCGCTTTCGTTGGCTAGTGATGCCTTTGTGTGTGTGTGGCGCAGGAAGGGGATGGAACTGTCTGGTCCTACTCCATATCCTGGTGCCTGAATGTCTGAGTGTGGGACACGGGTGAATCCAACAATGGCCCATGATTGGACCACTGCTGGCTGTTTGAATGGTGCAGATCCTTACCATTGGTGTGCTTGGACTGCTTCCAGCCAGGATTTTGGATACCAAGAGTCCTCCTGCAGCCATTTCTTCAGATCAGCATTTGAGCCACAAATCCTGCGTAGAAGAACAGTCAACTGAAGATCCAAGGCAGAGTCCGGAAGAGGCCCAGCATCCCTTCCTGCATCTGGTCCAGTGAAGAACTGTTGGAATATCGGATCTGCGAAAGACCCTGTGCAGTGCTTCAACCCCTGGACCAGTGGGACCAACTAGTCTCAATATATTCTTGGGAGCCAGCTGTTCTGAGCCTTAGGAAGTGTCCATGGACCACCTGGTGGACTGACCAGCCCTGTAGTGGGTTGCCTCACTAGAACCATCGCCATTTCACGTTTGCAGCCAGAAATCCCAGCTTTAAGGAATACTGATCTGGAGGTCTTCTTCAACCATGAATGGAAGGACACCTGCCATAGTCTGTGTATGGTGGTCATCACTAGAACTCGTCGTCCCCATACTGTGAAGAGTCCTGAAGAGATATGCATCAATGCTTTATGCATTTCGCCATCGCCAAGGGTTGCACTCTGCTCCTGGGCCCGACAGGAAGAATCCTTGCACCCGCAGCTCCTGAGAAGTTCTCATCAGAACCAACAGCGGGAAATCCAACCTCCTGCCACGCCCAGTCGACCTATCCAGTCCTCTGGGAAAATCAGAGTCAGGGGGTAAGCAAACACAAAGCATTTCCTCCATAGAATAACATTGAGAACCAGTCTTTTTGTATCCTTCCATTCCAATGCTTTTTGGTTGTCCCACCTGAGCAGCATAACCTGAAAGATAAGAACACATGATTATGTACCAGTAACTTTGTTGCATGTCTTCTTTCGAACAATCACCAATACAAGTAATTTACCTGCATCAGATACATTCTGGGGAGAACAGGTGACCCTCCAAACCCGGCTATGTTTTCTTCATTAAACACTGAGAGGAGGGCCTAGGAGGTGGCATAGCAGTTATATGTAAAAAAGAATTAAGAATCTGCCAAGGTAAAATAGAATGTGATTTTGTGATTTTCTACACATTAAACTGCTTTCTGATTTTAGCCATAACATCAACCTAATCTTAATCTATGGTCCTCCAGGTGAATCCCCCAAATTTAACGACGACTTTGTAGATATTGTTATACCTCTGTTGACTACTAATTCTGCTGTAGTGATTTTAGGTGATTTCAATTTGTGGAAGGGCCTTGATAAAGATAGCAAAGCCCTTGACCTTGAGAAATCCTTAAATAATCATCATATAACAATTCATAACACTGAACCTACGCACACAAAAGGACACATTCTTGACTGGGTGGGAAGTGGAAACATTTCCATTAATAACATAATTACTACACCATGTGTCTGGTCGGATCACTTCTCCATCTGCTTCCAGTTGACACTCCCAGCCACCCACCCTAGAAAGCATGAACCTATGCATAAAGTGCTCAGTAGGAACATGAAAGCTGTTACAGCACCTATTCTTTCAACGTGGCTAGAGGCTATAATGATCAAAACCAAGGATACTGATAGCCCCAAAAGCCTTATTAGCACCTATAGTGATGAAATCCTAAGGATGTTAGATCAGGTTGCCCCTCTGAAAATTAGAACAGTCAGAGACACAGCAAACCACCATAAATGGCTTACTCCAGCGTTGGCAGAACTAAAAACCATAAAAAGACAGGCGGAACATATCTGGCTAAAAGAGAACACCCCTGAAAATTTAGAAATCTGGAAGCTCAACGCAAAAGAATACAACAAGAAAATTGTAGAAGCTAAGCATAACTTCTACAACAGTCAAATTACCCAGGCTGGAAACCAAACCTGAGGTCCTGGGAGAAGCATGTTAGCAAAAGCCCTGTTATTAAACCTTCCAACGATGACTGCAAAAGAGTGCAGAAAGCCTTTGCTGATAAATAAAAAATTGCTCAAAAGAAAATCCTTCAAGAATTAACCAAGACAACCTCTACTGATACCAACAGAGAACTCAGCTGCAACAGCACTGAAGAGGGACAGACCAATTTTAAATCTGCCCTTAAACCTTTGGCGGATGGAGAGCAGATTCCCCAACAATCTCACACTGAGTTTAGCTTCAGGGAACATACCACAACAGAAATGTGTAATATTATGGGGGCCATCCACCCTACAAGTTGTCCAGGTGAACTTTTACCATCCAAAACTATACTTGAACATAAAGAAGTGTTTGCCCCTTTCCTCTGCCGGTTTGTCATCTCCTCTTTTCATACTAGTAGCAACCCTTCCTCTATAAAAAACGTAGCAGTCCCCCTGTTGCTAAAAAAAGCCGACCTAGATCCAAATAATGCGGCCAACCTCAGGCCAATCACTAATACACTCTTTTTCTTGAAACTTGTGCACAAGGTAGCTAAGTTACAACTGCAAGCATGTGTGTCAGAAAGGGGTATCTTTCATAAAAACCTATCAGGGTTTTGCAGTTTTCACAGCACCGGGAGTGCCCTGCTAGACCTACAAACACATATGCTTTCCGGGTTGGAGTCTGGCAAGTCGGGGCTACTGATGTTACTAGATTTATCGGCAGCTTTCGACTTGCTAGACCACAGGATCCTGCTGGACCGGATGGCCACTGTTTGAGGCATTTCAGAGGAGGCAGTAACTTTGCTCAAACCTTTTCTTGAGGGATGCAGCTCCTGAGTACACTGGGGCGACAGCGCATCTGATGCCAGGATTATTGTCTGTGGAGTCCCCACAGGGCCTGTCTTTCCCCCCTGCTTTTTAACATTTATATTATTCCATTATATATGGATCTTGAAAACTCTGACCTCTTTTTCTGCAACTATGCAGATAATTTTCAGTCGGTATTGGAGGTCTGTGGGGACCATAAAAAAGACCAACAGACATTGGACTTGGTCTATTTAATGGTGAAAGGGTGGATATTGACCAACTGGTTGTGCCATAATGCCTCAAAGACAGTTAATGCTATATGGCCCTAGACAAGCCAGAGAGAAGCTGAGCCCCTCGTATAGTAGTTTCCTGATTGATGGATGCCAGATCCCAGTGGTACACAAAGGGAAGACCCTGGGTAGTTATTTGGAGGCCAGCTTCGACAACAATGCACATGTTGACGCAATCGTAAAAGGCACTAATTACCATTTGAAAGTGCTTTGCCAAGTGGCCCCTCTGGTCTCAGAGGAAAACCGCAAGAAATTGGCTTGAGCTTTAATACTTCCAAGAGTGGACTATTGCAATGCCCGCTTAGGGGGAGGCAGGAAGGCAGACCTTCAAAAACTCCAAAAGATTCAGAACGCTGTGGTACGTATTGTCTTTTAGATGAATCGCCTAGAGCCTAAATGAGCAGCCAGGAGGACTCTCCACAGGCTGCCCGTTTTGGCCAGAGTACAGTTCAAGCTACTGACTATCTGTCACAAGTGTGTCTATGGTGACGCTCCTGTATACCTTAGGAATAGCTTGAGAGTATATTTACCTTGTAGAACCCTTCGATCAGCTAAGGCTTGTTTTCTACAAGTAGACCAAGTCAAAACAGCATGTGGAAACGGTCGTGCTTTCCATAAACAGGCCGCACGGGCCTGGAATGCCCTGCCTGAATTCTTACGTAACAAAGCTGACCTTTTGGTCTTCCGGAAGCAGTTAAAGACCATTCCGTTTGTGTAATCTTGATATGGCTAACCAGGAATAATTAGATAGGGTACTCTCTTTTATCTTTGTTCTTCTTATGGCGCCTGGACGCCCTCAGGCTTTGGCGCCTTACAAATAAATTAACATAACATAAGATAACATTGTGACGTTTGGGCACAAGGCCCCGCTCTTCATTTGAAGCTAAGGCAGCTAAGGCATATTTCTTGTGACTTGGTTCCATCTTACTGCATCACTTACTTATCTTCTGTTATTGATTTAAGTAACTGCATGCATTTTAAGATCCAATGTTAACTGGCTATATGTATATTATTGAGTGTTGTGCCATATTATGATCTATTTGTTTCATTTTTCTTTTGTGTGTGGTTTTGGGCCTAGAACAAATATAATATTTGTGTATGTTCCTGTCTAAACTGTGTTATTGTGTGTCACTGTGTAGACTCATTGTGGACCCCTGACCTCACTCACACTCTCCTGAGAATAGGCTTGACTGCTTTCCATTGCTACATTGATTGGGTTTTGGCTAATCTCTCAGAGTTCCCTTTTTCACTATAAATGGGATGGCCTCCTAAAATCCGTTCTCTGTGCATTTTGATGAAATAGATACAATTGTTGATTGCTAGTGTTATTTAATGATATAAAAAAAATGAAATATGGCAAGGCTTATTGGATTGAAAGTGCTTAACCTGGTATGTTTAGCTGTTCATTGGGGGGCGAAAAGGTAAGAGTGTTGCTTATGTAACTAACTTTAATAAAATATTGTTTGATCATTATTTCCACTATAAATTAATTGGAGAGAGAGCAGTACTTTTGTTTATCCCAACTGGCATTGCTAGTTCAATGCTTAGACGGCCTATTAAGTAATAGGGCAATGCACGAAGTAACATCTTGAAATTCTATTATGGGACAGTGTCTTCCTGGCCAGAGAGGCCAGTTTCATAAGTTACCACACTAGTTTTAACCAATGTCCAAAACAAATATGCTTTCAAATCCATTATTTGCGAGATATTTGACCATAAACACCACCTCAGGTAGTACTCAAACACCCTGTTCTAAAATGTAACGAATTGCAATGTGTGATCTTTTACCATTTTTTCATTAGGGCCTTATCCGATTTCATGTCACAGTCTAACCCTGTCTCCCTATATATTGTAGGCATCCTATGCATGTGGTTGACTGCAGGGACTCTGAACATGTGGCCAGGTCATTGTATAAGATTTACAGGACCCCCTGCAATCCCCCACTCCTCTCTTTCATGCTAAAATGTACTCAACCTGCTCTTTTTGTGCTTCACTGTGTGGACTCATCGTGGACCTTTGCCCCACTCACACTCTCCTGAGAATAGCCTTCACTGCTCTCCATTGCTACCTTGCTCTTTTTGGGTCATACTTTTCAATCATTTTCTTCAACATGCACATTGCTGAAACCAGGCAGAATAAATAACTTACTCGAACCATGCGTAAAAGCTAACATAGCCCTAATCTTGATAGCTTCCACATACATCAAAAAATGCTGGGCCAACTTGAACACACCCCACTTACAGGACATGTGTTGTCAACTTCTTTGTTCACGTCCCTATGGTACTACATATGCCTCTTTTGTCCCTGGCAGGCCCTATGCCATGCCTGCGTTTCATTGCCCCTACACTCAACCTACTAGTCCCATAAGTCATTTGTCGAAAATCTTGTTTGTTTGTTTGTTTTATTTCTATAGTGCACCTGACCCTGAGGTGTCTGGGCGAAATTAGGTAATAACAAGAGATTACAGGTATAGGCAGTAGACATATTGTGGTTACATAGGAGGATGTAAATATGGCAGGCATACAGTTGAAGATGGTAATACAGTCGAACATGATAAAGCTTTTGAATTAGACAAGAGGCATGACATAGACAGATGCATTTGTAAGGAATTGAGGGTGAGAGTTCCTTATCTAAGTTAGTTCTTGCTAATCAGCCAGGAGATGACACTTCTCCGGAAGTTGGAAAATAGCTGGGTTGTCTTGAGAGCAGGAGGGAGGGTGTTCCATAGTTGGGCTGCCATGACGGGGAATCTGCTCCCTCTTGATATTTTTAATTTGTATCTAGGGACCTGTAAACAGGGCGTGTGAGCTGATCTGGTAGTATACATGGTAGATCTGAGTGAGAATTCTTCTGTTAGGTAGGGTGGTGCTGTGTGATTCAGTGCTTTGAAAGTAAGACACAAGGCTTTTAGCTAAATGTTTTCTTTTATGGAGAGCCATTTGTGTTGTCTTCTTATTGCTGAGATGTGCTCTCTTCGTGGTAGGTTTAGGGTGGCTCTAAGAGCATTGTTCTGCAATATCTGTAGTTTGTTGGTCACAAATTTACTGGCACCCAGGTAGAGTCTGTTACAGTAGTCCAGTTTGGAATGTATAAGTGCTCTGGCTAGGATGAGGCAGCTTTCTGTTAAGAGCAGTGGTCTACAGGCTCTTATTAGTTTGCCCGTGTAGGCAGTGGCTGAGGAGGTCACGGTAACTTGTTTTTGTAGATTGGAAGTGGCGTCCAGGTAATAGCCAAGTGTTTTTACTTCTTTGGCCACATGGATGTTATTCCCGTCTATATTGAAGGAGTTATAGCTAGGGATTATCTTGTTTATGTTGGCTGGGGAACCTAGCAGCAGACGTTCTGTTTTGTCATCATTCAGGCATAGACCATGGATGGCCATCCATGCGTGAATGATTAAGTAAATTCTGTTCACAAGTCGTACATCCGTGTCATAGATGCCTGTTAGAGGGAGGAGTATCTGGGTGTCATCTGCATGATTTGTATAGGTGACACCCAGACCATCCAATTCATCAAACATAGGCTTTGTGAAGATATTATACAGGGTTGGGCGACGCGCACGAACCCTGTGGACCTCCACATGTGATGGGTATGGGGTCAGCAGCTGCCACTCAAATATGTCTCTTGCACACTCTTGAACCCAAGGGATTTCACGATAAATTGGGCCCACCATATGCACTGATTTAAATCTGCCAAAAACCCTTAGCTACTGAATTATTTACTAGGAAATGTGTATGTCTTCTTGAGAGAGCAGTGAAAGCAACATTATTTCATCATCACTCCTTTCCTGTTTCAGAAACCAAATTGTAGTGAAAATCCAGAGTTACCTATTGCTCCCATGTCACACTGTTGTCAAAGCTGTGATGAAAAGAAATATATCCCATTTAATATATGAGTAACAACTTTGTAACTCCTCTTTTCTGTAAATTGCATCGCCTTAGTCCTCTTTCCAAAGCCTTAAACTAGGCGTGAAACACCAAATCTGCTTTAGAAACATTACATCTGATTGCCGTTCCTCAGCAAGGCACACAACAAACCACACACTCTTGGTGGACATCTACATATATAAAGTACCCCTTACTGAGATATGAGACCAGCCAAGTCACTTTCTGAACGCCAGCTATTCACCCAGCTGAGGCCTTTTGTAACCTAGTACCACTCTAACATTATATTTTCTATGACACTCCCACAATACTTGTTCAATGTTCATCCTGTTGGATATCCCTTGATATAAAGTTCCAATCCCTCGACTGCTGTGACATTTTTGTAGGCATGTGCCTCGTCTTGTGACACAGTGATAACTTGCAATGGTTCTGTTCCACTGGGTGCTACAAGGACATAACAATCATTCAAAATCTGTGAACGCTCTGCCTGGAATGCAATTCCTGAAAACCACACACAAGTGGGCAATGTTTGTTTTCTAACTTCCAAGCGTTTTCTTTAAACTAATTTACTCCAGCACGCAACATTACTCTACCACACTAGAGCCAAACTCATTCCCTCATTTGTTAAACTATATTGTATTGTGTTATATTGTATTATTAGGATATATATTGTGCAAACCTTACAAAAGGAGCTCACAGGAAAACTATAACTCGGCACAGATTTTACTCAAATGACCCCTGAAAAGACTCACTGGAAGAAATACGTTTTTAGGTACTTCTGAAACAAAGAGAAGCAATGTTGCTGAGGTCCTCCGGGAGCTGATTCACTCTCCAACTAGTCAGTGGTACACTACCACACCCAAGATGAACCATTATTGTTACCCATAGATCTTAATCTTGGCAGTTTGTTAACCAATGTATTAAAAGCAAACTCTTCAGTTTCAATTAAACTGAAGAAATTATTACACCAAATACTTTCTTCTCTACCCCTCGCAATTGACAATGTCACCTATTATATATTTTTTCCCCTTGCCACTTGGTCCTTTTAATAGGATTGTAGGTAATTTGAAACTGCCCCTTAATCCAAAAAAAGCTTTGCAGCTATCCACTTACCCATATCAATCTTGTCCGCCCTCCTCTTTCACTCCCGAACCTGTGTCATGCAGTGAAGTGACTATTGAAGACAATTCAAACCACGCAGAGTTCAGATCAGCTAACTTTCACATATCACACTGAAATCAAATGCTGTCCCACTTTTTTAAGATGGCACCAAACAAAAGTCAATACCCTGCAACTCTGCAGCCCTCTACAAGCTGTGTCTGTTGTCACACTCTCTGGTGACACTGTCCTCTCATTCTCCATGGATACTCTTCTCCTCACCTCCCGGCCATCTTTATGAATTATAGGGTCCAGGACACAGATGCCATTGCACCCCCCCAGGAACCAAACAAATTAAGGTATCCAGCATCTCTGCTCACGCCCTTCAACGTGATCCCAGCAACAATCAAAATATGCATGGGTACTCCCTTCCAGTTGTCTTAATCTGTTCAAACTTGCTGGAATCAGAATGATAAACAAGTGGCATTTCAAGGACAAATTACCAGCCCTCAAAGCTGATACTTGTATTTTAACATAGGTACAGGACACATTTTAACAGCAGTAACCAAAGGGAAGGTGTAGTATAGATGCAGGTCACCGATCAGTGGCCTTATGAAAAATGTATATATACCCTTGCGTAGATGGAAGACTCAGATTGGCAGTCTCACAATATATATATATATATATTTGTTCAAGCATGAGGAAAAATTGGTAGAAAGAGGAAAAGACGTCTGATCCAACATAGGCACTCATTACGAGTTTGACGATAGCCATGGAGCTATTAGCTACATGGCTGCCACCAAACCGGGCTCATTTACCGGGTTCCTGCAATGAGGAATAACCGGGTCATTCCAACATTGACAGACCCAGTGATTCCTCCTTGCAGGAACCATTCCCCATTCACATTTGAGCCCCCATAGGGCTCAATGGGAATGGGGATGGAGGTAACAACGGGCAGATTACAACTGGCTCGTTGTTACCTCCTTCTTCCCCTCACGGGACCCGGAAAGCACGCCTGGTTTTACCAGGCATCCAATCCCGGTCCCGTGATAGGAAGCTTGTAATCAGCACTCCCGTAATGAAGGGGGCCGGTCCCGTACCGGCCCCCTTCATTAGAGGAGCGCCAGGGTCGTAATGAGGCCCATATCCTATGGCTAAGCACTTTAAGGAGCAATATGACAACAATTCCCAGTTGCTCACTTTCTTTGGGGTTGCCCATTTAGCCATACATCCTAGAGTGGGTGATCAGGTCCTTCGGTTACGTCAACTTGAGACCAAATGTATTCTAGACTTTGACACAAAGGTGCCCCTTGGCCACAATGTTGATGAAGAATTATACGCTTTTATAGGGGTTTAACCTATGTTATTTTAATGTCTTTTTCTATCCGAGATGATGTGATTTTTCTGCCTTCTCACATTAGAATGTCTTTAGACAGCAATTTTGAAACATTTCCTCCACGTAATCGTTTGAATATCATAGATACCGTTCCTTTGTGATGCTTGTAGTTATTTACATGTATATACATTTTTGTTCATTTTGCTGCTCTTTTAAGCTGTTTAGTACTCTGAGCTATATTTTGTCTCATTGCATTTGTTTCTGTCTCAAGGTTATGTTATGGGTTTCTTTCATATTTTTTTTCCATCCCTTTCTAACATTGGGTTGTTATTTTTGTGTATATTGTGTTCCTCTTTGCTCTGTGGAGTCGGTTCCCTTTTAGCCCCCGGGCCTTGCACCCTTCTTCTAATTGCCTCACCTGGGCTGATCACTGGATCCACATTTGGTTTATCAGTTTTGAACTGCACATTAGTGGGGAGACTCTGGGAATGATTAATTCTATTTTGCTTAATTTATTATGTTGGCATGTTGTCATTGTTGATTTGCTTACTGGCCTTGTGAGTTCTTTGGATTTTGTGATTTCAGCTATGCAGGCGTAGAGCACACATTTTGGGTGCATGAAGAATCATGGTGATTTGTTGCACACATAAGATGATAATTGTGGTGTAATATCCCCTAGTGTTAGGGAGATTGCAATTACCTGTAATTTTAACTGGGTATTTATTATAGTGCGTTGTCATTTTTGCCTATTGTTGCACTTGCACTTTATATCTTGGCAGCTATGTGCACTTGCACTTTATAATGATGTTTGCCTTTATAACACTGTTGAATTTTTGCTGGCACTTGCACTTTATTCAGAACTATCTATCAGTTAGATATATAGTCACTATTTGCTTACTATCACGTGTGGTCTTTTGGAGGTTCTTGCACTAGCACTTTATGTTCATGCTGCTTAATGCTACATTGACATTGTTTTGCTGCTAACATTTGCACTTTATGAATATTGCCCATGCATTTATCATCGATCTGTACAACGCTGTTTTTACTTATGCGTTATACATGTATTTGGCAGTTTGTTGCTCCCCGTTTTAACTTGCTATTTTATGCATTTGTTTGCATTTCAATTCGATCATTTGGATGTATTGCCTTGTGTTAGCCATGTTCTCCTCCATTCCAACATGTCTACCTGCACATCACATTGTTGCTGTCTCACTCGCCAGTGCTGTCAAAATGGAAAAAGGACTTTGCATGTAATATTACTGCATTTATTTCCCTGCAACCCTTATGTGATCAGGCGCTCTGTGAATCACGAAATGTGTCATTCCGATTATTATCCCTTTTGTATCCTGATTTTGCTGTGTTTTTACAGAATATACTTCGGAGTACTATCAATGTTTTGGGATTTTCTGACCCTGGAGTGCGGTCCTCCTGCCTCTGGGAGTTTTTGTTCTATATATATAATAGGGAGGTGACAGCCACCCTATAGCTAAGGTTGTGGGGTGAAATATAGCCCCTTAATGCCAGAAATAAAGAGGCCAAAGTGATTTGTAAATGCCCATTAAAGTATAAGGGCCAGCACAGAAATGGTGATATGGCAATGCTGTTTTACTCAATCCACGGAGAGCTGCACTTAGAGACGGCAGTGCATACATTATCTTCAATGTAATACCAGATTGTGCTCCAGTCATCTAAATGGAAACCAAGCTTCTTGCATTTACAAGAAATAAAAGAATTTCCTTTTGTTTTTCCTCAACCAACTGACAGATGCAGAGAGAAGTGCTCACTAGGCTTTCAGAGTTCGAACATGGTTTTCTCATATAACGGCCTTATACATATGGACAATCCAGAAGTGATACTCATGTATTTTGAAACTGTGAAATGAAAGAAGTTCATTACTTAGTGACTTACCTGTCATGTAAAATGCATTGGGCCTCATTACGACCCAGGCGGTAAGTTACCGCCTGGGTCGTACCTTTACCACCATGGCGTAAACTACGTTTACGCCATGGTGGTTGGCGGACTTACCGCCCCATTCCGAGGTGAGTGGGGCGGTAAGTCCCCATTAACCCATTTACCCTTCCCCATTCCCATTTTTGCCCCATAGGGCATAATGGGAGTGGGGAAGGCGTTAATTACGCCACCGTAAATTACAGTGGCGTAATTAACAACAAGGTCCCTTAGCGCCATGGATTTTAACACCTGCTAAAAGCAGGTGTTAAAACCTCCATGGCGCTAAGGGACCTCGGAATCAGGCGGTAAGGGTTGTAAACCCCTTACCGCCTGGGTCCTAATGAGGCCCATTGTGTGTGAGTTTAAAAGCCACTGCTTGCAGGATTTTTACATGCAGCCGGTCACTTCTCCTAACAGATGAAACTTAACCTCCAAGACCTTTCCTCTGTTGTCTTAGAGAGGGAGATCTAGTTGTCAACCATCAATCAGGGCCATTACTTAAAAATATTGAAAGAAATACACTGCTTATATTGAAAACACAGTGAAAAACAGATAGGGCTGTGCCTGTTCTTTCAGCAGAAGTGACCCCGAGGTCACACCTCCCATAAAATGTCTGTTAGAGTTTCTATTAGGGCCATCACAGGACTTGAAGGGGGAGGCAAACGTAAACATGAGCCAGCCACACTGGTCATTGCAGACATTTATTAAAGGTGGCAGTAACCCCGTTTGAACCATGCTAAAGTGATTTTTGTGTGATAAACATAACTAAAGTTATTCATGAAAATGTTATTTGGGCCTTCACTTGATCCCGAGAGATTTGAAAGTTGGTGTGAGGGTGAAGGAAATAATTAACATGAGAACTATGACGTGGCATATTTTTTACTGATATGGCTCTTCAGTAAATTAAGAAAACCCATATTTCTGCATAGGAAGGGTGTGCTGACTTCAGAATAGCATCATCTAATTTGCCTTTAATTGTAGTTCTTAAACATATATTCATACATGTAAAGATTTGAAAAATTAGGGTGCTTACCATGTTGATAGATTTTTAGAGTTTTTTCTATGCCGAGCCCACATGTCAAATTGGCATGACCAACCTTTCTCCCCCCAGAGCTGTCATAACACACACCCCTCATCTCCTTGTCCTATTAGCACACAGGTGGGAGGTGGGTAGAGAAAAGGAGCCAATCCCTTTTGTGGGAATCATGACACGTTTATGATGTCATTTGCCCTGTAAGTAGACCGGTTTGCATTAAAACATGTTTTTTTTCACTTATTCCGGGAGGTAAACTGCTGCTGAAATCTTGCAAGAAACATCCCAGCAGAGAGGCCCACATCTTGCATTGGTGACAGGAACCAGGAGACATAGAAGCTGACTGAGATCCCTTGGAGGATTCAAAGGAGACAATGCTTGGCAGAAACCTTTGCTGACCAAGTGGTGCCCTGCTGTTCCCTGATGCCCATTTCAAGGCCTCTCCTGTAAGTAAAACTATCCTCAAAGCCATCGATTTAGGTGTAGGTCCTGCATTTTTCAAGTATTGTTCTAGTTCTTTCCCCATAATAAAATATCCTGTTTGCATTTTGTAGATCCTTAGGATAATTAATTAATGTGAATCAATGAATTCCCCTATAAAAATCACGGGAGGTTTTCTGTTGGCATTCAAAACCAACAAGATCTTCTCAATGTGTTTTGATCCGGTATAGACATAAAGATTTGCCAAAAGAATGAATCCCAAGACCCTGTTCCACGTGAGTGTGCAGGGTGCAAAGCAAAATTCCCCATTGATCGCCTTCATTTTTAAGCAGAAGTGTGAAGCCTGGTGGTCCCTTTGCATGTGCAGGGTGCCAAATGAAATTGCCCCTTGTTCCCATTGTGCTCTGACCAGAACAACAAAGCCCCGCCTGTTCTGTTTAGGTGTGGAAAAAAAATGTTCCCATTGCTTTTCTGTCCCTCATATTGCATCTGTGGTACAAGTAGAACAAACAATTTTTCCCATTGAATCCCTTTTTCGGAGAGTGCATTTTTATCAGAATAAACCCCAAAACGATTTTCCCATTGTGTTCCCACACTCTGTCACTGGCCTTCAATTCAGAGGGGTAGAGTCTAATTGATGCTTGAAGGGTGGGGGTTGCTGGGAGAAAAGTATTATAACCAAATCAGCAATCACTGTGTTTGTTGAATTGTTATTTTTCCGTATTGCTGGGTGATTTGGAAAGAAAGCTATGTTGTTGCCATTACAGAAGTCATTTTGTTCTTGTGTTGCCACAGCATTGGTGGCTGACATTAGTCTGTTTGTCAAATTTGGTTTAAATAAATCAAGAAATATATATAATCTTACTATACACCGGCCTGGTTCTTAGTCCATTGTGGCACCGGGTAGTTGTTGGGGTTGGGTGCGAGATGGGTTGGAGGCCTTACCAAACTGAACCGAATCAAAATCATAGTGATTTATTGTGTGCCACATTCATCGTGGAGGGAAGGGAACTCCCTGAGTTGAGTATGACTGCGTAATAAACACACATAGGAACCCCCCAAAATTCTATTGTTAACAACTTTTGACTCGAGTAATGGATTTGGCCAAAATTACTAAAGTGATTAAAAGGCTGTGGGCCCTCCAAACAGCAATATTTCCTAAAGATTTGTTAAGAAATAATAAAGTTATTAAGCATCCCAAAAGTTTTTTTTCTCCAAAAGTGTGGCCTACTTCGCATTCATTTCCCCATAGACAAGCCTAAACTGCTGGACAGATTTGGAGCAGGTCCAAAACAACTTCGGCGCGAAGCATTGACTCGCGATCCAAACATGGTTTGGGGTTATTCTGTGCCGTAATTATTTTAAAATTCGACAGAGAAGGGGGTACCCATTTCCTCAAAAACTATATCTCGCGTGGTGCATTGCAGGATCATGGTTTTCAGAAATGAAACAACCGCCTTCTTGTTTTTATCTCGATACGAGAGATATTTGCGGATGGAGCCGAGGTTATGGGAATTAAACGAATAAAAAGCAATTTTCAGGTATAACAACATATAAATGCCATCAGGGTAGAGGTGCGGGGATGGCTAGAAAGAACTGAGTGAAATTTGGAAGTTGGAGGGGTCCAGTGACTGAGTTTGCAACACAAAGCTTTCTGTAGCCTCGGCTATAGCCGCGAATAGCCGACATCTGAAAGAAAACTGAGTCACAGAAGCAGCATGTGCTCTGTGGTGAAAGGGAGAAGGCAGGGGAGGTGAGGAGGCCTTCTGGGGAGTCGGGGGAGCTGGCACAGATGAGGGAGGCATTAGGTGATGCCCTGGGGGGGGTAGGTAAACATTTTTTTTATTTTTTTGGCTGATATTCTCTATCCAAAGTTACACATGTTTTTAAATATATATTTATAACTATAGGGATGTCAGCCATGGCCAGTGACTCAATTGCCATTCAGGTCTCCAAATCATGCAGTAACCAGGACAGACTCTGCTTAGCGTCAAAGAGAGCAAGGAGCCAGCCACCTCAGGCCATGTTGCCTGACACATGAGCGAAACTTACAAGTCCACTTAGAAGAATGGGCTGGCCCTTTTCTTGCTTTGAAGCTACACAGGGTCAGCCCCGCTTTGAAGCTAAGCAGTGTCTGTTTCGGTTACTGCATGGATGGGCGACCAAATTGGTTTCTGAATTATTATTTTTTTTTTAAACCGTGCTGTTGTTAGTCCGTGAAGGTTTTGCACTCACAGACCAATTGTTGCCTTTTGCTTAATTGCATTCTGTATTTGTAGTCTCCCAGTGAATTATTTAAAAAAGAAAACAGGCATTTCTACAGCAACAGTGGGTTTCCCATCCATGCAGTCACTGGGAAAAACACTGCTTAGCTGCAAAGTAAGGAAGGGGTCAGCCCACCAAGTAATTTTTGACTATTATAGAGGGCCCCCCTCTAAGAAGAACACTAGAGAAACATGGCCTAAGAGGGCTGGATCCTTCCTCGCGTTGAAACTAAGCAGGGTCGGTCCTGGTTACTGCATGGATGACAGACAGTCCACGGTCCTGAATGCTGTCTGTTTTCTTAATTTTAAAACAGAAAAAAATGAAAAACAAATCACATTTATACTGAACAGGGCTATCAGAGAACCCTGGCATTAAGGAGTTTGCAACACAGCACATAACCATTATGCTACTTTGATTGTTATCGTTTGGTGGTGCCGAAAAAGGGTGGAGAACGCTGCTTAACCAAAGTGTGTGCTCCATGGCAAATAATTTAATCTAGTGCGCATTGTCTAAAAACATTGTGAGTTCTCAAAGTTTTAAATATCTCATAACACATGGCATCCGCTTATTTTTTTTTAAAACCATGCTACTGTCAGTCCTTCAAAGTTTTGCACTCAGAGACAACATGTTTTTGCCTTTTGTTGAATTGCATTCTGGTATTTGTTGCCTCACAATCAAGATGTGGGATATAATGCTACAATTGTACACTTTTACCTAACATAGTTCTATAAGAATGTATATATTTGAGTGACACTATGGCATGTGTACTTTTGAAGTTAGCCTTATAAAGCAGAGTATTGTTGAAATACAGACATGGAAATGATCAGAGGGCAAGTAAGTCATGGTTATTTACCGACGATGTGGCAAGAGAGCTTGCCCTCTCATCATTTCCCCTCCTCACCCTCATGACTGCCTTTCAACAATACTCTGCTTTATAAAGCTAACTTAAAAAGTACACATTCCATAGTGTCATTAAAATATATAACTCCTTACAGAACTTATTTAGGCAAAAGTGTACGTATAAAGCCTTTTGTGTAATTGAAATGCACTGAGAGTGTGTGCGCTGCGATTTGTTTTGTACGCCAGGTTTCCCTACTTTATTAAACCGATAATAAAGTCATATTTTGCCATAGTAATTAGTAATTGTGGTAATCCCATCCAGCACTTGGAATACTCCATATGCTAGTGTACAACAGACTCTCTCATCCTAGTATGAATATGAGTGTTTTTTCTGGTGTGTTTATCTTCTTTAGGAGCAGATGGATTCCTCTATGTGATGATCCCTCCAATGGCATCACCTCTTCCCAGAACACGGGGTGCGAAGTTAAGGTGGCTTTAGCTGAATTTCAGGGTTTTGTTGCATTAAGTGCTCACCTTAACGTCCCTGCAACTAACGTTTTTTCTTTGAATTTGAAAGGCTTTGTTACAATATATTGCTCACCATAATGTCCCCACACTAAACGTCCATGCAACTAAAGTTTTTTCCTTGAATATATATATATGATATGGATTAGAAGCTAACAAATCGCTGCAGTTTGGAAGTGGTGTTGTTATTAGTGAGCAAAAGGAGAACAAATGACATTGTGATGTGCAATGCAATATTCCAGTGTTCACAATCATTTTTCATGAAGCAACGTCATCGCCAGTTAAAACATGAGCAGGACATTTTTAAAGCAATCAGCCTGAGAGCTAAACCACTCCTATGGGCTGACAATTTTGAAAGGTTTAGGGACCAGCAATGTTCTCAGGATAGCCACCGCGATATTAAATGAATTGTCAAGATCCCACACATTGGTTGAGAGGTGAAGCTGAGATTTGGGCCCAATCTGCAATTTTTGAACTTTACTACATTATTTCCAAGTTCTTATAATACAGCAAAGTACAATAATTTGTGATTGACTTACATGAACTAAAATAATGTACTGTTTTGTAGAACTGACTTGGAAAGTACACCAATCATGTAATAACGCAACTAGACAATATTTAAAGAACAATTTATAGAAGGATGTTATGCAAAAGGAGAATGAATATAGATTAATTTTCAACATGATTACAGGCAGTATACAATTACCAGAATATTAATTGATGTGATCTTAAAAGATTTCATGTGATTTCTTTCTATTACAAAATTCTACAGCAGTAAACAAAACCATACTTGCAGACTATTATTTATGATGTGCAGAAGTAGTTTTAGAATTGTGCAATAAAGTAAACCATTTTTTTCTGTCAAATAAGCAGACCTGAAAATATGCTCAACAGATGCCACTGGCATTTGATCAGCTGTCTTCTATCTACGATCCCTTCCACTCAAATTGCCTACATACCAAGAAATATCAGGCAATGGGCTAAACAATGTAATCGGAATGTGAGAAAGCACATCTTTTCATGAAAGGCAGCTCAGTACTATACACTGACAGATTTGTCCAGGATCTCTGTATCATCTGCGGGCACAGCCGGGATATGAGCTTCAACATTTTGGTTCCACAATCTCCAATTTTACTATCTTACCACCACCTCTGACTAAGACTTTATGCACTTCATTGGAGGTAGATGTCTAGCGTTGACAACCCTCATCAGGCAGAATCAAGCTCTGGTGCAGGTATGTTGTTTTGAAGCACACTAGGTGTTACTATCAGAAATGTTTAACACATGCACGTTTCTCAACTATAAACATTGAAATGGTTGAGTCAGCCTGGATTTAATGTGCTACTGTGTACTGGCATAAGAACCTACATCTCTGTAATGAGTACTTAACACACTGATCTACATTCTGAACCATCGTGCAGCTCAAATTTAACAATATGCATTTCCAACTCTTTGTATTACATGTGTTCAATGTATTCCAAACAGAAGGGCAAGAATGCCACAGGAGGTGTGCTATAGTGAACGCTCAAACTGTGTGTACTACAGTGAAAACAAAAATATTTACCAGATTACTTGATCAGAGAAGAAGATACTTGTCAGCAACACCCAAGAAGCAGGTTAAGATGCTCAGCAGCTTATGATGAATAACCTGACGTGTGCGGCACCCCAAAGGTGGGGTCCCAGGGAACGTGCCCCTTTTGCCCCGCCATAAAGACATCTGACCTGTCCCCTTCCTACACTCTCTGAAGACACTCACCAGAAAAGATACTCACTATCTTGCCACCTAAACAAGCTTCCAAAACCATACTCCTGTCAATTTCAATAAATCATCTCCCCCACAGGGAGCCTCTACCTTACCCAGGCACCCAAACCCTCAACCCCCATAATGCCACACCTCCAGGGACACTCTCCGCTCCCAGGATGCCAAGGTCCTCACACACCATCTCACCTCTTTGCTGGCACACCAATTCAAAAGATGAAACTGAGTGCACACATGGAATGACAAATGAGAGGCTGGGGCCATGGTCAATTTAAATGATCAAAGAAAGCACTGATGCTGCCCACCAGAGGTGTTGAGCTGCATAGCCCCACATTGAGTGCATGCTCAAAGAACAGCACTTAATGGTGGTATCATTATGCCACTCTCTGCAGAAAAGAGTCCCCTCCCCCCGGCCCATTTGAAATCCTTATGCCCACAACCACACATACAAGAATTGCCTACTACAGCATGGAGTACCAGAAGCAAGCTGTGGAAAGAGTGGTAACACACAAAGGGAATTCGGGTGCAAGTGTGACGCGAGTGAACACTCTCCCATGTGTCTTCTCTGAAATAATACAATCCTCATTTTCTCCCTAGACATGTGGCATACATTCTTGTTAAGGAATAAAGTTTACAGTAAACACTTTTGACTGCCTGGTCTTTGTTGCCAGGCTCAACCATGGCAATACATTGGGGATGATTTGACTTGCACTACATTGGCGACAGCATGGTTGTCGGACGCATGGCAAGTGCTCCAATGCTTTGCACCAAGCAGGGTACTGCTCATCTCCCATAATTTTTCCCAGTTCTTGGAAGCCTTCCAGAGCCATTGATTCAGTGGTGTCGATTTTATGAGATTTATTTGGAGTTGAAAAAAGAAGGCAGCAATTTTGCTAAATACACTGGGTGTGGCAGGCCACCTCTTATTTGCCACCCTCAAGTAGGAGCACCCTTTAGGGGTTGATGGATAGGGATGCCGTTTTTCAAAACGTGCTAAAAAGGCTGGCAAAGTGGTTCACTAAGAAAGAGAATGTGGCTCCATAGAAGATCAATCTCTAAATGAAATTGCATGGCACCAATGAACCAGCAGATGACTATGTTGTGATGCTTCACAAACCAATGGTCTTGTGTGACTTCATGATCAGATAAATGCAATCACCTGCAGTCCCATGGTTCAAGGAAAGTTAATTTAAGAGAACGATCTTTTGCTCTGATGTACATGCCATCGTCTGCAGGCGTGACATGGATGCCATTGGATCGCCTGCCCACACAATCGAATGGCATGACATTATACAGCAAGGTAATGTGTGGCACCATTACTGTGCCAGTGAACATCACCTGGATAACAACTGCACATGCCCGGCGAGGTCAAAAGAGTGTGCCATTTGGGGAATTTACTGAAAGGCATAGTTGATGTCCCAGCAAAGAATAATTGAATTTGTGCCTTGCTCTAGTTTCTGAGTTCAGTGCCAAATGTGTCACAGAGTTATCAGGAAAGATGGAAGCATTGAGGTCACTGTTGGAAAAGGGCCTAGAATTCAAGTGTTCACCTCTCCAAGAAGTCCCTTTTAGAGAGGTGAAATCCTACATTCTGCAAGTACCCTGCATGGTGCCTTTAGACCCGTGTTTGGATTCATTCATCACATTGGTGACCACTGCTGTTTGTGCTTGTAACTACGATTGCCTAGAATACGCATGATGCTGAGAACTGAGCATGTTTTGTCTCTCAGTTGGACCGAAACTACCCAATGATTGAAAAGGAGATGTTGGGCCATTAAACATGTGCCAGGGAGGAAGAACAGCCAGGCTGGCGGCATTTTGTGACTACCACATAAATAATTGACAACTTCCACATTCCTAGAGGATGAATGCACAAAGGTGAACATCATCAATGTTTGTGCAGGTGGTGTCTGGCACTGAGTGAGGCTGAATGCACGAAAGATATGTGGCAGGGATGGCCTTAAAAACCCATAAGATTCAAGGGGCTTTAGTAAAAATAACCAGTGTTGTTGGTTGCCTATTATCGTCATCAATATTATATTGGTCAGTTGTATGACAGGCAGATGAACAACCCCCACGTTCTACCTTACCTTTATGTCTATCTGGTTTTCATGGCCTAAAGGAAAGCACCTTATCTTACAATCTTCCTCTGGGCACAATCTAGGAGGTCCCTAACCTGGGTTTCCTGATATAGTCCAACTTATGTGTAGGTACCTTTCCTTTCATGCCCTTGTATACATCAGCCTGATGTCCTGTTCTGCCTTTCCGTTTCTTCTACTCCGCTTCCTACTACTCCTCCAACTGCCTTGCACCTCTCAACCTCACCCTTCATCTTCTGTCCATCCAATGTTTTGCTTTCTCTCTACTGCTTATCTTCACATCTCCGATCTTACACACCACTATTCTACCTTAACCACACCACTGCTAGTTCCCCTCCAATGCTGCCACTTCTAGCCCTTCTCCACACTACTGCTTCCCCCACACCATTTACTACACCCACTTTTCACCTCTGTTGTTTCTCTACATTTTACCACGCTCTCTCTGCCTGTCTCTTACCACTACCTTCACTTCCCTTCCTGCTTCACTGTGCCCTCATCTTGACTCCCACTACTGCCTTGCTTCTCTCTTTCACTTTTACTTTCTCTCTAGTCCACCCTCACTTCTCTATCTCTCCAACTCTACCTTTATTTCTCTCTCACAATTACCGCTTACACATCCCCCCTTCCTCACGCTGCACTACCAAAACACCACTTGTACCACTCTCTCTCACAAATACGTCACCTGCACCCTGCTCAAATTCAGACACCAACTTTCCAGAACTCAATTACTCCATACTTCCTCCACCTGGTCTCTCGGTCCACCTTCACACCTACAGACCCCACCCCTGCAACCTACACTCTGCCTCTCCTTCTGTCTCTTTTTATTCATTTGGGTCTACTGCTCCTCTTTCCATTGGCTGCAGAACTCACCTGACTCAAAGAGCCAGTCTGTGCCTGTCAGTTCTCCAGAGGTTGAGTTATCCAGGTGAGCTGCGTTAAAAGCCCTCAAAGCCCCTCCCATATTTCCAGCACGGTTTTGTTTGAAGTCTCTGGTGTGCTAGCAGCAAAGGGCTCAGACTACTCATTTTCCCTGTGTCTTTTCTGAGGTGCTGGTGAGTTTTGTTGCTGATTCGATCAGTGGACGGTTTATATGTCTCTCCTGTCCCCTGTCTCTCTCCATTTCCAGTTCGTTCTCTGCCTCCTCCCCCTTTGCCTTCCACCAATGTGAATGTATGTGACATTAATCAAAACAGCCTACCATTAGCACATAGGAGCTATGCTAACCAAAGGGAGTGTCTGGGAAAGCACATTGCTGGTCCCAGAGGCTTATTGATGTTGACCATTTTCACAATTTTCATGAAAGCGACAAAAGGTTGCATGAATGTCAAGCCTCACTACAGCGCATAGAAATGGCACCGCCCCCGGGGGAAAAAGTAAGGTTGGGTTTAATTTGTCCTTTATAATTCATGAAACCAGATCACAGGTATAGCATATTCCTTGTCAATTATTTCTCCAAATGGAAAGATAACCACTTTGTTCCTGATATCATTTCACAAATGCAAAACACACTATGTCAAAGTTCAGTTTGCCAAAATCAGTGGCAAAGAGAGTTGGCAATTAAGTGCATATGGGTGACAGCAGAGTCTGGAAAATGGAATGAGTTGCATTGCACAGCAGGAGTGAAGAGATAAGTGAGAGCCCTCCGATTGCAGAAGAACCATGTTTCAGTATTTGGAGCAAAATACACAAATGCATACATATCAGGAATAGGAAACCAGTGATCAAGCCATCCAAGCAGAAACAATTTTTAAGATGAACAATGCCACCTTCTGAATGTTTGGAAGAGCAGAGTCTCACAATGACGCTTCACCAAGAGGTCTTAAAAGTGACACTGTATGGTTGTTTCTAGAGTAAATCTGTATTGCTTAATGATTTCAAGCAGAAAAATTCATCCAGGCTCCTGGTTGCTGAACTAAAGGGGACCACACACATATTAAGGTAACTAGAAAAGCAAACTTAAAAATGTCAACGATTCCTTACTAGGAGGCGAGTAGTGACTTGGTGCAACTTGGATTTACACAGCATAGATTTGGATGGAATCCAGTTAAAGTAAAATTCAAACGATTCCAGGATCACTGGAAGTTGACAATTGAGGCTTTGTCCAACTATTCACTTTTCAGAGAATATGCTAAGTTCCCCAGAAAAAGGGGGGACTTACAAATATATCTGAAGTGTTTTCCTTGACCAAAGACTCAACAGGTTTTTCTATGATTTAAACTTAATCAATTACACTCTAGAGAGCGAACAAGGCATGCCCACTCATGCCCAATCATGGTATGGGGATCCCACTAAATTGTTGTTTTTGTATTTGTATTTGTATTTTGTATTTATTTATTTGTATTGCGCAGCCTGCCCACGGGCATCAGGGCGCATGTTTAGAAAGGTGGTTACAAGAAAGTGTTACAGCAGGCAGTTAGAGGTTACACTTATATATACATAAACATATATAAATTATGTACAACATTTACAGGGGTAATATACAGATGCATTATATACAAGGTAGCCGAGAAGGTGCAGCATGCAGCCAGTGTTACATAGGACTGGCCGCCATAGCGTCTTGCTCATGGAGCCAGTGCTTTGTTTTACTTTTGAAGGATTGGAGGGAAGGGACATTCCTGAGTTCATTGGGTAAGGAATTCCAGAGCTTCGCCGCAAGGACTGGGAAGCTCGAGCCTCTGGCAGTTTTCAAGCTTGAAACTGGGGATGATAAGTGTGTGCGCTTGTGCAGATCTTAAAGGTCTGGAGGCTGTGTGTTCGGTAAAGCGCGCTGATAGGTATGCCAGTGCCGCGTTATTCTGTGCTTTGTGACTAAGAACAAGTGTTTTGAGGGCGATGCGCCGTGCAATGGGGAGCCAATGTATCTTGCGTCTGGTGGAAGAGATGTGGGCGCGCCTGGGTATGTTTAGAGCAGCTCTGATGGCGTTATTCTGGGTTACCTGTAGTTTATCAATGTTTCTTTGGCTCGTTCCGAGGTAAAGGGCGTTGCAGTAGTCAATTTTTGATAAGATGAGGGTTCTGGCGAGAATAAGGCAGTTGTCCGTTGTTAAGAAGGGACGGCAAGCTGTGATCAGTTTACACGTATACGCGGATGCTGAGACTACTGAGTTAGTTTGTCTGTTGAGTGAGAGGGTGGAATCTAGGTAAATACCGAGGGTTTTAGTGACATTAGTAACCTTGATAATGTTGCCATCAATGTTAAAGGCCTCATATTTACTGTCGAGTTTTGCGAGATTGGGCTGAGAACCTAGGATGAGTAGCTCAGTTTTCTCGTTGTTTAGGCAAAGCCCGTGGTGGGCCATCCACGCTTGGATGGCAGTGTAGACTGCATTAAGCGCTTTGGAGTCCGTTACATAATCCCCAGTGATAGGGATGAGTATCTGGGTGTCGTCCGCATAATTTGTGTAGGTGACACCCAGATAGTCAAGAATATCAAAGAGTGGTTTCGTAAATATGTTATAGAGCGTGGGTGATGTGCATGAGCCTTGAGGGACTCCACAGGGGATGTGAGCTGGGTCCGCGGCGGAGAGTGGTGAGAAGACCCTCAAGGACCTGTTTGCAAGGAATGAGCTGATCCATGAGGGGGCTGCATCAGAGAAGTGGGCGGCAATTTTGAGGTGCTGGCAAAGGGTTTGGTGATCAACCAAGTCGAAGGCCGCAGAGAGATCCAGTAGGAGTAGGAGCGCTTGTTTACCCTTGTCTTTCATGTCCTCAATTTGGGTTTTAAGATCTATCAGAGCTGTCTCAGTGCCGTGTCTCGGGCGGAAGCCCGATTGTCTGAGGCCTAATAGGTTGTTGGTATCGAGGTAATCTTGAATTTGTAGATACGCAGCGCGGTCCAAGATTTTGAGGACGTAGGGCACCGTGGTGATGGTGTAAATGTCAAGATGTCACTGAAACTCTCAAACACTGGATATGACTACATATGCTTTGGATTAAGGTGCTATATAAGTAACACATCATTATCATTGTCATTATTAGATTGAAAAGCACTCAGGATAATCAGACTGACTGCTTTTCTCAAGGAACAGGAGAGTTCTTCACCTGAATACTCCAAATAACTGTTTTGGTGTAGACTGATGTGGGGCACAAATATATCTTTGATGATTGCACTTGTACGCTTTCTGAATGAAATAGATGTTAATTGTTAATTGTAACTATCTGTTCTTTTATAGATTGTGAAAATGAAGTCTGTATTTGTCATTTGTGTTCAATTCCTACTCTCTTTGTACACATTAAGATTTGTTTTTTTTTATCTTTTTGATTTTTTGCCTATCCCCTGTATGTATTGTACTTGTGGAAGGTTTTCTGTAAACCAAAACACAATAGAAAAATAAAAATAAACACATAGATTTGGAATCTTACATTTGTACTCACTGTGCTTCCTATTTTGAAACATTGTTTAATTCTCAAATCAAGAATGAAGGAGACGCTTTCAGAGATAACACCTAACATGGACACAACATAACCACACCAATTCTCTTTTCCAAAACTGTATTATGCCATTGCTACCCAGAAGATTAATAAAGTCCTGGGTCCAGCCCGATTCGCCATTGAGCTCTTTTAGAAAATCTGGATTCATGGCCTCCGTTGATCACTAACATTTGTTATTCTGTGTTGAGTTCCAGAAAGAATGTATTTTTTTATCTTTATTTTTTTTATCCAGTATCTTAACGAAATTGTGCAAGTAGGGCCATTCTGTGGCTTGACTTCTTAGCAAAGTATTAATCTAGCAAACTTTCCACCAATGTCTGAGTGCCTGTCATCTTGTCAGTTTGTCTCTCTGTGTCTCATCTGCTTGCGCCCCTCCCTTCGTCCTTCCCTAGCATTCTCCCCACCTCCCACCTATCCCTCCCCCCCTTCTTCCTCTCTCCTCTCCCCACCTGCTCTATGGTGCTCTCTGTCTTTCTTATCTTCCCTAACTGCTTCTATATTGACTATCCTGCTCTCCTCACTAAATCTGGTAGGAAAAAGTTTAAAAAGGACATCCTGGCTTCCAACCCAGGCCTCGCTATCACTGACACCTATACCAGTGCCCCCTTTAGGCAAACCCTAACCGACATCCTCTTTGTCATCCCCTCGCCAGACCTATGGACTCTTCATATGGTCTCTGTGCTTTCTCCTCTCTCTTCTTCTCCTATTAATGGTGGCACACGGTGGGAGGCCCTCCTGTCCTACTTCGACTCCTCTAAGGTCATCATAAATGTTTACCTGAATGGTACCGTCTTGGTCCAAGGCCCTTGGGCCAATCTTCTCCTCTTCTGTAGACGCTTCCTGCACCTCATTAATGTCCTTCCTTCTCCTGCTGTCCCCTCTTGTCCCTCCACGGCTTCCTTGCCTCCCCCTGCTGTCTCCTCCTTGGATACCTTGCCCTCTCCTCCTTCCTCCTCTTCCCCCCTCGGGTTTCTTATTCACCTCTGCAGGGCGTACCTCTGATTTGTACCTCTCGCTGGAAGTCTTTCAAGGATGGCAACCTTCTCGATATTGCCACTCTTAACTCTTGCTCAGCTGTCAAACACTCCTCTGACATCTCTCGCCTCCTGGAAGAACTTGACCTCGATGTCCTAGGTCTCACTGAGACAAGGTTCACGGCCAGCTCTGTCACAAGCTTTGACACTCTCCTCCCTGATGGCTACAAGATCACCTCTGTGCACAAGTCCAACCGTTCCAGAGCAGGTGGAGCCTTGATCTTCCCCAAGTGGATTCCTGCCTCTGTCATTCCTGCACAGACATATCCCTCTTCTGAGTGCTTCGTCTGCAGGCTCTCTCACTGTGGCTACCATCTATCGGCCACATGGTCAGATATCCTCCTTCCTCTCTGAATGGGTGGACCTCTCTTCTTCCCTCCTGGTCTTGACCACTCAACTCCTCCTTCTTGGAGACTTTAACATCCACCTGGATGCTTCCTGCCCTTCCTCTGGACTCTTTCGTGACCTTTGCAACTCTCTCCCTCTCTATCCTCCCCTCTGGTCCGACTCACTCTGCAGGGCACATGCTGGATGTTCTGATCTCTACAGACCTTCCCCTCTCTATCCCTATTACCACTCTGCTCTACTTGACGGATCACTTTCTCCTTTCCTCCCTGCTCACTCTCTCCACCTCTCACGCCAAGCCAACTCCAGCACTGCCACCTACCTTCTTGGTTATCTGATCCATGAAGCGTGTGTCAGTTGTGGCTTTTGCCGCCACTTTCAAACACCCTCTTCCCCCTTTGGCTAACTCACACTCTGACACAGCCCTCTCCATGCTCCACTCTACTATCTCTGATACTCTTGATGTTCTTGCCCCTGTCATGAGGATCCGCTTGAAGCCCAAAGCCAATTGCAACTTCTGGTACAACTCAGACCTCGCAACCCTTAAACGCAAGGCAGGGTTGCTGAGAGGAAATTGCCTGCTTCCGTACACCCTCTGATAAACTCGCCTGTCGCCTGCCCGAAAGGCAATACCGGCTCTATGTCCGCACCAAGAAGAGAGCCCACATCCAAGTCAGTGTCCCTGCGGCATCCAACAACTCGGCCAAACTCTTTAAAATCTGCAAGGTGCTGGCCAATCCTGCTGCAGTTTCTACCTCTCCTGTCCCCTCCCAGGCCCTCTGCAGGGCCCTGGCTTCCCATTTCATCTCTAAAACTCAGGGCATCCTGTCCTCTCTCTCCTCCTCCCCTCCCTCTACTCCCTGCTCTTCCTCTGACCCTTCTTCAGCCACCTCTCCTCCCTCCTTCTCTTCCTTTCCCCTGTTCTCCCCAGACGAGGTTTCTAGACAAGTTTGATCTATGAAAGTCTTGTCAAAACAGGGTCACCCCTGTTCCTCCAAAACCAGCAAGGACCACATAGACACCTTAGCCCCTGCTCTGGATGACTTCTGTAACCACTCCTTCACCACTGGGATCTTCCCTTCCCAACAGAAGAACTGCCTTGTGCACCCTCTTCTTAAGGAACCCTCTGCTGACCCGTCCTGCCCAGCTATCACCCAATCTCCATCACTCCTTTCCTGGGCAAACTCCTGGAAAAGCTGGCCATCTACCAGCTTAATCGTCACACTGAATATGTTGGTTGTTTCCATAACCATCAGTCTGGCTTCAGATCTGCCAGAGTCATGGAAACTGCTCTCCTGAACATCCGTGAAGACCAGCTCTCCAACCTTAATCCCAACACCCCCTGTATCCTCATCTTACTTGATCTTTCTTCTGCCTTTGACACGGTAAACCATGCCATCCTGCTCAACCGTCTCTGTGATAACCTGGGTATCACAGAAAATGCCCTGGCTTGGCTGACCTCTATTCTCACCTATTGACCCTCCCAAGTCCAACTTGGGTCTTTCCTCTCCTCTATCTATACCTCTACCTGTGGTGTCCCCCAGGGGTCTAACCTCTCTCCCTGGCTGTTCAACCAATACCTGGCACTTCTTGCCCACCACATTGCAGCTCTTTGCCCCAACTTTCAGTGCTATGGGGATGATACTCAACTCATTTTCAGGCTCCCTTATGCCACTTCTTCTTCATCACTCATATCTCACTGTATGCTATCCAGGAGTGGTGTGCTGCCAATGACCTCTGCCTTAATGCCAGTAAGACTGAAATTCTCCTCATCGGCACACTTGCTCCCTCCTTTCCTGTCGCTCTCTGGCTGGCCTCTCTTGGCCCTCTTCCAGTTCCCACCTGTGAGGCTAAAGCTAAAAACCTCAGGGTCATCTTCGACTTCACACTCTCCTTCTCTCCTCATATCTCTGACGTCTCTCAGAAGTCACACTACCAGCTGCACCTCCGCAGAGGTATTCTTCCTTTCCTCTCCTTCCCCAGAAGCTCACTGTCTCCAGAGCTCTGGTTCTCTCTAGGCTGGACTACTGCAACAGCCTCTTTCTAAATCTGCCTGCTTCTACTCTCCACCCTCTGCAACTCATCCAGAACAGGACTGCAAGACTTGTCCTTGGCCTTAAGCTCAGGGATCATATCTCTTCAGGACTGAAATCACTTCACTGGCTCCCAGTGGCTGCGAGGATTAAGTTCAAAACCCTCTGCATTGTCCACAAGGCCTTCTGTGGCCTGGGGCCTCAATACCTTCAAATCTCTCTTCCTAAATATCTTCCTGCTTGAGCTCTTTGCTCATCTGCCTCCAACTCCCTCAGGCTCAGTCGCTTCTCCAAACCACGAGTTGGTGGTAGATCTCTTTCTTCAGCTGTGGCTTCCCTCTGAAACAGCCTCTCTGCCTCCCTGAAACATGAGGAGAACCATCTCTGGTTCCAGAAGCACCTCAAAACCTTCCTCTTTGCTTCTGCTTTCACTCCTCCTCTGCCCTGCTGAACTCCTGGCGGAAACTGCTACTGCACTGGTCACCTGGCCACCCTCTGATCTTGGGCCCAGGTCCCCTCCCCAGCCAGTTCAACACATGCACTGCCTCCCTGGCAGCCCCAGCTCTTAGGGACTGTTTTTCTTTTTCCCTAAAGTCCCCTACCAGCACTTGACAACTGATGTCTGCACTTCTCCCTGCACTTGACACCAGCTGGCCGCACTTTTTTACTTATTGCTTTTATTTATTATATATATTCTTTTACCGTTGATCCCATGTACTGCACTGACCCCTCCCTCTTACCCCCTGCACTTTTTCAATTCCCCCTTCCCCTGCACTTGCCCAATCTCAATGTCACCGGGCCTTGTAAGATCGTTGTCTCTGTCTTCCCTCTGTTCCCCCCTGTTTGCCTCATCGCGCCTTAAAACACTTGTGTATAAACGCATTATAAATGCCATACCATATCATCAAATAAAGCAATAGTGGTCTCAATTCTATAAAGAGAAGATAGTGTGCACGACCGGAGCTGTTATGAGCATCTTTATTGACTTGAATGCAACAATATTAAGCAAGGTGTTACATGACAGGCTAAAATGTACAATAAGCCCTAATTTTCTAGCTTTTTGCAGTAGCTTTTGAATGTGTTAACTGTCAGAAACTATGGTATACATTCTAGAGATTTGTAGTGGATGAATCCTTACCGAAAGCTTGATGTCAATTTCATTAGAATAATCTGACTATAGTTTGATATGATGCAAAGGTGAATCCACTGGCCCTTTTGGGTGCACAAGATGGTGAGGCAGGGTTGCAAGGTGGTGATCCTTCTATTTGCACCCAGGGAAGGGCCATCATCCAATCCAGTGGTTGGAACACAGGCGAGAATTGACATTCTCTGCCTGCTGCTCCCAGCCACCCGAGACCCTTCCTGGGGAAGCACAATTATTTTATTTTCTTTAATGTGGGGTGGCAACAGGGACTTCCTCCCTGTTGGCTCCCCACTCCCTCTCTCTTCCCCCAAAACAATCCAATACCTTTCCCAACCCCCTCGCTTCCCACGTACCTGCGAGACCGGAACCTTGTGCTCCAGTCTCGGCACTCCTCCCGTCTCCTGGCCGCCGCCATAGACATGAAAAAGGGACTTAGTCCCTTTTCCCTATGGCTGGGGTCATCTTTGTTTCCCCTCTTGGGAGATCGGCTGCGCAAGCAGCACGTATTTCATGTGGGAAAAGAAAAACATTTGTGCCCCGGATAATTCCTGGGGTGTCAATGGCTTTCACCCCCTTGGTGGGTGGGTGGACATGGCTGGTAACGGCCCACCAGCCCGAGCCAAGGTAGGCCCCAGCAAAGCAAGGACTCCATGGGGGTCCTCCGGTATTACCGGCACTGCTACCAATTGTTTTTTGCATGTGGGGTGCCAGACTTTACCTCCAGTACTGGGCTGAAGTTAAATCAGACCACCCCACTGGCAAACTTGTAGTTTGGCGGTGCGGGAAAAGTGGGGTTAATGGAATTACTGCCACTTTGTTCCCACACCGCCAACCTTCGAATGAGCCTCAATGTCTCTGTGTCAGTATATCCCACAGAAACTACTTGGCACATATGTTAAATATATAGCTTCTAATATCTTGAGGTCAATGCGGCTAAATGTTGTACCATGACCATAATCTGCAGTTCCCTAAAAATAAAGCAATGTGGATTAATAACCAGGCAATCAATTGAGTAAATCACTGTTAATTTTGGTAAAAAAACATTAAATAGCTCCTTAACCTGGGCTGCTCATTTAGAGGAACATGCTTGATCTATGGCCTAGATTGCTACAGTGAACTCTAAATGTGCCTCTTATTATGGACATCATATGTTGGACCTGATGCTCTAAGTTTGCAAAGCAAACGCATTATGGGGTTCAGTTGGCTAGTATAGGTTGCACAGGTGCAGTGCAGTGTATAGACAAAACCTTTATAAACGGTTATTGGGAGGGCCCAGTTTCGTTGTCATGTCAAAAAGTGAATGTTCAAAATGTTCCAGATATATTGGTTCTTGAAACCCATCATTGATTCCTAACTATGCTGAAGGACTTGTTGAGGCAAATTTGCTGATTATAGTCTGGAGAGAGTATTTGATATTGGGGAAGCTCTGTGTAATTTTTATATAACAACGACTTTATGTGTTCGTTTGCCAATTTGGGAGACAGATTGAACTTTTGCAAATACGTGTTTAACATCGTGTATAAAGTAATTGAACACCGAGGAAGCCGATAAGCACCCTTGCTTAAGGCCACATGCTGTATAGATGGGTGCAGAAAGGACACCATCCAGCGAAAGGCGAACACCCATGGTTGTATTGGAGTGTAATGCTTGAATGATTTCAAATAAGGTTACTGTGCATTGGTCTCTCCTTAGTTTTTCAGTTAACTTTACTCGCGAGATGGAATCAAACGCAGAGTGTAAGTCCACGAAAGCAAAGTATACTGGTTGCCTTATGACATGGCACTGTGCCTTCATTGCATTTAGGCATATGAGATTGACATGTGTGGCCATACCTGGCACAAACCCAGTCTGGTTCGGATCACGTAAATCATTAACAAGCATCCAGGCATTAAAGCCCCTGAGGACTAACTTTGTAAAACTCTTGCCTGGAGCATCCAACAATGCAATAGGACGATAGTTTTGGGGTGACCTGCGATCTCCTTTTTTGAATATGGGTAGGATCACAGAGGTTTTCCAAGACTTCGGCACTGTTTGAGTCTTCATGACAAGTTGGAAAATTTGATATAAGATCAGCGCCCATTCAGAAATATTTGCTTTAAGCATACAGTTGGTGAGTCCATCGAGACCTGCAGCCCTGGACGAGCTGGCATAATGTATCAGCTCTTCAATGTCTTGAAGGGGAGAAATTCAGGGACCAGCTTGCATTGGCTGTTTGTGTACTATGCAATGCCTCAAAGTTCGGATCGGCATATAGATTGGTATAATATTCAAACCACCTATCTTCATTAATCATACTTAATTGAGCATATGCTTATCTATAGGAGGATTGAGTAGTAAGTAGGTGCCACATCTCAGCAGAATTTTAATTTGCCATGGCCCGTCCCATGTATTCATTATCATGTTGAAACATGATATGCTTGTGAGATTTAAGCCAATTCTTGTAATTACATTTGGCATTGTTCAAATCCTGTCGACAGGTGCTGTATCTTACAGCCAATAGGTATCTTCTCTGTTTCCGATATGCTGCTCGTTTCATTTGTATCTCAGAATCAAATGCATGTCTGTATTTGGGACGGCCATTCCCCATTATAATGATAGTGTTGATATATGGTGCTAATAAATCTGTATAGGGAGCTGGGGCATCTACATTCCATTTCTCTCCAAAGTGTGCCTGAATGATCCAAGTTTAGCATCAGTCCATCTTATTCTGTTTTTAGCCGCATTAGTCATCAAACACTGTTTGGCAATATGATCTCTTGGTTGTTGTTGATTACCTGTAATTGTCAAAGACAATAATTTATGATCACTATGCAGCAAAGTAAGAATCTCCAAGCGCTTTAGTTGTTTAAATAGCATTTGGTCGACGTATACGTAGTCGATTGTGCTGGCACTGTTGTTGCAAAACCACGTTGTCTGGGCAGGAATGTCGCCATTAATTGCCCCATTCACCATAATGAATTGTCTTTCTGCCATGAACGAAGTCCAAGCCTGTACTTCTTTCGTGTGACGCTTGGGATTCGAGCAGTCTAGATTTATATCACCCAGTATGATGGTATGTGTGATATCTCTAGCAATGTGTATTGAGTGCAAAATACGGCACAGACCTGCATAAAAGGCCTCATCTGTTATTGCTATCGGGTTTCGATAGAGGTTGACTAAGGCCAATCCTTACATGCCATATATAATTTTGACCAATAAGATATAGGCGCTTTGTACCCCCCACTCTTCAATGGAGAGACCCATTTTAGATTCACTGCTACTGAGAGTCCTGAAGCTGGCCTCGCACCAGTCATACGAGCAGGAGAAAGAACAATGTCATAATCATCCCAAGCTGGGGGAGATGTTAACCATGTTTCCTGTAGGGCAATTATATGGAATACATTTGGGAGGTTTTGAATAGAGGTTTGCAAATGTGAGTGCCCTCTTGAGTTCCAGCTCGCAATAAAAAAGTCCCTGAGAGGCACCAGCAATGGTGGTTAATATCTTGTGGTCGCGTGCAACCCCAGATCTCTAGATTCACATAAGTGACTACTTTGGTAGATGTTTGATTTGTACACCATTCCTTGGGATTTATCGATTGCCCTGGCACGATCTTCTGCCAATAGGAAGCCAATGTGAAACAGGCTCATTTTTGCTTGCCATATAATATTTGCTACCACTCCTGAGGGTATCCATACACGAATTATTGATTTAGTTGTATCAGCAGTAAATTCGATTTGTTCGATGTCTTCGGATGTAATGGCTTACAGGGAACTTGCAATAGTAAAAATGAGTAATACACTCATTCTGTTCAAATCATACGATGGAAAGTTTCCCTCTCTGCATTTCATAATGAATGAGTGGGCATTACTACCCCTTGACTGAACTTGTTTTACCGGAGTAGTTGAAGATTGAGCAACATGAGAATTAGCACCACTTGGGGTCTGGATCAAAAGGAGGCAACTGATGGTTATCGATGTTTGGTCTTGCAACCTCAGAGACTCCTGATGGATATGCATAGTCTGAAGATGCATTTGTTTTCTGACAACCATTATTAGTGGAAACAGCTGGTCTGGCATGCACTTCATGCAATGAGACACGTTCTGACAAGTAAGCCTCAATCATTTGTTTTATTGTTGCAAAAGTCTTGGTAGACTGCCCTTCATTTTCCATTCTAGGCAGGTTGCGAGACGGTTGACGGTTGAAAAGTAACCATTTTTTTTTTGTTTGTTGAGCTTGCAACCATGGGATTTGAACTCTGGGCCTCTGATTGCTTGATGGAATCAATAAATTGATCCAAGGGAGAATGTATTGAAGGAACCATCGGTGTATCAACTGCATTTTCATCTGAACTCTGGCCTCCTGCACTGGGGCTACACACAATGGTATCATATCTATTTGAATACTAGCCGGCTTAGAACCTACCAACAGATTACGTTGGGTCAGTAGCGGTGCAGAGCCCCCTATTGCTTGAAAAAACGCATTAAGGGTATTTTTTGGGCTTCTGATACCAGGCATATTCTTGGATTTTTTAGCAATGGTACGAGGTCCCTTTATCTGATTTCTGATGGATTTTTCTTATGCAGCAAGTGGCCCGCTAAACGGCGAGCTGAGGTCGACAAAGGTGCCAGCACTTCGTCCTCACCAGTCCTTCCTGGATCCGCCTAAAGATCGATATATAAGGTGTCCTTTTCGAACTTCAATCACCTCTGGCATTAACGCCACCGTTGAAGGTCGAATAACGTCCTCAAACATGGGGAGCGGAGTAGCTTGCACCACTCCCAGAAGCCGCATCGGAAGCTGACTTGTATTAGATAATTGTTTATCATTACCGGTTCCAGGTAGCAATGGCATGCACAGTGATATGATGGCGCCTGAGCATTTAGACATGTGCTCTGAAATCAGCTCATGATTTGCATTATTTCTTGAGGCTATACCTTTCAAGAGTATAGCTTGATATTCCAGCCTGTGGTCCAAAACTTCAAACAATTTAACCATCGTTACCACAGAGGTGTTAATAGCTGTTAGTGCTAATTCCACACCACGGGGACAAGTTGGCATTAATGCCTGTGGGGATAAGACCTCTTGATTTCTTTTGTGGGCGGTCGAGGTGTTGGATGCACAAAGGAAGGTAAAGTAGGAGAGGAAATGGAGAGAGTAGGTTGCAGCCTGTCTATGGATACCCTAAGTGAGTTGATGTCTTCAACTATCGGGCTAGGGGACTCACACTGGCTGGCGTAGATGGAAATACCTGTGGTCTCTCCACTGTCTGTCGGAAAAGGGATTGGGAATAACACAGGCAGTACTCCATGCTTATGTGCTGCCACATTACCCCTGACAGAATCTAAAATGGTTTGGTCTGACAAACACCGATGCTTATCGAGCACCATAGGAGTGGAGTCCAAATCAGGGTTAATTGCATTGCCCAATATGCGGGCTAACGCAGGGTCCACAACACCTGAAAACGACACTGTGGACATGCCGCTAGCCAACAAACCAACAGGCTTAGTTCTTGAAGGGGTAAGGTTGATGACCGTGTGGGTAGTATGCACTGATTTGTGCAAGGCTGTTCAAACCGGGGTCTTGTCTTTGGATAAGCCACCCGGCATGTTAGATTTTAATGTGTACTTGGAAAACACCATGGCAAAGCAACAAAACCAACAACCGTGACAAATCTCACACAATCAAACCTAAATAACAGTGGCTGTATGCGTAGACGAAACAGCGTGATAACAACCCTCACCAAACTGCTGCACCGCTGTGGCGAAGCAGTACTCAACCTTGTACTCTCCTTTGTGAGGCTCACGCGGCTCACACAGTGCACGCAAGGCAGTGGGCGGGTCAATGAGCAAACTAACAAAAAAAAAAAGACTCAAAGGCGTGCCTCGTAGCGATAGTAGAGTCACAGAGTCACTAGGGCTCACTAGGGCTCACTAGGGTCACTAGGGTCACTATGGACCAACAACTTGGCCGCTAAGGGGCCGCAAAAGTCACCTTGGTTCCACCTTGGTTTCAAGTCCAGGCAAAGTCCACAAAGTCGGGGCAGCAGAAGCAACATTGCAGCAGTAGTCCACACGGCAAAGCAGTACTCAACTGTATACTCTGCCCTGTGTAATAGCATGATTGCCTAATATTTAAATAATCAAAGGGCCTCATTACACGGATGGCGGAGAACCATGACGCTATTAGCGCCATGGTTCATGCCGGTAAAATACCGGCACCGCCTTAGCGGAAAGGGGAATTACCGCCCCATTCCAAGGTTGGCAGGGTGGTAATTCCCCCTTCCACCATTGCCCTTCCCCATTCCCATTTTTGCCCCATAGGGCTCAATGGGAATGGGGAAGGCGCTAATTACAGTACCGCAAATTGCAGTACCGTAATTAGCTCCCTGGGTCCCTTTGCGGGTTGGTTTTTAACGCCTGCAAAAAGCAGGTGTTAAATCCCCCAACCTGCAAAGGGACCTCGTAGTAAGACGGTAAGGATTTACCGGTACCGGTATTTTACCGGTACCGGTAAATCCTTACCGCCATCCGTGTAATGAGGCCCAAAGACTTTGGAAATGATTCACTTTGGGTCAGGGGTCTCCATTCATGTTCTTATTGTGCAGAATCTGACCTAATATGCTATCTTTACCGACAGTTCTAAGAATTGTAGGGAGGGAATTTAACTTGTATCTGTGGATGTGGCAGAAATGAAGCAGACACCCCTGTGCATATTGTATTATTCTGATATAAGACGCACAACTTTTTATTTGTACCATTCCATAGAAATGCTGGGCTCCTTATTTGTGGAACTGCTTTTAGTTTTTGCTATTAGGTGGCCCTGAAAGCGCTGCATATAAGCCAAAAACCACTGACAAAGGAAGTGAAGATAGGAGAGACACTGCATGTGAGGGGGGACACGTAGTCTGTGGGTGTTGGTTGGGTGGTATTAACCCACTCTTTGACCCCCCTCTGACCATGATAATCCTTATGGCACCCACTTCTGGCCCTTGCCGCCCCAAACACATCCCCCTTAGACCTCTGTCAAGCAGTAACATCAGAGTGTATTCTGTGATGGGCCTGCCTGCATTATTTCAAAGCAGTCTCCTGAGAGTGCATGGCTTCATTACAGCACTAATGGCTAATAATCTAATACAAATATCCTAACCAAGTGAGCCTTCATCCACTTGATTTATAAGCAGTGTGTATGTCTTGGCAGCTGAAGTCCTGTTAAAAGCAAGCACCGGAAATGATGTGCATGCGTTTATAGAAATATAAGTCTACATAAAATATAAAGATGCAACAACGTACACAGAATGGGATTCTTTGCTATTGGTATTATCAAAATATATAAAACAGACCTTCCCTTAGCAGTGCTTTGCACTTTATCCTAGCAGGTCAAGGCATACCTTTTGGGAAGGTCAAGCGAGACAGCAAAGATGTCGCATTCAATCTGAATTCTGCAAAATGAATTATTTAGTAACCGTAGAAACCATTGTTCATTTTCGTTTTGTCTTTGATGCCAATGCATGGTTGTCTTGAAGCACATTTTCAAACGGATACAAATGCCAAATGCAGAAGAATATTAAAGGAACTAGGACATAATGAAACATTAATACTGAGAAATACTGTCAACAACCTCAGAAACACGCGATGGCAAAGCCAACAGTTTTGGCTTGTTTTTAAATATTAGGCATTTGCCAGGCACTGCTGTTTATGTTAATGTTAAAGGATATTTGTACCGCGCACTATCACCACCGGAGTGGTCCTCTGGCGCTCTGGCGGCTCTGAAAAAAGGAAGGAAGTGGTGGCGAATTAGTGGGAGTGAGCTGGAAAAGTGCAAGAGAGCAGTGATGTGTTGTTGGCGGCCTCAGCCCGGTGGGTCAGTTGGCTGGGCTTGGGGTGCTTTCCATTCTGTAGCCGTCGTGTACTTTTGTGCGAGTCTATGGGCCTCATTACATGGTATGCGGTGGACCAAGGTGCTATTAGCACCTTGGTCCATGCCGGTGAATTACCGGCACCGCCTTGGCAGAAAGGGGAATTACCGCCCTACTCCAAGGTTGGTGGGGCGGTAATTCCCCCTTCCACCATTGCCCTTCCCCATTCCCATTTTTGCCCCATAGGGCATAATGGGAATGGGGAAGGTGCTAATTACGGTACCGCAAATTTGCGGTGCCGCAATTACCACCAAGGTCCCTTTGCGGGTTGGGTTTTAACGCCTGCAAAAAGCAGGCGTTTAATTCCCCAACCTGCAAAGGGACCTCGTAGTACGGCGGTAAGGGTTAACGGTCACCGTTACCATTAACGGTGACCGTTAACCCTTACCGCCGTCCGTGTAATGAGGCCCTATGTGTGTTTTGTTTTGTTGTTGCAGTGTAGTGAAATGTGTGCGGTTTGTTGTGCTATAGAGTTGTGGTTGTGTTTGTTTAGAGTTTGAGAGGTGTATGCAGAGGAAAAAATTGTTTGTGAGTTGGTTTTTGATTCATGATGGTACGCTTGGTCCAGGCTTGGCAGGTGAATCGTATGTCAATCATTGAATCACATTTATATCTAAAAGTGGCGCAGACAAACTTAGGAATTCCATCTAAGTGTGGTACATGATAACATTTACAATTCTATGTGGACGCGACGCAGGCTAAACTTAAGAATTCCATCTAAGTGTGGCACATGCTAATAATCATATTTCTATCTAGATGCCACGCAGGCTAAACTTAAGAATTCCATCTAAGTGTGGCACATGATAACATTTACAATTCTATGTGGACGCGACGCAGGCTAAACTTAAGAATTCCATCTAAGTGTGGCATGTGCTAATAATCATATTTCTATCTAGATGCGACGCAGGCTAAACTTAAGAATTCCATCTAAGTGTGACATGTGCTAATAATCATATTTCTATCTAGATGCGACGCAGGCTAAACTTAAGAATTCCATCTAAGTGTGGCATGTGCTAATAATCATATTTCTATCTAGATGCGACGCAGGCTAAACTTAAGAATTCCATCTAAGTGTGGCATGTGCTAATAATCATATTTCTATCTAGATGCGACGCAGGCTAAACTTAAGAATTCCATCTAAGTGTGGCATGTGCTAATAATCATATTTCTATCTAGATGCGACGCAGGCTAAACTTAAGAATTCCATCTAAGTGTGGCATGTGCGAATAATCATATTTCTATCTAGATGCGACGCAGGCTAAACTTAAGAATTCCATCTAAGTGTGGCATGTGCTAATAATCATATTTCTATCTAGATGCCACATATGCTAAACTTAAGAATTCCATCTAAGTGTGGCATGTGCTAATAATCATATTTCTATCTAGATGCCAGGCAGGCTAAACTTAAGAATTCCATCTAAGTGTGGCATGTGCTAATAATCATCTTTCTATCTAGATGCGACGCAGGCTAAACTTAAGAATTCCATCTAAGTGTGACATGTGCTAATAATCATATTTCTATCTAGATGCGACGCAGGCTAAACTTAAGAATTCCATCTAAGTGTGGCATGTGCGAATAATCATATTTCTATCTAGATGCGACGCAGGCTAAACTTAAGAATTCCATCTAAGCGTGGCATGTGCTATTAATAATATTTCTATCTAGATGCGACGCAGGCTACACTTAAGAATTCCATCTAAGTGTGGCATGTGCTAATAATCATATTTCTATCTAGATGCGACGCAGGCTAAACTTAAGAATTCCATCTAAGCGTGGCATGTGCTATTAATAATATTTCTATCTAGATGCGACGCAGGCTACACTTAAGAATTCCATCTAAGTGTGGCATGTGCTAATAATCATATTTCTATCTAGATGCGACGCAGGCTAAACTTAAGAATTCCATCTAAGTGTGGCATGTGCGAATAATCATATTTCTATCTAGATGCGACGCAGGCTAAACTTAAGAATTCCATCTAAGTGTGGCATGTGCTAATAATCATATTTCTATCTAGATGCGACGCAGGCTACACTTAAGAATTCCATCTAAGCGTGGCATGTGCTAATAATCATATTTCTATCTAGATGCGACGCAGGCTAAACTTAAGAATTCCATCTAAGCGTGGCATGTGCTATTAATAATATTTCTATCTAGATGCGACGCAGGCTACACTTAAGAATTCCATCTAAGCGTGGCATGTGCTAATAATCATATTTCTATCTAGATGCGACGCAGGCTAATCTTAAGAATTCCATCTAAGTGTGGCACGTGCTAATAATCATATTTCTATCTAGATGCGACGCAGGCTAAACTTAAGAATTCCATCTAAGTGTGGCATGTGCTAATAATCATATTTCTATCTAGATGCGACGCGGGCTAATCTTAAGAATTCCATCTAAGTGTGGCATGTGCTAATAATCATATTTCCCATGCCTACACAAAAACCCAAACTGTTTGCATTGCCAATGATTGTTTTATTTGTCAAGTCAAAAGTGCATTATTCGGCAAATTTAACATAAGCATAAACAAAATTAAAACATTTCTGCGATAGACCCACACTCTATCTCCCTTCCCTGCAAAATGATGCAATATTAGATAAACAAGTAGCTCGTAAAATCAAACAGATAACACTGTAAAGTAGAGAGTGTATCATAAAACAGTTAAAAGATGCCTACGAAGCAAAGCACGATAAATAAATTTAGCAGCAAAATATGCATCATTTAAAATTACAGTCGATCGGCACAAAACAACTGCTTCAGAGATGCTTCTTACATAAGATTTCCTAAATAGTGGAACCAAGTAAAGCCTCCTAAAGTCCTTGTAACATTCACAAAAATGCTAAATAAATTCAACAAACTCTGGGGCCTGGCCACAAGCCGGACAAACTTCAGGGTTACCATTCCTCCATCCTCGGGTGAAGGTCACAACCAGAAGGGTGCCAACCCTAAACTTGATGTATAATGCTCGCGCATAGGCAGGAGTTATGAAATCTAAATAACTTTCCCCGCCTTGATTGGGTTTTGAGGAAAAGTAACCCAGCTGTGATTTCAATTTCAAACACAACAGGCATTCTTGATTCCCTCATTTACCAAGCCGCTTAACTACACATTTTGCATTGTACAACATCCTTCATGGGTTGTTCCAGAGGGCTCCCAAACCCACCGACCCCAATTGATGTTTTACATGGTTAGGCCATTGTAAGGAATGACCTCCCGGTTGGTTGTTTAGTAGGTCATAGAGAGCTTCTTGGTATTTTCCCAGGGCCATAGAGCCCCAGAGTCGCACTCAGTAAAACACTGGTTTCCAGGACAAATGGTGGGTTATCGGTTCAAGACTGCACTCCATTAAAATCGGTACAGATGGGGAACTATATAGCAGCCTAAGTCATTTTTTTAAAATTTGTTCTAACCCAACCACAAATTATAACCATCACAATGGCCCCATGTCTCACCTCCATAAAATACAGCTGATGCTATCTGGGTCATATAGACACCAAATGCAGATGAGATGGCTTGCTCACCATGGGAGGAAAAAAAACTTCCTCGGGCCACCACTATTCTTCTCTAAAATGGCATGCGATCTACAGGACTGGCCTGCCCATGATCTAGTATCACGGAACCGTATCCCCAAATATTCATATTACCAAACTTGTTCTAATGCAGTCCACTAAATCTCAAGGAAGAGGGGCGAGGCTCTTACCCTTTTTGGCCTAAATACCAAACCTTAGTCTTGCTCCTGTCAGTCCCAAGTGAGAGCACTTGCAAATAAAACACTCCAGTCCCTGTTTGATCCCCATAGGTAACGTAGATAACAGAACTGAGTTGTCAGCAAAGAACAGGGCCGGGTAACCATCAACTCCATGTTTTGGAGCATCTCCTCCTCCCCTGGCACTTTGCCCCCAGGTCCGCGATGATCTTGTTGGTGTATGACCAGAATACAAGCGGGGCAAGGACACAGCCTTGACTTACGCCTCTATCAACAGCAAATTGGCTGGTGGATTCTCCTGCCGGACCCCATCTCACATTTGCTGGATTATCAGAATAGAGCTGGGCAATCAAGGATACCAACCCAGGTGGCACCCCCCCCCTTTGCAGCAAGACCTGCCACAGCTGGGCCCTGGGGACTCTCTCAAAAGCGGTCTGGAGGTCAATCAATACTGCATAGACACACATTATTTTCAGTACAGCGTACTTCTGTAAGATGATTTTTGGAACCCACCCTGGAGGTGCGAAACGAGACCCCTTGTTGTTACCCAGTCTTGGAGTTGTTGTCATAAAATTTAGAAAATAGTTTCCCTGATGCATCAAGTAGGGAGATCAGTCTATAATTACTTGTTTGTTTTCTCTCACCCTTTTTCTAGATTGGGACTATCTCTGCACGACGCCATGAATCAGGGACCTTATTAAGGCACACCACTGCTTGGAATAATCTCGTTAACACAAACACACAGACATCAAGCTTGTCTTTCCCAAAATCAGCAGGTATTTTGTCCAGACCTGGTGCCTTGTAACTTTTTGTGCTCAGTAGAGCATTCTTCACAGCAATCATACTGTTATTAATTCTTGGCCCACTAGTGTTGGTTAAGGACAGGTCAATTTCATCTGGCCTTTCTCTGTGGGGACTTCCAGGGTCTCCCTCCTCCTGATATAGATCACGGAAATGGGTAAACCATTCCTCTTCTGTAATCATACAGTGTAGAATATTGTCATAGGTATCCTTACAATCCACAATGATAGCCCAGAAAGCCTTACTGTCTTTATTTGCAGCTGCCTCTTTAAAGTCATTCCACTTGCTTCACTAAGTTCTTATAATTGCTCCTCTTCTGTTGGAGAATTGACCTATTCACCTTGCCCGGACCATCAAGGTATTGTTTAAGTTCTTCCTTGGCCAACTTGCATTCTAAATCAAAACATACAGCCAACCCTGTTGTTGCGAGCACACTGAGCTGGTAAACCAGGGATTAAGGTCAGCAATCAAATGCTTGTACTCAACCATAATTTCATCATCTTCAAGGTTAGATGCACAGACATTTTCAATAAAGGGAAGGGATGAGGAGTATATCAAATGTTTATGATATGATATGATATGGTATTTGTAACGCGCCTATACACAAGTGTTTCAAGGCGCGACGAGGCAGGGAGGGAGGGAAACAAGGGGAAAACAGACAAACGATCCTACTAGGCCAGGTGTCATTCAGATCGCGCAAGTGCAGAGGTAAGGGGAAAAGGAGGAAGTGCAGGGGGGAGGAGGTGGGGGGGGAAGTGCAGTACAAGGTAAGTAGCGTAAAAAAAAAAATAAAATAAAATAAAATAAAATAATAATAAATAATAAATAGAAAGGGCCAGCTGGTGGCAAGTGCGAGGTAAGTGCAGAGCAAGTGCTGGGAAAGGGGCTGTAGGGATACAGTGACAGTCCCACAGTGCAGGGGGAGCCGGGGAGGCAGTGCAGGTGGAGAGTGGCTGGGCCCTGGACCGAGGTTGCTGACAGTGGCCCAGATGCAGGTTTGAGCTGAGTTCAGTGGGGAGTTAAGCAGGATTAGCAGGGGAGAGGGAGAGAGAAGGCAGAAGCGAAGAGGAAGGTTTTGAGGTGCTTCCGGAACCGGAGATGGTTCTCCTCAAGTTTCAGGGAGGCAGGAAGGCTGTTCCAGAGGGAGGCCCCTGCTGCGGAGAGAGATCTACCCCCAGCTCGTTGCTTCGAGAAACGGCTGACCATGAGGGAGTTGGAGACGGATGAGCGAAGGGCTCGTGAAGGAAGATATTTAGGAAGAGAGAGTTGGAGGTATTTTGGTCCCAGGCCCCAGAAGGCCTTGTGGACAATGCAGAGGGTTTTGAACTTGATCCTCGCGGCCACTGGGAGCCAGTGAAGAGATTTCAGTCCTGGAGAGATACGGTCCCTGGGCTTGAGGCCAAGGACAAGTCTCGCAGTTCTGTTCTGGATAAGTTGCAGAGGGCGGAGAGTGGAGGCAGGCAGATTAAGATAGAGGCTGTTACAGTAGTCCAGCCTTGAGAGAACCAGGGCTCGAGAGACAGTGAGCTTCTGGGGGAAGGAGAGGAAGGGAAGAATACCTCTGAGGAGGTGCAGCTGGTAGTGTGACTTCTTAGAGACGTCAGATATATGAGGAGAGAAGGAGAGTGTGGAGTCGAAGATGACCCCGAGGTTTTTAGCCTTGCAGGTAGGGGCAGGAAGGGGGCCAAGGGAGGCCGGCCAGAGAGCTGCAGGGAAGGAGGGAGTGGGTGTGCCGATGAGTAGAATCTCAGTCTTACTGGCGTTGAGGCAGAGGTCATTGGCGGCGCACCATTCATGGATAGCAGACAGACAGTCGGAGATGAGGGAAGGAGAGGAGGAGGCTGAGGGTAGCCTGAAGATGAGCTGGGTATCGTCTGCATAGCACTGGAAGTAGGGGCAGAGAGCGGCGATGCGGTGGGCAAGGAGTGCCAGATACTGGTTGAAAAGCCAGGGAGAGAGGTTGGATCCCTGGGGGACACCACAGGTGGAGAAAAAGATGTCAGAGAGGAAGGAGCCCATTTGGACCTGGGAGGGTCGATCGGAGAGGAAAGAAGTCAGCCAGGCCAGAGCCTGACCAGTGATACCCAGGTTATCACGGAGACAGTTGAGCAGGATGGCATGGTTGACAAATTTTTGAGATCTGCAGAATAATATTGTCCCACTTAACAGTTAATCTCCCATTCCCACTAATTCCAATCGGTAAAGTTAGAGCAATGCTACCCTGTCTTCCCTTCCCATCTCACTTTTACCAGGCGGGGATTATGATCACTATCTCTTTGATCTATTATTGAGAATTCTTCAATTTCCTCCCAGTCACCCATCTCCACCAATACATAATCTACCCTAGAGGACTAATCAGGTCCATGAGAAGTGTTTTCCACAGCCTATCCTCGACATATCTACCATTACAGGCCCTCAGGTTTAACCCATACAGGATAGGAGCTGTTTCCAGGGCATGTTTGTGAGTACGTAGAGGAAAGCTAGCTTTCAATTACAGTATCTCCCAGGCCACATCCACATTGTCCCATATTTCCTCTGTTTCTTTTAATGGCTCAAACTGAATGTTGAAGTTTCCTCCAACAATAACTGGAAGATGGCCTGGGAGTCGAGACTCCCAATTGCTAACTAAATCATGGAAGATAGTCACAGTTGCCATTGGAATTACCCTGTATGCTCTACTGTAGATGTTGAATATAAGGAGTGTAAGCCCCTCCTTTTTAGTACCAATGACCAATTGTAATTCGGCAGCACTCTGGCTGCTCAACCTAGTCTTCCAGCAAGACAGTACTGACACCCCCCAGGGTCTGCCTCTGGCCCCTTTTTTGCCAGAGTGTTAAAGGCCGTAAACCCCTGTAGTTCAATGTAGTTCAATGCCAGTGCCCAGGTTTACTGGACCCATATGATCTCATTTGCAGATACAAATGTAACCCGTTCAGGGTCCATCAGCTGCCTGCCAATACCTGCTACATTCCAAAAGAGCACCTTCATGCCTCCAGATGTGGTAGGGGCTAACTAAGTGGGATGTCAATCCACCTCATCTAGGTCGTCTCTCTTGGATGTGAGCTCCCGAGTTGCAGTGGCTACCCAGTCTCTATGAGATGATTTGTTAGCCAGCATAGGTGGTGCTACTCGCAAGGAAATTAGCGACCCCCGTGTGGGAATAGGTTCTTGTGTCTATCAACACTAGCCCCTCCAGCAGGGCTAGGTCCTTGATAACCAGTTAGATGAAATCTCTCTGGTTAGAAACCATAGTTTCCCTGCATGCCCCAACAATAAACTGTCTAATATTGAATATGCAACCCTTCACATGGCATATCCAATGAATGCTCTTGTTAATTAGGGTGTCCCCCTTTTCAAAAACATCAGGGCTTAGTTTTGGGACATTAAACATGAAAATCGGTTTGGAGCGCTGGGTAATTGGGCGTGCATAGCTTGTAAAACCGCCACCTCTTTCACCTCGGCTGGAATTTGCACTAAAACTGCCCTTGGAATTCCTGGTGGGTGAGTAGCTATATGATTATTAATGATGTCAGTTATGGGTTTAGCCCACTTTGCGTCTTTTGCAATTCTTGGGTTTATGCTTTGCATCAGTGCCCCCCTACCCTTAGAATCACCCACATTGCTCTGAGACTGTAATACAGGTCTTACTTGCCCCTTATTTGCTTCTAAAATCATACACTGTCTAGTCTTGGGGTTATATGTAGGAGAGATTGACACTTTTTGAGCTGCGTCAAGTTGCTTCCCTTGATCCTTAACTACTTTCGATAACCCCATAATCAAATCCTTTAGTTTGCCCATTTCCAACATTAAATCATTCAGGCTCGGATTACTTTGCCAACCACTTTTACAGTGAGGGCAATGCTGTCCTGATTGTGAGGGTAGGTTCCCTGGCCGCTTGGGTATAGTTGGTGGTTACTTGAGAATCTATACATCCAACCTATGATAGTTTCCCAGGGCATAAACGTCTTCCCTTCTCTATTGCTGCCAGCCCTGGGTTTAAATGCTCAGTCTCTAGTAGCAGACGGTGATCCAGAGTAACAGTGTTACTTCGGCTGCAATTACAACACTTCCACAGGCTTCAAGGGCTAGATGGTCCTCAACTACTCCCACAGTAGACATTTTCTCACCTTCTACCACAGTAGTTGTGGCCAGTGGAGGGTTTACAATCATCTCAGGGTTAGGGTTGGGCACAAGAACATTACGTTCAACAGGATCCACTGAGAGTACCCTCTGAGGATAAACCCCAATCACAGTTCCCTCAAGGAACCCACAGATCCTGGGATGTTGGGGCAATGGTTTGGGAGAAGATAATTTGTCCCTCCCCCCCAGCCCATTGCTCCTTCTAAAATGAACTTGGCCAAGGGGTCCACCTTGGTTCTTCTCCGATTTCCAGGAACCCAATGGGACCCATCCCTTCCCTTGGAGAAGGTGCCCTCCTTTTCATCGCATTCCACAATGTCACCTGTGACCTTACATCATTCATCCATGATGGCACAGTTAGAATTAGCCATATTTGGGGTGGGCACACCCGAGGCCACTCCATCTAAATCATATAACAGCCCCTCAATTTAAAATATTAACATACTTGATGGGCTCAAACAATTCATAGACCTTCCTAGCGCCCGTCCCTGGTGAGATGGGTGATTTTGCCTTACATTTAACCTTTCTAAACCTTTGGAATATCCTTTAAACCTTATACGTTCTTATCAAATTCATTGATACAGGAAAGGGAGAAAGGGGAAGGGTTCCCTTACAAACAGGCAAACGTGCAAATATGCTGATGTGCAAATGATAGGCAAATATAAAAGCAAGAATGCAAACCAGTTAGAAAAACATAATGAAAATTATAATAATTAGTAAAAAGCTAAAAAATCATGTGAGCTTGGCAACTGAATTGATGTGGTCATATACGATTGTTAAATGTAAAGCAGTAAATAAAAACGTGGAATAGCTATCATTAGTAATGGTTAAACATAATTTAGGAACCCTAGGAGTCCACAGGGCTTTAAATCACACTCACAAAGTTAAAAAAACAATTGACCAATTAAAAGAATGCAATGCAGGGAATCCCTTGAAACCCAATCAATAATTAAACATTAAATCCTCATCTAAAACTGCAGCCAGAGGTAAACAATAAGACATAGGTGCATCAGGTTGCACAGGTGGGCAGGGAATGGCCGACATCTCGAGGAGTTGCCTTAGAGGGTCTCTCCTCCCTGCCCCACCTAGGAGCCAGGAATTAACAAATAACTCACACTCTGCTGGTGTCAGATAGTTTTCCCACAGCAGGCAGCTGTATTCCTAGTATTCCTTCACTCCTGCAGGGGTTCGTAGGCCCTTATGCCTCAAGTAGATTTTTGAGGGAAAACAATTGCTGCCCCCTCCCAGTTCACCAGCTGGCAACCACCCACAATAGCCAGCAGGAGGCACCCAGCACAGCTCGACGTAGCCACCCTTAGCCAAGAGTCAAAGAAAGTCACCAGCCGCCAGTGGCAGAGTAGTTAAGAAATGCAGAGTGGTGGTGGGGGGTGGGAGATAAAATGTAGAGAGAGATGGAACAAACATTGTAAGCACAGCAGGTACTTCAAAGGAAGCACACCACCATGCTGCTGCACCACAAACCACCAATAACCACTTCTTCCCCACTTCTGCTCTGGGCTAGACTGGGGATTAAGTAGGAAAAGGAAGCAATGCAGGTCCAAGGCTCCTTCTCCACAGATGGAAATGGCTAACAGACTGGGGCCAGTCCACCACCAATAACCACATCTTCCCCACTTTTGCTCTGCTCTCCACTCCATGCCGGACTGGGGATTAAGTAGGAAAAGAAAGCAACGCAGGTCCCGGGCTCCGCCTCAACAATGGAAATGGTTAATAGACTGGGGCAAGTCCACCACCAATAACCACTTCTTCCGACATTTCTGCTCTGCGCCGGGTTCTGTGCCGGACAGGGTATTAAAAGGATGCTATGCAAATCCAGGGCTCGTTCTGCACAAATAGAAATGAGTAACAGGCTGGGGCCAGTCCACCACCAATATCCACTTCTTCCTCACTTCTGCTCCGTGCTGCGCTCCACTCCGGACTGAGGTTTAAGTAGGAAAATAAAGCAACGCAGGTCCAGGGTTCCTCCCCCACAAATGGGAATGGCTAACAGACCGGGGCCAGTCCACTGTGAATAACCACTTCTTCCCCACTTTGGCTCTACTCCACACTCCACACCGGACTGGGAATAAAGGAGGAAAAGGAAGCAATGCAGTTCCAGCGCACCTCCTCTAGAAATACAAATGGTTAACAGATTGGGCCAGTCCACTACCAATAACCACTTCTTCTCCACTTCTGCTCTGCACCACACTCTGTGCCAGTCTGGGGATTAAGTAGGAAAAGGAAGCAATACAGCTCCAGGGCTCCTCCTCCACAAATGGAAGTGGCTAACAGACTGGAGTCAGTCAACCACCAATAACCACTTCTTCCCCACTTCTGCTCTGCGCCATGCTCCGCACCGGACTGTGGATTAAAGCAATGCAGTTCCAGGGATCCTCCTTCCCAAATGCAAATGGCTAACAGACTGGCCAGTATACCACCAGTAACAACTTCTTGATGCACTTCTGCTCCGTGCCGGGCTCCGTGCGAGACTAGGGATTAAGTAGGAAAAGGAAGCAATGCAGGTCCAGGGCTTGTTCTCACACATGGAAATGGCTAACAGACCAGGGCCAGTCCACCACCAATAACCACTTCTTCCCTACTTCTGCTCTGCGCCGCACTCCGCGCCAGACTGGGAATTAAGTAGGAAAAGGAAGCAATTTAGGTTCAGGGTTCATCTTCCACAAATGGAAAAGTCTAACAGACTGGGGCCAGTCCATCACCATTAAGCACTTCTTCCCTACTTCTGCTCCACACTGCACTCCGAGCCAGACTGAGGATTAAGTAGGAAAAGGAAGCAATGCAAATCCAGGGCTCCTCCTCGACAAATAGAAATGGCTAACAGGCTGGGGCCAGTCCCCCACCAATAACTACTTCTTCCACACTTTTGCTCTGCCCTTCCCCACTTCTGTTTTATTTGTATTATTTACTGAGCCACATCTTTCTTGTTCTATATAATAAAATACGCCCAATCAAAGTGGTCAACGCATGGAAGGCAGTCAGAAGTAGATGCAAGTCTTGCCACCTCATGCCAGGTTATTAAATAGGGCAAAGGTCAGATCTCTATGCCTGCCTGTCAGGTAATATATCCATGCCATTTTACACCTTTCGAAACCAGTTTTAAAGGGCCCACTTTAATTGCACTTTTTTCCCTGAAAACACATTATTCTGGCATCCACACAGAAAGTTCGATCACAGTCTAAACAATGAAATAATAGTGTTGCATCTCATGCAACACTGGCATTACATTTGGTAAACATGCATCATAATAATCTGGGGTAATCTAGACACATCCACACTGTCGCCAGAACATTTTACTGCTAAATCTCAGTGATCTGGAATGCACGTTAGTTGCATTGCCCCATGTCGCATCACATTGTCCCTGCATATGCTATGTGACGCTCATCGCCCTAAGAATGACAGCATTACCTTTCTCACTGAAATGCCCCTTGCCTTTGCCTGAGCACGTTTTTGTTGCCCCAGGTGTCACCTGAAACTACTCTCAATGCCCTCAGAAATGCCCCATTCCAGTGCCAATGCCCCATAGTGCTCTGTTTCCCATCGTTTGACCTCAGCAAATGAGAACCTTGTTCAGAATTAACCTTTGCTTTGAATAATATTGAATATTGACCCTAATATTATTGAACAAATGGGAGTGCAGTTGATTGTGCACTTTTCCTACACTGAGAGCCGGGGGTGTTCGCATGTTGATTAGGATGAATTGGACACCCTATTCCCCCAGTACCCAGATCCCAGACCTTCAATTGATCTAAACCCGTGACCCCTTCATTCCTATTGCTCACTTGCAACTCACTCTTGACCATCAATGTGTGTTCAGTAACGAGTGTTTTGTGAGTCCAACATATCGGCTACCACTGTTTACAGAAATTCCTATGCTTATATTTCTGATGAGGTGCATGTCGGTGTCGTGCTGGGACTCACTTTACACTTGATCTTCTGTTTTCCACGCACACTGATCCATTTCTAGAAGCACAGAGCCTGCTTGTGTGCCATCTCTCTGCGATTGTTTTATGTTCTGCAACATGAACAGAACATCAACATTGTACAGTATCATAAGTCATTTCGGTCGCTTTCCATGTGTTTTACTGGTAGGTATCCCTTTGAGCACTGTATTACCCTAGTGTATGAGGTGGCCCCTTCATACCCTGCCCACAGAACCCCAATCCAGTAATGTATAAGGATTAGGCAGCTGTTCACTCGTAACGTGTTTATCCGCACGCACTACCAAGATAGAAGCATCGGCCACATTGTGTAAAACAAATGGGATTTTGCCCTGGGTCAAGGACTTTTTTTTTTTCTATTCTGTGTTATGAGGGGTGAAACATCCCCGACCTCCACGACATCAGAGTAAGAATGTGCTGGGGGTTCGGAAATCCCGAAAGAGTATGTGGGGGTTGGTGAGCGTAGAAGGCACTGCGTTTTTGCTACGTAGTGCATACATAGGGCTGGGATACAGTTCAGAGGACAGAGAGGATGGATTCAAGTCGAGAGAGAAAGACGCAATATCCCGCTGGTATCGTAACAGGGAATCAGCCTTGAAAGTACATATGCAAACCCACATGCCATTTCTTTGTAGCCTTCTGTTGAACTGAAATAGAAAGGAGTTAGAAGCGCTTGCACTACAGAGTATGTAAATTAAGCCAGGATTCGGTGAAAGAAAATGTCTACCTTGTGGATGAAAACACATACTCTACACACACTCACATTTTACTGACATCACAAACATATACTGCACATCAAATCAGATACTAATTACATCACAAAACACTTTTCCAACACCCACAAGTACATGGACATTGTCAGAGACATTTTGCAACAAAACATATCAGAACATGTAAGTTCTTTATTTTTAATACAAAATAAATACAAATATATTACACAACTTAAAAGCACAAGTATATATTTTTAAAAAATAAAAAACAAGTAAAAGAACTTTTTAGAAACATTACCATATAGCGGTCGTCATTTTGGAAGTAAAAATGGCTGCCAAATTCAACACACAATACAAATGCAGGGAAAAAGTGCAAAGGGGGTCTGGTTTGGGGGGTGGTGGGAATGGGTGGAGAATCATATAGATTTGATTTAGAAATGGGTGTTAAATGAGTGGACACATAGTGAAACAACACCAAAAGCCTATGCATCCCTTCTCATATTTCATCTCCGTTGAAAAGCATTACAGACCCTCATTCACAGCTCCTATATGATGCTCTTATTTTAAAGCTCTTATTCTAATGCAATAGTTTTGGCTTGAAGGTAGCGCTTTTAGTGCCCCCTAATAGTCAAAACTATAAATGAGCTATTGATGATTGAGAACATCCCAAAGGCCCTAAAACCGAAGGACCTCAGCAGAACATTATACGACTCAGTCAAAAGATAAACGCCTCCAATGATGCAGTCTGTACTGGCCTATCAACATGTTTTGCTGCTGAACTATTGAGTGGTGCTCACTTTAGCTCGGCTCTGCTGGGTGTGGAAAGAGTAGACACTGGTCACTCTCCTCATCAAAGTCCTCATCAAAGGGCCATTTCAGAATCATTACACTGCCGGCAACTGATGACAATGGCAGAGGTTTCTGTAAAGACAACTGGAATTATTTCTTGTCACTAGATGGCCTCTTGAGCTAACTGAGCTAAGTTCTTAACTAAATGGGTTATTACTGAAGTACTAAGTTTGAAATACAAATAATGGAAACTGTTTTTGATGAAAAAACATAAAATACAGTTCTTCAACATGTAAATCTTCTCTATTCATAAAAATTATAAAGGTGTTTATGATAACAATGTAACCAACATGCGCTTTATTTTCAATGAAGTAATGTAGCTACTGTTTGAAATGTGCCTCTTTTAATTATGGCCATTTCAAGTAGCAACATGAATGCAATGTGCAACAAGGTATATTTTAAAGGATGGTAAATAGTTCCACATGGTCTTTCTGCACATCACTGTATGGAGGAACATGCATTCGGCTATTCCTTCAATCCAAACATATTTGTTCTTGCGCTTTGTTTTCCGAGTTTGCAGTATGCAGTCTCTTAATGGAATCCTACATGCCTGTCTTCCATTGGCATCAGAAGTGTCAATTGTTCAGCGTACATGGTGTGGGTTTTCCAATCATTTTTTTCACTTACCTAGGATTCAGGGATATCCATTTTCTAACTGCCCAATGAGATTAGAAGCAAGTTGCCATTCTAATTCTGTTTTAGTTTTGGCTATTAGGAGTCCCAAAAATCATTGTTTATAAGCTGAAACTATTGTCATGAAAACTGAAGGTAGGAGAGAGATAATGTGAGGTGGAGCACTCAGTCTCTAGGTATTGTGTGGGTACTTACCACCCATTGACAGCCCCTGGCCCTGCCAAATCCCTTTGGCCATTTCCACTCACTATCTGCCCTTCCAACTCAAAACACATACCGCTGGTTTTCTGTTTGAGCTAGCTCCTTTAAGCAGTAATATTAGACTTTGTTCTGTAAAGAGACCACCAGTGTTATGTGGTTAGTTTTTGCATCCATGTGAGCTGTCAGTCTTGGGTTGACAAATCCATATATAAAACAAGCACTTTTTACTCTCATTAAGCAAAACCACGTGTTTCAGATAGTGTCCATACCCATATTGATTACTGTGTGACTCTGAACTGGAGTTAAAATTCCAGTGATAGGCACTAGGTGGTGCTGTGCACGGGAAATGGCCTATTCTACTATCACATTTCAGGTGCAAGGTTTTTTTTATTGCTTTTATAAACCCCCATAACATTGATAATGAGTGGTATTTCAAATCAGCCTCCTGAGAGTTAATTGATTTATTGCATATATAATTGTGCTACTAGTGTAAAATGTCTTAATGAAGAGTGCCTTCAGCCACTAGATGCATAAGCAGTATTTGTATCCTTAGATCTGAAGTTCTGTTAGTAACGCCTGTTCGAAAGGCCAACAATGTTGGCTTGTTTATAGAGATTTGTCATGAACAGCTACCATATGCTCAGGTACTCACATACCTTTCCATCTGTTGCAGTCTTATGGTTAGGTAGAATCATTTCTGAAGTGCCTATCGCAATGCTTACACAAAAGCCAGAATGGATCGCTTGTCACTGATTGGTTCTTTTTGATACTTACAGAGGCAACGTGCTACTGTTTGTGGGTTAGAACTGTTTTTAACCCAAGAAATAGAAATCAGGGATTAATGAATGTGCTCTAAGAAATAACCTATGTGTGATTTTATGAATTAGATTGCATGATTGCAAATGTTAGCTCCAATACATATTTACTTTCTGGAAAATCAGTAGGCATTTTCTGTTTTACTCAATGACATTGGATCTCATTCTGATCCTGCTGGTCCGGAAACAACTGTTGTTTACAGACCGTCATATTACAGGTCTGCCTGCCGGAGCCGGCGCAGCCCGGCAGGTCTGACCCTGCCGGCTACAGCAGCCACTGACACCGTTAACAATGGTGCCAGTGCTTCCGTGTGCCCATTCCCATAGAGTCCTCGCGGACTCTATGGGAATGGGGAGCAACATTTTACCGGCACCTGACTTTCCGGGCTGCCAGGGTTGTAATCTCCCAGTGGCACGGGGAAGTCAGGTGTCAGTAAATACTTACGGGTCCAGCGGCAACCGACCGGTAGCACCAGCATGGTTACTGCCATACCCGTAATGAGGGCCATTGTATCTATTTATTAAATTTTTAGCAGTGAAACAATTATGTATTTCGATGAATGACATATGACTTTTGTCTAAGTGAGAATGTTTGTATGCCAATGATGATAACTAAATGGTTTATACGCTGCCTTCTTATATTTATGTGATTTATGCTTTTATAGAGACATGTGTCTTCGGATATAAATGCATCTTTTACTTTGATGTTGAGAAACTTGTGAGAAATTAGGAAGAATACAAAGAACATAAACGGCAAACATGATCCTAAGTATTGACAGAGTCATATCCAGGAATCTAGGGGTCCAGGATTTAGGAACGCTCTGGCCCACAACTGGAACACAACTCCCTCTGCAATGCTGGCACTCAGGCAGTATACAGAGGAACCCCAAAGTTTCTCACCCTGCATAGCCTCATATGTATGATCTCTTGTCAGTCCTCAAGGCTCACAACCGGGCCAGGGAAATGTGACCAAACTTGTACATGGCACCAAGATTATGGGTCTCCATTGTACACACGGGACTGACAGTCAGCATGCTCATAGAGAGGTGTGCATGCATGCTGGAGCCACTTATGAGCGTGACCACAAACCCCACCCACTTTAGACTGTGTGAGGGGGAATTAAAGTTGGGCGGTGGGGTCACAGTTGATACTGTAGTGATCATCAGGCAGCAGGAAGCAATATATGCATCACGGAACCCAGTAACAGAGAGGAAGCTGAGTAATTCCAAGATGTTGTTCTGCCCTAAAATGGTCTCAGTGTGTAGAAGCACAGAGAGGACATCCACACTGGATCTTTTCGGTCATTTCCTTATTGGACTTTTGTTCGAAACGTCTGACACCTTAATGTGGTTATTGTACAGCTCTAAAGCAACATTTTCCATCTCACTACTCTCCTGGACCCAGTTTGGGTTTTTGACAGCCAGTTTGCTGTTTTATTCGAAACACCCTGCTTCCCAGATTGCCAGCCCCAGTATTACATCTCCACCCTAGCAGGACAAGGTTGGGTGGAGAATATGGTACACCTATGACTGGAAGGTGATAGCAAACATTACAGCTGATGCTTGCGATCATTAGCCTTAAAAAACATGGTTTACTTCAGTCCTGGTCTTTGTTGCAATGTTCCTATTTGTCTATTTGTCCTTGTCCCAGGTTCTTTATTCCTAGATTTTATTTGCTACCTCCTTGTCCCTTTTTTGCTAATTAGTAATTGCTGCTTCCTGAATTCCTTTGCTGGTTGTCCTCTGTCTTTGAGCTAGCACTTACTAGTACGTTCCTGTTCCTGAACAGCAACGTGTGTCTTTTATATGTCCTTGACCCTGCTGTGTTCTGCATTATAGAATTGAGGTCTGAGACTTCCCTCTTTAGAGAAAATTCATATTTTTGTTCCCTTTTTCCTTCCTTCACTTGTAGCGAGGGGGAAGGTTTGGGGTTATAATATGTTTTCCCTGCTCCTGTTCATTGAACTATCTAATGGAGTCGGTTTTCTCTTGCAATCTTCCCTTGTTCCCCTATTGGTTGGTCAGGTGTGTGTGATGTTTTTACCAGCATCTGTGTGAATGCCTAAGTGTCCCTCTCTATTCTGTAACCACCATTCCTACTTGTCCCTTGTCAAAGGTATTGAGTAATACATTGTTCAAACTTTGTTGTAGTAGCATTTCAGTGTTCCTGTTTGATTGACATGATTCACGGGCATAACTGTCATCCCAGCTGGTGTTTCTTCTCGTCGTGAGTATTGTCTTTAAGTTGCTTTTCACAGTAGCATCAAAGGTGTCAGCTCACAGATGCTGTCACCGTTTGTCCCACATAAGGGCTTGGCGCTCACAGTACCTGTAAAAGCAACTGTTGGTGAGGAGCTTGCTATCTTTCCTTGTAATCATAAGGATCTTCTGCTTACCCTACATGACTTTTCATATATTTGTATCACATTCTACTTGCACATCCTGGGTGTTAACGTGCACGCATCTTGGTTCTTGAGTGCATGTTGCTTGATACACATTTACTCATTGTGTTATATTGTGCACATATACCTTGCCATGCTCATTGTCCTTTGTTTCCTCATGTTGGAATGGACACAGCCATCTGGTCTGTTCTATTGGTCTCCTTATACAGTTCATTATATGGCATTAACAACACATTCAAAGGGCTGGAATGGGTGGTAATGGCCCGGAAGCCTGAGTTAAAGGCTGGAGCATAGCAAGGTCATTTAACAAAGGCAACAGGACTTTACTACCCGTTCCAGGCCTTGGAACTGTTTGTTAATGTAATTAGCAGCTGTCCCAAGGCTGGGACAGGGCTAATACAAAGTATTTTCTTTCCATTAATGGGTCGCTTTGCAGCATCCCGTTCACCGAAAGAAAATACAGTTCAAAGATGTCCGCCATTGAATGGGAATACGGACTCTGTATGGAGCCACTCTTCCTTTTCAATGGCAGCCAGTCGGAGCAGAGCTGAAGGAGCGGAAGCAACGCGGTGGCGCCATTGCCGCTATGAGGTAGGCTAAGTTAAACAAATGGAACTTAGGGTGGGGGGGAGATGGTGGGCTAACCGGCCATCAGGTAGCTTTAAATGTGGGCTGAGATCACCAGTTTCAACCTGCATTCCTTGACTTATGATTGGCAGGCTCCCACCGCCAAGAGTTCTAATTATATGACTAACCTGTATTCCAAGATGAATGAAAAAGAATCATTGATGGATAATCCATAACCCATTCAGTGGACAACTAGTAACTCGAACTACAGCTAGGAATAAGGATTTACTCAGGTACATGACTCAGTTTTACAGATTAACTCAATACAGTAATTGCTCACCATTAATATTAGAGAAGGTGGGTACATGGAGACCTGTGAACCTCCTGCTTACAAGAAGTAAGGACAGAGCAGTTCACTGGTTTCAGAATGAGCTACGCTATGGAGACGTGGATGGGCAATGACTGTTCTGCAAGATTGCAAAGGGAGTATTTATGCCGGGGGCCAGTGGGCTTGTGGACAATCAAGTAATTATCAAGCACAGAGAAAAGGGGACTCCACAACACATGGGAATAAAGATGAGAAGTACAAAGAGATCCCGACCAATAATGTTACACACACACATTTATGCAATGGTCCAGCAAATCCAGAATGTTATTGAGGCATTCAGAACAGCTTTAACAGTATTAAAGGAAGCAGAAGAAACCAAGGTTTGTGGGAGTTAGAAAGGCTATCCAGAAAGGTGATGCAATAGAAGAAAGTGATTAGGAGAGAACAAGAAGACACAGCTTACTAAGAGTTATTTCTCAATCCAAGGAGTGAATATTGCAGCTTAATGGGGCAATAGCACCAATCTCTAAAGGAGACAGACACCACAAAGGATACAATAGTTGCCGCCCACCTACTGGAGTCAAGTGAGACTTTCATCCTGACTCTGGCAGGAGCCAGTGATTTAGAGGGAGAGATGGAAAGAGAGAGGGAGAGAGAAAGAGGGAGAGAGAGAAAGAGGAAGAGAGGAAGCTACAGACTGTGGTGGTCTCAAGACAAGGAGGGAGACCATTGGCTTGTGTGTTAGAATAACTTTAGCCTGACAAGCAATCCCAGTGCCGGGGCATTCCTGCTGGTATGATAACCCCTAAGGTATGGAGAATAATAAGTACTTGCTAGCAGGACAACTAGCTTCAGTAGCCTATGAAAGTGACCTTTGTTCAGAGGGTAACAATATCTAAACCAAGAAGCCAACCCGTAAGGATTTAGTACAGGGTTATCCAGGAACTATGTGTAGATTTGGTATTTTTGGACTTAAACCTCAGACAATGTATGACAGTAGGGAATTTGGGAGCTTGGCACAAGGTCCTGTAGGATACTATGGAACATGGACTTCAACATTAGGTCCTTCACAGAATTTAATCTTTAAATGTATTTTCTGTTGCACCTCCATCCTACAAATATTTACCCAGTGGTCCCTCTGGAGATGCCCTGGTAATGGAGGCCATTATCCAACCCCTATTTGCAATGCAATGAAGCGGGGTCGACTTTAACCTGAGTCTTGAGCTCTAGTGATACTGCACCATAACAATGTATCTTTTTGTTCTGACAGGCATGAAGTGGATATTGTGTCTGTGATGATAGTCCCAGGATACATAGGTATCATTGCCACTGGGCAAAAGCATGAAAATTAAATATTGTTATAGTGACCAAGTGCACAAAAGGGAATAGCCAGCAGACTTGCTTTGTAGATTGTGTCACGTTGTTCTCATGTGCCACAAAAATAACCATGCATCTAACCATTTAAAACCCTAATTGGACATAGCGAAATGCTTTGTTTAGATTATGCAGCTGTCCCTCAATTCTATGCATCCCTGGTTGTAGAACATAATCCAGAAATTGGCATTGTCACTTCATCGTTCACCACAAGTTATTATCCTAGAAGATGATTCTGCACTTGCTGATCTTGCTGACATTTTCACTGAACAGGACACAGACAATTTACCACCTCAGCAAGAATTTGATTGTTGTATTCAGTTTTAACTATAAGCAAAAAGAAATCTTGAGTTGGTCATTTGCCCATGCCAGGTGAGAAATGTAGCACTTACAACTGCCTTGCCAGGCCCCTTACCAACATTTGTATCCATCATCTAACTTTATCTGCATCTTCATTTTTGGTTTTGTGCTAGAAATGAGGGTAACTACAGCCATGTGGTGATTAAAGGGTTCCAAATCCAATAAACACAAAGAATCAAAACACACTTTGTTAGACACCAGTTATGTTAGATTGCCTGTCACATTCTTTACCAAGCTCGAACCTTAGAAAACGATCACCCAGTCTGATAGTTGACATGTGATAAAAGGAAGACTGTGTTTTGTGCCAGATGTGTGCTGTTTGAATTCAAGAGGTGCCTACTGGTTTGTGCAGTGGTCAAGATTATCTTTTTTCCCTATGTGTTTGTACCATTAATACATTAATGAAACATGTCTTGATTCAAAAAGGGGTTATTCTCCTGAATAAATAGCCCATGTCAATATTTACCCTAGTTATGTGCTAATCCTAGTGAAAAGATAGGTTGTTAAAGAACAGAAGTATCCAAAACCAAACAATGCATTATTCTAACAGTTGACATAAGTCATTCAACATTTAGGACCCCATATTTTACATTAGCATGGAAGTAGAGAAATGTGGGGAAAAGAAAAAAAACAACAAAACAATTAGTAAATAAATAATAATAATTAATAACAATCATGCAGGGCAAAAATAGTATACAAAGAGAACTTCAGGACTCAAAAATGGTCATAATGCTCCTGAAGTTCATTTGCATTAGTTTCCATGTGACCATAAATATCCTGAGGGGAACCTATTGAGGCTTACATTCCTGACCATTCTCAAAAATTGTATTAATGCTCCTAAAGTTAATTTACATCAGTTTCTTATTGACCAAAACATATGCTGAGCCAGAAACTATTGAGGCTTACATTCTGGACTATTCTCAATCATTCTCCATCAAAGCAAATTCTTCAAATCTTACAATAGAGGATCTACTTTCCCAGAGACATACAAACACAGACCTACTACCTCTTGTCACTAACTTCTATGGGAAACAGACTGAGGTGCAAATCAATTGCTCAATAATTGGACGAAGATCTATAGGTAGTCTAGGATGCCTTTAAATATTGTAAACACCATATTTTATGATATTTTATGATATCATCTTACTATTACAATCTAATCAGTTTTGGGGACCTTTGTGTTCCTTTAATCAATCAGGGCCCTACTTGCTCAACAATGATCTCAGTGTTAATTTTAGCAGTGTACTATTTTGTCATCAGTTTCTGATTTTCCTGATTTTCCTGATTTTCCTGATGTAGTGAAGCACTTGCTCAACAATGAGTTAGGCAGTGGGAAAACATTATCAGGCAGATGTTTTTTTTATGTATAAAATTGCCACTTTACAAATACACACCCACCAAATTTTGGTGGAAAGAATTGGTCAGTTCAAGTGATATGTGGACTCCTATGATATTCCTGCCCAACAGAAGAGCATTTCTTGAAATAACATTGGCCGTCGAATACCAGTGCTAAAACTATCATGGCACTCTCTGTCTGTGGATTTCACACAGACCACCTTCAAACAGGGGATTCACTAGCATATAAGTAGTGGCTGACTTGCAGACTAAGGTGAGCAAATTTGTTTCACTAAATTAACTACTATGAGATTATGGACTAGCAAACACATTTCCCTTACATTAGATTTGCTCTTCATCCTTCTATTCTCACCTACACAGGGCAACACTTTTTTTTCCACCAGTTTATGTCGAGACCCCTTTATTAACAGTGTCCAATATATATATATATTATATATATATATATATTACATGGCCACAGTAGTGGCCATGTAGTTATGGTTAAGTTGCTGTTTCCATAGGAAGAGCACTTTTTGGGCGGCTTATAACTTCGCTTCCCCTGGAAAAGTTTGGTGCGGATTCGTCCAGGGGGGGCAAAGTTATAAGGGGGGTCCCAAAACTTTTTTTTCCAGATAGACTGAATGGGGAAAAAACTTTGCTCGAGCCTACAGCCCAAACTGCTGGACGGATTTTCACCAAATTTGGACCAGGAGTAGCGGCTTGGTCCCGAAAGCGTGCTTTTGCAAATTTGGTGAAAATCTGTCCAGTATTTTTTTTTTAAATGACCAAAAAGTAGGTAAAAAAAAATGTGTGATATCTGTGTTCGGTCCACGGACACACTTCCCTGTTCGCTCCGCGGACAGTGTCCTGATTGGCCAATCGGCTTATGTCATGTCCACGGACATGCGACGTGTTCGCTGATTGGACAGCGTAGTGTGTGAAGCGTGTCAGATTTTCGGTAGCGCCTGCCATCTTGGATTCGCTGACGTCCACGGACAGCGCGGTGAAACTTGGTTGAAAAATTGTATTTAGTAGAATGTGTTGATGTGTAAGAGTGTTTGGGGAGGGTGGAAGAGTATGAGATGGGTTAAATGTTGTATTTTTTTATGTGTATTGTTGTGTTCGATTTGTCTGCGGACAACACGGCTGTTCTGAAATGTTCTAAATAAACTTAATGGGGGTGTTCTGAGGCCGCAATATGTGTCTGTGTTGTTCGCAAGCAAGGTGAAACTGTTCTAAGAACACTCGCAGTGTCCTGAAATGTCCTTTAGTAAAGAAGTTGGGGGTGTCCTGAGGACGCTGGCCGTATTGTTCGATGGTAAGTTGAAATTGCTCTAAGAACACTCGTGGTGTTCTGACATGTTGTTAAATAAATAAAATGGGGGTGTCCTGAGAACGCGGTGTCCTGAAATGTTCGTAAATAAATAAAATGGGGGTGTCCTTAGAACGGTATGTCTGTCTGTTTTGTTCGCAAATAAGTTGATAGTGTTCTAAGAACACTCGCAGTGTCCTGAAATGTTCATAAATAAACAAAGTGGGGGTGTCCTGAAGTCGCTGTACGTATTGTTCGCTGGCAAGTTAAAAGTGTTCTAAGAACACTCGCGGTGTCCTGAAATGTTCGTAAATAAACAAAATGGGGGTGTCCTGAGGACGCTGTCCGTATTGTTCGCTGGCAACTTGAAAGTGTTCTAAGAGCACTCGCGGTGTCCTGAAATGTTTGTAAATAAACAACATGGGGGTGTCCTGAGGACGCTGTCCGTATTGTTCGCTGGCAATTTGAAAGTGTTCTTAGAACACTCGCAGTGTCCTGAAATGTTCGTAAATAAACAAAATGGGGGTGTCCTGAGGAAGCTGTCTGTATTGTTTGCTGGCGACTTGAAAGTGTTCTAAGAACACTTGCGGTGTCCTGAAATGTTCGTGAATAAACAAAATGGGGGTGTCCTGAGGACGCTGTCCGTATTGTTTGCTAGCAAGTTGAAAGTGTTCTAATAACAATCGCGGTGTCCTGAAATGTTTGTAAATTAACAAAATGGGGGTGTCCTGAGGACGCTGTCCATATTGTTCGCTGGCAAGTACATAGTGTTCTAAGAACACTCGGGGTGTCCTGAAATGTTCGTAAATAAACGAAAAGGGTGTGTCCTGAGGACGCTGTCCGTGTTGTTCGCAAGCAAGCTGAAACTGTTCTAAGAACACTTGCGCTGTTCTGAAATGTTCGTAAATAAACAAAATAAACAAAATGGGGGTGTTCGTAAATAAATGAAAAGGGGGTTTCCTGAGGATGCTGTCCGTATTGTTCGCTGGCAAGTTGAAAGTGTTCTAAGAACATTATGTCCACTGACATTAAAAGTTCCCATAAGGCATATTTAAAATATTTGACTTTATGGGTGTGATATGCTGCGGTGGTTGTGGCCAGGGCATAGAGTCTTGGGAGCATATGGCCATGCACCCTAGACTCTATGCCCTGGCCCCAACAACTGCAGCATATCACACTCATAGTTGCTTATAACTTTTGAATCCAAAAACAAATTTATAAGGAACAAAGTTATAAGCCACTATGGGTGTGATATGCTGCGATGGTTGTACTTATTATAATATACTTACTGTTTGGTTTAGTAACTGGAGTACATGTATTTCTTGTTCATTTCTGTGATAAAAGAAAAGATCAAGTTAGTATTGGTATTTTGTAACGACTTATAACATTGAATAATCATATTTATTTTTTTTCTCTGTGGGAGAAAAAAACATCGATGTTGGATTAAAAAAAACCTTTTTTGTTATGCTACAGTCTATTTTTTGTTTGTTTTCAGTGTTCACTTGTTGTTTCTGGCAAATGCTCTATATATTGGCTTGTTGCAGATTTTTGGAGCAGTTAGATACCAGTTGGCGTTTTCTAACTGTCTATTTTTTTATATAATTTAGCGGTATTGATTAATTAGTTTGGATATTGTAAAATGTTGGGTTAGTTAGATACCAGGCGGTGTATTCTAACTATCTTATTTTTGCTCTAATTTAGTGGTATTCATTTATCTGATTACTTGTTGTAGAATCTTTGGGCAGTTAGATACCTGTTGGAATATTCTAACAGTTTATATTTGTTTACTACTAGTTTAGTTAAAGTTTAAGTACAGTTTAGTTAATACATTTTGGTTTTAAGAACATTAAATAGGCATTTGAAAGATTTGCTGGTAATCTCTGCTTTAGAGTAATGGTACTATCATTACAATCAAACCATCCACATTTCTTTTTTATATATATGCAGTGTAGTGACCTGAATTGGTTGTGGCTCCTGCGTGGTAGATTATACCTATTGTTGTGAAGGTTTTCTTATCAAGTGATACTTGACCATGTGTGAATCCAGTCAGCTTGCAGTTGTTTTTGGTAGCATCTGCATTGTAATGTAGAAGCATTAGTATTACGTATTTACTATGTGTTTGTATTAATAAGGTGGAGCGATTATCCGAATTGCAGGTAGTACATAATCTACCATGGTTTGCATTTTGTACAAGTTGCTGAAATGGAATGGATTCACAATTAGGTATTGATATATATACAAAGCGTTCATTGGGGATTTGTTCTTGTGTCACATTGTTGCAGAGAGTGCATGTATGTCTCCACATGTATGAAATCTGGAAGATTTCATTTATAGATATGTTTTTATTTTCCAGTACTTGTAGTAAGTACATTAGAAATTTGTGTGGATCTTCCTGTGAGTTTATAGTGAATTTAACCATTCCAGCACATTAGTCCAATTGTTGTCTTATTCCATAAACACTACACGTGTTGTCAGGATTGTTTGTTGCGTTTTTGTTTGTTGCGTTTTTATTTGTCTTCCTTCTTTGACGAAGTACCTGGTTTACTTTCCTTAATTGGTTCTTTTATATTTGTGGCACTTGATGAAGTTTTAGTTTCTTTTACTCTCTTTGGAGGATTTGCAGTGACATCCTGTTGCATTTCTGTTTGATTTAGTTTTCTTTTACAACGTTTTACTTTTTGTGGAACAAAATATGTGTTTAGATGGGGGTGTATAGTGAGCGAAGTCTATTGTATTCTAAAATGCAAGGAATATCAGCGTTTACTTTACTTGCATCAAAGTTGATTAGAAATAGACTGTCAAGTGTACGTAAGCATGATAGTGCTACGTAGCTCATGCCTTCTTGTGTTACCAATGTCTATCATTGCTTTGTCTAGGGTAAGACCTTGTGATTTATGAATGGTGACTGCGTATGCAAGAGTTAGAGAAAATTGTTCTATGCGTACATACATGTCTTTGAAGAGAAGGAATCGAGCTGTTGAGCGTCCTATCCTTTTTACTTCTGAAAGTTTGTCAAAGAGAATATTGACAAATTGAATTTTGTTGTCACGTGGGTATGTTTGAAATCCAACAACTGTACCCAGTGCTCCATTAACTAGTCCTTGGTCCACGTCAATGTTACGTTTAAGCATTACTCTTCAATTTAAGGATAATTTTAATATCTTTTCCAACCCATCTGTGTCGGAGATTGAATTTTCTAAACTATTTAGTCTTGTTGTGGCTTGCTCACACATGGGTAGTGTCATACCATGTACATCGAGTTTGTCTATGGCGCTAATTTCCATCATTGGTTGCATTTCTTTATTTAACATTATTTCATTGAATTTGAAACAGCTTGCAAGAGTTGGCATTAAGGCCATACAATTTACATTTTTATGGGCTAATTGTTCCATAACATCTGTAGCACATGCATTATCGCCATAAAGTGCATGAATGTGCTGGGTTTTCAATATTGCTTGTGCTTCTTTAGATAGTATACCAACTCTAATACTTTTTGAGATGTTGGCCTAAGTGAGATCTGCAGATTGCCGTATGTTTTCTGTTAATTCTCTGTATTGGAAATGTTGCCAAAGGTTGACATTTCCAATGCTGCCAACAGTTTTACGGCAGAGATTGCGTCCTAATGTTTTAAAAATAGGCTCACCTTTTACTGGTGTCAATTGAAGAAGATCTCCGAAAGCAATAATGTGTTTTCCTGCAAAGAGCTCTTCGTAGTTAGTTTTGAGTACTTCTTGTAATCTGAGGTGAATCAAAGCCAACATTAGGTTGGACACCATGCTCCCTTCATCTATTAGTAGCATTTTCATTTGTTTTAATACTCTGCGTAGTTCCATTGCAGCTTCTGTAGAAAGTTTGTAATAGTCTAATTTGTTTTGGTGTTCTACTGGATGGAGTAGTAATCGGTGTAAAGTGACACCACCTATGTTGTAGGCAGCTAAACCTATGGGGGCAGTGACAACAGCTGACAGTTTGTTGTTTGTCAATTGTTGAAGGAACTTACTGATGATTTTGATTAGGAATGTTTTACTAGAACCAGCTTCACCACTGACGTACAGTAGTATAGGTTTGTAATTTTGGCAGGTGCATTCTTTGTTTTCATGTTGTATACCATGTTCAATTTCTTTTGTTACTTCTTGGAAAATGCTACGTTGCTCATTGTTTAGTTTTGATTGTAGTATAGTTAAGTCTTCTTTATCTTCATACTGACACATGGTGTTTTCTACTTCTGTCATAGCTAATTCTGCCTCATTTGTTATTAGTGGTTCTCCCAGTGGTTCTTGGCTTCCTGTTACAGAAGGTTGACTACTGTCAGGAGTGTCCTTATCTAGTTGGAACTGCAGTTCTTCTTCGTGTTGCTGTTCATTGTGCAACATTGTTTTGTACTGTGTAAAGTTTACATCAGTATAGTGCTTTAATTTGCTTTGAAAGCATCTTCATATGAGTCATGGTTATCATGTATTTCTTCTTCTTTTCTCCATGGTTTAAAGAGTTGTAGCAGGGACATTTAACATAGTTCTTTATGTTGAGGATTCTTTAATGACAATTTGATATGATTAATTAAATTTGGTTTGGTGAGTTTTACTAAGCCGCCTTCACAGTTTGTCACTCTGTATTTTTTTTTTTTTGTTAACCTGTTTAAGGTTTTTTACAAATCTGTGCTGTGGTGAACTGTGTTTGTGCTACTTCTAAGAAATTTGACCCAGAACTTACGACAGAACTTACGACACCACTCTCGAATTTCCTTGAAGGTCTCTTGCTGCTGTTGCAGGCGATGAAGTAATGTCATTGGCTTTTGCCAGAGCTACTTCAAGAAATTTAGCTGCCGCTCTGGACCATCTAGTGGAATCGCCTGCAATTAACCGAAACCATATTGTCTCTTCGTCGAGTGTGAACGGGCACGTGATGAGTGGTGTCAAGTAAGCCCTTCTTTCGTGCGCCAATCCAGGACATGAGGTGAGTAGATGACGGACAGATTCTATTTGGTCAACTAGACCACAGACCCGGCAGTGAGGAGAATTTGCCAGCGCTCTTTCGGCCAAAATTTCTCTCGTGTGCAGAAGATTCAGGCGGGCCCGTAGAAGAGTTTTTCTCAGCCTTTTTTCGGGAAATTTTTCCCAATATTTCAGCGGAACCTTTGGGCGATTGTAAGTAGGTGGCAAGTCTTTTAGGGATGTGTACGTTAGGATTTTCTCGTTAGTACGTATCCAGTCTTGTTCTAAAAGTTTTTGCTTCACACGCCCAGGATTTGAGATGAGGAGGTCGTCCGTGCAGTGGACTTCTTCTAATTTTTGTCCAATTTTCTTCGCCCAGTTGGTGAATGGTGTGCACTTCCCGTTTTCCAGTTCGTTTTCTAATATCCGAAAAATCGGCAGAGATTCAGGGGTTCGTATTTTCCTGTAAAGTAGAATCGCGTTTTGCATGACAACTGAAGCTAGTGAAGGAAGGCCAAGGTCGCGCCGAATGGCTGGCATGGGGGCTGAGGTAGGAAGCCCCAAAACCGATTTCCATAGAAATCCTTCCAGTCTCATCCAAAATTCAGCAGGTAGAGTTAAGTTGGCTGCCATGCCGTATGTTATGGCCGGTACTACCTTTGTTTTGTAGAATTGCAGTACCGGGGTCCAAGAGAACTTGCCAAATTTTTTGTCGACAGCTCGAGATAGGGCTGTCAGGTTCTTGATTTTTGACCATAACGAGGCTTGGAGTGAAGTTTCGTTCAAAGTGTTGTCTAGTTGAATGCCCAGGTACTTAAACTCGTCTACTACTTCGATTTTTTCTTCATCGAGAAACCATGCCGGACGCTTCTTTGTCTTTTTTTTGCTTTTTGAAAAGGACAGGATTTTAGTTTTGCTTTTGTTTATTTGCAGATTATTTTCTTCCATGTATTTGGCCAAGTTTGTTAGCTGTCTCTGAAGGCCCACTGCCGTCTGGTCAATCAGAATTAAGTCGTCGGCGTACCACAGTCTTGAGACTTTAGAGATACCCACTCGTGGTGGGAAGGATCTTACTGATTTTGCTGAGTCTTGAAAGTCTCCAATAAACGAGATGAACAGAGCTGGGGCTAACGGGCAGCCCTGTTTTACTCCCCGTTTTGTAAATATTTGCTCTGAGAGTGTGCCTTGTTGGTTTAGGCGGACTCTGAGTGAGGTGGTTTCATGGAGTGCCATTACTGGTGCGAGAATCGAGTCTGGACATTTCTAGGTGGCTAACTTGGTCCACAGTCTTTCTTGATCTACCAGATCAAAGGCCTGGGACAAGTCCAACATTGCCATGTGGACCTTTCCCGTGCCCCTCTTTGTATTTGCTTTAAGTATGTTCAGAAACAGTAGGTTGATTGACGTTCCTGCTCCCTTCTGGAATCCTGTTTGAAACATGTCGGCTGCCGGGGAGGCGCTGGCCCAGACTTTGAAGTGGCAGAGGAGTAGTGCTGCGAAAATCTTCCCTATGACATCCAGTAAGACAATAGGTCTGTAATTGGCGGGGGTGTCTCTGTTTCCTTTCTTATAGATGGGCACCAGTACAGCCTCTGTCCAGGTTTTGGGAATTTCTTTTGTTTTCTGAATTTGAGTAAATATTTCGCCAATTGCTTGCGCCCATAGTAGTGGGTGTGCCTTAAGGTCAGTGTTAGTCAAGCCATCTGGCCCTGGAGCCCTTGAAGATTTGAGTTTGTTGATCGCTTCTGTGATGTCCTCGACCGATGAGAGAGTGATCCATGGGGAATCTGAGAGGGCGGGAAGATGTAGTGACGGGGAGGTAGGGCAGCGGTATAACTCCGTGAAGTGCTGAATCCACTTTGACTCTGGGACACAGTTTGCCAGCACGTTTGCCTTCTGCCCGTTGATTGATTTCAGTAGTGACCAAAAGTCTCGAGTGTTCCTTGTGGCACAAGTGTGGAGCATTTCTTCAGCGTTGTTTTGGTACATGAGCAACCGGTGCTGTTTTAACCATGATTTGTAGGACTTTTGTTCTGCTTGATAATTAAGCCATGTTTCCGGCGAGTCAGCTCTTATGGCCGTTTTTTTCAGTTTGTTAAGATTTTTTCTTTTTGTTGCCACT